>NC_136061.1:950791045-953191045 GCF_964261635.1 Lissotriton helveticus
AAGAAGGTCTGGTACAGGACAAAGACTACAAGGTATGTCACACTTTCTCAAATAAGTTTTTGAGAGGTCGTGAAGGGTGATTTTTAATATGGTGTCAAACACTAAGATCAGAAAGGAGGTTTTTTATTTTCTCCAGTGACCGTGATGAGGCGTTATCCTCAACGTCTAGGAGACCTCAAAAGAGAAGAGAATCTCCTCAGACTCATTCCTCAGGGGAACATCCTGAGAAGGCCCTCAAAAAGACCACTCATGGGTCCTCTGGGCGCAGTTCTTAAAAATCTCCTCACTCTGTGGATAAGGAGAGTAAAGGACTTGCTTTTGGAGAAAAATCATGTAAAAAAGACGACTTCTGAGCCGTCAAAATCACCTCCTCTGGTCATAGGACCCTTCAGGAAGGCGTCTTCTATTCCTCTTGAGGTAAAGACTAAAAAGCCAACATCGTCAACAGGATCGTCGTCGACGACGAAACCATCATCATTGCCTATTACAGCCTCTTCGTCTACGATGGCCTCGTCTACGATGGCCTCATCTACGATGGCCTTGTCTACGATGGCTCATCTACAATGGCTCGTCTACGACGGCTCGTCTACGACGCATCGTCGACGATGGCTCGTCTACGACGGCTCGTCGACGACGGCGGCCTCGTCTATGACTGCTCATCTACGATGGCCTGTTTACGGCGTCGACGACGGCCTCATCTACGATGGACTCGTCTACGATGGCCTCGTCTACGATGGACGCGTCTACGATGGCTCATCTACAATGGCTCGTCTACGACGGCTCGTCTACGACTGCTCGTCGACGACGACAGCCTCGTCTATGACAGCCTGTTTACGGCGTCGACGATGGCCTCGTCTACGATGGCTTGTCTACGATGGCTCGTCTACGACTGCGTCGTCGACGACGGCCTGGTCTATGACTGCTTGTCTACGACGGCCTGTCTATGGCGTCGGCGATGGCCTCGTCTACGATGGCCTCATCTACGAGGGCTCGTCTTCGATGGCTCATCTACGACGGCATCGTCATAGACTGCCTCGTCTGACTGCTTGTCTACTGCGTCGACGATGGCCTCGTCTTCGATGGCCTCGTCTTCGATGGCCTAGTCTTCGATGGCCTAGTCTTCGATGGCCTCGTCTTCGATGGCCTCGTCTACGATGGCCTCATCTACGATTGCTCCTCTACGATGGCTCGTCATCGACGGCCTCGTCTACGACGGATCGTCTATGATGTCGCCTACGACGGCCTCGTCTATGACTGCTCGTCTACGACGGCATAGTCTATGACGCCGATCTCGTCGACGGACTCGTCGACGAGGGAAATTCCGACAATTTTGGAATCTCTTATAATGTGGTAGAGAGGGCTCCTCAACGTTTTAAGATCTCAATGGTCTCTCAAGAACAGGTCTGCTTCTTGTATGACTTCACAGAACCTCTCAAGAAGGCAGTAAGGTCAATACCGATTATCGATTACTTATAGTCAGAAAGGGTAAAGGTCATGCAGATCCCCTCCTCTGTATCACCAGTGATCCCTCAGTTGGATAAGAAGTATAGGGCGCCAGATACAGCACCCGCGTGTTTAACAGGGCATCCTAAGCCGGACTCCGTGGTGACACAGGCGGCCCAGAAGACCTCCAGGAATCCTTCGGCCCCTTTGTCGCTTCCTCCTGGTAAGGAGGTAAGAAGAGTGGACAACATTGGGAACAGGTTTTCCTCAATATCGGCAATGACAGTAAATGCCGCGAACGCCCTAGCGCTCTTGGGAGGCTATAATAGGCAATTGTGGGCACACATAGCCCCATAGCTGTCGGAATTGCCAGATTCATCCAAAGAGGAAGTAAAGAGGATTCTGCTAGATGATGAAGCATCGATTTCAGAATCTATAGACTGCGCGATGGATATCGCTATGCCAGGGTTCCGCCAGTTGGCTGGAGCAGCAGTCTTGCGGCTCCAAGGATGGCTAAAGGCAACCTCTTTCCGTCCTGAGGTGCAAACAAAGATTTTGGACATGCCATATGTTAGCCAGTTACTATTTGGCACAAAAAATTGATGAAGTTGACTGCGAGACCTTTGGGCCCTCTTCAGTATAAGAATCAGTCCTGTAGTAGAAGTAGAGGAAGAGGACAGTCTTCCTACAGAGGAAATTATTAATACAGGTCTTCCTGCCCTTCAGGCCAGAGTAGACCGCAATACCAACAGCGCCAACATTAGCAAAACAAGCAATCCTCTTTTGGGAGGTCGTCCTTTCAAGGTACAGGACAGCGGAAATAACAAAAATCTATGGCTGCTTCTATGAGAGATCGCGATTATGCTGCAGAAAGGAGCAATAGAGAGAGTACCTCCATCTCAGAAGGGAAAAGGGTTTATTCCTGCTTCTTTTGATCCAGAAAAAAGACAAGAAGTGGAGACCAATCTTGGACCTTAGGGCCCTCAACAAATTCCTAAGAAGTAGTCGTTTCGCATGGTAACGATCCAGGACGTCTTACAACTACTGTAACAGCAGGATTTTAGGGTGTCCCTAGACATACAGGACGCTTACTTCCATATCCCAATTCACAGGAATCACAAAAAGGTACTTGCGATTTGCTGTAGCGGGCAGACACTTGCAGTTTCGCGTTCTGCCCTTCGGGCTCAAGTCTGCACCACGCATATTCACGAAATGGCGTACCCCGGTGGCGGCATATCTCAGACAGTGCCATCACCAAGTCTTTCCGTATCTGAATGACTGGCTGGTCAGGACTCTATCCTTAGAAGACGCGTCCAGGTCTTCCAACGCCTGTTTAAAGCTTTTCGATTGCTAGGGTCTGGGCCCCAATCAGGAAAAATCGATCCTACAACCTTCTCAGTGCATCAGTTTCCTAGGTGCAACCCTGGACACACGGTCAGCAAAAGCTTTCTCATCCAGAGAGAGGATGTACAAGCCCCTTGCACTAGCTGCTATAGTAGCCTCCTGGGGATGATGTCAGCATGTATCCTCCTGATTCCTCACTGTCGACTACGAATGAGAAATCTACAGGAGGCGCTCTCGAAGCAGTGGGTCCAATGCACAGGGTCATTCGACGACCACATAAAAGTGAATCCTCAGATGGTCGGAGCCCTGCAATGGTGGATGTCATCTCAAAACCTGTCTCAAGGCTTGTCATTCCTGCTTCCGGCTGCTCCTCATGTTGTCACAACAGGCGCCTCCTTGGAAGGCTGGGGAGCTTTTCTGCAAGAGCTACAGATAAGCGGGTAGTGGTCTCCTATGGAGAAGAAACTACATATCAATCTGCTCGAACTGCGGGCAGTCTTCCTGGCCCTTCAAGCTTTCCTGCCAAGAATAAAACATTCCCTGGTGCTCATCCGGACAGACAACACCACGACTAAGCACTACCTCAACAAAGAGGGAGGGTCACGCTCGCTGACACACTATCGCGAGTTGCAAAAAATAATCTGGAATTGGCTCATACTCCACAATATAACCCTAAGAGCGGAATATGTCCCAGGCACGGACAATGTGCTCACCGACGTGTTGAGCAGGCAGAAAACATCGTCACACGAGTGGGAGCTAGATCAACAAATTATCGACCAGATCTTCTCCAGATGGGGCACGCCGCAAATCGATCTATTTGCGACGACAATGAACGCCAAAGGCCCACACTTCGCAAGTTGGCATCCCCAGTCAGGGTCTCTAGGAAATGCATCTTCCATCGCATGGCGCAACGTCGTTGCGTACGCTTTTCCGCCATACCCGATGCTTCCCAGAGTCCTAAGGAAAATTTAGGTGGAGCCTTGTACTCTAATTTTAATAGCCCCAACTTGGCCGAGGCAACATTGGTTCACAGAGCTCCACCGTCTATCCCTGGAGCCGCCGGTCCACCTGCGGCAGTATCTATCTCTGCTTACAATGAACAACAATAAAGTTCAACATCCGGATCTGAAATCTCTCAGGTTAGGCACCTGGCTCCTGAGTTCAGAGAGTTCCACAATATGAATATTCCACAAGACTGTAGACATTCTTGCCAGAGCAAGGGCGGATAGCACGACCAAGACGTATTCCCTGAAATGGAAGCGCTTTTGTGTTTGGTGTGCAGATCACGGAATTCGGCCTTTCTCCACAACACCGGAGCAAATATTACCTTATCTATTACATCTGGCACAGTCGGGCCTAGCCCACTCCTCCATTAAACTACACTTAGCAGCAATATCTCGTTATAAAGAACTTCAACGAATCCATCGCTCTGGTCAAGCGGGTTGATTAAGCAATTTCTAAAACGATTATACAGATCTTTCCCGCCAGTAAGGATGTTGCCACCTGCCTGGCATCTCAATGTGGTTCTTAACCAGCTCATGAAACATCCGTTCAAACCAGTACACAGAGCTGACCTAAAGTATGCCACGTGGAAATCAGCACTCCTCCTGACGCTCACATCTGCAAGGGGGGTCAGTGAGCTACAGGCGGTTTCAATCCAGGATCTTTTTCTACAGTTTAATACCGACAGAGTAATCCTGAGAACCAATCCTAGGTTTATCTCAATGTCCCGTCGGACTTCCACCTAAATTAACCTGTGGTCCTGCGTTCCTTCTTTCCGAACCCAAGCACGGCAGCTGAGAGATCGCTGCTTTCTTTGGATCTCAAGCGATGCTTGAAGTTTACACGGACAAAGCGAAAACATTCAGGAAATCTAACCAGCTATTCGTAGCTTACAGCAGACCTAGGAAAGGTCTACCGCTTGCCAAGCAGAGCATCTCCAGATGGATTTCTGCAGCCATTGCTTTCTGTCATGACCAAGCTGGACAGCCATTGCATTCCAAAGTGAGAGCGCACTCCACGAGAGCCATGTCCACTTCTTTAGCTCTCTTTGCAGGGGTGCCAGTCATTGACATTTGCAGGGCGGCAACATGGAAGTCGCCGCATACCTTCACTAGGCACTACTGCCTGGATACGGAGCTGATGAATGATGCAGCAGTGAGACAATCAGTGTTACGCTATCTTTTCAGTAAGGTGAGCCTTCCTCCGTCCCTCCATCCTACTCTGGTGTGCACATTTCTTTAGTAATACTTATTCTGGAGGTCTAATGATGGTTCATGCTCGCATGATGTGTCTTATCTAAGGACTTGTATATGCTGTTTCATCAGAAATGTGCACTCTGCATTGCTTGCTACTCTGATTCAGGCATGTGAATCTATGAAAGACACCCATAATACTGGATAAGAAATGTGTTACTTACCTGTAACTGCAGTTATCCAGTATTGGTGTCTTTCATAGATTCACATGCAACCCTCCCGCCTCCCCTGGAAGGACTCACCTAACTCTCTCAGTGTCACGCCTACTTAGCTTAGTGCGTACGAAAATCTGAGGGACTGAGGCTCCTGCCAGGAAGGTTCTAGAGGGAGGTGATAGCTGATTGGCTCTTCTCTAGAGTTTGGTCCTTTTTACAAAAGGACATGGATGTGTTACTAAGGTGAGGCCTTTAGGCCTACTATTCTCTATGTATGTCTATAAGACATTACTTTTCTATGTACCGGAGACTCCCGTCTCGACGACGGGGAATGATTCAGGCATGTGAATCTATGAAAGACACCAATACTGGATAACTGCAGTTACAGGTAAGTAACGCATTTCTTTCTGCACCCCATGCCTGACGCTGCCCAGCCTCCTCTGCAGGATAGTTGGCAGACTGAGCTAGGTGAAGCTAGTGGCTTAGTCTTTCCTGGCCTCGGGCCTCACCCTTTTCCATTCCCACCTCCAGTCTTGCCTCAGAGGCGAGCTCTGTCTCAGCAGACAAGCTGAGGCTTGTTTCTGAGGTTTTGGATTTGACACTTCCTTCGGTGGAAATGATTACTGATCCCTCCATCGGAACCAGATGGGGGTGGAGCAGGTGCTCTTTATAGTGAAGCTCTGTACATTTTGTTGGGGGCTTGGGCTGAACTTAATACAGGGTCCCCTGTGGATCGGTCTATTTCGCAGACACCGTCATGCCCTTAATAATTCGGCCTGTCTTCTCTGGCACTCTACTCATCACAGATTGGTGGTACAGGCCGCTTCGGTCTCCCATGATTCCAACTCTTCCAAATATCCCTCATGACAGAGATTCCAGGAGACTAGACACTTGTGGCAGGCATATTTTCTCCTCTACCAGTACTGCAATACAATCCATCAATAAGTCTTGCTTTCTCCAACGTTTTTCCCCATGCATTGTGGAAGTCATTGACACGTCTGCTGCCTTGGGTTCCGGATGACACCCGGGATGAGCTTGCCTAATTAATTCGAGATGGGCAACAAGCAGCTAAATTGATAATTTGTTGTGGTATGGATACCACTGATCCAGTGGGTCGGGCCATGGCCTCTTTTGTGGCATTGCGTTGTCATGCCTGGCTACGCACCTCTGGGTTTTTTTTAGGCTGTTCATGCCACATGTGTGTGTATATATATATATATATATATATATATATATATATATATATATATATATATATATATATATATATGTGTGTGTGTGTGTATAGGGGTCTTTTTTTTTTTTTTTTTTTTTTTTTTGCAAGTATGTTTGTGCTGAACTTCTTCGACATGGCCTACGTATCGTTTTTTGTAACTACAACTTTCTTGGTGCTCTAGTAAATTGGTCATTGCCTATGCATTCCTTTTTCCTTCTCTGACGAAGGGTGGTCTCTACCAAACATTTTTGTTCTTCACACAATGCTTTTGTTTCAGCATTGATTGGTCATCTCTCTCCTGCTCTCCCTTCTCTCCCCCCCCCAATTGTGGATTTGTTCTGAGATTCTCTTTTTCTTGGTGTTTCAAAGGGTAGGGTTAGATCACATACTAGCTAGCATGACAAGGAGCTGGAGCTCTAACTTAGTGGTATGGACTGTTGTCCTTGATTCTTTAGCCTTGTTCAAGTCGTGGTTTGAATACCTTCAACAGGGCTACATAGTATTATTGTTTCTATAAAGTGTTCTCTCCAACACTTTCTTGTCCATCTGTCGTAGGTAATGTGTTTCACATGCTTTTCATGGTCTTGCAGTCTTCAGCTTCCTACAGGCTTCTCACAGTCCTTCTGGCGGAGCTTCTGCATTACCTCCCCTATATACTTAACACAGCCTGGTCTCACGTTATCCCATTACGGACCAGCCAGTCCTATTCAGGGATCTTTTATGGGTTCAATTTGCAGACCCTCCAGGGATGGAATTGCTTGGGTATCTAATTCTAAGGTAAGCAATCTGCGGCTAGATGTCCCTTTCAGATGAAAAAGTTACTTACCTTTGCTAACGCCTTATCTGATAAAGAAAGGATCTAGCCGCAGGTTCCTTAGCGACTCACCCTTCAACCCCTCTCTGCGAACTGCTTGTCTTGTTACCTACAAGATCCCTTTCTTGGCATTCTGATGCCTTTGTTTAGAAATTTGACTGTTTGGCACAAATATGTCTCTTTTTTGGCACACTGTTTCCATTGGCAGTGTCTAGAAGTGGCTTAAAATTTTTGGCACAAAAAATAGTCATAGAACAAACTGGTGTCAAGGGAGGTCTTATGTGGACTCCGTTGACATCACATCCGGAGGGTGAAATCTCGACTGAGTCGCTCGATGCCTTCTACCGACACGCAGAGGTACTACTGGAAAAATATAATAATTATGAATCCAGTCTGGTGCCTGGTGAATTCTAAGGTAAGAAATCTGCAGCTAGATCCGGTCTCTACCAGATAGGGCATTACCGAAGGTAAGTAACTTATTTGTCAACATGGATAATGTAGTTGCTAGGAGAGACATGATGACTAAATGTAGTTCCACAGTCAGTTGGATTGCCTTTGAAAAGTCAGTCAGTCGAATTGCCTTTGGAAATGCCAGTAGGTTGTCACATCTTGATTCCTTAGTCCTTGCACAGATTAACATAATTAGTATCTATCAGAATGTCTGACTTGTTCTTCCACAGACTGGGTCACCAAGGAGGGTAAAGGTGCGAGGTAAGGTGGTTCTGTTCAAGTGACAAATCTTGAAGAGGTGTTCCTCTTCATGTGATATTGCCCACTCTGGTAGTGCAACTGCCTTAGTAGGTCAGGATCACCTTACAATTCCGTTTTTGGCTTTACTCCTGTATTTACAAGACCACCCCTTTACAAAGGTTAGGTTTCTGTGTGGGTGAAGGAGAAATTATAAAAAGGATTGCCCAGCGAGTTTATTTCTCCTTGAGGTGAAATGAGGTGATTTGTAGATCAGAAGTTCAAATCCTGTCATGTTACAAAAACAACTGTACTAGACATGGAGTATATTATCAATACTATGTATAGATCAGAGTCTCTTTTGTCCTGGTCTTTTTTAATTAAAAAAAAAGTTTAATTTGTCAAAGTGAACCAGTTTATTTTGTTTCACTACCTCGATTGTCATTGAGATGCTGTTAGAGTTGGCTTACTATCATTTTATTCAGACAATCACCATCCCCATTTATTCAGATTATTACCTTACACCCCCCCATACAGTGCACTAGATAAGTCACCTACATCGCCCTCAGTCTCTTTACCACCTATATTAGATTACTTTGCACACCGAGGGTGGAATGGACATTGGTATAGCCACGCTATACTGACCACACACACGATCAAATGAGATGGATCAGACACTTAAAACTTAAAATTTGGTGCTTGCTTAAATGTCAGAAAACGGAATGAACTAGATTTGGCCTTGGATTAACAGTAATAAAACCAAAGTAATTTTTCTATCCTTTCAGTCTAGATAATCCAAGGACTATATCACTGGTTTTTTTGGGTGGTCACATACTCCTGGTTTAAAAAATAAAAGCAAAATAAAAAAAGCTTTGAGGTTTTAGATAAGTATGTTATTGTGACTGAGTAAATAAGCTATGTTGCTAAAACATTTACACTCTCATGTCCTGGCTAAACATATAATTTTACTGGTGTCGGAGATAAATTCAGACATTCAACACATTACATTTTAGTTTTCCTCTGCTTCTCTACCTGAGATTCAAACATTCCGCCTGAGACAGGTGTCAGATTGCCACTGATGTAACGGGCTACTTCTAGTTCCTATGTCTGTTTCTTAGACATTTTCAGATTTAAAATATTTTTATTTTTAAAACATGAATGTATAAATAATCCAACCATGATGTGTTGAAGTAGTAAAAATAAATTACTCTGGTCATAATCCAGTTCATCTTTTCTTTGCCCACTGTGCCACTCCAGACGAAAATCACTCTCCTACAAATCAGGCTTGGTTATGCTCCAATACGAGTAGTCCAGCCTGAACTTTCAGACCAGGCTTCCTGTGAACCCTGCAGTGAGGTGCTGCTTCTTGATTCCTATTATACAGTACCCACGTCCAGGCATACACATCATTCTTAGGGTGTAACACTCAGTAAAACAAAAAAGGTGATGGGTGCTATTCCAGGTGAGACCTATTTTCATCTGAGTCAGGCATGACCCTACTCCAGTAGGGAAACCCTCGCCCGAACTGCCAGGTCAGATTTCCAGCTGAATGGGAAACAAGTACCTAAGACCAATTTTGGACTCCAGAAAAGCTTGCACAGGTTTAACGTAGATCCTACTTGATTAACACATGCTGTTATATGAGGATCTCTAGATGTAGCATGGATAAATGAATTAATCATCAAACGTCAACACCCAGATGTTTGCACACAGAGCTGTGCGTTCCCTCAAATATTTATTAAACAAAATTAGGTGAAAATGTGTTACCTATCTTAGACCTAAAAGATGACAACTTTTTTATAGGTCTGAGGCTCCTCTCCTCACTTCCGTGTTTTCTGTAATGTTTTGAAAACTTCTTTTCCCAGAAGGCTGTCAGTTCTGGCTTTGCTTAAGGTTGTGGCGTACAGTAACTGGCGTCCGTTTCTGGAAGGCACACAATGGAAGTATTCTAATCAGTCATGTCTGTGCTGGCATCATTTTCATATATTTTTATGAAATATACATTGGTGTATTGGGGGTGGGGGAGGTCTCCTTTCAAAGAGTAAGATATGTCAGAATTACACCACACACATGACCTGGGTGGATCAAATATGTATTTTGTAGTTGGTGTGTGAAGAACTCTCACTTCTGGGTTTGTCTCTGAAGATACGGGTGTGTGGCGGAATCAGTACCTTTTCTGTACGTGCTTGTGGGGGTGGAAATTCTGGAGGGGCTACTGTACATCTAAGTGCATGGAGTCGTGGAAATTCTGGAGGGGGTGATCCAGCGGTGTACCAGCAACAGATACTCCAATACCATATACTCACTTGGGCCCATAAACACACACAATTTGAGTAAACCGCTGGAGTCAAAGTGTATACATTTTTCATACCTCAAGATTGATTATATTCTTACTCCTAACCAACCTTTCACTGCTCAAAAAATTATTTCCTCTGGCTGATGGACCATTAGTTGAACTAATTGATGGTGAAAATTAACTGAATTCTAACCTTTATACTTTAAATTAAATTATCAGACTCGGGGAAAGTTTTAAATCTTTATCTAAATTATTTGCATGTGAACCACTTCAAAGTACAGCACATTCACCATTACTCATAGGAGAGGAGGTTCAATTAATCAAATCATCAACACATACTTCAAACTTGCAATGACTTATGCGCAGAAAAGAGAGGACAGAGAGAAAAGAACATCGGCAAACTCGCAAAATTGATAGTTACCTAGGATGGTATGAAGACCAACCCCCCGGCCAAAGGGCTGGTAGGGGTCCCCCAGGTTAGTTCAGGAGACAAAGACTTCAGGATAGGATTCAGGACAGGATAGATTACCTCTCTAGCACAGACGTTCACGCCGCACCCCTCTCTGACACTCTTTCTCCTCGAGATTCTTCCGCAATTTTCTTTCTAATTGTAATAATTTAGGATATTAAGCTCTGCATTCAGTTCTTGATCATCATCACTCGCTACTCCGACAGCATCCCAAGCTCTGCAGCATTCAGCATCAACATCTCTCTAACTAAAAACTACCTCAGTTATTCCCCTTTCGTTCATCATGTACCACCCATTAATGTTTCAATATCGTAAAGTACTAACTCTGATTGGTTAGACAAGGGGGAGAAGATCATCACACCATGCTTACATATTACTCTTTTCAGTTAGCCCTTTGTTAATAAACCCATCCCCTTCATTTTTATTCATACTTTATTTTCCCACCTGCATTCACATTTCATCTGATACAAATGTTTAACTGTTATGTGGTCTTATTCATTCAGGTCTTGAACTGCCGGTTTCTCAGTCTTCAGGCAGGCTTGGCCTTGCACTCTTTCTTGAACCACACGTCATCCTTCCGGGTTGACTTCCACTTGCCATGCCCAGAACCCATGTGAAATGGCTCACTCCAGACATACCCAAGAGGCCCACATGCACACTAATAATAAAGTCAGAAAGACAGATGTTACTTTCAAGAATAAATGGTTTCACTGTATACCACCCATCTCTACTCTAATCCCCTTTACTTATTAATGCTTTCCCCGCATTGGCATTAGTAAATTCACTCAATTTAGTTTCAAGAAAGCAGATGAAAAGCACTTGTGTCTTTAAGACTCCATATTAGTACATTCTGCTCATGCGCAAGAATTTCCCTCCAAGCGATAGCTCGTCATACTGCGTAGATGCAGTTGACGCATGCGCAATAAATATTTCCAGTTTGCAGCCATTTTAGAAAGCCACTTGAGTTATTCATGTTAGCAAACACATATGCAAGCTTCACTAATCCTCTTTTTTATGTGGTGTGTATTAGTTTTACACAATGTGTAATTAGTAACATGTTAAGGTGTTAAATGAGAGAATTGCTTCCGGGCAATTCTCTTTTTCCATGAGTCCTTGCTCCATCAGGGGTACTTTACATGTATGTGCATGTGGGGGTGGACATTTTGGAGGGGGTATTGTACATGTATGTGCATGTGTGTCTGAGAAGTGAAAGCCAGTCACCTCGAGAGAGGCTAGCATGCGTGGCCACGTCTAGGCTGACACTTTCTACAACCACTCATGCGTAACCGCAGCGACAGTTTGCAAAAAGGCAGCTGAGGAACCCAATGTTAATCTGAGCATTTCGTGGCCCCGTTAGAGGTACGAATATAAATGTTACAATGCTATAACTTTGTTTAACAACGAAGCCTTGCGTTTCTCCACCTATCACATCAGCATCATATGCTCGTTGCAGATTATTCAACGCTCTAGAAATCAGCAGGATCGTGTCGAGTGCTTCCCCGTCTCAAGCTAAAGATCGTATATTAGCCAATGGTTATTGCACTGCTACTATTGCAAGTGTTGCTTACAACCCAAATACCGGATATCCCAAGGTAACCTTCTTTTCCTCTATTTCAGGAGATTTTATAAGATAGAACGTGTGCTTTCCATGCCACTTAGGACATTTTGAAATAGTTGTTTCCCTTCGCATCTGTTAATATTTCTTCAGCTTTTCAATTTTCCCCTTTGACTTTTTGCTTATTGATTTTACCATTTGAGTTTTTCTCTTTATTCCTTAGCTGAATCTTCAGCGGCCATTCTTTCCGCTTTCGAGATCAATTCCCCGAGAGGGAGAATGAATCATTTGATGACTTTGTCCACAGTTGAGGGAGTGCCTGCCTCGGTAGAGAGGTACTTTGGGGAGGAGAGTGGGAAAGGTTGGACGTTTAATATTGCTCATTTAATTTATGAAAGGAGGCGGTTCCCAAGAATGGACCCTACATTTATCTTTTTGGATTACATGAGGTATTCTGCAGTTTCCTGAAATTTGGAAACTCGTGCACTCCTGGCCAAATCAACAGGCATGTGTGATTGATGTCAGTACAGGACTTGGCAGGTGAAGCTAGCACAAGCAGGCTGCACAGTGCTCATGTCCTTTCAACCTCCCAACGTCATGTTCAGTCATATTACCAGAAGCTTTGCTCCAGGCGAAATGGCTGCACGTGTGTGGTATGCTTTGGCTCAGCACTGATGTGGAACGGCCTAGAGAAGCCCTCAAGGCACCCCCGATCTCCCCAAGCTCTATATCTGTACGTTATTTAGGGACCAACGTGAGGAAATGTGCAATGCCGCAACTTAGGGCTGCCATGCTTGCGTTCATGCTACTTTCGATCTGCCTTATGCCATGCTGTATTGAGCCATGCCCAGATCATTGACTTCGATTCCTTATGTTTTCACTGTCTGTGCAAGGCTAACGTATGCTGGTGAAGTGACCATCATAAGGAATGCACAAAGAAGTCACTCCCTCATCCTTTTCATAACTTTAAAGAGAAAGCGTCTATTTTCTATTCAATGCAGAGCATGGTTTGCTAAGTCTATTTTTTATTCCGTAAACGTTTACGCAGTGTAAGTCTTCATGTATATACATGAACGAACATCATAAGCTGAACTAAAAAATGTAACGGACTGCCGCTTTCATATAGAACCCACACATTAATATCTATGCACTTGCTTGACTTGTTACTGCAAACCAGTGAATATAGAGGCAACATGCCACCTTACGATTAAAGCACAATAATGTATTTATAAATAATTGTCTGCACAGCATAAAATAATACCTATATAATTGATATGTTTTGGTGAACCCCACATAAATTAATGGAGAGTGCTTAAAGAATATTCGTGCTCTTGTGTAGTTTTCTATTTTATACATTTCTGATGGATACATCTAATAAGATACTTCACTTTTTGTAACTCAAGTCTCCCCCACCTCCTCTTTTTGAGCACCTTTAGACTTAGATTCCTAGCACCTTCCTTCACTCTGGAAAATACGTTGGGAAAACCTCTTCTCAGCGTGCAAAAGATATGCCACCCTCTAAAACGACAGGGTTTTTAGGAAGACTATTACAAACAGATGTCTGACAGATCCCCCTTGAGGTGTGCCTCTGGTGTTTGGTGTGTGGCTCAAAGGACTGTGATGACTGTGCTCACGTAAATCCAAAACCAATCCGAGACCCTGAAGCACATCTCCACGTGGCAGAGCATGAAGGTTCAACACCAGTCCCACTCAAACTCCAAGTTTAGAGCGCATACCCGCCTCCACTGCCGAAGTTGTTCCCACGGCAGGCCTTCTTGCCGAAGTCTTCAGGTAAGTCAAGGAAGAAACAGAAGTCCAAGTGGGATGCTGTCCCTTTCCACTACTCTCGCTCTCCAGAGAAGGTGCAAGGGCATCATCATGCATCCAGGTGTCTCTCCCGTTCTACAAAGCAGCAGATTCCATCCTTAGTCCCGATTTATCCAGAGTTCCCGGGTCCATCTGCGAGGTCAAAGCCTTTCGATAGACAGTGCTGTACATCTTTGGCGTGCTTCAGGCTCCCTGTGGCGCACATTCAGACGCAAAGGTTACACAAGGAGCTCTAGTTAGGGGTTACTGCTGCTTAGTTTGTCCTCTGTACTGTCCTTGCCCATTAAACTCATTTTGGGTATGGTATTGGTGTCAGTACAGGCTTCAGTCTCCGTATCTGCGTCGGTACTAGCTTTGGCTCCAAAATCCACAACCAGCCCCTCAAATGTCATCACTGGCACTGATGTCACTGGGTCTGGAGGAGTTATCCGAGCTCTTTGTGGCATCACACTCAGAGTTGGCTTCACTTCTAACAAGGCCATATCCAGATCTTGATGTGCCGCAGTGTACACTGAATCCATCAGACTCTGTGCATTGTTACGAGAAAGTGGAATTGTATCAGACTGTACGGCCGTTTTTTGGCTCAGACCAGAATCAGCCATATGGCGATGACAGTGGTGGGCAGGGGTAGAGTTTGCTTTGCCATATGACAGATGGTACATGGAGCTGTTGAAGTCCTTGAACTTTACCTCCCCTATTTGGAGGGGAATGCAAAGGTATGGAGAGTGCTTGGTCTTGCATTGACCGAACCTCTTACCCTCCAGCACAGCCCTCACTGACACACTGTTGGCAGTGGTCGAAGTGGGGGGGAAAAAAAGCAGGAGAACTTCGGACGGACAATCGGTGGGCGGGAATAACCCAAGGATTGGATCAGTGGGCGGAGTCAGAAGTGTTGCTAGAATGCACAACACAGCCCAATTTTTAGTATTTGTTTGGCATTTCACTGACCAGTTACAGCTTATTATGTTATTTAATTCGACCAATGGATACACATGAATATTTAAGGTTTAATATGAGTTATTGACATCAAAATACGTCCACAAAGTGGGATATGTTTTCAATAACGGAATATCTTTAATACGCTTACAAGTGGGAGCACAAGCCATTTGTCTCGGGGCCATATAGTTTCTGTCATCAGCACTCCTCCTCCTTTTTTCCACAAGAGCAGTTCAAACATGAATGGCAAAATATCCTAGTTTGCAAATGTTTTCTATATAATTATGGCTCTGCTATATTTGCCACATAATACGGCATCTGCTGCATAATCTGATAATTTTATCTAATAAATAGTTTGTAGCTCAAATGGATCAAAAGTTACAAAAAATGTGACTTGTGTTGCGAAGTAGACAGCCTTTTGTAAAGGTTGACTGATCACCTTTCTCACTGGTACTAACAAGGCAAAATCTTTCCAGACACTGTTAACATGTGTAAAACTATTAAAATAATATAGTATCAGAAAGTGTACTGCATTACACTGCAGCCTTTTTGTTTGCTGTGTAATTTAGTCCACACTGTGGCATAATTGTGTTCTCTTTTGCTGCATAATCCCTGTGGCACCAAAGCAGGCAGCACATGTTAAAAGGACTTGTGCATGAAGCAGAGAGGCTGTGAAGTTTGCGAACTTAATTTGGTGTGCGGGCAAATTCTGCATTACCAATCCCTGATGAGTTACACCTACTACTGCTGAAACAAGCCCAATAGAGGTACCAATGCGTGCCGCGGACTGGCTTGAAGGGCAGGGCCCGCTTTAGCGCTGGTGGCTCCCTGCGCAACAATGTTTGTTGGTGCCCCCTAAATGACCACCTCCGCCATGGATTCCCTCCCTACCACAGTGCCTCTCAAGTCTCCATAACCACACTCTGTCAGATGCATTTAATTTGATTTACAGCACCACTCATATCAGTGCAAGGTGTTAGAGCACTTTACATCACACACATTACACAGAGACAATCAATTATACGTGTGTAAACCATTGTATAGGAAATGTTACACAAGACAAAAGACTACAAGGTGTAGGAGTCACATGACAACCATGCTAGTAGGCAATATAGTTTAATACTCAGAATTTAAAACGTAATACCATGGTTGAGTGTTCTCTTTAATGATCAGAATTGAATTCCATCTGCACAAACACTTTTTGCAACATTAGGATAATCAAAGACTGGGGAAAAAACCATAACTCTCGAATTACCTTGCATGCATGCAAACATTGCAGTTTGCATGCACCTCTTAGATGGCAGTTAATAGCTCACTGTTCTATGTTAGAATTTTAACTTATAAACTGCAAGTAACAAAAGGATCTTTCTGACAAAAGCAGTAACCCACTGACCTATTTACATTATGTGCACTTGGTGATCTGCAGGATACGTGTTATTTTGCAGCAGGCTCATTAACCCTCTGCACTACCTTACCATGAGTCAAAACTTCCACTAGATATAACTCTGATTTCTCTCCAGGAAGAACATTAATCACTAGAGTTATCATGATATTTTTATTGTTGCAGAAAATTGCTGGAGCCCAGGAAGGAGGCACCAAGCACTTTTAAAACTATAATATACTTGCAAGCACGACACCCCCACCCAAAATCAGCGCCCGGTGAGGTCACACCTGTCGCACCGCCCGAGAGCAGGCCCTTCTCAAGGGTCCTGTAACCTCAGTGACAGAGTCACTGTTGCTTTAGGGTGTGCTGCTTAAAGGCCTGCCCGCAACACTGGAGATGAACTTCGGTATGGATTGTGGGGGACAGGCCTTCGAGGTTAACCTACACTTGCCACCACTAGGGTCCACCTGCTGTTGCTAAGACACCAGGGCTTCTAAGGTCTTGCAGGGCCTTCTAAGGTCTAGCATTGGAATGTGCTCCCTCAGGAGAGTGGTCTGGTGGACTAGTCCTGAAGGCTGAACCTAGTTCCCCAGTTCCAAATTCTGCAGCTCTGACCGTAGTGTCACATCCTCTCCCCCACTGAACACCATACTGCCCCACTGAGAGAAACTCATGCTGCCTTCAGCTACAATCCAATTGTGCTCCACTATAACCCTCTGGATGTTACTCCATTCAAATTTTGCACTCAACAAGAGCAATATGCTGCCTAAAAAAAAAAAGTACAGGCATCCTGGAAAAAGTAAACACTCATAGGGAATGCAAGATTAAGTAAAGCTTGTGAAATGTAAGTAGGAACAATATGGTTGTCATAACGCTTTTACACTCACTATTCAGAAATCAGTGAGTCCTTTTGCCTGAAAAGTTAAGGACATGACTACAGGGCCCGTAAGGGACCCATTTAAGTGTCCATTGCTTATATCCTTACAAAACGTAAGCAGTGTGGTTTTAAAAGAGCACCACTGTGAACACAGAGCCGCGGTTCGCATTTTGTTTACCAATCTATCCATCAATCAGGCATTGCAGTACCTCCAGAATTGGTGCACTTCCCCACCTGGGGAAAACAATGCTGTTCAAAGTAAGACAAGAAAAATTGCGCTTCATTGGAAACTCTGTAAAGTGATGCTAATGTGTTTGGGTGTAAATAAAATCATCTGGCCAATTTCGACCACTCTGTCTTGATTTATTTTGTTATTTCTTTTTTATATGTTGAACCTTTTATTCCAGAGACTCCGCTTTGGAAAAGAAAACTGTTAGAAAAAGACATTTCCAGCATAAGTGTTTTTCATTTTGGATCCATTTCACATGGGAACAAAGCAACGAAAGGGGAAAAAAAGAGAGAGAACCATTTCTTGAAGTCACGGTTTTCAGTAAGTGAGGAGACGCTAGACCGAAAGAGAGGGAATAAGAGGAAGAAAGGAGGGGGCAGCTGCCAGCAGCAGAGCCTAAGTGGACACTGTCCTTGTCTTCTCTGGGCCTTTCTTCTGCTCACCCACCTGTCCCAAACAGCCATGAACACCGAGCCTTTTCTGTAGGCCATGGCTATTTCTGCCGTCCTGGGACGCATGTTTCAAATAAAGTAGGGGAACGGAATCTATTAAATAAAAGAAGTAGGGACACGCCGTGCCCTGCCGATCCCGCCCACTTCGACCACTAAACATTGGGCACTTGGGCTAAGCCATGTTCTGGTCCCCCATTTAAGCCGACCAGTTGTCACTTTGCCAGTTGCCGTATGAAGCCCTTTGAGCCCAATAGACGTTGCACTCCTAGTCCCACATCATTTTTACAAACCCACAGTTAAACTGAAAATACATTTTCTTTTTTGTTAAAACATAATGCAAAAAATACAAATTTTTAGAGACAGTTTCGCTCCTCAAAAATAAAACACTTAATAGCTGCTTTCTCCACTTCACACTCTTCACCCAGTATAGAGGGCTATGTACACACATCTTGTGTGTATTTGTGTGTATATGTTTTGTTTGACTAATATCAGAAATTGGATTTTAAAATAATGTAAGCACAAGATCCAGTCTTAGTTGGTAGCTAAATGCTAACTGCCAGCCTGTTATCAAAAGGCTTTGTTGCTCAGTACAGAAAATGATAAGCAGTGAATTCATGGTGACCGGTATCCTAAAATTAAGAACTCATTCAGTTAGACCCTTCACCAGCTACGGATGCAGTGGGTGGCCAAAGAACCGGCTGGCCCAGGCAGACTGGGTAGCCACCAAGCTAGCTTTTTGCAGCCTTCGGTCTTGCAGGGAAGGAGTTGTCAGAATCTAAGCTCGCCTCTCAGAGTAGCTAAAGTGGCTAAAACCCTCTTGTGCATGGACAAAAGCCATACATAGCAGATATTGTCTGCAGACCCCAGTCTCCAGCCATACCCGGCGCTCAGCACTTTAGTGGCTATCCACTGCTGCACAGGACTAAAGGAAGCAGAAGGTCAGGCACTGCACCTAAACCTCCCAGGTGGTCCAGCATAATGAAGGGGGCCCTGGCGGCATCCTCCATAATCGGCCACAGTAGTGACTGGCTGCTGTTCCAGGCCCTGCACCTAACCTCTTGTGCAGCTAACCTGATGTGGAAGGGCAGCACCATGGTTTGGCCTTGGGCCTGGCCTGTGACCAGACCCGGTGTTCGGCCTCTCCTAAGGCCCTCCAACAGAGGGATAAAGCCTATGTTCAACTCCCCTGTTTGGCCAACCACCACTACCTATTCTTTATGTATTTCATAGTGGTGGTTAGCTGCAAGCTGGCATGGAGTTTGGCCTGTGCGAACTCATGGCCACAGGGCAGGACCTGCAGTTCCCCCACTAAGTTCATCCTAATTACAGACACAAGTTGTGGATAGTGGGTGTTTGCTGCAGGACCTGGCCTGTGGTCAGACTCTTGGCCATTTCTTTTAAATCCAACCTTCACTGCCTTCAGCTGTGTGCACTGGGGTTTGACCACAGGGCCTGACCTGCTACAAGGCCATGCTCCCAGCCTTCTGCATAGCTTCTCTCATACCTACTTAGGATATGGGGTCTCATTTGAAATATTAAGATACTCCTTTGATGTGATTAATTGTTTCACTAGGTCACTGGTTGCTTTTTTGTTTGCAACTTTTTTTAAAGTGTGGAACTACTTAAGTGTCTAGGCATTTTCACCAGATAATCAACACAACCTTCACACTGTAGAGGCTATGACCATGCTTTGAGTGGATCTTCTAAACATAACAAAACAATTCTAGAATTAAGCCACATTAATCGGCGTTCCCCAGTCTGTTGGTGTTCCTGATAACTGTATCACAGCCATATTTGCAAATCTAAGCCGTTTTAGGGGAGTGTCAACTGCACTTTAGTGGCAGAAATTCTGGGGTCTACTTCTGCTGAAAAAGAGTGTTTAAATGCCACTTTCATAGTGTCAGCCATTGGCACAGGAGGGGGGGGGAAAGAAAGGTATGTTTTTCACATTTGGGACAGGCAGGAGGCTGTATTATGTATGGCGCGCCACCTTTACTCAGTCCTTTGCCTCAGCTTAGTAGTTGGTGGTAGATGGTGTTGGGGCCCGTATATAACATAAAATTATATGTGGGTAACTCAATCAGGGGGTTTATAAAGCGCGCTACTCACCTGTGAGGGTCTCAATGCGCTAGGGGGGGGGGGAGGGAGTTGTGCAACTCCGGATCAGTCAAAGAGCCAGGTCTTGAGGTACTTCCTGAACGTGTTCAGGGTCGGGGAGCGTCCGGTTTTCACAGGGAGCTCTTTCCAGGTCTTGGCTGCGATGTAGGAGGAGGCTCTTCCGCCTGTTCTGTGTCTGCGGATGCAGGGGACCTCTGCCAGGGCGAAGTCGGCGGAGCGGAGGTTCCGCTTGGGTATGTGGAAGGATACTCTCTCGTTGAGGTATTTGGGTCCGATGTTGTGGAGGGATTTGTAGGCGTAGGCGTGGGTGAGGAGTTTGAAGGTGACCCTCTTCTCGATGGCGAGCCAGTGGAGGTCTCATAGGTGTTGTGTCATGTGTTCGTAACGCAGTGTCCCGAGAACGAGTCTGGGTGCGGCGTTCTGGATGGTTTGGAGTTTGTGTAGAAGAGTTCTGTTGATTTCGGCGTATGGGGCGTTTCCAAAGTCCAGTCTGCTGGTTATGAGCGCGTGGGTGACGTCCTTCTGCAGTCAGGGTGAATCCATTTAAAGGTCTTACGGGGGATGTGCAGGCAGTTGAAACTAGTGGAAGTGACGGCGTTTATCCGGCGGTTCATGGAGAGGGAGGAGTCGAGGATTCGTGCATGGTCTGTGGGGTGGGTGGATCCCCGAGGGTGGAGGGCCACCTGGTGTTGTCCCAGGCTGACGTGCAGGGTCCGAGGATGAGGACTTCGCTAACTAATTTAAGAGAATTATTTTCACCTCTAGGGTCTGAGTGACACAGACAATTCGAGCTTCACGCTCGTCTATTTGAGGTCACTCAGAATCCCTCTGTGATTGGCATCCTGGAATCTCAAGGCAGCAGCACCAGATGCTTGTTGGGAAAAGCTGGCTCACCTGGGAGGGTCACTAGTGCACGTCTGGCCTCATTGTTTGCAGTTTCTGTACACTCCTTAGACACTCCTTAGAAGGTGCGATGTTTGGCTGTCTCCACATGTGAATGAAGAAGGCTCGAGGGCCAGGACTGTTAAAGTAACTAGACACAAACTTGTACTATGTGCTACTATGTACTATGTGCAAATCAGTTGAGAAAAAGTCCTACTGTTCAGCAATCACTTTCCTTTGCATTTCTTCATACAGGTCATTGCAGTGGTTGTGTTCCTTGGAGACAGAAACACAGGGGCATAGTTTAAGGGAGGAGAGTTTGTTTGGGGTGTGACACCCCCAAATAAATGCATTCTTGGCTTGGTAGTTTGGTCCGGGGTCCGAGTATGGTCTGCTATGTCCATCAGTTTTTCTCATCATGCACCAAAAATAAGACAAAACAGTGACCTTTGATGTAAAACAGAAGAGAGTGAAACAGATATTCATGTGGTGGCGGAATGTCAAAATATGAAACTAGATAACATGGAATCAACAGCTGCTTCACTACTTGTCCAAATTGTGCGTGATCCTAAGCAAACATTTTATTTCAGAGGGCCTTCTTTTTCTTTATGACCACAAACGAGAGCACTTTTCAAATTCTTGACTTCAGGATGTCCCCTGTTATGTTTGATTTAAGACGATATTATTGCTGTATCTAATAATAATAAGAATCTTGGCCATGTTTAAGGTTTACTTGACTATTGACTTTTGACTCTTAATTCACTAATGACATTGGCGTTTGGGGTGAGCCATTCATTTTTCGTGTTTAAAAACTCACTTTAACAAATATATGCCTTTGCAGTGATGTAACCTGTTTTACTAAGGGGGAAACATTTCTGCATGTTAAAGTTATACACTTTTTTGAATTTTGAAGAGACGATCATACTTTTGCATTATGGTACTGATAGTTTGGCAGACAGGTACTCCTTCACAAATGCAACGGATATCCCGCCTACTGTAATACAAGTACATGATTTCCAATGGCACTTGTAATGCGGCGGACAGGATAGCCGTCACTTTTGTGACTGCGTAACCCATTTGCTTAACTCTAAATCAGGCCCTATGTTTGCATGATGTACATGCCAAATGTTTTCATGGCTTGGTTCGTGCATGGAATGTTAGTGCCAAGCCAGAACCTTTCCTTGGCTCTTCTTATTAATTAGCTCACGCGCCCACCTCTATTTGAAACTTGGGCTTAGTACCTGGGGCCGTCAGGCACTTGATAAAATGAACTGTAGAACGCACGGTCTGGAAACATGGAACCTTGCCTACATGCACTAATTTGCTACGACAAGCATTGATGGTGGACCTGTCGGAGTCAAAGAAGAAT
Organism: Lissotriton helveticus; assembly: GCF_964261635.1. Taxonomy (NCBI): domain Eukaryota; kingdom Metazoa; phylum Chordata; class Amphibia; order Caudata; family Salamandridae; genus Lissotriton; species Lissotriton helveticus. The sequence goes on from NC_136061.1 coordinate 950,813,354, forward strand.
ATGTACAGTTAAAATGCATTTAAAGTAAGATCTTAGGACAGGATTTCAGGCCATTCTGTTGTTAGTGATTGTAGTTATAAGTTCCTGGGGAAAACTTCAGGGGGAGTGGGGGTGTTTGGGGTCTGGCATCCCCCAAATACATTGATGGCTTGGTAGTTGTGTCCTGTGGCCTCGATTTGGGTTTGCTGTGCCTGTGTCAATTTTTCATGTTCTCAATTCTCAAAGATCTTTTAACTTCATTTTTTTGAAGTGCAAACTTAAATGTGTATAGTGACTGGTTTACCAAAAAATGTGTGCATCTGCACCCATAGAAGTACTCCTTTGAATAGGTGCACATTTATTACTTTCTGGCATTCACAAACATTGCTGTAGTAAGCTTGGAAATCTGCCCCAGTCTCTGGTTTACGGCTACACTACTGGCAATCATACACCCAAAAGATGGGATGAATGCTCACAAATAGTCTAACCATAGGCATTTGCTCAGGATAGCATTACAACCTATTGTTTTTTGGCCACTGTGGCACTCTAGACTGAGACCAACTTAATGCAAATCAGTTCCAGCTCATGGAAACTTTGGTCATCTCAGCCATCCGCCGGCAGCACACCGCTTTTGTGGATGGGAAATTTTAGATCCACCGCCCCACCTTCCCAACCCACCCAAAACACCCTCAAATCTCACTGACTAAGCTACGCCCCTGCAGAAACAATACTGAATTCTTTGACTTTATCTATTTTTTGTATATCGCTTTTTGTAGTCAAAGTAGCCCCCAAACGTGTTGCAGTGGTAACTGACTGAATTGTAAAAACAGTAACTGTAGTCGGAAGCTGCAACCACAGCAGTTAGGTAGGAGCAATTCAAACACTTGTCATAACATTTGGGTTTACAGGTGTTTCCGGCATCTTACAAAACAGTCTGAGGCGAGTTCGGTATTGAGGAAATGTGGTCGGCTTCTTCAGGCCCTGTAATGTAAATAGGCTAGATTGAAGGTATGAACAGTCTTAAATCTTCAGAGACCACTATGTTTGAGTATATTGGAAGATTATCACCGTGCAATAATGCAATTTTTTAATGTTGTGCTTCAGACTACCATTTGTCCGCATCGTGCAGCCAAATATTTTCATACAGTATATTAATTATGTATATGTGATATACCACTTTAACGTTTCTGCTAGTGAATCAATATAACAAACATTTGTACACCATTCCACTGCAAGTAGTTACAAGTATGCTGTAATCGGCACTTTACAAAAAGCCGACATTACAGAAAGGCATTCTAAATCCCATGCCGATCTTGGCATACTTAACATGTGTCTTCCGCAAGAACCAGTCCCACAAATGTCATCATCTGTAAAACAAACTGACGGGCCGCTTTAAAATGCAACATTTCTGAGCAAAAACAAGCAGAGGGAGGGAAATTGTGTGTTTACAAAAGGTTGTACCAATTAAATAGTGGCATGCCAGGAGGCTTCTAATGTAGCAAGCTATGGGACTGGACTGGAATTTAAGTGGATCTAAATAGTGCAACCAACGTCAACTCCTTGTTCATTTAAAAATCCGTTGCAAGCACTATTCTCTTATGCTGCCTTCTGAGATGTGCTCTTGTCACGTGAGCGTAAAAATGCCATTACAGATCTCGAAATTGCGTGTGGGGGAGAGAGGATAGTGGAGATGCTCCCTTGACCAAACTTTTTGAATATCTATCAGCCAGCCAGCCCTAGCATATTATTGCGCCATTACCAGTACTTAGAAGGCAGGGGGTCCTCCTTTGGTCTGTCTTCCAAACAGTGAAATTGGTCGGAAGACCTCCGGTGATCAGTTCTTCAAAATAGTAGAGAATCATTGATTATCCTGTCGCTCACTGGGACCGAGTCAGGTCATCTGGGGGACCCTGGTGTCGTACCGAGGCTTCTCTGGCTGAAGCTTTGACTTGGGCACCCCCTGCAGTACAGTTCTTCTCTGGAATGGCTTGGCTTGCTGCTGCTTCTCTGGAGAACTGTGCCTGGCCTGCTCGCCATCACCATCACACAGCGGGTGCCCTGCCGACCTGCCTGCCCCCACTGACTTTTTGCCTCTTCTCCTGCCTTGGGTGGGCGGCGGAAGAGAATTTTCGGCAGCTGGCTGTGGTTCCACACCTGCAGTTGCTGTTGGAGTCGCTTATGGAGACTTTTGGAGCCCGACGATTTGGAGCCTGTGCGGGCTTCACCGTCTGCCCCCTGCTCAGCATTACCACAGCAGTAGAGGCAGCAGGATCTTCTGTGAGGCCATCCAAGGCCGCAACTGAGACCTGGTGACCATTGGCTGGGATGTGAGACTGTTCCCCAGCATCCATCACCGGTGGAGGGAGGCAGAGTCAGTCCTCCCTGCTCAACTTAGGTGGCGCAGGTCGCAAGCCTTTTGAGGCTGGGCCCACTCTCTGAGGCCTCTTCCATCACGTCTGAGCACCTTCGTTGCCTGTGAAGCTGGGTAACCTCTAAGCCTTCTCTTGGACCTCCCCTTTACTTCTGGCGCTTAGTCTGCGTAGACTTGTTACCGCTTTCACTGTTATTAATTTCGCGCTAGCTATTAGGGCTCGGGCATAAGAAAAGGGGGTGAAACTGGCACCACTCTATCCCCTCTAGTAAAGTCAACACCAAAACCTACCTCAATCGACCAGATGCTTGAAAGAGCCCTAAGCGTTATTAGTAATGAAATTGCCAGAACTGAGCAAAGGATTCCATCAATTCATCTGGTCCAAGTGCGGGACTTTCTGGCCCTTCTCTTTGCCCTTTCTTGGACACATCCACAACTCTACCCCAAAACAGCATAGATTCTCCACTTTTACAAGAACCCACAATGAGCCAAGCATTGATTCTCCCAGCTGACAATTCTTTGAACCTTGCTAAGGGCCTGTGAGAAAGTGGCTCTATATGTACTGGACCAAAGTAAGGTGCAGTGTGTATAGAGCCCACAATCCCCAAAGGTATAACAGAGGTTAAAGTCAGGTCTGACCTTACTATTTACAGTGGTAGCTTGGTCGAGCAGTAAGGCAGTACCAGAGGACAGTGTAAAGCATTTGTTGTACACACTCAGTCAGCAAAAAGTTTCACACACTCAAGAACTGAACTCTAGGCCAATTGTTTTTATATCCAAATATATAGTTGTTTTATTTTTAGTACCAACAGGTATCAAAATATACTTTTCTCGATATGAGTACTCTCATGTAATTACTTTGCAAAGAGGCAATAAACTTTATAAACCCAATAGGTACAATGGTTGCAGTAGGCAACACAATTCTAACCACAATTTAACATTGAGCTCAATGGGTACATAAATGCAGCTGATTACTTTATAGATTACTTTTGTAACTTCAGGGCTGGATCCTAGATTCAGCCCTAGGGTCTAAGCTGAAAACAGTTTAGTAAAAACGTTTTAGTTATTGCAATGATTTTTAAAGAATATAAAGGTATTTTAAAGGTATTTTAAAAGTTGAAGTTTCAGTGAAAAACCAGCAATGTTATCCAATGGAAGGAAATTCAAAGCACAGGTAAAGTAGGTTCTTGTTACTTTTGTAATCCAGTAATGGACTCCTAGGTTCAGCACTGGGGTCTCTACCTAAGACAGGTAAGTAATTACGTTTTAGTAGTTGGTACGATTTTTAAGGAAGATTTGTAATTTTCAAAAATAGACATTTCACAGAAAAAGTCAATGGTTTCCTATGGACGAAATTTAGATTACTAGTAACCACGGGTGTAATTACTTTTGAGGTTCAGTACTGGGCTAAAAGATACAGCACTGGCTTCTCTCTTGATTATAGGTGAGTACTTTGGATTGTGGTATTCGGCTGATTTTAGATGAATATTTTAACATTTCAAAACTTCACACTTGGAAGAATTTTCACAGAAAATCAATCAATGGTTTCTTATGGCAGAAATTTAGATTACTAGCAAACACGGTTGTGATTACTTTTGCGGTTCAGTACTAGGCTTCAAGGTACAGTACTGACTTCTCTCCTGATCACAGGTGAGTAATTCGAAATTTGTTATTTGTCTGATTTTTAGATGAATATTTTAAAGTTTCAAAACTTCACACTTAGAAGAAATTTCGAGTCAAACCAGTCAATGTTAACCGATGACTCACTTTCCTGCCATAGGATTTCAGGTGGGTAGTCGACTGGTGAAGTTAAGGTTCCGGGCATAGACTCGGGGGTCCCCCAGGGTCAGGTAGGTAAAGTTGGTACACCCTCAGCGGCACAGGGGCGGCCGGGTGCAGAGGTAGTTAGGCCCAATGTTATCCAATGAGAGGCAGGGGGCCTTCGGTTGATGGCTGCTGGCTAGCAGGCCACGCGGCTGTGGGAGCTGGGCTCCTGGTCACTTGCTCAGGGCAAATGGGGAAGTAGGATAGGACAAAGGTTGCACTCCCAGGGGCACTCGGGCGGCTGGGTGCAGAGTGCTTTTGAGCCGTCGGGCGCTCAATGTTATTCAGTGAGGATCTTGTAAAGGGAACAAAGGCTGCAGGCTCGGGGACGGAGGATCTTCTGGAGCGACCAACACTTCGAGGGATAAGTTATTATCTTGGAGGATAGGTAGGCACCCAGGAGTTGGGCACAGGGGGCCGTGGGGCGCCGGTTGCAGGGGTGTCTTTTGAGGTTGGGAAATCTTACCCCCTGCTGATCGCGGTCGGAGGGGTCCTCTGTCCTGAGGCTGCAGACGTCGTCGGAGTCGTCGAGGAGGGTCCTTGGGCTCCGGATTCCAGGTCAGAATCGCCGGGGGGATGTCCTCAGGGTCTTGATTCACTCCGGCACAGGCCAGGCTTGGCGGGTGCAGAGTGTGCAGGGTTTGCGGTTCCTGGCTGATGCCAGGGCTTGTTACTTGCTTTGAGCAGTACCACTGCTCGTGTGAGACCCAGGTAGTCCGAGTCACAAGGTAGTCCGGTCCTCCGGGGTTTTTGAGGTTGCTGACCACTGGAGACGCCGGGGTTTTGCAGGAGCAAGTTTGAGGGTCGACAGGCCGGTAGGGCTGGGGCCAAGTCAGTTGGTGTCTTCCTCTGCACGGCAGGTCTTCGTGTCCCTTGTTCTTCTTTCTTGTTTCGGAATCTGGATCTGTGGAAGAAGGTTCAGAGTGCCCCATAATACTACATTTAGGGGCGTTACAGGTAGGGCAAGGACCAATGGGTCCCTGTCCTGGGGTGGGTACACCCCCTAGCCTGCTCCTCTTCTGTGGGAGGGGGGCAGGAGCCAAGCTGTGATTGGGCAGGTCTCTCCATCTTCAAGATGGCCGGAGCCCGGGGTCGTGCATCACCTCTCCTCTCCCACCTGTGGGATGGAGTTGGCACAGGCTGGCACACCCCCCTTTCTGACGTAGGGTTTCCTGTCAGTCTTCCCGCCAGAGTGGGGGTCAGAACTGGTGGGGGCCAGGTGCTGAGTACAGCAAGTGGTCTGGAGAAGCTCACAACGGCAGAATGCCTTTGAAGCTTCCCCTGCCCATCCTGGGGGAGGAGGCTTGGCCCCTCGTCCCAGGATGTGCATTGTTGCAGGCCCAGGAGAGCGGGAGCTCTCCACCCAGGGGCCCAGCAACATGTCTGCTGTGTGGCAGCCTAGGCAGCCTCTCAGACAAGACGTGGATTGTAGGTTAGGTTTCAGGGGGCATCTCTAAGATGCCCTCTGTAGTGCATTTTACATTAAATCTCACACTGGCATCAGTATGCGTTTAAAGTGCTGAGAAGTTTGATATCAAACTTGCCAGACTTCAGTGTAGCCATTATGGTGCTGTGGAGCTCGTAATGACAACTTACCAGCACCATGTACTCCTAATGGCATCACTGCACCTACAGTGCCCAGGAATGGCCCTGGGTACTGTAGGGGCACAGGGCTCATGCACCTGTGCCCACACCACGGGCATAGGGCACCCAGCTAGAGGGGTGGCTGATGTATGCCAGGGCAGGGGGTTTGTGGGCATGGCACACAGGGATGTGTGCCATGTCGACTCTTTGTTTAGTTCTGCACCAGGACACTCAGCCTGCAAAGGCAGTGCGTGTGTGTGTCAGGGTACAGGGCCCCTAAGGGTGGCACAATAAGTGCTGCAGCCCTTAGGGGTCTTCTCTGGTCACAATGCCCTGAGTACCTAGGGTACCAATTACTAGGGGCTGACATGTGGCCAGAGATGCCAATTGGGTTTAGGCTTTGTACAGTTTTTAGGGAAGGGACACAGGCCCTGGGTTCCTGTTTGGCAGGGACCCTGGGCCTCTCCTAAGACCCCATTAGTGTCCGAGCTTGTGTCTACGTCCGTGCTCAGGTCAACACCTATACCGATATCTAACACAGCAGTTGTCGAGGCTCCTCCTCTAATTATGGCCCAACCTTCACAGGCTCACAAATTGCACCTTGTTGATTCCCTCAACGATCTTATGGCCAGCCAGTTAAAGCTTTTTTCAGAAAAACTGTTTGAATTGATTCTCACCATACTGTCTCCTTTGGTCTCACGTTTGTCTATTATTGACTCCAAATTTGCTGTGCCTAACCTCAGTTTTTTAGGCCCTGCTAAAGGAACTCCAAATACTACTATCACTAATCACTAGTCTGAATAGAAATTCTGAGGGTTTTTTCAGCAAGCATATCCCACCAACACAGGCTCTCCTCCCCCCCCTTGCAAGTAGTCAGTCCTTACTGATCACCCTTGTAATAAAGATTCTCTTATTGGACAGCCAGTAGTCAAAGACCCTACTTCTAATTTTCATCTTACTTATAACACAAAGGGCCTGGATGGTAGAGTTGATCCTACTTCTACTCGTGCTCCGTCGCAGCCACCACTTCCAGTTAACAACCTCTCCCTTGCTGCGTGCCCATACGTTGCCGTTTTAAGATGGGGTTCTTCATTAGGTCCGAAGCAACACGAATCTTATGAACAGCTCTTTAACAAAACTTTAAACTGACTGGCTCAACACAGAGGTCTGCCATTTCGACATGTCAAGGGCATTCTACGTGTAAGGAGATGTGCATGTACCGGACTTGCCTGGAAATCGCAATGAGATTAATATCAATTATCAATATCAATTGCTGAGCTTTGGTTTATAATTTGTTATTCAATGCTAAACCTACTAATTGGACCATTTCTTCCATCTCCCTGGCCCCGTTAGGCTTTTTTTACAGACCTCCCTTCAATCACTGGCAGTACCGACCTAACCCAGTCCCAATTCCATTATTTATTTCATCTTCCCATCATAGGCATCCTAACACACTTCAAGATAACTTAGCACAGACAGCCCCAGTTAATCAATCACTTTATAACCTCTTGTCAGAGACTCTGGTCCCTCCATGTGCCCCACCTGTTTCATGCCCCCTAATTACGTCCAATAGGTTTGAAATTCTCTCTGACCTTGATTGACTGGTTCACAAGTAGCTTCTACTCGTGCCTCCCTGCGTATCTCATCTCTGAATGGCAGTCCAACATTAACAACTGCATAGCTGCCAAGGTCTCAGATTGCTTATGTGTGACATTTTCATAATTTCAGTGTAATTATGAGTGACATGACACTTTCTCTCGAGTAAAATTAAGAAATGAAGACAATGGAAACCTGTATGAATATCAGAAATTACACCCATTTGAGCAACAAGACATTCTGAGTTCTTAGAACTGGTGCAAAGCACTAGAAATGGAAGGGCACTAACCTAGTGCCCTTGTACCTGATAACACTGTTAAACAAATGGTTAACCATGAAATTAAGTATTAACCAGCTGGTCACGTGCCAGCCGCTCACCTGAGAGGTACTTGACGTTGTGGGATTGCAGCCACACTCTCTGCCATGCCTATGGCTCAGCAGTTTGATGACTGACCCACAAGTCTCATACTCGTAAGCACAGCTGCCAAGTTTTCAGATTGCTTATATGTGACATTTCCATAGTGTCAGTGTACTCCTGAGTGACACTCTACTACCTAATGTGTGACACACCGAGTGACACTTTCTTGCGAGTTAAACTAAGCAATGACGTATGTATAAAGTGCTAAGTATCACATAGTATGACATTTTGAGCAATAAGAAGCACTAGCTTGACTTATGGTCCATTCAAAAAACTTCAAAGCCCATCAGAAGTAGCATGACCCAATCCAGTACTTCCTAACTCCTTTAACAGCACTAGAAGCAGATAGTCCTAGAGATTGTCTTCAAACCCTATACATATCCAGCAGACCAACCCCTGCTTAATGCACTCTAACCCGGTTTGCATCCGTCAGAGCCACCCCAGCCAGTTCAAAACCATTTTAGACTTGCTTGCTTCCACCAGAAACCAGTATGGCCCTGTCCGGTCCATTCTAACCCCATTTACACCCATCAGAGCCCGCCTGATCCTACCAGTCCCCTCTAGTAGCTCCATTTCCACCGTCAACCAGTCAGCCTTGCCCAGTACATTTAAACACTAAAAATAGCCATCCAACCTAGCCACTGTAAGCCATTGTAACCCCAGGTACATCAACGAGACACAGCCAATCGGGTTGCTACCAGGCTGATTATCACTAATCAGACCAGTATTTTAATGTTCTGGTTGACACAAGAACTAGGAAAATTTACAACAGTAAACATGAGAATAAAGAACATTAAAATGTGCTCCAGAGCTGCTTTAATGATCAGTAAGTGATAAAGTACAAACAACAAGGGCAGAAAAGCAGTGTTAAAAATTTAAAATGACATAAGTCCTGTTGACCGTGCCAGGGCCTTTGCAGAATCTTAAAATATGATTCTCGATTCTCTGGGAAGGTTGGCATCACCACTGGCCTATCCCACTCTATTTTAACCCCATTCCTAATTTACCTAGGGTATCTTCATTGGGCCGGGAGGAGCTGGAGGTGACCAGGCCATGCTCCGCATTGCTGAATACTGCATAACAGAGGCCAGGCGTGGCATGCCTTGCTTCGGCTGCTATAGCGATCCATTACTGCTGCTACTGACTTGCAGAGCTTTTATAAATCTATGGTAGCGCAGTCAACTTGGGTTTTCTGATACCTTCAATTCAAATTTGTGCAATATAAAATTGTCAAAAAAGTTACATACGAAGGAGTTCTGCCCCGATTCCTCTGAACTGGGCTGAGTGCTGATAAGAGTAAAGGCCAGACTGTGTCTCTAAAATCACTGGGCTGCGAGGCTGTTACATAGCAGGAGGATTAAAGTGCCAGAACTAGTGGCACCTAAGGGACGTGCTAGTTGACCTGGAGAAAGCTGGTATTGTAACCAATAGCACAGCCATACGTTCACTTTTTCAATTTGGATTCTGGTCAAAATTAGGAACCACCGAACAGTGTCTGAATATGGCTCTGCCATTTCCAAATATACCAAGCGTTCCCATATTTATTTAGCTTTTATGGACCTATCCACCATCTTTGATTCAATGACCAGAGCCAAACTCTGGTTAATGCTGCTGGATCAAGGCGTGCACAACCCCTCTGGTGAATTTTCTTTACTGCCTGCATTCTGAGCTTACAGCCGGTGTCTGTATAAATTCTCTTGGGGAGCTTTCTTCTAATTTCCTCTGACTAGAGTGAGGCAGGGATGTATACTGTCACCCTTAACGGACTAACATCACTCTCGTCGTCTTCTCACACAGACATGCCTAGAATTGCAGGTTTTCCCATTCCTGCCTTACTATATGTTGATGACGCAGTAGTGTTAGCCCTCACCCCAAAAGCATTGAGACATCAGGAGGATAGCTTTGCTTCCTTTATGCATAACTTGAATTTAAATACCAAGTACTCTAAATCGCGTATCATGTCATGTGGCCTGGGTTAATTAAGATTAAAGAAAATCACTATCAGTGGGCATGCTCTGACGACTGTAGATGACTTTCGATATTTAGGATTAAATTTTAATTCAACAGGGTCATGGAATCCTCATCATGCTCAGGCCAGTTTAAAAATAAATAAAACTGCGGGTGCAATCTGTAATCTTATCAGACTGCAAATCAGGGGGTCAGTGTTTCAACCTTTGAAAGTCTATAATTCACAATGTTTTAGTGCATCTACCTATGGCGCTTAGTATGGGTTTCAGCGATTGCGGTCACCTCCAGACAGAGGCAAATCGTTACGGCGGCTTTTAGGTGCCCATCCCTGCACCCCCAGTCTTATTATTCATCACAAATTAAATCAGTGTTTTATTGAGAACAAGATCCAACTGGTGCCCCTCTTACTATGGGTCAACGTATGGTTGAACTCTGCTGGGATATTATATTTGACTGTATTATGCTGGATCGGGTCCGTTCTATACCCTGGTTGAGCTACATATGGGATATTTTTGTTGCCCTTGGTATAGCTTGGTAGTTAACCGATTCCAGTCGAAACCCACAAAACGCTAGGACTGAGGTGAAAAAATTGTTTAACGACCACCTTGCAAACATTAGGCTAAAACACGAATAATCCAAACCCTTGGTGTTGCGCTTTTATAGCCCTTTGTACACAGATGTTTCTCCACTGTAGTTGTCCATGAAATTGTCAAGATGGGAGCGGTCTTTTCTCTTCCGCTTTAGAGCAGGGACGATTTATTGCTCTTTTTCCTTTAAACATTTTAGGGCTCGCACCCTGCGTTGCACTGAACAGCAGTGCTTGCGCAGGCGAGAGCCCTTTTGTCCGGAGTTTGAAAACTGACCCTGGAATCGCACACGCTCGTGCATGTACTTTTCCTTTTGGGTAGCGCTATTGGGCTTTGATTGCGTGTTTTTTTTTAAACAGAGCACGCAATAGCCAAAGGCGGGCGCATTGCTACGCCCATGACCTATTGGTGTCTGTTACGCGCACCCAAGCTCATGTGGTTTCAATTATCGTGCCCACACACGGGCGCGATAATTGAAAGCACATGTCTCGCTGTGGCGCGTGCACGCGCACCACTCGCAGGTTTCAGTGTTTTGCTTTAGCGATCGCGAAAGTGAAAGTGATCTGCCGCTTGTTTCTACTTACATGCAACATACCTAACCCCCTCCGGCCCTGGAGAGCTGGCAAGATACCGCACCCCATATGCTTTCACTGCACGCAACCTGATGCTAATTTTTTTCACCTGGTGTGGCGATTACCTACAATAGGTAGTTACTGGTGCAGGATCAGGCTCGTCCTTAACGAAGTCCTTGCCCGAAAGATCGAGCTGATGCCTCGCATTGTACTGTTGGGGGTCATGGAGGCTCTTGGGAGTTTCCGCGGAAACCGGACCATGGTGAGTGTGGGACTCTGTATGCGATTCTTCTCCATGTAGCAACTATGACTTCATATTGATTAGATTAATATAAAAATCCTTATAGGGCTTGTAAATAAGTCTTTGAGTTCACCCCAGTGATCATGCAATAGTGAGACTAGAAACTATGGAGAACTTGCACCAGTAAAAATCAGGTTACGGCAACAGCAGCTTTTGTTATGGTACAAGCAAGTGAATTAACGAATAACACCTCTTCTACATGTCACTCATGCCCTCCACGTTGTATGTTTTTTGCAGATCCCTCCCCCCCACCCCGTGTTTCCATTAGAGCCCGAGTGGTTCCGTCTGTTTTGCTCACCTTGATGAAGCAGAACAGCAGCGAGGGTCGGCACAAGACCTATCGGCAATCTCGGTGTCCAAGTGGGTGTTCCCTCTCAGTGGCACCCCTCAATTATGTCACCCTCAAAACGGAAGAGCCTTCAAACTTTCCGGGCGAAAAAAAAACGCAACGGGGACTCCGCTGGCATTTTTTTAAGGTGGAAAACGAATTGGTCGCCTTCGATCTTCTAAGCAGGAGTCCTCCTGGCTGACGGACGGGTGGCAAATCCAAGGAGAAAACAACAAATGCAAATGTTAAAAATACAAAACAGTTAAAGTCATAGTCATAGTCATAAGTTCTTATATAGCGCACTCAAGGCGCTTAGCAGAAAGAGACGACAACCATGAGTTAAAGAGAATGACACTAGTTAATTGGGGAAGAGCCATGTTTTCAGACCTTTACGAAAGGCCGAATGGTTAGATAGGGACGACAGATGGAGGGGCAGTTTGTTCCAGAGTAAGGGAGCCATGTAAGAAAAGGCACGACAGCCATTTCTTGTGGTCCTGGCCCTTGGCTGGACCAGGAGGCATTTAGAACTAGATCTTAAAACTCTGGAGCGGTTATACCAGACCATTTTCTTTGCTAGGTAGGAGGTACCGGTTCCCATAAGGAGCCTATGGACGATACTGAGTATCTTGACGTGGCTTCTTAGGCGCACAGGGAGCCAGTGTAATTCCCTAAGACTAGGCAAAGAGGGTGACCTAGGGGACAGGCCAAGTACCAAACGAGCTGCGGTGTTCTGAACAGTTTGTAGCTTGGTCAGCAGACACTCATTAATTGAGGCAAACAGGGCATTACCATAGTCTAAACCACTGATAATGAGCCCCTGAATCAAGGGCTCCCTAGATTCAAGGGGGAGCCATTTGAATATTTTACGCAGCTTGCACAATATGCCGTAGCAGGTACGGGACACGAGATTGACGTGGGACTTCATAGAAAGGGTGGGTTCAAGCATGATTCCCAGGTCACGTACCACTTCTTTAGGCTCTGGGCAGAATCCCATTTCTTGCGGCCACCAATCTTGTGTCCATATCTGCTTGGCCTTACCAAACAGCATTATTTCTGTCTTGCTGTAATTCAGTTGGAGTTTGTTGGCATTCATCCAGTCCCTAATCGCAATCAGACATTTCTGAAATCTGGAACGAGTATCAAGAAAATCCAAACTGCAGGTAATCAACACCTGAGTGTCGTCCGCGTAAGACACTGTGGAAAACCCAAATGATTTTATGATATTGGCCAAAGGGGTGAGATACAGATTGAAAAGGAGGGGACTTAAGATTGATCCCTGGGGAACTCCTACAGAAAGGGGGATCTTACTAGATTCCTGGGTATCAACCTTTATGTATGTGTGCCTGCCTGCCAGATAGCTCTCAAACCAAGCACGGGCTTTGCCTCTGACACCAATCTCCCACAGTCGTTGAAGAAGAATGCTGTGGGAGACGGTGTCAAAGGCAGCCGATAGATCCAATAGGATAAGGATGGCAGACTCACCTCTGTCAAGAGTGAGGCGAATGTTGTCCACTACCTCCATTACTGCGGTCTCGGTCCCGTGAGCAGCACGGAACCCTGACTGCGAGGGATCAAGAAGTCCCTGTTCCTCAATGAAAGTGGAGACTCGCTTGTTCACCAGATGTTCCAGTACCCTTCCAAAGTAAGGCAGAAGCGAGATCGGCCTGTAATTGGACAGGATAGTGGGGTCACTGTTGGGTTTTTTAGGAATAGGTTTGATCTGAGCCACCTTCCAACAACTGGGGAACGAGGCCAGATAAAACGAGGCATTAAAGATGTTGGTGAGGGAGCCGATCAGTGACGGGAAGATCTGTTTGCACTTACGCGGGACCAAAGAATCTGTGGGGGAGCCAGATTTCACCTTCAAGAGGGTTTCTAGCACTTCCGCAGTGGTGGTGGGCTCAAATTCCAAAAAGGAAGGGGACTTGCTGTGGGCAGGGGAGGAGAGGTGGCATGGAGGGGCCTCTGCGATTTGACAGATATCAGGTTTAGGGGCAGCAAATGTAGGGTAAATTGTCTTAATTTTGTTATCAAAGTAAACTGCAAGTGAATTAACCCACTGTGCCGTGGGCCGAAATGCTGACTGCTCGACCTGCGGAGAGGTAAACTCATTGACTATTTTATATAATTCTTTGCTCGAGTGGGCGGCTTTGTTGATCCTAAGGGTGAGGTAGGCGGATTTAGCAGCCTTTGTTTTTCAGGTAATTGGAGTGGATCCGTTTATAGTTCAGACGATTTTCAGGTGTTCCGGTCTTTCTCCACAGCCTTTCCGCCGATCTGCTGGCGGATTTGTCAGCTTTGAGTTTCTCCGTAAACCACAGTGATGCTATTGATTTTACCTTGACAGTGGTTTCAGGTATAATAGTGTCCAAAGTACCCCTAATAGATGCTTCTAGCTGGGCTGCGGTTGAATTGATGTTGGTAATATGATAATTAGGGGCTATAAAAGCCGATGAGAATGCTTCTGAGGTCAACTTACACCATGGCCGTATTAATTTGGTGTCCGAGCGATTAAAGGTCCTGGAGTCAATTGGTTTGCAAAAGCTAAACTTTACAAGATGGTGATCAGTCCAGGTCATGGGTAGTGGAGGCTCACAGTTGAGGCTGGGGAGGTTGGTGAAAATTAAATCTAGGGTGTGCCCTGCCTGGTGTGTGGGTCCAGTAACTCTTTGAGATAATGAGAGGGTATCTAAAGTTGAGAATAGGTGGCAGGTATCTTCATCGTGGACAAGTTCTGCATGGTAATTAAAATCTCCTACCAAAATAAAATTATCTGGATTGCTCTTTTGCGTAAGGAGGAGTCCGGGGTGAGCACCGCGTCCAGCACTGAGAGCATGAACAGGTGGAATGAGGGCAAGGTGGAGCCTGATACCCGAGGTACCAGTCCGAGGTACCAGTCCGAACTGCAGCCACCCCGCCCACGCCCCTCCTGGCGTCTGACCCTCCACATTCCTGCCCCCTCTTGGAACGGCCGATGTTCCTCTTAATGCGCCAATTTACCTCAGTGCCCAGGTGCGTCTGAGGAAAGGGAGGGGCGGGGGGATTAGGTGCCATAGCAGGTGGTGTAACTCCTAACAACCTATAAGTAGTGGAATGCATTGTATCGCAGGAGACTGCACAACAGGGCGTAGGGTGGCATAGGTAACACCTTTAGTAGTGTGTCACAGCTACCTCCCCTGACAGTGATGCAACAGAAAAACCAAAACTCCCCCAGCACGCCTGCCTGTTCATACTGAGAACACACAGCAAACGTCCTACCGGGTCTTATTTTTAGGTCGAGCAGACAGTCTGCTCGAGACCTATTGCTGCCCGTATCGGGGAATGTAGACACGAGAGGGGCACGAGCGCAGATTTCAACTCGTGGGCGCGCACGACGCCGTGCCCCTCTCGTGCCTCATATTCCCATGCGCAAACTCACTCACACAGCCACGCATGCGCACACACATTCCCACGTGCACACACTCATCCCCCTCCTCCCCACACACGCGGGACTTACATACACACACAAACGCGCACACACACACCCTCCCAACCCCACTCACCGGGCACATGCAGGGCTTCCATCACTGGGGGCGGGCACCGTCAATGTGCCCCGACGCCCCCCCTCACCGTGTCTGTTATACTCCTCTCGTCCTGTCCCGCGGGGTAGGCCCCCGTCCGCTTTCCTAATGCTTACGCGCTGCTAATACACTTTGCACCTTTATTTTATTGACATAGCCAATACGCTCGGTTTTTCAGTCAGGTGCGCACTTTATTTTGTTAGAGATGGCGGCACGTTTCAAAGCAGAGCGTCGGTCTGACGTATCAGGCTCTCACCCAATTGTCACTCTGGGTTTGTTGCCTACGTCATTCACGGCATGCCTTGCTCATTTGTGACTGAAACCACGATGTCGCCTGTACGGTATTAATCTCAAGATTTAATTGTACTTTTCACTTACTTTTCCTTCACTTTTCCTTTTGAAAACATCGCTTTGTCGTATCCGTTATTTCTTTGTTTTTAGACCGTTCATTAATTATTATTCCCTGGAGTGCCTTCCACACGGGAACACCACAACTATCCTCACTTGCGAATCGGATGCACCTGCAGTTCTTTCCCTTAACAGCACAAATTAACCTTTATGGCGTTTATTTCTAACTGGTTCCCGTTCATCTTGTAAATAGTGAGTTACAGAACACCTCTGTTTTGTTCCGAAAAAGGATTCGCTCGAGCAAGTTAGAAATCTGTCAGCCGTCAGTGATTAGGTTTCTCTCCAAATATGTTCTTTCAATTTTAAACCTAATATGTGCAATGGGCTCATTATTCACCGTTCCTTATGACCTCAGTAATGTCACTTTTAATCCTGTCAAGAAATCAGTACCAACTTTGTTTGCATAGGGACTTGTGCTTTAGTGTTGCCATTTCTGGCAAAGAACAGGATTCTCTGTCACCCTATTTTGGCGGTGCTCATTTTAATAAACGCAGAAGGGTGAAATACTGCATCTTTCCTGGGTTTCGAACCTGTGACCTGCAAATTACAAGCCTTAGCCATACACACTCAATCAATGAGGTGACTGTACGGCATAACAAAGTGACTGATTCTGTGCAACACTGACAATAGGAGCTTAGCTGGCTTTGCAGGACACTGGGTAAAACAGTGATTTTGAAAGTATGGCCCAGGTGTGAACTCTAGCACTGTCACGCTTGCTAATGCCTTATAGTGCAACCACACACACAACACCACACACACAACACCACACACACAACACCACACACACACCACACACACAACACCACACACTCAACACCACACACTCAACACCACACACTCAACACCACACACTCAACACCACACACACAACACCACACACTCAACACCACACACACATACACAACCACACACACACACACACACAACCACACACACAACCAACCACACACAACCACACAAACACACAACCACACCCACATACAACCACACACACAACCACACATACAAACACACATACAAACACACACACAACTACACTAAAAACCAAACCGTCAGTGCACACTTTCACCACGCACAGACACGATCACTCATCAGTACACGCTTTCACCACACACAAACACCAACAGCCATCAGTGCACGCTTTCACCAGACACAGACCCCACCAGCCGTCAGTGCACGCTTCCACCTGGCACACACACACCATCAGCCATCAGTGCACACTTTCACCAGGCACGCACACACCACCAGCCGTCACTGCACGCTTTCACCAGGCATAGGCACACCACCAGCCGTCAGTTCACAATTTCGCCATTCACACACACACCACCAAATGTCAGTGCACGCTTTCACCAGCCACAAACAGCCCACCAAACGTCAGTGCACGCTTTCACCAGGCAAACACCACCAGCCGTCAGTGCACGCTTTCAAAAGGTACACACACCACGAGCCGTCAATAAACGCTTTCACCAGACACACACCACCAGTTGTCAGTGCACGCCCTCACTCTATCTATCAATCTATTATCTGTCTATCTATCGCCCTCACTCTCTCTATCGAACTATCTACCGCCCTCACTCTATATATCTATCGCCCTCACTCTATCTATCACCCTCACTCTATCTATCTATCACCCTCACTCTATCTATCTATCGCCCTCACTCTATCACACTCTATCTATCGCACTCACTCTATCTGTTGCCCTCACTCTATCTTTCACCCTCACTCTATCTATCACCCTCACTCTATCTATCTATCTATAGCCCTCACTCTATCTATCGCTCTATCTTTCGCCCTCACTCTATCTATCGCCCTCCCTCTATCTCTCTATCGCCCTCCCTCTATCCCTCTATCTATCTATCGCCCTCCCTTTATCTATCTATCACCCTCCCTTTATCTATCGCATCACCACAGCATCACTCAGCACCACCACAGCATCACTCAGGGGCACCACAACATCACTATGCTGTACCACAGCATCACTGAACGCCACAGCATCACTCGTCGCCACCACAACATCACTCGGCGCCACCACAACATCAAACTGTACAACCATTCAACAACAACTGGTTCAAATATGTTCTCTCAATATTTAAGCTTTATTACAAATTTCACAAAACAATTTCATATTTCACTTCTGTTCTTGTATTTTCATTACAATAAAATACACTAAACATAATCTTCACAAAAGTTATTTACAAAACTTTAAGCTATTGCTATTATAACTTACAATAACTTTTAAGTATTAATTATTTAAAAAAAATATAAGCCAGTTATTTGTAATATCAATACATCAAAGTCACGTAAACACAACACATATTGCATTACAAATGCTATAGGTGTCACATTTGCAAAAGTTAAAACTATTGGCATTGTAAATGACAAAGCTATTAATTTTGCTATTTTCAAAACCAACACATAAATAAAAAAAATTGTCATTTACAATACCAATAGCTCTAACTTTCCTAATGCGAGACCTATTGCATTGCAAATGCTTGTTTCCTCGGGAGTCTGCCACGCTCGGCTGTATGCCAGGGGTGTCAAAATCCAAGGCTGCCCAGTTTTATTCCACCTCATGCTTCTTTCTTCCACTCTACACTTCCTGACTGTTTCTCAAATGCGCCAGCTCTTTTTCATTCCTAGTTTAATTAGCGCTCAAATAAGATCCTATCACTAAGCACGATAGCTTGGAAAAAATAACCCAAATGATTCAACCGTGTCACCTTCAGAGCTGCAGCTCCTCACTCTGCGGAGCTATTTTAACTGTTTGCTAGTCGAAGTAATGTTTTTCGTGCACTATTGCCAATTTTAGGACATTTTGTTTAAATACTGAAACGATGGCCGTTCAGCATGAAAGCTTGTGTGCTGTAATTTCACTCACTTGTTTACCGCCTGTGCTAGGAAAGCAACCAGTGCCTAGACACGCCTGTGTCGTATTCCGCTATATAAGTGTTATCATTCTGCAAACATCCATTGATTTGGCACGCACGTTTTACAGACAATCCACATATCCTGAGCGGATCGTCTTTGTCAAGAGCGTTACGACATCTACTCTATCTAAACACTCATTACTTACCTGTTGGCCATCTGGCGGTCTAAAGTTTAAATTCAGTCAAAGCCAACCCAGCCTTACATACTCAAGCGGTTGGGTGAATGACTGCCAGTAAAACAAGTGGTCAATTTCACATACTTCCATTATTTTCACGTACTCTGATCAGTTTCAGGTATTGTGGCTAATTTTATGAACTGTGGCCTGTTTTATGTTGTGTAGTTCGTTTGAGGGACTCGGGTGCTAGTGTTACATTATTATTAGCAATGCCAACTGCTCAAACTTTTATAATGCGAGACCTATTGCATTGCAAATGCTTGTTTTGACTCCAAGGGGAACTTAGTTTCCTATTGCCCTTGCGACTATCATTCAGCACAATCAGTAAGGCATTTTGTTTTTCTGTAATTTGTACAGCGTAGCACGAAAGCACTTATTGAGACCCTTACTTAGGAGGCTTGGCCTTCGTTGCTTTAGACCAGCCCTCCTTCATTTACAGTCTCTGTGCTCTCCCGAAATTATTAACACCGTCTGTGCTTTTTTTAAAGCAACACCTTGGGCGAGACACACTATGCTGGGCTAATTTATCAGAATTGCTATGAATAGTGTGTTTTTTTCATATATATTAGGCAAAGATACTGCTTGTCATTGGGGAATATTGGGACCTTATTTTGAGGTTTTTAGGTTTTGCCTTAGCCATGCGTACGAAGTACGCATGCGCTAGCAAAACCTCTTGATTTCTATCTGGGGTGATGACCCGCCTCTGCCTATCATTGGCTAGCTCCATAAATGGAGGCTAGCCATTGGGAGGCAGAGGCTGTCAATCGCGCTTTCTCTCGAAAACGCGATTCGGGGGCGTTTCTGGTGCTTTTTTTAAGCCCCGCCCCTTTGTCCCGGGCCGCGCTGTGATTGGCTGCCGGCCCGGGACACCCCCGTGACGTCATTCCCGGGCCGCGCTGTGATTGGCTGGCCGGCCCGGGACCTGACTTGTTTGCAAAATGCCGATGCCAAACCGATGGCTAGGTTCGTGCACGGGACCTTTAGAGCCTTCGCTTGGCTCCCCCTGCTCATTTGTTGGCTTCTTCCCTAATTATGCAGCGAATTGTGACAAATTCAATAAAAAAAAATATAAGACATGGAGAATAAAAAGCCAACAAACATGGCGTTTAACAATGGCAGAAGTACGTAGAGCGATCACTCTACAATCGTAGCATCTTATTGTTTATTTATGTCCTGGGCATGCGCTGCTTTGCCTGAAAAAAAAAAAGTGACGCACGCAAAAGAATCCTGGTAGGTACATACATGATAAGCGGAAGTGACGTACTGCAAGGGGGTGGCGAACTGACATTACGGGAAATCGAAAGCTAAGGGAAATAGTAAACAGCAGGGGCTGCGAGCTGCGGTAGAGTACCCCGTGGGAGCTGCGACCTTAGGACGGAATCACAAGGCGTTCCCGGAGCAGCAGCACGATGGGGGCGGCGTTGGGACTATGCTCGGCCGCCAGCTGGGCAAGAAGGGTGCTCGGTATAGCGAGGGGAGGTCTGTAAAGGGTGCTGCATTGACGCAACTCTGTCTCACCCCCGCAACGATCTAGCCAGTGGTATCCATTCTCTCACCCTTGTGCATAGATATACTCGCATGTATATGACTTCCGGTTTCCTTTGTGCGGACGGCAAGCAGAGCTAGCAGCCGCCGCATCCCCACCCTCAGTCAGCCTCCCTCTCTGGAACCTCCTCGTCCTGCCGCTTGCCCGGCCGCTGTAGCAGCACCCTGACTCCCTGACCCACGCTAACAGCGCTCGGCGCCCCCCCCCTTGGCGAAGATAGAGCACGAGCTGAAATTCCGAGGTAAGACGCGAGGGCCGAGGTATTAATGCCACTCTGAAATTGGCTATGCCAGGGTGCTAGCGCACGCCCCTGGCGCCTCTGTGTACCTGCTGGTCCCCGCAGACTTGCCAGCAGCTGCATATTGAATCCCCCGGCGCGGCTCTCCGTCACTGATTGACCGGCCTTTGACCTGGCTGACCCGGGACCTCGGCCGACGCCAGAGTGGTGTCTCAGCACCCTGAACTGAACTGGGGTCTGCCACCTGTTTGCCGTGCGTGTCGAGTCCTGCACTGGACACACTGCCTGGGGAGTCATTGCCGCTGGAGGCCTGTGAGGGAGACAGCCTGGAAGTCAAGTTTCTCCTGAGGTGGGCGGGCCGCGGTGGGAGCATGTGGCAGTGTTACTGAATTTCTTACTTTAATTTGAGCGGCAGCATTTACTCGCACTGCTCGCTGCCAGTGCCCAATTGGTGATCACAGTGCGTCATCATGCCTGCTGCTCTCGGCGCTCCATTTGCGCACTACTGCTGACTCTAGTGCCTGCACCGGTTGGGCCGTCGCACAGTGGGGCTTATTTTATGGCCATTGCTCAGCCGCCACCAGGATAGTTATAGACAGGACTCAAATGAACAGGCCGCAGCATGGAATAACGCGGGCGCAGGCGGCAAACCGAAGTGAGTGCCCCGAGGGTTCCTGGAGGTTCGCCTGAGCCTGGCAGTTTGCTGCAGAGAGTTGCCAATGTCAGTCATGCAGCGCTGCCTGGCTGAAGATTCAGAACAGTAAGTAAGTAGTTACCATTTGCCACCCACCGAGTGTCTGTCCGTGCGTGTTAATTATATCATTTTGAGCGCACTCTCGGGCACATTGGTAGATCAGCACCGACAAGATGTTGGGACTCCGGTGCTGTTGGGGCACCGGCTGGGTCACGCCAATCACTCGGATCACAGTGGTACCAGCCCGAGTCCTGACCTGAGATTTATTTTACCGGTAGCGGGAGGGGGTTGGGGGGACATTGGCGTGCAAACTGTATTTTGTTTTTTCTTTTCGTCAACACTAGGTACCACTGTGTTGTTGCAGTTGTTGGGGCCTCACACATCCTGTGGTCCCAGACGCAGGAGTGAGATGTTACCTCTGCCTTTCTACCCTGCTTCTGCATTAAATTGTAGTGGCAGTCTGTCCATGTCTTTATAATGCCCTCGTGTCTATCTCTCTGTATCTGTGTCCCAGTGTCAGTTAATACATCTCTTTCTGCCTCCTTGTCTCTCAATTCCAGTGTTCACAGTATCACTGCACAGAGGCCTTTCCCAGCCTTCTGATGCTCCCATTCAAACTTCATTGATGTATATTTCACAAAGTGCAGTAATGACTGCCAGGCATTTCACTCCTGCAACAAAGGAAGCAGGGGTACACTGAGAAACTAGTACATGGTTTCTCATTGAGTAAATGGTTGTAATTTGCAATTTTTATATGTTTCTCTCGTCTTCACTGCTTTGTTTTGCTCGCGAGAAAGTGTCACTCATACTCGTTGAAATGTCACTCATAATAACACTGAAATTATAAAAATGTCACACATGGCAATCTGAAACCTTGGCAGCTATGCCCAACCCTCCCGTTGTCCGTGCCTTCTTTTCCACCCCTGCCCTCCCTCCGGTAGTCTGAGCCTTCTTCTCCCCTCCCCTGCCCCTCCCGTTGTCTGTGCCTTCTCCCCTGTGCTCTCCCTCCCATTGTCTGTGCCTTTTTTCCACCTCCTCGCCCTCACGACTGTTGTCTGTGCCTTCTTCTCCCCTCCTGCTGTCCTCCAATTGTCTGTGACATCTTTTTCACCCTCCTGCCCGTTGTCCGTGCCTTCTGTACTGACCTGCTGGTCTAGTGTTCCAAAGTACCAGCCACTCCCAGAGGGCTGGCTCACACCCCACCCCACCATACATGCCAATAGAACCGATTCAGGAGGGAGACTACCGATTTTTCAAGCCAAAAATTGCTTTATTTTAGCTGTCTCCCACCTGAAATTGCATTTTCAACAATAGAAGTCAATGAGGAATTTTCATTCTCACGATTTTTTATTTTAAATCTCCCACGTCCCTGTCCTAAAATGTTGGCATGTATGCACCCCACACCGATCTAGCGCAGGCGTCAAAGGAAATGTGACCCTGTAACTAAAAGGGTCCAGGCGCACGTGCCCTGGGCAAGTACTACCATCTAAGTCCAGAGTCTATGTCCTTACTATTATTATATGAGGGCCTAGGGCCCCACGACTTGATCCGAAGCCGCCCCCTCCCTAGCGCCTTGAGACCCTCACAAGTGAGTAGCACGCTATACAAACCCCTGATTGATTGATTGATTGACTTTACACCTTCTTTTCCACCCCCGCCCTCCCTCCCGTTGTCCGTGCCTCCTTCTCCCCTCCTGTTGTCCGTGCCTTCTTCCCCTCACCTCCCTTTGTCCGCGATGCCTACCATTTGCAATGCAATAGGTCTTGTGTAAATGCAAAACCTATTGCATTGCAAATGCTTGTTTTTTTTTTTTTTTTACTCTTTCCATCGCCCCTTCATGTGCTTTAAGTGCAGTTCCCGCCAACAATATTATACCCCACATTGAAACGTGGCTTTTATTTCTATCTTCCTACTCATCCAGAGTATGGATAGCTGGCATATTTCTCAATGTGTTTTTAAAATGTGCAATTTTATACACTTATTTCTTACTGGCTTTATTGTAAAATTATTTTAACTTTTTGAGCGCTTACAGCTATCTGTAATATTTGATATGTACTTTTATGGTCTATAGCTCTTAGATCGAATAAAGTTATATTGAATTGAATAGTACAATATGGAGTTCAGATAGACGATGGGCTTTGGTATAAATCCCGTTAAGCAACTGGCTTGCTTGATTTTTTTTCAATTTTTGCCATTTCTGAGGAGTCCTGTCCATCTAAGACCAAGACCTAATGAGGATGATTTTGTCCCATTTATGTTCTTTTTATTTTTGGTGATAGGGTATAGAGTAGGCATTTTGTTAGACAAGATCTGTGCATGTTCCCTAAAATGTATTTACATTTTAATTGTTTGAGTTTTTTTTGTTTAGGAAGTTCATCTGGTTTGGATTTTTAACCTTTCTTACAGACACAATAATCATAAATCCCGCTTTAACGTTTATTTGTTGCGATCGTGAAAGGTAAATGCAAGTTGGATGTACAGCTTTTGTTCTACACAAAATAGCTGTATGTGAACAGCCTTTCTTAATGAAGTAACAAATACTGGTTCTTGTTCGGAGTGTCCACTGGACCATATTTTGCTGTATGCCTTTTCAGTCCACCACTAACAATGCAAGCTTTTTCTTCTGGCTCTTTTTCTTTCATAGCTCTTTGACGGGCAGGTTTATCTTGCTAATGCACCCCACTATGCTTAACGGCTGTAAACGCAGCTTCAATATTTTTGAAACCCATAATTGCTTCATTCTGGGATTTTCTTTCAAGGACATCGCAATAACCCACTTGTCAACAAAAATGCCCCCAACAAACATCCATACCCGTTCGCCTTGCCAGTGCTTGTTTTGTGTTCCACCAATGTACAACTCCTAAAAGGCATTGGCACTCTTGGGCCTTTGTGTAATTGGAGGGGCCCCACTCGGCCCAGTGACTTGGTGGGCTTTCAGAGAAAAGACTCGAAATACTTAAAGTATTTTTAACTCCTTATGGCTATTCTAACTTTCTTGATGAGGAGGAACAGATTGGTGCCACCGTGCGTGGGAATGCACATCAATGGATTATTACTAATGTTATTTTGTTGCCATTGCACTAGTTTTGCAGGAAGATCCATTCATCGTATGCAATGTTCTCCTTTAAATGTGTACACCCTGCTCTTTATGGAAAGCGCTCTGATACCCTATCTCGGGTCTGGTTTGCTCTATGGAAAACTCTAAAAATAAATAAATACATCGTGAAAAGGGTTTATTGGAATTCCAGCCATTCTAAACTAGCATGAAAGTTGATTCCATTCAGGCTGCATATAACACCACCATGCTTTCCTGAGTGTGATATTAATTAAAAGTATATCCACACCCTAGTTCTCTGGACTGCATGTGTTCCCAGCATTTAACCCGTTGTCTGTAACTAATAGACCAACTGTGAGCAAATTCATACTCTATAGAATCACATTAAAACCGACTCAACAACTTTGAAGTACAATCCTTCGGTACTGGTCTTGACACTTTAGGCCATGTCTAGCTTTGGCCTACTGAGGTATTAATATGATAGGACCCTTTTTGGATCTCTCTTTAGCAATGGCTGCAAACTCGGGGATAAATACTTATAAGTGATGGACCACAGATCTGTCTCTATTGTCTAGATGTGAACATTTTTTAACAGCAGTTCGTAACCTTTATTGTGACTTGCATTTCTTTTAAGAACTAATGTTCAAATCCAGGAAAGACCTTGGGATAGGGCATATATGTGTTCCTTATTGTCTACTTCCCTGAATTTCAGTTTTGCGTAATAGAGAGGAATGAAGGGAGTGCTTGTGATCAGGAGGGATCGCAAAGGAAGGTAAAAGGGGATGAGGGCATTACTTTAAAAACTAGCATGAACAGATGAGGCTGTAAGAGCATCTCGGGGCCTTGTGGAACACTTCTCTTCCAAACCTTTGAGGAATAAACACGCGGAATACAATCCTATTGCAAAGGCTTTCCTTTCTATCGCGTTCAAAGCAGTGATGCTTCGTGTCCCAGAGTATACCTAAAGCCTGGGATCGATTATAGCTTCATTTTCTGTCCATCAATGCATAGCATGCCATTCAAGACCTTATCGACCTGTTAATCTGGGAATATCTCATTTGTGCATTGATTAGTGCCAGAAGTCAGCCGTTGTTTGTGGATGGCATTCCACCCACAAACACCTCCATTTCATTATGAGCAGCTAATGGGTTTGCTTAGCTTATTAAGTGAAGATGCTAGAATTCAATTGCTTGAACCTTGACATTTATGCTTCCTCCTACACTGCATCATTAGGAGACTCGGGCCATTTAACTCCATTTTAAGCTTTCTGAAACGTGATTCTTTCTGACAAATACCCTCTTCAAACTCAATTCGACTGAGTTTCAAACAATATGGAATTTGCAGCGGTTATCGTAGATGACGAGGGAACATAGGAACAGTAGTAGGAAAATCAAAGAATCATGGGGTGGGTTCCCAATGCCCCAACCACAAAACCACAATGGATTACCGAAGCAGTCTAAGAGTTAAATAACTATGTATCTGTAGATGTAAAGTAGTATTTGTAGTGTGAGAGAAATATCCGGTAAATGAGCATGCCAGACCTTCCCTGCTGTTATCATCGCTGTCATTTTGTCAAATGGTGTGCGTATAAATTTTATTCTACAACGCCTGTTCACCAGCTTGACTTTGTTATTGGCACTCTTTTGCAGCACACCGGAATGGCAGGCGATTACAGATCCATGCATACATATGAAAAAAGTGAAGGATCTACTACCTGAATACTACTACTAGAAAGCATCCTCTATTTGTTCTTTTAAATGATCTTAATCGTGAAGGACATGGCAGGAGTGGTGAGGGCTTGTAGTCACCAGCCTCATCGGAATTCTGAGTTTCCAAGTTGCACCCACTGACTTCTGCTCTTAAAAGCTGCTGATATCTCATTGTTAAACTACAGGAAGAATGACTAATTACCTGCAGAATCAAGTGCGCTATTCTGGATTTACACCAGTAATTCCTAATTTCGGTGTGTAACCTAAGGGTTTCACTTTTATTCCCTGGTAACTATGTGCCCCAGGAGTTCCAGGTTCCCACGTAATTGGTATATTGGTAGTGCAGTGTGGTTGAGTTACCTGGGATAAATCTGCAGCGCCAAGATTGGGGGTAATCGGTGTTGTATGCCTCCCTCCCCAGACGTATCTGGGCAAATCCCATTATACGGTTTGGTCCCTTGCCCCCTCTGGTGAACTGAGATCCGAAAATTGGCAAAGTGACCCTCGAATTTTCATGCACATTACTGTTGTCACTTAAGGTGACATTGCACTCACATGTGTGACAAATTTACAGATTTAATTCCACAAAATATATTTTACTGGCATCTTGTATGTTTTCTATATAAGGGTCTATCTCCAGAAAAAGTAAGCCGTGTAAGATACCGTCAGGAGACTAATTTGAAGAGTCCTGTTTGAGTAGAAAATATCTCTTCATGAAACTCTACTCAAATCTGTTTATGCGGGCCAAAACATGAGAATTAAGTGAGTACACCACTGTGACACAATCTTTACAAGGTCTGAGTGAGCTTTTTTTGGCTCAAAATTCACATATTCTAGTGTACTACTTATAGGTGGTGTTAGAACTGGGGATCTCTAGTTGGCTGAGGTAGGTACCTTAGTCCAAATAGGGACCCTTGCTTCTAGTCCGGGATAGGAGGGACACCCTCTTAGATAACCCCTGCTCACCCCCGGAAGCTTGGCACGAGCAGCCAGGCTTATCTCCAAGGCAATGTGTAAAGTATTTGCAACCAAACTCCCAGTAACACAGTGATGACACCACACTTGTTTTTATGAAAATAGCGGTATCTTTATCAAAAGGGATAAGATGAGACCAAATTATAGAAATCCAACATATGCGTATTCGTAATCTTTCACTTTGCCGGTTATTAGGGCCAGCAATCACTTATAGGTTCTTGCGGTATTAATGAGCAGTTCTCAATGATCTAATGCAGTCCTAATGCAATGCTATGCAGTTTGTAACGTAGTAATAACATAGCCCTTAATGCACGTACTAATGCAGTTTGTAACGCAGGAATAATGTAATTCGTAATGCAAGAATAATGTGGTTTGTAATGCAAAAATCAGACAGTTCATAATGCAAGAATAATGCGATTCATAATGCAAGAATCAGGCAGTTCGTAATGCAAGAATAATGTGATTCATAATGCAAGAATCAGATAGTTCGTAATGCAAGAATAATGCGATTCGTAATCTGCCCGGGCCCCCACTAGGCCCCAACACCAGAGACAGCGGTCATAAGCTTAAAGGGGCGGCCCGGTACTGCTGGGAAGGTACGGGCCGCTCAGGGATTCAGCGCGTCTTACGCGGTGCACGCCTCCCCAGACCACACATGCTTGCGGCTCCCTACCTGAGTCGAAGCCTTACCTAGGGGGGTATGCTGCCTCGCTCTCTCTCTCCCCCTCTCTCTAACCGCTCGTCGGACGTCCTGCTGGGCAGCCCGATGACATTGCTGCTCTGTGGTCAGGCGACGCTGTAACCCGATGGGTTACGACGCTGCCATCTCCATCGTTGACTATCTTTGGCAGATTCCTCTCGGTGAATAACAATCACAATCCCTTTCACTTTGTAGCTTTCTTAGCTTCAAGAAATCCCTTTAGCCCGTTGCGGCTCTGGCCGGCGACGGTGATCCTTACTCACAGACTTAGTTACGATGATGACTCGGGCCACAAACAGCAATACAGCAGCATGGATGACGTTTCATGCTGCGGGGCAATGCGATCAAGGGGCACCTCGTAAACAGTACCACAGACTACACAGCATGCTTCCAGAAATCCTGTAGCACGTTCCGGATCTGGCTGGCGGCGGTGGTCCTCACTCACAGCCTCGGTTACAATGACGGTTCGGGCCACAAACAGCAATACAGCAGCGTGGATGATTTTTCACGCTGTGGGGCAATGCGATCACGGGGCACCTTGTAGAAGCACATTCTAAATCTTTCTCTTGAGATTCTGAGTTTGGATCGTGTGCTGATGAGATGAGTAGAAGAAGGTTAAAATGGAGATTCTTAACCATGAGATTGGAGAATAAGACCTACACGGTCCGACATAGACCTTATCATAGGCCTACTTCCCTGAGATGGTTCAAACCCCTCAGTGGTTTCCCCAACAGACAATTGTACCGCCAGTGTAAGCTTCCAAAAGAGAAAAGGGGCTAACAACCACCTGCAGTCACAGGAAAACCACCTCTAAAAAAGTCACTCCTCTTTCCCCTCCATTAGTTACTAGGTAGAAGGGAGAATTATCATAAACCACTTAGAAGATTGGCAAAAGAAAACATGAGACAGATGTATTTGCAACCTTGTTTTACATGGATACTCACTGAGGTTCAGATAGATCTCCTCCATTACTTCTACCAGACAAATCCTTTCTGTGCCATTGAAAGCATCGCCAAAAAGAGGTCAACCCCTTACTGGAAAGATTGGGTAATAGGGTAGAAGAGTTTCTTCATCTCCAAAAAGGAATGATAATGTATTCCTTTTACCTTATGGTGCAGGAAAGTGGGCTCATATAGACCTATTCTCCACCTCCGCATAATAAGCAAATGGCAGAAGCTGGGACTAATTCAGGATGTTGTCCTTACAGTAATTATACTCTGCTACATCAAGGACTCTGGATGTGTTTTATAAATTTTCTGTACACCTAGTTTAACAATCCTGTTGTATAGTAATGTCAGGAGTTCCTTAGGCTTGTTTGGGCAGCAAACCTTTCCAGTTCAAAATACTGGTATTCGGTCTAAAATCCTCACCAAGAACATTTTGAAGTATATTGCAGTTGTCATAGCATACCAGATGAAACATAAGAAATAAGTCTCACTGTCTAGATGTTTGCTTGATGTCTGCTATAACATCACAGGATGCCCTGGATCATTTGAGTGACATCAGATATCCTTTGCTGGCTGGTTTTGCATGCCAATAAGCACAAACAGTACGCAGTAAAGAAAAGAGGACAGGAAATATGTATTATCCTATTCACACCCTAGGAACACAATGTGAATCAAGACTTTCTGGATGAGGATGCCGCACTCACAGTATGTGGTATACTTAATGATCAGCTACCTCCCCCCACCCTGTTTAGGTACTATCAGGGTGGACTCAACCTCTTGTTATAAGGGAATTCTCAATCAATGTAATGCCTGGACACATTATGGATCCATATAATAAAAATACCCGAGGGTAAATCTGATAGGTACCGAGGGTATGGTTAAAAATCTACAGCCAGGATGTTCTGTGTGCTATGCCAATCATCTGCCAACATGTTTCTGCACATTCAGTTGCCTAAAACAAGGTCTGGATTATTCTTCGGGCTAAGAAAGGGTAGTTCTGAGGTTTATTGGCCTCGTACCTCATGTATTTTTCTGGTCAACCAGATGGCACATGCAGCCACTACAGAAGACTTTGAAGTCACAGTGGCTCCAGCACCAAAGTCACATCTCTCCTTTGGAACTCAGCTGAGGCTCCTCAAGATCTATTGTGGTGGTTGACTAAGCATAGTTTGTCGTGCAGCAGGACACTCACCCTTCCCCACCTTGTGGTAACTGGTGAATCACTGCTGGTTTGGGGAGTGGGGCGTCACCCAGAGCAGGTGATCAGAGTACTAGGTCTCCAATGAAGGGCTGGGCCCACAACATTCTTCTGTAGCTAAGGGACCGTCATCTTGCTCTGTAAACATTCGTACCATCTATTAAGGAAGCACTAATGCAGGTTCTTACGGACAACACCATTGCCATGTGGTACAAGAGGCCTAACCTTTCTGGAAATTATCTGAGCACCAGAGTGTCTTCCTGGTCACCAATTCACCTGGCCAGAAGCTTTAGTGGGGGTGTCCCTGAAAGCTAAGCAGACTAAGGAGACATTGTCTATCAGATCATGAATGGGGAACTAACTCCCAAAATGGCATGGGGTGTCTTATACCAGTAGGGATAACTGTGGCTAGAACTTTTTGCCAATAACTTGCAGCATCCCTAGTTTTGTTTGTTGGCGTTTCTGTAGTTACACTCCTAAGGAGACTCATTCCAGCTACATTTAACCACTTAAGCGCTGATGACGAGCTGAGCTCGTCATCAGTTGCGCCGCTCGCACGCTGACGAGCTGAGCTCGTCATGTAACGCGGCTTTTTTTAAAAAGCCGCGCAGCGCGAAAAAAACCACCGCACGCATGCGGTTAAACAAGGGATGTCTGTATGCATTGCCTCCACTTCCTCTCCTGCCTGGTGTTCGAAAAAGATGAGGAATGACTGATTACAAGTCATCCTTGTGGCCCCCTATTGTGCTAGGAGAGTATAGTACGCAGACCTGCTGAATATATGAATGTTACCTGAACAGGCCTTCACTTCTGGAGGATCTCCTGTCTCCGTGAAAGAAGAGTCCTCCTCCTGAACTGGTGGAATCTAAAATTCTTTTTTTTTTGTAAAATTTTTATTTGTAGTTTGAGAAACAAGACAACACAAACAGGTTACCAAGGCACCATACAGAGCCCACACGGGCGCAATAAAGCTTCACTAGGCATCATAAGCATAACGGAACCCAGAAGAATGTCTCAGGAGTCATTGATCAGGACCATGCGTCCATCTACATGTACGAGCGTTGGAAAAGTCAGGTAGGCACAGTCCTGCACTCCATAACTGCATAGGCTTCGACCTTGTTAACGTGTACCTCAGTAAACCATGAACAAGAAACTCCCCCCCCCCCCCCTCCCCCTCTGGCGGCGACTCCATTCATACCAACACTCATCCCATCGATAGTATTAAACTTGAAACAAGTGCAGGGACCGTATAGATGCCGGACACACAGCGGCTGGCAGGCCTTTAGAGAGGAACGCGACTAGGGGACCCCACTGAAACTGGAAATTTTTGAAATTGTTGAGGAAGATGTCCGCCATTCTCTCCATGCTTAGGAGTTTCCAAAGTCGAGCGTGCCACAATGATATTGCCGGAGCTTCCTTCTTTTTCCATGCAGCAGCCAGTGTAATCTTGGCAGCTCCAACACACAGCCACAAGATTTTCTTATCCCCTCGCGTCTGATGTTCAAGACCGGGATCGCGTAGACCCAGTAACACCGAGGCCATAGAATCCTCAATAGGATAGCGAAGGATGTCCCTGATGTGTGAGAGAATTTCCTCCCAATATGGTCGAATTACTGGGCAGTCCCACCAAATATGCTGGAAGTCCCCGAGGAGCCCACACCCCCTCCAACATCTATCGGAGGTAGCCGGATAGAAGCGATGAAGCCTGGTAGGGCATAGGTACCATTGCATAAGGGTCTTAAGGTGGGCTTCCCTGAGATGGAGCGAGTGATTGAATGCTGTCAGATCTCGCCATAATGCCGACCACTCACTGTCGGAGATATCTCTCCCTATCATTTCTTCCCAATGCGCCATGTAGCGCGGCCTAGGCGATGCCGCTGATTTAAGCAAAAGCTGATATAAGAAAGAGATGACGCCTTTCATGGCCGACGTCCGCAGTATAAAGGCCTCGAAGGGCGACGGAGGTCTCGTAGCTGCTTCCAGCACCCCAGGTGACATAGCCCAATGGAGCAATTGTACATGGCGATATTGGTCAGACCGGGGGACCCCATAATCCCTCATGCAGTTAGCAAATGTGAGTGGATCCCGACCATGAAACAGATGGGTCAAAGCCCTGCAGCCACCCTCTCTCCAAACATCAAAGGCTCCCTCCCGAGACGCCGGGGGGAACGCCGGGTTAAAATGCACAGGCGTGAACGGTGATGGGAACGTAGTCCAGCGCTCATCGGATGCTAGAGTATCCCACACCTTGAGCGTGGTACCCGTAGGCGTGCTAATATAGGCGTTCAGGGGCCGATCCTTCTTCGGTTTCCAAGCCAGGTCCCATATTGACCTGCCTGCCACACTCCGGTCCATGTGTAGCCAGTGTTTTTCAGACATTTGCTGCGACCACTCCACCAGCACCCTCAGTTGCGCCGCTTTATAATACAGCTGCAAGTCAGGCAGTCCCACTCCACCCTCGGCCGACGCAATACTGAAAAAGAAAAACGCGCCCGACCCCCTTGCCACACAAATCGCAGAATCTGCGTCTTAAGACGCCGAAAGTAGTCACCGTCTAAAGGTATGGGCAAGGCCTGAAATAAATACAAGAATTTAGGAAGGATAACCATCTTCACAGCGTGGATCCTACCCAGCCATGACAGGAACTTAGGTTTCCATCTCTCCAGCTCAGCTCGAAGTTTCGCTAGCACGGGTGGAAAGTTAGCTGAGAATAGTTTGCCCACAGTCTGAGTCAAATGAACCCCCAGATAGACAATGGAGGTATCGGCCCAAGCCAGAGGCGTCAGCGGACGCACGCGTTCTATCTCGGATCGCGATAGAGTAAGGTTCAAGATATATGATTTGCTATAGTTCACCTTGAAACCGGCTACCTCCTCATATCGCCGCAGGGTCTCTGCGATGCAAGGCAAAGAGCCCTCTGGATCCGCCACGGAGAAGAGAATATCATCCGCGAAGAGCGTGATTTTATGCTGCTCTCCTGTGAACGGAATGCCCCGAATTCCCTCCTGCTCCCGTACCGCCACAGCCAGAGGTTCAATGCTGAGTGCGAACAGGAGAGGTGAAAGAGGGCAACCCTGTCGAGTGCCTCTAGAGTGCGGAAAAAACGCCGACATGTGACCATTCACAGTTACGCGGGACAGAGGGTTGGAAAAGTTAGCCCTCACCATGGTGATAAACCTCTCCGAGAAGCCGAAGGCCACCATCGTATGAAACAGGAAGCCCCAGTCCACACGATCGAAAGCCTTCTCGGCATCCAGCCCCACCAAGACCGCCGGTATGTGGAACCGGTTAGCTTTTTCTATTAGGTGTACCACCCTGCGGGTATTATCGTGGGTTTGACGCCCCATGATAAATCCAGACTGGTCAGGCTGAATTATCGCCGGCATCAGATCTTGTAACCTATGTGCTAGGATCGCCGAGTACAGCTTGGCATCGATGTTGAGGAGTGCTATGGGGCGATAAGACGCACATTGGGTGGGGTCCTTCCCCGGCTTCGGCAGGACCGTAATCACCGCCTCCGCCAAGGAGCCAGAGGAGGAACCAGACTCCGCCATGTCATTGAAGAGGGATACCAAAAAGTCGCACACTTCAATGGCATAAGTTTTATAAAAAGCGGCAGTATAGCCGTCCGGCCCGGGTGCCTTGTGTAGTTTTAACTTCTTGATAGCCTCTAGTACCTCTTCCCGGACAATCGGGCCCCCCAACAGCTCATTCCATTCCGCGGATATTTGGGGGAGGGGTAAGCGCCGCAGATACTCCTGCTGTGCATCGGCCTGTAGCCTGTCCCCCGTGTAGAGGTCCGCATAAAAGCGTCCAAAAACGGCCGCCTTCGCCTCGTCCCTGTGCTGCTCCTCACCCGTGGCATCCCGAATACCCCCGATGTACTCACGTTCCCGCCTATCCCTCAACTGACGAGCCAGATGCCTCCCCACCTTGTTCCCACCAGAGTAGGATTGCCTTCCAAGCCTCAACAGCGTCAGTTCGGCCCTATTGTTGTAGTGGGCCCTCAATTTCCCCCGGACCGCGGTCAAGGGTCGGAGGGTCACCCTCGAGGGTTTGAGCTTATGCGTCCGCTCGAGGCTCGCCAGTTCGGATTCCAGTTCCTCTCGGTCCTTACGCCGTAACCTGTTGAGGTTAGCATTGAGACCCAGGCACGTGCCCCTGATAGACGCTTTAAAGGCGTCCCATGTGTTGGATACCGAGGTGTCGGCTACGGGGTTAAGTTCAAAAAACTCCCTAATAGCCTGCCGCAATGCCTTATTAGAGGCGTCATCCCTCAGCACCGAGGCCAGGAAATACCATTTCCGTTGTCCGTCGCCGGACGACGACCAACGAAGGCTAAGAACCAGCAAACTGTGGTCAGACACCGAAAGTGGAAGAATGGTGGCATCAAGAACATCTCCTCTGAGGGCCTGGCTAATGAAAATGTGATCTAAACGGGAGTAGGAGTGATGTACATGCGAAAAAAAGGTGTAGTCGCGTGTGGTAGGGTGGAAAAAGCGCCAGCCGTCAACCAACCCCAGCTCACCCACCAGCTGCTGCGAGGGAGCCGAAAACACCCCCGTGTCAGTTCTACGAGACCCAGAGCTATCCACATCCTTATCCCACACCAGGTTGAAGTCCCCTAGGAGGAACAAGTGGACTTCAGCAAAGTCACCCACTCTCTGCAGCAAATTTTGTAAAAACTGATTTTGGCCCGCATTGGGCAGGTAAGTTACCACAAACGTACTCAGCCGTCCCAGGACCAGGCCCTTTACCATCAGCCAGCGGCCCTCCTTATCACCGCACATGTCAATAGGTTGGAAGTGCAACGCGGCGCGGAACATGAGCGCCACCCCCCTATGTTTTGTGGATGCAGAAGCCCTGTATATAAGGGGCTATGCCCTATGTCGGAGGCGCAGCTCATCTTTGCGTGCCAAATGGGTTTCTTGTAGCCCTACGACATCCAACTGGTGGTCATTCAAATACTTCCATACTTTCTGACGCTTCTGCGGCGAATTCAAGCCCTTAACATTCCAGGACCCTATACTAACAGGCATAGTGGAACCATAAGATCAAAGCTTTCAGTAGGCATTCCAGGAACCCCCCCCTTGCAGACGAGAGCCCACCCGACAAATGTTGCTTGGTAAGACGATCCACCCCTCCTCCCCAAGTACCAGCACACTGTTCGTCAACCTCCAAGAACTCTAACAATCCCACTTCCCGTTCCACGCACTCCCCC
The DNA here is from genome assembly GCF_964261635.1 of Lissotriton helveticus. Classification (NCBI taxonomy): domain Eukaryota; kingdom Metazoa; phylum Chordata; class Amphibia; order Caudata; family Salamandridae; genus Lissotriton; species Lissotriton helveticus. Next base: position 950,848,236 of record NC_136061.1, read on the forward strand.
GACACCCCCCCCAATACCACCATACATGCCACACATCACTCATGTCGCCGCCATCGCACTCCCCTGCACTCCCCCCCAGGAACCCCCCCCACCCCCACCCTCGACCCACCCCCTCAAACCGGAAACCAATATACAACAGCTCAGAATGTCACATCTAAGAGCACAAGCCCCCCAGCTCCATAGCCCCCCCCACCCCCTCCCCCTCAACAGAAGAACAACAGGAAACCTATCCAGGTACTAAACCTGAGTCTAGTAGTCATCAGTTCCAGCAGACCGCAGTTCGTCAGGTCCCCCTGGACTGGTACTGGAGCAAGGGGATCCACCTAGTGACCCCCAGGCCACGGTTCGGGGTGTCTTCTCTAAAAGTACAATCGATCCCCCGGAACCTCAGGGCCAGAGCCCCTCCGACGACATTCAGCGAAACATGGGTCATGCCGCTCCAGAGCTCTCTTGAGAATCAGCCATTGTGGCGGAGGCCACCGAAGCCGCCGCAGCTCCCCTCTCCTGCTCGCTGGTCGTGCAGTCCGGCCGTCTCCGCTCCGGGGAGGAACCAACTCTATGCCAGGAAGAGGAGCGACGTCGTCTCCGCGGTGACGAGGTGTGGGTCACCTGGGTCGGCGCGATGTCCTCAAGACCCAGAAGATCCTTTGCCGCTTGCAGGGAGCTGATCTGGGCCAGCCTATTCTGCCAGCGAAATATGATACGAAAGGGATGACCCCAGGAGTAGGAGATATTTCGTTCCCGTAGGAAGGCGGTCACAGGCCGGAATTCTCTCCGTTTCTGAAGCGTCGATGCCGCCAGGTCCTGGTATAGCTGCGGATGATGGTCCCTAAATTGCAAGGAGGAGATGCCTCTAGCCTTCCGCAAGATACGCTCCTTCACCTGAAAGTCAGGCACACAGACGAGGACATCCGGAGGCGGTCCCCCCCCCCGCCTGGGCAGCCCCACTCTGTGCACTCTGTCCATCCTTATTTCTTGAACCCCCTCCTCATCCAGAATCTGCACGAACAGGGCCTGAACGTACCCACGTAGGTCTCCCGCCTCTCCGTCCCACGGCACCGCCTTGATACGAATGTTATTCCTTCGGGAGCGGTTCTCGAGGTCCTCAGCGTGGGACTGCAGATCCAGATTTTGCTCAGTAAGGCGGATGACATCTTGTTGCAATTGATGCACGTCGTTCGCCATACTCAAATCGTGGTCTTCCAATGTCGCCACTCTCACCAATCCCATCGACATCCCGCCTCACCTCCCGAAGATCGGAGGCTAACTGCGAACGGAGTTCGGAAATATCCTCCTTAATGGAAGCAAAGAGCTCAGTCATGAATGCCTTCGTGGTGGGCGTCTCATCGTCCGATTGTTTCGACGAGCTACTGGCTCCCGGCGAGGCCGGTTGTTGCGAAGATTTAGAGGCACCATCCTTCCCCGGCTTCCCCTTCCGCGGCGCGTTAGCCATCGTGGGTCCCCCGCTGTTGCACGCGATCAGGCGTCCCCTCCACACCGGAAGCCCAGTTGGGGGGCTCAAGCAGGGCCTGCACTGGCAGTTGGCGTAGCTCTCCCCCCCCCCGGAGAATCCAAGCAGGCTTGAGACCCCTCCTCCGTTTATAGGGACACTGCCTATGGCGATACAGCAGGTGACCAGCAGGCCCTCCAAGCCAGAGAGTGTAGAGGGCGGGGGGGGCTACCTCCTCCGGCCCTAAGTTCACAGGGGGGCGCACTGTTATTGCAGAGTACTCCTAACAGTAGCCCAGGCCACAGGAGCAAGCAGGGCCCGACCGCTCGAGATGGTGCAGTCAAAATGGCGGCTCAATTCCGCCGCCCAGCCTCGCCCGTAGAGGTGAAGCAGCCGTGTGGCCAGGCCGTTCGGGCCTCTCAGGTAGTCGTGCAGGGGCCCCACCTCCAGCGGAACCAGATTCCCCAATGGACTCCCGCAGCTTGTCTCGGAGGTGTAGGCAGAGCTAGCGTGGCTCAGCGACCATCCCTGGCAGAGGTCGCGGTAAAGTCAAGATAGTATCCGCCTTTGCACCGGGTCCGTTCCTGCCAAGGCGGCCCCCAAGCTTCAGTCCTGAGCACCCAGAGCCCCCGCTGGCTTCTTCCCCACTATGCCGGCACTCTCAATGGTCTGGATGGGGGGGGGGCAGCTCACCGTCGTCTTCCCGGCTCCTCCGATCGTCCGCCCCGTCAGCCGCCTCCAGCGGAACCCTATTCGCCGCTCTCCGTTCTCCTCCGCTCCGCTAGGCCAGCACCGCCGGGCCTCTCCCTGTGTGCCTATGGGAGACCCCACGGCAAGACGCGTCCCCCGCCCCTCGGCAGGACCACTGGCCGCAGCAGGGACGCCAACGCGGGTCGCCTCTTCTCCACGCCGGGCACCGCCCAGATCGAGGCCGGCCCCCTATGCACGCGAGATCGGTGCTCAACAGGCCGCAGTCCGACTCCGTGCCGGCGGGTGCCGCAATCCCCGCTCCGCGCCTCCAAGAACATCGGACCGCTCCTCCAGGCGTCGGCGGCCTCCGCTGTCCGTCTGGTGTCGAACAGCACTCCGTAGACCCAGCTTTCAGGTGCTTTGTTGGAACGGCGTCGGAGAGGCTCAAAGAAGCGTCCTACTCCGACGCCATCTTGGCCACGCCCCACCGAATCTAAAATTCTATGTATGGAGATTGAGCAGCAGAACTTGACTGTATTTGATTTGCTGCCTGACGTAGTGGATGTCCTCTTACTGCCAAACACCCCTCCACAAAATGTATTTAGGCTGGGCAATGGGATACATTTGTTAGCTGGTGTAGTGCCCGACATACAGACCCCTTCGGTGGAGCAGTTTATACCCTTTTGTTTGCTTTGTCATTGACCAAGCAAGGCCTTGCAGTGGGCACTATAAAAGGGTGCTACCCATTCAGCCTTTATCTGTTTGCCTGACCAACCATCCTTATTCAGATCACCGGCTGTTATGAGGTTCATTGAAGGTTTGATACACATGCTTCCTCCCACACTGTTTGTGATGCCACAGTGGAGCCTTAAATAGGTCTTGACATTTCTCATGTACATGCCCTTTAAGCTGAGGCATAGCGGTTTGCTTTGTTTGCCAACCTTGACCACTGCCTCCCTGCTTGCAATTAGGTCAGCTCTTTACATGAGTGAGCTACAAGCACTTTGAGTGCAATCGCCCTACACCACCTTTTTCCCAGGTTCATTGGTGCTGAGCACTTGAGTGGCCTGCTTACCTAACGTTGTGACTTAATTCAGTATTGAACAATCCATCACTCTACCATTGTTCTTTGCTCCCGCTGGCCTTTCGGAAATAAAGTCTGTTTGGCCCCAGAAGGGCTCTCAGCTTTTACATATATCGTACCAAGTATCAGGTGGGCGATTCTCTTTTTGAAGAGATGCTCATAGTAAAGACGGGAAGGCTGTGCAGGAGATTACCATGTCATGGTGGGAAGTCCTTTACATTAAAATATGCTATGCACTGGTCAAGAACCATCCCCCGGTCAGTCTGAGAGCCCATTCCACCAGCTACAAGGCTGATACCACTGTGGAGCGTGAGTAGTAGCTGTACTTGATATCTGCCAGGCTGCTACATGGTTGTCGATGCATACGTTCAAGAAGCCTTACTGCCTTGACAACCTGGTCTAGTGAAAAGAATGCTTTTCCAGCTCTGGTTTGCAAGAGTTTTTGTTCCGAGTCCTGTCCACGGACCCTCACCTTGGGTAGAGATTTGTTTGGTGATGACTATGCGGGTAGACGTGTCCATCAGAAGGACTAGTTACTTACCTTCTGCAACGCTCTTTCTGGTGGATTCTCTGTCTAACCACCTTTTTGTGGGATAGCTTCTTTATAAAATCTGAAATATCCCAAGTTTGTACTCTGCACCCTGTAGCCAACAATTGTGTTCTCTGGTTTCGGAATACGCGTAAAAGGAAAAGATAACAGTGATGTCAGCGCTCAGGGAAGTTGCTTATATGCAGCTCTACAGTTGCTTCCAGACCTGTAAGGAGCTGCCTTGCATGTGTTGGAGCAATACTATTGAAACATTTTGGTCCCTAGGAATAGTCTACGATGAGGAATCTGTAGAGAAATAGAGTATCCAGCAGAAAGAGCTATACCAAAGGCACGTTAATGTGTTACTTTTCATTGAAATCCCAATCACTTCACTCACTTCACTTCATAGTATGTTACTTTTTTTTTCTCCAAAAACGTGTATATTGAACACCACATAGCTATGCCTTTGACAAAAAAATCACTTGTTGGTATTGTTTGTAGAGTTTTAGCTGCTTTCTTACTATTCAAACTAGAGCATATTTGCAGCATCCACTGCTGTACCTACATAAGCGGGCAGGTAGAGGGTCTGTTGCTTTATCCCTGACTTTTGCTGCCTGATTGTTTTGCGATCACACTGCCCACACTTTTAGCCTGCTAAGCAAAACAGTTTTTAACAATTGTATCTGCTGAAATGCTTTTTAATTGCGGATTTGCACTGTACTTACCGGCCATCCCGGTCCACCCTGGCTGTTGCTGATTGAGTGGAGGGTGGGGAGCAGACCAATTGCTCCCCTATGCTAGTGACGTACTTCCGGGCTGTGGAGGAGGCGGGCGATCTTCACCGCGCCCCACCATTAAAACTGGATGCCGCCATGGACGCGCAGCGGGCTTGCCGAAGGCACGCCAAAGGCAAGCCCTTCTGTGCCCGTCCACGCCTGTACAGCCCTGACACCAGGACCCCTGGTCCTGATTCTCTCCAAAAACTTTACTATCCACGGGAGCAGCTGCTTACCCTACAACCCAAAGAGCCTTGCAAGCACTATAAGTGGCATCATAACCCCCCCCTCAGAAACAGTGCAACAACTGGGGGTTTAAAGTCATGTTGGGCCCCAGTCATCCCTTAGCAGTCCCAGGCTCTACACAAATCACAATACACAGCCTCAACTGCAGGTCACTGGTAAAACACCATGCTGAAATATTTGATCCCCTCCTGGACTCTGCCCCAGATATATTATTTCTGATGGAAACCTGGCTCACCATGGATTCCATGGCAATTATAACCTTGGCTCTACCGGCAGGCTATAAGCTGCTTACTCAGAACAGGCCTAAAGGAAGAGGGGGTGGCTTAGCAGTGATATACAAATGCGCCTTTCAGTGTTTATTATCCCAGAGACGATTCCCGACTGCAAAAGCGCCTTGTTCAAAATCTCTATATCACATAACTTCACCCTCACCGGGCTTCTTATCTATCGACCAGCCAGGGCCTTTCATGAGGTTCTGGTGCATACTGCTTCCACTCTTGCCTTAAAATCAGCTAATCTAAATATCATAGGCGATCTTAATCTCCACTTGGATTGCCGGGACTCCCAGGAGATCTCTAATTTCCTCGGTGATTTGGAAGCCTGCCAACTATTTAAACTGGTGGAAGGACCTTCTCATCAAGCTGGTCACCTACTGGATCCAGTTTTCTCAAATCTACAAAATCTGTCAGCACTCACCCCCCTCCCTCTGACGTGGACTGACCACTTTCTTATCCCCATGCATCTTGACCTGGCAGGCACCATCCTGAGTGCCCCTCGCCAATCCCTCTGGAAACGTCCCTGGTATAAATTGGACGAAACCACCTTCCTATCGGCTCTAAATATCTCCCACTCAGACTGGCCTTCTGATCCGGAGGCAGCCGACAAATCCTTTAGGGGCTGGATCAATAATTCACTTGTCCAGTGCATCCTGAAGAAACGGTTAGGGCCAGTCGCACACACAAACATACACCTGGTACAATGAGATCCTCCGGGGGAAAGGAAAAAGTTTAAAATCCTGGAACGGGCTTGGAGGCGAACTTATGACGACACTGCTAAAAAAATTCCTTCAGAAAGGCCATAAAACCTACCATAACTTAGTTCAAAAGACAAAAGCTTCCTTCTACGCAGCATCGATTGCTTCCAGTTCCAACCCCTCTAAAACCATTTTCTCCCTCATGAAAGATATGTTGCAACCTCCAACAGTAACCAACGACACCATATCTTCCAATACCCAATGTGACTCACTGGCAAAATTCTTCATCAATCAGGTTGAACATATTTACAGCACACTTGACGCGAAGCAAAGCTCCTCTGAAGCTCCTCCGAACTCATGACAACCCCTACTCCCAGTGCACCCACACACTACCTAGAAATTCTGCCACCTGTGTTTCTTGAAGAGTTAGCTACTTTAGCAGCGAAAGTCAAATCGGGCTCTCCAGACGACCCAGTAAAACCAGATATCTTTAGGAAGCTCCACAACTGCCTTATGATGGAGGGGCAGAACATTTTTAACAACTCCCTCCAATCGGCAGTGATTCCTAAATCTTGGAAACATGCCAAAGTTGTACCACTACTAATAAAGCCCACTCTTGATACATCTCTGCCAGATAATTTTCGACCTATATCTCTGCTTCCATATCTGGCCAAGATTATGGAATCCCATGTCAACATCATCAAGGCCAAATATTTAGAGTCCAATCAGATTCTGGATAGTTCTCAGAATGGGTTCCCTTCCAGATATAGCACAGAATCAGCGCTCATGGCGTTCAGAGCAGCTGTGGGCAACATAAGACGAGGGTAGTACGTCGGCACTATTTTTACTCGATCTTAGTGCAGCCTTTGACACTGTCTCCCATAAGATCCTTCTCCAACTGCTTGAGGAGATCGGGGTCAAAGGCAGGCCTCTTGCCTGGTTTGCCTTGTTTCTATCGGAACGCTCCTTCCAGGTCCACCCTCCCCCCCCCCCCCCATCTGTCTAGTACCCACCCTCTAAGCTGTGGTGTTCCCCAAGGCTCTGCCTTGAGCCTCACGTTGTTTAACGTGTACGTCCGCCCTTTTGCTCTTCTAGCCAAAGAACGTGTCCTCAAAATGGGATCCTATGCGGACGATACCCAGCTGGTGTTCACCTTTACCAACAACCTGGCCATAGACCAACTGAAATTCCGTGATGATGTTCTGGCCGTTTCAGATTGGATGACTAACAACTATCTACAGCTGAACTCTGCCAAAATGGAGTTGGTCCTGGTAGGCTGTGACACCCACAAATGGGATTACCAGTGGTGGCCTGCGACCTTGGGCTCCCCTCCACAACCGAAAAACGCTGTTAAAGATTTAGGGGTTCTGATTGACACTGCCCTCACTTTTGAGCCTCATGCAAAAAAAGCGGATGGTGCCTGTTTCGGCCTCCTGCGCAGCCTCAAATCCATTCTGGGGTTCTTCAACACTCCAACCCGTCAACTGATAGTGCAATCGGTGGTCCAATCTCGCCTAGACTACTGCAGGGGTCTTCTGCTTGGCGTCAATAAAACAGTTGCTGCTAGACTCAGAGTACAAAGTGCAGCGGCACAAACCTTTTGCCGTACCTAGGCAGTGCTGCACCTCCAATCTTCTCCACCGTCTTCGCTGGTTGCCCATTAGGCAAAGAGTTCAGTTTTAAACCCTATGCACTATTCATAACATTCTGCACAGCCAGGGTCCCAAAATCATGCAGCAGCTCTGCGCCGCCTATGTTCTTAGGTGCGCACTACGCTCCGCCGAGCAACATTTGCTATGCATCCCACGAGGTCGCAGTTGCAGAGCTGGGGGTCGTTCCTTTAAAAGCCCAGGCCCCTGCACTGTGGAACTCTATCCCTCTGGCTTGCCGCTGCACTCACGATCACTGGGCATTCAGAAAGCTGATTAAAACCTGGCTTTTTACATCCCTCTAGCGTCATTTCTTTCGGCCTCCCGTTCTGCAAGCGCTGGGATGCCCTGTTGCTGGGGCAGGAATGTGCAGTATAAATCACTCTACCATAACATAACATGTAATGTGTACAGTCAGTAATCTGAATAGAATGCCTCTTTATGAAATGCTGTTTCTTTCTAAAGATTATGTATCCAATTTGCCATATGAATTATAGGGTAGCCCTGTTTCTTTTAGTTTCTTTTGTACAGTTCCATATTTCTAGAAAATTATAAACACCCGGTATACCTGCATTCTGAAGACCTGGGCAAAAAAATTTGACCAGATTTTTGTAATGGCATGATCTTGCAAGACTGAGTCGGATTAAAAAGGTAACTTCATCCAGGAATATATTCATTAGGTTGTGTGCATACAAAATATTTATGGTTTTGCTAGATCTCCTCAGTGTTGCAACTGTTGATATCTGTCACTAAATAGTGCATAATAACTGGGGCTTTAGGTATCAAAACATACTAGTAGTACTTTAGCACCTATGCACACCAGCACCTCTACAAAAATATTTTTTCTGGCTTGCACTACATGGCAAAGGATACTAGTATTTTTGGAAACCTTGCTAGAAAATAAGTAAACACCTCTAATCTCTAGGATGGAATCTACCTGACAGGATGAATGTATTAGGAACACTTGAACATGGTGACATAACCCCTTTTGTGATGCAGAGCCCCCCATCTGTCCAAGTCTAATGGGAAAAAATGATCATTCCTCGTCACGTCCTACTCTTTGATGGTGCAGGATTCACTCCACTGGTGATACCTGCTCCTCATGCTGGTATTCTTCCCTGTCCTGCCGTTCAGGAGTGATCCCTATCTAAATGTTATACAATCCACAGCTTTATGTTCAACGCATTTCTCTTGTGCAGTAACCAGTGGACCTTTTTGTCCAGCCTGCTATGAACTGTCCACCATGCTTCTTTAAATGTGTGTCGGGGTTATATCACATCTGTATTCAGAGGTGCAACAAACTTCGTTGGCCAGTGAATTCTCTTCTAACTGGGCCCCCTTCGGATTTTGTAGGCCAATCCCAGACGGGAACCCGCGGAGCCGTCATGATTCCTTATCAGAGACACGTGCCCTTTTATAGAGAACATTGTTCTCTTTAAGTCTAATTCTAATACGATGTTTTATCCTTCAAAGGGTAGGCTCTCTGCTCCTCCATTGGTAAAACGTCCAAAACGTCTTTTTCATATCCGAGCAAAACACTGGCGGTTTTTTTTCAGTCTTTATCCCTAGCTTTCTATGCATATTTGTATTTACAGTGATTATGGTGTGAAATAGCATGGATATTCTAAGAGCCGCCAGTGCCTAGGGACGGGATTTACATCTCCGCAATCTAGGAGAAAATGGAAAAATGGCATTCGTTATGAAGCATAATTAGTAATGAGATTAGCTGGCACGAAATTGCATTAAGCGAGGAGCAGCTCTTAATCCTAAATAGGATTCAAGGTTATCTCTGCAAGGGTTTCTGGCAGTCATGAAATCTACAATCGGGAATCCTACATAGCCTATTTGGGTGTGAACTGACCCCCGAGAGTCATATGTGAATCTTAACAAAGACCGGCGAGCTGACAGTTTGATTCCCACCCCCACTAAGTAGCTTAGGTCCACCTGATAAACATCTTCGCACGATTGTTTCTTCTTTAATGTTAACACCATACTGACTGAAAAAAACATGCTTCTTTATGCCTGGAAAAAAGAGGGCGACATGAAAGAAAAAAAGTTTTGTTATATCCTCTAATGACTACAGGGTCACAGGGAACAATCCTTGCTTCTCTGTTTGACTACATTGTGCCATCCAGTGCAAATCACGTTCTCTTGTGGTGTTATTTTCCTTATCTGCCAAAATTAGGAAAACATTTTTTTAATTAAATTTAGTTTTTGAGAGATTTGTAGAATGGCATGGACAAAAATAGGAAAGCAATTAGTCTGCCAGCTAAGCAAGAGCTGGACCCAGGCCTCACGAAATGGTGGCCTCGTAATTTGTGTGATAGTTATCGCATCTAATAAAATCCCACTCAGCCGATTCGGAATTCATCGGATGCAATACATTCCACCCAATTATGAGTTGTTGGTAAATTACATACTGATGTTGGTACTCGCTGATCCAAAATCGTCGTGTTGCGGTAAGTTTTCCTTATAAATGCCCGCTAGTTGGAGCAGCATAATGTATGTATATATGTATATATATGTGTATGTATGTGTGTAAATATATGTGTGTATATGAGTGTGACTGTATGTATATATGTGTGTGTATGTATGTCACTTAACGTATACTTGCGAATAATGCAGTGGTATGGCGTCTCTCTCGCCTCCGTCACACAGAAGTGACAAATTCAATTTAACTATTAACTTTAAATGATAGCTATACCTATGCTGCCAATGTTGATACAGGAGACCTATCAAACAGAAAAACATGAGGTTTGGCTCCTTATTTTTACTCGTTTTCTCAGTTATTCATATAAACTTAATTGCAGTAGGGTGGACATGTTTGGCACTTCACTTCTAACCTGATTTCTAACTTGACCTATCTGCAGCTATTCCTGCAGTGTCTTTGTTTTCTCCTACAACAAGCTTGGCAAAGCCATTAAGTCTTACTATTATGACCAATTGACTGCTAATCGCTTTTGATGGTACTGTACAGCGTATGGTTGCTGAGCAGCATTGTAAAAAAAAAAGTTCGATTTTTTTTTTTTTTAGTTGCATTATTCCACTTGGATCGGTACATTGAAAAGAAAAAGATTTTTAGGTCAAAAGATGTAACCGGAACGGGGGAAGGAAGGGGGAAAGCATCGCCGAGGGTGGGGGGGGGGGGGCACAAGACGAAGACAATACTGTAGAAGTAAACAGGTGAGAGAACAACATTAAATTCAGATGAGGGGAGAGAAGCATGCGGACGAGAGAGAGCCAGGTGAGGGGAGAGAGAAGCATATGATCAAGAGAGCAACACCTACAGAGTGGGGGAAGTGAAGTACCCAAGGGAGGCAGCTGAAAAACACATGGACGGCGAGAGAGCAACATGGAGCAGGAGAAGAGAGAGAAACACGAAGGTGGCAGCTTGGAAACGCATGCACTTAAATGAAGTGCTTAAGTAAAAAGTAGATCCCCGAGAGTGAGCAGTGGAAGGACACATAAAAAGGCTAGGCTCCCGGGGAAGGACATCTGCAAGATGGACAAGGCATGCTACTGAATAGGAAGCAGACAAATGAGTGATACTGCCACCTAATGGTAAGCAATGAATAGGCTTTAAGGCCATTGTAAGATCTTTGTAAGCTGATAGTTGGTAAGAAGCAGCGCACTTGAGGAGAACTGTTAGCACTTTTAAATCTGCCTAGTGTTTTAAAAAAATCTAAACTTTAGTTGGACTTAGCTTAATACTTGTGTTTTTAAAATCGTTGCTATTTTACCTGTTTGTATCACACTTGCCGATCTCCAGTCCGCCACAGCTCTCACAGCTGATTGTAGTGTAGGAACGTGGCTCCTCCACCCCAGCTCCCTCACTTCCGGGGCTGAATTCTATTTAGCAGAATGCCGGTCTGTACGCGCAGCGGACACACGCACCGGGTGCGCTGTTGGTGCCCCAAAGCCGCGCCAGAGGCAATTCCTGCCTCTTACTCCCTACATCGATGTACATATGAAGCTGTGGAGCTATTCCATCTAAATGGTCCTTTATTGAATTCATGTAAACACTCTCTTCCTCTGGACAGTAATTTGACCGAGTGTGTTTATTGTGGTTTTAAATGTACACCCGCACTACATACTAAACAAGTTAAATCTAAAACTTTTAGAATGTTCTTATTAAACTGCCGGTCGTTACCCAAGCATGCGGCTGAAATCCGCATTCTCCTGGAAGAAAAAGAACCTGAAGTGTTGTTTTTGACAGAAACCTGGTTAAACCCCAGCTCCGACCCCGATACTGTACAGACATTCCCCCCTGGATACTTAATCAAGAGACTCGACCGTCCAACGGGGAGAGGAAGTGGGATCGCTATCATCCATAAAGCCCTCCTCACCTGTCGAATGTCTGGAAGTTTGATCCCAGACTGTGAGAATGCCTTCTTCTGTATAGGTTTTTCCCCTCTGCTTACCCTTTCAGGTATCCTGATATACCGTCCGCCCGGCTCCCCTGCATAATTTTGTAAATCTTTACCTGATCTGGCCGCTAATATAGCTGGTTCTACGGCCAATTTTACTTTATTGGGAGACTTTAATCTCCATTTTGATGACCCTTTACAGTCGGAGATATCAGAGCTTAAGAAGGACCTGGCAGGCTATCCGCTCCAACAAAAAATTATTGAACCTACTTATGCAAAAGGGCACTTATTCGACCCCATCTTCTCCAAACTTGAAGACCTAATAAGGGGGAAACCTATCCCCATACCATGGTCGGATCACTTCCTCTTCTCTGGTCACCTCCGGTGTTAGGTTCATACTCTTAGTTAATTCGTACATGCTCCCGTCCGTGGTCCAAACTGCCCTTGCAACAATGGATTGTAGAGCTATAAAAAATCAAGCCAGTCTTGACATTTGATGTTGTCACCGCTAATGATAACTTCAATAAGTGGATTCGAGACTCCCTAGACCGGCTGCTCTCTGAAAAACTGACGCAAATTAAAACAGAAAGCAATAGACAAGCATGGTTCTCCCCAAAACTTCAGGCCTTGAAACAGACCTGTAAGAAGTTTGAGCGATCATGGAGGAAGGACTTCTCTGGAGATAACAAGTTAAAATACAGAGAGGTGATAAAAGTATATAATGCAGAAATCAAATTAGCTCAGGCTACCTATTATTAAGAAAAAATCCCAACAGCGTCTAAATCCCCGCAAGATCTTTTGAATAGCAAAAGCATTGCTTAGAGTGCCCCTCTCCCTAGTAACCCTTAACACCACAGGTTTATGCTGTGATGATCTAGCGGAGTTCTTTCTTAACAAAGTTAAATCAATTTTCACTTCCTTTCCCCGACCAAGGGTTGCATTCCAAGTCCAAATACTAATACTTACGGGACTAAACCACTCATAGACCCCATCCCTCTGACGGATCACTCTGCTCTAGAGCGCATTTTGGCCTAGGTCAAAAGTGGCTCACAAAAAGACCCTGCCCCTTTAAAAATACTGAAACTGGCCACAGGAGTCGTCTCCCCCATTATCTTAGAGCTGATTAACGCCTCTTTCTCCTCGGGAATGATCCCTCCTTTATGGAAGGAAGCAATGGTGAAGGCACTCCTCAAAAAACCTAGCCTTGATCCAACTGCCCTGGGGAATTATCGTCCTATATCCCTTCTTCCTGGTATCAGTAAAATTGCAGAAAAACACTGTAACTCAGTGCTGTCCACATTCTTGGAGACCCACAATATTCTCCATCCATCCCAGAAAGGCTTTCGACCTTGTCAGGGAACAGAGACTGCCCTGTTGTCAGTTGTGGAAGAGTCTAAAAGGATCGTGGATACCGGAAGCACCTCTGTGGTAATTTTATTGGACCTCAGCGCTGCCTTCGACACGGTCAACCATCATACCTTGGTACACAGACTCCGGAAACTGGGAATAACTGGAGTTGCTCTTGACTGGCTACAATCCTTCCTGAATAATAGATCTTTCCAGGTTTATGACAATGAGAAGACCTCCAAACAGCTGCCCCTGTGTTGTGGAGTCCCTCAAGGATCAGCCTTGAGCCTCACCTTGTTTAATGCTTATATATGTTCGTTAGCAGTATCAGTGTCACCCTTTGGCGTACACATAGTGACCTGCGCTGACAACACACAACTGGTGATGGGGCTCAATAGAGCAGACAACTCCTCATCCAACCTTCGTCGCTGTCTGGAGGAAACGGCCAGATGGATGAACGACTCCTTTCTGAAATTGAATATTCTCCGCATCCTCGTCCCTATCGATTTATTACCTCAACACCCGCTCCCTTATCCGTCATCAGCTTGAGCTCTTTCAATTGCTGCATCAGAGTTCAATTGATGTCCTTCTGTTAACTGAAACTTGGATTAACGAAGATTCCGCCCCTGACATCTTGGCAGCTATCCCCACGGGATATTACATCATTCACGCTAACCGACCTGCTGGGAAGACAGGTGGCGGGGTAGCGGCAATAATCCGCTCTGAATATACCTTTTCCGAGATTACGGTAATTCCCATCCCTAAAATGGACTATTTGGCAATAAAATTTATTTCCCCTAAATCGTCCTTCATTTGTGTTCTTGTTTATAGGCCCCCCCATCATATGCCTCTGTTTCCCCAACTCTTTAGCGACGCTATCGCTCCGCTTGTAATTAACCATGCCAACATTTTGGTAATCGGTGATTTTAATTATTGGCCTTCCGATGCCCATGAAAGCAACACGTCAGTTGAATTCTCCGAACTTCTAAAAACCATGAACCTCTCTCAACACATCAATACTCCCACTCATCGGTTGGGTCATATCCTTGACCAAGTTTGGACCTCTAACTTAGACATCTCCCCTCCTTCAGTTGTTCCGTGCTCCTGGTCAGACCATTATTTCATTTCGTTTCAGCTACCCCTTCACACTTTGTGCCCTCCACTTTGCATTAAAAATCTGTCAGCTCGCAACTGGAAAAGGGCCAACCTGCTTGACTTTCACGAGTCGCTGGTCTCTACTGCTCCGGAGTTGTATACTTCACTTGAGAATCAGGCTGATAATCTCAATGATTGGCTACGCCAGGCCAGCGATAAAGTAGCCCCTTTTAAGAAAATAAAAACCAAGCGCCCCCATGATGCTCAATGTTGGTTTTCTGACCAACTTAAAGCAGCCAAACTTGCGCTCAGGCAATCGGAGCGCCGATGGCGGCGCCACTACGATCCTCAGCTTAAGCTCGTTTACATGGAGACCTTAAAAATCTATAAAGTATCCATCCTAGCAGCCAAGACGGCATTTTTCTCTCAAAAAATTTTGAAGTCTAATAATAAATCGAAGGATATTTTCTCAATCGTGAATGAGCTGTCCCGCCCAGACAGAGTCACCCCCCAACCTTTACCTACCCAAACACTCTGTGATTCGCTCAACACCTATTTTTCAGAGAAAATAACAATAATTAAAAACAACATACCGATTCCGGCCTCTTCCATTTCTCCCCCTCTCCCCCCTACCAACACTAGTACCTTGACGGAGTTTCCACCCATTTCGCATCAAGAATTTGTCTCTCTCCTTCACAAAGTCAGCTCTGGCGCCCCCAGTGACTGCTGTCCTCCGCAAGTCTTGAAAGAGGCTTTTCTAGCATGCCCAGGTCCCCCATTAGCATTGCTAAACAACTCTCTTGCCTCTGGGGAGGTTCCATCTTCCTTCAAGCAAGCTGCAGTCCTACCGATTCTAAAAAAAACAAATGCTGACCCTACCCTACTTAGTAATTACAGACCCATCTCCCTCCTTCCATATTTAGGAAAGATCCTGGAGACTTATGTCACCCGCTGCTTGAGCTCGTTTGTAGAGAAATCCTCTTTCTTGGATCCTCAACAAGCAGGTTTTAGACCCCTCCACTCCACCGAGGCGGTCATAGTAGCAGTCATGGACACTCTCAGGAAGGGTGCTGATAACAACATCTCTCAAGCCCTTGTCCTACTGGATCTCTCAGCGGCATTCGACACGGTCGATCATACTATTTTGATCGACCGTGTCCATAACGCTGGCATTCAGGGAGTGGCCCTTGACTGGCTCAGATCTTTCCTTCATCAGCGTTCTCAATCTGTTCATCTTTCCACTTTTTCCGCTCCTTACACTTCCCTTCCTTGTGGTGTACCCCAGGGTTCTGCACTTTCCCCTCTCCTGTTTAATTTGTATCTCCAGCCACTTTTAGCCTCCCTTCGAAACGCCCCAGTCACAATCCTTAATTATGCTGATGACCTTCAGTTAATTTTCCCCATCACTTCTCATCCGTCTTCCCGCATCGATTTTCAGTCCACTATGCTGTCCATTGCGGAGTGGATGTATCATAGTCATTTAAAGTTAAATCCTACAAAAACAGAGCTTGTCCTGGTAGGAGGACCCTCGCATCCTTGGAATGCCACCTTCTGGCCCACCACTTTGGGGTCAGCACCCACTCCGGTGAGCTCTGTCAAAAGCCTGGGGGTGATCATCTCCAATGATCTCTCCATGAAGCCGCACATTAACGCGGTGACATCTGCCTGTTTTTTTCACCTCAGGCGAATTCGCAAGATCAGTCGTTTCCTTACTAAAGAAGCATTAATTCAAGTTGTCATCGCGCTCATAACCTACAGGCTTGACTATGCTAATAGTCTGTATGCTGGAATCCCCGCCTGTCACCTCCACCGACTTCAGCTGGTGCAGAATCAGGCTGCCCGGCTGATCTTCCGTCTGCCCAAATATGAACATGTCACCCCCCTTCTCCGTTCCCTTCACTGGCTCCCCGTTTCGAAGCGCTGCACTTTCAAACTGGCATGCACCACCTTTAAGGCACTTTCGAACGCAGCCCCTCTGTTCATATCCTCAACTCTGTCTCGTCACATTCCTTCTCGAGCTCTCCGCTCTGCGTCACTCAACCTTCTGGATGTCCCCCGATTTAAAAGGAAAAAACATGGTGGTCTGAGTTTTTCGGTCTTGGCCCCATCGACCTGGAATTCCTTGCCGCCTTTTCTCCGTTTCTGCCCTAAATATGAGCTGTTTCGAAAATCTTTAAAAACTTTGCTTTTTCAAGCTGCTTTCGACTAACTCCCCTCCCTAGGTCACTGGTTACTGTTTTGAGCGCCAAGAAACCTATGGTGATAGCGCGCGGTACAAATAATTTTAATAGAATAATAGAATAGAATAGGGATAAAAGTGAGTTGATGATCTTAGGTAATCGATCTCCTCTCGATCCCAACTTAATATGGCTGACCTCCCTGGGCCCTGTCCCCACTCCCAAGACTCAGCTAAAAAGCCTGGGTATTTGGCTGGACCATGACTTTACCTTCAGGACACAGGCACGCAACTTAGCAGCTGCGTGCTATGGTATCCTGAAATTGTTGTGAAAGATTCTTCCCCTCCATCCATTTCAAGCTAAAAAAAACATGGTTCAGGCGTTGGTTTTGTCTCGTCTGGATTATGGGAACGCCCTTTACTTGAGTGCTCCCACCTCGACCCTATCCAAACTCCACACCATCCAAAACTGGGCCGCCAGACTGCTTCTGATATCCCTAAATTCCAGTGAGCAAAATCTGCATTGAACTCTCTTCATTGGCTTCCAATTAGGGAGAGAGTCAAATTCAAAGCGATGTGTATTATCCACAAGTCCTTAGCAGGAAAGGGCCCCGCCATCAATGATTCCATCATCCAGCCCTATTGGGCTAAAAGATGCCTCCGCTCAGATTACATTAATTTTGTCATTGTACCCAAGATCAGGAAAGCCCGTAGTGGATGCTGACGTTTTGCACTTAATGCCGCCAAGCTATGGAATACCCTTCCTTTGTATCTTCGTAAGGGACCTAATCAAAGCCTTCCGCAAACTTTTAAAGACTTAGCTATTTCCTTAGTCTGGCCGTCTTTGTTAGCTGTTTCTAGCGCTGGGATGCCTCCAGGTAGCCATGTGCTATACAAATGTCAACAATTACAATTTTGCAACCAGACAGCTGCAAGACCCAACCTAATCATACTTAAACTTTACTATTGTGCTTTTATTTGCGGAGATTTTTTCTTCTCGAGCACTTGTGAATGCATGGTGCCTAATTGTCCGTGTCTTAGACAGTTTTTCAGGTTTTAAGTTCTTCCCTGTCGCAGTGGTGCAGGGCCTAGTCAGTGACCTACCACTTCAGTTGGTGTCAACCTAATATACCGTTGTATAATATTGATCTTCTTTGCTGTTTATTCCTCCTCACAAAGATGGGACAATCAGATGGTGCTGTAGTGCCTGTGTTGTGACCTAGAACACCTCAGTATGATGTTGATCTCTAGCTTATCAATGAAATGGGGTAATACTGTGGTACAATCCAGGTCACGTTCCCATAGCATGATGTTGTTGCCGATTGAACTTCTAGATTAATGAATGTGAGGCGTCCTCCGTTAGTAAATGTTCTTTGTTAAGTTTTCATGATGCGATTGGCAGGTTGAAGGACAGGGAGCAAACTGACTGCGACAGCTGTTATCAATTTAAATGACATTCCATCTGGAACTTGCATGCCTGCATTCCAACAGTAAAAGGCAAACCTAACAGTGTGGTTCCTGTTTTGTGCTAATGTAGCGCCTTTCGGTACCAAATTGTATCAATTAGTTTGTCAATGCTTAACGAGGGAAACTTTCCTGCCTCCTTCCAGAAGCCATTTTTAGTGAGCCTTTAATATGAAAATGAATTTGCAGAACTGCAGGTGTCAGCAAGAGACATCTGTATTGCTCCGTTGGTAATGTTGACCCAAGGGATATCCAGGCACATACCTCATAAGCACTTGCATCAAACGAAAGAGAACGAAGGTCGTATCATTTCTGCGACTGTCAACATAGAAGCTGAATTTAGCATACTGCTCCCGTACGTCATGTGTGAATTGTCTAGCAAATCTTGATTGCTCTTACTGACTCGTAAAGTAGCGAAGATAATGTGAGATATTTTACTTTTTGTAACATTTTAATGACCGTTCCCTCGAGACTTTGTTTTGCGGTCAGTGTCATCTTAAAGCTTTCCTGAAATTTGAGTGATAGTAATTGCCTCTGTGCGAACACTGTTCTTTTCTATTTCAGTGACATCAAGACATCTTAGTCACTTGACTTTACTGTAACTTGATAGATCTGCTTCATGTGTTCCCTTCCTTTGAAGATTGAACGGTCTGACTTAATCTTTCCAGTATGAGGAACAGTGACTAAGGATTGACAGATAATATCAGCGGTTCTCCTCTAGCTGGGGTGGTTACTGGTCTGCCAAGAGGTAGAGCATGATGTTCTAATGCCTTCTTCGACCCTTACCCTCGCTTAGCAAGGATTTTCTGCTACAAATACAAGGTGATGGAAGAAATGCTTGAATTAATTTCGGGTACTGGGGATCACTTGTGAACGCTTTCCAGTCCATTGTTTTTCACCCACTGTACCATCTAGACCTGAGGCACCTGATATGCAAATCAGCCTTGGTCCTGCTCCTTTAGGAGTAGTCCAGCCTAATCTGCCAGGCAAGATTATCGTGGAATGGAAACTCAACCCCACTCCAGTTTCAGCCTACTTAGGCCTTGTCAGTGAGGTATAAATTGAGTCCTGTTGCGCAATGAGCACAAGCGTACCGGTCCCGCTTAGGCTGCCTACTGCTGCTAACAACAATGATGGAAGGAATGCTTGAATTAATGATTCATGCACGGATTTCCATTATGTCTTTGTGAAATTAACTGCAGATATTGTCTTGCTGTGACTCATGTGGCAATCCCTCCTGGCCCGCAAAGGAACCTGGATAAGAATGGTGATCAATTAGTCTTTCTCCGGAAATTGAGTTACATCAGATGCTCCAACTCTTCCAGTCAACATATGATCTTAGACTGAGACAAGCCATGCTGATTCTCAGTCTGTGTAGAAGGCTTTGACAGTGCTGATCAAAATAAGCACATTGGGTCTTACTGTTTTGTGGATATTTGAGTTCCAGATTTATGTGAAAGTACCGAGCCTTAATGTGTGAGATCCAGCGTCCTATGTAAGCCTCGATTCTTATCAGTGCACGTATAACTGAAAAGAAAATTAGGAATGCGCAAACTAATGCTAGTGGAGTGGGGATAAATCCACATGGTTTTGAACTACAGGCGTGACAGTTTTGCCTCATCTCCTAAATGGACAGTTTATCTTTTAGTAATAAATGTCCCTTCTCCATCTGGCTTGATCCTGGCATATTGGAGACAGATTGAAAAGTGCAGTGGACAAGTGATGCATATCGGCTATACACACTTGCCTTTTCCGTCATGTCTGTTTCACCTCCTAACTTTCGCCACAATGCTTCTTTCTCATAGTTGCAATGTTCTACAAAGCCTTTTGTGGACTATACCAAATACTTATAGGGGGTGAAGACCCCGGATATTGCTTACCATTGGTTGTATCTTTTATCTCTCATTTGCTTGCTTCTTATTCGATGACTTACCTTCCTCTTCTTGTGTTCCTTCACTACAACATATCAGTTGTGTCATCCTTTAGATAGGCTGACCTTTGTCCTTGCACTGCTCCCATTTAGGGAAACATTTTTTTTCCTGCGTTGCTCCCTGGGAGTGCATCTATGTTCTAATTTTCTCTCGTGTGCTGCTTCCCTCCCCCAAACATAAGCTGCCTCACCCACTCAGTGTTACTACCTCATCTGTCCCAGAAATCCATCCTTTATTTTCACCATTCCTGCCTGGCTCATTTTAGGTCTCGGCCTAGCGAATGCAGCGCCAGCATTGCTCTCATCATACGAGGGCTTCTTGGAATCAATACAGATTCCAAAGCTCTCGGAGGCGGAGTTGAAGCCCCGCCCATCTTCCTCATTCGCTGGCGTCCTCTTCCATGCAAAACGCTGGCTTCTGATTGTTAAGGAGGCTTCTTAGTCCCTCCTTGTTGCCGCCTTGTCTCCTTTTGGCCCCGCCTACCGGGATTGGATCTCTCACTTGCGGCATTACACACTCTCCTTCATTAGCTGGGACACACTATGCTTTTTTTCACACAGCCCGACAGCTTGTTTGTGTCTGCTCTCACTTTCTCCCAGCATTGCTCCACAGGCACAGCCGATTAAGTCAAAGTGCGGGAAACGGAATGAGGAGCTCTGCGCCCATAATATAAATATTTAATGCAAATAAATTACCGCTACATTAATACTCTCAAGCGTCACACCGACTAGTGGAAGAGTAAAGTGAGAAAATGTACACCTCAAGCAACGGAAGACAGTACCTTAATAGAAGTGTCGTAAACATGAATTCACTGGGCTTCAGAATTCCAGGACGTCACGTGTAGCATCTAGCTAGGTGCCAAAAAAGAACGTCATAATAATGGGCAGATCTAAATAGTGTCGGTACTTTTTAATCAATTATCGTCCTGGATCAGTCTGAGACTTGTGCGGGTTATGGACAGGTATAGGTCGCAGTCCGACCCCGGCAGCGGCCAGGAATCCTTCTAGGGGCGTAACAAACACCCCCGCAGGCCCCGCGGTGCGTGGGGGCCCCCCAGTCTCCAGTAGATGAAGGGGGCCCCTCAGCTGAGCTCTCCGGTAGAGAGCTGTCTCTCTCTCTCTCTGAAGCAGCTGCTGCAGCCTGCTCCTCGCGCTGCTGACCTTTGACTGAAGAGAAACAAAGTATCAACATTGTTTCTCTTCAGTCAAAGCCACGAGCCAGGCCCGGAAAGAGGAGGGGGTGGGGGCCCTAGGATAGTGCATTCTTCTTTGAGAAGGGAGGAGGCCAGGGCTGTGAGGGGTGAGGGGTGCGGGAGGGGGGTTGTCAGCGTTTGGGGGCCTACATGGGCTGGGGACCTCTTCATGTGATTGTGGCACCCTTAAAAAAACTGCTTCCCTGCCTCCATTTTAAAAGCATGCTTACCTTTTCTGGATGATTTCAGGCAGCTCGTGTACGCATGTCTAACATGCGAAAGTGAAAGCGATTTGCACACCCCTCTTGAGTGGGCCCCGGTAAATGTGGAGAGCTGGCATGCTGGCATGTGGCGAAGACGCAGTGTTCTGCTGTGTGCTTGCGCACAGGTTGGCCCATGGTGAATTATAATTATTAAAAAGAACTCCAGATGCAGAAGCACTTCCTCAGCCACCAAGTTTGAGACAAGGAACGAGACAGTGAGTACATTTATTTTTATTGCTGAAAGGTGAAACAGAGGTCTCGGTGGAATGGGATAACGGGCCTGCAAGTAAGGGAAGATTATCTCTGTTCAGACAGCCTGAAGGTCCTGTCTCCAACAGACGTGCCTGTGTAATATAGGTTGTAATCACTGTGACATTTTTAAGAACTTTTATAAATAATAGAAATTGTGTTTTCCGACAAGTCATGGTTCTTTTAAACAAAATATAATTTTAATTGCTTGCTTTATCATAGTCAGTTTCACGCTCACCCTGACATCTGTTTAAGTCCTCCAAGTCATTTGTTATTCTCTCGGTATACCATGTCAACCTTCCCTCTGAGTTCGGTAAGCTGAGTCACAGTGACAATCCTTATGTACAACAAATAGAAGTGTCAAAATGGCATTTGTACAAACATTAATTTTATTGTGAGAGAAAAGCATCCTCATTAAAACATGAATGCGTGCGAGGGTGATGTGCTATCTGCCCACCCTTGTTTGGGCGATACATTGTTGGTAGTTCTTAGTATTTAGTGTGTATCCTTGGCTTGGGATGGTGGCACTTTCCTTGTATGGCCAGATTACATGTGGATACTGGATGAAAACTGCAAACTGATAGTAGAGCACCTGCCATGCATTTACTAAAAATAAAAATCTTGTCTATTAGGTCAAAATTATTTTGTTTGAAGAAAGTGATCAGCTTACGTTTTGGAGTCCAAGCGGAGGGGGACATGGGTGCAAGGCAGAGGGGAGAAGGGTGCAAGGCAGAGGGGAGAAGGGTGCAAGGCAGAGGGGAGAAGGGTGCAAGGCAGAGGGGAGAAGTGTGCAAGGCAGAGGGGAGAAGTGTGCAAGGCAGAGAAGGGTGCAAGGCTGAGGGGAGAAGGGTACAAAGCAGAGGGGAGCAGGATGCAAGGTAGAGAGGAGAAGGGTGCAAGGCAGAGAGGAGAAGGGTGCAAGGCGGAGGGGAGAAGGGTGCAAGGCAGAGGGGAGAAGGGTGCAAGGCAGAGGGGAGAAGGGTGCAAGGTAGAGAAGGGTGCAAGGCGGAGGGGAGAAGGGTGCAAGGCAGAGGGGAGAAGGGTGCAAGGCAGAGGGGAGAAGGGTGCAAGGCAGAGGGGAGAAGGGTGCAAGGCAGAGGGGAGAAGTGTGCAAGGCAGAGAATGGTGCAAGGCAGAGGGGAGAAGGGTGCAAGGCAGAGGGGAGAAGGGTGCAAGGTAGAGAAGGGTGCAAGGCAGAGGGGAGAAGGGTGCAAGGCAGAGGGGAGAAGGGTGCAAGGTAGAGAAGGGTGCAAGGCGGAGGGGAGAAGGGTGCAAGGCAGAGGGGAGAAGGGTACAAAGCAGAGGGGAGCAGGATGCAAGGCAGAGAGGAGAAGGGTGCAAGGCTGAGGGGAGAAGGGTGCAAGGCTGAGGGGAGAAGGGTGCAAGGCTGAGGGGAGAAGGGTGCAAGGCTGAGGGGAGAAGGGTGCAAGGCAGAGGGGAGAAGGGTGCAAGGCAGAGGGGAGCAGGATGCAAGGCAGAGAGGAGAAGGGTGCAAGGCGGAGGGGAGAAGGGTGCAAGGCGGAGGGGAGAAGGGTGCAAGGCAGAGGGGAGAAGGGTGCAAGGCAGAGGGGAGAAGGGTGCAAGGCAGAGGGGAGAAGGGTGCAAGGCAGAGAAGGGTGCAGGGCTGAGGGGAGAAGGGTGCAAGGCAGAGGGGAGAAGGGTACAAAGCAGAGGGGAGCAGGATGCAAGGCAGAGAGGAGAAGGGTGCAAGGCGGAGGGGAGAAGGGTGCAAGGCAGAGGGGAGAAGGGTGCAAGGTAGAGAAGGGTGCAAGGCGGAGGGGAGAAGGGTGCAAGGCAGAGGTCAGAAAGGTGCAAGGCAGAGAAGAGAAGGGTGCAAGGTGGAGAGGAGAAGGGTGCAAGGCAGAGGGGAGAATGGTGCAACTGGGAGGGGGAGAAGGGTGCAAGGCGGAGGGGAGAAGGGTGCAAGGTGGAGAGGAGAAGGGTGCAAGGCAGAGAGGAGAAGGGTGCAAGGCAGAGAGGAGAAGGGTGCAAGGCAGAGAGGAGAAGGGTGCAAGGCAGAGAGGAGAAGGGTGCAAGGCAGAGAGGAGAAGGGTGCAAGGCAGAGAGGAGAAGGGTGCAAGGCAGAGAGGAGAAGGGTGCAAGGCAGAGAGGAGAAGGGTGCAAGGCAGAGAGGAGAAGGGTGCAAGGCAGAGAAGAGAAGGGTGCACGGTAGAGAAGGCTGCAAGGCAGAGAGGGAGAAGGTTGCAAGGCAGAGAGGGAGAAGGTTGCAAGGCAGAGAGGGAGAAGGTTGCAAGGCAGAGAGGGAGAAGGTTGCAAGGCAGAGAGGAAGAAGGTTGCAAGGCAGAGGGTAGAAGGTTGCAAGGCAGAGAGGAGAAGGGTACAAGGCAGAGAGGAGAAGGGTGCAAGACAGAGAGGAGTAGAATGCAAGGCAAAGGGGAGAAGGGTGCAAGGCAGAGGGGAGAAGGGTGCAAGGCAGAGGGGAGAAGGGTGCAAGGCAGAGGGGAGAAGGGTGCAAGGCAGAGGGGAGAAGGGTGCAAGGCAGAGGGGAGAAGGGTGCAAGGCAGAGGGGAGAAGGGTGCAAGGCAGAGGGGAGAAGGGTGCAAGGTAGAAAAGGGTGCAAGGCGGAGGTGGAGAAGGGTGCAAGGGGGAGGAGGAGAAGGGTGCAAGGCAGAGGGGAGAAGGGTGCAAGGCAGAGGGGAGAATGGTGCAAGGCAGAGGGGAGAATGGTGCAAGACGGAGGTGGAGAAGGGTGCAAGGGGGGGAGGGGGAGAAGGGTGCAAGGGGGAGGGCGAGAAGGGTGCTGCAAGGCAGAGGGGAAAGGGTGCAAGGGGGATGGAGATGAAGTTAAAAATGTGCCCCCCCCCCCGGAAACATTTCTGCGGATGCCCATGGAACACACACTACTTTGTGAGAGAGAGTGGAGAGAGAGTGGAGAGAGAGTGGAGAGAGAGTGGAGAGAGAGAGTGGAGAGAGAGAGTGGAGAGAGAGTGGAGAGAGAGTGGAGAGAGAGTGGAGAGAGAGAGTGGAGAGAGAGAGTGGAGAGAGAGAGTGGAGAGAGAGAGTGGAGAGAGAGAGTGGAGAGAGAGAGTGGAGGGAGAGAGTGGAGGGAGAGAGTGGAGGGAGAGAGTGGAGGGAGAGAGTGGAGGGAGAGAGTGGAGGGAGAGAGTGGAGGGAGAGAGAGGGTGGAGAGAGAGTAGATAGAGAGAGTGGAGAGAGAGAGTGGAGAGAGAGAGAGAGAGTGGAGAGAGAGAGAGAGTAGAGAGAGAGTGGAGCTAGACAGTAGAGAGAGAGCATGGAGACAGTGGAGAGAGTGAGAGAGAGTGGAGAGAGAGTAGAGCGAGAGAGAGAGTAGAGAGAGAGAGTAGGGAGAGTGGAGGGAGAGAGAGAGTGGAGGGAGAGGGAGTGGAGAGAGAGAGTGGAGAGAGAGAGTGGAGAGAGAGAGTGGAGAGAGAGTGGAGAGAGAGTGGAGAGAGAGTGGAGAGAGAGTGGAGAGAGAGTGGAGAGAGAGTGGAGAGAGAGTGGAGAGAGAGTGGAGAGAGAGTGGAGAGAGAGTGGAGAGAGAGAGTAGAGAGAGAGAGTGGAGAGAGAGAGTGGAGCTAGACAGTGGATAGAGAGTGGAGAGAGAGAAAGTGGAGAGAGAGACAGTGGAGAGAGAGGGTGGAGAGTGGAGAGAGAGAGTGGAGCTAGACAGTGGAGAGAGTGGAGAGAGAGAGAAAGTGGAGAGAGAGAAAGTGGAGAGAGAGAGAGAGTGGAGGAGACAGTGGAGGAGACAGTGGAGAGAGAGAGAAGAGAGAGAGGAGAGAGAGAGGAGAGAGAGTGGAGGGAGAGAGTGGAGGGAGAGAGTGGAGAGAAAGAGTGAGAGTGGAGAGAAAGAGTGAGAGTGGAGAGAGAGGAAAGAGAGAGTGGAGAGAAAGTAGAGAGAGAGTGTGAAGGGGTAGAGGGTGGAGAGAGTGGAGAGTAGAGAGAGAGTAGAGACAGTGGAGGGAGTCAGTGGAGGGAGTCAGTGGAGGGAGACAGTGGAGAGAGAGTGAGAGAGTGGAGAGAGAGAGAAAGTTGAGAGAGAGACAGTGGAGATAGAGTGGAGAGACAGTGGAGATGGAGTGGACAGAGTTGAGAGAGAGAATGGAGAGAGAGAGAGAGTGGAGAGAGAGTAGAGACTGACTGACTGACTCAGAGACTAAATACTGACTGACTGAGAGACTGACTGACTGACTGACTAACAGAGAGAGAGAGAGACTGATTGAGAGTGAGACTGACTGGCAGAGAGAGAGACTGACTGAGGTAGAGAGATACTGACTGACTGAGGTAGAGAGATACTGACTGACTGAGGTAGAGAGATACTGACTGACAGAGAGAGAGACAGAGAGAGAGGCAGAGACTGACTGAGAGAGATAGACCAATTGACTGCGAGAGAGACTGACTGACTGACTGAGAGAGACTAACAGAGAGAGAGACTGACTGAGAGGGGGGCTGACGGAGAGAGAGAGAGACTGACTGAGGTAGAGAGAGAATGACTGACTGAGAGAGACTGACTGACTGGGAGAGCGAGAGACTGACTGGGAGAGAGTGAGACTGACTGACAGAGAGAGAGACTAAGAGAGAGAGTGACTGGGAGACTTACTGGCTGAGAGAGAGACTGGCAGAGAGAGAGAGAGACTGACTAAGAGAGAGATTGACTGACAGAGACTGACAGAGAGAGACAGAGACTGACAGAGAAAGAGAGACTGACTGACAGAGAGAGACTGACTGAGAGAGACTCACAGAGAGAGACTGACTGACAGAGAGACTGACTGACACAGAGAGAGACTGACAGAGAGAGTCACTGACTAAGGGAGAGAGAGACTGATTGAGAGAGACTGGCTGACTGCGAGAGAGAGAATGCCTAACTGAGAGAGACTGACAGAGGGATAGAGAGAGACTGTCTGGAAGACTGACTGACTGACTGAGAGAGAGAGACTAGGAGAGAGAGACTGACAGACAGAGAGACTGAGAGAGAGACTGACTGAGAGAGAGACTGACTCACTGAGAGAGACTGACAAAGAGAGAGATAGAGAGACTGACAGAAAGAGAGAGACTGCGAGAGAGACTGACAGGGAGAGAGACAGAGAGAGAGAGACTGAGAGAGAGACTGACAGAGAGCGGGACTGACTGAGAGAGACTGACAGAGAGAGAGAGAGACCGACTGACTGACAGAGAGAGAGAGAGACGGACTGACTGACAGACTGACTGACTGACAGAGACTGACTGACTGAGAGAGACTGAATGACAGAGAGAGATAGACTGACTGACTGAGAGAGAGAGACTGACTGACTGAAAGAGAGAGACTGACTGACTGAAAGGGAGAGACTGACTGACTGAAAGAGAGAGACTGACTGACAGAGAGAGACTGTGATGGAATTGGGGCCACCGTGTGTATGAAGCTATGCAATGCCTCTTAAGATTGCTATTGTCTTCTAATAAACATGTATTATCAAAATGTGCTCTTTGTAGTTACATCTGCTTTTGAAATACTGCATTGTCGCATTGTCTAATGTTTTAAAACGGAAACGAGAAGGAGCAGTGGATGCACTTTTGTCAAAACTGAACGATGAGTGGGCCCGATGTTGTATATTATGACAGGAGTCTGCATCAGGAAACCCACCTAAAATTGGGCAAACTTCCCCGGTCTACCGATGGCAGGGACCCTGTAATGAATGGACCGCCACCTATGATAGCCTGTTGGCAGACTAAGCCCAACCTTTGACTCCACCATCCAGTGTTACTTATAACGGCTGTATTGGTGACAGTGGTGTAACAATGGCCCCGCATCCCCTGCAGTATGGCGGGTCGCTGGCCTGAGAGCTCTAGACTGGCACGGAGAATGGGGGGGGGGCCCCTCCATGAAGTTTGCAGGGGGGCCCCCTCAAGTTTCGTTATGCCACTGAATCCTTCTCACAGCTGGTATGAGTCTGGTGCCTTGAGCTGGCCCACCATTGATTGGAGGGGGCACGAGGGACGCGGCTGAGCCCTGATTGGCCAGCAGGGTTCAGCTGGCCCCCGTGGAGATAAGTTTATTCCCACTGAAGCGATTGAGGGGAGAACTTTGGTTCGACCGCGGAGGTGCTCCGAAACTGGACAAAGCTTCAAAAGAAGGGAGAATAAAAAAAACACAATAGAGAAACACTAGAAGAACAAGGAATAAGAGCTGCAGTGGAAAATATTTAATTAACCACCTTACCCAGAATAGAAAAGCAAAAAAAGGAGCAGTGAAAAGGGGGGAATCACTGCGTATTGAGGAAGAAACCGCTTTGATCAGGTAAGGGCAACATTTAGACTGATAACAAGAGATGTGAAGAATAATTATTTATGCAGCGCACATTCTAATACACAATGTACGCCTCGGCGCTTGAATATCTAGACATGAAACTGGGGGTTGAAAAGTGTAAACGAATGAGTTTTCATGAAATATCTGTTGACTTTGGTGATGTGTGCCGGAAAGTTCAAATACAGGGGCGTAACACAGGGTGTCCCCTAAACTTTAAGGATTGGCCCAACCCGTCAGGGGGCACCCATTGACCCCAAGACCAATGAAGACTCGTGCCCCTCATCCCATTATGCAACTAACTGGGTGGGGGGGACAAAAAACGTGTATCAAGACCCCCCCCCCTTCCAACCCTCAAAGCGGCTGCACTTTTTCACCTAGTGATACGCTTCAGCATTAGTGAGCGCAGGGAATCGCGCCATAATTGTAAATGCTTCCCTGGGGCTATGGTCGTGAGTGACGGACTCAAGCAGGGTTTCCACAGTGTGTGACCTTGAACATGTGCGTAATGTGATGGACTGGGCCTTCACTGGGATGTTATTTCAGAATTGCGAGCTCACCTTCACCGCTCTGGGCTGGCAGCTAAGGTGGGACAGGATCCAGTCCGAAGGGGGATTAACGGAAAGAAAGGGACTTAAAATAAGCGGACGCTGAAAGACGGGGCATTATCCCGAGAGAGAGGAGGGAGGAAGAGAGCTCACAGGGAGAGGGTGAGAGAAGGGGAAAGGAGAGCGGCAGAGAAAGAAGCAACTGCGCAGATGAGGGAAGGGAGACGAGAGCCAGGAGGTGAGGTGAGGCGAGGGTAGAGTGAGAAAAATGAAGGCAGGTAGAAGGAAGAGAAGAAAGAGCAGGAGCTAGGAAGACAGGACAAAAAGAGCACAAGGAAGAGGGTGAGTAGGGAAAGAGATAAAGGCAGGAAGAGAAGTAGAGGGGTGGTGAGTGAGACAGAGCAGGAGAGGGGGAAATAGAGGCAAAGGTAGGAGAAGAGCGAGGGAGAGAGCGGAATAGAATGCGAGGACAGAGTGAGAGAAAAAGGACAGTCAAACACACTTAGATGTGAGGGAGGCCCAAAAAGAAACAAGCATTGAAAATGCATTAGGTCTCCGCCTTTGATTAAGTTAAAGCCATTTGCTTTGCTAATGGTATTGTATAGCAAAGCAAACAGCTTTAAGTTAATCAGAGGCGAGGCCTATTGCATTTTCAATGCTTGTTTCTTTTTGGGCCTCCAGGAACCTAGTCACGAGTCTCGGTTGTTCCCTTGCCAGCCCCTTCTCTATTGCTTCCCTCTTCTCTGCCCACCCACTCCTCTCTTGCTCTCTGAACCCCTTGCAACCGGTAACATTTGCTGCCAGGTCGGTCCGCAGTACAAAAAGTATCTTTCTTTTTCTGCAATTCGACTTATTTTATTTACTGTTCTAAATAGTGCAGCAATGTTGGATCAGTAAATAAACAATGTGGTCACGTTGTTCCCTATGCTTGCTCATGCTTGGGGACGCATTCTCGTTCATGTCATGACATATGCCTGTGCCTAGGAAATGAGGCAGCTTTTTTTTTCTTTATATTTTTCTTTTTAACCATGCTGCAGAGCATTGGTAAAGCCAATAGGTCATGGGGTGACATCTCTTGTCGTTTATACCTCTGCTTTTGGACTTTTGCTGAGGTGAACAACCTCCCTGTGGAGTCTTATACGGTGTAAGCTCGTGTTAAAATGGTTTGAGCAGTATCCTCCAGTGCCCACACTTTAAAATAAGCTAAGCTTCTGTGCAGCTGTGTAAGAGGCTTTGCACAATTTGCAGGAAATCTCGTGTGTGCATGCTCAGCAACTAAGATTGTCAGACCAGCATCTGCATATAGGTATCAATGTTGCGTATGAGGCCCAAATTAAAAGTAATGATTTGATATGAAGACCAAAAGGAACTGCACCATCCCCTCTTGGGTATAGTGCAACCATGTCTTCACTGTGCACTGCCTGTGTAAATTGTATATTGCTGTGTCCAGTTTGGTTTATGATTTAGAGCTCTGAGTTGCTGCCTTGTTCATGGGCCCGTAGCTGAAATATAAAGTTCTTTTGGGCATATCTGGATGGAGTGGTGTGGCTCACTGGTTAGAGGCGGCAGGCCCGGAAGCAGAGAACGGCCCGGGACCAGGGTTCAATTCCCGACGCGGCAGGGTCGTGGACCAGGGTCAGCGGACTCGATAATTCTCGCCTCGGTGCCTACTCTAACCAGGGATCACACTCAGCAACTCTGGGCATTAAGCTTGCCTCATCTCTACAACGGCCCCCCACAGACGCTGGGGATGCCTGGTTTCACCTTGGAGATACCCAAAAGGGACCATCTCACAGGGAAAGCCAGGACGGCTTCCCCAGCGGTCTTCAGCGCCGGGATGCTTACGGGCAGCTGTGCGCTTTACAAGTCCCACACATTTACACTTACATTTAACTTACTTTTTTTCCATCAGCCAGCCTTAAAGAGATTGTGTCAAGACTAGTTTTGTTCTTGATTGTCCGAAGAAAGGGGTAACTCTTCCCAGTAGCAACATTGCCATGTTGCACGTAATATACATATGGAAAGTGCCAACTACTCCAAGTCATAATCTTCCTTGTCACAGTCCATTGGTCATTACCTTTTGCCTCATTACATGTACAGGTTCCTGAAAACAAAAGACGTATAAGCAGCTGAAGGAAGGACCCCCAGCACTGACTTTTCCCATTCCTTGCTGGTATATAGCAGGGCACCCTCGCCTCTTCCTGAATACCAAGCTCTATTATGATCTAAAGGATACTTTAGGATTAAATTCCCCTCAGAAGAGTCTGCCTAGGAGGTGGCAAAGATTACTGGTGCTCCGTGTGTAATAACGGTAAGTAATTCAAACATTGCCACCTTATCATTCTTCTTTGTTCCGCCCCAGCGCAAGCTAAAACGAATATTAACATCTGGATACAACATGCATTCAGAAAGACAATTAGATATTAGTAGGACATCTCCCAAATCATCTGTGATCTTCCTGAGGACTCTGTCCAGCAAGGGAAATAGACCAATTGCATAAAGGAGACCCATGGGTCAAGGAAGGTTCATTCCATGATCTCCGGTGCTACCTAAAAGTGATTTAGAACAGAAGCTGAGAAGGAGTGCTTTCATGGCGGAGGCAAACCAATCTTGCCATGGGGATTCAAACCTCTTCTGAATGACTGGAACAGGACAAAGGAGTTAGTGAGGAAGAGAAGGCTCGGATCAGCTTATCTGCATGACCAGTCTGCATCCCTGGCAGATAGTTTGCAGATAAAATTTGATTCCACCCTTGTCCCTAGGACACTTATAAGAGAAGTAAGACTTTCAGTCCTCTTCACCCCGCCCTCCCCCCAAATGATTGACGT
This sequence comes from Lissotriton helveticus, assembly GCF_964261635.1. Lineage (NCBI taxonomy): Eukaryota > Metazoa > Chordata > Amphibia > Caudata > Salamandridae > Lissotriton > Lissotriton helveticus. The sequence continues at coordinate 950,879,355 of NC_136061.1, forward strand.
AGGCTCTGGTCACCTGATTGTCAATGCAAACTCAAGCTGATTGACCCCGAATTTAAGGAACAAAGGAAAGGAATGCTTTTTGAATAGCTATCTGTTTTTTAGGTTTCGCCTGGCGTCCGCTGCGCAGCAGCGTTCGCGCAGGCGAAATCGTATGTTAGAACAGTACGGGGGCTTTGTCCCGCCTGCTCTTCCATTGGCTAGCTCCATAAATGGAGGCTAGCAATTGGAAGAGAGATCTGTCCGTCATTGCCGGAGCAGATTCGTGGGCGTTCCGGCGATTTTTACTCATCCTGTCCCTTTTTTTGCCGTCACGAAGAGGTGGGCCCATTGTGGGTGTTTACTTTTTTTTTGTTTTTTTGCCTGATGTTTGCGGCCGACATTTATTCATGGAGCTGGGGCTGAGCGGATGCTCAAGATGTTTCTTCGTGTGTAAAGAGGTTACTCTGGTTTATGAAGGCGTCCCTTCGGTGTGTACAGATGTCACTCTGGTTTGTAAAGATGTCCCTTTGGTTTGTAAATATGTTACTCTCTCTGATTCGTACAGTGTTACAGCTTGTAACAAAGGATACACCACTCTAGTTCATCATTGGCCTCTGTGGAATCGTATGATGTCATCGACCGTGAGATCAGGATCGATAGATTGCATACGTGATCACCATGCACCTTTACATTGCTTTGTGCTGCCTCGAGCCGCCGCCGATGACGGCCTGATACAGAGGCCTGGAGCCGGCGCGCGTGGGCGGAGCTCCGCCTGTCTCCAGCCACCGGCCTCGCTCTGCGGTGCAGCGTTTTTATGTCATCTGCATCTGGCACAGAAGCGTTTTTTCCGCCTGACGTGCGGGGATGGGGAAGTGGTGCTGAGAAGCACGTATGGCCCGGATGCGCCCTTTCAGCATCGACCGCAAACAGCAAGGCAAGGGTTAATTCCCAGCAGGGCCGGCCACGTCTTTCATCTTCCCGAGGCCGATAAGCGCAGGTCTATTGCGTTAATGATGAAAGGATCAACTTAAGGCGTTAGAAGGACATTTACCTTTTGGTATGTGCAATCGAAATACAACCGCCTCGTGGCTGGCTCTCTCCAGTGTTGCAAGTACCTTCATCATTAGCCAGGAATCTCCTTTACTCCTAGGCTATTCCTTCCCGTCCTCCTCACACGCCTTACTCCAGACGTTCAGCACAGAGATGCTAACTCTGCTCAGGTGCTATGGATCCAATAAAGGGGTTGGACGACCGCCATCCTCCTCGATCTTACCCAAGCCTCCACCGCAGCATGGCGGGGCAGAACCACCGTGGCATCTGCACTAACGCCCCAAAAGTGCCTGCAAGGGACCAATAAGAGCTGGAAGTAGAGATGCCATCCTGGATTTCAGAAGGTCAATCAAGGTTGTTGAAGTGAAGGAGCAATATAGATGTTTTTACATTTTATTTTTAACTTGTCACATTCGCTGGACGTTAAAAGGCAGGAAGGGGACATGTGCAAAGTACTTATGCAGTACCAAAACAGTGATAAAGTCGAAATTAAAATATTAGCATTTCCAAAACGGATTAAAAAAACTTGATAGAAAATTATTAAACAAAGGACACTTGTGGCTCTGGGTGTGTGTGTGTGTGGCTGGTTCTGGGTGTGTGTGTTTTTCAAAACCAACACATAAATACAAATTTTGTCATTTACCATGCCAATAGCTCTTACTTTTCCAAAGGCGAAACCATTGCATTGTAAATGCTTGTTTCAATTGGAAGATGCTTTTTCTTTCTCCCTTGTCCAAAGACACATGGCAGATTCTTCTCCTAAAGTTGCTCCCCAAGCCTGCTGCTCGATCTGAACAGATGGGATGGAATCAGTCACCAATGCAGATCTTGATGAATTTAAGTGGACAACAGCCATTATTTTATCATCCTCTGACCCTGGGTTTCAACAAGTCTGAAGGTGGTTCATTAAAGGGTGGAGAGGCTGGCGGACAAGAGATCAAAAACTGGGAAGCTGCCATCTTGCCCTAAACCGTCAGGCAATCCCAGTATGATGCTTCATACTTGAAATAATGCTTAACTTGGGTCTGCAATTTCTGTGGAAGGAACATCATTCCCAAGTCTCAAAGACTGCACCTTTAAAACTGCCTGTATGATATTGGTTTTGGGTACGAAATCAGTAAGTTATTAATGTCTGACACCTGATGAATAGCATCAACTGTCTTAAAAATCGGCCGACATTAGCCAACCATCCAAGAATGGGAAGATAAAAAAAACTCTTGTATGAATACCTAGCACAGGTGTTAGAACTTTAAAGACTGTTGCAGCCAAAGCCAGCCAGAATAGTAGATTTTGCAACTGAAAATGCAGTCCCATCACACTCCGATGTTTTTGGAAATGTGGGTGGACAGTTTTGTGTAAATGATTCCAGAGTGGCAAAGAAACCTGGAAAGATGAGTTTTAGAATGGTTTGAAGCATTATCATCTTGAAAGGCTAAGGTTAAAAAGGCATTCGCTCTTTCTTCGATCAAGAGCAGCCAGAATCTTGCTCTTTCTCTGGAACTAGAAACTAGAATGACCTTGGCTTTGTGAATCAAGTACTGTATTCATTGCAGAGGACCCTGAAGTTAAAATTGGCAGCCCAGAACTGATGTTTGAGAAAGTCCTATGGAATCTGCTCTGTAGCCTGTTAAATATTTGGAGAAACCAAGGGTTTGGCACTGAGTCTTCCCAGGTGTTATAGACATTTAGAAGCTTCTACTGTCTTCTCAGCATATTCATAACTTGGAGCACGTAGGTGGTTTGATGGCAGACTGAAACTGGGACTTGTTGGCATAGGGGCGTCCCATGCTGTGAACTCGCTCTAAATGGGACTGCTGGTACCCTTGAAAGAGAGTATGAGGTTCAAAAGGTATGTGGAGTCCGACTCCTTTACCCATACTTAGTGTGAACAAGAACTTATAATTTGCAATTGTCAGGTGATTTCTCCACCAAGTCCTCCAGCTGAGAGCTGCACAACCTTGTACCAGTGAAAGGTAGTTAACCTCGGAGGGGCTTCTAGGAGCTCCCAGCCTTCCAAGCCCTCACCTAGACATGTCAGCACAAGGAATTAGGACCTGCTGCTTCAGTACACAGTCAAGACATACGAAATAGAAATCTGATTTGCTGTTCCATAATGGATAAAAGGGAAGAACAATCTAAACGGTGATGCATTTCTTCAGCTTGGGATTGAAATCTACTCTGAGACTGAAATGTGTAGGTGGTGTGTACATTCTGGCTGTTGCTGCATAAGCTCTATTTTGCTCCTTTCACTTTCCTTCCACAGCATTAGCAGGGAGGCATCTTCTGATGTGATGGCTTCCTGCGTAGTGTATTTCTCTATCGAAGAGTCTGATGGAAACTCCTGGAAGTTTGTCAGTTGTTATAACTGATAAGAATCTTGGAAGACTGGGGACCTCTTTTCAAGGCATTCTTTTTCTGACACGTTATATAATTATAGAAGCTCCTTCTCATAATAATGCATGGGAGAAAGTTTCGTTATCAGATGTTGAGCAGAAAGGGAATACCAAATTGCTGCAAAGGTGTGGAATTTGATCTGTTAAATCATCCCCTTGATATACACAATAGAGACCATTCCCAGATTAAGACCAAGACATAAAGGGTGAGTTGCCCAGTGGTTGTTGGGCATCTCACAAAAAGTGATAGACTGGCATCACACTCCACCCGGAGTCATGCTTCATCATCTGCCAGTCCTCGCCCTCCAAAAACCGCGTTTGATGGAGGACGGGCATGCACCTGAAGACAGGGATGCACTTGTAAGTGAGTGGGGGCCCAGAGTGAGAAGTGATTTAAAAAGCCATCATAGTGCACCCATACATCCTTTATTCAACGGAAGACTGTGTGGCTGTAAAACAAGTCATGCGGTGAATACGGACACTATTATCCCATCACCGCTGTGAGGTTTTTTAAGAGGTGGTCAACATGTTTCTGCCAATTTGTCCTTATGGGTACATGGCATTCGTCAGGACCAAATACAACAGGGGCTCCAATCTTACCAAACGTTTTGGCAGTGCCACTCCGTGGGTATGATCAGTATCATTTTTCCACTAGATGGGTCCATGGACCTATATATGATATATAAAAGAGAGAGAAGTGCATATTATAATGACTAATCACAATTTGTGGATAAGGTCTATAGCTATTATCATCCATATACTAAATTATGGAATAGTGAATATACCAGTACTCAAATCAATGTTGAGAACTGTGTAGGTTGCAAAAATGTGTGTCTTACCCTTAAAGAGGGTTGACTTGCCCTATGGGAGGGGGGAGCGATGTCCTCAGGAAGTACCTGTGATTACACTATGTCAAAGAGAAAGAAGAAACAAACAACTAACATAAGCTAGAGGTAATGATTAAAAAGGGCCACATTAATGTGGTCTAAGGGATCGTTGCTGGCTGAAAAGGGCATGGGCTCACCATAGGTTAGTGTAGCTCTCGTAGGTTCACCTACAGCGTGCGCCTCACCTCCTCCCCGTTGATGAAATGGCTCTGTGAACCTCCGTTTATATAGTAGCGTCCTGGGCAAAGCTGTAGAGCCATTAATCAGGAACAAGCTGCACCTGTGTACGGGCGCACGTCTCTGACGTGGGATTTCCTGTGTCTGGAAAGAGAAGCCGGTCGGAGAATAGCCGATCCGCTATCATGCCTGACCCCGGGTGTGTGCGAAAGAGACCGTTGTTAGTACTCTGTCGTCATGTGATGACGTGCCCGGCATCCGGAGTCACAGCCGCGGGTGCCTGTCGAACGTAACGACACACACCGCGGCTGTGATAGGTCAGTTGGTCCCGCATGATGTTACTCATGTCTTTGATGGTTGCACCTGGTAGCTAGGAAACCCAATGCCTTAATGTAATAGGCTGAGAGCGGTTTTAGGGCCTGTCAGATTAGAGAGGCACCACACGGACTGCGTTTTGCAAACACAGTCACACTCGTGATATTCTTCCCAAGCGGGATTAAAGGAAGTTTAATGTTGAGCTCTCACCGGAGATTGTTTATGCTGTATTTATATTTATAAACCGTGTACCTCCTGCTCGAAAAAAGTAAATTTATTTATTGTGTTCACACCAAATAAAACAACAACACCGGTCATGTTTATATTTGGAACACATCTGACCTTTTAAGAGATTCACAGGGGTGGTTTTGAATCTTACACGTTACTGAAGAGGGCACATAGAGTGTTCCTTTACGGCAAATAGTTTTTTTTTTTAACAACCAGATTATAGTCCCAATGGACCCCACGGTACTGGACCCAGGGTGTAGGTTTTAAAGTCGAGATAAATATTTTCATAATGGTACACAGGCACATTATAGGAACTCGATTTGACTCTCAAAGGAAGAGACCTTAAAGTACTGCAGGTAATCTATATGTAATTTCTTAATTCATTTGAAGCCAGGGAATGTCATCGTTAAGGCCGGTTTTTGCAGTATTTAGTCTGTACACCCACCGTTGCTCTCTTATATGTAGAGCATGAACCTGATTAGTCTTTCTTGTTTAACACCTCCAGGACTGTCCATTTCAGGTCACACTCAGTGTGTGCTTTCTCCAGGAAGTGTCTAGTGAGCTTAGTATTATCTTTCTTGCACCTGAATGTACTGCGGTGCTCATTGATTCGGATCCTTATTTTTCTTGTGGTCATGCCTACGTACATTTTCTTGCATGGGCAGGTTAAAAGATAAATAACATTGTCAGTGTTACAATTACTGAAGTTATTCAGTACCCATGGTCTGTTGGTGCAAATGTCGACTTCTTTCGTCGCACTTGTGAACTGGCATGCAATACAATCACCGCATGGATAGTGGCCTACAGGTCGTTGATGTCCCCAAAGTGTTAGTTGGGTTTCTCTTTCTTGCGTTATGTTCTTGGTGTGAACGATTACGTCCTTGATATTACGACTCCTTTTGAACGCAAAAAGTGGTTGTGTCCATTCTTTCTGGCCTGTGTTCAAGATGTGCCATTTCTTCTTGATGATGTTTTGAACTGTATTCGAGGCCGGAGTGAATGTAGTCACACACACAAGTCTGTCTGTTTTTTCTTTCTGTGTGTTCTCCAAGAGAGATTCACGATTGTTATTTCTGGCACGTTTCTTCGCTGTGGACGGTTTGTTATGTACCGTGGTTCTTATACCCTCCCTGTTAGGGAAATGTCCAGATCCAAAAAGATTGCACAGTTTGCATCTATTGTATGTGTGAATTTCAAATGAGGATCGATTGTGTTGACCCATTCCACGAATAGAAGTGCTTCCGAAGTTGTACCATTCCACACTATGAGGACATAGTCTATGAATCTTTTCCAAGTTTTCACTTTCGTAAGAAATGGGTTGATGTTTGCAAAGATGTTATCTACCTCGAATTGGTGAACGTACAGGCACGCCAAACTAGGGGCAAATGTGCTTCCCATCGACGTGCCTTGTATCTGATGGTAAATCACGTCATTAAATTCGAAGTAGTTCTCTGTCAGTGCTATTTCTGCGCACTCCATCACAAAATGTCGTGGTGTTATAAAGTTCCACTCCTGGACAAGTAGAATTTGTTCAATAACCTCCAGAGTATGTTGTTGAGGGATACTTGTATAAAGTGCCTCAATGTCCATCGTGATGAGGATATCTTCTCCATGGGTGATTTCCAGGTCTCGGAGATGACAGAGGACGTCTTTAGTGTCCCGGAGGTAGGACCTGGATGTTTGAACTATTGGTCTGAGAAACCAGTCACAAAACTGAGACAAAGGTTCTAGTTTTGGATCTGGACATTTCCCTAACCAGGGAGGGTATAAGAACCACGGTACATAACAAACCCACGGATAAGAACAGTCTACTTCTGTTTGAAAGTTACCACCCGAAGGCCCTAAGACAGAACTTACCTGTAGGACAATTCCTAAGAATACGAAGGAATTGTTCAGAACTCACAGACTACAACAGACAAGCAATGGATCTAGAGACCAAACTTGTGGCCAGACACTATCCTAAGAATCTAGTCTCCAAAGCGAAGAAACGTGCCAGAAATAACAATCGTGAATCTCTCTTGGAGAACACACAGAAAGAAAAAAACAGACAGACTTGTGTGTGTGACTACATTCACTCCGGCCTCGAATACAGTTCAAAACATCATCAAGAAGAAATGGCACATCTTGAACACAGGCCAGAAAGAATGGACACAACCACTTTTTGCGTTCAAAAGGAGTCGTAATATCAAGGACGTAATCGTTCACACCAAGAACATAACGCAAGAAAGAGAAACCCAACTAACACTTTGGGGACATCAACGACCTGTAGGCCACTATCCATGCGGTGATTGTATTGCATGCCAGTTCACAAGTGCGACGAAAGAAGTCGACATTTGCACCAACAGACCATGGGTACTGAATAACTTCAGTAATTGTAACACTGACAATGTTATTTATCTTTTAACCTGCCCATGCAAGAAAATGTACGTAGGCATGACCACAAGAAAAATAAGGATCCGAATCAATGAGCACCGCAGTACATTCAGGTGCAAGAAAGATAATACTAAGCTCACTAGACACTTCCTGGAGAAAGCACACACTGAGTGTGACCTGAAATGGACAGTCCTGGAGGTGTTAAACAAGAAAGAGACTAATCAGGTTCATGCTCTACATATAAGAGAGCAACGGTGGGTGTACAGACTAAATACTGCAAAAACCGGCCTTAACGATGACATTCCCTGGCTTCAAATGAATTAAGAAATTACATATAGATTACCTGCAGTACTTTAAGGTCTCTTCCTTTGAGAGTCAAATCGAGTTCCTATAATGTGCATGTGTACCATTATGAAAATATGTATCTCGACTTATAAAACCTACACCCTGTGTCCAGTACCGTGTGGTCCATTGGGACTATAAATCTGGTTGTTAAAAAAAACCTATTTGCCGTAAAGAAACACTCTATGTGCCCTCTTCAGTAACGTGTAAGATTCAAAACCACCCCTGTGAATCTCTTAAAAGGTCAGATGTGTTCCACATATAAACATGACCGGTGTCGTTGTTTCATTTGGTGTGAACACAATAAATAAATTTACTTTTTTCGAGCAGGAGGTACACTGTTTATAAATATAAATACAGCATAAACAATCTCCGGTGAGAGCTCAACAATAAACTTCCTTTAAATCCCGCTTGGGAAGAATATCACGAGTGTGACTGTGTTTACAAAACGCAGTCCGTGTGGTGCCTCTCTAATCTGACATGCCCTAAAACCGCTCTCAGCCTATTACATTAAGGCATTGGGTTTCCTAGCTACCAGGTGCAACCATCAAAGACATGAGTAACATCATGCGGGACCAACTGACCTATCACAGCCGCGGTGTGCGTCGTTACGTTCGACAGGCACCCGCGGCTGTGACTCCGGATGCCGGGCACGTCATCACATGACGACAGAGTACTAACAACGGTCTCTTTCGCACACACCCGGGATCGGCTATTCTCCGACCGGCTTCTCTTTCCAGACACAGGAAATCCCACGTCGGAGACGTGCGCCCGTACACAGGTGCAGCTCGTTCCTGATTAATGGCTCTACAGCTTTGCCCAGGACGCTACTATATAAACGGAGGTTCACAGAGTCATTTCATCAACGGGGAGGAGGTGAGGCGCACGCTGTATGTGAACCTACGAGAGCTACACTAACCTATGGTGAGCCCATGCCCTTTTCAGCCAGCAACGATCCCTTAGACCACATTAATGTGGCCCTTTTTAATCATTACCTCTAGCTTATATTAGTTGTTTGTTTCTTCTTTCTCTTTGACATAGTGTAATCACAGGTACTTCCTGAGGACATCGCTCCCCCCTCCCATAGGGCAAGTCAACCCTCTTTAAGGGTAAGACACACATTTTTGCAACCTACACAGTTCTCAACATTGATTTGAGTACTGGTATATTCACTATTCCATAATTTAGTATATGGATGATAATAGCTATAGACCTTATCCACAAATTGTGATTAGTCATTATAATATGCACTGCTCTCTCTTTTATATATCATATATAGGTCCATGGACCCATCTAGTGGTAAAATGATACTGATCATACCCACGGAGTGGCACTGCCAAAACGTTTGGTAAGATTGGAGCCCCTGTTGTATTTGGTCCTGACGAATGCCATGTACCCATAAGGACAAATTGGCAGAAACATGTTGACCACCTCTTAAAAAACCTCACAGCGGTGATGCGATAATAGTGTCCTTATTCACCGCATGACTTGTTTTAAATCCACACAGTCTCCCGTTGAATAAAGGATGTATGGGTGCACTGTGATGGCTTTTTAAATCATTTCTCACTCTGGGCCCCCACTCACTTAGAAGTGCATCCCTGTCTTCAGGTGCATGCCCGTCCTCCATCAAACGCGGTTTTTGGAGGGCGAGGACTGGCAGATGATGAAGCATGACTCCGGGTGGAGTGTGATGCCAGTATCACTTTTTGTGAGATGCCCAACAACCAGTGGGCAACTCACCCTTTATGACTTGGTCTTATCCTGGGAACGGTCTCTATTGTGTATATCAGATTTGACTGGAGGCTTACCGTCTTCCAGCACCCTACTGCCTCTTGTTCCCTCCTCAGGCTAGTGCCTGAGATACTTTTGTGATTTCTCTCAAATCATCCCCTTGCACAGATCTTTCCTGCTGGTCCACCTCTTCAGACCAGCACTCAGGTCAGGGGAAGTTTCAAATAGATCCTTTAATGTAAGAGGCTCTATTTGAGCTTTTAATGCAGCCTCACCAGCCTGATTAACTAGGGTCCGCAAGAACAAATTGCAGATTATCTTGCCGATGTCTTTGATTGTTGGGAGCTTCTTCTCCTTCTCCTAAAGTATCCTCATTTTTGAATGTGTGACTTTTGTAAAGTGTGCAAATACCTATAAGACGTCCTGTCACTGGTTCAGTAGAGACACTTGTTTGTTCTCTTATAATGGTCCATGTTGCAACCTCACGAACTGCGTCTCTATTAGGTACAGGAAAACTCTTCTCAGTTGCCTAGGGACTAGGTGTGTGGCGGCCTGGAAACTCTGGTAGGGCAATCCCCATGTCTGAGACGGTTGAAGCGGTGGTGCCTACCACAGCTGGCCTTGCCCACATCAAGTCGGTCGCTTAGCAGAGGTGGTCCATAGTTTGAACAACACTCACATGGAACCCGTTCTTCCAGAGCTATCACTAACTGGTGGGTCTGACTAGAAGGTAATGAGCCAGAAAGTTGAAAAGCTTCCTAGCAGCACCCTTAAACACACCCTGGGCATAGGAAGGAGAGCCGCTAGAGCAGGCCTGTCTGCTGAATGCAATGTTTCTTTAGAATCTTTATCCGGAGGATCAAGCAAGTGCCCTGACCTTCTGGCCTGGGAACCGCTCTCCCTCCACGCAGCTCCGCCTGGCCGTCACCGAAGCTGACTCAGTAGAGCAGGGTTCGAGACAGCTCTCGACCCACTCTCTATGCCTTCCCTGTTTTGCCTGCCCTGGTGTCTGGTTGGCATTTGTTTTTTAATTTAGTCCATTGCCGTATTTGTTATTCGTTTTGCCTCTTTCCCCACTAGCACTGTCTGACGCTTGTAGGCCCCACCCATTTCCGGATCGCCCCTTCCCGCCCCCTCCTCTAATTAATGGAGGCCGCTGCTCGGAGGATCGAGCAAGTGATTTGACCTTCTGGCTTGGGAACCGCTCTCCCTCCACGCAGCTCCACCTGGCCGTCACTGCTGCTGACTCTTTAGAGCAGGGTTCAAGACCGCTCTCTACCCGCTCTGTGCCTGCCCGTTTTTGCCTGCCCTGGTGTCTGGTTGGCATTTGTTGTTTAGTTGAGTTCATTGCCGTATTTGTTATTCGTTTTGCCTCTCTCTCCACTAGCACTGTCCGGCACATGTAGGCTCCCCCCCACTTCCCGATCGCGCGTCCCGCCCTTCTCGCCACCCAGCTGTGCTTTCCCTCCCCCTCCCCTCTAAAAAATGTAGTCTGCTGTGCGGCCATGCCACCGGCGTGCCGAAGGCAAGCAGACCAGCGCCAGGGACCCTGCATCTCATACCACCCACTGCTACAACACAGCTGCCCTCCACGCACTCAACCCCGGAATACTCAGACTGCCAACAGTCCACGCCAAACGTGACCCATGGCCAGTTGTCCTGCCTCCCCTGCCACCAGACCTTCACCTCCAACACTAGCGACGCCCTAAGATGCATCCTCCTTAACGTGCCTTCCGTGCACAAACACGCCGTGGACATCTGGAACCTACTCGACTCTCTCTCACCAGACATCGCCTTCTTCACGGAACCTGAACCAATGCCTCCTCCGGCCCGGACATCAACACCGCCATCCCAGATGGATACAAGATCCAGAGGAAGGACCGCCCCAACCACCCGGGAAGGGTCCTCGTCATCGCCCACAAGAAGACCCCCCCGCCTCATCACCTCCAGCGACACTTTCCCTTCCATCGAACACCTGCCCTTCCAGATCCAGACCAGCCCCAACCCCACGCTCCGCGGAACCCTGGCCTCTATGGCCACTTCATCGACCAGACGCCACAGTCAGCCCACCCCCCAGACACACTAGCCAGCCCACCATCTCCACCTGGACGACGATCACGGCCAAAGACACCGCCTCGACCATGAAAGGCATTCACTTTGGGGCCCCCCTGACCCCTGCCCCCCCACACATTTACCACAGAGCTGCCACTGCCATTGCACCCAAACCACAACATACCATCAACACCACCTTCGAAACAGGCACTTTACCAGACGACTGAAAACGCACAGAAGTCAGTCCCGTGCTCCAGAAGCCGACAGCTGACCCCACCGACCTCAAGAACTACCGGCCTCAAGAACTACCTTCCCATCTCGCTCCTCCCCATCTGGCTCCTCCCCTTCGCAGCCAAAGTTGCAGAAAAAACAGTCAACCAGGAACTGACACTATTCATTGAAGACAACGCCATCCTCTACCCGTCCAAATCTGGATTCTGCAGCAATCACAGCACCATGATTGCCCTACTTGCCGCCACAGATGACATCTGCACCCTCCTGGACCAAGGCCACTCCGCAGCCCTCATCCTACTCGACCTATCTGCAGCCTTTGACACCATCTCCCACCGCACACTTATCGCCAGACTACACGACGCGGGCATACAGGAACAGCCCTAGACTGGATCTGATCATTCACCGGAAGAAGCCAAAGAATCAGACTGCCACCCTTCCTCTCCAATCCCACGAAAATCACCTACGGAATCCCACAGGGGCCGTCACTGAGCCCGACCCTCTTCAACGTCTACATGGCCCTCCTCGCTGCCATTGTCCGACAACACTGCCTCAACATCGTATCCTACGCTGACGACACCCAGCTCATCCTCTTAATCACCAAATACCCCCGCCACCGCCAGACTAAACTTCCAAAAAGGAATGCAGGAAGTTGCAGTCTGGATGACCAACAGCTGCCTAAAGCTCAACACCGAGAAGACAAGTCCTCATCCTTGGAACTACCCCCTCAGCATGGGATAACACATGGTGGCCGACCGCCCTCGGGAGCCCACCAACCCTCTCGGACCACGCCAAAAACTTCTCTATCGTACTCCACTCCTCCCTCACCATGAGCCATCAGGTCAACGTCGCCACCTCCAGCTGCTTCAACACTCTCTGCATCCTCTGCAAGACTTTCAAGTGGATCACCCCATAGTCAAGGAAGACAGTCACCTACGCACTCCTCACCAGCACACTTGACTATAGAAAGGTGGTCTATGCCGGCATAAACAAGTCCTTACTCCGCAAACTCCAGACGATACAGAACACTGCCACCAGACTAGTCCCCGGCACCCCCCGGCACAAACACATCAGCCAACACCTATGAAGGCTCTACTGGATCCCAGTGGAGAAGAGTCACCTTCAAAATCCTAAACCACGCCTACAAATGCCTACACAGCACCGGACTCGAATACCTCACTGACCGAATCAACTTCCACGTACCCAAAAGGAACCTCCTATCTTCCAACCTTGCACTGGCTGAAACAGAGCAGGTGGAAGATCCTTCTCCCACATCGCGGCCAAAACATGGAACGAGCTCCCGGCAGACATCAGACACGCCTCCTACCTGAACACCTTCAGGAAGACTCTCAAGACCTGGCTCTTCAGCTAAACAGATCTGACCCCTTCCCCCTCCCCCCCTTTCCCCCTTCTCGCCCATCCCCCACAGCGCCTTGAGACCCTCACGAGTGAGTAGGTGATTAGGGTGCTTACACTACCCTGATTGATTTATTGATTGGATTGCAGCAGTTGTGGATAGTGTGGAGAAAAGGTATCCGAAAAGGACATAAAGGAGTTCTGTTTGGGGACGAAAGTAGCAGTGTAGATTCAGTGTAAAGGACAATTTGAACAAGTTGTCCAACGATTTTGAAAGCAGTTGCATGCTCCGTAGAAGATCTTAGAATCTTTTATTTACTAGATTGTCTGCTGCTGATGAGAAGCAGAAGTGGACACAGAAGGTGGCAGGGCTGAAGATTCACAGAATACACAACCTTCTTACCTGCATATAGAACAGAAATACTCTTGAGCACATTGATACGGGCTTCTACCAGCATGCATTTCAACACTAACCTCAGCAGCAACACAAACAGATGTACTAATTTAATCAAATGCGGCCCTTGAGGGGCAGAGTAAGCCAGCAGCCAGTGGCATTGTGGCAAAGTACCCTACAAGTATAAAACTATGACTCCACCATCATCTTGGCAGGGGGACCACTGCGTCATTTCTAGAAGAGTGCCAAAAAAGACAGGAAATAAATGGATGCTCTTGTGATGAATGCCCTTGCACAGAGGTTAAAACCATAATTTTACACGCCTTCACCTTACAACATCCAAATTCCACATCAAGAGGAAATAAGGCATCTGCTTGTACCTCATTGTCTGAAACACACTTACTAGATACATTCAGCTCCATTCTGATTTTAAAACAGACAAGTGGGTCACGTAAATTGAGAATTCTAGCGCTTTGCCAAATTTTGCAGCAGTGTTAACTGAGAGATTATATGTGCCCAAACGAGCATTCCTACTGCTGACATTCTAGCTAAAACACTTCCAGTTTAAAGGTTGATTATAATGAAAGCCATCTCACAGCAGAAAGCACCACAAGACTTACAAACTGAGACGATGAGAAGACTAGGCTGTCACACCAGCAGTGAAAACATGCTACTGTTCCAGTGCAAGGGATTAAGCCACTAAATGCATTTTGTACAAAATACAAGCAGAAGTCTTTCCTTGCCAAGAGAAACAGTTTTTTTCTCCCTAAGATTCGCAATCTTCCGTCTGCCAGGCAGTACCCAATAACATGCCAGATCTGGAGTCGATAGGCTTTGCACGTTGTAGTTCACAATGCCAGACTTCACTTGCAGCGATTACAGGAGTGCTTGAAGTACTAATGGAGTCGGTACTCCGGGAACTGTGAAAGCAAATTGACAGCTTTGGCAGCTGCATTGCCATTTTCCCCATCGAGTACAAAGTAGAATTACCTGATGAAAGGAGTTAATTTCCCATAGGAAACTACAGGCAACACAAATGTCATTGAGTGCTTTCCTTTTCAAATGAGGAGCACATTGTGCACATCTACAGAGAGGGGGAGGGGGGGACCTTATCTTCAATGGATGGTTGTTTTGGCATATAAAGATGTTAGAACTAAGACCTGTCATACTTGTTAACAAGTCTTTCCAGCTAACCTTGGCAAGCAAAGACGTGTAATGCCATATGCAAAACAGAATCAAAGTGGGTAATCTGAACAAATGGAAGATCAGGTTGGACACACTTTTAAAGGTTTTTCTTCAGCTGGGGCGTGGCGCGGGCGTCCTGTAGCATTGTTGGCACCTCCGGCTTTCCAGCGGGAACCTGCCCGGATTGGGCCGCGGAGCAGTGGCTCTGCCAGGACACACCGTGGCTGCGGTTGTGAGGTGTCTGTCCTCCTCATTTAGCCAGCTTTGGCTGGGGTTTTCCTCACTTCCACCCCAGCCCCATTGTGATAAGGTTATCACACTGTATCATGCTTGAATTCCCCCATTAGGTACCATACCATAACCAACCGGTCCGTCGGAAGCAGACTGCGAAGTACCTCAGGGAATCTTTTGGGGTGAGCATGATTAACCCAGTCTTCCTCCATTAACCAGTAGAATTGACTTCTTCATATACCACTGTTGTATGACATTACACAGACCAATTGGTTGTGTGATACTATCACCAACTCACTATGCTATATGCTTGGTTTTAATTCTTCACGTTGGTGGTTTATGTGTGTGTGTATATGGACTAAACCTGTACCAGTCCTGTATATAGGAACATTGCTTTAAGTTGCTATCTGTGAAATATGTTCATCTAATTTTTTGCAGGTCATAAAACTTCAGCAGCACCAATCGGCCTGCACCTCGGTATTACCGACCATATAAGGTTGTATACCAGATTGCTAGATTCTATTTTTCACTAATTTATTTTTTCACTGTGTGGTACTATACACCGAGGTCCTGAAGAATTGCCATTATGGCAAGAAACATGTTGACCAAACAAGAGGGTAGTAGTTAACTTGCTAGGATAGTCAAGTCAAAACCACTTTATTCGATTTAGTTAAAAATCATAAAAGCATTCTACAATCACATCACAAGAAGGCAGAACAAATTCATAAACAGATACAAAAGCATCAGTCAGTAATAATTTCATAAAAAATACATGATATGAGGAAACAACAATAATAATTAATTAATATACATTATAAAAATACATCATAAAAGAGAGAATACTCAATAAAATAGACATTTTAAAATGAAAACAACATCCATTTCATTTATCTTCACAAGACACTAATATTTACATCTTTAAGTCTTTTCCTCCTGATCCTAACCGCAGCAACAAGATAGTTGGCCACGCTAAACATGGCCAACGTAGAATCCATTAATTGGAGGTACAGGAGAGCAGGTTTTGCCTGAAGAAAAGCTTTTTCCTTCAATAATGGTACAAGGTATTTCTGTCTGGGCTCAATGAAAAAATTACAGAATAGCATAAAGTGCATATTATTTTGAGCAGAAAAACTATCACAATTACAGACAGGGGCATCTTCCTCCTTAAACCAACCGTGACTGTCACACAAAACCGTATAAATCTGGTTAAACCGAAATTTAACCAGAAGCCACCTATGAAAGGGGATAGTGACAATAGTAAGGTACGGTTGGATGGTAAGACGCGTAATAGTCAGATAATGAGCTCTGACCGTGGGCTTGAGTAGTTGGCATTCTTCCCTCTCCACGTTTTTCCTAGTTATAAAGTTGGCCTTCACCCAGGCTAAATCTGATTTCTTAAGACCCTGAGGAATAAGAAAAATATCAGGGCGACCCAGATCCAAGGAGCACTTCTTTATATGTGAAAGCCAATCTATACTTTTATAATTATCCAGTTTTAAACAGTCCGCCAGTATTTTATGATTAAGGCCCAAGTTTTTATTGGTCCAAAGCCTTATCCATAACAGGATAGGGGCCATAAGAAGGGTGTCCGATATATAACCAAACCCAACTTCCTGGTGGACTGAAAACGTGGCTGTAGATTGGGGGAGCCCTAAGGTGGAACGCAGGAATTTATTTTCTTCCCTTTGAATTGATTCACTATTTACATAGCCCCACAGACCAGAGCCGTACCTGGCTATTGCCACTGATTTTGCCCTGTACAAGTTAAGTAAGGCACCTGTTGGCTTCCCGCCCAGTCTCCTAGCAAAACTTAAGGTAGCAGTGGCTGAGCTTCTAACCGCTTTAGTTTTAGCTACAATTTGCGGAGCCCAACTCCCCTTGGTATCAAAAATTACGCCCAAGTATGTAAAAACTTTAACATTGGTGATCACGTCGCCATTACCATAAAACTGTCTGGAGTTGTTTTTACCAGCCCCAAAAGCCATGACGTGTGATTTGGAGTTGTTTATCACTAAGTCTAATGATAGCATAAAATCATTAAAAGCATTTAAAAGTTTTTGTAGACCTATAGGAGTCCGAGCTATTAAAGCGGCATCGTCCGCGTACAGGAGAACCGGAATACGAGTTTCCCCTGCACGCGGAGTATCCAAGGTCGCAGATAAAAGAGTTTCCTCAAGTGAGTTTATATACAAGGTGAATAGCATGGGCGCAAGAATGCAGCCCTGCCGCACTCCCCTGCTTGATTTGAACCAAGCGGTACGATTACCTTCCTGGTCCATTCTGATTGAAGCTTTCAGATCTTTGTGTAATTCTGCCAGAAAATATACTAGGGGGGGTCCAAACCCAGCTTTAACAACATAGTCCATAATCGAACTCTATTCACCAAATCGAAAGCTGTGGATAGGTCCATGAATGCAACATAAATTGACCCTTTTTTGACAGTTGTGTATTTCGAGATTAACAAATGAAGATTTAGGCATTGGTCCTCAGTCCCCCTCCCAGCACGAAACCCATATTGGGCATCTACTAGAATATTGTTTTCTGTGGACCAGGTGTTAATTCTAGCAAGCAGGACTTTGCCCAAAATCTTCATTGAAGAATCCAATAACGAAATTGGCCGAAAACACTTTGGGTCGCTTCTTAGGCCCTTTTTAAAAATAGGAACTATAATGGCACATGACCATGATTTTGGCAACCCCCCCTCATCCACACTATTAAAAACGTTAGCTAAAATCTCAGCCCACAACTCTGAATTAAGTTTGTATAAGTCCGGGGGAACCCCGTCCGGGCCCGGGGCTTTGTTTGCAGCTGAGCCTAAAATTGCCAACTCTACTTCTGATTTGGTAAAATCTAACTTAATAGGAGAAGCAGGGGAGTAAGGT
Source organism: Lissotriton helveticus (assembly GCF_964261635.1). NCBI lineage: Eukaryota > Metazoa > Chordata > Amphibia > Caudata > Salamandridae > Lissotriton > Lissotriton helveticus. The sequence continues at coordinate 950,897,161 of NC_136061.1, forward strand.
ATTTTAAACACCTCAGCAATTTCATTGGAACCATATATGTTGGAAAAATGATTAATCCAATCGGCTTCAGATATATTAATTTCAAGGTCCTGATTAGATGTGTGAGAAAACAAGGGATTATTAATTATAGCCCAAAATTTGGAGCTATGTTTAAGGGTAATGGGGTCCATCAAAGAGTCCCAGGCTTCATCTTTGATGGCTTTTTTTCGAAGTTTGACTGCCAAAGCGTATTGTCTTCTTAGATCTGCCACCAAAGTTCTGTCTCTAGGCGATTGTTTAAGACCTTTCCGCAGAGCTGCGTGTGCCTGTGAGCAGGAGTGGTCAAACCATCTACACACTGGGACCGAACCTTTCCCTGGTTTGACTCTCAGATCTTTATCCACTCTAGCACAAATAGCTTCAAAGGCACTCACAACTTCCCCTCCCCTCATCTCTCTATTCAAACATATCCCAAATTCAGCTCCCATATCCTGCACAATACGACCATGAAAATCCTCTGGGCAGACTTTGCACCATTTGAGGCGTCTGCCTTGGTCTTTACTCCTCACGTCCCTTATAGAAGTAATCCTTGCTACTCCTTTATGCAAACCAGAGAGAGTATCTAAAACCAATAACACAGGGTTGTGGTCACTAAATCCACTGACAATTGCATTATAAAACAATACATAACGAAGGAGCCCTGAGGACATAAAGAAATAGTCTATAATCGATTCACTGCCCCTTGCGTTATACGTGACCACACGGTTTGATGTATCTGAGATCCCTGGTTCATATAGATCATTTGATGAGAGCAAGTTTTCCATTGCCACACCCTTTGGACTATGTTCAAAGTGTGGCGGTAAAGTATGATCAGGACCGTTTTCATCAATAATCTGGCAATGGGACTCACACAAATGAACATTAAAATCGCCCATCATTATACACTGGACAAAAGTGGTTTGTTTTGACATGTATTTAGTTAAAAAGTCTGATAGACCATCTAAAACAAAATTTGGGGGTCCCCCCTGCATGGAGTTATAACAGTTTATTAATACAATCTTGTTCTTATCTGCCAAACTAATTTCCACCATTTGGAAGTAGTGAGAAAAGCTAGGGATTTCTCTAACATTACCAGCAATTTTAACTGAAACAAGGAATAACAAACCCCCTCTGTCCCTACCCGATGTGGAACTCAGAGCATCAACAAAGAAAGAGATATATCCTTCTACCCAGAAACCTTTATCTTTCGACCAAGTTTCTTGTAATGCGACAATATCATGGTTCTTCACTAATTGTAACCAAATAAAGTCATCTTGTTTTGCCCGTAGGCCCGCGATGTTCCATGATAATAACCGTATGTGCCCTCCCCCTAACTGTAATGGGTCATTAATTACAGATTCGACTCTAACAACAGGTAGGGCCACATCAGTGTTGACTGGGCAAATCAAGTTATCCTGGTCGGGTACAGGTGCTAGTCATTCAATGTCTACTCTATCAGCTAATGCTGAAAACATATTTGACAATGGTAGATTATTAGAGAGTGTATTCCTTGTAACATTTACTGCACCATTAGCTTTAGTTGGCTTAGTCATCCAGACATTAAAAGGCATAGGTGAGATAAGGTTGTCCTCTGCCCAAGTATTATCAATAGACTGTAACTTAATATTCTCATTTACAACTAACCTATGTGGACGGGGATAAAAGAAACCCAGAGGCATCGCCCGCACCCCTTTACTTACGGGATCCAAAGGGGAGTCATCCCAGAAAAGTCGACTCGCGACATTCTTAGATTTAAAATTTACAATGACGCAGTCTCCAGAAACCTCTTTCTTGCTTTTACCCACCCAGTTTACCCGTCTACTTGTTACAATATTATCTGCGATGTTACTTTCTCCCGTGCAGTTGGCATTACACCATTTTTTAACGTGCCTGAGCAGAGACTCATGTTGTTCTATCGCTCCGTCTTCGAGTTTAGGCACGTTAACCAGAATTGCGACAAAGGGTGTTGCATCCGGGGGTAAATTTATTGGCGGTACCCTTTTTTCCGGGACCCCCCACTGGCCTCTAGGCCTTGTGGAGCAATTTGAACCAAGGCCAACCTCTGTCGTGGGGATGTATATTCCATTGTCTACTTTCCCTTTTGGTGGCACAGGTAAAAGAGGGATATTAACTGGTCTAGTTACAGGTGGGTCACCAACTTTAGGGGTAGTGACCTTTACAACTGAGGGACATGGCGCCAAAGGCATAGAAAATGCAGGGGCCCGAGCATTAAGAACATCATTTATACGATCACATTTTGATATAAGGTTCTTTACACAGTCCTTCAGAGTTTCATTAATATCCGAGGCAATCTGAATTAAAGCAGTCTCAAGTCTATCTGTAAACAGTTTTTCCAATAAGGCCATAATGACTTCCTCCATCAGAAGGGCTGGCTGGGTAGAACCAGCCATAATTGAAACCGACCTTCCAGCAACCCCGGGGCTCAAAGGGGGGTGAGGTATCACAATTTCAGGTATGGCCGGGCATGGAAGAACTGTAGCAGGAAGTGACAAAGTGGGTCTACAAGCCTCAATAATAACCCGAGGCTCCAAAGGTATACAATTTAAGGGTGAGGCATAAGAAGTATCAACAGTCCCGGGACTAGAAGCAAGGCCCAGTTCACGCTCGGACTCAGCAATCTTAGATGATAGTTCCCCCACCTTGGTAGTTAGATATGTAAGTATACTTGTAGTATACTTGGGCACCTTCGCCTTAGCTTCATCCGCCGCTGGTGTTGCCAATTTGCGCTTACCCATTGTAGAAGATGTTAAGGACGTAGCCCGTCCCGTCCCTGGTCGTCCTTGGACGGCCTTAGACGGCCCGCCCTCTGCCCGGGCTCCGCCCGGCGTCGCCCGCGCGCGTCCGCGACGCGGAGGTCGAGGCTCCGCTTTGTAGCGCCTCCGGGCGCGAGAACAGCGGTGGCAGGAAGTCCGCGCTAAGCCCACTGGGAGCTGTAGTCTCTAGCCGCTCCTGGATGTTGATGGCGGCGAGACTCACAGCGTAGGCAACCCAGGGACTATGGCAGAGTGCTGGCGTGCTGGCGTGCTGGCGTGTTCTCAGGTAGGCAAAGAGCGCTGTGTGCGCTGCTCGTGACCCCCGCTCCACCGAGGTCGAGGCTCCGCTTTGTAGCGCCTCCGGGCGCGAGAACAGCGGTGGCAGGAAGTCCGCGCTAAGCCCACTGGGAGCTGTAGTCTCTAGCCGCTCCTGGATGTTGATGGCGGCGAGACTCACAGCGTAGGCAACCCAGGGACTATGGCAGAGTGCTGGCGTGCTGGCGTGTTCTCAGGTAGGCAAAGAGCGCTGTGTGCGCTGCTCGTGACCCCCGCTCCACCGAGGTCGAGGCTCCGCTTTGTAGCGCCTCCGGGCGCGAGAACAGCGGTGGCAGGAAGTCCGCGCTAAGCCCACTGGGAGCTGTAGTCTCTAGCCGCTCCTGGATGTTGATGGCGGCGAGACTCACAGCGTAGGCAACCCAGGGACTATGGCAGAGTGCTGGCGTGTTCTCAGGTAGGCAAAGAGCGCTGTGTGCGCTGCTCGTGACCCCCGCTCCACCGAGGTCGAGGCTCCGCTTTGTAGCGCCTCCGGGCGCGAGAACAGCGGTGGCAGGAAGTCCGCGCTAAGCCCACTGGGAGCTGTAGTCTCTAGCCGCTCCTGGATGTTGATGGCGGCGAGACTCACAGCGTAGGCAACCCAGGGACTATGGCAGAGTGCTGGCGTGCTGGCGTGCTGGCGTGTTCTCAGGTAGGCAAAGAGCGCTGTGTGCGCTGCTCGTGACCCCCGCTCCACCGAGGTCGAGGCTCCGCTTTGTAGCGCCTCCGGGCGCGAGAACAGCGGTGGCAGGAAGTCCGCGCTAAGCCCACTGGGAGCTGTAGTCTCTAGCCGCTCCTGGATGTTGATGGCGGCGAGACTCACAGCGTAGGCAACCCAGGGACTATGGCAGAGTGCTGGCGTGCTGGCGTGCTGGCGTGTTCTCAGGTAGGCAAAGAGCGCTGTGTGCGCTGCTCGTGACCCCCCTTGCTAGGATAGCTCCAGGGCATTTAGCTCCCCTCCCACCCCTTTTAAACAAGGGAGTCTACCACAAGAATAAAATAGGTTGTGGACTGACCCACCTTTTTTAAACTTCACCTTTTCACGAGCACACCCCCCCGCCCTCTCACACGCATGCACCATATGGCCGGAATAAAAGATCTCCGATAAAGAGCCCCGGTTTCGGGAGCCCGTCAGACATTGCAGCGCCAGTCTGACAAGGAGCAGAACCCATATGATGACGCATGACACCTAGCTTGCTGGGTGTGTGAGGGTTTTAATTCCAACTAGGGGATTCCCCCCTCTTTCTAGCACACACACCTCTACTCCATCACTCTTCTCGGGGGAACTTTGTACCTTCTTTTGTGCTACACTTTTAAAGGTAGCTGAGATGTTCGCTGTTGGAAATGACCATCTTATACATAATATTCCCCCATATTTCTGCTTTCTTTTGCTGAACCCGTTTTTGCTGGCTCTACGATTCTACCCCTGGTTAGCAGGAGTAAAATGTGCAACGTGCTTGTGCTCTTCTCTCTGAACTTTAGAATTGGCATGAACCTAATTGGCAATTTTTGTATTTACTTGCCAGTCCTTGTTATACGGTACATGTACATGGATCTGTATACTAAATATTGCTAATGGTCTGCAGCACTCATTGTGCCACCCATTAAAGTAACACTGTAAAACATGTCTATAGGTCTGCCATTGGAGCCTGGGTGGGCAGTTTCAAACTGCCATTACGACCTGGCAAAGCAAACGCTTTGCCATGCCTAAATCTTCCTTTTTAGGTTTTGCCTGGCGAAAGCTGCGCTCTGCGCAGCTTTTTCGCGCAGGCGAAAACCTAATGACTATAGTAGGGGAGACAGGAACGGCCCCCGTCTATCATTGGCTAGCTCCATAAATGGAGGCTAGCCATTGGAAGACGGGCCTGTCCGTCAATGCCGGACCAGATTCGGGGGCGTTCCCGAGAATTTTTGGCTTTTGGCTACGTCACGCTACGTCAGCCGAAAGCCAAAAATTCTCGGGAACGCCCCTGAATCTGGTCCGGCATTGCCGGCACCTGCCTTCCTGCTCGGGACGCGCTGCTATTGGTGGAATTTTGATACTGCCGTGACGTGTCGGGTCTCCTTCTCCGTGGCGTAAGGACTTTCAGGTAAGCGATTTTGTCTTTTGTAAATAAAATAATACTGTCCCTTTGGCTCGCTGTCTCCGTGGTGCTAGGATAAGGTCAGACCCGACGACTTTCAGTGCAAAGTTTTCCATTTGGGTGGGCATCCTAAGATCTGGTATTCATCCGACTCTTCCGATGCTGGACACTGCACGTTTAGTCCGTGCCGAACCACTCCCTCTTTCGACGGATAAAGGAAATGACGCACCCACTGACTAACGTGCTCTCGAGGGGAAACTGAGATTAGTATGTAGTTCTCCGACTGCACAGCTAACAGGCCACCCATCCCCATAACTCAGAGTGCAGTGTATTTCAGTCACATGCAACAGTAAAGCCCTGCACCAATAATGCCAGGATGCAAAGTAAGCATCGTGCTTCCTTTTTCAGTAGGAGTAACCCTCCAGGGAAAGGCTTGAAAAATTAAGACCATCCACAGCCTGGGGAAGCCATGGGTGGGATGCCGGTAGGTCCTCCACTTTCTGGCAGCTTGGAGGTCTGACCGCGCCCCGGCTGACTCCAACTCCTCGGTGGAAACTAAAAGCATACAGATTCAGTGCTTACCACGTCGAGCACTTCTAACGTGTTTGAAAACAAACCCGTCGCTTATTATTACGCCAGGAGAGGTAGAGCTATGACGCAGGTACCCGTGAAACTCTACCAATATGGGAAACACCTTTTTTTTACAGCGCTTGATGACAGAGTGCCTAATTTAGAGCTTGAAATTGGCAGACGGGTTATCATAATGCACGTGCGTTCTAGTTTACTTGTAATACGGTGTACGGGATATCCGTTAGATTCCGTGCATCATGCTCTAAATCAGGCCCAGAGGCTTGCAGCTTCTTGGCGCTGTAAATAACAGGTTTAACTATCATCCACCTCGCGGCTAAGCTGGTTTAACCTTTCAAACTCGGCGTGGGTGAGGCTGTTGTGCTTTTTATGGCGTTTTTACCAGGAGAAGGATGCTACATTCGAAAATAATTGTGGTAGAGTGCCTTCGGAGCCCTTCTTTCCACTCCCCAGCCCATCCACCCACCCTTTCATCCATCATTCATCCACTTACCTTTTCACACATCCATCCATGCAACGTTTTATCTATCCATCCATCCTTTCATCCTCCCATACATCCATCCTTCATCCATCCACCCTTTGATCTATACATCCATATGCCCACCCTTTCATCCATCCACCCATCATTCATCCCACCACCTTTTCACACATCCATACATCATTCATCCATGCAACGTTTTATCCATCCATACATCCAGCCACCTTTTCTTCCATCCGTCCTTCATCCGTCCACCCTTTTACCCTTCCATGCATCCTTTTATCCACACTTTCATTCATCCATCCTTCATCCATCCACCCTTGCATCTTTCCATCCATACATCCATCCTCTGTGTGGGTGTGTGTTGGGGGGCTCTCTGTAGGTGTTTGTGGGTGTCATTTGCGAAAGATAAAGCTAGTGGCATTGCAAATAACAATGCCATTTATTTACGTTAAAAAAAATTTGTCAAGAGCTTTGCCAATAGCTCAAACTTTAACAAAGGCAAAACCATTGCATTGTAAATGCTTGTTAACACTTCTAAGTCATCCCTAGGATTGGCCCTAAATGCCCCTAGGGCATAGTATTTAAAAAGTAGGCATATATATTTAATGTTTTACATGTCCTCACGGTAAAATACCTCTAAAGTAGTTTTTCAGTGTGGAAAGACTGGCCCTGCCATAGGCTCACTGATTTACACTATTATCTTATGGGCTAAATTCAGATTGGGTGCAGCTAGAAAAATGGTTCACAGGCTCATTTTATCAGTAATTTAAAATCCAACCTAATGGGCAAGTCAGATTTTATATTACTATTTTGGAAATACACTTTTAGAAAGTTTAATTGTCCTGCCTAAAAGCCTTTCCTGCCAGTGTCCACCTGTAAAATGACCCCCGATGACTCCCCTGTGGTGAGAAGTGTATTGCACCTAGACAGTGGACAAAAGGACCCAGAGAGTGGTGTGTCAGGAGGGGCGTGACTTTTGCCTAGACTGGATGGCCAAGTGGGCTATGCCCAGCCCCTTCCCAAGCTACAGAGGATGCCTATTTTGTAATTGACCTCAAGCTCACTCCCAGGCCTGCCACCCTCTTGACTCTTTAGCCTAGCAAGCACCAAAACCAGTGGGGGTGGAAGAACTGACCAGAACTGGTTTTGGGGTGGACAAAGGCTTACCTTGCTCCCACAGGCTGGCATTGGCATGAAAGTGGAGCCTAAAGACTTCTCTTAAGAACACTCCTGGACCAGTGGATATCAGAATGCCTGTCATGCTTTCTGAAACCTGAAGAAAGATTGAACCTGCTTGACTTAAACCCAGGACCTTAGACATAACTCCTCTTTAAGATACAGGGACCCAATAAACTTCTAAAGGCCCATTCCCTGCAACTATTGGAGCCAACCGGATCACTGTTGAAGCTGCAACTGTCTATGTTGCATGGCAGGGTGACCTCAGCTTTTTTCTTTGCCTCTCTGAAGGAGATTTGACTTCTAGAAAAGTATTTAAGTTCAAACATAGAGTTTCGTTGGGACCGATGCTGAGCAGCATCTGATCAATGTTGAGACCTTCCTGGACAAGGACTTCAACCTTCGCCTGCTCTGCGCTTTCCTGTCTTCGTCGGTAACCGCACCAGGACTCAGCTGTTCAGCAACCCAGTCGTCGAATCCTGCTTGAGATCCAGCTTGCGGCTTGCTCTACTGACAACTCGACAACACATACTTTTTCTTTTCAAAAGTCAGAAGTTAAACTTTTCACCAGTACAAACCTGGTTCCTCTATCCAATCACTTTTGTGGTTTTTGGCTGTAGTTTTAATTCTAATTTTCTAAATTGGTTTGGAAATTTGTAATGGTGCGTTTTCAATTTACTACTCTTTTGGTGCTTCGTAAATACTTCACACATTTCCTCTAAGTTATGTCTGACAGCATTGTGCCAACCAAACTGAGGGTTAAGCACATGTCCATTTAGTGACTTTATTTATTTTTTTATTTTATTTTATTTTTATTTAGAAGGTTTTACAGAGCGCGAACAAGACCCTTGCGGATATCAGAGCGCTTTGCAATGAACAACGTTGAAAACCAATGAATAGTAAGGCACAATATAGAGAACAGCATAGGATAAATAAAATAAGAACACAGAAAAGTCGTAAAAATACAAAAAAATGGGTTCATGGTTGTTTCAAGAACATACACAGAGAGTCTCGGAAGAAAAGTGTTCAGGGCCGGGCAGAGTGGTCAAGTAAATGTAGTACTTCACCCTGTCAAAGATTGTGATTCTTATTTGAGGTGTGTTCTCACCCCTCTAAACTAATACTCTAATTACTTACAATAGCTTACAGCAAAAAACCTAAAACAGCGGTCAAAATGCCATGACTGTAAAATCTGCAAGTGATGCACTTGTTTAGAAAAATCTCAAAACTTAATATGTGGGTTTTCACCAACTTCAAATCTTAGTAGTTTAGAATCTTCTTCAAATGGAATTGATCTCTACTTCTAACAAGCATCTGCAAAGCCAATACGTCTCGTCTATGCTAGAGCTATTTATTGGCTTTGTCAGTGTATTAGCCATGTTGTGCACCAACGTGGCTGCTGTTCAGCATGGCTAAAAGTTAGTGTCTTAGAGGAGTGAGCGGTGTAGTAGAGGAGAGTGCAGTGTCGTAGAGTGTTGAGTTTAGAGGTGTTGATGTGGAGTGGCATAGAGGGAGTTGTGTACAGTGGAGTAGAGCGTTGTAAAGTTGAGTGCCATTGAGTTGAGTGGAGGAGTGAAGTAGTGGGTTGCAGAGTAGAATTAACGTAGAGGGAGTGTTGTGGAGGGGTGTGGAGTGGAGTCTCCTAGAGTGGAGTGGAGTGGAGTGGAGTGGCGTAGTGGTGTGTTGTGGTGTAGTGTGACGTATGCATGGTGTGGTAGCGCACTGCCATTAAACATCACATTTTCAGTTGAAATGTCAATTACATTTGCCCAAACATACAGTTTTACTGATAAAACTATACAGTTCATAATTCGTGGAAATGGGATCACCTATTGTTTTGATCGTATTAAAATTTGTTTTCACTGTCCTTCAGAATTCTAAATGAATGTGCTTTGTTTGTGCTTTCTTAATTCTGATATATTCTGAAATATTTGCAGAGTTCATTTACAGAAATATGCGTTTTGTTGTGTGTTAGAAAAAGCCTTTACATTCACAAGATTGTCACTTAAATCCACTCACTTTGAAATCCGAAAAAGAAAAGTAAATACCAAGCACCATTGGAAGACAGAACTTGACACTTGACTTCCATCTTTGAATGCACAACAAATGTGACCAGATATGAACAAAATGTAAGGGCCTGTTTACAGAAAGTGAGCACTTGTGGAAGAATACAAATAACCCTGGTAAACAGGCTGTCTTCCTGGGATGTCTGGTAGGCTTCGACCTAAAAAATGACTTGTGCTGAAGCTTTGGGTCCATTCACCAAGGAACATGCTCCAAGGGAAAGCCTCTTTCGATAAGCTGACTGAAAAAAACAAGCATTTGCAATGAAATAGGTCTCGCAATTGCGCGAGTTTGAGCTGTTGGGATTGTAAATGATAATGCTATTGGCATTGTAAATGACTATGCCTTTTATTTATGTTTTAAAAACTTAAAAGGAATTGTCATTTACAATGCCAACAGCTCAAACTTGAGAAATGCGAGCCCTATTACATTGCAAATGCTTGTTTCAATTTGTCACCAAGTTCCGTGACGGCAGAGATTTGTATACTGCACACTGACAAACGATTGATCTGTGGCATTACAGTGAGTGGATGCTGTGATCTCATATCAGGGCACAGAGAGGCAATGGATAGCTACTTATTGGAGGGGATGCTCAGCTGTGGACTGGGGGATGGCATGATGTGTCTATTGATGCGCCCGGCCTCAGCCCTTCTTAAGTACAGTTGGCCAGGGTTCTGTAGATTATTGTATTGCCCAGATGGGCTTTAATAATTCAGCCCTGCTACATATTTATAGAGAGGGCTATCATCGCCTCAGGTTCAAGCGGGCTGTGTAGTGCCCTCTGCATCAAGGGACTGGCATAGAAAGGTGTACGTCCTCTTTCACTTATGCACGTGCAGCAAGGAGCATTACTCACTGTGTAAGGCGCCACTCGCAGAACCTGACACAAAAAGCGCAATGTGTTGTCGTCTGGGTGAGGAAGAGTCGCAAATAGCGCTTCTGCAGAGCCTAGAGGCCCAGCGCTGCATTGCAGTGAGAGGGGGGAGAGAGAGATGCGGCCTGTTTCCTCCTCTGCTTCCCTCCCTCTTCTGTTGAATCTACTCTAAATTTCACTGGTGCGTTTTATCTGGTGACACAGTTATTTATATACCACAATCCGGATGGTCTTTTCCATCGCTACTTTTTAATGGGGGGGGGTGGCCGGTGGGCAGAGTGTGAGCATCACGTACCAATGGAAGATTCCTTTAGAGGTGGGATAGGCACAGCCCATTGCTAACACACTGAAGACCTGTGTGCAGTTACTGTGCTTCTAGGGTCTCTGAACTCCGTGTGAGTGAGTGGGCACTGGACTCCCCCCTCACCCCCCCTCCCCCAGTAACTGACAACTACTCACTGCAGTTAACGGGTGTACTCACTGACTTGGGTGTCTGTGTGGCCAAGAGGAACTTTCCCGTGATAGTCTCTGCCTGTGACTGTGAGGAACCTGAGAAGTGCTGTGTGCCTACTGTCACCGCTGCCGGCCTGTGATCTGCGTAATCTGCTGTGAGGAAGTATCACCGCCAGTGGCTCAAGTTACGTGCTGCGATCGTGACCCTCGTGGCGGCCAGCAGCGTGATCGCCGAGGTGCAAGGCGTGTGCCTTTGCCTGCAGCGCTGCTGCAATCGTGACCCTCGTGGGGATGTGGGGCAACCGTGTGATCGTAGAGGCACCCGGAGTGCGCATTGCCAAGCAGCACTATTGTGATTGTGTGTCCGAGTACCCCTTCCACAAAAGTTTGTACCTATATGAAATAGCAGTAACAGCAAACAGGTGTGTTGCCAAAAGTGGAGATTATGCCCAGGTTCTGGCCATGCAGCTGGCTCGCTCTGATCCCGATCATGGTGAGTCTAGCCTCAAAGGTCCCTCCTTCTCATCTCGCTGGCGCTCTGGTTCACCCATTCAAACAGTAAGCCCAATGAGAGGAGGAGGCCGGACAAAGCACTAGTGAGGTGCTGCGTGTTTTTACCTTCACTACTTCTCTGTACTGTGGCGTGTCATTCCTTGGCTTCTTATGTACGTCGGCCTGCTCTGTCAGTGCTCAGCGAGCTACGTGGGTGGTGACCGGTGACCAGATTCTCAGCAATGAATGACTATGTGAGTGGGAGTAAATGAGCATGTGTGAGGGAGTGAGCAGTGTCAATGATCAGACCCTACTGGCAGACTCAAGCAGCGTGAAAGAATGAAAGTGAAACCACACAGACAAAAAAATGCACGCCCATGTCCACATCCTTACGCAAACAAAGATGGCGTCAGGCTGTCCACTTGCGCGTGCATTTTTGTCCGTATACGATGGTGAGAGAAGCCATCTTTGTCCATCTGGACGCGCCTGCATTCAGCTTTGGCTGAATTGATCGCAAAAGGTCCTCTCATGGCGAAAGCAGCGCATGCGCTGCTTTCGCCAGGCGAGACCTAATGATCTGCATTTCTGCCTGTGTTTCTCCTCATTTCAAGGGCAGTGATAAATCTGAAACAATTCGTAACCAGAGTAATATGGATATTTCAGTGTGGCTGTGTTGGGTCATAACCCTTAACATCTAACAAACCCACCACAAGGAGATTGCTAGATTGCCCAAGAGAGTATAACTTCTACCTTGAGCATGTGGCAAAATATCACAGAACCAGGTGTTAGAAATGGGATTTCTGGTTGGCTAAGTCTTGCGCCAAAGCCAGGCAGAAACCACCACTCTGGTCAGGGCAAGGGAGTTACACGGTGAAGATAACCCCTGCTCACCCCCTTGGTAGCTTGTCACGAGCAGTCAAGCTTATTCCAGAGGCAATGTGTAAAGCGTTTGCGCAACACACACACACACACACACAGCAGCAGCACACTAGGCACACCACAAAAGGAACTCCACACAAGGTTATATATAAAAATAGCCTTTGTATTATCATAAACACATTAGAAACATAATCACACATTTACACTGTGCCAAATATTTACAGGGGATTATATACAGGGCCAGGCCAATTGGGCCACGGTCAGAACTAGCAGAACAGGTAAGTAAATGCAAAACACAACCAGTAACTACTGGTACCATAATGACCTAAGCATTATCATATTAGCATTAGACACCATCCTAAAATATCATAGCATGACATTAGGCAATAAATAACATTAGGCCCAAACCTCATTAGCATAAACGCATTATGCACTAGGCCTCACCAGTATAAGCACATTATGCATAAACATCCTAAACATAAACACAATATGTCATAGGCATCACAAGCATAAATCACATTACGGATAAACATCCTATGCATAAACACATTATGGCATAGGCATCACAAGCATAAATCACATTACATCATCACATTAGGGTCTTGCGCCCTACCAACATAGAACTGACCCCTGGCCAACTGGCCTTTCGCTGGGGCTCAAATGCCCTCTGTCCCAAAATGTCAGGTCTGGCTGCAATGCCGCAGAATCCCAAAAGTGCGCAATTGCGCAGGCCCAAACGTGGCAGCTGTTGCTAATTGCAGTGCAGCTGTGTGGGCAAAGATGTGGGTACTGGCCCTCACTGTGCCCTCTGGGTCCCCACTGGGGTTCTCTAGAGAACACAACCCCCAATGATGCAGTTGCCCGCTACGGCAGCACAACTGAGAAACAAAAGGGGGGGCATTGGCAACCTGGGGCCCGCTCAAAAATGTGCCAAAGTTGCAGCTGCCCACTGTCAGGCTGGGCAGCTGGGATAATTTCTAAACAAAAAAAAAAGGCACGGGGGCACTAAGAGCAATGTGTCCCACGTTGGAGCGGCCAGCTCGGCTGCGGGACCACTCTGGAAACCAGACATCCACAAAATTGAAGCCCTCACTTTCTGGGCTCTCAGAACTCCTCTTGGGGCTGGGACAGGCACCGGCAGTGTCCTGGGATCCGCCCTGCTCTCGGAACCTCTTCTCCTGGTACCCTCTCACCGGTGCAGCCACACGCGGGACTCTGTCTCGAGGCTGGTCCTGCAGTCCGGTCCCCTCCAGGCACACTGCGGGGCTCTCCCATACTTACGGAAGCCCCGTTTTGGCAGGCATGACATGCAGGGCTCACATCGCGGTTGCGGAAGCCCTGCCTCCAAGATTCCTCAGCGCTTCCCACCACACGTGGGGCTTCCTTTTCCTCCCGGAAGCCCCGCCCATAATCAGGCACAGCCTTGCCTGACTTCCTGGCAGCTGGGAGCAAAGTCTAATCCTCTGTTCCCACGGGACACAGCAATGCGGGGTGGGCTCCCACCAGCAGCTGGACATAAGTACGGAGCGCAGTCTCTGTGGTCTCCTCTTACTTTGCTGGGCACCACGCGGGGTTCCCACCGGCAACACGAGAACCCAGTCCACTACCAGGCACAAGGTTGCCTGACTTCTGGTTTTAGGATCGAGCCGCGGTGGTGACTTCTCGGCAGCGGCACAGTGCGGGGGTGGGCACCCGCCTCCAAAATACCAAAAGCGGGTGGGCACCCGCCATCAAAGATGCAAAAAACACGGTAGAAATGCAGGGTGGGCACCCGCCTCCCAAATATGCAAAAAGCGGGGTGGCCTCCTGCTCCTTCCACAGCAGTAAGGGGGAGTCCCCACACCAGGATTCCCCCTGCGGGCACCCGCAGCAACGTGCTGCAAGCCACGAAAGGCTCCTCGGTCTGCCAGTAATTAAAAGTAAAGCGCTCCCCTGGTGCAAGAGTCCTTCCGGGTTCAAGGGGCATAGCTGGGCCCAGGGAGGCCAGCACACAGGGCCCTCCAGCAGGGAGGCAAGCCCCATGGCGGTTACTCCTGAGCCCCAGCAGCAGCAAGCCCCCAGCAAGTACAGGAACAGCTCAAACATGGAGTCACAGCCCCTACATTTATACTCCATTTCCCTTTGTCTGCGCAGGCACGAGGCTTAGGGGAACCAGTTCCAACTGGTTCAGGGGGGAATAGGAGCACTTTGTTTACAAGGCTCCTCTTCCCCTTTGTCAAGTGGGGGCTCGTCATCAGACACACCACAGGGGGGTGGAACCAGCATTGTGCAGGCTAGTCACAGGCCTAATCAGGGACCGATGACTATTCCTCCCACTACTCCAAATGCAGATGTCCCATACAGCCTAGTGCTGAGACACCCTGCCCCTCCTGGAGCCACACACACACACCTCACCCAGCCCCTTTCACTCAAAAGCCAGACATGCAATTCACATCAGGCAGGCAGACACATAACACACAGAAATGCCAACTTCTGAACACTGTAGAACGCGAGCAGGGCAGAGTGAGGACTGGCGAGTGATTGCAGCTGCTTCACGACACAAAAAGACGAATCATGTGATTGATGGATTAAAGCCACCGCGGTCACAGCAACCAAAAAGATTGCCACCCCCACAGGAATTTTCAGGCCCAGAGTTAGTTAACAAAATAACGTCACTCCTGCCCAAATTGCGAACAAGATACCAGAGTCATGGACAACATTAAATAAAGAAACGGGATCAAGCACATGTTCCCGAAGATTGTGACAGTAACAAATGCAAAGGTGTTTCAGAAAAACGCCACAAGCTTTTTGATATAAGAAACAAAGTATCCACGAAAGACAGAGGTACCCAGTCAAGCCCTGATGAAAAACCCGGGAAATTGTTAGCGGGTTTGGAAACGCGTCAGACTTTATCATTATCCACTAAGGGTCATTACAAGAAAGTTGTATTGCGCGAAATGTTGTCCCTTGTGAGATCAGTCCCATAACATAAAGAGTGAACGATACAGGACTGCCAAGACTGGTGTACTATTGCAATGTGAATTTTAATTGCATTAATTATGTAAAAATTAATTTGTTATGTATGTTTTTTGCTTTGATCAATTGTGTATATTTACTTATAATCTGTAAATGTACTGTAGTGTGTCAAACTTGGACATTTGAAAAAGTATAATGATTCTAAGTGATATGACAAAAATAATTGATGATAAATACATCAGCACCTATGAATAAATGTATCTAGATGCTTAAGGCTGCTCAAAATAAAGACCAGCCAAAGATAAAATCGAGACAGAGTTACTGGTTTTGATTAAAATTATAATTGTCCTACTCGGTCCCGTAAGGACAAGACCCCTTTTTGGTTTAAACTTCTAAAAGTGGCATTTCTAAAATAGTTATAATAAATCTGCGCACACCATTGCGTAGTATTTATTATTACTATTTCAAACATACCAAACTTGACCACACTGCTCCTCTCGTATCCGGAATTACCACTGAAACACTTAACAGGGAATCCCCAATGCATTTCTATGGCAGTGAGAAACCAAAAAGGCTGTTTGTCACTACCAGGACATGTCACACACTTAAGGTACATGTCCTATCTTTTACCTACAATGCACTCTGCCCATAGGGCTAGCTAGGATCTACCTTAGGGGTGACTGACATGTAGTAAAAAGGGGGGGTCACTGACATGGCACACACTTTAGGTGCCACGTCCCAGCGGCAGTAACACTGCGCGCACAAGCCCTGCAATGGCAGAGGCCTGAGATAGGTTTGAAAGGCTACTTTGGGTGGCGCAATCAGCGCTGCAAGCCCACCAGTAGCATTTTATCTACCAGCCCTGGGTATATGAGATACCACTTTGCAAGGGACTGACAGGAAAATTAAATAGGCCAAACAGGTGTAGACCAATCATACCAGATTTATCACAGAGAGCACATGCACTTTACACTGGACAGTAGTGCTAAAGTGCCCAGAGCTCTAAAACCACCAACACTATTTCAGATAAAAGGCTAGGAAAAGGCAAAAAGTTTAGGGATGACCCTGCAAAAAGGGCCAAGTCTAACACCAGGCAACCCCTCTATAGTTGCAGTATGGACCTCCGAACCTCTCACCAGACTTCTTGACCATTCTTCATGAGGCATGGTACATGTCCTATCTTTTACCTACAATGCACTCTGCCCATAGGGCTAGCTAGGATCTACCTTAGGGGTGACTGACATGTAGTAAAAAGGGGGGGTCACTGACATGGCACACACTTTAGGTGCCACGTCCCAGCGGCAGTAACACTGCGCGCACAAGCCCTGCAATGGCAGAGGCCTGAGATAGGTTTGAAAGGCTACTTTGGGTGGCGCAATCAGCGCTGCAAGCCCACCAGTAGCATTTTATCTACCAGCCCTGGGTATATGAGATACCACTTTGCAAGGGACTGACAGGAAAATTAAATAGGCCAAACAGGTGTAGACCAATCATACCAGATTTATCACAGAGAGCACATGCACTTTACACTGGACAGTAGTGCTAAAGTGCCCAGAGCTCTAAAACCACCAACACTATTTCAGATAAAAGGCTAGGAAAAGGCAAAAAGTTTAGGGATGACCCTGCAAAAAGGGCCAAGTCTAACACCAGGCAACCCCTCTATAGTTGCAGTATGGACCTCCGAACCTCTCACCAGACTTCTTGACCATTCTTCATGAGGCATGGGAAACGTTTCATCATATCATTTTAGTCTTTCATGAGTAACATTTTCAGTCTGTGATTATTGGGAGGTCTCACTGCAGCGCAAGGAAGAACTCTTTTGCTATATCTAGAATCCCTGGTTAAAACGTGGTATCCATTTTCTTCTATAAAAGTAATTTTTCTTCTATGCAGGAAAGGTCGATTCTGGACCTCTTTTTTCATGGTAGTAGTCATCAAAGATGTTTTATTTTTAGAAGGATCACAATTAGTTATGTCTACCTTTGCTAAGCCAGCTCCTCCATAGAACTAAATATTGTTGTGGCCGAGCTCTTGAGTCCACCTTGTGAGCCTATGTGCAAGTCCACACTCTTCTGAAAAATAGCTTTCCATTGCTTTAGGCTTGACTTTAATCATACCAATTGTTGCCTACGGTTTCTTACCTAAGCTCTCCTGTGACAAGAGCTTTCCACAGGAGACCTTATTAATGAAGAAGAAACTAAAATGTTGCATGGACAAACTAAAGAAATTGAGCAAGCTTGTCAGCTGTTTAACTACGGTGGAAAATTGAGTCATACTGTGGTGGCAACCCCCAACATGTTGAATTGTGCACATTGTAACCAAAGAGCGTATCTTCCATAGTGCGGAAGACCTAGAGCACAATCTTCTAAAGCAAAAGTGGGTGTGGAAACCTAAGCGGGGAACAAATCCATAAGACACCTGAAAATCTTCTACCTGGAGTTTAGTACTTGTATCTAAAGTACATTTATTTTTATTACAAGCTTTAAGTCATTCAAACGTCCTCCGAATGCTTACTTGGACAATATAAAAAATCCAAAGTATCTCTTAACATCAGCAAAGACCTCATCTAGTTAGATAAAAAAATGTAATTTAGCAGTTGCATAATAAAGGCTTTGCAGAGTGTTTGTACATTACTAATTGCAGCTTTCTGGCCAAAAAAAAATGTTTCACAGGCACACATGTTTAATAAATGTGATTTGTTGATACACAGCCAGTGTTAGTTCAACACATATCTTTGCACATTAACTCGTAATGAAGACGTTTTCTGAGGTGCATGAAGTCCATTCTGTAATGTCGCTGGTATATCTGCAATTCTGTCAGGACCGGAGGCTCGGATTATGCTCTTCTTTCACCACTTTATTTTAACAGCAGCCTTACTCAAGAACAAAACTACTTTTCCCTGAAACCTCAAGGGAAAACAGAACAGCAAATTATCAACCAATCAATGAACAGTTCCCATGTCATAGTCCATAGACTCTTTTCATGCCCTATTTTTCTCGCGGCTTCAGCAGCCAGCAGTTAAGTGTCTCGACTCTCCTGTTCTTTATGAATGTTTGTTGAGGGTGTTTGACATTTCTTGGTTGAATTTAATGTGTGCTCGCATTGTGGTTTCAGATTTTGCCTAACATGCTTGGGTTTGTTGGCGCTCCTCACTCAGCATGTATACGGTTTTGCAGTTACTGGGTTTTGTGGCATCAGTGCTGACCGCTGGAAGGCGCTTACAAGCCAGAGAGAAGGGGGGGCGCAGGGAGGGAAGTATTTAAATTGTAGCCCCATGGGCCCTAAGTCTGGAAACAGCACCTGTGCAGCCTGCCATTCACCCCACGTGCCATAGTCTGTTTATGTTGGGGATATTTTCCCTGAGTACCTCTGTACCTCTTGGCTGTGGTGCTGTCCTCCTAATGGCCCATAGGCCCCTGAGATCTGCAATTACTTTGTGTTAAGGGCCCATAGCCCAAACGGGCTTCCAATCCTTCTCCTTTCATGGCCCGTAGACATTTATTTTGGCCCTGCAGAAACCAGCCCAGGCGGTATACCTTAAGAATTAGATAGGGTGTTGGTCCCAGTTGCCTGAGTCCTTGATTATTCTTAATCTGCTATGCTCCCTAGCTCCATATCCGGTCCTAACATGCAGGACTCCGAAGCTGCATATTTTGAGACGAATATGCCTCCTTTATGCCTCTTAATGACTAAATCTGTGAGGTGGAGGATGCCTCAATACAGCATGCAGTGTCCTCGGCGCTGGCACCCCTGGAAGAGAAAATAGGCTGACACAAGTGCACAAACAAGGTACCCCTATGGCACCTGAACAAGCCATGAAGTCAAGTGCCTTATGCACCAGGGCAGCGAGAAGGACACTTTGAGCATCTCAAGAAGGCCTTCCTCTAGTTGCAACTACAGTTGCCTGATTCTGACCCCTTTGATCTGACCCCTCAGTCTCCGTCCCCAGTTGGGGGAATGTCTCTCAGGGCGATTTGGACAGTGATCTGGGCCCCTCTAGGCTGTGGTGTCCTTCCACAGATGAGGCTGCGGAACCCCGTTCTGTACCTGCTCTATTTGGACGACATCCTTCTGATGGACCAGTGGCCTTGGGTGCTAGTGGGTGACTTTCAGATGGTGGTAGACTTGCTGGAGAGATTGGAGTTTGTGATCAATTAACAGAAATCATCACTGGTCCCGGCTCAGACGATAACATTCCTCAGTTTTGTGATCAATTCTTTGAAAAGATGGCAAAAGAAATTCACAAGTTGCGTAAAATGGTAGCCCGTTCACACATGCCCCTCAGGCAATTATCCAGGCTGGTGAGATTGTTGGCTTGTTGGCTTTGTCCATCCAGGCCATCTTGCCCGGCTGCCTTCACTACAGGGCACTTCTAAGACTGATGGCGCAGCACCCGCATGAGGTTATGGCCTACGAGGCCCTAGTTTCACTCAGACGAAGGAAAAGAGGAAATACAATGATGGTTGGACCACATGGATGTCTGGAACGGGAAGGCCATCTTCGGTTCCAGTCTGGATATGGTTATCGAGTTAGACACCAGTCTAACAGGTTTGGGGGCCAGCTGTGAGGGTGTATCCACTGGAGGAAAGTGGTCTTTGGATGAACAGTCTATGCCCATAAACTGCTTGGAGCTCTTAGCAGGTTCCTTTGCAATCTACTGTTGGAGGAAGTACAAGGTCAAGTGTTTGGTCTTCTTGAAATTGGACATCATCTCGGTGGTGAGGTACATCAACCACTTGGGAGGTCCATGATCCAAATCGTTGGCGGATCTGACAAAGGAGTTCTGGCAGCATTGCCTGGATCAGGAAATTTCGTGGGCAGCAGAGGCTCTTCTGGGGAGATCCAACGAGGTGGCCGATTGGCATTCCAGGCACCTTCAGGATCTCAGTGCATGACAACTTCACCTGAATGTGTTCCATATGATTCAGAGGGTGTTGGGGGCCTTTTTAGGTGGACATGTTTCCCTCTCTCCTCAATTGTCACCTACCCCGATACTTCAGTTTTAGGCCGGACCCATAAGCAACAGATGCGTTCCTGCAAGATTTGAGTGTGGAGATCAGATATGCGTCCCCTACCCATCTCCCCCCTCATTTGCAGTTCTAATGCAGTTGGAGCAAGTACACAGGCAGAAGGCGTCACTAGTAGTAATGTAGCCGTTTTGTAGGTCTCAAGCATAGTTTCCAGTGCTGATGTAACTTTCCATTCTGTCCACTCTAGAGGCAGGATATCCTTTTGGATCTCCGTGAGTATGGTTCTGAAGGGGCCGCTATGCCTCCTTGTGTAGAGGACTACAGGAGTAGGTGGAAAATCCGAAACAGCTAAGGGTCTCCTATCCAAGGCTTGGGCAGAAGGGGCAAATAAGATACAAGTCCTGTTTGGGACGGTGGTTGCGTTGGTGTTTGCCAAGGGGAAGCCAATCCAATTTAATCCGAAAATGTTTGTTTTGAATTTCTTGTAGTCATTGGTTTCCGGAAGGGATGGCCTACGCATCAGTAAACACTTTCTGGTCCACCATTTCGGTGGGCCACTTAACCATATAAAGGGAGCACCCCTTGGTCAGGAAGTTGATGAGAGGTGTGATGTTGTCAGTTCCTCCTGAGCCCAGGTATTCTGCTTTGTGGGACGTTAACAAGGTTCTTGAACTTTTCCTCTCTTGACCACAAAATATGTACCTTTCCAGAAAACAATTATCCGGTAAGTTGGCTATGTTATTATGTTATATTTCTTGTAAAAGAGTCTCTGACGTAAGATCTCAGGATACTTCGGGGAGGGTCTTCACCCCGGATGGTGTTACTTTTCATGTTTCCAGGACAACAAAATGTAATTCCAGGTTGTTTGTTTATCCTTCGTTTACACAAAAGCTTAAGTTGTGAATTGGTCGATGTCTAAAGCCTTCTGTTATGGAGGAGCTTCATCCAGCTTTGGGCACGGCGACTCATGATTGCCTTATGTAAACAGTTTAAAGCGGTTTCATCACCCACTATAGCACGCTGGGTGAGGGCCATCCTACAAGAAGCAGGAATTGATAATTCTATTTTTGGTGTGCACTCTGCGAGAGGTGCACCTAAGACGTTTGCGCTGGGAGCTCATCTTGAGGCCACTTGAATACAGCCAATTGGTCATCAGACTTGACGTTTAAGACATTGTATTTCAAGCCAGTAGTCCAAATGGGTCCACTGGTGGTGGATACGTTTTGAACGAGCATAATTCGAGCCTCTTGTCCTGACATAGAAGGAAAAATGTCCTAGCTTTTGTAACCAAAATGTTCAATTCTATAAAGGTCATGGAGTCGAGGTCATACCCTCCAGTATCAAGTACCGTGTTCAATGGTTGGTAGCCCCTTTGGCATTTTGGACCTTTTAAGATACAAGTATTCTCCAATTATGATAATTTGCTTCTCTGTCAGTCAACATGTTTGCTTAAGGCTTGTTTGTTTATGATGCTCATTCCTAGGAAGTTTGAGGTATTGGATCATGTTAATCCTGTTTCAAGTTTCTATTTGGTTTGCTGATATGGTCGTCAGTTTATGGATAAGAATTACTGGATTGTTTTCCTTTTCAGTAAGATTAATCGGAGTGTACATGCATTTTACGACTTGGACAGCATTTGTCTATGAAAAAAGAGGGGGCATGAACAGTCGATGGACCACAATACGGGAACTGTTCACTGATTGGTTGATTGTTTGTTCTGCTTTCCCTTGAGGTTTCTGGGAAAGGTAGTTTTGTTCTTTGAGTAAGGCTGCTGTTAAAATAAAAAGGAGAAAGAAGAGCATAATCCTTGCCTCCATGTTCTTAATAGAATAAAACATTTCAGTTACGAAAGCTAGTAAATATTGAATTAGTCTTTCAAAGTATACTTCAGACTTGTCGCAAATATTTTAATTGACTTTCTCTTTCAATTCCTTAATGGTCTCAATGTGTATACAATACTTTTTAAAGGTGGAAATACTTTAGATTTCTGCCACCTCATGTTCTGGGTAGAATGTTCATGTAGGCTTCGCCCCTGTTAAATATGGTCATTGTCATTTCTTAGCACACACATAGGCCAGTGCAAGTGTAATTCAGCTAAAGCTAATAAATGATTTACTCAAAAGAACCTTGTTCCTAGTTGATGGAGACCTTCATGCTTTTACATTGTAGTTTATGCAGAGAGATTGAGCTCTGGTAGCACTGTACGAAATTATAGTAATCAGGTTTTCTTTTTTTCTCCTAGCCTCCAAAGGTGAAGTGCTCAACCAGAATTTGGCATCCAAATATCACAGAGACGGGAGACATCTGTCTAAGGTATGTGTTACTTGTTGGATCTATGAATGTTCACTTCATTTGCTCACTGTGGTACTCAAGTGGCGCTGTAGAGTTGTGACCAGTAGAGTTAGACAGAGTACTCCGGCTTGATGATGAATCTTGTAGTAAGGCCAACGCGCTCTCTCCAAATTGTCTCTACAAGGGCTTGAGTTGACTGAGAAGCTCCAAAGGCCAGTGCGGTCTCCCTATTGAAACCGTGCAAGGACCCCATGGCCCTGGGTTCTTCAGACCACTTGCGTTGTTAAACACTGATTACAAAATATTGGCAAAAGTTCTTGTTGGCTTGCAGCCCACATTCCTGCCCTGGTCCACTCAGACCAGAATGGATGTGTCCCCTCATGCAGCACCACCCTCAATCTTCGGCGTTTCTTTAGAGTCAGAGTATGCGCCTCTCCATTGGCCTCGCTCGGGGTGCCTGGCCCTGGATCTCCAAAGGGCCTTGAACTCCATGGAGTGGGATTACCCTTTTGCAGTACTATCTAAATTTAGATTTTGAGGAGCCTTCATTGCTATGTTCCGGCTACTTTACAATTGTCTAACTATCCACGTTAAAACAGGCAATTATATATCCAATCCTATTATTGTAGGCCGTGGCACACGGCAGGGTTGCCCCTTGTCTCCTCTTCTCTTCTCCTTGGCTGTGGAGCCTCTGGCCGAATGCATCCGCACTCTGGTTGATATCAATCAAGAGAAATGTCCGGGTTTTACAACAGCGTCCGGGTGTAAAATGTTTCACTCAATCTTACACTTACTAAGTGAGAGCCTGCCTCACCTTTCCTCCACACCACAGTAATTTATTTACAGATCAACTAAAATGGGTGAATGGAGATTCATGCTTCTTAGGGACTTACTTTGATGATCCTCTGTTCACAGTAAGTAACGCCAGCAATCTTTTGACTGACTAGATTTTAGTGAGCCAGTGCAAGCTGTTAAACGTATTTAGTTTATGTATTACTGTATTTTACATCACCATATTTCTCGTCCCAATTGCATGAGATAATGCAGTTGTTGTGGAGTAGCGTAATCAAATAGCGCCACCTCCTGGAGGGTTGCAACTGATGTTTAGTTTTATCAAAGTATAATGAAATGACTACGTTTCTCATCAACCTTTCGTGAAAATGTTGAGATGACATGAGATGAGGTGCAGTGTTTCCATTGTATCTACAGGCCTGGTTGGGCAAACACCAGCATAAGGAGCACTGGGTAGTGTTTGTTTATTTCCTGCTCTGGGCTGGGAATAGACTACATTCAGTGCTATGGTTCATTTTGTGCAAGAAACAACCACTCCCTCACTCCACCAAACCTTTCTTTTATGAGTTGGGGTCACAGGTTTGCTTTTCACCCTGGTTCCTACTGCTTCACGATTATCAAATTTCATGCGCCCCCACTTTGCAGTAGGAAATGAATTTGATTTAAGTTTGTTTGTGGGTGACTGCCTCCCATCTGGGACTGGATAAGTGAAAGGTCGCACTGCCACTGTTTGCAACATCGCACATCACTATCATATGTGGAAAAAGTAGCAAAATGTGTTTGCTCTATTTTTTTTAGCACAAGTACAATGTTTTCATAGTACTACCTTCAGTCCACATTGTGTCTTTACATTAAGGGCCTTGTCCTACCAGCGGCTATCGCCTTTTCATGCCATGATAAAAGGCCAGGTCTGCATACAGCATCCAAAAAAGCTTTATCCCGCTCAGGACCTCGTCAGAGGAACAAAATCTTCCTTGCAATTAGGAAACCCTTGCTCTTAACTGCATCGGGGGAGAAGGAGGGAGTGAGACCGAGAGGGAGGGAGTGAGACAGAGTGAGGGAGGGAGACAGAGAGGGAGGATGACAGAGAGTGAGACAGAGGGAGAGAGAGAGAGAGAGAGAGACAGTCAGAGGGAGTGAGCTAGAGAGGGAGTGAGCTAGAGAGGAAGGGAGACAGATGGCGGAGACAGTTGGAGGGAAAGGCCACCTCCGCCACTGATTCCCTCACTAGTACCCTTTAACAGTGCCCCTCAAGTCTCTGGGGCAGATTCACAGAACTAACTTAAGACAAAATCCTAAACTTACTACTTTTGGTATTCACAGAAGTTAGGATTTTGTCTTAAGTTTGTCTTAAGACAAACTTAAGACAGACTTAAAACAAAATCCTAACTTAAGATTTTCTTAAGTCGGTCTTAAGACAAAATCCTAACTTCTGTGAATACCAAAAGTAGTACGTTTAGGATTTTGTCTTAAGTTAGTTCTGTGAATCGGGACCTCTGTGTG
This sequence comes from Lissotriton helveticus, assembly GCF_964261635.1. Lineage (NCBI taxonomy): Eukaryota > Metazoa > Chordata > Amphibia > Caudata > Salamandridae > Lissotriton > Lissotriton helveticus. The sequence goes on from NC_136061.1 coordinate 950,921,868, forward strand.
TGGGGTGTGTGTGTGTGGGGTGTGTGTGTGTGGGGGGTGTGTGTGTGGGGGGGGTGTGTGTGTGTGGGGGGTGTATGGGGGGGTGTGTATGGGGGGTGTGTGGGGTGGTGTGTGGGGGGGGTGTGTGTGGGGTGTGTGTTTGGTGGGGTGTGTGGGGTGTGTGTATGTGGGGTTAAGTGTTGGGTGTGTGGGGTTGTGTGTATGGGGTGTGTGTGGGGTGGTGTGTCTGTGGGGTGGTGTGTGTGTGGGTTTGTGTGGGGCTGTGGTGTGTGGGGTGTGGCGCCCGAACCCACCGCGTTACCGTGTCCCTAAATTCTTTTTCACAAAAGGGTGTGTCACCAACATGAAAAGTTTGGAAAGCTGTGCGCTAGGGTCTCAAGGTGCTGAGTGGGGGGGGGGGGCGGGCCGCTACTGCTCGAAAAGCCAGGTCTTGAGTTGCTTCCTGAAGGAGAGATGGTCCTGGGTGAGTCGTAGGTGGGTGGGGAGGGTGTTCCAGGTCTTGGCCGCCAGGTAGGTGAAGGATCTTCCTCCGGTGGTGGTTCTGCGGATCCATGGGACGGTGGCGAGGGCGAGGCTGGCGGAGCGGAGCTGGCGGGTTGACGTGTAGAACGTGAGGCGGTTGTTGAGGTATTCGGGGCCCAAATCGTGGAGAGCCTTGTGTGCGTGGGTGAGGAGTCTGAACGTGATCCTCTTGCTGACGGGGAGCCAGTGCAGGTCCCTCAGGTGGGCGGAGATGTGGCTGTGTCGGGGGATGTCCAAGACGAGTCGTGCTGAGGCGTTCTGGATGCGCTGGAGTCTTTTCTGTAGTTTGGCGGTGGTCCCAGCATAGAGGGCGTTCCTGTAGTCCAGACGGCTGGTGACGAGGGCCTGGGTGACCGTTTTCCTGGTTCAAGTGGGGATCCAGCGGAAGATCTTACGGAGCATGCGAAGTGTGTTGAAGCTGGAGGAGGTAACGGCATTAACTTGCCTGGCCATCGTGAGGGAGGAGTCAAGGATGAAGCCCAGATTGCGTGCGTGGTCCGTGGGCTTGGGTGGGGGGCCCAGAGCAGGGGGCCACCAGGAGTCATCCCAGGCGGAGATGGATGGATGGGCCGAGGATAAGTAAGGAGCAACATGAAAGGGGGTGTTCCCTTAATATCTAAAGAGCAGAACGTCTAATTATACATTCAGCCAACCCACAGCAAACACCAACAGAAAAGATATTTATTCAGAAAAAACGTTTTTATTATTGATTTTTTTCATTATATATAGTTATCATAGAGCATTAATTTCATTTAGTCAGTAAAAGAATATCTGTAGAGTTTTTTTTTATACAGACAGACCGTATAAAAGCTAGGACACGCAAAAAATAATTTCAAAAGAGGAAGGCACAAAATCCATTCACTCAAAAACTCAGACACACCTTTTGTACAATCAGATTCATACACAAACATTCACATACATATCATCACACACAGAAAAGCGCCTAAGGGGGTTTGGAAGGGGGAAGAGAGAGCCTATCTAACCCTCACGGCAAATGTGCCGGGTAATCAGTCAAAAAACAAGAGAGGGGCCCTGAATCTAAAAATGAATTCGAAAAAGGGGAAACAACCCGCCAGGGCGAGAAAACTAAGGAGCAACATGAAAGGGGGTGTTCCCTTAATATCTAAAGAGCAGAACGTCTAATTATACATTCAGCCAACCCACAGCAAACACCAACAGAAAAGATATTTATTCAGAAAAAACGTTTTTATTATTGATTTTTTTCATTATATATATAGTTATCATAGAGCATTAATTTCATTTAGTCAGTAAAAGAATATCTGTAGAGTTTTTTTTATACAGACTGACAGTATAAAAGCTAGGACACGGAAAAAATAATTTCAAAAGAGGAAGGCACAAAATCCATTCACTCAAACACTCAGACACACCTTTTGTACAATCAGATTCATACACAAACATTCACATACATATCATCACACACAGAAAAGCGCCGAGGATAAGGACTTCCGTCTTGTCTGAGTTTAGTTTCAAGCGGCTGAGCTTCATCCAGTCTGCAATGTCTTTCATTCCGTCCTGGAAGCTGGCTCTAGCGGAGGTGGGGTCGTTGGTGAGGGAGAGGATCAGTTGGGTATCGTCGGCGTAGGAGATGATGTTGAGGTTGTGCTTGCGTGCGATGGCTGCGAGGGGGCTCATGTAGACGTTGAGGAGGGTGGGGCTGAGCGAGGAGCCTTGAGAGACGCCGCAGATGATCTTGGTGGCTTCTGCGAGGAAGGGCGGGAGACGGACTCTTTGGGTTCTGTCGGAGAGGAAGGAGGTGATCCATTCCAGGGCCTTTCCTTGGATCCCGGCGTGGCGGAGGCGGGTTGTCAGGGTGCGGTGGCAGACCGTGTCGAACGCAGCCGAAAGGTCGAGCAGGATGAGGGCGGCGGTTTCTCCGTTGTCCAGCAGGGTCCGGATGTCGTCGGTGGCCGCGATGAGGGCGTTCTCGGTGCTGCACTACACCATTACCACTCTCCTGCTGAATTCATTTGCTACACTAGTGCTTTGTGTGAAACTAGTTTTTTTACAGTCCCTGTGACTTCTGTGATGTCAGCACCCCACGCTTAAGATTGTTCCAGCACAGCGAGGTGCTGATCCAAGTCTCAAAGTCCAATTTTAAAACTAACCCTTGCTAGTATTCGTAAGATGCTGATTTTTTTATACTTCACATAGCTATTTCAACAGAGAATGTGTTCACTATACATAATCTTAAACAATCCTCTCATATGTGTTTGACTTTATCCTATACATTGAGAAATATGGGTGTGGCCTAAGGCCAGAGCTGCCAACATTGGAATCTAGGAGCCAGGTTCAAGTCTCACAGTTGGCTCTGGGCTACTCATTAAATCTCTTGTACTTAAAATGAATCTGGGCTTACGTAATGTCATTTGGTGCTTGTGGAAAGTGCATCATTGTCCATGAGCAGTGTTCATGCTATATTAAACTGCAAAATATAGAGTCCAAAATACACCACAGGGCCTAGTTTTAACACAAAAAGGGATGCAAGGCCTTACCCCAAGTTCTGCCGAGAATGGGTTTTTCAAATTTGCTACAATCATTGTTGTGAACACCAAGATTTTTCAGAAGCCTTGTGATTTTAGTGAACGTATGCCACAATCCAACACTTCACATTGAAAAGTGTTCCAGCTCCCGTGCAGTTCACCATATACCACTTTTAAGGGCAGATCAATATCTTGCCCATAGTCCGATAAAGACGCGTGGAAGAACATGGTCAAGGTTCTGAACTTTACAAACAATTGCTTTTGCAGAGGAACTCAAAAAATTGTGAAAAGTATGTTATTTTGTTATTTCACCAGATGTTGTAAGCATGTCTACAACTACACTAAAAATAATAGCTCCAACCTCAGTGTTATTAATGCTGGGTGAGTCTCAAAAGTTTGTCCTTTTTAGGTTTCGCCTGGAGAACGGAGCGTAAGCTCCGCCTCCAAGAGAAATCTCTTGATTTCAGTAAGGACTCTGGAATACGCCCCCCTGTCCCATTGGCTAGCTCCATAAATGGAGGCTAGCCATTGGAACAGAGATCTGTCCGTCAAGGCCGGACCAGATTCGGGGGCGTTCCCGAGATTTTTTCCCTGGGCGTTCCCAGGTGAGTGCTCTGCCTTTTGATTACCCTTTCCCGCCCCCTCCCGTTGTCTGTGCGCCGTTCCCGCCCCTGTAAACACGCCCCTGTAAAGACGCCCCCAATCTGAAAAATTCAGGAGTTGCTGGCCGCCATTTTTTTTGGGTCCCACGACGGAAGATTAGTCACCCGGCTCACGGCAGACAATGGAGTTGCTCGGCCTGCCCTGCTGCCTCCACCCCGCCTCCCTCTCCTCACACTGGCTCTCCTAACCCGGGCTGCTGCAGGCACACATTTTTCAGAGCCATTCAGTAGAGACAGCCGATCCTAAGCTCTAAAGTACTGTAAGCCGCGACCCGAGCCGCCCTGCCAGCGAGGCTCGCATCGCCCTTGCCTAGCTGCAGCCACCCCCATGAGTCCCGCAGCGTGTGAGCACAGCCGCGGTGCGAGCCGCGTTTCCAGCTAGGCTCGCACCGCTCTTTGTCCCCTGGGCGCCCCTGGTACTCTCCGTAGCCTGCGCTCCCTCCTGACGTCCACACCGGACCCAGAGACCAGACCGCTGTCCGTTCCCGCCCCCCCCCCCCCTGCTTCATGTTTTTCGAGCGCACATCCCCCTCCCGCTGTCCGTTCCCGCCCCCCCCTGTGCTTCATGTTTCCCCCTCCCGCTGTCCGTTCCCGCCCCCCCCCTGTGCTTCATGTTTCCCCCTCCCGCTGTCCGTTCCCGCCCCCCCCCTGTGCTTCATGTTTTTCGAGCGCACGTGGGCGGGGTTGCCGAAATGCCCGCTCCGTGCTGGGCCTCCGTTGTTCCCCAGGTGAGTGCTTGTTTTACGACTTGTGCCCTGGTTGTACATGCCTTGTACTGGCCAGCCACCTGGTATGGACCCGTTTTCCTTACTTAGCAGTCAGCCCACGAGCTCTCGTTGCCCTCTTGTGGCTAGTTGTCTGCTTCTCATCCATGGAAGGAAATGGGAGGGTGTGGACAGGATTAACACTAGCTTCCGCTTCCTGGGGTCATACTCTGGATGCATGGGCTGCTCAGTGCCCCACCTCACCACCCTCATTCGTCGTCACGCCTGTCTAATATATTTTCCAGAGAGAATGGAGAGGATGTGGCCTAACGGCTAGAGCGGCCGACCTCGAACCTGCGGAACCGCGTTCGAGTTAGGTCAGGGACGCTCAGCATTCTGTGATTCTGGGCAAATTTGGGCAAATCACTTAAGCTCCCCGTGCCTAACAAAATGTATGTGTCCGTCGGTAACGCAACTGGTGCTCATGTAAAGCGCTCTGATAACTTCGGGTCTAGTTGGCGCTATATAAAATACCCCACCCCACAAGTAATGCCTTAATGCCGCCCAAATTTGAATCTCATATTAATCGAATTCCACGGAAGTAGTACTCTATATTTCTCTACGGTTTTATCATTGAGACTAACAGGTGCAACTTTAATATGGAGTTTTATGTGGTGAATCATACCGCACTTCTGTTGCCATTACCAGATTACACTAATTTTACAGACCATAGAAAGATGAGAGGCTGAGTTGGCCCTGCGAGGATTTAAACTTGTTAACTCATTGAGCCATCATGCAGGTTATTATGTCCTGTTCCGCAGCCCTCTAGAGCTGTATCTTTCCAAAAGTATTGCATAAAAATGTTATTTCTGTGCCCCAAAATACAGTAGATATGGCTCCAAAATTACCTCCCTTCTCCCAAACAGCCCGAAGGCATTCTAAAAGCTTTACATCCTATTCCAAACTGCTGTGAATTTAGTCCAAACGAGTCGTCTGGTCTGGTTCTGTACAAACTGCTCTAAAATCAGGGTTGGAAATCAAATCTTGTACTAAATGGAAGCAAGCCAAAAAAGGCATGTACGGCAGCAACATCTGGCCCCAGATGGATGGATGGATGAATGAATATCCAGCCCGAAACACGGTGACTTGCATACTGGTAGGAAAGCTTGGAGCCTTTCACTCAGTAGTGTATCTACCGCCCTGCCGCTCCTGCTCTGCCGCCTCTTCCAATGGCCCGACCTCAGGCATTCCTGCGAGCTGAAGTGGCTCAGCGGCTGCGAGAGCCACGGCAAGGCTGAGCCCGAGCTGGTGTGCTGCAACCCGCACCACCTCAGCCGGCTCTGTGAGCTAGGTAAGGAAGGGGCTGCGCCGCCTGAACACTCGCCTCCTGCACACCTCAGCCACCCCTGCACATCGCCACAAGTCCTGCGAGCTAGGTGAGGAAGGGACTGCGCCGCCTGCACACTACCGCCTCAGCCGCCCCTGCACACAAGTCCTGCGCGTGGCGTGTGCACCACTCTCCTCCTGCACACTAACACCAGTGGCGTGCACCACCTCAGCCGCCGCCTGTACACTCTGCACCATGCCACTAATCCTGCGAGCTAGGCGAGGGGCTGCGTGTGGCGGGTACATCACACTCTCCTCTTGCATACTGGGCACTTACCTTAGCGGCATACGCCGCCCCTCTGCAAATTGCCACAAGTCCTGCGAGCTCGGTAAGGTGCTGCGCCGCCTGCACACTCACCTCCTGCACACTGGGTACAAACACCAGTGGCGTGCACCACTCCAGCCGCCCCTGCACACACTACACCCCTGCCACAAATCGTGCGAACTAGGCATGGGGCTGCTCCGTCTGCACACAGGGCACTACCACCTTAGTTGTCCATTGCATACACTGCACATTGCCACTAGTCCTTCGGCCTAGGTATGGGACAGCGCGCGGCGCATGCAGCACACTCGGCTTCTGCACACTGGGTTTCTCTCAGCAGTGTCTCTCAGCTCTGTTCAGAGGGTGCAGCTGACTGTACATTCAGTACTGTGCCTGTTGTTGTGTGAGTATGTGTATGTTTGAATATGTGTGCCTCTGTGTTGTATACATGCTTAGCTCTGCTTGTGAAAAAGTGGGTCAGTGCCTGTGTGTTTGTGGTGTACTGTCTGTGTGTCAGTGCCTGCATACCTGCAAGGGTTTTTATATGTCTCTGTGTGTTTACATGCATATCAGTATTCACATGTTCATTTAATGTGATATTTATGTAACATGTTGTGTGTTCTTAGGATGGAATCAGATCGGACTCTACAACTAAGCACAAGTGAGTGTGTGTGCTAGGCTGGTGTGTCTTGCCTTCCTCTCTCTGGACTCTGCTTTTTTGTGAGGGCTGCTTCTCCTGGCGGGAAGCAAACCTCCTGGGTTCCCGTAATGCCCTGCTACAGAGAGAGCGGCCTCACAAACGAGCGTCCAGCTTTTACTGACCTCTGAGCAAGCGGCTCGGGTACATCCATATTGAGCGGGAACTGCAGAGGCCCAATAAAAATACCTTCTAAGGTGGAAGGAAATGAAAGTTCAGACTTGTGTCCAGCAGATGCTGTGGTCCATCATGTTCACTAGTTTTACACCCCCCCCCCTCACCACCCAATTAGCTGCTGCTATCAGGTGAGAGTGGGGGGGGGATAATCCACATGTTGCTCTCATGCTGGTAAAACTATTACCCAGCGTTAGAACAGTGCCCGGATTGGCCTTAGCAGGCTACGTTTGCTCTCCAACAGGGACTGGGAGCCTGTGCCTACTGTTCTCCACCCCTGGCATATCAGCTCGGGTTGGGGAGATGTCAATGCCAATAGCTCGAACTTTTCAAAAGGCGAAACCATTGCATTGTAAATGCTTGTTAAAATTCCTGACATGGTTCTTAAAAGTTTGGAAGCACTGGCCTAGAAGTTTAGTGAGATTTAGGCACTAAGCTGTAATGAACCTACTTGGTTTTCCATAACAGTCTGCTCAGGATATTGCAGCACAACTTACCAAATTTAGCGGCACAAAAACAGCAGTTTTGTGGCACAGAATTGCACTTTGTGCTGCACTTTATTTACCAACCTTCCTTCCATTTCAGCCACAAACAAAGGAATATATTCTGTCATATTAATGCACTTTGGAGTACACATGTTTAAAGTTATCGAGTGTGATTTTGTGGTATACATTCCTTTGACAGAACAATATAAAGCTTCGGTCAACCCACGCAAAACAGCACATGGTTCCTGCACACCACCTCAACCCCACATGCACATTTACCTGTCAGGGAGTCAGTAAGAGGAATACTGCTGTATGCTTGCCCATCAGGAAGTGGCTGGCAAATGAGTGGGATCCCTGGTTCGGTTGTGCTACTTTGGAAAGGTGTCCTACAGGCCTCCAAACATGTGAATGGAGAGAAGGGTGTGAAAAAGGCTGACTGCCTGGCCCCATGTACTAGTGTAGATGATGAAAATGTCATATTCCTTGCTGTTACTGAGGAAATTGTGTTTCTTTCATATAAAAAACCATGTTATTCAGAGACTTTTTGTGAGCATATATTTTCGGTTGCAAACATACATTTACAGCCAAAAATATCTCCATTTACTCTGGCCAGAAGTTCACAAAACAATTTCGGGCAGGTGTTTATGGATTTGCAGCTGTAGATTTCTCCCCCACCAGTGTGGAAAATCTAATGCAGTAAATCCAATGCAAGATGTGGGAACTAGGCGCATTTAGGCATGGTTAACCATGTGCGTTTTAGAACACACACAAACGATTACCTTTCTGGGCATTTCCAAATGCTGATCTCACCCATCCACACTGGAGACTCGCCTTCTAGGAGGGAACTCAGATGATGACCCTCACATTTGGTGATGGTGTAAGGGAAGGGCTATATCTCCATGGGGGAAAATGTTTGTTCCCGCTGCAGGGAAGTATAGTGGGCTCTGTGACCATGAATGCAGTTCTACACTTTTGGCCCTTATGTGTTGGCCATTAAATTCCAATATGTGCGTTAACTCATTTTAACGCACAGATCTGAGGTATGAGTATTTTGCTAAAAATCACATTTCCGAGATCAATATCGAGTGGTCAAACCAAAATGCCATGTAAATACTGGGGCATTCAGATTTTGGTGCAGTGAGCACCGAAATCCACTTAATTCTCCATTATCCGGGAGCAACTCGTAATTGGGTGTTATTTATCGCATCTTTTTTTTAATCAAGTGTGGTAAATATTGCACAAACTATATGAAAACTTGCACTTTATGCAGCTTTGCAAGAGTACTACTGGAAACCTTTCTGAATTCAAAACATGCACCCTTACATAATTGTACTTTTACAGGTACTAATTAGTACTCTTTCCTAAATTGGTTCAAAATTCTTTTGCGTTTTTTAGCCATGTGTTATATGTAGTCTGCATGAATTATGCAGAAAATAAGTGTCATTTTTTACTTAGTGAAGGAAGGCAAAATGCATACATTTCTTCTCTAAGTCAATGTACGTATTATTTTGGGAGTAAATGTAGTTACCCTCTTGTCTTTTAGATCAGTATGTTTTTCTTTTAGAAAACTTGTGTATTGTTTCATTTTCATAAATGCATTTCCTTAGTGCATTTCCCTAAAAAATGTGCACTCTTTCTGTGAAAAATGTTATTTATAATGGCTTTGTATCAATACCAACGATTCTGTTAAAAAGAAGACAGCACATTTTGTAAGCTTATGAAAACGTTCACATTCTGCAACTTAAACACAGTTTGCAATGTACCTGTTTTCTGTGGATAGCAGGACTACATTTACTGTACTTGCAAAAACATATATTCAATGCCTGATAATTTATTTCATAGGACCAACGTGTCTGCCGTTGTGTACAAGTCAGTGTAAGTCTTACCCAACTAGCCCATGTGCACTTTTCCTGCTCCACCTCTTCCTTCCCCTAGTGCTCTGATACTTCTCTGCAGTTTCATAGTCACCAATGCCTTTACCCGCTGAGCTTCCTTTTCAGAGGTCCCATAGGACGGACTGTTGAGCCAAAGTGCATCCTCGGAACTTGCTCTTCCATTCCTAAGGCCACTCTCTGAGCCCAATCTGTGAATTAGCGCAACAGAAAATGACTTCTGGAGCTCCCACAGACCCCTGCCTGCCTCACATCTTCCACGAAGCCGCTGCCGCCATTGCGACCAAACTACACCATACCATCAACGCCACCTTCTAAATGCGGCGTCTGCCCAACAACTGGAAGCGGGCCGAGGTCAAGCCCTTGGTCAAGAAACCCTTGACTGACGGGAAGGACCTGAAAAACTACCGGCCCATCTCTCTCATTCCCTTCTTCGCCAAAGTCCCTGACAAATTCGTCAATGCCCAGCTGACCCCCTTCATCGAAGAGAATGCCATACTCTACTCCTCCCAGTCCAGATTCTGCTGCAATTACAGCACAGAGACCGCCCTTCTCTCCACCACAACACGGCCCTCATCCTTCTAGACCTCTCTGCAGCCAGACTCCACGACGCAGGCATACGGGGAACCGCCCTAGACTGGATCTGCTCCTTTTTTGCCGGCAGAACCCAAAGGATCAGACTCCCACCCTTCCTCTCCGAACTCACTGACATCAATTGCGGAGTACCCTAAGTATCATTGCTCAGCCCCACGCTCTTCAACATCTACATGCCCCCCCCTTGCTGCCATCGTCAGACAGTATGGGCTCAGCATAGTATCCTACACCAACGACACCCAGCTCATCCTCTCCCTCACGAAGACCCCCGAACACACCAGACTCCGCTTCCAGGAAGGGATGAAAGACATTGCAGCCTGGAGAAAAACAGCTGCCTAAAGCTCAGCTTGGAGAAGACAGAGGTCCTCGTCCTTGGACCCAACCCCACCGCTTGGGACAACACCTGGTGGCCTTCTGCCCTCGGAAACTCACCCACCCCGACAGACCACGCCCAGAAGCTCGGTATCATTCTAGACTCCTCCCTCTCCATGACTTGCTAGAGCAATGCCATCACCTCTGCCTGTTTCAACTCCCTTCACATGCTCTGCAAGACCTTCAAGTGGATTCCCATGAAGCCAGAAAGAGAGATCACTAATTGCAGCAAAATTACACATAATTATGTTAAATGCAAACCTATCCCCTTGCGCTATATTGTAATGCGAAATGCATCCTCATGTCAATTTTTTAAGCATTTAAACAAGAGCACCACGAACAACAGCCATATGCTTCTGTTTTTCCTGTGTGTTTGCAGTAAATTTGATCTGTAAATTGTGCCTTTTACTATGCATTTTTACTACCAATGGCGCACAATTACGCAAAGTGGCATAATAGCATCATTTTTGGAATTCGTGTAACAAGAGTAACAAAAATCCCGAGATTACGCTGGTAGAATTTAATTTTTATCTTGGCCTAGTTCAAATACAACCCTAAGCAATTTTCAGTTGTTAGACAATTTTCAAGCATTCCTCCCATCACCTTTTCGATGTCTGATTGTCAGTAGCATGCCTGAAAACCTGACAACGGTGCACCTTTTCAAGTGTACTACTGCAAACTTTTGTAAATTCCAAGGAGTAAATTTGCATCCATTCTATAAATACTTCTATGGGTGCAGATTTACTACTGTTTTGATAAACCATTCAGAATATAGACTTAAGTTAACAATCCAAAAAATGAAGAAATTAAAACCACGCTGTAAAACGAGAACAAGAAAAACGAACCCAGAACAAACATAACGGACCAGACTCCGGTCAACCAGACCAAACTACCAAGCAAAGAACCTATATATTTTGGGGGTGTCAACCTCCGTTCCCCCCACCTCCCCCTATAGCTACACCCCTGCACGGCTTTTCCATCCATTATCAGACACTCCCTGCCTCTTTATCTCAAACATGCTGGCCGATGCTTTTTTCCTTTCCGACGTTTTATTCCGGTTTTCTCTTCCTCCTCCTTTCCTCTTTGTGTGTTTTGTTTTCTCCCACTATTTCTCGCAGTCAATGTCCGATGAGGAAAAATAAGTGCCGTTCCCCAAAAATGAGTGCCCATGGACTCAACTCGGAGATCTAACTTTGACATGTCCACTGTATGTGGACAATATTTTTGCTGCATTTGTAGCAACATTATCCATAATACCATACGTAAGTGAGGTTTTTATTTAGCGCACACACTGAACTGATTTCATTTGAGGTGGTCTCGGATCTGATGCTCAATGAAAGTGAGTCACACTAAAGCGATCTGGCGAGTATCGCATACTTTCGTCAAGTGGGGCTAGGAGTTTTGAATAAAAGCCTACTTGCTACACATTGTGCAGTTAAGCCACTGGATATTTCCTCTATCCTTTTCACCACTAAGCACAATGCTTTGTTTACTTATTTCATGAATTAAATTAGTACGCTGTTTTTGTAAATAAATATAACACATTCAAGTTAAATACATTCATGATGTCTTTCGTTGGAAAATAAAACAAAGTTACGTGTAAATTACGCTGGGGATACTATTTTACTGTTCATTTCACCGCCTTCTCCCGTGGTTTAACAAACTCCAAAGGAGATGATCAGTGCCCAAATGACAGCATTAAATTGATTAACAAAACCGAGGTCTCCGAGTGAAGATCTGCAGACCTCAGACGCATGTTATTTGCAGCTTTGCGCAGTTGCGGACATACAGAGCAGAAAAGCATTTTGGGATTTTTTTGCGCTCAGCTTTTTAAGTATGTTATTCTTTGTTTTTAAGGCAGGAATAGGAAGGGGAAAGGTATCACTTGTGATTCTTAGCATGCATGCCTCTCTTGGCTCATCGTTCCCTATGGGACAAAACTTGAACCAGAGCCATGCTTTCATTTCGAGCCATTCTTGAGCCTTACTTTGCTTGCCCTTTTCTACCATTAACTCAGTCAAACAAGAATAGGATCCACGTATTGGCACTCCCGTCCCACTTAAGCCATCATATAAAAGTATGGGCTGTGGCCCCAAGTAATTACCAGTGGCTCAGATTAATTAGAGCATTCTGTCCATCCCTTTTTGTTTACTTTAATATGTTACCCTAAATGGGATGGGCATGCCCAGACGGCGGTCCCATACGCACTGCCAGTGGGCTGATGAGCCCATAACAAGGGTGAAACCAATCCTGGGTTTCTTGTGTTCCGGTTAAGGGAGGACAAACCTATTGCTGTTTTGGGCTGTTCCCATTGAAGCAATGGTCAAGGCTGAATTACATAAAGTTTTGTCAAAACTGAGGGGGCATAGTGTGCAAACTTACGATAGACTGGGATGCAGCCTGAGTAGATGCCAGCGGCTTAGATTAATTTAGGCATTTCACCCATCACTCTGTTGTGATGCCATAAATGCCTTGAGGTTGAGAAGTGGTTTCCCCCTGCACTTTCTAACCAACTCCAGTATTGATTCTAATGTGCCCCAATCTCCTTGGGCCATGGGCGATACCTCAGCAGCTCAGCGAACTGAAGCAGGCCTTAGACACCATCTCCATACACTGGGTCCCTCTGGCACACCTTCAGGGCCCAATGTTCTGTGGTGGCCTCCAGTTGACTTGCTGATGGCAGAACCATCTCCGACTCTGGTTTCACCCCTTGGTCTCGATTCTAGGACAGACCTCTCTTGAAGATCCAACTTCGGTCCCAGTGCAAAATCAGACACCATGACTGATGCCACCAGTACTGAAGTCACAGATACCGGGAACAAAGCCAATAGCTTTGTTTGACTCCAAAACGCAACCAAGACCACATCAGTAAGTCCATTTGGACGTGAAACTTATCCTGATCATCATGAAGATACTGTTGGGGACAATACTGATGACCCTTATGATTATGGCAAAATTTTTGATGACTTACAGGAGGACAGTGGCAAGACACCTTACCAGAAATTGGCCTTCCTTCTCCAATCCCAACCATGGCAACGTAGGGTCCACATCCTTTGCAACAGTTAGGAGGGCGATGGAGTTTCTAAGTATCCCTCTTCCAGCTACAGAAGTTAAGGGAAACATCCCTACAGATTTGTAAAAACCTTGTCACAGTCTAGAGCCTCTACTGCCTTTTAATGAGGCCCTAACTGATATACTGATGGGCACCTGGGCAAAGCCAGGATCCTGCCCCTGTGAATAGACTGTTGGCACGAAGACATGGGCCTGCTTCTGAGGATCCTGATTTCCCACTCTAGCATCCCACCTTGGAGACTGTGGTAGTACAGGAGGCCATTAACCACCTGAACCCCAATACATTCCCCAGTACTCTCCTTTCAGGGAGTCAAAACGGTTGGAGATAGTGCAAAATAGGTGTTCTCTGCCAGCCTTTACATCTGATCCGCAAACACTTGTTGCCTCCTGGGGAGATATTGGCATACCTTGTGGAACAGGGTGACTTGCATCTTTCCAGCTGTCCAAAATGGTTTAGGGCCTACCCACCAAAACTAAATTATAAATAGCCGATATGCAAGAAAAGACTCCATTCTCTTGAGCTTGGACATGACCAACTGTTTGGGTTGGCAATACAATACCACATCAAAAGGGGTTATGTGCTACTACAGTCCACTCAGTCCTTTCGAGGAAGGAGCTGGGAAGCAATCCAATAGTACCCAGGACCCTAGTGACAATTTCCTACCTGCATTCAGTTTGTGCCCTTTGAACTTCTTCAAGTTCAAGGACAAACTTTAAATACTATGGCCGATGTTCTGTCTTTCCGGCCGATGTTCTGTCTTTCCTCGATCCAGGAAACTGGATGGTGGTATTGGATTTTTAGGACACCTATTTCCACATACTCGTCCTGCAGTTCCACAAGCTCTACCTGTGGTTTCAGAAAGGCCAAGACAACTTGAAGTTTACCATACTCCCCTCTAGCTTTACCAGTGCTCCTCTGGTGTTCACAAATGTGATGGTGGTGGTAGAAGCTAATTTACAGAGGTTGGGAATACCAGTCTTCCCATACCTCTACGGCTGGCTACTGAAGGTGAGCTCACCTCAATCAGTCATAAGACACCTCCAGACAGTGGCTCACTTGCTTACATCATTGGGTTTTTCATCAATGTGCTATCACACCAGACTCCTTTGCAGCAGCTCTCCTTCATTGCAGCCATCCTGGTCACAGTGCTTTACCGAGATTTCCCTCTGCCTCAAGTCCAGGACTTATGGACTGCGATTATGATGTTTAAACCCTTGACCTGGGTCTCAGTGACAGTGGCTCTGAGGCTCCTTAGCCTCTCCTCACCCTGTTCATGGACCATGCCAGGTGGCATATGCAGGCTTTGCAGTGAGACCTAAAGTCTCTGTGGGATCTGAAGTTGCAGGGGGTTCGGCACCTAGTGGGCCTATTTGTTAATCCTGGTGTCTGATTAGTTTGCAAAAGACCTGCAGTGATAAGTGACAGGACCTCAATTGGACCAGCAACAAACACCTCTCCCTACCCCAACCAGTGCAATCACAATGGATGCATGCTTGTTGGCTTGGAGATGCCACCTGGGATAGTTGGAAATCAGAGGACTCTGGCGGAAGCTTGTCTCCACATCCAGCTGCTGGAGTTGCGAGTGATTTGCATGGCACTGAAGGAGACCGTCAATGGGAAACTGGCATAGGTCCAACGAACAACACAACTACCATGTGCTATTGCGACAAACGAGGTTGAGTGGGATTATGGGTATTGTGCCAGGAGACTCTGCAACGCCTAAAGTGGCTGAATGTTCTGGGCCCTTCCCTGATCACCCAGCACTTGGGAGTATCTTTAAATGTCAAAGCAGGTGAATTCACTCGCCGTTGTTGAGCGGATAACAAATGTCATTTACACTTTGAGGTGGCACAGGACATTTTCTAGGAGTGGAAAGAACCCTAGCTCAAATTATTTACCACCGCAGAAAACAAACATGCAGTGTCCAGACTTTTGTGCATTGGTGTCCCCATGGTAGTAATCCCTTGGAGATGCTTTCTGTTTTAACTGAGGCTCATGACTCCTATCTACCTTGTTGTAAAGCTTTATTCGAGATATATACTCATAAAAGCACAAATGTACATTTAAAAATACATATTTGTTAAAATCAGTATTCATTCATACAATATATTTAAAACAGTTGTGCAAGCTTTAACAATAAAAGGTTGTTTGGTCTTTAAAACAAATATCAATTTGGATTAACACATATAGCCCTCCGCCTAATGGACCATGCCCACCCCAAATACTTAGCTGTTCCCAGTACAATAGGCATATCAGTGGTGGTACAAATGATTCTTAGGCCCTCAACCCCACTAGATACCCCAAGGTTTCGGCAAACTGGGGCCAGCCATACTCTCCTCGGGATAACATATGCCTCACACAAAAATAAAAAGTGGCCTATACTTTCGTTGGTTGCACCACACACCGGGCAGCATGAGGTATTCGAGCTCCGCCATCTACCCGTCAAGGATCTCAGGGGAAGTGAACCAGAGCTTAGCTGGAAAAATAACTTCCTGTCCATTGGGACAGTAATACTGTCCCAATAAAGTTCTAATACAGGACTCATTTTAATTTCCAGAAACCTCGCCCCCATTGTATCAAATTTTGTACTTCTCCAGAGTCTTCCATCTATGTAGTCCCAATACAAGGTTTTAATAGTGTTTTTACTTGGAAATACTTCCCCAGATGGATTATCCCAGAGATTAGGGAGGCCAAGCTCACCCAAAGCAGCCCTGAGTTTTTTCAGCCATGGTATTTTGTGAAAGGTGTCGGCTTTAATTAGGGCTAAAAACCCGTTGGCATAATGCCGAATCTCTGGGGTAGTCCAGAGGCGTCTCCAATAGAGAATAGGTCGTAGACGAGCTCGGTCGCTAACAGATCTCCTCCCTAGATCGAGGCCGAGCGGGATTAATGGCACACTCTGGGGAAGCCCCGTAATTCCCCTTAGGAACCTATTCTGATTTTTGCAAAGGAAGAAGCCTCCCGAAACCCCACACTTCTTCCCCATATAGGGCTGACCCTATAGCTTTGGCATCATATACAAGAAGAACCGGTTTTATGGGCTTGGTCTTTGATTTTGTTTGCTCCACCCGAAGAGCCCCTGAGACCTGCTGGTGCCTCAGTACCGCCTTTCCTATGTGGTGAGACCAATCTGGCTCACTAGATATCTCTACCCCAAGATAGGTAAAAACACTGACTACCTCTAGCTCACTATTGTTCAGAGATATCCTTGGGCGGGGTCTACGCCTTTGTGAAAAAGCCATCAACTTGGTCTTGCCAACATTAACTTCAAGGCCATGCTCCCCACAGAAAACATCAAATATATTTAGGGCACGCTGCAATCCAGCCGGGGTTTTCGACAATATTAAAGTATCGTCGGCGAACACCAGGATCGGGACCCTGAGGCCCGCTAGCGAAGGTGCATATACACTTGCGCTCAGCATCCTACCCACAATTCCATTAATAAATAGGGAAAAGAGCAAGGGCGCCATTGCACATCCCTGTCGTACCCCCCGTTCGACCGGGAAGTCGACAGGAGATTCCCCATTCAACCCCCACCGGACTTTGGCAAAGTTGCACTCGTGCAACCGCATGATCAAATTGAGCAACTTGGGCGGGACCCCCATTCTGCTCAAGACTGTCCATAGCCTGCTTCGTGGGACCAAGTCGAAGGCAGCCCGCAAGTCGACGAAGGCGACATATAGGCTGCCCTCGCCAAGCAATACCGTCCCCCACCTCAACATGGTAAAACAAAATATTTGATCTACCGTGCTGGTCGCCTGTCGGAAACCTGCCTGGTAGGGGGACAAAGCATTAATATCCTCTACCCAGTCCATCAGTTTGTTTACCACCATCTTCCCCACCACCTTTTGGATGGTGGCAATCAAACTTATCGGCCTATAATTAGCCGGGAGTGACCGATCACCTTTCTTGTGGATGGGTATAATTATTGCTCCCTTCCATGTTTCAGGGATTGCAGCCCCCATTGCAATAGCATTTCCCAATAGGGTCACATACCTGACCCACCGTGCTTTATCATTTTTGAATACATCTGATGGTATTCCGTCTAAACCCGGTGCCCTTGCCCCTTGTAAAGAACAGATTACTAGTTCTACTTCTTTGGGGGAAAACAAACTTTCTGTACAAAACACAACTGGAATTACCTCCACAGCCAAAAATTCCTTTTTTTCTGCATACTGAGGTTTAAAATACTCAACCCAAGCCTCCTCATCAACATTATTATCTGGTTTATTTGGGTTACCACCTCTGCCCCACTTCACAATTTTCCAGAATTGCCCGAAATCCTTAGCTCCTGAGGCCACCAACAATTCATCCCAATACTCTTCATCCCATTTTTGTTTAGCCTGGCGAACACTAACATTGTAGTGCTTCCTGGCTGAACCAATCTCAACCCTATCCCTACTTCTAATTGCTCTACCCAAGGCCAATCTGGCTGCCCTACACTGCTTATTGAACCACCTAGCCGGTTTAAGTAAGACTTTCCTATTTGTCTTAAAGGGTCTCATAAAATGTGGTTTTAAAAGGGAAAAAAACTTATCGTGTATGTCTGTAGTTACACTGGACCCAGGAATTACGGGGCTTGCTGTCTCCATGGCGGCGATTGCAGTATCCAACTCTGAATTTATGTAGGCCATAGATTCTGCATTCGCCAACACACTTGGCCATTTAAGCCTACGCATATCGTTAGTCATAACCGGTAGGACTTCATCTCGAGGTTGCGGATTGCCTAACGTTGGCGTCCACCAATTATGGGTGACACAGAGGGGATTGTGGTCACTTTCCAATCTACCCTCAATTTCCATATCGCATACCCCCTGCCATGAATAGAGGCTACAGATAACATAGTCTATTCTACTTTTGTTATAGCCATTATCAAATGTACAAACACCTTCCTGGTCACCCCTAGTCCTTCCATTTAGGGCCCTCAGCCCATATTCCAGGCACATAGCATTCAAAAGCAATATATCCTTCGTCCACCGTTTAACCGGAACCAAGTTTAAAGACGGGACACCCCATAGGATGTCTTCCTCTTGCCCTAAAGGGTTTTCCGTATTATCCAACGGTTCGAAGGTCCTATTGAGATCGCCAGCCACTACCACTCTGTTTCCCAGAGACTTTGATTCAAGGTAAGTGGACAGGGCCTCTAGGGTAGGGGAGCTCCCATTATTAGTACCCCTAGCATAAATGTTGTAAATGTCTACCGCTCCCCGCTTATCCGATTCTATTCTTAGCAGTTGGATATCCTTACAACCCAGGTCCAACACTTTCACTTTAATTTGTAGACCTTGCTTTACCCAAACTGTTAAACCTCCCATGGGTCGACCCCTGGTACCTTTGTTAGCTGGAATGGAAAAATGTATGTAGCCTGGGAGAAAAATAGGATCGCATGCCCATGTCTCCTGGAATAGACAGACATCAAACCCCTTGACAAAATCTATCCAAATTTGGGACAATAGCCTACTACCTAGCCCCGCAATATTCCACGAGAAAAACTTCCCTGGAATAGGGCTATCTCCAATTCCCGCCTCAAGAGCTAACATGGAGGAAACATTAATCGGGCTTTCGATGTTCCTTTCCTGATTAATTGCAATGTCCACAAAATTAGCGTCAGTTTCCTGGGTGTCAATCATACTTATTGTAAGCGGGTCTTCACCCTCCAAACTTTGCATACATGCCCCACTGCTTCCCTTCAAGTTCACAATCTCCCTACCAGTAATCACTTCTTTAGGATACACCTTCATATCCAAGGTTGGCACGATAAAGTTCCCATATAAGTCCCCCCTTGTCACATTTCCCCCGATATCCAGGGGATCATTCGACCTTCGTCAACAACCCCAGCCCAAGTTTTTTGCCCCATCATGGGAATTGTAGGTTGGGCCGTTGTAAAGATTTGGTCTTAACAAGGGCACAGTGTGGGGAACAAACCCCGTCAGTGATAAACGACTTAAACTACCTAATTCGTTATTCACGCCAAATTGGGCACCAATTGGTCTTGGGTAGAAAAAGGTGAGATCCACAATACCAATCCCACCACTACTAGTGCCCCAGCCCGGCCTCGTTATCCAACCTACAACCCTTGGGTCTTGGAAGTTAATAATAATACATTCCCCCCCCATATTTTTGGGAGTGCAACCTATCCAATTGGCCCTTCTTACCCCGATAATCAGACCATCAACTTCCCCAGGCAATGGTCTATTAACCCTTAGCCAGTGCATAACTTTGTTTTTTAACATCTGGAAGCTTTCTCTTTGGCCTACCAATAAAGCTGGAACATTTGTAAGGACAGCCTCATAAGGGTAAGAATCTGGGGTGAGATTTATAGGGGGTATCCTGGGTGGGGACTTCGTCATAGGGAGTATTGGACGGCTTTTGTCTTGAGCAACAGGGCGGGGTATTGGAACATTTTGTAGTACCTGGGAAGCCTTGGAATTATTCATTTCAGCATTACTTTTTCTAGAGCTGTTGCTACCACCGGCTACATGACCAGGACAAGATTTCAAGGTACTGTTGTTCAAAGGGATAACATTTTTGGGACACTCCTTACTTCCTTTAGCCATGGTGTCAGGGAGCTTAGTTTTCCCACCATTCTTACTACCTAAAGTGGCTGGCAGTTCGATGTTAGTCTTACAGCTTTGTCCCGTTCCCTGTGTCCCAATTACAGTGCTAACCACGGGCGAAATTCCTGCTCTCCCCCTTCCTAATATGGGACTTAATTAGTGATTTTGTGGAGAAAAAATTATCCAGAGTGACCTGCTCGAAGTGATCTAATCTATCCGCTAATTTTTTAACACGTTCCTCTATGGGAGTCAGAAGGGACCGCATTAGTCTCTCCAACTCGAGGAGCAATTGCGGAGTAGTCAGTGGTGTATCAGGTGACGCAATCACTATAGGATCTGGACTTAGTATAACTGCTTCCCCCTCTCCCATCAGTACCCCACTAGAACTATTATCAGGGGGATTCTGTGGGCGTGTGGATATTCCCACTTTTCTAACTTTTATCGGGGGTTTTGAAACATAACATTTCTTTGAGGCAGCACTCCTCTTCCTTTTAGGACAAGGTTTTGATTGTACTACTTGGGTTAAAACACTAGATTGGGCCATGCATAGCTGTACAATAGATGGATCATTAGGATTACTAGGAGGGATTGCAGGAAAAATAGGAATATCAGATTCCAAAGACAAGACTGCCAATGGCTCAATAATTGGAGGAAAGGGGTATGATGTTTCCGATACAGCTGGTAGTGTTATAGATGATAGGGGGGTAACCAATGCCATGAAACTTTGTGAGGGACGTTTATCAACAGGGTTTTTCAGGAGTTCGATGGATAATCTCCGCTCTGCATGTCTTTCCGCCAGAGCCATTTCCCTGTCAATATCTTGGTATATTCGTTTGAAGTATGTGTCCAAAGGACCGGTGGTGGCAGTCCCTACTTCGTTCAAGGGGGGCAACAATGTAGGAATACTAATAGAAGAGGACATACTGAGGGGCGTCCTACGCTTTCTATGAGGATAAAAAACACTATGAATATTAAAATGACTTACAATGCACACGGTTAGTAAGCTAAGTATGCTAAATACCAGAGCGGGAAATGTCAGTGAGGTGGCCCAGCCCGGCCTCTTTCGGCCCCGGACGGCCACAGACGGTCCCGCCCTTGTCCCGGGCTTCTCCCGGGCGCGCTCCCGCGCTGCGGGACGCAGCTGTTGAAGATATACAGTTAGAGTGAGAAGGAGGAGGAGCCTGCAGGGAGAGCGTCCCAGGTGGTGGCAATTGGGGGTTGCAGGCGCTCCTGGGACTGGTAGTCCTGCGCCTACAACACGCTCGCAGCCCTGCTCAATCAACCTCCCAACACAAAGTCCCAGCGTAGAATGACTGACTCCTCAGCCAGCACAAACAGCCCACACGAAGCGGGACCCGCGCAGCGGGTTCCGCGAGCAGTTGACAGGAATGCGGGAAGGAATCGGCTGCACACAGTCCCAGCTTAAAGGTAAAAGAACAACATGGAGTAATCCACAGGAGAACCAGCGGTGACGGCTTTTACCGTGAGGATGGCGGGGAGGAGCCTGCAGGGAGAGCGTCCCAGGTGGTGGCAATTGGGGGTTGCAGGACTACCAGTCCCAGGCGCTCCTGGAACTGGTACTCCTGCGCCTACAACACGCCTACAACACGCTCGCAGCCCTGCTCAATCAACCTCCCAACACAAAGTCCCAGCGTAGAATGACTGACTCCTCAGCCAGCACAAACAGCCCACACGAAGCGGGACCCGCGCAGCGGGTTCCACGAGCAGTTGACAGGAATGCGGGAAGGAATCGGCTGCACACAGTCCCAGCTTAAAGGTAAAAGAACAACATGGAGTAATCCACCTACCTATCTACCTTTCCGCCCGTACTGCTCCAGCCCAGAGTACTTCAAGATCAAGAAATACCAGGCCCAAGTCATCATAGTAGCCCCTGACTACTCTGTATCGTACCCAGAATTTCTGGTCATGAGTATTTGTTCTCCGATGATCAGGCTGCCCCCTCGTGAAGACCACCTGTCTCAGCAGTAGGGCCAGATCCTGCAGCTGAGCTGGCACAACTTACATCTCCATGCTCAGAGGTTCATCAGCAACAGTTTGACCACCCTAGAGAGGTAGTTGGTGTCATCTTAGTGACCAGGTGTCCATCCAACAAAACTATGCATGCAAAATGCCAGGAGAAGTTTGTTTGCCTGGTGGCTCGACATCCAATGCTTGACTGACATCTTGGTACTTTGTCTGGCTTTAGCCCAGCTAGACCTTACTATGGCAACAGTTATGACAACAGTTAGAGTGCTGTTTCGGCTTTTTATGCATTTGCTATTACTTTTTAAATCATCTGTTGTGATGCATTTCTTGAAAGGGCTGGCACACATTTTCCCACCAACACCTTTTGCAATGCTGCAATAGGACCTTCATTTGTTTCTCACTTACCTCTTGTGCACTTCCTCTGAACTTTTGCACAGCTCACAATTATGCTTGTTGACCATCAAAACTGTCTTCCTCATTGCCATTACCTTTGCCAGGTGAGTAAGCGAACTCCAGGCCCTATGTGTTCAGCAGCCATACACGTTCTTCCAGGACAAGATGATCCTCTGGCTGAAAGCCATTTCCTGCCAAAAGTAGCTGCACCCTTCCGCCTCCAGCAATCCGTCACCTTGCCAGTCTTCTGCTCTCCACCTCACCTAAGAGGACCCTTAGTTTTTACATTGATTGGACCAAAGACCATCATTTGGATCAATAACTGTTTGTGGGTTACTAAGTGGTGCAAAAGAGAATCCTCTCCCGATGGATTGTGCTTGTATCAAGTTGTGCTATGAGCTAGCCAAAAAGCATCCCTTAGACTGCTTGCATGTTCTTCCACCAGAGTGATAGATGCAACCACTGCACTGGCCAGTCTTTGACATCTGCCAGGATGCTATGAGATAGTCCCTTCACACTTTCAAGAAGCACTCTTGCTTGGACAACCAGGTCCAGCAGGATGGGCATTTCACCCAACCTGTCCTGCATGATTTGCTGGTCTTATCCATTTGATAGTCCCACCACCAGGGACATACTGCGTTGGCATCTTTTCACAGGGTGAGAAATCTGCAGATAGAAGTCTCTATCAAAAGAACAAGTTACTTACTCTTGCTGTTTCTGATAGATTTTCTAACAGCAGATTCCTCAGTGACCCACCTTCCTTCACGGTCTGTGGAATAGACTTCTAGTTAATAAGATCCCATTCTAAAGATCTGCACACTGTCTTATTCTGATTCCTATGGAATCCACGTCTAATGTCGCAGCCAGAGATCAGAAAGAAACTGATGAAGGTGGCACTTGTATAGGGTCCCGACGTCACATCCAAGGCAGGATGGGTCTGATGTGGAGCCACATGTCGCCAGCTATCGACCTGCAAAGGAATTGCTACTAAAATAAAAATCTCTGGACCCAGTCAGGAGCCTGTGGAATTCACAAGGTGGGGAATCTGCAGTTAGATAGGCTCCACCAGAAAAGGCGTTACCGAAGATAGATATCTTGTTTATTGGCCTTACTTGATAAAGATCAATTCAAAATGGTCAGGCGATTTCAGTAGTTGCTTCCTAAGTTAAATTTGCCCGGCGTGAAAACGCCTCTAATACCATACGAAGTTATTCAATAAAGAGGCAGGCGCTGGAGACTGGAAGACAGGAAACAAGTTTTATTCCGTCGGAGTAGAACACGTCAGATCGGACAACAAGGTATCGTCTCGAGGTGCTCTCTCAACCTCTCTGAGACCTGGTCTTTTATACACTGGTTTAAGACATGTGAACGTCCTTTATTACAACAGGGACATTGTAGAGCATGAGAATGACATCAGAACGATATCCCCGACACCCCCCAGTTCCAGCCCATCCCAACACATGACAACAGTAGAGACCCTTTCCCCTCATATGATTGGGAGGGGGCTATCACGCAGCTGAGTGTTCTGCCGATCTCTTTGGAATGTGTGCGCCTGATCGAATCTCCGGGGGTGGGGATGTCATGATCAATAGTGGCCTCTTTCAGGAGAGGCGCGCGCATGCAGTAATGGGCATTAAACTGTATCCTCGGGCTAAAGGATGACCAGCAGTCAATGCTGACGTTCAGGCTCAGAGGAAGGGGTCATCAAAGGAGGGGTATTCATGGACGGGAAGGAGGTGTTGGTCAGGCGCGGGGTGCGATTCCCTGGGACAGAGTCATGGGAGGGGAGGGTTCATGACTTGTGCATGCGAGTGCGGGGGCAGCCAGGGTGCGCAGGGAAGGCTTGCATGGTCAGGGAAATGTGCTGACGGGCGATCGTGAACAGGGAGACCATGGTACCTAAAATGGCTGTCGTGTATGCTCGTACGTGGGTCTGCAAGATGGCGTAGATGATGTTCAATACACGAACTAAAATTCCACAGTCCTCCCTTTAACATGTCTCGCCAGCTTGTCAGTTCGGATCGATCCCCATGAGACCACGCACCTCTACCTCGTATAGGGGACTCATGTGCTCAGGTTTAAAGTTCAAAGTCTTCGGGCACATACAGTTGGAAATGAGTGC
Organism: Lissotriton helveticus; assembly: GCF_964261635.1. Lineage (NCBI taxonomy): Eukaryota > Metazoa > Chordata > Amphibia > Caudata > Salamandridae > Lissotriton > Lissotriton helveticus. Next base: position 950,946,250 of record NC_136061.1, read on the forward strand.
ACATAAAGATGGTAAACATTGAATACCTAAACAACACCCACATAGTATCATGATTGGTATTAGCAAAAACGTGAACAGTCTCCATCCCCAGTTCTTTAAAGTGTCCCAGAACCAGCCTCCAAGCGACCATCCTTCCTGTTCCTGGTGAACCTCCGAGGACAGTCTGTGGAGGTGTTCGATTGCTTTGTAGACCGAAGGTGAGTTATCTGGAGCCGATGATACGGCATGCACCTCCACGGTCGGCCGGAACCACATCTAGAACAAGACGGTTTTGAAGAGCCACCAGCCGTGTTGTTGGCGAGGATGCCAGCGGTGATATTAATGGTTGTTTCTAATGCCTGAGTTAGGTATCGGATTGCGCGGCTATTGGCCATTGGTCCCCACAGTGGAACAAGTCCCTTTGCTGCATCCAGGAACTGTGCTCCGTTGGAGTCGGCTTGTTCAACATCTCCAGCGCGCTTTTTCCGGTGGTGGTTGCCTGGAGCCACATACGTGGGAGGAAGAATGAAGGCGATGTAGCACGTACCCTTCCAGCCTTTTGGGAGCCACGTGTAGGCTTTGGTGCCACAAACAAAGTACATATTCGGGGAAGCAACAAAGGAGGGGGGGTCAGCTGAGGCCAATGTTTTGGTGATGCGGCAAGAACTGTGACCCACCAGCTGCGTTCCTTGTCCTTCGAGGCATACGAGTCCTGTGACATTGATGACAGACAGGGCCGCAGTCAGGGTGGCAGCCGTTTGTTTCCGCAGGTGGGAGAAGGTGGATCTGGCTGGATTGTGGAGCACCTGTATTTCGACCCTTTCTTTGGCAGGAATGTTCGTAAGGAAGGTTGAACCTGAAATTGCAGGACAAAAGGGTTTTCCTGTTTTGTTCAGCCAGAACCCATAGTAGAAGTGTGACACTGTCTGACCAGAAGTGGCGTTGTCCTTGTGGCTTTCCTGCATGAGGATCAACCAGGCGAGGCAGGAGCCGTGAACTGAGAAAGGAGAAGGGATGAAGGGGATGGAGTGTCCGGTAGCATGTGGGAGCAACCCACAGATCCAGCAGTTCGTGGCATTTGCAGCAAGGTTGTGCTGGTGCAACAGTTGTACAAAGGAATTGTTCCAGAATTCCCTACGCCTTTCTCGAAGCTGAGGTGAAAGGGTGATCAGGTGGTGCTCTTTCACGGTGGTTGGCTGGACAGTGGTTGGCAACATTTGGCGAGCGGGTGTGTTTTCCTCCAGGATCCAGAAGGAAGTCATGAGGAGGAGGCAAAAGAGGAAGACAATGAAGAAGGCGATTGTCTTTGATTCGTGCAAATTGTCAGTCTTCGGGTTCCTGTAGTGGGTATTTCCTGTTGCTTCAGACGTCTTCTTATCTGGCGCTTCCATCATCTTCTTATCTGGCGCTTCCATCATCTTCATTTTCAAGGTGCTCGGTAGTGGGCAGAACCACAGACTTAGTTTAGCTTCTCTCCAGGTAACCCTTGGTTGCTTTGGGTCACCGTTCTGAGATTTTTAACTTAGTCAGTGGCCTACTTAGCCGAAGCTCCCTCCTTTCGACGCAGGAAATACCCTTCTCGAGATGGCACAGTGGGATCAGAGTGTTTTGCAAGTTCAAGTGCCTCGGTATCAGGATAGCAGTTCAATGATGGTCGGTCTTTGTTCAGGAGCTCTTCCTGGGTGCTGACGTTGTCTGTCGTGGCCAGGGTCGAGGAAATCTTTTTGCAGTGATGGGCGTGCAGCCAGTGCTTCTTCCCCTCCACTCGAAGAGCCGTCCGAGTGGTGATTAGTACTTGCCAGGGGCCCGTCCACCGGGGTTCCAGACTCTTCGCTCGTTGAAAGTTCCGGATCAGGATATAGTCGCCCGGTTGGATATCGTGACCGGGACCCCTGGAAGTATCGGGGATGGCCTGCTGCACCTGTTGATGAATGACAGACAATGTCTTAGTTAACTTGTACAAATAATCTGACAGCAGGACGTCGGGGACGTCGTGAATGGAGGTCGGTTTGGGGGCAGTCCAGAGGTTCATAGGCCGTCCAAACACAACTTCGTAGGGGGTCAAGTGGTGCTTAGTGGGGGTGGAGCGCATCAATAGTAATGCCAGTGGAAGGGCATCTGGCCACTTAAGCCCTGTGGTGGCCACTATTTTTGACAGTTTCAGTTTCAGTGTAGCGTTGTGTCGTTCAACCAGGCCAGCGGATTGTGGGTGGAAGACCGCATGGAACCTTTGTTTGACCCCCAACCCCTTCAGGATAAGTTGGATAACTTCAGCTATGAAGTGGGGGCCATTGTCGCTCCATAAAATTCGACAAAGGCCGTAGCGAGGAAAAAACTCCTTCAGTAGTACTTTGGCAGTAGTCATGGCAGTGTTATCACGGGTCGGATAGGCTTCCACCCATTTGCTGAAGGCACATACAATGACTAATACGTACTTCAAGCCTTGGCACCTCTCTAATTGGATGTAATCCATCTGGAGGACCTCAAAGGGGTGGTCGGGGATCCCAAACCCTCCCCGGGGTACCACAGTTCCTTTCCCGGGGTTGTGTTGTAAGCAGATAAGGCACTGTTGGACTAGGCGTTTGGCTGAGTCGGGGATCTTGCCGTTGTGCCAGACTTTGGAAATGAGTTCAATCATGGGGGCAGAACCTATGTGTGCAGGGGAATGTGCCATTGTCAGTATGGGGATCAAGTATGCATCAGGCAGCAACCATTTGTTTGTGTCCTTTGTCCGCCAGCAGCCTTCATCGTCCCTTAGACCCACCCGTGCCCACTCAGTCAGTTCGTGTGGTGTGCTGGTCGATTGGATATCCCTGATCGTTTCCCTAGCGTTGGTCCATTTTTCTGCTTGCGACCTGGTCACATACATGCGTGTCGTGGCCCTATTCTCAGCTGTGGTTCGGGCAGTGATGTCGGCTAGTGCGTTTCCCTGTCCAACTAAATCTGTCACCTTCTTGTGTGCCTGACATTTGATCACTGCTAATCGTGTGGGGAGAAGGACTGCTTCAATCAGGGCGGAGACTAAATCTCCGTGAAGGATGGGTGTACCATGGGACGTCAGGAATCCCCTTTCCCTCCACAGGATCCCAAAATGATGAACTACCCCGAAGGCGTACTGGCTGTCCGTGTAAATGTTCGCCGTGGTTCCTGCTGCTATGATACATGCTCGTGTGAGGGCAATTAGTTCTGCTGCCTGTGCGGATCGTTGTGTGATGCAAGCAGTTTCAACTACTGTTCGAGCAGTCGTTACCGCATAGGCAGCAGAAGTGGTGCCGTCTGGGAGTTTGATGCAAGAGCCATCTACCCATAGTTCTCCGTCAGGATTTGTGAAAGCAACGTCTCGGAGATCAATTCTACTCCTAGTCTGCTCATCTGTGAGAGTCACGCAGTCGTGTATAGGGGGCACATCGGGGTCATTTTCGGGCAAGGGTAACAGTGTAGCAGGATTCAATGTCGTGCATCTCTTCAGAGTGATGTGGGGCGCAAGCAAAGTCAATTCGTATCCTGTCAGTCGTGCACTAGTCAGGTGTTGAGTCTTTGTCTGGTTCAAAAGCGTGTCAACTGCATGGGGTACTAATACTGTGAGAGAGTTCGAAAGTACAATTCCCTCACTCTGTCGGATAGAGACAGCAGCAGCGGCTACTGCTCGAAGGCAGGCAGGTAGAGCTCTGGCGACTGGATCAAGAGTGGCAGAGAAGTAGGCACAAGGGCGCTGTTTGGCGCCGATGGGCTGGGTTAGAACGGACAATGTGCATCCCTCCCTTTCGTGAGTGTAGAGGGAGAAGGGCTTGGAGTAATCTGGTGTTCCTAGAACGGGTGCCGAGCAAAGGGCATCTCGCAACTCCTTAAAGGATGCTTGGCATTCGGGGGTCCACGGGAGTGGGAACGGAACATCTTTGGCCAACAGGGAAAGTAGGGGTTTTATAATGAGATTGAAATTTGGAAGCCATTGTCGGCAGAAAAAAGTAAGGCCTACTAATGAACGGACTTGCTTCTCTGTTTTTGGAATAGGGGTGTCTAGGATGGTTTGGATTCGGTCGAGTGTAAGTTTTCTCCCTTCTTTGGACAGGAGATGACCTAGGTATGTTACTTGGGACTGACAGAACTGCAGTTTCTTTTTGGAGACTTTGTGGCCATTCTCCGCGAGAAAGTGCAAGAGTTGGATAGTGGCTGTGATTGCAAGTGGAGTGGTGTCGGCCGCCAAAAGGATATCATCGACATATTGGATCAACACCACTCCATCTGGTAGCTGGACGGCGTCCAGCTGCCTTTTTAGGGCCTGGCTGTAAATGCTGGGACTTTCAGTGTAGCCCTGGGGAGCTCTACAAAATCGGTATGAACGGTTTTTTAAAGTGAAGCCGAAGAGATAACGGCTGTCTGGATGGATGGGGATAGAGAAAAATGCATTTTTAAGATCTATAACGGTGAAGGTGGTGGCAGTGGACGGGATGAGGGTCAGAATGGTGGCGATGTCTGAGACTACGGGGTACTGTGGCACCACCACTTTGTTGACTTCTCGCAGGTCGATGATGAAGCGGTACGCTTTCTCATCCCCCTCACCTTGCTTCTTAACAATGGGTAGGATAGGACTATTGCAGACATTACTAACCACTTCCTCTACCACTCCTGCATTTACCAAGGACTGAATAATCGCTACCAATGCCTTCTCGCCTTCGGGCGATATCCGGTACTGTGGGAGTTTCGGGAGTATTGCATCTGGTCGAACAGTTATGTGTACAGGATCGATCATCATTCGTCCTACATCCGAGTCGTTTCTGGCCCATAGGTGCAGGGGTAGCGAATCGAGCAAGGATAGGTCAACATCTGTTAAAGTGTACATATGTCGTGCGGGGTAGGGTCCGGACATGTTCGGGTTGTCGTACAGGATAACTCTGACTCCTTCCGGGGAACACCTAATAGTGGCTCGGAAATGTTTCAGTAAATCAATACCCATAATAGCGTCAGGGGAGTTGGAGGAGAGCAGAAACGTTGTCAGTGGGATTGTTTCCTAGGTCAAAGGAGATAGGTACAGACAGGGGATTAGTGGAGGGTGTCCCATCGAAACCTATCGAGGTAATGTGTGAGCCAGACAAGGGTGCCCTTGGAATCAGTCGTTTTGATAACACACTACGTGTCGCTCCAGTGTCTACCAAAAATGGAGACTTGTACCCAGGACCTTAGCAGTGACATAAGGACCTTGCTGGTCAACACAGAGCTCGACTGGATCCCTCCCTGGCCCCTGGCAGTCCTATGCAGAGTCGTGATCATTGTAGCCATCGGACTGTTGGCACTGATTCTGTCGGGGGCGGTCAAATGTGTTTGGTCTACCAGATCGGTCATTGGTGGTGTCGTGGGTCTGTCCTCGTCCCTGCCCTCCAGTTTTGGGGCCATTTGCCATGTCCCTTGTCTCTTTATTTTTAATCAGTTCCCGAAGGGCTAGGCATTGAGACTTCCAATGTCCAAATTCTTTACAAAATGCACATTGGTTCTCATCAAGGTCGGTTCGTGGAGCGCCAGGGGTGGGGTTGCGGTCTCTAGGGGTCGAATTCCTAGGGGCATTTGACTGGTAGTTTCCCCTATACCGTTCCCTCCCTGTGGTCACTCCCTGTAGTTGTGCAATCATTACTCGTTCCTTTAGGTCCTTTTTCTTTTTCTCAGTTGCCCTTTCGTTCTCGTTCTTTTGGTGTTCGTAATACTGAGCCATCTGAAGGATAGCTGCAGGTTTAGAGGCTCCCCAACTACTTTCGCTAGTCTGTAACTTTTGGGAGACCTCTTGCGATAGCCCCTTTACGTAGTTCTGCACGAATAGGTGTTGTCCGGTTGCGGTGGTCATATCTTGGCCACTGTAGTCGGAGAACACTGTTTCAAATCGTGAGAAGTATTCTGATACGTCCTCCTGAGGTTTCTGGCGGCAGGCTGTGACTATCGACCAGTCTACCTTCTTTTCTGGGATCAACGTTTTTAGCTTCTGCACTATTTTGTCGGGGAGTTCCAATATGTCTTTTACAGGTTTCTTTCCGGGCTCTCGCTGCCTATCTAGTTCATCGAGTTTTGTCCAGGTGTGTCCGAACAGATCTGTGTGGTCGGCTCTCCGGATTTGCTTCCACACATCAGCCGGCAGACACAACCCGAAAAACAAATCCATGTACGCTAGAGTCATTATGGTTGAGCCCAAGGCTGTGCCTAATTCGGTATAGAATGCTGTAGGGTTCTTTCTTAAATCGGGCAGGGTTTGTCTAAAAGTTAAAATATCTTGCCGATCCCATGGTTGGTAAACCCAGTTGTACACAACCCTCCCTTTGGCATCTGCATGGTTGATATCATCGTTTGTTCCCTGACCTCTTGGGGGAACCCAATAGGGGGCGGCTTCTCTGATAGGCATCATGGTGTTGGCTGCTTCTAATGAGGGCTCAATAGTCTCAGGGACTGTGATCTTGACCTCTGGTTTCTGTTCCGCGAGGTGGCGGAAGACCTCAAGCGTTTGCATGAAGAGGTCCGTCACATCGCTTTCAGCCCCATCTCCGACATCAACCCTTCTATATAGAGCCGTCACTTTAGCAGGACCCTTAGTCTGGTACCTATCCTCATACGCGTTCAGGGTGTGGTAGCTGAACCGTAAAATAAAATGCCGTCTGTGACTACCGGCATGCGAGTTGTGCATATTCAGCGTATATTCTTCGCTCTCTTTTCGTTCTACCAGGGTTTTTGCTATTTGGTCGATTCCATCCCGCTCATCTTTGCTCAACCTGTTTGGTCTGGCCGTTAGATGCCTGCTGATCTCATGCTCATCTGCTGTTGCTACCAACGCGGTTGGTGCGAAGGCCGTAAGAGCCGGGGCACTAGCGCTATGGTCACCTATGTCTGCATTTTGAACTGGTGAGTGTTGTGCTAGAGGTTGCCTGGGAGCATAAGGAGGAGGCATGTAGATAATTGGAGGACCGAGCAGTAGCTCGTCATTTGCTCGTTGTTTGGAGGGAATCTCCGGGTAGAGCGCAGCGGTGGTCCTGACAGGGCATTGACCTGTCAGTCCTGATTCTTGCGTTTGTTTAACTTTCTCTTTTCTTCTTATTTCTTCATCTAGTTCTTTTGCGGCTAGATGGGCTGCTTTTCGTAATTCTTTCACTGTTTTTACTTCCTCTCTTTTCCTGCGATGGTCTGCTTCTTTGCACCACATGCCAATACTAACGAGCATAGTGGGCGTTACCTTATTTATTTTTACAGCTGCTTCTAGTGTTTTTATTTTATTTTCATCAAAAGAACCTGTCAGTGGCCACTGGTTTTTAGGATCCCTTTTTGTATATTTATAGCGACTAGTCCTTGCTTAGTAAACATGTCCTTATTAGGGGTGCCCTCCAGTGGAGCTGGATGGTTCATCTCTAATAAGCGGTCCGGGTTGACCCAACTATGAGCCAATGGGGAGAAGATAGGCATGACGGATTACAATGGGGGGCAAAAGCCTGCACTACCTATCTTTTCACTATTTGCAAAGACTGGACAGAATATTCTATTCTACGCTGTTTGCAAACAGAGAATACCTCCAGAAAGAACCAATTCCAAACAGTCAATGTTTGGACAAACAATCAATCAATGAGGAACGAAATAGGTACGACGTGTTAAAGGTTTGCGTTACCTACCCTTCACTCTCTGCAAAGGGAGAGAGAATATTCCTATTCTTCCCCGTTTGCAGGCAGAGAAGATTCCTAAGAGAACCAACTTCGAACAATTCAATGCTCGATTCAATCAATCAATCAATGGGGAGAAAAAAATAGGCACGACGTGTTAAAGTTTTGCGTTGCCTACCCTTCACTATCTGCAAAGACTAAACAGAGTATGGCGATTCTGTGTTTGTTTGCAAATAGAGAATCTCCCAGAAGCAATCAATAGGTAATACTAGTATTGTCAAACAATCAATCAATCAATCAATTTCGCAATTTGTCGTGTGTCACGACCTTACCCGGACCGCATGGACAGTTTCTCGTCTTCCGCTTCCAGCGCCCGATCGTCCTCTATTCTCTGTTGCTATCGCGGCACTCCTGGTGGTTCCCAGTCAGGACCGTAGATCACTCGGGAGAGGTCTGCTCGGAATCAGTGAAGTTCAGATGATCGGCTGTCAGACGAGGGTCTATCGGACAGGAGCTCTTCCGATCGTTGCAGTCGTTCACTCTGTCGTCGGGACCTCTCCCACTGGATCCACGTGTCGCTGATGGGCCCCACGTTGGGCGCCAATTGATAAAGATCAATTCAAAATGGTCAGGCGATTTCAGTAGTTGCTTCCTAAGTTAAATTTGCCCAGCGTGAAAACGCCTCTAATACCATACGAAGTTATTCAATAAAGAGGCAGGCGCTGGAGACTGGAAGACAGGAAACAAGTTTTATTCCGTCGGAGTAGAACACGTCAGATCGGACAACAAGGTATCGTCTCGAGGTGCTCTCTCAACCTCTCTGAGACCTGGTCTTTTATACACTGGTTTAAGACATGTGAACGTCCTTTATTACAACAGGGACATTGTAGAGCATGAGAATGACATCAGAACGATATCCCCGACACCCCCCAGTTCCAGCCCATCCCAACACATGACAACAGTAGAGACCCTTTCCCCTCATATGATTGGGAGGGGGCTATCACGCAGCTGAGTGTTCTGCCGATCTCTTTGGAATGTGTGCGCCTGATCGAATCTCCGGGGGTGGGGATGTCATGATCAATAGTGGCCTCTTTCAGGAGAGGCGAGCGCATGCAGTAATGGGCAATAAACTGTATCCTCGGGCTAAAGGATGACCAGCAGTCAATGCTGACGTTCAGGCTCAGAGGAAGGGGTCATCAAAGGAGGGGTATTCATGGACGGGAAGGAGGTGTTGGTCAGGTGCGGGGTGCGATTCCCTGGGACAGAGTCATGGGAGGGGAGGGTTCATGACTTGTGCATGCGAGTGCGGGGGCAGCCAGGGTGCGCGGGGAAGGCTTGCATGGTCAGGGAAATGTGCTGACGGGCGATCGTGAACAGGGAGACCATGGTACCTAAAATGGCTGTCGTGTATGCTCGTACGTGAGTCTGCAAGATGGCGTAGATGATGTTCAATACACGAACTAAAATTCCACATACTGTCTCTTGGAATTACAAAAGCTTGCAGTTGAAACCAATTTATTCAATCCATGATCTTGTCACTGTATTGAGCAGGAGCCCTATCACTTTGTGGGAGCTGGAATTCATTTCATGTTTCGTTTATAGATTTCAACCATCACGTTTGCAGCAGGCATCCTGTCTGGTGTGCCTAATTTCTGACATACCAATCCCCTACTGCCACAAACCTGGGACTCCCAAATATCTCTACCTTTTAGTTCATTCCTTGCCAGCAGCACCTGTTTTTCTAATATGTAGATGTCACACCAGTGTGAGGTTTTCAAATGTACTTTCATCGTTGCCAAGAATGCTCCCTACTAACTTCACACTGTGACTTCATACACATAGTACTACTGCCAAGAATATCATCCCTAGACGTCTGCACCCTGTTATTCCCATACTTTGAACCACATAAAACTCAGTTTGAAGCCCTAGGTACCAGTCAGTAGCTCCCCACTAACACAACACATTCCAGTACAGAACACAAACAATGTTTCTCTGTTGCCATTGGAACCAGATTATTTTCCACTAATCTGACCCATGGACAATTCACCCCAGTGCCCGGGTACCCCCAACTCCCCTCGATTATTCCACTATTGCTTTATGCTGCTGTTTTTGATGAGAACACTTATAACACAGATAAGGAACAATGCATTCCATCGTAGTGATGGAGCATGATTATTTAAGTGTGAGTCTTCTTGGTCAAATCCTGATCATTGTGTGTGAATTACTAAATGTACTTAATAAACAGGACTAACATTGTACCTCGTTAAACACTGTGAGTTTAAAACTGCATCGTAAAAGAATGCAGAATGGCAAACTGGATTTGAGATAGTCACCCATGACAGAGAGAGAAGAGATATTAATGTCATATGATAATGTGAAAACTAATAAATTAAGCCATGCTTTAGTGAGTAATGTTGTGAAAAGGAATGCTTTAATGAGAAGGTTCCTGCTAATGTTTCTCCTTCAACACGAAAAAAAAATCTGAAACTGTAGAATGCTGTTATGCTTATTAATGAAATATGAGAGTAATTAGACTGCGCTTATAAGAATATTATCTTCTGATACGTTTATATTTTTCGCTAAATGCCTTAAAGTTGGTACGCTTTTCTGAAAGAAAATGGTGATTTCTAGTTTTCCATTTAGGCCTTAAAATGGATTGATTTTTATTGTAGGCCTCAAATGTATTTTGTCTTTCATTATTTCCTTCAATGTTCTAAAAAGCTGACTCGATTACTTGAGCTGTAAGTTTTATCACTGAAGTTTCTTTCCTACAGTGTGAATGTCCACTTGCTATGTATAAAATGTCACAACCTTGTTGCAAGCCAACTCTGAAGTGAGCGTGTGGATGTGTTAAGTTGCAATTGTACTTCCTAGTTTCGAGGTGAACAGATATTCAATATTCTTAGGAAACAAGCAGACATAAGACAATGATGTTACATTAGGATTCCGGATGATTTGAGCTAGAGAATGATCATTCCATGGTCACATCATAAGACTCAGCCAATAGAATCTGTACAAACTGCACAAAAGATACTTTGTGGGCAGAAACCTTGAATATTTTGAGGTATAATTGCCCAGTGGGAAAAAGACGCGTGCCGGCTATTTTCCTTGCAATTTTTGGGCGTGACATGCTGTCGGTCTGACCTCTGATTTCCCTTGAACTGAACTCTCCTGGTTTTCCCTGCATTTCATCGGCTGGTGAAGTTGAGCAGGCTAAACCTTTTGGTTGAAGGGTTGACTACTTTGGCTATTGCACACTGTGATCAAGACTCTCTTGTCTCTCGGTCCTGATAAATCTACAACCAAATTTGGTTTGTATGATTCCTGAATAGCATACTGAAATTGCAATATGTATTCTTTTCTCGCTCTACCCTCTCGCCAGGCATTGAATTTATGATGTATTTCTATTTTGAACTGTGATTTACCTGTATACATTTGAATAACCAAGTTTTAAATGAATTCTAATGTATTTTCGATAAGTATTCAAAGTTTGTCTTTCTTTATTGATGATATCAATGAAAGTGCATGGGTATTGTTTTTTGTTGTTAGATAGGCATTTCCTCATTACAGGTCTTCATGAAGGAGTGGCATCCATCTCTAATTATCTGAGTCCCTATTAGATCTTACAAAGATCAACTGGAGGATATCATGAATTGTAAGTCGTCATAGAGTTTCAGTGGGCCCAAACTCTAGGTTGTTGAGAATGTGTTATAGATATTTGAGTTTATGGTATGGTGAATAATCTCACTTCTGTGCTCACAATTTTACACCGCTTCCACTGGATCAGTAGCAACCAGAACCTTCTAGACCAGTACTGCAACCCATGCACAGCTCAGCCACAGAGCTTGGTAACCCCCTTCAATGTCCACTTTTTCTTACAAAAAACGCTGAATGCTCTGTAGAACAGTTATATGGATTTACAATTGTGTGCATCATTAATAATGCGGGGTATGTCATTTTTATACTAGATTCCACACTAGACTGATTTTGAAACGAATTTTCTATGTTGTGTAGAATTGTTTTTCTAAAGGATGTTAACTAAGCCAACTTTCTGTTCAAAATACCATTTTAACCATGATGGAAGTCATCACGGTCACCCATTCAGTGCTTACTCATCTGCTACAATGCTCTCCCCACAAGCTCTGCAGCACACAGTCAAACCTAAATGTACTAAAATATTTTAGACTTTAGCTTTGATGTAACTGGCAACATATATTTTCTGTTTCTCCACGGTGTCCTAGTCATTCAAATTAATTAATGTAGTTGGATAGTACTTGCGTGTTAAGTTAATGTGATGTTTATTTTTTCTCGTGCTCTGATTTGCTAACAAAATTATGCATTCTTTCACACCATGATGATCGGCAGAATTTCTCATTTTCCGTGCAAGAACTGTGTATAAAAACCTCTTCAATTTGGGGGTGAGCCAGAGAGTTTGGGAAGACGTTCCTGATCTATTAGGGATGCTGTCCTATTATTTTCTGAATTTGCTGCCCATTTAAAGTTATAATTTCAGATTTTTACATACTCTGGATAACTTTGCAATTCAAAGCCTTCCGGACATTCTCTGCTGCTTATTTTTTAATTTTGTAGTAAGTCCTTAACTTTTCATTGATATAGAACTCCTTTATTGATTGGGCCTACTCAATTTCATTAGATTATGAATTAATATACTATAGTTTGGTGTTTTGAGAAGTGCTTTAAAGTGGTGACACATTGCCTTATTAAATTGAGGTTAACACCATCTTTGATCCAGTGTAAGTGTGGGAAATCTTTTTTTGGTAGTCTGAGTTTTGACGTACTATGCACTTGCTCCCACAGCCCCTGGCCTTTAGATTTCGGTTTACTATTTGAATTAGCCTACATGAAGCCGTAGAAGTGATAGAGATTTGTGAGAACAATATAGAACTAGGTCTCTGAGTGGAAAGATATGAACAGTCTGCTATGCATTACTATTTTGCACTTTCAGCCATTGGTATGAACTCATAGCTATTTCAGCAGTACTGAGACATTCCAAGAGTTCAAGGGAGACATCACAGACCATCTGACTCAACTATCTATTTTAATGGTTTTTATCTTACAATTTATTTAGGTTATGTCATCCTTGTAGAATTATCAGTGTATGGGTTTGGTGTTTAAGGCTGGAGGTATATGCCAATTGTTTATGCATCTTCTAGGTATAGGGACATGCCCAATGCCCTGTGGAAGGAAGTCTTACTCTTTTTGTAATGGTTAAGTATATAGCGTGTAACTGAACTCGTTGTTTGTGGCTTCTGAGTATACATCATAGAACACCCATTATAGGCACTATAAAGCCACTACAGGAGTAAGGTATTTTGATGCTACTAAGTGGACTATGCTGATCCACATCAGTGTCTAGTTTTGAATTTTATTCTATCCATTCCAACGTTGGTAAGCACCTACATGCACAGCACTGCCTATTCTACTCACTCCACTACATACTATGCTTATGCTCTGTAACATTCGGCCCTCTGCGACCATCACATGATAAAAACTTCGCCCACCGTGTTCAATATAGGCCATGCTACAAGCAACACCCTTTCACCCAGGAACCCATTGCAAATCGCAGTGCATCACTATCTCACCAGTGATAAAGTGCTAAATAATGTCGTTTGACCACCCTGCAAAGCTCTTTAGGCCGTGGAGGGGGTATGGAAAACTCTAAGTAAATACCAAGACAGTATTCCGCTTCTGCCATTGCATTGCTATCTCAGAATGACGACACATTCTGATAAAGAAAACTATCAAAGCACTCCATCTGAGGCATCCTTCTTTTATTTCAGTACAGTACACCCAACTTGCCCTAAGTGAGAGCTAGTAATACTCCACTTCTTACACTGTATGTCCCTTATAACAACAGAAATTACCTCCTCAAGCCTTCCTTGTCCCAGTACTATCTTATTGAGGGGTTCAATGTGACATAGCAAAATGAAACTAATTACAGGGCTTCCACCACTCCCCACAGGCCCCTCCTCTCATGAGGACCATAAAGTGTACGGAGCCCACCAGATCTACCAGTTTTTTTTGTTAGTTTTTTTGTTTCTGCATTCACAGACGCCACTTAACTGGCTGGGCAAGGTTAACTTACTTAGCATTTTATTTATTTGCCATATTTATGTTTTTGTTCCTGCTCAGTTCGAGTCTGTTTATTAAATCAGGCTCCTGTCGGCAGGAAAACTGTTTTTCATGGTTCCCGCTTCTGCTGGAGATCCCAGCCTGGTTGCTGGCAGTGCAGCAGAAACGGCCATGAGGAAATGGCAGACTGAGAAGGAAGTGCTAAGACCAGGCAGAAGAGCGCTGTTGTACCCAATGGACTTTTAATTATTTGTTCCTACACTCCTGCTTCTCTGAAGCCCACTATGGCTGAAATGCTGCTGAGGAGCCTTTAGGTGAAGCAAGCTATCCTCTTTCTGAGTCCTTGGAGGAACGCGAGGGTGGCAAGACCTTCCTGCTCCACCTTTCCTGGAGTACCTCCTGCCCTTTGGTAATTACTTCTTTTTCCCCAAGGGGGTTGTGATAAGGTTGAGTGATTTGGGGTGGCTCCCCTTTAGTTTTCTTTACATTTTCCAAATTATGTATAATTGTATTGTATCATTATTAATCTGAGTCCTGTGTACGAGCTGAGCTATGAATATATTTGTGTTTGGGAGCTAAACAGTGCATACAAACATTTTTTAATTATTATAGCCTCATCCAAATTAAAGTGTTTGTGCAGAAGTGTGTTGCCTTAGAGTATATCACGGTGTTGATGGAATTTGATAGTTTTCAACCAGAACTTAGCCACATTATCCCCTTAAACTGCTGAGGCATTTTCACTGGCTTTGGTCTCCATAACTTTTTTTTCCCCAACATTAGGTGTCAACGCCAAATTTGTGTCATTTTTTCTCAACATCCTGTGGTTTCTAAAGGTACCCAGAGTTTGTGGAGTCCTCTGGAGGTGCACTGAGGAAATAGCCAAAATCGACCTACATTTTTAGTTTTTTTGTGCTTTCCGCCTATTTCCAGTTTGTAGTGGACACTAGTGTACACTCGGGGGTGATCCCAGAAAGCTATATATTTCTGAAAAGTAGACAAAATTCGAGATTCAGCAAGGGGTCTTGTATGTAGAGCCTACAAGGTTTTCTCAAAGAAACAAACTGTTGGAAAGACAACGCAAATGAGCAGGCAAAAACGGCCATTTGTGACAATGTTTTCATCTGTAACTTCTTGCCACTGTGGCAGATTTACCAAAATAATAAACTGTTGCATTCGTTGATTCTTTCTGGTTGCAGGGACATATAGGGTATGTAGGTTGCAAAAGAGCCTGAGATACCCAGAGCCAACAACTGAGCTTCACCTTACAGTGGTTTTTCATTGTGCACAGAGTACAGGGCAATTCATATGGTAAAATTTATAGAGTGAAAATGGTTATCAAGGAATCCTATTTATTTTCAGAAATGGATACAGATATGGAATTTAGGAGCAATTGTTATTTATACATCTCTCAATTTGTAGCTACCCATCCTAGTATGTGCTTCATAGGGCATTTTTCTAAATGTCGTCTTTCTTGCAGACTGGCTCACATTTGGAAGGCACAAATGCAGAGAACAGTGGAGACGGGGAACTCGCACAGCGAAATTAATCCGTGGTAGAGAGTTGTAATGGGTTGAGGTGTGCTACTAGAGGAAAACACTGTCTGGCCAGGCAGTGAGAGGTGAAGAACTAAAGTACAGCTCCCCCGCCTAGGGAGAGAACACCTCTGAGCACAACGCAAGTGGGACCAACTGGTCTATTTCCATACACAAATGGTAATTATGAGTTCATGCGCCAGTTAAAGATATCCATCTTTCAAAATTTATTTTGACATATTGAGGAAATGTCTTTGATTCCAAATCATAAAGGTAACTGTAATCCACATATGGTTGAATATGTTATTGTACACACATTATCACATATCCCGATGCATTTCGGGCAGAGCCCTTCGTCAGGGGATTACTCTACAAAAAAATCAGAATATGACAATCACTACGAAATACGGGAATTCAATACACGAGATAATAAAAAGTAAAAACAAAAATATATTCAGAACCACGAGTGTAAGTGAATAGCCATCACCAAGATGAAACCTAACCCAGTGTGTTGAATCCTGAGAAGAAATGGTGAAACAAAGGTAGCCACGAAAATGTCCCGAAAATTAGATCTGAAAGGGTGATCGAGAAAAACATAGTAATCAGTGTACTGGCTCACACGTAAATGTGAGCTCTGTGATAATGCGAAACACCCGTGAGAGTATCGGTAAAAGAAACAGTCAACCACCGAGTTCAGCAGGAAGAGAAAAAGAGCTCTAAAGTCCCAAGCCGGGTACTTACATATGTGGAGAAACGCTCAGACTCCACGGAGTTCCAAGCTGGGTGGATCAACCGCGAGGAAATTGTGAGCTGACATAAAGAGCATGACAGAGTCAACCGACATAGAAAGCGGACTGGATCGTCCCGAACGAGAATATAATGTAGGAAAGGGAAAACGGAGACTATAGAGTCGCCATGTTGGAGTGTGAGAGGTATACAGCCAAGTCCCAAGAAAAGAATAAAAAGGGATAGAAAATTAAAAAGATGAAAGCGAGAAAGTAAGGAACACAATTGAAATCAGTGTGGATATATTATACATAACAGAGAAATTCCATACGATCATTGAGCCCATGGGGGACCATCGTGGATAGAAAACGGATCCAAAAGTTCTCACGCTTTAATAGTGTGTTCTTATTGTTCAACGTGATCTGAACTTGTTCCAATATTTGATATTTGAGTTGTGCCACAGTATGTCTATTTTCCATGAAATGGGTGGCGACAGTGGACTTAAGGTTCTGTGTGCGAATGTTGCTCTTATGTTCTAAGATCCTCACACGGATCTTTCTTTCTGTATGGCCAACGTAACATTTGCCACAGGGGCATTTTAGAACATAAATAACATTACTGCTGTTACAGGTTGCATTCACCCTAAGTTTAATAGAGTGGCCTTTCATAGGATGATTGATGGTATTTCCAAGGATACAGTTATTGCAGTTACTGCAATTATAGCAGGGTTTAAGACCAGAGTAAACTATGTTGGTTTTTGCATTGCTGGGTTGACTCAGAATTTCTTTTAGGTTCTTGCCTCTGGTAAATGCAAACATCGGAGGTTGGCTAAATAATCCCTTAAAGTCTGGTTCCATGGCTAAGATCGGCCAATGTTTGCGGATGATATGTTGAAAACGGTTGGATGACTTAGAATATTTGGAAACTACCACCATACGATCAGACGGTGTCTTAGATTTAGGTTGCAATAATGTAGTTCTCAAACATTTCTCGCTCCTCACGGTTGCCAGGTCAAGTATGGGAGTTGGGTAACCACGTGCTTTGAGGCGATCCAAAACAATTTTAATCTGTTTTTTACATTCATCTTCTTTTGAGATAATTCGTTTGACTCGGAGGAGTTGAGCATAAGGCAAGTTGTTCTTCAAACCCATACGATGAAAACTTTTATAATGAAGGGTAGAGTTTCTATCCGTGGGTTTACGGAAAATAGTAGTAGACCATTCTCCTCTTTCTCTCAATACTTCCACGTCCAAATAATGGACGCAATGCTCACTGTAATCCCAAGTAAATTGTATCCGTTGGTTGATGTTGTTCCAAGTTTCCAGAAAGGTTACGAGAGTGTCACTGGTACCTTCCCACAGCAAAAATATGTCGTCTATGTAGCGCAGGTATAACTTGCCATGTTCACGCCAGCTGCTTTGACATAAGATATGAGATTCCTCAAAAAGTTTCATGTAAATGTTCGCGTAGCAAGGAGCTGCCGAATTTCCCATGGCCGTTCCGTTGAGTTGTAGTACCCATTTGTCTAGAACAGTAAAATAACTGTGGTAAAGGGTAAACATGGTAAGTTGCATCAAAAAAACTTTGAGATCCGAATCTAGATCTGACTGAGCCAGTACATGTTCGATAGCTTCAATACCTCCATCGTGCGGAATGGAGGTATACAGGGAACAGACATCCACTGTACATGTGATCAGTTGGGTGTGTCTCAGTTCATTCATGACAAGTTCCAGTTTAAGAAGAAAGTCCGTAGTGTCTTTGACATGTGACTCAGTAGCAAGAACAAATGGTTGGAGATATTTGTCTAAAAATTTACCCACGTTCTCATGGATACTTCCTATGGTGGACACAATGGGTCGGAACGGCGGATTAGTTAGGTGTTTATGTATTTTAGGAAGCATATAGAACACAGGTGGTCTGGGGTTGATGGGTGTCAAGTATGTTCTGGTTTTATCATTGATAGTACCGCTATCAAAGGCCTTGTTGATGATGTCAATCAAATTGTTAGTGAACTCCGGGGTAGGGTCCCCTGGTAGGACATCATAGGTGTTGGAATCACTAATATGCACTGCAATTTGTTGTTCATAAAAGGTGGTGTCCATGATCACAAGGGCACCACCTTTATCTGCATTTTGACACATGATGTTAGGGTTATCCGCCAGTTTTTGTAATATATTTCTCTCTTTTCGTGTGAGGTTCCCATGTTTATCCGATTGTAAAAATGGTAAGTTCAATATTTCTTGTTTAACCAAATTTTCAAAAGCATCAATAATTTTATGGCTTTGGGGTGCCAGAAATGTACTGTGGGGTCGCAATCCTCGAAGCATATCTTCCTCCTGTGTGGTGATCGGGCTGATGTTTTGAAAGGAGTGTCTTAATCGGATATTTCGAATAAGTTTGAAGGCACTCACTTCAAGCTCCAACGTATTGGTTCGAGTGGTCGGAACAAATGATTGGCCCTTTTGTAGGGTATTGATTTCTTCGATAGACAACGCAGTAGAAGAAATGTTAATGACAAGGTTATCATCGGTATTCAGCGTCTTCCCTTTGTCTTTTTGTTTTTGGTTGTTGGTGGAGTTTTTTCTATTTCCTCGGCGGGTTTTTCCCGTCCCGGATCTTTTTGTCGATCTGGACTTGATTCTAAAAAATGAACCGCAGAGTCAGTGGAGGTGCTTGGTATCTGTGATTCGACATCCGTTCTGGCAGAAGTCGGCCTTTGTCTTTGGTCTTCTTCAGAAGATGAAGTTTCATTAGCGGAAAGAGGATTATAAGGTTTGTTAGGGCGTCGGCGGGCGTACACCTCTGCCCAGGTGTACACCTCGCCGAGCTTATAATCTATGGTGTCTCTCTTGAATTTCCGTAGTTTTCTTTCTTGCGTTTCACGTGTGTGTTTATCTAGTTGGATGGTCACATCCTCCAACATTTTGTTGAGTTCTTCAGTGGTCATGGCATCGTCCAGCTCTTTTTTTACGCAGGTGATTTCATGGGACAGTTCGTCCAATGTTTTTGATTGTTCCTCCACGATCAGAAGGATCAGATCGAGGGAACATTTGTTCAAAATAGAATACCAGCGTTCAACAAATTTAGCATTGTTCTTGCAAAGTAGAGGTTTTAAGGGGACCCGTAGGCCCCGAGGGATCCGTTGGACACGATGGTACCGGATCAGGGTACGAGCATGTAGCTTCTGACACTACGGACTTTCTTCTTAAACTGGAACTTGTCATGAATGAACTGAGACACACCCAACTGATCATGTGTACAGTGGATGTCTGTTCCCTGTATACCTCCATTCCGCACGATGGAGGTATTGAAGCTATCGAACATGTACTGGCTCAGTCAGATCTAGATTCGGATCTCAAAGTTTTTTTGATGCAACTTACCATGTTTACCCTTTACCACAGTTATTTTACTGTTCTAGACAAATGGGTACTACAACTCAACGGAACGGCCATGGGAAATTCGGCAGCTCCTTGCTACGCGAACATTTACATGAAACTTTTTGAGGAATCTCATATCTTATGTCAAAGCAGCTGGCGTGAACATGGCAAGTTATACCTGCGCTACATAGACGACATATTTTTGCTGTGGGAAGGTACCAGTGACACTCTCGTAACCTTTCTGGAAACTTGGAACAACATCAACCAACGGATACAATTTACTTGGGATTACAGTGAGCATTGCGTCCATTATTTGGACGTGGAAGTATTGAGAGAAAGAGGAGAATGGTCTACTACTATTTTCCGTAAACCCACGGATAGAAACTCTACCCTTCATTATAAAAGTTTTCATCGTATGGGTTTGAAGAACAACTTGCCTTATGCTCAACTCCTCCGAGTCAAACGAATTATCTCTAAAGAAGATGAATGTAAAAAACAGATTAAAATTGTTTTGGATCGCCTCAAAGCACGTGGTTACCCAACTCCCATACTTGACCTGGCAGCCGTGAGGAGCGAGAAATGTTTGAGAACTACATTATTGCAACCTAAATCTAAGACACCGTCTGATCGTATGGTGGTAGTTTCCAAATATTCTAAGTCATCCAACCGTTTTCAACATATCATCCGCAAACATTGGCCGATCTTAGCCATGGAACCAGACTTTAAGGGATTATTTAGCCAACCTCCGATGTTTGCATTTACCAGAGGCAAGAACCTAAAAGAAATTCTGAGTCAACCCAGCAATGCAAAAACCAACATAGTTTACTCTGGTCTTAAACCCTACTATAATTGCAGTAACTGCAATAACTGTATCCTTGGAAATACCATCAATCATCCTATGAAAGGCCACTCTATTAAACTTAGGGTGAATGCAACCTGTAACAGCAGTAATGTTATTTATGTTCTAAAATGCCCCTGTGGCAAATGTTACGTTGGCCATACAGAAAGAAAGATCCGTGTGAGGATCTTAGAACATAAGAGCAACATTCGCACACAGAACCTTAAGTCCACTGTCGCCACCCATTTCATGGAAAATAGACATACTGTGGCACAACTCAAATATCAAATATTGGAACAAGTTCAGATCACGTTGAACAATAAGAACACACTATTAAAGCGTGAGAACTTTTGGATCCGTTTTCTATCCACGATGGTCCCCCATGGGCTCAATGATCGTATGGAATTTCTCTGTTATTTATAATATATCCACACTGATTTCAATTGTGTTCCTTACTTTCTCGCTTTCATCTTTTTAATTTTCTATCCCTTTTTATTCTTTTCTTGGGACTTGGCTGTATACCTCTCACACTCCAACATGGCAACTCTATAGTCTCCGTTTTCCCTTTCCTACATTATATTCTCGTTCGGGACGATCCAGTCCGCTTTCTATGTCGGTTGACTCTGTCATGCTCTTTATGTCGGCTCACAATTTCCTCGCGGTTGATCCACCCAGCTTGGAACTCCGTGGAGTCTGAGCGTTTCTCCACATATGTAAGTACCCGGCTTGGGACTTTAGAGCTCTTTTTCTCTTCCTGCTAAACTCGGTGGTTGACTGTTTCTTTTACCGATACTCTTACGGGTGTTTCGCATTATCACAGAGCTCACATTTACGTGTGAGCCAGTACACTGATTACTATGTTATTCTCGATCACCCTTTCAGATCTAATTTTCGGGACATTTTCGTGGCTACCTTTGTTTCACCATTTCTTCTCAGGATTCAACACACTGGGTTAGGTTTCATCTTGGTGATGGCTATTCACTTACACTCGTGGTTCTGAATATATTTTTGTTTTTACTTTTTATTATCTCGTGTATTGAATTCCCGTATTTCGTAGTGATTATTGTCATATTCTGATTTTTTTGTAGAGTAATCCCCTGACGAAGGGCTCTGCCCGAAATGCATCGGGATATGTGATAATGTGTGTACAATAACATATTCAACCATATGTGGATTACAGTTACCTTTATGATTTGGAATCAAAGAAATTTCCTCAATATGTCAAAATAAATTTTTAAAGATGGATATCTTTAACTGGCGCATGAACTCATAATTACCATTTGTGTATGGAAATAAACCAGTTGGTCACAAATGCAGAGAAATCAAATTGGTAATACCAAAGGTTTTACTATTTTGTGTTTCCACATGTCTTCTGAAAAAAATGGTACCTCACTTGTGTGGATAGGCCTAGTAGTACAGCCGTTAAGGCAGTTTTCTTATGAAACCTTGTGATAGAAAGCTGAAAGTTGGTAAAGACATTGCAGGCATATTACGTGTAGCAAATTTTGCAATGTGTGCTGTATCTTGAACTAACTCTGCACACTGACAAACATTATCTTCCACATCTTCTGGTTTTCTTTCATGCATTACAGGTGTATCTGATTAGTTGCGAAGGAAACATGCTTTTCTTCCAGAAATCTTATTTGGAACTGGAATTGGCGAACGTGATTTAACTGGGGTACTATATGTATCATTTTGAATCAAAAAGGGGAATGAATCCCGTAACATGTGATGCCAGGGTCAATGGATGTTGTTCTAAGGCCCTCATACACTTTAACTGATTGTTAGCGGTATATCTTGATTCTCCACTTGGGCTAGTTAGGTGATTGGTTTCATCATTGAGTCCTTTTCCGCCTGAGTTTCCCGTTCTCCAGGCGGTCAACTTTCCTCCACCTGGAAGGAGACCAACTGGTTCTATGGTTGTCGTGGTTAGTTCATGAAAAATTGTGGAATCACGAATGGAAGCTGAATGAATCTCTGCTTCTCTCTCCCTACCTTGATTTTTTGAAAGTACCATATATAGAAGTACCATATATATTTCTCTTATGAGCCCATTAGAGCTTTAGATTGGGACACATGATTTATGCTGCACTGCATTGTTAGTCCTTAATGCATGCTCATTACCAGAACCATTATTAAGCCGTTCTAATTCGATATACATAGGTACGCATTCCAGTTATTTCGATTTCTTTAGGTTATAGTCTAAAACACTATATCCATACCCATAACATTTACATGTAGCATTAGCTGGGCTAATAAGTCTTTCTGAAGTGCTTTCCTGACAAAGAACACAGATCGACCAATTTGTTACAACATCATCTTGCTGGACAGCTTGACCACTGGTTGTGGGTGTTGCAATAAGGTACTGTTTTGACATGCTGCTCATTTTCAGGCTTTACAGAACACGTGTTGAAGCTGAAAACAACAGAAAGGTGCATGTTAATATATAATGCATATTAATGAATGTTGACACCTGTCCAGTATAATTATTTACACTGAATTTATGACAGATATGAGTGTTAAAGTTTTCTACATGATTTCAGCAGCCATTTTGGATTTATATTTATGACCTCAGTCTTGATCCAACGTGAGCATGCACATGCAGGGCACAAGTCCTAAAAAAAGAAGTGGGGGGACTCTCCAAGTTAGGTGGTGTGAGAGGAAGTGACATCCCGACAGTAAGTGACATCACTACAGGAAGTGACATCACACGTGTAGCAGAAATGTTTATCGGACATCCCCAGAAATCCAAACCCCCCCCCCCCCCCCCCCCCGGAAATTTGGCTCTAGTTGCGCCTCTGGTGCCCACCCCCAGCCGCTGGATGAAAAGCTGGAGAAATACCTGGCCCTGGACCTTCCTTTACTGCTTCATATAGACATGAAGGTAGGTGTCCATGTCCAGGATGTTGCCGACTAGCACTTATTTCCATTGCTTTCTGCGTTGCTGAACAGCAGCCGGGCAAGGTTACAAGGCGATAGGGGCAGGGTCAAAGGGCAAAGCATAATTTTAACAGGTAGTGCATTCGCGCGCTACACAAGAATCTGGGGAGAAACTGTGTAAACTTAAGGAACCCGGACGTGTGCCAAGAACAGCTGCGAGCCCTGTACTGGGAGCGAGAATAACCTTACCAGGATTAAAGTCCCCTAGCCCGGAGTGGTTGCCAGCCCTGTCGTTGGTAGCGGCCGTGCGGGCAATTGACGCCATCACAGAAAGCCCAGCTTTTGAGCAGGGGGGATGGCGTCCACCTGGTAAAATAAGTGGGGGGTCGCCGTCCACCCCGTGATACCCTGACTTATGCCCTGTGCACATGACATTCATGAACATGTACACATGAACTTTTATGCCAAATTTGACTCAAAATAGAAGATTTTAAATGATTTTTTGATGTTTGTCAGCGATCTTTGATTTTGATTAGACTGTGCGACGCCCTATGCAAGATCCACATTGGGGTCTTACTCTTATACGATTACTGTTACAAAGGCCAATGTCTGTAACAACTTTCAGCTTTCAATCCTAAGATATACCATTTTTTGTCTAACAGCTACACTACAGTGTCCACAACTGGAAAGGGCCCAAAACGCAACATGGACACAAACACCCAGAGGTCTCGCATTGACCTTGGTTTGATCCATTTCGGTCATGAGCACTAGGCCCAGCCGTAAAAGTGTAGTAGCGTTTTGTAGTTCATGCTGATTCCTGATGTTTCCATCACAGAAATGTAAGGAAAATGTATGATTTTAGTGAAAGTCAGAAGCTTGCAGGGCTTTGTGGCCAAGAAACCCTCACAGGATCCACGCAAGGCACACCACACTGAAAACATCTGGTTGCCTAGTTTAAAAAAATGTCTGAATGGTAGGTTTCCATGTGTGGCACCACAGCACTGCCCCGAATTCCGCAGCTACCCCTATCACTTCCCTCAACATAGCGCTTTAGGGTCTTTTGTGTTGTGGGCTCTTGGATTACCCACACAAGTGGGGTATCATTGTTATCGGCACATGTGGAAACACTTGTTAGTACAACATTTGTGGTGCCATGCAGATTCTGGAACTTTCCTGCACAGATAGTGAGTAGAATGTGTCTTTTTAGCCACAGTTTGAGGTTTGCAAGGGCTTTTTGGTGGGAAAACCTGATAAGATCCATGCAAGTCACACCACCCTGCACTTCCTTGCTTGTCTAGTTTTCATAAATGTGCAGGTTTAGTAACTTTCCCTTAGTGGCAGCACAGACCAACCCCGAAATCTACAGCCACCCACATTGTAAAAAGAGGAGGTTTTGCAGTGGAAAAATGTGATGGGTGCATGTTCTGTTTTGTGGCCTTTCCTATTGCTGGCACAAGGCACACCCGTAAACATTAGGTTCCATTTTTATGCCTCGTCTAAGCACCGCTTTTGCTGAGACATGCTGTATTAAGGTACGAACATTACTGCGGTCAGGGTTTCCTCTATTCAGTCTGGCAGGTGTCAAGTACCAGTAGGTTGCCACCTTGACTGCTGCTTCTCTACTTGCTGTATTTCTGTCCGTATGGTTCGCCCTTAAGTAAATATCACGCCATTACTTTTCCGCTAGATCTCTCCCAAGTTCCCGTGCCCATTGCCTCTGCCCGGCAGAGGGCCCTGGAGAAGCTGGGGGGGGGGAGCGCAGCATCTTATAGAGTTCAGAGATCATCTTTTGGTACGACTTTGCGGTTATAAGCCATTTCTTGTAGGTCATTAGTTTTCTACCGACCATCGGGCGCACATCTGGGTGCAGGAGCCAGTGACTCATTTAGAAGTACTGGAATCGTTTTGGTTCCTTAATATCGTACGTTTGTGGCACGTCTGAGACCTTGAGGAACCCTTCTAAGTCAAATAGATGTCCTGCTGACTTGCAATCCGAAGCCCGCCATTGTGGGAACGCTTGCTCTTCTAGCCCTGGTGGAGATTCTGGATTGTCGAACAGGGACGTTAGTGGTGAGGGAAAGGAAGTGAATCCACGTTTAATCGCTACCGTGTCCCACACCCGCAGCACTGTGCGTGTAATTGTGGAGACTTCGAGGTTCGATGGTCTATCAGAACGCTTTACAAAGGGCCCTTTCCATAGGGATGGCTTCGCCAATGCCCTATCTTGAAACAGCCACCACTTTTCAGAATCAAGCCTGCTCCCTTCTACCAAATATCTGAGTTGTCACCTGAAAGTATTCCAAAAAGCTTGGAACCCCTAATGCCCCTTCATCAGGGGGACGGTAGGCTAAATCTCTGCACAGCCGAGGCCGCTTCCCAGCCCAGATGAAGTGTTGCACCACCCCTTGTAGCTTCTTAATGGTTCCTGTGGGGGGCCAAGCCGGGATGGTCTGGAAAATGTATAGCACTTCAGGCAATATGCACATTTTAACGGCAGTGATGCAGCCAAGGAGTGCAGAGGCTGCTTCTGCCACCGACGAAGATCCCCCTGTATTTGTGAGAGGAGGTTAGCGTAGTTTTTTGCGACTGTTTGCCCAGTAGAGGGGGAAAGGACTATCCCCAGATATGGGATCGTGGCTTGGGGTTGGAGCTCTCCGAACTTCTTGTGTGCTTTTCTGTGTAAGTTCTCATTGAGGCCTAGAGGCAGGATCATTGATTTCCCCATATTTATTTTAAAGCCAGAAACGCTACCAAAGGTAGTCCGTTCCCTAAGGAAAGCTGGCACCGAGCGCTAGGGCGTTTCCAGGGTCGCCAAAATGTAATCCGCAAACAGACTGATTGTGTGCTTTTCTCCTCCAAAGGGAATGCAAAGGATATCGGAGTTATCTCGTATCCTTTGAGCTAGAGGCTCCACGTAGAGCGCGAAAAAGAGGGACGACATTGGGCATCCCTGCCTCGTGCCCCAGATGTCGAAGGGCTGTGAGATTGTCCCATTGACGGGTATTGTAGCTTTGGGTTTATCGTAGCAAGTCGCCACCCAAGCCCTGAACTGGTCTCCGATGCCGAAATATGCCAATGTTTTGTCCAAGAAGTCCCAGTCTACTCTGTCGAATGCCTTTTTGGCGTCTATTGACCGCAGCAGGGCATCCATCCTGGTGTGATGGGCTTTGTCAATTAGGTACATGATACGTTTGGTGTTGTCACTGTTCTGGCGATTTGGTATAAAGCCAGATTGGTCTGGTTCGATTAAACCGGGCATGTGTGGACCGAGTCTGGCCGCAAGAACCTCTGTAAATAACTTCAGGTCCAAATTGAGTAGGGAAATCGGCCGGTAGGAGGCGCATTGGGTTACATCTTTCCCAGGTTTGGGAAGAACGATTATATCGGCAGCGTGCATATCTGGGGGGATAGATCCAGGGCCCTGGAAGGAGTTAAAAAGGCGAGTTAAGATTGGGGCTAGGAGTGGGCAGAACGTTTTATAAAATCCAGCTGAAAAACCATCCAGCCCTGGTGAACTCCGTGGCGTGAGACGGGAAATTGCACCTAACACTTCTTCAATCCTAATAGGTGCATCTAGTGCTTCTGCCCCTGCTGCGTTCTGTACAGAAAAGGGGGTGGTGATGAACAGAGTGTCTGAATTAAGCAGACCACTCTTACCCAGTCCAAAGATCAGGGCTTGATCCATCACCGTTATTTATCTCACTGCCCCATCCCAGATCAGAACCTGGCTATATGCAAATTAGTCTGTCCCTGGCCCAGTGCATCATGGGAACAGGGCAGACCAAACTACCAAGCCAATTCTTCACCAGAAAGGAGACAAGCTACCGGGGACCGGTTTCTGGCATTTCAGCCTCTTCGGCCCGGCTTGCTTGAATCCTGATGGAGCAGTGAGAAAGGGACTCATGTCTGAGTATACCCTGCCACACCTATAGTGGCCAAAAACGATACAGAAAAGGGGGTGGTGATGAACAGAGTGTCTGAATTAAGCAGACCACTCTTACCCAGTCCAAAGATCAGGGCTTGATCCATCACCGTTATTTATCTCACTGCCCCATCCCAGATCAGAACCTGGCTATATGCAAATTAGTCTGTCCCTGGCCCAGTGCATCATGGGAACAGGGCAGACCAAACTACCAAGCCAATTCTTCACCAGAAAGGAGACAAGCTACCGGGGACCGGTTTCTGGCATTTCAGCCTCTTCGGCCCGGCTTGCTTGAATCCTGATGGAGCAGTGAGAAAGGGACTCATGTCTGAGTATACCCTGCCACACCTATAGTGGCCAAAAACGATACAGAAAAGGGGGTGGTGATGAACAGAGTGTCTGAATTAAGCAGACCACTCTTACCCAGTCCAAAGATCAGGGCTTGATCCATCACCGTTATTTATCTCACTGCCCCATCCCAGATCAGAACCTGGCTATATGCAAATTAGTCTGTCCCTGGCCCAGTGCATCATGGGAACAGGGCAGACCAAACTACCAAGCCAATTCTTCACCAGAAAGGAGACAAGCTACCGGGGACCGGTTTCTGGCATTTCAGCCTCTTCGGCCCGGCTTGCTTGAATCCTGATGGAGCAGTGAGAAAGGGACTCATGTCTGAGTATACCCTGCCACACCTATAGTGGCCAAAAACGATACAGAAAAGGGGGGTGGTGATGAACAGAGTGTCTGAATTAAGCAGACCACTCTTACCCAGTCCAAAGATCAGGGCTTGATCCATCACCGTTATTTATCTCACTGCCCCATCCCAGATCAGAACCTGGCTATATGCAAATTAGTCTGTCCCTGGCCCAGTGCATCATGGGAACAGGGCAGACCAAACTACCAAGCCAATTCTTCACCAGAAAGGAGACAAGCTACCGGGGACCGGTTTCTGGCATTTCAGCCTCTTCGGCCCGGCTTGCTTGAATCCTGATGGAGCAGTGAGAAAGGGACTCATGTCTGAGTATACCCTGCCACACCTATAGTGGCCAAAAACGATACAGAAAAGGGGGTGGTGATGAACAGTGTGTCTGAATTAAGCAGACCACTCTTACCCAGTCCAAAGATCAGGGCTTGATCCATCACCGTTATTTATCTCACTGCCCCATCCCAGATCAGAACCTGGCTATATGCAAATTAGTCTGTCCCTGGCCCAGTGCATCATGGGAACAGGGCAGACCAAACTACCAAGCCAATTCTTCACCAGAAAGGAGACAAGCTACCGGGGACCGGTTTCTGGCATTTCAGCCTCTTCGGCCCGGCTTGCTTGAATCCTGATGGAGCAGTGAGAAAGGGACTCATGTCTGAGTATACCCTGCCACACCTATAGTGGCCAAAAACGATACAGAAAAGGGGGTGGTGATGAACAGAGTGTCTGAATTAAGCAGACCACTCTTACCCAGTCCAAAGATCAGGGCTTGATCCATCACCGTTATTTATCTCACTGCCCCATCCCAGATCAGAACCTGGCTATATGCAAATTAGTCTGTCCCTGGCCCAGTGCATCATGGGAACAGGGCAGACCAAACTACCAAGCCAATTCTTCACCAGAAAGGAGACAAGCTACCGGGGACCGGTTTCTGGCATTTCAGCCTCTTCGGCCCGGCTTGCTTGAATCCTGATGGAGCAGTGAGAAAGGGACTCATGTCTGAGTATACCCTGCCACACCTATAGTGGCCAAAAACGATACAGAAAAGGGGGTGGTGATGAACAGAGTGTCTGAATTAAGCAGACCACTCTTACCCAGTCCAAAGATCAGGGCTTGATCCATCACCGTTATTTATCTCACTGCCCCATCCCAGATCAGAACCTGGCTATATGCAAATTAGTCTGTCCCTGGCCCAGTGCATCATGGGAACAGGGCAGACCAAACTACCAAGCCAATTCTTCACCAGAAAGGAGACAAGCTACCGGGGACCGGTTTCTGGCATTTCAGCCTCTTCGGCCCGGCTTGCTTGAATCCTGATGGAGCAGTGAGAAAGGGACTCATGTCTGAGTATACCCTGCCACACCTATAGTGGCCAAAAACGATACAGAAAAGGGGGTGGTGATGAACAGAGTGTCTGAATTAAGCAGACCACTCTTACCCAGTCCAAAGATCAGGGCTTGATCCATCACCGTTATTTATCTCACTGCCCCATCCCAGATCAGAACCTGGCTATATGCAAATTAGTCTGTCCCTGGCCCTGATAAGCAGACCACTCTTACCCAGTCCTGCTGCGTTCTGAGCCGTCGTCGCGGCCCGTTGAAGATCTGCCCCTCCATCCGCACTTAATTGCGAGTCTTTACTATATAAAGAAGCATAAAAATCCCGAAGGGCGTCGGCTATCTGATTGTCTTGCTCCACTTTCTCCCCCTTGGTGTTATGAAGGGGAGTAATTTTAGAGCGCTGGGTACGGGCTCTAAGTTTACTCTATAGGAGACGTCCTGTTTTATCTCCCCCTATATAATATGAGTGTTTGAGCCGCAAGGCCACATATTCAGCTCTGTCAAAGTCCAGGCTTGCGAGCTGCACTCTGGCCGCTTTCAATTGGCCAAGTGAGAATGGTGCGCGCTACAACCTTGAGTTTCAATGGAAAATTAATTATGCTGCTATTTTTTTTTCTATTTTTTTATATGTGCTTCTGGGACAACGTTCGCCGGTCAAGAACGTTCAACTTAATATGAAAGGCTGCACATCACTGTGTAGATGTGTCCCCCTGGGCACTATTTGTGTCCTCTGTACCGAGGTTTCTTCCCAATTTTAGGAGGGCATCTCCAATTCTTCTTAAGGAAAAAGTATAGACATGCTTGTTCTTAAGAAAGTTTTATTCACTTTTCTTTAAGGAGTTCATCACTCTTATTTTCTTAGTTGTCTAATTTGCGATTCATTCGAATGCATTTCGGGTTATAAACCCTTAATCAGGGACAAATCTGTAATGACAATGATACTATGAGGAAACTATATGCGTTATAGATCGGTTAGCAGTCGTGTAGCGTGCTGTCATGCATGGTTGTTGAGGTTATTGTTGGGGGGCGAAATTATGTATTGTTATTAAGATGGTGGTTTAATGCGAGGTACAAAGGTGGTGCACTGTAATCACACAACAAGGTTATAGATGTAAAAATGTGAGACTTTTCCCCATGCTTTGAGAGACGCAACCAAATGTGAAATGAACACTGCGGTAACATAGTGGTGCGTCGAAAAACGAGCGGACTACAGCTAAATAACACTTGCGAGACACTGTGGTCGCGTCTTTGGCAAACGTCGTGTTTTTGAAAAGATAAGACTACTTGGAGTCGTGTTCTAAATAGTAAACCATTGTGGCAGTTAAACAAGCTGTGTGGATCACTTACGAGTTCACGTCGGATATGAATTATTGCATGTTTGTGCGGCAAATTAAGTTAGTTGATGCAGCAACGAAAGCCATAGTTCACCGGACGTATTTAATGACAGAAGTGTCGCTCGGTTAAGATAGTAAGGACGGACTGCGAGCCGTTTTAGGATGCGCGTATGGAACGCTAAAGCTGTTATTGCGGTGGTTGGATAATTAACGCTTTCAATTGGCGCCATACTCTAGGGGCGCCCGTCCAACTGTGTACTCTCTCTAGTTCCGCCACATTTGCCGTGAGCAATTCTCTCTTTTCTTTCCGTTCTCGAGCTTCCGCAGTGGAAATAGCTATCCGTTCGGCCCTCACTACCGCCTTGATTGCCCCCCATATTGCCGCCAAAGGTGTGTCTGGATTGTCGTTTGTCGCGAGATAGTCAGTGATGCATTTGTGTATCTGTTGTGATACCCCTTCGCGCTGAAGCAAGTTCTCCCGTAGTCGCCAACTCCCCTTCGGTCTATGAGTCTGGGGTACATCGAGTGTCACTGTCTCTGCGTCATGTTCCGAGAGCGCAACCGGGGTAATTTCTACTGTGTTTACTAAAGCTATTAACTCGGATGACCCTATAAAATGGTCCAGTCTGGCGTATGTGTGATGGCCATGGGAGTAAAAGGAGAACTGTGTGCTCTGGGGGTGAGCCTCCTGCCAAAGGTCTACCAAACCCCTGTGTCTCAGCCATTCCCTCCCCTCTTTCGATGGGGCTCCCGTTTGGCCATAGCGTTGACCGGATCGATCTTTCTGCGGATCAATGACCAGATTAAAATCTCCTCCCACTAGTATCTTCCTATCTTGGGGACTGAGACTCTCTGACCTGGCTCTCTTACAGAACTTCTCTTTTCCTGAGTTGAGGGCATAGAGGGACCCCACCACCATGGAGGTCCCACCCACCCATATCTTGTATGCCAGTAACCGGCCCTTGATCTCTGCCACCTTATCTCCCACTTTATCCCTGGAAGTGTCTAGCAAACAGTATTGCTACACCTGCCTTCTTGTCTGTTGGAGAGGAGTAAAACTGTTGGGGAAAACCGCAGGAACTCATTCTGTGCCAGTCTTTGGAAAGGAAGTGTGTTTCCTGTAGAAGGCACACTGATGCCCCTGAGTTCTCTAAATAGGACAATATGGCCTGCCTTTTAACAGTATTATTTAGCCCCTTCACATTAAGGGTGATCACCTGAAGAGTAAGACGCGACATAGTGTGTTCATGAGTGGTGTCCGCTGTGTCATTGGGAGTCTGCCCTCTCTGTTTGCGTGTCCGTTCTGTTCATTATTGATTCTGACCCTCGTGCATGCCCTGTCCCCCACAGCACACCTGTTCCCGTCCCACCCTCCTCCCTAACCTCAACCACACCCCCTCAAGCTTTTCAGGGCAGTGCCTTCCCCTTTTTCGAATTCTGTTCCAAGTGCGCTTCTTACTACCCTCCCTCCCCCTCTGACCCAACCTCGGGTCCCCCCCACATTCCCTCTATAACCCCAACTGAACAGTCCCAAACTTTTACCATAGTCCAATGCCCATTATCCCAGGACGCGGGCATTTGGGTATGAAAAATCGGGGTGAACGTGTGGTCCAAGTGACCCAGGCCCCCTCCCGCCCTGGCTCCCCCACCCTCCAGCCAGCTATAGTTCAGTGCTGTTGTGTCCCCTTGTGCAGATCAAAGTCTATCTGGTGATGTGGTATCCCACTCGCTTCCAGGGCTGCCGTTCTTTCTTGTGTCATGGTGGCAGGATCCGGCCGCATTTCCAAATTAGGCGAGCGTCTGCGGCCCACTCTTTGCCATTCTCCACCTGAAGATCGTTGTGTGCGGTTGTGCGATTCGTCCGGGTTCTGTTGTTCTAGGCCAAGGAGCGTATATGTTTCTTGGAGGGATTGCATTTGGTGCAATTTGCCATTCCACTTGAAGATCAAACGGAAGGGGTACCCCATGAGTAGGTCACTCCCTTTTCCTTCAGGAATTTTGTCACTTACCTGAATGCTTTCCTCTTTTGTAAGGTAATGGAGACAAAGTCCTGATAGAGTGCTATGGAGTGACCCTGATATTTGAGGGGTTGCTTAAGTCTTGCTTCACGTAGTATACGTTCCTTGAGTGGGAAGTCCGGTATGAAGGCCAGAATGTCCGGTGGAGGACAGGCGCCAGTCTTGCCATTCCCACCCGATGTGCTCGGCCAATGCGGATGTCAAAGTCAGAGGCCTCTCCCACAATCTCCCTAAACATGCTGTGGAGGTATCGGGCGACGTCTGCCTCCTCTTCTTTCGGTGGGACCCCGGTAACGCGGATGTTTCGCCCTGACTGATTTTCGAGGCCTTCTGCTTGAGCTTGCAAGTCCACCTGCTGGTTCTTAAGGCGTATAAGTTCCTGCTGTAGTTGCTCTATCTCCTCGCTTTTGGTTTGTTCACAGTCTTTAATGGCGGCTACTCGCTCCCCGATTTCGTCAACATCATGGCGTATCTCTCTCACCTCTCCTGCCACTTCGTGTTTGAACGATTGAAAATCCTCCTGTAGTGTGTTGAAGAGCGTTTCGAGAAATGCAATGAGTGATTGGCACTTCCCCTTCGCCTTTTTCTGCTTGTGTTTTAGGGGCCAGGGAAGTTCGACTTCCTTTCTCCCCTGTTGTGGAGCCTTTGGTGAGCATCTCTTTTAGTGATCTCTCTCCTTTCTTCCTCACTGTGGACATTTTGGGGCCCCCGGTCTGCGTATGCGTCACAGGGGTATCTCCTCTGGGTATGATTTGATGCAAACAGATTCTTGACTACTTCTGATTTAGTTCCTGCAAAGCTCTTCCTCCCTTCCGAACCTTGATGTATGCTTAGCTGCTCTCAGATGTTCTCTGGGGCCTCCAGCTGCTGTAGTCTGTGTCTATTCATTTCTCCGGGTTCGGGGGGGACATACAGTGTGCCAGTATTGTGGCCTTTCCAATTCTATGCACACCTGGTAGTACCAGCCTTACTCGCTGCTGGGTTGTGGAGGTATTCAGCATGCGGGCCTGTGGGTCTGTCTCACCCTTGGCGCCAGAATCCTTTCTCTTATTTCGGCTTTAGCACTAGCGTCGTATGCATTGCACGGTTCTTAGTGGCTCGCTGGGTATCCCTGTAGAGGTTGTGGTGGGCACCTCCTAGTCTGGTATTCCTCTTGCGTCCCTCAATTGGGGAATGTCGTATGCTGCTCCTCCGCGTGGTTGCTAGATTCGCACCCAGGTCAGTCCGCAATCCTCGCCTTCAATTTCCACATTTGCCGGGGTGGGGGCTGCTCCCAGCTTCCTCTAGTCTGCTGTGGCCTCCGCAGGTAGTCGTCCCGTAGTTGACCAGGCGACCCCCAGGGCTGCTACTGTCCCCGCTGATATGGGGTACTGTCGCCCTCGACTGCTGCGTTGCCCTACGTAGCTTCGGCGCCTTTCTTTTCGCTGCCGGGCCGGTCTTTTGGAGTGACCCCTTTGTGCGCCTGCGTACAGCGTTCGCTCCCTTAG
Source organism: Lissotriton helveticus (assembly GCF_964261635.1). NCBI lineage: Eukaryota > Metazoa > Chordata > Amphibia > Caudata > Salamandridae > Lissotriton > Lissotriton helveticus. The sequence goes on from NC_136061.1 coordinate 950,980,104, forward strand.
GCCCTGCTGCGCTCATTCTCGGTTTGCTCACTCCGAGGCTGTGTTCAGCGGTTGTGCCCACGGGCCCGTCTCACCGGCGCGCCGGGTGCTCCCATTTGTTTTGCCGCCCGGGTGCCGCCGGGGCTTCAAGGGCTTGTGAAGTGTCTTTTTGCCGGTGGCAGCGGGCACCCCCAAGCCAGTCACTGCTCCTCCTGTGCCTCCCCAGTATAAATTGCTATGCGCCGCTTCTTCTCTGCTTCTTGCAGAAGGCGTCTGTCTCGCGCCCGAAAAGGCCAGCGAGCCGCGCTCTCGATTTCACACAGCTGCCCAGACAGGGACCGCTGTCCCTCAGCTACACCATTCCCGGCTGCCCTCTATTTTATTGCCTTTGCTGCAGGTACTCACTCGTTGCTGCACAAGGTGTCACTCAGGTTCGCCGTCGCCAGGTCCGCCGGTGCCCCCTCCAATGAGGAGCAGTGTCTTTCTCTCCTGCTCAGCCGTTCTACTGGGCACCTGGCCTGGTCGCCATTTCCAACTTCTAACTGCCGGGCCTTGTAGAGTGTCGTCCGGGAGCGTACGTTGTCAGCAATTGCTCTTGGGGGTGTCGCTTCACTCCCGCTTGTCGTGCCACCATCTGTGGTGCACAACAGGGGACGTTGCTCGAGAGTTTGGCTGGATATGGGGGCCAGGAGCGAGGAGCCTCCGAGCCTTGTGAACGCTCAGATCGCCATCTTGGCCACGCCCCATTAGACTTTTTAACACAAATTCGCCAGTTCATATCACAAGACAAGATGTTGAGCACTATGTAAATATCAAATACTTGATATTGTGCATCTACAAAACACATACAAGCATTTATTCCAGTTACTGTTGCCTGTGGTGGGTATTTTCAATATGCCTGGACAGAACAAAAAGTTTGCGCTTACTTTCATTATCTCTAACCATCGTTTCACAACTAAATTGCCTATTTGCATGTGTAAATATAATGGGATCTAGGTACCAAACTCACTGATCCCTGTGAAAAATGTGATATACTCTTTGAACATAGATGTTTGCAGCTAGTGCTAAACCATCTGGGCTTACATGCCACAAGGAAGTATACAGCTGTATTTTAATCAAAAGCCAATATATGTAATGCATGACTATGTAAGTGCATGTAACTCACACTCATGGTTGCAACTTATTGCACACTGTGATCAGACCGCAAAAGCAAGAAAACTGAAACGCTTCGTCTATTTTGCACCCCCAGGTGGTCAATGGGACAAGTTCTTTGAGTACAAGCACAGGAAATATATTGTTCGAGACATTTGAGCTCCAAGATTGCACACTATGCATAGATCGCCACCTAGTGTTGGGCCCGGATGTTTGCAGTTTGTTGTTGTCCTGAAAAGTTCTTTGGAAGTCACGAGATAAGTGACTCCTCCTTAGGACCACATTGCACATGGGCATCTGCTCCATCCCCAGATTGTTTTTTTCCGCCATCGGGCTCGGATGTGTTTACTGCGCTCCAGTTTGGAACCGACTTTCCTTTGGCGCGCAATCCTCACCCAATTCAACGGTATTGTTTTGATCGCGCTACATTGATGCAATTCTCTATCACTTCGAAGTCTTCGATTCCGGTCGCCGACGTAGGCCTTCGGGCCTACCTAGACCTTACTTTCTGGCTCATGTAAAGAACACCATTCAAGATGTGTCATCAATGTGGGTCAAAATTTCCCCACACCGATCTACATGAGGTGTGCAACCTTTGCCTTTCACCGGAGCACGAGGCCAAACACTGTTCGGCGTGTGCCTCATTCCGCTCAAAGAAAACCATTCTGGACCGACGAGCCCGAAGAACTAGGGTTCGCTCGTCAGCTTCGATCCCCGACGACATCTTCGAAGAGGGCGTCGACCTGCCAGAACACCAGCACGCCGAAGAGTATCGATCCTCAGATACCGAAGACTCCGACGTCGAGGACATCACTCCAGCTCAACGGGTCGTAAGTAAGACCGTCGACCCCAACCCTTCCTCAACACCTTCAAAAAAGGCTTCGGTCACACCCTCACCTTCGGGCCCGTGTGCACTTCGAGACACTGCTTCCCACGCCCCGCCTTCGGGCCCGGCAAAGAATCCCACTAAGCCTTCAGGCGGGTCGGGCTCGAGCCAGCCTATTCCCGGTGCCAATCCAATTCCAACACCGAAGAAGTAGCCATCTTCCTCTACTACGCCCACCGTTGCTCTGACACCTAAGCACACTGCGCCGAAGACTGGCAGAGGCTCATTGATGCCGAAACCGCACTCGGAGCAGAGTAAAAAACCTACTTAAGTGCCAGATTCACATGCGTCGGAGACGAAAAAACACCCAGAACAGAAAAAACAGGTTCCGGTAAAAGACATTGCAAAAGGGCACACTTCTAAGCCAAAAGACTCGACACCAGCTACCGATTCCATGCCGATAAAACCTACGGAGCCGAAAACGTCGACGCCAAAGGATTTGACCCACTCAGAAGAACTTTTTACACCGGATCCCAATCAGAAAATTCTTGTAAAGGATCCTAAAACCGGACAATTGACTCTCAGCTCCAAGAAGAGACCACTTGAGGCGCCAGCACCTCCTCCCCCTCCAAAGAAGGAGGACATTGCAATTTCTCCATTAAGGGTCCCTTCTCCACCACCTCCCCATATTGTTCCTCCTCCTACACCACATCATTCACCTACATCATCTAATAATCCAGATGATGATGTAGACACAGATTCTGGCGACATAGGTGGGAGTGCACACAACCCAGCAGGCACCAATAGTCCAATAGTAATAGTGAGGGTGCCGAGGAAGGGTTGGGGTCGACGGTCTTACTTACGACCCGTTGAGCTGGAGTGATGTCCTCGATGTCGGAGTCTTCGGTATCTGAGGATCCGATACTCTCTTCGGCGTGCTCGTGTTCAGGCACGTCGACGCCCTCTTCGAAGATGTCGTCGGGGATTGAAGCTGACGAGCGAGCCGTAGTTCTTCGGGCTCGTCGGTCCAGAATGGTTTTCTTTGAGCGGAATGAGGCACACGCTGAACAGTCTTTAGCCTCGTGCTCCGGTGAAAGGCAAAGGTTGCACACCTCATGTAGATCGGTGTGGGGAAACTTCGACCCACATTGAGGACACTTCTTGAATGGTGTTCTTTCCTTGAGCCAGAAAGTAAGGCCTAGGTAGGCCCGAAGGCCTACGTCGACGTTACAACACCCCTGATGTGCCTTACGTCCCACAAGATGATGTATACCCTTCCAGACCTCCCCCACCAGAGGACACTATAGGGTTTAACCTACTAGTCCAAAGGGCTGCACAATATCATGGGGTGGACTTACACACTGCAGTGGAGGAAGATTTCCTACTAGAATCTCAGCTCCTTGACGCCTCCGGCAAGCGATTAGCGGCACAAGCAGCTAACATCTGGTGCATTGCCAACACCCAAGCGTAGCTGGAAAGATATGACAGGGCACATTAAGATGAACTAGAGTCCATAATGCAGCACCTACCAGACAAATACAAAAACAGGGCTAATGAACTTATACAGCAAGGTAAAAATATCACTAATACTTCCATTAGTTCTGCCCTAGACGCTGCAGATACCGCCTCAAGGGCAATCAATACCAGCACCCTACTACGTAGACCTGCCTGGCTACGTATTTCAGGTTTTAAACCTGAGGTACAAAACTCCATCCTTAATCAGCCATTTGATGAGACACATTTATTTGGCCCAAATGTTGACGTGTCTTTAGAGAAAATGAAAAAAGACACCGATACAGCAAAATCTGTGGGAGCCTTGCAGCAGCAAGCTCCCAGACGTTCCTTTCGTCACTCATCATACAGAGGCAACACAAGAGGCTACTCCTCAGAAAGTCCCTCCACTTCCTACAAAACCCCGGGTCAATCCACATTCACTAAGGGCTACCAGAGAGGGGGTTACAGGGGTAACAACAACAAAGGCAGAGGCAAAAACAACAACTCCCGCTCTGCCTCTACCCCTACCCAATGACTTTCCTCCCCTTCCTGCCTGGATCAACATCACATCATACAGGTGGGTGTGAAAAATTATTCAATCAGGTTACTGTCTAGAACAAACATCTACCCCCCAAACATACCACCCAAACAGCTTCCAATGTCACAAGAACATCTATCACTGTTAAAGCAAGAAGTAGTGTCCCTGCTAGAAAAAAGTGCAATAGAACCAGTTCCTCTGCACCAACAAAACAAGGGTGTTTACTCTATATCTTTTCTGATTCCAAAGAAGGACGGTTCTCGAAGGCCTATTTTAGACCTCATACCGCTAAACATATACATACAGTCAGACCATTTTCACATGGTCACACTCCAACAAGTCCTTCAGCTCCTGCTGCAAATCGACTTCCTGGCTACTCTAGATCTCAAGGACGCATACTTCCACATTCCCATTCACAAGGCTCACAGGAAGTATCTCAGATTTGTAATAGATGAGCAGCACTATCAATTCAAAGTACTCCCATTCGGAGTCACAACAGCACCAAGAGTATTCACCAAGTGCTTAGCAGTAGTGGCAGCGCATCTACGAAGACAGCACATCCATGTCTTCCCGTAAAAGCCAGCTCATACAATCAATGTGTGGAACACACTCATGCCACCATCCAACTGCTCCACAACTTGGGGTTCACAATAAACCACACCAAGTCTTATATACAGCCATCCAAAGTACAACAGTACCTCGGTGCCACAATAAACACCTCAACAGCGCTAGCTTATCCCATTCCAGCAAGGATAGCCAGCATGCAAACTCTTCTAACAAAGTTTCAGCTACAACACTCCCTCCCAGCACGAGTGTTCATGCAACTCATAGGGATTATGGCCTCTTGCATCTTCACAGTACCCCATGCAAGACTTCAGATGCGTCCTCTACAAGAGTGCTTATCACGTCAATGGAACCAGGCTCAAGGTCACTTAACAGACCTAGTGATTGTAGATGGTCGGACTCCTCGCTCTCTGCAGTGGTGGAACACCAAAAACCGTTCCAAGGGACGACCGTTCCTCGAGCCAGTTCCTCAGGTAATCTTGACTGCGGACGCATCGCTCTCCAGCTGGGGAGCCCACCTACTGAAACACACCGTGCAAGGCAGGTGGACACCGCAACAAAAATTACTCCACATCAATCATCTGGAGTTACTAGCAATATTCCTAGCACTAAAAGCTTTCCAGAAGCAAGTAGCAAACAAAGCTGTGTTACTCCACACAGACAACATGACAGCAATGTACTACATACAGAAGCAAGGAGGCACACACTCCCTGCAACTCTCTCAACCAGCACAGGACATATGGAGGTGGGCTATACCTCAAAACATATTCCTCCTAGCCCAGCATGTTCCGGGTGTACAAAATACTATAGTGGATCTGTTAAATCGTCAAACGCAACAGACCCACAAGTGGAACTTCATATGCAAGTTCTTCAACCATTCTTTCAGATGTGGGGACAACCTCAAATAGAGCTATTTGCCACCCACGAAAACGCAAAATACCCAAGCTTCACCACCAGATATCCACACCCACTGTCAAAAGGCAATGCGATATGGATGAATTGGTCAAACAGATTTGCATACGCTTTTCCACCTCTACCACTCATGCCACTAGTAGTACGCAAACTACAGCAGCATTCTGTGACCCTCATCCTAGTTGCTCCAACGTGGGCCAGACAACCGTGGTACACCACACTGCTACAACTGTCTGTAGTACCGCACCAAAAACTGCACCTGTCTTCACAACTCTTAACACAGAACCGTGGAGAGATCAGACACCCGGACCCAGCTCAGCTCAACCTTGCGATCTGGCTCCTGAAGTCCTAGAATTTGGATATCTGAACCTTCCTCCAGACTGCATAAATGTCATTAAAGTAGCTAGACGTCCAACCACTAGGGCATGTTACACGGCCAAGTGGAAACGATTTGTGATATATTGTCACAACAACAATATTGATCCCCGAAATGTGTCTATTCAATACATCATAGGATACTTACTGCATCTCCAAAGATGTAACTTAGCCTATACGTCTATTAGACTCCATCTTGCTGCAATAGCAGCATATCTGCAAAACAGACAACATCTATCTCTGTTCAGAGGGCCTGCCATTAAAGCCTTTATGGAAGGCCTTAAAAGAATAATTCCTCCCAGAGTACCACCTTTGCCTGTGTGTAATTTAAATGTTGTTCTCACACGGTTAATGGGACCTCCCTTTGAACCTTTACACAGATGTGAATTACAATTTTTAACATGGAAAGTTGCTTTCCTAGTAGCTATTACTTCTCTGCGGAGAGTTAGTGAACTACAAGCACTAACCATCCAAGAACCCTTCTTGCAAATGCATCAAAATAAGGTAGTTCTACGTACTAATCCAAAATTCCTGCCCAAGGTAATTTCTCCATTCCATCTCAATCAATCTGTGGAACAGCCCGTTTTCTTCTCGCAACCACAGTCAGTCGCAGAAAGAGCTCTTCACACATTAGATGTCAAAAGAGCATTGCTATACTACATAGAAAGGACACAACCTTTTCGTAAGACAAAACAACTTTTTGTGTCTTTCTCACCACCACACAAGGGTAATCCCATTTCAAAATCTGGGATAGCTAGATGGATTGTCAAATGCATACAGATTTGTTACCACAAAGCTAAACGTACGTTATCTGTTCCTCCTAAAGCCCACTCTACAAGAAAAATAGGGGCTTCAATGGCATTTTTTGGGAACATTCACCTAGATGACATCTGCAGAGCAGCTACATGGTCTACACCGCACACATTCACAAAACACTATTGTGTAGATGTGCAAACAAAACAACAACCTAATGTGGGCGAGGCTGTTCTCAAAACATTATTCCAAACTACTGCAACAGATAGGGGTGGTCGCCGCGTAGAGTGGGTACTGCTATACAATCTATGCATAGTGGGCAATCTGCAGCTCATATGCCTCGAACGGAAAATGCTACTTACCAGTATGCATCTGTTCTTGGCATGTAGAGCGGCAGAGTTGCACACGCCCACCCGGCTACCCTTGTCTGTTCCATTATTATCTTAATTAGATCCAAATTACATGGGCATCCTTCCTTTTCTTGCAAAGCTCCATCATTTTCCTAATGGCGAAAAACAATCTGAGGATGGAGCCGATGCCCATGCGCAATGTGGTCCTAAGGAGGAGTCCCCTATCTCGTGACTTCCAAAGAACTTTTCAGGACAACAACAAACTGCAAACATCCGGGCCCAACACTAGGTGGCGATCTATGCATAGTGTGCAACTCTGCAGCTCTACATGCCAAGAACAGATGCATACTTGTAAGTAGCATTTTCCTTATTTGTAATAGGTCTCATGTCCTGACTGGGACTTCATGTCAGTAGCCATATTTTGATTCAAACAGACCCACTTGCCATTTGTAAAGTGATGTGAGTGTATGTTGCTTTTTTAAATATTTATTTCATCTACAGTTAAAAATGCAAGAATAAATTTGACATTTACTATATTAAGTATATGAGGCATATAATATGTTCTCTAAATTAACATACATGGGATTGCAATAAATGCTGCAAAGTAATATCAGAAAAAGATTTTAAAGCAATTCAAATTATCCAACAGAGACGTTTTCTCAACATGTATGCTGTTACATATATGAGTGTACTTTAATGACAGTGTATTCAGAGAACCCAGTTAGATACCTTTATTAATCTAAAATCACATGTACAACCTGTTTATTCTGCCCACCACTCCTTTTCAATCGCATAAAATGGAATGTTGAAAGGTTGAGCCACCAACAGCAACTTCACCAGTGTCTCTGTGTCAACATTTCTTATCCAGTGGCAGCGAGAGAGAGAATATGCTGCTTACTGAAGTTACACAAAGTATGTCCCTTGGAAAGCAACTCTGGTTTCCATTTTAGACTGAAACACCCACTAGAGCCAAGAACGAAGAGTGTCTGAATTGCTCTTTTTTTTTAAATGTATTTATTAAAGATTGCTTATCAGATCACAGCAGTGACATTACGTTATCATAGTTAAACATCCAAGAAGGAAAGCATTTCTCGTTCTGCTATTACATCTTAAGAGAGGATAACATTTTTTGTAAACCACTGCCAAAACAGGCTAACGTCAGTACGAGCATGCGGTACATCTTACAAATAAGGCGGTTATAAAGAAGAAGTGGTGCACTGTAACAAAGATACATGGTATGCGAGTTCCATACAGCATATGATAGATAATAAATACAGTTCTATGTACAGATACAAGTGAGTGTCTAACACATGTATTAACGGCGCTGGGCATGAACAGATACAACAATTTTACATAGTATATACCACAGGTATCAGCACGAGGCTAATCTCAACACGGCACACCACAGTTATACCAATATATCATCAGGCTCAGACGAGGGAGTCCCCGCTCTATCCCGTGACCACTGAAAGAACGGCTCCCAGATATCCCGTGGTCGTGAGGCAGTAGGCATCAGGTCCCAATACGTACTCAGCTGCGTGTGGCCATAAGTCACATCAGACAGCCAATCAGCAAATTTAGGCTTAGTTTTGCGCCCCCACTTCATAGCTACCTGTCGCTTGGCATATAACAACAGTAAAGCATGCAAATGCCGGCTTTTAGGTTCCGTATCGCCACCCATCCCAGTATACCAAGGAGCGGGGACGGACCATCTTCCCTACTCAGAATTTGATTAATGGCTGCAAATATTTCTGCCCAGTACCCAGAGACAGCAGAGCAGCTCCAGGCGACATGCAGAAAAGTAGCACCGTCAGCCCCACATTTCCAGCATTTATCATCCTCTCTGATACCCACGCGGTGAAGAGCTATCGGGGTGCGGTAGAACCTGTGTAAAAATTTAAAGTGGATTAACCAAAGTCTGTAATTTGGAGAGAGCTCTAATAGCTGCCTGCAACAGAAGGACCACTGGCCGTCATCTAAGGGCGTCTCCAGTTCTGCATTCCACATCTGTAGAGATGTAGGTACCACAACAGGGGACTGCTCCTGCATGGAGTTGTAAAGGCGAGAGACCAGATTTTTCCTGGACGCCCTCGCAAGTATATTCTGGAGCGCATCCAGGCGCGGTGGGTTCTCTGGGAAACGGTCCCCCAGTGCCTTGCACGCTGATTTAAGCTTGTGATACGTGAATGCATCCCTAAATGTCAAAGGTTGAAGTTCCCCCGCAGCTCAAGAAATCTACCCTCCGGATATAAATCCGCAATTTGGACCCCGCGACGGATACATCTCCACCGCTTGCCTCCAGGCAGGGGAGCATGGGGTTCTGCCGGAGGGGAATCGCAGGAGCATATAGCAAGGGCAGGGCAGCGCGCCGCTGTAGCTCACGCCATGTCCAACGAAGCATGTTAGCTGAATCAACATCTCCAGTTGCCTAGGAGTTTTGTGGTATAAAGCAACATTTAAGGGTAGTGGAGCCACCATATCTAGCTCCACCGCCACGTGCGGTTGGTAAGGCGTTGGGTAAGCCCAAAAATGCAGATATTGGGCCTGCGCGCACAGCACGTAAAATTGCATGTCTGGAGCACCCAAGCCCCCCTGTCTCAGCGGCAGTGTTAACATCGCCCAAGAGATTCTAGCTTGGCTCCCTGCTCACACCAAGGACAGCAAATGGGAGCGTAGGCAGGTGAAAAAGCATTTTGTCAGTGGAATGGGGATGTTAGCAAATAGGTAGAGGAATTTCGGCAAGACAATCATCTTCGCTAGCGCAATTCTGCCAGCTAGTGATAAAGGGAGTTTCGACCAAATTGCCACCTTGCTCTCGAGCCAGGACACTGCCCTTCCAAAATTCAGGGTCCAGAGATCTTGTAGATTGCGGCTGATCCAAATACCTAAATATTTTACCTCATCAGCCTCCCAACGTAGGGGATAATCTGAATGCACTTCAGAAGTATTGTCAGTCAACGGGAACATTACCGACTTGGACCAATTTATGGTAACCCCTGACAGTCCCCCGAATTTAACAAATTCCCTCAAGAGCGGATTTAGGTTGTCAGCTGGATTGTGCACATATAGAGTAACATCGTCAGCATATAGTGAGATCAGCAGGCTGCGTGTGCTGAAGCTGATACCCCTGGCTGTATGGTGTTGTCTAATCCTGGCTGCTAATGGCTCCATGGCGATCGCAAATAGTAAGGGGGACAAAGGGCACCCCTGCCTGGTACCCCTGGAAATCGTGAAAGGGTCTGATAGCATTCCATACACCCTCACCCTGGCCTTGGGAGCCGTATAAAGGAGGCGGATTTGATTTATGAATAGCGGGCTGAAGCCCATGCGCTCTAATATAGTAAAGAGATAAGGCCATTCAAGAGAGTCAAATGCCTTGGTGGCATCAAGGAATATGACCGCAGCTTGTACATCTGGGTGCAAGTAGTGCAACACCGAGAAGACAGTCCTTAAGTTGTGTGGTTGCACGGCCAGGTATGAACCCTGATTGATCCGGAAGCGCCACCATGGGGAGCAAAGGCTGTAAGCGGTCTGCTATTATTTTCGCGTAAATCTTCACGTCTATATTGATCAAGGACAAAGGTCTATATGAGTCAAGATGTTTGTCGTCCTTGTCTGGCTTGAGCAGTGTGATGACCAGAGCTTCCCGCATAGTCAGGCAGTGAACCCACCTCCAGAGCCTCAGCAAAGACCTCATGTAATCGCGGGGCAAGCTCCTCGACATAAGTCTTGTAGAATGCCGCCGTAAGGCCATCCGGCCCGGGGCCGTGTTGAGTGGTAGTGCTTTAATGGTTTTGGCGATGTCCTGAACCGTAACTGGGAGGTCCATGTATTGCCTATGGGCGTTATTGAACCACACCAGTGCTATGGACTCCAAATAGGCCGCTAAAGCATCCTGTGGGGCAGTGTGCGAAGATTGGTATAGGTTGGAGTAATATGTAGTAAACGCCTTTAGTATCTCCCCCTGCCCCGTCGTCGTGACCCCATCAGTGTCAAGGATGGTATGTACAGTTGTGGGCGGAGTCGAAAAGTTTATCATTCTAGCTAAAGTGCGACTGGACCTGTCCCCTTCACCATAACGGCGAGCCTCAGCATGTTTACCAAGGAACTTAAGTTCCCGCTGGGCCTCCTCAGCAAAGTCTAATAGTTTAGCTTTAATCTTGGAGGCTGTGGCTGGCGTAGGGTCAGTACAGAATGATAGTTCCAGCGTCAGGAGCTCCCCCTCTATCTCAGCTATGGTGTGTCGAATAGCCTTTAGAACTCCAGCCTTGCGTGCTATGCACTGACCCCGTATGACCACTTTGAAGGCGTCCCACAGTGTCACTTCAGTAGTCACAGACCCTGTGTTATTAGTGAAGTAGTCTTTTATGTCTTGTTGTATCTCTTCAGTAAAGGCGGAATCTTGCAGTGCATGTGGTGGTAAGCGCCAGGTAAAGGCCTTCGTGGGGGCCCCAGGAATATCGAGTGTCAAAAGGCAAAGAGCGTGATCTGAGAGGGAGCGGGCTAGAATGGTAACATCAGCAGTCCAGGTGGCCACATCTGGAGATACGAACCAAAAATCTAATCTAGACCATGCAGCATGATGGGCAGATACGCACGTACCTAGTTTAGTGCGGGCGTTGCGAGACCTCCATATATCTAGTAAAGGGCCTTCGTGAAGTATGTCTCTTAACGCCTGGCTAGCGTGCGGGTGTAGCAGTCGTGATGTGCCTTTTCTGTCTAGTGAATCATTCAGGACTACATTGAAGTCCCCACCCCATATGACCGTGCGGCAGTCTAGAATCGTTATTTGCGCCCACACCTCCCTGAAGAATTCCGGGTCGTCCACATTGGGCCCGTACACAGCAGCCAATATTACATTTGTGCCCAGTAGGGTACCATGCAGTATCACATATCTGCCATCTGAATCACTGATCACCTTGTGCTCTTTCCAGTCAATACCTTTGCGAATAAGTATAGCTACACCCCTCGCATAGTTAGAAAATATAGCGGAGTATGTGTAGCCCCATCTGGAATGCGGGAGTCTAGGTGAGGCAGTGGAATTAATGTGCGATTCTTGTAAGAAACAGATGTCAATGTTGTGTCTCAATAGAATGAATCGTTTTGGCCACCACAAGTGTGGAAGGGTATGCTCAGATGTGAGTCCCTTGCTCACTGCACCATCAGGATTCAAGCAAGCCGGGCCGAAGACGGCTGTAATGCCAGAAACCGGTCCCCGGAAGCTTGTTTCCTTTCCAGTAAAGAATTGGCTTGGTAGTTTGGTCTGCCCTGTTCCCATGATGCACTGGGCCAGGGACAGACTAATTTGCATGTAGCCAGGTTCTGAACTGGGATGGTGCAGTGAGCTAAAAAACGGGGATGGATCAAGCCCTGATCTTTTGACTGGGTAGGAGTGTTCTGCTTAATTCAGATGCTCTGTCCATCACCACCCCCTTTTATGAATCGTTTTGGCCACTACAAGTGTGGAAGGGTATGCTCAGACATGAGTCTCTTGCTCACTGCACCATCAGGATTCAAGCAAGCCGGGCCGAAGACGGCTGTAATGCCAGAAACCGGTCCCCGGAAGCTGGTTTCCTTTCCAGTAAGGAATTGGCTTGGTAGTTTGGTCTGCCCTGTTCCCAAGATGCACTGGGCCAGGGTCAGACTAATTTGTATGTAGCCAGGTTCTGAACTGGGATGGTGCAGTGAGCTAAAAAACGGTGATGGATCAAGCCCTGATGTTTTGACTGGGTAGGAGTGTTCTGCCTAATTCAGATACTCTGTCCATCACCACCCCCCTTTTTGAATCAATAGATAACTGTGCATCAATCTGGATTTCCTGTTGTCGTTCTAGCCTCTAATGTTCCACGTCAAGACCTTCGTCACACCCATTGTAGAACTTCGAACGCAGTGTATAAAGATATTGATGAACTCCTAGTACATTGCCGCACTTGCAAACAGACATTACCAACCATGCCGCACCAACAACTCGCCAACAAACCCCGTACCCCTAACCACCCGCCACCCACATCAACCCCCCAATCAGGTTGTGTCTCGACCCCCCCTAACACGCCCGAGGCGCTAGAACAGTGGAAATACTTAATTGTGGGAGACACCCCGCGGAGGCGCGGCGTCTCGAGCACACACCCCTGTTTTCACAGGGTGGCTGCACTGTTTAAAGCTGTAAGATCACTGTAAGGATCCAGGTTATGACTAGCCCGCTAGGACCAGGGCCATCTACAAACCCATGTAGTAAAAAGCAGAAACATAGGCAATCAACTAAAGCAAAAGCCGACAACATCAACATCATATTATTCAGTTGTATAGGTGGAGCAATAGAGACAGTGGGTACAGAGTTACCATATCAGAGAGAAGGCGACTTTACCCAGATGGGGCAATAAGTTAGGACAGTCTAGCTTCAGTCATTGTCACTCATAGGGTGATCCTCTCGTACCCCAGCAGGAGATCCCCTCTTGGATCTAGGCCCACAAATGTGTTTTGCGAATTTGAGAGCAGACTTTGCATCCAGGAAATGGTGGGCCGTGCCCTCATGCATAACTCTTAGCTTAGCTGGGTATAAAAGGGAGTATGGGATCTCGGCCTGCAACAGCATACGCTTGGCTGGTAAAAACTCCTTGCGGGCCGCTTGTACCAGTGGCGTGAAATCCGGATAGAAGGAGATATTATTACCTTTGTGCGTTATTCTCCCTCTTTCCCTCGCCAGACGCAAAATTAGGTCTCTATCCTGGTAGTTGAGTAGCTTCACCAGGATTGGTCTTGGTGGGGCCCCTACCGGGGGTTTCTTCCCCAGTGTTCTGTGTGCTCGTTCCACAGTGAACACCGGAGACCGGCTAGGATCAAAGAGATCATGCAGTAGCTCAGTGACGAAGACCTCCATCCTCCCCATCGCTGTAGTCTCCGGGATTCCAGTGACGCGAACATTGCACCTTTGGGAGCGCGCTTCCAATTCATCCACTTTCGCACATAAAGTTTCAATTTTTTTCTCCATGTTGGAAATGTGCGTTTTGGTCTCTTGCTGGAATTCACTGCACTCCGTGTGATGGTTCTCAAGACTGTCCAGCCGGGTTTCATGTGTGGCGACCTGGGAGCGCACAGAGTCCAATTGTACTGCCATGGCATCAAGTTTGGTATCTACTCTTGAGGCCCGAGTGCACTTCGAGAAGAAGTGCGGCGACATCTATATCAGGAGGGGTCTCTTGTGGCGACCCCCCAGCAGCCATTTGTTCTTGCTCAGCTGGTTTGGATTGTTTCTTTTGCTCGAATGTGAGCCTCGGCTGGCGGGGGTCACCCTTACCCATGACGCAGTAGTTAGGCCCAGAGACCCCACAGCCGTCGTGAACGCAGCAGTGCGGAACAGACAGCGTCTACCGTCCTGGGGGTGTAGAGCGGTACGACTCAGTGTGGGGACCACTAGGCAGGCACCCCTTTGCAACCTCGGCGGCGCTCCCTCATGTGCCAAAGGATACACAGCACAGGGGCGGCAGCGCAGTGACAGACGCCGCGAGTGATATCCCAGCTCACGGCACCGGATAGACTCGCGGAAGTGGGATCCTTGTGCTCGGGGCGGCGCTCCCAGCTCGTTTAGCGCCGCCTGTGACAGCGGGCCGCAGATCATCCGACCCACCTGACGCGCGTGCCCCGGCCGTCAGCGATCACTGGGCCCACCGAGCCGGAGGCACGTCGTGGAACATGGAGGTCCTCTACAGGGCCCGAGCAGCGGCAGCCGTCATGTGCAACGCCGAGATCCAGGCACAACAGCTCTACGCCCAGAAGTTTCACCGCCGAGCCCCTGCGTAGGTCGTGGGCACGTACCTGTAGCCCCTGCAGCGGTGGGATCCGGCCATTCACAGCAGCGTTCACAGGTTAGTCGCACACGTCTCTGCAGCCGAGGCAAAATGGCGGCCCGCCACACCGTTGCACCCACCAGGCCAGCCGTGTAGTCAGAGAGAGGGGGGTGGGAAGACGCCGCACAACAGGGTCGCTTCAGCAGGGGTGACTACAGCCTAAGCGGCGACCGCTCCCACCTCTCAGCGTGCCGGCTCGGCACCGTGTCCTTCCGCTCCACCTCGAGGTCGGCTCGGCCCATGAATCCCCGGCCTCAGTTGAATCAAGGCGGCCGGGCGCGTCATCCAGCGCAGCTGTGACCATGCACCGGTCAAGACAGCCGAAGGCTATAACTTCTGCCTCATTCGTGTCCCGGCCGTGAAACTTGGGTCGATCAGGCCACAGGTCCCGCGGAGTCAGCAGGTGTTGCAATCGGGCTTGTGGCGCCCGAAACAGCTAGGATTTATGCAGGATTAATTAAGCAGCCGGCGGAGCTCGCGAGTTAGGCGGCCATTTCGCAGCTCGTTCGGCCACGCCCCTGAATTGCTCTCTTTTTTGCAGCTAAGCATTTACTAATCGTATGAATGAGCAAGTGCAAATTCATCAGTGTATAATAAAGGAGTAAAAATAATACAGTTAAAAACAATACAGTTCACTCTGACATGAGGCAATCAAAGGTCACCAACAAATGCGGAAGTGCCATAGTAGCTTCAGTTAACGACTTGCATAGACAAGACCAAATATTAAAAATAACAATAAAAATTTGTGATACTAGTGTTTATATGAACAAGGTAAAATCAGACAGTCAAAGGGACTTGGGAGTGGGAGTGTCTTTCTTATCCACATGGCCCCCAGGGGCTTGGCTGCAGGTATGGCAAGCGATAAACTTCAACCAGAGAGACCTCAAAATACGAAGTGCAGCCAAGCGGCTATGCAGGGCCCGGTGGCTCTGTGGACTAATGCATCCACTGCGAGGCCTGTGTTTGACCTCATGGTCACAGATGCAAATCCCAGCGGGTCCCCTTAGCCTTTATTCCATCTGAGGCCGCTAAAATGAGCACCATTGAGTTGGGTAACAATAAACATCTATTATTCAGCGCCAAGAGACCTATTTGGGGTGGATGTGCGCTTTACAAATACACATGTTCTGTTACGTTATGAAACAGGAAGCCAGTGTCTTTCTTGTAAGATTGGGTCACCATAAGTAGCCAATAAAGTGGATAACTCTGGTGATTGATGTGCTTGCTAGAAAGATCTGTGTGCATTGTTATCCAAGGTTCAACTCACCATAAAATTGCCTAGAGGGTCATTGTAGATAGCTCAGTTGGTTACTGTATTTGTTGCATAGATCCTGGTCTTCCCTGTAGGTCACATGTTAACATCCTTTTCATATATCTTAATGAATTATGCCCCTGCAGCAAGGACCTGCATGCAACAGCAAGGCATATATATATAGACCCTTACTGTTTCTCAATCTTTTCATTTTCAAAAAGGGTTACTTTGGGTAGTAATAAACACTTATTATTAAGTGCTATACAAATGGTTATTAGTGTAAAAAAGCTAATGAACAAATACATCTGATATTCTAACAATGCTTGCAGATTTCTTGCATAGAAATATTGGATAGGTCAAAAACGTAGCCCGGCCCTTGTTCTGCCTTTAGGACAACCCTTATGCCCACCCCAAGCTCCACCCCCAGTCTATCCCTCCTTTTGATGAGTACCTGAACTTATTTTTGCCCATTTAAAGCACTGGGAAGGGAGGCAGTGAAAATGTACAGCCACTTGACGCTGGGGGCCTCTTACACCAGTGCAAGCATGCCCTCCCTTCTCCCACAGGCATCTCTGATCAGCAGAAGTCACTCTGTGCGGTCAGCCTGCATTTGTGTTGGAGAGGCAGTGAAAATGTAGTATCTTGAATACTTCAATGGAGGGGATCACATCTGCTAGCACTCCGTTGTGGCTGGCTCAGTAATTAATGCTGCCCAGGTGATAATGATAGGCTGGGGTGTTAAGCTGGAGTGTTAGGCTGGAAGGGTTCAAGCAGTAATCGTTGCCATGGTGGGGGAGGCATCGCATTACTTCCATATCATGTTTTTCCTTATGAATTTGGAAGGCATCTTGCCAGGGACGTGGCTTGAAGAACCTGCAGCTCTTTTCGCTCATATAAAATGACCATGAAAAATGTCAAACATTGTGTTGATGCAGCTCGTTGGACCATGTTTTTCATTTTAAGCTTGTTTTCAAAATGGGAGCCGCTGCAGTGTAAGGCCAGCATAGAGTAGTGTTTACTGATGTACTTCACTGTACCATGTACTTTTTATTGCACATACGGTGCTTGCCGTGACGTTCCACATGCACATGTTTAAAGAAAAATTGTTACCTGTGTCAATGGAGCTGTTGGTGACTCGTATTAAAAGTGTCCCACTGGCGGTATGCGACACTCTTAAAGAACTATTTGACACACGAGATGGGTGATATAACAAGCATTTGCAATGCAATAGGTCTCGCATTTGCGATAATTTACACTATTTACATTGTAAATGACAAT
Organism: Lissotriton helveticus; assembly: GCF_964261635.1. Taxonomy (NCBI): domain Eukaryota; kingdom Metazoa; phylum Chordata; class Amphibia; order Caudata; family Salamandridae; genus Lissotriton; species Lissotriton helveticus. The sequence goes on from NC_136061.1 coordinate 950,997,421, forward strand.
GCCTTTTATTTATGTGTTTTGAAAACCTGCAAGTGGTGCATAAACATGCACGTAGTACTTCAAGTCGTTACTTACGAGAAGCAAGGCTGGCAGTAACGCCCCTCTCTTACTGCCAGTCTTGCTTCGGGAGTAAGGACTAAAAGTACAAGGTGCGTGTTTGTGCACCGCTTGCAGGTTTTCAAAGCACACATTGTCATTTACAATGCAAATTGCTTAAACTCTCAGAAATGCGAGACCTATTGCATTGAAAATGCTTATGTGAGAACGTGGGAAAACTGGGTTGTTAGTAATATGTTGATCACAATAGATTTTAAAAATCTCCATCACAAAATGTAAATAACGGTGTGATTTTTTCCATTTGCGCAAACATACATGTTTTGCAGGGCATTATGGAAAAGTGAGTGGATCAATGCAAGTTGCATCATCCTTGACAACACTGGGTGTTCAGTTCTTACATCAAATGAGGTTGTTACTGAGCTTTCGGAGTAAAACCCAGCACACAAAAAGGTTGGCTTGGGCTCCTCCAGAAGTGCTAGCTGCAAAGAACAAATACTAATCATATTATTAGAATATTGAAATTAAGCCTAATGAAGGTGAGCTTGAAAGCAGAGGCATTCACCAATCTCTGTATTGGGCCTTCATTTTCCATTTACACTCTACATACGACTTTCATACCACCATTCACCATTTTGTGATGTGATGTGACTGTAATGCACTAGTCATACAGAGATCTGAACATCTACTATGACCTAGCGTTTGCTGCATAGCTCTCTGTAATGTCATATGTATTTGTAACGCGCACTAGGGGGGGTATCCTGCCTCACTCTCCTGGGTAGGGAACTCACGGTTTCTCCCACCCAGCGAGAGCAGTTACAAAATGCTGCTCCAGCCCTAGCGGGAACAAAGAAATAGTCCTGGCTCCCACCAGCACCCAGTATGGTGCTGGCACGGTAGCTGTCTGAGGCTGCAGGGGCAATTCGTACTTTGTGGGTGTTCCGGGTGGGCACTGGGACTCACACCAACAAATTAGAAAATAGCTGGATCCTGCAAGCTGGCTGGAGACATGGGGGCATTGGGTTCCAATCCCTCTTTGCCCCCCTCAAGGCTCCAACCGATCCGGCCAGTTGGCTGGGGCTGGAGGGGGAGCAGGGCTTTCCCATGTGTGGGTGTCCCGGTTCAGCCCTGCCGCATATTTAATATTTACTGCTCCTTAAAGAAGTGCTCCATAATACCCTACAAGGGCTATTTACATTTTGTTAATTTTTGTTTTTGTTTTAGCTTTGTCATGTCCCTACAAGGGGCTGGGGAAGCACCAAGCATTGTTTTTAATGTTGTGGGTGACCTGCAGGGCATAAAACCCCTGCAACATGAAACAAAAATCAGTAAGACTCCTGGGTCATTAAAATCATGACCCCAGGAGAACGTAATATATTTTTGTAATCACTCCTACCTGGAGCTTTATGCACTTCAGCTCGTGTGCAAGGCTCTCTTGGTGTTGTTTGCATTTTGTGGGCTGAAAAATGCTGAAAAAACAAAAAAGGCTTGGACATGTTGGTTTTAGATGTATTCCTTGCTGGAATGGGGGTTAAGGTATTGGAACTTCATCACTGTGGTCTCAGTTGGTAATTTATGCAGGTCGAGGTAGGTGGAAGTTTGACCAATATTTATTTTGCCAGTTTTTCCTGGTCTCATGTTATGCTCCTTGCTGGGCTTGAAGGATTAAGGCTCTGGTCACATGATTCCACAAAGAGAATTAAGAGAAATAGAAGCCTCAAAAGGATGTAGAATGTTCAAAGACGATTTAGCGGGTATCTCAAAAAACATACTTTGCACAGTTAAACGAAAATTGAGTAGGGATTCATCAAATAAATTGGAAGAAGCTAATTTGAAGGATCCTTCTCTTCTTTTGTCCACAAGTCCAGCAGCAGTGAGAGACTAGAAACATCCCAAATGAAGTGATAAATGAGGAGGGGACAATGAAAGGGAAAAAGGCAAAGCCTCAGGAGTCGAGTGAAAAGTTAGTAATAAACATCTTCAATACACAAATAAACAAACATCAAATTGAGTGTATTATTGTTGTATTAGCTTTATTCGATATAAAATATCATCAAAGCAATTTTACAGAATAAAAAACAAGTACCATAATTAGGAAAGGGATAAATTAATAACAATGAAAAATTGTGCAGTATAAAATTACATAGACACAGTACTTAGCACATATTAAACGTTCAAAAATTTAGCAATTTAGCTAAAAAAAATTAAAAGCCAGAATATGAAAATGTAAAAAAGGGAATAATACCCAGACTGATCATAAAATAAGAACATTTCATTCAGAAGGTACTACTCAGCAAGGGAAACTTCGGACCCAAAGGATTGTGGTACGCCCATTGTTTAAATCTGGTGTTCCGGGATAATGGAAGGAAACTGATTGGGCTGGCACGCCTTATCTACCATCCTTCTCCTTATCATCCAGGCTATGCCCAGGAACTTTGCCACTCCGCAAATCATCAGTGGAGATGAAGCGTCAGTTCTTAAAATGCGGAGGGCTACACAGTGATTCATGGGCCCAACATTTTGCACACTGGTGTCAGCCATTTTAGTCTGGCTCTTCTATAAGCCGGGCAGGCAAAAAGAAGATGGGCAATGGTCTCGTTATGGTAACTGCAACCTGGACAAGATGACAATGATAGGTGTGACCCCTTCCAGTTTGCTGTCACACTATTAACAAGAAGGGTCCCATGTCTCAACTTGATGTATAAAGTCCTGTCTCGCGGAGTCTGAATGAGATCAAGGTATGGTTCCAGGGCACAAGTAATTTTGTGATCGAAGAACCCCTCCGTCAGTTTCCCTATCTTAGGATTTCTGAGCTCTTGAGACTGAACCCAGTCCCAATAGGCTCTTTTCAGATCTTGCTTGGTAGGAGGGACTTGGGTAGCCCAGGCTTCCTTGAACCCCAGGGAGAACAGAAGATGACGAAGGTCAACCAGCCACTTGATTCGACCTCCAGAATCGGCAAGTATTAATTCATCAAGGGCCGCCACGTAATTGGAGAGCTCCGGGGTCTTTCTTAAGCGTGCCCAAAATAACAATGGGCGGAGCGTTTCCCCAAATCATAAAATAGGGGTTTCAGCGGGGTAGATGGAGGGAGGGAAGTGAGGTCTCTCAGAAACTTGTTTCAAGATTTGGCAAGCTCACCTAAGTTTTCCGAACCCCAAAGTTCGGCCCCGTATAAGGCCGAAGGGAGCGCCTTCCCATCGTAAACCTTTAGGGCCGGGGCAACTAGCCTACTCACAGACTTGCGCTGTACCGTTGCAATTGCCCCCGAAACCCGCGCTGTACCGTTGCAATTGCCCCCGAAACCCGCTTATGGTTCAGGAGCAGTGAGTGTATTATAGAAAGGCACATAATTTGTCCCTACCTTCAAAACTAACACATTGGATATTGGTGTCTAATTCTATAAATGTATAAGAATTATTTGAAATATTTCTTCATCAACCTGGAGACTATAGCATCCAGTCTTGATGGTGCAAATAAGGAATATAAACCCAAAAGCAGCTTTGCCTCCAATTTCACCCAAAACGTTGGATAATTTTGAAATCTTGGTGAGTAGTGACCTGGATAAGCCTAAATACAAAGAAAAGGTCACTGTAATTTCAGTCAAATAGATCACGCTGCCAAAATCTTCACCTGATAATATCAAACTACAGTTTATAGTTAAAGGCAGTGGCCATAAGATTATGGGCACTGATTACTACAGAAGAAAAGTCGAAGAGCATATAAGTTACATCAATGCAGACATAAAAGTGGAAGGAGATCAACCATTGGCATTTGAAAAAATATGTATTTGATCTTGAAAAGAGGAGAATAACTAAGTCTTTAAGGATAGTGTTTGCAGGAATTTTTGTTTTTATCTTTAATCCAATTTAGTCGGTATATATTTCCTAACGCCCAATAGTTTCTGGTTGTGGTTCTATCCATAAACCATTGGGGAAGTATTTAGATTAATGTCTTCAAACAACTGTGGGGAACATGAACCATATAATAGGTCTAACCATGCATAAAGGATGCTACAAAGTTTTGCTAACAAAATCTCACATCTGAAATTGCCAGAAATGCAACAATTGTGGTTGTGCATGATTTCCTTTGAATGCCCTGCACACTCCCATCACCTATTGAGAAGGGGTTGATGCTGTTGGCTGGACATTTCTGCAATCTAAGGAAATACGATCAAATGAAATGTTTCTCTTTAAATTGTTACATTTTGCCCTGTGTTACACTAATATCTGCCAAAATTTGAGGCAGAACTTAGATGTAAAGTGGACAGGTGGCCTGATCACTTGTGAGCTTCATTGATAAATTTTTTATAATCTGGAGTAGTACACACAAAATACTATTTCTGAACTAAATAAAAACGCTACTGACATGAAATTTAGCCATAACATTAATACCCTTAGAAAACATCTCCCGTACTCCGTTTATCTCGTAGCTATGGTTTAAAGAGAATTACTCTGATAAACAGATGTTCAGAGAAGTTGGAACTGTACATGCTGCCAGATTCAGGAAAAGTTTACCAACAAGAAATCCTGTCTGAGCCTATTGAATATTTGCATACCAAAACAAGGCAAGAATCTCTCAATAATTCGGTAAAACAAACTAAAACTGGCTTTACTTTGTCTCCAAATTTCTGACATCTAGTATGTCAGTCAAAGACGGGCAATTTTACAGATTGAGAAGGATTGTGCAGGTTTATATAAAGAATGACCGTTTTTTACATTTCTTGCATTTTAGCTCCTCAAAGAACATTAATGAAATCATAACAAAAAATGTATAGATTATAATGCCTGATAAAGAAAGTAAAATCAAACTCTGACTTCATGGTTAATGTGAAAGTGGTATCTACTCCTTGAAATGCCCTTCTAGACTCCTGTATGTGGGCAAAATGAAATGCAAACACAGGAGTTCCATTCATAAAAACAACATTTAGTCAAGTGTAGCTGTTCATTTTAATGAATCAAAGCACAATGTCAGCCAGCTCAGGTTTCAAGTGTTCGAAATAGTGAATCCACTGGTAGGTATGAACAAAAACAAATTTGCAGAGATATCATGTGGATAAAATTGCTTGTCACCACTTCATTAAGAGGTTTGGATGGCAGATGTCATGTTTTTTATAAAGTAAGAAACAAGGTGATCACTGAAACCCCACCTTAGTTTATAAGATGTGTGATGGATGGTCACCTAATAAGTCATTTGTCTGTATCCAGTTATTTATTCAAGCAGCACCGTGGTTGTTTTATTAAAGATAAAAAAAAGGCTGTGGTTGGAGTAGCAAGTGTTGCCAGCCTTTCTTTGCATAATAAATTTGATTGTAATAAGTGCTGCTTGGGAGTTATTGAATCATCGATAGACTTAGTTAGAATTTCTACATATTTTCTGAACAGTTGAAGTAGATTAGTGTTTCATTATTGATAACCTTGAATATCCGTTGACTCAAACATTTCAATATTGTTATACTTTGCAGACTGCATTTCTACATAGTCTGCATACTAAATAAATCTAATTCATCATTAGTTTAAAAAAAAAAAAGACAAGATAAGCCTTTGTTCAGCATAACAAGCTGCACAAGTAGAGTTGAAGTTTTGTTTCTCATATTATCGGCAGGTTTCCATGTTGGAATTTAATTTGTTGAATTAATTTACCTGCAACTGTTTAGAAGATCTTTAGAACATCTTTCCAGTCAGTATTCATTACCATATGTAGTTACACCGCAATCATAAATTCTGCTCATGCAACCTCACCCTACCTGTCTATTTGTGTGAATAGCAAAATAATGGAATTTGGTTTCCAACTACAATGGAAACTTCTTTCCCCCACATGCTTGCAAGACAATAGCCTATGTATGCACCACTCTAGAAACTTTACCCAGACGGAATGTTATATTATGTGTATTTGTAGAGCACATCATTTCCAGCAAGAGTATCCTGGGGCTGAGCAGGGGTGCCTAGTCCCGCCTATGGTAGGTGGGTTTATTGAAAAGCCAGGTCTTCAGCTTCTTGCAGAATTTAAGAGATCCTCTGATGTGGAGTGTGGGGTTGTTCCACACTTTAGGGCCAATGTAAGAGAACTGAGTCGTGGTGATCTGGTTCTGTGTATGCGTGGATTTTGTGGAAGTAGGAGTTCTGCGGAGTTGTCTGGGTGGTTGGTGGAAGGAGATACGATTATTCAGCTGGGTAAAGCATACGTTGTGTTGTGCCTTGAATGTGAGTTTGAGGTTTTTGAATTTGGCACGTTTGTGTGTCTGCAACCAGTGTAGTTCTTTGAGGTGTGGTGTGATTTGAGTTTTGTGGGAGCTTGAAGGTGAGTCTGGCAGACTGTCTTGATTGTTTGTTGTCTTCTAGTGTGTTGCTTGGTGTTTCCCATTGTCCAACATGTTGGTGATTATGGTGCGACTAACAATTTTTCTAGTGTTGGTTGATAGCCATTTGAAAATCTTCCTCAGCATCTCCAGGGTGTGGAAGCAGAATGGATTGACTTCTGCTGTCATGTCCAGTTTGCTGTCGATTTATTCAGAGGTTCCTGTCCGGGGTTCTGCGTGTGCATCAGAGACACCAGTTGGAGTCCCATGATGAGGTGTTCCACCCGAAGATAACTAATTCTTTCTTGTTGGTGTTGAGCTTGACATTTGGTTTTCATCCAGTTATCGACTTCAGTACTTGCTTCTTGTGTCGGGGTTCTTGTCTTAGAGAGAGTACGAGTTGTATGTTGTATGCATAGGAGATGATGTTGTCCGTGTGGATGATGTTGGCCAGAAGGGATCATTTATGCATTCAAGAGGGTGGTGCTAAGTGATTAAACTTGAGGCACTCTGTATATGAATTTGCGGGCTTCTGAGGAATAAGGTGCCAGGCTGATGGCTTGTGTTCCGTTAAGAAGGAGCAGATCCAGTGGAGAGAGTGGGTCCTTGGATGTCTGTCATATCTGGATGCCTGATGAGGATGTGTAGTGCTATAGGTACTCCAATGTATTGGGACCATGTGATGACCTTTGACTATCATTGTTTTAATTGACTTTCTTTTTGATTTTTTTTTGTGTCTCCTTAAAGCTGAAGAGTGGGAGTGTTTCACAGAGTAGAACAGCCTTGTCGGGAACAGAACATGTGGGATGTGCGTTTGAAAGCATGAGAGAGAGAAAGGTTTGGAATGCCCTTCTCTGTCTTTGAGTGTAGTGTGATAGGCAGTGGTGTCCAAATGTACATCATGTTGTACATTGGGAAATGAAGTGTGGTGCTATGGGCAGTGGTGCACATAGTTGCATTATGTTGTACCTTGGGATGTTCATGACGTTTTTACTATTGGCTTTGACATGCCCTCATGCAATCTTGAATTCTGGCTCCTGAGCTTTGCACACACAAGCAGGCCCCCAGGTTACTCACGTTATTTAGGTTATTCACGTTCAAGATTGTTTTCAGTACTTTTAGAGCTGTTTCTGCTTTCACAAGCTTCACTAAGATAAGGAGCTGGAACATGAGCGCAGGAGAATAAGTTAGAATTCCTTTGCCTTAGGAATGTTTGCATGGAGCTCGGCCAACTCCGGTAAGTTTCCTTGGCACAGTGGAGGTATTCTCGGAAACTTCTAGTGCTTTGAGATTATAAAACTGTGGTTTCTTGACTTGGAAAGTGGGATTTTGTCCTGGGGGACGGATGCGTCTACTCAGTGTGGAAGTTCCCAGCTTGTGTAGTCTCTTGACCCCAGGGCTGTGAATCCCCAGCCCCCTCCCAGTCGTGTGTGAACTAAGATGAAGTTATTGCAGCCAGTGAAATATTTTCTCTGATTACTGGCATTCTAATGTGTGTGTCTGTGTGCACATTCAGGTCTCCAGTGGTTATAATCATCTGATGTATTCTGTGTATATATTTTATCTTTTCATGCTTTCCTTTGACAGGGTTTATTCCTTGTGTCTGATTGCTTGCATTTAACAGTGCCTATTTCGTGCAGTGGACATCCAGTATTATTATAATTATCTGCTTGTATTTTATCCCATGCATTTAACAGTTGGATTTGCTTAATTATAAGTGTTATTATTGCTTGTGTATGTGTATATTTAACCTCTTCGATGCTCATGACGGCTCCCGGCCGTCATGAGTCACGGTGGGCGTGTGCTGATGACCACGCCCGCGATTGGAATGTTCAGTTTTGCAGTGATGAGGATATATATATATATATATATATCCAAACAATCAGGAAAGCACAATTGAGAAAGGCCACGGGAAGCATAGTAAAAGTCCATTTATTGTGCACTCGAACACTTGCCAGCAATCCAATCACAAAGCAACAGGCTTCTCCGTATAAACTGCTCTGCCAGACGCGTTTCTGGAAATACACTCCTTTCATCAGTGGCATAGACGATAGTGCAAACGTCGTGTTGAATTATCAATTTAAAACACCTGCCCATGTGGGCGTGGCATTCCCAATGCCTCATGGTGTTTGTAGTTTGTATTTCCAAGTGGACAGAGCGGTTTATACGGAGAAGCCTGTTGCTTTGTGATTGGATGCAATTCAGGGCTGGAGCCTGCCTATCGTCTATGCCACTGATGAAAGGAGTGTATTTCCTGAAGCCTGTTGCTTTGTGATTGGATTGCTGGCAAGTGTTCGAGTGCACAATAAATGGACTTTTACTATGCTTCCCGTGGCCTTTCTCAATTGTGCTTTCCTGATTGTTTGGATATATATATATATATATATATATATGTGTATGTGTATGTGTATATATATATATATATATATATATATGTGTATATATATATATATGTGTGTATATGTAGATGTGTGTGTGTGTGTGTATGTAGATGTGTGTGTGTATACCTCCTGGTGGTCGCCAGTAGGTAGTTATAGTTAGGACCTAGTTTCCATAGGAATTTTTTTTTAACTTTGGTGTCGTTTGACCAATCTGCATGAAATTTTGCCAAAAAAGGGTCATCGTGGGTCCTATTGATTGGGAATGTTTTGGGGCAATCCGTGCAGTGAGGACTGAGAATATGCGGCACAAAATAAGGTTGCATTTGTAATGTTAATTCCCATAGGAACCTTTAGCTACAGCTACAGTCCGAACTGCTAAACAGAATTACACCAAGTTCTGCAATGAGGTAGATGTTGGTTCAAGGAAGTGCCTTTTGCCTATTTGGTGTAAATCTGTTCTGTAGTTTTTGAGAAATTTAAGTTTGAAATTATAGTGATATCTCCTACCGCGGAGTCTTCGAGCTCGTGTAAGGAAATGCACTTCTCTCATTGGCTGCCTACACTTCAACCAGGAAGTGTTGGCAGCCACCTTGGGACTCTGCTTCAACCAAGTCCCCCAAAATAAAGAAAAGTGGGCAGGGTAGGAACATCCTGAACACCAAGCCATGGTCTTGGGGTCCCCCCGGGAACTCGCCATTGCATTCAACCATTTAAAAAAAAAAACACACACAATTTGCCCCAATTTCATGATAATCGCAAATTTGCTGCAATTCTAATTTTCAAAAAAAGCATACGTTGGCTCCCACGCTTGATTTAAAATAACCTCTGTGTGGGCCAGGTCCCGGGGGAATTTTAAAATTATAGGAGGGAGGCTCACTGGGTCCCCCCCTCCTAGGGCTTATGAAAGCCCTGGGTACCACCACCTCCCCGGGCACTTCTGATAATAAATGTGGGCGGGTCTACTAGACCTGCCCACAGCCCCGGGGACGGTCACCTCCCTGGGGCTAATTTGAATTGTGAAGGGTTGTGGGGCCTCATGGACCCCCTCTGCCCCGAGGATCACCACCTTCCCGAGGCTCATTCAAACTATATTGGGAGGCCTTGGGGACCCCAGGGCTTCCACCTCCCCAGGGCGCGATAAATGATCATTGGGGGCCTCGAAGAACCGCCCTCTGCCCTGGGGGCCGCCACCTCCCCAGGGCTCAATAAATGAATATTGGAGGGCCTCGCAGAACCACCCCTTGCCTGAGGACCACCACATCCCGGGACTAATTAATATTTTGGTGTGGGGTCCTCACCAGGAGCCCTAGATGGCCCTGGGAAACACCACCCCCAGGGACGGCTCATGCATTGTCCTGTGGTGTCTACTCCCAGGACACTGCTGTTTGCAATGGCATGGCAGAAGCTTTGCTCCCGCCATGCCATAGCAAGCAACTGTTCGGGTTGAGCAAACGAGCATTTTGCTCTTGGTTGCTCAAAGCGGAGCACACTTTGCTTTTTACACCCAGGAAGAGGCATGGCAGCAGCTTCCTGGGTGTAAAAAGCAATACCGGTGTACACGGGATCCGGCAGGGACCGCGGGGGCCTTACAGGCTCCCCAACGTAGAGGCCTGGCCCCAGGGGATGGGTTTCCCAGGGCCACAAATGGCCCAGGAGGTGGGGGAGGGGCACTCAGCCCCCCTCCCTTTAAAGAATAAATACATAAATAAGAAATGGCCGTTCCCCGGGGATAGGTGTCCCAGAGGCAGAAAATGCCCCGGAGGGTGGGGCCACTCTGCCCCCCTCCCTCCCCCTTCTCTCCTTTTGCGCTTATTTTGTTTTATTAGAAATGGCCAGGCTCCAGAGGAAGAGGTCCTAGGGGCTGAAATTGGCCTTGGTCGCGGGGGGTCGCGCTGCCTCCTCCCTTTTTTTTCATTAAACATTTAAAATTGGGTCAGTCTCTGCGGGATGGGGGCCCAAAAGGTTCAAGGGAAGTGGAGCTATGTTGCCCCATTCCTAAAAATAAAACAAATAAAATACCCGCAGCTCGTCTGAGGCCCTGCCCCTTTCTCCACTACTCTGCCTCCTGGTGCGCTCCTGGTTGGGGGTTGAAGTCCCCTTCGCTGCTGAGAGTCTTAGCGGCCAACTAGCCCTCCTTTTAACTCCAGTAAGCCCCAAACAGTGGTGCTTTCACGTAGATGAAGTAATAGTGGTTTTAGAGGGCTGTTTTATGCGAGGCGTGTCCATGCTTCTCAGAAATTTGTTTTTCACAATGGTAAGTGTGGCTTTGTTAGAAAAGCCCCAATGTTCTGAGCCATAAAGAACTGAGGCCAAGATTTTGAGAATGAACAATTGAATTCCTTGACAAATGCGATTTGGCAGTGTTTGAGGGCTATTATTCCCACTTGGGGTTTCCATGACTTGTTTGAGGCCAGCGTAACACAAAGATCGACAAAGACTTTATAGTGAATAGAAGTAGATCTAGTCCAAGTAGTTTCCATGTAAGTTTATTCCTTGTAAGATGTTACAGCGTGGAGCCTCATCAGGAGCAGCCTTGCTGCTGCTCAGTCCATCCACCAACTGACATCCTCACTCATCCAACATTCCACTGCCACCTCTCACACCAACATTCCACTCCACATTCACATTGGCTGAGCAGCAGCAGGTATAACACATTTCCTCTCTTCAACTGAACAAAGATAAAATTGATACAACAATACGCATGACTCGCATGTCACAGTAATGGACAAACGGGAGGTAAGTGTTTGCATATTGAAAACAAAGATGGTAAAAAACATTGCAAACAAGTAAGGATAACATATCAAAGAGAATGCAATGTCATACATGTAATGATGGCGAAAATACATGTATGAAAGGTGAGAATAAATAATTCAGGAATAGATAGAACACACCACACAATCCAGCAATTCTGTAAATATGGAAAGACTACTACACTCACCTCTTCTCCCTTTCCACCATGTAAAAAAAACACATCACACGCTCCCTTCACACGCACACACTACCACACCACAAGACACAAACCAAACCCAGATACCAAAAACAAGTTAGTTGGCCAGGTCAACAAGGAAGAGGTAAAAAGGGTACAGACTGAAAGGCGTGGTAGAAAACCATTCTAACAAGAACTACAAAGCCGTGGAAAATCATTCCACAGAGAACTAGCGGCATAAAAATTGCCTTCCACCCTTACCTGTGGTAAGGGTGGTACGTGTGAAAAACAACTCAACACACAACCTATGGCATAAAATAATTGCCCTACTCCCAAAACCCTAAGTTAGGGGGGTACGTGTGAAAAGGCATTTCACACAGAACATGAAAAAGTACACACTCAACACCCAATCAAAATGTAAGAGAAATAGCAATCCCTAGGGAAAAACAATAATTCTTGAAAAACACAGCTTGAACTTAGCCCTTCACCCAAAACCCTAAGTTAGGGTGGTACATGTGGAAAGGCGCTCCACACGGGACATGTGAAAAAGCACAACACAACACCCAATTAAATATAAGAACAGGAATCAGAAAGAAAACAGTGACTCTTCAAAATCTGGCATAAACTCAGCCCTTCACCCAAGCCTGAAGTTAGGGTGGTACGTGTGGAAAGGGGCTCCAAACAGAACCTGTAAAAATGCACTGAAAAACTCCAACACCAGTAAAAAGGCAAAATTCTACTCTTTACCTATAACCAAACACTTGACAAACTTCATGTCTAAGGCACACATCCCAAGGAACACAACACAACTAACAGCAGTAAGATAAACGCTCAGATTCAGTAACAAGCACACAACCCCACAAAGCAGTAGAGTAAAACCCATAGTATAAAACATCACCCTCCACAATAAATTAAGAGCACAGCAAATGACAATATAGAAAAACAAAGGCCAATGGATCAAGTGACCTGAAGAAATGGGGAAGCAAAGCGATCAGCAGAAAGTTATTGTAAGTAATGATAAGCCAAAAAAATATCATGTACTGGCACCACAAAATCAAAACTTCAATATTACAATAAACCAACACTGCTTAGACATAGAGAAACGTATAAAACGTTCACATTTTTAACTGTGCCACATTGGTGAAAACATTGAAGAAAACCGCAGACAAGAAGGTTCTCCATCAGTCTAGTAACAAAGATTTAAAAGACATTTTGGTAATAATGGTAATAACCGGCAGAACACGAAGAGAACAACTCGGAAGAAATCAAACATTAAAATGGGGATTTTTGATCCAGCCAGGGTCTAAACACCAGTGGAACTACTAGCAAGAAATAGGGCGATTCTGTTGAAAAATAAAGAGAACAATGTGGAGGCAAGAATGCACCCTTGGCATACCCATTTTCTTATAGGGAACCAGTTTTTGAGGCCACCTGGGCGCCCCAGCGCACTTGTGCAAAGTACTCATCATTGGTCTGGATTATCAAGGAAAGCAGGACCTTGGGCATACTGAGTTTGCACTGGACGACCACAGTTTCTTGTGTGAGACCAAGTTAAAGGCAGACTTAAGGTCCCCAAATGCAACATGCTTGCTGCCCCTGCTAATGACTATCGTACTCCAGTAAAGAAGCAGAAATCTAAACACTTGATCAATAATGCGGACTCGTACACGGATCCTGCCTGGAGGGGAGAGAAGATTTCATTTTCGAAAATCCTTTACTTTTCTTGGTTAATACTAGGCATGCCACAATTTTTTTTACCTGAGTCAATGAGACTAATTGGCCTATATTTTTCTGACAAAGATTTATCGCCTTTTTTCAATGCTGGAATTACCTCAGCACCCCTCCAGGAATCCAGTATCAGAGTTCCGCGGACTATGGCATTAACTAACAAAATGTAATTTTACCAATTAGCTCTATCATACAGGTATAAATTGGCTTTTATACAATCTGGCTCGGGTGCTCTGCCCCTTGTGACTGCGTCAAGGGCATCTAACTCAAAAGTCAAATCTGTCGAAGTAAAGGGGATGATGTCCATCCGATCATGTTGGTCGTCCTTCGAATATCAGTGGGCAAAGTGGTCGGTCCATATATCTGGGGTGATTTAATTTTGGGAGCCACATGTCAAAAGGTCAGAGTCTTTGCCAGAGCATGCCATTTTTAGATCCTGCCATCTGTTGTCCTACTGTCTTTTCACCGTGGCTTGGGTAGATTTATATAATTTCCTGGCTTGGTGAATACTTGCTGGGACTTTGACTTTTATGGCAGCTACAAGAGACTTGCATGTCTATCTACATTCCTTGTTAAACTAGTTCAACTGCACGGGAGGGTTTATACACTTTGCATTGGAGGGGACAAAAAGATGTTTTTTGTTGTTGTTTTTTTAGGTTTAAATTTATTTTACTGATTTCATTGAAATTCACAGGCAATACAAAGCAACAGAAGATCCACCGTAATGATTGATAAGCGGTCTGGGCAACCATGTCCGATATGCTAAGCACATAACCTGTGCAGTCCCATAACAAGTGAGTCAGGGTGCCCTTTTCCCCGCAACCTCTCCAGCAAGATACGCTGCTGGTCGGGTTGCCTCTGTTAAGCCGCACAGGGGTAAGGTACCAATATGTAGCTAGCTTCACCGCCATCTCCCTGCCCGCAGCATTCCGGGCAGTGTGGTTGGCCCTGTAGTAAACCGTACCCCATTCCCGATTTGATAGTGACCTCCCTAACTCCTCCCAGTGTCACTGCCTGCCGTGTGGTGTGTCTCAGGGAGGTAGGGGGTAAGTATCTTGTATAACTCTGTGATAAGACCCTTATCTGATTGTTTTGTTATCAGCCATTTTTCAAAGCCAGTCATGTACCTGCTAACTAGTGGGGCTTGTTCTGGTTGTGTGAGCCAGTGCCGGAGCTGGAAGTACTGGAAGAGCTGTGGCGAGATGATATCATACCCCCGGATCAGCTCCGAAAGGGGGAGGAAGCCTCGCAAATCGAAAAGATGACCAGCTGATCTACAGCTAGATCCCTGCCACTGTGGGAATGCATGAGGGTCAGTGCCAGGCGGGAACTCAGGGTTATCCAAGAGAGGGGTGAGCGGGGAAGGGAAAGTTGTAAGGGCTCATTTAACAGCAACTGTGTCCCATATTCTCATAATGGTGCGGGTAATAGGAGATTTCTGAAGATAACGCGGCCTGTGTGAGCGGTGGATGAACGGTATCTTCCACAGAGACGTCTGGGCCATGGCCCTGTCCTGAAATAGCCATCTCTTCTCCGATGTTGGTCTGTACCACTCTACTAGATAGCGCAGTTGCGCCGCTTGAAAGTATTGTAGGAGATTGGGGATCCCCAGACCGCCCTCGTCCATCCCGCGGTATGCCAGTTGTTTATGTAAGCGTGGTCTCTTTCATCCCCATATGAAATGCTGTAGGGCGGTTTGTAGGTTCGCGATATTCCCAGCCGGTGGAGATACTGGAATGGTTTGAAAAATGTACAGAATCTTGGGATGGGCTGACATTTTCACCGCCGCTATCCTTCCCAGTAAGGAGAGCGGCTGCTTGGTCCAGCACGTCAGATCATTATGGATTTGCGACATAAAGGTGGTATAGTTGAGGGCAACCATCTTCTCTGTAGAAGGAGGAAGGGTGATACCTAGATATGGAAGTTGTGGCTGCACCATTAGGCCCCCCCCGTATCCTAGTGTGCCAGGGGTAGAGCATGCATTCTTGCCCAAGGGCAGAATCAGTGATTTCCCTTTATTCTTTCGGAAACCAGACACCTTTCCAAACGAATCCACCTCGTCCAAGAATACGGGCAACAAGCTCTCTGGATGATCAAGAGCTGCTAGGATGTAGTCGGCGTAGAGGCCTATAGAATGTGGTTCCCCGCCAAACGTAATACCCCTTATGCGTGGATTATCCCGCACCTTTTGTGCCAGTGGTTCGACATAAAGCGCAAACCCGAGCCTCCAGCTCAGAAGAACCTATAAAGTGGTCCAATCTGGCATATGTGCTGTGTACATGAGAGTAAAAAGTGTACTGTGACAGTGTTGGGTGTTTAGCTCTCCACAAGTCCACCTGCCCCCTTTGCTGGAGCCAGTCTTTACCTGCTCCGGAAATAGCGCCTGCGCTGCCATACAGCGCCCTGACCTATCTTTGTCAGTATCCATCACTAAATTAAGATCCCCCCTAAGAGCAGAAGGGGATCTGAGGAGCGTAGTGCCTCCGAGAGGCACTGTCATCTGCTGGCCACCCACCAGTATGCTGTGAGCTAACAATCTGCCTTTGACCTCTCCCACTTTGTCCTTGACCTGTCCTCTAAAGTGTTTAGACACCAAGATCGCAAAATCTGCTTTTTTCTCCGGCGTAGAAGAAAAGAATTGGTTGGGAAATGCACGGGACCTCAATCTATGCCAGTCCTTCGAAAGCAGGTGGGTTTCCTGGATCAAACAAATCTCGGCTCCTGAGTTTTCCAAATAGGAAAGCACCGCCCTCCGCTTAATGAGGTTGTTTAGACCCTTCACATTGAGTCAAAAGCCTTAAGGTAGTATCTGACAACATGATATCATTGGGTTACGCGCGCTAATGGAGTCTAGTGATTGGCCACCCTGCCACATGCGGAAGCCCTGCCTCTGCCGACACACTGGTTCCACCCCAACACACTGGATCCCACCTCTGCCCCTTCCCATCCCAGGAAACCCCCCCTTCCCGAATCCCAACCCCCCCACCCCAAGCAACAGTCTTCTCCCAAGTCTCCAACACCCCAACGACTCGTCCCACCCCCACCCCCTCTTCCCTAACCCCAACTTGGCTGGCCCCCCCAACCCCGGACACCCCCAGCCCCCCACCCTCCTCTCTAACCCCAACAAGGAACTTCCCATTGCAAATCATAGTCCCACACCTATCGAGATACAGTTCAGGCCTGTGGTAACCTTACATTGAGGTGCACGTGGCTGTGGCGACCCTGACGGCCCTCCGTCCGAACCCCCATCGGACCCGCGCGTTACCAGTGCAAAGTCATAACCCCCTTTCTAGCTGTATCAGGTCCGTGACGCTGTGTCCTTGGACACTTCCTGGACAGCCGATGCTTGTTCCTGCGCCATTGTTGCTGGGTCTGGTTTAAGATGGGTCTTGGGCGAATGCCTGCGGCCCACTTGCTGTCAGCCGTCGCGTGAGGGCTGTGGTGTTTTCTCCTGTGAAGATCGAAGACATGCCTCCTGCGTCTGTGGGTCCTTGTCGAGGTCAATGCCCAGCAGGGCACACGTGTCTTGCAGCGACCGGAGTTGATGTAAGGCCCCATTCCATTTAAAAATCAGCCGAAAGGGTTGACCCCAGGAATAAGTGATCCCTTTGTCGCGCAGGAACGATGTGACTACCTTGAAGGACTTCCTCTTGTGTAGGGTGATAGCCGAGAGGTCCTGGTACAATGCCACCTGGTAACCATGATGGTGGAGAGGCTGTTTCTGGCGTGCCTCTCTCAGGATTCGCTCCTTCAGCTCGTGGCGCGCCAGACCTACCCTATGCGCCCTGTCAATGCGAATTTCAAAGTTATCTGCTTCCCCCAGAATCTCCAGGAACAGGCCCTGGAGGTAGCTGGTGATATTGTCGTCTCCTGCTTTGGATGGCACTCCCCGGACCCTTATGTTGTTCCTCCGAGAGCAATTTTCGAGGTCCTTCACATGTGCCTGAAGATCCACCCGCTGTTCACGAAGGCGGTGGACCTCTTGCTGCAATTGTTCTACCTCCTTGCTCCGGCTTTGTTCCATATCATCTATCGCCGCCACTCATTCCCCCAGGCTGTTCACGGTGCTCCCCGGCCATATCTTGTTTGAGTGTCAGGAAGTCCTCGCGTAGGGAGTTAAACAGGGTTTCCAGAAAGGATTTAGTGATAGGGGCCCCTCCGTTATCCTGTCCCGTGGTTTCTTTCGCCGTTACTGGAGAATGAGGACCCTTCTATCCCTTGGGGGCGCCCTTGACCAGCATGTCCGTGATGGTGCTCCCGCCCCTGCGCCCTACACTGGCCATGTTGCGCTGTCCGTTCTGGCCCGGGGGGGGGGAAAGAAAAGCTTGTCTTCTCGGGGGAGGAGGGGAAGTGCGCTCCGATGATTGCGGGCCCCCTAGAAACTCAGGGACTGCGGGCCCATGCCTAGGCTTCCCAATTGTCCACTCCACCACACCAGCGTAGGGTAGACCCCGGCGTTGTGCTCTATGGACTGTGGGGGTTGTGCGTTGCGGGGACCCCTTCCAAGCCCCACTCATCAGCCAAGCAGCGTCGACCAGGGCCCCTTCACGCACTGACCGCTCAGGTCAGGCGCAGGTCTCTGCGCATCCACGGGACCTGGTCACCTCACCAGGAAAGCGCTGTGGGGGCCAGCCATGCACCCCTGTACTCTCCGCGCCGCTCCTCACCTTCCTGGCACTGGTCTCTGTACGCTGGGCCAATGCGGTCAGCTGGCTGGCCTGTCCCCCAGGGTGCGTCCAAATGGGGCCCCCTTGTTGTGCAGGGTCAGTCACCTCTGTCTCCCACCGGTGGCCTGGACGTTAGCCGACCGGTCTATGTAGGCCCCAAAGCCTGGGGCTCGATTTTCGCGCCTCCCGCGTGGGCGCACACTCCACTGCCGGCCTCCTCCACCGCAGCAAATCACTCCCCCGAAGCTCTGCTGCTCCGCAACTTGCCGCTGTCCCTGAACTCCGTAGTATGCAGGAGCCTCTTTGTGATTGTCCCCCTAGTGCCTCATCGCACCGGCCCCCTCCTTGCTGACAGAAAGTCTTCGGGGGCCGAACGCACCCGCCTGATGCAGGCCCCAAAGCCAGGGGCTCGATATTCGCGCTTCCCCGGGTGGGTGCTCACGCTGGCGCAGGCTGCTCCTTCTGCCTCTCACCTCGCCCGTCGGCCGCAGCCGCCACTCTCCTCCTCGCCGGCCCCTGACCGCAGATGCCAGGCTCGGGGGAGCTACACACGGCAGGGAAATGTCGCTGGTTACCCCTCCTTCCTGGCCGCCATCTCACGCAGCACTCGGCAAAGCCCCACTCCGCGGGGGGAAAGGGTGACACGGAGGACCGGTGCCGCAGCTTTCGCACCTCTAGACGAACGGGCACGAGCTGCTCTGGCGATGCCTGGAACAATTCAATACAAAACAAATATCTGCCCCACTGATTTAGAAAACGGGCTCAACTTGAGTCCCCAATATATAATCCACAGTATTAGACTCACTAAGACCGGAACAGAATCATACCAATCATGACATTACAATTATGTGAAGATCATTCAAGATTTTATTTCATTTTTATATATAAAGTGCTTAGAGTACAAAAACATATATTTTTCTCAAATCCTTCAAATAATGGTACACATGTACTGGAAATACAATTGAATAACAATCAATCTGTCTCCTGCACATCCCTTCAACCAATCAGATCAGACTCATACCTCATCATGCCTTCATCATACACACAATATGTAGCACACTACAGTAGCCGGTTGTTGATGTTGAATCGGGTCCTGCTTAGTCCCCCAACACGATAGAGACTAGATGGTACATTTGCAGGGCCAACTCGAGGCGCCTGGAACAATGCCCACTTAAACAGTGGAGTAGTGTGGCTCACTGGTTAGAGGCGGCAGACCCGAGAGCAGAGGACGGCCCGGGACCAGGGTTCGATTCCCGACGCGGCAGGTTTCTGGACCAGGGTCAGCGGACTCGATAATTCTCTCGCCTCGGTGCCCACTCTGATCAGCGATCACACTCGGCAACTCTGGGCACTAGCTTGCCTCATCTTCACTAACGGCCCCACCAGACCGCCGGGGATGCCTGGTCTCACCCTGGAGATACCCATTAAGGGACCATCTCTCAGGGAAGCCAGGAAGGGTTTCGCAGCGGTCGAAGCGCGGAGGTACCGCTTCGGGAGTGATTCCAGCGCTATATAAGCACATAATTAATTAATTAATTAATTAAACAGGGTTATCGTTATATTAGGGGCCTCAACGGGGGTCCGGCCCGAGGAGCTTCACAACCACACGTCCGCTCCAGCCGCCATCTTAGCCTCGCCCCAGAAGATATGTTTTTGTTTTCTCCAACAACTTGTTATTCAAATCTATCATTGTCTCTTGTGCCTCTGATTCAAGAGCATACATTGATCTCCGCTAGTGTAGAAGAAACATCCTCTTTTATAGTGGGCAATATGTCTGGGCTATCCACTACCTTGGACCATTTAACACGCTGTATATCATTGGTAAGGAACCTGTATCTAGTTAAGGTCAAAGTGGGGTTGACCACCCTTTCAACACTAATTGGTCTCAGAGTGAGACACAATGGGTTGTGGTCACTCTTCACTCTTCACTCTTTCAGTAATAGTCTTATCAATGAGAAGGGACCGCAGCTTCAAATGAAATTTTTATTATAAAGTCAGTACAGCTGCAGTAATAGCCATTGTTGTAAGTGTTATCCCTGCACCTGTCTGAATATGATCTTCCATTAACTTCCCTAACTCCTTTCTCAAAGGATAAAGATTTGAGTTGCAAAGCTTCGATCAGTGACAGCCCCCACCCCCCCCAATCCCCTGCCCGAGGGCCTAGAGACCTTCTGGGTTATGTAGCGCGCTTTACAAATGCTTGATTGATTGATTGAAAAGCTACTTCTAGCCATTTGGCTATAGGTGGTAATTGAAGTTGTGAGATGCCCCATGTCATGTCCTCCTCTGGGGCTAGATTGATATCATCTGTGTCCATTGGATCGAAAGTAGAATTAAAATCCCCTGCTATTATTAGGTTGGAATTGTCTCGAAGGTTTTGTAAGACTTCGTCCAAGAGCATAACAGTCTTAGACTTCTGTCCACCTCTCATCCATCTTGTATAGACGTTGCAGATGTCAGGGGATTGACCACCAGGCAAATCACCAAGATGTCAGGACAGTGTGTACAAAGGACCTGTGTTTTAAAGTCTATGCTTTGCCTGATTCATACGTATAGGGCCACATATAGCAGGTGCAAAGATATTCAAATAACCAGGTTTAAATACTGAGACCAGGTTTTTTTTTTAAATAAAAAAAAAAAAAAAAAAAAAAGTGGTGATGGACGGAGCATTGACAATACAAACACTCACCCCCAGTCAAGTGATCTGGGTTTAATCCATCACCGTTCTTTAGCTCACTCCGCCACCCCAGTTCAGACATGGCCATATGCAAATCAGTCTGACCCTGTGCCTCATGGGAACAGTGCAGCCCGAACTGCCAAGCCATGTCTTCCCTGGACCGGAATCAAGCTTCCCAGGACCGGTTTCTGGCTTTATAGCCGTCTTCAGCCGGGCTTGCTTGACTCCAGTGGCAAAGTGAGCAAGGGACTCACGTCTGAGCATACCCTGCCAACTTAGGGCGAACAAAGAAAAACCAAAGGTGGTGATGGACGGAGCATTGACAATACAAACACTCACCCCCAGTCAACTGATCTGGGTTTAATCCATCACCGTTCTTTAGCTCACTCCGCCACCCCAGTTCAGACATGGCCATATGCAAATCAGTCTGACCCTGTGCCTCATGGGAACAGTGCAGCCCGAACTGCCAAGCCATGTCTTCCCTGGACCGGAATCAAGCTTCCCAGGACCGGTTTCTGGCTTTACAGCCGTCTTCAGCCGGGCTTGCTTGACTCCAGTGGCAAAGTGAGCAAGGGACTCATGTCTGAGCATACCCTGCCAACTTAGGGGGAACAAAGAAAAAACAAAGGTGGTGATGGACGGAGCATTGACAATACAAACACTCACCCCCAGTCAAGTGATCTGATTTTAATCCATCACCGTTCTTTAGCTCACTCCGCCACCCCAGTTTAGACATGGCCATATGCAAATCAGTCTGACCCTGTGCCTCATGGGAACAGTGCAGCCCGAACTGCCAAGCCATGTCTTCCCTGGACCGGAATCAAGCTTCCCAGGACCGGTTTCTGGCTTTACAGCCGTCTTCAGCCGGGCTTGCTTGACTCCAGTGGCAAAGTGAGCAAGGGACTCACGTCTGAGCATACCCTGCCAACTTAGGGCGAACAAAGAAAAACCAAAGGTGGTGATGGACGGAGCATTGACAATACAAACACTCACCCCCAGTCAAGTGATCTGGGTTTAATCCATCACCGTTCTTTAGCTCACTCCACCACCCCAGTTCAGACATGGCCATATGCAAATCAGTCTGACCCTGTGCCTCATGGGAACAGTGCAGCCCGAACTGCCAAGGCATGTCTTCCCTGGACCGGAATCAAGCTTCCCAGGACCGGTTTCAGGCTTTACAGCCGTCTTCAGCCGGGCTTGCTTGACTCCAGTGGCAAAGTGAGCAAGGGACTCACGTCTGAATCCGAAACCGGTTCCAGGATGCTTGTTTCCGGTCCAGGGAAGACATGGCTTGGCAGTTCGGGCTGGACTGTTCCCAGGAGGCACAGGGTCAGACTGATTTGCATATAGCCATGTCTGAACTGGGGTGGCTGAGTGAACTAAAGAATGGTGATGGATTAAACCCAGATCAGTTGACTGGGGGTGAGTGTTTGATTTGTACAAACGCTCCGTCCATCATCCCCTTTTGTATCGCTTTTTTTTTTAAATAGACAGATGTCAAATGAGTCAGTTAAGGTGTTCCACATTGGTGAGGAAACCTTTGATCTAAGGCCGACAATTTTCCATGACATCAGGTACATCTGAGGTTTGGTCTGGGTCTGAATTAAATTGTGGTTAATGATTTCAGTATCTCGTCTATCAGTGTCGGAGCATGAGCCCATTTGGCCACTTATGGGCATGGGCACTACAGGTGCGCTCGCTGTTGTGTCCATACTAGGGTTTAGAACTGAAAGGCATTCAAAGGAAGACAGCAGTGGTTGTCAGTCTGTGTCACGGGTTTGAGACCCTATGCTAACTGAGATATTTATGGAATTTGTGCCGAGTTGAAACTTGTGAGGCTTATATTTGAAACCTATATTTGTGTCGACCAAATGCAAGGTATGACCGTCATGCCACTAAATAGTCTACTAAGTCTCTCTGGTGAAATGTTAATTTGATGCTATCAAACTGGAGACCATGTTGTGGGAGACTTTAAGCCTTCCTTATATCGTTTCTTATAATTGAGCGACATCCCCTCACCTGTTGTATTCAATGGGTTCATTTATTTATCAGTATTTATACTTCTTCCGTAACTGAGTAAGATATTGGTTTAGGGACATTGATCAAGAATACTGAAAGTTTATGACCTATGGCCTGTGGCACTGCCAGGGAGGAAGAGTTTTGTCTAGGCATGTCAACAAAGACCTCGGACCATCAAGCAGTTTGATGAGCTAGGGTATTGTGTGTAATGTGCTCGGTAGTCTAGGAAAGCTGGGAGCTGTGTGATGGTTGAATTCCCTCATTAGTCAAGGTTTATCTGGAGGAGGGATCATTAAAGAAGACAGTTGAGAGACAGGGTCTACAATCCTCCTTGTGAAACTGATTCTCAGGAACCAACTGGCCCTAGTCCAGGTGGATAGGATCAGACAGTTTCTTAGTCAAGAGAAGTGTTTGCAAGAACTCTATTTAGGGTGCTGGATAAACATTCAACCATTGCTTTAAGGGCCCCTGTTTCCGCTCTTAAGTCCCTATTATGTTGATTTAAATGAGCAATTGACCCCTTGCCTGGTTGGGATGTAGGTATTAGCTCTATTGCTGTTTCAATTTACCCATTATTCTGAAGTAATCCACAAGAGGGGTATACCGATTGGTGCAAGGGATTTGAATGAGTGATGGTGAAGGATTAGTTCTCGTGTGATTAGGCTCGCTCTCACTGCTTAAGATGGTCTTAGACTTAACTGTGTGTCGGTAGAACACCTAAATAAGTAACAAGTGATAGATTTTGACTTTTATTTCCCCTTTTTGCCCCCTTTGAGGGAAGCTACGGGTGAAGGTTTCTGATTTGTAACATTCGAGGGCTCATTAGATTGGGGATAAGCTGAGCCAATGAGCCGTTCTACCTCCTCTAATTGATTTATTTAATCTAAAGTGCGTGTGTCTAAGTTTCCTGAATTTAGTTTCCTGAATTTTTAGATTGTTTAGCTATGCCCTGGGCCTGATCCATAGCCTTTCGTTTTCCCACAATGCCAAAATAAGGACCCCCTTCCCCGACCGAACTCAACACAATATTAGGAAACCGCAACGATGCAACAAAACAATGTGTCCTTGTCTTCAAACTGACATGATCTAGCACATATGTCTTTATGACGTGATGGAGAAAGGTGGCAATCGTCCTGGCACAAATTACAAGCATGAACGTAGGAATGTTTTAATCTCGGTGCAACATCGAAACAGTACCTTCAGATTTTGATATGACCATCATGCCACATTGACAGTTTATTATTTCTGCTGCACAAAGTCAAACAAGTCATGTTTATTTCCAAATTATGCTGTTCTCGAAGACTCTCTAGCTTGAGGTCACTAATGTTCAATTTTTCAAGGTTCTTCTGTCTGAACATAGTATTGTATTCATTCACAATAGTTCCCTGTTTTGTAACTAGTTTGTTTTAACTCCAGATGAAACTAGCATAGCGGAAGCTGAATCCGTATTCATGTAGTGGGATAGTGCTTGGATTGTAAGGATGTATGACACTCTTTAATGCAATGTTCTGATTTGTTGAGAATATATTTATTTTGCTCACTCCATGATGAATCAGCACTTTACATTTATTCTATCAGATTTCCTAAATCAAGACTGGAATTTCACCGTGAGCCAGATCAATTTCTAAAGCTACTAGGGATGCTGTCTGATTTCTTTCTGATTCTGCTGCTCGTTTGGGAATTTATAGAATAATAGGCAAAATCAAAACTAGACATTGCTCCGTAACTGGGAGCCTTCCTTGCAATGACGTTATGCATCTGCGCTTTACAAATCCCATATTGTACCTAATACATTTTTGTAATAAATCCTTAAAAATGTCTTAATTCTGCCCTAGAACTCACTGAGTCTCTCCTATTTTGAAAGATTTTTTGATATGCTAATTTGCTTATTTAGTGACATATTGCATCATTGTTGGGACGGAAAAGTCCCTTGCATGGTGACTGACATATGCCCCAGCTACAACAATGTTTGGATCCCTGGTGCAGATATTTGTTGTCATGGGCAACACAGATCATGCATGTGTACCATGACACAGACCTGTCTCATGGAGTGCAGTTTTGTTGGACCAGGAAGGGTGCTGTAAGAGCTACCCACATAGTGGTGAAAGGCTACTGCTTTCGCCATGATTGTGGTGATGGCAGTGTGGGATCCGAACCCCAGTAATTCACGTACCCAATAATTTAATCACCCCCAAATTTACTTCCGAGAGCTTGGCTCTGGCACCATTGAGCTAGCAAAACTATTACCCAGCCTCTTTAACATCAGGCCCAACATATTAGCACAGTAAATTAAATAGTGACTGAGAGCACTTAATAATTGAGTTCTAGATCGATGAAAAGTTAGTTTTATTGCAGAAATCTGAAAATTTGCATTACAGAATGTCATAAAGGCTCGGAGTACATAATCAGAAGTTAATATTCTAGTTCCCATTAGGGAATGAAACCACAAGAGAAATGGACAATGTCCTTAAAGAAACAGAGAAATGATCAGACCCATGAGGAAAGTGCAAAGTCTCTAGCACATCCCCCAGACCAGGTGTTTTTATACTCCATTTACACGTAAGTAATGAGCAAAAACTGCAAATTCAGAATAGCAAGACTAGCGGTAACACATTGGACAAATCAAAATGATGATAATCACACAAACATTCATTACACTAACCCATTTCTAAGGTACAGAAAATCTTCCATTAGATTTCACTGGAACTGCGCAGTCCGTGGAAGCACAACATAATATGAAACATTTTTGAACCATGACTTATTCACTAGTGTGTTAGCAAGCCTGCATCAGAACTTCCAGCAGAATGCCCTTCAGAAATATACCGTTGAAACTCAAAGAAATGTTTAATTCACAATACATGCTCTGAAGATAATAACAAATTGTCAGTGTATTGTGCTCTGCGAAAACTGTGAGGGAGAAAAGGCTCTCAGGAGAACATTTATTGGGAACAGAAACAAAATTAGCAAAACCACATAATCTGCATCCAATGTATTAAAATAGTGTCTCTTTAAAGTGGGGACACTTTTGTACAGGGCGGCAAAATAGTTTCCATTGTAACATCAATAATGATTCAATTAAGACTATAGTCATTCTAGAAATCAACAGTATTCAAAAATAATTTGTTACCCTAAATTGTATTTTAGAAAGGGCTTAAACAGCTGCATAATGTGTAGTGAACAGGCCTTTTAACTGGGTCACTGGATGGAGCCCTACAGGCTCGCTCATGTAAAGTTCCGGCTCTATGTGCTTTACTCACCCTTGCCCTACATCAAGTTAGTATGTAGCGATATAGAGCGCACTTGTGTTGTACGCATGTACTGGGTGAATGCGTGCCTGTGAAGGGAACAATACATGGAAGACTCTGGGTTCCATTTTGGGAGACCCAGGGCTTACTGAAGGAGCATGAGGAAGTAGAGGGATTGTCAGACAGATTGTGGATTGCTGCATTCCTGTGATAATGGTGTGACACTGGAGGAAGAAGAGCCAAGCTCTTCAGTACACTTCAAAGGGTGCTCTTTGATTCAGGGAGAGGTCATTGGAAAGGGACCCAGGCACATCTCAGGAAGGAGATGGAGCTGATAAGAGAATCATATAGAGTAGGACTGTGATACCCTTTTGATGCACATATCAATGTGACTGACATCCCAGTGTGAACCTTTGGTAACTCTTATGGCCTGTGCTGTGAGGCCATCAGATTGGGATTTGCTTCTGCTGTGACAGACTGCTTTCTGGATGAAGGGCAGGGCAGAGGAGTGGGCACTTCAAAAGGAAGCAGACCCCCTACACAAAATACAAACACTCAGATCCTTAATTACATTTGATGTCTGGTAATGGACTATAAGAAGGGGAGCTCAATGCCCCCTCATTTCTCAACTGCCAAGCAGCCAGCTGGGCTGTGCATGGAGAAGAACCACTGCAAGGCTTCTGCTTGCGACTAGGGCTGGAGTCTAAGGCCTACCAGCTGGGTGAAGGGGCATCCAAGACCATTTAGCCTGGAGCACCAGTGCCTTCTGCTTGCTAAGACCAGGTTACCCTGTGGGAATGAGGAGAGCGCTGGACGTAGCGAGGTCTAGTGGGGGAACATGCCGACTGCATCCCTGTAGCAATTTGTGAGACTGCTGCTGCACCAATCGGGTGGTCGTCCTTGCGCAAGTTTGTCTGCGACCCCATATGATGCAAGGGCCAGCATGACTTTAGCAATAGTCAGTGTCCCTGCCATGCCAATTGGGCCTTAGCCCATATGTGGAGGAAAATCGGCAAGCCCTTATACCAGGTGGGGCTCCCCTGAAGATTACTCTTGTGCCGATTTGGCCATAGCCCCTTGTACGGAGTAGAGTTGGGGACCCCGTGTGCTAGGTGGAGCAATTGAAAAGAACAAGGACTTTCTCCTCGCTTCAGTCGTTGTTGTGAGAAGAGGCCGCCACGGTGACCAGTGTGGGCCTGAACCCCTACTGAAGAACCAAACCATAGCAATCTACCCCCCACCTGTGGGAAGGATCAGGGGAACCTATTGACTCACTGGAGGAAGCTCCCTGGGAGCCCTGCCTTGTATCCGCAAGTGCTACTCACCAATAGAAGCTGCTACCTCTCCACATGGAGACTTCAATTGCCCTGTCTTTGCCGGAGCAGGTAAGACTGATCTTGCAGAACTTGTTCTGCTATATAGTGCTTCGGGCGCTGAACACTTTTGACTTTTATCAGTTGGAGTGGGACTCCTGAGACTTGGACTACTGATGGGGCCTAACCTGAATGTCGCATACTACTACCGCTGGGACTCGGGGACCTGCCTACCGAACACTAGAGCCCTGACCTCGGGAGGGCAGGAGAAGGCGTGGGAGTGTATTGATGTGCATGCCTTATTTCACTTTGTGATCGCATACAAGTACTCCTTTTGTCATAAAAGAAAGGCTTTGACTCCACAATTACTTATTGCTGCTATTGAACGTATTTGGAGTTGTGAGCCTATGTTCACCTCCTTGTATCTAGCTCTTCAGCCCCCCCCACCCCCAAAAGCCTTGGACTGCTCGATCTATGCAACCACTGAGACTCAAGGGCTGAAGGGGTACTTATCCCGTGGTCTGACCTACTATGAGTCCTGAGCAACTGGGCT
This sequence comes from Lissotriton helveticus, assembly GCF_964261635.1. Lineage (NCBI taxonomy): Eukaryota > Metazoa > Chordata > Amphibia > Caudata > Salamandridae > Lissotriton > Lissotriton helveticus. The sequence goes on from NC_136061.1 coordinate 951,025,282, forward strand.
ATCCGAATTAAAAGACCTCAACTCCCACGGTTGGGCCCAGTAGCTCCTGCTTGCCCTATGACCCTCAGAAAGAGGGTTCTGACACTTATGAAATTGAGTTTTGACATCGTCCCCCATCCACCCACACCGTGGCGTGCTATTGCAATATCTTTTGAGGTGTAAACTTTTAGCGGTCAGTTGGAACATCGTCAGGGTCGGCCTTGGAACTGAAACCGGCCATGGCAAACTGCTCGGCCGGTCCCCCTGGGGGAGGGTGCGGCTGAGCTATTTGCCCTGGCCGGTTTCGGACAATTTTGTTACAGGCTGCGATATTGCCTGTCCCCGGTAACATAAACGGCCCCCAAGGGCCGAAAACCAGCCCCAAACCTGGGGAAATGCCCGGTACCCGCTACGGTCAGTCCCGGCCCTGAGTATCATTCTAAAATGCATAAAATGTAATTCAGTTCATCTAGGTTTTTCACTCACGATAACTATGGAACCTAACCATGTGTCAGGAGCTTATTACTTTTAGCGAAAACTTATCTAATGAGCCTTTGGCATGATATTCTGCCAGAGGAAGCACAAGGCGTTCTTAAGGTGGAGAGATCATTCATGAATACAATAATGAGCTCATTCTTTCAAAATCCTCCTTCCGGATGCCAGGACTGAAAGCGAGGTAATTCTTTACAAAAAAGTGCGAATATACATTAGTTCTTGAGCTAGTTCCTCCATAAAATTTAGCTGACATAGTTGAGGCTAATGGATACTTCAAACCAACAATAAAATACATCTGTATGTGTTTCTACAATATATTGCTGCATGCTCGGCATACATATAAAACAATTCTTTTTCAGACCGGTAGGTAACCTACTTGGTTTTCTTCTTACTGGGAGGTTGGGAATTGTGGAAAAAGCGACATTATGTTGTGGTGCATACCTGAGGCAGTAAATCCTTTAAAATAATCATGGGAATACATCGGGTGTTACCACCCCCTCCACCGCCCCCCTCCTCCGATGCAGAGAAATTCAACTGTTGGTTTCTACATCTAGATTTATTATCACATTAGTCTAAGCGATCACCAAAGTTCGAGCATTGAGGTGAAAGACATTTGCAATAGTTCAATTTTAGTGCTTAAGTCAGACTGTACTGGAAAGGTACAACAGCCACGAATGAGCAGCTGTTGGAGATGACTAGATCTGCCCTTTGCTGCAGTGGTTCCTAACCTTGACTTCCATGGACCCCCACTTAATCATTACCGGACTCCGGGCATCCCTGCTGAATAATGATTGGCATCTGAGGACCCCACTGAGTGTTTACTTGAAGACGGGGACAGCGGCCAGAGCATTTTCAGGGATTTGAACCACACAACAATATATAAATGATTACATATTTTATTTAAATCGTATTTATAAAGAATCACAAGTTTAATGGGAAGTTTGGAGCTTTTGTAACTTCATTAAGGGAAACCATTGTCCTTACTATATTCTGTTTGATGCACTTGCACTTTCCCACGACTCAATCTGAGGATGCCTATTTAATTGTAAGCCTTCAATTTCAAATTATTTCACGTTTATAGACTTATTTAAAAAAATTATTTTTACCTTTGATCTTTATTCAAATACTTTTTATTAATCTGTTAGTATTTCATTTTCTCAACTGTGGTAAGCTTGGCAGACCCCAACGGGTCGGTAGAACCAAAGGTTAAGAACCACTGATCTAGTAACATTTATTTTGAGTAAACGCCTTCACTCATGATTAAAGCATTTGGATTCTGCTTTCTCAAAGCTGTTCGTCAAGCACTTCGGTACTGTCCTCCATTTGTTCGCCACACTATTTTCTCCTCTGCAGTTGAAGTATCGTGTAGCATTGTGTCTGAAGATGGCGCAAGAGTGATTAAAACCTAGTGCTCCTTGGGCAACTGATTCTCCATTAGAAGTTGGACATTGGCTTAGTGTTGCATCTCAAGATTCCAGCACTCACCTTAAGATAGGCTTTTTGTGTTTGCATGTGCTAACATCAACCAAGTGCATTATGGCAGAGTGAGTTTCTCTCGCTGAGCCCTGCAAGCGCAATGTTAACAGAGGGTGACTTATCTTTTCCAGCTTGCTGCGAGAACATTCGATCGATGGCACTGGCTGGGCTCCAACTAGGACATTAAAGGTACTGTGGTTTCATGTACATTTGGGGCATATAATTGTTCAGTTCATTGTTTGTCCTATTTACCTCATCAGTAGGGTTTTCAGAGATTCTCAGATTAACTCAATACTCGTTTTCTGTGGCATATCTGGGATTTTGTGTCCTGAAGAAGTAATGTGGATGTTGAAATGTTCCTTTTTTAATAATATTCATGAAGTGCAAGTAGAGTGTTGCTCTGAAATGCATTACTTATTGCATGCATGTGCTGAAGCTGAACACTGATCCGTGCCAAATAAAGGTCCTCATGGTACATTTATGTTGGTCTCTGAACCCGTAGAGATATGTCTGCATGTGCTGGTCGGAAGGCTATAGTATGAGGTTCTGTATAATTTTTTGGCATACATTTATCTTATGTTGGTTTTTGAGTTATTTCATTGTAGTACAAGGCCAATGGGGGTTCTTTTTAGCAGCATATGTTAGAACCTTGCCAATCATTTGACTGTGACCCAGTTTGCAGCATCTGTTTTTCCAGTGGTATTGACCATGTACTGGTAAGCATATTATGCTGCATGTGCTCAAATTTTGCTTGACCGTGGGTGTGCACTCCATTTCAGAGTATTTTATTGCACGCTTGACATATATGGATGGCTCTACAGTGGAAGACTTTGAGGGTGTTGAATACAATTTTAGCTTTCTGGAGGCATTGACGTAAACAATACAACAACATTGCTTACATGTCCCTATTGAATGTCCGTTGCTCGGGTGGAGGGGTAGGAGTTTGTGTGTGTATTTCCTGTGAAGCTGTGCAGTACCCCTGTGCCACCACTACAATGGCTCCAGCTGTGCTGTGTATTTCACAACAACAAGGTAATGGATGGAATGCTTGAATTAATCTCAGCCAGTGGCAATGGCTCTGGCCACATCCCAATCCATCATGCTTTTGCCCACTATGCCACCCCAGTTTGGACCCAGCCATATGCATATCAGTCTTGACCCTGTTCCTAATGGGAATAGTCCAGCCCGAATTGCCATGCCAAGTCCTCCCTGGAATGGAAATAAGCTTCCTGGGACCGGTTTCAGGGTTTCAACCCTCATCAACCAAGCCAGCTTGAATCTGTGACCCACGTCTGGGCATACCCGGTGCACTTAGGGCATCAAATGCAAAATCAACAAGGTGATGGATGAAATATTCAGCCACTAGCAATCTTTTTGGCCTCATCCCAATCCATAGTTTTGTTTTTGCCCACCATGCCACTCCAGTTTGGACCCAGCCATATGCAAATCAGTTTTGACCGTGCTCCCCATTTGAAAGTCCTGCCTGAACTGCCAGGCAGGGGCTTCCTTCGACCTGGAACAAGCATCCCGGAACCGGTTTCGGGGATCACTCCTCTTCAGCCAGGCTAGCTTGAATCCAGTGGCAGAATGAACCCTGAACCCACATCAGCATTCCGGTCATCTTTTTGTGTTGCTGCATTTCATGCCAGTAGTTTTTTCCTACATCTTAAAGTTGTTCTCAACTCTCAACTGTCTGTTTTCCACTAATGACCTTATATGTATCCCTTCAATGAGGTTAAGTTATCACATGAGTTCTACGTAGCCCTCCAGTGGTGATGAACAGAGTGTCTGAATTAAGCAGACCACTCTTACCCAGTCCAAAGATCAGGGCTTGATCCATCACCATTATTTAGCTCACTGCCCCATCCCAGCTCAGAACCTGGCTATATGCAAATTAGTCTGTCCCTGGCCCAGTGCATCATGGGAACAGGGCAGACCAAACTACCAAACCAATTCTTCACCAGAAAGGAGACAAGCTTCCGGGGACCGGTTTCTGCCATTTCAGGCGTCGTCGGCACGGCTTGCTTGAATCCTGATGGAGCAGTGAGCAAGGGACTCATGTCTGAGTATACCCTTACACGTTTTTGGTGGACAAAATGATTCAGAAAAGGGGGTGGTGATGAACAGAGTGTCTGAATTAAGCAGATCACTCTTACCCAGTCCAAAGATCAGGGCTTGATCCATCACCGTTATTTAGCTCACTGCCCCATCCCAGCTCAGAACCTGGCTATATGCAAATTAGTCTGTCCCTGGCCCAGTGCATCATGGGAACAGGGCAGACAAAACTACCAAGCCAATTCTTCACCAGAAAGGAGACAAGCTTCCGGGGACCGGTTTCTGCCATTTCAGGCGTCGTCGGCCCGGCTTGCTTGAATCCTGATGGAGCAGTGAGCAAGGGACTCATGTCTGAGTATACCCTTCCACGCTTATGGTGGACAAAATGATTCAGAAAAGGGGGGTGGTGATGAACAGAGTGTCTGAATTAAGCAGACCACTCTTACCCAGTCCAAAGATCAGGGCTTGATCCATCACCGTTATTTGCCCTGTTCCCATCATGCACTGGGAGAGGAACAGACTAATTTGCATATAGCCAAGTTCTGAGCTGGGATGGTGCAGTGAGCTAAAAAACGGCGATGGATCAAGCCCTGATCTTTGGACTGGGTAAGAGTGGTCTGCTTAATTCAGGCACTCTGTTCATCACCACCCCCTTTTCTGAATCATTTTGTCCACCATAACCGTGGAAGGGTATACTCAGATGTGAGTCCCTTGCTCATTGCACCATCAGGATTCAAGCAAGCCGGGCCGACGACGCCTGAAATGGCAGAAACCGGTCCCCGGAAGCTTGTTTCCTTCCCAGTACAAGAATTGGCTTGGTAGTTTGGTTTGCCCTGTTCCCATCATGCACATCATTGCATATAGCCAAGTTCTGAGCTGGGATGGTGCAGTGAGCTAAAAAACGGTGATGGATCAAGCCCTGATCTTTGGACTGGGTAAGAGTGGTCTGCTTAATTCAGGCACTCTGTTCATCACCACCCCCTTTTCTGAATCATTTTGTCCACCATAAGCGTGGAAGGGTATACTCAGATGTGAGTCCCTTGCTCATTGCACCATCAGGATTCAAGCAAGCCGGGCCAACGACGCCTGAAATGGCAGAAACCGGTCCCCGGAAGCTTGTTTCCTTCCCAGTACAAGAATTGGCTTGGTAGTTTGGTTTGCCCTGTTCCCATCATGCACTGGGACAGGAACAGACTAATTTGCATATAGCCAAGTTCTGAGCTGGGATGGTGCAGTGAGCTAAAAAACGGTGATGGATCAAGCCCTGATCTTTGGACTGGGTAAGAGTGGTCTGCTTAATTCAGGCACTCTGTTCATCACCACCCCCTTTTCTGAATCATTTTGTCCACCATAAGCGTGGAAGGGTATACTCAGATGTGAGTCCCTTGCTCATTGCTCCATCAGGATTCAAGCAAGCCGGGCCGACGACGCCTGAAATGGCAGAAACTGGTCCCCGGAAGCTTGTTTCCTTCCCAGTACAAGAATTGGCTTGGTAGTTTGGTTTGCCCTGTTCCCATCATGCACTGGGACAGGAACAGACTAATTTGCATATAGCCAAGTTCTGAGCTGGGATGGTGCAGTGAGCTAAAAAACGGTGATGGATCAAGCCCTGATCTTTGGACTGGGTAAGAGGGGTCTGCTTAATTCAGGCACTCTGTTCATCACCACCCCCTTTTCTGAATCATTTTGTCCACCATAAGCGTGGAAGGGTATACTCAGATGTGAGTCCCTTGCTCATTGCACCATCAGGATTCAAGCAAGCCGGGCCGACGACGCCTGAAATGGCAGAAACCGGTCCCCGGAAGCTTGTTTCCTTCCCAGTACAAGAATTGGCTTGGTAGTTTGGTTTGCCCTGTTCCCATCATGCACTGGGACAGGAACAGACTAATTTGCATATAGCCTAGTTCTGAGCTGGGATGGTGCAGTGAGCTAAAAAACGGTGATGGATCAAGCCCTGATCTTTGGACTGGGTAAGAGTGGTCTGCTTAATTCAGGCACTCGGTTCATCACCACCCCCTTTTCTGCTCTAACCATTGAGCCACACTTCTCTACATGATGTTACAGTGACATCCACGGGATTTCTTCGTTCAGTCCTATTTAGTCCGACTGCAACCTATATACCCATTTTTGTTCACGTCTGAATAGAAAAGCACTCACATCTGTTACATGAGATGGAATTAGTGGCTGCTCAAGTACTGTCCAGCGTAAGTCTGTAGGCATGTGTCGCACTTCAATAAAATGATTGGTCAGTCTCGTAGCTTGCTTGGAGCATCTAATTGAGCTTTTATGCTCAGAGATGCGCACTTTGACACGGCGTGTAGTCATCCCTACATATTTCTTGTTGCAGGGACATGTGATCAAGTACACGAGGTTCATACTATTACAGTTAGTGAACCGTCGTTGCTGCCAAGGCCGATCTGTGCCAATATCGATACTGAGTGTTTTCGATGTCTGCGGGCAAGCTGCACAATCACGGTAGGGGTGATGGCCCGTGACCGCTGGCATGTCCCACAGTGTCCCTACTGCTCGAGGGCTATCGCATTTAGGTCTGGTATGGACCAATTGGTCCTTCAAATTTTGTCCTCTCTTAAATGCGAATAATGGTGGGGGCAATGTGTCTGTGCCTGTGTTCAAAATTGCCCAGTGCTTTCTTACAATTTTTTAGATTTGATTCGACTGGGTGCAGAACGTGTTGACACATGTTATCCGATCTTGTTTCGGCTTAGGAGGTAAGATTTCGAACAGACTCTCCCTGTTACTATTTGAAGCCCTTTTCTTTGATTTACGGATCAAGCGGTGTGGATATTGTTTGACCGCCAGATCTGCTTCCAAACTTCTAGCGTGAATTTCAAATGCGGATTTTGTGGAGCAGTTCCGCTGTATACGCAAGAATTGCCCGTAGGGCAAATTGTCCCTTAGCGCATTGGGGTGGCAACTTTCATAGCTGACTGTTCTAATGTCAGAAATGCCACCACCTAGGGGTGAGAAAAACATCCTTGTTTTTTTCTGGCAATGTCATTCAGGAATTGCCATCAAATTAAAAGATATATTCAAATCTATAGAATTCTGTTGGGTTCAAACCTTGATGTGCTGATGGCCAGGTCGCCTAACCTGTATGGGCAACCCATCTCAAAGCCCAGGCTGGTGTATTGAGATGTAGTCACATATAAAGAAGGTGCAGAACATCTGCACCCTACCACAGGCTATTTTATAATCCTAGTCAAGGCTGATCATGCTCTTTTTAATGGAAACGCAATCTTGAGAAAATGCAAACTTTGTCATAACAAGATCTTTTCTGCTTTGTTGGCGTTATCTACTCTTCCTGGAAAGAATTTTCTCCCAGATGGATCACAGGAAGGGATGAAAGACATTGCAGCCTGGAGAACAATAGCTGCCTAAAGCTTCGCTTGGAGAAGACAGAGGTTCTCGTCCTTGGATCCAACCCCACCGCTTGGGACAACACCTGGTGGCCTTCTGCCCTCGGAAACACACCCACCCCGACAGATCACGCCCAGAAGCTCGGTATCATTCTAGACTCCTCCCTCTCCATGACTCCTGTGATTCTGGGCAAATCACTTAATCTCCCCGTGCCTAAAAAAATGAAAGTGTGTCTTCATGTAACGTAACTGGTGCTATGTAAAGCGCTCTGATACCTGATTCGGTCCGGGTCTAGTTCGCGCTATATAAAACTCTGAAGAAAAAATAATAATAAATAAATTAAGTATTTAAATCCTGTCTGAAGGTTTGGGGTAAGCTTTATTTTAAATAGCATTATACACCCTTCATTACATTGGCAGCATACTAAAATATGGAATGATAAACTTTTATAATAAAAAGTAGCAGTGTTGGATACAATAATGGTAAAATTATGTAATTCGCAAAGAAAACACAGAAGTGAGTGCCTGACAGGACAGAACTGGACAGTAGGGGCGACTCCTATCCTTGACTTGCTCATTCCTCCTGGTTATTCCATCATTAGGAAAGACAGAATAAATCAAATAGGAGGAGGCCTTGCCCTAATTCATAAAAAGGAACTTAATCTCACACTAGTTCATCTCCTGGACCCTTCTTCCTTTGAATACCTTTGTGTTGATCTTACTGCTACGGACTTCCTCCCCATTCGTCTACATACTATCTATCACCCCCCCCCGGTAATCCCATCCCCGATGAGCTGTCTGATCTTATCACTCAATCCTTGCTCACTCACTCCAAAAATCTCTTTCTTGGCGACTTTAACATTCATTGGAATAATAACGATGATCCGTCTGTCATCCTCCTTAAAGATATCATGGACATTACTGACCTGACACAACTCTGCCAATCCCCGACTCACTCTAAAGGCGCCACCCTTGATGCCATTATGACAAGCAAGGATCTGGCTTCTCTCTCAACGATTCTTGCAGTCGACTCGTCTGATCATCACTTTATCCTCTTCACTATGAACTGCTCTATTCCTCCCCCCTCTCCTATTGACACTCTACCCTTGAAACATACTCGTAATCTTCACCGTATTCCCCCCGGCGAGTTGGAATCCTCTATCAAATCCTGTTTTCTCCCCCCCCTCTCACAGCACCAATGACCTAACTGAACATTACAATAATTCTATCCTTCAAGTGCTTGACCATATTGCCCCAATCAAAATTAAACAACAAAAAAAAATTCCTACCAAATCCTGGTTTAATTCTGACCTTAATAAAGAAAGACGGGCCCTCAGGCAGTCTGAACACTCTTGGAGGAATCATCCCTCCCCCGATAACCTGACACTCCTTAGACACGCCAGAGACAAATACAAGAAGCACATCTTCGCTGAAAAAGCCTCCTTCTTCCGCACACATCTTGACCAGGCTAAAATCCGTCCCAGAGAACTCTTTAGCATTATTAAAAAACAAACCTCCTTTGGCCCCCCTAAAATAACAGCCACTATCGAAAGATGTGAAGAAATCGCCAGCTTCTTTTCGAACAAAGTCAACTCTATTAAATTATCCTTCTCTTCTCCACCTCTCCCATCCCAATCTACCATCAGCCAACAACACCCCACTAACATTCCTACTTCACCATGCCCATCTGCCCCTCCGTGCCACGACCCCTCTATACCCCCCTCATCTCTACTCCACCCTGACTCTATCTCAAACGACACCTTTACCAAAAACAATGCCTCCTGGAAGGAATGTCGGCCAGTTTCGAATCTACTGTCCTCAATATCATCTCTAAACTCAAACCATCTTCACACACCAACAACCCTCTGCCCGCCCAGTTGGTCCAGGAACTCAAACACATCATTGCTCCCATCTGGACCAATATCATCAATTCCTCCCTTGCCACGGGTTGTGTCCCAGCATCCCTTTAACTTGGTCAAATCTCTCCCATCCTTAAAAACCCCACCGCTGATCCTAATGACCTGAATAATCTACGCCCTATCTCTAATCTTCCCTTCCTCTCCAAAGCCCTTGAAAAATATGTTCTTTCCCAGTTAGATAAACATATCACTTCCTTCAATCTCCTTGACGTTTTCCAGTCTGGTTTTAGAAAAGGTTGCAGCACAGAAACTGCCATGCTCAGTATCACTGATGACATTCATCACTCTCTTGATAAAGGTGAATCCTCCCTCCTTATCCTCCTCGACCTCTCTGCGGCGTTCGACACTGTCCACCATCCCACCCTTCTTAATACTCTTAAAGACCGCTTTGGGTTTGAGGGCATTGTTCACCATGGGTCTCCTCTTATCTCCAAAACAGATCCCAACAAATTAAACTGAGTCACTGCCTCTCCAAACCTCAACCTGTCTCACTTGGTGTCCCACAAGACTCTATCCTTTCTCCTACCCTATTTAACCTTTTCAGCGCGACCGCGATTCCCCCTCCGGTGCTGGGCCCTAATAAAAACGGGCGTGGTCATGACGGAACGGTTCCGTCATGAGCACAGCTCAACCATAGCTCATGACGGAACCGTTCCGTCATGAGCATCGAAGGGGTTAATCTATTCAAGGAACCACTCACCCTCATCCTAAAACAAGCTAATATTAGTTACCACCTCTATGCGGATGACGCACAACTATACTACAAGATCAAATCCCGCCATGACATCCTTCTCCTCAATGATACCTTGAATAAAACCCAAGCCTGGTTCCATCGGAATCATCTCAAACTAAACCCCCAAAAAACTGAAGTCATTCTTTTCACCCCCAAAAACTGCTCTCTACCTATCCAACTCTGGATCAATGACATCAATGCACTCAACTGCTCCCTCTCCACTTTTAACTCTGTTAAATACTTGGGCATCAGCATTGATAAGATTCTTACTCTCATTCCTCACATTAAAAATGCTGCGAAAGGTGCTCTCTTCTCCCTTCTCCACCTTAAAAAAAATAAAACCTTTAATTCCAGCGGACGACTTAAAAATTGTTGTCCAATCTCTTGTACTTTCCAGACTTGATTATGGTAACGCCACCCTTGCTGGCACCCCTAAAGTCCACCTTATCCCAATGAGTCTAGCAGCCGAGATGAGTCTGGCTGCTAGACTCATTTCTGATTGTAAACGATTCGATCACATTTCTCCTATCCTCAAAAACCTTAACTGGCTCCCAATTGAAGGTAGATCCACCTTCAAGTTGGCATGTATTTCTCACAAAGCCCTTCACCAGAACCTTACCTCGCTGACAAACTACAAAAAGCTGGGTGCTCCAGGTCCTTGAGAAGCACCAACGCCCTCGTCCTCATCCCCCCGAGACTCAACTGTATAAAGACACAATCACGTGCATTCTCTGGTAATGCCCCTACGATTTGGAACTCGCTCCCCAAAGATCTTTGCTACAACCCCTCCTACCCTCTCTTCAAAAAAAGACTCAAGGTGCTTCTTCTAAACAAATATTGGGGCACCTAAGTCCCTATACTGATTCAGTCCTCATTTCTTTCTCCTCAACCTTCCCCGTCTCTCTTCTTTTCTTACTGCCTCCCCTCCTTCTCCCTGTACCCGTTTCTCTCCTATCTTTCAATCCATCCTCATCCCCTCTACTTACCCCTAAATTACTCCCTTTCCTCAATCTCCTCCTCTAACTGAAATGCTTTATCCCATGCTAGTTTTTATTCACTATGTAACGGTGTTCTATTTTGTTCTAGATGCTTATTTGTTCTTTTGTCTATTATTTGTTCTAGATATGTACTTTTCTTATCTGTCTGTAAAGCGCTCTGATACTCCGGGGTCCAGTAGCGCTATATAAAACCTTTTAAATAAATAAATAAATAAATATTTTCAGTTTTAGTAAAAGGCAATGGAAAAGGGGTTGTAGAGACCCAGCTCAGTGCCATAGTTGATGCCAGGCATGTCAGTGAAAATGATGAAAGGAAAAAGGTGAAGGAACAAAAAGAAAACTTATGAAGGGAGAGAGCTGACATGAAGAGTATAGCTGCTACCCCTTATTGTTAGACCCCACTTCCTGCGCACCAGGTCACTCAGGGGTTACTGCACTTCAATCGCATCAACTGAAGTGTTTCCTGCTGGTGTCCTGGGGCCTCAGTACTAGTGGACCCAAACCTGGATAACCAAGTCGTCCTCTCCAGCACTTGACTCTCTCAGGGTAGTGAGACAGAGCAGTCAAAGGCTTACTAAAGGAGGTGAGGTGGGGTTAGACATTCAGAATACAGTGCACACCGAACTACCAGCTGATAAAATCAATGTCCTGTCAGTGCCTTACTTTTTATAAATGAAACTTTTTTCAATACACACGAGAATTATACTACACATAACACTAGAATAAACAGTTCAAACCAGATGTGTCTACAGTGAAAATCCGTTGTGTCTACAACCCTCTGGCCCAGAATTCTGACCACAATCCGTATTATAGCACCTAGATGCTATGCCTATAAAAACACAGTTAACATGTAGATGCACAATTAGCATTGAATCTTACAGACCATGTGGCATAGGGTTGCTCTCATTCGCTAGAGCCAAGATACCAATTCTTGTATTGAAATGATATAGTTTCAGAATATGATGGGAAGCAAAATGTTCTTGATCAGCCCAATAGCTCACCACCCAAAGAAAGAGAAGTGCCCTCCCATCCTGAGTGAGGACAAAGCTCTAGTGGCGTCAGGGATCTGATCACAGGTGCCTGATGTCTTGGCACATTTTACTGGAGTCCCACTAGTCCAGTAGCCACTGGCTAGCTGTAGGAGGGTAATGGGTGGTCAGAGTGCCAGTACACCCTGATACCCCCAGATATTAAAAAAAGAAAGGTGTGGTGTGGGCCTGTTCCACTAGACTTTATTCCCCAGCTACTGCTTGTAACCGTAACTACCACACAGGCTCCTACAGCACAGGGGAGAGGTCTGGGCCAAGTGATCTCACCTTCAAGGACTGAGATCAAGTTTCACTGTCTCCCTCTGTCCCTGTTAGTACTGCAAGCTTCCTTATCTTGAGCAGCTGCCTGCAATTTCCTTGCTCACAGCGCCAGCACTGCAAGCCTCACAAGAACAGCTGGTTTTCTGATCGATGCTGCTGATGCTCCTGCTCCTGGTCAAACTGGCACATTTCTTTGCAGCATAATCTATCAGTCATGGAGAAAACGTCCTCAAGTTTCAGACGGGATGAGCATGCTCCTTATCTTGAGACCTCATGCGGCGATCGCAGTGTGCGGAGCACCCCTTAATTTGGCAACAGAACCAAATATACAAATAAATGTATGCATTTCTGGATACATATATCAGAATCTATATAAAGAAGAATTTTGCAACTGGATGCCAGGTCTGTCCCTAATCAGGGTCATAAAATTAGAAAATAAAAACTAAAGAACTTCACCCTGTTCCAGGATACTTACTATTCAGTGTATCCTTATTTCTGACTAGTAGGCAAGACTTGCCTCACAGCCATCAGCAAGTTAGAGGATCGTTTTAATCATCAAGTTAAGAGATATAAGAAACCAACCCTGATCTACTGTGGCCCATTTTCCTGACGAAGACACAGCTCAGTGGCGAAACGTGCGTCGAACGCAACAGATTATTGTGTGCCGCATTGCCTTTTCTTCATTAAAACTTTAAATTGTTCTCATTGTATTCACCTGAAATGTAGCAAAGTCGTAAAAAAATGTTGTTTAAATAATTCTATTTATTGGTACAGGTAATCTTGATGGTCAGTACATACATGAAAGCATTACTTTAACAGTGTTACATGGTCAGGAGCGCATGCACAAATTACACATTTCAATGTTGAGGAGCACAGGGGGAGAATATTATACATTACTTTATGGGGTTAATGGCTCATCCAGTGAGGGGATCAGTGGGGGGGGGGGCTCACAAAGGATTGCCACTGAATTCATTCCACTTTGACCAGAATGCTATCTATATCCGGGGGCAGCCCCGAGCCACATACACTGTCTTCTCTTTTAGCAAGCACCAACCTATGTCCTTTTTCCATGCGCCAAGCTTTGGAGGCGTTACTCCGCCCCCCCCCACAGACGAGCTATGTTACGTTTTACTATAATCAGTCCGAGCGTCGCCCAGACTTTGCCTTTTGCTGTCAAATCTGTGGGCTCTCAGATGTTTAAGAGGCATCTTTTGATTTCAAGCCGCAGTTCCACCCCCCAGACATTATGCATACAGTTATGCACCTGCTTCCAGTAGGTTTGTAACAGGGGACACTCGCATAGTATATGCATGAACGTCCCCACTGCCCCGCACTCTCTTCTACAGAGCCCTTCCTCACTCCTGCCCATTAATACAAGTCGGGTAACGGAGATGTAGCAGCGATGAAGTATTTTCAATTGTATCAGCCTTAGTTTTGCTGATATTGACACCTCCTTAGGGGAGGAGAGCGCTTCTCTCCATTCCTCATCATCGATCTCAAGACCATCATTCTCCCATTTTCTCCTAAGTTCGAGTAGGGGGTCAGGGGTGTGGTGTATGAGTTTTTTGTATGTGAGGGAGATGGCCTTTTCCAGCAGGAGATCGTCCAACAGTCTGTCCTCTAGGGGGGAGGATTCTGGGAGTGACGTTCTGGGTGGATTATTGGCAAGTAGTGAGTGCCTGACCTGCGCATACCGAAAAAACTCTGTCTGTGCCAATTCATATGCCTTCTGCAGTGAGGCAAACAACACCATTCCATTAGGTCCCCATAAATCTTTTATGCGGGAGATCCCTATCCGGTCCCAGTTTCTGAACCCTTTTGTGCGACCCAGCGTTCCCAGCCTTTCACAAAACCAGAGTGGGGTCGCCAGCGTCAGTCTATCCGCCCATCCCAGGTTGCGGCTCACAACGTGGCAAAGTTGGACCAAGTGATTTGTGGGCCCTGTTAGGGAGTATCTGTTAGGTTTGCAGTAGAGCACTGTCTCGAAGTTCCCACCCGGGAGGAGCCATCTATCCATCCTGTAGCCAGGATCGTCCCCACCACAGTACGTACCCTGATTAATAGCCGAGAGGTGGGCTGCCCAGTAATATTTCCTAATGCCCAGAAGTGCAATTTCCCCATCCTACAACCCTAGCGTGAGCTTGTGGAGTGCGATACGAGGCGTCCCTGCACATAATAGGTCCCTCTGGGTGGCCTCGATTTCTTTAAAGTACCATTTTGGGACATAATCCGGATAGTTCTGGAGTGCGTATAGGAAGCGCAGTAAAGTCATCATCTTGAAAAGAGCTTTCCAGCCTAGTAGGGACAGCGGGAGCTTCTCCCAGGTGACGGTGTCCCTTTTGATCCACTGCAGAGGGTAGGAGGTTCCTCTCATATCAGGCTGTCAAATCAGTGGTGATGAAAATTCTCAGATACATAAACCCTTCTGTGACTGTTTTGATTGGACAGCCTTGTGGTACTGAGGGGGGAGTGCCATGTAGGACGTAGAGCAGCGATTTCCCCGAGTTGATACTGTGTCCGGAGTTTCTCCCGAAACTGGTCAAAATATCCAAACCCACACTGAGTGATTTATAGGGGGAGGTACAGGAGAATGTCGTCCGCGAAGAGCAAAATTCGATCCTCCCACCCCTCACCCCACTTGAACCCCTGCAGTGAGAGGTCCTGTCGTATCCAAGCCGCGAGCGGCTCCAGGGAGAGAGCGAAAATCAGGGGCGAGAAGGGGCAGCCCTGCCGCGTCCCTCTCTCCAACACGAACACCTCGGAGATCTTATTGTTAATCACTACCTGTGCCAACGGTTCAGTATAGAGGGGATTTATCCACCTGATAAAGTTAGGGCCGCAGCCCAACTTTTTGAGGACTGCCATCATATATGGCCATTCAAGCATGTCGAATGCCATTGTGGCATCCAGGGAGACTACAACCGCATCCTCCTGGATCGTGTGGGAGCGTCCCAGTACCCCATGGAGTGGTCTTAAGTGAAGTGCGGTATTGCAGTGCAGCATAAAGCCCGATTGGTCCGGATGAATCAATTTGGTTAGCATTGGTTTGATCCTATTTGCGAGCAGTTTCGCGAGGATCTTGGGTTCAGCATTGAGTAATGAGATTGGCCTATAAGAGGTGCACATCTCTTTGGGTTTCCCCTCCTTCAGGATGGCCACTATTGTGGCTATGCGTTGATCTCTCTGCAATTTCCCCAGCATTTTACTATCCCCGAACATACGCTTAAGGTGTGGGCCTAGGCTGTCAGGCTTGAGCTTGTACAGCTCATTCGGAAGACCTTTAGGCCCTAGGGCTTTTCCAGACCGGAGTTCGGTGATCGCCCTGGCCAGTTATTCCGCAGTGAGCACACTCTCCAGGGCCTCTCGGTCTGCGTCGGAGAGGGTAGGCATCCTAATGTCGGCCTAAAGCGGGGAGGAGTCCTCCTCCGGGAGTTCTGATCCCCTTCGGTACACCTTTTTGAAGTGTGCTGGGAACTCTCACACTATCTCCTGAGGCTCAGTCTGGCACCCGATTCGTCCCTGAGCTCCGCCACCACCCTCTGCGCTTTCGGTTTCTTGTCCAACCAGGCTATTAGTTTGCCCGCTTTGTCACCTTGATCGTACAGACGGCCGTCCCTGTCTCTCGCTAGGCTCTTAGCGGCATCAGTGGCCAAGGCCTTGTACTCTACCTTGAGCTGCATCTGGTGCAGTGTCGCCGGATCGCCTGTAGCTGGAGCTGCCCCCTCCAGAGCTATAACGTCACGCTCAACAGTAAACATTTGCTTTTCCTTTTCCTTGCATTGCCCCGCTATTGTCGAGAGGGCTTCTCCCCTTATTACAGTTTTGAATGGCTCCCAGAGGACAGAAGGGGATTCCACCGACCCTACATTTTCTTGGAAATACTGGTCGATCAAACGAGTCATCATCTTTTTAGTCTCCGGGTTATGAAGGAACCAGGGGTTTATGGGCACGACGCAGCCAACCTTATGCTCCCCAATTGTAAGGTGAGCCCATATGGGAGAATGATCTGATATACCCCGTGCCAGGTGCTTGATCTCTTGGATGGTAGTGTCGTGCTGTAGAGGCATAAGGATATAATCTATTCTGGAGAAAGTGCTGTGTGGGCCCGAAAACAATGTGTACTGTTGTAGATTGGGGTGGCGCGTGCGCCAGAGGTCTACTGGGCCGAATGCCTCCAAGAGATTAGAGAGCCACATGTGTCCTGTGGCGATGTCTCGAG
This sequence comes from Lissotriton helveticus, assembly GCF_964261635.1. Taxonomy (NCBI): domain Eukaryota; kingdom Metazoa; phylum Chordata; class Amphibia; order Caudata; family Salamandridae; genus Lissotriton; species Lissotriton helveticus. Next base: position 951,041,843 of record NC_136061.1, read on the forward strand.
TGGGTGCCTATCTAGTCCCCCCGATATTACTGTGTTGACTTCTCCGCCCAGGAGAAGCTGTCCTTCGGGAAGGGAAAGGAGAAGTTTGTCCAGTTCGAGATATGATTGTGTTTGGAGACCTGGTGGGATATACACCGTGACTAAATTGAGTATGCGTCCCTCCCATCTCCCTGAGAGCACTGCAAAGCATCCTAGAGGGTCTGTCTCTGTATGTTCAATGGCGAATGGAAAACTCCGGCACACCAGAATGCCCACCCCTCGGGACCCTGAAGTGAAGCCGGCGTGAGTCGCCATCTTGTAGCCCCACCTGTTAAGAGTGTGACAATTATTACCAATGAGGTGCTTTTCCTGCAGCAGGACCATGTCTGGGAGGTCGTGTTTTACAAATTGAAGAACTATACCCCTCTTAAGCTTGTCCCCCAGCCCGTTGATGTTCCAGCTGAGGATCTTTATACTTTTGTCCCACCTCGTAGCCATCCTCGGAAGCAATTCGTTCACTCGATCCATAGAACATGCAACACAGTACCATCATATATTTACATTTCCTGCACGACCAACTCAATTCCCCGTCCCCCCATGCATTAAATAACATTAGCAAATAACATCGGAACTGCTGACACCCCTGCCTCCTCCCCACCCTGCTACCCTGCCACATAGGTTTAGAATAGGTTTAGAACGACCCACATCCCCAACTAGTAGAGCGCCTTTCGCTCCAAAAATAGAGAGAGAGGAGAACCTCCCTCCCTCCCCCCGGTTAACTATGAGGTGAGGAAATGGGCATGCGCCACCTCCGGCCGCTGGAGGCCCGTCCCCTTGGATTAAGTGTCCTGTCGGCCATATGCATCCCCTTTGTGCTTAAGTCGGAGCAGCACCATTCACTTCGTCCCACCCAATGCATGAAGGTGTAGCAGACTCCCTAAGGACTGCAGGACCAGTCCATTAGTTCAGTTCAGGTTGTGGGGGTCAGAAAGTGTCTTTGGCCCTTGTTATCTAAGTCTGGTCCGCCCCAGGTGCACCGAGCACATTCTCCGTTTGGCAGGCTCTGCCCACAGAACCCCAGACACCCAGTATCAAAAAGGAGTGTTTATACGTTACGTTACAGTTTGTAGAGGTCTGCAGGTGCTGTCTTCTCAGCCAATGTGGGCCCCTTAAAGTCTCTGTACGGCCCTAGCGCCGGGACTGCTTGATCTTCACCTTGATCACCAGGAGCGCTGACTCCGTCTGTCGGTGTCCGACCTTCCGTCCGATGATCCCGGTGACTTAGCTCGCTCGTCTCTCCATCCGTCGCCTGTCGCAGTCGCCGGTGTCCGTGCCAGACCGTTAACTCTGTCCAGCCACTCCTGTGCCTCCGATGGGTTGGTGAAAAAGAGGGACTTTCCTTCGGTTATGATTTTAAGCTTCGCAGGGAAGAACATCATGTATTTGATTCCCTTTTGCCGAAGTGCTGCTTTCACACCTTCAAAGGAACGCCGCTCTCGCTGTAATTTGAGCGTGAAGTCTGGAAAGAACCTGATTGTTGTGTTTTCGTATTGTAGGTCTCCCAGCTGTCTGGCGGCCTGCAGGATGGCATTATGGTCCCTGTAGTTGAGGATTTTCGCGATGACTGTCTTTGGCGGCGCTCCTGGTTTGGGCCTAGGTATCGGTGCGCGATGTGCCCTCTCAAAGGAAAACATGGTTGAGAGCTGCTTTGGTTTCAAGTGGTTGAGGATCAGATCCTCGAGGAAGAGGTCCATGCTAGGCCCTTCGGACCCCTCCGGAACCCACACCACCCGAATGTTGTTCCTGCGGGCTCTCCCTTGAGGAAAAGTGTTCTTCTGATCGGCATCATTTGTACCGGGACTCCATTGCTTTTTCATTGCCATCTCGTGTCAAACACTTCCACACGACCCACCTGGTCATTTCTGCTGATGCCTGAGGAAATTCTAACTGACATGACAAAAACCATCTTGCAGCCTGCATTTCTGCCCAGGAACTGTCGCACACCCAACCCCCCCTGTTCTTTGCAGTTCAACTGAAAGCCACGAGACACTCACACCCTGAGTAAATGATTTATTTTCCATCTCCTGCTCCCAGCCTGGTAAACATCCTTGACACCGTGATCAGGTTATCTGGACAATTGTCTGACTGCTGGCCCTTGATCAGGGTGATTAAACAATGACTTGAAAGACCAGGCTTTGATCAGGGCAATTGAACAATGACCTGAAAGACTGAGCCTTGATCAAAGCCGAGTGAACAATGATTTGTGTACCAAGCATTGACCAGGTCACCATCTACAAACATCGTCTGGATCTGGTTATCAACTGCAAACACTGCCCTGATTAAACAATGAACTAACAGCCAAAAAACTGGGATGAAAAAGTATAAAAGGCTTGTAAGCTGCAGAGTGAAGCAGCAGCCTCCTCAGTCTTGTCTCTGACTAGCTTGGGACTCTGTTCCATAGCCCGGGCTATTGAATAAATCTGGGTTCCTCCTGCAGACCAAGGCTCCTGTGTCTCCTTTTACTAAGTATGGAAGACTTGGGCGGTTCCCCCGCCGCCGAGACCCAGTAAGTTGGTTCAACCGGTTCTTCACTCTTCCTGTTCCTCGAGCTTAAGGACGACTTGACAGTGTTGGTGCACCGGTTCACTGACCCTCTGTTCAAGCTTCTTAGAGGAGGCCTGGAGCTCCCGGATGTCCTTCTCATTGGTTCCGGCTTTTTCCGAAGTCTTATGAAGATCGGCACTTATGAGGTTCATTTCGATGGACATCTTGTCCATTTTCGTCTCGAGAGTGGTTCCTTTTGTCTGCGTCTTCTGTTGCCTATGCAAGCCTCATCGTTACTCAGCCGCTGGCAGGCACCGGCATTGATAGGCAAGCCCAACTCCGCTATTCCTTAGCGTGCACGATACCACTATCTCCAGGGACTCCTCCTGGCACTCAGCCTCGTATTCAATCCTTTTTATTCGAATAGACATGAGGGCTGCCACCCTTCAAGTCCCTGGCGCGTCCTTGCGGGACCCCTTCGTCAGGCCCAGCCTTCTGATCTCGCCTCAGTCCTCAGATAGCCCACCCGTTGGCCTCAGAAGCCTATCAGGTGTGTCCCGGCCGGGCTCTTCACCGCCAGGAGTAACCGCGTGTGTGGAGTCCTCTTATTGCAGGAGAGCTATATCTGCTGGAGGTGGGCACCGTTCCTGAGCCTTACCACCTTTGGCCCCGCAGTCCTTTCTGCCCCTGCATCTACTGCCACCAACCAGGCAGGCCTTTGCTCCCCGCTGGTTCCCAGGCCGCATCTCTTCCACTGGATGTTTGGGGCACTCTCCTCCCCCGGCCCTCAACCGGGCTGGCTGGTCCCTAGGCCGCGAGGGGCCCTCTCACTCTTGGAAGCGCGTTTCGGGGTCAGTGGGCACAGAGTCCGTGAATGTGCTGTTTCGCGGCCCCCCGGGCAGGCCCCGCCACAACTGGCACACACTCAAGAGTCTATAGGCCGCACGGGCCTTGCCGATCCCCTCCAGCAGTGTCCGCTATAGATCTTGCTATAGATCTCGGGGTCCGCGAGCCGTTATGCGGACTCCGTCGGGTGCAGAGAGTGAAGCTGCAGACGCGCTGGATTCAAGGCCCACCACTCTGCGCAGGCGCTGCCCCAGGCCGCAACGCCGGCCCATTGCGTAGATTGAAGGTGGAGTGTCCACCCTCCACCACCCAGAGTCTCCGAGCTGTTGCCGCGGGTTCCTGACGTTCCTGACACTCTTCTACGACTGAGGCCGCACGGAGCCTCCTGCTTTCGATGTCGGGCGCTGGTCGCGATCCTCCGACATTCACCGCAGCTCTTGGATGCTGCCTGCCGGATAAAAGGACGGATTCAAGGGGAGTTTAGGGCTCTGCTCCAGCGGAGCGCTCTCCTAGGCGGCCATCTTTGTACAAAAAAGTTGTACATTTTAATGTACACTAGCTTTCTGCTGTATGAATGAAGATGAATGAATGAGTTTACTTGGGACCTACTTTCGTTTTTAATTAAATTAATATCATGGTCAATAAAAATCATGTCTATTTTGTAAACATATCCGGATATAGTTGGTTCTCCTTTCACTTATGTTGATATGCTATCAATTGTTTAAATCATAATAATGTTTATTATATTGTTGCCTTAAGTCTGTACACTAGATTGATTAGTCCTTGCCTTAAGGAACAGCACCCTATTAGTAGGGGGCCCTCCCTCTCTCTTTACAATATACATGCTCCTTATCTTCATACCGTGGGTCGCGGTTTGCTTCCTTGGACGGACCTGGTGTGAGCCGCCTCTTCAGAATCATAAGCTAGTCTTGAACAACCTCTGATTGATAGGCGGATCCAATCAGAGTGTCCGCTACTTTTGAATTCTGAGTGCCCCTCCAATTACAAGGCACATTTATTGCAGGTCTACTGCATGTCCAAAGCATGCAAAGGATGATCTACTGTCTTCCCTTGTACCAGCTCGGGCTATTCCCCAGAGGAATTTTAATTAACTCCAGACCAGGGACAGCCTGACCATTTCCCAACTGAAAGGTTCCTTCCTAGCAGTGTTAAGGCAGCTAAACACAGATAAGAACGAGTGTCTACCCCCAGCCAGCCAGGCTTGTTCAAGAAATTGGGAGGGGCATGAGGGAACTGGAATGTCCAGAAGAACAGCTCACATTACACACAATGGCTGAACTCTCCATCCTTCCCCAGTACACCCACAGGCGCTCTCACACGACAGGTAGACAAAGGCTACAGAACCACAGGCATGAGAGATTGCACAGACTTGATCAGAAGGGTGGCTTGTCGTCCCACCTTGTTAAAATACAGAGATACAGATATCCCTGACTATAAATTTATTGCTGCCTCCACTGTCAGTCTATCACAACCGGTGTAGAAAGAGGGAAGTAGCCACTCTGTGAAATATGAGTGCACTATGCATCATGAACGTCATTTAGGAGTCGCAGCTGCAACCCCTGCCTTGCCCTTTGCTACTACCACTTCCTTTGCTACCCCTGGCCTCAGAGGTGGCAAATTCAGTGCTAGGAACACTGTGGCAGCTGGGGCTCCACTCTTTATTTTCTATCAATTTTTATAACACTAATAGTGAATAAATAAAATATAATTATTCATAAATAATGCAATAGAAATGGAGTACATTAAGCTGTATGGAGTCCTGGAGTATGCCCTTCCTGGCAGCTGAGGTAAGTAAAAAATGCTTATGTTGTATGCATGCTTGCGGGTGAGAGTGTTTGTGTGAGAGTGTATGTGTAAATGTGTGTAAGTATTTGTCTGTGAGTGAAAGTGTAGGTCAAAGGGCGTGTGATGTCACTTCCACTACCCATGGCATTTTCGGTGAATTTCTGTTCATGCCTCCCCTCTACCTTGGAGCCAAGCTCTTGGGGTCTGAATCCATGTAAAAAGGGAGACTCTCAGTGGACATGAATGAATGTCACGCATGCTGAGTAGGGATCTAGAAACCATACAGTAACTTTTAAGTGACTTGCCTGAAGATCAGAATGCAGCAGGTAAAGCACTCTTTCCAGAGACATGCAGAAGACTCTCGTCCCAACACTGATAAATGCAAATAGGCTAGAAATTGAATCATACACATCATTCCTCTTTGTAGTTTTCATCCTAAACAATCTCCATTTTGTCGTTCAAGCATTTTCTGCACACAAATATCACACTAAACTCCTCAAAACTCTCCACAACAAATATAGTGCACCCGTCTGGGGGAGCATTTTTGTGCCTGCAAAACTTCTAGGCCCATGTGGTCATGGTCATGATGGCATCTTTCTTGAAAAAAAAATACATGTCTGTTTCTCTCATGTGGTTTCCTAAGTCCCTTGGAGCATCACAGAGATTGTATTACTCTAGAGGCAGTTTCCAAATACTAGTGCCATAATAAAGAGTAAGTTATTGATTATGCTTGTCATGAATTTGACCACTAGGTCTTTCTCCTACAGAACCATTTCCAGGAGTACAATTTCAGGCTTGTACGGGGCAACAAAGAACTGAATGTCTTGATTTAGACTTTAGCGGATGTGGGACACTCACCAAAAAGTGTCCAATGTTCTGTTTTCCTTATTTATATAGGGTAGAAGACCGCCCTAGCCTTCCGTCATTATGAGGTTGATACATTGGAATTTCCTGCATTTGGCAAACTCTAAATTTTGGCTAAAGTCTGTAATTTTCATGAACATTGATAATACCACCATGTATGTATTGTAAATTGACATTTCCTTGAACACACATGACTTCAATCAGTTGATTTAAAATGGGAGACGTAATATTCACTAATCTCCCATTTGGTAGAAAACTCCTTTTTGGATCTGTATAATATCTTCCAGTGGCATAAAGCAGAAGCTGCCCCAACCAGAGCACTGTGTACCATCCTGATGGCACCAGTTAGACCCTAGACTACTTTGATTTCCACTTCTGTTGCAAGTCTATATGTAGCACTTCAGTCCCTACTGCAGTGTTTGCCAAACTTTGGGTCACAACCCACTAGTGGGTTGTGAGTCGATTTTTGGTTATTTGTGAGAGGTCAAACATCAGGCCATGTCTTCTGACAAATTGCTGCTTAGGTCTTTTTTACCTTGGTGATTAGAAACTCCTTTCACTTTGCAGTCAGAGAAAGAAAAGGAAATTGGATTATGTGACGCATTTGCTGAGGTACAGGATTGGCGAATGGCATTTGTAACACGCAACAAAATGTAAATACCGGGCAATTAAGTGTACACGTTCAGCGGTTTGGAAAGCAAAAATAAAGCACATTTTGTTTGTAATTATGAAGCATATTTTTTTGTAATTCTGAAGTGTGATGGAAACAGATTTTAAAAGGCTCAAGCCACTTTTTTGGTAATGCGCAAATGATAATTACTGAAACCTGATTTCCACCCATTATCATTTGTGCAGTATAGTTTTATTAGTACAAATGTATGTTTGTGCAAATTTAGGGGGCATTTCAACAGAAAATATGCTGTCTGTAAATTACAATGGGCCACCACAGGATGTTTGAGTTGCATTAACAAAATCACCTACCTCATGTCCACTAAAGCTAGGTAGGTCATAAATGTTTGTGATGCTAAAAAGTGTATTGTGGTTCTAAATGGTTTGTGAAGCACTGCCCTGGTCACTTTGATCAATCCCGGAAGAGGTGCTATTCAGAGAAAGCCATGATGCCACCAAATCCTCATTCAGGATAAGAGGTCCATGGCCTCTCAGAGATCCATGCTCTCTCCTCTTATCTTTGCTAGCGCATATTCAGTCTCTCCCATAAACCCAGCCCCTGTGCCTGAGAGAGAACCTTCTGTTGCTTCCTAGTCAGTAAGGAAGTTGTGTAGACCTGCATCTGTACAATCTGAACTATTCCTTCTGTTGATCATCTATTCATGCTATTGTCCCTAGCTCAGCTATTACTAGAAGTTATGCATGGCCACAAAATTCAGGGCACAAATAACTGACTTTCTTTATCAGACTTTCCGATCTGCATTTTTGCAGCCCATCAGCATAGTTTATGAAAAGTTTGCCAGTAGGTTGGGGGAGTTGAAACTTTAGCAGAACACACTTTGAGTTGAATGCTTTGCCACAGGTGTTCACTTACCTGCTGGACCTAATTGTGTCCCTTGTTCCTCTTAAAAAATTCTAGTCGACAATATGGCTTAGTGAGATAACAATCACTGTTGACCACTGGATTGATTTGAAGGTTAGAAGTTTGCATCCTGGCATGGCAGAGCCAGCCTTCCATTAATCTGAGATGGATAAATTGGTTAATTGAAAAATCTGCTATTTATGGCACTCACAAATGGCAAACGTTCTGGATGAAGAAGTGTATACAAATTCCAATATCAAGTAAAAATAAAGCTTGTCTTCTTTCTCTTACTCTTATTTTTTCCCGCCTCCTATCCCCTCACCCCTTCTCCCTTTTTGGCCATTTCTCTCTCCTCCTCCCTTACTGATACTTCACGTCCTAGTCATTCTTCTTGTGTTTCTCGTTCTATGCCTGATCCTTATTCACACCCCGATTCTTTTGATTATTTTTCTGGTCTTCCCAATTCTGATAGTACTCTTCGAGATTCTCCCTCCTCCATCCTCCTGATATTTCGATCCTGCAGTACTGGTTTTTATCCTTCTCCTGATCCTGATTTTTTCCAAATCATGATCCTCCTCCTGACTCTCTTTCTGCTATGACTTTAGCTTGATCTGGTTCATCAGGCCTTTCTGGTATTTTCACCGATTTGATTGACGAGGATTTTGTCCCAGGACCGCAACTGGGCAAAGGTTTTTAAGAAGAGACTCTTGGCCATACAGGAAACTGAGTGTTGCTTTCACAGACTTTGATGATGGACTAGTGATTTTAAACCATGCTGCAAATACACAGAGTTGAGCCTTACCAGGCAGAAAACTGAGACCAGTCTTTGTACGTTCAAAATCAAGGTATAGCAATCCCTTCTTCATCAAAATATATAATATCTATCAAAACATGCTGCCAAAAGATATATTGAAACCGCATAATTACAAATATATATATATTTCATAAGTAATGCATACCTTTAATTCATACTACATCAAAATCAGTGTAGAAGATACATAAACAAGTTGTCTAAAAGGTAGCGATACAAGCCTATGCAAGCAGCCCTAACATGCACACCCTATATACATAACAAAAACTTGACAGAGCAACAATCATTGGGGTATACACATTTTCTTTTGAATGTCCAAACCACATTACATATATCAGCCCATTGTTCATTTCTCTGAGCAATATCAACAGTTTAAACAGTACTATACTATCGCCTAGGAATCCATAGTTTCGGCCAGTAACTTCTCAGCCTTCATCAGGATTGCTTGCCGCTGATGTAAATTACTGATTCAATAATGGAACGGCAGTTCTGTAATAAATGGATTAACTTACTGGATATATAAGGCTAGATACTTTAAGTTCTTGCTTATATTTCTAAACTATGTTTAGGTAACATTGACCAGCTAAAGGAAATATAAATATATATATATAAATTCGCTCCAAAAGTTGTCCAGATACAGTTATTCTTTAACATGTTTATAAAAATGAGTGTATATAGGACCCCTTAGCAATTCCATATAAATCTGCATACATATGTGATATAATCAGATGGTTTTCTAATAAATAACTGTTACACTTGTTTGACACATATTAACTAAAGTTGCCCAATGCACACATTTGTAATTAAAGATTGGCAACATTCATGAAGATGATTAAACAGATTATTGTGTAAGATATATATATATAGATATATATATATATATATATATATATATATATATATATATATATATATATATATATATATATATATATATATATATATACATACTAGCAGCCCGTCCCGACGTTGTCCGGGACAGATGGGGGCTGGGGGCAGCACCGCTGCAGGAGACGCTCAGCAGAGTGGCCAGCAGCAGGAGCGTCGAGTCTGTGTCTGTTTTCCTTAGGGAACCCTTTGCGTGGCGTCGTGAAGGCTGTGACGTATGTAATAGTAATAGGCGAGCCATGAATGTAGCGTTCCTACGTAACGCGTCTTGTTGATGGAAGCCGCGCCCCTTATAAGGCGTAGTTACAGGACTGATGCGCCGAGTGTGTCTGCCTGAAGTGAATACACATCAACTTCTACATTCATGGCATATGTGAATGATTTTTCCATTTACTTACACATGGCGACGTCCCTCAAACCCCCGCCCACGCTATTTATGTCACCTCCCTCAGTAAGTTACACCCGCCCACGCTCTTTATGTGCCCACCGTCACTATCGCTTACTTCTATAAATGCTTCAATGTTGCAGCGAGTTTCTGTCTTCATGCTGCGAGTTACTGTGTTACTGAACTCGCGGTGTTTTGTGTGTGCCTGCTGCGCTCTGTGTGCCTGAAGCTCGCAGCCCCTGAAAGCGAGTGACGTTGTATGGGCCATGCCCCTCTGCCAATGTTGCCGCCCATAGGTTTAGTTTGACACGCCCATGCTACTCCTTAACAGCAAAAGAACGCCCACAAGGATCTACTTTACCCCGAATATTGTTTTCACTTTGTAATGTATATGTTGCCCAAATGTATAGCCTATGTCCATCTCCTGGATCTCCCCTTTCCAACGCTGTATTGGGTTTTGTGATTGGTGGTGTACTTTTCGAGTTTACCTGGCTCAAAGGACACAGTTCTCTCTTTATAATAGTAGTATAGATAGATATATATATATATATATATATATATATATATATATATATATATATATAGATATATATACATATATAGATATATATCTTGAGGAAGGCTTACACAATAATCTGTTTAATCCTCTTCATGTATGTTGCCAATCTTCAATCAGGTTTCTTGTATAGCGCGACCATTCACCCAATAGGGTCTCAGGGCGCTGTGGGGGGGATCTGCAGTTCAGTCTGAGAGACAGGTCTTGAGGTTCTTCCTAAATTGAGGCAGTGATGGTGGTTACCTGAGATGTAGAGGCAGAGAGTTCCAGGTCTTCACAGCGAGGTAGGAGAAGTATCTTCCTCCAGCCGAGGTATTGCAGATCCATGGGATAGTGGCCAGGGCTAGTTGGACGGATCGGAGATGTCTGCTGGGTGTGTAGAAGGAAATGCAATGGTTGAGGTATACTGGTCTGACATTCTGGAGAACTTTGTAGGCGTTCGTGAGGAGATTGAAGGTGATTCTTTTATTAGTAATTTTTAAAAACTCTCTTAAACAGAAAAAGGAATGGCTAGAAGTACTTAAAACACTACATCTCCTCCCCTATGGGCATAGTAGGCAGAAAGCACCTGCCTGTCACATTGGGTGTGTAGTGATGGGACCTGCCCTCTCTTACTAAGCCATGTGACAGGGGAGAACTTTGGCTTGAAAAATTGATATGGAGGAACTCTGCTTCAGCTACTACTTATTAGGTATTCAATAATTGATGCCGCTTTAAGAACCTGATTAGTGTCATGGCAGGCATAGTAGTATTTGGAAAGGCTCACTTTTGAGTGTGGAAGAATGTTACAAGCTAATGCCCAAGTTGCATCCTTTAGTGATCTGTTCAAACTCTGGCATGGATGCAATTTCCCGGTCTCAAAGCCCCTGCTCTCTGTCACTATCCCCTAGAATTAGCCAAAGCTTATACCTAGTTTCCCTAGCTGGGATTAAAAATTTTCTTCCACCTCTGCTTAGGAAACGCCTAACAAAATGCTGCAAAGTTATCCCCTGCTTATTTTTTAAATCTTAATTCTGAAATCTGATTTTTGATAAATTGAGCTGAAAAGTAACTGTACAAATGTACTTTAAGCTCCCTGATCGAGAACTGGCTTCAAACCAGTTCTGACAATGATCACACCTCCAGAACTTGGATAGACATCCTTCCCTGGGAGTCATAACAATTCTATTTCAGAGGATAGTGGCTTGCCTCTAGGCCCAAGAAAGGGCAATAGGTGCTAACTACTGACCACTTAGCAGGAATTAGGTTGAAAGGTGTGGGCTCAAAGCCCACTGTATGTATATTTATGGTCTGGCTTGACAGTGCAGCTGTCACCAGACCATTATGCGAGCATCACTAGAGAGGGGCTTTGGCTCCACCCACATTTTGGGAGCCAGGAGTGTTTTGATTGGGCAGAAGTGTACTTCCACAAAAACTGCTTGCCTTCCGCAGCTGTCATCATTTTGTTTATTTATCCAGCTGCCTGCGCTTGAACTTTCAGGGACACAAACATGACATTGGAATGCTATTAAAATGTCGTACATAACTAAAAAAAAATCTCAGGCAGCAGCACAGATATGGCAGGGGGGCAGTCATTGCACTACATGGATTTTTTAGGTTTCGGTTGACAGCGAAACTGTCACATTACCTTGTTAACCTACACCAATATTATTCTATACGTTTTTGCTTCCACTCCGATATCAGCAAAATAAGAAATCCTATCATCGCCATAAATCTGAAAATACCTAAAGGAGAATTGTATATAAATAGTGAATATTACGTTCAGGAACACAACATACGTGTCTGTACAAACTACGATATTTTTTAGGGATCCGTTTAGAAGATTTAAAGGCCATTTGAAAAGTTTGCCCAAAGGACATACCTCATGATAAAGTCGATCAGGGTCGTCATTTAACGCTGTAGAAAAAGCTCTCCTATGTCTGCCAGCTCGCAGGTTACCCTTTAATTCCCCGAACTGGCTGCTTTAACTCGTTAATGCATGTCCCTGTTAACACTTCATGGGTATGTGGACTCGGCACCTCTTTGGTGCTCGTCACTCTTTCTCTCCCTGTGTGGCTTTAGTAGGCATCAGGATTTAAAGCGTTTTAAATGTATTTTTGTAATGAAATCTGAGGCCACTTTTCAGCAGTAGGCGCACCTGTGTGTGCTTTAGTCGTGCATTCAATACTGCATCAACTCGTTTGTTCTGAATATCAGCAGTTCCAAAATATAGGGTGTGCTGACTCGATATTTAAGTTTTTGGAATAACTTTTTTAAATCATTTTTTTCATTTGAACACTGCTCAATGTCGGGGGGAACTGTGAACCGCTGCCTGGCGGCCGCCTTCGGTAATCTTACGGCAGTAGTATTGGTAACGTCTCCTGGGCTGGTGGGTAGCCGGGGTGCGGATTGTGCCCTTCTCGGGTTTCCCTCTGCAGCGGAATGAAGCTTTAGAGCTGGCCGTTCAGTGTCCAACTGTGAGGGAAGTCTGTGCGTTTAGTTCATAGATACACAAATGTTGATGGCAGGTGAGGTGACTCATAACTGGCTGGCCAGGCGGATGGTGGTGTATTCATCATTAATTTATGAAGTAATTGCTGAGGGGGGCTGTGTTTGCATGGATGCTGGCATCTGTATTGCTGTGATGGGAGTTCTTACAGCGTATTTCATTTCCTACTTTGCGTGCCGCCATTTAATACTCGAGTCTGTGTCCTTGGAGACGTGTGCCATGCAAGGTACCATGTAGGCGTGTTGTCCTCGGGATGAATGCATGACTCTCACGAGCACGTCTTTAACGCTTTCTTAGTTCGACAATGAATCACGGATAAGCAATATTTTGCTAATCCACGCAAGCTTTGCCACACATCTTTTAAACTCTTTTTGATGCCGTTTTTTAAGGTTGCAAATACATAATACGAGTTCAGCAAAGGGGCGGGTGGTAGGAGGGCCATGAGGGTAGAGGAGTGACTTGAGTGCACTCAAAGGGGCCAGCGCCCTCGGAAATGCGTTTTTCTGTTTTATTATTATTCTTTTTATAGCCCATTGCCAACCCAAGGGGTGACTGCTCTAGTTATGAAAAAACACCATAACCAGAACTTTTGGTGTATGCTAGCCTAACATTCCATCACTTATCAAGCTGAAACTCTTTGGTTAATCTGTAGAATAACAATCGTATCACAGGACCTGGTTCTGAATGATAATCTTGAGGAGTTGTATATGTGAATCCGTAAGGGAGTCAAACAACCATTCTTGCATGCAATGTCCTGCGATAGCATCACATTGGAAACAGTTGGTGGAACAATGCAAGTCCTTATTGAAAGACTGAGATGGGTTTCACACTGACCGAGGAGAAATGGTGTAACATATTTTTGGAGGACTCTTGAATGGGTTAAGGGTTCTTTTTTCTTAAGTTTGGCAGTCCTGGTAGAAAAGAACCAGAGCTCGAGATTTAGCAGCAGCCACACGAGCTGCTTGGTTCTTGAGGTAGCTATTTGGGGGAATGGGGGGAAACAGCTTTGTGTGCAAAACAGGGCAGTGTAAAAAAAAACTCATTGCTTCCACAGGAGGCCAATTCAAGGTAATGGAAAAGGGTGATGTGGTCGAATTGTTTGACTCCTGAAACCAAACTGTCTGCAGTACATACAAATTGTGTTAGAAGTGAATCCTTGGTATGCCTGCAATCAGAGTATTTCCTTAGTCAAGTACCAGCGGGATCAGAGGTTGCTCTACTGTTTTGAAATATGCTTTGAAAGAAATATTTTAAACCTGGAAGAAATTTGAATTGTTTTTGGAGCTGTTTGCTAATGTGCATGTGTGTGCAGGTTTGGATATTTAAGTGGAAAGTTCAATAGTTCTATGAAGGAGGTCTTGCGTTCTAGCAACTTTAGTGAGTCTAGCCATATTTCCAAACGGTTCGACCTAGGAAGAGGAGGAATAAGTGTTCTGAGGTTTCCAGTGGACTACTTTGCAACTCCGCCACTCTATAGATCCTGTCGTAGTCCATACTCTGAACCTTGAAGGTAACTTTCTGGGAGTACCTTCCTTGGATAATCTTGCTATCTTTAATCGGGTGCCTGACATTCTGGGTGCGATTAAAACCATGTATGAAATGTCTGTTATACTTGGTGCTCACTGCTGGCTGGGAGTTGGATGCGGTCTTCCGCAGTTATTCTCCAGCTGGAAACGGGTCCAGGGCCACCTTATTCTCACAACTGATCCCCAATGTAATGTGCTGAAACTGTGAAACTTGCTACAGCAACAAGTGGTCCCAGCACGCAAACATCCTGAGAGGGCCTGGGGGAATCGGAGGCTCTTTTCCATGTGAGCGCCCAGCTACGAATAGCACACTTGAAAGACAGTTGCTAATTCCGCTTATCCGAGTTGAAGCTTCTAAGTGAGCAGCTACTAAAAGTCGAAGGGTACACTGCCTGCCACTCACACCAGTCTGCCAGCCTCTCAGCCTATCCGGAGAAACCAAGATATACTCAATCCCTCATTTAGGTTTCCTCTTTAAATGGCTTTGCAGAAATTTTTGTCATCATTATATAGCCGTTCTAATTTTCTGGGTCGAGTTTTAGATTTGTACAATAGTCGTATAGCCTCAGCTCTTTTCCTGTCTTATTGGGAAACAACTTTCTACCGTTTCAAATATTTACACCCATATACCTTAATTCCTGTTACCATGGCAGTATGGACATTTTACATCATTTTTTTAGGTTCTGTTTATAGGCTGATTGAATCGTGGGATTTAGATTCGTGTTTGTAACACTTTTGAGTTGTAAATGTTGCCTAAACTGAAATACCTCGTTGCACAGTTGTTCCTTGAGCGCCATGGCAACAGTTGTTCTTACACTCTCCATCCAGAGGAGGAGGAGTATTCCTAAAAAATGCTGTGCCAGAAGTAGCATATGGAACGGCAGGTGCTCAGACAGCCAGGCAAACACCAAGCCACGTACCAGTCTGTTTCCTCCCTCAGGAGCACGTTTTCACAGCACACCAGCAGGATGAGCGTGCAGTTATGGATATATTGCTCCTCTTAAACCTAAACTAAAGTCATGCACCACCATCCGCACAGCTGTGCTTCCATTCGTGAACTGTATCAGTCCTTCAACGGTAACTTCCAAGGGACCGTTTCAAAGATGGCCGGCAATTCCTAGCCAATATTTTCTGTAGTATTCTGAATCAAGCGATATTTAGAAAAATGTCTTTCAATCAAATATCCTAAATCTAAATGGAACCGAATGCAGAAAGGCAAGAGTCTCTTCTGTTTCAGCCTTACAAACATTGTTCGACGTAATGACTGCACTTTGGCTGACTGTTCCGCTCAGCCAGAGACATAGGGACACATTTTTAGAAACTGTAACATGACCTGCTCCTTGAACTTAAAAATAGTTTGCAATTTTGCCTTCATTTTTGCGCATCGCTAGCGTAGATCTACAAACCAAGCATACGTAATGCAAAGCATCAACACTGCAGTAGTGTTTTGGAGACTGCATCCTAAGCATGGCTGGAGTAGGGTAAGTCTTGTTAACAAAGTGCCAAGATACTGCACATGTTATAGAGAAGGTGTGACTTATGATGGTGTGACAGTCATTGTCACAAGCAAAGCTTCCTATCTCATTAATAACTTGATTGCTTACCTCTAATCTAAACCGGCAAACTGAGAGTGATGAGAACCACAGATCTTTAATATCCTGGCACGCAACATGATTGAAAAAACATTTTGCACTTTTAAAAGTAGATTTTAGTTACTGCATGTATCCGGTGGTGGTTGAATGCAGAGCCCTTCAAAAATCCTTGGTAACAATTTTAGTAGGTGTCCATTCAGTAACTTCCAATTTTTGGTCAACGCAATTATAAACTCCACAGTTGTTTATTAAAGAACGCACATTTTCAAACACTCGTAGTATCCCAACTGCTGAATTGCCAAGATTTAAAATCTGGGCAATGCCCAGTTGGAATGTGATACCTTTGTCAGTGTGAAGTTATATTTTGTAGAGATTACTTTCTTTTTTGGTAATTTTTTTTTTTTAAATACCGTTTTCGGCATGTGCTGGCCGTGTGGCATTGAGGCTCAGGATTGTCTGTGGGTGGGGCGACAGAGCTCCCGTAAGTAGAGTAGGATGTTGATCTCGCTACATCACCTTCCTATGTTCTTCAGACGGCATTGCCTATAGGTGTTGAGTAATTTAAGCTCGCCTTTGGTCAGTTGCTAAGTTGTTCTGTGTTCCCTTGACATTCATTTGTCCCATCATGATATACAGGTAGATCATCTCTGGGTTGTGGTGCGTGAAGTGACAGTCTGTCATTCGTTCCTTTCCCACCTGTTCAAGTACTTCTTCCTCCAAGGCCGCATGCCCCAGATGCGGGATGTCCTCAATGAAAGAAAGGAATAACACGGAACACTTGGCAATACCTTTACAATTGTCTTACGTGTTGCTTATACATTCCATACAAACACTAACTTCTGAGGTAATATCCACTAAGCACCACCTTCTCCTTAAGTATACGTTGTATATTATTAGGCTACTGTATTTGACTTGTCTGTTTTTGCTTCTACTTTTTTTTTCTTTGAGTCTGTCTGAGCTTGATGATGTGAGTCTTTTTGACAATGTTCCTTATTGATTGTGTGCTCTATTTACGTTTACAAGAATATTTAATCAGATCTCATTTTATACTAACTGGGTGGTGACTTTTAAAACGGAAGTATCGAGGCTCATTTGGGATAATGTAATAAAAATGTGTGCAAGAATTTCCAGCTTACACCCTGAGAACTTAGATTTACATTTTCTGTCTTCTTTGATGCAAACCCTGCCTTAAGAAACAGTTAAAGTGAACACCAAATCTCTGAAACAACCATTCATTTTCAGACAATACTCACCGTACTTTATAACTGGAGCTACAGGCAGGTATATTCTATCATCACACTTTAAAAAAAAGCTCTTCTACTGTTTCCATCTCTGAGCGTGAAGATCAAGCCCTATTGAAAAGCATTTATTGTCTCCATCTCCTGCTTTCATAACTGCCGCCTTTATCAGGAGTGTGAGAAGTTGACCTGGCATATGATGTCCACTATTCTAGTGGGCACCTTGCACCATTCCAAATGACCCTTATTGATGATAGGTTTACCTTTATTGAAAGCTATCATAGTGGTAGCTATGGGGAGCAGCTTTCAGGCTAATTCTTGAAGGAGTGTAAAGGAGCTTGGTTTACCAGATTATAACCTCTTGAATGTCTAAATGAAAGGAGAACCACACAAGGTATATATATAAAATATATATTTATTACTAAACACTCTCTAGTAATCTCTTTATCAGATTACAGAGCAAGGTACACAATATAAACACAATAGAACTTAAGTAAATACCACAATATACAACAGGCCCCACGGGGAGCCCAAACCATATATTAAGAAAGTGGTATAAGAACCATGACTTGACTAGACACAGTGCCTAGAGCACGTAGAATCACTGGGACCCCAAGGTACCACCCAAGGTAGTGACACGGGGGGCCCACGGCGGACGCGTGCAGTGTGGGAACACAGCCGCGAGCGCCGTTACCTTCTATGGGGAAAGTCGCGGTTGGAATTTTAAAGTTTAAGGACACTTTGAGCAAACCCCTTTAGACTTAGGGGGTTCTAGGGCCAACACCCACGGGAGCACCAGAGTTCTCTAGTTACCTCACCCAGGGAAGCCGGGTGCATGGGTGTCAAATGGTGTCGGGAATTGTCATTTTCAATGGCGTCATGCTGCAAAGTGCTGCTGTAAAGTAGAAAAGTGTCCAGTGTGATCCAAGCCTAGATCGAAGATGTGAAGAACCTGAAAGCAAAGGGGACAGAGTCTGGGTCACTTGCCAGTGACCAGGGGCACGATAGACGAATTCCCACCGATGTTGGGTGCTTCAGGTGCAAAGAGGTGAAGATTGACACTGCAGCCGTGAGGACCAGGAGACGTCGACGACGACCAGAAGCTGGATTCGAGCTGTCCCACGAAGGATGTCGAGTGCTGCGGCGTTGGTGCTCGGATTGTACACAAGCCTTGGCAACAGCAACCCACGCAGAAAGAGAAAAGATGCTTCGGAGAGGACCAGCACAGTCCAGGGGACTCCCCAAGCGATGGAGAGTCGAGGCACGTCTGGAGCAACCAGGGAAGCCCAAGGAAAGTTAGAGTTGCCTTCTCAGGGACCCACAGGTCGACGGACCTGGGATCGCGAAGGTACCTTGAGATAAAACACAAAGGGCCGGCTCACGGAACACTCGTGGAGTGTAGGCGGGCAATCTTCAGTGGAATTGCTGCTCGGGGTCTGGGCTACAGGTAACCCAAAGCACAGCCTCAAGGATTGCCAAGAAGCATATGCACTTGCAAATGTGTACGGTGTCCAGGGGTTCCGGTTCCATGGTCCCCACAAGGGCTACTAGTCTCAGCTTTGCTGAGAACTGGGGTCAGCCTCTGTGACGTCTAGGAACCCACCTCCTGTGTTGCAGATTCTTCGGAGTCTGGCTGGTGCTTCAGTGATGCAAACCGTCAGATGAGTCTTCGGTGCCTGCCACGCAGGGGAGTAACTCCTTTACCCCAAGGGAGATGTTTCAGTAATCTAGCGTCGTGTAGATCGTCGAAGTTCCAGGATTATGTATCAGAGTTTCATCTAAAGTCCTGTAGTCAGGGGTTCCTTCTTTATGCCCAAGGAAGGGGTGGGACAAACTCTGGGGGACCCACCTATGGGAGGGTCAGGAAAGAGGGGTGGCTACACCTATTTCCTTTGTCCAGTTTCGCGCCAGAGCAGAGGCGGGTAGTCCCTGCAACCGGTTTGAACTGGGCTATGCACAGGGACACCAAATGTGCCCCCAGTGCAGACTTTAAAGCACTCTTGGAGTGCACCCTCCCAGCCCCAATACACTAAAGCCTGTCTGGGAGGTGGTTACACCTCACTGTGATAGGAAACCTATTGTCCAGGCTTCCCCTACCAGAGTTTTGTCCAGCAGCAGGAGGCCAGACTCATGTCTGTAGCTGCAGCATCCATTTTGTGATGCCAGGGTTAAGGAAAGCTGATACCGGGTAGCCCGGAGCCCCACACTACTGGTTCTACCATGGAGGAATCATACTTCCCACACCAGTTACTGGTATGGAGGTATGATATTGTGGTGTTTGACTCCAAACACGACATAGTTTTGTGCTGCCGTTTTAAAGTTAGCATTTACCACAAGGTTATAATGCACTTAAGAGTATATGGTCTAGGCTGCATCACTAACAACACCGGAGGAGAGATTCCGAAGGCTGCAGAGGGGCTCTGCTCCTGCATGGGCACCCTCTCACACAAAACCCTGCATCCTGACTTCAGGATTGATAAGGCCTGCCATAGGGGTGACTGATAGGTTCATATGTGATGGGGTAAGGAAGATATAGGAAACCTATATCTGCGTAAGGGGTGCATACACCACCTTACACAGGCTGCTGTAGCAGACCTGTTGTGTCATCTAGCATGGTCTCCCAGGGGTGGCATAATACATGCTGCAGCCCCGGAGAGGCCTCTGGGGTACCTATGCCCTGGGTATAGAGGATACCATATAAGGGTACCCCAGAATCCAATCTGTGGTTTACCTAAAGTACATGCAATCATTTTAGAGAGGAAGCAACTAGGCTGGGGTCCTTGATACCAGGGCCTCAGCCAGACTAAAGTAAAAAAACAGTGAAACATCAGCAAAAAGTTGGGGTAACTATAAGAAGCAGATCCTACTCTCCTACAAGGAGGGCATTCCATTATTGTGTAGCGCATACTTCTACTGCAGCATATTCTCATTAATCAACTTGTACTCCACACAGTGCCTTTAAACGTAAACAGAACGTTCAGAAACAACTTAAAGATCGCGATGCGATAATGGGCATATTACCCAATGAGATTTTACCAGGATTGAAATTTTTGTTCTTCACAATACACAGAATCTTTGCGATAGACACATTAACTCGCTGATTTACCTATAATACAATCCTATGGCCTGGAAGTTACACGTTATGCTCTCCAGGAGGCACAGTACACATTCAGATTTTTTCTGTGATGATTCTTAACTGTAACGAGATTAAGCACACAATTCTGTAGCAAATCCATTTAACTAGAGCCATCTTGTCCGTGCTCTCCCCTGAGATTTATTGGATACAATGATCTCTGCACAAGTGCCTGAACCCAACAGCTATGTTAAGTGTGTTATGTTGGAAGCAGTAAAGAAAGCTAGAAGAGTTTTAGCAAGAATCCTTTGCTTGTTATTTCTTTTAGGTTGAGCATTCGAGACCTCTTGTATATAGTTCAGTATATACTTATTTTATTCTTATATGTGTATGTACTTTGTGGGCTCTGGAGATCAGCCCTAGTACTTGTCTGCTTCCACTTAGAGACTTTTTTTCTGTTCATCTGCCTCTGTTTAACTGTCTTGATAGAAAACGACCAGCAGAGGACAGTAAAATACCTCAATTGCTTTCTGCTGAGAGACTTTTTTTTTCTTATTTTTCTGGCGACTACCTTTATTTAACTTTCTTGATAGAAAAAGACCAGCAGAGTTCTGTAAAATACCGGAATCATTTTAGCATCCTCTAGATTACAGTCCATAGAAATTGTCTTCCACGAGCATCCGTAGACAATATTTTTTTCCAATCTTGTATTTTCAGTGATGTGACCTTTGAAGGCCCTGATTTTATATTTAAAACGGAGCTTTGGTCTATACCATTTCCTGCTGAAAGGCAATATTTCTCTCCATCTGTTCCCATACCTGGCTTGTCAGGCAGTGTGGTGCTTACTTTCCCTCCATGTTAAAGAAGAGTAGACGTTTCAGGACCCAGGCTAATGGCCTGCATAGCTAAATACATATAAGGTCCCAAAGGCGAGACCGATTGCATTGCAAATGCTTGTCTTTATAGGCAGTTGTTTTTCAGTGCATGCTCACTCCCTTTCTCTCCCTCTCCCTTACAACGTCTCCTCGTGTGCTTCTACCCTTCTGCTCTTTTTGCCGTTGCCTCTCTCCAGCTCCACGCCTGTTTCCCCTCTCCAGTTCTTTCACCCTCCACGTCTCGCCTTTCACTTCAATCTCTTCATCTCTGCGTCTCTGCTTTCTCTCGGATCTCTGTCTTGACTTTTATCTGTGTATCGCATTTCCCTCTTCTCATCACTTCCCTCTCTTCTCATCACTTCCCTCTCTTCTCATCATCACTTCACTCTCTTCTAATCACTTCACTCTTTTCTCATCACTTCCCTTTCTTCTCTACTCCCATGCATCGGTTTCCTTCTCTTTGTCTATAATTTCTCCTCCTTCGACGTCTTACCAGTTCCTTTCCTCCTCGTGACTGTTTCTTTCCCACTCCTTTTTGTTTCCCACTACTTTTTGTTAGGTCTCGACCTAGCCATCACTGCGCAGCAGTGTCGCGCAGCCATGATTTTATGTTTTCCTAGAGTGGGGCTTGAACCCGCCCCTCTTCTCCATTGGCTGGCTTCCTAAACAGAGGCCATCCATTGGAGGAGAGGGGCGTCACTCCGTTCAAGCCCCGTCTTTTTGGGATAGAGGGGTGTGTTTTTGCTGTTCTTTCTCTCCCTGACGTCATCGGGAGATAGCTGCCCCTCATCACGCAGCCTGCACGCCCAAGTCAGCTCTCTGGTTGGTGTTCCTTATTAACCAATCAGAGGGCCGACTTGGGCGTGCAGGCAGCGTGAGCGGACACATCGCCTTCTCTCCCCCCAAAGAGTAAGAAGAACAAGTAAGGAGTACAATGAACGAATGCCATCAACGGAAGTAGATAGGTGGCCAAGTATCTCTTGGATAAGGTCATAGTGCAACTAAGTCTTTGTGAACTAACGACTGACCATGTAAATTGTTAAATGGGGTGAAGGACTATAAGAGTAGGGAATTTTGGATGAGAAACTAATGTGGTAAACCGTAGGTTCTGAATAGATTGAGCATGAATGGTTCTAAAGCCGATGAGTGAGTATCTCTAAACGTAGAGCATTCTAAAAATATCATATAAGTATCCCATATTCTTACCGGCAGCTTCGGGCTGACTTCTCCCTTGCAACAATGACAGAAAAAGCGGTGCTGAGACACCGACACCCCAGCCGCTGCAGCCGCCTCCGCCATGTTCTCCCTCCTGCCTGCCGACCACCTAAGGTTGGTGTCCCTGCGTGACGTCACAACTCGGAAGGAGTCCCTACCGGGCTGGGACAGACCGGAGCACTGCCTGACTGCGTGACGTCAGAACTTCGAAACGATAGAGGGGAGGGAAGGGATGGAACAGAACTGTCTCAGTTCTCTATGGTCGTATTCGAGGAAGCGCCACACAGAAACATTTCCTTAATCTACAATGCGCATGGGCAAAGCAGTGTCCCGGCGCTGGCCATAGTAAGATCAGGCTAAAGATCACGCCTCCGTGATGTACTCATAAATAATAACAGTTTTCCTGAATTGCTTTTCCCCTATCTTTCTGCACAATAAGCATGACAAACAACCCTTTCAACAATGGAATTTATAGAATGTTACTATTCGGAAACTGATCCGAAGTATCAGATATTTACACCATCGTATCAGCTAATAAAATACATATATGAGATTAAATGTAGAGATCAATTCTTTTATTTGTGTACTCATATAATAGAATGTGTTTCTGGGTAACACTTGTTTTTTTAATTTTGTAAGAACATTTTATTTTTTTTGTAGTGTATGATGAAGTTATCGCAGTAAAGAACGAGATTTAGGAACTTAAAAGATGGGCGCTCTATTTGTCGCCGACCAAACATCACAGCCATATTTCAAGGCTGGTGTGTTTCTAACAGTGGTTTAACTCTGCGTTCCAAGTCTCAGCATGGCGAGAGAGTGAATGCAGAGTTCCACAATATCTTTCCGTGTTTGTACTTCAAAAGAGTGATTTTTCTTCACCTGGTGAGAAGAACTCCTGCCCGAGTTTTCTGGGCGTTTCTTCCTGGGGTCTTGTGCATATATTAACTTGAGATATCTCGGAGTTAATTAATGTTTTTGTAACAACAAAGCTCAGAGACACAGGGCAATAATTGCTTCTTTGTTTGCCCAAGCTCTGATCTCAGCAAAACATGCATTAATTCAGATCGTTTTCAGTTAATGTTTGCACTCAAGATGCCAAAAAAGAAATGCACAGATCTCATTTTCTCTGGCACAGCATAGGAAATAGGCCATGGCATGGCTATCTATGTAATCTTAATGTAATTAAGCAGTGTGATGCAGGATATTATAGCAGGAGAGTCTGTGGTCGTCAAGAAATGAAGCCAGGGGAAGCAACTGCTAGAACTGCTTTGCTCTTTGATATCTCTGGCACTGTGTTGCTATCTACGGTCTTTGTTTCATTAGGGTAACCCTAGGATGGGAAGAAAGCAGGAATGGAAGAACCCTGTTCACTAGATTCCAATCCCTGCCATTCTCACAGGCAATATTTAGCGAATAGGAGGCCCTTGGGGGATTAAAGATGGGAAAAGGGGTCATCTTTGTGATGTCATTCAGACCCAAGGGGTGGTTAATGATACCTCCCCTGTTACCAGGGACTTTGCATGCGGTCCTTAAAACACAGAAAAGTGATGGGTAGAATGCTTGAATTAATGTCCACCATTTATAATTATGCAGCACTGCATACCGGGTTATTCTTTTTTGCCTACTGTGCTACTCCAAGCAGAGATCAGTCATGCGAATCAGACTTGGTTCAGTAGAATCAGTCCAGCTGCAATTATTTGACCAAGACTCTAATCAGGAACAGAGCAGTCCCAAAACGGTTACTACGACCTTGTTGTGCACACATGCACACATCTACCTCCCTCTGCACAGTGTGGCGCCAACTGAGAGGTATCAGTGTATAACCTTGGCTTGGTTTATGGTGTCTATTCTCTCGCACTGCCCTTGCTACCCTGGTGTCAAATGTAATTAAGGCAACTGCAGGAACAGAACAAACTGGAGGCTGATGAGTAGCAAAGGGGGCTACAGAGGGGTTTTCCTTGTGATGGCACTGAATGTAAAAGGTACAGTGACGTAACTTGCTGTATCTCTGGCATTTAGTTGAATCTACCTGGGCTAATCAACATCCCTGCTGCACAGGGGTTTTCCTTGTGATGGCACTGAAGGTGTGTGTGTGTGACTCTGTGTGTGTGGCTCTGTGTGTGTGTGTGGCTCTGTGTGTGTGGCTCTGTGTGTGTGTGTGGCTCTGTGTGTGTGGCTCTGTCTGTGTGTGTGTGGGTGGCTCTGTGTGTGTGTGGGTGGCTCTGTGTGGGTGCTCTGTGTGTGTGTGGGTGGCTCTGTGTGTGTGTAGGTGGCTCTGTGTGTGTGTGGCTCTGTGTGTGTGTCGGTGGCTCTGTGTGGGTGGCTCTGTGTGTGTCGGTGGCTCTGTGTGGGTGGCTCTGTGTGTGTGTAGGTGGCTCTGTGTGGGTGGCTCTCTGTGTGTGTGGGTGGCTATGTGTGGGTGGCTCTGTGTGTGTGTCGGTGGCTCTGTGTGGGTGGCTCTGTGTGTGTGTCGGTGGCTCTGTGTGGGTGGCTCTGTGTGTGTGTGGGGGTGGCTCTGTGCGTGTGTGTGTGGGTGGCTCTGTGCGTGTGTGTGGGTGACTCTGTGTGTGTGTGTAGGTGGCTCTGTGTGTGTGTGTGGGTGGCTCTGTGTGTGTGTGTGTGTAGGTGGCTCTATGTGAATGACTGTGTAGGTGGCTCTGTATGTGTGTGTGTGTGTGTGTGTGTGTGTGTGTGTGTGTGGCTTTGTGTGTGGCTTTGTGTGGGTGCAAATGCAATAGGTCTGGCATTTGCGAGCGATTAAGCTATTGGCATTGTAAATGACAATGCCATTTATTTATGTTTTAAAAACAAAAACATAAATAAAAATAATGTCATGAGCAATGCCAATAGCTCTAACTTTAACAATGCCGAGACCATTGCATTAAATGCTTATTTTCCTCCCCTCTGATTCCACTCACTTTGTCTGCATATGCTGTTCCATCACTTTACTTGTTTTTCCTTCCAACTTAGTCTAGATTCCCTCTTGTTCTCTCCTCTTCACATCTTTGTTTCGTTGTCTGTCTTCTCCGTACTCTTTTCTCGGTTTCTGTACTTCGCTCTCCACCAATTTCCATGTTCTCTCCTCTCGCGCTGTTTTTCCTTCTCTCCCCCTCCCCGCAGACCACTAATTACATATCTTTTCCGCCTGCCTACCTGAAAGATGGATTAGGCAGGGTCAGTTACTCGCAAAGAGACCCTAAGGCGCTGAATCGGAGCGGAAAAACGTAACCAAAATGATGGGAAGGCTCCGAGGGAGATCCAGCCGCCTGCACCGTCGACAGGAGGCTGCCACTGCCGCGGCTTCTGAGCAGGAGCGGAATCTCTTAAACTCACATGCATTTTCATTTGCCAGCTGTTCATTTTAAACGGCATCTGGATTTCGATAGGCATAAGAAAGCAGTCTGCAAGTGTAATCGAGGCAAGGTATTTGAATCGAAATTAGGGGCGAATTCGACGTGATCAGTGCACGCGCACTCTCGGCTGCTCGCTTAAGGTGCTCTTAAAGTCGTACCTTATTGTAAGAGACGTAACGCTCCTTCGCGTCCGCGTGCGAGGCTCAGTGCGCTCCAAAAGGCCAGAATTATGTTTCCCTGAGACAGAAGTACTACTGCAATGCTGCCAGTCTCAGGCACTACCATAATCATAGCACGTTATTTGAGGTGTTACAGAAAAATCGGGCAATGATTAAAGGCACGATATTTAGGTTTACACAATAGTCTTATAGTCTCGGCTCTTTTCCGATCTTATTGGTAAATGTTCTACCATATCAAATGTTTACACCTACATGCTTTAACTCCGGTTACCATGGCAATATAGATATTGTCGAACTTTTTTTTGTTTCTATTTGAGGGGTCGAGGGTGGGACTGAAATATTGAAGCCCGAGACACATCATCTAGTTTCAAACTACATAGTCCTTTCATGAACCGGAGTACTGCGCCTTGTGGGAGTAGCCATAATATTAGCATTACCGCTTGGTGTGGTGGGGCACGTTTTAAGGCGTGGGCAAACTAAGTGAACTCTGCCCCATGGCCCTAGCCCTTCAGCCCCCCCCCCCCCCCCCCCGATAGAACCAGGTCTTCCCCTGGTGACCCTGAACAATTCTTGCACAGATTGTTCAAAATACCGATCTCCTTTTATTTATTTTTAATATGGGTGATGTGTGCGAGACTATTAGGACATTTTGCAGAGAAATGTTTTGTTTTTTCACGCAAAATCCATATTTTTTTCCATCATAACCGGACATCGTTTATGAGAAATGGGAGGTTGTCATGGATTGTTTGCAGTAAGATTAGTGAGCTGCTGCGTTACAGTATTGGAAACACACATCGCTATCCCTGAATGTTAGATGTAAACACACTTTAAATTTGGTTGAGTGTGCCTCTTTACTGTCTGTGTTACTTATATCTCCAAAAGGTATGTAACCGAGTAGTTGGAAGCTTATGCTCATCGGTAAAACAAGCCTCCATAAGTTCTTGAATTTGTGAACTGAGCTGCCTCCATGGATAGCTTGCAGGGTTGTACAGTTTGGCCCATACTAGTGCAACGCAACCCCCCAAAAAAGTTACAACGCAAAACCCAATCAAATTAGCACCTCACAGACATTGTATCATGAGGAGATTTACTGCAATTTGTGAGCGTCTAGAAAATGTAAAAGTTTTGAAGTGTGTAATAGCAACGGTGCTGTTCTAAATGGATCACTGGGAGGCTGTGGGCACTGCCAAGGGTAGCAGAATTATGTCTGTTTCACATCTTCATCTGCTGCTTATTATGCTTAGTCACATTCTCGTGTTACATAACTGCCACTCTTTTATCCACTTTTGAAGATGGCGGGTATTCACGATTATTAATAGTAACTTTGTTGGGCCTCAAGTATCTCCTTTCTATCTTGTTACTTCCCTACTCTTTAAAGTTTTATTTTTGCTTCCAGTTTATGTTGTTTAGGTACTTTGTCTGCCAAGACGTAAATGCATATGCCAAAAAGCCATAATTATGTTCTTGGAGCTTTGCCACAATGAAGAGTGAACATGACACTTCACTGTTGAAAAAGGGATGACACGTTTGCATGATTCAGTGAACATTCATAGAGGGAGCCAAGATGGAAGCTGTACGGATGCTCTGTATAGAGCTTTCACAGTAACACCACAATCCTGATGGTATTCAGAGACACTTTCCTCACAAGTCCTGCCTTCTACTGGATTACATAACCTGCCAAACTGTGTAACCCTCCATCAGGACAAACCATGACCTTGGACACAATTCTTGTGTTTCTCAGGCAAATGACTACATGTTGCTGCAACGGAGAACAGCCAGTTACTAAATTGGACTAGCACTGTCACGTCACAAACGCATGACTACTTAACAACACTATTGACTTTCTAACAACCTCCACTATGCACAGTCTAGTATGTGCTAAATGCTTGCGCCATACTGGACCTTCTTCGTGTGTGACAAATTCCAACCCTTGTTGCCGGAGCCTTCACACATAATTAAAAACTCATCCGTGACTTTACATTATCACATCATTATTGACAATGAGGACACCGCTGTAATTAATTGGCCTTTTCCACATCTGTTTGTTGAAAGTGAAAGTAAGGCCTAGTTTCCGTTTGAAACAATTGTGAAGACCTGGGTATGGTAAAAGTAGGCCTTCAATAATCCAACTGCAGTTAATGGCTATGAGGATAGTGTATGTATTTATGCCATTTAATGGCCATAGCTGTTGGGTGTAAGCATTAATTCTGATGGATCTTCCTGACTTAGGATTTCTCACCTTAGAATCCTCCCCAGGGGTCAGACGGTATCCTGAAACGTTTCTCAAGCAATGCTCTTATGCGCCACTAGATGGTGTTGTACGCTGGCTCCATACTGCCCCAGAAGTGAGAGAGCGGAGCCGCATGTAAGCGCCATCCCTGCATGCTATTGCTAACTAACGTTCCTTTCTTCCTGCATTTTTTTTAACACATATCTGGTGATCCACTTGATCCAGCGGGCTATAGAAAATATATCATAAACTACGCTACCCAACTTCATAACCTATAAACAAAATTCTATACTAAATATGGACCCATTTATGAACCTGATATATTTTGGGCCTACTGAATCAGGTGGTCAGAATAAATCTATATACACATTATCTACACTCTATATATATATTTATACATTTGCAGAAAGAATATTGTCATTAGAATAAAACCCAACCATTTAAACGACCACCATAGGTGACGCGATCTAGCTAATGGTAACCTATATTTCTAAATAATCAAGACCAGCTTGTTTGTCAAAAGTAAGATTTTATTTTCTAAATTATGGTATATAAGTTGTAAGTTTTATAAATGAAATTTATTTGCAATAAAGCAAGCATGATGGTAAGAAATATGGAAAAATACAATTTAAGCAATTGAATCAATTTTAAAGAAATTATATAAAGTTTAGCATTTCTAAAACCTATTTCCCTAACTGAGCTAAATAGACAGAAATTATAGTAAGGATTTTTGAGGATTCTTACGTGCTCCACGCAAAGTCCAGCAGCACATCACCCTCATCGGAAAGTCAGAAAGCAGCAGCCAGCCCAACCCTAAGGGCATGACTTTTTATACCTTTCTACGCTAACTAAACTAGCAAAGGAAAGTTTTCAGAAATACTCGACGTCCCATTGGCTGAGAGTGACAAGTGACATGTCACCCGATTCTTAAAAAGTTCCACAAAATCATGTCTTACAAAGACCATTGTCTCTTCCACGTGAAGCCAGAGGCTTCCTTTCGATTGTAACTTTGTATTAAGTCATCCTCGCAGCTTCCATAGTTTTTTCAGCGCGACTTCCGCGGATGCCAAGTTAAAGACTGACAAAAAGTTCACTTTCGACCTTGGCCATGTCCGACAGAATGATGTCAGCTCATCAGTTTTTGCTTTTTGAATGTGGCTTCAATAAACGTTTTAATTCAGAATGGGCGTCTCGTGACTTTCTGCAGAATTATGGATCAGCTTTTATTTTGCGGCTCAAATAGCTAGGCCTCAAAAGCAGGCAACTTATGATTTCTAGTATAAAACAAACACAAGAAAAGTATTAATGTAAGAAATAAAGTATTTTCTGTATCCACCCCATGTTTTACTAATTAATTAACCCACCCTATTAATCAAAATGTTACCTAGCCATTGCAAACAAATAAAGCAGCGTTTATAATTACCAGTCTCCGTTTATCTATGAGACCCATATGCACCTAGAATAGTAGAAATGACATTACACAGACAAGGAAAAGCAAAACAAGCACATGCTTATTTAAGTTTGCAGCAGTTAGTAATGACAAAAACGAAAACAATATTTTATTTTATTATTTCGCACGAACAAAAAGATGCAACACATATGCACGTTTATGAGCACACATGTTAGTCCCCCCACGTGTAAAGTTTAATCTAAGTTGTATTAGCATGACATATCACAAATCATTAATAATTTTATTCATGTTATGGAAATATGACTTTGCGAGTTTAAACAAAATTTTGTTTTCTATCTCGCTCCATCAACTCCCTCATCTGGTGATTAACAAATCACCACACCAGCACTCAAAATTTTGGTAAATTAAATTTTTAAGAAATCGATTCAAATTCAAATGTATTAGTAAACCTAAAAGTCTGTTTCAGCATAATCTTTGCAATTAACATGACGCTCTCTATGTAACTCCTGTAACTCGATCTCCCTTTCCTCTTCTTTTCTGAGTTTATAGATTCTTTTCTTTTCTCTCAAATGTTTCTTTCTTTTATGCAACAAACAACCTACTTTAGTCAAAATAAAAATGAATATTATTATAATCAAAGGTGCTAGAATCTTGCCAAGAATTGAACTTCCGATATTATGAAACCAGTTTTTAATTGCTTGAAACCTTTTTGAAAGTTTCCCAGTAAAATCATCTTCTTCTAAAGGAATTATTTCTGAATGCATTTGTGTAATATTCTTAATATACATTTCAATATTCTTACTTTCATCCGGTATATATGTACAGCAATGTTGGACATGTAAAATGCCACAGACTCCTCCCTCTTTTGCTAGGAGTATGTCTAAAGCAAGACGATCTTGAATTACCATGGATCTAATAGCAATAACTTCAACATTTACTAATTGAAATCCATCAGCAGTGTCAGTTGATAATCTATCAACTATAGTGGACAATTTTCTGATTCTCCCTGCATTTAGGGTTATACCAACAAAAGGTATTACAGCTTGGAAAATATCTCCCAAAACTTCAGTAAAAGTTTCTCTTTTAGCTCTATTTACATAATTATGAATTTTAAACAATCCTTCTGAATCTCTGTCAACATGAAACACTTTAGGAAAAACAATTCCCACATAACAAGTTCCATACCAATGGTCTGGAAGGTTGTAGTAAGCTTTGTCACCACAAACAAAATAAATTCCAGGAAAGATAGGATCTTTTCCACCTTTAAATCCCCAACCTCCCATAATCTGATAAGTATCTTCACAGTTGCTTGCACCTACAAAATAATTATCAAAAAGTGTGTTATCTCTTCTAATGCAAAGCTTTCCACTAACAGGTTTGTCTATGTGAATTGCAATATTTTCAAGCATTTTACCATTTAATTTCTCATCCTCTTTTTGCCAGAAGGATGACTTAGTCTGTTTGACTAATTCATTTCTCTTATAAATTGCTCTTCTCTCCTCAACCATATTCAAAAATTTCTTTCCTTCAGCACTTAATTTACATGTTAGATTATTCTTATAAGCATACTCATAAGTGAGTTCGTTAGTAACAAGGAAATATTCTCTCAATTGTTTAGCTCTCTTATGCTTATTTAAAACATTATCAATCTTGACATTAGCAAAAATCTCATCATAATTTGAATAGTAATATTCTAAACGACCAGTTTGATAAAATAAACTAGTTAATACACTACATGTAACAGCATAAGTGAGAGGAAGCATATTATATGTTACTCCCTCAGAGACAGAAGCGGGTAATTTAACACATACATAACAATCCTTTGCATCCATCACTTTTACATATTCACTCAAAAGCTTTGTGAATGTATTGCTTGAAAAATCACCTATTGATTTATCTTGATGAATGTTAGGCTGATGATCGATTACTTTTGCAGATGTACTATGTTTATTTTGGCTAACCAGAGCTTTGCTTGTTATGTTAACTTTGTGTAATTCTCTATTCATTTCTAAAGGTATAATCACAGCTAGTACCAACCAGAGCAGAACTAAAATGAGCAGACATACCAGAGTCATCTTACAGCATCTTTTAAAAACAGAACATCTTGAAGTGCTCTCCTTAACGTAAGGCATTTTTAGGTTAGTTTTAGCCTTAAAAAATAAAAATAAAAATAAATTTTAAAATTTATATACACCCCCCTTTTAAAATATATTTTTCTTTTATAACCCTAAACAAGATTTCTTCGACCTTATGTCATACATAAGTTTTCTTCTACTAAACAGTTTTTCTTCGACCTTGTGTCAACTAACAGGATTTCTTCAGCCTTTTGCCAATTTAATAATTTTGTACTTCAATCATTGTCACTAATTTCTTGGATTTCGTTTTCTTCTTCACTACTATCATATATGTCAATAACAGGTGGAATTACCAAGTAAGTCCACTCAGGAGACTTGTATTTTTGGTTTGGTTTAATTATTCTCTTCCCTTTTCTCGATATCACTTCTATTTTTCTTCCAACTCCAACTTCTTTTCCAGGACTCTTTTGACTACTGATTTCTTCTACTTGTTCTATTGGCTTTTTAATCAATCTGACTCTCAATCTTCCACCAGGCCAGTAGTCTGCTTTTCTCACATACTTCTTCTTTGGTTCAGAATTATTTGATTCTGACTTCCAAGTCCTTTTCTTTCCGTTTTCACTTCCACCTTCCTCCTCACTTTCTTCAGTTTCGTAGTCTGAAATTTCAATTGACTCAGGAACTTCTCTATTCGGCAATTTCACTCCTTCAGGAACTTCACTTTGTCTTCCATCACTGGTACTTGGTAATTCGTTCTCCTCTTCTTCTTCAATTACCTCTAGCTTCCCAGATTTCGGATTTTTGTTCCTTACTTCAGAGCTTGTTCTCTGCCTTTCGATACTCTCCTGGTCTGAAACTTCCTTTGGTTCAGCTTCTTTGTCTTCAATATAGACAACCGAATCCTCAGTTATCTTTCCTTTTAACAGATTCTCTTCACCTTCAGAATCTATTTCAATTATTTCTAAGTCTTTTCTTGTCAGATTTCCATTCACTGGCACAATTTCCAGATGTCGACTTTCTTGTCGATCTTCAGAATCTGGAATTACTTCACCTTCTGTTCTGTCTTCTGCCTCAGAATCAGAATCATCTGTGGTATCACTTTCAACATCAGAATTCTCAGGAGTTGGTATTGGAATAGTATGACTTGGATGAATCCAGCGCTTCAATCCTCTGCACTTTACAGCATTAGTAGTGATCAAGATTACCTGCCTAGGTTTCTGCCATCTAGGAGATAGACAATTCCTCCTCCGATGTACTTTCGTTCTGACCCAGTCTCCAGGTCTCAGATCATGTGTCAAAACTTTGTCATTTGATTGAGCTTCAGTTCCCACCTGATTAGACACAGAAGTTACCATATCAGATAACCTTTTACAGTAATCCAAAATTGCACTGTCATTTATGCTCAACAGTTTACCTACAGGTACAAAAGCTTGCCTCATAACTCTTCCCATTAAAATTTCATGAGGACTCAGACCTGTCTTTTTATCTGGTGTACTTCTTAATGACATCAAAACAAGTGGAAGAGCATCAGTCCACTTAACTCCTGTCTCTAGACACATTTTTCCAATTCTGTTTTTGATAGTTCCATTTATTTGTTCAACTACACCTGATGCCTCTGGTCTGTATGCACAGTGTATTTTCTGCTCAATGCTCATAGCTTCACAAATTAACTTCAACAGTTTGTTATCAAAATGGCTTCCTCCATCACTCTCAATAGTGACTGGAAAACCGTACCTTGGGATGATTTCTCTGAGCAATAGTTTTGCTACTGTAATTGAATCACAATGTCGTGTAGGGAAAGCCTCTACCCACCTTGAGAACAAACATACAATTACAAGTACATATTTCAAACAGTTGTGTAAGGGCATTTCAATGAAATCTATTTGTAACCTGGTAAAGGGACCACCCTCTCGACCAATTATTCCTGTCCCCACCACTGATTTTCTGTTTGGATTCATTTGTTGGCATGACAAACACCTTTGACAAAAAGATTCTGCAATGGTTCTAAATTTGGTATTGAACCATGTTTCTCTAAAAAGCCTGACCATTGAATCTCTTCCTAAATGTGCAGGACCATGATATAATCTGGCCATGTCAGAAATCAAACAATTTGGTAAAACTACTCTGCCATCTTTGTAAACCCACACTCCATCTTCATCACGGGGTCTACAATCTGATCTTAACCATAGGTCTTTTTCTTCATCTTCTGCTTCGTTTTGTAAATCTCTAATTTCATTCCATGTTTCTACAACAGTTGTTAGCATTAATGAATTTGAATCAGTTTCTGTACTTCTATTCCGATTGTAAGAATAATTTTTCCTTGCGCAGTACTTTGCTGTCTCGTCTGCGAAGGCATTTCCTTTGGAAATATAATCAGTTCCTCTGGTGTGCGCTGCACACTTGACTATGGCAATTTCTTTTGGCAATTGTATTGCCTCAATTAATCTCCTAATGAAAACTGCATTTTTAATTGGTGATCCTGTTGATGTCATGTATCCTCTCTGTGACCAGAGTTGTCCATAATCATGCACAACTCCGTATCCATACTGACTATCAGTAATGATGGTAACTCTAATATCTTTTGATATTTCACATGCACGAATTAAAGCAATCAATTCAGCCACTTGTGCTGAACGAACTCCTTCAAGACATGATGCTTCTTCAACATCTTCGACTGTACAAACTGAGTATGAAGCTTTCAAGACACCACCTTCGGATCTTAAGCATGAGCCATCTACAAAGTAGACAAAATCCGATTCAGGCAAAGGTCTGTCTTTGATGTCTTTTCTTGGTTTAGTGCAGAATTCCATGACATCTAAACATTCATGTTCTGTCTCAATGTCATCAACAATTTCAGAATCAGGCAGTAATGTAGAAGGATTCAGATTCAAACATCTCGAAATCGAAACATTATCTGCTCCCAGTATGATTTTCTCATACTTTGTCAATCTGCTACTTGTTAAATGTTGAGTCTTACCTCTTGTCAGTAATATTTCAACCGAATGAGGCACAAAAACTTTCACAGGAAATCCCATAATGATTCCTTCACTTTGTTCGAGGCTGATACTTGTAGCTGCAACTGCTTTCAAACAACCTGGTAATGCTTTTGCAATAGGATCAAGAACTGCAGAGAAGTATGCAATAGGTTTCTTTAAATTTCCATGTCTCTGAATTAACACAGATAATGCACATCCTTCTCTCTCACTGCAATACAGTTCAAAATCTTTCTCATAATTTGGCATACCCAAAGCAGGAGCTTGGCATAAGCTCTTTTTCAGGTTCTCAAAAGATTCCATCTCAACATCATTGAGAATAATTGGATCTTTTACATCTGATTTGGTCAGTCTTTGTAGTGGTTTTGCAATTACTGAAAATCCACTTATCCATTGTCGACAGTAACCTACCATTCCCAAGAACATTCTGACCTGTCTTTGTGTCCTTGGCGGTAACATTGCTTGAATCATTTTTATTCTCTCTATTGTTACTTGTCTTTTTCCTTTTGCAATTCTGTGACCAAGATATTTTACTTCTTGTTTGCAAAACTGTAGTTTTGCTGGGGACACTTTATGTCCTTCTTCTGCAAGGCGATTTAACAGAATTATTGTGTCTGTTACACAATTTTCTCTTGTCTTTGCAGCTATTAACAAATCATCAATATACTGCACCAGTGTAGACCTACCTGGTAAGTCTAAATCTTCTAGTGATCTTTTTAATAGTTCGTTAAAGATTGAAGGACTTTCTGTATAGCCCTGAGGGATTCTTGTCCATCCAAGGGTCTTACCTTGGAATCTGAAAGCAAAGATTTCATAACTGTCTGGGTGTAAGGGAACAGTAAAGAATGCATTGCAAAGGTCAATGACTGAATACCATTCAGCATCATATGGAATCTGAAATAGAATTACTGCTGGATTTGGAACCACAGGACAACATGGAATGACAATTTGATTAACCTTTCTCAAATCTTGTACGATCCTAAATGTTCCGTTAGCCTTTTTAACTCCCATAATTGGTGAATTACAAGAGCTACTCTTCATTTCTTTTAATACACCTTGCTTGATCAACTTTTCAATTATAGGTGTAATACCTTCAATTGTCTCTGTTTTCATTTTATACTGTGGAGTATTTGGAAATTCTATTCCCTGTTTCAATGCAATTTTTACAGGATCTACGTTTTTCATCAGACCCATCTCATTCCCAGTAAAATCCCATATTTCAGATTTCACTGTTTCCTTTAGCTCTTCAGGTAAATCCCTTTCTTCAAATGCAGGAAACAATTTTGTTTCTTCTGCTTCCATCATCATCATTGTCATTCTATACAAACCATCTTCTTCCATTGTTTGTAATTCAACTCCTTCAGGAGAACAATATATTCTGCAATTCATTTTACATAGGATGTCTCTACCTAATAGATTTACTGGACTACTATTACAAACCACAAATCTGTGTTTGTCTCTGTAATTTCCAATTTCGACTGGAACTGGATCAGTTAAGTCTGTTTTAATTTGCTGATTACTTACTCCAACAACTTGGATGGTATCCCCAGAGAGAGGTAGGTTTTCAATTTCTACTGATCTAACAGTAGAACGGGTAGCACCAGTGTCCACTAGAAAAGTGATGTCTACATCATTAACTTTCCCGTTTACATAAGGACCAGACTGGTCAACCTCAAGAGTGGCTCCAACAACACACTCTTCCTCCTCTCTCGGGCACCGTCAGCAATAATCATCAGAATCACTGTCTTGACTTTCTGTTAATAAAAATTGTTGTGAAGCATTTTGCATTTGAACCTTTTGCTGCTTTTGCTGTTTTTGTGGTTTTATTACCTGTTCACATCCCTGAAATCCCACGTTTGGATTATATTTTTGAACTCCCCCACAATTCGGAAAAGGTGGTTGTGGCAATTGGTCTTGACGATTATTCACCTGTTGTTGTTGCTGTTGTTGTAACTGTCGCTGAATATTAAATTCAT
Organism: Lissotriton helveticus; assembly: GCF_964261635.1. NCBI lineage: Eukaryota > Metazoa > Chordata > Amphibia > Caudata > Salamandridae > Lissotriton > Lissotriton helveticus. The sequence goes on from NC_136061.1 coordinate 951,078,277, forward strand.
TTAACCCCTGTTGCATCTGTAGCTGTTGCTGCACGTTAACACCATTCTGCATCTGTGGATTCAATAAGGGATTCTTTAAGTTTCTAGGAGGATGAGGACACTCGTCCCTCCAATGTCCAATTTCGCCACAATTAAAACAAGGTAATCTTTGTTTCAGTTCTTCTATCTTTGGACTAAATTTCTTTCGGAAATTATTACCTTTAAACTTTCCTTGTATCTGGTTTGTATTTCCAGTTTGAACAAAATTAGTGTTCTTATTTCCCATGCTGGCAATCTGTTGCTCAGCCACTTTTACCTGAGCCCACATGGCTTTCTCCTTCAGCTTCTTTTGTTTTACTTCTAATTCATCGCTACAATATTTTGCTTTTCTCAGAATATCATCTATAGATAGTGCTTGCCATCCGACAATACTAGTTCTGATCATTTCTCCAATTTCAGGTTTTAGTCCATAAACAAATCTATAGATAAAATGACTCATGTCTTTTTCATCTAATTTTTCATAACCACTGTATTGTTTAAAGATTAACAATAGTCTTTCATAAAAAGAATGAACTGATTCTTTTGTTTCCTGTTCTGTTCTTTCTATTTTAACCCAATCAACTTCTTTAGGTGGAATTTTGTTTTTCATCCAAACAATTACTTTCTCATAAAAATCCATTACAAGTGGATTTGGGGCACCTGTTTCTTTAATTCGCTCAGGTTCTGCTTTTGGCCAACTAATAGATATTTTACATTCTGTCCAAAGATCAGATGGAACAACAATGTCAAAAAATCCATCTAAATCAATCCACAGAACTTTTGACACTTTGATAAATCTATCGACTTGCCTGTACCACTCAACAGGTTTCTCTCTTAATTTTGGAAAGTCATTTGTGAATAACAGAATGTCCTGTCTTGACCATGGGACATGAACATATCCTCCACCTGCAACTTCTCTCATTGGAAATTGTTTTGATAATCTTTCCAATCTTTCATCTTCCTTCCTTTTGGTCCATTTCACTCTCCATTTGTTCAGTTCTCCTAGCTTTTTGATATAAACAATCAAATCTTTAATATGAACTATTCTTCCCATTGAGTTCAAACTCTCAATGTCACTTTCTGAAAAATCTAATCTGTAATGTTTTGCAAAATTCTTTTGTTTACTTACATCGATTTCAAGTTCTGCAGCTAGATCCTCTAATTGATCATATTTATTTTTCGTTTTCCACTGAATACTTTTGCAAATAAATAATAGTTCATCATCCCGATAGTAATTTAAACTATCTGGGCCAATTGTTCCAATTATTAATTCTTCTATATTCGCTTTTAATTTGGCCACATCAAGTTTTGGTGTGGTTACCCTGACTTCAGGACTTCCTACATCTGACATAGCACCCATTGGTGTTTTTGGAGATAAATCCTCATTAAAGGTTAAATCAGGCATTCTCGATCTAGAAGTGTTTAATTCAGTCAAGTCTGAATAAAATTTTTCAGTAGGCTTTTGAATTTCTGTATTTAAAGGAATAGTTAATCCAGTTTTGTTTGTATCTCTTTGATCAAATACAGGCTGAACAGGACCTATTGTTACTGGAACTGTGACAGCTTCCATGCCTTTTGTCATTCTTTTAATTAATTCTTCTTTAGACTTTAAATATTCATTATAATCGACATCATCAACATTTCTTGTCTCTCTTGTATAATCTTTTGGAGGTTCCCTTGCTCTTGGAGTCATTGAAAAATGTCTGCCCTCATTTCGAGCATTCTCGAATTCTGGTCTTCTAGGAGTTTCAGTGATTTCACAATTATTTGGATAAAGTTTAGGAGCTTCACTAATTGGAGGTGCACTCGGTGAAGTTTCAGTAGAAACCACCGGAGTAGACCATGATCTAGGAGGTCTCAAAGGCTGATTAGGCTGTTTATTTCTAGCAGTTGTATATATTTCTTCCATAATTGCATCCTCAGATTCACTTTCCATAGATTTCCCTGTAGGAGAACCCATTACCATTTCATGAATTAAATATAATCCTTCACTCATGTTTCCCTGTCTCCACATTCGCAATCTATCTTCATGAGTTTCTCTTTTCCATGATGGATTTTTAGAAGGTCTTTTAATTCCACTAGCTTCTCTTTGTAACTGATACATCTCGTCTTCCCACTCAACTAAAGCTTCAAATTGAGTTGGTCTCGGTTTTGGAACAAGAGCATTCATTTTCTCTCGTAAATTTCTTAAAACCCTTACATTAAATGAACCATCATCAGGCCAAGCCAAAACACCATCGTTTTTAGTATAACGTTTCCAACTGTCGAACCATAAGACAGTATGATATCCGTATTCACCTTCCATGTACGCTGCAGGTGTTTTATACTTATGAAGTAGTTTACCACCTCGCGTTTCGATTTTCTTGTCAGGTGAAAATAAATTCTTAAATTTCTGAAATAATGTTGTCTTTTTCTCAGCATATTTAAAATGATAACTCATTTTCAAAAGTAAAATTTAATTCACAAAATCGTTCGTAAATTATTTCCGGGATGTTCCGCAAAACAACCAATCCGTGCGCGAAACACACCAACAGGCCAATGGCAGTTGAGCTACGTCACTTTTCTGCTCAACCAATAAATTTAGAGTTTTTCCGAACGACCAATCAGCTCACAGGCCTTCAGAGACTCAGGAGCCAATCGGAATACAGCATGTGACGTAGGACACCCAATCCCAGCGCGGCTCTGTGACGTACACAGCAGCTGCGGTTTCTCGCTTCTCACTCCTGGCGCTTCCCCCTCCTTCACTAAATCTTTTCACAGCGCCATTTTAAGGACACTTTTCAGTGTAAATTAATTCTTAACAATGACTATAAAGACAACATCTGTTCGTTTCACTATTTAGGATAGTTTACATACATTCAAGTATCCACACTTCGGAATAGACGGCGCTATTCACACTAAGGATAATATTCAATTGTCAGTAGAGTAACCTTACCCCACCCTTCTAACACGTATAATTATGAACTCGCTTTGCTCTGAACCCACCGCGAAGTGAAAGTTCTAAGAGTTCCACTTGAACATAAAATACAATTCAAACTCGCACTTTTACACGGAAAATTCCCTAAATTCAAACACACATGAAATCCGTACAGGACTCTCACCTGTTTATAGAATTCATGCACCGTTCGCAAAATAACGACGTTATCCGTACAGGGCTCTCACCTGTTTATAGATATGAAACATGTACCCGTACAGGACTCTAACCTGTTTATAGATAATCATGCACCGACGTTAATTTTACCCTTCACTCAAGCTCGGATATAACTAATACTCTCATTACAGTGAGTTTTATGGAAGGCGCTTTGTCCCTATTCTCATGCTGCTTTGATTTCTTAGAAAATCCTCACTATACAAGATTCAGACCTAGCCCTAAAACTGTGCTGCTCGGCGACAACACTATGGTACACGGCGATACCTCTTGTGATACTCGGCGATATCACTACAAACTGAACAGATGGCTTGCGTGACTAATTACTCGCCACACAATCTATACCGGTATAGCTTACAGATAGGCACGAAAAACGAACTTAACAAGTGTTAAAACATTGATCCTATTTGCATACCATGACGCAACCCTTAGCAACCAACATGTTACCTTGGTTACCCCTTAGCAACCATCAATTTCTGCTACCAGATAATTGATCCAGCGGGCTATAGAAAATATATCATAAACTACGCTACCCAACTTCATAACCTATAAACAAAATTCTATACTAAATATGGACCCATTTATGAACCTGATATATTTTGGGCCTACTGAATCAGGTGGTCAGAATAAATCTATATACACATTATCTACACTCTATATATATATTTATACATTTGCAGAAAGAATATTGTCATTAGAATAAAACCCAACCATTTAAACGACCACCATAGGTGACGCGATCTAGCTAATGGTAACCTATATTTCTAAATAATCAAGACCAGCTTGTTTGTCAAAAGTAAGATTTTATTTTCTAAATTATGGTATATAAGTTGTAAGTTTTATAAATGAAATTTATTTGCAATAAAGCAAGCATGATGGTAAGAAATATGGAAAAATACAATTTAAGCAATTGAATCAATTTTAAAGAAATTATATAAAGTTTAGCATTTCTAAAACCTATTTCCCTAACTGAGCTAAATAGACAGAAATTATAGTAAGGATTTTTGAGGATTCTTACGTGCTCCACGCAAAGTCCAGCAGCACATCACCCTCATCGGAAAGTCAGAAAGCAGCAGCCAGCCCAACCCTAAGGGCATGACTTTTTATACCTTTCTACGCTAACTAAACTAGCAAAGGAAAGTTTTCAGAAATACTCGACGTCCCATTGGCTGAGAGTGACAAGTGACATGTCACCCGATTCTTAAAAAGTTCCACAAAATCATGTCTTACAAAGACCATTGTCTCTTCCACGTGAAGCCAGAGGCTTCCTTTCGATTGTAACTTTGTATTAAGTCATCCTCGCAGCTTCCATAGTTTTTTCAGCGCGACTTCCGCGGATGCCAAGTTAAAGACTGACAAAAAGTTCACTTTCGACCTTGGCCATGTCCGACAGAATGATGTCAGCTCATCAGTTTTTGCTTTTTGAATGTGGCTTCAATAAACGTTTTAATTCAGAATGGGCGTCTCGTGACTTTCTGCAGAATTATGGATCAGCTTTTATTTTGCGGCTCAAATAGCTAGGCCTCAAAAGCAGGCAACTTATGATTTCTAGTATAAAACAAACACAAGAAAAGTATTAATGTAAGAAATAAAGTATTTTCTGTATCCACCCCATGTTTTACTAATTAATTAACCCACCCTATTAATCAAAATGTTACCTAGCCATTGCAAACAAATAAAGCAGCGTTTATAATTACCAGTCTCCGTTTATCTATGAGACCCATATGCACCTAGAATAGTAGAAATGACATTACACAGACAAGGAAAAGCAAAACAAGCACATGCTTATTTAAGTTTGCAGCAGTTAGTAATGACAAAAACGAAAACAATATTTTATTTTATTATTTCGCACGAACAAAAAGATGCAACACATATGCACGTTTATGAGCACACATGTTAGTCCCCCCACGTGTAAAGTTTAATCTAAGTTGTATTAGCATGACATATCACAAATCATTAATAATTTTATTCATGTTATGGAAATATGACTTTGCGAGTTTAAACAAAATTTTGTTTTCTATCTCGCTCCATCACACTCCCACATTCACTGATCTTCCTGCAACTTTCAAGGTAAATTCAGTGTTGTCGGAAATGTCTGTTACTAAAATAATTGGTTTTAAATCATGACATGACTGTAGTAAGCACATGTCGGTCACTGACCTGCATGAGGTGTCTCTGGTGTTGCACTCAGGGACTTAACTCCAGGTCATGTGATAAATACATCCGAAGGTGATCTGGGAAAGTGAAGCAAAGCTGTATATTTCCACATGTGAGAAGTGGCAGCCTTTCAATAAGTCCTGCTTCAAGTTTCGGGTGCTGACTCCATCCTACTGCTGATGCTATTACCCTGGAAGGTAAACTTTACTACCTAAGTCATCCAGTAAATGCAAATCCAAGTCTAAACCCAAGAATAAAAAAGCAAAATGAAACTCCATCCCATCCGGCCAATCTTTATCCAGAGAGAAGGCTCGAGGGCATCAAGATGCTTTCCTGGTTGCAGAGCAGGTTCCCCACCTGATTCTGGTGCGCCGTTAGTTACCCAGACCATTTGCGACACCACAGCTGGTGGAAGCCTTCAAGAGGCCATGCTGCAGATTTTCGACACACTTCCTGCTCCTGCTAGCACATCTTCAGGCCGAAGGAATCGCAGGGGCCTCTAGTCAGGAACCTTCTTGCAAATCCATGATTGGTGCCATCTAACCCATCAGTACCCAATCTTCCTCCCATACTGACTCTGGTACAGATGTTCAGTCTTGCTCCAAAACCCGTGCCAGGCCTCTTTTCTATTCCTGTACCGATTCCACACTAAACCGTCTTCAGCCTAATCTCGTGCTACAAGATGGCTAATTATGCTTTTGCAATAATTCGTTCTGACTTTATGTAAATGTAAATGTAGTATACTTGTAAAGCGCACAGCTGCCCCAGCAACAGGGCGTCCCGGCGCTGTATAACTCTGGGGAACCCGTCCTGGCTTTCCCTGTGGGATGGTCCCTTGCTGGCAGTCCCCAAGGTGGAGCCAGGCATCCCCGGAATTGGTGGGGCCGTTGTGGAGATTAGGCAAGCTAATGCCCAGAGTTGCCGAGTGGAACCCCTGATTAGAGTAAGCACCGAAGCGAGAATTATCGAGTCCGCTGACCAAGGTCCACGACCCTGCCGCGTCGGGAATTGAACCCTGGTCCCGGGCTGACTTCTGCTCTCAGGCCTGCCGCCTCTAACCAGTGAGCCACACTACTCCACTTTAAACCAGCTCCTGTACAAGGAAGGAAGCACCAGCAGAGACTCAATTTTATGGGCTATGACTCTGAACAGGGTTCACCCTCGTTTTATGACTATGATGACGGGAAGGAGATGTTTTTGTCCCCTCACTAAACATATGAGAATTTGTGCATGAACTTACAAGAAGTTAGTGGGCTTGATACCGCCTTTGAAATGGGGACTGAGACTGTGTGGACATTCGGCAGAAGAGAGGGCATAATTTGCAGTAATGGTCCGATAGGTGGCTGAGGTGCTTGATTTACGTCTGTCTTCCACTAAGACCAAAACTAACGGGCTGACGGAAAGTTTGCAGACTCTGCCAACTAGGTTTGAGTCCTTGTTCCCCTTTAACAACCTCTTCAACAATGTCTTGATTGGCCTTGGTCAAAGCCCTGTTCCTGCCCAGTAGACAGGTGGCCAGGTATCTCAGGCTGGCTCCTGGTGATCTGATTTTCTCACTAGACATCCTACTGTAGATAGTCTGGTGGTTCAGGCTTCAAACAGAAAGTGAACTCCAATTCTTCCCCACTATTCTTCCGGATAGTGAGTCCAAGAGGAATGAGGCATTTGGTAAACGTTTCTTGTCCTTTGCTAGCCTGGCACAGCGATCGGTCAATTGTGTTTGCTTATTGGGTCGCTAGATGCATGCCCTTCAGGACATGATCATCAAGATCTTGGTAGTGATCTCAGGAGACCATAAGGTTTCACTGGCTTTAGCAATTCATCATGGTCAAGGCATGGCAAACCATGTGATTCACGCTGGTTTAGATACTACTGATTGGTTGGGAAGGCACCTTTGGCATGAATATTGTGATTCAGCTGAGAAGTGTGGATGGATTCCACAGGATTTTCTGGAGATGTGCAAGCCGCTCTCCTGAATATGCTCTTGATGGCTCGTTCCTTTTTGGTGAAAAAGCAGGTTATGCCTCGGAGTGAATCAAAGACAGAGCTACAGTGCTCTCCTTGGGTTTGTTGACCCCTGCCAAGCAGTTCCCACATCAGTTTAGAAACTTCAGAGGCTACTTCAAGGGGCTGGCATATCGGAAACTGTCTCCCCAACCACTACAGCAGTCACACCAGTCCTCTCAAGGCCATGAGCGTGTGGCAGGCAACATGCAGGCCAGGAGGTGCACCAGTCCTTCCAGTCCCTTTTCCCTGCGGCGAGGACCGCTAAGCCGATTTAGTTTGCTTTTAGTGGCACTTACTCATCCAGTGGGTACACAGGATTTAGCTCTTCCTTCCGTCTATTCTCTTACACATGTTACATGCGTTACTCTCCATAGGTGATATTGAGAGGGTACCAGACTCTTTGTGCCAGAAAAGGACAAGATCCTCCAGCCTATTTTGGACCTTATACATCTGAATGTCTACCTGCGGAAGGACAAATTCAAAACGCTCATGCTTGCCCAGATCTCGTCTGCTTTGGACTATGGGCTGGATGGTGTTCTCGGAACTGCAGGTGACATATTTTTAAGATAGCTGCCATGCAGTCCCACAGACATTACCTGCAGTTCTGGATCATCCTGGAGCAGGCAACTCCAGATGACAGCAGACCGTCTGACATCGTTGTGGTTCATGATCAACTAGCCGAAGTCTCACCTCAATGCAGTTTAAGGCCTTCCCTCCAGCGCATCGATCCTAGGAGATTCATGCTATGATCCTGATATTTCAGATTCAGTCTTGGCTCTTCATGAGAGCGGCTCTTGGGCTTCCTGTCCTGTTAGCCTACTGCATCCACATTAATTGAGCTAGGAGGCACTTGGAGGCTTTGCAAAGGAGTGCCAGTGGGTTCAGCATTGAGTAACACTATTGGACCCCATTCCGATTTTAGAGGATACAGCCCACAGTCTGCCGTGATGGCTGCTCTGGCACAATAGGTCCAGAGGCAGACTCCTCTCACTTCCGCACTCAGAGCTGGTGGTGAAGAATAAGTCACTATTGTGTTGGGGAAGTCATCTGGGGCGGTGGAGATTAGAAGACTCTGGTCTCTTGTCAGAAGCCCAACTCCATGTCAGCCTGTTGGAGTTGTGGCTTATTAGTCTAGCTCTAAAGGCTTTCTTGTGGTCTTTCAAGGTGATGCTAGTGCAGGTTCTCACGGAGAATACCACTGCCACATGTTATCATGAAAAACGGGGTGGAATGGGGTTCTGAGCCTGTATTTGCAAGCTTTGCGTCTTTAGAGTTGGCAGTAGCAGCAGGACATTTGCCTGATAACAAATCACCTGGTAGAATCCTTCAGTACTAGAGCGAACAAGCTAAGCAGAAGACATCTGGCAGATCATGTATGCTGCCCTATTCTGAGGTGGCGCAACACATTTTCCGGCAGAGGGGAGAGTCCTGGCAAGATCTTTTTACCACCTATCACAAATCGCGGTGTTAAAGATTTTGCATGTTGCCGTTTTCCACTTGCTTAAATATGTGTTCCTGAGGGATTGGAGCACTGGACATCTACACTCTTTACTGCCTCTGACCCTCATTCTCAAGTTCTGAAAAAGATTAGGAACGACTGGGCCCACGTCATCCTAGTAACTCCGGATTGGTCCAGTAGAGTGTGGTACCTGGAAATTCTGGGCATGTGCATCTGTCCAATGAGGAGGCTACCACTTCAGGAGGATGTCCTGTCACAGCATTTGGGTGGGATCCTTTGCCTGAACCTGCACAATCTACTACTCCAAGCATGGAGACTAAGTGGCTGCAGTTGACTGTGTTTGATCTGCTGCCTGAAGTGGTGGATGTCATCTTCGCCACTAGTTTTCCTTCCACAAAGTCCATTTATTCCAGCCATTAAGACAGATTTGTGGTATCCGCAAGGTTGACTTGCAGAGGGCATTATTAAAGGTTATTTGCAAGTCCTTTCTGACTTTTCCACATTTGCCAAACCAACCATCCATACTTAAGTCCAGTTGTGATGAGATTTATAAAAGGTTTGACACATGGTTCCACTCAGACCATTTCTGATGCCACAGTAGGATCATATTTTGGTCTTGATGTTTCTCACATATAAGCGATTTGAGCCGTTACACATCTGCTTGCTTGAGTCCCCTGACTGTAAAGATTGCCTTCGTCACAGCAATTACTTCAACACGTTGCAATAGTGAACTTCAGGCACTGTTGGTATAACTTCCCTACATCAACTTTTTACTCACAAACTGGTACTGAAAACTTGGGCTGCCTTCTTGCCTAAAGTCGTCACTCCTTTCCAAGTGGAGAAATCCATCAGCTGCCGGCTCCCCAACACCTCAAAAGAAGACAAGAGGCTGTCAGTTGGACCCCAAAAGGGCTTGAAGCTTTTCTGCTGATCATACCTGTTAGACCTGGCATCTTTTTGTGTTTCCCCTGTGTTATTGCTTTCTCACCTCCTTGTTTTGACTCTACGTTTGCTGGTTTAGTTTATCTGCACACTTTCTCGCTGCTGTCCAGTGTTAAAGTGAAAGTCCTCCTATCGTAAATTGGATTATGGATTGGTGTTCCATGATTGGCATATTTTATTTAATGGCAAGTCCCTAGTAAAGTGCACTGAAAGTGCTAGGGCCTGTAAATCAAATGCTGCTAGTGCGCCAGCAGCACTGATTGTGCCACCCACACAAGCAGCCTTTCAAAGGGTTCTCAGAGCTGCCACTTCAGTGTCGGCGCACAGTTTATTCTGCCATGTCAACTTGGCGAGTGCACCCACGAAACCCTACCCTTCTCTTTTATTGCATGTAAAGCACCCCTAAGGTAGTTCCAAGCTACCCCTACGAGCAGGATGTAGTGTATTTGAAAGGTAGGACATGTACTGGTGTGTGTGACTTATCCTGATGGTGAAATACTGAATATTTAGTTTTTCACTATTGAAAGGCTAAGAATGGAAAGTACTGGGAAACATTTTACAAGTATGTCTTCCCATTGGGACAAGATAGAGAAATAGTTTAGTATGCCTGGACTCAGAATGTAGAAATGCATCTTTTAGTTAAAGATGATTTTTATGTGCTGTGTTTGAAAATGCCACTTTTAGAAAGTAGGTATTTTCTTGCTTAGCCTCCTGTGTGCCTCTGCTGGGTTGTGGATTGACTGTCTGGCTTTGAAGTGACAGGGGCTGGGGTGTGCATTCTCTTCAGACAGCCATTGGGAGAATCAAGGTGTGTCCTGCCTTTCCTAGATGAGTCCGGGCTGGGCTGAATAGTCCTGGTCCGAATTTAGAGTAGTGGGAGGAGATTTCCTTGCACCTGAATGGGCCTGGTCTATCTTGGACAATGCTGTCTCCACCTCCTGCCAGGAAGCTGGGCCAGAGAGGACTAAACTGGTTTAGACTGAGCATAGACACACTCTGCCCCAGAAGAACAAAGAGAAACTGATTATAAATATTGGGGCCCAGATGCCGGAACTTTAGAACTCGCTTGACTCGAGGAACCTGCCAAGAAGAGCTGGAAGTTCTGCTAGGAGGAGTACTGCCCCTTTGCTGTGTTGTTGCTTTGTTGGGTTGGCCTGCATGCGCTGCTTCTGCCTTGGGCAGTGAAAGGACTGGACTGAACTTTCTTGACTTGTTGATGAGTATATCCAAGGGCTTGAATTAGAGCTTGCCTCCTGTTCACAAAGTCTCGGTGACAGCAAAGACTTCACTTACCTCTGGAAACATGGGTTTCAGTTGTCACATAGGGGGAAAGCAGCCAACACTGTCGCTTGCACCACGACCTGTGGGCACCGCAATCCGCACCGCCTTGCTTCACTACTCTGTCCTGGTCTCACTGATGATGTCGCTGCACACTGACCTCAACACCCGTGACTGCACCAAGGCTTAGGGTACCGCTTGTAAGTCACACAACGCACTGCCAGTCCCACACTACAGCCTGGGCCGACTGACGCCAGCTCCCATCAACTGGCACTGTCGCTTGCACCGTGATGTGTCAGCACTGCCACCAGCACCGCCTCACTCCACACCACAGCCCTGGTCTCACTGACGCCACTGGATAACCGTCACCGAGCCGCTGCCTGCAGCACGACTTGAGGGCACCGCACGCCACACCGCTACGTTTCGCATCTCAACCACGACAGTTGCCATGACCGGCCTGCACCAACATGGTCGGCCCGAACCAGAGGTACTGTTTAAGACTCTGCTGACACTAATGCCAGTCCACACTGACCTGGTCAGCTGGAACTGTTGGATTCTCTTGTTTTCGGCACCGCTGTAGCACCGGACAGAGCTACTGACTCCAAGGAACTGCATTTATGAGTCATTCTTACAAAGTGCATAATTTGTATTACTGGATGTTGGTCTATTATCGTTTTGGTCTTGTTTGCACAGATAAATATTTTTTATTTTTTCCAAAACCTGGTGTGGTGTCCCTTTGTAGTGTTTTCACTGTATTACTGTGTGTTATGTGCAAATGCTTCACACTCTGCCTCTGAGACAAGCCTGACTGCTAATGCCAAGCTACCAAGGGGGTTTGCAGAGGTTTCAGTATTGTATCCTACCTTATTCTGACTAGAAGGAAGGGTTCCTAGTTGGACAAAGGTGCAAACCATTGCCAACTAAAGACCCCCTTTTCTAACAATACCACAGACCACGGTGTGAACTATCTGATTTTTGTGGAGTTTTCCAAGGTGAAAAAGGGGATTCTATTCAGAAGAGGGCCCTGTCAAGGTGGATAGTACTCTGCTTTAAGATTTGCTACGCAGTGACCAAGAAGCAGCTGTCTGAAGGTTTGTACGCTCATTTCACCAGGGCTAAGGCTGCTAACACTGTGGTGACACGTGTAGTGCCTGTCCATGACATCTGCCAGACTGTGACGTGGGCGTCTGTGCACACCTTCACGAAACACTACTGCCTTGATGGCCAGGCTGGCAGGAAGGACATTTGCCAGCTCGGCCCTGCAGGACTTAAGTCCTTTAGAGCGCTTCTGTGCAGCTCCCTCGGTCACTTCCAAGGCAGTACGGAGCCAGCATGGCGCACCTAGCCGTGCATGGGACATTGCTGGAGAAAAGCTTCCGGATCCAGTCTGGCACCTAGGGAGTTTTCTAAGGTGAGGACTCTCCAGTGAGAGTATCCCCCAGAAAAAGTATTAGCAAAGGTAAGTAACTTGTTCATTTACATTTTTTCCATGTAATCCACCATGTGCTGCAAAGTTTGCACATTATTACTAGAAAAAGTGTTTGAGGTTTATTCAGATTAAACATTATTAAAACTGCTGCATGTGGGATTAAAAGTCATGCCTGACATATTTCAAAAGTTAACTTCTTAACTGTTGATTGCTGTATTCAGACATTTAAAGATGTGACACATTTCCTCATGTTTTGTAACCATCTTTAACTGGCCGGCTGCGGGTCTCTTGTTGGCAACAAAATCATTAAATACTTGCATGTAAATCGGACCAAATTTGCCATTCTTAGTCGTAAAAATGTTTCAACATATGCGGAAGTTCATGTGTACATCTAAGACATTGTTCTCAAAGCATCCTTTATTTCAAAAAGGGCACCCTGTGTTATGAAGCTCCCAAATGTGTTGTATCTCTAAGGTCTGAGATCCCGAATCCTAATGCGTATCCTAATGCGATGCATACGTTTTAAATATGAAATGGCCTGCACTGTTCTGTGGAACTCGTCATTAATCATAGGAGGTACTGCTACTGTACTACATATCGTACTGAGGGATCCTACAGTTGAAGGCTAGTCTCAAAACATAACTATGATGCACAGACTAAATGAAACACCTTTTAATTCAAAAGTGTGTATAGGTATGCTTATTGGCTCTGCAGTGCAACAATGCAAAGATTTTACACAAACTATTCACTCTAACTTGTAGTGGTAAAATGTTTAATAAAATGGGTTTACTATGTTTCCCTGAGAGACCGAATCATTAGTTGTTGGCGAAATAATATTTTTATGTAGCATTTGCGGACTGTATGTACTTTTCGTTCGAAGCGTGCGCATTTGATATTTTGTTGAGATTGCTTTTGTTTAAGAAAGTGCCTATCGCTCAATAATAATACCACCAATATGCTGTGTACATTGTTCTCCCATTGCTGCATAATCGATGTGGCACTCTGGTGTTGGTAGTCAATAACCTTTGCAGTCTTTTTTAGGTCTCGGCTAGCGTAGGCTGCGCACATGCGCAGTCTCGTTTGCGAGATTTAATGATTTGGAGTCGCAAGGTTAAGCCCCACCCCTCTTCTCCATTGGCTGGCGTCACCGTTCATGCTAAACGGTGGCCTGCCACTTGAGAAGAGGTCCCAGTGACGTTCTTCTTAGTTTTTAAGCCCCGTCTTTTTCAGATTGGTGGGCGTGTTTTTTAGTTTCTTTCTTCCATTTAAGCCCCATCCTTTTCCGACTGGTGGGCCTGTTTTGACTGTTTACTTCTTTCGATCTGTTTTTTAAAAACATTTTTTACAGGGACTTTCTCCTGTTTTCAACTGTGTTCCTTGCAGTGAGATATGACGGACGAAAACAAAATGTGCACCATGCATAACTGCAGGGAGGGAGCCAGATTTCTTTCCTGCACTGCTCTATCCGAGCAAGGGGCCAACACCCTTCACTGAGGTGAGTCGAAATTCTGCAGGGAGCCACTGCCCCTCTCGCTACAGAACTGAAATCTCTTCTTTATCACGTAACGTAGCGCTCTTAAACTTCCCACCTAAAAAGGCTCAGCGCACTCAGGGGGAAAGAGAGATAACTGGGCGTTTTACGACGATGAGGGGGGAGGTTCGATTTTTTTTTTCTAAATAAAAAAGCTGAAGGTGACAAGGTGCACACCCCAAATAAAGAAGGTTAACTCAGCGGCCATCTTGGATCGGCCATCTTGGATCGACCTCTGTCCTCTTCCAACAGCACGTTACTATCGTTATTCTGGAGCTGTCCAATAAGACCCGTTGATCGATGGGTTGCCGGCGTATTTAAAACGAAAACGTCCCTTTTCCGTTTTAAAATATGTTTTCATAGACACAAGGGAAACCACTGGGCTTCTCTGTCAAATTGAAAAAGAGCTTTTTTCCTTTAATACTTTCTGGTTGCATTGCGGAGTTACGTTTCCTTCCGTATACATCAATATGTGTCATTAAAATAAAAAAAACATTTTCTGTTACCCACAACCAGAAAGTTCCGCTATATTATAATATATACTTGGGCTAAAGCGTCAATTCGTCCGTTGCCAGCTCGTCCACTCCATGTTTTGCAGGTCCCTTTGTGGGCGGGGCTTTTTTTGGTCACGGGAGCACGGTTTCTGCGGGGCTGATGGGAAATCTGGTGCGCACTTGGTCGCGTTGGGAGTGCGTTCTCTCAGTGGGGAGGTTGAACCGGCCTGCCGACATTATTCCCACCGGTAACGGAGGGATCCTTATAACGAGCTAAGTAGACCCCCCCTTCCCCCGAGACTGATTAGCTGTACACCTGCCCCCTGTAGTGAGCTACCCGTACTTCCCCACGACGCAGCCAGTACCTTAGGCAACCACCATCTCTTACAAGACTGATGTAACCCCCACTCTGGTTACAACTTCCCCCTAATCCTATATATCCCGACTGAACGCCGACCATCTTTAATAAAACACACACACACACCAAAAAATCGAAGATAGCACTTGTACTCAGGATAGCTAGCCTAACCCCGCTAGAAACATATCAACACTACACGCCTTTGTCTCACCCACCCCCCGCCTTCGTAAGCCATATTAACAAGCAACCACCGCTTTAAGAGGTATATTATCCAACAACTCCCCCACAGCCACACGATTTACGCTGTTCCATGTATATAACCTGGAATGAAAAGTCACTTTTAAGTTCGCGCTGTATAAAAATGCATAAATAAATCAATAAATAAACAATTGTAAAGCGCATTACTACAGTGTGATAAACCTAAGTCGCCCATAAATGCTGTGATACATGACTGGGGGGGGGGGGGTGGTGTGTGTGTGTGTGTGTGTGTGTGTGTGTGTGTGGCTCTGTGTGTGTGTGGCTCTGTGTGTGTGGCTCTGTGTGTGTGGCTCTGTGTGTGTGTGGCTATGCGTGGCTCTGTGTGTGTGTGGCTCTGTGTGTGTGTGTGTGTGGCTCTGTGTGTGTGTGTGTGTGTGTGTGTGTGGCTATGTGTGTTTGTGTGTGGCATTTGCGAGAGATTAAGCTATTGGCATTGTAAATGGCAATGCCATTTATTTATCTGTTTTCAAAACCAAAACAGAAATAACCATTTTGTCATTGACAATGCCAATAGCTCTAACTTTTGCAAAGGCAAGACCGTTGCATTGTAAATGCTTGTCCTCTGTTTATTGTCACCAACTGGACAGCCATGAAAATAGTGCTCCTTCCTTGCAACTGCT
The DNA here is from genome assembly GCF_964261635.1 of Lissotriton helveticus. Lineage (NCBI taxonomy): Eukaryota > Metazoa > Chordata > Amphibia > Caudata > Salamandridae > Lissotriton > Lissotriton helveticus. The sequence continues at coordinate 951,093,976 of NC_136061.1, forward strand.
TTTGAGGTTGAAGCCCTTTTCACTGGCCGAATGCAATGCCAAGCTTTCCCGTTTGTGGTATGAAACAAAGGGGCTTGTAGGGGTTCAGGTGCCCCAGAATAGATCCAGGTTTCTAGATGAAACTAGACCACATATTTCATACGAGTTGGCTTCCACAGTCATTTCAGTAATCTCTTCTGACTGTGTTCGGCTTTGCCAGAACAGGGTGCAGCAGTGCTTTGTTTCCTACCTGAAGCAGCCAGAAAACATTGAGAAAGGGCTGAAGCCAAACACCAGCCTGACATGCACATAGTCTTGTAAACTGAAGTGTGCTGCGGAGTAGTGTTAGACATTCCTGTGGTGAGATATTAACTATTTTATATTTCAGAAGCATGTTATTTTCTGTAGAATTATATTCAGGGTGGAATGATCGAAAGTTCAGTGATACCAAGGATGGCGTTTGTTGTGAAAGGGGCATTGGTGAATATTGTGCCGTCCATACTCTTCTCTGCAGGCACAATCTACTGGCAGGCACCACATTTCTTTTGTTGAAACTGGCATGTATGTGCAGGACAACAGCGCTTTTGTGTGTTTGGGCACTCTAGTCTATACTTCACAGAGGCAGGTTCTGTAGCATATTGTACCCACTTTTGCCAAATCAGTCAGCCGTGCAAAACTATTGGGAGAGTGTGTTCTTGCACAGATACAGACACCATGCTGCCTTGGTAGGGGTCTGCAATCTAATACTGCAAACGCAAAGGAGTCTGGGAGTGGGAAAAAGTGTCCATAAACTCTTTGACCGTGTCAGAAAACCTTTCCATGAAGTAAGCAGATCCTAGAGCACGCACTGTATGGTTTATATTCCACACTCCCCAAAGAGGACTATTTACCTAAGGGTATGTTCTCAAATTGTGCATGCAGTGTGTGTGTGTTGGGGGGGAGGGAGGGAGAGCACTCATTTTTGTGGGGAGGACTGCTTTTACATAAAGAAACTGATTCTATGGAATGCACCAGCACGTGACCACTCTAGGTACATTCCTCGTTGCAGAAGGGTCTAGAAGGCCTTCAATGTTTGAGTTGAAGAAATACTTTTTTGTTTTGTTTTAAGTGTCATGTTTTTACAAGATGTTTGTTGCATGGTTTACAAGGTAAATCTTTTCTTTGCTTGACCTATGTTTTGACTCTGGGCCAAAACACACCAATTACCTCCCTATCAGTTTGCTGGCTTGCCCACATATAGATGTACCCAAGCATTCACTACTCATCCACCTCATGCAGTCAGTGTAAACCTGGGTGCCCAGTCATGGCAGACTACACAGATTTAGCCATTGATAGCTGGTCGGCAGTCTCCCCACTCGGGTACAGGTCGTCATGGGGTGATCGGGGGACCAGCTTCAGTGAACTGGTGTCACCAGTCCAGGAAAGCATACGTGGTCAGTTAGAATGACAAAATGAGGATCAGTATGTCATATTGTGACTGCTCTCGATTTCAAGCCTACACATATTGTATTTCTTTTCATGTTAAAAAATTAATTAAAATGTGCTAACAAGCGCCCTTAAAAAATCACATCAAAATGCGAATAGCATTTTATATTAATATTAATTCTCTCATAGAAGGAAAAGCCCTACAAACTAAATATGCATTTGAGTAAGTTTGGAATTCGAGGAGACTGTACACCTCTTGTGCTGAAGGTTTGAGTTCCATACCTTGAGGATGTGTTCGAGAACACCAGTCCAGCAAGAGTCAGTGTGAATTAAACCAAAGGGCACACAACATGGCACTTTACAAATACTATAATGACTAGCAATCAAAGGGCTGTCCAGTTTTCCTGCAGGAGAATTGGAGTGTTGCTGACACAGTAATGGACAAATTCACTGGAGATCCATAGAATACAATGTCCACTAGGCCCAACAGGATGAAATGAAGTGATTCATTCGAAATCTATACTCCCTCCTCCTGCAATTCCTGATATCAGAACCCTCTGATTTTGTTGTATGAAAAGTTTAAAAGCCACTCACAGTCCTCAACTGATTAGGTTCCAGGCTAATTGGAACAAACTGTGTCAAGTTATTGAGTGTGAAGTCAGAATAAGTTAATGCAAAGAGGCTGTTGAGTCCATTTCTTACTTGGTAAGGCTTCTTTCTCCAACATTCCACAGGGGTGTGGAATTTAATAAGATATCTACTTGTCCATTGGACAGTTTGCTTCATTAATCTACTTGTCCTGTAACAAAATCCACTTGCGCCTTTGGTGCCATGTAGTGCAGCCTCAAATTATGGCAGCAATCTCATTATATAAGAGCTCTGATATAGTCTCTCTGATTGTGCCAGGGCTCATACCATAGTAGCTTTTGAATACCTGCAATCCCCTTATGTTGCCATGTTTTCCCAGATCTGGGGCTGAAGGTAGTGTTAAGTAATAGTTCCAGGGTTAGAATGCCCTTTTGAGTCTGTGCAAACCTACTAACTTGCATGTTTTAAGGGTTTTCAACAACTCTTTTCTAATCTTTTCCCATACTGAGAAATGTCGGAAATTTACTCCTGAAAATGGCAGATGTATACCATCATCTAGAGTTGGGGGGGTTGGGGGGGGGAGTGGTTGGAGGAAAAGTGAACTTGCAAACACTCAGATTTTCGCATGAGCAAATCTACACTTGTACATTTGGTCATGGTAAAATGCAGTTCAGAAATATTTTCTAGGAGTACTATTTCTCATCCCACTTCTGTAACTTCTTAGTAATTCACGAAAGCCATATAGCTGCACTTAATGCAAGGACATATACCGTAGGTGCACTTTTGAGACTTTCTTTAATAATTGGGCCCCTAATTGGGTCTGGCATTGACCATGACCTTTTGTGTTTATTAAAATTCTGTCTCTCTCTGTATCAGCTGACTTAACTGTGAGTGACAGCATTCAGCTGTTTCACAAGGCGCATATCAGCACTCAAAGTATTTTTGTTCAGTGCCATTAACTATTGTGGCAGTGTGTGCTTTTTGAGACAAAAAAAGTTTTGCTTTTGGCAATGTTTGTTATAATGGCGAGGGCCCGGCAGCTCCCACACCAATAAGGCTTTACAAAAACCATTCTAAAACAGTCACACATCGACAAAACTAAAGTTGACCACCAATTTCAGACCTACTGGCTTTGCCAATGGTTGTTTGTTTTTGTTTCCTATAATCTTACTGAGACTGGGTACACTGATTTTCCATTATGAATATTTATGGGAAATGCTAGCAGGCATCAACAGATGTTACTAAATGCTGCTGCAAAGAAACGGTACCTGAAATTTTACAGGAGATTAGCAAAATGTTTTTTTTCCTGCTTTCATTTTTTTGTTGAGCATTTTATTTTGAAAGCAAAGAATCATCAATCTTGTTTTCAAGCTTCCGCAAATATTTGCATCAAATCGGAGAGCATTTTGGGAGCATTATACATAGCCTCATATTGATGAACTTTGAAAACGTGTGTACACATTTTTATACTGGAACGACTGTCAGTAGTGCAGTCGGACCTTACGACATTTACTGAGAGTGCTCACCCTAATCATAAAGGCTTTCAATTAATGAACCATATATACAAGTTTGAACAGCATTAACATCTGGGCAACAATATTACCTTAACTGCAGACCGTGCCCTTACCTGATCCATAATGTATTACTGCAAAGTGGCAGCCAAAGGGTTTGTTCTGAAGGGGGTTGGGCCTACTTATCCAAAGAGCTAAATACACATTAAAACGTGTTGCCCTTTACCCTAAACAATATGCCCTGGGCGTCGGGCTATAAGAATTCCACATCCCTGTTCCACCTAGCATATTTTCCAAAATCATTACGTTGGAGAGTGTGGTGCAATTGCTTCTAAATAAAACTTCTTTGGGAGTAAACAAACTAATGCCTTTTAGAAGCATGTTAGCACCTGCATGGACAGGAATGTTTACCTGCATAGTAAATGCCATGATCCCATGCCCTAAGTGACTTGTTAGTAAATGTGGTATCTTGACTTGATTTTGGCCTCTTCACGCATGAAATCCTGCATAGATACAGCAAGACTTGTCCCAAAATTGTGTCTACGGCCCAGAGTCTGGCTCTGTGGTCATGAAAGGATGCCAAAATAATACACTTGGCTGGGTATAAGCCTACAATCTGTCCTTGGCCATGTACAATGAATGGTGGGGTACCATGTTATATTTTTTAGCGATCAGTAGCTTCACAGATCTTTTTATCTGTTTACTGATATGCGCATGATGTGTAAAGGCACACTTCAGTAAACTTCCACTCGTGTGTCACGACCAGACCCTTTGATGGAGAATGTTGAGTGCATGTATGGTAGTAGGACTCTAATGTTTGCAATTGTGTAAGCATGTTGTCATCAGTAGGATCTATTTTAGATTGCCCCAGGTCTGACGAGGCACAGGGTGGAAGTTGTGCACCAGCCTCCAGATGGTGGAAGTGCATTGCTTGTTGTCATGAGTAGGAGGGTGCAATTAGAGATAGAAGTGTGGATGAATAGAAATAAAATTGTCTTTAAAAATTCTGTGTAAAAATTAAAGCAAAGGATTACTGGCTAGTCTTTCCTGGACACTGCCATTGGTTAATAGTGGGGGAATAGGGGCGCGTCAGCAGAGGCAATTGCTAGTGAAAGAAGTTTCTGTGTTAGTGGTGTTTCAATACTGATGAGAGCCAGGTGGAAATGTTCACACTTACAGTGCTCATGTTGTGGGTTCTCCTCTTATGGGTAAAAATGTGTCAATACCTGCTGTGAATAGCCTTTGCCTTGTACAACAAAGTCTGTCTGTGGTACAGAGACCAAATTAGCTATGTAAACAAACCAGACTAAACCCAGACAGTGGATCTACGCCCCATGTGTGAGAATTCTGTATAAATGTGGATCCCAAACTGTCTCGCTTAGTTCGAGCTGCTTCACTGCCCAAGCAGAAGAGCCACTGTCCAGAAGGCTGGTGACAGCTGACCTTCTGAAAGTAAGAAAACATTATCTGGTTTCTAGAGCCTTTCTGGGAAAAGTTGCAGTCTGCCAATGAACCGGAGTTCTATTTGCCTATTGATAAGGTAAAGGGTAGAGCATAGTGGAGTGGTGTGGCTTACTGGTTAGAGGCGACAGATCCGGAAGCAGAGGACAGCCCGGGACCAGGGTTCAATTCCGGACGCGGCAGGGTCGTGGACCAGGGTCAGCGGACTCGATAATTCTCACCTCGGTGCCTACTCTAAGCAGGGATCACACTCGGCAACTCTGGGCATTAGCTTTCCTCATCTCCACAACGGCCCCCCACGTACGCCGGGGATGCCTGGTTTCACCTTGGAGATACCTAGTAGGGACCATCTCACAGGGAAAGCCAGGACGGGTTCCCCAGCGGTCTACAGCGCAGAGATACTCCTTCGGGAGTCGATTCTAGCACTTTTAGAAACCCACAATTAATTAATTAATTAATTGTCCAGCAGGAGTCTCCCTGTCTGTGGAGGAGAACCCAGCTGCTAAGCCCGGTGTAACATGCATTCTGGAGGGTTAAGAAGAAATGAGAGAGAGTGAAGAAAGGGCATGTCAAGTGTCTAGAGTGGCCCCACCCCCCCTTCCTCTCCCCACCCCCTCTTCCTCTCCCCATCCCCTATTAGGAAGCTGTTCTGCTGCAACATTGGGAGCCTGCACTTCAGCTTTACTCTTTATTACTTCCATGTTTTTATTCTGTAGATAAACCCACAGATAATCCTTGTAGAGCTCTCTACTCCTTATATACTGCATTAGGTTCTGTTGTGACTAAAATACTGGTCTTTTTCTAGATAATAGTTTGACTGGAGGTCCTATTTTTGCACCTGTTGTGCCATTGTTTTACTTGAGTCACCCACACAACCTCCCGGTACTCCTTGAACTTCTCACTTTAGCTACCCTGGGAATCAGATGCTAAAAGGATGTACTTAACCTAGTCTGCAGAGCAAGCCACAGGATACCTATGGAAAAACACTTCGACCACACACATTTGGAGCCCAGTAGACTGTCTCCTCCTGTGGCCCCTGTATGAGCTCTGGCATCTCTCAATCTGAAAGAGCCCAGTTAACTTCGCTCACCATCATCAATCACCTTTCCAAGAGTTTCTTTAGGAATCCTTATTGTTCAAACGATGATGCAACCATTTCATAGATAGATCATAAAACACAAATATCGGTGCAACAGACAATCGATATGTATTTAAAGAAGTCCAATTCCAGAATGGATATGGTCCATATCCTCTTAATTTCACGTATGCATAAAAGAAACAAAATTCAAGACGTTACTGCAAAGAGCCAACACGTTTCGTTCACCACATGTAAACTTCAAGGCATTAAGAGTTGTTGGTTTGCTTCGTCGAGACTCGCAACTGTAAGCGATGGCAGTTGTGTGGCTCGGGACACTTGTTACCGTGTCAACAATATAGGCAGACTGGCCTGAACTTCGGTGCAAATGGGTTCAATCTTTGATATGTATCCTTTCCACACATGAAGAAGAAATTTCTCATGCGTTACAGGAGTTAATGCATTATATATGGCTATGAAATTTAAATGCCCTGCAGTTCTCATGTGGTGAACGAAATGCGTTGTCTGTTTACTGTAATGTCTGGAGTTATGTTGATTTTATTCGCTTTGTTCGCCCTAAGTGTGGCAGGGTATGCTCAGACGTGAGTCCCTTGCTCACTTGGTCACTGGATTCAAGATAGCCTGGCTGATGAGGATTATGAATCCGAAACCGGTCCCAGGATGCTTGTTTCCGGTCCAGGGAAGACATGGCTTGGCAGTTCGGGCTGGACTGTTCCCATGAGGCACAGGGTCAGACTGATTTGCATATAGCCATGCCTGAACTGGGGTGGCCGAGTGAGCTAAAGAATGGTGATGGATTAAACCCAGATCAGTTGACTGGGGGTGAGTGTTTGATTTGCTCAAACGCTCCGTCCATCATCCCCTTTTGTATCGCTTTATTCGCCCTAAGTGTGGCAGGGTATGCTCAGACGTGAGTCCCTTGCTCACTTGGTCACTGGATTCAAGATAGCCTGGCTGATGAGGATTATGAATCCGAAACCGGTCCCAGGATGCTTGTTTCCGGTCCAGGGAAGACATCGCTTGGCAGTTCGGGCTGGACTGTTCCCATGAGGCACAGGGTCAGACTGATTTGCATATAGCCATGCCTGAACTGGGGTGGCCGAGTGAGCTAAAGAATGGTGATGGATTAAACCCAGATCAGTTGACTGGGGGTGAGTGTTTGATTTGCTCAAACGCTCCGTCCATCATCCCCTTTTGTATCCCCCTGTATGAGCTCTGGCATCTCTCAATCTGAAAGAGCCCAGTTAACTTCGCTCACCATCATCAATCACCTTTCCAAGAGTTTCTTTAGGAATCCTTATTGTTCAAACGATGATGCAACCATTCCATAGATAGATCATAAAACACAAATATCGGTGCAACAGACAATCGATATGTATTTAAAGAAGTCCAATTCCAGAATGGATATGGTCCATATCCTCTTAATTTCACGTATGCATAAAAGAAACAAAATTCAAGACGTTACTGCAAAGAGCCAACACGTTTCGTTCACCACATGTAAACTTCAAGGCATTAAGAGTTGTAGGTTTGCTTCGTCGAGACTCGCAACTGTAAGCGATGGCAGTTGTGTGGCCCGGGACACTTGTTACCGTGTCAACAATATAGGCAGACTGGCCTGAACTTCGGTGCAAATGGGTTCAATCTTTGATATGTATCCTGTCCACACATGAAGAAGAAATTTCTCATGCGTTACAGGAGTTAATGCATTATATATGGCTATGAAATTTAAATGCCCTGCAGTTCTCATGTGGTGAACGAAATGCGTTGTCTGTTTACTGTAATGTCTGGAGTTATGTTGATTTTATACATAAGTGAAATTAAGAAAATATGGAACGAATGGAATCAAAAATTAGCTAGCATTCGCGCCAAGAATTTTCAATTCTATTAAGGACACGGAGGCGAGGATTATGCTTCTCTTTCTTTACTGTATAAAGCACAGCAGCCAATAAACATACAGTTTAGTGCAAATAAAAACTTCAAAGACCATGATGCTTGGCATAGCCACGCCTCCTTCAGCACCCATAAGAGCCTAGGTCACACCTCCAGCTTCCTCTTTCTTTGCGCGAACTGCACAAGTCCATGAACCATAAACAGTCTATAACTTCTCCAACATGGAATAACCGGAACCTTGTTCCAACTTCATTCTTCTTGTCATTGCCTGGAAAAAACCAAATAGACAACCCGTAACTTCTGTATAAAACAGATAAATCATAATACAACGGGTGGGTAAGCATGATCATACATTGAGCATAGCCGGGTGGGATAATCCTCGCCTCCGTGTCCTTAATAGAATTGAAAATTCTTGGCGCGAATGCTAGCTAATTTTTGATTCTATTACAGGACCGGAGGCTTCAGATTATGCTAGTTCAAAGCTGTATTAAATACCACAGAAGTAATGTCTCCCACCGGCTTATAGTAAAACTGTTTGAATGTCGATTCAGACGACCAATCTGCACAATGCATAATATCATTAATATTAGCCCCCAGCAAATACGATTTTGAAGCCATGGCACCTCGCACCGAGTGCGCCCCAAACAATTGCACATCAATGCCAGACTCTTTCATGATAAATTTCAGCCATCTCGCTATAGTAGCCGAGGACACCGGTTTAAATGGCTTTTGTACAGCTATCAAGAGCTGCGTGGCCCTTAACGTACGAGTACACTCCTCGTAGGATTTCAAGCATTGGACCACACATAACTTTGGATTACTAGGAAAAGCATTATACTCAATGTGTCTAGAAAGTGTTTTCGTGCGACCTGTAATTGTAAAAGAAACTCCCTCCGGAGTAAATACTCTACCTGTAATATCCAAGGCACGAACGTCCGATGATCTCCTACATGCAGACAGACATAGCAACATAGCCAACTTTGCTGACAACTGCTTTCTAGAAAGCAAATCGTTAGATGGCCAGGCGTCCAGAAATTTAATAACTGAAGAGACATCCCAAAGCCCAGAATATTTTGGCTTGGGGGGATTTGCTACCCGTACGCCCTTAAGGAGCTTACAAACCAAGGGATGCATGCCCACCGGTTTCCCGTCAATGTGGGTGTGTCCCGCAGAAATGGCCGACCGGAAATTGTTCACGGATCTGTAGGCCAAACCGCTAGCTGCTTTGTCCGACAAGAAATTTACTATGTGAGAAAGTCCTGCCCCCACGGGATCCAGATCCCGTTCCACGCACCAACATAACCAGCTCTTCCAGGCTGAAGAGTACCTCTTTCTCGTGGAGGGGGCCCAGGCTTGCTTGATGAAATTGCTAGCCGTTCCCGAAACTCCCGGCACGTTCCACTGTTGCCTGAAAGCTTCCATGCCATCAGCGTGAGGCGCTGAGACAGAATTAGCGGATGTTGTTCCCGCACTGGTCCCAGGAGTAGCGACTCCGACCATGGAATCATCCTGGGAAGGTCGCAACATATCCCCAGTAACATCGGGAACCATGGTTGCGACCGCCACAGAGGCGTCACTAAAATCACCTCGGCCTTCTGCTTGACAATGTGCGAGGCCACTCGTGGAATCAATAGAAAGGGGGGGAATGCATAATTCACCGACCCCGTCCAGTCCTGTAAGAATGCATCCGTCGCTTCCGCTGCTGGATCCGGTCTCCAGCTGAAAAACCTGGGAAGTTGACGGTTCAGTCTGGATGCAAATAGGTCTCTCTGGCACGGACCCCATAGGTCCTGCAACCAACTGAAGATCCTGGGAAGCAGCTGCCAATCGCTGTAATCCCGAAGATGTCTCGAGTTCCAGTCCGCTACCACATTGGACTGCCCCGGAATATACTCCGCAATCACCGAGAGTTGACTGAGACAATAATGCCCAAAATCCTTGGCCATCTCCACTAGCATGGACGATCTCGTCCCTCCCAGCTTGTTTATGTAACGAACCGCAGAGACGTTGTCCATCCGAAGAAGGATGCAACACGAGCTCTTCTGCGGCGAGAGTGTCTTGATCGCGAAGGAGCCCGCTAGGAGCTCCAGACAATTTATGTGCAATCTTAGCTCCTCTTGCGACCATCTTCCTCCTGTGGAAACATCGCCACAACGCGCGCCCCAGCCCCAAAGGCTGGCGTCTGATTCTATGATCACTTCTGGCACGGAGCCGAAGATGGCTCTGCCGTTCCACGCTTCCACGTGGCTCAACCACCATTGCAACTCGTCCCGCACTTCCTGAGTCAGCGGGACCAAATCGGAGTAAGCCAGCCCTCTCTGAAGGTGCTGGATTTTGAGTCTCTGCAGAGCCCTGTAATGGAGAGGGCCTGGAAAGATCGCCTGCACTGACGATGCCAACAATCCCACTACTCTGGCAACTGACCGTAGAGATGTCACCTGCTTGCTTAAGAGAGAAATGATCTCCTTCTTCAAGTCCTTCAACTTCGATTTCGGCATGCTCAATTGCGCCATCTGTGAATTGATCACAAAACCCAGAAAATCCATCTCCTGCGACGGAATTAGCGCCGATTTGGCCTTGTTTATTACAAATCCTAGATTCTGGAGTAGGGATATGGTCATCTGTAGATGCCTGGACACCAGATCCGGGCAGTGAGCCAAAATCAAGATGTCGTCCAGATATATGATGAGGCGCACGCCTTGCTCCCTGAGATGCGCGACCACCAGCTTCATCACTTTGGTGAAGCACCAAGGAGCCGAGGAAAGCCCGAAAGGAAGGGCCGAGTATTCGAACCACCATCCTCTCCATTGAAACTGAAGGAACCGACGATGAGGGTGGTAGATGGGGATGGAAAGATAAGCATCTTTCAGGTCTAAACGCACCATCCAATCCCCTGACTGTAAAAGATCTGTTAACAGATGGATTCCCTCCATTTTGAAATGGTTGTAGACCAGGAAGTAATTGAACTCCTTCAAGTTTAAAACAAGTCTGTGACCTCCACCTCTCTTCTGCACCAGGAAGATATTGCTGCAAAACCCGTGCGGATTGTACTCGCACCTTGCTATGGCATGCTTGTGAAGCAATTCTTCTATTTCGCTGTCTATAGAATTCGCCTCTAGTTGGGAAAAATGGAGAACCCTCGGTGCCACCCTCTGCGTAGGAGTTTGATAGAAATCTAGATGAAACCCCTGAATGGTCTGGAGAACCCATGCGTCCTGAGTCAGTAGACTCCAATTGTGTAAGAAAAACATCGCACGACCCCCCAAAGGAGTGGGAAAACAATCTAGAACACTCACCTGAATTATTCTGGGCGTGGAAGCCTGCCCTCTTTCCACCTCCATGGTATCTGTTACCGAGATATCCGCGTCGGGTCGGGTAGAAGGTACCTCCTCTGGTCGAGTCCCAATCACCTCGACCCCTTCCAAAATCACCTCTGCGGGGACCTTGATTGCCGAAACGGCCTGGCGAGCGTCCCCTACCTCGTCCGGCCCTATTAAAAAGGTTATTCTGCAATGCTCGCTTGATGCCCGATTGGGCCTTGTCCAGGGAAGTAAAGGTTCCCACGTATTTGGAAACGTCTTTCACGAACCGATCTCCAAAGAGATTGCCCTCTGCCAGGGGCCCCGGTTCCGCTGTGGCCAATTCAGTCAAATTTGAGTCCATTCTCATTAGTAGAGACTTGCGCCTTTCAGATGACACGGCGCAGTTAGCGTTGCCGAGCAGACAAATGGCGCGCTGGGTCCAGCCCGCTAGGATGTCCGGATCTATAGCGACGTTGGTCTCCTTGGCGTACAAAGCCATTTCCAAGATCTTGGCTAGGGGCCCAGCCACGTCTAACATCTTATCCTGGCATCCCCTCCAGGCACGATCCAATCCCTTCTTGGGATCCTTGGCGAACTTTTTTAGGAACGTCAGCATACTGGCGTCGATTTCTGGGGTCTCGGCCACCTTATGGGGGAGATCAGGACGGGGGCACTCAGACCGCAGTCTGTTACGGACCTCCTTATCGAACCCTTTCCTCAAATTCTCCTCTAGGTATTGTGCCACGGCAGGGGCTGGAACCCAATCCTGCGACCGGGGATGCACAATTTCCGAAGGGTTGAACGTAAATGGCGTGTCGGGAGGAGGGGGCACCGAAGCTGAAGAGGCAGACTTCTTTGCCTTCTTCTTCGGGGGCTGCTCCTCATCTGTGTCGGTAGTATTGGTGTCAGTGGTGGCGGTGGTATCAGTGTCCACGTAATGCTGCTTGCTCTTGGCCTTACCACTGCCTGCGGAAGCGTGATCCGAAATAGCTGGGTTCGGAAGAGAACTCAAAGCGCCGGAGTGTGGCCAATTACCCACAGAACCTGCCTGAGGAGTTGGTGTCTGTTTTTTACCGGACTTGTCTTTGGCAAAGCTGTGGCGCTTAGCAAACCTCTCTAGTTGTTTGGTGATCGGCTTTAATGCTGCTGCCAATGCTTGTTGCACAGTAGCTGGCACTGTACTCTCCACTGCCTTATTAACCGAGGCCTGAACTGATGCATCCAGGGCCTCCACAATTTTATCTTCCACTGCAGCAGAAGGCTGCTCCTCATAGGGTCCTTCCTCCGCCTCCTCATCATAATACTGCCATTCTTCCATAATGAAAGTGTTTGAAAATCAATTACAGACCCTAATCCAGAGGTAGGCGTCAGGGGGGGGGGGGGGAGGGGGGGTCAGCCCCTTGCACACTGCAACTTGAGTGAATCTAGAGTCAGTATCCGACCCCCTCAGCAGATGCTGTAGTCAATTTTTACAGCCCAGCAGGGCGTCAGAGCCAACAAGTAAATTCAGGGAGCGTGTGCCACTCCAAACAAAGGCAACGACTGTTATTGCAGCCAGTCAGGCGTGAAAACAACCAACTCCGATCAATTTACGGGATGGAATGGTGAAAAACGGCAAATCGGCGTGTGTAGCCCAACGCGCACCCAAATCCTACTAAAAACAAGCCCAATGGGTGCGCGTTGTGCTACACGCTCCTGCCGTGTGGTTCGCGGCTCACAGTGCGTCCCGGCGACTAAGGGAGCCTTCGCGCAGCCTGCCAGGGGTCGGGGGCATGGAGGAGAGCCCCAGGTAGGCGCGACCGTCTACCGGTCGTGTACTGACTCATGCGCCGCTAAGCGCTCGTTACAGGGAAGTCGGAGCAGAGCTCCTGATCAAGCGCGAGGCGCGCCTGTCAAACCGCCCGCCTCCGTTACACAGCGGGAAAGCCCGCGCAACGTCAGCAAGTCCCAAACACCCCAAAACCAAGCATAAAACAGCTGAAATACTCAGCGCTAATCAATCTTGGCGCAAATAACAAACAATAAACCCATTCAAAGCGCCTTCAATTAACCCAAATAAGCCCAAACACACAGGCATACAGATAAGGGGCTGGGCACTTAACTCTTGCTGTGTGAGCAGCAAAGAAAGAGGAAGCTGGAAGTGTGACCTAGGCTCTTATGGGTGCTGAAGGAGGCGTGGCTATGCCAAGCATCATGGTCTTTGAAGTTTTTATTTGCACTAAACTGTATGTTTATTGGCTGCTGTGCTTTATACAGTAAAGAAAGAGAAGCATAATCTGAAGCCTCCGGTCCTGTAATAGAATCTGTAATTGGACTTCCTTAAATACATATTGATTGTCTGTTGCACCGCTATTTGTGTTTTGATAGTGTGGCCATTGGGTTTTGCCTTCGAGCATCAGGTGCCTATAGTGGGTGCATATTCCAAGGATTACTGTTTTAGGAATTGAAGATTTGGGACAAGGGGGAGGTGCAGCATTTTCAAGAATCTTGCTACTCTGTGTTTCTGTACTCCTAATAATCCATAGATAGATGGTAAAGACTAAATCGCTTTTATTTGGAAGCAAGCGATTGACTTAATTGTACCACTCATCAATTGGCTAAATTATGATGGATTTCCAGCCTGAATGAACGCAGCTGTCACCTATTGTGCACTGATCTGTATGTAGATCACATTGTTTCTGAGTTAATCACTAAAATGAGATCCTGAGCTCCTTTGGCAGATCTTGAGAGCTACTAAATAAACAGTGTGCTGTGATCCAGCCCAACCCTGGTTCTTCCCTTAAAGTCCTGTCCACACTAGACTACCAAGCGCAGAATTCATGTGGATGAGTGAACAAGCTGAAAGCAGTGCTAACCTCGTCAGTGGCTGTGTGGGGTTTCAGTAGTCCCCACACAATTTCTAATTCTAGGGTCCCAGCGTGTATATTCGTTTTTCAGATTAAAACTGTTTGTTTGTTTAAATGTCTCTTCCTTTTGTAATTATTCCTTGCACGATTTCCTTATTTTAGTCTGGTCAGTCAAATCTCATTTTGTAAAATGTAAAGATTACTTTCATTCGCAGACATCCTAGCCTACAATTGCTGTTCTGCTTCTTTCTCCCTTGGGCTGTGGGAAGCGAGAGCGTATCTCTTGCGTTGACTGCTTGTGTGTATACTGGATACTGGGTGCATCTTAAATTAATAGTACTGCGGCTAGATAGGCCCTGTAATTCTCATATCTAATCTCTGCTTGACGGCCAGAACAAGTAGCCAACTGTGAAGTGCGATAAAGTCTATTAAACAGCAGGACGAGGTGGAAAGAAGGCACGTTCTACTCAAGGAGGGGGGAGGGGGGCGGATTTTTGCTGAACTTGGCATCCGTCTGAAACATCGCAGTTTGCCGTTGACTAATGGAACTGCATTTAGAGCCAGCTATTGTCAGGCCATGAATGAGGGAAATCTCAGAGCTGGGTATTAGGCGGCAGAAAATATCTGATCTGGAGTCCTATTGAAGGAGCTGCGAGTTTCTTTTCTGCAGTTAAATAAGTGCAGATTAGTTTGAAGGGTGTTGCTATACGCAAGCAATGCCTTCTCGCTTTCAGTTAATGGAATATGGCGCGCCAGCATCTTTTTACACGTCTGAAAGGCCAGCAATGTTCTTGGAAAAGCATGCGTAGCTGGAAGACAAATGGCAGGAAACGGCGGGAAGTTCGTGCAGCAGAAACATGGCTCGATCTTCGGTCTTTTTTCCGCAGAAACGATGCCCCATTAGTTGGGGCTTTGGTAGGGAGTTTGTCTGGGCATCGGATAGGGTCTCCTTGTTGCTCGGAAATGGGTTCATTCTGGCGTGTGCCCGGAGAACGCTGTGTTCCCAGCCCGACTGCACTCACTTCTCCACTCTAAAGAGTCTTTTCTAAAGAGGGGAGGGCCACGCCCGCTCTCCCTGCTGCCAAATCCCAGAACCATGCAGCCTTTGTCGCCTTTCATCTAATTGAGTTGTCATGCTGGCTGCCGAATAGTGAGCTACCATTAAGTAGATTGACTTGCACACTGGTTAGCGACTTTCACAGTCGGGGTGTTTTGTTCTCTGGATTTGGATTAGACTGGCTGTCTCATGTATGTTCGGGTTCTTTCATAACTCCGGCATTTTAGCCTCGCCTATGTGGTTCAGTAACGGAAGCAGAAATGTTGAAAATGTTCGACACTTATTTTAACATCAAGTACTTTTTTTTAAATTTATTTTTTTAGCCTAGCATTTGCTCTTTATTTAAGGTTACTCGAACTTTAGTTTTTTTTTTCATTGTAGACTTCTTACAGGGAGCGCACAATACCTCGTTTGAGGTTTTACATTTTTTCTTTTAAGCACTCGCGTTGTTCCATTTTTATTGCAAATTGAGTGTAATTTACATCATAATAACTCCTAAATTAACGTTGCATTGTGAAGGTAGATTTTGATAGACACTTTTAGCCAACACCTTTTGCGTTTTATAAATGTATTTGTATAATATACTTATACGGGCTTTGTCAGCCCTCTTTATTCATTGTTCTGTTATTCTCTTTCGCTTTTTTAGGTCGAGCCCAGGCAGCGCGCATGCGCTGTCTCTCAACATGCTGTTTGTACTTCTGTGGGCTTTAACCACTTCCATCACTTTCATTAGTTCCTTGGCCTTCCTTTTAAAATTCCTTTGATTTCTTTCGTAAATGCTTTACATTTGTCCCATATTTTGCTGTTTTGTTCCCGCCCTGTACTGACTGCCCCTGCTACATGGATCCGTTCCACTTCTGACCATTTGGTTTTCACACACTTCTTTTTCTTTTGACTTCTCGGTGCCGTCCCCCCTACCACATCCCGCCTGTCGCTGTGATTTCTGTTCGTGTCAGCACCCATAGCAATTCACCTAATCTCCCTGCACAGCGCTGTTCCCCTACCACCTCCCACCTGTTGTTCAATTTATTTGTTCGCTCTGTGATTTACAATTTTTTTAATTTACTTTAACCGTTTTGTAACAAAACACGTTTGTCACCGCCTGCGCCTCTCCCTCCCATTGCATCGAAGCACTGTTCCTACCCACAGTGTACTGCCACAGACTTCCCTTTGTGAGCGTGCGGATTCGGACAACCTCTGCTGCTTCTTTCTACAGAGAGCACTGATTACGTCCTAACTGCTGGACTTAAGCCATCATGCAAGCATGTCCTCTCCTCTGAAGTGTAAATCTGTGCTGCTCAAACAGGGCAAGCTACCCAAAATGTCTTCTGAAGGCAACAGAACAAGCGCTTTCACTTTTAGTTTCCAGAGCATTGGTGCAGCAGAGTGGAGTGGCTGTTAGATGCACACTGCCAATAATGTAGGAAGGGGGAGGAGTCCTAAGAGAAACCATGATCAGTGGGATACACATTCTGCGGGATTTTATCCTATATTATACTACTCTGTTTGAGCATGTGAAGTACTTTTTGCTGCCCAGACAGATCCTAGGCTGAACGCAGGAAAATTCTGATGGCTGAACACTGCCATGTACTGGTAATTTGCAGCTTGCAGCCTTGTGGCACATGGATCACCCAGCTCCTTCCTGGTTGGACTGAGATCCTGCTGATAGTACTGCGAGCCGAGTTGGCTTGCACTGTACATGGTAACCGTGGTACCTATAATAGATTGGCTTTTGCATTACGTAATTTTTTTTACTAATGTGCTTTAGTAAACAATAATTGGTTCTGTGTTTATATTATTAATAATTTCAAACACAAGACTTTCTCTTGCCACTCCTCCAACAGTCAGGATCACCTCCAACTTTTGACAGGGGCTTCACAACTGTGAATGAGTTTCCATTTCTGGCTGCCCTTGTTTTGCAGTAGCAGAAAGTCCACGCCTTTTGTCAAACTCAAACATATTTGGGCCGCAAGCCGCTTCAGACTATTTAATCCTCTCCCCTGCCCAATATACAATACCAGAGTAAATATGCAGAAAACTCAGTGAGCAGCGCAGCTGTGCTTAGTCTCTCTGAGCTTGTCATAACTAAATGCCAGAGTCTTGTAACACACAATGCTAATGTTGCTCATGTACACATTCTGGCTAACTTTGTGGTTTTGACGAAAGATACTTACCTCTGTTATGCAATGTCCTTGAAAACAATTACCACTGGAAAAAAACTAACTTTGGGGCTCGACGCAGTATGCTGACCTGTGTAGAGGGCTTCTGCGCCTCTTCTGGGGCAGTGCGTGTGACATGATTGAAATTATATTTAACTTGCGTGTATGTGTTTCTTCCACTTTTTATTGACAAAAGAATATATTACAAATCTAAGAGCAAGGAATCTCCTGGCAAAATAAATAAATTGCTATGCAGCAGACGAACCATGAGCTGAATTTAGACTGTAGTGGGTTCAAACGCCTCTATCTTATTACATTGCATCTCCATCTGGTGAGATGGGCAGATATTACTGTCACAAGATATTCATAGCCCAGTACTCCTTGGTTTTGCTTTAGAAGCTGATTTTATAAGAAAACATTTCAGAAAGAAATAAAAATGCAATGTTTGATTTTGTATGTCAGTTTTTCTGCCTAAAATTAGACCTTGATAGTGGCAATCTGTAAGTTCAGTAGGAATGTATGAGAAAACCATCGATTTACTGAGAAGGTGATAATGAGCAAAACGGGTGCTCCGTGAAATAAAGTATTTGCCTATGATCACACAATTGGGTCAAGCAGGGAAGCTGGCCTTGATCCAGATTTTTCAGATTCACACTGTGCATTTCAGCCACTGGATGGGTATCTTTCTTGCCATCAAAGGTTATTGCTCTGTGCTTAGTTCCTGGAGGATTAGATGAGAATTTGGGTGACAGGCAGAATCCACATTTAATTTGGGCAGTTTTGCATAGCGTGACCCTTACCCAAGGACATAATTTTTTTCCTGGCCTAGAGAGATTTGTCAGAATGCTGAGCCGAGACCAGGATTCGAACCTCTGCTCCCGATGAAACATGGTCGGCAGCTTCAGCCACCAGGGCACATCTCCTGCCATATCGAATAACATGAAAAGGGGAGTGCCCAAATGTCAAAGGAACATAAAAGTTCCAAATATAAACGCTTCTCCTGCACGCTTGATGAATTGTGGTTTTGTTTGAATCTGAATGTCTGCACTGAATGGGAATGAGTTAGTGGTTGACTGAATGAGTTATTGATTTGTGAGCCATTTTTTACTGCCTTCTGTGTTTTTGGGCTGTTATGTTCTCTTATGTGTGTTCTCTAGATAAATGAAATTTTATACATTAATGAAATGACTAAACGAATTGTGTATTGTTCTTTACTATTTAAATGTGATATATAACTGCATGAGATTTAAAACGTAAATAAAAATTTGAAAAATATTCAGCTGCTCTGTGGGCGTTTCGGTTTATATTTGGAACTTCTATGTTCCTTTCACATTTGGGGACTCCCCTTTTCATGTTATTCCATATTTACCTTGCCCTGGTGGGTTGATTCCCCTCCCTTTATACTATTTAGGCTTCAGGGTCCCTCTTCTGTCTTTTGCACATCACCTGCCATGACAGCAGGGTTCATTGTGGGCTAGAGGTTCTCAGAGGACCTTAAGCTGAGCCAGAACCAGGTTCTTGGAGCTTTTAGTGGCCTACCAACTTCTGCTTCAATCTCCCGTTAAACATTTAGGGAAAGAGTTCCTGCAATGCGTTACACTCTTCCCCAGCGCTTGGTCAAACAGGCTGCCTAGCTCTATGCACATACATTTTTGTACCATAGTTGAGAGGAGTGTGTATGATGTCTAACATAGGTAGACCGGAGTATAGTACAGTTGTGTCACAGGAAGTGAGGAATCCACATTTACAGCTGTGTAAATTCAGAATAAAGTGTGATTTACTTAGGTAATGACATTTATGGTGATGGGATTCACCCCCAAGTACGAACTGATCCGTGTCATAAACGAATCTCCAGATAATTAAAGTGAACATTACCGACAGAGTACTTAGAGTTTTCGCAGCTGCCTGATATCTTCGGGCCTGGCACAAGCAAAATAATTTTAAAGTTCAGACGGAGTGAGTGGAAGAGAGCGAGAGAAAGAAGCACACCAGGGGTTAAGCAATTTGTGGAGATGATGGGGTTGCCATTTTTGCTATTTCAAAAGAGGGGGGGAAAGGATGGAATTTTTGCTTCTGGAAAGGATGCAATCAGAAACCTATGTGCATCTGACGGTTGATGTTATTTCTTTGTTTACTGTTCTAGCTGTCTTGCGGCAAAAGGCAAGCCGCTTATTATAGCCCTAAGGCAAAAGGGACGGAGAAAGTAGAGCTCAGCTCAGCCATAATTAGGGACAAGAACTGCCCATTAAGGCTTTAGAATTCCGTTGTATTTTATGAAAGCGGAGACCATGTAACGTTTAGGTTTGCAGTCAATTTCGGAATCTAGACCAGTCATCCCGAAAGAAATATATATACTTTTTTAATGTATGCCTATTAGAGCAGCATGTGAGTCTGCCAAGTATATTTTGACATTAGTTTGGAAGGTTTATGCCATTCCTATTGTTAACAAACAATGAAATGTTGCCCGAGATGCCAATGGGTTGTTGTCACGGGCCATCGTAAATGGGCAAGATATGGTTTTCTACCTAGCTTGTGATTTTTTTCCCTTTTATGTTTCATCTACCCTACTTTCTACTTTGCCCCAAAATCCCACCCAAGCATTCTCCAAACAATGTTTAAAAATAAAACACCGGACTATATTCTTATAGCCATGCCTTTCTAGTCGGGTTAACCCCAAACTCCCTCTCCAGCCCTCCTATATTAAGTTCCCAGGATGTCTAAAGGTTACTGTTTGTTGCATGACAGGCTTGGCTAATTAAAATAATTTGCTATGTATCTAGAAATGAAAGACAGTGTATCCAGTGGCATTTCACTTTAAGCTATATGATGGACAACTCAGATACTTTATGTTAAACAAACTAGCAATGGGATGTGTATGGTGCTGGCCCCAACTATTTGTCTATTAGAATAGCTTCTGAACTTTTTGTTAACCCTCATATCGCTACATGCTCTCAAGTAAAAACACTTTCCAGTTTTGGAATCAAAAGAATACCAGTCAAGCCGAACTAGTAATTGTATACAGTGACCGAAGAACTTGAGTTCACTTGGAGAAGATTAAAATTACATAGGATTAAATCAGTGTGGAAATAATGAGGTATGGCTTGGGATCCGGGAGCTAGGTGCTCTGATTTGGTGGCTTGATTGTGTGAATTATTTTTAAATCTGTTTTTTTTTTTATGTCGGAGCAGAAACTTGTTGACAGCGGTCTCCTAAATTGTCCTGTCAACATTTGCACATTGGTGTCATGACACTGTCATAATCCATCGCAAGATACATAAAAAACTCTAGATACTCTGGTGCCGGTTATGTTCGGGACATACTTTGACAGGTAGCACACGTTCAAGGAACCATGACTTCGTCTTTTTCTCTCCTCTTGGCTGACATTTTTTGGATTTAAGGGGAACAACCAGCAAATTAAAAGCATTGTTCTCAGCTGACAAAAAAATAAAAAAGTTAGGCAGTAGCAAGAATTGCTCTCTTAAGGTTGGGAATAAAGTCTGTGGCTTAGACTAAGAAAATAGTATATGCACATGACTGAATCCTACATTTTAGACCCCTTCCCTGCTGGAAGCACTATAGATACAGTATGGGGCTGAGCAGTGCATATTTCCCTTACATACATAGAACAGGTACCCCACAGCGGTAGTGGCCCGTTAGCGTGGGAGTCAGGGTCCACCCTGCCCATATTTCAATGGTTTTAAGTGTATGATGAGTAAGTCAAATTGAAATAAGGTCTGCCTGACACACTCATGTCACAGCCAGGCACTTTACATGCGCTAGTGGGCAGGCAGGTTGTCAGGCCGAAGATTTCCTAGCCCTGTGGGCAGTGCCTTCAGTGCTACGTCATCAGACTGACAAAGCCTTGCAAGTGTGTGGCTGCGAATGGTTAGGTGTGAGTATGAGCTTGTGTGTTTGTGGATGGATGAGTGTGCACGTACGCATGTATACGTAATTGTGTTGTGGCAAACCTTAACAACTCACAACTTAAAACGATAGCCTAATGGCAGAAGCTGGGCACATGTTTTCTTTTTTCCCCTGTTCTACCTCACACAGAGCACATATACTGATAAAAGTATGTGCATTAGTAGTTCACGCTTCCAAGTGTGTGAATGTGTGTTAGGGTGTAATAGGCACCATGTGCGTCTAATGAAGTGCCTTCCCTGAATAAAAATGTGAAGGTGTGTTTGACGGTAGGTGTAGTGTGGTTGTGATCAGTATGTGGTAGTTTCATTTTCCAGTGAGAAGTTCATACTTTTCCACCTGTGTAGGCATTGCCTTGAACCTAGAGAATGGCAGTGGGTTAGACACTTCAGAAGCGTAGCTGAACCCACCACTGACGATGAATGAGAGAAAGCTCTCTTTTGCAGTGGTACCGCGCTGAGCAGCAGAGATAATTTACAACTGCCTACCCTTGAGACTAAATCTTAATTAGTAATAGAAATTACCTAACCACGACCAGCTCCCTCTGAGCCTCTGTTGCTCTTAAATGTGTACTTGGTCAAAACTATGCTTGGTCCTCTTACAATATCCTCCATGCGCTCCATCCGGTTGAGGAACAGGGTGAAGACTGATTTGCATATGGCTGGATCCAAACTGGGGTGGCATGGTGAGCAAAAGAACGATGGATTGAACCCATAGCTTTGTGACTGGGGTGAATGTTTGCATTGTTCAGCATTCCGTCCATCATTTGTTCCTTTTGCTCATTTGTATCAAGTCATCATCTTTCTGATGAAAAGTGTGATCAAACGAGTGCCGTACTCTATAACAGATGAGGAATGCTATTTTCTTTACTGTGCAGTAGAGGGCTCAGGCCTATTCTGGATCACTGGCCATTAGAACACCTTCTTGAAGGAGAAGTTCAAAATGCTCACTCTGGTGCAAATTCGCTCTGTACTGCATCATGAAGACTGGCTTGTGGGTGTCCTTGGTCCCTACCAGTGCTTAATTTGTAACCTTTTAGGTGCCAGAGCTCTGACCAGGAGGCCACTGCAGTTTTCACCACGCATCGCCCTTGTTATCGCTGCCAAAACAACTACTAACCATCTCTCTCGCATGTAAATTCCACAGTTGAAATTATTCCAGGTCCCCAAAGCTAATGGCTGGGGAGGCAGGTATTGCACTATTTTAATGTATATTGTAATCCTAAACAACCGTTGTTCTGCTCATCTCTAAATTAGATCAGCATCGCCACATGTGGTAGACTGTTCTAAGTATGGTGTTGACAATTAGCTGCCGGTGCCGAGCACCTGAAAACAATTAAGTGCCAGTGATGACCACCAGAAAGCACCGGCTCAAATTAAGCACTGGGCCCTACAGTGGAACCACAGGTTTCTGTGGGCTCCGCATCAGCGCAATCTGACTGACTTGATCCAGATCTCACAAGAGATGGATCAGAATCTGTAGTGATGCCAGATGGACGCCATCCTTATTTGTAGCAGGCCACTCTCCTTTCTCTGCACAGACTTCACACTTGTGACAGACTTGTCGCTGCTGGGTTAAGGGGGCATCTGGAAGAGGTGGAGATCAGGGCCCTCTAGTCTCTGGCAGAGCACTGGAGTTTTGTGCAGTCTGGTTGACCTTAAACACCTTCTTGTTGACCATCATGGGTAGGCTATCCAGGTCCTCCCAGACAATAAGACCTCCATATGGTAGTACAACAAACCGCACAGCATGGGGTCTTGAATCCTGTCTCAGGAGGCCTTGTGCAACTGGTAGTGGGTGGATCAGAAGATCTTCCACCTGACCAACCACTTGTCATGGACCCTTTTCCCAAGAGCAGATGAACTAAGCAGGTGTCATGCCACAAGTGGTTTCTCCATCCCGAGGTTGCTTATAATATCTCCGAACAGTGGGACAGGCCCTGGTTAGAACTGTTTGACACTTTCAACTGTGCAGTGTCTAAATTACTGTGCACAGGGGGCATTGCCTGACCAGCGGTCCCTCGTGGTGATCCTGATGTCATCCACTGCACTGGGCCTGGGTCGCTCACTGGGAGGCTGATTTGCAAACCTCCTCCACCCTCCCTCTATGTGTGAAGGTTGGTTCACTAAGTGGCTCCTTTGGTGCTGACACAAAAACAGGAGGCCCTGATTGCTGGTCTCTAGGTCTCAGCTCCCCCATCTTGAGGTGCAGTGTCATGTTGTGAAAGCTGCCTGGAGTGACCCAGCACCCTTGGGGCTGAACCAGCACCCTAGGGGCTGAACCAGAAGCCCTAGAATACACCACTGACCTAAGCCAGCCCACCTCCAAATCCCAATATATGCGGGGTTCCAGCGGTAGGTGATCGCTGGAGTGCGGCGGCCCACAACGCCTATTGTTGCAAATAGTGAAGCGGCCGCAGCGTTCACGGTGGCTGGGGTTTCCATCCCCCGGAGGTCCTGTGCACAAACTTAAGTAGGATCGTCCCTTCAGAGTCCTCCCAGCATACCTGAAGAGGTGCTGCAGGGGCAGCCCCCACACTATATTTTCCCTGAGGCCTCTTCGGCGTGTGGATCTGCAAAGTGGTAGGCTCAGTGACTACAGGCAAAGGTGAGGAGCTGAGCGGTGATGTGCTACAACCCCCACCCCGGCAATCCTGTCAGGCTGATAACATAGGGAGGTTGTTTTAAGCATACAGGGCCTCTACTGTAGCCTGGTCCTTGGGAGATGAGTGAGCCCTGACAGACTGTGACACACTCAAGGAGGAACCTTTGCCGGGCCTGAACTAACACTGAGCCTGCCCCGACCTGCGCCATACTCAGTCTTACAGTGGACATATGTTTTTGCATTTCCTTCTGGTAGCCAACTCAAAACTGCTGCGACCGGGGCCGGGTGAGACCCTGTCTTCTCCTGAGGCACCCGACATGGACTTGAAATCTGGTACTTTGGGCACAGTGAGGAATCCAGGGCTCCAGCATAAACTTGAGCAGTGCAACTGGAAGGGTATGCTGGAAAGTGGTATCAGTCAACTTGGGTAATTGAGACCCTGAACTGAGCACCCCTGGCCTGCATGATCCTACAAATATCGCCTGGTGACCACCTAAACACTGTGTGAACAGGCGAAGCACAATTAAGGACACGTAGATTGAGACACATTTCTGGGCACTTTGGAACTGATTCTTCCCTGCATGCCGCCTTGTGAGAACTGCGAACTGCCTCTTCCTTCTATGGGGGCCTCCAATGCCAGATAGCCACTCGTCTTGGAATACCGCTGGTTAAACCGGACAGGGGACACCTTCACAGCTGGTGGTGGGACTAGGAGAAGACAGACGACACTGGTGCCCTTCAATCGATCCCTGGCCTCTTGGAAAATATGCTGCGCACCAAATCCTTTAAGGACTCCTCGGTGACCTCACTGTGGAGCAAACCCCAGTCTGCAGGAGCTGATGATAAGGAATCTACGACGATGAAGTCTTTAGAGAACACGTCTTAGTCACCACTCAACCAGGACTATATGGAGCACTTCCTATAAAAATCTACAAGCCAAGCGGGAAAACATGGAAAATAGAAGTCATCAAACCAATGTACATATTCAAGGAATCCCACCCGGAGCGACGGGCAGTGACATTATGCAGTTCACAGCAGACCTCGTGCCTACAATTCGGGAGGAAAACTACGCCCCTCCACCTGTCCTGGATAGGTTGCCTCGGGTGGCATCAGCCAATGGACGCTCAGACACTTTCCCTGATATCCTGATACGGGTGCAATTTGTTTATTGAGAAAGAGGCTATTCTCAAGGCTGTCTGAAACCAGGCCAACCTAGTGTTTAGGGGAGGCACAATCAACATTTGCCAAGACCTATCACCTATAACACTGTGACGTCACAGGGATTTCAAGCCAGTAACTGATAAGCTTTGAGGACTGAAAATTTGATACCGTTTGGGTCACCCCTATGCACTCTTTTCACTTGGGAAGCGAAAAAGCTACTGCGTCTGGACATTGAATCTTATGACAGAAGCTCCTCACCAGCTCGAGGGCCTCCCAGAAATCAACTGAAGCAGATCAGGTCAACTGTAGGCCCGCATCGCATGGCTAAATGCAACTCAGAGGCCTCATCCCAAGAAACAAAACATGATATAATTTAGCACCTTCGCAATAAGGATATGCACACCTCCCAGTCACATTCTGCTGCTGGCTTCCTGTAACCAGGTGGACAATTAACCACCTGTTTTCTCCTGTACCTGGCAGCGTAGATTGAGGGCCTGCCTCATCCTAGGCCTTGGGATGGACGGTGCTATGAGGGATTGGGGTTGTGTGCCCCTGGACTCCTGCGACCGATCTTGAACATTGGGATGCGGGCACATCATTGCCAGTCTCCACAGGGAGAGGACAATTATGTTTGGCCTTATTGGTCCAGGTTACTATGGTGAAATCTCTTAACCCTTTTCTCTCCAAGTCTCACACCACTAGCGAGAAACACATAGATGAAACACAGGTAGTTACACATATCCCACTTGCAAAGGGGAGTTGCCTTGTGCCAATCCTAGCTTTTGCGCCTGGCTGTCCAGGATCCTTCTTCCCCATTGGTGGGGGGTAGGAGGGGGCACACTCGTACACGACTGGAGAAACACTCTATTTCAGAGCCCTGCATCTCTAATTCTTAACTAGTATAGTAAACGTCGAGTTAATCTCCTTAAATGTCTGCGGACTAAACTCCCTGAACAAACGCAAGTAGATTTGGAGGTACATACAATAGCACAACCCAAATGTCCTATTCTTACAAGAAACAAACCTCATCAGGGTGGATAGGCATAGAATGGCACAACCGAACTATCCCATCAGAAATTGGGTGTATGTAGACTCAAAAACGCTGGGAGTGGGCAACCGCTGCAAAACTAGATTTAATATAGACAGAATGAAAATAGTAAATGACAAAGATGGTGGCTACCTGATGCTGCACACAATGCAGGGTAAGGGACGCCTCACCCTCAAACATCTATATCTCAAATGCTACCCGGGTCCAGTACCTGCAGCAAGTTCTACGGAAACAGTTAACCAGGGTGGTGGGCGATGTAATAGTCTGTGACTTTAAAAAATCCAAACAACGGTATGGGTGGATAAACTAGCACAAAGAATTAAACAAATATTGTACAATTCATGCACCTATGACAGGCTTGGCGCTCAACCCTCTAGGGTCTACCGTTGAAACCCCCTACAAACTAATACAAACATTCTCATCAAGTGGGAGCACAGTAATCAATTAAT
Source organism: Lissotriton helveticus (assembly GCF_964261635.1). NCBI lineage: Eukaryota > Metazoa > Chordata > Amphibia > Caudata > Salamandridae > Lissotriton > Lissotriton helveticus. Next base: position 951,120,473 of record NC_136061.1, read on the forward strand.
TATGTTCACAGTTCAACTATGTTGATTCCAAATCTTCTTCTATTGAAGTTTTTCGTCAAAAAATGAAGGCGACAATTGTTCCATCAATGTTCCAAATTCCAAATAACATCCAATCAACCATACTTTCCAAGTGAATAATCTGTCATTAATTCTTGCTGAGGCTTCTTCTATCGGATTGCCCTGTACTTTCACATAACATGTTTCATCCCGTAATTGTCATGGACAAGGGTGTTTAAAATGGGTCAGATAGATCCTGCCAATTGCTCCAGGGGATGCACTGAACTGGGCACACACTTTGGACCTGCCCTGCCATACAAAGTTATTGGTCCAAAATAACTGCAATAATGAAAGAGGTGACAAACGCGCAAGTGCAGTTAGAAGCTAAGTGGCTATTGCTGGGAACGTCGGTAGAAAAGAATTGGCCCAAACATGTTAATATCTAATGGCAGCAGTAGTGAAGCGCAAGCTACATTTGAGTATGGGGGACAAGCAGGCCTCCAGCAATAAGATTGGAAGGAAGACCTGGACTGTTGCCAGCAGGCGGGACAGACAATATACCGCTCCAGGGGTTGCCTATGCAAATTTAAAAACAATGGGGTCAATGGATGCAATGTAGGGGGTGCTCAACCAGACTGGGGAAGGGGAGGGAAATGTAATTGATGCATTGTGAGGGAGGAGGGGGGCACTGGATTAGCTACACAACTAGGTGAATTCCAAAGAGGTTTAAAACAAGCAAGAACCAATACTGTAAAAGAGATTTAGCCTCCTGCAAGGATCCTGCTCATGGAAATGTGATCCGTGTCATGAATCAACTACTAAATAAAAAGAAGTTATAAAAAACAAAGAGTTATAACTGACATGGGGCTCTTGGATGCTTGGCGATATAGACATGCCGACATACAGGATTATTCCTTTTATTCCCATGAGCATACCTCATACTTCTGCATTGATTTTATGCATATAACCCATTCCCTTCTCCGCAACCTTACGTCAATAGAAATGTCGAATATATCTCTTTCCTATCATGCTCATTTTGAAGTGACCGGGTCTTATGGCCTTCCTCCGCATCCAGGTCCTCTGCGCTGGCGCATGCTCCCTATAACTAAAGTTTCTCTGTAATGTCCTGTCCGTTGTACTCACAACCATTGTTTACCTAGAATATAGAACAGCTGCTGATGGGATCTTAATTCAATGTTGATGCTTCTATTACTTGTCGCAAGGGAGATAGTCTTTAAGAAAGGTACATCCCGAAGACTCACTTTAACAGTTTAACTTAAGATCCAGCTAATAAGGACCCTGATAGTGCAACTACCATTAAGAATCTGTAACTTTACACTTGACCTCTGGTATAGTTCTTACATTTGATGGCCGAAGGCTGCCCGGTGCTCATGAAAGTTGTACTTTGGTTAGGCCTTCTGTCCCCTCTATTGGGTCTTTTGAGAGATATGTGCCTCTGCTTCCTTTCAAAGTTGTCAAACTGCACATCATGAGCTTCATGTGAAATCAGAGATGCCCCCATTGCTCCTTCTGCCTATGGGTAAAGGTCTCCTGCTGCTACTGCTCGAAGAGTCAGGTCTTGAGGAGTCTTCCGAAGCAGAGTAGGTCTTGGGTCTGCCGTATGTGGGTAGGGAGGGTGTTCCAGGTCTTGGCGGCGAGGTGGGAGAAGGATCTGCCGCCGGAGGTCGTTCGTTGGATGCGGGGGACAGTGGCGAGGGCGAGGCTGGCGGAGTGGAGCTGGCGGGTGGGGGTGTAGAAGCGGAGTCTGCTGTTAAGGTTGGCAGGTCCGGCGTTGTGGAGTGCTATGTGTGCATGGGTGAGGAGCTTGAAGGTGATCCTCTTGTCGACGGGTAGCCAGTGTAGGTCTCTCAGGTGGGGGGTGATGTGGCTGAGGCGGGAGATGTTGACGATCAGTCAGGCGGAGGCGTTTTGGATGCGTTGTAGTCGTCGTAGGTGTTTGGCAGGGATTTTGCGTAGAGTGCGCTGCTATAGTCCAGTCTGCTGCTGACGAGGGTCTGTGTCACCGTTCTTCTTGTTTCGGTCGGGATTCACTTGTAGATCCTGCGGAGCATGTGGAGGGTGTTGTAGCAGGAAGAGGAGACGGCGTTTACCTGCTTAGCCATGGAGAGGGAGGAGTCGAGGATGAATCCTAAGTTGCGTGCATGGTGGGTCAGTGCTGTTCCCAGTGTAATTGCGTTTGAAAATGCCAAACAATCTTCGAATCCTATGTCCCGTGGGTAATGTCAATTCCTGTGGATGTTTAAACGTGATTACATTTACCTCCACTGAAGAAGGACTCTGTCCCGAAATGTATAGATAGGGATTCACTATTCACAAGTACACAAGGACCTTAATGTACTGAAGTGAAATGCAATTTCAAGATGAAATATACATAGAATGAAGCCGTTGTGACGCAACAATGAAGATGATGATGTAATAAATCATAAGACAGATGAACTTGGAAGATAATTAAGTCTACTGTATTTATTGCTCAAAACATATTTACCTTGAGGACTACCGTTGGAGACAGTGTCCCAAAAAGGAGTGCCTGATGGGAACACTTATTAGTTTAACAGTGCAAATTTGTGTTGTTTACCATGCCACTTTGACACACTTCTCCACTGTCACACTTTACGGCCTTCCACTCGACGAAATTCTATTTCTTCCACAACACTACACCATTCCACTGCACTCCATGACACTTCACTTCACACCACTCAACTCTACGACTCTATGCCACTCCATAAGACTTCACTCTACTCCACTCTACGACACAAAACGCCACACTCCCCTAACGTTTAGCCATACTGAACAGCAGTCACGGTGGTGTACAACATGGCTAACACATGCTGGCAAAGTCAATAGGTCTTGCCTATGCAAGACCTTTTGGCTTGGCCAAAGCTTGTTCTCTCTGCATATGGCGAGATGGGAGATGCAGGTCGATCAAGGTGTGGTGCTAGTCTAACTCTGGACTAAGACGCTGTTTTGAGAACATTTGGTTATGAGAATTGGTATTGTGTGCCTCTTCAAGATGTCGGGTAGAACAGAGAGCGAGTCAGCAAAGCTCTACAGCCACCTTTAACCCCTTGGCTGCGGTGGTAATTCCGCCGCAGCGCTAGGGGGGAGGTGGGGCCGCTCGGCGCTCCCATGCTTGTGACGGAACCGCTCCGTCACGAGCCTCGGGCGCGCTGTGCTGATGACGGAGCGGTTCCGTCACGGCCCGCCCGCTCAATAAAACGCGCCTCGCAGGCGCGAAATCAGCGCCGCCCAGGCGTGCCGAACGGGCCGTGACGGAACCGCTCCGTCATCAGCACAGCGCGACCGAGGCTGGTGACGGAGCGGTTCCGTCACCAGCATGGGAGGGGTTAAAGCGTTGGCTTGTCTCCTGCTGAAGCAGAAACTGGGGAATCTGTGTTGAGCATGGGAACGAGGGATTGCTTTAAGCCCTTTCCCCCCACACTGTTTGAACGCTGTGATTGCTATTTTGCATTTTGTCGGATAAAAACCATGATTCCATAACACCCATTCGCAACAAGACTCGTGATGTGCCTCAGAAGGGTGGCTGAGTCTTTCATGTGAGACACGAACACATGATCTGCGACGGATGTTTCCTAGGGGCTGGCTGTCTAGATTCCGCTTTTATTCCCAAGTGCTTAAGCGTCCAAACATCGTAGAATTTGACGAACAGTTCTTTGAGGTAAGGATGTGCGAAATATATTGGTCCAAGGCAGAATAACCATTAAAACTGAAAGCATTACAAGAACAGTGACCTTTAAAAGAGAACATCGGAAAACCAAACAAATATAAACCCGAGAAATATCTCGCCCTATATTGAAATTCGGTCATTTAGTCCTAGTTTTATTCCTAAATCGCCTTTTCATTCTCTGCTGTTCATCCATCTCATCGGATCTTACATTTGATTGAAGCGCCAGTTTCTGAAATTGGCTTTTGTCAAGAGGCATATCAACTTAATATGGAAATACCCTTCTTGAATTAGAAATGATTGTGTGAGCATGAGAAAGGGGCAGATGCCGTGTTTTTTTGGGGGGGTGGGGCTGCGGCAAATGGTGGTCACAGCGAAGTGCATTGAACCGAACTATTAACAGCCCTTGCAAGCAGCATCCATTTTCTTACACGCATGCATTGACGTCACGGGCATGTTTGTGCTACTTATAAACAATGCACAGAGTAGAATTCCTATGATTCCCAGCCAGCTTTAGTCCTACCCTTTGTAAGCTCAAAACGAGTGTTGCCCCCGCCCCGTGTAGGAAGCTTTGTTACTCTGCTGAAGCCAGTGTTTGAATATTACAGGGAACGGTTAAAAATGCCCTAGTTATTTAAAACAAACCTCTGCAATGCAATAGGTCTCGCATTTAAGGGAGATTGAGCTATTGGCATTATAATGCATTTTATTTATGTTTTGGTTTTTAAAACATAAATAAATGGCATTGTCATTTACAATGCCAATAGCTTAAACTCTCACAAATGCGAGACCTATTGCATCCCAAATGCTTGAAGGCAGCTCTGAGTTGCCCCCTTCTGTCTCCCATGCCCCCTGAAGAGCTCCCCGTTTGCTACAAGTTAAATAAACAAGCCGGTGGTCACAACTGCGCACAAGAGACCCTCCTGCAATAAGAGAAACTCATTCAAGAAAATAGTGCTTACAGACTTAAGATGACGTACCGTGTAACAACCGAAGTAAAAGGCCCAGTCCTCATGGGCGGTTACAAATGAAGACAAAGCGGTACTAAGGAGGGACTAACAAGCCTAATAATGAATCAGAAGCCAGCATTTACGATGGACAATGACACAAGCCAATGACAAATATGGGCAGAAAGTGGGTCGGGCTTCAAGTACATACTCCAATACAGCACGGCTCACAGAGCAGTGCATACGCTGCCCAGGCACGACATAAAAAAAGAGTTGAAAGGTTGTAATTTTGAATTACAGGACATTACTGCACTGATGACCTGCTCAAATAAGGAAAACCTATGCGTGCTCAGTCAAACAGTGATGCAGGGGCAGCCATCTCATAGTTGAGGATTTATTAATTCTATGAAGTACATTTGTACACTGCACTGTTACCTAAAGACAGGGTATAATGGCTCTAAGGAACTTGGACAGTTATTAGCATGGAGTTGTGTTCACATAAAGATAAAAACAGAAATTTGTGGAGTTTTTTTTATTTTTATGCTCATGTTACTTTATATTGGTCGAAAACCATACCGGAAAATATTCCCTATCCTGGTGGGAAGACTATCCTATGGAAATAAGAAGAGACAAAAAAATTAACTTTGCAGGAACGAAGGTCCTCTTACTAGTCTCTAAATTGACTTTGCATAATGGTGTCTATTTTGTGCAGTTAAGATCGGTTGTCAGCACATATTAAAGCTAGACTGCTTGGCCACTTTGAATCATTGTAAAAAATGTTGAGGGAGGAGGTGCTGGATCTTCTACAGAGGCCATGAATTTGACTAAAATTATTATTTTTTTAAAGTACAACAGAAGGCCCTTTTGCCCCCCTTCCTTAGCTGCCTCGCTCCCCGACCTGCTTGTAAAGCGTATTCCGACTGTCGCTGATGCTAAAAACAATGCTTCATGGGGTTCCTTCTCCTCTTTTAGTGAAAAAGACATTAAAAATATTCTCAAGACTATCAACCCGTCTAACCACTTCGGGGACCCGTTGCCTCCTGCCATCTTCAAAGAGATCAAGTGCGCTCTTATCCCCACCTGGGCCAAGATTGTAAATGCCTCCTTAACTCAAGGCTTGATCCCCGATTGCCTAAAAGCAGCTCAGGTTGAACCTATTCTAAAAAAAAAAACAATGGTGACAAATCGGATCTCAATAACTTCCGTCCCATCTCCAACATCTCCACCCTAGCGAAACTTCTCGAAAAATGTGTCCAATCCCAGCTCTGTGCTCACATTGAGAATTACTAACTCTTAGATCATCATCAATCTGGTTTCAGGGGGGGTCACAGCACTGAATCGGCCCTCATACACATTTTTGATGACATCCTGAAAATGCTTGACGAAAACTAATCCTGCCTCTTGATCCTCCTTGACCTCTCCTCTGCATTCGATACGGTCTCTCATGACATTCTCCTATCCATCCTACAAAACAGTATGGGTTTCTCGGACCTGGTGCTCTGCTGGTTCTCATCCTTCCTTCTCCACAGATCTCTAAGATTCAAGTCAAATCACTCTCTCTCTCTCAGCCCTCCCCAGTACTCATGGGGGTCCCCCAAGGATCCACCCTTTCTCCTATCCTCTTCAACCTTTTCTTGCAACCTCTTACTAACCTACTTAACTCTATGAATATTCACTACCACATGTATGCAGACGACACACAACTCTATCTGAAAATCTCATCCCCGGACAACATCATCTCACTAAATTCTATCCTCCCGTCGACCCAAAATTGGTTAACAGAGAATCATCTCCTGCTCAACGCTTTCAAAACGGAATTCTTGCTCATCTCCCCGCCGAACCACACCCCCAAGATCTATCTCTGGTTACCTCACCTCACGACTCTCAACTACACTTCGATCATCATAGATTCAGCCAAATCGCTTGGAGTCACAGTGGACAAGCACCTGAGTATGAAGGCTCATATCAGCAACGTTTGTAAGGGAGGAAACCACCTGATGAGGACACTCCGAATGATCAAACTCTTCCTGCCACAAAGGGATTTCAAGCAGGTAGGACAAGCACTTGTCTTATCAAGGTTAGACTATGGCAGTGCAACTCTTTGTGGCCTTCATAAATACGCCTTGGCTCCACTTAGGGCCTCGCTGAATTCTGCAGCAAGACTGATTACAGGCTCCAAATGAAATGAGCACATCTCCCCAATCCTTAAATCTCTCAACTGGCTACCCTTTGAAGCACGAATCCAGCTAAAGATTGCAATCCTGACGCACAAAGCCCTGCACTTCAATACTCCCACTTATCTTGCACAAAAACTTGAATTATCCTGTGGGGAGAGGGCTTTCAGAAGTGCCTCTACTCTCCGCTTGAAACCTATCATCCTTAGCAAAAAGTCAACTTGTCACCGAGCCTTCTCTGGTGCTGCCCCTAAAATATGGAACTCTCTTCCTCCGGATGTACGCAGATTCGCCTCGACGACAGCTTTTAACCTGGCAGTCAAGAGATTCTTAATGAGCAAATTCCTACCATAAGGGGCTTTGATACTCATAAGATGGCTATCTCTTGGTTCCTAGCTCCATAGCACAACTAACAGTCATGGTCCATATCGTCTGCTTAATACTGTACCTTTTATGTGTTCTATTGTTTACTGTTTATCGTTGTGTTTTTTTTTTCACAATTGTTGTGTATATTTCATTTTGTCTTCTCCACCATCGTATTGTAAATCGCTCTGATATCCTTCGGGATCTTGTTCGCGCTATAAAAAACTTTATAAATAAATAAATCCAGTCACTTCAAAATCCAGTTCTGAGAACATCACTTGAATCCCTGGTAGCTATGAATCAAGCAGCACGCACTCCCCAGAAAAGTGTATTTTAAGTTCAAGTTGTTACAACAATTTTGTAGCAGAGAACGCAACACAGTAAATTTCCCAAATCAATTTAGAAAACTTCAGAAAAATATAATGAGCATAAAGACACCAAGATCATTAAAACCAGGTGTGAGAAATTGGGTTGTTGGTTAAGTGGGGTGAAAACCTGCTGAAGTAACAGTCATAATCCCTCTCCGGGTAAACCACTAAAGTCACTAAATTAACCTGTGCTTAACTCTCTGGTAGCTTGGCACGAAAGCAGTCAGGCTTAACTTAGAGGCAATGTGTAAATTATTTATGCCTCGCCCAAACAGTAGCAAAGTGAAAATGCAGCACACGAAAAAACGTATTCAAACTTAGAAAAATAGAGTACATTTGAATAAATTATTTGACACCAAAACGACAAATCCAATCAGTAGAACTGAAGTTGTGGATTTTTAAAGTTTAAGGTAAAAACAAGTGCCTAATAGAAACACTAACATCTAGTCGTGCGAGACCATGGCAAAGTTGAAAGTTATGGCCAACCACAGTGGAGCATGGGTCGGATACAAGAAGTGAATTGGGCTCGGTCTGTGCTTATCTTCGGAAATTTTGTGGAAAAATCTCTGAGAAGGCACAGTTCAGTGGGCAAGCTACAGACTTTGTCAATCGGGAGCTGCTGGACAAACTAAGTGAAGATTTGTAAGTTCAGAGTTCGTTTTTATTTTTGGAAGTTGAAGATCTCCAGTGGGGCGAGGTAGCAGACGTGAGCTCCACAAGGACAGATTTTCCTTCTGAGAAGAGCCACTTGATAGGAATTGCTGCTGTAGAGAACAATGTAGCAGGGGCTGCCACGTAATTAGGCTGACCGGCGATGTACCTTGGGCGGATCGACTAACAGTTGGTCCCGGTCTCCTCTAGGTTCTCAGAATACTTTTTAGCCAGTATTCTGCCAAGTTCCAAGTTTTGAGTTCTGGCTGTGTGGGCACCTTTGGCAATACTTGGAGGGTCTGAACTTAGGCTGGGTCCGGCTGCCTGATGGTTAGAGCCTTTTTTGTCTTGGAGGCTCTGATCAGGAGGCCAATCAATTAGTCTTAAAAGTCACTCTGGTAATCCTGGGCTCAAGCAATGGAATAGGGCTCAAGCAGCGGGACACGGCTCAAGCAGCAGGGCATTCCTCAGAGTACAAAGCGGGCTTCAGGCAGCAGAGCAGTCCTTCCAAGTGCAGCAAATCAGTACACAGTGCCCCAGCAGATGGCAGCCCTGAGTCCTTCCGCAGATGCAAAAAGTGAACTAAAGGGTAGGCTTGAGTCCTGTTTTTTTTTTATACCTGGTGCCTTTTTTGAAGTAGAAGTTTCTAGGGATTCCCTTTGAAAAGTGTTTAACATTTTTGCTCTAGCTAAAGGCACAATGGACTAGTGCGATGTCCTTTGAGTGAAGGTAGGGCAAGCCTTTTGTCTTGCAAGTAGGGCGCTGTGCCCAGCTCCGTGCCCCAACCCCACATCTTGCCCATCCAGGCACAACAAATCCCTCTATTGTGTGGCTGTCTGGGAGGAATATACAAATACAACTGCCAGCTACACCTATTCATGTGACCCAGGAACAGGATACAAGCGGCTTTTTCAAAATTGTGACTTAAAATCTGACTCTACCATTAAAGAGGATTTTAAATTACAATTTCTTAGACACCCAACATGACTTTTCTACCTGTTCCCAATCAAACGTTACCACTTATTAAATGTGATATAATAAAGTAACCAATTTTATTCTATTGGAGAGGTAGGACTCACAATAGTGAAAAACAAATCAGTGAGTTTCACACTATCAGGGCATGTAAAATACAAACGTACATGTCCAACTTTTTCATTACAATGCACCCTGCCCTATGGGCTGTGTAGGGCCTACCTTAGTGGTAAATTCTTTGTAATCAAAACGGAGTTTTAGGCTTGGCTAGAGTGTTTTATTGCCAAGTGGTATTGGCAGTTTAAAACTGCATGCAGTTTTCAATAGGAGGCCTGAAACAGGTTTTAAGGGGCTACTTAAGTGGGTATCACAGGACAACTAGCAGCATTTAAATTACAGGCTCTGGGTACATGGTGTATTACTTTACTAGAAACTTATAAGTAAATTAAATACGTGAATTGGGTGTAAGACAATTATAACATGTTTTAGGGAGTGAACACAAGTACTTCAGCACCGGGTAACAGTGATAAAGTACAGAGTCCTAAGGCCAACAAAAATGAATTCAGAAAAGTAGGAGGTGAAGCTTAAAAGTTTGGGCGAAGATCACCATAACCGCTTAACCGCGGCTCGAATTCCACCGTGCGGCAGTTTGAATAAGTTGGCAGGGCCGCGTCGGCCAACAGACGTGCACAGCACTACCGAGGTAGTGCTCGCGGCGACCGTTGGCCGACGCGCGCATCGAAGAGGCTAAGGCTGATGGGTATAACAACATGGATATGGGATTTTAAAGTTTTAAGGCAAAACACACCTAGAAAAAGTCAAGCACTTTGGAAAAAACTGTTTGCAGTGGATGGGGACAGGTGCAATTTCATGGCAACCATGATGGAATTGGTGTTGGATACTCTGTGTGGGTTGTCCCAGTCACAGGACAGTCCTGCAGTCCTAACTCACTCCTCAAGCTTTTGGGTCCCATATCCCTCTCCAGCCAGGTCTTGTACAGCGTGTGGACCCCTATAATCAGCTAAGCCCTCTTGGAGTCAGCAGTCCTTCTGCTTTTTGTGTCCCTGAGGCAGGTAAACAGGAGGCCAACCACTTGATTCTTGGAGAGAAGCTCTAGCCCCAGGGTGCCAGCAGGTTTCAGTGGTCCTTGTGAGTCCTCTTCTTCCAGCAGAAAGTCAGAATTCTTCTTACAGCAGGACCTTCTTCAGATGGAGTCGGCTAAGGTATGTTCCTATAAAGCGGACGTGAAGGTGCCAGATTTATTCTGTGCACTAGCCAGTAATTGGAAGAATTCTACTGCCCAGTCCTAAAAAGTCTCTCACAGTCCACCCACCTCCTTTTGAAGCACTTCTTCTTTGGCCTACTGTAAGCTAGCACAGGAGGTCCTGTTTCAAGATGGCGGTATCAAGCTGCCACCGTACTGGCCTGTCTTCAGAATCTAGGGCACACCTCTACCTAACCCAGACACAACTATTTTCCTTTCTATTGTGGCTGGAGCCAAAGTGTCTCCGAGGCTCCTGAGGATGAATAGAAGACTCTACTGTCAGGAGGAGATGCATAAGCTGCCCTTTGTTCTGAAAACACTCTTCCTCTTCACTACCAGATGGATAATCCCTGCTAAATGGTCAGCAGTTAACACCCATTGACTTTTCTTGGGCTCAGAGGCAAGCCATTTTCCACCTCGCCAGGGTTAGTAAGTCTTCCAGCCAAGGATATTTGTTCCAGCTCTGGAGGTGTGATGATTTGCAGGACTGGGTTTAAGCCAGTACTAACTAAACTAAAGACCATTTGCACCAAGTTACTTTTCTGCTTAAGTTATCAACAATCTGATTCCAACATGAAGTCCGATTTTAACAAACCAAGCAGAGAATATCTTGTAAGCATTTTCTTGTCCTTCCCTAAGCAGAGGTGGAAAACCTAACTATTTAATGGACTTGGGCATGTTACGGAAGGGTTAGGCCAAGCTACAAAATAAAATTGCTTTTGGGGTTTTTCTTTGTGAGGGCACAATAATCCCAATATGTAGTGTGCCCTATTTTTTTTCACAACCGTATTTATTGAAGGTTCAGGCAAGCATAGATACAGTTCTCCACAATCAGGAGGATACTGTCAGCAATATACAAGTGTTAAATGATCAAGAGCCCAAATTTTTGAAGAAGCACCCCCCACCCCATCCCCACCCTAGCAACCCCCATAAACACACCCCAACACCCTGCCCCAGCTATCCACCCCTTATCCCACCCTAACCCAGCGCACGTGTTCACAGTATAACAAATACATGAATAAAACAATGTAGGTGTCAGACAGTAACCTAGGACCCAGGGTCCACATCCGGAGGTAGCTCATCATCTATGTCAACTGGGGGATCCAGGGTCAGCCCCCTATAGTCCGCCCACCGCTTCCAGATTTTATAATGTTTCCGGGGGCATCCCCTGGCCTCAAACATAGGCAACTCCAGCCCCATAAGAAAGTCAAGTCCCGCCTTCCAGGCGCTGAGAGGGGGGGGCACAGTCACTCTTCCATGCTCTCGCCAGGTCCCGCTTGGCTACAACCAGCCCCAAGAATAGAAGATGTCGTTTGTATACGTTACCCCCCACATTTTCCAGGACATGGAGGAGGCCCAATCTAGGTGTACGGGGGAGGTCCCACCCCAGCACTTCTGATAGGCAATCCCATACCCCGTTCCAAAAGCGGGTCAGACCCCCACAAGACCACACTGTATGTAGTAGCGTCCTCCTCTCAGCTCCACATCTCAAGCACTCTGGGGCGGCAATAAGGCCCGCCCTCCACAGCCTCTCCCGCGTATAGTATGCCCTGTGGAGATATTTAAACTGTATAAATCTGAGGCGTACAGCTATGGCAGCCCCACGGGGGGATTCAAGGGCCTCCCGCCAATCATCCTCATCCAAGGGACCCACATCAGTCTCCCAGGAGGCCTTCAGTGTCAGGAGGGAAGAGGAGCAATGCATAACCAGGGAGCGGTATATTTGGGAAACCTTCTTGTCGCCCAGGTCCCCCATGAAAAGCTTGGCTTCAATCGGGCTGAAGTCGGGAATCTGGTCCAGACCCACTAGGCTCGGGCCAAGCGCATGGCGGAACTGAAGGTATCTAAAGAATTGGGTCTTGGGCATATGAAATTCGGAGCTAAGGTCCTGAAAGGATTTAAGAGTAGTCCCCGTAAGGACATGGCCAAGGGAAGAAATCCCGATCGCATCCCAGCCCCCAAAGCCCGACAGGGAGGCCAGCGCTGGAAGCAGTCCATTATTCCAGAGCGGAGTCTCGGCGGTCAGCCTGCCCCACCAACCCATACGGCGCAGCGCTTGTCTCCAGATCGCGAATACCACCTGAGTGACCCGCGGCAGCGTCCTCCTCCGCCTGGCCGAGTACAACAAAGTGTGGAGCGTGGCATCTCCCATCAGAAAGTGTTCCAACGCATATGCCGGGTCAGTGTGATCTCCATACCACCACTCATTGAGCACCAGGAGGTGAGAGGCTTGGTAATAGGACAGAAGGTCAGGGGTAGCCAGGCCTCCACAGTATGTGGAGAGAAAGCAAGTCCGCAATGCTACCCTGGAGGCACCCCCAGCCCACAGAAACCGGCCAAGCACTGAATTAACACGACGGAACCACTGCGGGTCAATCCTATACGGGTGGTTCTGTAGTTGGTAGAGGAGCCGTGGTAGTGCAACCATCTTAAAAATGGCCGATCTGCCATATATATTAAGGGGCATGCGCGACCAGGCCTTAACGTCCATTTGGACCCTGTCCCACACCGGCAGCACGTTACGTTCCCACCCCACTGTAGCAGAGGCCGACAGGAAGACGCCCAGATATTTTAGGCCACCCCCCACTGCCTCCTGCAGGGCCGAGGCCCACGGGTATGTCTCCGGGTTATCTCCCAGCACCCACAGGGTCGACTTGCGTGGATTGAGGAAGAGCCCTGACACCTCGCCAAACTCCTGCATCATATCCAGAATGCGAGGGCCAGTTCGATGAAGGTCAGTCATAAAGAAAAGGACATCGTCCGCGTACAAGGCAATGCGGTCTGAAAGTTCTGCCCCCCACACAAAGCCCCGATACAGTGCGTCCCGGCGTACTCGTATGGCCAATGGCTCCATGGCCAGTGCAAAGAGATATGGGGAGAGGGGGCACCCCTGACGGGTACCCCTGGCAATCGGAAACTGCTCAGAAATCGCTCCAGAGACACGCACTGTGGCGGTGATATCTGTATAGAGCAGCCTCACGTAGGAGATGAACACCGGCCCCAAGTTGAGAAGCGGCAGAAGGGCAAAGAGATAGGTCCAGCTGACCGAATCAAAAGCCCTGTCAATGTCAGCGACCAACAGCGCCGCCCGATCCCCAGTCGCCCCCACCGCGTCCACTGCAGCCTGTGCGCGCCTAATGTTGTGTCTCGTCGCCCGGTGTGGCATAAAGCCCGCCTGGTCCGGGTGGACGAGGTCTGCAATATGTGGGAGCAGGCGGTTCGCCAGCGCCTTGGCCAGGAGCTTGGCTTCAAAGTTGATCAAGGATATCGGGCGATAGGACTCATGGCGATCGGGCGGCCTACCCGGTTTCTGGAAGACTACAATCTCGGCCTGACGCCAGTCCAAAGGCAGGCCACCGCGCTCCCGCGCCAGCTCCAACGCCCGCTGATAGTGCGGCCCAAGCTGCAAGTGGAATGTCCTATAAAACTCGCTAGGGAACCCGCTCGGTCCCGGCGCCTTGCCGACGTTAAGCTGACCCAGTGCCTCACCCAGTTCCTCCGCTGTCAGGGGGAGGTCCAAGGCCTCCCGCACCTCGTCCGAGACTGCGCGGGGGGGACATCCGCGAGGAACCCTTCAATCACTGCGGGCGAAAGGCTTTCCCGAGAGGCGTACTGCTGTGCATAGTAGCGCGCAAAGCTCGCCGCAAGAGCCGCCGGGTCTGTAATTACAGTCCCGTCCTCATCTGTGAGACCTGGTAAGGTGACCGGGTGCATAGTTTGCTGACAAAGCCTATGAAGCATGGTGCAGGACTTGTCACCCCATTGGTACACCCTGCTCCGCGTAGCCAGCCACGCTTGGCGGGCCTCGTCCATCAATACTGAGGCGTAGGACTGCTGCGCCTGCAAAAGGAGCCGCAGCGCCCTGTCATCACCCCCACCTCGGCAACGCGTCTCCAGCACCCCCACCCGCTCCGCAGCCGCAACAATGCTCTCCTGTCGAGTACGGCGGGCAGAGGCACACCAAGCAATGTTGACGCTTCTTATGGTGGGCTTCATTGCCTCCCAGACCGTTACCGCGTCAATCCCTGCTGTGAGGTTGTCCTGCCAATAGCGGGCAATGGCACCGCGCATATGTTGGGCGTAGGCCGGTCGCTGCAAATGCCACGAGGACATCCGCCAACGAAACGGCTGGCGTGCTTTGCGCAGGTCGATCTGAACCGCTACCGGGGAGTGATCGGAAAGCCCACGAGGCCGGATCGCAGCCCATTTCACCCTGTCAAGGAAGGCCCCTGGTACGAACACACAGTCCAGTCGCGAGAAGGAACCATGCACTGCCGACACATACGTATATTCCCGCGCCCTGGCATGTAGATGCCTCCACGCATCCACCCACCCGAGCCCATCAATCATTGCTTTCAGCCGCGTAGAAGAGGCCACAGCCGCGCCCCCTTGCACTCTCTGCCTGTCTAGACTCACATCCACTACATCATTCCAGTCACCTCCGATCACTGCCAAGGAGTGAGGGATCTCGGTCCATAAGTCAAATAATTTCTCCGCAAGGGACCACTGCAGTGGGGGAGGGGCATACACACTGCCAAACACCACCGGTTCCGCTCCAATCTTCCCCTTCACAAACACAAACCGACCCTGGGGATCAAGCCAGTGACGCTCATGAGTATATGACAGCCGTCTGTGGACAAGAATTGCCACCCCCCTCGAGCCCCTGGAAAATCCTGCATGGAAGACCTGATGGAAGCCAAATCGCTGTAGACTCAATACTGTAGTACCCAACATATGCGTTTCCTGAAGGAGCATTACGTCAGCCAATTCCCTCTTGCCCCAGCGTAGCACAGCCCCGCGCTTAATCTTGTCCAACATCCCCCGGACATTCCAGCACAACACCCGCATAGAGTCACAAGCAGGTACTATTCCAGTGGTGTCAACCATAGTCCCAATGAACAAGTCTCTGCGACCTCCTAGGTCCGGCCCAGTTCTCCGACACCATATAAGGAAACATAGCAAGAATCACGTGCGCCCCTTCCAGAACAACCCCGACCCCCCCAACCCCCAACAACCAGCCCCGACCCCCAAACACCCCAACCCCCAGGTCCCGCCCCCCACCCCTGTACCTCATAGAACATTGAAGCACCTGTCGCGGCATGGGGAGCTTCAGGCCCAAAACAAAGTGCCTAAAGCCAACCATACCAATGGATCCCAACTATTCCCCCCACCAACAGGGCACACCCCCAGGACCGCCCCCCAACCCCGGGAGGATCAGGCGGCCCACAACCAGTACCCCAAACCCCAACCCCGCAAACATCTGAGTTACATGGAGGGCACAGCCAGCCTGCACCCGCCCGCCGAAGGCCCCCAAGCCCAACCAAGACACAGGATCATACTGCACCAATCGACGTCTGCTCCACCACCAAGGTCCAGTCTTCCATAGGGTACAGCAAAGGACCAGAGTCAACCGACAAGGGCCAGTGGCATACGATGATCAGGAGTCTTTGCTAGATTGATCCGTGTCCGGTTGGGTGTCCCCTAAAAGGGGGTCTCGGGACAAGGACCTCCGTCGTGAGCGAGACTTCCGATGGCGTTTCCCTCTACCAGCGGTGTCGCCTCTCTCCTGGGATGAACTGCGCGAGGCTCCAGAGCTCAGCCCCGGTTGGGCGTTCGGTCGGATCCTGACCGTCTTATCCGTCCACCTGAAGACGTCCTCCGGAGAGTCGAAGAAGTGGGTCTTGGAATTGAAGATAACCCGGAGGCGGGCCGGATAGAGCAGCGAATATTGGATTTTAAGGCCACGCAACTTGGCCTTCGCCTCCAGGAAGGAGCGTCGCTGCTGTTGGACCAGCTTGGTGTAATCCGGGAAGATCATAATTTTGTGGTTATCAAACAGCAATGTCTCTTTGAGCCGTGCTTCCCGGAGTATGACATCCCTGTCATGAAAATTAAGGATTTTGGCAATGACCGGCCGAGGCCGTTCTCTCACCGGCGGTTTCTGCGTCAGGGTTCTATGTGCGCGCTCCACCACGAAGCAGCGCGACAAGGCGTCCGGGGGCAGCCAGCTCTCCAACCACCGTGTCAGGAAGGCATCCATGGGCCCTTGCTCGCAATCCTCCGGAAAACCAACAAAGCGCAGATTATTCCTTCGCGCTCGCCCTTCTGCGTCTTCCACACGCAGCGCCAGGCCCTTCTGGATCCTCTCCATATCCGCCACTTTCTTTTTTAGGGTTCCGACGTCTCCTTCCACCTCTGCGACCCTGGTTTCGGTCTCCGTGATGCGGGCGACTGTGTTGCGGAGGTCTTGACGCAGCAGCATTACATCGGCACCGATCGCCCCAATCTTCGCATCCAACATGTCCCTGGACTGCGTGATGGCCGCCATCAGGGCCGCGTTGTCGGGGCCTGCACCCTGGCTACCTCCGGCCGCTCCCGCACCTCCTCCGGGCCCAGTGAACTTATCGATGGGCCCCTGCTTGACGGAGCCAGTGCCACCCCCGCCTCTGGTCATGGTCTCGGCAGTCGTGGCAGGTCTATTCACGTCTGGAAGGGGCTACACGGCACCACACACCAGAGCGAGCCGCCACTCGGGGCAAAGCCGGGGTAGCCGAGATCCGCCGGGCACTGCGCTTCACCCACCGGCCACCGCCACGCCAAGCTCCACCAAACAGGCGCACCGGATGGCACACCAGGCTCCAACA
Source organism: Lissotriton helveticus (assembly GCF_964261635.1). Classification (NCBI taxonomy): domain Eukaryota; kingdom Metazoa; phylum Chordata; class Amphibia; order Caudata; family Salamandridae; genus Lissotriton; species Lissotriton helveticus. Next base: position 951,137,556 of record NC_136061.1, read on the forward strand.
GTAAATGCAGTGGCCAGCTCAGCGCCCTGTCGCTCCGGGTCTCCGTCGGTCCACGCCAGCCACTTCCACCATCCACGAGTCTCCGGGCACCCCACCGCCGCCGATGGTCAGGCACAACAGGGCCCAAAGGACGTAGCAGCCACCAGCCCCGGGCCCAGAGTCAAGGGGGCGAGGAGGGAGCCAATGCGTCTCTGTCCAAAGCGCTGGGGCGGCGGGAACCAAGGGCACAGCTAATCTGCTGGACCAGCACTCCTCGGGGGGCCCCCCCGCAGGGCCCACCGCGGTCCACCAGTTGAGCGGGGCGCTCCCCTCCGTGCGCCGGTAAAGCACCGCCGGCTCCGCCACCAGCCTCCAAGCGGCTGTCCAGGGGGAATCCGAGCCGCCTCCGGGTCCACAAAGTCCCGCTCAGGGTCGCTGCCCCGCAGACTCCAGCAGCGCCGCCCGGTCCGCAAGCGGCAGGATAATTCTGCACTCCTCCTCCGGCGGCCCAGAAGCCGTCAAGCGGACCCACCAGCTAGCAAGTGTGCCCTATTTTTATATAATTGTACTGTGCTCTGTGACCATGCAAGGCATACTTTAGGGGTGGCTTAAGAATATATAAAAATAGGCTTTTTCTACATGCTGCTTCCCCTGCCATGAGACACTATATTGTATTTAAACTGAAGCCTAATCAGAGCTCGGTAATGCCCCTGGCAAACACATTTTTTGTAAAATTTTGTGGGTGTTGTAAATACACCCTACAGGCCACATGTGGCATTTAACTTTCTATGCCATAAGCTAGCTTAGGCGCCATTTACAATGGACTTCAACAGAAGTGCCAGTGTGATTTAAAGGGGAAGCACAGGCAATTTATTGCTATTTAGCAGTGGTAAAGTGCACAAAGCCAGCATAAATATAATTTTAAAAAAGGCCCAAAATCTTTCTGGGCGCTCATTGTTCTCTAATGTGCTGGATTGGATGCAGTTTTATTTCTTACTAGAAGGTGGAATTTCCACACACACTAACAACCAAGTACAACACATGTGGGGTACAATATAAACTGGGACAAATCCAGTATCTACTTGGTGGGGGGCACCCTTGATTTCCGAGACCCACCCTCGGGGCTGATTTTGTTACTTAGGCTTATACATCACCATAGATGACACAGCGAACTTTAACCATAACTTCAAGAAGGTCCTCACGGAATTCCACGAAGCGGCGGGGAGGTGGTGGCGATTGCCCCGGACGCTAATGGGTTGAGCCGCAATGTATAAAATTATCACGCTACCCAAAATGCTCAATATGCTGCAGAATACCTACAGCAAGTTGCCAGAGACCGTCTTTGTTACAATAGATCAGGAACTTCGAGCATTACTATGGGATGGGGGCCATCTTAGAGTTGCACTGCAGACACTGCAACACAATCAGTATAATGGGGTTATCGCTCTGCCGGATATGCGGGTGTATTACAGGGCAGCACACCCGATTGCAGTCAATGTACGATGAAATGTGGCGGGATAATATCCAGCTTATGCCCTGGAAAGGCTGCAATTTCAGAGCTGCACATATCACCACGATCTATATGGATGTGAGGGAACCCATAGGCTGCTCCCTGCCACCAAGAGATAAATAGAGGCACTCAAGGGAAACCCCACTCTGGGAGGGTACCCGGTTACCGGAGCCGAACAAACTCCAAAGGTTTCAGCAATGGGACACGATGGGGATCTCTAAACTCGGAGACATTATACGGGATGGTGCCCTCATTACATTTGTGAGGCTACAATCAAAATATCAACTAAGCTACACCCAAATATACAAATACATCCAACTGCAACATTCATGGAGGGCGGAAGGGCTAGATACCACTGACACACCAGAAAATGCGCTGCTAGAGGGTAGATTGCTACAGGAAGAACTAATAAGTAAAGCTGTCTCATGGACATATAAAACTTTAACAATATGCCTGACAATTTGGGACCCCTCACGTCTTAATGGAAACAACCACTGAGACATGAGAAGATGTGGATTGGGAATTTGCCTTGATGCACCCAGGGGAAGTGGCAATCAAATCAAGACTAAGACTGATACAATACAAGATCCTATGTAGGACATACTTTGATAGGGCATGCCATGGGGAGGGCTGAGACATCTACTTGACTGCTTTGTCAGACAGAACATGGTGCATACATGCATACGCTCTAGGAATGCCAAAACATAAGAAACTATTGGACCCAGATAGTACAGGAGTTACATTAAATATTGGGGGTGCAACTCACTAGGGATGTTAAATACATTATACTGGGTATCCTCTCAGAAATAGATCTCCCTCGAAGTAAACTCCCATTGTGCAATCTAGGATGGCTGGCCTAGGCGAGAGACAACTTTGCCCCTTTGAAGGCCCTTAAAATGAAGAGACCCCACGAAGCCCAACTTTGGTTCACAAAAGATCTTAGGGACAGGAAGCTCGCTCTGCGCCAACTGGAGCGCAAGTGGAGGCCTGATTACTGCCCCCTCAAAAAAACTTCGTTCTTAAGGGCCCTACAGGACTACAAGGTAGCCATTGTTGCGGCTAAATCAACTTACTTCTCTGCGAAAATACTTGGCTCCAGCTGTAAATCGAAAACCATCTTTTCCATCGTGGATGAGCTGGTAAAACCTGACTGTGTCACTGCTAAATCCCCTCCATCGCAAATCCTCTGCGACTCCCTTAATAGCTACTCCATTGAAAAAATCGTCACAATTAAAACTAGTATCCCCACTGCTGCTACCATACCACACTTCACAGCGCCCCCCCCAACCCCGTCCACTATCTCACGTTTCCCACGCTCACTGAAGAAACCTTCCTTTCTCTTCTCGGGAAAATTAAGTCTGGCTCCCCCCATGACAGCTGCCCCCCTCACATTAGTCGTGAGATTTACCTCAATATTCCCATGCCCCCTCTCTCTCTTCTAAATAACTCCCTCTCTTCAGGGGTGGTCCCCCTCTCCTTCAAAACAGCTGTGGTCTCACCCATCCTTAAAAAACCTGGAGCAGACCCCGGCACTCTCTCCAACCTCCGCCCAATCTCCCTCCTCCCCTATTTGGGCAAAGTTCTGGAAGCCTTTGTGATTAACTGTCTGAGCACCTTCATGGAATCTACCCACTTTCTTGATCCCCACCAAGCTGTCTTCAGGCCTCAGCACTCCACTGAATCAATAGCCCTGGCCGTCCATGAGGAGCTAAGAAAGGGAGCGGACCAGAACATCTCTCAGGCTCTGGTGCTCCTGGATTTGTCAGCGGCGTTCGACACCGTTGACCATACCTTCCTACTCGAACGTGTCGAGCACGCCGGCATCCGGGGGCTACCACTGCGATGGATTGCCTCCTTTCTCCAAGATCGTTCTCAGGCAGTTTCCCTCCCACCCTTTTCCTCCGTGGGAAAGCGTCTCACCTGTAGAGTCCCGCAGGGCTCCTCGCTCTCACCACTCCTCTTCAACCTTTATATTCGTCCCCTCATCTCGGAGCTTCAACAAAAATCTGGTACCATCTTCAACTACGCTGACGATCTTCAGCTCATCTTTAACATCCACCCCTCCCCATCCTCCATCCAAAACGTCCACTCTGTCATGAATTTCATCAGCTCCTGGATGAATCTAAATCAGCTCAAACTCAATCCCGACAAAACTGAGTTAGTTCTCACTGGTCCCCCTGACAACCCCTGGAATTCTTCTTTCTGGCCACTCTCACTTGGACCTTCCCCTTACCCTGTTGATTCTGTCAAGAGCCTAGGCATCACCAATTGCAAGGACCTCTCCATGAGGGCGCAGATTAACTCAGTTGTTTGTCTGCTTCTACCATCTGCGCCGCATCCGCAAAATCAGCAGACTTCTCTCCCGAGAAGCTCTTGTGCAGGTCACCCTGGGACTAGTCATGTCTTGCATCGACTATGCGAACTCCCTATATGCGGGCATACCAGCATATCAATCACAACGCCTCCAACTCATCCAGAATTAGGCAGCCAGGTTGATCCATGGCCAGCCAAGATCCAGCCACACCAAGCCTCTCCTTAAGAGCCTTCATTGGCTCCCTGTTGCCCAGCGCGGCCTCTTCAAACTTGGCTGCCTGATTCACAAAGCCCTTTCCTCTCAAGGGCCCTTTTTCATTTCCTCCCTCTTACACCAATATGTTCCCCAATGTGCTCTTCGCTCCTCCAACTCCAACCGTCTTACCCCCTGCTCTTTCAGGCGTAAGAAACATGGAGGCCTGAGATTCTCCACCCAGGCTCCTCTCCTCTGGAACTCCCTCCCCCTGCACTCCGCCTTCTCCCTTCCTACGCTCACTTCAGAAAATCACTCAAAACCTGGCTCTTCTTGTTAGCTCACAACTAGTTCGCCCCATGATGTACCGCACAGCCCTCCCACTCCAGCGCCAAGAAACCGTAGGTGAACATGCGCTTTATAAGTCCCATTTATCATATCATATCAGGATTGGTGGTTGCAAAGCGGGCTATTGCCTGGCCCTGGGGAGCCCCTCACCTTCATTCCCACACTCAAGAAATGGAGTGCGAGCATGTACTTGTACATGGTGGCAGAAAGGGTAATCTATAAGGCATGGGGCTGGATGTCCGAATAAGTTCAAGAAAATCTGGTCCTCATGGTTGACATACTATGGACTTTGCACAGTGGAGGATGCAAACGATCCATCAACTCATACCTAGTTGTATGAAAGAGGTGGGGCTAAAAGAAGGTTGCTCCTGGTTTTTCGCATTAAAAACAAAAACACTTACTTACAAACTTGAAAAGACCCAAAACCTGATTGTTGAAATGTGCTGTGTATGGTGATGTGGTATATGTACTTGAAATCTCTCAGGCAGATCTCATGAATATTTTAAAGATTGGTCACTTGTACTTGTCAACACTGTGCAATAGAACTGTAACCTATGTATCTCAATGCAATGGCTGATGCTCAGCCATTTCATTGAGATACATAAGTTGCTACAGAGGTCACATTGCTGAGTTGTGTTTCCACACTATTTACAAGGGTCTTTTTAAATAAGCTTTCCCTGGGTCTTAATCTAGCACTTTGAATAGCTATTTGCAGAATAGGATCAGTGTAACCACGTATTGATCATTTCTTCCACACATCGATCAAAATCATAAGGTGAACTACAAATTCTTTTCAGTCTCAAAATTTCACCGTAGGGGATGCTAGATATTAGGTGTCTCGGGTGCATGCTGGAGGCATGCAGCGTAGCATTCCCGGCGGTGGATTTTCTGTGTAGAGTCGATTTAATGGTATCATTCTCTATGTATATTTCAACATCTAAAAATTCTATTTTACTCGTATTTATATGGGATGTGAAATTTAAGTTTAAGAAGTTTAGGTTGATATCTTCTACAAACTTGATAGCCTGCTGCTCATCACCCTTCCACAGGATAAAAACATCATCTATGTAACGTAATTAACAGCAGATATGGTTTTCAACCCAATGTTTGTGTTCCATCAATAGGACCTGTTTCTCCCACCAGCCAACGTGTAAACACGCATAACTGGGGGAGAAACAGGACCCCATTGCTACTCCTCTAAGTTGTCTAAATCGATCAGAACCAAATGCAAAGAAATTGTTGTTCAGGCACCAGTCAATTAAAAGAATAATCATTTTGTTAGGCTCATAGTATTCAATACTCCTGCTAGATAGATAGTATTTGATAGCTTCTAGTCCTTGTGAGTGATTGATACTCGTATAGAGTGATTCCAGGTCTAACGTTATTAACAACATATTTGTACTCCACGTTAAATTTTGCATTTTGCATAAAAAATCACTCGTGTCGCGTACATAACTAGGCAAACTTTTGACAAAATCCTGTAGGAAATAATCTATGTATTGTCCTACATGCTCTCCCATGCTGTTGATGGCAGAGATGATTGGTCTGCCAGGGACTGTATTTGTAAGCTTATGAACCTTAGGAATTAGGTATAGGGAAGGCAATACAGGAAATTTGATATTCATGAATTTGTACTCTTCCAGAGAGATTAGACCTTCCCTTCGCCATTGACCCAGCATTTTTTTCAGTTTTTCTTCGGCTCTTGTATATTCCTTCTGGTTAGTCTTTTCGTAGCAGTTGGTATCACTCAATTGTCTGTTAGCCTCCAAAATGTAATCTTTTTTTGGCCAAATGACCTGGTTGCCGCCTTTATCTGAGTTTTTGATTACAATTTCACTGTTTTCTGCAAGTTTTTTCATCAATTTGTCATACTCTCTTGTCATGTGTAGATTTTTCTTTCTCTTTTTGTTTATCGATTGATACAATTTCTTAATATCATTTGTAACGCAATCATGAAATACATCGATGCAGTCTTTGGGCATCATAGGTGTGAATTTGGATTTAGAATTAAATGGACTTAAACCAGCTCCTTTTTGAAAGATATCAATCTTATTTAGTCTCGCCTGTGTTGCTAGATCGATATCGGAATCTGATGGTTCTGTAGTATCTTTCAGATCATGCATTGTAAGAAAAATTTCTACATCAGAAGATCGAAAAGGAACTGTAATAGATTTCTCACAATTTCTCGCATCTTTTGAGGCAAAATATTTCTTTAATTTGAGTTTACGGATGAAACAAAACACATCCACTCGAGTCATCATGTAGTTGAAGCTTTGTATGGGACAGTAATTCAGGCCAAGTGACAGTAGCTGTTCTTCTGCCTTGCTCAAGGTTATCGTAGATAATTTAATTATAGTTTTGTCTTCTACTGTCTGTTGCTCCAATCGCTTTTTTTCTTCTTTTTTTGTTGATTTTTGTTTACATCTACGTCTCCTTTCTTTTCGCCTTTTGTTTCTTCTTTTTTTGTTTGCTGCCGCGTCAACATCGGTCGTGACATTTGGAGTCTTTCTTCGACTAAAAAATCCAATTCCTCAGCTAAATCTAATCTGGTTACTGGAAACTGATTAGAAGAGATAGATTCACCACTTGATCCACTTGTTAGTGAAATTGTATCAGTACTAGTTATGTCTTCATTATCATCATTTTCCACATTAGTTGTGTTGGATATTCCACTTGTAGAAGCATTTCCTGGTGGTGCATTAAATTTACTTTTACTCTTTTTATTGCTATATTCTTGTCTTTTTTGTGCATTATATTTGCGAGAGAAAGTAAAAAATTGACCGTTATTATAGTCCTCTTCATCACGAGCAAATTTATGCGGCTTCCTAATCTTTATTTTTTCCTCGTATTTTTCCAGTTTAACATTCATAGCCTCCTACATTTTCTTGATTTCATCATTAGTTCCTTTATTGTTAATTTCATTTGTTAAGCTCTCAATTTCCTCCAAGATGATATCCCGGTCAATAGTTGCATATTTAATTAAAATGTGAACCGAGTTCATTGAGGCTGGCAAATTATTTTCTCCCCACTCTTTCAACATGGCAGGGTTTGGCTTATCAAAGCTGGGGGCAAGGAGAATTTGTAAACCCCGAGGTACTCTTCCAACTTCGGCGTATTTGCTCAACGATTTGTGCTCCCACCATTTGGTTATTTCCATTTTTTTATTCTTTTCCAGATTTTTGAATAACGTTTTGATATTTGTTGTTGCTGTATCGTGTACATTTTCATGTGGCGTTTTGTTTTTTACCGCAGTGCTCGACGTTTTGCTAAACATCTCCTCAGCTGCTTCTTCGCGTTTTTTCATTGCTTCCGCTGACATAATTTCTGTGCTATTTTAAGAAACAACCCGGCGTTGATCGTGTCGGGTCTAAATAACGTCCTGTTTTGACCTCGCTAACCTGAACGTATTTCCAAATCACTCACCGCGTAACAGGAGTCTTCCAACCGTAGGTCCTCCGACCCGCCCAGTCTAAAGATTCCTTCGTCGGCTTCGGCAATATGTCAAAAGTCAGGGGGCAGCCGTTTGAATTTTCCACCACGGAACTCTGGAAGGCGGTTTGATGACGGCTGCCGTCTTTTTCAGCGAGGGGGGTCCGTATAGCCAAGCAAACCAACTTTCGCTGCAATATCCAAGAAAGGCTCCACAACACCTCCAGCAAGCTATCAAGTTAAACCAGCGAGAAAGGAGATGGACCACAGGATCAGGTGCAACAATTTTATTCAGCACAGGAAAAATAGCTACGCGTTTCAGGCTACACGAGCCCTTGTCTACGCTGTAAGTCATTAAAGTTTTTGTTGCTTTTTTGCTAGCATCAGCCATTGCATTGAGATACATAAGTTACAGTTGTATTGCACAGTGTTGACAAGTACAAGTGACCAATATTTAAAATCTTCATGAGATCTGCCTGAGAGATTTCAAGTACATATGCCACATCACCATACACAGCACATTTCAACAATCAGGTTTTGGGTCTTTTCAAGTTTGTAAGTAAGTGTTTTGGGGAATATATATATATATATATTCCTAAAACGCGTAGCTGTTTTTCCTGTGCTGAATAAAATTGTTGCACCTGATCCTGTGGTCCGTCTCCTTTCTCGCTGGTTAGCTTGCCGGAGGTGTTGTGGAGCCATTCTTGGAGAGATAGATATATATATGATTACATGTACAGTATCCCAACCCAAAAGTTAATCATTAGGAATGTCCCAAATTCAATCTCCAAACCTATAATTGAAAGCATAACCCATGTAATGAAGAAACATAAAAAAGAAACAGTATATATATATCTCTCCAAGAATGGCTCCACAACAACTTAAGAGGCTGCGGTTGAAACCATGTTCAAACCTGATCAGCGCAGCGAGTCTGACATAAATTTACTGGCCAAAACACTCCGAATCCTACTAAGGAAACACAAGCTTTTATCAACACAATGTGAGTAGGAACCTACTAAAGGTAAAAGAATGCGGTGTTCCTCTGGACCACAATTACCAGCATGCAAATTTCATGATATACGCAACCTGAGTGGGCGTGAACATTTTTGTGACGCATGAATATGAACATTTAAAAGGAACATCTTACAAACTCAATTGTGGAAGCTGCCTCTGATGAGAGACACGAAGTCTCGAAACGCGTAAGGCATACGAAAAATAATCCGGGTGTGGGACCAGCTGTCACAGGTACGCCGAAAGGAAGGCTGGCTGCTGAGTGCGTCCTGCAAAGCTTTTGGGCATTTGGAATGACATAAATTGCACGGCGGCCCTCGTCGTGGCAAGACGCACCATCTTGAGACCTTAAGAGGCTGCGGTTGAAACCATGTTCAAACCTGATCAGCGCAGCGAGTCTGACATAAATTTACTGGCCAAAACACTCCGAATCCTACTAAGGAAACACAAGCTTTTATCAACACAATGTGAGTAGGAACCTACTAAAGGTAAAAGAATGCGGTGTTCCTCTGGACCACAATTACCAGCATGCAAATTTCATGATATACGCAACCTGAGTGGGCGTGAACATTTTTGTGACGCATGAATATGGACATTTAAAAGGAACATCTTACAAACTCAATTGTGGAAGCTGCCTCTGATGAGAGACACGAAGTCTCGAAACGCGTAAGGCATACGAAAAATAATCTGGGTGTGGGACCAGCTGTAACAGGTACGCCGAAAGGAAGGCTGGCTGCTGAGTGCGTCCTGCAAAGCTTTTGGGCATTTGGAATGACATAAATTGCACGGCGGCCCTCGTCGTGGCAAGACGCACCATCTTGAGACCTTAAGAGGCTGCGGTTGAAACCATGTTCAAACCTGATCAGCGCAGCGAGTCTGACACAAATTTACTGGCCAAAACACTCCGAATCCTACTAAGGAAACACAAGCTTTTATCAACACAATGTGAGTAGGAACCTACTAAAGGTAAAAGAATGCGGTGTTCCTCTGGACCACAATTACCAGCATGCAAATTTCATGATATACGCAACCTGAGTGGGCGTGAACATTTTTGTGACGCATGAATATGAACATTTAAAAGGAACATCTTACAAACTCAATTGTGGAAGCTGCCTCTGATGAGAGACACGAAGTCTCGAAACGCGTAAGGCATACGAAAAATAATCCGGGTGTGGGACCAGCTGTCACAGGTACGCCGAAAGGAAGGCTGGCTGCTGAGTGCGTCCTGCAAAGCTTTTGGGCATTTGGAATGACATAAATTGCACGGCGGCCCTCGTCGTGGCAAGACGCACCATCTTGAGACCTTAAGAGGCTGCGGTTGAAACCATGTTCAAACCTGATCAGCACAGCGAGTCTGACATAAATTTACTGGCCAAAACACTCCGAATCCTACTAAGGAAACACAAGCTTTTATCAACACAATGTGAGTAGGAACCTACTAAAGGTAAAAGAATGCGGTGTTCCTCTGGACCACAATTACCAGCATGCAAATTTCATGATATACGCAACCTGAGTGGGCGTGAACATTTTTGTGACGCATGAATATGAACATTTAAAAGGAACATCTTACAAACTCAATTGTGGAAGCTGCCTCTGATGAGAGACACGAAGTCTCGAAACGCGTAAGGCATACGAAAAATAATCCGGGTGTGGGACCAGCTGTCACAGGTACGCCGAAAGGAAGGCTGGCTGCTGAGTGCGTCCTGCAAAGCTTTTGGGCATTTGGAATGACATAAATTGCACGGCGGCCCTCGTCGTGGCAAGACGCACCATCTTGAGACCTTAAGAGGCTGCGGTTGAAACCATGTTCAAACCTGATCAGCGCAGCGAGTCTGACACAAATTTACTGGCCAAAACACTCCGAATCCTACTAAGGAAACACAAGCTTTTATCAACACAATGTGAGTAGGAACCTACTAAAGGTAAAAGAATGCGGTGTTCCTCTGGACCACAATTACCAGCATGCAAATTTCATGATATACGCAACCTGAGTGGGCGTGAACATTTTTGTGACGCATGAATATGAACATTTAAAAGGAACATCTTACAAACTCAATTGTGGAAGCTGCCTCTGATGAGAGACACGAAGTCTCGAAACGCGTAAGGCATATGAAAAATAATCCGGGTGTGGGACCAGCTGTCACAGGTACGCCGAAAGGAAGGCTGGCTGCTGAGTGCGTCCTGCAAAGCTTTTGGGCATTTGGAATGACATAAATTGCACGGCGGCCCTCGTCGTGGCAAGACGCACCATCTTGAGACCTTAAGAGGCTGCGGTTGAAACCATGTTCAAACCTGATCAGCGCAGCGAGTCTGACACAAATTTACTGGCCAAAACACTCCGAATCCTACTAAGGAAACAGAAGCTTTTATCAACACAATGTGAGTAGGAACCTACTAAAGGTAAAAGAATGCGGTGTTCCTCTGGACCACAATTACCAGCATGCAAATTTCATGATATACGCAACCTGAGTGGGCGTGAACATTTTTGTGACGCATGAATATGAACATTTAAAAGGAACATCTTACAAACTCAATTGTGGAAGCTGCCTCTGATGAGAGACACGAAGTCTCGAAACGCGTAAGGCATACGAAAAATAATCCGGGTGTGGGACCAGCTGTCACAGGTACGCCGAAAGGAAGGCTGGCTGCTGAGTGCGTCCTGCAAAGCTTTTGGGCATTTGGAATGACATAAATTGCACGGCGGCCCTCGTCGTGGCAAGACGCACCATCTTGAGACCTTAAGAGGCTGCGGTTGAAACCATGTTCAAACCTGATCAGCGCAGCGAGTCTGACATAAATTTACTGGCCAAAACACTCCGAATCCTACTAAGGAAACACAAGCTTTTATCAACACAATGTGAGTAGGAACCTACTAAAGGTAAAAGAATGCGGTGTTCCTCTGGACCACAATTACCAGCATGCAAATTTCATGATATACGCAACCTGAGTGGGCGTGAACATTTTTGTGACGCATGAATATGAACATTTAAAAGGAACATCTTACAAACTCAATTGTGGAAGCTGCCTCTGATGAGAGACACGAAGTCTCGAAACGCGTAAGGCATGCGAAAAATAATCCGGGTGTGGGACCAGCTGTCACAGGTACGCCGAAAGGAAGGCTGGCTGCTGAGTGCGTCCTGCAAAGCTTTTGGGCATTTGGAATGATATATATATATATATATATATATATATATATATATATATATATATATATATATATATATATATATATATATATATATATATATATAATATACACACACTAATACACATATTAACACACCCACATTAACCTCCAGAATCATATGATGGCTGCCAAATCAGTTATACACAGCTAATAGCATTATATTAAAGGCATTTCTCATACATGTTGCTCTAATAAATGTATGTATTCTCGTATTACTAAGGCCAAAACAACATTTTAATACTTGGAGATGCAAAAAAGATAAAAATGTCCTCATTTTCGGTTTGGTCTTAAGTTGTTGTTATTGGAGAGATATGGGTGTATTGGTTCATATTGAAAGGTACGTTGGTGGCTTCCCGGCTTTTGGATTGGTGATGGTGGGAAGATTTGTTTTTATGAATAGGTTAAAGATTCTCTCCTGGAATATCAATGGCATGCGCACCAGCCCTAGAAAGAATAAGATCATGCAGTATCTTCTTGATTCTGATGCGCAGGTCATTGTGCTCCAGGAGACTCACCTTACCGAATCTGAGATGCTTTCTGTGGCCCAAAAAAATAGGTGGGTTGACCTATGTGTTTCAACAACGCAATTCACAAATATTAAAGGAGTTGCGATTATTTTTTAAAAATCAATAAAAGCTCGACTAGTCTCCAAGCTAGTCGATCCAGGGGGTAGATGGGTAATTGTTTCAGTAATTATAGCGGGGGCCCTAATAACTATAGTGGGATATTACGGTCCAAACCAGGATGACCCTTGGGTCCTGAAGTCCATCTTTTCCCATCTACTCTCTTTTTCGGAGCCAACTATTTGGGCAGGGGATTTCAACATAGTTTTTGACCCTTATCTTGATAAAACCCCGACTAATAGGCCTTTGACTCCTTCTAAAACTAGGGCTTTCCTGCCTGACAATATGAAGCAACAGGGCTATGTGGATATTTGGAGAATGAGATCAGGTCAACAACAGGGCATCTCATTTCACAACTATAAATACCATCACCAATCAAGAATCGATTTTACCCTGATTAGTCAAAAATTGGCTAGCTTAGTGCAAAGCATTTCTCACCTTCCATTTCACTTATCGGATCATGCAGCCGTTTTTTTGGAATTGGCGGGTTTTCCTAAAACCCCGCAGAGAATTTGGTCATTTGACCATTCACTACTCTCAGCGCCAGATGATATCACCTTTCTTATAATAGATGCTCAGAGTTTCATGGACAACAATATTGAGTCAGCTTCATTGGGGTGCGTCTGGGACTCATTTAAGGCCTTTTTAAGGGGTCTGATAACTAATAAGGTAACATATAGGAAGAAGATCTATAGGGAGGCGGTTGCATCTAGGGAATCCGAGATGGCTAGAATACAAGCTGAAATCTCTCTGCATCCTGCCGCGCCCCCTGACACTTTACAGGAATGGCAGAATAAGTTACTTATTCTAAAGGGGGAATTGGGCTTAATTTTGGATGCACGGATTCTTGAGAGATGGGTAGCTAGTAAGCTAGCTCACTTCCAATATGGAGAGGGGGCGGGGAAATTGTTAGCCTGGAAGGCAAAAACCGACCAGGTCAGAAATAATATAGACTCAATTATTTTTGAGGGTGTGGCGTACTCTGCTGATGAAGATATTAGAAGATCGTTTCGTGAATTTTTCCGAACTATATACCATGAAGATAAACATATTGAGGTTGATCATGTGGAAGACTGGTTGAGGGGGGTGTCTCTTCCTTCTTTGTCGTTCGAACATAGTGCCTCTCTGGACAAAATCATTACACAGGAAGAGGTCAGATTGGCTATTTCTAGTAGCAAGAAGGGCAAGGCAGCAGGCCCAAATGGCCTTCCTACCGAAATCTATAGGGCCTTGGAGCCGATAATGGTTCCCTTCCTTACTTCACTGTTTAACCTGATCCTCCAGGGAGGATTGGTACCTCCTACTTCATGGAATAGTGCTTCCATAACTCTGATCTTAAAACCAGGTAAACCAGCAACATGTTGTGGGTCATTTAGACCGATTACCATCTTAAATGTTGATTAAAAAATGTTTGCGTCTGTGCATGCAAATAGACTGGGGCGGCAGCAGCAGACATTTTGCATCAGGATCAGAGGGGCTTTGTGAGGGGTCGTCAGTTGTATGAACTGACCTACGATCTAGTAGGGGCCATTGATATGGCAACTACGGAGTCCCTCCCCCTGGCTGTACTCACGCTTGTTGCTACCAAGGCCTTCGACAGGGTGAATTGGACATACCTGTCGGGGGTCTTGGGTAAATTTAACATCGGGAATGGATTTCGTCTAGCTGTGAGATTGCTGTATCAGAACACTTCAGCTTCCCTGCTGGTCAACGGAGAATTGTCAGATCCATTTAACATCACAAAAGGAACACAACAGGGCTGCCCTCTCTCCCCTCTCCTATTTGATCTTTATATTGAACCCTTTGCCCAACGGCTAAGGGATGAAATTAACATCAAGCCTTTTATCTATAGGGGATGGGAAAAGAAGGTGGCCCTGTACGCTGATGATATTCTCATCTTTTCATCAGAACTCCGTACGGCCCTTCCGTCGGTGATTGCTCTAGCTTACGACTTTGGAGAGATCTCTGGCTACGAGGTTAATGCCTCTAAAACGGAAATTATGGTTTGGAACGATTATGAGCCAGTGGCAGGGGCTCAGTTGAACCATACTTTACGTTATCTTGGTCTCAACATTGTTAAGGACATAAATAACATTGCTACACTCAACTTCTCCATTGTGGCAAAGGATTGTCGAAGACTTATGCGATCTTGGTCCTCACTTCCCTTGTGTATTCTGAGAAGAGTAAATTTAATAAAAATGTCTATATTACCAAAAATTACTTTTTTGTTTAATACCATCCCCCTTTATTTCGAGCCCTCTCTCTTATTTAAACTTCAGGGTGATATTAGCTCTTTTATTTGGAATGACCATATACCTAGGATTGCCTGGAAAAAACTTAGGCGCCGTAGAGAAAAAGGTGGCCTATAAGCTCCGGATCTTCAACTTTATGCGTGGGCATTCCAATTTACCCACGTAAGGATGTTGCTAAAAATGCCTACAAATTTTGAGGTTGGGTGTATGTTTGCAGCTTTGCTTAGAGGAGAGGGTGTGGGCCAACAGGGTTTCCTGTTTAAATTTGGTGACCCCAAGTTTTTAAAAAAAAGTGAAGTTGAAGGTTCTGCAGGGGATGGCGAAAGCATGGCTTAAACTTAGGAGTTTTGTAAAGCCGGGATATTTTGCAGGTAGGTCGCCACTGTGGAATTCACCTGGGAGCCCGGGCTGGCTTCTTGATAATCTTGCAACACCATTGAGAGAGGCAGGCTTGGAGGAGATCTATTCGTAGAGGGTTGTTTGCTCCCATGGGATGCCTTGGTAACTAAGATCGGGCCGGGCCTTTCTAGGTTTAAATATCTTCGGATCACAAGTTGGGCTCACTCACAGATTTCGGCTAAGAGCAGATTTCCATTAGGAGGTGATAGCCACATAGTGGCCCTGCTGCTTGATTAACCACCAGCCAGAAAGGAGGTTTCATTTTGGTATAATCTTCTATTATAAGAGGTTGATGGCGAATTTCATCTGCCAGAGACGCTGTGGGGTTCCTCCTTTGCTGGCCATGACCTCGAGAACCTGTGGTTTACATCTTTTAAAGTTATGTGGGATATCGTGAGGCCTGCTTGGCTTCGTAGGAACCATCTTTTCACCCTCCATAGGGCCTACTATTCACCACAGAGGCTATCGAAATTCTGCTTCAGACATACACATGTTTTTCGATTGTCCTCTCCTGCTTCCCTATTGGGACTCAATAAGTGCTTCACTTACGACTGCTTTGGGTTTCCAAGTCTCGATAAACTCTTCGTTTGCAATATTTGGAATTACGGATGAGATCCGGGGTCCAGCCAAAAACCTTCTCTTTTATTCCATACTGCTGGCCAGAAGAGAAATTTGTAAGAAATGGAAGGACCCGACACCACCTACCCTGTTGGATTGGCGCACTTCAGTTCTTCAGACTTCAAAGGAAGATCTGGCAAGGTCTGGAAATCCGGATAGAAGAGGCTTTTGGCTCCTTTTGAATTGGGTGTAACCGATGCATTCGACTGTGGCGTTTTTTGGGGGTTTTTTCTCCCATGGTCCAATGATTAGGCTGCCTGGGTCTCCTCTTTTACATACCCAATAAAGTTGGTTCGCTATTAAGACGGGTATATGACTGCAGCAATATCACTCTTTAACGGTTACCTTGATGTGGCATTTTTGGAGTGGTGAGATAATACGGAGTGGTGACACAGTATAAACTGGCCTGTTGTACCTACCAGTCTTTCTTGGCAGTATGTCTCTCTCCTTGTGCTTCTACGGGGTATACCAAGGGCGATAATGAGGACCAAAAAAAAAAAGACTTGGAGATGCAGTGTGTGCTGCATTTAGTTTTTGCTAGTTTTAGTACTCTGGGCTCTTTACTACTGCTGACCAGTGCTAAAGTGCAAGTGTCTCCTTTGTAAATTGTATTGGTGATTTGGTTTATCCATGATTGCCATATTTGGTTTATTAGTAAAGTGTACCATGTGTGCCTAGGGCCCGTAAACCAGGTGTTACAAGTGGGCTTGCAGCGCTGATTGTGCCACCCACTAGTAGGCCTGCAAACAGGTCTCAGACCTGCCATTGCAGTGTCTGTGTGTGCTGTTTTAAACTGCCTTTTAGACCTGGCATGTGCAACCAATTACCAGGGCCAAACCTTCCTTTTTATTACATATGTAAGGCACACCTAAGGTAGGCCCAAGGTAGCCTTATTGGCAGGGTTCAGTGTTTTTCAAAGGTACGAAATGTACTATGGTGTTCTACATGTCTTAATAGTGAAATACTGCTAATTTCGTTTTTCACTATTGCAAGTACTATCTCTCCTATAGGGCAGCATTGGGATTACCTCGAAATCTTGTTTAAGTGTAATTTCCCAAATGAGATGATGGAGGTTTGGGGTCTCTATACTCACAATTTAAAAGTGCATCTTTTGGTGAAGTTTGGTTTTAAATAGTGTGTTTTTCAGAAAGTTAACATTTTCTTGCTTAAACATTCTGTACACCTGCCTGTCTTTAGAATTCACGTCTGGTTTGGGATGACACTTGGGCTTTTGTCTAGTCACTCTAGACAGTCACACAAAGGGAGCTGAGGTGTGCCTTGCTTAGCTTGATGGGCCATCACCAGGCTGATGGGCCTTCTTGAGCTAGAACGGTAGTAGGAGTTGTCACTGACACCTGAATACAGCTGTGCCTGTCCTCGCTCAAAGCTATCTCCACCTTTTTGTACTGTCTGAAGCCAGGTCAGGGAAAGGCAGGGTCTTCTGCACAACAGAGATTTTCTTTTGAAGTTTTCCTACTTCAAAGACAGAAAGGGCTATTAATATTGGACCTCTGACACTCTAAAAGCGGAACATTTCTGAGCTAAAGGACATTCTGCCCGGAAGAAGAGCTGGATGCTGTAGGAGGAACTGCTACTCTGCCTGTGGCTTTGTTGAGCTGGCCTGCTGCTTGCTGCTTTTTCCCTGGGGGTAAATTGACTTAACTTTGCTTTCTGTATCCTGCTTCCAAGGGTCTCCAAGGGCGTTTGCTTCCCTGCTGCTAAGAAGTCTCAGGGCCATCAAAGACTTCACCTACCAGTGCCTGGGCTCTCCTGCTGAGAGCCCTGACTTGCGAAGTGGTGCCAAATCCAGTTTCTGGACCATTTGAAGTAGAAAATGGTGATCTGAAGAGAAAATCCATGCATCGATTCAGCGTCCCATTTTCTAAACGCTGCACTGCCGCGTGGGTAAGGAATTGATGCAGCACCTGCCTTGCGGCTGAAATATCACCGCAGCCCGAGTCCCGAGCACTGTGCCGCTGACGTACATGGCACCGGCTCTGACTCAGATGTAGCCCCTGCTTCACCGCTGAAGAATCAATGCATCACCTGCTTGCGGTTGTGAAATCAACGCAACACCTGCTTTGCCCCCGCAGTGACACCTCACCCTCTGCCGTCTCTTCATCAACATCACCCATCAGTAAGGAACTGAGTGTCCCTACCTGGACAGGGTGCAAACCACTGTCAACCAGAGACCCCATTTCTAACAGCAGTCCTGTTTTTTTGTGTTTTTTTTCCAGCTACCTTGTTTTCGATAGTGCTGGCATAATGGCTGATGTAAGTATGTGATTGTGTGAGGCTTTTCAATAAAGAAGTGAGTAGATGTTAACCAGTAAGTACAGTGCCTGGTTCCAAACTTCTGCTTCTTGGGGATAGACAGTCTTGTCGAGAACACCCCAAATTTCCAGCTTTGAATCTGTGTATTCTTTCTTGTATGCAAATCACCACTAGATTACAGAACCACGGCTCCTACAAACCGTGGTCAGGCTGTCTGTTTCTGAGCCATCACTTTGTGTTGAAATTTGGCATAGAATGGGAAGTGCAGGCTTCTTTACCCTACTCTGGATGTCTTAACTAGACCCTCGTATGTTTTTAGGGTAGATAGTTTGTGAGTGACTCAACATAAACCTTGTATGGATCTGACTGACCCTAGTTTTTGCTAGGGTTTGGGCAGTAGACAAATACCAGGGTGATCCATGAGCCAGGCACTTAAATTTAACTAGTGGGAGTAACTCCTGTAAGGAGTTGTACCCCTGCATGGGGAGCAGATCTATTCTTTGACTTTTATTATATGGAACAATGAGTTTATTCTCATTAGAAAGTGATATAGCTTTGATAAAATCTTAGGAAAAATACAAATAACATCAAGTTTCAGACTGCCCTCGGTGATCGTACTCAATAAATCACGTATGAAGCAGCAGCAACGATATCCTGGCTTGCCTAGGTCATCCTGCATAGCATGTTGTGGGTGCAACAACAATATTAGGGCTGCCGTGGGTGATCCGCCCTGCATGCAGCAGCAAGAATATCATTGAAGTATCCTTTTTTATGTGCAGCAACAAATGATATCATGGCAGCCTTAGGGGGTCTTCAATAGCGTGTTGAGTGAAGCCGGATTATGCATGTTTGGGGGCTTGGCCTGGTTTTGATTGTGAGGGGATTCTAGGCTAATGAAACTGGAAATGTATCATTGGGGGCCCCTCCTAACCATATAATTCGGGACTCTTACTTTAGCTAAGGAAACACTGTTTTTGTGAATCTAATCATTCTACTATTTGTAATATAAGAACAGCATTTACAGAAACCCAAAAGATTCTTAAAGAGAAGTTTATAAGGCTTGTTTTTGCAAGTTATGTTGCTGAAGTGATTGTGAATGTGTTCTACTTTTCTTAACCGTGATTTCAAAAGCGTACATGTAAACTAACAAGTTGTGCAAGAAAAGAAAAAAGCAGTAAAAAGAGCTAATAGGTGCTGTATATATTTAATTTGCAATAAAACAGATATAGACACATTTGTTGGGGGGGAAACCATATTCGTTTTGGAAGAATTATTGTGAAGGCGAAGGTGATTCTGAGAAAAGAGTGATGAGGTGCGGCAGATTAGTCCAATAGCCCTCCTTACTGTCTCCAGTTTTAAATATAGTAAATGTTACGGATATCCTCCATTGGTGTTCACGCATTTCGACCTAAGGTCAGGGCACAGTGTCATTCCTAAATAGACGAATGATATGGGAATGTCATGGATGTAGAACATTTTAAAATGGGACAGATTTACACCAAATCACAAAAATCATGTGTCCTCCCCTTCCAGCTGGACAACGGTCCTGGAGACCCCATCCCCTGAGGCCAGCTCAGTTATTGTGTCCGAGGGAGCCCACAGGGCACGGCTTCCCTGCCCATGAGAGCGTAGGCAGGGGAAGCATGTCTGCTCCCACCCGGCAGGAGCTGCAGAAATGCTCCAGGTGGGAGCATATTTTCTTTTCCCTACCTGTGCTCTTCGGGTAACTGGTATGGCTCCTCCCCTTTATAAATGAATATGGCCTTGGGGAATGGGGTCCCCGGGTCCATTAAAGGCTTGGTGAGAGGGGCCAACCGCTCTCATTACCCAACAATTAAATAATTGACTGCTCCGCCGGCACCCAGTCTGGGCAGGGACCTTCTCTGCATCCCCTGCAAAAAAAAAGAGAATCCAGGTGGCCCGGGTGGGCATCCGGACACCAAAAATAAAATAAACATGAATAGAGCATCAGACGCAGCTCATTTCTTATTCACTGCTCCTTGAAAGAGCGCCCCATAGTGCCCTGTGAGGGCTATTTAAACTTTTTTTTTTTTAAGCTTGGTGACTTCCCTAGAAAAGACATGGGCCCCATCAAACCTTTATTTAATTAATGAATTGCAGCAGCCCCCTGCCAACATTTAACAATAAAAACAGTAAGTCTCCTGGGTCATTAAACTTCTGTAATGCACAGATTGCTACCTCATACATGAAAGAATGTCTGCCTATTATTGCAATATTATAATTCTACTTATATTTTGAACACTTGTAATGCACAGTTTGCTACCTCATATATGTTGGCTGCTAACTAATGTCACATTGGATTTTATTGATTTTGATTTTTGGTTCATGTACATTATTGTTTTCATCTGTACTCTGTTCCTATATTCTATTAGTCCGACTGCTACCACATATACCTCATATATCTCCGGTTGCTCACTAGTGTCACTTCTGCCTGTATTTGTGAACATCTGTAATGCGCAGACTGTTACCTCATATATTCTGGCTGCTAACTAATGTTGATTTTTGATTTTGGGGTTCATGTAAACTGTGGTTTGCACTTTTATCCTGCTCTTATCAGTATTATACTTCTCCTGTATTCTGCACTATTCTGCACATTTCCTCAACCTGCACTCATTCCTACTTTTCTCTCCTGTTACGCACCGACTGCTACCACACATACAATATACTTCTACTGTAGTCTGTACTACTCTGCAAAGTGCTACAACCTGCATCCACTCACACTCTTCTCCTCTCTCCTGTAATGCACCAACTACTACCTCTTATATTTCTGGATGCTCACTAGTGTCACCTCTGCCCCCTAGGATCACTTTTGATCCATGTAATTGCTATGTGCATCTGTACCCTGTCCCAGTATTATACCTCTACTTTATACATTATACAAGCATTATACCTCACTCTTGTACCTTCAATTTACTATATGTACTCGCTCTACTGCACACTCTTATACTTTGGTTACGCTGGTTGATCACTAGTGCCACTTCTGTAACTAACTGTATGTATTTGTGTCTCTGCACACTCTTATATTTGGGTATACTGACTGATCACTAGTACCACCTTTGTACTGTGTAGCTTACTTTATGTACTTGTTTTCCTGCACATGTGTACCACTATAGTGTATTATCCCACACCCACCTAAACCACCGCCCCAACATGGATCCTATCGGCAATCACACATATAAAATCAACTACCCACCGACACTCACCAAAAAAGCTGCTAAACGCTTTAAACACAACTTCCTTAGGTCACACTCTGAAACACCCTTTGCTGACACCTACTTCTCACCGATCAATGGATCCCTGAACACTGATATCATCTTCCACACCACACGCAGAGCTCAATGGAGAAAAGCGTTCCTCTCCTTACTCACCGTCTCCTCCACCAAGAAATCCTCTCACAGCCTAACTCTCTCCATCACGCCATCCCAACTCTTTCCAGGCAGAGCCACCATCACTATCTACAATAACGGGATTGTCCTATCTCAATCCACAGACAGGAACCTGGAACTACTAGACAACTTGTTCCCCACTTTCAAAGAGCACCTCTCCAATTCGCGGAACAACACTCATATCTCCTCCAGTCCCACCAACCACGACCTCATATCTCCTACCACCCACAACCCCTCCAACTCACTTCAGCGCCAGTTAACTACTGCATACTCCTCAATCAGGGACACACCTACCACCCCTGACCAACCATCTCCCACCCACAACCCCTCTATCCCAGCTCAGCACAAACCAACTACTACTTACATCTCAATCAGGGACACACCTACTACCCCGGACCCCCCATCTCCCACCCACAATTATTCTATCCCAGGTCAGCACCAGGCAGTTGCCACACGCGCCTCAAACACAGACACAGATCGCTCCCCCTCATACACCACTCACACCCCCACCCCTGCTACCAATCCACGGGCCTCCACACTTATCAACACTCCTCTCACACCTACAGATGGCTCTAACACCCCGTTCACCCCTGACAGCACAGCTCCCTCCCACAACACACCTAACCTAGCTCAAAACCAGAACAACACGCATATCGACAAATCCCCCCCATTATCCCCTCCCATACTCAGTCCCCATTACCCTCTAACACCTACAGATGGCTTTAACACCCCGTTCACCCCTGACAGCACAGCTCCCTCCCACAACACACCTAACCTACAACACCAGAACAACACACATATCGACAAATCCCCCCCATTATCCCCCCCCACACTCAGTCCCCATTACCCTCTAACCAACTACGCAGAACACACATCCTCTCTTAATCTAACTCCCCCTCCTCACAACAGGACCACCTCCAATCCCATCTCCCCTCCTACTCTCAGCCCCCATTACCCGTCCCTCACCCCCACCACCACTATCAGTCTCCCAGCCTACACCTTGACCCCCCTGCCTACCATCAATGCCCTCACTCATAACACCAACCTCCTACCTACCTCATCCACACCCCTCCCGCCCAAAACTTCTCTCCCTCCTAACACCATCCCGTACACTAACACAACGCAACCCTGCTCGAACACCAACCCACTCTCCCACCAGCACGCAAATTCCCTGGTCAGTCACTCACCTTTGACTGCCACCCCCACCCCCTACCCCACGATGGACAACATCATGGCAACTCTCTTCCAGATCAAAGAAGACATACACATCATCAAAGAACTACTCTCCACACACCCCATACACCCCTCACCCACCCCCACCCCCCCGCCCAAATTGTCCACTACCCCTCCGGTTGACTCCCACACTCAACACGCCCTACACCGAGCGTCAATCCCTGTTCATAATCGCAAAAACTGTCCTCGGCCCCCTCATCGTCCCTGCAACCCCTCACACAACTACACCTCCCAGCCCAACATGTCCTCCCCCCTTCCGATTAACTCTCTCACTCAACTCTCCCCCTACTGGACCTCAATCCCAGCTCGCAATCGCAACAACCGCCCTCGTCGTACCCACAACCCTACTTCTGACCTTGACACACACTCCCTTCTCAGCTCCTATGACCCGGCACCCCATAATGACACAACCACCCCACACCTCACCATTCCCACGATACACTCAAATCCCCTTAGACCCCCACACTAAACAGCAGATCCTCCAACCCCAATAACCTTCGAAAAGTCCCCCTCGCTCTAGAACCACCTACCACCCTCAACACACCCCATCTCAAATGCACTCTCCTCAACTGCAGATCGGCCTCGAAACATTCCGCCGCCATTGCTGATCTCCTCTTATCGCTGGACCTTGACATAATCATCCTGACTGAAACCTGGCTAACTGAATCTTCGACACCTATAATGGACATTCTAGTCCCTCCCAACTACCACATTATCAGGCTCGACAGATCAGGCAAAATTGGGGGTGGAATCGCATGCATTTACAGGAACAACATCTCTGTCTTGAAAGTCAACTCCACTTCCCTACCATCCCCAACATCCTGGGAATACATCTGCCTCGACATTATTAGTGAGGGCAAACCGATATGTTCTCTTCATAGCATTTACCACCCTCCCGGGGACAACTTCACCTTCTCCCAACAAATCATGGATATGATCTCAACCAATTCCGGACGGCAGCTCACCCAAATATACCTTGGTGACTTTAACCTCCACTGGAACGATCGCAATGACGCGGTGGTAAACAGTCTTAAAAATTTCCTTGACGCCCTTAACCTCACCCAAATATGCAACAGCCCGACCCATGAGAAAGACTCTATCCTTGACCTGATCATCTCCAAAGAGGACTCTATCCTACTCGAGTCCATCCAACCCTGTGACTGGTCAGATCATCATATTATCACATTCTTCATCAATGAAAAAGTTAACCCGGCTCAACTCTCCAAACCGAAAGTCTGGAAAAGAGACATGAAAAAACTCAACGCAGGTTCTCTTCCCCCTAACAGGTGCAATCTCCTACTTCCACCGATAGGCGATACAGACGTTCAAACCTTGACTGACCACTATTTCAACGCTATGACCTCAATAATTAATGAGGCTGCACCTATGCGGCTAAAAAGAGCCTCATCTAAAATCTCCAACCCATGGTACGACGGAAGTCTCAATGAGGATAGACGAGACATGCGAATGGCAGAGCGTACCTGGAGATCAGCTCCCTCTGCAATGCACTTAAAAGACCTGAAGAAAAAGAGAAACGCCTACTTCATGAAAATAAAACGTTCAAAATCAGACTTCTTCAGCCTCCAGCTCGACCAAGCAAAAAATCGCCCGAGAAAACTGTTTGAGCTAATCAGATCACAATCCAAGGATCAACCCCAACCACTCAGCACTGTGAGTAAAGCACCCTCCTGTGAAGACTTCGCTGCTTTCTTTATCCAAAAAACTGACAACATAAAAAGCGATCTCCTTACCGACGCAAGCCTCTACTCCAAACCCCAGTGCCTAGCACCCGCTGAACCAAAAAACAATGCTACATGGTCAACCTTTGGCACATACTCGGAAGAAGAAATTGGCAAGCTACTCAGCACCCTGAAACCATCCAATCACCTCACGGACCCCCTTCCTGCCTCCGCAGTAAAAGACTTTACCCCATTGCTTCTCCCTCTCTGGACTAAAATTATCAACAGCTCTCTCCAACAAGGAAGCATACCTGACTCCCTCAAAGTTGGTCAAGTCACACCTCTATTAAAGAAACCCACAGCTGACCCCTCTGATCTCAACAACTACCGTCCCATTACCAATATTCCCACTCTCGCCAAACTGCTGGAAAAATGCGCACAACTACAATTGACTAAACACATTGAACAATTTGATCTCCTCAACCCTCACCAGTCAGGCTTCCGAGCAGGACACAGTACAGAAACTGCCATGACTCACATAATTGACGACGCTCTTCAAATACTAGACCAAAACGACACTTGCCTCCTCATCCTTCTTGACCTCTCTTCAGCATTCGACACCGTTAAACATGAGAATCTGCTAGAACTACTAAATACAAGAATGGGTTTATCTGGAACTGTTCTCAAGTGGTTCACTTCCTTTCTTCACAACAGGTCGCAGAAATTCAAGAGCAACAACCAGATGTCCTCGCCAATACCTGTAACGCTAGGCGTCCCCCAAGGCTCCTCTCTATCCCCAACTCTGTTCAACCTAGTCGTGGAACCACTCACTACCTTGCTACAAGCATCCAATGTACACTTTCACATGTACGCCGATGACACCCAACTTTATCTCAAATTACAATCCCCCAATGACATCCTGCTCCTGAACTCAACAATCAGACGCACCCAATCCTGGCTTGCCGATAACCACCTCCAACTCAATGCCCTGAAAACAGAGTTCCTTCTGATCTCACCTCCAGCGAAGATCTCCACCACTCTAATTTGGCTTAAACACCTAACCGCTCTCAATGTCCAACCCACCATCGTGAACTCAGCAAAATCTTTAGGCATAACACTCGACACCAATCTCAACATGCAGCAACATATCAGCAAGGCAACTAAGGGAGCGAACTTCCAGATCAATACTCTGAGGAAACTAAAACCCTTCCTCCCAGCCAAAGACTTCCAAACCGCAGTACAAGCAATAGTCATCCCTCGAATTGAATACGGTAGCACCGCCCTCTGCGGACTCCCCCTAACCACAACCGCACCATTAAGAGCTTCCCTAAACGCTGCAGCGAGACTCATCACTGGGTCAAAAAAGCACTCCCATATTAGCCCTGATTTGAAAACCCTGAATTGGCTGCCTTTTGAAGCCAGAATACACCTGAAAATCGCCTGCATGACACACAAGGCGGTTCACCTAAACTCACCCGGCTACCTCGCTCAGAAACTGACAATCTCTGGCGGAACCAGAAACACTAGAGGCACAAACAATCTTCTGCTGAAACCGAGAAGATTCCGGAAGGAAAAAACATATAAGCGCTCCTTCTCGGGAATGGCACCTAGGATCTGGAACTCACTCCCTCCAGAAACCAGGCTTATCTCTTCCACTACACTGTTTAAAAAAGAAGTAAAAGCTATCCTCATGGCTAAATACGCTGGAACCAGTATCTAGAACTCTGTTAATACTCGGCACCGATCTGTACTACATGCTTAACCCCTTTGCCTACTTGTATGAGTTGTCTCATCACTCACATGATTGGCGTTGCAGTCACCTATTTGTACTGTTTGATTTATTGATTTATCTGTCCGACTATGCTCCCTTATGTACCCCTCTATGTAACCTATTGTAACCTATTTGTACTATTTGATCTATTGATTTATTTGATTTGATTTATTTGTATGACTATGCCCCCTCATGTACCCCTCTATGTAAAGCGCTCTGATATCTGCAAAGATCTTGTCCGCGCTATATAAAACTTTTAAAATAAAAATAAATAAAATAAATAAAAATTAAGTCCATGACCCCAAACGCTTATCATATTTTTTAAAGGAGCAGTATAGTCTTCAGCTGGAGCTCAGAGCTCCGCCTTGTGATGGGCTCTATGGCTGCACTTTGCAGGTTGAAAAATGTTTTTAAACCGGCTCACTTTCTATATTTTTACCTTCTGATCCCTTGACAAACTCAGTAGGTCTACCTTACTTAAAATGACTCCCATGCCCCGCGCTTAACAATGCTGCCCATTGCTCAGGATTAAAGGGGTGGGGCGCACCAGCAAGGTTTGGCACAGGGTGTGGCCTGGAGTCAACCGTACGCCATGCATGCAGAAGGCCATAAGCTGCATGGGTTTGGCTGCCCGCAAGCGGTTTGAAACAGGGCCTAGTCGCAGGCCAGGCCCTGTGCGCAGTGAGGATTGGCTGCGTGCAAGCACAACCGCACAGCCGAAAGCCGAACTTGGTATGGGGTTGGTATTGTGTATGGTAATAAAATATTAGTTTGTTTGAAGAAGAAAACTAGAAATTCACCGAATGAAAACAAAGATTAAAGTGACGTCCTAGTTAGGTGAAAATGTTACTTAAAACATACAGCTTTATATGAACAACACCACTGAAATTCACCAGTTCTAGTCATCTCAAGTGACTATATCTTGTATCCTTAAGTAACTATACCTCGCACCTTTGCCATGCATTGCTTATAACCTTACATATTACATCACTCATGACATGTTCTATGATAGCACTGATGAAATCAGTGCAACATCTGAGATTACATCATTTGTCGCAATACTGTGCATGGCGCCGGCACGAGTTAGTTACTTTAGGACACGAGTTATAGTCGCTTGAGATTACTAGAACTGGAGAATTTCAATAGTTTTGTTAATTTAAAACTGTATGTTTTAAGTAACATTTTTACCTAACTAGAACGTCCCTTTACCCTTTTTTTGTTTCTGTGAATGTTTGTGTATTATATAGATATATATCCACTAGATATATATCTATATAAATATAGGTATATATCCATATGGATGTATATCTATCAGCACTAACGATATCAGGGCTGCCCTCCTTGATCCTGCATACCTTCTCGTGCATGCATGCTGCAGCGACAATATCATGCCTGACGAGTTAGCCTGTTCTGTATGTTGCAAGAGGGACAATATGATAAATGTTTTAGGTTACTAGCCCTTAGCTTCTAGCATGTAGCAGCGACTGAGTCGTGGCTGTCCCAGGTGAGCCTTCATAACATGTTTTGTATGCAGCAGCAATAACAACCATATTGGCCCAGAATAGAGGTGATCCTGTGCACGGCTTGGGTCATACTGTATTTTTGCCATTTCCAAATACAGGGCTGAAGTCAGCACTCTTAGAGTTCTTTTGACCAAGGAAACTTATTGTGTGCATTGGCTCATCTAAAGAATGTAGAGGACTCCATTTTGTAGTAAATAATGAATAACCAAACATTGTTTCTTTCAATATTCCCCTTTCATTTCTTTGTGACTTGCAAGACCCAAAGGCTGTACCTTCTGTTAGCACATTCGGAATTGTGAGGCAAGGCTACAGTGAGCCAGGTTAAGAATGACCAGCTGAGTTATAACCAATGATAGCATTTTAATTTTAAAGGGTCTTTTTCTTTGAGTTCTGATGCATTTTAAAGTAAAACTCACAGTAAACGCATGTGTTCATTACAAATAAATAATGATTGGGTATTTTTCCATTAAAGCTTTTAATTGACCTTGGAACACTGAGTCACGTTTTGCCCTCCTCCGGGCCATCCCCCTACACTATTGAAGAAAAAGAACCCCACGGTCGGGTTGTACGGAACGCTACTTCTATGCTTGTGTTGAATTTACCTTAATCGCATCACTCCAAGTTGGGCGCCATTCATTGCCTGCCTGGGACCAGCAGAGTAATATAGCCTATATTGTTTGTCACACTGCTGGCCTCCTACTTTCTGCCGGAGTACCCAGTCATTTTATTTCTTATTTTTCCTTGTGGTGTTCTCATCTTCAAATAGTTGTTGCATGCTTCAGCAATTCGAGTGTCGGTGCTGTGCCTTTAAAGTACAGTGCCCTTACACGCACAAATATTCGAGGCACCTGAGGTCTTGAATTGATGTCCATCGGGCCACCCACCTACACACATGATTTGGTAGTAGAGCTCTTTGTGTTCAGTATCTGTCTTCCGAAATGATCATCAGCTATTACTCACTCAAGGAAGACTGCCTAAAATTCAGGACCCAAATGAAGTGGAGTCCTTTGCTCTTGCGCGACCACCTGCACACATTCTGGTAGGATTCGACACATCCGCCTCCAGCTACTACTAGAGTCACCAACTTTGTTTGCACCTTGGCTAACCAAATGCCTAGAGCAGTCCCTCTCAACTGGTTAACTGCTCCACAACTGGTTACGTTACCAGGACAGCTTCTACATCTATTCAAAACTTAAAGGAGTCTCTTCAAAAAGTTTGAAATGTTCTCTCTAGCAAAACCTACCAACCTCAGCAGTGTACCCCGGCCGCTACTTTGAATCTCCCACCTTCTAAAGTGCTTTGCGGCTTCTGGCACTCTGCAGAAACCCCTAAAAACCTGCATACGATGGCACCATTACACCAAAATATGTGTCTTTGACTGAACTGAGGATCTAGTTATAGCTGATTGCGAGGGACGAATGTTAATCACGTGTGCCCTGATAAATGGTAAAGCATCAGAAACGCATTTACAAGAATCCCTTAGTATTTAGCTCAGATCAATATTTACCATTGATCTACTTGTCTCAAAATGAGACCCTGCTATGATGAATGTCGTCACATGACAATAACTATTGATCCCCTTTGTTCAATTGGTTCTGCTCTTGGAAAGGATAATTTGTCAGTTATTTTGATCATTATCTCTCTTCACTGTTTCATAAGATGTCTCGGAATCACGGAATGCTAATGTTTGAGTTTATACTGCTGTTCGTCATTGAGCCGCATCCTTCTCATTAAAAATGAAACTAACTTCCCTTTCGATCATGGCGCTTGGAGGCAGAGACATGACTCCAAATTGAAGGGTGTAATTGTATCAGGAGAAAGATCTTGGGCATCGCAAATATTAAGTAACCCGTGCAAGTGAACTGAGGTCCATGTTGCTCTGCCAATGCATCCGACTCATTCCAGCGTCCAGATCTGTCTAGGCTTCCCATGTTCCATGTCCAACCCCAGTATTTAGTGCTTAAGCATGTAAAGAGACTTCCAGGACCTCGGAGTGCTTGCCTGTCTCTGTCAAGTCCGTGATCTCTCCACCCTTCATTTGCTTGTGGTCTGCGGTGTTGGGGGTTTTAATTGCCAGTAGCGATCGTTCGTAGTTGTGGCAAGTGAAAAAGATGGGGTATGAAACCAGGAAGGTCATAGCTGGGGACAAAGTAAAGTCTTACTAACTGAATTAGCCAGTGAAACGGTCAGGCTCGTTGAGAACGGAGGTCCTTCTCTGCCATACTCTGGCCCTGATGTCTTAAGAGCAGGTGCCCGTCCTCATTGCTTTACTTTGAAGTTCCCTTAACAGTGTACCTTGTGATGGGCGCGCGAGTTGTGGTGTGGGGTGATGAGATGGGTGGTCGGTTGGTGGGAATGCTGCCCTGGAGGACTGAGGGGTTCTAGGGGAAGGAGGCAGCACAGTCTGAGTAGCCATGTGAATGAAATGGTAACTGGTTATGGCACTGAGGGGTTCCAAGGTAAACTTTCTGTGCTGCTGTCAAAAGCAGCTGGCGACTAATTAGAGCGTCCAGTAGCACAGGAACGATGTGTCTTAGTACTTTGGGCATAGCAGAGCTCTGCCTTTTCAGCTTGTTGCTCTTGTCACGTCCATTTCACATCTGCTCCTGCACATTGTCATCTGCGTTTCGTGCATAATGGGTATAAACTGTTGAGAATCTGCTGCAGAGTGGCCTGATAGGGAGTATCTTCTGAGACAACTGATTTAATACGTGTTATCAGTTACGTCTCCTGCAGAGCACATGCCTCACATCTTCCTGGGGCTGCTTAGAGTTCTGTCACTGCCAGATGTGCTACGTGCATGATATGATCACTTTACCTTCTCCATCTGTCCATGAGTTTTTTGTTTTTTTTTATAATTTAGGCTAACTTAAAACCATTAGCCACCAACGTGACTTGTTTACACAGATACGCATATCCTGAAATCTGCAAACCAGATCTGTATGCTTCATTTCCCTTAAACCAATTATCTCCATTACAGCCCGTTTGCAAATGCAGGTGTGAGTCATAGCATGATAACCGATATCTTTCTGGTGAACATGTACAGTAACCTCTTTTAGTGGTGAGCGGGGAGGGAGACTTCTTTTTCCCAGGCATATCTCCAATGCAGCACGACCCAAATCGCCCTTTCGCTGAGCCGATCCAAGCCAGGGTAAAAGCTGTCGAGCGTAGGTCAGCAGGTGCTCACTCCTCTCTGGCTGAGCTGGCGTTTGCTCAAAAAGGCACCCTCGCTAACCCCAGGTGTTCTGAATTTGTTTTCTGCAATGATCGAGAGCCACCAGTTGAATTTATTAATGTAATCCTCGTTTGTGCTGTACATTGCTTTATTTAGGTGGTGGTGTAGCTACCAATGGCAATTAAATGTACTTGTCTTGAAATTGTCATACGAGATGTTGTCATTCCCATGTTTCCATGGGGCTACAACGGGCCACAGGGTTTGGGAACCTCCCTTTCTTGCATCAGTTGCTCTCATAGTTCACATCGCCATGGGTCCATTCATGTTTACCTCTTATCCCATTGCACATGCAACTAGCTTCTTCCCATCCCAGCTGAGGCATCGCTTTAGCCCCATCTCCCAGGGTGTAAGTAAAGGGTGGAAATGTTTAGAGCAATGCCCTGAGCTTTGTGATATGCCGGTAAAATAGGAGGTAGCATTGCCATCACTTGTAAAGCACATCTGGCCCACGCTATCACCCCCTCAAGATTGTTGATTGTGAAGCCTTGGCATTTAGATTGTCCCTTACCCCGACTACCTCTCTCGGGCAGTCTCGTATATAGGCCTCCAGAGACTTGCACGCCTTTCTTGGAGGCGATCCCGAACATCCTGGCCGGCATGATGATGGAGAAAAGCTCCTTCACTGTATTAGGTGATTTTAATATTCATCTGGACAATCAGAACAATCCATCAGCGAAAAGAAGTGTAGCCGATCTTGAGGCCCTACAACTAGCTCAACTGATGCATCAGGCCACTCATGAAAAGGGTCAAATTTTGGACCCTGTTTTCTCTAACAAACCTAAACTGGAGGTGCTTTCTCCCATCCGGATGCCCTGGTCACATCATTTCTTTGTTCCCATGCGGTATCTAAAACCTCCTACCGTAAACCTCAAGGGTAGTTGCCCAGTGCTAGGTCGCAGGTGGCCATGGTGAGCCCCTGAAGCCTGGCTTACAGACCTTGAAGCGACTGCTCCACCAGAAACAGGTGACCTGGAGCTAGCACAAAAAAATTGGTCAACCTGGGTGAACGGAACTATGGATAGGAACTTTAGGAAACTAGGGCCAAGAAAGCCTTAAAAAATTCAACTGGTCGTCATGGTTCAGCCCTCAGTTGGTCGCCCAAAAGAAAAGCTGTAAAAAAAACTAGAGAGGAGCTGTAGGAAGACGTACTCCCTGAGCTCAAATTAGCATAGAAGGCAGCTATCCAGCAATACCACAAGAACATCAGGAAGGCCCAAGCAGCCTTTTTTGAGGAAAACATAGAGAGGTCCTCAAACTCCTCGAAGGAGCTGTTTAACATTGTAAAATCACTCACAACAGTTGAATCAGGTGCCCACATTTCCCAACACTCAAAAGAAAGATATAATGAGCTGGCCACGTTTTTCAAGAATAAGGTGGAAAAGATTTATAATTACCTTAATTCAAACACGAGTCAGATCTCAGTTACAACTAAGGGTCATAAAAACAGCCAGGTACTCCCTATTAGCACAGAGCAGGCAACAACTCTCTCTCCCCCTGTTATGTTTACACTTCCTAAGCTAGGAGAGGAACAGGCAGGCACCCTTCTACAGAACATCAAATCACAGTCCCCTGTAGACCCTGTACCGCCCCACATTCTCGTTGAAGGGGGTGTCTGTGTTTTAACTCAACTCATCAGCCTCATCTCCTTATCTCTTGAAAAAAGGATAGTACCTAAAGAGTGGAAATATGCAATTGTAAAACCATTGCTAAAAAAAACTCAATTAGACCCCACGGTCATGGCAAACTATTGCACAATATCATTATTGCCCATTTTGGGAAAGATCATAGAGAAACATGTGAACAGTGCGATCTCACAGTTTCTGGAAGATCATGGTCTTTTACATCAGACCCAGATTGGTTTTCGGCCGGAGCGTAATAAGGAGTCCGTTCTACTAATTGTCACCGAAAAATTTAAAAACATACTAGATCAGGGAAGGGCCACTGCTATCGTGTTATTAGATCGAAGCATGGCCTTTGACACGGTAGATGACAAAATCCTAGTCAATAGACTCAAAAATATTGGAATTAGAGGTACAGCCAACCAATGGGTGGCCTCCTCAGGGATCCTTCCTGAGTCTGACTCTCTTAAATGTCTATTTGAGCCCATTAGCTCTTATAGTCCAGGAGTTTAGACTCTCCATTGTGTCATATGCCGATGACACCCAACTAGTGGTGTCAGAAGCCGACTCCCTGAGTTCCGACCATAGGCAACTAACCCTGTGTCTGGTAAAAATAAGAACATGGATGGCTGACTGCAGTCTTAAGCTGAAAAGGGACATAACCGAGCTTATGATCCTGAGCAGCAACTTCAACCCTCGCTTAGAGATCCCTTGGCCAGCAAATTGGGGCCTTCCCCCAACCCCTAAATGTGCCATAAAAAATCTGGGTATGTGGCTCGATCAGAACTTAACGATGAAGAAGCAAGCCAAAAAACTGGCGGGTACATGTTTTGGCATCCTCCGGATGCTCAGGAAAATCCTTCGCCTACTCCCAGAGAACTCGAGAAGGACGGTGGTGCATGCCTTGGTTGTCTCAAAACTTGATTATGGAAACTCGCTATACCTTGGGTCACCTAAATAAGTCACTAATAGGTTACAGATTGTACAGAATGCGGAAGCTAGACTTCTTCTTAAGATACCCAGGAATCAGTCAGTGAGAGCATCCTTGAGCGAGCTACACTGGCTTCACGTTCAGACCAAGATTACATTTAAGTCTCTATGCCTGGCACATAAAGCCATGTATGGGAGAGGCCCGGCCATGCTACGAACCTTGATATCCCACTACTCACCCAGCCGCTGTCTTAGATCTGGGTAGAATTTTCTAGGTCAAGGTGGGGTGGAAGTTTGTTCTCTCATTGGGTGCCCAAACATTGGAACAGTATGGACTCAGAGCTGCGATTGATCGGAAACGAAAAGTCCTTTAAGAAGGAACTTAAAACGTGGCTGTTCTCCTAACTCTGCTTCCAGATAGTTGCCCTTACCTGTTATAGCACTGGGATGCCTGTGGGTAGCAATGCGCTTTATAAATCCCTAAACCTGTGGCATCATCCCTATTTGGGCCTTCAAGGGCCATGGACCATACCCCTATGGTTTCACAGAAACCACCTTACCCTCCCTTACTTGTACTTCGCCCCAACACCTAGTGAATCACAAACTCTGGATCCTTGGTGAGTTCCATGGACTGCTACATCTTAGTGGTTTAGGAAGTGAGACATTAGGTTTCACAGTCACTCTTCCTTAGTGATCCCCTCAGACTTAAATGTTGGTGGTTTTGGGTTGCAGCCTTGCCACTCACTGGTAGACCCCATAGACTGCTAAGGTTTGGTGATTGGGAAACTGTGCCTTAAATAGTCCCTTCTCAATTGCTCCTGGATGGACTGCTTTGTTTTGAATATCTTGGTGGTTTGAAAAGCTGTAACTTCCACATTGTTGCAACTTCTGAATAAACCCCATAGAATCCTAAAAATGTAAGCGGTTTGGAAAAATGGATCACACTTTTGCCATTTCTTGCTGCATCCAAAGACTTTCTTCTTGGTGGTGGGGATGCTGCAACTTCCTTGGGTCTCACTTCTGCCCCTCCTGGGTGGGCCATTTAAACAGTTAAATAAGGTCTTCATAAAGGGGACCTCTTGACACGGGTAAAGTTGCTGACTCTATCCTCGTGTTGATGTACACAGCTGCTTCGCTCACAAGACCTGTCATTTTTGCAGATCCCTTGCCACCTGAGACATTGACAGCATCTCAACTCCTCCCAATACTCTTGCAGTGAACTTGCACCCTTCCAACCTGTCATTCATCTCTTCTTTCAAATCACAGCACTCATACATTTGCAATCTAAGTCCCTCCCTTGACTCAATTCTTTCACAGGACTACAGATACAAGAAACACTGATCTCCTTGCTCCCATCAACGCTCACCCCCAGAAGAACCTTCTCCTGTCCTTTCCAGTTCTTCCCACTCAATTCCTCCCTGCACTCCCCCTACTACTGCATTTCTTAACCCTTCTAATAGACTTCCTCCTCTCCCATCATCACTCTAACTTAATGCTCCTGATGATCTCTATTTTTCTGCATCTTCATCCGCTTTATACCTATGAACATGGACTGCCAGAGTATCTATGACCGAAACACAAATCCAAACCAGGCCTCCTTTTCATAACAGAAATGTGGTCAATAGAAGATGCAGCACCTACTCTTCATAAGGCTGTTCCTGCTCAATACCATATACTAACCAGGAACTAAACCTGAAGGACCCCAGCCAGGGAGTGGCATTAAACCTCAAGATTTCCCTTCAAACCACCAGCTTTCTTGCTTGCTTAGCCCTAGAGCATGGATCCAAAATCAGATGCTCACCTTTGCCAACATTCTCCTCTTTGTCCAGTGGTGATCTGTCAAAAAGCAGGAATAAACTAGCCTTCTCTGAAGACTTGCTGTACTCCATAGCAGACATTACACTTAACCACTCTCAACCTATACATTAGTATATATGGTTCAACAAACCTGAATTCTCAAGCCATTTCCCACCTCGCTGACGTCACTATTTGATCTCTAATGCCACCCATTCAGCCAGACATACCTTAGATGCAATCTCCTCTTTCCAAGATCTGTCACCATAACAGAAATCACTGCACCTCTGTTGACCACCGTGATATCAGCATCCACCACCCCACAACCCAGAACATCCCTCTGCAATGAATTTACCAACTATCTCAAAGACCAAGACACAACAGACCATGGAAAATATGTAAATTTATTACACATACATGTCTTGCTAATTCACTACCTTGCACTCAAATGACAACAGTACACCAGTTCTACAGCTAACCAGGTTATTGAACACTACATTTCCCTGAACACCTTTACGTTAATCAGAAACTGAATTGAGAGCAACTAATTCTTTAAAGCAGGAAAGGTAGTAAAAGTTGACAACGGACTGCTTCAAGACGTTAGAAGAAAATGCACAACACGATTGTTGATCTTCACTTTCATCACCACTGCAGACTTTCGGCTCCATCATGATTTTCAAACCTCTACTACGCAGCACTTATTTTCTTAGCAATCTTACCTTCCACAAAACTCTATAAAATCATTGCTGAATTCCAGAATCCTGAACTCGCCACCTTTTGCCTTATCCACTTTAATCCCTGTGTGATGCCCTGGCAACCCATTTCCACTTCAGAGCTGAAGCCCTTGGTGACTACTTGCAGACCATCGATTAACAACTATGGCAGACGTCACTACTCAAACTTGCCCCCTCCCTCCGCCTGCAAGTATGATTGCACCATTTCAAACTGCCCAAAATCAATGATCTCATAGAGCTCAGTCATGTAAGCACTTTAGCAGATCTCTGTCTTCTGCAAGCCCTCTGGAATATTCTCTCTACCATGGCGGCTCACCTAGCCCAAACCGTTACTAACCACAACCGTCACTAACCACCCCCTTTTGTTTAATTACTTCTCAGGTGACCTCATGATGTCACACATCAAACCTATTCACGGTAAGCAAAGCTTCAACCCAGCAGTTTGAGACTTAACCCGTCTTTGGCAAGCACTTTAGCAGATCAGCCTTCACTAAGCTTTCTGCCTTCTTCAAAGAGACCTTTTTCTGACTGTCAAAGGAATCCAACCTAGCCAGAACGCGAAATTGTACATCCGGTTACCATGTTTACCACTTTCGCCATAAAGACCGTCTACAGCATTTCCCCCACACTCTTGGCTGCTGCAGACATCATCTCAGCAGCCATTATCCACCCATTTCAAGGCACTTTAACCCCTTCAGCGCTAATGACAAGGGTAACTCGTCATGGACTTTCCATTGATTTCAATGGAAAGTCAATGGAGCTCATCGAACACCCTTAGCAGCCAAGTGGTTAAAGACTCCCATTTGCAAGATGGATCTCCTTCAAGGCAGTCTATTGTCCACCAAGCCACACATGACATGGACACAAACTTGAAACCTTCTGACGAAGAACACTATGATCTACATTATTTCAGCTTCTGATCTTCTACAAGGTTTGAAGTGTTACCTCGGTGTAATATCATTCAGAGTATAAAAAGACGAACAAAGGGTCTCTCTTCTCCAAGCAAGAAATATATTATGCAGTTATGTTATATGTTTTTGTAAAGCCAAGTTTTCTTTACGCTAGGATAAGCAATTAGAGCCACAGAATTATGATGGAAACAGAAAGGTTTTTAGTCGCTTTCTGAAGTGTATTATGGACGATTCTGAATGGATAGAAAGTGATTACAAATTCCACATTTTTGCGGTGGCGACTGGGGAGACACTGTCACCAATTGGAGTGACATTTTTGTTCTAGGAATATTTAAGAAAAAGAGGCTATGTGCCATTCAAAATCTTTAGCTGTGAGGTTAGGAGATTGTTGGTACATTGCCTAGTGAACAATCATGCCAGCTTTGAAAGAGATCCTTTTACATACAGTAAGTCAATAAAGTTGTCTCAAAATGTGGGGGGGGGGGGAAATATGTTGGGTTTAGAGATAGTCACAAACGAATCTAGCTTCAACATTTTGAATACGTTGGAGATGGTTTATAGTTTTGAGTGGGGCAAGAGGACAACATTACCATAGTATATATTTGATTGGATACTGTCATTTACCAGTGCTGCATGATGACCCTGGTCCACAACAGGAAATATGTTTCCAATCATCTTGAGGTAAAAGAAGAAAATGCTGGCAGTTTTGTTTGTGTTGTGAAGGACAAATGTTAGTTTGGGAACAAGATGAATGCTTAAATTGTGAATTGAGGTGGCAGCAGGTGTGCACAGGTTTGTTTCAGTGGGCCAGGACATAGTACAAGATGTAACTTCTTCTTAAGAGCATTAAAAACCTGACTGTTTCCTAGCACGTGATTTGGCCAAATGACTAGGACCCCACCACCGAACATAGGCTCTCCTCATACCTTATAGATGGATACCAAACGATCTCGCTATGAAGACCAGAGATGATGGTAATAAAGCACCTTTGCAGCCCTCATGCACTAATTTCTGTATTTCACACACAAGTCATGCTATAAGGCATGTATTATACCAGCCAGGCCTGTCCAGTATCACGCATCGGGTGTGACTCTAGCGCATTTCAATGTGGTATCACCGCACCGAAATGCATTGTCACGCATTTTAACGCCAGTGTCTCTGCTGTACCAGCACTGATGCCTGTGCAGGCTCTGCTGCCCGGGCCAGCACTGCATACAAATCAGGTTAACCTCTTGCTGTACAATGTAAGACAGTCCTGCTTGGCGACGCTAAAGAATTGATACGCTCTAAAAATGTTAGAATGCTTTAAGATTGTGAAATATCAGACTATTGAGTTTGGAAAATAACTTGTGGGTTAAAAAAGTGTTAGGGGTACACGAAAATCTGCATTGGTTTGAGAAAAGAAGATTGTCTTTAAGAGAAATGCTCAGTCTTGTTGGGGTGAAAAATGTTTAGAGAAATCAGTAGACTGGTTTCGACGAGCATTGGCAAAGCCTGTAGTTCTTTCCTTTTTTTGGCCTGTGCAGACCTGTTCACTTTGGCAATGCATTTTGTCGATTCTGAACAGCACCTGCAAAAACATTTTTTTAAAGTGTCTGCTACATATACGTTTATAGTGCTGTGGGGGCCTGAGCATTACCAGGCGTGCACTTGCAAATATCACCACAAATGCGGTGGTGGCCATTTTGGTTACTTGCTTTTATTTACCATTCCAGGATGGCATACAACCATCTTAAAGCAATAATATAAAAATATGCAAGAACGAGATTCTGAGGAACGGGGAGTAACAGAGCAGAAAGTGGATGGTGAGTAGGGCAGTCGACACTGTAGTGGGTGGAGAGCAGTAAAGGATCGCGTGGACCATTAGAAGACCAAACTTAAAAAACAAAAACACGAAAAACAAATGGCAGGATGGATAGACCGAGCAATAGATGAGCTGAGGGTGATGGATGGGAGCAAAACCAAACATTGTGGTGGGCATCTGAGAGACACAAGAAAACACATGCACTCCCATGAAGTTCTGATACAAAAATATAAATCGTAGCTAAATGAGTGTGAGCAGTGGAAGGACACAAGTATTCCAATTAAAAGTATGGTAAGCATGGTAAGCAAGCTGTGCACCTGGGAAAGGACAAGCCTATAAAACAAGCATATGCAAGAGCCATTGGCTTTTCCAGTGTGTTTTAGCCATGTTGTACACCAGTGTGGCTCCTGTTCAGCACAGCTAAAGGTTAGTAGCATACAGGTGAGTCGCATGGAGTGTCGTAGAGTGAAGCCGAGTGTTGTGGAGTGGCAGAGTTTGTCGTGTATTGGAGTAGCAGAGTGGAGCAGTGTAGAGTGGCATACACTGCAGTG
Organism: Lissotriton helveticus; assembly: GCF_964261635.1. NCBI lineage: Eukaryota > Metazoa > Chordata > Amphibia > Caudata > Salamandridae > Lissotriton > Lissotriton helveticus. The sequence continues at coordinate 951,176,883 of NC_136061.1, forward strand.
GCATAGTGTAGAGTGGACTGGTGTAGTGTTGCAGAATGCATTGGTATTGAATTTGGCGGCATACAATGCAGTGACATAGAGTGGAGCAAAGGGGCGCAGAGTGGAGCGGTGTCAAATGGATTGGCTAAGAGTGCAGGGCATTGAGTAGAGTGCATTGGAAGGACAGCCATCAAATAAGAAGTAAGGAAATGCAATTGACAACAGAGCCAAACAATAAGCTCCGGCCCATCCAAAGCCCTCTGTAAGTATTGATATTGTCCAAATTAGGTCTTTGACAACACAAAGCTAAAAGCTCTCTGTAAGTGAAATTTAAAGCGCCCGGGTTTAAAATCAGAAGTAAACTTGTTTTCTAAATGCAGGCTTTGCGTAATAAGCACACAAGTTTGCAACAGAGTTCATTTAATTATTATTATTATTTTTTTTAGAAAAGATGCATCCAAAGCTGGTGTGTGGGTTTGGGGAGAAGTTCTCACCTTCTTAGATTCTGCCTTAAGAAGCTTTTAGTTTTAAACAAAGGGATGTTTTTTCCCATAATCTTTAACACCAGATCAACCACAAACATTGAATGAATTAAGGAGTAGCATGTTTTGGTTGCTACCAGAAGACCAACCGCTTCTCTTTCATAGAACTGAGTGTCAAGTTTTGTATCCTTGTCCTTAGTTGCTGGATTGTAAAAAGTATTCAGTCTGCTAAAATGTAATAAACAGACATCAACATGGAAATACATGAATGATTTACCATCATAGTCCTCTTAAAACTTCGCTTATATTCTTTGCTACACTTAAGATTGTTTTGTCTTTTTCTTTGCATCTAGCTGTGTCTAGCATTCAGTGTAGTCGAATGAGAGTTTTCTTGTAGTGGATGGCCCCTACAAGTATTGAGTGTTTTTTTGTGTGTGTGTTTTTGTTGTTTCAAGTAACGTGCTGTTAATACTATTTATGCCTGTTTTGAACTTTATTATCTGCTTTGGCTCTGAAGCTATTTTAGACCATGGCAATGAAGGTTTTGGTGCTTACCAGTTGTTACATCCGTCCCCTCAGCCAAGAGGGTATGTGAACAGCAATATTCCATTTTTTTTATCACACACGATGTACGTATGACATATCGACAAGGTTGCTGTATAGATACTTTGCGGATTCTTAGAATGTTATACTCTTTACTGGAAGAGTTTGCATTGTAGTTGGGCCTAAAGCAATGCCTGACTTTTGAGAGGCATATCCCGCTGGATATAATATGTAAAGTGTATAGTGCAATTACAGAGTAGATCCAAAGCAGATGCCTGGTTTGGTTAAGATATTCTCAGGCATATTTATGGCAAAGCAAGCCAGGGTCTGTTAATTGGATTACAGGGATATAGGAATAATTTAAAATGTACTACAATAGTGGCTCTTTAAATTCTAAATACTGCATTGGCCCGTCTCCTCACTCATAATTCACAACAAACAGCATGTTGGTGCTCAGTCCAAATGCAGTTTGGTCATGGGAATGTGAGTACTGGTGTTGGGTCAGGATATTATTATGCCTGCCAAACATCTGACAGGCCTACAACATTCCTGTAATATGAGGTTGAATGTCCACGAGATAAGTACTCTTTTCAAAAAGAAGCAGGGGAACAGATTATTCAATGTTGGACTATTCATTGTTGGATTTCTTCACCTTTGAAGAGAATAAAAATTCCATCATGTTATCCTTGAATTGGACTCTTGCTGAGAAATGTTTTTCTCCCGGATTATTTGGGATAGCTGCTTTTTGCCTTTCATCCCAAAAGTAAATCAAATGTGAGAGAGTATCTCCACATGTAGAAGCATCTCGATTGCTAACCAGTTGTCAAGCATTTTTTTCCCATCCTTCCAAAATGTTCTTTTCCAGTACTTCCCAAAACATTGGTGCCTAAGGTCATGATCGTCTGGCATCTCTTGATGTCAAAGGAAAATGTGTCCAGATTGCATTCTGGCAATCCAGATTCAACAGGAGTAACGTTAAACCTCGGGAGAATTGGAACCCTGGGCAGTGCCGCTACGGCGCCCATTTCTGCTGGAATGGCTGGATCCAAAACCCTATTACAGAAAACACAGGGTAAATTGCTGATGTCAGCAGCCCGCAGAAACTGGCGGCTGTTTGTTCTGGCAGCTCAACACCCTTCCCCATATATGCTCCTACTCTCCCTCTTGAGACAATACCTGACTCATACACCTGTTACAGAAGAGCGGCATTGGTTGTATTGTAGCTGACTGTACTAAGTAAGTGGGGAAATGTGTTTGTTCACAAGCAGTTGTGCAAATTGAGAGACCCTGGTAGATCATTTCGGATCATTTTCGGAGTGCCACCGTGAATGTTCCTGCTCCACACAACATTGACACAACAATTCCTACAGGTTTGGGGGGGAACGCGTGCACTAAACCCACCACATCCCTGGTATTACAAACGCTGCTGACTCATGGGTGTGGAAAGAAAGCAATCACTGTAATATACAACTCCCTTAGGCTGCCCTTGCCCTGCTGCTGCTACAGCTGCGAGAATATGGGGACACAGCATTGACAACTAACATCTCGGTGAAACAGTGGGCACAGTGTATAGGTTATCCTACGGGTATATCTACTAATGCAAGACTGAAATTCACACAGTTCAATCACCTTCATCACACGTATCTGACTCCACATAGATTATCGCGCATGTTCCCTATTTCCACGACACCTGCCCCAAATGCCTAGCGGATAATGCCACATTCCCTCACATGGTCTGGACGTGCCCCCAAATTGGGACATACTGGCCTAGTATAGCTGTGATACTGGCAGAGGTGACAGGGACCCTGGTGACACCGCAAGCCCCACACTTCATAATCGTCATCACTAAACGTAATGCCCGCCATAAAAATCTTAAAAATATTTTTGAATTTGGCATTAGGTTTGGCAAAACTAAAATTAGCCATGGCCTGGAAGTTGCCAGGGGGCCCCCGGTATACATGCATGGCTCTTAGATCTCTGTAGAGCACTGGTGGCCGTACACGAGATCCAAACAATTAATATCACGCAGTTACACCTGACCACAACAATAAATCCCATGCCATGCAGGATTACCATGCTGCCATAGACTTAAAATTACTCACCACAAATATGGATGCGCACTGAGGCTCACCACTATATGGCGCTTTGACAGAAAGACATTAGGAGCTGAATATCTGCAAATACGCTAGCTCATTGACCAGGCTTACTCATCCGGGCCTATCGAAGAGGGAATCCTAGGCTCCGACTCCGCGTTTGGTCCCTCTCTCATATATATATATATATATATATATATATATATATATATATAGAGTGTTGTTATGTTATGTTATGTTATTTATTCTTTTATATAGCGCAACGGTTACTCAAAAAGAGTGTCCCGGCGCTTTAGGTAAAGAGGGGCTGCTTCGCAATAACATAACACAGTAAAAGAAAATACAGAACTGACAAATAAAAGCAAGGGCTACACAAAATACCTACTGGGTGAACAACCAAGTTTTAAGACCTCTCCTGAATTCAAGAAGACTCGATGCCCCCCTGAGCGGAAGCGGAAGCGAGTTCCACATCTGTGGGGCCAAAAGGCCGAAGGAACGGCCACCCAGGCGCGCTCTCTTCACTCGTGGCACAACCGCCAAGAGTAAGGATTCAGACCTCAAAGAGCGGGCCGGATGGTAAAAGGCCAGTCTCTTTTGGAGGTACTTTGCTCCCACCGCATGGAGAGCCTTATAGGCCAAAGTCATAGCCTTAAAGGCGATCCGTTTGCGGATGGGCAACCAATGCAGCGTCCGCAATAGACCCGCAGCACCGGCACGTCTATTTAGACCATAAATGGCCCTGGCCGCCGCATTCTGCGCGACTTGAAGCCGCTGCAGCAAGTACTCTGGAAGGCCCAGGTACAGAATGTTGGCATAATCCAACCTGGAGCCAATCAGAGCCTGCACAGTCACCTTCCTGTGTTCCTCCGACAAAAGAGGCAAGAACCTCCGCAGCATCTTTAATAGACTGAAACAGGTACCGGTCACCCCAAAGATCTGGGCTTTCATCGTCAGCCCCTTGTCCATCTTGACCCCCAAGTTCTTAGCCATAGGGGAAGAGCAAGACGGAGGAAACATATCGACGGGCCACCAGGCCTGCCAAGCCGGCTCCGAGTCACACCCGAAGAAGAGTACCACAGACTTGTCGGAATTGCACTTGAGGCTGTTCTGTTGGAACCATGCGAACACAGCCCCAAGGCAATCCCGGATACTCTCCCCGTCAAAGTCTGCCCCTCTCTTACAAGAAAAGAGGATGTTGTATTGACATTTACGTATGCTTAGATATCTGCTCGATTTTGCCTCGTGGGTCATGCAATAGCAATACATGTTAGGCACTTAGAGGTACATAACGGACAGTTCTATTGGTTAATGTTCATAAAAGTTGGAAATTATGTATTTGCAGTGCGGATTCATAATACAGTGATTTGATTTACACTATTGTCATCGTCTGGCACCCCACCAAGTGGCATTTGTAAACGAATGTGTAATACTGAACATATTGATGTCAAAGCGTTACATTCGTACAACTTTTCGAAAATGTATAAACATTATACAAAAAAAAAACAAGAGTAATGTTAGTATCCATGCTTCTTGAACTCACTGGTTATAAAGGATATCTAAACTGGTCCGCAGTAGGCCCTGGGGCAAGGGGAGTGGGACAAGAGGGAGAGAAACACTGAATATCTTTGTGCTACCTGTTCTTGCTGCTGTTCTAAACCTGTTTTGCCGAGGCATTGATAGTTTCAACAAGAAATAACCCTTTTAGCAGTTTGGATTACCTTTCAATTCATGATTTCTACAATAGCAAATCATATACCTTGTGACAGTCTCTGTATAGCCACACTGTCAGGTTGGTGAAAACTCTGACTTCCTAGTGCTGAAAGAGAAAACCCACCTTTAGAATACATGCACAAAATAATCTGTACTTTAATATATGTGCATTTATAGATAATTACCATCAGCGCCATGGTATTTAGTATGTGCTCTGAATGATTCTCATTATACAAAATTCTTTAGCTGTAACCTAATGAAAGCGATTTCTTTCCTGCCATATACTTTTTTACGTCCCCACCACTGGCGATACCTGACATAAATCAAACATGATTCAAGTAATCTAACAGTCTGAATTAGTTGAGGATTTGCTAGTTCCGGACATGAATAAGTGCAGTGGAGTTTGTAATCCTAGGAATACTAATATGTAAGCCCAAGCCTAAATCCTTGATCTCCTTAATAGGAATATTTCTGGGAAATAAACAAGTCCTTGATAACTCCTAAAGAAAGTGCAGTGAATTCCAGTCTCTTAGCAATACAATTGTTGATTGCCTCGAAAGCAATGCTCTGAAATATGAGGAGTTTAAACTCCATGCATCTAAAATGGCCACCAGCTTTGTGAGTCTCGAGTCTTGTGGCCTCACGCCAAGCTTAGCTGACACTCAGCATGTAAAGCTGACCTTCTCTGCAGTAGAGCACTTAAGCATTTTTGAAGATTGGAGGAGTTTAGAGCAGGTCATAGATCATGATGGTATATCAGTGTTGTACCTTTTTAAACAGCCTCAAAAGTAGTTTAAGTAATGGAGGCACTATCCCCCTTTTGGTTATTGATTTAAGATGAGAACAGTGATGCAAGGCCTTGATTTCCGGGCAGTGTGTAGTCTTTCAATTGAGGGGGCGGCTGCATTCATTTTCTCTGAGGAACTATATACAGTGTTTCTTATAGGGTAAAGTTCTCCTTTGGATTTCACAAAGTTTTATGAAATCTTGTGGAGCATTCATATAAATCATTATATGTTATTCGTTGATTCGAAGAATTCATCTGAGGCATAAAGAACTCTTCACAGTCCGGATGCTCAGGTGGGAATCTAGTCCTGTTTAGCTGGTACAATACGGTTTCTCTACACAGACAGAAAATACATATTTATAATTGATAGTAATTTATGTAGATTCCTTATCTGAGTGCTGTACCAGGCGCCAGACTGGACCCATAAAGTATTCTTTCCACAGCCATTTTCTGTCACTGGTTTCATGTGACTGCTCAGTATTGACAACCGCTTCTCGCATCTCCATTGAAAATGACCAGTCGGGCTGAATAAAAGTTCCATGTGCACTGATGTCATTCCCATTTGTTTTCTTCATCCCTACTACATACAAGGGCTTAAAGAAAAAAACTGAGTCAAAACAACCATTAATATGTACTTCTCAAACATGACTTATGATAGGAAGGAAGGAACCGCAGGGAGTCATCTGTCCATGAGTAACAAAGTTGACTAAGGCAAGTATCTTGTTCCGCGTGACCCTTGCCCCAAGAAGGTGCCTTTGAGGACCTCAGTTGCCCTCTGAGTAGTGTACTACATTACGACTGTCTCTCTTTAGTAAGTATCATCCACTGTTTGGTTAAATGCAGAGTATCTGGCTATTCAGAGCCTGTCCCAACAGCTGTGAGGTGCAAGGTTGCCACATGGTCTATTCATATACTGCTAGTTATCGCTTTATATTCAGTACTGACCCTAGCACCTGCCTCAGGTTTTTGAAGGCGCTTCGAACTTTGAAAGTCAGATAATGTACTTATAGAGGCTTTGTTTATCTTTGGGTCTTTTCTATACCCTAATTTTGGAAAAACTAGAAAAACACTCTTTACATTTTTTCAGTTGACACCAGATATTCGCTCATCAGTTGGTATGGTCACAGGATCTGCAAGGTCTGCTGTCTTTAAACATAAACCCCGAAAAGTAAGAGACAAAACAAACTGGGCGCACTACACTGTGGCCCTGGGAAAGGAGCAGGATTTAGATGAATTCCGCCTATCGTCATAAAAGGTTATAGACACTTTATAGAGTAAGGGGGCAGCTCAAAAGGAACAAGCCCTCAAGTCTGACATTGAAGCCACAACTTCATCCCACGCAAATACCCAAACGGTACCAAAATAAATGCTTTCAATGCATACAAAGTGGAAGTAAACAGTGCCTCATGAATCTAATGTTTCTGAAGTGAAAGTCTGATTCCAAGTTGCATACGACCTTCAGCTTGAAAAATCATAGATGATTGTGAAGCAACGCTGCTCAATGCATCGAGTTAGCTTATCGGGAAAGTTGTAATTGCATTCAATTTTTAAACACAAAAACTTTGGTGAAGTTCGAAATGCAGATAATGTCTTTAAGATCCATAGTGATTTTATAGTATCTGTAGAAGGTGTTTACAAAGACCCAATATCTGTAGAAATGTACTTTGCATACATACCATTCCTCCATGTTCATGGTTTTCTCCATTTTTAGGGCTGAGACTTCTAGCACAGGTAGGATTTCATCACACCAGTGGTGAGCAGTAAGTGACCTGGCTTTTAATTAACCAAAACCCTAGAGTAATGTATGTGAGTGGGCACAAAGGGTTCATAGATTCACCAGCAGGGCTAAGTATGAATCGGGGGGGTGGAGGGGGGGAGCAGTTTCACAGCAGAAAAACAATACTTTGGTAAACCTCTATTAATCACAGGGCATGCCCACATCATATATATCCACTAAACAATACGTTGCTTGCTTCTGGAGCATATATTTCCTTTCTTAGATGACATTTTAATGAAGACAAATGGCAATACAGCACAATCATTGTAGCAAAGAGTCTTGAATTAGCTGAAGATTATAATTAATGTGCAGGTAATGCATAATCAAACTTCAATTATCCCAGTTGGATTTGGATTACTCTATTAATTTCTGTTTTGCAAGTTTGCTTCACTTTATCATGATTGGGGATGTGGGGAAGGTTAATACTGAGCTGCAAACCATATGCTTAAGAGATAAAGCCCTTAAAGACAGTGTGCCAAAATATAGTATCAAATGGACAGAAGCTAACATTTTTCCAAAGGGACTCACAACTACTCCCACTATTTTAAGTTTCCTCGTCCACTGATGATGGAGCGCACAAATGGCCTGCAAGACCTTAAATCTCACTGTTTTGAGGTATGTCGGGATTCTCTCGTAGGAGTAGTTCCATGATAGTCATAAGCGTTGAATAGTCCCACCCACCTGAGGGGGACCCCGGAGCACTTTTTCCAATATATCTTCTTAAGTGCTGAAGTTAGCCGTTCTTCAGGAAGGCTTAAAGGCACTTAAAGTCATAATGCAGCACCAACATTCTCGCCGTCAATGACTGGCTCAAAGCCGTATAAACGCAATGCTCAACGTCAAGACACACTCGTGACGTTGAGACCTGCTTCACACCGCCAACCGACGTCAAAAGATTCATCAATGTTGAGGGGCTCCGACTCGCTGTTCCCAAGGGGTAGGCGTTCGACGGCAAGATCTGAATGCCGACGAGTTTGGGTGATGCTGAGAAGCTGGTCGGCATTCAGGTCGAGCCTACGTCAACAGGGGTCGACGTCGAGAAGCCAGTCAACGCCAATGAGAGCTCTGCAACCCACCGAAAGTAAAATCTATTCATCATCCGATTCTCGCTCCAGGTCTCCATCTCTGGTAGAGTGACTCTTTTCTCCCATCCGTTATCTTCTCCTCCTGGCTCACCAGCTCCAACAGCTCCTCCAGCACTACCAACATCTCCTCCGGTGGCCCCACAGCCTCCAGTTTTGTCGCCACCAGATCTACCGGCACCTAGCATTCCACCTTCTTCCGTGCCGCAAGTACCTGTTACTCCAGTTCCCAGGAGATCGCGTTCAAGGACACGCCATTGCTCTTGCCAAGGTCACCATTCATCTGGCCGTTCTTCTACTTGGTTACAACACTCGTTCGCATCACAGATCTCACCACAGGTCAAGATCATATTCCCACCGTCATCACCATGGGGATATGTCCTCTTCCACCAGGGACTATTCTCCTACCTTGTTCTTCTATATCTTGTCGAACTTACCTCAACTCCAGGTCTCACCAATTGATGACATCAATTCCTTTCAGGAGGTACTGGCTAGTGGCAAAATTAAATATACCAATGACGGTTCTGACTCCATAGACGCTGGTGATCTTTGAAACACTTCATGAAAGCTCTGCCTCGAGAGCTTTGCTCCCACTAGTGCTGGGTCTTCTTGAGCCAGCCATGAAATTTTTCCCCTCTCCAACTGTAGCGAATTCGGCACCCTCCAGGCTCCAGAAGAAATATTGCAATCCAGGGCATGATCCGCTCTTTCTGCGCATAGATCCTCCACCAGACTCAAGGGTGATATTAGCTGCCCAACAATCTCAAGCTACTTCTCCATCTGCTAGGAGAATAAGAGATTGGACTTGTTAGGCCGCAAGGTCTGCAACATTGCGCCTACATCCAAGAAAGCATCCGGCGCAACAGACGGCCTGGGGAGATACGATCGAGCCTTGTGGGATTCTATCCTCCACTTCTTTGAGAACATTCCAAAAGAACAGCAGGAGGATTTTATGGAACTCTGCCAGGAAGGAGACATGGTCTCTAACCAGATCAGCAGTGCGGCAGCAGATTCCTCGATTCTAGATGCCCACAGTTACTGTCACGGGGTCTCCTCGCGCATACCTGCATGGTTCCTACTGACATAACTGAAGCCTGATGCTCAGCTATGTACTTAGAACATACCTTTTTCGGGTTCTACTCTGTTCCGCTCGCATTCCGATGATAGAATGGGGAGGATGAAGATGGAGAGGGACACTTTGAAAGCTGTGGGACTAGAGAAATCGAAAAAACTGCACAGTTCATTCCGGCCCTAACTCTGTTGTTTCCCTTCTCAGAAGTTTTAAACCCCTCAATGGTAGTTAGGGAGATCACAACAGTGTCAAAATCCTACCAGCCTCCGCGCTGGCAGCAGAGAGGATGTGCTACACAGCAAGCAAACCAAGCGGGCCGGCAACCTATGGCATAAAAACCCTGAATCCTCTCTTCCCCCCTTCCTTTACCCACTTCAGTAAGGGGAAGCATTGCTAATTACTTGGCAGAGTGTCAGCGCATAACAGACGCCTGTCTCTTGAATATTGTCATCTCAGATTTACTGTACCACCATTGTCCATTCCACCAAAGTTTCTTACAGGGTAAAGTTGTCCTTTGGATTCCACACAGTTAGTTGTATGAAATATTGTTCATGACTACCTCTCCACCCTTGCCATCTGCTTGCAACAGGCTGACAGAGGACTAACTTACCTTGATCTGCCAGGAAGTGATGGCTTTCTTGGCAAAGGGAGCCATAAAGCGGGTGCTGATACCAGAGGTAGGCTGTGGATGCTATTCCCGCTACTTTCTGGTGCCCATGAAGGACGGTGGCCTTTTTCCTATCCTAGGCATGCACCCTCTCAATTCTTTCCTCAAGAAGTTCAGAATGTTCATCCTTGCTCAAGTCCTGTCTGCCCTAGACCCAGGAGATTGGATGGTACAGTTGGACTTGCAGGACACACCTTTCCATATTACGGTCCTGCCTGCCAACAGGCGTTACCTGCAGTTCATGGTGGGCCATGAGCACTTTTAGTTTATTGTGCTTCCTTTTGGCCTTGCCAGTGCTCCTTGGGTGTTCACCAAGGTGATGCGATGGTTGCAGCTCATCTGCTGAGATCAGGGTGCCAGTCTTCCCCCTATTTTGATGTCTGGTTTTTGAAAGCCTCCTTGCCAGAGGCTATTGTCTCCCACTTCCAGACCTCCTGCATTCCCTGGGGTTCACTATCAGCATGCCAAAATGACACCTGACTCCCTCTCAGACGCTCCCTTTCATATGAACTATTCTGGTCATGGTACAGTTTTAAGCCTGTCCTCCCCAAAGAGTTCAGGATATTCAGGCTATGATACAGATGTTTCAGTCTCTATCCGGAATTTCAATGAGGCTGACTGGGACTCCTGGTTGTAGCACATGCCCGCTGGCATACGCAAACTCTGCAATGGGCGCAGCTTCAGGGGAATCTCTGACATGGTCCAGATCTTGGAGGAAACTGGAAAAGATCTCCAATGGTGGTTAGTGGCAGACCACTCTACCTTCCCCAACCAGATCTGATGGTGATGACAGATGTGTTACTCCTGGGATGGCCATCTGGGAGAAGTATAGATCATGGGCCTCTGGTCTCTGGCAGAATCCGGACTAGACATCAACCATCTGGAGCTACGGGTAATCCGGCTGAAATTGAAAGCGATTCTGCCCTCCATCAACGCAAGGCTAGTATAGGTTTTCATGGACAGCACTACCGCCATATGGTGCTGCAACAAACCGACTTGGGTGAGGTCATGGACCCTTCTTCAAGAGGCCCTGCATTTCTGGACATGGCATGAATGCTCGGGCTTTTCCCTAGTGGTTCAATCCCTGGCGGGCTCACTGAACGCCAGGGTGGATGAACTCTTCCGAAGAAGCCTAGCGGATCATGAATGGCATCTCTATCCGGAGGTGGTGCAAGGTCTCTTTCAGCAGTGGGGAGAGCCTTAGTAAGATCTGTTTGCCACCACCGAGAACGTGCAATGTTAGCAGTAATGTGAGCTAGAGTTTCCAAGACCGTTTCATTTGCAGATGCTTTTCATCTCAGTTCAGGCCACCTGTTCGCCTTCTTCCCAAACCACTCCTGCCCAGAGTTCTCAAGAGGATCAGGAACAACCAGGCCCAAGTCATCCTTGTGGCTACAGATTGGGCTTGGAGAGTTTGGTATCCTGAGCTGTTGAGCATGGCCATCGGTCCTCCGATCAGGCTGCCCCTACGTGAGGATCTTCTGTCGCAGCAGCAGGGGAGAGTTCTCAACCCAAACCTGTCAACGCTCTACTTTTGTGCATGGAGATTGAGTGGAGAAAGTTGACAGCTGTTGACATTCCATATGAAGTCTGCAATGTTGTTTTAGCAGCCTGGCGTTCCTCTACCAAATGGTATATGCCTGTTGTTGAGGCAGGTTTGTGGCATGGTGTGGAGCGAAAACGGTTGACCCTCTTTCTGCTCCCTTCTCTCAGATTCTTCTCTTTATCCTTTCCCTTGCCCAGCAGGGCCGTTCTGGGCACCTTAAAGTGCTAAATTTATGGTATCTCTGCCTTTCTGCGATTGCTGGACCAGCCATCACTTTTCAAATCACCTATTGTACATATACTTATGAAAGGTTTGAAGCATACCTTTCCTCCTTCGCCCTTTATCATCTCTTAGTGGGATCTTAATCTAGTCCTGTCATTCCTTATGTGCGCTCCCTTAGAGCCCAACTGTCCTCTCAGGCTCCTTACCATCATGACCGCCTTCCTAGTGGCAATAACAGTTGGGTCAGCAAGCTTCAAGCTTTGTCATCCAAACCTCCATAACTCTACATCTTCCCAGACAAGCTGGTTCTTCGCACTAGAGCTTTCTTTCTGCCGAAAGTGGTTACTTCGTTCCATTTAGGCCAGTCCATCACCCTGTGGGCTTTTGTTGCTCAGCCACGTCCCTCTAAAGAAGAGGAGCGGCTCACCGACTGGTTCCAAAAGTAGCATTGCCGTTCTTTCTTGACCGCATGAGAGTTCGAGTTGCATGACCACCTGTTCATGGGGTATGTTGGAGGAGCGAAGAAGGGGAAAGATGTGCAGAAACAGACCATCTCCCAATGGATCGGGCTCTGCATTAAAATTTGCTACACACTGGCCAAGAAGCAACCCCCAGGGGGCTTCCACCAGAGCAAAATCTGCAACCACTGCATTAGTGACCGGTGTCACGGTCCTGGACATCTTCCAGGCAGCACCGTGGGCCTCTCTGTACACGTTCACAGAACACTACTGCCTGGACGGACATTTTGCCAGTTTCGCCCTTTTTGGTGTGAAATTGTTTCGCCGACTCGCCTCCGGAGAGGAATTGCTTGGGTATCTATTCTAAGGTAAGGAATCTGCAGCTAGAAGTCACTCAGATGAAAAAGTTACTCACCTTCGGTAATGCCTTCTCTGGTAAAGTCTCTTTCTGCAGATTCCTTATTGACTCACCAATCCTCCCCACTCAACAAACTGATTTCTAGGGGCAGGGCTTTCCCCATTCAGGGCCCAGTTTTCACACCAGTGGTCCGTGTTCTTCGTGACTTCATGTTCTTCGTGACTTTACGTTCCTGGCATGGAAAGTCATGAAGAAAACTGACGTCAACATCCTGGGGTGATGCCTATATAGGCACCCCAAACATCACTTCCGGTCCGGATGGCACCATGCAGAGCCGAATGACGCCAGCTACCGGTGCGCAGGGGCACTGCTCACAAAATAATTTCTGGATCTGGTCTGATGCCTGCGTATAATTCTAAGGTAAGGCATCTGCGGCTAGATAGTCTCTACGAAATAAGCATTACCAAAGGTAAATAACTTGTTCTTTAGGTCTGGTTTGACTTACCTATTGTTCTTTAAAAGAAACATGGAGTAGGTTTTGGCTCCTCCAGAAGAATATTGTCAGGCAGTTAAAAGTTTAGTGTTTAGTGTATTATTCTCATACAATATGTTGAAATTCAGGAAGGAATTGAAGACCTTACTATTCCCTAGGGGCTAGTTCATCTTTTCTAATCTGGAACTGTAGGATAATCGTTGATTCTTGTCTGAGCGTCAAGATACCCGTAGGGTGATAGCAGCTCTATATAAGAACACAATACAATACAATACAATACAAAACAAAGCAGTATTTTTAAGACGAGTGTAAAAAATATATTGGGCACAATTTTGTAACAATTTGTTGGCTAAATCAAAACATTTCATAAGATTAACCCCTTCCGTGCTCCCGTTGGCCGTCGCGAGCACTACCTGGCTGGTGCTGCGAACGGCTGACGCGGCCCCGCCCACTCATTAGAACTCCTGCACCGCGCCGAAATAACGGCCGTGGTAAACGGGTTAATAATACCAGTATTAAGCCGAAGGCTAATAGAAAGGCTAACAGCCTCTAGAGTTATTTTTATTTTGCATCAATAAAAAGTTGTCACAAGTATAGTCTTCGTAAGTGCCATAGATTTGGGCAGAAGCATAATATGTGCATGATGGTTTTATTTTTATACCCACAAAACGACAGACTGGCTCCCTTGCAAGTTTTGATTCCAAGAACCTTCAAATTCTTAGATAGTTTTATAGATCAGTTGAATATTGTCACCTCATTCTAGTGGTGGTTTGATGTACCATGCCGCCTCCAATTCAGTGTTTGCATTGAAATGCATGCTGGACTGTATTACTCATTAAAAGTAGACTGAATCAACATCTATTATCTCAAATAGGCATTGTATAGGTTAGAGAAAGCAATCTGGTTTTTTTGTGTTGTAGTAGCCCGTGTAAACACTAGCATGCACCAATGCAAATTGCATGTATTAGCACATTAAATCCAGACCTATTTGTTTTAACAATAGTTATCCATCTTGTAGACTTACAATGAAAAGAGTCCTCACCAGGGATAGTAAGCACTATATAAATACTATTACAATTTTTAATTAAATCAGTTTTCTTTTTTTGCAGGATGTTGTTTGGGGGTTGAACTCCTTATTTACGGTAAGGCAATCTGTTATTGTTTGCATGCTTATTGTAGGTCTTTTTTTATTGTAGAGGACAACATAAATTTTCCTTCACCCTTAAAGCATTGAATCCCCACATTTATAAAGCTGCTGTCCCGTGTAGAAATTCCTACTCCATAAGAGAGCTACTTTAGATAAGCATGTATTCATCAAAATTTCTCAGATAGTTTGAGAGCAGACCACTAGCATGCCCAGATGGAACATGTTGGAAAGTCATATCAAAGTGATATAATTCCAAATGTAACATATAAATGCGGACGCAGAAATTTTACAAGGATGTAAGTACAAATGGAGCAGTCCTGAACTATCTTTCTAGTATCCCTCTCCATCTAAGTTCGTGCCAGACAAGCTTTTAAATGCGTTCAGCAGCATATATTGTTTAAAAGCAAAATAGGCCTTGTTTCTGGTTGCGGTTTTGCCAGTCACTAGAAAAATCTAGATTTCTTTTTCCTGAATTTTGTAGAATGGTTGCTATCCACAGACCCTGGTCTACGGATGTCACTCTCCCCACAGCTCTGCGGCGATCTGCTCTGCTTTCTGCCAGCCAACCCTCCATATCAGGGTTCGAACCTCCCCTCAGCCCGCTCCCGCCTGTGTCAACTGCATTTAATTTAATTTTTCTTATCATTCTGCTCTGCTATTTTCAATTTTATTCTGCCTGTGTTTAACGTTTGTTACTGTCTGCCCGCATTCCCTGCCTACTTTCCCGCAGTTTCTTCCTCCTCCCATCCTGCGTCCAAGCCGATCGTCCCTCCCCTACATAGGCTGGCCGCTGCGCGGTCGCGCCTAAGGCAAGCCCGTCTGCGCCCGGACCGCGCCCAGCGCCAGACCCCCTGGCCCAGGTGAACGCCACAACACCCGTCCCCGCTACGACTCCAGCACCCTCCACGCACTCAATTCTGGATGATCCCACACCTGCTGCCTAGCCGTCCCGAAGCGCACCCAAGGTCCCTTCTCCTGCCGGAACTGCAGCTTCACAAGCATCCGGCCCGCCATCTCGCCTACCAAAGAACCCAACCACCTCAGATGCATCCTTCTCAACACCCGCTCCACCCGCAAACACGCCGTGGAACTCTGGGACCTACTAGACCTCGTCACCCCGGACATAGTCTTCCTGATGGAGACCTGGCCGAACCCCGCCTCGGCACACGACATCGCCATAGCCATCCCAGGAGGCTATAAGATCACCCGCAAGGACCGAACTATCAAGTAGGAGGAGTAATCGCCATCGTCCAAAGGAACACTCTCAAAATCTCGACTTACACAGATGACACCCTCAGCACCGCCGAACACCTACACTTCCAGATCCACACCGACCCCAACACCACACTCGGAGGAACCCTCGTCTACAGACCCCCAGGACCACGGCCACAGTACAGCGACTCCATCGCGACCGTGTCAGCGCACACACCCTCGCCTCCATGGACTACATCCTCCTCGGGGACATGAACTTCCACCTCGAAAACAACAATGACCCCAACTCCTCCACCCTGATCGCCAACCTCGGATTCAGAAAACTCGTCACAACACCCACACACTCCGCCGGCCACACACTTGACCCCATCTTCTCCGCAAGCTCCCACGTCTCCTTCAAGCACACCACCGAACTCCACTGGACCGACCATCGCTGCATCCACTTCACCTTCAAGAAACCCACCACGCACCACCACACCCAACAGATGCCTCACCGCTGCTGGAGCAAAGTCGCCGAAGACCAGCTAGCCACCACCCTCGCCCAGAGCCGACCCCACCGCCACCCACAACCTCAGACAGTGGATCAACGACTGTGCCGACACCCTCGCCCCGCTCAAGATGCACCAGAAAGAAAGCCAGCTGGTTCTCCGAAGAGCTCCAGACCTCCAAGCAAACCTGCGGAATGCTGGAGAAGAAATGGATCTACGAACGAACACCAGAAAGCTGCGCAGCCCACAAGAACGCCACCCGCGGACACCACCACCTCATCAGATCCGCCAAAAGGGCCTCCTTTAAAGACCGCCTAGACAACAACACACACAACAGCAAAGAGCTCTTGGACATTGTGAAGGAACTCTCCAACCCCAGCTCCAACACAAACGACATCCTACCATCGCAATACCTGTGCGACTCGTTGGCCACCTTCTTCCACCGCAAGATCAGACATCCATGACAGTGTCAACGCCACGACCACCCCAGCAACCACCCAGACCTCGGTCACCACGACGACCACCAACCACCTGCTGTCAACGACGACGATACCATCAAGATCATGAACACCATCCACTCCGGATCTCCGTCAGACCCCTGCCCACACCACATCTTCAACAAAGCCAGCACCACCATCACACCCAACCATCAACGTCTCCTTTGAGACAGCGACCTTCCTGGAGAGCTGGAAACACACAGAGATCAACGCCCTACTCAAGAAAACCAAGGCGGACCCCAAGGACCTCAAGAACTTCCGACCGATCTCCCTGCTCCCATTCCCGGCGAAGGTCATCGAGAAGACTGTCAACAAACAACTGATCGGCTTCCTCGAGGAGAACAGCATCCTAGACCAGTCCCAATCCAGATTCCGCAGCAACCACAGCACCGAAACTGCCCTCATCGCTGCCACCGATGACATCAGGACCCTGCTAGACAACGGAGAAACCGCGGCGCTCATCCTCCTGGACCTGTCAGCAGCCTTCGACACGGTCTGCCACCGCACCCTACGCACACGCCTCTGACGCCGGGATCCAAGAGAAAGCACTGGACTGGACCACCTCCTTCCTCTCTGGCAGAACACAGAGCGTCCGCCCCCCCCCATCCGCTCCGAACCCACCGAGATCATCTGCGATGTACCCCAGGGCTCTTCCCTCAGCCCAACGCAGTTCAACATCTGCATGGCACCGCTCGCCCACGTCGCCCGACTGTACGACCTCAAAATTATCTCCTACGCCGACGACACCCAGTTGATCCTCTCCCTTACCAAAGACCCCCACACCGCCAAAACCAACATCCACGAAGGAATGAAGGCAGTAGCAGAATGGATGAGGAACAGCCGACTGAAACTGAACTCGGACAAGACGGAGGTCCTCATCCTCGGATCCACCACCTCGGCCTGGGACGACTCCTGGTGGCTGACTGCACTAGGAACAGCTCCAACACCCACCAACCACTCACGCAACCTAGGGGTCATCCTCGACTCATCCCTTTCCATGACGAAGCAGGTCAACACCGCCTCCTCCTCCTGCTTCAACACCCTCCGCATGCTCCGCAGGATCTACAAGTGGATTCCCACCAAAACCAGAAGGACGATCACCCAGACCCGCGTCAGCAGCAGACTGGCCTACGGAAAACGCCCTCTACGCAGGAGCCTCGGCCAAACTCCTGAAACGGCTCCAACACATCCAGAACGCCTCCGCTCGCCTGATCCTCTACGTCCCTCGACGTAGCCACATCACACCACTCCTGAGAGACCTGCACTGGCTCACTATCAACAAGAGGATAACTTTCAAACTCCTCACCCACGCACACAAGGCGCTCCACAACACCGGACCAGCGCACCTCAACAGCCGACTCAGCTTCTACACCCCCATCTGCCTGCTCGGCTCTACAGACCACGCCCTCGACACTGTGCCCCGCACCCGAAGAGTGACCGCCGGCGGCAGATCATTCTCACACCTCGCCGCCAAGACATGGACCACCCTCCCCATCCTCCTACGGCAGACCCAAGACCTACTTCCCTTCAGAGGACTCCTCAAGACCTGGCTCTTCGAACAGTAGCTGCATCCCCTCCCCTAGCGCCTTGAGACCCTCACGGGTATGTAGTGCGCTTTATAAATGCTTTGATTGATTGATTGTTAAAATTGTACTGTCTGAGATGTGTAGTGGGCTAGGCCTGAGCGAGTGAGAGATGGTTTATAAAGATACAAGAACCAATGGGTGTAGTTACATGGGTTTCCTGTCAGTTGCATTATTCCTTCTATTTTTTTTTTTTTTTTTTATCTTGCCTCTTCGTTGCGAGAGAAATTGTTTTCAACATGGGGCTTGGAGCCAGGCTATTGTTTACCATTCAAGGGTGTCATTGTCATTCACATTTTCTGCCTCCTATTGTACAGTGCATGCCATCGTCACTTCCTCTTCTTTCCTCTGGAGCATGGGCCAAATACTTATTGCTTCATCTTGATTATGCCTTCACCACATAAGTGAGACCTATTGACTTTGCCAGTGCTTGTTGTACATAGCTTCTGTGCTTGCTGATGACAAGCATTGCTCAATGCTGAGACCCTTGTGGGCTTTCAAGAGAAATGCCACATTGTCGCCATATTTACCGGGAGACAGCATCATATTTTTGTTTCCTTAATTCTTTCCATAGTTTCCTGTATCTTTGTCTTGGTGTGCGTGCACACATGTGCTCATATTACTTGCCCCCATTGCACATTCAGCTTTGCTTATGCATCCCTTGTCCAAAACTGCCTTCCTCATTACCCTACATGCATTCCCATTGCTTTATGGCCCTTTGGTCAAATTCCGGTCTTGTACATTAATTTTTCAGTGTCTGGTCGCCCTTTGGTCAAATTCCGGTCTTGTACATTAATTTTTCAGTGTCTGTTCTCCTCGCATGTGTCATGATTTTCTGTAGTGCCACCTTTATTACCCTCTACCCCTCATTCTGGTCCAAACTTAAGAGGGATGTCACATGTGAGAACTCTTTTAGATGGTAGTACAGAATTTTCTTGCTAAATGAGCTAATTTCACTATGCCCTGCAATGAGGAATAGAAGATTTGTTATGCTATATAGATGTGGAAATAGGTTCTGACACGAAAGCATCTCTCAACGCTATTTCATAGACAACATTTGAAGAACTGAAAAAGGCTGACTTGATCAGCATTTACAGAAGTCCCAGGTAATTATAGCAAAGAGAAGGGGAGTAGGTAGGGATTTAAACGTATCCGGTATTGGATCTTTCATAGATTCACATGCTTGAATCGTTCTCCACCATTGAAGTAAAACAGTATGTATTAACTTAGCATAGGCTAAAATAGCACTAGGCCATGAAATTCTATAGCCTATCTATCTTTTTTGGAAAAAGGACCCAACTTTTACGTTAGGGCTTACATTCCATTGATAACTGACTTGGATATGTAGCCCTACCTGAGTGTGGTGACTTCATCTCACTACTGTTTTCTTTAACTCGTTTTAGACTAAATCTTTTATATTGGCTCTCAGCAGAACCTCAAGGTTATCATTACATATCAAAAGAGAGGCCATGTTCTTGTGATAATTTCTCAACCCAAGACATCATGAATTTTCTTTTTTTTTTAATCATTTAAGTATCTTGAGGCAGCGCTACATTTTACCATTGCTTAGATGGAAAGGTTTCTTGCAGGTGAAGCCAGCCTTGAGTTATCTGCAAATGTAAAAAACCCCTGTAGTGTGTTTTAATGTGCATTTTTTTTATCAGGTCTGCTAAGAATAAGGAAAAAACGGCGCTCTGCTGAAGGGGGTTGGGGGATCCTCTCTTTTAATGCTTATATTGTCCTCTTAGGATACAATGTGTTTAGGTTATTTTTTTGTCTATTTATGTACCCCATCCAAGTTGTATATATGGTCTCATCTATCCTTTAAAGGGCTGTTTTTAAATCTCATGTTGTTGGAAATGCTGATAAACTAGTAGGCCTCGAGATACAGGGGAAAAAAACCTGGTATTACCATGATTATACTTTTCTTTTATTTTAAAATAATGTTTGGATGGATTAACGGCTGTATACACTGTAAAATTGCATTTTTTTCCCTATTTTACATTTTGTGGCAAACAGTTGCTTTTTATAAACTGATGAATGCTGGTTTATGTCTTTGCTTTTATAGATTTTGATTAATCTGAATAAAGATATTGAACGAAAAAACAGACCAAACTTTAACTATGACCAATCAGGTTGTAGCACCCTCTAGAACACTCCCAAGAGAGGTTGATTTCTTCAGATTTTTACCGCCCATCGTGTTTGAAGGGCGTCTCATTCAGCTCTTCTCAGTTTTTTCATTTGAAAAAGATTTCAACCTTATTACTCTATTATGTCTGACAAAAAAGGCCTTTGTTGTCCATGTAAGGCCTTTGGGAAAAAGAGTTCATGTGGATGACCCACAAAAGGACTGCATGTACTACCTTCATCCCAAGTATGAGGTAAGAGTGCAAGATTTGTCGCACTTTCTCATCAAAACACTGTGAGGGACAGGAAAGGGAGGCTACTTCTGTGGCTTCAGTAAACAAAGACCCAGAAATAATCATATGTGGAGGATAGTAGCACCTCTTTTAGGTCACTCAAAAGACCTAGATCCCATGATGGAGCATCACAGGAGTCCAGAAAATCTGTAAAGGCTTCTCACCAGTCTCACAGCTCCAAGAAAAAGGAGAAGAAAAAACCTTTCTCCATCTGAAAAGGTTAAGGATCGCCCTCATACCTCCTCTGTTGAGCCGTCCACTAAGCATAAACCTGCTTCAAAATCTCTCTCGATGACTTGCGCACCGTTGACACAGATCGTCAATGAACACTACCATCTCGTCATCAAGACGGTGAAAAAGACAACCGCCATTGATGCTCCCATCTTATCAATTCAGATGTCGACAATGTCCCTACCGACACCTCTGTCATCGACCCTGCTGTCCAATCGACGCTTCCGTCGATGACTGCCTAGTCGACGTCTATCCCGTTGACGATTGCTCCAGTGACGTCGGACACCATAGAATGAGATCTACATCCGCTCAAAGATGACCTTGTCAAAGCCACCATCGACGCAGATTAAAGTTTCCAAGGTCACCTGAACCTTTTTATATCCCGAAGTCACTTCACCCTGCAAAGTCTCACCTCTGCCTCCAAGTCACCTGCTGGCCATTAAGGAATCTGGTGACGGTGGTCTGTTTGGTCTAGCCCACAGCCCGTCAGAGCTAACTGCTGAATGTCAGGGAGAAGATGAGGATTATGAGGAGGAAGCACATTAGCAGCAGTACTATTCTCCACCTCCAAGACATTACTTGCCCCACGGTTACTACTCCGACCCTCCAACTCCGCGGTATACTTCTCATCATCCTGCTTACTTGGTACAAGATCTCCATGCCATGCTTACAGATTATCGTAGGTGTTTTTCCGCAACCCCTGGATTGACAAGATGTGCCACCACAATCTGCCACCCTTCCAGCACCTCTAGCTCTGCCAGCAACTCATAGAATGACTCCTACCTCTCATGTAGCAATGCCAGCTAGAGATGATCCATCATCATCTGATGATGGAGAAGAAGGTGAGATACCTGACTCACAACCACCTTTGGGTAAATGGGATTATTACATCGTACCAGCACCATTCCTCACCTCCGCACCATCCTTCCGATTCGCCTCCAGAAGATATCGTAGGTTTCCACACCTTGCACAATCAAAGAAGTACCGAAGAACATTCAGTAAGTCCGTATAGTTCAATAAGAACTGCTTATTCAATAAGATTAACAGTAAAAACTTTTTAGTCCGACAAATTCTTCTTTTCTCAAGGATGATTTTATTCTTTTGAGTATTCAGTATCTTGATCAGTAATAGGACAAAAGGTAGCCGACACGTGTTTCGTCCATTGGACTTTTTCATGGCTGCAGAGAATGTATATATGTCAGTATATAACATAAGTAACAAACTCAAAATCTGAGAGGTATAGAAGTTTACAATAGCAGAGCAAACTCTCAAGGTGAGAAGATTTGAAGGAAAACCCCTGGAGTAGTGTAATTTCTGATTGTCACAAGAAAACATAGAGGCCTAAGGTAAAAAGGGAAAGTGTCTCGTGAGTTTGTGAGCAATACATGCAAAAACCATAATTCCAAGTATGATAGGTTAGACAAGGTAAGGACCGTGGGAGCCCAGAGTGAGTACTTTCAGGATGGCAGACTGTGCAATTTGTGCACCTAATTAAGAAAAAAACTGTGCTCAAGCATTAGAATAAGGTGAAGCATAAGGCGCGGGTACCTCAGCGTGAAAAGCGTGTGATTTATGCACCTACGTTTAAAAAGGACCGTACACAAGCAGTTAAAATGAGGTGAACTAAACAAGTGCAAACAACTCGTGAGATGGGCGTGGGATGCAGAAGGTTTCAAGTATCGGCAATTATGAAAAAGAGAATATTACCTAAATACTCAAAGGGGTCGTGAAGGGCAGTCTTGGGGTGCCCAGTCCGACTCTGAATGAACAGGAGTGATGAGTTGGCTGGAGAAACAGGTGTGTCTCAAAGTAGTCAGTCGTTGAAATGAAGAGTAACATTTATATAGAAGCTGTGAGGCAAAAGGGGGATGAAATGACTTATTGAGTTGAGGGTTTACCAAAATAGATAATAAAGTAACCCAGTCCGCTGGTGGTCATCAAGAGCCAACCGGACAAGTAGAGGCTTCAATAAGCATGGAAGTACTCTGTGGACTGGAAATTAGCCCATAGGCTAAGTCATTGCTACAGCATGAAGAAACAACAATGTTCAGAAAAGAGCCTTACCAAAACGTTTATTGTAGGAAGGTAAGGTCCTTCTGCTTGGTTACCCCACACTTTTTGCCTGGTGTTGCTATGTATTTCTGACTAGTCTGACTGGGGTCCTGCTAATCAGGGACCCAGTCTCTGTGCTTCTTCCCTAAATTGGTAATGGTGAGTACTTAGGTACACCCTAAATTGGCAACCGATGTACACTTATGTACCTAGTATATGGTACTAAGATACCCTGGGCATAGGTACACTGTAGTGTGTTATCTAGGAAACCTGAATCGATATTCCTATTTCATGCCCTTGTCCGGCTATAATCAATAATATCCATACAACGGCATAGTAATCATATCCATAATTCAGTCGTAGCACATGCTGCCACATTAAGCAAGGCTACTTCTCCGGCCCCCTAGTAAAGCACACCAAGTTCTCTAAACAAAACCAAGCCTCCAGCAACCTGGGAAATCCCCCTTGCTATTGTTTTGATTTCGTCCTAGAACTCCTGTAAAGCACTGTAAGAATGGCCAGTTCTTAGTGACATCTTTATTGACGTCTTATGTCCAACCTTACGTCAAACCGGCACCTTTCAGGTATACATATACCAACGTTGCCTTAAGCAAACACACGGTGGTGAATCTGGAGCAGAGCAGCTATTTACTTCCGAGAGCCCAGCTGATGCGAGAGCCCACGGACGCTGCCCCTCCCTTTTGACGCGCTGAGAAAGACGCTGTCTTTTCTCTTGCCGAGAAATCCAGCTCCGGCGTTTCCAGCCTACCTTTGCGGGTTGCTGGGATATCGAGTCCTGAGAGAGAAATACCAGACCTCCTGCTTTCTATTACCCAGGTACGGAGCTGACTAAACCCTTACAGAGAATTCTTGAGTCAGATTCTTGGCAAAACAAACATAACTTAAACTGCTACTTACTTACTCCCTCCCACGTATTAGGCTTAGGTCAGGTACACCGGGGTAGGCGTATTTAGAAGCACCAGTTGAGTACGATTAGTCAATGTATATATGTATGTATATATTTTATCTATTTTAAAGTATCATATGGCTAAGAAACCATATCAATGCTTTTACAGTATTATTTTATAATCCTGCTTTTACTGTATTCACTTTACTTTACTATAAGTATTGCAATTGTAGCAATTAATTTCTCTTGCATGAGGAAGGAGACTGCTCAATAAATAATACCTTTATTGAAAACGCCAGTCTCTCTTTTCTCTGCAATCTGGTGAAACTAAGTACGCACCTTTGACTGAGTGAAATAGCTGTCTTTTGTTTTCACACGACTCTAGAGATATACTCTTAATCAGGGAGAGCAAAGTTGTCATGTTTTATGGTTGTCAGAAACTAAATCCCTTCTTGTCTATCCAGGGAGGTTAAACTCCTCCTCGCTTATTCGAGAAAGTTTCTAGTGACCTCTGAGCTAGCTGGCAAAAACTTAAGTCTAATATAGTCAGTAGAGACCTAGTTAACCTCAGTCCTACGTCTACACTGCTGAATATATTATTCCAATGTGCAGAGCCTATTGGGAATACAGGAACTACACTACATGGCGCCCAACGTTTGGTAAGGCGATAAATCTAACGCAAGACGTTAGAGTAACTCAGTCGTGCTTTTTCACACAGACCCTTTCTCCCGTAAATACTCCAAAGACGTCTGGAGTGGGTCATAGGTTAAAATCCGCCGGAACTTAGTAGGAAGAGATTTCTATGTGTAGTTTTGGTTTATTCAACGTTGAAGGATACAGTGTTCCAAAATATTGTGCACCTAATCTTTGTTTCCTTGAAAACCTGATCTGCAACAAAAACCTTTCTGTCAGTAAAAATGTCAGAAAATGAAGAAGAAAGGGAGACAGCTAGAATAGCAGCTCGACTCCTAGAGGATGACAAAAGTCTCCTACAGAGTGACCCGGATGCTATACTCATTCCGGTCAACATAAGAAAAACTATTACTCTTAAACTTATAGAAAATGGACTGACATCGAGAGGTGGTACAGTCATATTCGTAATTGAGGCACATGAATATCGGCAGACAGAGGTATTCTATTCATGGATAAACTTTCCAGCAGCAAACGCTGTCACACATGAATTCCACTATTTCAAAATAGAGGAACCACCGGATGAGTACACCCCTTTCGAGGAGGTGGAAATCCCATTAAAATACCAAGAGCACCTGCTCTGGTTTAAAGGCGCCCTAAAACATAATAATCACATCACCAGGCTCGGTCCACTAGGTAGACCAGGAGCAACGTGGCCGGTTCTAGCCAGCTACACACCACATCCAGACATTGATAAAATGTCAAGTGAAGAACTCTTAGTTAAAATAAAAGAATTAACACAGGCATATAGAGAGTTGGTTCAATTGGCAACGGAGGATATAACATTCCTCCAGAAATTGAAAGAAACAGATATAGCAGAACAACCATTTGAACTTGCGAGAATCATAGAAAAATGCTATGAAGAACTAGGAAGAGATAGTTTGGGTGGGAAACCAGTAAAACCCCAACTAACTGAAAATCCTGAAAAAATATTAATTACAAATAATTTAAACACTCCAAAAAAGAGCTGGGATGGAAATAAACAATCCACTCCCAAAGAAAAAAGATTCCAGTCCAGAGGAAGGTCTCCTCGGCGGAGAGAAAGATCTCCGGACCAAGGACACAAGTCTCCCCAGAGGGAGCCCTCTGAGAAAAGATACAACCTTAGAAATAGGGATAATCTAAAGAAACCTGATAGATATCAAGATATTGATACACGTCCCTCTCGATCTTTTCAGACTTCCTCGCAGAAATCGGAATGAAGAGGACGGTCAGAACAAAGGGAAGAGCACGTCAAGTCCAAAGACAAAGAACCTGCTCATCAAAGTAAAAAATTACAATTTCCAAGAAAGAAGGTAGCCAGCATTAAAATAGTCAAACATGCTGAGGATACTGAGGACACAGCTGAAGAACGGAGAGTGGGCCCAGACAGTGCTAGACAGCGCAGCAGAAGTGACCATAGCTCGCAAGATCCTGATGAATCATCTGGAGACAGTGGACACAAATGAATACATTCAGGTGGAAACTGCAGATACCAGAGTTAGCAAACCTCATAAAATATACGAGATAACATTACGTATAGAGGGAGATAAGACTAGGAAAGTAAGGGGTCTATTTTGGGATAACCTTTCCAAAGGCTATGACATCCTTTTAGCTGAAAAAGACTGGCCACCAGAGTTTGTCAGGGAGTGCCCTCATGGCGAAGAAATGATTATGCCTGCCTTCTCAAATCACATTCCAATTCATAAAAATATACACTTGCAAGAAAGTGGGCAGTAGCCCAAGCTCCTGCATTATATAAAAATCATGTAGGATGGGGATGAGGACTCTCCTCCTCACAAAATCCAGTTAAAATGTCAACCAACTGCACAAAGGCAGTACCCAATTAAGCAAGAAGCTAAAAAACAGGTCAGGGAGATTTTAGATCAACTTGAATACCAGGGGGTGATTGAAACTTGCACCTCACAAATGAACAATCCTTTGTTTCCTGTCTCCAAGCCAGACGATTCATATCGTCTAGTTTTGGACTACAGACACCTAAACTCATGTTGCAAAACTTTTGCGGTACAAAACTCACATAGTGCAGCACTAATGAATAACATCGTGCGCAAAAAATACAAAACAACATTAGACATCTCTAATGGATTCTTTTGTCAAAACATTGCACCTGAAAGCAGATATTTGACCGCTTTCCCAATAATGGGCTCGCAGAAAAAATTCTGTCGACTCCCACAGGGGTTCAAAAACAGTCCAGGATTATTCTCAGCAAGAGTAACAGAGTTACTACAACTGTATGATGATGAGGCATTATCTTATGTTGATGACATCTATCTAACAGATGATGACTTGGATACTCACTTGAAAAGAGTGAACACCATAATACTTGGGTTCGCAGCAGAGGGTTACAAATTCAACTTTAAAAAATCACGAATTGCCCATCTAACTGTCCTGTTTTTAGGATATGAGTTATCAAGTGAAGGCCAAAGCCTGGCAGACAATTTCTTAGAAAAATGCGCTGTAATCCAAGCACCAAAAACGCTGAAAAACTTACAATCAATTCTAAGTTTCCTGAATTTCGGAAGAACTTACATTCTAAATTATGCAGAGAGGGTTAAACCTCTCTACGAACTAATAAGACCAGAATTTAAACCAATCAATTGGACTCAAAAACACACAGAAATTTTGAGATCATTGCAAACAGACATGTTAGCAAAAACAAAATTGCAAACTCGCGATAATACACGCAACCTTGTAATCCGAGTCATCCCAGGTAGATGCGGATTCACGTACCTGACCTCTAATGAGGGAGAAAAGGTACCAATAGCGTACAAATCACACTTGTACTCACAAGCTGAAAAAACATTCAGTCTTGCGGAAAATGTTGTAAATACGGTTCAAACAGCTGTAGCAAAAGAAAGTGCCCAAGCCCAAGGCAGACGGATTACTGTCTTAACAGCAGAATCAGCCTTCGAGGCATTGACAAGCCCATGTAATTTAACTACCGTGGCATTAGATCCAAAATGGATACAATGGGAAAATTCTCTTGCTACAGAAAAAGTGAAATACTATGTTGACCCGGAAATGAAAAAAATGAAATATCTAACATATGAAAAAGAATATCCTCTGCCTGATGACATTCTGCCCATACAACTTTACGCCTGCGTAATATACACAAACAGTTATGCAGAACCCTCAGTTTGGGGAAAGCAAGCTTATAACGCTACGTGCGAGGTTGTCAAATGCCGGTGGCACGGACGTAAATTGATGTCACTGATAACAATGTCACAATATGTAAAAGACAATTCAGGTCAACAAACTGAATTAATAGCTTTAAATATGGCGCTCGACATTGCCGATCGCGAATTCCCGACACTAATAGTGTGCGATTCGCATTCCTGCGTCAAATCATACAATAATGACTTGCAAAAATGGGTTCAAAACGATTACAAAGATGACACAGGTGCCACAATTAAGCAAAAATCGTTTTGGGAACAAGTAGTTCTTTTGAAGAAAGAACTACAAAAGACTCATGTGATCCATACACTGAGTCATCGGCGTGATGGCGTTCACGCTGCAGGGAATTCATTGGCTGAAACGGCCACAGCGGAAGCAACTAAGCCGGCTTCCGTAGCCACAAAAAAGCGTTCAGAAAAATACATAGAGGGGGAAACCATGCTGGCGGTAAAAACGTCTTCAATAGGCGACTGTGCAGCACTACCCGTGAATTATCCACTCAATTATACATACATAATCGATGCAAACTCCGTTCCTTTTGCTCGAATCCCTGGAGTGGGGGATAGAGTAATTCCAAACACGAACAGGAGACTCTTCTTAATACAAGAAGCACATATGGGATTAGGTCTAAGGCATCAGATGATCAAAGAATCTCTGACAGAATTACAATCAGAATACTGGTGGCCGGGAATGAGCGTGGATAATCACAAATTTGCAAAAAATTGTGAAAACTGCAACAGAGATCGCAGTGGCGAACCAGCCGACATAGTGCCAGAACACCTAATAGAAAGCATAAGGCGATCTATACGCATGATTAAACAGGAAACATGCGTCCCAATGTATATTATTTAAGACTAGATTCACTTAAAATGTGGCCCCAGCGCTCGGCTGACGCCAGAACTGTTATAAAAGATTTGCGAGTCTATATCGGCACATACGCAATTGGCATGCTACATTCTGACCAGGGTCCTGCTTTTAGCTCTCGAGCTTATAAGGAGGCCATGACCAGCATGGGCATTGCATTGCGGTACTCTTGTCACTTCCTTCCTGAGGGAAACGGGATTGTGGAAAGAAAAAACCGAGACATAGAGCAATCTATAACGGCAAAGGTATTAGGTACGGGTACTGGGTGGGTCAAACATTTAACAAGTGTCCAACGTAGTCTTAGCAATCTGCCAAGAAATTCTCTAAATGGTTTGAGTCCGTATGAACTATTGTTCGGGACTAGAATGCATATCCAGGACCTTGATAGTCAGACTTCAGTGGTAGAAGGAAAATGCTTTGATATCAAAGATCGTTTGGCTATTTTACAGGACTTAAATGAAACAAGAAAAGACCTGAGCAACGTAAAGCTAAAACAACAGCCAACAGCCACTGAAGAGAAACCACCTGTCCCAGCAAGGCCTGTCTGGATTCCAAAGATTGGGGATCTGGTCAGAGAGAAGATCGCGGTGAAGAAGGAATTGGGGCCTTCTTACAGAAAAGCAGTACCTGTCTTAGCTGTCAACGGAACAAGATCAGTTGTACTACCGCCCCTTACTGGTAAAAAGGAGAACCGAGTTGTATCCATCGACCTGGTTAAACCACAATCATGTGGCCAATAATAAGTAGTAGGCCAAGTGGACTCCCAAGAAATAGCAGAACGCCAAAGTTTGCTATAAAACAAGAGGTTCAAACTGAGAGACTAATCACATTTGATAAAGCTACAGTGAATGAACAAAGCCATGGAACTTATGCCTCTTAAAACCCAAATTGCAACAGCTCGTCAAGAAACACCTGTCTACAACGATGTAGCCTCAGACTATGCTTATGAAACAAAGAAAATTCCAAAAGCAAATGAAAATCCGGAAGCAATTCCAACAATGGACAGAACTGCATCAGGCTACTTCATCAATTTCGATGACTTTTCTGAGGATCCACGCGAACCTGAGGAACAGCCAACAGAAACAAAGACTTTTAAAGACAAAGCAAAAGAACTCTTTCATCAACTCGAAGAAACCTATCTGATTTCTCCATGGATTGAATTTTGGTTTGTGCTAGGTGTACTTTTCCTCCTGCTTTGGCTCATCATGGTACTGTGTTTGGGACATTTCATTGAGGGAAAATATAGTACAATGGACACAGCAAGTCAGAACATCAACTTGGTCCTAAAGCCACACAAGTCATCCCACATTGAGAAAAGAGAACTATCATCAGTAAATTTCACTGCCAATCCAATACCCGGTGGGGTAGCTTGGGACAAAACAGATTATGAAATTTATGGCCCGGTCGAGCTCTTGAAGTATCCGCATCAATTCAAGGTTTATTAAGTGACTTTGTAAAACCGAGCACATTCTCTGATGATTGGGACTTTGAAAGTATTAATGATATGATGTCAGACTTAGTTATGTCAGCAAAATTTACAGAACATGATTATTTACAGGGTTCATCAAATTATGAACAGATGTACTGCTACAATCACTATGCTAACCATTATTTGCATAAATCTGCTCAACCTAGAAATGTTTTTAATTATAATCAATGGGAACATTGTGCAACTCCACCAAAAGGCAGTTCAAAAACATTTTTTGATAAATTCCCATACTTCTCAGGGTTTAACACAAGTGATGCAGAAACGTTTTATTTCAAACTGTTAAATAAGAAAGGAATGAAAACCATGCTGACAAACACTAAATTAATCTATTCAGAAACATTTTTTGAAAAAATGACTACATTTGGTTTTGATTTTTGGAAAAACAATATTGAAACAAAAACCATCTGGGGTACCAAAGATTGGCAGGTCCAAGGTATAGAATCATTATTTAGAGCCTGCATGATCCCAGAACAAATTATATTCTTGAATGATACCATTCAACAGACAACCTGTCTTGGCCTAGCCAAAATTAAAGACCTAAATAAACCGTCTATTCCAAAACCAACACCTGACAGTAATAGCACTATGGATGTTGAGATAGACGTATCCCATATTTTTAACCAAAACAGAACACATCCTGATTGGAAGAAATAGTTGATCTGGCCCACAGACACAAATAACTGTCAAGATAGATTCCTGAACAAAATACAGTGGTTCAAATTGACCAGGCCAGACCCTAGATACTCCCAGAGACGACAACCAGGGATAGTTACAACATACAGTTTAGGAAAACTCTGCCTCGAATGGCTACAGACATCCACACTGGCAGAAATTAAGCAACACTTGACTTTACTTAAAGAAGGTGCTGACTTGCGTGATTTCATAATGGGACCACGCAAACAGCGTCAAAAACGTTTCATAGCGGCCAGTATATATGTGGTATACAACGAAGCTTGGAAAGAAACACAAATTGAAACAGCAGAAAAAATGAGAGAAATTGACCGTATTAATTTGGAAAAATCACTTTCTGTTGTGGACAATGGGTTAATGACTCTGTCTTCCAGAA
Organism: Lissotriton helveticus; assembly: GCF_964261635.1. Classification (NCBI taxonomy): domain Eukaryota; kingdom Metazoa; phylum Chordata; class Amphibia; order Caudata; family Salamandridae; genus Lissotriton; species Lissotriton helveticus. The sequence goes on from NC_136061.1 coordinate 951,207,972, forward strand.
TATATTCACTGGACAGTATTGTATCATCTGCAATTGATATAATAGGACAGGACTTACTAATGTTACAACATGGTCAGTCCCAATTACGTTCTATTGTACAGCTTGGCTGGACGTTACAAAATCTGTGTTCAGGCTACGTGCCTTGGCGTTTAATCAACACAACGTCATTATTCTCTATCTTTAACCTTACTGATACACAAATCAGCTTGGCACAAAAAGGAGCGGAATATACAATTCGAGCATTGAAAAACTTGAGAGATTACCATTGACAATGTCAGAAAGACCTGTCATTGAATGGATAATACACGGAATCATAACTATTCCGATAACTACTTTCCAATTTAAATACTGCCAAGAGTATATACGAGCAGGCCAGTATGAAAGGTTGGGTAAAGAATACATCAAGTCATCATGGAAATTACCTTACACACACACACATGTTATAGTGAAAAAGGACAGAATGTATTTCTTAGTGGTGATAATTGTAAAAGGTCACTAAGTGGTATACTTCTGTGTCAGGGTATAAACCTACATGGGGCCTGTGAGGGGACTTCAAATAACCTTTCATGCCACCAGCAAGGCACACCTGCAACTCGAATAGAGCCATTTTTTAGACGGCTTTCTAACTGGAGCTACATTCTAATAGTGGACCACAGATTTTGTGGCCTGGTGCCAGGAAAAGCTTATCTAGTAAGCGTTTCTTCCATGGTCACTTGTTGTATGCAAGTATTGTATCCGAACAACACTCCAGACAGGGAGGGAAAAATTTGGCCAATTTTGAATATCTCTTCTATTCGAATTGATACTTTAAGCAGAATGAAGTCTGTACTTCTACAGACGACTGTGCCCTTGACGTCATCAAAAGAAACGTATGATCTTCAAGTTGCAAGGACAACGGCAGAGATACATAAACTTTTATCAACAAATTGCTCCTTACATTTCACGGAAATGCTAAGCCAAATCCTAAACATGTCCGATGCGAATGGTATCCCGCATGTATTTAAGACAATTTTTTCGGGACTTTTAACACCCTTCAAAGCAGTCCTGGGCATCTTTCCTAATTTTGTCCATTCGGTCTTTGGCGGCCTACCACTCCTGTTGGGACTCGTAGCAGACATTTTATTTTTGATTCTCCTGCTTCGTTATGGCAAGCCATGTCAAAGACAAGACTCCAGCAACAATGGAAGAAACGATCCTAGCTATACGCTATCGGGACCGCATAACTAAAGTCCTTGGATTAGCCCGGCTAAGAGATCTGAATACCTGGTTTCTTTCATTCAGACCCATCTGGCAGAATTGTATCTTACCTGTGTTAAGATGTATGCTGTGCGGAGAAGAATTCGTGTTAGACGTCTGTCTCACACTACAATCAGAAGTACCATTGGATACAGATACTTTGCTAAGTCATGCATCGTGTTGTCCCCAGCGGTTACCTATCCTGATGACGGCATTCGTGGAAACTTCACCACTGCGATTAAAGGGTAGTGAAGTGCAAGATGAGAGCAGCATCAACCAGGTAGGACCTTCTGTGAGCAATGCTGATCAATACATCGATGATAGCAATCATTCTCACGACTGCACAGTTGCGGCATTTTCCAACTTGGTCGAACTTTCACCTGAAGCGGTAAACTGCTTTTTTGAAAGTCTGTCTGAAATGATGTTTTCCCCCGAACAAAAAGAATAACTTTTAAGCAACCTAGTACACAGCGTTCCCTGAACTCTGAATTCGGCCTTCAGCTTTGAAAAACAAAAGCTACTGAAAATATTTGGAACTATTTTTTTTTCTCTCTCCCCTGAAAGCGAAATTATTTTTTTCCCCGATTCCAAAATATTTACTTTTCTTTTTGGGCACATGTACTCTGCTTGAAGTAGAACTATTCTTAGAGAACAGAGCTTCTATTTTAGGACCTCTAAAGACAATATATCACGTCTAGCACATTTACAGCAATTGTATTTATATGTGATGGAATGGTCTCGCACCTTTTATTTTTTCTGTATTAAGAACCATTTCATGTGTAAATTTCGCAAATCGTTCATGCTGATATATATATATATGCATACCTTTTTAATGAATGATTACACTGCTTGAAGAGCGTACAGTACCTATAATCATTTTCATGTATTTCGCATACACCATTTCAAATGCAAAAATGTATTTTGGGGTGGGTTGACATACATGTGCACCTTTTATGTTTACTATTGCTTAGTTTTTAGTAATGATGGACATTAATTCGTGGAGTGGGTGTAGTGTGTTATCTAGGAAACCTGAATCGATATTCCTATTTCATGCCCTTGTCCGGCTATAATCAATAATATCCATTCAACGGCATAGTAATCATATCCATAATTCAGCTGTAGCACATGCTGCCACATTAAGCAAGGCTACTTCTCCGGCCCCCTAGTAAAGCACACCGAGTTCTCTAAACAAAACCAAGCCTCCAGCAACCTGGGAAATCCCCCTTGCTATTGTTTTGATTTCGTCCTAGAACTCCTGTAAAGCACTGTAAGAACGGCCAGTTCTTAGTGACATCTTTATTGACGTCTTATGTCCAACCTTACGTCAAACCCGGCACCTTTCAGGTATAAATATACCAACGTTGCCTTAAGCAAACACACGGTGGTGAATCTGGAGCAGAGCAGCTATCTACTTCCGAGAGCCCAGCTGATGCGAGAGCCCACGGACTCTGACCCTCCCTTTTGACGCGCTGAGAAAGACGCTGTCTTTTCTCTTGCCGAGAAATCCAGCTCCGGCGTTTCCAGCCTACCTTGGCGGGTTGCTGGGATATCGAGTCCTGAGAGAGAGATACCAGACCTCCTGCTTTCTATTACCCAGGTACGGAGCTGACTAAACCCTTACAGAGAATTCTTGAGTCAGATTCTTGGCAAAACAAACTTAACTTAAACTGCTACTTACTTACTCCCTCCCACGTATTAGGCTTAGGTCAGGTACACCGGGGTAGGCGTATTTAGAAGCACCAGTTGAGTACGATTAGTCAATGTATATATGTATGTATATATTTTATCTATTTTAAAGTATCATATGGCTAAGAAACTATATCAATGCTTTTACAGTATTATTTTATAATCCTGCTTTTACTGTACGCACTTTACTTTACTATAAGTATTGCAATTGTAGCAATTCATTTCTCTTGCATGAGGAAGGAGACTGCTCAATAAATAATACCTTTATTGAAAACGCCCGTCTCTCTTTTCTCTGCAATCTGGTGAAACTAAGTACGCACCTTTGAAATAGCTGTCTTTTGTTTTCACACGACTCTAGAGACATACTCTTAATCAGGGAGAGCAAAGTTGTCATGTTTTATGGTTGTCAGAAACTAAATCCCTTCTTGTCTATCCAGGGAGGTTAAACTCCTCCTCGCTTATTCGAGAAAGTTTCTAGTGACCTCTGAGCTAGCTGGCAAAAACTTAAGTCTAATATAGTCAGTAGAGACCTAGTTAACCTCAGTCCTACGTCTACACTGCTGAATATATTATTCCAATGTGCAGAGCCTATTGGGAATATAGGAACTACACTACAACACCAGGAGTCCCTCATGGGCTGAAGCATCTTTTATTCCAATCCATGGGAGACCACTCAAATTGTGACTACAGGCCTGCCATTGCAGCCCGTGTAAGCTGGTGCTAGCACCACTTACGACAGATATAAGTTTCCTTGTATCAGAGGTAACTGCACTTAAAACACATAAGTCACCCCTAAGGCAGGCCTTTCAATCCTGAAGGCAGGGTGCTCAGTTAGAAGTATGAGGGTGCCCCTGCATGAGCAGGACACCCCTACAATCCACGGTGTCCATTCTCCTGGGTTGTAAGTGCATCAGCTATTACGCAATGGCTAACTCTAAACTGGCTGTAAGAAACCCTGTCGGGTTTGGTATCCAACATGTTGAATCCTACCCTAACACCGTAAACGATGTTGGAAATAAAGCTCCTCCGAGAGGCCCTCAGTGCGCCTGGTACCAGTCTTCTGGACCAGGACAGCAAACTATGGCTGCTGCCAACCAGAGACACGATTCTGCCCTCCTGGTGATGAGCCAAGCTCGAGCAGGGCAAGGCAGGACAATAGGTTTTTGGTCACTGGGAGGGGTGACCACAGGCAGGACTTAGTGTACTGGGACAGGGTGGGGGCGCTTGCCAGTGCCACTATATTGCTTTGAAGGGCACATTTGGTGCCCTCGTTGCAAACTCCAGGTGGAACTAGTTCAGGGAGCCATTGGCTCCCGCTCCGGGGCAAAACTGGGCAAAGTACTTGGGATTATCCTCCCAAATGTCTAGCCTGTGGGAGGAGCCCCTGAATTGTCCCAACCCTTTTCTTAGGGTACGTAAGGACTTACCTGCGGGTGATTCCTTAGATTCGTCGTGGGACTCATATCAGAAACAACTTAATCTCCAACCGTGTGGGAACTTTGGTTTTCGTTTTGGGAAACAAGACTGCAACTGGGAAGACTGCAGCTGCTCTTAGTCTCATTGTCCTGCCAGTCTTCTGTGTCGTCTGTGCTCCATACAGGTTCTTCTACAGGCCTGTGGACATCCAAGACAACTGAAGGAATCTCCCTTGAAGTCAAGGAGTCACTTCCCTGCATCTGCAGACATCGCAACAAAGCTGACCGATCTGCTGTTCCCAACCTCCTACTGACTCTGAAAGGCTCAGCAACACAGGTGGTGGTTCTGCAACTCCCTCAAGGCCTGCAGTGTCTCCATAGCAAGTTTGAAGCCAGATTACCTTGTCGAAACCACTGGAGCAGTACGTCTGTGGACCATGTCAACTTGCCATTGCCAAGGCTTGTTAACTCTGTGCCAGAGATCTTCGGACTCCAAGAACCTCCAGCATCTTCTGCTACCAAGATCTTTGCCTGCACCGCATCCTCTGCACTGTGGGCCTTCATCATTTGGTGAGCTACTTTAGGTCCTCTTGTAACTCCTGTGCCTCTGGCGCGTGGATCCTCTTGAGGGTCTCCTTTGGCTCCAGTGGGCTCCCCTGCCTGCTCTGGCCTGCTCTGACTTGCCTATCCGTGCTGAGTCACTTGAACCATGTTGGCCCCGACACTGCACCTTTTGAAATGCTACATTGGTTGCCATTGCCGAGGCTTGTTGGTGCCCCTGCCGGACACTAACCCCTTGGCTCTTGACCTCTAACGTGGGACAGCTAGTGAATGGCTCCTGGTCTTCCACAGCATTGCCTGGTCCGCACAGCTGCAACTTCTAGGGTACCGTCCAATCACATGTAGCTCTGGCATCAGTAGGCATTCGTCTCCAATGCCTCCTGGTCACTCCTGAGTGACATAGACTCTGTCCCCTCTGCTTGCAGGTACCTCATCTTGAATCCGCCGTAGGGTTCCAAATAACTTTTTCACCTTCCTCGCCAGCCGCCTTTTTACTGAAGTCCTCCATTGTGGTCTCTGGTGGTTTTTGACTTCACTGCACACCAATACACCCGGCTTCCCAGGTGTAGGTATCCTGGTTCTTGGGGTGTCCATGGGTGGGGTGACTCTCCAACCTTCCATCTTCCACGTCGTTTATTCAGGGTCCTATGGGAAGGGCCCTTCTTTAAAAATGCAACCGGCACTTACTCATTGACTTGTATGGAGTCCGCGGTTGTGTTCCCACTCTGCACACAGCCTCCTTGGGGTCCTGGGTAATTACCTTGGGTGGTTCCTTGGGTCCTTGACTCTTGTACGTCTTCTGGGTCCAGTCTCTAATTGGGTCATGGTTCACATACCACTATTTTAGTATATGGTTTGGTCTCCCTGATATAATCAATCACAATGATGGCATGATGAAATGTTTCAAAAGAAGTATTTATTAGTCTCGACGAAGACAGCTTAACAACCACTCGACCCGGGTTCCAGTCTTGAATGTTCCCCAACCGCCCATTCATGGAACTCTGCCCACAACGAACCCCGAACACAGAATTAAGAATACAGTCAGTCAGTCAAATTAACTTTATTCGATTTGATAAAATCATACAAATTAAGAATACAATACACATCAGAATAATGCATTGCAATACATGTTAAGAACCAACAATTATTAAGCTAGAGAATATAACACACCTCCCCCCTTAATGTTTTTTTAAAAACTACAAAAACAAAAACAATCAAAACCTTACAAAATTTTTCTTTTTTACTGGTACGTTCCTAACTCTACTACTCCTTCTTGGTTCAGAAATTTGCTTGTCAAGAACCTGAGTAGTTTCTAAAGAAACACCCCAATGTTCAACATTTGTATTTTGCTCAACAAGTGGAACAGAGATACGTGGATTTAAATCAGACCCATTAAAATCATAAAAGAAACTAAGAGCACCATCATCCTCTACCTTCTCTGGATGCTTCAGAAGAGATTTCCCCGTTACAGTTTTGGCTTTGTACATGGAAACACGTCTAAAATTCAAAATTTTCCCATCTATGACTCACACAGCCTTGCTAAAAACTTCAATAGGATCAGACCACCTCAACCATCTTTTGCTGTTCAACCCTCCAAGCTTCACTCGTACCAGATCACCCACTTTAACTCTCTGATTTTGTAACTGATGTTTAAACCCATGTTTATTCATTTTTGCTTGTTATTTTTCGGCACGTTTCTCTATCTTGTGAAAAATCTAACTTAAAATTTTGCAACGTATTACTTCCCAACCACCAAGGCATAAGTTTAGAACCAGGCTTCCTACCTCTTAGCATCTCAAATGGAGAACATCCAGTTACAGAATTAGGTGAAATACGATAAGTAAGTAAAGTGGCTCCCAATTCTTTCCTCCAATCAATATTACTCCTAACTGCCAACTGGATAGATTCCTTGATAACTCTGTTGAAACGCTCAACTTGACCATTTCCTTGGGGATTATAATTGGAAACCCTTTTATGCACAATCCCAAACTCCTTCAAAAATAATTCCATTTCCTTGCTAGTGAATTGCGTACCATTATCAGAAACAAGTTCAGAAGGTAAACTTCCCGACAAAACACATTATCAAGAAATTCAATGACCTGTGAAGAAGTAATTTTGTCCACCACTTTAATTTCAGGCCATTTAGAAAAGTAATCTATTAGAACCAATGCAAAAACCTCTTTAGAAGAAGGTAAACACAAAGGACCAATAATATCAATTTCAACTTTTCTCCAAGGCCCATCTGCATACTCAATCGGAGTTATACCAACAGATAAGGGTTTGGCAGATTTATCACTCTTAGCACATGGTTCACATTCGCTAACCCACCTATCAACCATGCTGTCTATAGTGGGCCACCAATAAAATTCTCTCAAACGCCGTTTAGTACAAGACATACCCATGTGTCCTTCATGAGCAATACCCATTAATTTTTTCCTAATGTCAAATGGAGGAACAATTTTGTCACCTCTAGTGACAATATCCTGCAAAAACATCAGTTCATCCTTAATCTTGAAAAACGAACTCAATTCTCCTCACAATTTCCTCTCTTCAGGCCAACCTTTCTGTAAGTATTCAACCACTTTACACAAAACATCATCTTTTTCCATAGCTATTTTCCAATCCTCCTCAGAAACAACTCCAGGATCACCAACTACACATACATCCTCCATATTATAAGCTACATCAACACACTCTTCCCCAATATTACCAGTATCTAAAACTTGTGGCATGGATAACTGAGACATACAATCCGCATGCACATTCATACGACCTGGAATATATTCAACAGTACATTGAAATTCTTGTAAGTTGGCAGCTAGTCTTGCCAAACGTGCTGTCAAAGTCCTTCCACCACCTGCAGTTAACATATTAATGAACGGTTTATGATCCGTTCTCAAACAAAATTTTGTGCCCCAAAGAAATTGCCGAAAGTGCTGTGCAGCCCAGGTGCAAGCCAATAATTCCCTTTCAATGGTGGAATAACTACATTCCGCACCCCATAATGATCTTGATGCATAAGATACAATATGTTCAGGCCCATTACTCTTTTGCATTAAAACAGCACCAAGACCTGTACCACTCGCGTCCACAGCTACAATACATTCTTCACCAACATTAAACGGTGTCAAAAAAGGTGCAGAACAAATCTCTCTTTTGAGTGTAGCAAAGGCCAATTGTTGGTTTTTCCCCCACTCAAATTTGGCATTTTTCTTCAACAGCACTCTAAAATCAAAAACCATCGAAGCATAATTTTTGAATGAATTTACTATAGAATTCAGTCAGACCTAAAAACGAATATAACTGCTCTCTGTTAACTGGTGCAGGTGCTTACGAAATGCTAGCGACATGATTAAGCTTAGGTTTGATACCTTCACAAGATATCTCATGCCCCAGATATTCAACTTTTTCCTGTCTAAATTTGCATTTAGAATATTTAAGAGTTAACCCTTTCTTCTGTATACTTTGCAAAACCATCTTCAAACTATTGTCATGTTCCTCACAATCTTTCCCATAAATTAATGTGTCATCCTGGAAAGCTATTGCCTTTCGAGCAACCTTCTAACACCTCCTTCATAAGTCTCTGGAACACAGACGCAGCACTCGCCAACCCAAAAGGCATCCTTAAAAATTGGTACATACCCTCCGGAGTTATAAATGTAGTTAAACATTTAGAATCTTCATGTAACTTCACCTGGTGATAGGCGCTTGCTAAATCCAAAGTTGAAAATACACCCGCCCCAGATAGTGTGGAAATCAATTAGTGTATATTAGGTAAAGGATGTCTGTCGGTCCAAATTTCCTTGTTAAGGCTGCGGAGATCGACACAAAGACGAAGATCCCCATTGCCTTTAAGTGAAAGAACCACTGGGGAAACCCATGGTATAGGCTCAATTACCTTATTTTTAACTAGCCCTGATAGCATATCTTTCAATTTATCACGATAAGCCAAAGGTACATTACGTACTCTGTGTCTTACCGGAATAGCATTGCTCCTGAGTATGATTTTATGTTTAAAATCTGTATACTCTCCAAGTTTTTAATCAAATACACTAGGATACATTACTTTTATATCATTCACAAATCCTTCATTGGAGTCAGCGACAATGTATACAGATGGAGAAGCATTAGGGTCAAGCTTCATTCCCATTTCCTTCTGATGAGGCCACCCAAGTATTGACACACCTTTAGTTGCTATGTACACTTTACCTCTAGTCCTTCTCCCTTGAAAATTTAAATCTCCCATAAAAAACCTTCTAACTTATTCCTTTGTCCAGTATAGCCACCAGGTCTAATGTCAGGAGATATTAATTCTCTGTTCCCCCACAAATTTTCAAAAACACTTCTACCTATTATGGTGTACCAGGCACAAGAATCCACCATCATTTGTACTTCTTTTCCATCGATGGATACAATACAAGATGGAAAACTCTTAGTATTATCAGAATATACACAGGAAATACTGTTAAACTCACTAAATTGTTCAGATATATTATCAACCTCATCAGTCACGTAGTTTACTTTTTGAGGAGATCTACACATCTTCCTAAAATGCCCTGTTCTCTTACATTTTACACATATTTTGTTCAAAGCAGGGCATCCTTTAAAATTCCCAACATGGTCAAAGCTACCACATCTGTAACAAATTATAAAGTAACGTCTGTTCCCAAATCTGTTATCTCCTGGAATAGGATCCTTTTTACCAAACGTGTTATCTCTGCCCTCAAATTCTTTCCTGAAATGAGTTGCAGGTTTCCTGTAGATTGGTTGATTCTTGACCAAAGATACCTCGGATACAGGATCTTGAATTTTAACCGATATGCTCTGAGACTGACCTCTGATCTCACTAACGAATTTTTCTGATTGTTCAATACCTTTTGCGATGTTAAGAACGGCACTTAGAGATGATTCTGTACCCATCCACAATATCTCTTGTATTTTCTTACTCTTTGTTCTCATCATAATTTGATCTCTTAAAACTTGATCATAATTAATGGTATCAAAGGCACATGAACCAGCTAAAGTTCGCAAAGCAGAAACATAGTTTTCAATTGTTTCATCATCTTTTTGAGCGCGTGAGTAAAACTTGAACCTTTCCATGACTGTATTATTTTTTTCCAAATCTCGTGGTTAATTGCTTAATAGCAATGTCAAACACATTTGTCTCATCAGATCCTACAATTGGAGGTAAGTTCGTAAATTCCTTTATCCCTTGTCCACCCAAACAATGTTTAAACATATCAAGTTTCCTTTTAGCGGAACATCCATCTTCCTCCAGTACCTCTACATAAGCTAAAAACATAGGATACCATAACTCCCATACTATTATGGGTTCCCCTGCTATAGGTAAAAAATGTGGAGGTGCCACAATGGAAGACATTCTTAAAATAAATGTATTAATAAAAACACTATAATATAATACACATAAAACTCTATTAATAGTTACACTATCCTAATAAAATTAATGAATTCTGAAAAGAAAACACTGTTGAAATAGTGAGTGAACCGATTGCTCTAGTTCATAAAACCCATAAACAACCTATCATTCAAACTTGAAGTCTTTTTGAATTATAGAATAAATATCGAAGCATAAGTAAAATGTACTGTATATCGCGAGGTTCTTCTTAGTTCAGTGCGCTACAAACTGTAAAGTTGTTCTGCGTCGGGAAAGTCTTGTAACCATGGAGATCAAACAATTGTGCTAAGATGGCCGCCGTACGTACATGCGTGTGACATCATTGCCCAGCATGCAGAGTTTCATCCAGAATGCTTTGCCCGCACAACGCTGTGGTTGTAACAGAGAACACAACCAGGGCTGACGGAAATTCTACAATGCTCGAGACATTGCCGTTGGTACTAAGGTATGTCGATAGCCCATCAAAATAGTGCTCAAGAATATGCTAGTAAACAATGAAAAAAAATTAGCATCAGGTTCCAAGTAAAATCAGTTGACTGCTAAAATCCAACGTGACCACAGGAAATATCACCGTTCAATTGAACTCGAAGTAAAGCCGTCAAAGTGAACTCTCCAAAGTTATATTAAGACAGGAAATACGAAAATTAAATAAGTCTTCCACGCGATTAAACTGCAGCGGGTGCAATCAAAAGCACATAGAAAAATAGCAATAATCAGCCGCTGGTGCATTTACGCACAAAGATTAAAAAAAAAAATACCTTGAAATGTGAGCGAACACTGCCTTCGGATCCCGCTCGTCGTCAAAATTGTGATATAATCAATCACAATAATGGCATGATGAAATGTTTCAAAAGAAGTATTTATTAGTCTAGACGAAGACAGCTTAACAACCACTCGACCCGGGTTCCAGTCTTGAATGTTCCCCAACCGCCCATCCATGGAACTCTGCCCACAACGAACCCCGAACACAGAATTAAGAATACAATACACATCAGAATAATGCATTGCAATACATGTTAAGAACCAACAATTATTAAGCTAGAGAATATAACACTCCCCCTGGAGACCACTGTGTATTTGTGCTACTTACGTGTTCTGTTATCAAAGTATTGTGTGTATTGTGGTTATATCTTCGGGTGGGAGGTATTGCAATGTGTTAGTGTTCATAATAAATACTTATTTTTATACCTACACTTTGTGGTTCTTTTTCATGTAACCTTCGCCATAAGATTAAGTATTGGTAAAACAAGCTGCTTTACACTCCTTCTGGACTAAGCCTGAAGGATGCCCTCCACAGCTACCACTTAGAGAGCTTTCTATGGTTGTCTAAGACCACTAAAATCACCATAAGAGTTGTCTGGATTAGTGCAGGGTACTACACTTCCATAAGTGAGCACCATATACTAAGCCTCCTACAGGTATGTAGACCGAAATTCCGGTAGGCTGCAGTGGAGAGAGCAGATGGCAATCCGTATGGGAGTATCTGTGGTCGGAACCAGTAAAACAGGGTAGCGGGGGAGGGGGCGTGGAACCAAGATTAAGAAATTGGCCCTGATAAGCCTGGAGAAAGACAAATAAACTATATCTAAATGTGCAAATAAGGGGAAAAAAGTAAACTAATCTGAACAAGAGGGAACCTTTTACCAGAAGTAATTATTCCCGTCCAAGTGGATTGTGGGAGAGTTCCTAGTACATGGTCGGAACCCAGTGCCGAAGTAAAGCGAAACCACGTGTCTGTAGAGGACAGGATAGTCTTACCAAAAACAGTCCCCATAAATGCCAGTGGTGCATTTACAAATGTTATCGGATGTTAAAGCCAAGAGACAAATGCTCTTGTTACAACAGTCAATAACGAGGAGCAAGTAGTAAAGAAATATCATGAGAAATACAATAGAGTAAACTGTAATAATAATAGTATCATGTTAACATGAAGTGAAATGCATGGGTAATAGTGCATAGCAAAACAGTCTGTAATCATAAGTTATGTTACAAAATTCATATTGTTGGCAGCCTAATATAACATACATAATTTGTTAGCAGGCCGATAGTAAGAAACAGCATTATTCCATAACCGTGCTAATGGTACTCATGATATTTGATGGAGTATTATTAAGTTCTAATTAAATCAAATGTGGGGATTGTAGGCATGTATACACACATGCCATAGCTGTTCAATCAGTTTCGAAAACCTGTTGATCTCGGTCTACATTGAGTCCTTTGTCCACGTTCCGTAATTGGATCATCCAACAGCTTTTCAATTGCCTAGGTGCCAGCGTTTTATTGCAACCCCTAGGCATGGGGCCAAGTGTGTCAATGCCATGGAAGGCGATTCTAAGGTTTTCCTTTTGTCCGTGCATTTAATTATAGTGGTCAGCAAAGGGGTTGTTTGTGTTAATGGCGCGCACATGTTCCTGAATGTGATCCTTGAGCTGTCTTATAGTGCTACTGATGTAAATGCATCCGCTTTTACTAATAATACAGTAAGCAGCATATTTGGTATTGCAGTTTATAAATGTAGTGATTTGATGTATTCTGCTCATATTATACTTCAATTTGGTGACCCTGTCTTTATCAAAACAGCAAACATAGCAGTGACAACATTTATGGAAGCCTTTGGGGGGTGCAGGTAACAATGTGTCTGGTGTAGTAGGTTGTGAATAGCTGCAGCAGTGTGTCTGTATGATTGGTCTGCCTCTGCTATGAATCATACTGAGCTTGGTGTTGATAGCCTCCTTGAGTATGTTGTTCATCAGAAGACTATGCCAATGTTTGTGCATTGATTTGTACAGCGCTGTGCTCAACACTGTAAGGTGTGATAAGTGCAAGTTTTTTCTTTAGACTATTTGTAGCCTTCTTTGTCTACTCTTGTTTATAAGTAGGTCTGCACGTTGTACCCTCTGGATCCTATTCTTGGCCTCATTTAAAATGTGGGGAGGGTATCCCCTTATTTTGAATCTTTTTTCAATTGTTTGGCGTTCTGTTGAGTAGTTGAGTCCTGGTTGCAGTCTAATTCTGGTCATTACGCCAAATGGGATAGCTTTAATTTGTGCAGGAGCTGGTGGCATGTAAGATAGCTTTGCATGGCATTTGCTTTCTGTATATTTTAGACCTTCTGGTCTTCCCATCCACAAATAAAGTTGTATCCAAATAGTTTACACTTTGTGTACTGTAGTGGTATGTGAAATTGATGGTAGGAGTTGGTATTCAGAAACTGTATAAAGTGGCAAAGAATATTTGTTTCACCTCACCAGAATAGCAGAACATCATCTATACATTGAGCCCATAGTGAAATGTGTTCCATGTATTTTGTGGGGAGTGGATGGGGAGGGGTGATCGGTCGTCCAAATGTGTTCTTCTCGTAGAGGCCCATGTAGAGATTGGCAAAGGATGGTGGAAATTTCACAGCTCCCATAGCTACACCTTGTGTTTGCTGGTACCTTTCCCCATTGTGTGTGAAGATATTAATTTCTAGTACTAAGGAGATGAGGTACATTGACATAACTGTGTGTTCCAACATGGTGGCATTTCTGATATCCCAAAAATGTTGTATGGCAGTCAAACCTTTCTGTTTAGGAATACATGTGTATAGGGAACAAACATATAAGGTCACTAGAATGTTGCCCTCGGTCCATTCAAAGTCTGATACTTTGCTAAGCAGGTCTTTGGTAACGTTAACATATGAGGGGAGATTGCATACAAAGGGTTACAGGAAAATATCTATATATTCAGGGACCCTTTCTGTGCGATAGCCAATGCCAGAAAATATAGTCACCTGGCTTATGGATTTTGGGCAGGATATATAGCCATGGAGCAGTGGGGGTGGGATTATACAAGTAGCGAAATTCCAAGTCCGTGATCAGACATGTATCCCTCCAGTGATTTAAACTGCACTCAGTTGCTTTATTGGTATAATTAAGAGGGTTCACACTCTATCTTTGGTAAGCTGAGGAATCTGCTAGTTGGCAGTCTATCTAATTAATATAATTCTTTTAGTTCGTGATGACTATGTTGCCGCCCTTATCTGCTTCTTTGATAATTATGTTGGAGTTGGTGGTGAGGAATTGGAGTGCAGATCTTTCTCCTCATGTAATGTTGTCTGATGTGCTTATGGCCTGTACAGTAGTCATCCTCTAATCTGTTTAGTTCTTTAGTCATTTGTTGGTGGAATATATCAATGCCAAACAAGTCTTAAATCTGGACCTCTACTTAAGACCAACATCTGAATCCAGATTTGGATTGATATCTAGATCCGGTAGGATTTCTCAAGTTGGGAGTATCACCCACATCCTGTTCAAGAGACAAGAGCAACTGTACATCACGTATGTCTTTAATCATCATTTCAAAGTCTGTGGCTGTAATAGTAGATGGCACATTGGGAATCCCATTAGTATGGAAAGATTTGAGTTTCTGTATGAATTTGAATAAGTTAATGTGTATGTCCTTAAAGTTGGGAAACGATGTAGGACAAAAGCCTAAACCCTTGCTCAAAACTTCTATTTTGTCATCGTTCAGAATATAGTCAGACACATTTACAACAATAATATCATCCTCTGGTGCTACCCCTTCAGATTCATTAGTTATAATTTCTGTGGGTTGCGTGTGGCCGACCGCGTGGTCACCCCTTCGTTTCCTTTTGGTCCTCCTCTGGTGTCTTACTTTACCCCTTTTTGTTTTCTTATGCTGTTTGTCCTGTGTTTTTTTATTCTGCCTGGTGCCCCTGCAGTATTTCTCCGTTTCTAATAAAAAAGAAATGACTGTAGAGGCACTAGTTTGAATACCTATGGAGGTGGAGAGTCCTTGTTAGCATTGTTCGTAACACTGGGTAAGTCTGTTTCACTTGAGGAAGCAGTTGGCACTGGATCACTAGTAGAGTGATCTGATGTCTCACCCTTGGTATTAATCTTAATGTTATCAAATTTCTTGGCATAAGTAAAAACTCTACCATTTCTGTAGTCATTGTCATCCCTTCTAAGCTTATCCGTATTTTTATCCTTAATATAACGCTGATGTTTCTGCAGGACATCTTCCAAAATCCTATAGTTTTTTTCTTCTGCTTTCGATTTTTTTTTATTTCTACTGTCGCTTTCTAGTTCGCTAATCTCCTTCAACAATTTATCTCTCTTGATGGTTTCATCCCTTATTCCACAACTTAATGGATAGAGCAGCAACCGGATTTCATCTTGCTATGTCGGTGAAACAGTCTGACTGTTTCTTGTATGATTTTATAGACCAGGCAAGAAAATTGATATACTTTATACTGATTGTGGACTACATAAAGGGGAAGGATTTAAGGTTATGAAAAACCCTGCCACAGTAGCGGCTGTCCTCCCTCGCATTGACAGAAAGTACATAGCCCCTGAGGATTTTACTGCATGAATGACAGGACATCCCAAACCTACCTCTGTAATCTCGCAGGCAGGGCAACGTAGGTCAAAAAACCCATCTACTCCAATTTCTGCACCACCTGACAAGGATGACCTCGTCTAGATACTATTGACAAAACATTTTCCACTGTATCAGCGATTACAGTGCATGCACTCAAAGCCTTGGCAATTCTAGGCCGCTATGACCTCCAAATGTGGTCTGATGTCGACTTCATCATCGAGTTGGAGGATAAACGATCAAAGGCAAAGAAAAATATTCTGGAGGGCAAGTGTACTTCATCTGAAATAGATTGTGCCATAGACATCGCCTAAAAAGGTTTCCATCAACTGACCAGCGCAGCTGTGCTAAGGCACAAAGGATGGCTCAAATCAACTGCTTTTAGACTGGAGGTCCTGTCTAAAATATTAGATATGGCACCTGACGGGGGCTCGCTATTTGGCAAACATATTGATAATGCTCTGCTTGCCATTAAGACAGACACTGATACTGCCAAATCCCTTGGTACTCTTCAATATCGCAAAGTACCTCTTAGAGGAGTGTGTGGACACAGTTTCTCCTCTTACAGGGATGGACCCCAGAACTCTTAGCAGTATCAGTCATATTAGCCCCAATACAGACAGGGGTATCAGCAGCAATCATACCGCCAGTTCTCTACAGCAGATTTCTACAAGCAAGGGCTTCGCAGATAACCCACTTCTCCAAGTTGGGAAACAATTACCATGTCCAGGTACTAGCTACTTGATCTTTCCATCCTGTAGGTATGAAGATATTAAATTACCTCCATCAATGGCAAACCTTCACCTTAGACAGCTGAGTATTGAACCATGTCACCTATGGCCATACCCTGGAGTTCACAGAAAAACCTCCAACCAATCCTCCACATGAATGCACCCCCATCTCCCCCCCCCCCCTTCAAGTCTTCACTTATTACGCAAGGAAGCATTCATAAGGCTTACCAAAGGAGCGATAGAAACATCCTGGTTGCTCAAAAAGGGAAAGGTTTCTACTCCCATTTTTTCCTTATCCGCAAGAAATGATGAGAGTGGAGACCTATCCTAGACCTCAGCAAGCTCAACAAATACCTCTGCAAGCAATCCTTACAGATGATAAACCTTTCCAATATTCTTCATAGTCTCAACAGCGTGATTTCATGGCATCTCTAGACTTGGAAGATGCTTACTTCCATATCCCTATCCATCCCAAACACCGCAAATATCTTCGATTCGCAGTAGCTGGTACCCATTACCAATTCGAGGTCCTTTTTTTCGGCCTCAAATCTGCCCCTAATATTTACACCAAGTGCATGGGCCTGCTAGCAGCGGCACTAATGAATCAAGGTCATCAAGTATTTCTTACCTAGACGACTGACTTCAACCCCAGTACAAGCTGACAAAGCAACAAAAGCCTGTTTCGCTTTTTCGCAAACTGGACCTCCCTGTAAATTTGCAAAAGTCCTCCACCAGTCCCAGTCAGACTATGATATTCCTTGGAGCCAATCTAGTCCCAGGGCAGACAAGAGAGGCTAGCATGCTTGGCTCAAAAAATCGCAAAAAAACAGTTCGTTTCTGTGAGACTGTTAAAGTCGCTCCTAGACATGATCTTGTCTGCAATAAGCTTGGCCCCATTGGCACACCTCAAAATTAGGTCATTACTAGAGGAACTGAATACAGTCGGCAAAGTTCTTTGAGGACTTGATCTCCATTACTCTGTGGAGGATACCCACGTTGGCATGGTGCTCCCACAAACCACATATCTCTCAAGGCCTCACGTTCCTACCGCTTGTACCAGATTTCATTATCACCACAGATGCTTCGATGGAGGGCTGGGAGGCCATTTACATGATCTTCAGATCCAAGGAAAGTGGTCCACAAGTCAGAGGTCTCTCCACATCAACAGTTTGGAGCTCAAGGCCATCTTTCTCACCCTGCAGGATTTCTTACCAAGGATCGCCAATTCCTCTGTGCTGTCCGTACCGACAATACAACCACCATGTATTATATCAACAAACAGGGAGGAACTTTATCTCTGATGCTATCTCAGGAAACTTGGGAGCAGTGGGGTTGGCTTTCAGAGCAGGGAATCTCCTTAAAAGCAGAGCATGTTTCTGGAGCTCACAACACGCTTCCGGATACTCTCTGACAGAACAAGGACAGTTTCCACGAGTGGGAACTATACCAACTGCAGCTGAACAAGATGTTCTCATTGTGGGGGAAACCAAAACTAGATCTCTTTGCAACGGACAGCAATGCCAAATGCCAATTTCTTTCGCCAGTCGAATCCCTATCCTAGGATTGTGGGGGGAATATCCTTTTGATGTGCTGGTCCGGGATCTGTGCGTATGCCCCCCTCCCTTCCCACTGATTGCCAAGGTCCTCACCAAGATCAAGATGGAGCACTTCTGTCTCTTATTGATTGTTCCCAAGTGGCTCAGGCAACACTAGTTGCTGTGTAGCATGTGTACATGGTGGTGTTTTCCAAGAGCCCAATCCGAGCAGAAATAATAGGTCTGCCTGGAGGTTTCTCAGGGTTCTTGTGGACCTTCGGGATAAGGTAGAAGACGGGGATTACTGAATGTTCATTTTTAAGGAACTTGAATTCGTCCTGACTCAGTAACCCCGAACTTCTCCAACCCATCAGTTGTGTATAGTAATCCGCTTGTGCTTTTCTGACAGAGCTGCCATCACATCGCTTATAACACAGCAAATCATTCGACTGAAGGTAGGCCTCTTCCATATACAAAGAACGTGGCCACAAAACAACATTGCCCCCTTTGTCTGATTGGCGGATTATGATGTTTTTGTCCGCTTGTAACTTTTTAACCAGATTAACATAGCAGTTGTTTTGTGCTGAATACTTGCGTTTTTCCATCAATGTTGTAACATAAAGATCTTTGATACCCTTGATGGCCAGTTCATGAAAGATGTCAATATTGTCATGCAACAAAAGAGGGGTAAAAGTGGATTTGGGTTTAAATTTTGTGCTGCCTGGAGTCTTTAAAACCAAATGTTCTTCTGAAAAGCCTGAACTCGGGATTTCATTGCGCATTGCTTCCAAATCCTGTATTAGTTCCAAATCATTGACATTCAGGCCAGGTAAAGTGTTAGTTGTTGATGTCTTATTTGCTTCGGGCTGGAATTTGTTGCAAATAAAATGTTTCTGTAGCTTCAATTTGCGGGTGTATTTAAAAAGAACAATCCTGGTTTTTCCATAATTGAAGTTGCTCGCTGGACTATAAGATAGTCCCAGCGAAAGAGTTTGTAATTCTGCCGTAGTGAGTGTAACATTGGTGAGATTGATGATAGAGGACTCATTTGGATCGGGGCTGGATTCCTCTTGAGCTGGACTTACTTGTTT
The DNA here is from genome assembly GCF_964261635.1 of Lissotriton helveticus. Classification (NCBI taxonomy): domain Eukaryota; kingdom Metazoa; phylum Chordata; class Amphibia; order Caudata; family Salamandridae; genus Lissotriton; species Lissotriton helveticus. The sequence goes on from NC_136061.1 coordinate 951,227,025, forward strand.
TGATTCTATCTTTTGTTGGAATAGTTCTTTTTCTTTGGTTTTTCGTTTAGAGCCAGCTTTGCAGCGTTGGCGGCGTTCCGTGTTGTTCCTTTTCCGTCGCTCTGATTGGGTCTTCTGGGACGCAGAGTATCGTGCCTGTCCTGGCGCAGGCAGTCCACCTCTTGCGCCAGCGAGAACCTGGTAAACCCCAATCGGGGGTAATTTCTACTTGCTTCTGTATCCGATTCACTGTCGGGCAAAGAACTTAAGTCAGAAGCAGATGAGACCAGATGCAGCGCTGTTGCAGAGCTTGTACTGGCCAGGGACGCTGGAGGGTCTGAGGGAGTTTTAGCTGCTTTAATGGCATCAAATTCCCTTGGTAGTCCGTTTTATCACGTTGGAATTTGAAAGCCTTCCTCTTTTTGATTATTTCCTCCTCCTTGCGCAATCTAACCATCATCTCTTCTCTAGGTTTCGCACACTCGGCCGCTGCCCCTGAATCCAATGCATCTATCTCGCCATTGAGTTCCTCTACTTGTACCTGTAACGCTGCCCGGTCACTCTCCGCATATTTAACGAGGATGGTGACCAGCCTGTGGAAAAGTAAATTTTGCCATATTCTGTGTCCCTACGTGTTCCCCATCTTATGTTATATGTGCATGATTAATATGCATATGTATTCCCCATGATCGATTAAAAGACGCAATTCTAGTTGTGTCCATCTCTAGTATGCCAGTTTCCAGTTCTCGTGAAAGCTACGAGTATTAGGCCTATGTAAAGTTATGTTGCCACGTTTCACAGTGTGCACGTTATTTCATTGTAAAGTCCCCGTTTCTAGGCCTCAAAAGGGCCCGGACTCAGATTCAGCTCCTGTCTTCTGAACCCTCTCCGAGGAGCGATGCAGCCCCCACCTGTATCCCTGACCCTTCACTTACTTCCTGCCTCACAGTGCCCGGCTCGGCCTGGCTCTGCCTGCCAGTCTGCCAAGAGTATGTTATGATTCTAGTTATCAGTCCAGCCCTCCTTCTCTGCATTCCGAAGCTACTGAATCGCATCAATAGTTCCAGTCATCGTCTAGCCTTTACGTCTCCATGTAAGAGAAATACTGTATTAATGGTCATTTAATATTCCTCAACACGCACTACATGTAGAATAATGCATGCACCAGTCTTAGAGTCAAGTAGCCTTTCCCCTCCTGACTTTTAGTTTCTATCAACATGTTCTCTAAACATCAGATACTAGATAATGTTTAGGTACATGTCGCTCTGACACTCCAGACTTTCGTCTCTTCTTCTAGCACAGAAGTCATAGCCCCCAGCTTCTCCCTAGTAACACGTCATTGCCAGCTTGCGCGCACCACTAGGTCAGAGGTCCCGGCTCTTTAGGTAGCCCCCTCCATGTTTCCGCCCCATTTATGACATATTCTGTTACGTTTACATCACATGTCTATGTATACGCCCTGTTCACGCCTCTTGTTACACCCACTTTATGCCTTATCTTTCGCGACTGCTACAGGCCCTGCCCACTGCTACGCCTATTGTATTGAATACCATGTATTTTGTCTAACTATATATGCTTGTGCACTGTTATTAAAAGTTGCTAGCCATCCCAGATCTTCCTCGTGCAGGTTGTCCTGTTCCTGTCCTTTATGCTGTATTAAACCTGCAAACTCCAGCTACCTCGAATCTTGACTCTTATTTATTGAGCTATCTGTTATTGTATATCTAGTCAAAAATAGTACCGGTAATTAATTATTTATTTACCACTTAATGGCGCCCGAATAGGGACTTGCCCTTTCCCCACGCGCCGGAGAAGCCACGCAAGCCCCCCTGACCCTCTGCAGCCGTGACGGAACCATACCGTGCACGTGCAGATATTTCTGCTTTAAGTATCCCTCAGGCCCACGGAGGAGACGGAGGTTGCGGTCCAGCATCCAGACGAGGCGGTGGAGGAACGCGGCGAGTCCCGACCAGAGCCCAAGCCGAGAGTCCAAGGTCCGAGGTATCCGGAGGCCCACCCGTAACTGAAGTCCGAAGTTCGTAGTCCGTCGTCGTAGCAGTCCAGTCCAGTCCGAGGCCTTCCGTTCTTGCTGCCCGGTGAGTACCGTTGCTGGGGTAGTATCTAGACAGGGTCAATCTAATTGTCTCTGGTCCGTGGGTTTGGGTACACAGATCCAACACGAAGTGTCCACCTAGGTGGATGCGGGTCCTGACGTGTCTCTTTATGAGACCGGTAAGTTTCGTACTGTTTTAGCAGTACATCCAGTCATTCTAGTTTCTGTTCTAGTCAGTTCTGCTCTCGAGAAAATTCATGTGTTCTGCTCTCAGTATTTCAGGTAGTACCTTGTCCGAACTGTTATTTTAAATGTTATTTCAATGTGTTTTCAATGTCGTGGTATGAATGTGTTGTTTTCCAGTAATCATCGTGTTCATTGTGTATTGTATTGAGTCTAGACTCTAGCCCAGTCATGCCTCTATTCTCCAAATTACGTCAGTTAAGAACTAGAAAAGGTCTGTTAGAAGAAGCAGTTCCTGTCCCGCCTAGGGACAGTCCAGGTCATTTTATGTATCAAAAGCATGGCATAAGTGCCATATTATATCTAGATTTATGGGTGGAGTACACCAAGGAATTAGAAGAAAAGTATAGATGGCCCGTATCAGGTACGTGGGATGCCGAGTGCATCATGCGAGTAGAAGAGGCATTATGGAAAAAGAAAGCCAGACAGTCCCAGAAAGATGCCATCGAGTTATGGCGCAAAGAATCTAATAAAAGAACCGAAAAAGAAATCAGAAAGTCAGAATTAAGTAGAGAATCCTCAGAAAGAGCCCAAGAAAGGGAATTAATCAAAATAGGTGAACGAGTTAAAACCGAACAGTCAGACAGACAGAGGAATGCCCTTATTAAGGGTATGTACCCTCTTCTTGCCGAGGGCTTGCCAAAAGCAACCCCGGAGGCATCCAGTAATTTTCCGCCGCCCTTAGTTCCGACCAAGCTACGTCACCAACCGACCGCAGCTGATATTTTTCTCTCGTCCTATTTGGACGACACAGTCCCCGAATATGCTAATCCTGTTCCGCCAGCTCCTGTAAATAACGCAATTCCTGCTCCTCCAGATACCGGGGCACCTGTTACAGCACCCGTTACGGTACCCCCGGTCCAGCCGACATTACAAGTTCCCGCAACATCAGTCACTCTGCCAGCACGAAGAGTATCAGTCGACGATTCCAGTTCAGGGGCCGCGGGAGGAGGTCCTCCTGGAACCCCGCCGCCACACAAACGTGTAACATCAGTCGAGTTACATGAACGTGCGTTACAGCGTACGCCCAAATATCAGTCCATTGCAGAAATCAGGCGAGCTCTTACTGAATGCTGTTATGATCCAGTTCCAGGCGAGGATAGTATGGTTATATATTCCGTGCGTATAAGACAGGTGTCCGAGTATTTGGTCACCCTACCGAATATGAAAGAAGATCTAGACAGAATGTATCGTTTCATTCGTACAGGACAAGATCCAGAAAGTATTGGTGAAGTCATGTCTCTCAGGAAAGCTGAGATTCAGTTCATGCTATTAAAGTTTCTGATCAATTGTTTAATTAGGGAACAAGATTCCCCGACTAAAGATCCGAACGAAATGAAAATTCTGACAAAGTGGAGTGATAATATAGCCGAGGGTAAGCACAAGACACTCAATAGTATAGAGAGTATGTACAAGAAAATACGTAAGGAAATAATAAGGTTACACGAACAACGTAAAGCAGCACAAGTAAGCGAGAAAGAAAATGACTCTCCTACTGAAGAGGTAGAAGATGAGAATCCTTCCAGAATAGCGTATGTAGGTAGAACTAGACTTTCCGACCGACATTCACGTCTAGACTACAAGAAAACTGTTCCTCTTCCAGCACCAGAACAAGGTTCTCTAGAGCAAGTATTTCAAGCTACCGATCACATTCTGAAATCACGTATCGGTTATAGTGAACTTAGTACCATGCATGAACAAGAACTAGCCCGATCAGCAATCCGATGGGCTACTGATTCTACCACTTTTCCAGACGAAATAGTGGCACAAATGTTTCTGAAACTGCCCCCAGCCGAGCAGCGACTGGTGGGTATGTATATGATCCAGCACCTCATTACACTGTGGTCAGCATTCTGATCCAGGTCCGTTACATGATGTTCTGAACGAGTTACTCCAGTATAGATGGAAAGGTCTAGGTACCGACTTAATTAGTATAATTCTAGAACAGCGCCACAAATATAGAACGTTCCTGAATCCGCATTTTGTTCACGTCTCACCCCCAGAAAGTAAACCGTTTTACATAGACAGACAGCATCCGTTACGAGAAGTACACCCAGTTAGGACACCAGCTGGTGAAATGCAACGAGTATTCGTTTACACCCCGATTACAAAGATGGAACTCTTAGAGATGAAGAAGTTAATTCCCTGTCACGATAAAGATCCAGCAGGGTTCCACCGTGAATTAAAAGACATGCTCCGTATGGGAGAATACACGTATCCAGACATTATTAAAATGTTAAAGGTCCTGTTGCCTGCGGGCACATATGAAAAACTCAAGGAAAAAGAATGGGAGGTGGGAGAGAAAAAGATAGATTGGGCAGCTCTAGAAGCTGAAGAAAATACACGTGTACCAGGTACCGGTCTAGGAGGTAAATGTAAAGAACTACCCGAACTGTTAATACAAGTTTTGCCAAGAATACTAGCCACGAAAAAGGAAGACTGGGATGCAATCTCAGCCTGTAAACAGAAACCAGACGAAGATACTAGTGATTTTTATTCTAGGTTTGAGAAATGTTTTAGCATTAACAGTGGTTTGAAGACGAGTAGTGAGTCATACCCTCATCTTTTTGTTACTAAACTAGTCGAGAATTCAAGTCCACAAGTGAAAAATCGAGTTTTGAAAGTCGAAAGTACCTGGCAAGCTAATACTCCGTCCCAAATGCTTCAGATGCTTCAGTATCACCAGAATAGAATCAGAGAAGAGCAAGAACACGAGAGAAGACGTATGAAAGACACAAAAATGAAAGTACTAGTTGCACAATCTGTTCCACAAGACAGTCAGAAGAGGGGTACGAATCAAGCCAGTCATCCTGCAGTTCCTGTTAAAGGGACCTGCAATTATTGTAAACAGCCAGGTCATTTCATAAACGAGTGTGCAGTTCTGAAACACAATATAGCCACTGGTAAGACTAAAGAAAGACCACGTCCGCCTAGACAAGAACAAGTTTCACAGACTTCTCAGTCACCACAGAATGCACCACAGACAGTTACAGCACCGCAGCCTATTGCTGCAACACAGCATGTTACACAGCAGATGTACCAGTATGCACAGTCCGAGTATCCAGAGTACCAGCAGTATTCATGAAACAGCCTAGAGAGGGAGGTAGGCTTGCCTCTCATCGAGATACCTGTAGATCAAGAGGGTCCCTATGTTCACGGTCAAGTATTAGGGAAAGACAGAAAGTTTCTGATTGATACAGGGGCAAGTAGGACTACTATAAGTCATGACGAGGTTCCAGGGGCTCCGCTCTCAGGCTCTAGAAATGTTTCCCTTGGATTTTCAGGAAAGCCCATAGTTAACGAGATTTCTAAACCAGTTACTTTAGAAGTAGGTCCATTGTCCCGAACTACTGACCTGTTACTTACAAAGTCATGTCCAGAAAATTTGTTAGGCATTAAGACACTGAAAGAATTAGGTGCAGTTATTTGTTGCTCCCCAGAAGGAATACGTTTGTTTTTGCGTGACTTCAAGGGTCACTATGTTTTACGTGATTTTGATCCAAGATTATTGAATGTCCCGCAGCATCTATGGGCACAAGGTCCAACTGATGTTGGTTTTATGCAAATCACACCCCATCGTGTGACTCTTAAGGCAGGTGTAGTGTTACCACGAATCAGACAGTACAGATTGCCACCTGAGGCTGTAGCAGCCTTATCCAAAATTATTGACGAGCTCATTGCTCAAGGAGTAGTTGTAGAAACTGACTCCAATGTATGTAACTCTCCTATCATTCCAGTCATGAAACGTACTGATCCAAATGCACCTCCAGTATATCGATTAGTGATTGACCTACGAGAACTTAATAAATTTATCATTCCCCAGTACCCAGTTGTCCCAGATATCTCATCCCTATTGACAGCCATTGATTCTGAAGCTACGTTTTTCACTGTAATAGACCGTAAAAATGCATTTTTCAGTGTCCCGATTCATCCAGACAGCCAGTATCTTTTCGGCTTTTGTTTAAATGGAAGGAGCTATACATTTACACGAGCTCCTCAAGGTTTCACTGAAAGCCCTAGTATTTACAGTCAAGCACTTAAGAGACAACTAGACAATATTCACATGCCAACAGACACTGCCCTGCTCCAGTATGTCGATGATCTACTGATCACAGCCCGTTCTGAACGTGACTGAGAGCGTGCGTCACTTACAGTCCTGTATTTCCTAGCCGAGATGGGGCACAAGGTGTCCCCTTCGAAGCTTCAATTCTGTGTCCAGCAAGTGATCTACTTAGGCCACTTACTGTCCAAGTGGGGTAGGCAGTTGACACCAGACCGTATCCAGTTAATAGCGAGTCTTCCACAGCCCAAGACACAGAAGGAGGTACGTGCTTTTATTGGCCTCACTTCTTACTGCAGACAATGGATTCCTCAGTATGCATTTCTAGCCAAGCCACTGATACAGTTAACGACACAGGAGGCAGCCGTATCGACTGTCCTCCCTTGGACATCTGAACATACACTTAGTTTTAATGAATTAAAGAAAGCCTTATGCCAAGCACCTGTTCTAGCTACACCGAACTACAGTAAGCCTTTTACACTTTTTGTCACAGAACGTAATGGTATTGCATTATCTGTTCTCACACAAGATCAAGCAGGACAGTACAAGCCTTGTGCTTATTTTTCGAGCACATTAGATCCAGTAGCCCAGGCTCTGCCTGCGTGCCTCAAGTCAGTCGCAGCTACAGCTCTAGCTATCAGACAAAGTGATTCCATAGTATTAGGACACTCCCTGACAGTACAAGTTCCACATTCCGTGGAAGTTCTTTTAAACCGAACACAGACTCAGCACTTGACAATTGCACGTTTAACAGGTTATGAACTGACACTGTTCCAGCCACACATAGAAATCAGACGCTGCAACGTTTTAAATCCTGCTACACTGTTACCGTCAGTTACTTCAAATCCTGCCACACATGACTGTGTGGAAGTTATTAACACTATGACTAAGCCAAGACAAGACCTGACAGACATTGCATTACCTGATCCCGACCTGACACTTTATGTGGACGGTTCATGTATGAGAACCAATACAGGGGAACTAGTAGCCGCGTATGCAGTGACTACTGATACTGAAGTTATAGAGACACACCGTATTGACACCCTGTCCGCTCAAGCAGCAGAGCTAGTCGCTCTGACCCAAGCCTGCATACGTGCCAAGAACCTGAAAGTTAACATTTACACAGATTCACGTTATGCATTCGGAGTCGTACACGACTTTGGAGTGCTCTGGCAAGAAAGAGGTTTCATGACTTCTCATGGAACCAAGATTCAGCATGGTCTCCTTATCCAAGCTCTGTTAGATGCAATACATTTACCGACAGCTATCGCTATCATGAAGTGCAAAGCACATACGAAAGTCACTGACATTATTTCTCAAGGTAATGATCTAGCAGATCAAACAGCCAAGCTCACAGCCCAGACTCCAGACATTCCAGTTAACATGACACTGACACACACTCCAGATCCGACTACATGTATGACAGTTAAGGACCCCACTCAAGATGTCATAGATATCCAGTCACATGCTATTCCCGATGAAATCAAGAAATGGTCCGAACAAGGAGGGGTCCAGACAGATCAAGGATGGTTGACGAAGGGAAAAGCCACATGGTTTCTCCCCGACTCAATGGTTCAAGTCATTATCAATACCGCACATAGTCCTGCACATTTAGGAGAAAAAGCCATGTTAGACAGTATCCAGAACATTTGGTTCAACAAGCATTTACGAGCTGCAGCCAAGCAGAAAGTCCGTACCTGTATGATATGTTGTCAGTTCAATCCCGGTAAAAGTGTCCCGGTGGAACAAGGGGGATTCCAGCCTCCTGACCACCCTTTTGAGGTCCTCCAGATGGATTATATCCAGATGGAACGATGTCGAGGTTTCAAGTATGTCCTTGTAGTTGTATGCGCTTTGTCCAGATGGACAGAAGCATATCCAGTTCCAGATTACACAGCCGCGACCACTGCCAAGCAGCTGGTTCGTGAATTTTTCCCCCGTTATGGACTTCCTAGGGTCGTGTATTCAGACAACGGCCAGCCATTCTCATCTGAACTCATGAAGCATGTTTCCCTTCTGTTAGGGTACCAGTGGAAGTTTCATTGTGTACGCCATCCTGAAGCAACAGGTCTCGTAGAGAGACATAATCAGACCCTAAAAATACGCATCGCCAAAGTCTGTAAAGAGAAAGGTGTAGACTGGCTGGTAGCTCTGCCAGTCGCTCTGTTCTATATGCGCATGGTTGCACATTGCAGATCAGGTCTGTCCCCTTATGAGGTCGTATTCGGCCGCCCCCCGAACATGTGGGGTACACCTAGACCCCGAAGTATTACAGATGTTTCCAGTAATATGCTGACAGATTACCTAGCTTCCTTGATGTCTGCCCTACACTCTTGTCGTTCACAGGTTGCCGCCGCATTTCCAGACAATACCGAGGTGAAACCGCATGAGGTCATTCCAGGAGACCTCGTGCTAGTAAGGAACTTTGATCGTTCAAGTCCACTGGAGCCTCGTTGGAAGGAGCCGAGACTAGTCCTTCTGACCACCCGTACGGCCGTGAAGTTGGAGGGCCGCAAAGGTTGGGTCCATCTGTCGCATGTCAAGAAATTTCATGAACTCCGTGATAAAACTTTTGCCAAGAACATTTCCAAGGACTGTTCCATCATTAAAGACTGTCTGAATCCAGACTCTAAATCAGACATTAACACAAATCCAGAACTGAAAGTTCCTCTGTTTGAGAAAACTCCGCAGCAGGAGTATAAGTTAAAGCTCCGGTCTAGTAAAATAAGTCAGCCAGTTTAATTGTCTAAGTCCCCCTCGGGTGAAACGGTTAGACAGGTCCCTGACATGTATGAGATAGACCCCCATAGTGAGAGAGTTAGTCAAAACTCTATCAGATGTATCGTTTTTCTAAGTTTTATATTGTTTCTAAGTTTGATGGTTACCTGCACAAGTTATGCATTGCATTTATGTTTTCCAATTTCTCATGTAAATACGTTTTCTAATGCTACAGTAGAGCACACATTTAGTGATCTGCCTCCTCACGAGTTATCCTATCGTCTTGCTATGAGAAATAACACATTCATCAGAATGTTACACTATTCACACCAGACCAGCAATGCTACCAATTGTTGGGTGTGTGGTCGACTCCCTCCTTTCCAGACACCGAAGGGAGTTCTGCCACTCTTTCCTTATCCGTTTTCACATAATGGTTCGTGTGGAGCATGGTCCACGTTAACGTCATCCACAACTGATATGTCCCTTCTGAATAGAACATGTTTTCCCAGACAAGCAAGGTCTCACCCATAGAACAGGGTTAGATCTAGAAAATGAAGTATATGATTTAGGTAATTATTCTTCGAATTTCATGGTCCTGAATGTTCAGTCCGATACTACTCCAGATCTACCTGCTATTTCAGTACTGCCAGTCAAAGGCGAATTATGTGTCAGAAATAATGGTTCCGCACATGTAGGACATAGTGATTGTACTACTACTGTCGAGTATAGTGACAGTGGGAAATCTATTTTCAAGGCCTCACGTCATTCTTATTTTGTTTGTGGTCAGACCGCATATGTTCGTCTGCCCCTCGACTGGGATGGTACATGTTACATTGCCTTCCTACTGCCACCAGTTTTTCTAGCCCCATCTGATTATCATAGAAACACACATCTAGTACACGTCAGACCTAGAAGGGAGATCGAGTCCCCAATTGTCGATCAAACTGAAACTGCTCTAGAACAGTATACAGACTTCAATAGAGGTTTCTTCTTCTTTATAGGACCTATCCAGAATAGTAAGTTAATTCGTAGATTAACCAGAACCCTTGAAGCAGTAGTGAATGAGACTACTTCTGCTCTAGGTAACTTAACTGAAGAGCAATCTGCTATGAGATTTGTCGTGCTCCAAAATCGTCTCGTTCTTGACGTCATACTGGCCGATAGAGGAGGAGCATGTAGAGTCATCGGATCTAGTTGCTGCATTTTCATTCCTAATAAGATTGCCCACCAGTTACACCAGAATCCAGGCACCTGGACATGGTCCGGTTGGCTCTGGAGTATAATTTCTGCCTGGGGATGGAAAATATTGTCATTTCTAGGTATTGCAGTAATGATCATTTTCAGTTGCTGCCTCTGTTTACAATGTGGCCCTGCGATTTGCGGCATTTGTGCTACATCCTGTATTCCTAGTCTAAGTCCCCGTCCTAAGTCCCGTTCCAAGACAATTCGAGACGAGCAAATGATACTGTATGAAATGATAGATGGTATCATGAATATTGATGTTTCCTGATGGAAACGTAGTGACAAGGAGGGAATGTGGAAAAGTAAATTTTGCCATATTCTGTGTCCCTACGTGTTCCCCATCTTATGTTATATGTGCATGATTAATATGCATATGTATTCCCCATGATCGATTAAAAGACGCAATTCTAGTTGTGTCCATCTCTAGTATGCCAGTTTCCAGTTCTCGTGAAAGCTACGAGTATTAGGCCTATGTAAAGTTATGTTGCCACGTTTCACAGTGTGCACGTTATTTCATTGTAAAGTCCCCGTTTCTAGGCCTCAAAAGGGCCCGGACTCAGATTAAGCTCCTGTCTTCTGAACCCTCTCCGAGGAGCGATGCAGCCCCCACCTGTATCCCTGACCCTTCACTTACTTCCTGCCTCACAGTGCCCGGCTCGGCCTGGCTCTGCCTGCCAGTCTGCCAAGAGTATGTTATGATTCTAGTTATCAGTCCAGCCCTCCTTCTCTGCATTCCGAAGCTACTGAATCGCATCAATAGTTCCAGTCATCGTCTAGCCTTTACGTCTCCATGTAAGAGAAATACTGTATTAATGGTCATTTAATATTCCTCAACACGCACTACATGTAGAATAATGCATGCACCAGTCTTAGAGTCAAGTAGCCTTTCCCCTCCTGACTTTTAGTTTCTATCAACATGTTCTCTAAACATCAGATACTAGATAATGTTTAGGTACATGTCGCTCTGACACTCCAGACTTTCGTCTCTTCTTCTAGCACAGAAGTCATAGCCCCCAGCTTCTCCCTAGTAACACGTCATTGCCAGCTTGCGCGCACCACTAGGTCAGAGGTCCCGGCTCTTTAGGTAGCCCCCTCCATGTTTCCGCCCCATTTATGACATATTCTGTTACGTTTACATCACATGTCTATGTATACGCCCTGTTCACGCCTCTTGTTACACCCACTTTATGCCTTATCTTTCGCGACTGCTACAGGCCCTGCCCACTGCTACGCCTATTGTATTGAATACCATGTATTTTGTCTAACTATATATGCTTGTGCACTGTTATTAAAAGTTGCTAGCCATCCCAGATCTTCCTCGTGCAGGTTGTCCTGTTCCTGTCCTTTATGCTGTATTAAACCTGCAAACTCCAGCTACCTCGAATCTTGACTCTTATTTATTGAGCTATCTGTTATTGTATATCTAGTCAAAAATAGTACCGGTAATTAATTATTTATTTACCACAAGCCTACGTGAGGAATCTAGGTTGCATTCCGCCCACTCTCAGAGCATATTGGGGTCCGGTAGCTCATAACTGGGGGCTAGCATGATCCTTAATCCTCGGGGAATCCGACCCACCTCCAAGTATCTGCTCAAAGAGCTTGCTTGCTCTCTTTTCATGAGCTTTTCCAGCTTTTTGAATATATATATATTCTCATATACATACACAACTATTTCTGCAGAGCTGTTGCGTGACAAACAGGCATACGTTCACATGTCATTATTGCCTGGATACCACAGTGAACAATGATGCAGCAGTAGTGCAATCAGTCTTTCAATGAGGTGAGCACAGTATCTATCTATCTATCTATCGATCTCGGCCCCAGTGTGCAGGAAACGAACAACCGCTAAACATCAAGTTCACTCTCCGAAGAAAGGGGCGTCTTTTTGTAACCGGACCTGCCAAGCCTGGGGTGGCTTGCTTCACCTCCTTTTTCCAGTGGGACCCTGCCAGCTGTCTCCCCCCGCCGCCGCAGCCTCTGACACCGTGCTGCGGCCGCCGAGCGGGGGAGACTACAATCCCTGGCGTGCTTTGCGTCAGGAAGCCGCGAGAGCAAACTTCCGCGCCTGGAGGCGCTTCAAATTCCCTCACCAGTCCCGCGTTGCGGGAGCGCCGGACAAAGCCCGGGAAAAGGGCGGGCCCTCTGTGGCCCTCAGAGGCATGAGGAGGATGGGATGGGTCACCCCCCTTCAATTGCCGCCTGTATGTTCAATGCAAAACGAGAGGTAACTTAGTACTACAAATCCATTAAATTGACTCATCATATTTTCGTTTTTTTTCTTTTTTTCTCAGTATCCTCTACTGGTCTACCCTGTTTACCTCCCTGCTGTTAGACTATTGGAGTACGTGCATTGTTGCTTAGCCCTCTGTCATATATATATTTCCATGAAGTTAACTACATCATGACAGATAAAGGGCCTCGCACGAACAACATACCCCAGGGGGGCCAACGGAAAGGGACATTGGACAATTATCTAATCAAGACCACATCGGCTATCGAGTCCGTCGTAGAAAGAGTAGAAAAGAGTCTCTGTATAGAATCCACATCTAGCAACCACTCAGCTATGGAGCCATCAGACCAAACACAAAAATTTTCTTTACTGGATGAACTAAATATGCTCTGTAAAACCGTGTATACTAATGTTGGGAACGAGAATGACTCAGCAAATGCTTCTGTAGGTGCATTGCGAAATACTAGCCCCCAGCCTATTACCACATTTCAACTAAACTTAAGTCATCCTTGTTCCCCTTCTCTATCTACACCTACAGATAGTATACAACCGCTAGTAAATGTTCAGCCACCCTATCCAAATAGAAAGCGCAAAGGGCCTAAACAGAGGGATAGATCAGCTAAAGTACAAATATTATATCAAAGTCCCCCTTCAGGAACTAACAACACCCTTAAAACACCAGAGCTACGTTCAAATCTGGAGCTGACTGTAAATACCGCAACATCTGAACTATTCGTCCAAATTGACGTCCTGGTTAGGTCTCTAATTTCCCCACTGGTAAAAAGAATTGAGGCAATAGGGGAAAAGCTCTGTTCTATAGAGGAATCTATCGGGGCAAACCTAACGATCTCTAAAAGAACTGATCGAAAGAATCAAGTCGAGACCCTAGTGACTACTGATATTCCCATCCTCCCTGTACAAAGTAATACTATTCAAACTCATGTATTTGCCCCCAATATATCTAAAACATTAGTCATACCAAATCCTTCGATAGCCCAGATTCCTGCATCCAGAGATGGCCAGATTAAACCACTCACGGTGAAAAAGGGGAGGTCCCAAATCTATGGTAATACGCAAAGAAGGGCTAAACATATAGATTTACCACCGGAGGCTGCACCCTTTGTGTCCATCCTCTCGGGTGTCCCCGAGCTAACTAATGGTAAAATTGAAAGACCAGCAGTCCTGGGAAATAAGGTGTCTTTCTGGTTGACAAATAATAGACCCTTACCACCCAATATCGACGAAACGATCTTAAATGTTAGAAGGGTAGGGTGGTTGGGACCCATCCCCAAGGACATATCGGGAGACCTGGTTTTGGTCAACTTCAGGGACCCTCGAGTCATCAAACATTTTCGATGTTGGCAGCCACAAATGGGTGATGGCTCAATCGGAATATGGGAACTGCATGATTTTTATTCAAGGACTACATATATGCCCCATGCAAGATCACACAAATAAAATAACTTTGGGATGGGTAGTTATTGTCCTGGATTTAGCAAACACATACCATCTACCTATAACCTATAACCCATAACCGATTTCCTTTACTCTAAGGCTTAGATCTGGATCCCTGTCGTGTTAAACCCGTGCACAGAATGGGCTTTCTTAAGCAACTGAAATTGATATTGACTTACATTAAGTCCATGGATGGTCTTTACCAAAGGATAACTTATGTACTTTTTTCCCTTATACCCTTTGAAGGACATCTGCTTTATTTTTTAAATATGTCACTATAACATGTAAATATACCATACTTTTTAATGTAACTGACTTAATTGAATTTGCTATGACCATGCCTTGCAACAAAGTTGCTAGGGTTTGTATACGATGAATGGTAAATTAATTTTACTAGTATAATGAATCATTGTCGTCTTCGCACAGATAGTGACTTTGTAATGCATATTATTGATGTTGGTGATTATTGTATTTTTATTCTGTACGCTTTTATGAATCTTTTACTGAATTCGAATAAAACTGACTGAAAGAACATGTCACGCCTGATCTCAGGGACTTCACAGTGAGCCATTTAGTTTTTCAAAGATGACACTGTTAGAGGAAAATGACTCAAATAAGTTGTGACCAGTCTTTTTTCCAAACAGAAAACCACGCTTTGTAGTAATAAGTTGATTTTATTACATTATTTGTGCTTTCCCCCAGTCTCATTGTTATTACAGTAAAACACAATGTGTAATTATTATGTTTCTCATTAATCAAATTCTCAACCAGTCGCCTGCCTCCATAGTTGGTAAATGGAAAGTCAAACATTTGTTTTGTATTTCCGAAATCCATGAGAAAATCTATTTTTTTTCATCATTTTCTGTTTGGAAAAAAAGACTGGTGCACTTAATTTGAGTCTTTTTTCCTCTGACAGTGTCGTTTTGAAAAACATTGTATGACCTGCTGACTATCTATGATTAAGACCAAAATAAGGGGCCGAAACACGTTGGATTAATTAGAGTCCTGACGTTCATTGTAAAGGACAAATAAAGGGCTCACTGTGAAGTTCCTGAGATCAGGCGTGAAGTGTTTTTTCTTTGGAAATTTGATATGAAAAATTCAATATTGGAGAATAAACACGTTATTTACCTGTACACTGTAGTTCTCCAGCAGCAATAACTTTCATAGAATCACGTATGATCTTCTACCTCTGCCCCTCCCCAGTAGGAGCTCCTACCTTTTATGTCTCATTCTTATTACCTTTACGGCTGTGCTGAGAAATCTAAGGTATGGTGGCCTCAGGAGCTGCTTTCTGATTGGTTGAAGATTGGTTCTTATTAAACTTATGTGAATTGGGTAACAATGTCATTTGTATAAGCGTTGCTGTGCAATGCTTTTCTATGTACTTCTTATAAATTCCATGGCACTCCCACCTGACTGGGAAGATTCAAGCATGCAAATCTATGAAATATATCAATACTCGAACTACAGTGTACAGGTAAATAGTTTGCTTTTTCGTTTTCAAGCTGAGGCCATTTCCTTTGTAAAGTGTTAAGTATCCATGTTTATTTTATTTTCCAGGATCTTTTGAATTTTGATGACCCTTTGAACATTGAAGCTGCAGAACACCACTTACGAGATAAGGTGAATTTTCCATTCCTGTTTTAGTTAATGATTGTTGGTGTATGAAAATGCATGTTCACAGTCATATTTTTCCATTGGAAATTCCGTTCTGGCTAGTTTCGACCTACTGTCCCTCGAGATGTCAGTAATGGCAATCAGGAGCCTGAAGTCGGGGTCCCCATCAGATCTGTGTCCTACTAACCTGCTGCCCAAAGGGCATTAATCCAATAATAATATACCAAGGGCCAGATGTAGGTAATTCCTATTTACCGACTCTTAAATACCGAATCATACCGATTCGGTATTTAAGAGTAGGTAAATAGGAAGGAGGCATATGTAGATAAATCTTATTTTCCAATTACCGATTCGGTAAGATTCGGTATTTACAGATTCTGTAAATACCGAATCGGTATTTCACATTGATTCCTATGGGCCTTGAAGCCCATAGGAATCAATAGGAAATACCGATTCGGTATTTTCAGAATCGGTAAATACCGAATCCTGCAAGGGTGCAGGGGGTGTCAGTTTGACACCCTCTAGCACCCCAAGTACAGGCTTGTGTGACATGTGGCACACATACATGCCCTAAGGGCATGTCTGTGTGTCACATTGCACAGGTGTGCATGCACAGATGTGCATGCACACCTGAATTCGGTATTTTACCACACAATAAAAGCGCCGGGACACTCTTTTTGAGTAGCCGTGCGCTATATAAAAGAATAAATAACATAACATAACATAACATAACATAACATAACAATAGGATTGTGTGGTAAAATACCGACTCTTAAGGGCCTGTGGCACTCTTAGGAGTGTCAGCTACATGTGGATTTACAGAATCGGTATATTTACCGATTCGGTAAAATACCGAAGTGGTAAATTTACCGAATCGGTAAATATACCGATTCTGTAAATAACGACCCACCTACATCTCAAAAGCCAAATACCGGTCGGTAACGGCCGAAATCGGCCGTTGCCGACCGGTATTTGGCTACCTACATCTGGCCCAAAATACCTTGTTGGCAACTGGAATGGTCCCTGCACATTAGAAAAGAGCAAAAGTGCACCCTCTGTTAAAAAAAACCTTTCGCTGATCGGAATCAACCAGCAAGTTATAGAGCTATCTCCCTCCTCCCTGCCTTCTCCAAAATCTTGGAGTCTTGGAGAAAGCAGTTGTCAACTGTCTCAGTACTTGGAGGTAAAAAAACGATTACATCCTAGTCAATCAGGCTTCCGATCTCACTTTAGCACTGAAACAGAGCTTCTGGAAGTAGTAGAGCATGTTAGAAGCACCCTGGATAAGGGAGGCAGGGCATTTCTGATCTTGTTGGACTTAATGGCGGCCTTTGGCTCGGTTCTCCATTTAAAACTTTTTGAACGCCTTTAGGCAATAGGGATCAAAAGCAAGTCCCTGAAATGACTTACCTCTTTTCTAAGCAATCAAAGCCAAGAACTATGGCTGCCCCCATTCTCATCGCAAACTAGAACTTTGATGGTGGGTGTATCCCGTGGACCAGTCCTGAGCCCCACTTTGTTCAATATTGACCTGACAGCTCTAGCAACATTGGTTGAGTCAATGGGCGCAAAAGTAATCTCATACGCCGACAACACTTAGCTTCTCTTCTCCTGTGGCAAGGGGGAGGAGCAGATGGGAAGCTCATCTGCCAATGTATTGCTAAGGTGTTTCGGTGGTTGAACCAAACTTTGAAATGCACCGCCAGTAAATGTCAAATCTCCACCATGTGTGGTTGATAAAGTTTATATACAAGAATATTTTTCAAAATAAGGGACGCTGTATCCGTAAATGCCACAAAAGTTCAAAATTCCTTTAATAGTCCATTAAGGTACCAGCCAACGCGTTTCGTTCCGTCAAGCGGAACTTCTTCAGGGCGCAATAGATGTTGAAATGGGATGTAATTCTATTCCCCCAACGTTGGTAAATAGTAAACGAAGTGAATCCAGAAACAAGGATATTTATTTTATCCGTTTCCTCTGTATATATTGTTATTCTTCGCAAGTAGGCTGTCTCTTGCCAATAACTTCAAGATAATTGATAACGATGTAACGTATACCTTATGATTTCAACAACTGTTTTTTTCTCTCTATTTCTTCATCATGATTTTCGATTTGCTTTATCCTTCCTATTATCCATGTGGCACTAACCTTGAAACCCGTAAAGTGCACGTCCTGCAACGTTATCTTAGTCAGACTTCTGAATCCTCGGTCGACTCTGAATTTCCAAGTATTTAGAGGCAGTCACCTATCAGGGTCAAAGTATGGGACCCCCAGCTGGCGTCTCCTTCGTCCGCGCGCCAATTCCTTTCCGTAAAGTTTTGTGTTTCGGTGGTTGGCTTGGCACTAACTGAAATGCAACCCAAATAAGACGGAGAGAGTGATCTTTGCAGCCGCCCCACCCATCGTCTTGAAATCTTGCTTGCCTAAGGATGCGCCGCAGCTTGGCCCTCCCCAAAGCTCTGTACGGAACCTAGGTAACACATTTGATGGTAATCTTGCCTTGCAACCTCAGATACAATTGTTGGCCTGTTCCTGTTTCAGCACTCTACTCATGCTGAAAAGATTCCTACCTCTCCTGTCTGAGTCAGCCAGGAATACGGTCATCCAGGCCCTGACTATCATGAGACTGGACTATGGGAATGCGCTTTACCTCGGACTCGCTTAGTATCTCCTTGGTAGACTTCAGGTGGTGCAGAACTTGGTGGCCAGACTTTTACTCAGTCTTCCCCCTAGATCCCACATGTCCGTCCATCTGAAGGCCCTAAACTGGATTCCCGTAAAAAAAAAAAGAGTGCAGTTTAAGGCCATGGTACTAGTGCATAAGGCCTTGCATGATTCAGGAGCAGGTTATCTCAGAGAGGATTCATGAATACGTTCCAGCTTGCACTCTGTGCTCTTCCTCTGCTTACCTGTCAAGAGTCCCCAAGATCCATCGACTTAGAATGGGCGGGAGATCCTTTTCTTATCGAGAACCCTTCGACTGGACTAAACTTCTGAGTGACCTTCGCCTAACCAGCCATATCCCTGCTTTCAAAAAGAAACTTAAAACTTGGCTTTTCACATATTCTGGCTAGATTTTAAGTCAGTGCCTTAAGGCTTGAGCTTCGGGACACTCTTTGAGTAGCTATGCACTGTACAAATTGTTATAACATATTTATTATCCCTGGAAGATGCATTAAGCACGTATTGAGAGATGCCTTTTTTGATCAAGGAAATAATAATGTTGTTCAAGATGTTAAATATTTTAGTTTAGTGGGGTTAAAATGTCCATAAGTGGCATTATTTGGGATTTGTGTCTTTAGATAACATACATCTTTTCTAGTAGTGTTATGTCCTGTTGCATCATAGCGTGCATAAGATATCACCATCCCACTTGAGGGGTATCAATGCAGCATACAATTTCAGAAGTGTTTGCAGTGGATGATTAGAGGCAATATCATACCCAAGGAGCCGGGTCTTGGAAAAAAGTTGTATGCATTATTTTTTAACTTGCTTAAGAGTACTTTGCGAGAGGCTAGGACTCTTTCAACTTTGCGTTTGAAAAGGTGAGCAACTGAGAGAGACAGCGGAGAGCAATAAGGAGTTTATAAAGTATGTGCTGTTGGTAAGCGGGAAAAAGAGCTTTGGTTGCAAACACATGATGAGTAATGTGGAGCCTTTGCATTTGTTTGATTCTTTGGCAAAATTGCAACAGTGGAGCGCTTTGAAGGCGAGAAGTGACCTATTCTTTCTTACTACATTGAACATTTTGGATCATTTTCAGCCTGTTAGGAAATGGTAAGTTGAGATTCTGCAAGAAACAAGTCAAGACTGTTAATTTTGTTCAGGTGACCGAAGAGCTTGGACTTTACAATGCCACATAATGGGGAAACGAAAGCATGAATAGAAGCTATTTTGTAAAGGAATTAAGATGAGCGAAGCAGTTTTTTACTAGATACAGTTGTCCTTCAGGACTGCTCGACAGCATAATCATTTTCCGTCATTGCACCAGGGCCTATAAATGAAGGTCAAAGGAACTTCACAATGTAAAGACAGTTGTTCAATAAACCTACTTTGATTTTAGTAGGGCTGCTAAGATGTTCTGAGATGGGTGGGTGGTAGCAAAGAGTCTGGTAGCACTGGTTGGGGGACAGAATCCTTCTTTGTGACCGTGATTGACTGCTTTTGCTAAAGTTTATTGCTACTATTTACCAAGAAGCAGGGTTCGCTTACCTTCCCAAACATCTAACCAGATAAAAACAGGAGGGAGGGGTCAGGGTTTCTACTCCGTGTTTTCTTAATAATGAAGAAATCTGGGGAATTGAGACCAATACTGGATCTCAGGAGCCTCAACAAGTACCTGAAAAAACAAACTTTCAGGATAGCAACCATAGCTGAGATCTTGTATTGCCTCAGCAAAGGAGACTTTATGACCTCACTTGATCCACAAGACGCATACTTCCACATCCTCTTCGATCAGAAACACCCAAAATTCCTCAGGTTTACGGTAGCTGGTACCCACTACCAATTTAAGGTTCTTCCTTTCTGCCTCAAGTCCGCACCCAGAATATTTACAAAA
Organism: Lissotriton helveticus; assembly: GCF_964261635.1. Lineage (NCBI taxonomy): Eukaryota > Metazoa > Chordata > Amphibia > Caudata > Salamandridae > Lissotriton > Lissotriton helveticus. The sequence continues at coordinate 951,247,186 of NC_136061.1, forward strand.
TGCTTCACACCAGTGGCCGCGGCCCCATGTTCTCAAGGGCACAAAGTATTCCCCTACTTGGACGATTTGCTACTGAAGGCACCAACAGCAGATCAAGAGGCCAGAATGAATGCTTGTCTCCAGCTATTCAGCAGACTAGTTCTGACAGTAAACATCAAAAAGTATTATTTTCTTCCCAGTCAAATTTCTGGGAGCCAGGTTAGACACAAGCCAATGTAAGGCCTTTCTATCAGACGAGTGACAGGCACGTCTACAGCAGCTTGCTATGACTATCTCAAGAAGAAAGTCCATTTCAGTGAGAGTGTACAAGTCGTTCCTAGATGTGTTCATCAGCTTTCAACCTAGTACCATTAGCCAGGCACAAAATGAGACCTCTGCAGGAAGAGCTTCAGAAACAGTGGCTACAAATATCGGGATCCTTTGTAGTCACTATTCTAATCAACCTAGCAATGAAATAGCCAATGCGATGGTGGTATTACAGTCCACATCTTTCTAAGGGCCTCACTTTCTTACAAGAAATACCATACTGCATACTGACCAGGGATGCCTCCATGGAAGGCTGGGGATGTAATTTACAGAATCTCCAAATTCAAGGCAAATGGTCCAATTCTCAAAAACAATGTCCTATCAACGGCCTGGACCTGAAGGCTATATTCCTCTCTTTACAGACCTTTCTATCGATAATAGCAGGAGCTTCTGTGCTGGTCCGTATGGAAAATACGACCAGTATGTTCTACATAAAAAAACAGAGAGAAACCAAATCTCTCACGCTTTCTCAGGAAGCGCAAGAACTATGGACCTGGGCAACATAGCATGGGATTTCTCTCAGGTCCAAGCATGTTCCAGCCCTTCACAACACTCTAGCAGATGCTCTCAGCAGATCTAAAGACAACTACAATGAATGGGAACTCAACCAATTCCAGCTGGATGGAGTATTTGCACTATGAGGAAAGGCAGCGCTGGACCTGTTTGCAACAGACATCAACGCCAAATGCCGGTCATATGTTAGCAGGTTCCCCCTACTAATGTCTCAGGGCAATGCCCTTTCGATATGATGGTAAGGGATATATGCCTACGCCTTTCCCCCACCCCATTGATTCCCAGAGTACTGACCAAAATAAACCTGACAGATGACGCCTAATTCTCATTGTGCCCAGGTTGCCCAGGCAACATTGGTTCCCGGAACTACTACTTCTTTCAGAAGCCAGACCTGTACGTCTGCAGATGTCCCCCTCTCCTCTGACCGGGTACTATCAACAGGTTTGCCATTGGAATCCGAAGTCTCTACACTTGCATGCCTGGCTCCTGGAATTTAGGAGCATGAACATTTTGCAGGGATGTAGAGACATCCTCTCAAAATCTAGAGTGGAAAATGCCAATAAAATGTACAAGGTGAAATCGAAAAGGTTCTGTTTGTGGTGCCAACAAAATGGTCTGCATCCATTTGAAGTATCCCCAAAACAGGTTTTACTATATCTTCTTTCCTTGGCAAAATCTGGTTTAGCTTTCGCCTCAGTTAAGGTGCATCTGGCTTCCATCTCTCGCTATAGAAGAGCTTCCAGTGCCACTTCTCGTTGTGCCTCAAGCCTTATCATACAATTTATGAAAGGGACTATTCTGTACTTTTCCTCCAGTGCAAGCACCATCGCTGGAATGGAACCTCAGCATGGTCCTTGCACAACTCAAGAAAAGACCATTTGAACTCGTTCATAAAGCGGAGTTGAAATTCCTAACATGGAAAGTCGCTCTTCTGCTGACCCTCACCTCAGCCAGAGGGGTAAGCGAAATCTAAGCATTAACAATTAGGAAATCTTTTTTAATATTTAAAGAAGACTCTGTGATTCTAAGGACTAATCCTACATTTATTCTTAAAGTGGCATCACAATTCCACGTCGATGAACCGGTAATACTCTGGTCTATTTTTCTGCAACCATCAAGGCCTGCAGAGGAAACACTATATACACTGGATGTCAAACATTGCCTTAAGTTCTACATTCAGAGAAAGAAGGACATTCGAAGGACTGATTAGTTACTATTTGCCTATGGCCAAGGCAGAGAAGGGACTGCAATAACAAAGGCCACTGTTGCAAGATGGATATCAGCTGCGATACAGTTCTGTCACATCAAAGCTAACAAACCGAGGAAAGTACAGCAAAGGCTCACTCCACCAGAGCAGTTGCCTTGTCAGCTGTCCTCTTCGCGGGAGTGACTCTGGAAAAAATCTGTTATGCTGCAACCTGGAGGACCACTCACGCCTTCAGGAAGCACTGCTGCCTGGATTCCGCCCAGGATGCAGATACTGCAGTGGGCCAGGCGGTGCTTCGCCATCTCTTCCATTAAGGTAAGCCTTGTTCTAATCTTTAGAAAGAGTTGTTTGTTCTCTTGGTGGTTTCATATGCTTTCATGTTCTTAATGATGTGAAACATTTCTAGGTAAGTGTATTACAAGTCATGCCGTTTTTTTCTCCTTGCCTCTCGCTAATGCTTTGTATATGAAAATGTGATTGCATAATCAATAACTTACGTGTTTGTCTTAAGATTATGTTCTATTCATGGATGTGACAGAAATTATTAGATGTGACTGCTTGCTACTCTGCCTTAGGCATGTGAATCTAAGAAAGATTCACCAATACTGGATAAGTAAATAATTTACATACCTGTAACTATGGTTATCCAGTATTGGTATCTTCAATAGATTCACATGCACCCACTGTTCTCCCTGTAGTTGCTCTTTCCTTGTTGTTCAATAAGATACTCACTACTCACTTGTGCTGGTAAAATCTGAGGGAAACTGCCTTCGCTAGGGGAGTTCTAGAGGGTGCTAGCAGCTGAATGGCTGCATTCAACATTTAGTCCTTTTTTTTAAAAGGACATAGGCTATGTAAAACATGGCTCAGGGCCATTATTGCCTATGGCATTATTTAAATACTGCTTCATTATGTTACTGTGGGACTCCCATCTCGACAACGGGGAATGATTCAGGCATGTGAATCTATGAAAGATACCAATACTGGATACCCGTAGTTAAAGGTAAGTAACTTATTTTCTTCTGGCTGTGGAGATGATTGCACCAATATCTCAGAAGCCCTCAGGCAGATGATACAGGAAGTGGGGGTGATAGACACTTGGAGAATCCAGCATCCAAAGACATAAACATTAACCTGCTACTCTCCAAAAAACAGGTTACTCCCTGGAGGACAGGTTGGAAAAGCATGTGCGACTCCTAGACGCCTACTGCATATGGAGGGCAACAGGGCGGGTCGTTTATTGGCCTGGATGATTAAGCAACGCGCTGAACTCATACTGGCGATTAGGGACCGTGTGGGTAGGGAGGTGCATGCACAACAGGCCATTAATGAGATGCCGACGGAGCACCTCCGGATGGCCTATACGTCACCCGGTGTGGCCCGGACCATTTGGTAATGACCTACTTGGACTCTGCAACTAGAGCAGTTGGAGGGAATTGAACAGGTGGACTTAGAGGGTCCATTACCCAAACAAGATATTAATGGATATGGACGCCCCGGGAGCAGATGAATTGCCCACCAAGCTCTCCAGTTCATTCTTGGAGATAGACAGATAAACAGCTATTAGTATATCAGGAAGCCCTAGAGAGGGGGGAGCTCCTTGCTTCCATGAGAGATGCTCTGTTTGTGTAGATACCCAAACCAGGGAAGGACCAGTTAGATGCAGTCTCTTACCGCCCCTGTCTCTATTAAATAGAGATCAGAAGATTCTTGGGCAAATCTTGGCAAAGTGCTTTTACTATTATTTCCCAAGACTGGTCCATTCAGGTCAGACAGAGTTTATCCCCCGCAGACACACCCAGTGCAACCTGCGGCGGCTGTCGCTTGTGCTTCATGAGCCCTGCCTGGACAAGGACCAATATGCTCTGTCCTTCCTAGATATAGAGAAGGCGTTTGATTCTGTCAGCTGGGAATATATATATCATCCAATTGTACAAACTAGTTATTAAGCTTCCTATTTTCAGTAGCGATGTTTTAAAAAAGAAATATGTGTATTCAAACGGGCTGCAGCATGAATTTAAAGTTTGCCCTTTGGTTAATTGCTGTTACATGTGTTTTTAAAAAAACGAAAAATGAGATTTTTTTTAAATTGAAATATGTTGTATATCATGAATGATTTTATCATATTTATTTATTATATATGAGCCCCAATAGTTTCTGCACTAATTTGCAGATCTATATAGCTACTTGGAAGTATGTTTTCTATGTCGTTCATTGCTTGGCTCTGCCTTACCCTTGCACTAGGCACTTTAAATACTGGGCACCGCCTTACGCAACTTGCCATGTGATCAAGCTTCGGTGGAAGCGAAACGCGTTATGGCGGCTGGCTGGCTGAGAAATAAATCACTCTGATTGAAGCACAGAATTCGGGTCTGCTTTTCAGCATTTTTATAAAGGCAGGAGCCTTGTCTTGGTGGCGAGTTAACTCCATATCGAGGTACCGAAGCAGCTTCTAAAGGTACAAGCAGAACCCCTCCTTGGTGTTTGGGCAACGCGGCAGGAAGCACCTCCTTTTCTGTTCACCCGGAAGAGGATTTACTATCTCCGGCACGGAGCAAGCCGCAGGAGCCCCCGGACACCGCTGAATGTTCCACCCGTTTGCTGAAACCGATCTGCTCCGTGTCTGTTGACAGGAGCCAGTTCCGTAGCCAAGCTGTGGTGGATTTCCTTGCGGAGTGACCGGTAAGGAGTGTGCGTGGTGATCTGGCAGGGAGATTTGCTGCGTGTCAGAAGCCTCATCAGAGTGTTGAGTGATTGAAGCTCACAGCCGAATTGCCATTATGTCTGAAAATGTATTGCGTGAATGAGAAGAGACGGCAGAGACTATGCTTCTGGATTCCCCGGCTGGTGGGTCCATTTCCGCAATTCAACCAGCGCATGTAGCTACCGGCAATACTACCACTTGGGATTTGTTCAAGAGGCTGGAAAAGCTGATGCGCTCTGAGCAATCCAAGTGGTGGGAGCACCGGTACCTATCCCAGTATTTACAGGTCGGGAGGGTGCCTCAGGGATTACGCATCACCCTGGCTCCCAGTTACGAGAAACCGGACCCTGCAATGTTAACGGAGTGGGCTGAATCCAATTTGGAATCGTCGAGTAAATTAATGGCGATTTTAGTAAAGTACGCTGAGAGTGACCGCGCGAAACTGCAGATTGAAATTGAGAAATTGGAGGCTGACATCTCCAAATTAGGAACCAATGACCATATTAACAAATGCAGTGATGAGATGATGATTAAACTCAAAAAAGAGGAGGAAGTGATTAAAAAAAGAAAATCCTACAAATTTGAGAGGGATCGGTTGGATTACCTTAACGGGCAAATCTTCACCTTCGCACGCCGTTATGATGCAGTTAAAGCAAGAACCAACAGTTCACAACATAAAACGGCAAGGGATGCAAGAGCGGTATCAGTTTCAGCATCTGATTTCAGCTCGGCAGCTGAAAATGAACCGGAAGGTGATAACGCAACTTTGAAACAATTGGGGTTTATCAAACTATCCCTGGGAGAGGAAGTAAATTGCCTCTGCCAGGATCGAAGAGACTCCCTGCGCCCCCGTGTGCCGGCTGGCAATCAAACCAAAGGCAAAACTACAAACGAGGCCAAAGGCGCAGACGTAATCAAAGACGGGGGCAACAAGGCGAATACACCCGCAAGGGGAAGATGGAATCGCTACCCCAAACGCTCAACAGCAAAGGCAACAACTCTAACGCAGTAATTAATCTAACTGCAATAAAACTATCTGAAGGCGAAGAGTCCGTTCTGAAACTGGGACTGTCATACTGTCCTCCATGTAATTTCAATTCTGCAGACACGCGAATGGATACTTACAGATTTATACGTAAACTTAAAGTCAGCAAATTTCATTGTGTGGCACCAAAGAAAAAGAAATCATCAGAGGCTATCAAAAGTCCATCTTTACTAACTGTGGGAGATCGTGATGCTTTTAAGGAGAGCTGGGCTCTCCAAAAGGAAACGGATGAGGTTGATAACTCTGTGGCAGACATAAGGCCTGATGTTGTGAATAGATGTTCTACTTTATTTAAACCCAAGTCTACGTTCCAACCAATTATGATTCACGACAATATTGATGTATATCAAGACTTGGTTGTACAGGACCTTAAAAAACTCTACATTTCCACCAACAGAAAAAAACATGCCATTAGCAATCAAAATCGTTGCTATGGTCAATTGATTAGAAAATTGGAGTCAGATAACACCATCATAGTGCGGCAAGCCGATAAGGGTGGGAATGTAGTTTTGTGGCCCAGAAGTGCCTACCTGGTGGAAACCGAATCACAGTTGGGGGACATTTCTTGCTATAAAAAAAAGCAACATGCAAACGGTAAAAGCAGCATGGGTGGATCAACATATGAAACTCCAGGCTTGGAGGAGTGGTGGGTTACTTACAGAGAATTTTGTTTTTTTTAAAAAGAACATCCGGTGATCCCCACTTTTTATTTGATCCCCAAAATCCACAAGGACTCAAAAAATCCCCCGGGGAGACCCATTATTTCAGCGATCAACAGTTCTTTGGAGAATATTTCTAAGTACATCGATTTCTTTTTACAATATTGGGTTAGAGGTTTGGATTCTTATGTCCAGGACACCTCCGATTTTATTCGTAAGACTGGCTGTGTTCTTTGGTGCCCTGATATGCTTTTAATGACTTTGGATGTATCAGCACTGTACACTTCTATTGGTCATTTGGATAGGTTGAAGGCCACAGAACATTTCCTTGACAAGCGTCCCATGTATTGTGCAGTCCACAAAAAGATGTTACTGTCGATGATAAAATTGTGCCTTGAGCAGAATTATTTTGTATTTAATAATCAAATTTACCAGCAAACTAGGGGTGTCGCGATGGGGGCCTGCTTCTCCCCCAGTTATGCATGTTTACACATGGAATTGTGGGAGGAGCAGGTCCTATCGCGGCAACTTAGAGGCACCATGGAGCAGAACATCGTTCTGTACCTCCGCTATATAGATGATTTATTTTTTGTGTGGCGGGGCACAGAGACAGCAGCGAATGAGTTTGTCAATGAATTGAATGTCAACAGGCCGAATCTTAAATTCACATCTCATATTCATGCTACATCCATCTGTTTCCTAGACATGCAAGTGTATGTGGATAATGACATCATAGCCACTAAGCTTTATAGGAAACCAACAGCTGGCAACACTGTCCTACACGCAACTAGTCACCACCCACCTGATCCGCAGCATCCCTTATGGGGAGATGCTGCGGATACGACGGATTTGTAGTTCAGAGATTGAATGTGCGGCTGCACAAGTAGCCAGTAAACTGAGATTCTTGGCAAGGGGATCTTCTAGAGATATCGTTGAGTCGGCTATCATCAAAACTCAACTGATACCCCGAGATATGGCCCTAATACCAAAGCCTAAGGGCATACCGCTTGCCACAAAAGATGGAAAGATTCAATCACGCATGATTTTGTCATTCAGCAGGCAGCGCTCTGACATCAGAAAGATTTTTTATCGTAATTGGAATCTCATCAAGGGGGATCCAGTTATAGGTCAGAGGGTGCCGGAGCAACCATTGCTTACTTTCAGAAGATGTCCATCTATGATCAAGGCATTAGTCAAAAACACCCTAGAACCCCAGATGTCCAATACATGGTTGGCCCTTAGCAAGGGTTTTAAAAAATGCACCCAGTGTAAAGCCTGCAGATACGGATGTAACAAAAACAGTTACACTAGCCCGTTTAAGCAAAAACCGCTTGAAATCACTAAAAGACTCACGTGCAAAACGGATTTCGCAGTTTATGTGCTGGAGTGTTCGTGTGGGCTGAGGTACGTAGGAAGTACCAGACTTCCGGCCCACAAACGAATACTCCGGCACATAAGGGCTATATTAGGCAAAGATCAAGCCTATCCGGTGGCTAGGCACTTTGAGAAAGTGCACAAGGCAAATCCAACTCACATCCAGTACTTTGTCATCGATACTGTGTGGCCTTTTAAACGGGGCGGTGACAGGGAAGCGAGGCTCCGTCTTCTCGAAACCAGGTATATATTGGAATTGGATAGCAAACACCCGAATGGGTTAAATGCGAGTGAGGATTTGTATACGTGCCTGTAAAAGGGCTCTTTGCTTTTTAGGCATTTCCATATAGTTTGGGTTTTTTTTCATTGCAGGGTCTACTAAGAGGTTATTTTTATATTTACTATATCGACCAATTTATGAATTACGGAGAATTGTGGATGAGATCTACAATATGTCTCGCGTCCAACTTAAGGTTATTTTAATGGTGTGGGGGTTTTGTTAGTATCACTTTGATTATACTTTGTTTAGCACTTGCACATGCACTTTACAAATTTATTTGAATATTATGACTCCCAGTGACCAGTAAGATTACAATGTGACTTGGGGTCAGAGCCTTACATTTGATAAACTGATGCACAGCCCACTTGGGCAATATCATCCAATTGTACAAACTTGGTAATAAGCTTCCTATTTTCAGTAGCGCTGTTTTGAAAAGAATATGTGTATTCAAACAGGCTGCAGCATGAATTTAAAGTTTGCACTTTGGTTAATTGCTGTTACATGTGTTTTAAAAAAAATCTAATAATTAGATTTTTTTATTGAAATATGTTATATATCATGAATGATTTTATCATATTTATTTATTATATATGAGCCCCAATAGTTTCTGCACTAATTTGCAGATCTATATAGCTACTTGGAAGTATGTTTTCTATGTTGTTCATTGCTTGGCTCTGCCTTACCCTTGCACTAGCACTTTAAATACTGGGCACCGCCTTACGCAACTTGCCATGTGATCAAGCTTCGGTGGAAGCGCAACGCGTTATGGCGGCTGGCTGGCCGGGAAATAATCACTCTGATTGAAGCACAGAATTCGGGTCTGCTTTCGTCATTTTTATAAAGGCAGGACCCTTGTCTTGGTGGCGAGTTACATCTATATATATATATATATATATATATATATATATATATATATATATATATATATTGGCATGAATTAGGCAGAGTGGGGATAGGTGTCAGATTTGTTGCATGGATAAAGCTGCTGTACACAAAGCCGCCAGTGCGAACAGGGCACCTTGTGTCTGAGGTGATCCAGCTACAACGGGGTACCTGACAGAGGTGTCCCATATCCCCATTGCTGTTTGCCGTGGTGATGGAGCCAGTGGCGTGCAGACTAGGTCAGGTGTCGGCTAAGGAATATAGGTGGGACAGACAACCCATGTAGTGTCAGTATATGCAGATGATGTCAAGGTTTATTTGCGTCAGCCAGCCATATCGGCTCCGATCCTCTTGAATATGCTGAGGGAATTTGAGGAGCTCTTGGGACTGTATGTGAATCAGTCCAAGTCTGCACTGTTCCCTGTAGGACAACTGAAAGGGATGGATATCCCTCAGCTTACTGAGTAGAGTTTGCCCTAGAAAATGGATATTGTCCGATACCTTGGCATGTATATATCACGGGGGGGGCACACCTTAAACCTAGGGCGCATGATAGCAAATCTCTGCTCATCCATCAAATGTTAGAGTACCCTGTAGCGCTCCCTGATGGGAAGGATTGCCCTAATTAAAATGTTAGTGTTAGCCCGGTGCCTTTATATATTGTAAGACCGTATGTATGAGATTCCCCGAGGTGTCTTTCGGGAGCTGGATCTGCTCCTGGTGGAACTGTTGTGGGCGTTAAAGAGGTTCAAGGTAGGGCTCGCCAAGGTGAAACTGGAATGGGATAAATGATGGCTGGAGGTGCCTAATCTTGAACTGTACTACTTTTCATCGCAACTTCAGTGCGCTCTCCATTGGTTCAATAACGAACCCAAATGTGAGAAGTCCTTCCTGGATGGCACATATGGGCGTGCTGACTTGTGGGCCTTATTGTTGGTTGGCAACAGAACACCAGGGACACTGCCACATGTAATCAGATTAGTATGCAGGGTCTGGGAGCAAGCAGTACGTGGAGTGCTTTATAGAGCACCCTTTGCACTGGAACTGGAAGTATGGAAAATTCGGCCCGTCGCACAAATAGCACAGACCATGGCCATAGGCCGCTGGGGGGCTGTATTACACCAGACTATTGATACCCGGCAGGCCATTTTATTATCCTTCAAGGAGACGTTTGAATTGGGGAGGGTACAGTGCCTCCAGTACGCCAGATAGCTGCCATGGCATGAGAAATATGGCCAGTGTTCCCTGATGCCCCCGCACCTACACAGACGCTCGTTGCACTGCTGTCATTGGCGGGTGTTCGGATACTATCACACACATATACCATGCCCTATGGTCAGATAACCATCGACGCCCCTTAAGGCTGTGGTGATATGGCAACAGGTCAGTGAGAACCCAATCACAGCTGCGGAGTGGTCCAGGGCACATAGTGGGGTGCGGGAGGTCTCTGTCAATGCATGTTTACCAGTACATAACGCTTACTTCTTCCCCCCAAACACCTAATGCAGTCTACCCCTCTAGGACTCCGAGGAGTGTGCGCCTCGGAAAAATACTAGCAGACTTCTTTCATGTGGTGTGGAGCTACCCTCACAATATGCATTATTGGGAGGAGGTCCGGGCACACCTGTATAGTGTCACGGGTTGACCGTGTCTGCTGTGGTTGGTGCCTGAACAGAAAAACAGGAAACCTACCAGGGAGTTTGCACTATTTGGACGGACTTTGCTTTGGCCAAGCGGAGCATAGCCATTTGGTGATCTCCCCCACTCCCCCACCCCCTACCTTTCCTGACAGTGGACTGGTTACAGAACGTGACAGACTGGGCCCTGTTGGAAGAGGTACACATGAAAAAGGTGAGACGTGACGACAGGCTGGTGAAAGACCTGCATGCGTGGGATGCCATCATCCGCAACCTATCTGGGAACAGCGCTGCCACCTCCCTGCCTGCAACGGGTGCACTCATTGGTGGGAACTCCCAGAAACTACGTCTCGGTGCAGAGGATTGGCAATGAGGATGGCCAGGCATCTGGATGTGATTGATGGCTGGGTGACGTGCTGCTGTGGCTGCTCTGTAGCATGTTGAGTCTTCTGAACTATGACAATATGAAACATGCAGAAGGGGTTAACTGCAAGAAGTTCATTCACTGAATTATATTTTGTGTTCTAATTGGACTTAAAGTCATGTATTACCGTATACTGTTGGAGAGGGCGCCACGATTGCTCACACAGTGTAAGATGACTTTAATGCGGGGTGCTGAGCCATTGGATGACATGTGAAATAATTCTTAGCATTGATTGTGAATGTGTAGTACCGAAATGCCAATAAAGATATATATATATATATATATATTCACTGAAAAAACCATAGGTTTCAGGTGTTATATAGTTAGGAATTAGTTTTTAAAAAACCTTTGAAATTCACTCAAAAAACTATAAGTTTTAGTGGTGTTATAGTTAGCTGGACATTTTACTCATACAAAACCAATGAAATTGCTCCTATATAGTTAGTTGTACTAACTATATTTCGCGCACCCGCAATCCACTGCTGATGATGTCACATATTAGATCATTCATGATTCATCATTCAAATTTCAGGAAGATTCCTCAACCGGCGCCAAAGTTATTCCCAATAGAATGTTGCGATTTCCCTATGGAAAACAATCCTAACTATATATACCTACTGGCTATCGCCAGTAGGTTTTATATACATATATATACATATATATATATACATATATATATATGAGGTACGTGGCGCTCCTGAAGTTTAGCCAGCAAAACACTGACAGCCAGTCAGCAAAACAGGAACAGCGAGACCCAAGGATGGTGCAAATATTCTTTATTTAAATTTCAGCCCAGCACCAGTCCGCCATGACGCGTTTCGGCTAGAGATAGCCTTGATCACATGACAAACGTCACGAGGGCAGATCACCCAATTTAAAGTGCAAAGTGCCATCACATGCAATGGAAACAGAAAAAATACTGTCAATGTCTCCATGATGTTACAATTGTTATATTGCGGCATAAATGCCCATATTGCACATTATTTCAACAAAATGATCATAAATTATGAATCATGAAAACAGGTGTCGTTGACCGGAAAGTACCATTTACAGGAATCGACATGTATTTACAAGAGAAAACATGGCAACGGCAATAAGCAAACTTTTAAAATGATATAAAAGTTAAAAGCCGAATAAATAGTTATATACATGTAAAATATAACCATTAAAATTCCAAAACTCTATACAAAATATACTCTGATTGAAAAGTTCCGTTGTCATGAACTCCTTAATATTGTACAGTAATGCCCAAGTGGGCTGTAAATGTCAAGGCCAGTTCTAGGTACTGTACATGTGCAAAATCGCTGTTAGTACAAAAGCATCGTGATGGCATAATAGTGCTCCCAAAATGTGAAATTGATATAGTTTAAAATAATTTAAAAAAAAAAAAATTTTTTTGGTCATGGAGAGTTTCGGGGACATGTTAATCAATTATTTAAAGTTCATGAGTCACAGTATCATAAAATGGTTCAAACTTCATTGCAAAACTTCAGATACGGGTAAAGGGGTAGAGATGCAGTAAACAAACAAGGCAGCATATAGTAACACAGATAATCAGAGATAGGTGTGGCAGTCCTCCCCAATGTTAAGACCTTGCGGTGCCTTAGTGTCAAGTAGTATTATATAGCGAGTCTCCAGTTTGCGTAAAAGGGACTCCCTATCACCACCTCTCCTTTGGGGAGAAACACAATCTATCGCGAAATACTTCAACTGGGATGCATCCTTTCCATGTTTGCTTTCAAAATGCCTGGCTACAGGGTATGTAGCATCTGCGTGAGTGATAGCTCGCAGATGCTGAAGAATTCGTTTATGCACTTGTGGTCGAGTGCTACCTACATACCTCAACCCGCACGGGCATTCCAGAACATAAACTACAAACTCAGATTTGCAGTTTAATTTCTGTTTGATTTTAATGGGAATGGGTGAAAGAGGGGTAGAAACCTCTGTTTTACTAATGCCATGTTTACATGCTTTACAAATGGAGCATCTCAAAAATCCTTTACTCCCACTGAGCCATGAGCCAGTATTTACCTCAGGGCTACTAGTCACAAGACTGTCTTGCATAGCCCGGGCTTTGCGATATGTAATGCTAGGTTGTTTGGACATATAGGAACCAATCACTGGGTCACTGGAGACTAGGAACCAGTTGTCCTTCACTATTTTATGGATACTTTTGTGTTGGTTATTGTAAGCCATAATTAGTCTAGTCTCCTCCCCCGCCTTGTCAATTAGGGTCTTGGGTTGAACACTGCCTGAGCCCAGGAGTGTAACTCTGTCAATCTTATTGGCTCTAATGATAGCATTATCTATGGTCTCTGATTTGTAGCCCCGTTCAATGAATCGTGTTTTACAGAGGGATTGTGCCAGCCGGCATTCATGTTCATTGCTACAAATTCTCCGAATCCGAAGCATCTCCCCATAGGGGATACTTCGTATCAGATGTGCTGGATGCTGACTATCTGCATGCAGCAATGTGTTCCCTGCTGTAGGCTTACGATGCAATCTAGTCTGGAGTCTACCTGCATGGACAAAGATCTCCACATCTAAGAAGACAATAGACGATTTACTGAGGGTGCTAGTGAATTGAATGTTGAAATTGTTGACATTCAATTTCTTTATGAATTCAACAGCCTCATCCTCAGTACCATCCCATACAAACAATAGATCGTCTATATATCTTAACCACAGTTTAACATTGGTGTTCATGGTGGCAACATGTTGTTTCATAAGGACCTGCTCCTCCCAGTAACCCATATGAAGACAGGCATAACTGGGAGAGAAGCAGGCCCCCATTGCCACTCCCCTGGTCTGTAAAAAAAGTTGATTAGCGAACAAGAAGATATTGTTCTCAAGACAGATCGTAATCATATCAAACAACATTCTTGAGTGTTCCTGAAAACCTGTCTCTTTTTTTGCAAGAAAGTGTTGTATGGCCTTCAAACCATCAGTGTGAACTATGCTGGTATAAAGTGAAGTCACATCCATAGATACCAGCACGTAGTTAGGGCTCCATACAAAATCTTGTAGTTTTCTCAATAGATCACTGGTGTCCAGAATGAAAGATGGTAGGCCTCTCACAAAGTTCTGTAAGAAAAAATCAATGTACCTACTCATATTTTCTAACAAACTGTTACAAGCAGATATTATGGGCCTGCCGGGGGGTTGTAACAGATTCTTGTGTACTTTCGGGATGAAATAGATAACCGGCATCACTGGGTAGTCTTTTTTAAGAAATTTGTATTCATCCATCGAAATCAAGCCCTTGCTTCTCCAAGCAGACAATTTCAGATAAATCGCATTTCTTGTTTGCATTGCCTCCTGCATGGAAATGCGTCTATAGCATTCCCTATCGTTGAGTTGTTTGTGGGCTTCCTCCAGGTACATTTTCCGTGGCCATAAGACCACGTTGCCCCCTTTATCAGATTGTCTGATCACCAGATTTTTATTGTCTCTCAACTTTTTAATCAAAGTGTGGTATTCTCTGTCTCTGTAGTTATGACGTTTAATTGAATTTGCAGTTTTGATCTGTAACTCCTTTAATTGCGAGGTAACACGGTCATGGAAAATATCAACATTATCTTTCAGCATCAGCGGGCAAAATTTGGATTTGGTTTTGAAGTGAGTTGGACAGGCAGTAGGTAAGGGTTCACCACCAAGCGCAGTTTGACTCTCTGTGATGGGACACTGTTCCTCTTGTTGAAGCTCATATATATATATCAAACAGCACTTCTCATTCAGAAAAGATAATCCGGGCCACTTGCAGTTACAAATGTGGTTTATTTCTCAAATAGGCTTCGCTCAACGCGTTTCGCAGGCAGAACCCGCTTTCTCACGATGGGTATTCCAAGTCAAGGCTGCACGAAGCAAGTGTTGGGGCATTAACTCTGCCCCCATTCTGTGACAGCCGTGCCCATCCTGTGGCAGTTGGAATTGGGCACAAGGCCTGCACCCTTTCTCCTGCCTTCCATGCAAAGCCAGACACAGTTTCGTGCTAGGCTTTGCTTGTGCTTTTTTTTAAAAAATAATATTTTTTACATTGCGTGAAACTCTTGAGTCAGGCACAAATTGGCAGTTGACTTTGGTACGTAAATGGCCTCTTGTGAGCTGGTATGTCAACCGAAATTTGCACTCCTTTTTTATGCTTTTTTTTCCCCTCGAGTGGCTTTTTTCCATGCATCTTGGTACTTCTGAGCTCGGTCACCTTTGAGTTTGGCCCCCACCCATGACTAGGGAAAAACTATTTTCACAACGTCGAAACTCGCAGGTCAGAGATGAGTATGAAGATGGTTACATTTATTTGATAACCCTAATCCAGTCAACAACATGATGTAAAACATTCAGAATGTGATAATATGAACTGGTTAAAACGGCAGAAATATTCATAAATGGTAGCCCTCTAACTTTTTAAAAATGTTTACATCTTGAATATTACTGATCAATTTTACACCAAATATAAAATTGGAACGTGATCTCACTAAAGTTCTACTTTCATACCAAGGTAGGTGTAAACCTGATCAGCTGCACGGCCTGTAGATGTGTGCAAAATTTCCTATCTATGATAACTTGAGAAATCACTTCAATTTTATTATAGCAGGAGAATGAGAATATAAGTCATTAGAAGCATAACTTTGTCAATTTTTTTGCCATTGTGGGGTTGTTGTGACATCGTAAAGCACAATACCAAAGGCAATGATTTGGAATGTCCCCACAACAAATGGATATAATTAGAATGGATATAATTTTAATAGAAATGCAGTAGTATGAAACCCATATTTCATAATAAACAGTGAAATATGGAAAATATTTAACGGCCCCCTGAGAAATATGGATTTTATGTCATATTGACGGTCCCTAAAACACTGCAGAGCTTCACTATTGTCAGGCCATCTAGAATTATGTAGCGGAAAACACAAATTCTTTGACAGGTTGGCTGTTCGTATTATTTTATTCCATTAAACTAGAAACATTTTGTTGTGGAATATGCCTATTGTAAAATTGTTTAAATCCGTAATTATGTGGATAAGCCACTAGTGCTCTCTATTGTCAATTGATTTAGCAACTGTATTAATGAAGGGCAACAAAACCTAAACATTCAGATTCCAGTCCGAACCCATTCATAGCCGCACCATGGAGAAAACAGCTTTTAATTTGTACTATGCCAAAATAAACATGCAATGTGAAAAATAAGTACCAGTCCACATGTTGTATGGTCTTCTATTACCATCTCTGGATTCCGTGTTTCTGGTGGCTTCTACAAACCACGCCTCTTAGCCTTTGGCTCTGGTGTTCAAGGGCTTCCGATGGTGTCCAAGTGGTGATGTCACAAGAAGCTTTCAATTACCATATTGGACCATTTTACGCAGTTACCCAGTAAGTAACACACACACCTGCCTACCTACCCTACCTATATGCATGCTTTTTATCAGCTTGGAGTATAGTTCAAAAGGCTATACCGGTGGAGAATATTCTGTTCACGTTAATGTGGTTATCCTCTTAAAGTCTTCACATGAATAGAACATCACTTTAACCTTTGTTTTTTTCCAGTGAATTTCTAGTGCTTTGATCATATTGATATTGATCATATTAAGCCATCTTCCCTGTTGTTACAGCACCCCTGACTTGTGCAATTATCGTCAGATTGACTATCACCCTGTCTTGGGTGCATTATTATTCCTTAATAATGACAAGCAGTTTTCGTTAGTTTACGTGAACATAGTGAGTTGTAATGCAAAGAAAAGATTCCAGGATCAAAAAGAAAAGCTCATGGGATTTATAGTAGTACTCAGTGGTTCAGACCATATTGCCTTATGGGGTTGTTCTTCAATGGGTGTAGGGAGTGCCTTGTTCGACCGTTGACATGTCCCCAAGAAGACAATTTTGAGATCAGAAACACTCGAATTGTCTCCAGCTTAGTGTAGTTTATTGGTGTGGGTTGATGGCTAACCCATTTCAATAACTTTGGCTTTACCACACTTGGAATTGCTTTTTTGGTTTGTGAAGTTTGTTAATATTGCCTCAAAATAAATATTGCAAGCCACGCAATCGCACCCACTATTAGAATTGGAGGCAATCTTGCAACATAAATGGTAAATATACACCCTATATGCATGCATATGTATGCAAAACTGACCCTAACATTTATTTAGATATTCCTACATAGCCTTTTCTATTGATTTTAGGTGTTAAGCCTGTTGTGTTGCATACCTGAGCATAGATTCTAAGATTTTAATAAAGAAGGGGCTATGTTTGTAATAATGTTGCTATCCAATCCCACTACGTATACCTTGAACTTTGTAATAATCACTCACTGATTCTTAAATTACTTTGACAGCAATGGGATTATGCTGGTCAGTGTATTAAGGGGTGCTTACAAGATCTTGTTAATGGATTGGCTAATAAAGCATATTTATCACTTTTCATTTTAATGGATGTAGCACTATTGAATTTTTTGTGAATCGTACAATATAAGAACCATTTCTCTGTTATATTTTATTTTTTGTTTGCAAACTTTATTCGCTGCTTTTTTGTTGCATACATCACAAAAAAATATTTGTTTATGTGAGTGATGTTTCAATTTCTTGTGTGTATTTTAACCCGTTGGCTGCTTCTGCTTTTTTGCGGCAGTGCGGCCGTTTAAAAAAAAAACGGGCGCGGTCGCGTCGGTCATTGGTCGACGGCAGCACCAGCGAGGTAGTGCTGTCGTCGGGCAATGGCCGACGGCAGCAGCCAACGGGTTAAGAATGAGTTCCCCAGTTGTGTGTACCACCCAGCATTCCATCTTGATGAGGCCCAGTCTAAGGACACGCTCTCATTGGTCGAATCTCTTGGAGCCTGTGATCTTGTCCAGCTTGTGACTACAGCCACTCACACAGCAGGTCACATCCTTGATGGAGTTTTCTCTAATGATCGTAAACTCTCGAGTGGCACTCCCTTACCATTGGTGTGGACTGATCACTTTGCGGTTCCTCTCTATTTAACCTTTTCCACCTCTAATTCCATTAAGAAGGGGACTACCCCTTTCGTTTCTAGAAGAAATCTTAGAAACATTACGAATGAGGCTTTTGTCCCTTTTGTTCCCACACCAGAGGCTCTCTCCCTTAAAGACGCGGATGAGGCAGCACAAGTTCTGCAGGATTCCATCATTAATGCAGTAGAAAAACTTGCCCCTGCATCCCTGCGATATGTAGCCCGGCGGAAGCCATCAGCGCCATGGTTTTTGGACCATCTGAGACTTCTAAGACAGGGCTGCAGAAGCAGTGAGAGGAGATGGAGGAAATCCTGGGACCCCATGGATAGGGAGGCTCATAAGTCTGCTCTACGGGAGTATAAGCTGAAAGTGATAATGGAGAAGCAGGAATACTTCTCCAATCTGACTAGCTCACTCACTTCCGCTAGGGAGCTGTTTAAAATCGCGGACTCACTATGCTCCCTCCAACTTCCTGACCCCGTAGTTAGTTCTCAACGTCTCTGTGACGACATTGCAGACTTTTTTCATAAAAAAATCTTTGACATTCATACTTCCTTAGAAGTACAACGTCTCTCCTTGGTTGAAAATCATCTTCCTGGCATACGCTCCTTTGAGGCATTGGACACAGCTCCTTCCAATCTCCTCTCCGATTTCCCCCCTATGTCTTTGGAGGGACTGAATCTTCTTTTGGACAAGACGAAGTCTTCTTCTCCATTAGATCCACTGCCTCTTAAAAAGTTAAGAGTGTAGGAACAGCCTCCTTCCTCCCCTGCTTGAGGTGATGAATAAGGTCATAGCTCAAGGCTCCTTTCCATCAATATGGAAGAAGGCCATTGTGAGGCCGCTCCTTAAGAAGCCCTCACTTGATCCTGGTCTTCTGAAAAATTTCCGACCCATTTCTCTGCTCCCTGCACCGGCTAAAATTTTAGAAGCACACCTGAACCGCCACTTATCTTCCTTCCTTGAAGCCTCGGAGTATCTTGATATCACCCAGCATGGTTTCCGAAAACAACACAGCACAGAATCTGCTCTCACCTTTGTAGTCGATAACATCCGACGCAAGGTTGATGCTGGACAAACCACCATTCTTGTGCTATTGGACCTCACGGCCGCATTTGACACTCTGTCCCCTGCCATTTTAACATCTCGGCTTAGGGAGGCAGGTGTCACTGGTTCGGCCCTGAGTCTCCTCAACTCCTTTCTCCTTGATAGGGAACAGAGAGTGATGCTCGGCAACCACCTCTCCCCAGCAAAGTCTTTGCAATGTGGGGTGCCACAGGGGTCGGCATTAAGTCCGACCCTGTTTAACATCTACGTGGCCCCCCTTGCTAGGCTTGTAAGATCGCAGGGGATGGAGGTGGTATCATACGCCGATGACACCCAGATCATGGTTTCACTCACTCAGTCCTCTGTCATAACATCTGCCTCTAGCTTCAGGTCCTGTATGCAACATGTTGCAGATTGGATGGTTGTCAACTCGCTGAAGCTAAATGGCGACAAGACTGAGGTTTTGGTCTTTGGGAAGGACCATGATATCTGGTCGAGTGAATGGTGGCCCTCCTCGCTTGGCATCTGCCCCACTCCCTCGCAATCTGCCAGAAATCTGGGTGTGGTGTTCGATACTTCACTCTCGATGTCCCTACAGGTGAATCGGACTGTTTCGACCTGCTGGGGTGTGATCAGGACGCTCAATAGAATTCGCAGCTATTTGTCTCTTCAAGCACGCAAGCAGATTGCAGTCGCCCTTGTTGGGTCCAGACTAGACTATTGTAACTCGCTCTACATGGAATCCAACAAGGGCCTTATACATCGACTGCAAATCGTGCAGAATGCTGCTGCACGCTTTGTCTTGGATCTTCCCAGGTCCTCTTCTGCTACTGCTGCGAGAAGAGATCTTCATTGGCTGCCTATTCAGCACAGAATATACTTTAAAATTCTGTGCCTGACCTATAGAGCTCTCGAGGATGGATCTAATGGTGCTATCAGCTCCCTGCTTACCCGTTATCACCCTACTCGGTGTTTGCGTTCTTCGGGTTTACTTCAACTTGTTGTCCCCCGTTTTAAGCTCACCAGATGGGGAGCCAGGGCCTTCTCCGTCGTTGCGCCACAGCTCTGGAACATCCTGCCGATGGAGTTGAAGACCTCACCTTCTCTATCGCTCTTCAAAAAGGCCTTAAAAACGTGGTGCTTCTCCAGAGCCTACACAGGTTGAGCTGCAGGGTTATCTGCTATGAGCTGGATTTGGAATTAGGCGCCTTGACGCCCACTGGGCTAAGTTTGCGCATGACAAAACCCCCCTTTACTTTACTTTACTTTACTTTACTTTTACTTTTTTTCATTATGAAACACCCTTCTAATTGAGAAAAAAAAACATTGAAGGGTATTGTAATGAATCAATGTATGAACCAGTAATACTTGATATTTAATATAGGGTACAAAATATTTCGTCCTCTTGAACTGTAACCAAATTACAGATAGAAACTCACTTACTTGGGCTTTTCGAATTATTGCCCAGATTATATAGATGAAATATTTCAACCTCAATAACTAGGTTCGATGGATCTCTGTGCACTTTCAGTTCCTCAAAAGATGTCTACAAACCGAAATATTGTTTTAAACTAATCCTGTTTAAGTCTGTAGTTTTCTAGTGATCTTCATCACACTGAAAGCCATAGAAAATATTTCTGAAATTGAATATATTTTCTTCATTATCAGTTTTAAATTTCTCTATTCCTTTAAATGTTCCCTGAATATTTTCTGCACGTATTTCTGTTTAAGCACTTCTGTAGCTTTATTAGGCATCATAGCCATAAGTTAATGCAGCCCTGTCATGTTTAATTTTTTTCTATTTTGGACCTTTAAGAAAAACTTTCAAACGTGCATGCTCTCATCTAATGAAAAATCATTTACCCGACCTTGGCAACGTTTGCCTATACTGTAAGTGTCAATGTGCACTGTGGTACACCGAGTGTCTGCTTTATTTGCCAATGGTCCTGCTCGTCATTTAGCAAATCTATTACAGCATTAGTTTGTGAATGCTCTCTTCTCTTGGATTGAGGATTTACATTTTTAAAAGTACTAATAAAGATAGAAGTTGATTGCGTTTCATCATTACTCAATGCTCGTTTCCTTTTACAGTTTGAAAAAGTAAGATAATTCTCTTTGATTTTAAAGATATTTTCAGTTTATCAATGTTGGTAAAACCTACACACCTTACCTCCTGAATAGTATCATTCAGAAATACAAATATGTCGGAAATCATGCTGGTAATCAAGTATCATCCTCCAATTTGTCCTCCATATTCCATTCCACCTACAGACTTTACTTGTATGATTTCATTCCATATTACATAACTTTTTCTACTTATTCATCTAAAAAAATAATCAAATCGATCACTTTGGGCATAGAAATACACAAGTGAGGTTTGTCACATTTTTTATTATTAAAAATACATTCTCTTATTTTTGTATCTCAATTGAGACCTAAATATAATTAGAACATTGGAATGTGGGGGCGCTCCATTGAATACAATGAAGTGCTCCAGGCTTCTACGGGCCGGTGAAAACCTGCAGAGGAACATAACATCTTGTGTTTGATCACAGCTGCTGCTATGAACAAAGGCCTCTCGGATCCCGAGGGGATTTAAGCCCCCTTGCCCCGAGAGGCCTTTATTTTATTTTTTATGACATTCTGCCCTCTAGTGGCACAGTGCTCTACTAGCCTTATAGCCCACTGTAGCGGGCTATACCGGCCATTAAAGTCCCGCTCCGTTGTTAAAGGCCCGAGCCAAATGCTGGACCGGGCCTTTAATGGCAGGTAAAGCCCGCTACGGTGGGCTATAAGGCTATGATATGGCAGTTGTGCTTCAAACTCTGGCTTACTCCTGATTACTAGAACCCGGCACTGTTCCCATTGTTGTGGTCTGTGTAATGTTCTCGTTGCATTTGATATACTTACTGATTGTAGCTGAACATTTACTTATAATTTTCTGAATTGAAATAATGACCGGCAATGTAAATATAAGCATTTGTCTTTAATTCCATGAATACATTTTTCTGCATCTCTGTCCCATTCATTCATAAAAGGGCTTGAAGGCAAAAAATCTACTAAATCAAAACGAAAAGTGTGTGTCTGCTGGCCCTAGAATGTGATGCTCTAATTCTTCCCAGTAGACGCCATCTTGTGGCGGGTGGCTTCTATTCTGCACATGTACAGGACAAATGAGCAATATTTCCCTAGCAGTAAATGTTCCATTGTATTAAATTAGGGGAAAGGTCAACATTAGAGAGAAAGCATTTTTAAAAGACCTTTAAGTTGGCATTAGTCGTTTAAATGAACATGACTTCTAAATAAATTTCGCATATAATGTCAAATAAAATCAATTAATGTAGATTATGTAAAACTTTCACCAGTCATTATTACATGAAAATGGCGAACGTTAGGCATATCCTACTATCACAATTTTTCACCACATTCATTTAAGTGCATTTTTTTCTAAACTCATTCTACAATTGTTTTTTTATATTTTCATAAACTATAGAATATCTAGTATTATTCTGCCAAGTCTCAAGCTTCTATATATCTTCTGCACGATTTTGCACTAGTTGTCTATATCGTACATTCACATAAAAAGAAAAAAAAACATCAGGTGACTTACTTAAAGCAATGCTTTTTTATCACTGAATGTTAATAAACAACATATTCATAAGAAATTCATTAGCACGACTCGTTTATATGTATTAGTATTATTTAATGAATTTCTCCTCCTTATATTTTAAAAAACGCACTTACGGTGCTACTTCTACACTTGTCTGTCTCGTGTCACTCTCTAAACGTGTGCAATGTGCAACTTTAGCTTTTCAAGTTTGTGATCAATAAATGTGTTGTGTATTATGATTTTAAATGAGCTCGTCATCAGACTCTAACTAGTTCACCGTTCTTCACCACTTTAGGCATGTAATAATATGGATGAAAAGAGTGCAGTAGCAACAGCAAGATAAATGTGTACCAGAACTATGCTAAAATACCATGAAATATGCTCCCAAAACACAATGATACAATAGCTCGCTGCCAATAAATGCTGCAGAAATAGCTCAAACAGATGCCATATAGTTTACCATTTAAGATTACACCGAAATATGCAGAAAATCCACAGAGCAGTATTCTGCTCTGACACCCAGAAATCTTATTCATTACAGTTTGTGAGGGGATTCAGAACGCATGAAAAAGACACTAAGTAGGATATTTTTATATTTTAAATGACGTCGCTCGCGTAATGTCACGTAGTATGACCTCATAAAGAAACCAGAACTTCCAATGTCATGTGCATGAAACGCACAGAGAAACGGATGCGTTCCAAACGGGCCGGTACGGGAACTTCAAAATGTCAACGGTAAGCCCCGAACTAAACCGCAATATAGCTCACAGAAATGTCAGCAAACGCTCCTTTATTTCATGAAAGTGCCCTGCCACTCCAGGATGCACTCTAAATGTTTTTTTTAAAGTGTCCAATATAGTTACGTAGGTTGGAACAAAAAATAAGGTAATGATGAAGCGAGAACAGGACCCCAGAAACCTAATGCGAGATTGTTGTCCAGGTTACAGGGACGCCCCTCGTCGCAAGAATTATAGTAACTATCTAAACCACAAGGATACATTAAATAGCACTTTAGTTTATGGCCTTGACACAGGAGTGCTGATGATACCGCATTGCCAGGCAGCTGAATGATTTACAACCCTAACATTCCAGAAAGATAGTTTTAAAGCAGCACCAGAGGTCCTGCGTGTAAATTCTAAATAACGTGTACATAACGTGAAATTAAGATAAAATTAATGCATGCAATTGAGGCGTAAGGTAAAAATAAACCTACAACAGGACCAAGCAAGGACATGCCACGTGTCTTCAAGTTGCAATAAGCGACACTAACATGAGTGGCGAGGGCTCCATCGGCCGACTTTCACCGTGTGTGACATTTGCTAAACCGATGCATGTCTCTGATGGCTGTCACCCTTGCCAGCTAATGGCGTCAGTGTTGGAAAATGAAAAAATGTGGGGTGGAATTCTTGAACAAATCCCAGCCCCTCGTAATTTCGAGGCCCTGAATTCCATTCTGTTTTGTTGGGTACTGTGTCTGTCCGAGCGAGACGAAACATTGTGGGCCCCCCAGTTCCAGCTGGGGCAGGACCGAGTCTGATTTGCATAATGGTGGTCTCTGTTGAACTGACACATCAGGAAAAAAAAAGTGATCTGAAATGTGTCCCCAAGTTATTAACAGTGGTTGACTTTAATTCGCATAGTCCACCCATCACTCTTTTTTTTTTCTATTGGTGACTCCCTAAATGCTATGAAAACACCCAGACTTGGGTCCTTTGCTTACTCTGCTATAAGACTCAACTGTACCTCACTTAAGAGGCCCAACAGGGCAGCCAGCAATGTGGGCTTGCATGTGTTCTTATTTAGAGGTGAGGTGCCCTGGCTCTTAAGGAAGGCCTGTTCCCAGTGGGGCAGGGCAAAGCCTGACTTGAGTGTATCTTTTCTCTATATGGAGGAGTAATATGGTGGGCAAAAAAAGATATGGTTGGAACTCCGCCCAAGGTTTGAGATTAATTCACACATTCCATTCTATAAATTCTTTTGTTTTTCAATGTATTTCATTTGGTAAGAATTTACTTGATCAGTGTCTTTCTTCCCGGGTCTAATTTCTTGAAGAGTAACACTTGGATCACGTGTTTGGAGGCAGATTTCAAGCAGCACAGGGGTACATACAATGTGATCTGGTTTCTAATATGTTTTAGAACATTGGAATGTTGAGAACTCCATTGAAGACATTTGAGTGGCATTAGGCTTATAATGGCTGGTATAAGCTGTATGCTCTAACCTTCCAATGTTCCTCTTCCCTTTTCTTCCTTTCTAATTTAGAACATTCTACCCTAAGTGGGTGGAGGGTTCTAATAGCCCTTCAGCCCCACGTTATACCGATTTTTAAGGACACTTTCCCTCGCAATAGCTTGGGTTCAGGGCCCTTGACAACCGGAGTAGCCCTCTACAGTGGGGTATAAGGCTTAGTGCAGCATGACCACAGACCGGCTCGTGGTAAAGAAATTGACCTCAAGTATGATTCTGTAATAGATCAAAATAACAAATGGTGCAGGAATGATCCAAAGCCAGAAGTAAGTCTCTAAACATTACTTCCAGTATTGGTATACAGACAAAAGCCACCCCAGGACCTAGATTTATCTTGCTCAGTCTCCAGGTCGATTCTACCTGAACTAAACTCTGTCACTGGTGAAACATAGGGGTAGAACATTCCATGCACTGACATCACATACTCCATTCACTACCGGACTCATGCAGAAAACCGGAAAACAGAGGAGTACCACAGATCCCTTCTCTGAGGAGTGAGTTCTGTCACCTAGGCATCCACTTTATTCCAGCTCTCTTGTCAGAATGTACGACCCTGTGACAGCAGCATTCTGGGTTCTTTGTACTGAATTGTAATTTGATCGAAAATGCTTTGAAAGGGACATCCAGTCCAAAAGTACTGTCTCTTAATCCAGCACTGTATGTAGGACTTACCTCCTTCGTAACTTTGTTAGGCTTTCAGATCTTGAAATTAACCTTTCACCCCTCTGAGTCTATTATTAGGCACCATGCACCAAAGAGACTTTTCTTCATTCTTCACCACCCACTACCTGTAACGCTGCTCCCCTTACCACAGTGTTCTTCCGTGCCCTACCATATCCTCCCTAGTACTACACCGCCTCCTCCACTTACCACCATTCTATCCCCGTCCCCAAACCACGTGCTACCCTTGAATTACCACTGTTCCCTTTAGTCACCACCCCTGCCCAGCTCATCTTTTCTTGCAACACTAGGCTCTTTCACTCACCATTACTTTTTCTCAGCTCATATCTTTCCCCATCATACATCTCCACCCTTTCCCTTTTATTGCTATACTAGCAGCCCGCCCCAGCGTTGCCTGGGGCAGAAAGGGGCTGGGGGCAGTACACCCGCTCCCGCTCCCGCCCCGACCCCCTCCCGCACCGACTCCCTACCGCCCCGAATCACTCGCTCCGACTCACTCCCGCCCCGACTCACTCCCACCCCCGCCCCGACTCACTCGCGCCCCCCTCCCGCCCCGACTCACTCGCGCGCCGACATTTTCCTTTACTGCTGCCTCCTCCTGCATCACACAGTCTCGCACTGAACTTTCCCTTTCCTTACCTGTGCCGCCGCTCCTCACTGCACAGCCGCTCGTCACTGCACCGCCGCTCCTCCTTCGTCGTCATCACGCATGTCGAGGTCATCACGCACGTCGCGTCGCGGCCAGCGCTAGGTCCCGGCCGGCGCTACTTTGAGGGGACTAATTTGTTTACAAACTTAATTTTTTTTATTTACTTTTTTTTTATTTATATAGCCTATGTCCATCTACACACCCTGACATTTTCATAGATGTATCGGGTCTGTAGATTGGCGCTGTGGTTCCCGAGTTTACCTGGCCAAAAGGTGCAAGTTCTCTCTTTATAATAGTAGTATAGATGTTCACATGCTCCTTATCGAGTGCGTTCGTAATCGGCCCCTCCTTAGCACTTTTGAAGAGGAACATAATTGTAAAGATTGTTGTACAGCATCAAACAGTAGAGTTTTAAATTGTCAATTCTTAATCTTGCAGTCCGTAATGCATGTACAAATCATTATAAGTGCTAAATATTGCTTCTGCTGTGCTTGAATGTTTCAGTATACCCACAGCCAGCCCTTTTTCGTCAAGGTTAAAGTGAGCCTGCCCCAGTATGAGCTTTGTACACTGGTTCTGTAGTTTGTCATCCTTCTTTGTCTCCCAGTTCTGCCCTTTGAAAGGAATCTCTTCACGAGCTGGGATGACTTGTCTAAGCTGCACAGTTGGGTATTCAGCCATACACATAAGTGTATAATGGAGATCGTCAAGAAAAAAAAAAGTCTTTTCAGAAAGTGTTATCAACGGCAGTTTTGGTTCCAATGATTCAGCCATGCTCTAATGCTTGAAATACAAATGCAGCAAATTGGACTACCGCTTGAAATGTACTGTTTTCATTGTGGCTCCGAGGTATTGTTGCACTTGCTTGTATGGCAGTAGTGCACGAGTGAACTGGCCCCTGTCAATGTTCTGTATTTTTATGTCCGGGTTCTCTTCATTTTTCATTTGTTTGATAACCGGCTACCTGGTGATGGGCTGAAAAGTCCCTCTTTAGTTGTTGAATTAGTTTTTTGCCAGATGTAATACACACACCATACACTGCATGCCCGCTTCCCCAGTGTGATTGCAGGCGCTTGACAGTTCCCCTTTATTTCACAATTGAAACCATTTTCTTTCACCGTTAGCACATTTGTAATGTGGGGCAATCCTCCTGATAACCTTTATTGCACTGTTTTGGATCATTTATGTGTTTTTTATCCTTAATCATCTTTCTTTACCTCAGCCGACCATTTGCAGCATCTGACCCAGATACCCTTTGTATTTTACTGCTTGGAGAAAGTCATTCAGTGCATGCCTAACTTATGTTTGTGTACCATTAATGTAGTGTCCCTCCAGCATTGCTTGGAATACACGCAGAGCATTGCACGTATCCCAGAGGAGAAGATACATCTCATCCTTAAGAAAAAGAGATGAGGTGGGTACAGACACTGGCCATTTGAGTGTGGTCTTACATGCACTTTCTCTCTTTCGAGCCCAAGGATCTGCTGGGTCCCTTAGTCGGGTTATCGCCATGGAGGGATATGTCCTCTGCGTACTCCTGACACCGGTACAGACTTGCACCCTGATCTACCCCCCTCAATCGGATAATTTTTACATGGATATACACAATGCTGGTATGCTTGATACTTCCCCTGATACATGGTTGATCTCGCCATTTGGACCATCCATCTGCCAGGCTGCGACATAGGCATTGGTGCATACATTCACGAAGTACTACTGACTTCATAACCAGGTTCGGTGGGAAGGACATTTTGCCCGCTCGATCCTGCAAGACCTTTTGATTTGAATTCACTCCACAGACCCTCCACTTGAGCAGGCACTGCTTTGGTATCTATTCTAAGGTGAGGAATCTGTGGTTAGACGTATCCATCAGAAGGACACGTTATTTACCTTTGGTAAGCTTCTTTCTGGTGGACAGTCTGTGACCTCAGATTCCTCCCCATTCTGAGAAATGGCTTCTTTTTAACATCAAATAATGTTAGTTGGGAATCTGCATGCTGGTACTATCAATTGATCGCGCTCCATGCCTGGAGGAGCGGAAAGAGACGAGCAAGAAACTGATGCCATATCACAGGTGTAGCACTTAAATGTGGCTCTGCTTCACCACTTCTGGGGTGGTATGGGGGCAATGCAGAGCTGCACAGATCCACCTACTGTTGTGCTGGACATTTCTAGAGAAAAGTTTTCCATATCCAGTGCGGCACCTCAGGAGTATTCCAAGGTGAGGTAGTTCAGTAGAGTATCTACCAGAAAGAACGTTACCAAAGCTAAGTAGCTCGTTCTTCTGGTCTTTCTGTAGGTGGCAGCAAATCCATATGTTAATAATAGCATCATGCCTCCGGGCCAAGTCACTGGGAAGGTACCTTCATCCTGATGATGGTTGGATTTTATAACACCATAGCTTTGAATACCAAGATTTTCTCAAGCGGTCTGCTCTATTGCAAAGGCAGTTATTTGTGTCTCAGGTCTTTTCTCTGTCTGATGTAGAATATCCATCAAAGCCAGACCACCTATACAGCAGAATACTCTCTCCCGGCGGAACAAGGATTGTGTATATGTGCATACTAGTGTATGCATCATGAGGCTGTAGCAGTTCTGGAATACGCTCCCGTTAACAGCGGGGAGAGTAGCCTTAACCAAAATGGTGATACTGCCCCGATTATAATTCTACTTCACAAACCTTCCACACTACGTCCCACCTTCATTCTTCTGTCCCCTGGAAAAAGTAATCGGGGACTTTATATGGGGCAATTCTAGACACCGGATAGCCATTCACAAGCTTTACTTACCCACTGGTCAAGGAGGGTTGGCAGTCCCACAGCTAGAGCAATACTACATGGCAGCCCAGCTCCAATGGATATCCAGGTGGCTGGTAGGACGCCACACCGGGGACACAGCGGCAACGCAACCACCCTTACCTGCCGCATAGTTAATGGCGCTATTCCATCCTTGCTCTAAAAGGAAGGCAACAAACGTATTTATTTATTTATTTTTAATTCTCTTTATTGAGTTTTTTTTCAATAGACAAGCTCAAACATTGGTATAAGCAAATCAAAGATATACGTATGCCAAGCTCCAAAAGAACAATGGAGTAAATTAACAACAATACAAAGAAAAAAAGGGGGAAACAAAGACCGGTCAAGTCCACTAGATTCGTCAAAAATAGAAGAAAAGAAACACAATACAGGTCATGTACAGTTAGACTCAAATTAATGGACATGATAAGAAACAGATTGTAAATCAACGGCAGTGGAGGCAACACATGGTAAGATATCTCACTCCTGAAGGGGAACTAACAATATTTACATGTTACAATAGAGACACTTCAGCGTGAGTGGCATACATGGTATAAACAGGTACAGTTCAGAGGCAATAAAAGAAGGGCGGTCTTCCATACTCAAGGATACACCCACCCAGTCACCATACATTCACAATCCTCATGGTGTGTCTGGAGAACCATCAATATTAGGAGAGCTTACCCGAGCTCGCGTCCAAGTCAGAAACGGCTCCCAAATATCTCTGGGCCTGGACGCCAGTGGCATCAGCTCCCAGTACGTAAACAAACTTATTATTAATAACAGTAGCGCATAAAAGCTATCAAGTAGCGCTATACATCAACCGAAAAAATGTCCCATATGCACCTGCATTATTGCTAGAAGGCACACCCAGGGGCTCAACAATCACCACAGCAGCAGAGCTAAGCGACTGGCGCGAAGCTGGGGTGCAGGACATGGGAGACCTATACAATGACGGCACACCGACTCTGTACATGGCGCTAGTGGCCGAGGCAGACCTACCCCTCGGCTGGTTCCTGTTGCCCCGCTCCCTGCTGGCGAAATGGGGTAACTTAACGGCTAAACCCACCACACATCTCATGATACAATATCTGCATTTCATGGGTCAGGGAGGACACCTCACCAGGTGGTTTGCTGCATCACTCAGACAGCATGCGGCTGTCAACTTAACACCCCTCCGTCAACACTGGGAAACAGCCATTGGTCGCCCACTGAGACAGAGAATGAATCACAGCGCTGGAAGGCCCGACAAAAATCCCTCGGAACGCGCACTTGCGTCCAATCCAACTGTACATATTGCACAGAGCATAATCACGCCTTCGAAAATTAATTAATACTTTGGGCGAAGCGACGCAGTGTGTCCCAGATGCACACAAGTAGCTGCAAATATACTCCACATGCTGTGGGGATGCCCGCGACGGGCAAGATATTGATCGGAGGTGGCGGATGCTTTAATGCAGCGTACCGGCCATGCCATTCCATATGAGGGGCCTGTTTACCTATATCGTAGGCACTGCAACAGGTTCACCTCCAGGTTTCTTGACCTGGGATTGGCAGTAGCGAAACGCTTGATCACAAAGCGCTGGAAACACCTGGATCCCCTGAATATAGAAATGTGGAGGTATTTGATACGCACATGTGCCAAAGCAGAAAGCGTAGCGCTTCTGCGCGAAGACACGTTAGGCCTACGCAAGGTGCCCCTAGCTACGCACTGGGATACAATTCTGGTGGCTATTCCCTCCCCACGACACGCAGACACTTCATCCCAAGCCCTGGTGGAAGTTGAGCCCCGGCTAGCGCAGAGCCCCACGTAAAGCACCTTATATAGACATTCCAGGGCATGCCCAACAACACATTTCCAATTGCCATTAGGCTAAGTTGGCGTCCAATGATAGAGTAGAAGCAGGGTCACAGAGGGAAACAAAAAAAATATATATAAGCCGGTTCAAAGTTCCACACCTATTTAATATTTCTTTGTCCTGGTTTCGTTATGGTCCGCTTCCAACGTTTTGAAGCATGTAGTAAAAGACTATACGAGTATAAGAATGGAATACGTAAACACTTGTGTAGGACTTGATTGTTCTGATATAATGTAATAACGTTCATGCAACCCAATATGATGTAACTTAATGGCCAATGCTTACAATGTAACCTAATTGTCAGTTGACATGCGAACGTAAAAAATAATAAAAACGGATAATAAATAGGCTGTAGCGGTAATTTTTTTAATTTACCATTCCAAGATGACGGACACCCATCTAAGAGCATTACATTTAAAAATAAGAAAAGGAGACACAAACAAGCATTAATAAAAAAGGAGCAGCCCAGTAACAAATTGCATCTACTAGGCACCTCCAGAAACAAAATGTGATGGCAGGGGTACAAATTAATGTTGCTCAGCAGCTTGGAGCTGCAGTGAGAAGGGAAGGGCATGGTAGGCAAAGGAGGAAAGGAAAGCTCTTTGGGGAGAGAGCAAGAAAATACATGCACTCCCATGTTGTGCTGATACTAAAAGAAGTAAGTAGTTCCCTGAATGTAAGCAGTAAAAGGATGGGAGTCATCCAATCAAAAAGAAAAGGTGAAGAAACGGTGATTATAGGGAGAGACAACCACATTAGGATAAAGGCTAGCCATTGAATTTGCATTGGGTATGCAATTGAGATTGTCAAGAAAGTAAACCAGTATTCAGCAATGGGCTAAGTCTAAGTCCACTGTAAATACTGGTATTGTACAAAATTGTTATTTCAACCTGCAAATGTCACTAGAAAGGCCACTGATTACACTTGATTCTGGATGCCTAGCTATTTCTTTTCTGCTATGTAGTACCTTTGGTACTTCGAGGTGTCCATTTGCCTCTACTGCATTATTGTGACCTTTTAGCTCTATCAGTGGGTACCTTGAAAGTTGTAGTACGAACACAAGCTACCAGCAAGGTACAACAAAGAGGAGTTAAGGAAGAATTAGACTGCAGGCCCCTCATGGCTTATCTAGGGAGGATTCTAATGTGACTGACATCAGACTACTCCTCTTTTAGAAAGTCTTTGAATACCTGGCTGTTCAAAGTGCAGGAATGTGCCCACTTGTTGAGTTAAACTAGAGGCCAGGACACCCTCTTTTTGGGGTAATCGCATGCTTTATATGTATTAGTCATTCGTTATAAGTATTATTCTTTCACTGCACTTCAGTTATTCATGCTGTTTGGCAACTGCATTGTGAACTGAGTTACACTTTTTATAAGGAATAAGCGTGACCTCCGTGAGCGGCATGACGTAGATTACATGGACTCGTTCTTCTGCCTGGTTAAAAAAAATCTGTATATCACAATCTAAAATGAAGAAAAAGTCTGTTATTCACTGATTATTCTACCAGGAAACTGAGTGAGGGGTGAGGAATCTGTAACGCTTGGATAATCTGTATGACAACAGTGCCAGAGTTGCGGGGTCTGGGACAGTGTTGACCTCAAGAGCTATGAGGTAATGTGTCACTGGAGACATCATTCATAGCAGCATATCAAAATACATTCAATAAAAAAAGACTGACTCAAAAAAGGAGTTTAAGATCAGAAATTGAGGGAAAATCTTGAAGGTTTATTACAATTTAAAGTGTGATACAAAAAATTCAAAAACACAGCAGCAGTCTCATTGAATCATAAAACTAATTTGCCATGAAGGCTCTCAGTAACTGGAACTGGAACAATGAAGTAATAAGCATAATCAGAAACATGGACTAAGTCCCAAAGTGCAGCAAATTAATAGAAAAGTATGACTGCATCAGTAGTAGAAACCCAAGTGTCTACAGTCTCATGGCTGACTCCCAAATCCAGGGGTTTATATAACCAATATCACCATAGGAAATTCTGGAAAATGCGAAGTCGGTATACTGCATTAAGCAGTATGTTTAATTTAAAAATCACATTGCAACAAACATATCTCCCCGGATCTAAAATCCTTGAACTGGCTACCATAAGAGCCAAGAATACATCTTAAAATTGCTTGCATGACTCACGAAGCCATTTGCAAAACACACCAAGATACTTGACACAAAAAATAGAATTATTTGGTGGAGGCAGATTCTCTCGAAGCACATGCACCTTGTTGCTAAAACCACAGATATTCCACTACAAGAAAACTAGCAAAAGAGCCTTCTCGGGCTTTGCCCTGAAAATTTGGAACGCCCTACCTCTAGAAATCAGACTAATACCTTCTACCTCATCCTTAAAAAAAGAAGTGAACTCACTACTTACGAACACATTCTGCTCTAGATTCACACTTTTTGACTCTCTTGCGCTTCACCCATGATTATTATTAGTCTTTTTCATCTTGTATATTTTCCTATTGACTTGTCCGGTAGAGGCTACTTTCCTCAATGTACCATTTTACATAGTTTGTACCCTTCTAATGTATGTGTTTGTTCTCTTGTTTCTTACTTACTTCAGATCACCTGTAAAGCGCTCGGATACCCTCATGGGTTATGTTTGCGCTTTATAAAACTTTATAAATAAAAAAAATAAAATTAAAGTGGATATTTTGAAACACTTTGGAGAGCAGCAAATAAGATGATTGGAATATGGTTTGGATTGTGGATATGTTGACTGATGAAGGGTAGAACAGTGAATGGTGGTTAAGGTGGATATTGTCAGAAATAGGAAGTGAGGAAATGACAGAGATGCTTGTTGGAAGATGATGGAGGACCCACGGAATAGTAAAAGAATACTTAGTTAATGAGTAAGGCAAAGTGGCCAAGTTGATTATTGTTAAAGGATCGAGATTTTACATAGTCTGTACCTTTCTAATGCATGTGGCTGTTCCTTTGTTACTAACTTGTTACTTGAGATCACCTGTAAGGCGCTCTAATACCCTCATGGGTCATGTTCTCGCTATATAAAACTTTATTAATAAAATAAACAAAGGGAGGAAGCTGGTTTTGTACTTGTTGGGGATGTAGGCACTAGTTTGAGTGGATACTCTGAACTGTTTTGTACAGAAGTCATGGTGGGTTTGGATTTGGAAGAAGTTCGGAATGAAGTGGCAATAGTGGATTTGGGGAGAGGTTAAAGATAAAGCGGCAAAGGCTGCTGTTTGGAGTGCTGAAGAGGAGAAATAAAATACTCAAAGGCCTAGCTATACATGCAAGAAGGTTGAATATGATGATGCTGAGGAAAGTAGACAAAATTGTGACCGGCTTGAGCAGGATATAATTTTCTAACTTTTATAATTCAAATGCAATGTAGAAATAAGCGGGTGGTAGGAGAGGGGTACAATTCAATCTGATAAATAACAGCATCTTAAGCATTTCAAGACGTTACAAACATTCTTTTCAATATATATTATAAATATTATTGTGAACAGGCTTCGATACGCTCACCCACTAAAACTGTCCCCAGGCAGTATCAACACACGGGGAAGCAGTCACTCCTCATGGGAGCAGTCTTCTTATCCATTTACATGTTCCAAGAAGTAGTGCTTCTCCACTACACCTCTTTGTCACTTTCACATCCCATGTTGAAGCACTAGACGACGCTACAAATTCCATACAACTCTGCTCCAAATGCAGACAAACAAGTAAATGGCGGTTCCCTACATTAATCTTGGATAACATCCTAGCTCTCTTAACACCTCATCTGATAAGCAGCCTATATGATGTTCCCAGATATCCTTTCAGTGGAAGGTGGTGGGCAGAGTAGTTTTTGTCTCGCTCGCATCACAACAGTAGATCAGTGGTTCTTAACCTGTGGTCTGAGGACCTTTGGGGGTCTGCAAGACCTATATAGGAGACCCCCAACTGTTACGGAAATAAACATTAACATTAATAAAGTATATATAAATAAAGATTCAAAATTGAATATTAGAAAACGTATTCTATATTTGATTGTGAATTAAAATATTTAAATATTTGGGCATCTGTTTGGAGTATACTTGTTTTTCGTATTTTTGGGTTTTATTTTGAAGTTCATATCATAAATTGCTTAGGCTGGGGTTCCCGGGCTTCCAAAAATGACAGTGTGTGTGGGGGGGGGGGGGGGGGGGGTTGGGGGGTTACTCAGCTTCCAATAATAATTCATTGGGGGTCCACCGAAGTTGCAAGGTTGAGAAACTCTGCAGTAGATCATATCTGATGACCATTTCTCAAGTGAAGGCAGAGATGCCTGCCACCCTCCCTTTTACCGTTATTGGTGCCATAGCGGTGAACCTCTGAAGCCTGCATGGTATATATTTAACATACCAAATAATTCCACAAGTGGATATGACTGTAAGTTGTTTCCCGTCATCTTGTTGAATGTGGTAGATTATCCTACCAGTATCTGTAAATATTACCAAGGCAAGATGTCAGCTGCAGTGCATTAGCAGCGCAAAAAGCGTGGCTCCACCCTCTGCCAATACCGACGCTGCCTTGCTAGCATATAGTAGATTTGATGTAGAAATCTAGGATGTGGGAGGCAATGATGGCTATTCAGACCTGTCTTGACTGGGAGCAGCTGAATCCCCACTGTTCATCATTTGTTTAGAATCTGAGTGTTCACTACCATTTACATCTGGCTGATTGTGATACAGGTATTCCAGAGGCTGACTGAACAGCATAAGGACCAGGTCACATAGGCTGTGAAATAACAATCAGCCATGGTTTACTTTCCATGTGGTGGTGCCCATGGGT
This sequence comes from Lissotriton helveticus, assembly GCF_964261635.1. Taxonomy (NCBI): domain Eukaryota; kingdom Metazoa; phylum Chordata; class Amphibia; order Caudata; family Salamandridae; genus Lissotriton; species Lissotriton helveticus. The sequence goes on from NC_136061.1 coordinate 951,282,864, forward strand.
TATCTAAAACCAGATGTTTTGGTGGCTATACATCTGAGCAGCCAGCTTATCGAGCAAGCTGATGCCGTGCCCACGCCATGAATTCCACTGTATTTATCTGTCAATTTGGCCGCACTTTTGGGCATGCAATAACCTTGTTTAAGGATCAAGGTACAGCAATATGTTTTTCTACTACCATGTGAGACTAATTTAGAACCAGCTGATACCAGTATTTAGCAAGATGCACCTGTGTTGCATAAAATATAATTCCAGTGCCTGCAGTTAGCTACTTGCAAACATTTCCCAGGATAGTGGTGAATGTTTGTCCAGATCAGCCTAATCAACACAGACTGTATCCTTCAGAAGAAGAATTGGACCAGGAGAATGGGGATATTTATAAACTGATAAAGTAACTTGGGCAATATAAAATTAATCAATGTAATACGTCCCGCCTTGAAGAGTGGAAGGGCTATCCATCGGTCTGAGTTGTAGAGTTTTGGCAGTTGCCTTCCTGTATTTCTCTCTAATCACAATGGTGCTGTTGTGATGGATATCGATGCCCACATAGTCATCCTTTGCTAGGTGAGTCCTTCTTAGACCACGTGGTATGCATGCTAAGAGGAAAGATTTCTGATTTGCTCCTATTAATTTGAAGCAGTGACAGATCCTCAAAATATATTATCACTCTGACAATTGGAGATCAGTTTTGACCAGGGTCCCTAATATGCAGTAGAATATTGCCTGCTGTCAGGAATACTAGCAAGCATTGTCCGCCAAACAGCAATTTCCTCCTCAGATAATGCTTCCTAAGGATATGTGCTAGGGGCACTGTCATTACAAAAAGTAGCAGCAATAACCGTCCTTCATGCCAGTGCCTAGAGTTATAGCAAAGCTTTCTCAGATTCAACTATTTATTCTCGAACGCTTACCTGAAAACAGTATGGGAGCACATTCTAACTATCCTTCTTGCTATCCATGCAGCCTTAGCTGCACTAGTATAAAGCTCCATTCTAGGGAGTCAAATGCTTTTTCAGTGTTAAGATGATCAGCAGCAGCTGACAGTTGAGGATTGATTTGGTGAAGTAGGCCAACACTACCCTCAAGTGTGTGCAGTGCCCAGAAAAACCACAGTCCTGATCAGGTTACACCAGTCTTGGTATATAGTGTTTTAATTGCTTCGTAAAGACTTTAACCAGTATCTTGGTGTCAATATTGATTAGCAACCAGCATCTATGTGAGGTGCACTGGCTAGGTATTTTGTCTTGTTTGAGTAGGATTATTAGAGCCTTGCGCAGCATGGGCGGAAACTCTCATCTCTAGAGTGCTTCCTCAAACACCAACAGCAAAAGAGGAGCTATCATGTACTCAAGCAACTTATGGAAGTTCTGCTTTCAATCAAGTTCTATGCTCCTTTACCCCAGTCTTGTCTCGTATTGCCTCCACTATTAGCTGCCGTCAGTGGCTGAGCTAGTCAATTCCTTTTGTGATCTAAAAGCCAGACCATTGATACCTTGTCCAAATATTCTAGCATTGTTGCCTGGGTCACTGTGGTTCACTTTTGTAGGTTTTATTGTCGTACGGTTCATACTTTCTCAGTAAAACTAAGTTTGTTGGATAACATAAACATCAAAACTGTGTGTGACTGAGTCCACGCACAACACCAGGATATGTTGGCTTAAATACTGGCTAGCTCACAGTGCACCATCTGTACGCGTAACCTAGCAAGGTAATAGGTGGTATGTGCAACCTTAGAGCATGACAACCCTGACTCCGCAAGGAAATTGTGGAAACAGATATAGATCCCTTTTGTTTGGTAACTCATGGTGTTCCAATATTTATTGAAGCAGTATGATTCTTGTTTAAAATGTATGTGCTGCAATTACTAATAGAAGGAAACAGAACAGTTTAATCAGCATTACGAGAATGGTAAAGAAAATAAACAATTCAAACATTGTGCTATTATATGGGATATATGCTTACATATGAGTTGTTATATTTTGTACTCCTGCATAGTGCTCCCTATCCTAGTATGTCTAGGGTGGGTGACTGCCAGAATCCCTGTAGGGTGATCTAACTCCCCAGTTACCTGTGGGTATGTTTCATCTGGGAGCCTGTCTTGGTGGAGAGCTGGGCACCATCCTTCTCAGGAGGTAAAACAGGATTCAGCTAGGCTGCAATGGGGTGACCTCAATGGTATTAGTGAAGTGCTCCTCTAACTAAACAAAGGAGTGATGTTTATATAATAAACTTCACCCATGTTGCCATGCCACAGCCCAAGTCAAGCTGTCCTTATTGATTATATCCTGACAAAGCTGTCACCGAGCGAACAATAATAAACATAATTTTTTGCAGTGAACTTTAGCTTTCCTACAGAATGTTCAAGGCTCTGATAATATTCCTACAAAGATGTGTGAAAATCCTTTGGCAGTGGGAGGCTTTGCAGCAGCAGAAACGGGGGCCACGACACGGAGGTGAACCACGCACCCCCCACCACTTCTCCCGTTTCCCGCTCCGCGAGAAACGCTCGTTTGTGTTAACTGTGGTGCTATCTTCTGGAAGGGTGGACTACTAACCCCAGAAGGCACAGGGGCACAGACACTCCTTCCTGCACCGCCCTGCCCCAGGTTCTTAACATCACCACCTGGACGCGCACCACGGGTGAAAATCCTTTGGCAGTGGGAGGCTTTGCAGCAGCAGAAACGGGGGCCACGACACGTAGGTGACCACGCACGTCCCACCACTTCTCGCGTTTCCCGCTCCGCGGGAAACGCTCGTTTGTGTTAACTGTGGTGCTATCTTCTGGAAGGGCGGACTACTAAGCCCAGAAGGCACAGGGGCACAGACACTCCTTCCTGCACCGCCCTGCCCCAGGTGCTTTAAATCACCAAGGGCGGGCCCGTTGTAGCCCGAGCCTGGACTGGGCCCCCCCCCCCTCTAACTCCTGGTATATCGTGCCCTGTTAAACTTTGGACCTAATGTAAGTGTGCTTTGGTCGTACTTTGGTCACAGAAATGCCTGCCCGGGAGAAAAGGAACAAGACTGTTGACGGGCCATTGTTATTAGGTACCCTAGATAGTTTTATTACTAGAACAAACTCTGTAATAGATCAGGGGATAATTTTGATGGAAAGGCGGGTGTCGCAGGATCTGGCATTTGCAAAAAGGTCTCATATGGTTCACTTGGCCAATGCACTCACGCCGGAACCCACTAATAGAGCAAATACCACTGACATCGAGGTGCTCATGCATAGTCTACCCAGCTCGCAGGGTTCTTTCTGCTCCCTGCCAGCTCCCAATTGTGAGAAGTTGGCCTGATACAAGGTGATCACTAGAACTAGTGAGCATCATATATCAGTCCAAACAACCCTTATGGTGATTGGTTGTAAGTCAACCTTATAGACCAGCTATCCTAATGGTAGCATGGACAAAGCAGTCTTAGGCTAAACTCTGTTGGCATGTGAAGCCAGCTGTTTTACCACAATATAACCCCTTGAATACCAGATGAAAGGACACCACACAGGTTGTTATGAAAATAAACAGTATATTTATTAATAACAACACCTCTGAACTCTTTATGAGGTCAGAGGGCTAAGCACATGACAATCTCTTAAGACAAAATACGATAAGTTGCACAAAATTACAATGGTGCCCTAGGGGCACGACAAACCATATACTAAGTAAGTGGAATGTGAAAGTCGATAGAAGGAATGGAGCTGTCCAGAGGCTGTAGGATCGATGGGACCACACTACACTAATTCTAGGTAAGTAATAGGAGGCCCACGGAACGCGTGTGCAGAGTGTGAACTCACACGTGAGATGCGTAACAACGTCTATGGACAGTACAGTTCAAGTTAAAGGTGAGTACGGACAATCCTGACTAGGTAGGACTAAAACGACTGTGGAGCTGGACACTAGGACAGTTAAACTACCCTTGAGCACCGAAATGCTCTTGTTACCTCACCCACGGGCTGCGGGTGCATAGGTGTCAAAGTGTGTCGGGTTCTCGCGTTGAAGTCTATGGAGCCTGGAAGAAAAGATGCTGCAGGCGACCAGGAGGAAGATGTCCGGTGCGATCCAAGGGTGGATCGGTGAAGAAGAGGACCTGAAAGCAGAGGGGACAGTGTTCAAAGTCACTAGCCAGTGACCGGTGTGGAACCAGGAAGGAACCAGATGCTGTCGTTGCGATCAGGTGAAGAGTGGACGCTTGACTCTGCAGCCACGTGGACCAGGAGGTGTCTTCGACGACCAGGATGGAGGCACGAGCTGTCCCACGCAGGCTCTCGCTGTCGGCGGTGTCCGAACCGGGATTGGAGTCAACAGGCCTTGGCAAAGGCAACCCACGCGGTGAGTGAAAAGGGCGTCTGGTGCGGACTAGGAGAGTCCGGGGTGCCCCTCTTTTGGAAGGGAGCAAGGGCCAGTCTGGAGCAACCAGACCAGCAGTGAAGATTCAAAGGTTCGTCGTCTAGGAGGCCACTAGCCAGCCGGCAAGTGACCAGACAACGCGTCGAGCAGCAAACAAGCAGAAGGGCCCCACGCAGATCTCGTGGAAGTTGGAGGGCTGATCTTCGGTGCAGGGGATGCTCGGGGCTGGGGCTTCTCAATCCCCAAAGCACTTGGTCGAGTTTACCTCGGGAGTCGTGCTGGAAGCGAAGTGCAGGTTCGTTCAAGATGGCCGGTCCCACGTGTCTCCTCGCACCCACGGGTCTCAGCTTTGCTGCAGATGTGAGTTGAGGTCGGAGAGGTCTGGGAATCCGGGTCTCGTCGGGGTCTGCAGTCTGGATCCTCGAGGGAAGACGTCAAAGTGAAGCCGCTGGACGCTTGATGGTGCCTGCAGTTGCAGGGTGGACACTCCTTGCCCACAAGGGAGATTTCTTCAGTCTTCTGTGGAGCAGAACGTCGAAGTCCAGAGTTTCTTCTTGTAGAGTAGTTCAGGATTAATCTAATTTGGAATAGGACCAGCTCCTACCTTTATCCTGCTAAAGGGGGCTGCACTACTGACTAGGTCCCTCCCCTGGCTGGGACCAGGAAGGGGGGTGGTTACACCCCCTATCCTTTGTCCGGTTTCCCGCCAGAGCTGGAGCTGGAGTGCCCCAGCAACTGGTTTGAACCGGTGTATGCCCAGGGCACCTTGTGTGCCCCAGGCATGTCTCATTCCTTTCAGGCCTCCCTACCTCAATACACAAAATCCTGTCTGGGGTGGTGCTAGCACCTCCCCAGGCAGGAAACCCTTTGTCCAAGCCTCCCTCGCTGGAAGGACTCCCAGCAGCAGGAGGTCAGACTTGTGTCTGTGGTGGCAGCATCCATTTTGTGATGCCAAGGCTCGAGTTAACTTTAACCGGAGTTCACAGTTACATACATGTCGTGCCCCTCTAGAAGGGTGGAATGCTACCCCCGTCGCCAGAATTGGCGAGGGGGTAGTATTCCAATTCGTATGACACCTTACTGGACATGTTTTGATAACGTTATACCAGAGTTAGCATTTAACCGCGAGGTTGATAATGCACTTAAGAGTATATGGTATAGCGTTATCATGGAAACAGCTAAAGGACTTGGTTCCGAAAGCTGCAGACAGGCTCAGCTCATGCTAGAGCACCATCTCACATAATTCCAAGCACTCTGCCTTCAGGATTGATAAGGCCTGCCATAGGAGTGACTGATGGGAGTATATGTGTCCATTTTAGGGTTAGATATAGGTATACTATATCTATAGCAAAGGGTGATTACACCACCTTGCCCCAGCTGTCATGCAGTCAGTTTTAGATGGCCAGCCAGGGGTGGCATAATACATGCTTCAGCCCCTGGTAGGCCCTGGGTACACCTATGCCCTGGATACCTAAGGTACACTGTACAGGGACTGATAAGGTGGCCCAGTACCAATTGGTAAATGCACCTAAAGTACATGGTTGTCAATTTAGAGAGAGAACAGCTAGGCTGTGGGTCTGATTAGCAGGCCCACAGCCAGGGAAAGTCGTAAACCAGTGAAGCAAAAAGCAAAAATCTGGGGTGACCATAGGATTGCAGACCCCACTCTCCTACACCAATACACACATAATAGTGGATCCGCTAATAGACCTAGAAGTTATGAAAGTGGTAGCAGAGGCAGTAGAGGACAGTCCCCAAAATTCAGGAAATACTAGACAACTACGAGGAAGAAAGGAAGGGGCAATACCAAAAAGGAAACAGCCAGTGCCTGTTGCTGCAAGTAGTAAAAAATCGAAATCCACTAAGGGTCTGGATCAAAATGCAACAACATCTGCTGCAAAACTAGTGGCTGTTTTTAACAGTCAACATTCCAGCAGGCACTGGTCTCGTAGGCTTAAGTCAGGACGAGACACCAGGAATTAGTGCAGACAATATCATAAATAACATACGGGGTAGATCAGGTCCAGAGGGATTTGATGAGGACCCCCTTTTAAATAACTTGGCGTCATTATTAAAATCCTTACTCGCCCCTTTGGTAGAGAGACTTTTTGGAATAGAAAAACAGCTTAAGTTGGAGGTAGAGGTAAAGAGCAATAAGGCGGGTGGGAAGCCCAAAAACAATTTAACGGGTACACAAAAAGTAATTGTGGCACCCGATGTACAGCCTATACAGCAACACACTCGATCAGTGGCGCAACCCAGCTTAAGTCTCCCAAAGGTAGTAAAAGGTCCCATAACCTCACAACATACTTCTAGTTCTGAGGGCAAAGAATCTACGCCACCTTCATTACAACCTAAAGTTGGTGAAAGGGACACCTTTGATGAAATCCCCAGGTGGGCGAAACCGGTATTTCTGCCTCCACAATCGAACCCGTATGTTATAGGTCTAACGGGAGTGCCCGAACTGAAAAATTCTAGCCATGAGCCATTTATCTGTTTAAAAAACAAAGTAGTACACTGGCTCAATACAATTAGACCGCTACCCTATCACATGCGAAGTAACATCATGATGGTGCGCAGGGTATCCTGGGTGGGACATACACCGAAAACAGTCGCAGGAGATTGTGTTTTGGTTAATTTTAGAGACCCCCGCATGGTGGAGTATATTTGCTCTTGGGAGCAAAATATCTTCAACCCTAATCAAGGGACAACGATAGAAGTTAGACCTCTATCGTTCTTTTTTCCACCACCCATTTACTCGGACACCGCAGGAGTATGGTCATACGTGGGGCATGGACAGGGACAGGGTAGGGTGGGTGGATACAGACATGGCCCTCCATACTTAGAGAACTACCTACCATTACAAAATAGGTTTAGTCCTCTGGAAATGGTTGACTGACTGAATAAGCATAAAATCAGCACTAAGTCTCCAAAAGGGGGGGGGGGGGGATATGGAGCAACACTCCGTCCTCTAATATGGACTGTTACCCCAATGGAATTAATACACTAGATTTTAAAGTCAGTACCAATCTAAGAACTGACTCGCCAGAAGCAGAGAACAGTGACAGAGTTCCTATTTCTTTGATTAGTGAAGGGGACAATTTGATAAATGAGCCTGTTTCAAGTTTTATAGTAAAAAGGGAGCACACAGGTCGGGAAGATCTAATTACGTGCCCCATTGTGGAAAATGGGGCCGTTAATATAGTAGTAACTGACACATTGTCAATAGGGAACCACAACTTTAAGGAATCAAGACCTACTGTGCCTGAGAACAAGTTGGCTATCCTGTCATGGAATATTGCTGGGTTAAGACTAAAAAGGGGGGACACAAACTGGGAGGCTTTTCTTTCAGCCCACCATATTATTGCTCTGCAGGAAACATGGGAAGCTAGAGACCGTTATTACCTGGATGGTTATCAATCATTTATTAAACTTGCAGTGCCATCCACGATGGGGAGACCCAGGGGTGGCCTTCTGTTGTTATTTAGCCTGAAACTCCTGTATAAAGCTGTGTTAGTAGTGACAAGTTTCCCAAATATTTTAGTAGTAAGATTGGAGGGGGACAATCTGCCTACAATCCTAGTGGTAAATTTTTATAATTCTTTCACCAGGAGTGACGAATTAGATCATTTAAGAGCATTATCGGGGTAGTTGGACGATTATGATGAACACAATAATAGTTTTTTATTATTTGTTAGTGCTTGGTGATTTTAATATTCATGTTTGTCTTTTTTTTTTAATTTTTTTTTTTAAAAGACCTTTATTGTCCAACACACATTTTACACAGCATCATAGCTTACAACCCAGCCGGGCCAGCAGCAGATATAGGATCTAGTGAATCATAAGGTAAGTGAACACAGCTTTAGGGCCGTCAACCCGGGGGTCCGGCAGCGTATGACAATATTCCACTTTACATCATAACTTGCATATGTTCAGCGTCCAGTGATTGTATGGTCTATAGGTTTTCTTTTTTCCGTATAGGTTCAGTGGATCAAGGTGGATGTGTCGAATCTACCCTCATCAGCGCTGGCGATGGCAGCCGTGTCCATCCTGTCTAATGTGCGGCCCTAGTGAGTGCCTTCGTGCAAATTTACAGGTGGATGGTCTGGCCGTCTTATGACGAAGTGTTGAGGGCGTTCGGCGACTGTGCGTGTTTGGGGCGTGTAACTCCCTCGTGTATCCAGTCTGTGGGAAAGATGTGTTCCACACCTCAGCATCCAGGCGAGGTGCCCAGGTATTTGTCGTCACTACCTAGGGTGTCTCATGGTGCGTTAGCAGGTATAGCATGAAGCCTTATATGGATGGACAAGGTCTAAGGGAAAATCGAAACCAAACCATCTACTAACTACGAAACAGGGGCATGGGTTGTACAGGAGGAAGGTAGGGTAAGGTATGCGTAGAGTTTGTCTTAGCGTCGAGGAAGTGGAGGTCAGAGTCAACGTGACAGTTGCGCCTCGTGGGATAGGTAGGTGGGGGGGGGCCAGGACTCAGCAGGTTGTAAGCTGTCTGTGTAGCCGAGTCCCCAGGGGGGTGGGGGCGGGTCTGTGAGCAACCGGTATGCGCGGCTCGGTGGGCAGCTTTGGCTCTCGTCGCAGCATCATATGTGGCGGTGTGACTCCGGGTGTGGGGTAAGCGATCGTTGGTGCGTGGCAGGAGGGCGCAAGTCAGATAGAGTGTCAGGTTTGGCGGCGACAGGAAGGTAAAGGATGCATCAAGTGTGTTTATCAATGTGTCGCAGCGGGGAGTAGGGGTGTCAGTACATGTTCCGTCATGTGATACCCTGTTCTGTACATTTCTGCAGGAAGGAGTGTAGTATGTCCTCCCATTGTTGCGCTATAGGGAATTTTCTGAGTCTCGCCGTCTCTTCCCGTCGCAGGACAGAGCTCTCAGCCCGCGCCCAGTTTGTCAGCGACAGACACCAGTGTCGGAGCTGTGGGGATGTGGAAGCTTTCCACCTCTTGGTGAGAAGTCGTTTGGCCGTGATGAGTCCAAGGTCCCAGTATCTGGTTTGGACCCTATTAAGGTGTGTGCGCTTGAACAAACCCAATATGCACGCCTCCCATGTGTTCGGAACGTGTTCCCCAGTGCAATGCCGTAGCATCTTGGTCACTCCTTCCCAGTATTGCTGGAGGGCAGGACAGAGCCAGAGCATGTGAAGGAGATCTGCGCCTATGTGAGAGCATCGGCCGCAGGCCGTGTCCGTTACTGAAAAGTATTTATTAATTTTTGCGGGGGTAAGATATGCGCGGTGCAGTATATAAAATTGTATGATTTTAAAACGAGGGTTGCGAGGGATATTCACTGGCCCAGCCAGGATCATGGCCCACTCTTTGTCCGTCCAGTCCCGCCCCCTGTCTGTCGCCCATTTCTCCCTCAGGCATCCAGTCACCTGGTGTGTATGTAGTAGAAGTGCTTGGGTGAGCCAATGAATAATATGAGTGCCGTTGCTCATGACATGCATGTACTGTATGAAATGGTGTACGGGTGGTTCACTAGATATGTCTCCCCAAGCGGTGGTTAACGCATATACGAGGGATGCATGCGTCAGGAACTGTCCAGCCGGGAGGGATGCGTCCTCCACAAGGGTAGCAAAGGGTAGTAGGGCGCCATCTGAGTAAAGGTCACCCATCGTTTCCACTTCTGCGGTGATCCAGCTCTCCAACCGGACAGCGGATAGGGTTCCAGCCGTCGTCGGGGTTCCCAACAGTGGCAACATCGGCGCATATGGTGTCGTAGCTCGTGTTATGTATAAGCAACGGAGGAAGCACCTGCGCGCCACTGCAAGCAGCAGTTGCGGCGGTCTCGGAGCCCGAGTCAGCGGGTGGAATAGTCCCTGAATTTGGAACAGGGACCAAGTGGTGGTATCTGTAGCGGTGTCATTCAGGTTCTTGCCTCCTAGCCAGCCCGACACCCATTGCATTTGTGCAGCTAGGTAGTATAATTCCATGTTCGGGACTGCTAGTCCGCCCTCCGCAGTGGGCATGTACATTTTCGTCAGTGCGACGCGGGGTCAGCCTTTATTCCAAATCAGAGTACGTAGCAGGGTTTCAAGGTCTCGGAATACCCGGGTAGGTACATATGTTGGTACGTTTGCAAAGTAGTATAACAGTCGCGGTAGCACTATCATTTTGGCTAAGGCTATGCGACTGGGGACATTGAGCGGTAGTGTGTTCCAGAACCCCACTTGCGCTCTGGTAGAGGCGATTGCCCTCATCAGGTTGCCCTCCAAGACGTCCATCGGATCTCGGTAAATGTGTATCCCAAGATACTTGAACACACTGGGATACCACCGCAACTTTTCACCCCCGATGTCTATTTCACATTCAGGGACATCCGGGTTAAAGGAGTATGCCCCGGATTTGGCCCAGTTCACTTTTAGGCCCGACATTTCCTCAAAGGTACCGAAGATTGTAGTAAGGGAGTCTGGGACATTGTTGAGGTCCTTAACGTATAAAAGCAGGTCGTCGGCATATAAGGACACCACATGTAGTCCGTCTGCCAGCGGTATTCCCCAGTCAGTTCCCTGAGACCGGAATATCGCGGCCAGGGGTTCCACTGCTAGGGAGAACAGCAGGGGCGAAAGTAGGCAGCCCTGTCTCGTACCTCTCCGCACTCGAATGGGGTCTGAGAGTAGTGTCCCAGTTCGGACTCGGACCGTGGGCCTACTGTATAAAAGGCCGACCATCATCAGATAGTCCTCACCTAAATCAAACTTCTCCAACACTGCTCGCAGGTAGGGCCATTCCACCGAGTCAAAAGCTTTCTCCAGGTCTAGCACAAGGCATCCCGCTTGTGGCCATTGTGCCGTAGCATATTCCTGCAAACGAAATAATCGTCGGATATTATGGGAGGTGTGTCTTGTCGGTACAAACCCGTTCTGGTCATGGTGTACCAGCGTAGGAACGAAGGGGGCCAGTCTGCGGGCTAGAGTTGAGGCAAGAATTTTGTAGTCAGTGTTCAAAAGCGCCAGAGGGCGGTAAGAGCCCATCTGCGTGCCATCTCTGCCAGGTTTTAATAAGGAGACAAGCGTCGCCTCATTAAGGGTCGGGGGTAGGGCGAAGTCATCAGTAGCCGCGGAGTACATCTTCACCAGATGTGGGATCAGGATGTCCGAGGCGGCCTTGTAGAACTCGGCCGGTAAGCCATCCGGTCCCGGGGATTTACCATTCGAGAGGTTAAAGATGGCGTCACGGAGTTCCTCGGGGTCCAGCAGTGCTCCGAGGTCTTCACGTTGTGTCGCCGTCAAGGTAGGCAACTGTATGTCAGAGAGGTATTCCATAATGGTAGGTAGCAGAGCCTGAAGGCGGGAAAGGTACAGGCTATTGTAATGTTCCGTGAAGGCCTCGTGTATTTGGCGCTGTGAGTACAGTAGCCTGCCATCTCTAGCTTGTATGGCCGATATTGGGGCCGAACGGTCCTCTCGTGCGATCAGCCAGGTTAGCAATTTACCCGGTCTATCACCTTGTCTGTGGGTCCGAGCCGAGTGCGCTGCAAAATTTAAATTTTTCAGACGGTCTAGTAGGCGGACATGTTCCGCTCTAGCAGCAGTCAGTCGGGCATCCGCGCTCCCCCCCGCAGGGCATTCAAGGTCCAATAGTTCCGATTCCAGTCTCGTCAGGTCTCGCTCAATTTGGTGTCTCATATGTCCTTGTGTTCCCAGGCAGTGTCCCCGTGTCACCACTTTGAAGGCATCCCACTCGGTTTGGGGAGAGGATGCCGTGCCAGCATTTAACTCAAAGTATTGGGCCGACTGTGTGAGCAAGGATTCTCGGAATGCCGCATCAAGCAAGAGGTCCGGCTGGAGGCGCCAGGTGGGGATTGGAGGATGTGGGGCATCCCATGCAATGGTGAGTGTGTGAGGGTTGTGATCCGAGTGTGTGCGGCCCATGTATTGAGAGTCAAGGACTAGTGGAAGGAGATCGGGGGAGACCATGTACCTGTCCAGGCGGACATGTAATGCATGCGCGCAAGACCAATAGGAGTATGTGCGTGTCGTGGGGTTGCGGGCCCTCCATGCGTCTTGTAGGCGCCATTGCTGAGCCCAGTTGAGGAGAGCCTTCGTCGTGACGTGCGTTTGAGCGTTAGGTGGGGGGGCAGTCGACCTGTCTAGGTGTATGTCCAGGACACAATTATAGTCCCCTCCAAGGATCCACGGAAGTCCATGCCAGGGCGCCAGGGTCGTGGAGAGGCAGTCCAGGAAGTCCCCCTGTTCAGTGTTAGGAGAGTATATGGAGGCAAGCACCACCGGGTGTCCGTCCAGTCTGCCCCTCACTATAACGTACCGGCCTCCCGCATCTATCTGTGTATCCATTTCTACCCAAGGTGTCCCCGGTCTTATCCATATGAGTGCCCCACGGGCATAAGAGGAGTATTCAGTGGCATAAATTCGACCGCGCCATCTCCTACGTAGCGCGTGAACCTCAGCTTTGTTGAGATGTGTTTCCTGCAACAAAACTATTTGGAATTTATGGCGCCGTAAATATGAATATATTTGGTAACGTCTCGATGGTGTGTGCATTCCTCTCACATTCCATGTGCAGATCTTGATCTCAGCCATAGTCGCTAACGTGGTATGAGGCAATTGTCTATCTATTCTCCCACTCTCCCGGTATCCGTCTCCACAAGGCACCTCGCCACTCCCCCCCACTACCCACAGACACAGACTCCAACATTTCTATTAAAAGCATAGGCAGTACTCTGATATGAGGAAGAAGGAATGTAACTGGGTATACAAACAGTGCTAAACGACAGCAAATACCAAAAGGTCGGCAACGGAACATGTTACCGTCCAAACACGCCAGTAGGGCGAAATATTAACGTTCAAGTCCAGGGGGCAGCTCGAGTTAGGCAGCAATAAGGCAGTTCTTTAAAGTCTAAGCAGGTGAAACCAAGTTGTCTGTTGCCCCTTCCCGGACCACAAATGATTCCACTATATAATCAATGGCGGCATCCAAATGGACCATGTCCCCACCAGTGGTGTAGTCCCCGGGTGACTGTGTGTGCATCAGCAAAAGAGGCAAACAATATTGCTTGATCATTCGGGGTATGTGAGCAACTGTGTGTCAGTGGTGGGCAAGACAACAAACCCGCCTTCCCCGTCCCCCCCCCAACGACCATACCTCTGGTTGGATGTTTACTGTGCAAGTGCTTCTCCGTCTGCTCCCAGGGCAGCGAGGGGCTTTCCCAGGTGTAGCCGTATCCGCTGCATCTCAGTGACCAGACGTCCACGAGTCCTACCCCTGCTGCCCCGGCTCCAATCGTCGGTTGCATGTGACACGCTTCAGTGAGGCATATCAGCTGTTTGTGGCGTGACATCCGGGAGTTCCACCGATAGTTGAGAATCTGAGATCCCGTAGATCGCTTCATCATCACTGAGAGCCATCCGCGGGCTCGCCGCGTGTGCATTGTCTGAGGTCGGCGAGGCACTCAGCTGGGAGGCCCTGCGGAGAGCGTCCCGTTGTTCCTGGAGTATCTGGTCCAGAGGCGGGGAGTGGTGGGTCGTATCATCTGGGCGGTCGTTCGCGTGTCCTCTGTTCCTGCGCCTACGTCGTGGTCCTCGCCCTCGGGGTCGCGTCTCAGGATGTTGTGCATTCCTCGGCGCCGTGTCCGTTCCGCTGTCGAGCCAGCTGCTCACCTCCACAGGGTTGTTAAAGAAGTAGGTCTTATCTCGTGCCACCACTCTCAGCCTCGCAGGGAAGAGTAAGGAGTACTTGAGGTCAGCTTCCCGCAATCGACGCTTCACCTCCAGGAAGTCGTGGCGTTGGCGCTGTACCTGTATGGTGTAGTCTGGGAAGAACATCACCACGGTGTTGTCGATCCGGACCTCCCCAAGCCGCCTAGTTTCCCTTAAGATTGTGTCTCTATCTCGGTAGTTCAGGACCTTGAAGAGTAGTGGTCTCGGGTTGGAGCCGGTAGTGTGAGGTCTCGTGGGCACTCGATGCGCTCGCTCCACCACAAACTGCGGCGAGAGCGTGTCCTCCGGTAATAGCTCACGTATCCAGTCTTCTACTCGTTGAGCCGGCCTGGTTCCTTCCCATTTTTCCGGGACTCCGACGAGTCTGATGTTGTTGCGTCTCGCCCTCCCTTCCGCATCCTCGGCTCTGTCCTCCAGGAACTCTACCCTATTCAGGAGATCTTGTACATGTTTGTCCGTTTGTGAGACTTTGGGGCCAAGTTCAGTCACCGTGCCTTCCAATGTCTTGGTGCGATCAGCCAGTTTCTTGTGGTCGTCCCGCAGGTGAGTAAGGTCTATGGCAACACCGTCAATCTTAGATTCCAGGGACGTCCTGGTCTGGTGGAGGGATTGTTCCAGGCGTTCCATGGCCGCGAGCATGGTATCCAATCGCGATGTAACTTGGTCAGCCGCCATCTTGCGTAATGTCTTATCCGATTTACCCTTGGGGCGGGGCTCCTCCGGTGCCAGTGCGGGTTCTCACTCCTCCGGACATATGCGAGGTGGTTCCACCAGTAGTAAATCCAGGGGGCGGGGTAATCGTCGTCTCCTGGGCTGGCAGTGTCTCCAGAGCACAGTGAGTGGGGCCCCTGGCACCCGTGTCCGTGGGGCAGCGCAGTCTGTCTCCTATGCGTTTTCCACGTGAGGGGCGGGTTAGCGCGGCGGACCGAATATTCATGTTTGTCATATGCAATGTTTGCAGAATATGGACTTTGAAAATGACCCACCTGGGAATACTCATTTTGAGCACACTAGGAGTGGGTTGTATCTGGAGAGTTTTTTATCATCATATCATTTGTTTGCCCCAGCGCAAGGGGAAACTCAGCGCCCTGTCCCAACGTTCAATGGCCAAGGCAATGAGTCTATTATTGACTATATCTTAGTGTCATGTCTTCTGTGGGATAAAATGTCATTTTAGTATCGAACAGAGAGGATTTAGTGACCATAACCCACTCATGTTGACTATTAATATTAGGGCCCTTAAAAGTGAAATTGTCTCATCTAACATTTTAAATTCTAATATAGCTTCTAAATGTCAAGGCCGTAGACTAAGGTGGGAGGTGATTACTCCTATCGATTTCCTGGAAAACCTATACAGGAGTAAAACTGAGGATCTGACCATATGCTTAGGTGAAAACTCAGACCCAAGGGACATCTTGAATGCTTTCAATCGTATTACAGAACAGGTAGCAGTAAATCTGACTAGGAAAAGTAAAATAAGGCCTAAGAAATTGAAAAATTGGTTTAATCAAGCCTGTAGTGACACCCACGCGGCACTTTTAGAAGTGCTAAAAGAGTCTGGTAAGGACGCGCAGAAGATTGCGGAGGCAAGAAGGGCCTATAAAAAGGCTATTAAACGGAGGAAAATTGAGCTCAAGGACATGGCTTGGGAGGAACTGACCAAAGTGAGTTTTCTGAAAAGTAGCACTCAATTTTGGAATGTGATTAACAGTCCCCTGTTTAATGAGACAGAAAATACAAATCAGGACTGTCTCATTCCACCAGAAAAGTGGGTGGAGCACTATGGTGGTCTTTATGCGGAAATAAATAATTCATCTCTTGTGACCCAAGGTGATTTTGCACAGGCAGGAAAGATCAATTTTACCAGAGAAGAAGTCTTGAAGGCTATTGTGACCACAGCACATGGGAAAGCCTCAGGTCCGGACGGGGTTCCGGCAGACCTGTATAGAGCAGATCCCCATTATTGGGCAAAGATTTTAACTTCTGTTTTTAATGCAGTTACTATAGCGGGTCCCCCAGTGTCCTGGGGCAAAGCAGTCATGGTCCCAATATTTAAGAAGGGTTCAAGAGAGGATCCGGCGTGTTATCGTCCGATCTCTCTCCTGGACTCTTCTGCTAAGATAATGGGAATAGCCGTCTTGGTGCGGCTGACTAATTGGCTGGAAGAGAATGCAGTTATTTCAGACCTGCAGTACGGGTTTAGGAAGGGAAGAGGTACTGCTGGTCAATGCCTTAATTTACATCTTGTTATAGGGAAGTATACGGTTGCTAAGCAGGGGATATCCATCTAGCTTTTATGGATCTGTCCACTGCTTTCGACCTTGTAAACCGACAGAAATTGTGGATTTCCCTGTTTGACATGGGTCTGGACCCTGTACTGATATCCTTTCTAGCCGTTATCCATAATGATACTAGTGCAGCTGTCCGCTATAGTGAAAATGGGAGCCTGATGGATTCTTGGCCTGTAAAGCGAGGGGTCAGGCAAGGGTGTATCCTTGCACCTTTACTGTTTATACTCTATATAAATAAATTAGGTGATGCCCTAACTTCAGCATGTAAGGACATCCCGAGAGTTGGCCAAAAAAAGACTCCTGCATTACTATATGCAGACGATACAGTGCTGGTTGCTAGGACGGCAAGAGGATTACAATTACTTTTAGACTGCTTTACTCATTTTATGGATTCTTTGGATCTGAAAGCTAATTTTAAAAAATCACATGTTCTGTCGCTAGGTGGTGGACGGGCGAAAAGGTTATCTTTTTTCTGTAAAGGGCAGGCGCTTATTAAAGTACCTACGTTCCCATACTTGGGTATTGTATTCGATGATAGAAGATCGTGGGTAATGCAACGCGCACTGAAAAGAAACACATTAGCGAGGGCCACACGGGCCCTGCTGGTCTTTGCAAAACGTCTAGGCTGTAAGCCATTACCGGCCATTATGAAAATCTATAACGCCAAATGTTTGCCCATGGTGTTATATGGGAGTGAGGTGTGGGGCTATATTGATTCAAGTGAGATCCAAGTGGCAGAAAATGTTTTCTTCAGAAAAGTATTGTCACTACCACAATCTACAGCAACTTTTAATGTGCACGAAGACCTGGGGGCTGGTTATATTTCTGATCAGAGTGCTACAGCACCGATACTAGGGTGGTTAAGAATTTGGGCACAGCAAGCCCCGAATTTAAATCAATTAATTATCCAGGATTGTCTGACCCTAGATAAGGCCTTGGCTATACCATGGATCAGTTATATTAAAACTCAAATGGATATAATGGGTAGCCCGGATTTATTTACAAATCCTAGGGCCTTAAGTAAAATCGAAATAAAGACAGTAAAATCCCAATTCTTAAACAGGTTGAAGGCCCAAAGGGAAGAAGAGGAACTGGCAAAACCATCGGTTAGAAACGTTGTTATGTTAAGCACGGGGAGAGAGATTCAGCCGTACTTAACATTTATAAGCAAGCCTTTCCATCTGTTTGTTTTGCTAAGGTTTAAACATAATATGCTACCATGGTTGTTATCTTTCCCCAGGGGGTTTGTTAAAAGTGGGATTTTGGGCCCGTGCCCATGTGATAATAACTCGGAGCAAAACGTCCTTCATATGATCTTTTTCTGCAAGTTTTATGAACTGCAGCGAAAGAAATTTATCCTGCCACGACTGAGAGGTTGTAGTTTTGAGCAGGTGAGACCAGCCCTGGCCTACTTACAAATGCTTGGGTCTGCTGTGGTATGTTTTGGGGTGGCAAGCTACATCATAGGGGCTGTGAGATGTCGTAAGAAAATACTGCTACCTTAATCACCTTACTTTGCCCTTCGGTGTTTTAGTCCGCAGTACAGTAGAAAGTTTCTATTAGTGACGAAAACTAGATGAATTTTGGAATTTTATAAAATTAACAAACTATGTGACAAACCTTTTATCTTGTATACGTGTTTGATAATCGTAAAACACTTTTTATATTGTAATATAATTAGTTGTGTTAATTGTGATATGGAAATTTGATTAACTGTGAAATGAAATACTGTATGTGCTTTGATGGTTTTAAAACTTTTAACCGAATAAAGCAAATTTTGAATTTGAAAACAAATTTGTGTGAATGTAAGCAAAGTTATTTCATGGAACATTATCCAAACAGGCATGCAAGCAAAAGTGTGTTAAATGTCAAAGTTGAAAAAAAGATGTCAATTTTAAACATTTTCCTGTAAAATGGTGGTGTTACTGCCCGGACCTAATGTGACCACACAACCTTATAGTATTGGGAGAAGGCTAACCGTATCTTGTGCTTTGTTCGTTCAAATTTATCTGGGTCACTGTCCATCTCCAGGATGTTCAGGGATGCCTAATTGGGTGTATCAGCCAGGCCAGCATCCTGCCTTGTCATTCATCCCTCGCCGTATTGACAAGCCACTGCATACTTCCAAGGAATTTGGTCTCCTCTCAGCCCCCTCGCAAAATCCCACCAGTAGCTTATGTACTTTCTGTAATCTCTCCTTGTCCCCTGTGAAGGCATAATCAGTTTCTAAGTCTCGGATCTCAGTGGTATCCAGGGCCCAAAGTACCCCATACTATAGGGGCATGCAGACCCACTGGATATATACCTTCAATGCATCTCACACTGGGCATGGGTGGGTGTTGATCGCAAAGTACTCAGGGATTGCCTTTTGTACCTGCGTTTTAAAAGCTATGTGCAGCAGTGCCTATGGATGGAAGCATCATGCCACTCTGTATATTTAATTCAAGAGTATAGTAATCCCGAGTATAACCTGGGGGAGATCAGACCGTCTGTATGGAGCAAAATGTTTATTGACCCAACCTATAAACACGCAGCTCTAGCAAGGACCCAGTAATTGATACGGAAAGCGGTATCATGCACACTTTAGTTGTAGGTATACCCTGAGCTAAGTGGGTTTCTATGTTGCCAATCATTTGTCAGTCCATATTAACAGCCTGATCAGTGTTCTGGATGCACCTCAGTGGGATCTTGTATGGGGTTGGACTTTTCAAGCAAAGGAACGAGTATGGCATTAAAGTTAACTCTCTAACCCCTTAAGATTATGCATTTGCGCAGTCTGGTCATGCATATTCTGAAAAAAGCCAGTGTCATCCATGTTGATATCATACCTGTTCACCAATGTGACATGGGTGTAACCAGTCTCACTACCGTGTCTCTCTCAAAACCAAGCCACCATATAACTCTCATATCTACTGTCATGCCAGTGCAGTTGTCTACCAATATTACTCTACATCTCCTTCAATCACCAAGAACTGCAACTTCACACTTGCATTGGCCCCAACTTCAACATCCTTGTATGTCTCCAACTTATTCCCGAAATAGTTTGCATACTACGAATGAGCACATGCCAGATACTGCCCCTTCTGGTGTAACATTGCAGTTCTTGTCAGCACTTCAAAGGCAAAACTTTTGACAAGAGAACACACATCTTTTTAAACATGTTATATCACAAAAACTATCAAGAAACATGATATTGGCTTTCAGTTTAAACTCCAATAGAGTACTCTACTCTCAGTCCCACTCAGGCCCAGGGTGTCATCCAGTTGCAAGCCACAAGTCTATGCCGACAGTATGTCTGTCTCTCTGGTGGGCGACTGCTCTCTGCTCAGTGTGGTCCTCCCTCGGTGATGTACATTTGCTATTGCTTTGGCAGAGTTGTTACAGATTTCTCCACTGCTTTGTAATCAGTAAAGAACCGTGGCTTGTTTCAAAACAACATTTTCAGCTTTGCCAGATAAAGCATCACACATTTAACTCTTCGTTCAGGATATGTGTAGGTGGGCATGCCTCTTACAAGAGTTCCCCTTCTTCACTTCCCAGGTGAAGCGCCGTATTATATCCTTGGGAGTTCTAAAATTGTGCCACTATTGGACTAATATGGGTCACTGGGGGAGACCTTGGCTCAAGTGACTAATTGGCTGTTTCGCAATAAATAAGTCAGAGAATTTAGCACTACCAAAAAGAGCAGAAAGCAGGATTTCAGAATTGTCTAGGTCTTGCCCGTCTGCCTCGTCCGCGCCCACTTGCTGACATTTGTGCATGGATCACTTCCAAACCCAACCTCAGAGTGAGTATATGAATAGTCCTCGAAGTCCGACCTGCTCCCTTTCTATCATATCTTTCCTTAAAGCATGCTTTTCCAGCTGTTCTTTCGCACTGACAATGTGCTTACTTTCATAGCAATTTACATAAGTCTACTAATGATGTCCAGCAATATGTTTGCCTTGTCAGCATCACGTGGGTGCTGCTGGCTCCAACTGGCATTCTATAATCCTTCCATGTCAGCCTCAGCAAGAGCCTCATCAATGCACCGTTGGTCGAAGGACCATTAGCCCTGTCCCATGTCACTCTTCCCCATGCCCTTCTGCCTTTTTCAGATATCCTATCTAGACAGACCCAAATTCAAAGTGTGACTGTCCATGCAGGTACCTCAGGAAATCACAGCATCAGTTCAGCATCAGAAGGGGCACTTCATAACAACCTGGTGCTTCAGGCACTACATCAACTTTGTTGGCCCCACATTGGCCTGTGGGTTTGACAACCGCAGTTTGCTGAGCTCACCCTGAACAGCCAAAGTCCGGTCTCACTCACAGGACCCTGTTCAGCACTTCTTTAAAACTTTAAGAGTGCTTAGGCACGGCCGCTAACCTGTGCAGGCCAACCCCACAAAAAAACGATCCCTCTGGGCCCTTAGGGGAATGTCTCTTGAGCTCACTGTAGTGTAGCCTCCAGGGAACAGCTTTGTCCAAAAGCAACAGTAGGTCCAGGTGTGCAGCAAGGGGCAGGTCTGCTCATTTTCATACTGCTTCCCTGTTGTCCCACCAAAGTTCTCTATTGTACCCCAGAATGTTTTTTTAACTCCCTGATCTGAAGTGATTAACCTTCGATTGTGGAGAAAGGGGGCGAGACCACCCAACTCTTTTGGGGGGGGAAAAAATCTTTACCTTGATAATACCAAACTGAATTGCTACTTTCCGGGCCTCTTCCTCTTCGGTACCTGCCTTTGTACTGATTGTGGGGAAAACTGCGTAAACTGGTCTTTCACTGTATCCCGCCACATGGCTGCCTCTCGGAGAATAAAATGTTGGCTTGAAGGAGCTCTGAGTTGGCATGCCTATAGTGCCATCTTTTCCTCGGCCAGCTCTTGTAAAAACACAAGGGGGAAACCCTTTTATGTTTTGCTTTATCAAGCGATGTGAAGGCATATACTTGCGCTGAAATACTTTTAACGAAATAGTCACCAAAAAGGTGTCCTTCAACATCAGGGCTTAATTCTTTCTCTGCCAGATCAGCTAACTTGAGATCAATCCTCATTAGTATTATGTTTATACTTTCAGCAGAAACAGCTGCATTGGCATTGCTGAACCGGCAGATCACTCTGATTCCATTCGAGTATATTAGGAAGGTTCACTTGACAGGAGATTCAGTAGGGGCCACATCCTCAGTTAATTCTATAATTTCTGTTAGGGGGCCCAGTACATCTTTTTAATAGATTTTTTATTATAATCAGCAGTACATTACATGTATGGGGTAGATTGCTTACCCCGCTTTAAAACGAACATATTCTCAAAGTTTACAATAATCAGTCCTTAGAGTCCGACCTAGCGGGCTCTACCTGCCATTAAAGTCTGCTCCAGCTTTAAAGCACCGATCCAAAGGCAAGGGCCTTTTAACAGGGAGCGGGCCTTAAATGGCTGGTAGAGCCCGCTAGGAGGGCTCTAAGGCTACTAGAACATTCCACCCCTAGAGGGCAGAATGTTCTAATTACTAAAAACAAAGGCCTCACAGAGCCCAGGGGGTTTGAATCCCCTCGGGCTCCGAGAGGACTTTGTTCACAGCAGCACCTGTGAACAAAAACAGCATTGGAAAGTGGGAGCTCCGGGCTTCTACCGGCCCGTAGAACCCCGTGCACGCCATTGTATTCAATGGCGTGCTCCACATTCCAATGTTCTAATAAAACGTACCATATCTGTATTAATTGCATACAGGCTAGAAAAAGGGAATGTGTGGTTTGACATTCAAAAACCCAACTGTGTATCCTTATGTTATAGCATTGTCCGACAATGTAATCCTATTTAAACAATTAGCATACCAGAAGATAAAATAGTGCAGAAATTACGTGTGAACATCTTAGTTATATAAGAAGTATAGTAAACACAACAAGAAAGAATAACATGTTGTCACTCCTTTCTAACTTTGTACTCTCTGTCCACGGTACAACCACTTTGAATATCATTCATGTATTACAAGTAAATCATAGAACTTACAAAGCCGATAAGACATCATAGTCCGTAGTTGAGAAATAAAGTTAAACAGTTGGGTAAGTTCACCCTAGACATTGACCGGTGTGTTGGCGGCTCTGAAAATACTACTAATAAGGCGATCTAAGAGACCCATGCCTAGTGAGTGCAGAGGGATAGGGGGCGAATATGACTGTCCTAAGATAGGGGAAAAAGAAGAGAAAACAGCCAACGATGGTCACTTTTTGTGGTTTGAAGAGTATGTTGATAGTAATGATAACTGAGATATGGGGAAGGATCACTGTGTGAATGTGGGGATTTGCTGTTGTCATCACGTCTGTTGTTGTGTTAGCTGAGAAAGGGGACCCATTACATCTAAAAGTTTATCTTGGCATTGAGGAAGTGCTTTGCCAATACTTTTCGTAAGGTCCTTACCCTTTTTAATAAGATGGCAATCCTAGGTGGCTCCTCCTTTGGTCTACATGATAGCTTATGTGGGAGTACAGGCCTGGGGCATCTAGCTCACAGTTTTTCTGTTCTTCCCTAATTTCCTCCTCCAGTGGGCCAAGAGTGATGAAACTGATGCTGAAGGAGCCTGTTCACCTGCCTTGGATGCTTTATAACCTCAGGATCAAAATGTCCACCCTCCTCCCAAGACTCTAAAAGTGCTCTGGTAGAAGCAGGATTAGGGTCGACCTTATCTTGTGGTGGTTGGGTATCCACAAGGGCATCATCCTGTGTATAGACGGGATAGACTATAGGCGAGTCGGAGCAAATCAGAGTCGGAGGCGTCAGTATGAGCAACAGTCTTCCCCGCTTGACGCTTCAGAAAAAAATCTCCCAAGAAGGAAGTTTTCTTTGATTTATTAAATGAAATTTCCTGAGCTTCTTGGTTCAAATGTAGTAAAAGAGACAGATGAGTCTGACCTCAAAATTTCCCAGCACATATTTTCCTTGAAGATTACCTTTTCTTTTTAAAGGCTCTTTCTTCTCTTGGACAAGGATGGGAGGGTGGTTCTCCGCTTGTTGAATGATGCTGCAATAAGAATGACTAAGTGCATTCTGAATGGATTGTATTAAAGATGTGACTGCTGATTGGATGACCTCTTTTCAGTTACTTTCCCCGCTCCAGCAGACTCCTGCTCAATGTGCCTTTCTCAGTTGTCCTCTTCGACAGTGGTATCAGTCTTGAAACTCTGAACTGAAAGGAGGAGGCTGGAACAAAAAGCCCAGTTTGTTTGGAGAAAGTTATGTTGCAAGTTTATTTGGTATAGTGATAGGTTAACTTACCCGCGATCCAAGGGTAGCCCGTGATGAAGTGACTTTTCTCACCAAAGTCCTTTGGATCGCCCTGTACCTACGCCTGCAACTCAGAACAAGAGAAAATAAAAAGTCACAACACGTACACTACATCATTAATCACAAACCAGTCAGTGACGGTAAGAGGTAGGGTGGGGTTTACACTGTATGCTTGCCCAAAAAAGGCGCCCCCTGAAGGATCCTCTTCATATAAGGATCCTGTCCCGGAAGTGACCTCCATGAAGGGGGTAAGGACCTCCTTTCTAGGTGCAAGCACTCAACTAAGGGATAAAGCAAGAAGAGGGGCACACAGCCTGGCAGGGGAATGCAATGCTAAGCTGCTGCCTGCCCAATTGTCAATAGATGTGCGCTCAAACTAAACAAAGGTGCTATGGAGACTGTTTTTAATTATACATCTGAAAGTAGAAGCCTCTCAACCTTGAGGTACTGTAACTAAAGAGTAAAACTTCATACAGTATGAATAGTTTAATAAAAATTATGTCATACTTTTCCCTGCCCGTGAAACAAAGAGGAGGTTTGCTGCTCTGCAGAGATGGTTATAATGACAGGTGGCCACGGATTGGGGGCACGGGTCTGAGGTCACCAGGGCACTAGAATACTGACTTCGGTACATTTATTTGTATTGTGTAAAGTCTTTCTTTCATCCCTGTTGTGTTTACATTTTTATCTTTGCTGCTTGAGATGTATTAGTAAAGAAGACTCGCCCTAATATTTGCCTCAATGTCTTTAATCCATGGGGAAGATTTCAAGTTAAGGATAGATGCTGCCGGGGGGCGTTGCTTGCACGCCGCTACGTGATGGCGTGTTGCGCTTGAGCTCCAGAGAGACGAGGACTGTCGGGACGATTTACGGATCCCGTTTCCTAGTGTCTCTTCTTCTGCTTACAGCATGGGATGTCGGAAGGAGCAGTGAGTGCAAGCATGTGGATTTTAACAACGAATGCCGTCCAGAACTGTCCTTTTTGGTGATTGATATCCTCTACACCGGCACTTCAGGGAGCGGCCGCCATTTTGTTTTTGATGTGGCGTCGCTCGTTTCTTCTACAATAGACCCATGTCTTCCAGCGCAACATGCTGAACAGCGGCTTTGAGGTGATATTTACTACTTTTTGGCATTGAAGACCCTGGGCAGTTGTCTCTATACATTACAGGCGCACACTTTGCTTACTGACTTCTGGGCTTCTTTGACTGCCGATTTTCACCTCATGCGTCTCGTTCTACTTGCTTGCCTGCCTTACCTGAGGGGTTAATGCTATGTAACCTGACTGCTAGGTTGCTTGTCTTTTGGCAGAATTTATTTTTCGCGCTTTTGGGTCTTTCTGGCTTCTTTTTTTTACCTCAACTGCTCTTGTCCGTCATTTTGTGCGCTTTTGTCCAGGTCTTAATCTGCGCATATAGAGCTACAGTACTTCTGGTCAGTGGCAGTTGGTGAGCTCTGGCTTTTTTGTATAACTCTTAACCCATGCTCATTTACGCTACGTCAAATTCTTCTTGTACTGCCTATTGAAGTCTATTCTTATGGCGGACAACATGGGGCCTTCCCCTACTGCAAAGGATTCTAAAGGGACTTTAAAACGCTCTAAACAACAGTCCCCCTCTCCTGAATCCTCTCAGAAAGATGCTTATTCTACTTTAGAAGCTATTTTGGCACGCTTAAATACTGTCCATGATATTGCGCAGTCTGCTACAACTAACACAGACTCACTACAAGTTGAGGTGGCTGCTATTAGGAGTGACTTTAAGGCTTTATCTGTTAGGGTTACAGATACTGAATCTCGTATTAGTGTGGTAGAGGATACTACGCACCAACAGTCGAGGTCCCTTCTTCAGATGGAGCGCTCTATGGCGGCGTTGCGCAGAGACCTTACGGAGCAGGAAGATCGCAATCGGAGGTCTAATCTGCGTATTTTTGGTCTTCCTGAGGATGCAGAACAGTCTGCTTCTTCCATGATTGATTTCCTCACCAAATGGATACCTTCTACTCTACAAATTTCCTTTCAGAGAGACTTTGAAATTGAGAGAGCTCATCGAGTTCCTGCGTTTAAACCTAAAAACTCCACTTATCCGAGAGCAGTAATCCTCAAACCGCTGCGTCATCAACATTCAGAACAGATTTTGGCTCACATGAGGAAAGTTAAATCGATATCTTGGGAAGGCCACCGGATTACTATCTCCCAGGATTTTGCTAGAGACACTGTAATTCGGAGAAAAGGATTTCTAAACCTGAGAAAACGTCTGCTGGACATGCATATTCCTTTTTCCTTTGCTGGTCCATCCAAGTTTCGTATAACTTTCCAAGGTCGCCATCGGATTTTTGATGAACCTGCTGATCTTTCCTCTTTTTTGGATAATCAAATGGAATCACAAATGGATTCTGCTCCCACTCCTGGTTCTTCTGGGACTTGAGTTTTTCTCTTTGTTGTTCCACACGGTTTAGTGCGTCTTACTGTTCCACATCTGTCTTTGCTCCTTCGAAGTTTATGTTGATCGTTGGTTGCTATTCGTTCTCTGGTTGATTTGTTCGTACTTTGTCAGCGTTATGTTGATTAGTACTCTTCTTATTCTTTCTCCGTCTCAGATGGATTCTTCTTCACCTCCTGGTTTTTCTAGGACTTGTATTTTTTATCTTTCTTGTTTCTCGTGGTTTCATTAGTCTTGCCGTTTCACATATGCCTTTGTTTTTTCGTTCCATATGTTGATTATTTGTGGCTACTCGTTCTTCACATGAGTGAGTTGTTGGTCATTTGTCTGTTTTACTTT
Source organism: Lissotriton helveticus (assembly GCF_964261635.1). Classification (NCBI taxonomy): domain Eukaryota; kingdom Metazoa; phylum Chordata; class Amphibia; order Caudata; family Salamandridae; genus Lissotriton; species Lissotriton helveticus. The sequence goes on from NC_136061.1 coordinate 951,309,228, forward strand.
CACTTGTTATTGATATTTATCCACTTTTTCTGCTATTTGTTTGTGGCCTTTTTGATTTTTTTGCTTGTTCTCTCTGATGTGGGCGTTTTTGGCTCTTCGCTCATGCGTCTCCCATTATATGATGGTCACTGGTTGATACTCGGTTTCCTATTATTATGTCTGTCTCGTGTCCGCTTTAGCTTGTCTTATTATTGATATTTATCTACTTTCTAACAGTATTTGTTTGTGGTCATTTTGTCTTTCCTGATTGTTCTCTTGTGATGGTCGCTTTTAGACACCGTCTTAATGTATCTCATATTTGCTGATCTTTGTTTTAGGTTGTCCTTTTATTTTTTCCTTCCTTTTCTTATCTTTCGATTATGCATCTGGACGTGTTATGCTCTTCTCTTTTCTTACGTAGGGTATAATGTTTGTTTTTGTTAAGCCGTTCGAGCTGTTGTGTCAGTTATCCTCCTTAGGTTCACTCATATGGTCTTTTTTTGTATATTTGCCTTTCTTGTATCTGTTTTTTGCCTCCCGTGCTAGTATTTCCCTTTAGCACCTGTTGATATCCTGTCTATACTTTCGCTATGTGCTTTTCACCTTGTAACTTTGTTCCTAGTCACATCTAATATTGCCTTTCATTTTAGCTGCTTGATTTTATAGACAATATAGTTATTGTCTTTTTTACTTCTATCTATATACCATGTATTACAGTGTTTTTATTTTAGTTGGATAGTTTCTTGTTTTTACATCATCTTTTGCTTTTTCTATTTTGTTTTTTCTAGCTTTTTGTATTGCATTTATAGCTTATTGACCGATTAATTGTTGCCATATAGCTAAGATCCTGTTATCTCAATTTAGCTTTTATTCAACTGCGTATTATTGCCTATGACTCAGTTTCATATTGTATTTTTCTGTCATTTGTTTTCCCTCATTGTACGGATATGTTTTCCGGACCTCTTTTATATACCTTCCATTTCCCGATTTCAAGTTTGCTTTTGGGTTCACTTTCTGGTTTTCCGCTCATTGCTTGCTGTTTCCTTCTCTCCAGTTTGGGATCTATTGCTTTTTCTCCTGAGCTTTTTCCTGACGGTCTTTTGTTTCCCTCTCCATGTTCCCCCTGATATGAGTCGGGTCTCCCATAGACCTACCCTGGCGGGTCTCTTCTTCTCTCTTTTTCCTTTCTTTTCTCTTCTTCTCTTTTCTTCTCTTTCCCTCTCTTCTCCTCTTTCTTTTCTCTTTTGCTCTTGGGTCTCCTGGTGGCGTTTCTCTACTGTGTGTCCGATGGTAGTTTTATTTTTCCGTCCATCTGTCTCCCTTTTGTGGTGTATTTTTTCTGTCCATTTATGCCTGGCTTAAATGTAGTTTCCCTTAACGTTAAGAGTTTGAATCATCCGGTTAGGAGGGCTAAAATGTTGGATTATTGCAAATCTTTGTCTTCGGGTCTGGTCTTTTTGCAAGAGCCGAAATTATCTCATAAAGAGGCTTTATGATTGCGGAATGGCTGGGTTATGGATGTTGCATGCTCTGATGCTCTTGGTAAACGTAATGGTGTGATCACCCTTATTTCTAAAACTTCTGGCTTATCGATCCTTTCTTCTGACCATGACTCTGAAGGTCGTTGGATTTTATCTAGACTGTCTGATGGTCTTCATGATCTTTATGATTTGAATATTTATGCTCCAAATACTGATGACCCTCTTTTCTGGCAAAATATCACTAAATTACTCTCCCGAACGCCCCATAATGGTAATTTAATAGTTGGTGGTGATTTTAATTTACCGCTGGATCCTCTGTTGGATAGGAACTCTGCTTTTTCTTTTCGTCCTCCTAGAGCCCACAAACATTTATTACACATGTGTTCTTCCGCTAATCTTCATGATGTCTGGCGTCTTCATAACCCTACTGGCAGTGATTTTTCTTTCTTTTCCTCTCCTCATTCTAGTTTTTCTCGTATTGATTACCTCTTGGTTCATGCGTCTTTACTACAATCTTCGTCTTCACCGTTCATTCATCCTATTCTTGTCTCAGACCATGCGGCGGTTTCCCTCTCCCTCTCGGGGCTCGCCCCTAAGAAATCCTCCCCTTCGTGGAAGTTAAATACGGAGATTCTTTATGATGATGCTGTGATCAGTGCCTTGCAAACCGAAATTGCACATTTTTTTTCTGATAATGAAGGGTCCGTTAACTCTCCTGTGGTTTTGTGGGATGCCTTTAAATGTACTCTTCACGGTTACATCATAAAAGTTATGGCTCGCAGGAATGCTGCCATTAAGAAGGAACTTTCTGATCTAGCGGACAATATTAAACGGAGTGAACTCCTCTTTCGTCAAACGAAAGATCCACAACTTTTACAATCTATTAAAAATCTAAAATATTCATATAATACCCTTGTCACTAAGCGGGCTCATATTGGTGTTCAAGCCCAAAAGTCTAAACGGTTGTTGTTAAAAAATCCTGCTGGTAAAGTATTAGCGGCCACATTGAAGTTCCAGGACTCCGGGTATAAGTCGTCTCAAATTTCTTCTATCTCTGATAGATCCGGCGTTCAAAAATTTCAGACCAAGGAGATCCTTGCGGTTTTTCAGGATTTTTATGATAATTTATATACTCCTACTAATCCTTCGTCCTTGGAGGCTTGTCAGGAGTTCTTACGCACTGTTCCTATTCACTCTGTTTCTGATGAAGTTAGAGAGCAGTTAAGCGCCTCAATTTCAACTGAGGAAATTACTCTTGCTATCAAGGCTACTCGTTCTGGCAAGGCTCCAGGGCCTGATGGATTTCCCATTCTTTTTTATAAAACTTTCCTCCCTTTCATGGCTCCTCGCCTCAAGTCCCTTTTTGATGCATTCATTCAACATGGTGCGGTCTCCGGTTCAGCGGCGGATGCTACGATTGTAGTTATCCCTAAGGAGGGAAAGGATATCACAGACCCTAAAAATGTTGGTCCTATTTCCCTCCTTAATATGGAAGCGAAAATGTATGCCAAAATTCTGGCTAAATGTTTGGAATCCTATATTCCCTCTCTGGGTCATCCTTCACAGACTGGGTTTGTCAAAGGTCGGCTTGCTAGGGACAACATTCGTACCTTTTGCCATATTTTGGGGGCAGCTAAACGATCCACGCTTCCTGCTGCAGCTTTAGCCCTCGACGCCGAGAAGGCTTTTGACAAGGTCTCTTGGCCTTTTTTACAAGCTGTTCTTCGTGCTCACAATCTTGGGGACTCCTTTATTAGGACTCGGGCCTAAGCCACCGCGAAGTGGAGGCGGAGCTTCCGAGCTCTTATGTATTTAGAAAAAAAAAGAATTCTGAAAGGGGTCTGGCTGGCACATTCTTTAGTGCGCGTCTGCGTTTTTTATGGCATCTGCCTAGTGATTCGTCTTCGCTGTGCTGTCTATTTAGTAGCCTTGACGTGATAGGGTATATTTACTTTTCGTCCGTCATTTATTGCAGTGGTATGGCATATTCTGTGCGCGAACGAGCACGGCAGAGTGATTAATCTTAATTAGGATCTGTCAGAGTGCCCGTGTAATGCAATCCAGATGGTGCGAGCGCGTTCACCATTGCATTGCATGTATCATGCGCGCGTTTAACATTTACCTTTCGCGCACGGCAGTCCATTCATTTTAATTAGGAGCTGTCAGAGTGCCGCGTTCACGGCGAAGATAATGGAAAGAATTTTCCTGTAGCTTCAAGGGCAGTCACAGTTGATTTTTTTTTAAGATACCTCGCATACAAGCACCCTTGCCTCGCCAATCCGCGTGTCTTTTAAAATAAAACAATATGGTAGAGTTTAACAGAGATTTTTGCAATAAACAAAAACAGCTATGTAGATTGCGGCGTGTTTTATTTGCCATCACCTTGAGTTGATTTTTACGTACGTTTTTCACACACACACAGTAGTGAGGGCAGAGTAGCGATGACAGTGCATATCTACAGGCTAGTGAAGCCAATGCATATCTACAGGCTAGCGATGACAGTGCATATCTACAGGCTAGCGATGACAGAGCATATCTACAGGCTAGCGATGACAGTGCATATCTACAGGCTAGCGATGACAGTGCATATCTACAGGCTAGCGATGACAGTGCATATCTACAGGCTAGCGATGACAGTGCATATCTACAGGCTAGCGATGACAATGCATATCTACAGGCTAGCGATGACAGAGCATATCTACAGGCTACCGATGACAGTGCATATCTACAGGCTTGTGAAGCCAATGCATATCTACAGGCTAGCGATGACAGTGCATATCTACAGGCTAGCGATGACAGAGCATATGTACAGGCTAGCGATGACAGTGCATATCTACAGGCTAGTGAAGCCAATGCATATCTACAGGCTAGCGATGACAGTGCATATCTACAGGCTAGCGATGACAGAGCATATCTACAGGCTAGCGATGACAGTGCATATCTACAGGCTAGCGATGACCATGCATATCTACAGGCTAGTGAAGCCAATGCATATCTACAGGCTAGCGATGACAGTGCATATCTACAGGCTAGCGATGACAGAGCATATCTACAGGCTAGCAATGACAGTGCATATCTCCAGGCTTTTGAAGCCAATGCATATCTACAGGCTAGCGATGACAGTGCATATCTACAGGCTAGCGATGACAGAGCATATCTACAGGCTAGCGATGACAGTGCATAACTACAGGCTAGTGAAGCCAATGCATATCTACAGACTAGCAATGACAGTGCATATCTACAGGCTAGCGATGACAGAGCATATCTACAGGCTAGCAATGACAGTGCATATCTACAGGATAGCGATGACAGTGCATATCTACAGGCTAGCGATGACAGTGCATATCTACAGGCTAGCGATAATAATGCATATCTACAGGCTAGCGATGATAATGCATATCTACAGGCTAGCGATGACAGCGCATATCTACAGGCTACGATGACAGCGCATATCTACAGGCTAGTGAAGCCAATGCATATCTACAGGCTAGCGATGACAGTGCATATCTACAGGCTAGCGATGACAGAGCATATCTACAGGCTAGCGATGACAGAGCATATCTACAGGCTAGCGATGACAGTGCATATCTACAGGCTAGCAATGACAGAGCATATCTACAGGCTAGCGATGACAGTGCATATCTACAGGCTAGCGATGATAATGCATATCTACAGGCTAGCGACGACAGCGCATATCTACAGGCTAGCGATGACAGAGCATATCTACAGGCTAGCGATGACAGTGCATATCTACAGGCTAGTGAAGCCAATGCATATCTACAGGCTAGCGATGACAGTGCATATCTACAGGCTAGCGATGACAGAGCATATCTACAGGCTAGCGATGACAGTGCATATCTACAGGCTAGCAATGACAGTGCATATCTACAGGCTAGCGATGACAATGCATATCTACAGGCTAGCGATGACAGAGCATATCTACAGGCTAGCGATGACAGAGCATATCTACAGGCTAGCGATGACAGTGCATATCTACAGGCTAGTGAAGCCAATGCATATCTACAGGCTAGCGATGACAGTGCATATCTACAGGCTAGCGATGACAGAGCATATCTACAGGCTAGCGATGACAGTGCATATCTACAGGATAGCGATGACAGTGCATATCTACAGGCTAGCGATGACAATGCATATCTACAGGCTAGCGATGACAGCGCATATCTACAGGATAGCAATGACAGCGCATATCTACAGGCTAGTGAAGCCAATGCATATCTACAGGCTAGCGATGACAGTGCATATCTACAGGCTAGTGAAGCCAATGCATATCTACAGGCTAGCGATGACAGTGCATATCTACAGGCTAGTGAAGCCAATGCATATCTGCAGGCTAGCGATGACAGTGCATATCTACAGGCTAGCGATGACAGAGCATATCTACAGGCTAGCGATGACAGAGCGTATCTACAGGCTAGCGATGACAGTGCATATCTACAGGCTAGCGATGATAGCGCATATCTACAGGATAGCAATGACAGTGCATATCTACAGGCTAGCGATGACAGTGCATATCTACAGGCTAGCGATGATGGTGCATATCTACAGGCTAGTGAAGCCAATGCATATCTACAGGCTAGCGATGACAGTGCATATCTACAGGCTAGTGAAGCCAATGCATATCTACAGGCTAGCGATGACAGTGCATATCTACAGGCTAGCGATGACAGTGCATATCTACAGGCTAACGATGACAGAGCATATCTACAGGCTAGCGATGACAGTGCATATCTACAGGCTAGCGATGACAGTGCATATCTACAGGCTAGCGATGATAATGCATATCTACAGGCTAGCGATGACAGCGCATATCTACAGGATAGCAATGACAGCGCATATCTACAGGCTAGTGAAGCCAATGCATATCTACAGGCTAGCGATGACAGTGCATATCTACAGGCTAGCGATGACAGTGCATATCTACAGGCTAGCGATGACAGTGCATATCTACAGGCTAGCGATGACAGTGCATATCTACAGGCTAGTGAAGCCAATGCATATCTACAGGCTAGCGATGACAGTGCATATCTACAGGCTAGCGATGACAGTGCATATCTACAGGCTTGTGAAGCCAATGCATATCTACAGGCTAGCGATGACAGTGCATATCTACAGGCTAGCGATGACAGAGCATATCTACAGGATAGCAATGACAGCGCATATCTACAGGCTAGCGATGACAGTGCATATCTACAGGCTAGCGATGACGGTGCATATCTACAGGCTAGCGATTATAATGCATATCTGCAGGCTAGCGATGACAGTGCATATCTACAGGATAGCGATGATAATGCATATCTACAGGCTAGCGATGACAGCGCATATCTACAGGATAGCAATGACAGTGCATATCTACAGGCTAGCGATGACAGTGCATATCTACAGGCTAGCGATGACGGTACATATCTACAGGCTAGTGAAGCCAATGCATATCTACAGGCTAGCGATGACAGCGATGACAGTGCATATCTACAGGCTAGTGAAGCCAATGCATATCTACAGGCTAGCGATGACAGTGCATATCTACAGGCTAGCGATGACAGAGCATATCTACAGGCTAGCGATGACAGTGCATATCTACAGGCTAGCGATGACAGTGCATATCTACAGGCTATCGATGACAGTGCATATCTACAGGCTTGTGAAGCCAATGCATATCTACAGGCTTGTGAAGCCAATGCATATCTACAGGCTAGCGATGACAGAGCATATCTACAGGCTAGCGATGACAGAGCATATCTACAGGCTAGCGATGACAGTGCATATCTACAGGGTAGCGATGACAGTGCATATCTACAGGCTAGTGAAGCCAATGCATATCTACAGGCTAGCGATGACAGTGCATATCTACAGGCTAGCGATGACAGTGCATATCTACAGGCTAGCGATGACAGAGCATATCTACAGGCTAGCGATGACAGTGCATATCTACAGGCTAGCGATGATAATGCATATCTACAGGCTAGCGACGACAGCGCATATCTACAGGATAGCAATGACAGCGCATATCTACAGGCTAGCGATGACAGTGCATATCTACAGGCTAGCGATGACGGTGCATATCTACAGGCTAGTGAAGCCAATGCATATCTACAGGCTAGCGATGACAGTGCATATCTACAGGCTAGCGATGACAGTGCATACACTCACAAGGAGACCACAGGCAGCTGAGGTGCAATCTTCTCCCACTCACAAGAACGACATCACAGGCAGCAGCAGTGCAAGCTTCTTACACTCACAAGAAGGACATCACAGGCAAGTGGTGCAATATTCTCACACTCACAAGGAGATCACTGGCAGTACACACCACATGAACACACTCCATAACACATAGCAACAATACATTGGCATTTACAATGCCATTAGCTCAAACTCAAATAAATCCGAGCCCGATTGCATTTCTAATGCTTGTTAATATGGTGATGTCTCTTTATGCCCTCCCTCGAGCGAATATTAGAGTGAATGGAGCTACCTCTGAGTTTTTTAGCCTTCGTCAAGGTACTCGTCAGGGTTGCCCCCTGTCCCCGCTTTTGTTCTTACTTGCTATTGATCCGCTTCTGAAACACTGCCCCATGGTTCACGATTGAACTCCAGCAAATCAAATCGAAATGTAAAAAGTTAGAAAGAACCTGGAGAAGGACCCCGAGTGAGCAAGCGAAAAATAGCTATAGCATAGCACACCGGAGTTATCAATATGCGGTGCGTAGAGCTAAAGCCAAATATTTCCAGACTCGTATTGAGGAAGCCGAGAGCTCCTCACGGGAACTGTTTAAAATTTATAAAGAGATATCAGTGGTCTCTAGCGCCAATACCCCCGTAAATTCTTCCAAGGAGGGATGTAATAAAGTCGCGGACTTCTTTTCTAGTAAAGTCAAGAAGATCTATGCTTCCTTTTCTCACATACCAGCTAAGGGCACGGATTTTAGAGCAAACAGCACATTGGCAGCCCCGGACTCCTCACTTCTAACCTTTGAGGTTCCGGCAGCTGACAAGCTAGCATCCATATGTCGGAGCGTCAAGTCCGGCTCCCCCAATGACCCGGCCCCTGCCTGGGTCTTATCTGAGGGTCTGATAGCTTTGGAACCCCACATCAGACATGTCCTTCAAACCTCCTTTTCCACTCAACAAGTTCCCAGAGAATGGAAGAAGGCAATAGTACTTCCTATAAGGAAAAAACCTAACGTCAGCATGGAGGTACTAGAAAACCTCAGACCGATTTCCTTGTTGCCGTATGTGGCGAAGGTCGCCGAGAAGGTGGTCAATGCTCAGCTCACGGAGCATTTGGAAAAATGTAGCCTACTCCACCCCTCGCAATCGGGATTTAGGGCAGGCTACTCTACGGAGACGGCCCTCCTAAGAGCCACTGAGACTCTAAGAGCAGGGGCAGATGCTGGTCATACAATGGCCCTGATCATGCTTGACCTGAGCGCGGCTTTTGACACCGTAGCGCATTCCATCTTGCTACGGTGTCTGAATGAAGCAGGGGTTGCCGGTCCTGCGCTGGGCTGGTTACAATCCTTCCTTACAGACAGATGTTTCCAGGTTCAGCAGGGGACATGCCGCTCAGGGGAGATGTCACTAGACCAGGGAGTGCCTCAGGGCTCTGCCTTGAGCCCCACTCTTTTTAATTTATACATGGCCTCCCTGGCGAAAGTTGTACACTCCTTCGGGGTGGAAATAGTGTCGTACGCTGACGATACTCAGCTGTTAATCTCCCTATCGCAGAGTACCTCCAACACCCCCAAAAATTTTAAATCCTGCATGCAGGCACTAGCAGAGTGGATGGATGCCCACTGTTTAAAACTTAATGGCTCCAAGACAGAGGTGTTGGTGGTAGGGGGAAAAAGCGAGAAATGGTCTGATGAGTGGTGGCCGTCTTGCTTGGGCCCTACCCCCATACCATGTCAGGAGGCTAAGAATTTGGGAATCTGGATGAATCCTTCGCTCTCATATGAAGGCCACATAAGGCGTCTTGTGGGCAAATGTTTTGGAGTCCTAAAGACCCTAAACAAAACCTTAGACCTCCTGCCGTTATCAGCCAGAAGAACTCTAACGCAGGCGCTGGTGACCTCGCGGTTAGATTATGGTAACATTCTGTTCTTGGGGGCAACCGAGGGCAGCATAGGTCGCCTACAAGTCATCCAGAATTCCTCCGCCAGACTGGTGTTAAGAAGACCCAGGAGAGCTAGCTCGAAATTGGCGCTGGATGCGCTTCACTGGCTGCCGGTGAAGAAGCGTGTGCTATTTAAGTGCCTCCTGTTTTGCCACCGTATTGTCTGGGACAAGTCTCCAATTTATCTGAAGGAGCTAGTCAGCCGATATGAGCCTACCAGGACCCTCCGTTCAGAGGGTACCGGTCTGCTGACAGTCCCCAGGATTAGGAAGGCGAGAATAGGTGGTCGTTCCTTCGCGCTACTAGCAGCGCAAAATTGGAATAAACTACCTCTTGTGCTGCGACTGGAGGACAATGAACTACATTTTAGGGCTCTGCTCAAAACCCACCTATATACTGCATAGGTGTTGGGTCTTCTAGGCAGACTCTCTGGTAGCTTAGCGCGGGGACACGCCGTGATGGCGTTACTGTGCGCTCTATAAGCTCTTTATTATTATTTATTATTATTATCTTCATCCGGATATTAAGGGTTTTACGTTTGGTTCACAGTGCCTAAAATTAGCGGCATATGCAGATGATGTCCTTATCTTCTCTGAAGATATTGTTTCAGCTATTCCTGCGATCACAGATACGATTACTCTCTTTTCTAAGGTCTCTGGTTATACTCTAAACAGAGATAAGACTGAGATGTTTCCCCTTAATGCTTATTGTTTTCCAGCCCATATGGGCTCAGCAGGTTTCAAATGGCAATCTAAACAGCTCAAATACTTAGGGGTCTGGTTTTGTAGTACTTTATCGGATACTGTGGCCTATAATGAGACTCAGACCTTAATTAAGGTCCGTCGCCTTTTAGAGACTTGGTCTCCTAAACACATTTCTTGATGGGGTCGACTCCAAACCTTAAAAATGATGATCACTCCTATTGTCAACTTTATTTCGTCTATGCTCCCGGTAAATCTCTCTTCTTCTTTTTTTCGTGAGATTGATTCCATCACTTCCTCATTTCTTTGGAATGACAAGAGAGCGCGTATTGCTTATAAAGCATTGAGGAAATCCTACGACATGGGTGGCTGTAATTTTCCAGATTGGGGAAAGTATCAGATTGCTTTTTTAGCCTCTCAGGGAGCGTTGTGGTTTTCTTCACTCCCGGGCCAGACACCTTCTTGGATGTGCATCGAACAGGCCCTCTCTTCTCCTCTTCCGGTCTCTTCCTTTTTAACCACGTCTTCATTATCTATTCTTTTTTCTCGTGCTATTATTTTGGACATCATTGCAGCTGTTAAAGTGGTCGATCGGAGATTGGCAACTCTGATTCATAAATCTAGGTGGTCGTCTTTGTGGCGTAATCCTCGCATAAAGGTTGTTATTGACCCCCCACTCATTCAATATTGGTCTGCCAAAGGTATCACATTGGTACGGCATCTTTATAATTCCGACAATGAACCGTTACCCTTCTCTTCTTTGGCTCGGCAATTTTCACTCTCTAATCTGGATTTTTATACCTTTTTGAAAATTAAGGTCGCTCTTGCCAAAGTGCGTCTTGTTCCTGATTCCCCTTTGGTTTCTTTATTATCTATGTGGCTCAAGTCTGGTCACATTGCTTCGCGCATATATAAATTTCTGTCCTCAACTTCCTCAGATTCATACACTATTGCGCAGCAAAAATGGGCCTGTCACTTTGGTACGGAGATAACAGACCACGTGTCGTCGGACACCTGGCAATTGATAGGTATGTTCTCTCTGCGCAATAAAATTGCGCCTTCTCTATTTCAATCCAAATTTTTCTCTATTAACCTTCTTCATTGGACTCCTAAGCGGCTTTGTTCTCTTCATTTACAGGATGATGATTTATGTTGGAGTTGTGGATTGGAGGTTGGTGATTATCCCCATATGTTCTTTCTTTGTTTACTTCTCCAGCCCTTTTGGGATCTTATTCATAAACATCTCATGTTAATCTTTCAAATTAAATTTCCTCTTTTTTTCCTATGATCTTATTGGGACCTTGGGCTTCCCAGATACCTTTGCCGTTAGATTCTTTGGATATGCAATTGTTAGATCTTTTACTGACGGTGGCTGTCAAGGTGATTCTTATGGAGTGGAAGTATTTTGCTTCCGTTTCTTACCACACGTGGTGGGCATGGGTTTCATTCTTAAGAAGTGCACACACTTCTGTGGATAGGGCTCATCTTACTCCCACTATATCTTTTAATGTTTGGAGAACTCTAGATACCTATATGGATTTGGCCTCACGGGGGTTGGTCGATCAATATCCCTTTGTGACATCTGACTGATTGGTGTCTGTAGTGTTTTGCTTTGTTGCGCCACCCAGTGAGATCCTTCCTTTTCCTTTTCTCTTCTTTCTTCTTCCTTCTTTCTTCTTCCTTCTTCCTTCTTTCTTCTTTTCTGGCTTCTGGCATCTTTCCTTTTCTTTTTCTTCTTTATCTTTCTGTTTTCGTAATAATGATGCCACCCATGGGTTCCTATGATTCAATAGTGCCACTCTATTTCTTGATTGTCATTTTTGCTCTGCACAATGTATTGACTATTATGGTCATCTTCCGATGAACTTGTGGTTCTTTCCTTATTCTTCATATTGGTATCATTATGAACTGCACATATTTGTTTTTTATCTTTTTAAAATCTTAATAAACTTATTGAACTAAAAAAAAAAGGATAGATGCTGCTGGTTTGTTCTAAGGGGTTCAGAGCTCTGCTCCTACACCCCAATTATATATTGTTTTACCTTTCCAGGCATTGTTTTTCAGCATCAGCGACACACTGGCAAGCTGTGGCTACTTTGATTGGCAGAGAAGTGTACTGGCACCGGAGGTTCATTGCAGCACCCAGTACATGCCTTTACTCGCTCTTTGGAACGCGTCCAGACCTCCAGATACCTGGGAGTGTTTTTTGTTTCCACCGAAAGGCTTCTGTGTAGGCTGCGTGAGGGGTGCTCTGGTTTAAGTCTTCAATGCGCCTTTTATCCATGTGTGTTTTTACCAGTTTAGCGTGCACACGCTTTCGTCGGAGTTTTTTTTTACACGCCTCTGTCGCTCCCGCTGCCTTTCAAACGACGAATTCTCACTAACGAGACCCTTTGAAGACAGATTTTAAACCTAGCTATGCCCCAGGGGACGACGGGCAAAGGCTTCTTGAGAAGCTTTGACTTGAAATCTACGTGGGTGGTAGCAGGCGGGGAAGCGCCCCCTCACCGCTAGTTAGAAATGTACTTTAAAGAGCCCCTGGAGGTCGTTAACACGGGGAGATGTTGGCTGCTGCCTTGCGCTGTCCACGAATATTACCGTACCCGCCGACCGCCAAGCCAGCCCCTCTGTGACCAGAGAACAAACTAATTAAATGCCCCCTGTCGGCGACTCCCTGGACACCACAGGTACATTGCTTTGCTACCAGACACGTCCGCATCCCCGTTAGTTTCAGCAAAACCCAAGAAACGCAGTTCACGGCCTCACTTTGTCCTCCCCTTCGCCAAATATGAACTTACTGTTAAAATGAGCACGCTTTTTATGAACACAAGAATTGTTTACCGTTCATTCTGATTTTAGACCATGTGTCTAATCTCTGCCACTCACGAGACCGCTCTGTAAATGCTTGTGTGTTCACCCCTTCTTTCAGCATAGAGTCCGACTATGACCTTCCGGTTAATTACAGACCAAATCCTTTTCCTGTCAAGTCGGCCCGCAAACGCGGCATACCAGGTTCGTTATTTAGAGAGGCATAAAATATGGGCAATTTCGAAAGGTAATGGAAAGTTCCTCGCAGATCTGTGTCAACATAAATTGTGGATGTCCTTGGGGAATGCTTGCCAAACCTCTTAACATTTACAGCCCTTTAGTCCCGGCGTTGTCACCGCTGTGTAGTAAAATGAATCTGTGCTGTTTCCAGCAAACGGAAAGCGTGCCTGCGGCCTGCTAGCTATCTCTGTGAGAGCGTTTTATTCGAACGGCTTTTGAAAATAGAACCTGGTTCACACATTTCTGCCTTACCTCACGCACTACTACTGTACTGTATATATATACAAATCTTCAATAAAATAATTTGAAATAAAAAAAAGAACATTCAGAATTACCACCCGCGTTTCAAAACGATCAAAAATGTGTTGCACAAAGTTTACCATTTGAGAATGACACATACTTAAATTGCAGAATGGGCTAGACCAGTAATTCCCCAACCTTTTAGAACCACGACCCACTTTCGGGACCTACCTAGATTTAATGAAACTACAGCATCGTTTGGACGCGCCTTGTTAATTACACACAGCACTCTTTCCATTGACCTGGCATTACATTTGCAGCGTAGTACTGATAAAACTATATTGCATACGAATGAAAATGTGAGAAATTGCGTTTCAGTGACTTATTTGACTTATTTGTACATCACCCTGAAAGTGTCTTGATTTGTTTTGATCGTATTAAAAATCATTGTTTCCATCGCGCTTCAGGATTACAAAAAATGTGCTTTGTTTGCGTTTTCCTAAATGGTATATTGTGAAATATTTGTACAGTTTATTTACAAGTATTTAAATGTTATTGTGTGTTTCAAAAACGCTGATATTCTACAGACTTTCCTTTCATGCCAGAAAGAAGGTCATAAGGGGGGTTTTGTCAAATGAACTGAGTTTCTTTTTTGCATTCTGAACTGCTGAATGTGTAGAGTTCATTTACCGGTATTTACATTTTGATGTTACATAAAATATCCTAGCTCCTTTCCTCTCACTCTCTGTACCCCAGCAAGCATAATTCACTTTACTTTTCTTTCTCTGCGTGCAAAGTGAGAAGAGTTTATAGCCACCAATCCCCATGTAAACAAGCATTGGCATTGCCAATAGGTCTCGCTTGTGGGACCTTATAAGTATTTAGTTTTGCAGCACAATAAGCAGATTATGCAGCAGATGACAAACTATGTGGGAAATCTATAAATTATGTGAAAATCGCTACAGCTGCACAATCGCATAATTCCGGTGGCCTGAGCATAACATCCTGTAAACATACTGCAATAATAGAATCAGCTCTTGTTAATAATGTGCTCATTAGAAGGTACGTCCATTGCTAGAACTTGCCTGTAATGCCAACTAAAAGCAAATTCTGACTTAACAATACTGCCACAAACTACGCAAGTGAGCCTGTGAGTCTGCGCTGGAGCTGGACACTGGATGTTGGGCGCCAGAGTGTGGTCCCGGTCCCCGGTTTTGTTCGCTGCAGCGGCCGCTGTTGAATCAGCCCCAGGACTGCCAGCCACTGCTGTAGGCGAGAGGGGCTTGTGACCCTGTGAGCTGCCCTGCTCGGGGGCGGGGGGGGGGTTAGCCGTGTTGCAGTGGGAGAGTGAGAGGAGCCCTGTCTGCATGCCTGTGCCGGTCTCCCCCTGGGTGTGGAGTGACGGGATTGACGGCAATGGTGCTTGGCGCTGGCCGGGGGCCAGGGGGTACCAGCTGGAGCCACAGCAAGTGAAAGGAGTTGCCGGCGTAGCAAAATGAAATGGGGCATTTCCCTTCTGACTTAATTATCTCTTCCTGATAAGACGTTCTCCATTCTGATTATTACACATAGTGGGCGAAAAAGGGCAATAAACACATCGTTAAAACACTGCCAATAACAAGCAGGATATTATGACTGCTGGGGTGTAAAGAAAGGCAGATATGAAACCCGAATCTGTAGGGCCTTACTCAGCTCCAGCATAAGAACTTATAGCCAAGGTTTTGTTTCACAGTAAAAGCTGGTTCAAGCACAAATAAGGACTTATTATTAAAAGCACTTTCTACTTCGTGATTTGAAGTATACTTTGCACTTACTTAATTTGTATGGCAAGGGTCTCAAAGATCACATTTGAGAACACCTGCATTCTGCAACATTCTTAACGTAAAAGACCGACCATTACAACTAACTGCTGCGTCACCAAACTTACAACATGAAACTCTAAGAACAAGCACAGCATGTGCTGGAGTGGAGTTCAAAGCAGCGAAAGAAATGTTAACAAATGTGTGCGCCAGGAAAGGAAGGCAGAGAAGGAGGGGGGAGGAGAAATGCGACACGGCGGGCAGGGGAGGGGGCCCGAGTGGGGAGAGCGGCAAAAATGACTAATTAGGGGAGGAGAAGCCGAGAAGCCGCAGAGCGCACGCTGGGCGAAGCCCTTTGATGTGCTGTGCGGCAAATGCAATTAGGAGGGAGGGAGGCTGATGCGCGTTCGTGTTTGATCACGTGGTTCACGTGAACTTCATGAAAACCGCCAGCAAAAAGCTGGTGGTTTCACGAGGATTTTGGCCACTTGAATTCTCGCTCCGCTCGATGCGCTTGTGCGCATCGATAGGTCGCGAGACCTAAAAACATAAGCAGCAAATGTGTCAGAAGACCTAGGCTGATATTTGACCACTGTCATTGAAGAGCAGCACATGACATAATAAATTTTGAATTTACTGGCACATGCATCAAGCAAGGCTTTTGCGATTCCTTAATTGCGATTATTAAGGAATCGCAATTAAGGAATCGCAAAAGCCTATGCATGAATCCATATCAAAATAGCAATTCCTAAACATTCCTTTATTGCGACTCGCACATTGCGACTCGCAATTAAGGAATGGCTTTCCATTCATTCCTATGGGCCTACAGGCCCCTAGGAATGAATGAGATTTGCATGCACAATTTGCGAGTACCCATTACGTACTCTTAAATTGTGCATGCAATTTGAAGGGTGCAAGGGTGTCAAAAGGACACCCTGTTGCACCCCTGAAATTGTAAGGTGCACCCCTGTTGTACACACACATGCCCCAAGGGCATCTGTATGTGTGACATGTAACTTTGAAAAATGCACTTTAGTGCATTTTTTAAAGTTTTTGCAAATTACCGACCTGTTTTATTATTCAGTAATTTGCAACCCCTAATAGCAAAATCTCTCGCAGTTTACCACCTACTTCAAGAAGGTGGTAAGCCACTCGCAAACGGGAAGGGGTCCCCAGGGGACCAGTTCCCCTTTGTGAATGGGTGAGAACATATTTTTTAAGATCAGGCTTGGACCACTGCCTGCCCTTAAAAAATGAAACTGAAAAGTTTCATTGTTCTTTTTTAAATGCATTCCGTTTTCCTTTAAGGAAAACGGGTTGCATTTAAAAAAAAAAAAAAGAAAAAACAGCTTTATTGAAAAAGCAGCCACAGACATGGTGGTCTGCTGACCCCAGCAGGCCACAATCCCTGTGAGTGCTAGCCATTCCCAATGAATTTGCAAATTGCTCCTGCCTCATGAATATAGTTGAGGCATGCAATATGCGACCCCATTGGGAATCGCAAACAGCGTCTGAGACACTTTTGTACATTCAGTTTAGCGAGTTGCAATTCTGTGCAATTTGCGACTTGCTAAACTGAATGGTCGTACATCTGGCCCTTGGTGTGAAGTGTGCACTGGATATGTGGATTAATTAGAATTTAATTTTGTAAGCTTTAACGCAACCCTTTTTACCATGTTTTGATTGCCAATTCTTATCCCTTGTTAACGAAGACACTATTTTTTTTTTCTCTTGCCTGTAAACGGCTTTTACCGGTCAGTTTTTCTCAATACCTATTGTGCACAATGCTAATAATGTCACAGGGCTATAGCGCAAACCAGAGCATGCAATTGATTGGCTTAATTTTCAGTCTCATTTGCTTGACGTGTGCATGATACAAGCGCACATATGCAACCGCAAACTTTTTTTGCCCGTACCTAACAGAATTGGCAAAAACTTTTGGCAAAGCTAATACATCTGCATTGGCCAAGCCAAAAGGCGAGATAAAACTTTTTTGCTGAAGACTGTTTTAGTTGGAGAAGTCCATCATTTTTTTGTTCACCTTTTAGTAATGAATTAAGGAGAAATCGGTTTTTTTCTCGCCAAAGTGCATGAATATCATTTTAATAGTAAAACCGTCACTTTGTTTGTACTCACCTCAACAAGTCTCTAAAACCAGGACTCTTTAAAAGCATGAATTTGATCACATATTGCTGTATCGGTGGTGAACAGCGAGACTATTGCGTGTTGGTGTGCATGTATGCTGTGGCGTTTAGAAAGATGTTTCAGAATACAGGCCAGGCTGTCTGAAGTCAACAAATTGTTTATAATGTCATAATTAGTTGTTCTGTAGGTGTACAGTGTCGTTGGCAATTGTTTTGACTAATAAATTGTCCTTGAGTGACCTCCTTCAGGATACCAGTGATATTTCAGTACATTAGTGGAAAAGTAGAGTCTAATGTGTTATGATATCGTGAGCCTTATTTCGCAGAAAGGATCAACAAGGGAAAATCTTATTAAGTATTAAACAATTTTTTTTATAAAGCTTCGTAATGGCTACCAAAGCTTTCGTAGTGCGCTGAAATGCTTGACATACTAGTGAAGAATCTGATGTGGATTTTTCCATTAACGTTACCTTTGTGCTTATGTCTACCAAGTACAAGCTTAACTCCGACTAGATTCCATTTTTAATAGTTTTGCAGATGGTGAGAGGTAGCATTCTTGTCTCTATGCTGTTTCACTTCATTAATGCGAGCCAGAATAAGCATTTGCCATGCAATAGGTCTCGCATTTGCGAGAGTTTCAGCTATTGGCATTGTAAATGACAATACCTTTAATGTATCTGTTTTGATAATAAACACATAAATAAAAGGCATCATCATTTACAACGCCAATAGCTCAAACTGTTTAAACTTCGAGACCAATTTAATTTCAAAGAAGTAGCCCCCATTGTCCCAGGCTGCTTGGAAAGTGACAGCGCACATGGCACGCTGAATGTTGCAGTAAAGCATGTCTTGCCTGCATGGAGAGCAGTAAGCGCCATGAGGCTAAGCTTGCCAGACATTTATTACAACCTGTGTTGAAGTGTGTTTTAAACTTGTATTTTAAACTCGTCTCAATTGCTGCTAAATTACTTACTGGGCATTTTGTGTTCGTTGTCCCCCGGTCCGTCACGGCTTGCTGTGCCGCTTGAACGGAGGGGACGCGACTCCTCCCACCGCATTTCCCTCACTACCTGCCGCCGGTTCTGACGTGTATATAGTCAGATGGGGTCCCGGCCGCGCAGTGGAAAGCAGTAAGCGCCGTGAGGCTAAGCCTGCCAGACTTTTATTACAACTTGTGTTGAAGTGTGTTTTAAACTTGAATTTTAAACTCGTCTCTATTGCTGCTAAATTACTTACTGGGCATTTTGTGTTCGTTGTCCCCCGGTCCGTCACGGCTTGCTGTGCCGCTTGAACGGAGGAGACGCGACTCCTCCCACGGCATTGCCCTCACTTCCTGCCGCCGGGTCTGACGTGTATATAGTCAGATGGGGTCCCGGCTGCGCAGCGGACGCGCGCAGCGGGAGCGCCAAAGGCAAGCCCGTCTGCACCCGTCCGCGGTCGTATGGGACCAGGGGCCAGAAATTATGCTCCTTTGTTTAGATACTCCGCCATGGAGTTGAAGGAACTGCATGGAAACCATGATGTTGCTGACCATATCTGCTTCAGTTTAAATGAATCAGGTATTTTTAAAAATAGAGCCACCTTCCCGGAAATTTTATCTAATTCTATTCCTCTAACCCTCACCACATCGCATGCCATTAATACCCATAACAGTCAGGAAAAAATGTTTTTTTTAGTCATTTATCTGAATACACGGTCCATGGTGAAGCATCAACTTGAGATTTTCCAACTTTTACAGTCGGAAAAGCCTGATCTCTTACTTCTTACGGAAACATGGCTAACTGAAGAGTCCACCCCTGATAACTTGGCAGCTGTGCCAGACAATTATTATATCCTGCAAGCTAACCGCCCGCCAGGGAAGGTAGGCGGTGGAGTTGCAGCTATTATCCTTAAGGACCATCAGTTTAAGATATTAGATATCAAGGGTTTGCCCTTTGTTGACAGTTTAGTTTTTAAACTGGAATCTCCCCAGTCATCTTTTACTTGTGCCCTGTTCTACAGACCCCCTTGCTACATGCCTACCTTCCCCCAGGCCTTAGGTGAAATGATCTCTCATTTGGCCATTATTCACGCTCGACTTCTCATCATTGGCGATTTTAATTACTGGCCTCAAGATGAACTAGAGAGTGCCAGCTCTATTGAGCTGACAGATCTTTTGTCCGGAATGAATTGCACCCAACATGTGCATGAATCCACTCATATTAAGGGACACATTTTAGATCAGGTCTGGACTGCTAATATGATTATTCCGACCCCTTTAATTTCCCCGTGCACTTGGTCGGATCACCACCTCATTTCTTTTACCCTCCCTGATGTTCTCCCCCCCAAAAACCAGACTGACTAAAAACTGCAAGTCTAGAAATTGGAGAAGTGCTAACATTGACCATCTTTGTTCTCTTTTAACTGCCACAACCCCGTTAGTCTCAGAGTCGACTCACACACAGGCTGAAAACCTTAAGCTATGGCTTGAGTCTGCATGTGATTGCGCTGCCCCCCTTATGCCCACAAAGACTATTAGACCTCATGATGCACAGCGATGGTTTTCTGCTGATCTCAAGACAAAAAAGCTGGCACTGAGACAAGCAGAACGCAGACGGAGACTTCACTACCATATGGCTGATAAGAACATTTTTACCAACCTGCTGAAAGAATACAAACTCTCTATTCTTCAAACCAAAACTGATTATTTCTCTAATAAAGTCTTACACTCAGCTAGTAAAACGAAAGAAATCTTCTCAATAGTCAATGAGCTTTCTAAACCTGATAGACTTGTACTGAAACCTATCCCTTCACAATCTTTTTGTGACTCTCAATATATATTTCATGGAAAAATTCACTGCCATTAAGGCTAGTATTCCGACCTCTGATACTCCTGTGAACACTCTTAATATCTCTGGTCTCTCGCCTCAGCTGACCTTGATTCCCACTATTACCTTGGAGACCTTTCTGGGCTTACTTAAGAGAGTTGGCTCCGGCCCTCCGATGGATTGTTGTCCTCCTCATGTCTTCCAGGAAGCCTTCTCCAAATGCCCAGACCCTCCACTCTCTCTCCTCAATAAATCACTTGAGTTGGGCATAGTTTCTGACCTCTTTAAAAGTGCGGAAATCATTCCCATTTTGAAAAAGCCAGGTGCGGACCAGTCTATTCTTGGCAATTACCGTCCTATTTTTTTATTACTTTACCTGAGCAAGGTTTTAGAGGCATATGTCTCAACTCAACTAAGCACTTTTATTGAACAATCTCATGTCCTGGACCCCCACCAGGCCGGATTTCGACCCTCTCACTCCACTGAATCTGTCATTCTGACAGTTATGGGCAACCTCAGAGGGGGTGCAGATAAAGGACTCACCCAGGCCCTGGTTCTCCTGGGTTTGTCAGCAGCTTTTGACACGGTCGATCATAACATTCTGATTGACCGTGTCAGCAATGCTGGGATCCAGGGCCTGGCCCTAAAGTGGCTCTCCTCTTTTCTTAGTAACCGGTTTCAATCGGTACGTCTTGCTAACTTCTCCTCAAAAAAGATGGAACTATCTTGTGGAGTGCCCCAGGGCTCCTCCCTTTCCCCACTTCTTTTTAATTTGTACCTCTTTCCTTTAATTTCCTCTCTTCGGGAAAGGAAAGTTGTGACATATAATTATGCGGACGACCTCCAATTAATTTTTGACATTAACCTTCAACCTTCTTCTGTGTCTCATTTTCAAGACACCATGATTTTTATAAGCAAGTGGATGAATGAAAATCAACTGAAGCTTAACCCCAAAAAAACTGAGCGGATCCTTACTGGTGGACTTGCTAACCCTTGGAACTCCAGCTTTTGGCTGTCTACCTTAGGCAATCCTCCACTTCCGACTAGCTCAGCCAAGAGTCTGGGTATAGTGGTGAGCAATGATCTATCAATGAAAGCTCAGATCAGCTCGGTGGTTTCTGCTCGGTTTTTCCAACTACGCAGAATTAAGAAGATTAGCAGATTTTTGTCTCAGGAAGTTCTGACCTTAGTGATCCTGGCCTTGGTCATCTCCCGACTGGACTATTCTAACTCTCTCTATGTAGGCATTCCGGCCTACCAACTTAGACGCCTTCAGCTAGTCCAGAATCAGGCTGCCAGATTGATCTTCCATCAACCCAAATGGCACCGTATTCGGCCCCTGATGAAAAGCCCTCATTGGCTCCCTGTGGCCATGCGTGGCCTGTTTAAGATGGAAGCTCTCCAGGGCACGGGTCCAGCTTTTATTTCTTCCAAAATTTTACGCTATGTTCCCACTCGAAATTTACGATCTTCCCACCTGAATCTGCTAGCTACCCCAATCTTTAAACGTAAGAAACATGGAGGCTCTCGTTTTGCAGTTCTAGCCCCTCAGTTCTGGAACTCGCTTCCAATGGAGCTAAGATCAGTCTCCTCCTATGCACCGTTCAGAAAGCAGCTGAAGACATGGCTATTCCTTCAGGCATATAACAACTAGGTCTCCTCCCTGTACTGCTGCTTTATGCCTCCCTCAGCGCCAAGAAGCCGTTGGTGAACGAGCACTTGATAAGTTCTTTTTAACCTAACATAACATAACATGCCTGCAGCAGGAGAAACTTGTCAAAGAAAATAGTGCTTACAGACTAAATAAGACCTACCATGTAACAACAGAAGTAAAAGAGCCAGTCCTCCTGGGAGGTTAGAAATGAAGACAATGCGGTGCCAAGGAGGGACTAACAAGCCAATTAACTAATCAGAAGGCAGAATTGACAAAGGACAGTGCACAAGCCAATGAAAAATATGGGCTGAGTGGGTGGGGCTTCAAGTCCATACTTGAATACAGCATGCCTCGTAAAGCAGCACATGTTCTGCCAAGGCTCGACCTAAAAACTCTGATGAGCAGGCCAGCGAGCTCTGGTGAACTGATGTGTATATTGTTTATTAAAACAGCAAGTCTACTGATACAACTTATAAATGTTGCTGGAAGGAAAACATGAGCACCAATGATAGCTCAATGCAGATTGCAGCAGTCCCTAATTGTGGTGTTATTCAAAATATAATCAGAGTGATTGTGCGTTCAGTAAAGCTTAGAAGTAATATCATTGATGCAGAAGGCCTCATCATGTTCCAGTTGTGTATCCTTTTTTGTACTGAAATTCTATACTCTTTCATTCCCAGGCTGATCTGCTGAAGGCCAGTTAGGGTAACACTCTGATTAGTGTGGTGGTTGGTTTGTGACATTTTAACAATTCCATCGAACATTCTACTAAGATTCCCAAATAGTTAAACATAGACTACCAAACACCTACCCAGCAGACGTAAATGTGTGACATTTCTCTACGTGCTTCATTTACTGCATCTCTGAGCTATCGACTCTCCATGTCCTCCCTGTGTGAGATGCCCACTCATCCTCCCCCTGTGCTTCCTTGATGTGTAATCTGTGTGTGCAATGGTCTACCTCCTTTGCTCCGTCTCTTTTGTTTGTGATGTGTAGGTGCCCCATCGTTCGTTGTACCGTCTCCTTTGTCCTGTTGGGTCCACCAGCCTCTCTTTTTCGATGGAAGAAGTGGAGGCCTCATAGACCAAAATGATTAGAGATAAAATACAGGTCAGTAAAATGAGTGCATTTGGATGAGTGATGTCCTACGATGCGAGATTCGATTTCTCTGCTGCTGAGCTCCAGCAGATACGGTGACTGTTCAGTGCAGGAGACGTGAGGCGTGAAATGACCTGGCGTGTCGAGGCTTTAACTGACAAGATCATTTTCTGATTCTAAATTATCATAGTAGTGATGAACATGTTGATTGAAATCCCACGATACAGCGAAGGACTATTATTATACATGTGCAGCAAAATATGTATGTCTAGCATATATAAAACATGTAACTTGTGGTCAGCAAACAACCATAGATGCTCAAAGGATACTTCGAAGACTCGATCTTAAAATATTTTTTGGGGCGACTAAAATGTGCTCAAACCCTCCTGCCTGGGAAACAGCCATTACAACCAGGCTATTACCACGCATTACCATTACAATACGGTCGATACAACACAGGTACCGTTACTACGCATAACCTTTAGCATGTATCTGATTACAAGGCATATGCCTTTACCACCAGTGTTTTTACAATTAATTTCGTTGTAAAGGCATTAATGGTAAAGGCATATGTGTTTAAAATGTAAGTAAATATTGGGTATTAACCCCTTCTGTGCTCATGACGGAATGCTTCCGTTATGAGCACACTTGCACAAAATTTCTCTGCTGTAATCAGCAAAGGGGTTTCCTATTTTTTTTTTGCCTTTGTAGGTGGAGCTTCCCCAACCTCCCAAGGCATATTTTTTGTTTTCCTTGTAATTACAATCGCGTGCATGGCGCGCTGACATCATTACAACGAAAACAAAACTGAAACTTAGTTTCAGTTTCACACTTTCAGTGCTTGTGGGGCTATCTCAGCCCCGAGCACCAAAATACATGGGAAAGGTATCGTTGGAAAGGGGAGAATCTCCCTTTTCCAATGGTACCCTTCCCTAGTCGATCCCTGCTTGGGGCTCGCCCCAGGAGGGTGATCTCCAAGCAGGGAACCACCCACTAGCCACCAGGGAGGGTGAGCGGCTCCTTGGGCAAGCGCCTTTGCTCCCCTCATTTAATTTAGCCACAGCCAGTCTTTCTGCCCCCGCAGGGGGGGGCAGAAAGCACCCTCGACGTCAGAGATTTTATTTTCTTAGCCAGGGGTGGGGGCTGTCCAGAATGGGCATGCCAATGCCCCCACCAAAAAAGGCAAAAGACTTTGTGTCCCCCCCCCCAATAGGCAGATGGGGGCAATAGCTCCTGATCTCCCCCTGAAAAAAGGGGGGAGGGGCGCGAAAGCCCACTAGGCACCAGGGATTATTTCTTTATACGTAGGGGTGGGGGCTGCCCAGAATGTGCATGTCAATGCCCATCCCCAAAAAATTACCACCGTTTTTCTGCCTCACCCCCCGAAAGGCAGATGGGGGCAATAGCACCCTATCTGCCTGCCCCCCTCCCTCGGGGGCAGAAAGCCCACTAGGCCCCAGGGATAAAAAAAAATGTAAAAAAATTCAGGGGATGTGCCGCCCAGAATGGGTGTGCAAATGCCCCTTCCCCAACCCCCCAACAAAGATGCCACAGCCTTTCTGCCCTCAGAGAAGGCAGATGGGGGCAGTAGCCCCTGATCTGACCCCTGGGGAGGCAGAAAACCCACTAGACAGACAACTGGTAATACATTTTTTTAATAGGTAGGGGCTTCCCAGATCTGGATTGCCAATGCGCTCACCGCCAGTCTTCCCTAACCCCACCCCTCCCGAAGGCCAATGGGGCAATTGTCCCTTATCAGCGCCCCCGGAGGGTAGCAGAAAGCCCACTAGGCACCAGGGATTACTTTGTTCAAAGCTCAGGAGTGGGGGCTGCCCAGAATGGGCATGCCAATTCCCAGAACCCCCTCTTCCCAAAAAATTGCCACAGCCTTTCTGCCCTTCTCCTGGAGGTAGATGGGGCAATAGCCCCTGATCTGCCCCCGGGGGGCAGAAAACACATGGCGCCAGGGATTACGCTGCCTTTTTTATACATAAGGGTGGGGCTGGCCAGACTGGGCATACCAATGCCCCTATACGTCCAAAAATAACAATTTTTTCTGTTGCCCCTCCCCTTTGGGGGCATATCGGGCAATGGCCCCCGATCTGCACCCCCTCCCGGGCAGAAAGCCCACTAGGCACTGCCCTTTTTTTCACAATGTGTCTAGTTGTGGATTTTGGGCCCTGGCGCAGCCAGCACCTAGGGAAACCTAGCAAACCTGTACATTTTTTGAAAACTAGGCACCAAGGGGAATCCAGGATGGGGTGACTTGTGTGCCTCTCACCAGGTTCTGTTACCCAGAATCCCTTGCAAACTTCAAACTTAGTAAAAGAAAAAACACATTGGGAGACCTGGGGGAACGCTGGGTAGTAGGAAATTTGTGTCAGCCCGGTGATCCTAAAACTTTCCCACACAGAAATTAGATTTTTATTCAGCTAAATTTGAGATTTGCAGGAGATTCTTGGTAGGGAAACGTTAGGGGATCCACGTAAGCCATATGCTCCTAGACTCCCCAGGGTGTCTAGTTTTCAGAAATTTGTGGGTTTGGTAGGTTTCCCTCGATAGCCGTTGAGCTCTGGGCATAAAACCCAGGTGCCCCCCTCCTCTTGCAAAACCAGGTTGTTTTGTGATAGGTAATTTTGATGTCTCCACAATACGTTTTGGGCCCTTGCCTGTCGTGGGTACTTGACCCACCCACACGAGTGAGGTACCATTTTGATTGGGAGACTTAGAGAATGTGGGTTGGATGAAAATTTGTGGTCCCACGCAGACTCCAGTACTTTCCATCATAAATATGTGAGGAAAATGTTTTGTTTTTTTACAAAGTTTGAGGGATTCTGCTTAACAGAACCTTGTGATAGCCACACAAGTCACCCCATCCTGGATTCCTCTGGGTGTCTAGTTTTCACAAATGTATAGGTTTGCTAGGTTTCCTTACGTGCTGGCTGATCTAGGGTTCAAAATCTACAGCTAGGCACTTTGCAAAAAAAGGGTCTGTTTTCACAGTAAAAATGTGGAATGTCCACGTTACGTTTTGGGCCGCTTCCTGTCGCGGTCAGTAGGGCTACCCACACAAGTGAGGTACCATTTTTATTGGGAGACTTAGGGGAACAAATACGTGTAGAGCAACTGTTATTACCTATTGACTTTCGATGCATTTTTGCCTTTCAAATGTAAGATAATGTATAAAAAAGAAGTCACTTTGAAAAATGACCTATAATTCACATGCTAGTATGGGTACCCACAATTTTGGAGATGTGCAAATAGCTACTGTTTCTAAACTCTATATTTTGTTCCCATTTCCGAAATGCATACATGTATTTGATGCCTATTTTTCACTTTTTATATTTTACAAAATTAATTGCTATACCCGGTACACAATGCAAGACGCTGTTCAGTTATTGGCTCTCGGTTCCTTGGGTTCTTGGTGAACCTACAAGTCCTATATATCCCCACAACCAGAAGGGTCCAGCGGATATACCTGTATATTGCTTTAAAAATCTGTCATACTTAGAAGAAGTTACAGGTGACAACATAGGCACAAATGGCAGTTTTTTCCAACTTACTTTCAATCTGGGTTTTGGCCAAATGAAGTGACCTTTTCGCCATGCCCTCAAACAAATCTCCCCATCACGAACTGACAGGATGCTGCCTTCATCTGTGCACAGCAGGCCCTCTAGGCATGTCATGTGCCATACAGAAATGCCCTATACCCGGTCTGCTGCCCCTGAACCTTGATGTGTATCACCATTGGCTTCCTGTGATGGTATTCAGGCAACACCCGGCTACTTCTCCTCCAGGGCACATTGGGTATACCTTAATGCACACACGAGAATGAAAAATGGCTCCAAGCATTCTTGAAGCCTGATTACTATTCCTAACAAACAAACAAACAAGCAATATAGCATCACAAACTGACAGAGCTTCACCTCCCCAAGCAGTTAAGTATCTAATTCTGACTCCTCCGCAAAATGTATACATTTTATGCACTTAGGCAGTTGTGGGAGGATACATGTGACAGATATCAAAATTTTAGATAGCAGTGTTTAACAGCTGTATGGCTTTCTCTGTAGAAAAATACAAAAGACTGTGCGAAAGATAACTCAGTGGAGCTATCAGATGTTGAGCTAGCTTGATTGAGAAGCCTTTTTTGCTGTGCCAGGCATGAAAGTGGGGCCAAGTACATCAAAATCCAGAAGGCCTAAGTGGCTTGGTTTAATATGGCCATACAGAATGGTCACAGGCTAAGCAAATTGTGTTCAGTAACTGTTTAATACATCGACAAAACGTGCATGAATTCACAATCTGCCCCTTATTAAAATACAGACATAAACAAGAGTTTAGTGTCACCGTCCGCAAACACAAGTGGAAAATAAAACAAAATTGGGGGCTTCAGTGATGCAATCTGTTATGTAGCATGCTTGAGGCCTTGAGCATTGTAATGAGCAGGGCCTTCAGCCACTCACCATTGCATTATTTTCAAGGCCAGTTGATGTTTTAAGTTATGGTTAGAGAAGTCTTGTGGCTCAGTGTACTATTCTATGCTCTCCATGGATCAGTACTTTACCCCATGGTCACGAGATTACATCCATGTGGGTCTACTCTTCGTTTTTCTTCCAAGGTTAATAACATTTTGGGTATAACTGTAGTCAGTAGCACAAAGCGATCTCCTTAGGGGTGAGTGTGCTTATTAGAACTACACATGCTTTTAGTGTACAAGGGTAACCTCGCAATATGAAACTCGCTGCATATTATGTGATTGGTCACATTGTCACCAGTTTCTACTATAAATTAAAACGTTGTAGTTGACACTAGTTGTTTTACATAATTAATATTGTATTGTATTGTAATTGCATTAATATAGCAGTTACTACTCCTGACGAGGCATAGAAGCGTTTATTCGGGGAGTAGCACGCTACTCCGGAATCCATAAAGGATTAGTGGTGAATTAGTATAATGAACTATGAAATTAATTTGAGCGGTGGATATGTTAACCTGTTGTTTGGATTGAGAAGGATAGTGGAGGGATAGAAGAGGGAAAAAGTTTGCATTTATATAGAGCTTGTTAGGCCTGATGAGGCGATGAAGTACTTTTAACAAAGTAGCACGCTTCTCCATAGCCAATAAAGGATTAGTAGTGAGTTAGTCTGGGGAAATATGAAATTAATTTGAGCTATAGACAGGTTAGTCTGTTATTTGAATTGAAAAGAATAGTGGAGGGATGGAAGAAGGAAGGGGTTGCATTTATATAGTGCTTGCTACCCCAGATGAGGTGTTGAAGCGCTTTTTGGCAGGTAGCACACTACTCAGGAACCCAAACAGGATTAATGGGGAATTGGTGTAGGTAAATATGAAATTTATTTAAGTGGTGATCATGTTGTTCTGTTATTTGGATTGAAAAAGAATAGTGGAGGGATAGAAGAGGGAAGGTTTTTTTTTGGGGGGGGGGGGTTGCAGTAGGAGAGGATTTGGGTTGCAAGATTTTTTTATTTCGGGTAATAAATCAGATTTGATGGTGAAAAGAACCTCCACTGTACAGGGTTTTCATAAGGTTAGAACAAAGACATGGGGGAAGGGAGCCTGTGAAAGACTTCATTTATGGCTGTGTTATGTCATTATATGTTGAGTCTTTGAAACAAAAACAAGTAGAATTCCTGCAGGCAGAGACAACAGTAAGTCTTAGACCAAGAAACTGGACACCAACGTTTCACCAAGTGAGGCCAAAGAGGAAGTTACGTCATCGCAGACTGGAAAACAGAGGGTATAACATGGACAAAGAATTTATAGACCGGAAGTGTGGATTAGCGACTTGAAGCCCTTCACACTTATTAGCGCTTACCAAATCTTATACATAATTAAATGAGCAAATGGAACAAAAAATCATGCTGACAGACAAAGTTAGAAGAGCACATTATCGATTCCCAAGGCTTTAAGGTGCAGGATGGCTGGAGCCAGATTACTTCGCTGCATCTCTGAGACAGTAGGTCAGGGGGAGCTTCTCAGTCTTACTCAGTGTAAAGTCGAATAAAAGGCTTTAGTATCCATATCTAGGCACTTGTGAAATTATCATGAAATAACAGTGAAATGATGTTTTGTCACACATTGTATAGAATAATTGTATTAGGCCTGGCCCTTGCAAGTGACCAGGACTCCAACATGCACTACAAAAATTCAATTAAATCAGTTGGACATTTTGATGCAATTTTATCAATGCATTAAATTTGAATTTGAAAATCATCACAATTTCATAATCCTACGTATACATATCAAAAGTTATTTACAAAACAAATCATTGAATTTTCATGACATCAATATATAATCAAAATATATAATCAAAACTCGATCAAAACACAACATTTTTTTGGCAAATTTTTGTGGAAACCCAATGCATTTCGGGGCTTGAGTCCCTTCGTCAGGGGTCTGCTGATGAAAGAAAAGGTAAGAAAGGAAAGGAAGAAAGAAAGGAAACATTGGTTACTTTTGATGTCTTTAGAGGATTCTATGTTTTATTATAAGTTTAAGTTTAAAATATTTATTGAGCGCGACATACACCTAGACGGTTTCTTGGCGCTAGAGTAGGGGAACAACCCACTGAGCGGGGACAGTCACTGAAGCAATGGCTGGAAGCTAACTGATAGTATCTGTCGCCTGTCTTACCTCTAATGCGAGGTGTTTAGATCAATCTAAAGATGCACAATCTGTAGTTTCACTACGGTTGATCTGAAATAGGAGAAGAACCTTTTCATGAAAATATTCTAGAGGACTGTGGCTATGGACTAATGTGGGATTACCAAGTGTTTAATTTTCGTACCTGAGTCTGAATTGTTTGATACGTATCTGTAAGAGATGGGAACAGAAAACCATGTTTTCCCAACTTCAAACCTTATAAATAACAATACATGGTGAATTTTTGCGGTATCTAGCGCTCACCTGTTTTCGTCGTGTTCTCACGTTAAAGGGTTACCTTAAAAAAGAAATAGGAAAAAATCCATTGAACATCGCTTTTTTTGTGTTCAAGATCCATAGCGCAATAACCGGGGTGTTTCGAGAAAAATAAGGTCGTTTTTTACCTGCGAGCCTTCTTATGATCAACCATCGGTCTCGCTTTTCGAATTTACACGCTTTTTAACTGCAGAAACAGAAATACGGGAAAGCGCATTTAGTCTGCTATTTATCGATGTGAGTTTAGCAACAACAAGGTTGCTGGAGGCTTTATGAATTGAACAAGAAGTTCAAAGCTTACCGTTTTCTAGAAACGAAATCACTCGTATTGGCGTCTCGGGTCGAGGATGGCGTTCAAAGCTAGTTTTCCTTGTTTATAGTCCTTTTTCGATTGTTTGCTCGCTACATCTATCAACATGATGATAGAAAGAGGACTACCGTATTTTGTTTAATAGCACGGCGGCCATGTTTGTGTTTTGACCTATTTAGTGTATGCAAAGACGAAGGATATATTCCATGTTATCTTAAGGGAAGCCTATGCTGAGAAGTGTAGAAAAGAAGAAGACAAGAAACCAAATTATGCATATAAGGGTGGATGTTAGGCAATTTGAAAACAACGTATGAAGTAATATCCACATTTCTATTCAATCCTGATTATCTACAAACCCTCTTAAATCGGTTGTAATCTTATGACATGTCAGATTTCACTGTCGCTCTATTGATATATGTGAATGTGCCCGAACTTTTTTGTATCTATGTATTCGTTATGCAACTGTGTATGAGTCCATGGCACAGTGGATTAGAATCCCTTGAGTTCTTATTTACATATGACTTTCTATAAAAAACAGCTCATCTCCAATTTGTCATTCAATCCACTAGGGATCAGTGTCTGAAGTTTGCGTATCCAAAAGGTCTCCCTCTGGAGGAGAATTTTAGCATTGTCTATTCCTAGTCGTTGTGGAATCAGTTCGATGATTTGAAATCTTAGTTGTGCTATTGTATGCCCTGCTTCCATCCAATGTTTTGCTATTGGTGAGGTGGAATTCTTATTGCGAATTCGGCTTTTATGCTCTGAGAGCCGTAGTTTCAGTTTTCTATCCGTCTTGCCAATATACAATAGTCCACAGGGACATTTGATGGAGTAAACCACATGTTCAGAATTGCAATTCGTGGTGTGCCTCAATTGAATTTTTTCTCCAGTACGTGGGTGTGATAGGACGTTGCCAGGTATAACATTATTGCAATTCTTGCAGTTGTAGCACCGGGTGGTTCCTTTGTAAGTTTCACTTTGGTCGGGATACAACTCCTGCTGTGATGGTTTATTCAAGAGCTCTTTCAAGTTTTGTGCTCTTTTGTAAGCAAACAGTGGTTTTTAGGCAAACAGTGTTCCAAAGTCATTTTCAATCTGCAGTAGTTCCCATCTTTTCTGGATTATCCTCTTTATATCCCTCGAAGCAGTAGAGTATTTAGATACAAACACTAATCTTTTATTTGCTGCTTTAGGTTTCTTCTGTAACAATTCTGTTCTTGGAATTGTTTTAATTTTATCAATCTGGGCTTCCAATAGTTTCTTGGGATAACCTCTGTCTAGATATC
Organism: Lissotriton helveticus; assembly: GCF_964261635.1. NCBI lineage: Eukaryota > Metazoa > Chordata > Amphibia > Caudata > Salamandridae > Lissotriton > Lissotriton helveticus. Next base: position 951,340,845 of record NC_136061.1, read on the forward strand.
TTTGTTTTTGTTCTTCCAAATTTCTATCACAAATTATATTGTCTGAGGATATCCTCTTTATCCTCATAAATTGTGACACTGGGAGATTGTTGATTAAACTTGCAGGATGAAAGCTTCCATATAGTAGTGCTGTGTTTTTGTCTGTTTCTTTCTTGTAAAGACTTGTACATATGCTGTCTCCCACTATCTCCACCATGACATCAAGAAATGGTAATGCTGTAGAGCTGATGTGATAAGTGAATTTGATCCTTGAATGTGCTAGATTTAGGCTGTTGATGTTTTGAATCAGTTCCGTGGTTGATCGCCTCCATATTATAAAGATGTCATCTATGTATCTTTTGTAATATACAATTCCTTCTTGCCAAGTGATACCCTCCAGTATATAATCAAGTTCAAACTTAGCCATGAAGATATTTGCATATATGCACGCTCCAGGGAATCCCATCGCTGTTCCAGTAAGCTGGATGTAATATTCATCCAACCACGAGAAATAACTGTTTTCTAAGCAGAATTCTAACAGTTGCAGGATTATGCATTTGAGTCCCTCTGGTTTGTCATGTCTGAGTAATGCCCATTCAATGGCTTCCAGTCCTTGTTTATGCGGGATTGATGTGTACAAGGATGTAACGTCTAGTGTACATAAGATCCACTCTTTGCATCCTTCTGTTTCAATTGTTGAAAGGCTTCTTAGAAAGTCTGATGTATCTTCTAGGTATGTCAGCCACTGGCGAATGAATGACTGCATATGGGCATCGATGAATATCCCTAAGTTTTCAAAAATAGATGAACAACCAGACACAATGGGTCTGAAGGGAGGAATGCGTAGATCCTTATGAATTTTGGGCAAGAAATATATCTTCGGTCTCCTGGGGATGGCTTGTTTCAGGTAGCGTTTGGTTGTGTTATTGATCCAACCTAACTCTTCAGCTTTTTCAAGGATATTGCCCAATAGTAACACAATTCCTGTTGTCGGATCTTGATCTAGTTTAGCATATGTGTTGACATCCTGAACGTGTTCATTACCCTTTTGTGTGTAGAAGTCAGCATTCATCAGGACTATTCCTCCTCCTTTGTCCGCCTTTTGGATTACAATTGTTTTGTTTTTCGCCAAGGTTTGCAAAGCACTGTGTTCAGCTCTAGTTAAGTTATTCAGTTTACTCCTGTATTGGATTTTACTCATATCTGCTTTTACTAAAGTTTCGAAAGTGTTGAGACTTTTGTGGGAGATTGGAGCTAGAAAGGTACTTTTGGGTTTGAACATAGTTGTGCAATTATCTTCTGTTTCAATAGGATTCACTGTTGTGAAAAAATATTTTAGTCGTAGGATCCTCATGAATTTAAAGAAAGCTACTTCCGATTCTAGCTCATTTGTACGATAAGTACTCACAAAAGTTGTTCCTTTGTTCAATAGGTTTTCTTCAAATTTAGAAAAAGAATATTTGGAGATGTTAATCACGAGGTTTTGGTCTGACTCCGTAGACCCGTTTTCCTCTCTCGTTCCTTTTCCTTTTCCTCGTCGCGTTTTTTGTCGCTCTGTTGAATGATAGACTGATCTGGTGGTTTGCTTTGGGGATGACCCTGCTCTAAAAAAGCATTAGTGGATGATGTAGAAGCTTGGTCTGCTGTTGTTGGTAATTGCGAACTAGGTTTAGAGCGTTGTTGTTGGCCCACAGGTTGTCTGGACATGTTTGTATCGTTATCCGATATTACACTTTCTTCGGATGACGCAGCTTGTTGTTTTCTACCTGTGTATCGTCTTGTTGCGTAAATTTCAGCCCAGGTGTAGGCCTCATTCAACTTATAATCAATTGTATCACGTTTGAATTTTCGTAGTTTTGTTTCTTGAAGCTCTTTCCCATACTTATCGAGTTTAATTTCAATCTCCTCCAAAAATTTGTTCCATGGTTCTTCTTCAATTTTAGCAGATAAATCTTTCTTTAGATTGAAAATTTCTTCCTTTAAATCATTTATTGTTTTGGCGAGTTCTTCAATCAATAGTAAAATCAGGTCAAGCGAACACTTATTTAGTATCTCATACCACTTTTCCATGAATTGGGGATTGCTATTTAGTCTGTATAGTATTGGTCGTATCGCCAGTCTAAGTCCTCTCGGGATTCGCTTCACGCGGTGGTACTGTATCAATGTTGATGCATGGAGGCGTTGGTTCAATTCTCGCCTCGTTAGGTATTCTAGTTGTTTTAGTTGTTGTGCTGTAGATCCTCCTCGGGCATCCGGAGCTTGAGCCCCTTCGTCAGGGGTCTGCTGATGAAAGAAAAGGTAGGAAAGGAAGAAAGAAAGGAAACATTGGTTACTTTTGATGTCTTTAGAGGATTCTAAAGGAAGTTAACAAAGACTTTTGATGCCCGAGGAGGATCTACAGCACAACAACTAAAACAACTAGAATACCTAACGAGGCGAGAATTGAACCAACGCCTACATGCATCAACATTGATACAGTACCACCTTGTGAAGCGAATCCCGAGAGGACTTAGACTGGCGATACGACCAATGCTATACAGACTAAATAGCAATCCCCAATTCATGGAAAAGTGGTATGAGATACTAAATAAGTGTTCGCTTGACCTGATTTTACTATTGATTGAAGAACTCGCCAAAACAATAAATGATTTAGAGGAAGAAATTTTCAATCTAAAGAAAGATTTATCTGCTAAAATTGAAGAAGAACCATGGAACAAATTTTTGGAGGAGATTGAAATTAAACTCGATAAGTATGGGAAAGAGCTTCAAGAAACAAAACTACGAAAATTCAAACGTGATACGATTGATTATAAGTTGAATGAGGCCTACACCTGGGCTGAAATTTACGCAACAAGACGATACACAGGTAGAAAACAACAAGCCGCGTCATCCGAAGAAAGTGTAATATCGGATAACGATACAAACATGTCCAGACAACCTGTGGGCCAACAACAACGCTCTAAACCTAGTTCGCAATTACCAACAACAGCAGACCAAGCTTCTACATCATCCACTAATGCTTTTTTAGAGCAGGGTCATCCCCAAAGCAAACCACCAGATCAGTCTATCATTCAACAGAGCGACAAAAAACGCGACGAGGAAAAGGAAAAGGAACGAGAGAGGAAAACGGGTCTACGGAGTCAGACCAAAACCTCGTGATTAACATCTCCAAATATTCTTTTTCTAAATTTGAAGAAAACCTATTGAACAAAGGAACAACTTTTGTGAGTACTTATCGTACAAATGAGCTAGAATCGGAAGTAGCTTTCTTTAAATTCATGAGGATCCTACGACTAAAATATTTTTTCACAACAGTGAATCCTATTGAAACAGAAGATAATTCCACAACTATGTTCAAACCCAAAAGTACCAGCTCCAATCTCCCACAAAAGTCTCGACACTTTCAAAACTTTAGTAAAAGCAGATATGAGTAAAATCCAATAATAATAATAATAATAATATCCACATTTGTAAAGCGCACAATCACCCGTTAGGGTCTCTAGGCGCTGGGGGGCCGTCGGGAAGATTAAGCAAGCTATTGCCCAGAGTCACATGGTGCTGGGCTAATCTGCCGCCGGTGCCGGGGATCGAACGGTGATCCCCAGATTCCGGAGTCAGTCGCCCTGGCCGCGGCACCACACCTCTTCCCAAAACAGGAGTAAACTGAATAACTTAACTGGAGCTGAACACAGTGCTTTGCAAACCTTGGCGAAAAACAAAACAATTGTAATCCAAAAGGCGGACAAAGGAGGAGGAATAGTCCTGATGGATGCTGACTTCTACACACAAAAGGGTAATGAACACGTTCAGGATGTCAACACATATGCTAAACTAGATCAAGATCCGACAACAGGAATTGTGTTACTATTGGGCAATATCCTGGAAAAAGCTGAAGAGTTAGGTTGGATCAATAACACAACCAAACGCTGCCTGAAACAAGCCTTCCCCAGGAGACCGAAGATATATTTCTTGCCCAAAATTCATAAGGATCTACACAATCCTCCCTTCAGACCCATTGTGTCTGGTTGTTCATCTATTTTTGAAAACTTAGGGATATTCATCGATGCCCATATGCAGTCATTCATTCGCCAGTGGCCGACATACCTAGAAGATACATCAGACTTTCTAAGAAGCCTTTCAACAATTGAAACAGAAGGATGCAAAGAGTGGATCTTATGTACACTAGACGTTACATCCTTGTACACATCAATCCCGCATAAACAAGGACTGGAAGCCATTGAATGGGCATTACTCGGACATGACAAACCAGAGGGACTCAAATGCATAATCCTGCAACTGTTAGAATTCTGCTTAGAAAACAGTTATTTCTCGTGGTTGGATGAATATTACATCCAGCTTACTGGAACAGCGATGGGATTCCCTGGAGCGTGCATATATGCAAATATCTTCATGGCTATGTTTGAACTTGATTATATACTGGAGGATATCACTTGGCAAGAAGGAATTGTATATTACAAAAGATACATAGATGACATCTTTATAATATGGAGGCGATCAACCACGGAACTGATTCAAAACATCAACAGCCTAAATCTAGCACATTCAAGGATCAAATTCACTTATCACATCAGCTCTACAGCATTACCATTTCTTGATGTCATGGTGGAGATAGTGGGAGACAGCATATGTACAAGTCTTTACAAGAAAGAAACAGACAAAAACACAGCACTACTATATGGAAGCTTTCATCCTGCAAGTTTAATCAACAATCTCCCAGTGTCACAATTTATGAGGATAAAGAGGATATCCTCGGACAATATAATTTGTGATAGAAATTTGGAAGAACAAAAACAAAGATATCTAGACAGAGGTTATCCCAAGAAACTATTGGAAGCCCAGATTGATAAAATTAAAACTATTCCAAGAACAGAATTGTTACAGAAGAAACCTAAAGCAGCAAATAAAAGATTAGTGTTTGTATCTAAATACTCTATTGCTTCGAGGGATATAAAGAGGATAATCCAGAAAAGATGGGAACTACTGCAGATTGAAAATGACTTTGGAACACTGTTTGCCGAAAAACCACTGTTTGCTTACAAAAGAGCACAAAACTTGAAAGAGCTCTTGAATAAACCATCACAGCAGGAGTTGTATCCCGACCAAAGTGAAACTTACAAAGGAACCACCCAGTGCTACAACTGCAAGAATTGCAATAATGTTATACCTGGCAACGTCCTATCACACCCACGTACTGGAGAAAAAATTCAATTGAGGCACACCACGAATTGCAATTCTGAACATGTGGTTTACTCCATCAAATGTCCCTGTGGACTATTGTATATTGGCAAGACGGATAGAAAACTGAAACTACGGCTCTCAGAGCATAAAAGCCGAATTCGCAATAAGAATTCCACCTCACCAATAGCAAAACATTGAATGGAAGCAGGGCATACAATAGCACAACTAAGATTTCAAATCATCGAACTGATTCCACAACGACTAGGAATAGCCAATGCTAAAATTCTCCTCCAGAGGGAGACCTTTTGGATACGCAAACTTCAGACACTGATCCCTAGTGGATTGAATGACAAATTGGAGATGAGCTGTTTTTTTATAGAAAGTCATATGTAAATAAGAACTCAAGGGATTCTAATCCACGGTGCCATGGACTCATACACAGTTGCATAACGAATACATAGATACAAAAAAGTTCGGGCACATTCACATATATCAATAGAGCGACAGTGAAATCTGACATGTCATAAGATTACAACCGATTTAAGAGGGTTTGTAGATAATCAGGATTGAATAGAAATGTGGATATTACTTCATACGTTGTTTTCAAATTGCCTAACATCCACCCTTATATGCATAATTTGGTTTCTTGTCTTCTTCTTTTCTACACTTCTCAGCATAGGCTTCCCTTAAGATAACATGGAATATATCCTTCGTCTTTGCATACACTAAATAGGTCAAAACACAAACATGGCCGCCGTGCTATTAAACAAAATACGGTAGTCCTCTTTCTATCATCATGTTGATAGATGTAGCGAGCAAACAATCGAAAAAGGACTATAAACAAGGAAAACTAGCTTTGAACGCCATCCTCGACCCGAGACGCCAATACGAGTGATTTCGTTTCTAGAAAACGGTAAGCTTTGAACTTCTTGTTCAATTCATAAAGCCTCCAGCAACCTTGTTGTTGCTAAACTCACATCGATAAATAGCTGACTAAATGCGCTTTCCCGTATTTCTGTTTCCGCAGTTAAAAAGCGTGTAAATTCGAAAAGCGAGACCGATGGTTGATCATAAGAAGGCTCGCAGGTAAAAAACGACCTTATTTTTCTCGAAACACCCCGGTTATTGCGCTATGGATCTTGAACATAAAAAAAGCGATGTTCAATGGATTTTTTCCTATTTATTTTTTAAGGTAACCCTTTAACGTGAGAACACGACGAAAACAGGTGAGCGCTAGATACCGCAAAAATTCACCATGTATTGTTATTTATAAGGTTTGAAGTTGGGAAAACTTTTTTTTCTGTTTCCATCTCTTACAGATACGTATTAAACAATTCAGACTCAGGTACGAAAATTAAACACTCGGTAATCCCACATTAGTCCATAGCCACAGTCCTCTAGAATATTTTCATGAAAAGGTTCTTCTCCTATTTCAGATCAACCGTAGTGAAACTACAGATTGTGCATCTTTAGATTGATCTAAACACCTCGCATTAGAGGTAAGACAGGCGACAGATACTATCAGTTACGATTATAATAAAACATAGAATCCTCTAAAGACATCAAAAGTAACCAATGTTTCCTTTCTTTCTTCCTTTCCTTTCTTACCTTTTCTTTCATCAGCAGACCCCTGACGAAGGGGCTCAAGCCCCGAAATGCATTGGGTTTCCACAAAAATTTGCCAAAAAAATGTTGTTTTGATCGAGTTTTGATTATATATTTTGATTATATATTGATGTCATGAAAATTCAATGATTTGTTTTGTAAATAACTTTTGATATGTATACGTAGGATTATGAAATTGTGATGATTTTCAAATTCAAATTTAATGCATTGATAAAATTGCATCAAAATGTCCAACTGATTTAATTGAATTTTTGTAGTGCATGTTGGAGTCCTGGTCACTTGCAAGGGCCAGGCCTAATACAATTGTTTATCATAGTGTGGCAGGCACTAATCCAACACTGCACACGTACCGTATAAACTTACATAACAAGGAGAATTGAGTGCAATACCCGCACACATCCACACATTGTATAGAGGCAATTTCTAGTGCTACTGAAATTACTACCTATGTTGCATTTTTGTTTTTTATATATAGCTGCATGGCCTCAGTACCACTGTCTATTGCTGAATACCCCCGTAGCTGGTTTAGATAGAGAATTGGTGCAGCAGTGCCAACAGCCATTATTAACTTTCCTCATAGATATTAATAGGTGATAAGACTTTGGAAGTATGTACCAAAAATGGTCTTATTCTCCAAAAGTCCCTTAAATGCCAAAATGATTATATTTGTGCAGATTATGTGGAAAATAGACTCACGAGGTGGTTAGGCCAATGTAGAGGTTGCCATATTTTATTCATGTGATATCACGTGATATTGTACCTAGAAATCAGTTTCTCTGTTCCCAGTAGATACTGGCTACAAGACATGGCCGTAGGCCAAATTCTGCCCTTCATCTAGCTGCCTGAAAATCCCACTGGGCATGGCCTTCTGCCAAGCCCAACAGCAACATGTCTAGTGTGCTCTTCAATCCTTACCTTTGACTATTCCCTAAACTTCCAGTACCCGATGGACATGGCCAAAGACTGTGCTTCTGATATTTGCTGGACATGGCCTTCTGGTGTACTGGACAAGGCTTTTAGCCACACTCTGTGCCAGTACCCCACTAGCAGTGGTCACTAGGCATGGCGTTCACATGTGCGAAGGATTAAGCACAGTGTGTCTTTGCCCATTGCACTGCTAGCGGTAGCTACTTGCAATAGCTTTTAGATGTGCCCATTGTGGCCTGTTCACACCTTATTCTTATTCGTCTTGACTGTACTCTCAGTATCTGCCAATCATTCACTTTTACAATTCTCAAAGCTATGGGACACAGTACAAACAAGATATAACTTGTGGAATGCTCTGTGACCTGGACCTAACCTCTGCACCCACATTTCACATCACGTACCTGTGACGAGCAGGCACTAGGCTTTTAGCAGCGGCTAGTATGGAGGGTTATTTGCATTTTCAATTACAGAAAATTTCATGTTGGAATTTCCATGATAAATGCAACTTTGGAGATCTCCTAGGATTAAACCAAGATGGTTATTGTGAGAAACTGGATGATTTTGTGGGCTGGGTGACTGCCCACTTCAATGACTAATATTACCCCTTGTCAGAATGAACCCTTTAAGTCACTAAATTAACCTGAGCTCAACTCTGATAGCTATGGCACAGAACAGACGAGCTTAATTTAGGGCATTATGTAAAGTATTTATGCAGTACTAAGAATAATAATGTCAACATGCAAAAAAATAAAAAAAACGAACTAAATTAGGAAAACTGAGTAAAATGTAATAAAAAAAAACAACACCAAAATAACAAAAATCCAATCAGGAGAACCAACGATATTCTAAAAAGATTTAAGGAAAAATTGAGACAAAAAGCTCAAAGCGCCAATAATAAATATTGGTTGAGGGTGACTGGGCCCTAATGATGGAGCACATGCAAGATACACCAACCTGGTTCGCCCTAGTCAACGGTTTTACCTTCTGGCATATTTGTTTAAGTCCTAAGTGCAGTTGCCACTATTAAGCTATGTACCTCCAGGAAAAGGCCTCTTGCTGCTCTTTGTGTCTGTGTAGTTACACAGCCTACTGACTCTAGCAGTCCGCTTCTTTGCCCTGGGTACATGAGGGCAAAGGTCCAGTTCTTCAGAGCTCCTCTCAGGTCACATTCCACTTGTCCAGTCCTCTTCCAATCTTTAGTAGATTCGAAGTGTTTTGAAGTGGGTCTCTGGAGGTGGCACATTTATGGTGGCTCAAAAGGCCATGTTTCGGGGCATTTATAAGATGGCAACAATGTTGGACTGCACTAAAGGGCAGGCGTGGTGGTGTGGGTATGTCATAGGAAAATCACCAGTGTTCTCCCACTTCTAACATTAAAATCTAGTTTGAGGCAGGCACTGTACCCACAAGAAACAGACCTAAGCCTGGTAAAACTCAAGCAGCGTCCTTCTGCAGCCAATCGGGGGATCCATAAGAATTGTCGTGGCATCATATCCTCTTCCTTTAATGCTTGCCCCAAATATTACTTGTGGCTCAGCAGATCTGTCAAATAGGATTTGACAGTGTGGTCACACAGCCTCAACTTTGAATATTTGGTAAAGTTCAGAGGAGTCTTCTCTGCCCATTTAGGGCAGCCTACAGTTTGCTTCTAGGAAATATTTTACCATCATTCACTTCTATTTAGGACTGAGCACAAGATGAGAAAAGCTGGAGAATTAATACAAATAAACTACCGGGTAACTTTCTAAAAGTTACTTTTCCTTATTATTGAAAAAAAAATCTGACTGCCATTGAATGGGATTTTTAATAGCTATTAAAATACTGGCACTGGGTATAGAGCATGGCCCAATATGCAGTACATACTCGTGCAGAGGTTGGGTTAGGTATGTAGTGTTGTGTAATAAAGGGACACTATTGCTTTCTCAAACTAAGTTTTTACTTTGATAGAAAAACATTGCATGATTTCCATTGACTGTTTGTAGCTAGATGACCAAATATAGTAGTCGATATATAGAGGGCAAAGGTTATTATTTCACCTTCCACACTTGGTTCGACTGATGGAGGCGAATCTGAGAAAGTATGGTGAAGTACATTTCTAGAAGGTCGCCGTTTGCCCCTGAACTCTACTGCTGGTTAATCTACTTATTTACGCATGTGGCCTCGGTGATGTCAGCAGAAAAATGGCAGGAGGGTGGGTGTATTATGTTGACTGATTTGTACCACGAGAGCTGCTTTGTGTCCCTCGGAGACGCTATTGCAGCATTTAATTTAAGACATGGGCTGTTCCTACAATATGCTAGGTTAGCTGCAATGGCCCAACAGCTGTGACCCACGTTCCTGGAGGCTCCAGAACCCACACAAACACCCTCTTGGCACTTTTGGCAATGGCAGGGGAGAGGCAGACTCCTCTTCCATTTATACCGGGCACTTCGCTCTGATAGACAACTCAGGCAGCTCTAGGTTGAAGAAGCATGGTAACAGTATGTGACTGCACCCCTTAGTCCCAAAGGCAGGTCTAGGATTCATGGTGGGGTTTGTACGGTGGCAGTATGCGCCCTATTCAAACTGATACAATACAATAAGATTCATACAACCTTCTTGTCCCCAAAGCGACTGCATGCGATATACCCCTCCCGGTGAAGTGGATGTCCTAAGTGTGGGGCGGAGGGGGCTGATTTTTTGCATATGGTGTGGTTCTGCCCTACCTTGATTGTGTTTTGGGTTTAGATCCTAGCTCACCTACAGAGGGTGACTGGATGGGAAATTCCCCATAGAGCTGAGCATTGCATCGTGGGGCTCCTACCGAAAAAGAGGATCAGTAGACTCTTTGCGGTGCTTGTCCTAGTAGTGGCCAAGAAACTTATAGCCATAGACTAGATGGGGGTGTGCCCCCCCTTCCCAGTGGGCATGGATGGCAGATGTTGTGAAGTGGGCTGGAGTGGAGGAGGCACACTTGAGGAAGATAAGACAAAACTAAAAGGCTCAGAAGGTCTTGTTGGCTTGGAATGCAATGTTGCTGTCAATGACGCAGGCCCCCGACTCCAACTCCCAGGATGACTCCCTCCTTTGAATAAAGGGGTAATAGGGTGTTCCCATTCTCTTGAGCTAGAAATGTGCCTCAATAGGATGTGGATTTGGTAGGCAGTGTAGAAATATTACAGGCTCCTCTTGCATTGTATCTGTGGAAATATGTTGGTTGGTGGAGGGAGGAGGGTGAGTATGAGTGGTGTGTACTCCTCGACCAGTTGTCGGAGGGGTTCCTCCTATTAATATAGGATGTGGTGTGGTATATGTCTTTTTTGTAACATATGTACGGACAGTGATAATCCCTGCGCAGTTTGTGTTGATAGTTTATTTTTCTCTTGGAATTACTAATAAAGAAATACATTAAAAAAGTTATTATTTCAGTCCTATATGGGAGACTGGTATCTCACTGCACTTTTTGTGTGTTTTAAAAAAATATATATATATATATATATATATATATATATATATATATATATATATATATATATATATATATTTATTAATTACCTACTGGCGATAGCAAGTAGGTAGTTGTAGTTAGGACCAAAGTTTCCATAGTAAGATTTTTTCTTTTTGCCAATAACTTTGGTGCTGCTTGACGAATCTTTACAAAATTAACACAAAACTTCCCTTTTTGGTTCAGCTGCTGTGTTGAAAGTTTCAGGGTGATCCGTCAAGCAGGGGCCAAAAACAAAAGGTGGTGGGCCCAAAACGCGTTTTCCCCATGTTATGTCTGTGGTGATTTTTCATTTCTTGAACAATACTACAGCCCTAATCTCTGAATTAAATTACACCAAATTTGGCAGCGTGTTTTTTTGTGTTTTGGTGTAAATCTGTTCAATAGTTTCAGGGAGATTTAAGTTTAAAAAATATAGATAACGGGGGATGCTAGTCCTTGCAGTGGACTCGCGGATCCTTCAGAAATTTGATTGGCTGCCAACACTTCAACCAGGAAGTGTTGACAGCCATCTTGGGATTCAGCTTGAAGCAGGGTCTCACAAAAAATGTTAACAAAAAAACAAAAGGAACAGGGCAAAAATACCCTGAATCCCCCCAGATATAGCGTGGGGGGGGGGGGTCTCACAAACATTTTAATTGAGTTTTACTGTGAATTTGTGGTTAAATTCGCAGCAGAAAAAAGATGCTCGGGCACCTGCGCGTCATTCTGTTGAAGTCTCTAGGTGGGCCAAATCCCAGGGGCAGTTTTTATAATGCGGCTCCTCTGGGCTATTTCTTGAAATTATTGCTGGGGAAGACTGTATGGCCTCACCCCCGCCCCAGATACCACCACCTCCCTGTGGCTTTTTACTTTTCACATATGGGGGGGCCTCACGGACCCCCCCTCACCAGCGACCACCTCGTTCCTGGGGCCAAACTCCTTTATAATTTGAGAAGTGGGAGGGGGCAGTGTGACCCCCTCTCCTGGGCTGTACATGGCCCCGGGGACCACCACCTCCTAGGTCCGGCTCCTGGTATGTCCCAGGGTGCCCACCCTCAAGACATAGCTGTTTGCTATGGCTTGGTGGGAGCTTTACCTCTCCCGCCAAGCCATAGCAAACTGTGCAAGAGTAATTTTGCTCTTGCTTGCTAAAAGCGTAACACAATTGCTTTTACAGAGATTGAGCTGCATGTTAGCTGCATGGGGCGTCCCTCTGGATGCCCCAGATCTTCAAAGCATCCCTTTAAATGCTTTAACCATGGAATGCGTAACATGTGTTCAAGACTCAGAACTTCTCGCAAAATCTGGTGATTAAGAACTAGGTCTCTGTGTAGCCAAGTTTTAAGCCAAAACAGCAGAGAGCGCAAGGCCAGAATATCAGAAATAAATGGTAACCCCGTTTCTTCATGTACCACCGAAATTGAACATCCTCTAGGCACCCCAAAAAGTTGTTTTAAAAAGTTATTCTCCACCACCTGGAGTACATCAGTTACAGCATAGCCCCATAGCTCGCTCCCATAACTGGCATTTTGAATCGATAGACCCTTTTTCAATGTGACCGTTGTTGTACTTTGTCTTCTGATCAATAGAATCAGTTTTAGGTCTCGCCTCTCAATGTGCATGCGCATTGAGCGGAGCGAGACTATAGGGGCTTAAACAGACCTTACCTAGACTGGCGATTTGATGCTGTGCCCGTGCGCTTTTAGGTCAATGCGCAAGCGCATTGGCCTAAAATGCGCGTGCACAGGATCAAATCGCCAGCCATCTGTTGCCCAGCTTGGTGCCGCTCCACCCCCTGCCGGATCAAAGGCTTTCACGGCCGGCCGGCCGTGCTTTCAGTTTCATGCCGGATCAAAGGCTTTCACGGCCGGAGGCTTTCACGGCCGGCCGGCCGTGCTTTCAGTTTCACGGCCTGTCTCCCTATTTAACTTGTTTAACTTGTTTCTGTAGCCCTCTCTCTCTCTTTTTCTGTAGCCCTCTCTCTCTCTCTCTCTTTTTCTGTAGCCCTCTCTCTCTCTCTCTCTCTCTCTCTCTCTTTCTGTAGCTCTCTTTTTCTGTAGCTCTCTCTCTTTTTCTGTAGCTCTCTCTCTCTTTTTCTGTAGCCCTCTCTCTCTCTCCTTTTTCTATAGCTCTCTTTTTCTGTAGCCTCTCTCTCTCTCTCTCTCTCTCTCTCTCTCTCTCTCTCTCTCCTTTTTCTGTAGCTCTCTCTCTCCTTTTTCTGTAGCTCTCTCTCTCCTTTTTCTGTAGCTCTCTCTCTTTCTGTAGCTCTCTCTTTTTCTGTAGCTCTCTCCCTCTCTCTTTCTGTAGCTCTCTCTCTCTTTCTGTAGCCCTCTCTCTTTCTCTCTCTCTTTTTCTGTAGCCTTCTCTCTCTCTCTTTTTCTGTAGCTCTCTCTCTTTCTGTATCTCTCTCTCTCTCTCTTTCTGTAGCTCTCTCTCTCTTTTTGTAGCCCTCTCTCTCTCTTTCTCTCGCCCTCTCTCTCTCTCTCTCTCGCTCTCTCTCTTTTTCTGTAGCTCTCTCTCTCATTTTCTGTAGCCCTCTCTCTCTCTCTCTCTCTCTGTAGCCCTCTCTGTACTATATGCAGTAAACATTGGGGAGCTTAATAAAGTCACAGCAGCACCAGCAGCGACCTCTGGGCTTACAATGGCTCCAGTTCCATGTGAATGGTTTCTGATTACAGAAATGTGCTCTTTAGAGTAGCTTTGGTCCGTTAAAGGGAGAGGTGCACCTTTGAAAAAAAAATTCCCATTTGGGGACATGTCCAGCGGGGCACATGCAGTCTGCTCCAACATACGCCATGTTTCACGTGTTGTTATCTAAGCAATGGTTTGAAATAGGGTTGCTAAACCAGAAGCACACACAAACACAACAATGCACAAGCACACAAACAACCACACATACATACACCCACTCACACGCACACATAACACATACACACACACACATACAACCACAACTGCAAAATCACACATACACACAAAAACACCCACACACATACACACAATCACACATACAACCACATTCACACACACCGACACATACAACCACACACACAACAAAAACACACACACATACACACAACCATACACACAACCACACGCACAACACACACAAACCCTTATAGACTTTTGTTGCAATTGGTGTTGCAAAATTTAGCAATGCCAATAGCTCAAACATAATTAATGCGAGACCTATTGCATTGCAAATGCCTGTTTATATATATTTTTATTTTATTTGTGTCCTGTTATACAGCAAAAGTAGAGTGCAAACTTGCACCCGGAACAGTTGTACAACAGCAGAGGGATGCAGGACAACACAAACATCCGCATGCCGCATGCACAGGTTCAGTACATGGCAACAAGGAATAGCATTGAAAAGGATAACATTTATGGATAACCTAATTGACATTACAGTACGTTTATGGAGTGATATCACAGCTGAGGATCTGCCCCATCCGCAGAATGGTCCAGATCATAATAGTTTAGCCAGCTCCCCCAATCCTTGAAAACTATATGTGAGCATCCCCTACTCTTATAGTGGACTTTCTCGGCCGTCATGTATAGATCCATCCTCGTTCTCCACTCCCATAGGGTCGGAACTTCTGGCACCCCCCAGTGTCACCCTACATCTCGTTTAGTCACCACCAGCCTCAGGTTACAAAAGAGGAGTTTTGCTCGGGGGACTTCCACCGACGTCATGACACAAAGTAGTATATATTTGGGCTAATGAGGGAAATCTGCTCCCAATATGCTGCTAAGTTCCCACACCACCTTTAACCAATATTCTTGAATAGCTGGGCTCTCCCATATGGTGTGTACCAGTGTACCTTTCACCTCTGTGCGTATCACACAGTTGGGAGAAGCCAGTCTGCCCATTTTGTGTAGCCGATCGCGATCATAGTAGACGCAATGTAATTTCTTGAACTTCGGCGCAGCCTGGATTTTATGGCCAGCTCCCTTGGGTGCATTAGGGCTGCCTCCCAATCCTAGTCCTTCATCTCTCCCACTTCTGTCACCCTCCTGTGGCTCAGCTTACCCAGTGTGTCTGGCATGTTGTTGAGCGTCTTAAATGTGAGGGAGATTGCGTTTCATTCAAGCTCGGTGTGGCGCCGCGGCCAGGGCGACTGACGCTGGAATCTGGGGACCACGGTTCGATCCCCGGCTCCGGCGGCAGGTTAGCCCAGCACCATGTGACTCTGGGCAATAGCTCGCTTAATCTTCCCGACGGCCCCCAGCGCCTAGAGACCCTTACGGGGGATTGTGCGCTATACAAATGTGGACTTTACTTTACTTTACTCTTCTGTTAGCAACCTGCCCTCCATGGGGACATATTTGGGTATGTCTAATGCTCCCCCAATCATCCCTGTGTTTGCCAAGCATTTCGCAGCTGTGCATAATTTAGGTATTGGTTAAGGTTCATTTGGTATTCCTTTTGAACGGAGGAAAAGGGCATCAGGTTGGCATCTTCCAAGAGATTCCCGATTTGGGCGGTCCCCTGAAGCCCCCAAGTTTCCCTAGATCCTGCATCAACACCCCCTCCCAGACAGGCATTACTGGGGTCACCTAACACGCCCAGCATATACATCTAGTGCCTTTCTTCCAGGCTTCTAATGCCACCTACGTTGCAGAGAGTAGCTGTCAATTGTCCTTCCCTCCATGTAAGGCAGATGTGACCGATTGTCAAACTGTAATCATTCCAGCCTATAAGTGGGGTTTCCTTGCGTTGCGAACGACCAGTCATTTACAGGGACCATATGTGCTGCCCACTAATAGGCGCTATGCGGGAGGGAGATCCCGCCATTATAAGGATTTTGTTGAAGCTTCCTTAGCGCTATTCTAGGGTGCCCCCCCCCGCCCCCCACCCACAACAAAGTACTCGGGTCTCCCTCTAGTTTGGGAAACATGTCCTGTGGGACTGGATAATGTGTGTTCTGTAGGGCATATGGAAGTTTGGGGAGTGTAATCATTTTCAAAATGGTCACCCTCCCCAACAGCATTAGGGGCAGAGGACACCAGCGCCCTCACCTCTTATTGGTAATTTAATTGGATCCTCTGGTCCTGTGGTCACTCAACATTGCCCTGCCATGGGTATGCTTTTAAACGTTTATTGATGTTGTATCGACAACTATCCATAAGGCGATTGCTGCGAATGTCCACAAATGCTTGATCCAGTATATCTAGGTTCCTTTACTTCGGATACGGTTGTCCCCAGACGTCCATCTCTCCACGCCCTCTGTCTTCTCTTCAGACATAGAGACCAGACGTAGTGTGGTCCTCAAAGAAACGATAAAGCACAGGGTCAGTAATGCAGCATACTGTGTTGAAGTACTCTCCCTATCATGACTGTCACGATGCTTGTGATCCAGATGCAACCTACATTATTAATAGTGATTTCCCGTGTCCAAACTTTCGGTTGGTGATGATTGCAGTGGTGCCCACTACCTCTGTAAGGTAAAACTTTATTGCAGGGAGTTGCCTGATGCCACAGCCCTCCTGGGTAGCGGCATTGGGAGTCCCAGCGTCTGCCAGTTCTCCGGCCCCACTAGACTCAGTGGCAATGCTCAGAACATTTGTTCTCCTACCCTTAGCCAGTGCCTTCCACCCACATCGGTCCCTTCGCGTCCTTCAGAATCCTGTCCACAGAGTTTCCTTTTTCCTTTTCGTCTCTCTGGCAGTCGCTGTCCCACAAAGTCTCTCCTCTGTTGTCCCAGCCAGAATCCACCTCCTCCTGGCCACCGCTCCCTCCAAACACTGGAGTTTGCCATTTATCTTCCAAGCGTGCGCCAGAGATTCTATTACGTTAGTTCGAGTGTCTAGCACAGTGCAGCTTGGTGTGTTGTAGTGTATAGCTTTGTAAGTCATGCAAGCAATTTTTTGTTGTATTCTTCACTGCATATGGTTGCCCATTCAAGGATTTTAGATCCGGGGGGATGTTTGTTTCTGAATAGCCATAGTAGTCCCCGTGCTGTATATGAGTAATTTGGAGCTGGCAAGTTAAATACACAATGTAGGGAGACGTAGCGGGTCACTTAGGAGATTTAACAGTTTGAATAAACAATTTGCTTTGTGTTCAACACATTCTGAGTTCCTGGCCAGGTGAAGGCACTATTGGCCCTTTGCATGATATATACATTCTAACCTTTCAGAAGTCCTCCATTGTTGAAAAATCGTCTGTCCACTGTCTGATCTACCAGCTTATTTGACTTCCCCAGAGTCTAAGTTTGTTTTCTTAAGCTAGTTACTAATGTACTTGCATAGTGCGAAGTTCCAGCCTTCCAAACTTTCTAAATCATTACATTTTAGAGGTAAGTGGATTGATGTGCGAGAGATGGCAGCATGTACTTCATGAACCCCAGATGACAGTTGCTTTGTCCCTTGAGCAGTAGAAATGAGCGCCACTTACCAGAATACTTTACATTTATTGCGAACACCCGACGTATTGCCTGTCCGTACATTGTGCATACATGCCAACATTTTAGAAGAGGAAAGTGTGAGATTTAAAAATAATGGTTGGAATGCATTTATCCCATTTACTTCTATTGACGGAGGGACAATTTCAGGCGGGAGGTATCCAAAATAAAGCAATTTTTGTGGGGGGGTTTTAAATCGCAAGTCTCCCGCTTGATTCGGGTCGATTGGCATGTATGATTGTGTCCGCCATGTCACGTGATCTCAGACCTTACTGAAAAGGCCACATTCCATAAGGTCTGTTTAAGTCCCTCTCAGTTGTGAATTTAGTGACGAGTGCCCCTTAATTGGACATTCTGTATAAGAGGATGACTTGCATCTCTTCCCCCCTCACATACACACACCCCCGCAACCACACACAAACACACAGTAACACGGAAGGGTAGTGTTTTATGTAAAAGCACAGCCGACTACAGATCGCAGCAGCGGGCTGCTGCTAGCGAGTAGCTGAACACCGTGCCACGGCGTGGAGATAAGAGGCGGAGCGGGGGCTGTGTACCCACGGAGCTGCCCACAGCTTGCAGCGGCATCAGTCTGGCTCTTGTTAATTGTAGCGACAGTTCAGGGACCTGGCCTTTCTCGTTATCGCTCGCTGCCTCCGTGTTCGCCCGTGGCCGTGAGTGGCAGGCCTGCTCGTCTTGCCTGGATTGCCTTCGTCTCTCTAATTTATTTTCTAATTCACCAGGACATAACAGCCTTGTTTCCATAGAGGCTAAATGTGTCCGAGATGACAGCTACCCCTCCACAGTATTAGCAAGCCCAGGATATGCTGCACAAGAGTGAGTCAGACAATATCCATGCATTAGAATCGAAGTGTCAGCGCGGCCATTGCCTTGCAAGTCATTATTTACGGCATCCGCAGATCCTTCTGACGCGACACTCATCCGTGCTGTGGGGTGGACAAGCGAATGTTGCCTCAGACAGCTGTCTTTATAGGAGGATATCACTCAGACTGGTGCCAGGGCCTGACTGGCCTCTGCAGACTGGTGTGTGTTGGTGGTTGTGACAGCACACATGAGAATGCTTTGCCAATGAAGGGGCATGTTTGTGCGCCCATGCTGTATGCAGAGTGGTGTGATGAAGCAGGGACCAGATTCCACCATTCCTGATGGGAATTTCGAATGGACTAGATCTAGTAAACAAAGTCACAGTGCAAGTGCTCTGTAAGCACATTGTAAAGATCTGATGCCACATATATATTTTTTTTAAACAGCTTCTATTAGTCAGGATGCATATATCGTGCAGCGGTCTGCACACCAGAGTCATCTGCCAAAGCATTTCCAGGACATCTAAGACAGCAAACGACTTTTGATTTGCAGTCTTTCATCCCCCCCCATACCCCCCGTAAGCAACAGCCCATATACTGGAGCATACACCCCATCCCCAACTTCCCCCCCCTAAACTCCCATCCCCCCAAAGGTCGCACTAGTCCACATCGCCTTGTCCACAGTTATGCACGAAAAATGCTCAAAAGATCCAAATTCCCGTCCACCACCCCCTTTATTCCAACCCTCAATATCCATTTGAAATCCTCTACTTAAACTGGCAACAAGAGCTCTTCCATCGCAGGGGGTTCCAAGCATTGACCCCGATACTCCACCCACCGGTTCCAAATTTTATAATGTTTGCGCGGGCACCCCCTGGCCACAAAAATGGGCTACTCCAAACCCATACAAAAATCCAGTCCGTTTTTCCAAGCTGCCACTGATGGAGCCCTCGTTGCTTTCCAGGCTTGAACAATGTCCCGCTTTGCCAGGGTCCCAAGTCCCAAGAGCAAAAGGTGTTGTTTATAGATATTGCACCCCACCCCCTCCATGACATGTAACGGTGCCAGCTGTGGTGTGCGGTAAGCTCCCAGCCCAGGACCTCTGAGAGACAAGCAAAGACCCCCTCCACAAACGATCCAATGATGTGCATTGCCAAACTGTGTGAATAAACGTACCCTCCGCCTTGTCACAACGCAGACATACCGGGGAGGAGATCATCCCCACCCGCCACAAGCACGTCCTAGTAAAGTAGACCCTGTGGAGGTATTTAGATTGGACTAGGCTAAGTCGCATCGCAATAGCCGCCCCCCGTGGGGCTGCCAGGGCCTCTACCCAGTCCTCTTCTTCCAGCCCGCCCACATCAGCCTCCCAGTCCCCACGGAGCTTCCGAAGTGTGGAGGAGCAATGTACTACCAGGGTTTGATATATATATACGCAAAATCTTCTTCTAATGCCATATTTTAAGAGTTTAAAATAAAAAAATGCTCATCATGGACCGAAAATAGTATTGTTTGAGAGCCTTAACTGGCGATAACGTGAGCAATATAATAGGGAAATATATATTAGTAATCTTCTAACCAGGCTGCTCAACCTTTTCAAACACCATTCACCTTGAATTGTTTAATAGCTTATTCTGACACTGGCTGCTTCTGCATTTTACAACAGCCATAAATCCTGGCCAGAGAAGTTACAACATAATTAAATACTTGTGCCTGCAGCAAATATAATGCCCATATTTTCCATGTACTCTCAAATTGCACGGGCCCTAATATAATGCAATTAAACATGCCACCGATTTGTGTCGTTGTAAGTGAAGGTACTCTATCTAGTTCATCTTAGTTAGCTCTCTTACTATCAGTCCCTCTGCACTGTCCACGGTATTCTCATTCGCCCTGTCGCTTATTTGTCTTGATACTGATCTCATTGACCAGAGGGAGAATCATTCACCTGGTTGAAATGTAGTGCGTTTTAAGATGGTAATGTGGGGTAAGAGAATCTCAAAGCATCTAGTTGATCCAGCTCACAGCTATTGCAATGTAAGATAATCGTTCAAACACACTTTCTAGAAGCTACAAAACGCTTCCGGTTGTTTGCAACTTAGTGGTCAGGCTCAGAAGCGAATCTATGACTAAATTCTCTTCTGCTCCTAGGCCAGGCTTCTCCAAGGAGTAGCTCGTGAGCTACTGGTAGCTCTCCAGGTATCTGTAAGTAGCTCTCCTGTGTGCAGCCCAGCCTACTAAATTGAAACCATGTGCTTAGTTAAACAAATATATGTATACAAACATTTTGTATTCAAGACAAAAATGTGGCTATTTTCAGAACTCAGAAGCTGATGATTGGAGAAAAATGTATGTATTTCTAAAATATATTTAAAGCTGATTTTTGAGTGATAAATCATGTGTGGAGACTTATTACTTTAGTGTTATAACTTTAGGGTCAAGGGCGCTGTGGCTGGGTCATCCCACAGCATTTGGCAATATAATATGATAATAACATTGAGTTATTATTATTTTATTTTGCCTTTATTTACATTGCGAAAAGGCGGTGGGTGACGTTCCTCCACCTTATAGGAGGAGCCGCCGCTGGTGTCCTCCATACCTTCTAGAGGCTTAACCTGGAATCTGATACACTTTGTTCCTCTCCGAGCAACCCCTTCCGGTTTCTCTACAAACGTTGCCTATTGCAAGAATCATCCTCTCCTAAATGATATTTGCACTATTAATTTTCTCCTGCACAGATAGGCTTTTTTTTTTTGTTTTGTTTTCGTCCTCAAACCGGAAAAAGTAATGCCCTGAAAGCGCTTCTTGTCAAAAGGCCTGACAGAGCAGCAAATGTGATATCTTTAATGAATGCGAAGCTTTTAATTAGTAAGAGGCGATGAGTTTCATTTTCCTGTGAGGGCAGAGAAACAACTGATGGACACTTCTTTTTCCCAGGGCACATCTCAGAGTGTAATTAGGCGAAGAAAAGACGGGGGGACAGTGCATTAGAACACTGTGTCCAAGTAAGCGATCAGCCCCCTCCTATTTGACACCACGTTTCATTGGTTCTTGCTTTCATAAGCAGTGCAGCACATTCAATGTCCTCTCTGTTAAAGCAAAGGATGCACTTTACGGCAGCATCCCAAACCACTTCACTTTTTTTTGTCCAGGGATTCGTTGGGGAGTTTGAGTTAGCCTTTTAGAGAGTTTACTATTTTACTATGTTGTGTTGGTTGCTTATTTGCCTTATTAAACCACTCTATTTCGGTGTTGCATTGAATGGGCAACTTGGGGGGGGGGGGGGGGGGGGGGAGGCAGTAGAGGTGGGAAGGATGGACCAAATGTCTAAAGTAGAAAATAAGAGGGCAGGCTGTAAGGTAGGAACGTTGTGAATGGAATGTTCTTGCTTGTTAACAGATTGTGACTTTCCACTTTGTTGTTTGGAATTGAGGGGAACTCTGAACCAGGGTTGCATATCATGGGGCTCAGTGGGCTACTGGACACACTTCTCCCTATTTTTTTAGGTATTCAAGCTTCTGGGAGAATGGAGGCTTGGGGTTGGATGAAGAGTTCTGACCTGATTGCCAACGGATAGGCATTCTCTTTGCCAAGAGTGCCAAGGACTACGCTTGTAGGGCTTCATGCTTCACCATAATTTGTCTGGGTGGCTTCAGCTGGACATAATTCAATCGAAGGTGTGTCGTGAAAGCAGTGTCATTGATGGATATTTCTCCTTTTTCTTTCAAATCAAAAATATCTTCTCAAAAGATGGCAAAAACACATTTACAGCGAAAAATCCAGTTGAATGTCGTATTGACCTGTACTGCCTCGTCAACAAACAAACTCCCAAGCCTAAATCTACATCACTGACAACTTTGTCAACTCGTGCCTCAAAGGGTCCACCATCTTTTTCAGTAACCGCACCTGTCATTCTATAAATCTTTGTCAACCTAGTTGTGGAGTAACCTTTTTCAATTGATGGCTCCTTCAGTGACACAACCCTGGTTTGTGATGCCTTTTTGACAACAGGCAAGAAACATCGTCTGATGGCTGTCACTCCGCAACAATGTGTATTTGCATTATATTTTCACCTAAGCAAGTCTTTTCAACTTCGCTGAGCAGCTTTCAGCTACACCATGGTCCAACAAAGGGCTAATCCCATCCTCTACGACACTGATGTCTTCAGCAACTGAACCTTGCTACGGATTTTGGAAACAGAAGAGGAAGGACAGGAAGGAGGAGACCACTTTAAAGTCCACAAAATAAATTGAATGCACTTTGCCTTCTAGAATACTGTGAGGAAGAGGAGGATGAAAACGGCACAAGCATATATTGTGCCTATTGGAACATAATTCTACTCGTACTGTGCTCCACAGTACGGACATTCAGATATGCACATGCTGCGCCTCTCAGCCAATTTTCTATTCTCTCTTATGGACAACGTCTGTGCTTATTATCCTACCTGTAGGCCATCTGCCAACTCAACCCTCTGCTCCTGCCTCCCACCCCACTTGTGACCGCACTATTCTGTAATGACCCTCAGCCAGAGATTGACACATAGCACTCCATTCCACCTCAATAACAAGTGGAAGAATTTATTTTGAGGCACTTAAAGGAAGAAGTGTCACAGGACAGCGCTGGAGACGTGATATACTTAGAAGTATGGATTGTTGAATCAAGTGGCTATTTTATCTCGGTCTTGCCAGCTTTGGTAGATTTTCCTCAATGTGATATTGTCGTTTTTATTCCCTTTTACAAAAAACTTAAAAGTTATTTAATTTGCCCATGCTGTCCAAGAATATTCAGTGTACCTTATGTGACGCTAACAAATGCTCCAAGTGTTCACCTAATTTAATCACCTTCTTGCAACACTTGCAGAAACAGGACAGGATACAGCTGAAGACCACTCAGCCTTTCAAACCTGGGATTTGTAGACTGCAGAAGGATTATAAGGCTCCAGATTCAACCCATTAATGTCTCAGGGCAACCAAAGGCGGACTCTTGTTTTTTCCTTTGTGGGCCAAACATTATTGTGGAACCATTCGGTTATGTCCACAGTCTCCCTAGACTGTGATGGTAAAAAAAATGTTAATCTGCATGCCTAGAGCTACAGACATTTTCTGATGGACACTTCTAACCACAGACTCCTCACCCCCAGGCACCAGACTGGATTCAGGGATTTTTCAGATCACTTCCCCCCATGAGCCAGCAAGTGGCATTGTGTGGCTCCCCGTCTGCTTCATTTCGGCCCAGAAGTGTTGGCACAGCCAAATATAATCCGCACCCCTGTGCTGTTGTCGGTTCTTTCCATTCCACGCCTTTGAATATTGATCTGAAGCTCGCTTCCTAACTTTTACCTTGTATTTTTTTCTTCAATTTTTTCCTCAAAATATTTTCATACTGTGCAAGAGAACATGTCCCCGCCTAATCTAAAGGGTTTAAGACTTTTTGAGATTGTCACTAACAGATTTCTATGACGGATCCCACATAGTCTATCTCTTATGTTTGAGGTAGTCTACTCCAGGACCTGCAAGGACTGCATTCAGATGAGTCCCAAGGCGGTCTGGAAACAAGAACCCAAGCTCTACATCACTGAACACCGCAGCAAGGTGTGTAAGTTCCGCTTCCAGTTGAAGTTGAGTCCTGCTCTTGAGGGCGTACCCTTGAAAGATCTTGCTCACACCTGAAATAATCAGGTAAGTTAAAGTCCAAAAAGAAACCTAAGAAAATGCAGTGTGATTATTCTCAATCCTGCCACTCTTGACCTGAGAAGTCATGGGTACGTAGTGGTGCCTCTTGATATCCATTTCCTACAGAGGAGCTGATTCCCAATCTTACCCTGATGCACCCCAGATTCCTGGGTTTCTGGCAACATCACAACAGATAGAGGTTTTTAAAGAAGCTATATTGCAGATTTTTGGGCACCACTGTTAAGGGGCCTTGTGTCTGATTACAGTTGGCTGATCTGTCCTTGACAGAGCCTTGCGTGTCCTCCCTAATTTTGGGACACAACCCCACCCTGATGTAGGAACCGGACACCTTGATCTAGGCCCCTTCCTTCCACATTGACACGTGAGGAAAACAAATTGTTTTATACAACTCCTAACAGAATCCAGCCCAACCAAAGTCTCAGCATGCTCCAGTCCTGATGCGCCACACACCAACCTCATTCTGACCCAGTTGGCACCCTGCACCTGCAGGCGAATCACTCAAGTCCTCCAAAACGTTTTTGGATCAGACTCTGATTAAAGCCAGCATAATCTAGGAGATGACAATGGAGATGATTGAATTGATGCCCAATATTATTGTGACAATAACTTCTACTTCGGTGGCTGGACACATCGCAACAGAGGTTTTTAAAGAGGCAACATTGCAGATTTTTGGGCACCACTGTTCTGATGAGGCCTCGCGTCTGATTACAGTTGGCCGATCTGTCCTTGACACTGCCTCTTGACCCCGCTGCGTGTCCACCCTAACTTCGGGTCAGACACCCACCCTGACGTAGGAACCTGATCACCTTCCACATTGACACCTAAGGAAAACAAATTGTATTATACAACTCCAAACAGAATCCAGCCCAACTAAAGTCTCATCATCTCTAGTCCTGATGCTTCCACGCTCCAACCTCAATCTGACCCAGACCGCACCCTGAACGTGTCAGGGAATCACTCCAGTACTCCAAAACTTGTTTGGATCGGACTCTGATTAAAGCCAGCATAACCTAGGAGATGACAATGGAGATGATTGTGTTGATGCCCAATATCTGAAAGAAACAGTTAGTTATAGAGTCCTTACCTTAGAATTACCCCCAGGCTTCAGACTGTATCTGGAAAGGTTTTAGTCAGCAGTACCTCTGCGTGGCAGAAGGTGACTTCGGTCGGCTCTGCGTCAGTCGTTGGTGTCATGGTTGCCGCGATGACGTTCCGGTAGGTACTCAGACACCGCCCTCCCGCGCTGACGTCAATTTTTTCTTTTTCTGCGCCAGCCAGCGCAGATCCGAAGAGAGCGGTACCTCCAGTCATTTTTTTGACTGAACTGTTTGAGCAAATTTTGTTGACGTCTTTTTGAGTCCTACCGACTCCTGGTGCACCTAGGGATGCCCGGCTTCAAGGCTTGTGGTTCCTGTTCCCGACTGATGTTGGTCACTTATCTGAACCGCTGGTGCCTCTTTTGTCTGGAGCGCGACCACGACCCGAAGTCGTGCTCCGACTGCCGGACCATGGCTCTGAAGTCTTTGCGTGAGCGGTCCCAAAAGCTTCTTGAGTGTCGGCAGTCGCTCTGCGCCGTTCAAGGTTGCGATGGAGATCGAGGGACCGTTCGTGGAGCCATCGCCACTCGTTATCCAAGTCTTCGCACTCTGGGTCAGGTAAACTGAAGCACAAGAAGAAGTCGAAGAAGCATAGTCGCTCTTCAGCTTCTCCCCATCAGTCGGCTGTCACAACGAGGGATGCGGGCGGTGCCCCTCCTGCGGCTCCGCGGGCGGAGCTTGAAGGGCTGACTCAGAGTTTCCCTCCCTTCCCGGTACCTGGAGCATCCCCTAATAAGCTACGTCAGTTTTACGAGGTGATTTATGCCATCTTTGAGCAGCCTGACTTCGCCGGCGAGCCTTCGGGGCCCGCAGACTCGGTTGGGGGTCCTAGGCCTTCTCTGCCGGCGGCTCCGGCCTCTGCGCCACAGGCCCCTCCATGGATCTAGGCCTGGATCTGGATCGGTGCCAGTTTATCTCATTACACCTCCACCAGCGCCGCTTTCCGCAGCGCCGCTTTCCGCAGCACCGCACGCGCACTCAACGCCGGTCGTGCCCCCGGACGGCTTCAACCCCGACCTCCATCCTGATGTGGACACGGAGCCGGACCGGTGTCGCCCGGCGCAGAGTGGGGTTTTTGTACCCCTATTCTCTCCTGGGGTCCCTTTCAGGCCAGTTTGGCACCCAGAGGACGAGGAGGAGGAGTGGGAGGGGTCAGGTGGCCCTCTGACCGACCGGTCGGAGTATGACCAGACTGGAGAGAGGACCTGGGGGATGCCAGTGGTCTTGATACCTACCCCGACCTTGGCATGTTGTCTCCTCCTACCGTGGCTACGGAGGTGGGAGCTTCCTATGTAGTGGTGTTTCTTAGGGCGGCCGAGGCTCTCCACCTCGAGCTCCCTACAGTGGCGGTCAGGACTAACCTCCTGACGGAGGTGCTTCAACTGCAAGCGAGCTCTTTGGAGCCCCTGCTGCCGTTTAATGAAGCCTTAGTACATGTCCTTTTGGGGACATGGTCCAGGCCAAACACGGGGGCTCCCGTTGATAGGATGATTGCTTGAAGCCACTCTTCTCTCCCAACACCCCACTCCTGAGAGCGCATTCCCTACCGCTCCACCAGATAGGAAATCCAAGACGGTGGATCATCTTGGGAAGAAGATTTTTTCATCCATCAGCATGGGACTGCGGCCGGTAAACACTGCATGACTATTGGGCTGTTATTCCCACTCTGTGTGGGACATGGTTGCGCAAGTGCTGCCTCAGTGTCCGAAGGAGGCCCGGACTGTACTCTCCCAGGCTGTTGCCGCAGGGAGGGACACAGCTGAGTTTATCATCTGCTGTGGGCTGGATACTGCCTACTCTAGGCAGGACGATTTCCACGTCGGAAGCCCTTTGAGTCTACGCCTGGATTAGATCGACTGGCTTTTCTGGAGATGTCCAGAACACCCTTATGGACATGCCCTTTGATTGTCGTCACCTTTTTGGCGACAAAGCAGACAATGATCTAGAGAGTTTCAAGGACTAGCGGGCTACGGCCAAGTCCTTGGGCCTCTCCAGCCACCCTGCGCAGTCTGCTTTTTGCCCCTTTCGTGGATACGGAAGGGTTGCCCCACCACGTTGCGGCGGCCTGTTTCTCTGGGCGGAAGTTCCCCAACCTTCGCGCGGTCGGGGACGTGGGAACCACTGCTGTGGTTCTGGGGGCCAGCGGGCGGGCGAATCCAGCACTCCCCCGTATGCTTCCGCCTCCAAACCTTCCTAGTCTGACATTCCAGGCCCATCAATCGCCAGTGGGCGGCAGGATTCGCCATCACCTCCCCCACTGGTGCAACATCACGTCGGACAGGTGGGTTTTGCAGATAGTCCAAAGGGGCTATTCCCTCTCCTTCAAGGCTACCCCTCCAGCCATGCCACCTTAATATCATCGCATGTCGGAGGATCATCTGGGCCTTATCCAGTATTATGGGTGTCTTTCATAGATTCACATGCCTGAATCATTCCCCGTCGTCGAGATGGGAGCCCCGGTAATAGAAAAGTAATGTCCTATAGACATACATAGAGAAAAATAGGCCTAAGGGTCTTGCCTTAGTAGCCTATCCATGTCCTTTTGTAAAAAGGACCAAAATCCTGAAGGTAGCCAAGCAGCTACCACCTCCCTCTAGAACCTTCCTGCCAGGAGCCTTAGTCTCTCAGATTTTCTACCGCACGTTGTGCTAGGGAGTCCCCACCTGAGCTCTCCTCAGGTTTCTTGGATTTATCACTTTTTCAACTGAAAATTTGGATTTTTCACTTCTACTATGGCTGAACAACAGAAGAAAGGATTATTTCGAGCCTGCTCCTCTTGTGGCAAGAAGAGACTACACATTGATGACAAGCATGAGACTTGTCTCTACTGCCTGTATCCGGATCATTCTGTCAAAGAATGTAGGAATTGTAGAACATTCTCTACCAAAACTCTTAAGGATAGAGAAGGAAGACTGCTCCTCTGGTTAAACAGACTAAAAACCAGAGATGATGATGTGCTTTCCTCGGCAGGCAGTGACATGGCTTCAGTCTCTTCAAAACTGTCCTTAAAGAGGCCAAGGGAGGCTTCCCCTGGCCATTCAGACGTCCCTCACAAAAAGACTACTACAAAGTCTTCTGAGGTGAGATCAGACACGTCTGTGAAGGAACCGGCAACCTTCAAAAAGCCATCGCAGTCTTCGTCGACAACTTCGTCGACGTTTTCTTCAAAGAAAACTACATATGTCTCCACGTCGACGACGGCGGTCTCGACGACGATGGCATCATCCGCCTTTGCTTCAATGACGACGACCACCCAATCGTCGACGATGGGTAAGCCACTGTCGTCAATTGTACTGATTAAAAAGCAACAGTCATTTGTTAAAGCTTCGTCGACTTCGCCAATGACGACGACGACATCGACGACGACGATTAAACAAAAGTCGATGACGCCTTTACCGTCGACGATTAAATCGCCACCGACGACGAAAACACCGTCGACGACTAAACCATCGTCGTCGACGAGAGCTTCCTCGACGACGAAAGTACCGTCGACGACCGCGTCGATGACGGCGAAGATTGCGCCGACGACCACACCGTCGACGACAGCGACGACGACAAAAGAACAGTCGACGCTCGACAAAAGACCGTCATCAATACCGTCGACGACACCGTCGACGACCTCATCGTCGACGACGACATCGTCGACACCATGGAAAAAAAGCGGAGTTGATTCTCTCAAAAATGATCACCAAACTCCCTATAACACCAGATTTATTAACATCACCCAGTAGGGTTCAAAAACTACCACCAGCTCGCTTATTGCAAACTGATGAATCTGATGACGACCAATTTGAACAGGCTACCAGTCCATCGGACCTCAATGTCAAATGCCAGAGTACTGACAATGAGGGAGATGATGTCATCTTTACTGAGGAAACTACGCACGTGAAAGAACACACTCGAGTAACTCCGATGATATGCCTGCCAGCTGAAATAGTCTCTGATTTACAATTCTTAATCACAGACTACAAAAAACGATTCCCTGAATCACCAGCGGCCTCTTCCACAGAGAAGCCTCACGAGTCGTCCAGACCGCAACAATCCCCAAAGGCACGACCAACACCTTTGGTTCTTCCACACGGAAGTGACGCGGTACATCACGTTCAATCTTCTGAGGAAGAAGAAGAAGATGTCCCTGAGGAAGGAGAGGTTCGAGACGACCTCTCACACAACAGAGATGGCGAGGATTACGTCGCTCATTCTCCAGCCACGCCAGAACCCAACACTTCAGACTCTCCACCAGTGGATATAGGCGGATTCCACAATTTGATTGAGAGAGCGGCCATCAGATTCCACATGACCATGGAATCTAAGGAAACGGATTGTTTTCTCTACGATTTTAAGGATCCTATAAAAAAGTCGGCGAGGTCAGTTCCCATAATAGACTACATCTGGGAACAAGGTCAGCAGCTCATGCAAACACCTGCTTCTGTTTCAATAGTGGTGCCTAGATTGGATAAAAAGTATAAGGCATCAACATCTGCACCAATTTGCCTTAATACACATCCCAAGCCGGATTCTGTAGTCACTCAAGCCGCCCAAAAGAATTCCAGAAATCCATCCTCTCCACTGTCAGCACCACCGGACAAGGAGGGCAGAAAATTGGATGGCATCGGCAAACGCTTCTCCACAACGTCAGCCATGACTGTAAAGGTGGCCAACGCCATTGCTCTGCTAGGCAGATACAATAGGCAATTGTGGGAAGATATCGTTCCATATCTGGCGGAGGTACCCGAAGATCTGAAGGATGAAGTCCAGTCGCTCCTTCAAGAAGGTCAGATGTCCGCCTCGGAGATAATTGATTCAGCTGTGGATGTCGCAATGACAGGCTTTAGACAGCTGGCTGGCGCAGCTGTTTTGCGCAGACAAGGATGGCTCAAAGCGACGTCCTTCCGTCAAGAGGTCCAGACCAAGGTTTTGGACATGCCCTATGACGGACAGCATCTATTTGGGGCAAAAATAGATGAAGCCTTGCAGACGATCAAGAAAGACACTGACACTGCAAGAGCTCTCGGGACTTTACAATTCAAAAATCCGTCCTTTCGAGGGCACAGAGGACGAGGTCAATCCTCATACAGAGGATCATATCAGGGAAAATCCTCTTACTCCTACAATCCAAACTGCTCACAATACCAACAACAGCAACAACAAGGTCGTCAGACCTCCTACGGGAGAGGGAACTTCAGGGGCAAATCCCAGAAGAAAGCGACCGGCGGACGACAATGACCAATTCCCGCAGACACTCCCCACGCCGTTGTGTCCTCTCAGGATTGGAGGAAAATTGACACACTTCCTCTGCAACTGGAGATCAATAACGACGGATCGGTGGGTTCTACAATTAATCCAACACGGTCACACATTGGAATTCAACTCCATTCCACCATTAACGCCTCCTCGCAAACTTCCACACAGGCACCTTCGTTTGCTCCTACAAGAAATCTCTTCAATGCTGAAGAAGGGAGCAATAGAACGAGTTCCATCCACCCAGAAAGGGAAGGGATTTTATTCCCGCTTCTTTTTAATTCAGCAGAAAAAGAAGAAATGGAGGCCCATTCTCGATCTCAGGGCACTCAATGCCTTTCTAAAGAGCCAATCGTTCTGAATGGTGACGATCCAGGAAATCTTAGGATCCTTAGAGGAAGGAGACTATATGACGTCTTTGGACCTACAGGACGCATATTACCATATCCCAATTCACAATCGCCACAAAAAATTTCTTCGCTTCGAAGTGGCAGGTCAACATTACCAATTCTGTGTCCTACCGTTTGGCCTCAAATCAGTGCCACGCATTTTTACAAAATGCCTGGCTCCGGTGGCAGCTTTTCTGAGACAGCAGAATCACCAAGTCTTCCCCTACCTAGACGACTGGCTGGTGAAAGCACCATCTCTCAAAGGCGCGCAGCTGTCTTCAACCGCCTGTCTCGATCTTTTCAAGCACCTAGGTTTAACTCTCAACTTAGAGAAATCAACCTTACAACCTACAATAATTCTAACATTCCTGGGGGCAACTCTAAACACAGTTTCTTCCAAAGCCTTCCCATCTCAAGAACGAAAACAAAAACTGATGGCTCTAGCTACCGCAGTGTCTTCAAAAAAGTCCATCAAAGTCAGAACTTTCAAATCCCTTCTAGGGATGATGTCTTCTTGCATTCTTCTCATTCCTCACTGTCGGCTCAGAATGCCCCCCATTCAGGAGGCTCTGAACAAACAATGGACCCAATGTACAGGCTCTTTCGAGGATCGCATAGTCATCACTCGACAAATAACAGAGGCTTTGCTGTGGTGGAAGACGAACAAAAACTTGTCCACAGGTCTAACGTTCTTGATACCAGCAACCCCTCACGTCATAACAACAGACGCCTCTCTGGAGGGATGGGGTGCAGTCCTGCAGGATCTGCAAATCAGTGGCAAATGGACAGACAGAGAGAAGACTCTCCATATCAACCTCCTAGAACTGAGAGCAGTTCTTCACTCTCTTCAGGCATTCCTCCCTCGCATAAAAAATTCGGCAGTGCTTGTGCGAACGGACAACACAACCACAATGCACTACTTGAACAAGCAGGGAGGGACGCGTTCACTGACACTGTCTCGAGAATCGCAAAACATCTGGAACTGGCTACTGCTCAACAACATCACATTAACAGCAGAGTATGTCCCAGGAAAGGACAACGTAATAGCCGACGCTCTCAGCAGACAGCAATCTCTGTCCCACGAATGGGAACTGGATCAACAAGTTCTCAACGACGTCTTCTCGGCATGGGGGAAACCACGCATAGACCTCTTTGCCACCAGAGAGAACGCCAAATGCCACAGCTTCGCAAGCTGGCATCCCCAACCGAGGTCACTAGGAAATGCATTTTCCATCGCATGGCGCAACGTGTTTGCGTAAGCATTTCCGCCATTTCCCCTGATCACCAGAGTCATTCGGAAAATGATATTGGAACACTGCACCCTGATTCTCATTGCCCCATACTGGCCGAGACAACATTGGTTTACGGACCTCAGTCGCCTGTCTGTTCGACCATCAATCCAACTACGTCAACATCCAACTCTTCTCTCAATGTACAAAGGCCAAGTACTCCACCCGAATCTGAAATCTCTCAGATTATCGGCATGGCTCCTGAGTACAGAGAATTCTGTCACCTAAACATCCCGCAGGAGTGCAAGGATGTCTTAGCTAAAGCAAGAGCTGCCAGTACAAACAAAACTTATTCCTTGAAATGGAAACGCTTTTGTGTTTGGTGTTCAGACAACAATATCCATCCCTTCAAAATAACTCCAGAGCAAATACTGCCTTATTTACTACATTTGGCACAAACAGGGCTTGCACATGCCTCCATTAGAGTCCATCTAGCAGCAATCTCACGCTTTACAAGGACTTCCACAGGTCCCTCACTATGGGCCAACAGGCTTATAAAACAATTCCTTAAAGGACTCTATAGATCCTTTCCAAGGCCAAGACGTATACCACCAACGTGGCACCTTAATATAGTACTCAACCAATTGATGAAACATCCATTTGAGCCCATACATAAGGCTGATCTAAAATACATCTCATGGAAAACTGCACTTCTTTTGGCCTTAACCTCAGCAAGAAGGGTCAGTGAGTTACAAGCACTTTCTATACAAGATCCTTTCATGCAATTCAGAGAGGACAGGGTCATTCTAAGAACCAATCCTCGCTTCATTCCTAAAGTCCCCTCGGACTTCCATCTCAATGAACCACTTGTTCTTCGCTCATTCTTCAAAAGATGTCTAAAATTTTATCTGGACAAAACGAAACATTTTAGAAAAAAAAATCAACTTTTCATAGCCTTCAGCAGACCTAGAAAAGGCATGCCAATCTCTAAGCAAAGCATTTCCCGATGGATATCAACGGCAATTGCCTTTTGTCACGACAAAGCAGGACGTCCATTGCATTCCACGGTCCGAGCACATTCCACGAGGGCTGTGTCCACATCGGCAGCATTATTCGCTGGAGTACCGATTCTGGACATTTGCAGAGCAGCGACTTGGAAATCGCCGCATACATTTACCAGGCACTACTGCCTGGATACGGAACTGATGCAGGATGCAGCCGTGGGCCAGGCTGTACTTCGCCATCTATTCCAGTGAGATGAGCCTTCCTTCTTCCCACCATCCTACAATGGTATGCACATTTATTTACTTTATTTATTGTATTACTGATGGCATATAGTCGCATGATATGTTTTATCTCAGACTACTTCTTATGTTCCATCGCAAATGTGCATAATGTATTGCTTGCTATTCTGATTCAGGCATGTGAATCTATGAAAGACACCCATAATACTGGATAAGGAATGCGTTACTTACCTGTAACAGCAGTTATCCAGTATTGGTGTCTTTCATAGATTCACATGCAACCCTCCCACCTCCCCAGGAAGTACTCATCTCTCACTCCAGAACATATATTACGTCTACCTAGCTTGGTGCGTACGAAAATCTGAGAGACTGAGGCTCCTGGCAGGAAGGTTCTAGAGGGAGGTGGTAGCTGATTGGCTACCTTCAGGATTTTGGTCCTTTTTACAAAAGGACATGGATAGGCTACTAAGGCAAGACCCTTAGGCCTATTTTTCTCTATGTATGTCTATAGGACATTACTTTTCTATTACCGGGGCTCCCATCTCGACGACGGGGAATGATTCAGGCATGTGAATCTATGAAAGACACCAATACTGGATAACTGCTGTTACAGGTAAGTAACGCATTCCTTCTCCAACAGGAAGTCACGTCTTTCCTGGCCAAGGGAGTCATCGAGCGCGTTCCTGCCCCAGAAGTAGGTCGTGGTTGCTATTCCCACTACTTTCTGGTACCCAAGAAGGACAATGGCCTGCGTCCTATCTTGGATCTCAGGAATGTAAACTGCTTCCTACGGAAGGAGAAGTTCAAGATGTTGATGCTCGCTCAGGTCTTGTCTGCCCTCGACCCTGGAGACTGGATGGTAGCGTTGGACTTGCAGGACACTTATTTTCACATCCCCATCCTGCCGGACCACTGGCCTTACCTGCGGTTCACAGTAGGCCACAAACACTTTGTTTAACTTGCTCCCCTTTGACCGTACCAGCACCCTTGGGTGTTCACGAAAGTGATGGCGGTGGTCACAGCTCATCTGCGCAGATCAGGTGTTCCAGTCTTCCCCCTATCTCAACGACTGGTTGTTGAAGGCGGTCTCACCCTAGGCAGTCGTCTCCCACCTCCAGACTATGGCCAACCCCCTGCATTTGCTGGTGTTCTCCATCGATGTGCCGAAGTCGTACCTGATTCCCTCGCAGAGGCTCATTTTCATCGGAGCGGTTCTGGACACAACACAGTTTCGCGTTTATCCTCCTGAACGACGAGTCTGGGAAATTCGGGCTATGATTCCGATCTTTCAGCCTTTGTCCCGAGTTTTGGTCAGGATCACCCTGAAGCTGTTAGGCCTCATGGCCTCCTGCATCCTGCTGGTCGATCATGCCAGGTGGCATATGCGGGCTCTGTAGTGAGACCTGAAGTTCCAGTGGGTGCAGCATCAGGAGAATCTGTCCGATTGCATCCAAATCTCGGAGGGCACTGCACAACAATTGCAGTGGTGGGTCATGAACCAGGATTGGGTCAACGGCAAATCCCCCTCCCTTCCCCAACCAGAATACACAGTGGTGACAGACGCATCCCTTCTGGAATGGGGTGGCCACATGGGAGAGGCGGAGATCTGAGCCCTCTGATCTCCGGCAGAGTCCGAGCTCCACATCAACCTTCTGGAGCTTTGGGTGATCTGTCTTGCACTAAAGGAATTCCTTCCCTCTGTCCGGGGAAGAGTAGTGCAGGAGGAGAAGTGTGGCTCAGTGGTTAGAGCGGCAGACCCTGATGCAGAGGTCTGGCACGGGACCAGGGTTCAATTCCCCGCCTCTGCGGGTCTTGGGCTCAAAATTCCACTGACCTGATCATTCTCGCCTCGGTGCCTCGTCTAATCATGGAGTCCCACTCTGCAACTCTGGGCAATAGCTTGCTTAATCTCCACAACGGCCCCCACAACGCTAAGGATGCCTGGCTTCACCTTGGGGGTGCCCAGGAGTGGACACCTCACAGGGAAAGCCAGGAAGGGTTCCACAGCGGTATTCGTACAAGCGCCTTGAGACCCCTTTGGGGGTGAGTAGTGCGCTATACAAGTATCAATTTACATTTACATTTACATTCACAGACAACACTACCTCCATTTGGTACTGCAACAAACAGGTCGGGTGGGGTTGTGGACCCAAAGTCAGGAGGCCCTGCTCCTCTGGACATGGCTGGAACATCAGGGCATATCCCTGGTGGTTCAACACCTGGCAGGGCGGAGGAACTCAGCTGCAGGTGCATGATGGATCACGAATGGCGTCTTCACTAGGAGATGGTGCAAGATCTCTTTTAGCAGTGGGGAGAGCCTTGGTTAGATCTATTCGCCACCAAAAAGAACATGCAATGTCAGCAGTTCTGCGCGTTGGAATTTCCAAGGTGGCACTCGCTAGGCGAAACTTTTCATCGTGAGTGGAGATGCGGTCTTCTATACGCCTTTCCGCCTATACCACTTCTGCCCAGAGTGCTGAAGATCAGTCGCGACCAGGCCCAAGTCATTATCGTTGCTCCGGTCTGGGCAGGAAGAGTCTGGTATCCCGAGCTGCTCAACATGGCCATCGATCCTCCGATCAGACTGCCTCTTCTGGAGGATCTTCTGTAGCAGCAGGATGGGACGGTCCTCCACCTGAACCTGTCCAGCCTCTACCTCCTTGCGCGGAGATTGAGCAGCAGCAGTTGACGTCATTTGACTTGCCTCCCGAAGTCTGTGGTGTAATCTTGGCAGCCAGGCGTCCCTCCACTAAGACGGTACATGGTTGGTAATGCTTCAAATTGGATACAGGCCATCTCAATCTGGCCATAAATCTTTGTTGTGCGCTGTGTATGGGTATATTTTTCTAAACAAATTTGCTGTTACTTTACATTTGCTGGGGTGTCATTAAATTAGGGAGGCACAGTTAGCCAGGTATATGGCTTTGATGTGATGTTCTGTGCATGTGATTGTGGTATGTTAGTTCTAAGTCGGCGTCTTCTGAATGGTCGACATGTAGGTCGGAGAGTTTTGATCAGCTGTTCTGCCATTGCAAGTGCCTAATCGGGTAAGACGTATTTCCTCCCTCTGCAATACGCCCCCTACAGTATTACTTCCCATTAAGGGAAAGAGCTGAAGGTCTGAACCTTCCTGATATAACAGAAGTATTCAATCTTTGTATGAACTCTTGTTGGGCCACATACCTCAAATAACTCCCACTACCTTTCTCCCGCCCCCCCCCCCCCCCCCCCCCACAGATCCCCACCAACTGTCCTGTTCAATTCCTCTCTTTTGTGTCTCGGTTCCTGGCCTTCTGAAAAATTGCGTCCTCAAACCCTTCTGAAAATAAACATCTATTGACCCTGATACCCCATCAACTACAACCGATCTCCAGTATCCCATTTAACAATAACAAAGATGGAAGTTACCAGACAATGACAAGACTATGTGAATCTGACCAGCATCCTTCATTACCAGCTGTAGGATGCTGGCTTAGTAAATGGTGCACACATATTCAAGTGGTGC
Source organism: Lissotriton helveticus (assembly GCF_964261635.1). Classification (NCBI taxonomy): domain Eukaryota; kingdom Metazoa; phylum Chordata; class Amphibia; order Caudata; family Salamandridae; genus Lissotriton; species Lissotriton helveticus. The sequence goes on from NC_136061.1 coordinate 951,377,671, forward strand.
ACCTTGCAGTAATCCAGGCAACACTTATGGTGATTTTAGTAGTCTTTGATAACCTTAGAAAGCTCTCAAAGTTGTAGATGTGGAGCGCAACCTTCAGACTTATCTTGAAGGAATGTTAAGCAACAGATTTTTTCACTTTAACATAGTGTTTAGCAAAAATAAGTGTTATTTATTACAACACAATATCACTCTTACATTGGTATATCTCCTTCCTCGGAGATATCAACACAATACACAAGAATATTTCAAAAGCAATCAGGTGAGTAGCACAAAATGCAATGGTCTCCAGAGGGAGACCAAACCATATACTAAAAGTGGAATGTGAAAGGCAAAGGAGAACAGGACTTGGACCAAAGGAGCCGGGGACACAAAACCACCCAAGGTAAGTACTCCGGAACCTCCCCAGAGGCTGTGTGCGGAGTGGAAACACCACTGCGTGCCTAATGGAAGTCAATAGAGAAGTTGCAGCTTTAAAGAAGGACCCTTCCCAGAGGGCACTGAAGAAACCCTTTGGAAGACAGAAGGTTGGAGAGCCACCCCACCCGTGTATGCCCCAGGAACTAGGGGACCTGCACCAGGGAAGCCAGGTGCCTAGGGGTGAAGTGACGCAGAACCTGCTATAGATGGCAAAGGGAGACCTTGAAGAAGATGCCTCTGGAGAATTTCAGGAAGGTGTCGGTGGAATCCAAGGGTGGATTCTGGAAGTGAAGGACCTGCAAGCTGATGAGACAGAGTCTATGCCACTCGGAGGTTACCAAGAGGAACGGAGACACAATGCCCACCAATGTCGGGAGGTTCTGAGGAGTTGATGTTGACCTTGTCTCTGAAGCTGTGAATACCAGGCTACACTGAGAAAGGCCAGGAGGCACGAGCTGTCCTACGTCCCATGTCTGTGACTAGGTGGTCGGTGTCTGGCGGGAGCACCAGCACGTCTTGGTAGCCGCAACTGGCGTGGTAGACAAAAAAAGAACAACGTTGGGACCAGCAAGGTCCACTCACCAACAGAAGGGGAGTCATAGCAGGCCTTAAGCAAGCAGGGGAGCCCACTGAAGTAAGAGAATACCCACTGGAGGACCCACAGGAGTCGATGAGGATGGCCCATGGTGCAGAGGATGCGATGAGGACGCTGATCTTGGAGGGAAATAATGCTGGAGACTCAAGCTTTTTGTAGCCCCAAGATCTCAGGCGTGCAGAGTCAACAAGCGTTGGCAAAAGCAAGTTGACACAGTGCACAGGTGTTCGGTCCCAGTAGTTCCAAGGAGGGATACTGGCCTCAAAATTGCAGAGAGCACAAGTCAAGACTCGAGGGAGTTTCAGAACCACCACCTTTGTTGCTGAGCCTCGGGAAGTCCGTAGGACGACAGAAGCAGCAGACCGGCCAGCTTTGTTGCAGTGGGAGCAGATGCAGGGGAGTGACTCCTTCACTCCATGGGAGATGTCCTTGATGCCGACAGATCAGTTGAAGAATCTGGATGAAGCACAGACGATGAAGACCAGCCTGACCAGGAGCAGCAGGAGTCTTCCTTGGTGCAGTCTCGGTTCCAGTCGAAGTCTAACGAAGTTCAAGTATCCACACGGTTGAAGAGCGACGTAGTTTCAGGGTTGAGTTTTGTGCCACGACGAATCAGAGGACCTATCCACAGGGGAGCCCTTAAATACCTAAGAAGAGGGTTAGGATGGAGGGGAGGATACTCCCATGTCCTTTGTTCAGTTTCCCGCCAGAGCGGGTGTAGAGGGCTCCCTGAGCTGGCTTAAACTAGAGTATGCAAAAAAGACATTAAATGTACCCTTCAAAGCAGTCTGGTGGTGCTGGCAAACGCCCCAGCCCAATACACTAAGACTCGTCTGAGAAGTGGTGACACCTCCCTGTGACAGTAAACCTATTGTCCTTAACTTCCCCTGCTCGAGCTTGGCTCTGCAGCAGGAGGGCAGAATCGTGTCTGCGGTCGGCAGCAGCACTATCTTGCTTGCAGACCCTGAAAGGCTGTTACTGGGAGTACAAGGGTGGTCCTTTAAGGTGCCCCCGGTACATGGGATCAAACTTCCAATACTGAAATCGGTGTTGGGGTATGATTCCAACATGTTGATTCCAAACAAGACCGGGCTCGGTGCAACCACTATATAGTTAGCCATTGCGTAATGACTCATGGCCACTATATGTATCAAAATGGCTGACCGCACCTACAAAGCCTGGAGAATCCACTCCGGGGTTTGTAAGGGTGTCCTGTTCATGCAGGGGCACCCTCATACTTATAACCAAGCACCCTGCCCTCAGCACTGAAGAGCTTGCCATAGGGGTGCCTTGTAGGTTTTAAGTGCAGTGACCTCCGATATAAGGAAATGTAGATCTGTTGTGAGAGGTGCAAGCACCAACTCACCTAGGCTGCAATGTCAGACCTGTAGTCACAGTTGCAGTGGACTCAAATGGGTGGCACAAAACATGCTGCAGCCCATGGGAGACCCCTGGCGTACCTATGCCCTGGGTGCCTCTGTACCATATACTAGGGACTTACAAGGGTACACCAGTAGCCAATTGTGGAGCTACCAAAGAACTTACCATGCCAATTCAGGGGAGCAAGTGCAATTGCTGGGGTCCTGATTAGCAGGATCCCAGCAGACTAGGTCAAAAACACACTGACACAAGCAAAAAGTGGGGGTAACCATGAAAACAGATCCTACTTACCTATACCATCGGTCTGGATTTAGACTTTGTAGGGCACAGAATTGGCATTGGCTAATATGAGGAGCTCAATGGACAATAATACGTCTGTCCTCATAATCCTTTTCTTTTTCTGCTACTTGTGACATTTTAGACCTTTTAAAGGGTTCAAGCACAAAATTGTGTTGGGGCATAATGTTGTACCAGTCAGACAGACATTGAGGAACATGCCTTTGAACTATAGAGAGAAGTTAGGGCATGCTACAAGATCTATTAAAAAAAAGATAATTGAACCTGTTGAGAGTTGATTGGTTTTCACCGGTTGTGATATCTTTGAAGTCCAACGGTAATTTAAGACTGTGTAGATTTGAGGTACTTCAAGGAGGCTACCTGGGTAGATACGATTCCTCTGCCCAATTTACAGGAATTAGTGTAATCAATAGGTGATTCTACTGTGTTTTCTACAATTTATCTTACCAGTTCGTATCACCAAATTGAAATGGAGGAAGACTCTAAGCACTGTACAGCATTTGTAGCACCTGAATGTATGTTTTAATATAAGAGAATGTTGTTTGGCCTTGCAAGTGCCTGTGCTGTCTTCCAGCGTAAAATGTCTTGAATTTTGAGTGGTATCACGGGGCAAACGAATTTCAAGATTTTTGGCAAAAATGCACCTGATCAGAATCTGGACTTGGTATTGTCCGCGCTTATGGAGAATGGTTTAACTGTAAAAAAGGAGAAATGTGTTTGGAAAACAGCAAGTTGAACATTTGGGCCATGTAATATCCAGTGATGGAACCCGTCCCAAAGTAAGCCATGTGGAAGCAATTTTTAATGCTCCAGAGCACAAAAACAAGGAACAATTAATGTATTTCCTAGGGTTGACAGGATTTTATTTGTGCTTTGTGCAGAACTATGCTACAGAAGTAGAGCAGTTATGAATATTACTAAAGAGGAACACTAAATTGTGTTGGTCAGAAGATCAAACAAGATGCTTCAAGGCAATTAAGCAGGAAATCTAGCATTCACTATATTTAAAATCATTCGTCCTGGGTGTGGATTGTATAATTTCTGTAGATGCCAATGGGTATGGAATTGGTGCAGTTTGGTCGGAAAGGGAAGATGAAATGGATAGTAGTATATGCATCTCGTACTTTTTCTCCCATGGAGCATAATTACTCTGTTATTGAGAAGGAGTTACTGGCTACTACATGGGCAGTGCAGCGGTGTAGGCTATGTGTGGGATAGGAAATTCAACATTTTCACTGACCATAAACCGTTGATAAATATTTTGAAACCTGGGGGTGGAAGGAATCTTACTCCTAGCTTAGCAAGATTAGCATAGAAGTTACTGATGTTATTTTATGTAATAGTGTATGTTCCTGGGAAGGAAACAGTATTGCTTATGGATTGTCACGGTTGCCATTAAAGGATGGGAATGGAATTGTTGCATAGTAGTGAGTGTGAGGTGGTTTCACTTACGAGGATGTTGTAGTGAGTGAGTGAGTGTGAAAAGGATGGACAAGTCTGAAGCAGAGTAGATGCAGGAAATGGGAATGGATAAGGTTTTTAGGGTGGTGAGAAAATATATTTCGGAAGGTTGGCCAAGAGAATCTCAATTGTGTAGAAAATGCAGTGCATTTTGGAAAATCGTGGATGAGCTTCCCGTGTGCAATAATATTGTGTTGAGGGGTGACAAGATTGTTCCCCCGAGTGGTGTGCGTAAGAATATCATCAAGGTAGGTCATAAAGGTGCACAGGGGAGATGTTGAGCACAAGGAAGAAAATAAAAGAATTTTTTTGGCAGCCGGATGTAGACGTCATGATTGATCGCTGGGTGAGGAACTGTAATCCTTGTAGTGCAAGTGACAAGGTTGTTAAACCTCTAAATGTTCCTTTGACAATAGTTGAGTTACCGGATGGACCACGGCGTAAGTTGGCTATAGACCTTGTGGGCCCTTTTTCAACTTTGTCTGCTAGAGAGGCATACGCCATAGTACTTATTGATTGTTATTCCAAATGGCCGGAGGTACGTATGATGAGTAAAATTACAACTGATGTGGTAAATTAATTTGTGGAGGATGTATTTTCAAGTGAGGGGCTTCCTGAAGTTCTGGTGTCTGATAATGGGCTGCAATTTGTATCAGAGAAGATGCAAGCATTTTTAAAAGGGTCTGGAATTAAACATGTAAGAGTTTCCTTGTACCATCCCAAAGGTAATGGGTAGGCAGAACGCTTTAACAGAGTTATAAAAGGAACTATTCAGCTGGCTGTGAAATCTGGGTTGCCATGGAAGAGATTTCTTCAGGACATGTTATTGTCCTACAGAATTACTCCTCATTCTTTGACAGGCAAGAAGCCTTTTGAGTTGTTGAGAGGGAGGAAACCATCTCCCAAGTTGGTTCTGTGGTGGTTGAGAAAGAAGAATGAGGTTGAGTCAGATGACTTGGTGGATCAAGAAATGAGGAAAAAGGTGGAGATGCTTCACGAACGAGCCAAATGCAGACAGACTGTTGATAAGAGTTAGCCTAATATGGGAGTGGGACAGTATGTCTGAGTACGAAAAAACGGTTTTGTGGAAAAGGGAGTGTCACATTGGTCGGATCGTTTGAGAATTGTCAAGGTTCTGGGTGATGCAGTTAAGTTGGAGGATGCAATAATGTGGAATTTACGACTGGTGAGTCTCTGTAATGTGAGGGAATCTAGTAATGAGAATGTTTGTCATGGATGAGGAAGAAGCAGTGACTGGCAAGGAGTATCAGAGGTCTAGGTTCATCGGAGTGGTAGTGTGAAGAAACTACAGTGTCACTTTAATGACTTTGTGATGCATCAATATGAAGCTTGTGTTAGTGTTATTGTGTTATATTTAGTTCATTTTTATTTTTGTTATAGATATAGTGTATTTGCATCTCTAAATTGTAACTTTGTAAATAGTGTTATTGGGTTATGTTGTTGGGGGGAAAGATGTGTTGGATGCTGTTCTATGTGGAATGTTGGGGGCATAGAATGGCATGGGCTCGGGGGTTCTTGGAGGCGGTTGGTGAGGAGTTCGGTGTTTCTCTGAGAGAACCTGCGCTGCGCCTTACTTCTACACTCCTTTCTAAAAAAATATCATGTGTGACTTACCTTCATGGATCTGATTTCTTCTTAACACTTTTTGATTATGTATTTCATCTTAGATGTTTCTTGTTAGATCTTGGTATGTAGTTTGAAGTTCATGTTTACTGTTCTGCATATAGCCAGCCAAAACATTTCGCTCCCTAAGACTGTCCGACCGGATCTTTCTAAAGCTATAGCTGTACATTATCAAGTTAAAATCAAAAACTATTTCTATATTTATGAATAGCTGAAATAAAGAAATGAGATGCAGTTGTTCCACATTGCAAATGTGAATCTCAGCCCTCTGTGAAAAAGGCAGAAAAGAAATAGATTTTCAGAGTGAGCATGCTTGGTGTCAACTGCAAGAACCCTACGCAGGATCGCAGGAGAAGATCGTAGAGCATAGCTAAGTCTGTGTATACCTGCAGAAACCAGAGCCATTCGCTCAGAGTGAGTTCATCAGATCAATGAATATTCTTTCAAGAGGCTGAAATACAGAGGAAGATCTCTGCACGTACAAGAATCTAGAATGCCGTCAACCTTAATTTGGGATCCAAACGTAAATACACATGAATCAGGAAACCTATGAAATCAAACTATTAAGGCTTGCCTTTAACAGAACATTAAAAGAGGAGGTCTCTGTAGAATAATTTTGAACATGGATGTCACCTGTCCATCTGAACTCTATGGCCCTATCCTACTGCTGTATTCATCCACCCTCTGTCCATGTCTGTGAAATATTCTGAATGAGACCTATAGTAACCTATAAACATTCTTACTATAGTAGAAAAAGGAGTCAGTCACACCGCTAAATCACTTACGAATTTTTTTTTCAGAAATTTGTGGGGTTTTCGTCGATTTTTGCTCTTCAGAATGTCACTTGACATGGATGCAATTTTGACCTGGTCCTGTCCTCATGATATGTACACCCACATAAGGGTTACTGTTTTTATCGATAGAAGTGATGATATGGAGGGTCTTAGGACAGTTGCTAATGGCTACAGATTCTGATGTCTTCTAGCACATCAATGCAAGGGTATTATAATTGTTTATTATTCATTTGGGTGACATTTTGAATTAAAATGTGGCGGGATCCACACAGACCGCAGCTCCCTGAATTCCCTTGGGTCTCTAGTTTTCCAAAAATGTGCACGGGATAAAACAATATGGTTTTATTGCGAGGTCCAACCAGAAAACATTTGCAAAAAGTCCCCCACAATTGCATGGCATTATCCGTGTCTTTATTCTGTGTGGTATGAACAACACAATCCCTAAACTCAAATTCTTCAGTTCCAGTCAAAAAGGCAAAACACATTTCAGAGTTTGTGTATAAATGTAATTTGTATGCAATGGGTACCATATCACCTTCATTGATAGTGAAATAAGTGTACCCAGTGGGTCCCACAACTACACGGATCAACAAGTTATTTGAGTTTACACTTGTGCAGATATTTGGAAGCTATCATATCAGCTTGTACGGAACATAAAATGATTGTGTGTTCCTGTGTCTTATGGTTGATTGAAGAATCAGGTCTGATTAAATCGTATCATCTATATCGGACAATGCATTCTCATCAAAAGTTTGAAGTAACTCTGTTACCCTGGCTGAGAATAGCCCAGGACTGTTCTGTACCCCTGAGGTAAACTGCAAAATTGTTGTTATGACCCTAGCACTGAAAATGCAGTAAAATATCTGCTCCCAGGCACTATATTCTGGCAGAAGAATCCATTTGAGATATCTAGTGGTTTGTATTTCTTCCGCACAATGTTATTCATTAGTGCGGCACTATGTGCATTTTGTACTGCAAATGAGCATGTGGAAGTGTTCAAATGTCTGTAATCTAAGACTAGACGGTATGAGTTGTTCCCTTTAATTACAGGAAACAAGGGATTATTCATGGGCTAGGTTCAATTTTCTATTACACCCTGGTATTCAAGTTGTTCTAGGATTTCCCAAATTTCCTTTTTAGCTTCATGTTTTATTGAGTACTGTCTCTGGAGTTGAGGAACTGATGTTAATGGGATTTCATGATGAGGAGACTCACCATCCCACCCTACACATGATTAAAAACAAAAAGTGCAAGAGCTGACACCCACTCCTTGGCGTATGAATATTTAACTGATTCTGGAACAAGGTCAGAGGAAGCCAGTCAAATTACTGTTTCTCCTAATGGGCATTCCATTACAGACTCAGGTGGCCAATCTGTTTCAGCCAAGAGAATGTTGTAATCGTAGTTTAGGTTCACCCAAAAGAGAGCTTTGATGTTCCTGGATATGCCCCGCTCCTTTAGGAGTGTTGTTTTGTATAAACAATGTGGGACACTTACCCTTGTATCAGGTGTTTCTACTGTGATAAGTTATTTCAGCACTACTACCACCAGATAATCCATCGAGTTCTGGCAAGATATTGTGACTACTGCCATGCTGTCCAGCATAGTCACTGCCCATTCCCTGTTCAGAAGCAGACTGCTCAGTAATCTGGGTGTGTCTTATTTTAATCCCTGCTACTTTCTTCTTTTTAAATTGAGGTTTTTGAGTCTTTGGTTTTTCCTCTTTAAGTATGTACTCTGAAGTGCGATATGTTTTCCTTTTCGGCTTCACATGCTCTTCTGATCTGCTCTCTCACCGTCCATCTATCTCCGAACGCATATCAGATAAATCCTGTAAAGAAGTAAAAGGAACGTGCATTAGTATCCTGATACCTGTATGGGGAAAAAACGCTTCAAGCTGATGTGTTTTTTGTGCTATCCAGAACGGCATTTTCTCCAAACTGGTTGGAACTTTTCACCATAACAGCATTCATTGTTTGATGGCTGATACCAATAGCAGCCAATTGAAGTTGTGCAGCCTGAGTAGTCCGCGCAGGGTTAACTGAGTGTTCGCATAATGTACAGCTAGAGCTTTCTGTACATTTTTACTAGATCCTTTTATAATTTTGTTATTTCTGCTGCATCTAAAATATCAAGATTAGGGTGTAGTGTATAAGCAGCTAGGACCGACAAGAAAAAGGTCCTACCTACCTGTATTACTTTCTACAAGGAATCAATCCAACAGAACCAGACCACACTACATATCTATAAAGGAATACTGTTTTATCAAATATGTATTTATATATTATTTCTTCAGTTTATATTGTTTTTATTCTGGTTGTTGCAAACTCCGTACAAGAAATCCGCCAGTAGAGTGAAGAGTCGATGCAACCCTAAATCTGATGTGCCTACTAGCACTTACGATTGGCTACAGACGCGTGCCATTGTATGTGAAGAATCTCGAACAAAGTGAAGGAAGGAGTGTTTCTTGCAGTGAATCATACGCTTGTGCTGCAGAAGTGAGCCGGTAAATAATAGTTACTGCGAGTAGGTGTAATACCATAGTTAGATCCCCTAGTGAAGGACTCCTCTTACAGCACTATTAAGATCTATGGCTTGGCTCCGAAGTAATATCCTTGGAATAACCAAATAATGATCCCTCGCAGTAGATACATGTGATAGGCTATCACCTTTGATGAAATACAGAGTACTTCCTGTGCCCTCTGTTGTGTTGTGTGAAAGTGTACAGTTGCAACTCGGTCCTGAAGAAGGTGGTCAAGAAATATTCTTACATACCACAGAAACGTGCATTGACTATATTTGTGTGTCCTGTCCATTACCATTACACCCGAAAGAGAGAATTATAGAGACCCCGATGTGTATTTTAGGATGTTTGATGCTTTCTGTCTCTCCGGATTGGTCTATAATGAATGAGTGTTTTGTAGTGTGAGTGGGATGATAGTAGAATGTGTGACATAGGAGGTGAAGTGGAGGAATGGTGTTGTGGAGTTTCAGCTTTTAAAATGTATCTATATATAAAATAATAGGAAATAAAAATAAAATGTGTAATCCAATGTATATTATGAAGTGTATATACATTTGAGGTGTATTAAAAAAGAATAATGGATTTTGTGTAAAGAATAAAAACAATATAAACTAAAGAAATAATATTTAGCAAAGCAATATGCCTTTATAGATATGTTGTGTGGTCTGGTTCTGCGGGATTGATTCCTTGAAAGTAATATAGGTAGGTAGGACCCCTTGGGTAAAAAAAAGTCTTTCCCCCCCGGTTTTATGCCTTTTATTCATATTTGAAGGGGGTCCCTAAATATGTATTTTGATAAGCAGCTAGGACTGGCCAGGTCGCTCCTTCTTCACTGAACGGACTGAGTCTTCCGTTTTCTACGTTGTGGGGGAGGGCACCTTTAAACCAATTATTATGTTTTTGGTAAGTTAACAGAATTTTTATGTCCACGTATGGAAAGTATTCCTCTGGTGTTTCATCCTCAATGTAAGTGTGAAACAATTGTGTGCTTGCTTCCGCAGCTGTGAACTTATCCCAAGAATAGAATACCTCTGTTCTGAATGCTTTGTGTGCCTCAACTTCGAAAGTTACGTCCCCATCTGCTGCCGGGTGGCTGTATTGTAATAATTTCATAGTAACTGCATATCTGCATTTTTCTGTAATGTTAATCTAACTTCTTGATCTCAATGTCCTTAGCTTTTTCGGTCATTGTTAAAGAAAAAGTAATTTATTAAATGAATTTATGGAGATAGGGTTTGGACAATGTGGAAAAACGTTAACCTACAAGCTTGAATAACCTACAGCCAATACATAGGGTATACCTACGCAGCTGAGATGGATTTTCCTTCCCACCACGCAACGTCTCTGGTTTGGAGCACAACTGAATGACTCACACTGTTAAATAAGAACCCAACCAACGTTGGTTCGGCATCATGTAGTGTTGTTCCCACTAATACGTAGGATCTGCGCATTTGTTGGACAACATAAACTTTGAGCGAGGTGCCTAGATTGATTCCAGACACCACTGCCGGATATGTTGGCCTAGAGACCAGCTAGCTCACAGTGCAACCATAAGCCCCCCTAGCCTTACCAAGGAGCTAATGGTTTCTAGCAACCACTGAACATGACCCCTCAGGGATCGTGGAAACAGATCAGAACCTTTTGCTCAGTCATTCTTGGTTACTTGTGCTCCTCAGAGAAATATGCAAAAAATACACAGCGGGACGTTTTCAATATGTTTATTGAACATACGTTATTCTTGTATAAAATACATGTGCTGCGATAATCAGTAGACAGAAACAAGCACCCAAAAGCGTAAATAGTTGATGCAGTTTTACCATGGTGCTAAAACAGTGTGTGTGTGTATATAAGCAGGCATATAAACAAGGCAGTAATCTGGGATATTCCCACAATGCAAACCCCTACTCTAAGTGTACCTAGAGTATTTGTAGGTGTGAAGCAAAGAATCCCCCAAGGGGCGATCCATCCCCATTACCTGGTAGGAGTGAATGTAAGAGCATGTCTTTGTTTTGAACTGGACACCCCGTCACGGATATGGCAAACTGCTGCGTGGTGAAGTCTCAGCATGCAGGGCCCCCGTTGTCAGCTGAAGTGCCTCCTCGGCTAATCTATTGGGACGCGTAAAGAGGCCTTGTACATGATGTTCGAGGCATTGTGATAATGTTGTGCGAAGTCAGATGTGAAAACAAAGTAGTTGCAGAGAAACTAATTCAACAGTGCTGTGCATGCAAATGTGTGCCATAGTTCAAAGTAGATATGTTATTGTGAAAAAGAGACCTATGTAAGAAATGAGCAGCTTTGCTATATGGGCCTAACCCGGGAACATAATGCGAGCACACCCACTGTGTGCATGCTGCAAAGAACTTCACCCTTCATGTATTGTACTTCACACAAGCACACATTCACTCAGCCCATGCTATCCCTATGCATGCGCTGCTCTGAACTACATCTCATGTAATTTCTTTCTCTCCTGCATACATACACACAGTAAATGTTCTAACTACCCGTAGTGTACAGTACTGCTCCATCCTTGTACTGTATCCTTCCCAGGCACACATACAACTAACGCAGAGCCGCTACACTCCACATCTACCTGATGTAGGCCAAGGGTGAGTTAAGCACACAGCAGCGGAACTTCTAAGAAGGTGATTGAGCCTTTAGATCTCCCTCCAGTGACACAGGGTAAAAAGGTCCTGTTTACTACTACTGACCACTACACGGTATGCTTCTACCACCAAGCGCGTGCTGCTTAACTCCTGGTGAGGACGGTAGTCTTCCACCACTATGAGGGTGGAAGACTACAAAATCAGCATTAGTGATCCTGACAACAGTACAGTTGGGCACTCAGTGGTACACTCTCATACCATGTAGGACATTTCCATCCCAACAGTAAAATTATGAAACATTGTCTACTTTTAAGCCTGGCTCTCTGTGACATTGAGGGATTCGCTGATGGCCATTCATCAATTCATTGACTACTGATCACCCTTGTTCCATCATGGTGGCATGGTGGATGTCGCGGAGTCTGACTGTAATTTCACAGATTCATGGAGAAATTACATTTTTGGCATTTGTTTCTGACAGACGTAAAGGATCCAAATGATCATACCATAAAAGATACTCGACCCTGAAAAACGTTGCTGTAAGTAGTTTTTTTTTTACATCTTTTTATTAGCATTTTCAAGACAAACACATATCCGAAATAAACATTAATACAGACCATCATGCTACTGCAACCCGCCCCCAAATACAGCAATTCTTTACACTGACAATACCTACAAGATACCACCCACTACTCAAAGCATAGAAAGACAGTAAAGAACATACAGTGCAATGTTTCAGGAATCCAGAGGATATAATCTCGCGGGTGCGATCTCGCTGGCAGTTCCTCCTCATAAGTGATGAGCGTGTCCCCGCCAACAGCGTGTCCCCCCCAACAGCCCCAAAAGACATGTGCGGTTAGAGCAGGGAATTAACACGCCCACCATATCACTCAATATTTGTGTAACGACCCAATAGTCCTGTACCTTCCGGAAATTCCAAGCAAGATGCAATAAGTCTGCTGACGCAATTCCACATTGTTTACACCCTGCATCCAGTCTAAGCCCATATTTGTAGAGCCTGGCCGGTGTATAGTAAGTTTGATGCAAGTACTTTAATGTAATATTCTTAGGGAGAGGAGCTGGCCTAACGGCTAAGGCGCTCGACCTCGGACCTGGGGATCTGGGTTCGAGTCTCGGTAACGACGTCAAAAACCTCCTGTGATTCTGGGCAAATCACTTAATCTCCCCGTGCCTGAAAATTAAAAATGAAAGTGTGTCCTCATGTGAAAACGTAACTTGTTCTATGTAAAGCGCTCTGATACCTGATTCGGTTCGGGTCTAGTTCGCGCTATATAAAACTCTACCAAAAAAAAAAAAAAAGATTGCCGTTATTTTCCACTCCTCTTCCGTGAGGGGCGTTTCAAGAGCCTCATTCCACCTCGCCCATGCTCTGTGTGTTGTGTCAGCAATTTCCTCTTGAATGGCGGTGTATAATCGTGATATTAAGTGTTTATTACTAGTGGAAGTTATAATCATTTGTAGGGCACGTAACTGCGGCGATTCCGCCGGGTGGGCAGAGTAGTACTGCTTGACTGCCTGCTGAAGTCTATGGTATGTAAACCAGAATAGCAGTGTTTGGTTGCTAATATAATTTAATTCCTCAATGCACTGAAATATGCCATTGACATAAAGATCGCCCACCGTGGCCATCCCCACCTGCTTCAACAGCCCCATCCCTACCTCTTCTTGTGTAATGGACAAGTTTGGATGGTGATGTAATGGAAGGGCCGGGGCATACAGTGGCAATTTATTTGCTAATCTACCTATGTTGCTCCAGGCAGCATTAGTGGTGTCCACTGTGTTAATGTCTTTAGCGTGCAATGGGCGTCTCTGGTGAGTGATTATGGCATTCAGCGGGATAGGTAACGCGTCACCTTCTTCGATGGCCACATGTGTGAGGTAAAGAGTGGGATGATACCAGTGGTGAGCATACTGCGCCTGTGCACAGAGGTAATCAAGAAAGAAATCCGGGACTTTGAAGCCACCTTTTTTGTATTGCAGAGTTAAAGAACGTAATTAAATTCTGGCTTGTTTACCATCCAAATAAGTTTAGTCACTAAGGAGGATAACTGACTAAACACAGCCGAGGGGGGGCATAATGGGGACGTTATTAAAGAGATACAAAAATTTAGGCAGGACTACCATTTTTACAATAGCCAATATATCAGCTAGGTAGAGAGGCAATTGGATCCATCGATTAATCTTATCAGTCATAGTGCTTATTGCTCGGCCATAATTTGTACGTACCACGAGCTCTGGGTCCTGATGATACCATACTCCCAAATACCGGACTGGGCTAGTTTGCCACTCAGAGGGAAATTCCGTAGTGTGTGGGCATGTGGAATCTGTCAGGGGAATAATGATAGATTTGTCCCAATTTATTTGGAGGCCCGAATGTCTCCCAAATGTAATATATTCTTGTAATAGAGGAGCTAAATGTTCTACCGGATCACGCACATACAGTAACATGTCATTCGCATACATGGAAATATGTAACAGTCGCTGAGGGAATTGCAAAGCAGAATAGTGATGACCCTGTCTTATCTTACAAGCTAAAGGCTCGAGCACCAGTGCAAATAGCAATGGGGATAAGGGACATCCCTGCCTAGTCCCCCGTGCTATGGTTATGCTGTCCGATATAGAATTATTAATGCGTATACGGGCCACAGGCTTGGTATATAAGAGCTGAACCCACTGTATAAAGACCGGAGGAAATCCCATCCTCTGAAGGACAGTCATGAGATAAGGCCATTCTATTGAATCAAAAGCTTTGGCTGCGTCAACATGACCGCCGCTGCTTTCGTATTAGGTACCAGGTAGTGAGAAAGGGCAAACAAAGTACGGGTATTATGGGCTGTGGACCTCGTCGGGATAAACCCGGATTGCTTGGCTCTCTGACACACATAAACCCGGATTGGTCCGGCAGTACTAAGTTGGTCATGAGGGGCTGCAGTCTTACCGCCAGCAGCTTAGCTAGTATTTTAGAATCTACGTTTATGAGCGATAGTGGTCTATAAGAATCACAACTTTCGGGGTCCTTCGCAGGTTTTAGGAGGGCGATCAGGACAGTTTCGCGCAAAGATGGGGGAAGAATCGCTTTGCCAAAGGCGTCGCAATACATGGCAACCAGGGGCGGTGCCAGCAAATCCGCAAAGGCCTTATAAAATTCCCCTGTAAACCCGTCCAGGCCTGGGGCCTTCCCGTTAGGAAGAGATTTCTGTGACTTCTTCCACCGGGACGGTAGGGAGAGATACTCCCTCTGTGTGTCAGAGAGCCAAGCAATGGCCACGTCCTCCAGATACTGTATAATCTCAGTGGGTGGGGCAGTATTACGTGATTCATATAATGCTCCATATATTTGCCTAAACTCTTGTAAGACACCATGCGCAGTAGTCTGCACTGTCCCAGCTGCGTCTCGAATTTGTAAGACAGTGTGCGGGGCACGACCTTCACAGATTTTAGATGGTAACATACTCCCGGGTCTGCCGCCTTCACCAAAGACCCTGGCCCTACCTAGTTTTGTTCTATAACGCATTTCATCTTCAGCTAATGTTTGATACTCAGACAAAGCTGTCCTAATGTCGCCCCATCTCCGCGGATTCTGCGTTTGGTCATAGTCACGCTCCAGAGATTTCAGCCTATTTTCACGTTGAAGTATTTCCCTCCATATATCTTTCAAGATACCTGCATTAGTACTAATACATACACAACGCAATGTGGCTTTAAAATCCTCCCACAGCAGGCAGGGATCATCAGTGGTGGATTCATTAAAAAGAAAAAAAATCTGAAATTCCTGTGGTAATGGCATCAGTGTACACCGAGTCAGATAGGGCTTTTGCATTAAAGCGCCAGCTATAAGGGGCCGGTATGTAATGCGGTATTGTGACAGTCAGAAGTACAGGACTATGATCGGACATTGTCCGTGGGAGATGGGTGATATTGGTAGTCCAAAGCAGGGCAACTTGGGTACCTAACCAATAATCAAGTCGGGACCAGCTGTTATGTGCCGCAGACGCATGTCGCTTCCCTGCAATTCGGATATTGAGCCTGCCAAATGTCATGCAACTTCAGTTCCAACATAAGGTCGATCATTTTGGACATAGCTGTCCGGTGTGGTTCCATGGTAGAGTCCGATCGGACTAGACTGTCATTTAGTACTAAATTAAGCGATGCAGGTCGTAATCTATCGTGAGCCATGACATTCCGCAAATAACATAACTCAGCATCACATAATAGGCAATAATTGCACCATCCTAAGAAAGAATAATGTGTTATGAGCAGTAGTAGGCAAGTAGTGTATAGCGCACATAGCATGGAGTGCAGCAGTGCATCTCAAACACTTTGGTCTGCATAACAAGAACCTACCCTCACCCTCCCCCCCCCCCACCCACTCTAGCATTCCAAACCTGCCAAAGGCAAAACACCTCATAAAATCCCAAATCAACCATGAACAGTCTGGGGAACCCCCGCTTGAAGGTCCGCCAGAGGCACACAACACCATCCACATTAGTGGATGTGGTCAGGTGGACAATAGAAAAAGACTTGGCTGAAATGCAAACAAAAAGGAAGCAGCACATATATTTTAATGACAGTCATCTGCCTATGTACGTTTGGTGCCAGGAGCACCGCAGGTAAGTCCCGGTGGACGCGACAGGCCCGGCTAAGCAATACAATATTAACCGGCAGTCATTGTGGAACATTGGCAATGGTTCAGCAACTCAGAGCCCTAAGGGCCCTCACAGTAGTGACACACCTGTCTACAGCAGAAGGGAAACAGAACTGGACCTCTGCATCAAATTAAACAAACTGTCAACAATAAGCTCAGTCCTGGAGACCTAGACAAGCAAGGACAGTTCCATCACACAGGTCACCTGAGATCTTGGAGACCTCGCCAGAGCCAGATGATGCATCAAGGCAAAGAGACCCATGAAGAAGAGTCAGAGAGGTCCTCTCTGGAACCCTTGGAACGCTACACAGTCCATTCCACCGCAGAGCCACTGAGAGGGCCATTTGACACAATACCGAGTCTCAATGCACACGATACACGTGTTAACAGCGTGTCAACACATGCGGATAGATCCTGCGTGGACCGTTCAATTCATCCAGTCCATGTCTCATGTTGACCTCTTAGTCGGAGTCCTGGGATGGCTCACCTCGCCTATTATCCTTGCGTTTCGAAGTTAGCTTCTTGATGAAGTCCTGAGCAGCTTTAGGCGTCTGTAGAAGTGTTGCTCGTCGGTCCCATATTGCCATCAGCCTAGCGGGGTAAAGCATCGCATATTGGACATTAAGTTCCCGCAGTTTCGATTTGGCCCGAGTGAATTCTCTACGGGCTTGTTGAACCGCTACAGTAAAATCAGGATAAAACTCCAGCTTATTACCTTGGTATATGATTTGCTGCTACTCCCTGGCTAATCTCAGGGCAGGGTCCCTGTCCCTATAGTTCAAAATCCAAGCTACAATAGGACGCGGGGCTGCTCCTGGAGGTGGACGTGGTGCAAGGGACCGATGGGCACGCTCCACAATAAGAACTGCTGAGAAATGTTCTGCACCAAAAACGAACCGAAGCATCTCCTCCACATACGTCTCGAGTCGGCCAGTATTGGTGGACTCTAGAACACCTGCTATTCGGATATTATTCCGGCGCGATCGAGCTTCGAGGTCCTCAGCCTTATTCCTGATAACATCTAAAACTTTTTCCATGCTAGTGGTGGCATGCGCTTCATCTTCAACAGCTGCAATGCGAGTTTCCGCGTTATCCAGCCACTCCCCTTATTTGTCTAATTTTGCAGCCATATTATCCACTCTCTGGGCAAGATTGTCCAATTTTCCATTAATGTCCTGCAAGCTGAATTGAATAGATTTAAGCACAGCCTCCATTGTTCCCCCAGCTGGCATGTCCGCTTCCAACTCAGTGTCCGAATGAGATGCTGTGCTTTTTGGTTACTTTTTGGAGTCAAATGTAAGCTTGGGCTGTTGTTTGTCGGGCTTACCCATGGTTTCACTATTAAAGGTAAGGCGTTTACTAATTCACAATGCACTGGTCAATAAGAGCTTTCTGCCAGTGAAGCCAGATTCACCCCGCAAAGTACAACGCTGTGGGGAACAGGCGCTCAGAGGCACCCGAGGTAGATACAAAGGAAGGGGCACAGTAACAGTCTCCAAATCTGATTATAAGACTATGTGTACCAGGGAGCCACGCAGCAAAATGGAAAAACAACATCAGAGCGTGAGTAATGGCATTCAGCTGCAACACCACCTTCCAGGACTACAGCCGACGCCGAAGGATTCCTTCCTCGTCTAGGCGCCCGAAAGTAAAAAACTTGCGCACTTGGGCCATACAGGTAACAGCAGATATCCATCATGACAGCCAGCACTGCTCGATTAGGAGCCCTCACGAGAAGTGCGTCTCAGCAGCCGACCCAATATTGTGCACGAAAATGGTGCAGGCGGAGCACAGTAGAATACAATCATGCAGGGACAAATTCAATATGGCTGCCCGTTTTAAAATAGCCAATGTCCAGAACAGTGCAGGCAAGCAAGATTGCAGTGTGGAGCCCTGGAATAAGTCCAATATGCCTGCCGTTATGATATAGGGGATTTACCGGCACATTGCGGGCAGTTGAGGTCGCTAGGCTTTGCTGCCCGGTAGCGCTGTCGTTGAGCAGCCTTGCACGTTGGACTATGCTGCCATTTTATGTTTGCGGTAGACGTTATGTGCTGCCGGTCTTCCAATTGTCACAGTATTGCTTCTGCATAATTGTCCGCTGCGTCAGCGGTGAAGGTACTGCTCCGCTGGGGTGGGGCGCTGCATTACAAACTCGGCGCTCCCACCCGCCGCCACTTACCGTATTGATGCCGCCGATCGTCCCGGCACCATGAGAGCGATCGTCTGGCAGCGCTCCCCAGCAGTGGGACACACAAGGGGGTCTTTAGCAGTCGCTCGGCCTTCGGAAGCCGAGGGGATTCTTCTTCGCCGTCCCACAAGTAAGACAATGCCGGCGCTGTCAGTCGTGCCTCACAAACCGGCCCGCCAGATATTTCCGCAGGGAGCCGTTAGCTGACGGCCGCCATGTTGGAGACGGCCACGATGTCAGGGCCGGGTAGAGCAATAGCCGATTACACCTCCTTCCACATCTCAATCCTACCGCCGGGCAGACTCCAATTGGGCACCACCGCGTCCAGCGCTTGAGCAGCCAAAAAAACAGCAGGTTACTAAACTGCTAGCGCTCCATCAAGGCCGATATCTGCACCTGACCGACGGAGCTGACCTAGCAGGCAGCCATCTCGCAGTGCGCCCTCTAGTGCCCCCCCTTTTCCAGTAAATAGTTTGCACTATCCACTGATCACAAACCTCTCATACATTTTGAAAGGTGACGGCATCAGCAAGACAGCAGTTAAGCTTTCTAGGCTGATAAGTTACAGAAGTACCATTTTATTATGGTTCTTCTCAGGGTGTCGAAAACAAATCACTTGATTGGTAATCTAGGTCACTTTGCGCTTATGGGTTCCCATGCAATCCATGTCACTTCCGGAAGCTTGAGAAAATCATACTGGTGTAACAGAGCTAATCAGTGACATCTCCATGCCTTCTGTGCAAATAAACATGCAACCAACTTCCGCAACAACTTAATACTGTACAAATCTAACTTTTCAATAGAATGTGATTGGAAATAAATACATATATTCCATCAGTCTGCGAGACAGCATCTAATGTCATGTGGAAAGCCAGGTTGAAGCTGTCCATATATAATTTAGAAGTCAAAAAGAAAAGAGCAGAGTCACAAATGACTCCGTGGGCACTGACTAGTGATTTAAACATGACTTTCTGCCCTGGATATTTAGTATAGCTGGGCAGGAATGAGGGAGGAAATAGAATCTTATCCAAAAGAGCCAATAATCAGGTATGCTGCAGAAATATCTACAGGGTACAAGTTGTAGCTGCCTCAGTACATTCTTCAGAAGACCAAGGTAGCATGAGTTATTGTAGTCTAGCTGAAGTAATATTAAGGAAAAAACGGACGTGGCAATCAGATGTAATGCAAGGCAAGATTTTTTCCAAATGCTTACTGTGCCAACACCGGTACTTGTGGCTCTCGATAAAAGGTTCAAGGAAGAGATTGTAGTCAATGTCCATTTGTCAATGGTATCCCTGTCGATAAGAAGCTTTGCTTTCGTTTGCTGGTTTAAGTTGCAAAAATATTAAATCCATCCATTGTTGGACTGTAGTTAAGACATCAACTATATTGGAAGGAGGATATGGTTGACTCATTGTCTCGACTCTGTATGCTGTTATGGAGGGAAGCAAAATGAGAATGACATTCAAGCAGACAAAATGGCAGATGAGTGCTGCCTCAAAGTCCCTTTGTATGTATGTAATGTATGTATATATATGCAAGTTATATTGAGAAATAAGCTTTTCCACAAGGCAATCATCAGGCATAAAATCACAAAATTATGAATATATACAAAATTATAGTGACCAGACAACATCCAGCCAATTTTAAAAAGGTCTTTACAAGGATAATGCAGACAATCTTCTAAACCCCAGTTTTGTCAGTAATATGTGAGATCCCATGTAACAAAACACCTGCCTGCAGGCCTTAACAGAATGTGATAATACTCTATCCTTAAAAGCCTACTCACTTTGCCATATTTTTTTCACAATAAAGAAGTCAAGCCTAATGCCTTTGTTGTAGTTTTTCATATTGTTCACATCAGACCTAAGGCTTCGGATTTCATATTTCCCAGTGAACCAAGCAGGCCTGTAGCCTTAATCATTGGCTTTTCCACCATAACCAACTCAGGCATACAATAATAAATTGCCAAATAATATTCATCATTACAGTTGGTAAAATACCCCCGTCAAAAGGGCCTATCCAGTCTTGAACAAGTTCTGCATTCATGCTGATCCTGAAGTTTGAAATTGCTTATTTACAGAAAAATAGCCTGTGAAAAAACAAATCTGTTGAAAATGGTATCACCAGGCGCGCAGTCATAAAATCTACATGTACAAAATACATATTCGTTTTCAAAGACAGTGTTTCAGTGGAAATCATGTGATAAAACCATAACAAAAGACATATAAGGTGCAAAAACTATATTGTGGGAGAGTACACAATCTGCCTTTAAATAGATATCAAAATGTAAACAATTACAGCTGAGCAAATTATTTGAGAATGTCTCGATACCAGATATGAGAACGACTCAGAACTTTGTTACACTGATTAAGCATTGAGCAGGAATATTTAATTCCTGCTCAATTGCTAAATTTACCAACTTTGAAGCAAGCGGGGGTGCGCCAGGTAATGAAGTCCAGTTTATTCTTTTCTTTATTTCAATATGACATACAGCTCAGCCAAGGTGTTTCGTTCCCACAAGGGAACTTCATCAGAGTTTACATAACAGAAAAAGTTTTAATCCTATTGCATCAATATCCAGTGTGATTTCTCCAGTTTATTGTGCTGGATCAGTGGGGAATTCCCAGGGCAAAATCCTGCCAGTAAGCGATGACCTTATTAACGAGCGTGATTTCTCACTGTCCCGGTAACAGTTGATTTGATTTTGAAACAACAACAGTGTTTTGGACTTAATTACCTGGTGCAACCCTGCTTGCTTCAACATTTCATGGTTCTGGATTACAGCGGCACCACACAACAGCTGGTGCTGGAAATTTAGTGCGTAGGACTAGTTACTTCGGAAACTAGCGTGAGGTGCAGACCTACAAGTCCGCCGTTGGACTTTTTTGTATAAATGTATCAACTTTATAACGTTTTATATAGCCCGAACATGACTCATGAGGCGATCTGAAGTAACAAGTAAGAAACGATGTTGGCACACAAGACAGACCTGTTAAAAAATATTGGCAATGTGTGGGCTGTTTATTTCCTATATACTGTGATACAAACATTTATTGATTAACACATATGTAGAATATTTGAACGGAGCACGTCTTTTTCACCTCACTCGCACTATATGTATACATTTGTTTGATTTTATCTGTGTTCGTCTCAGTGAAGTATTTCTGGTTACACAATATTATCGAGTATTTCTGTCACCACAAGGTAAGCTGTGCATTACAAATTTGAGCCTTTAAAAAGGTGCATGGTGAGCTCATTGCAGTACACTCAATTGAGAGACTGCTGCCAAATGCTATTTATGGGTTTGATTCTGCAACTTGGGTCTGCAGCACTGTTGCTATCTGCACAGTTCCTTGCAAAGGAGCAGTCTCCCAGATTCAAAGGAGTATGATTTGAGTACGCACACTCCGTATTCTCCACACGCATTTACATAGTCTTATGAATCTGTTACTACGTCTACCAACTCATAAAATATTATACACTGCACCACTGTCATCCACAACAGCACTCGCTAACCTTGTAGGGAAAGAACATTCTCAGATGTTTGTCCCCTCTAGAACATGATCCATCTCGTATTCTCTGGAATGTCACTGGAAAGAGAATAGAGAAGAACACAGGATCAGGCTCTGTTGAATGTAGTACTGTTGGGTACACTTTAGCAGTGGCAGGGGAGGTTTCATGCTGATTGCTGCAACAAGGTTCATGCTAAAGGGAGCTGGTGTGCAATATGTAGTGGTCTTTTCCATCTGGATAATCCTTAGTCTTTACTTTGTGTTTTTGGATCACACCTGCCTCTATCTTGTCAGTTTGAAAAATGTCTAACAAACGTTAATTATATTAATATTGACCAAGGAGGGCCTACTTGTCTTCTTGCACTACCTTAAGTGTTTGAGTGTTAGGTTAAGTGATTGAGTGTTCACTCATCACGAATATATGGTCTTTAAAAAGTTTGCTTTCTATCCCGTCTTAGGAGGACTTTCGGTGTAAAGTTGAAGACTATATGAAGCGGTATGCGAGATGATGAAGGGCGGAGTCTCCCCTCATGATGACCCTGCCTCACAGAGCTGAGCGTGATCACGTTAAGAAGACTACAAACGAAAGGCAGTTGCTAATGTTTGGGTTGTTTACTCGTCCCCCTACTCATGTCGCACCCAAGACGACCTCAGACCTCATCCGCATCCATGTCTTCTTGAGTCGCCACCATGAAGACTGCGAGGAATTGAACAGGGGAAGGGGCATGGGGCCCCGTTGGGTGGGGAAGGAGTAGAGATGCAATGTTGCTTCTGTTTTAAAGCTGTTTACATTTCTGACACTATACATCTTTCTGCGGAGAGTTGCTCCAGAAATGTCATAACGGAACTTGCTGTTGAATATAGAGCTTTACTTTACATGATCTGACTTCGAGTCGTTCGTGATTACTAATGAACATTATGATGTGAATATGTTCCAGGACACAGAGAAGAGATCTCTTACCAAAAAAATTTACCCTTGAGTAAACCTGTGGATTTTAAATAACCATCCTCACTAGGGAATTGTCATCTGTCAATTTTGGATGCTTTGTTTTTTCTGGCACATTGAAATGCATATTTAACGAAGGGAGCCTACACTTGGGCACTGCTCACTGGTGGTTTTGATAATCTAGTGCTTAGATAGTATTATCAGCAGTGATGCCCCACAAGGGGCCTCCCCAAGCCTCGATAAGGATCCTCAGTTCACGTTACAGAAGTCTACTCTGCTGTTCACATTCAGACTCCTCCCTGCTTTTAGATTTTGGTACCACCCGCGTGGCTCAGCTGATCTATGTTCCTGTTTTAGGGAATACACTTCATTTTTTGGGAGATTTTTTCACAATTCCTGTTAATTGGTAGTGTATGCTAAAGTATGCCCCTTGCAAACACTTGATCTTCTGTACTGCACCATGAAAAGAAATGCATTCTCAAGGCATACACATGCCTGGTCCTACAAACCATAGAATGTACTTCCAGACTATACACCGGGTTTGTTTTCTCTGAGAGTTTGTTTCGATGTTTTGTTCAGTTTTAACATGTTACCTTACTGCTCATCAGAACAGTGTGATGTCATAAGCTTATAGAACAAGACAAATCCGAAGTGTGAATTTGACAGTTTCAAATATCCTAAACGTCCTGCATCAAAGGATATGCGGAGTGGTAAGAGGGCATGCATGCCGGCATACTTTTTTTAAAAACAGTTTATTGATTTTATCAAACAGTTCCCAAAAGTGGTAGAACATTAAAACAAACAGGCACCAGAGACTGCATCACTGTTAGAGCAACTGATTATCAACGCAACAAGGTGCAAAACATAGTGTAACACATGGTTGTGTGGCGAATCCAGAGTCCCCTACCCAATGTGAGAGTCATGCACTTCAAAGCCATGTTGGCGCATATCTCCAAAGATGGATGATGGTCTAGGTGGGCACAGCTCAAGTTGTATACCCCTGTGAAAAAATTGTTTTGGAATCCGCACCCATCAAATCTCATAACATCTTTTTAACATTGAGTCAGTCCAAAGGCTCAGTATTCTAAGAAGCAGGTCCAGAATTCAGAGACGGTCCAAGTATATCCTTTATTGATTGTTTCCAAACATTAAAATCCAAATACACATAGGAAGTTCTTTTAGCCAACGCGTTTCGTCTTAGTCGAGACTTCTTCAGGGCTCTAGTAAATCAGTGTCTAATTGTCTATAATGCCTTGCCTTATTGAATTTTAGTACACCTAGAAGCATCAATGTAAGTTTTCTTTCATTTCTGATAAAAGCTTGTGAGAGCGATTCTAGGCATGGTAACCAAGAGCTGGAATACGGACGCTGCTTTTGCTTCTGCTTTTGTACTAAAATTCAATAAGACAACGCATTATAGACAATTAGACACTGATTTACTAGAGCCCTGAAGAAGTCTCGACTAAGAGACGAAACGCGTTGGCTAAAAGAACTTCCTATGTGTATTTGGATTTTAATGTTTGGAAACAATCAATAAAGGATTGGACCGTCTCTGAATTCTGGACCTGCTTCTTAGAATACTTAGCCTTTGGACTGATTCAATGTTAAAAAGATGTTATGACATTTGATATGTGCTGATTCCAAAACAATTTTTTCATTTACGGTTTGGGTCTTGCCCAATTGGGAGTAAATAGGGTTGTACTCCCAGGTTTTTCAAGCACAATCACCTAACTAATAAGCCACTTCAATAACAGGTGCAACTTGTTGCCTCAACCCTTTTGCTGTTTTCTTTGTATACACCCCTGTATCCAGTCCATTTTTTTCTATATCTTCTTGTGTTTCTGGGGTCCCCTCTTGCCAGGTACATTGGACGTTCCAGTCCCGTACAAAAATCTATGCCCTTGGCTACTGCTCGTCAAAGGGCTCCTCAGTATCTTTCCAGACTTGCACAATATCTTATTTCGCGATGATCCGAGCTAGCTAAAGCAATGCCCTCCGTTACCCTCCTTAATATGAAAGAGAGTACCGTTGGATACATCTAGGTATGTTCCAACACTCCCTCCAGGCATTTCAGTACCCGGTTCCAAAAGTGAAAAAGTGCGGGGAAATGCCAGAATGTATTAGGCAAATCCCCATGTAGGCCATCACACTGCAAGCAGTTTCCCGTAGCTATTTGTACCATGCGGTGCAGTCTCGCTGTAGGGAGATATGTGCAGTAAAGCCGCTTAAGTTGTATCATTCAAAATCAGGAGGCTATTACCGCCTCTCTAGGAGCCTCGACCACCTCCTGCCAATCCTCATTGGTCCCAAGTCCCACTCCTATGTCGTCCTCACCCCAGCCATTGGGTGTAGTAAATTTCAGAGAAGCATTTTATATATGTCACATAGCTTGTGGTCTGTGAGGAGAATTTTCGTTTCAACTGGGGAATATTCTTGGATGTCTTCCTCTGACTGTATAGTCTGTAAGAGAGCATGACTGAGCTTGAGATATCGAAAGACTTTGAAGCACTCTTTGCTGTCTCCTTGGACCATAGACATGCAGCTTCTGTAGCTAGGTTATGTGGTGCGACTGAGGACAAAGGCTCAAATGAGGCGGTGGTCCCCTGCGGAGTACATTGTCATGAAACTGTAAGCCTAGCAACTCTCATGTCCTACTAGTAACCTTTGGGGATAATTATGACATCATAATAAACAGGTGATAAGATTCTTTGGTAATTCTCTCCACAACCCTCCCCTTTCGAAACTAATTCTCATACAGCAGTTGCATCTGCTAAATGTGTCTCAGGACTGCATAAAAGAGATTAACTTCAAATTTCACAAATGGAAGTGCAGCAAAAAGTAAAACTACATTCAAACAAAAGTCCAGTTCCAAGTTGTATGTATAGGCAAGCTGCTTGCCAGATTTTAGACTGTATGCCACATTTTAGACTGTATGCCACAGTAGCTGGATGCTAGAGCACACATAAGGTATTGATAATGGAGGCGTAATAGCTGAAACCGACCAATTCATTGAGATCAGTAGTAAATATGAGGACCTGATGCATACAAGGGATCAGGTTTGAACCTACAATGGATTAAACTGAGCAACGAGAAACAAAATGTCCAGTTGGCTGAGGCAGAATTCTAATTGCCCTAAGAAAGTTCACTTGTGGTGAAGAAACGTGTTGGCTGTCTCATGTTTTCACCTAAGAAAATAGACTACTTGGAATACATACAATTTGGAACTAGACGTTTGTTTGAATGAACGTTAACTTTTCGTTGCACTACCATTTGTAACATTTGGATTCAATTTGACCTTCTGGTAGCCCCTTGGGAGCAGCGGATGCTTTCGTTTAGGTGCACACGCAGTAAGACTTCACTGTTTAACAATTGGGACATGAGAGATGTGCGGTATCTTGGGTGGCTCCCTGCTCTGTTGTGTTGATTGATACTAATACGAGATTAAATACATTTTCCCAGGGACCTTCTGGGTTATGAGGTCTAAGAATGTGAAGAGAGAGGAGGACTAAATCATCTTGAGGCTATTTCCACTCAAGTAAAAAAAATATTACTTCTGTAACAGCCGGTCTTTTGTGTTATACATTTTTCATCTGTCCTGTGGTCCCTGAGACCATTATTACACAATATATCATCAGCGTTCTGGCATGTCCGCTCCTGCCCCTCTTCCATCAGGAAAGTTTTCAGCACTCTGTCTGCTCCCCAAGAGCGCGTAAGAGGTAATACCTAAACTAAGAGGGGCACAGGCTATTACACTCGTAAATTCTTCTCCCCAAGAAGGACAGTGTTTTGGGTCCTATATCTGATCTCAGATTCCTAAAGGCCTTCATGAGGAATAGCAGATGCAAGTTGGTGATTCTGACCAAGGTTCTATCTGCCTTGGACCCCCATGTCTGAATGGTTTCCTCGGACTTCAAGAACACATGCATGCATATTTTGATCTAGACGCCCCACAGGTGTTCCCTTCTGTGCATGGTTGGGAGGGAGCATCAGCAGTTCACTGGCCTGCTTTTCGACATTACTTCTACCCTCTCAGGTATGTTCACAAAGGTGATGTCGGTGGTCAATGCCAATCTTTGTAGGTTGGCGTTTCCCATACCATGATGACCGACCTCTGAAGGCACAATCTTCACACTTTTCTCAGATCACTTCAGGGCTACTGTTTAATTGCTGTCATCCCAAGTTTTTTCCATTGACAAGCCAAAGTCCCACCTTCAAGCCATACAGAGAATCCCCTTCAAGGAGCCGTTGTGGACAATGTGACAGAGGGCCTTTTCATTCCCTTATTGAATTCTGGACATTACAGTTTTATCCTGATGTTTTGTGCAAGAGTTTGTTTTGGCCTTGTAGGTTCTGAGGTTTCTTAGTCTTCTACATCCTGTTAGTGCCTCATCCCCATTAGTAAATAGGAGCTCTACAGGGAACTGGCTGCTGCAGTCTGCCCAAATCTGGGGGTGTTCGTCAGATAACATTTGTACCTGTGACGAGGCAGCCCGGGACATTCAATGGAGGATGGTGTGGGTCAACCGGACGTATGGCAAACCATTTTTCCCACCCCTGCCATAATTAATTAATTAATTAATTAATTGTGGGTTTCTAAAGCGCTAGAATCGACTCCTGAAGGAGTATCTCTGCGCTGTAGACCGCTGGTGAACCCGTCCTGGCTTTCCCTGTGAGATGGTCCCTACTGGGTATCTCCAAGGTGAAACGAGGCATCCCCGGCATATGTGGGGGGCCGTTGTGGAGATGAGGCAAGCTAATGCCCAGAGTTGCCGAGTGTGATCCCTGATTAGAGTAGGCACCGAGGCGAGAATTATCAAGTCCGCTGACCCTGGTCCTCGACCCTGCCGCGTCGGGAATAGAACCCTGGTCCCGGGCCGTCCTCTGCTTCCGGGTCTGCCGCCTCTAACCAGTGAGCCACACCACTCCACTCCATAGCATTTGTTTGGGGTACAGGTCTCTGGGTTGGGGAGATAACTTGGGGGATATGGGTATCAGAGGCGTCTGATGGAGCAGTAGCACCATATCTATCTTTTTGGTCAATCAGACTCATTCCATGTAAGCCAATCCAGCTGATTAGAGGCGTTGATGTGTTGGACATCTCCCAAACTGCTACTTGGGCACCCATCTGCACTTTGATGAAGTGTTACTTCGTTTGTTTGGGTCTGCAGAGAGGGACATGTTGCCCACTTGGTCCCGCAGGACTTCTTGGTACAAAATGCAGTCCTCAGACCCATGTTACCTTTTTGGTAGGTACTGCTTAGGTATAGTCATTAGCTGAGGAACCTGTGGTCAGAGTTGTCCACCAGAAAAAGAACTTACTTTGGCAATGCACTTTCTAATTGGTACTCTTTCAGCACATTCCTCACCATACCCTGTTCTGTGAAGAGACCTTTTTGTGTTAAAGACCAACTTAAATTTGGCACACTGTCAGGCTTCAGGTATCAGTGGCTTTACCTCTGAGCCCTCAATGGTAGTAAACTGGTGTCTACACAAAAGGGGGTGTCTAAATGTGACTCCATATCTTCACATCCAGATCGGATGCAGCATAAATGCTTTTGCGTTTTTTTGAGGATTCAGAGGTTATGAATCTGCTGTTAGAGTATCCACCAGAAATGTTTTCCCAGGAATAATGTCACTCACAGTGGAAGAGAGCCAATGGCTCAGGTAAATTGACCCATTGGTCCATGCTGTTTGCTGTAGTGGGTGGAATCAAAAATGTGGATGACAGATGAACAGATCAATGGATAAATTAGACTTACATAAATCCTCTCTATGTATATATGTATTGTATTTTATTTCTATTGCACAATGCTGTTGACAACTAAGGCTATTCTAGGCCAAACATAAAAACTCCGGTCCAGCCCAAACTACTAGACCACGTCTTCCATCAACATGAACGCAGACTACTCTATGCCTCTTTTAGCCTTTTTGGGCTTCATCACTGAGATGCAGCTTGCGCCCCTGTGGCACAGCAAGCTACAAGACTCACTTCTCTTCATAATTGTGTCCCGTACTTCGAGTCACTGCGAAATACCAAAAAGGGATAGATGACAATGCTTGATTTAATTGTAACCGCTAGCAGTTATCCTGAATGTATTCCATTATTTATGGAACATTGCCTTATGCCCACATTGATCTGTCCCAAAAGACCAGCAATTACTATGGTATATATTTCAAATATTTGGTGGTCGTTGTTGCTGGGAGTCTTGTGGAGAATATCACAGCAGTTTTGTTATTGTGGCATGATAGATGTTCTTTGTCGCGTGGATGGAACCTTTTGTTAAGGTTGCCGAGAGAGAGAGAATTTTTTTTGCTTAAGCCTGACTGTCTAAAGGATTTGAGTTGTACCAACATTGGGTTCTGCTATCCTCTAGCAGTGCATTGGGAAGCTTTGACAGCGCACCGTGTAGGTGCACTACCTAGAATCCTTGAAACATTACTTGACCTTTCGTCAAAGTGGCTGACCTGGCCTAAGAGTTCCCTGCTCTTGTTCAGGTCCCTTCCACCACCTGCGACAGTCAAGTGGCAGAAGTATCAAGAAGGCACCTTGAGTGTACTTTTTTCCCCCCGAAACTGCAAAACCCAAAGTGAGAAAGAGCTGTCCGTACCAGTTCATGTTTGTTAGCGGAGATGAACCTAGCACTCCTAGCATATCTGAGGAATCTGACCTGCACAGATCTTGAAAGGGGAAAGAAACTTAGCGGAAAGACTATCAGTTGTCCAAGCCCGTACTGCCGTTTGACCTTTACTCTGCAATGCCAGCCTGCCCATAGACTAAGGAACAAAAACAGGGGTTATGTCCACATTACCCTCCCATACCTGGACAAGGAGCATCAAAAGATGAAAAAGTAGAACAAACTAGTATTGAGGGATAAATTCAATTTATAATTTTAGAACATGAAAAGATAAATTATCCTGTTCTATATAACTAAATATATAACAAATCACTTACAAAAATTCTGAGGACGTATAAACAAGCACAAAAAGGAGATGGCGCAAAACAAATATATAAAAGAGAAAACAAATTCACTATATACACACATTACAATGCATTATATACAAATCACCAATACAATCTATACATTACATATATATACAAAAACGTGTACCCATAGATAGATCTCAATGGATGACCTATCACACAATATATACACTCCTAACTTCGAGTGATATAACTCTATAATGGAGATCCCAATCCGCCTGAGATGTAACTTCTCTCAACGCTCTTTTTTGCATAAGGCGCCTGAATATACAAACAAAGATAAACTTAGCAGGGACTCCTAATCACAAGGGTGTCGACGCTGTCGCGGTCGCGTTTCAGCCACTGGGGTCTTTATGGCTTCATCAGGACAAGGGTACTACAACAACATTAAATAAAGTGAAATTAATTACATTAAAACAAAGCCATATCTATTCTCTCACCCGTCTGTAGAAGTGCAGTGCCACTCGTGCCCAAAGGGAAATGGCTTAAAACCACATAGCTCCTCAAAAGAACAAATAATATTCAAATAGGACCCAAGTGAGCCTAGCGAGGAAGAAAAGAAGAGAGGAGACAAGGGGAAAGCACCACTACCAGAGGAACAACCAATTGTTCCATAAGAAATCCGAAACCAAACGGTTATCCAAAGTGACAATTCCACCAATAAATAAAGAGAGGTGAGGAAAAAAGTAAATTATGAGACCCAACCAAGAAGTACAATGTGGGGTGGACTACAAAACCCCACACCCTGAGGTATAAATACCTGAAAACAAAAATACGCGCTCATCCAAGTGGTGGTCACCCAGGGAGACAAGGGTGACATAGATCCACTGGGCACCAGCGCCCATAGAGCACTAAACACAAAATATAATAAAGTGATAATCTTAATCTATCGTCGCTATACACCGGTGGACAAATCAAATGTCAAAAGAATATACAAAAAAACAAGCGAGTACCTTAACGGGACAAGCCGATGTCCCACAAGCAGATATCCGGCTTCAGTAAAGGTAATAGGCAAATCCGAAACCAAGATCGAGGCTACTACACTCGTTCCTGGAAAGGGAACAAAGTAATCATGAAAAACCTTGTTTTCTCTGCAGTGCCGTAAGGGTTTTTGCAAAAAAGCAGCGTAGCTCACGTAAAGAAAAAACAGACTTTAATACTTACAAAAAACACAGGCGGCCAACGTAAGTCAATGGTCCATCCACATTAGGAAACCGGGGAAGTACTTCCGCGTCTACATGGGCGACTCACAATCGCCATTATGAGGGAAGCGTTCTAAGACATCGCGCAGGCGCATCTACAGCGTTCTAGACATCGAGAGGGGACTACCCCGCTCCAAGGACGTGCAACAAAAATAAACAATGGACTATCTTTTTTTTAAATTAATTTATTTTTTTTGTTTTAACCAGTGGAAACAGTAAGTGGTACATTGTCACTCGCCTACATCCCTTCTCGGGCCGGCTGCATTGTCTGTCATCGTCAGATCAGGAATCATGTTCAGTGGTAACAGAGGTAAAATAGTAACTTTCATTCACAGAATAATAAATGACCAGTAACTGTATCAATGCGTGTCTGTACTATATTACATATTGCATACAAACAAGAAAAAGAGAAACTTGCCCATCATTTAGTTCCCCCCCATTAGTCCAAACTTCCCCCCCCCCCTGTCACACTCCCCCCCCCAACTGGCCCAAACTAGATGCGCCCATCAATTCCTAAGTCCTACTGTGATGTGTACTCTGGACTCTGTGTATGCGCTGATTGATCTGGAGTCTCGTTGGTGCATACCCGCCTTGCCTTGCCCCCCTTCTCTACGTTGTGTGCGTCGCTATTCGTGTCAAGTAACGTGTCTCCCGCCCAGAGCCCACCAATGCCGGAATAAAGGGAGTAGTGTGAAGTCCCTCCCCCGCTGCTCTTATCTATTGCTGTGTGTCAGCCCTCGGCCCCTCTCGTCCCTCCTGTGAAGGTATCGGTGTGTCGCTCTCCGCATCTCTTGCTATTAAATAAGCCTGGTACAAGCCCCAGAAATTCTTAGGGCGACTTCTAGGAGGGAGCAGTTCTCCGAAGGCCTCCGATTGCGTATTGCAGTAAAGCATCTCCCTGGACCATCTCTTCAGGGCTGGCGGAGGCCCTCGCATCCAGCAGGTCGCTACAACTTTACGTGCCACCAAGAGACCCATATCAACGAGCCTGCGCAACGGAGCAGGGACCGACCTAGAGTAACCCAGCAAAGCCAGAGCCGGATCGGGCGGAAGCTCCACCTCAATCATAGTGCTCATTTCGCTAAAAACCGCCTTCCAGAATTTTTGTATTCCCGGACACTCCCATGCCATATGCATGAAACCGGCAATCGACGCGTGACATCTCTCACACTCCGCTGATTGCCTCAGACCGTATTTGTGAAGCCTTTCCGGGGTATAGTACACCCGTTGCAGATATTTAAAATGGATCAGCCGGTGCCTGGCATTCAGGGACACTCTCCTAGTGCTGGTACAGCAGTAGGTCCACATGGCGTCGTCTATTTGTACGCCCAGATCCGTCTGCCATGCCAATCTCGCCCTGGTGTAGTTTACTTGGGAGTGTTGGTGTCCAATTTTATACAAATTAGTAATTAACTTATGTTGGGATTTTGTTTTTATCACGTAGGTGAACTCCGGTATCTCTGGGGGCTCCACTAGGTCCGGGCCAAGCAGTTCCAGAAAGGCTCCACGTACTCTATGGTATTGAAATTTTTCTAAAAGCGTATGGCGCTCTCTGCCCTGTGAGGCTTGTCCCCAGGTCTTGACTATACCAGCCTCAAATAAATCTCCCATAGTTTTAATACCAAGATTGTGCAGGGCCCTGGCTACCCCAGTTTCCACAATCGTGGGGAGCCATCTCGCCCATTCGATCGGCATCAGCGGGGAATACAGTAGCTCGCAGGCCTGTGGGCGTAGTATCGAGTGCCAAGCGTGGTTGGTGGCCATAACGGAGTCGAGTGTTCCCACCCTGCGGTCCATGGGGTCACATACCGTAGCGGGTAAAGGAACGGGGGCTGCAAAGAGGCGCTCCATTATCACATGCGGGGTGTCTGGTTGTCCGTGGATCCAGGTGTGTAAGTGCGTGGCTTGTGCAATTCGGTAGTACCTTTCAAAGTTAGGCGCTCCCAACCCTCCCTGCTCATACGGGAGCATCAGGACCTCCCACTTCACCCTAGGCTGTCCACCACCCCATGCCAATCGAATGAGAAGCTGCGTGAGAGTACGGAAAAAGGATTTCGGCAGTACTATGGGGAGGTTAAAGAATAAGAAAAGGAAACGGGGAAGTACCACCATTTTGATGATAGCAATGCGGCCTATAAGGGAAAGTGGTAGTTTACACCACCCTTCCACATCGTCAGCCAGCCTGCTGCAGGCCACGCCATAGTTTTCGCGGGCTAAGATGTCCGGGTCCGTGTGTATCTGAATGCCGAGGTATCTGACTGGGTCTGTGGACCACACTAGAGGGTATACTCCATGTCAAAACGGTCCGTGCTTCCCGTTAACGGGAACGCCACCGACTTCGTCCAATTCACACGAAGTCCGGAAAGTGCCCCAACGCGCACAACCTCCCGTAAGACCGCAGATAAGTTATTGACAGGGTCTCTGACGTAGAGCAACGTGTCATCAGCATACGTGGAAATCCCTATCTTGTATGTCGGAAAGCTGATAGCTCTGTGTCTGTGGTATTCTCTAAATGCACACGCCAAAGGTTCCGCAATCAGCGCATATAGTAGCGGCGAAAGGGGGCAGCCCTGCCTGGTTCCTCTACTAATCGGAAAGGGATCCGATACCGCGTCTCCCAGCCGTACCCTAGCCGTAGGACTGATAGAGTGCTCCCAACATTTGGACACAGGGTTCGCCCACTCCCAGCTTCCTCAACACCCTGAGCATGAAGGGCCACTCCACGGAGTCGAAAGCCTTCTCCATGTCTAAGAAGACCGCAATGGCTTGTGTGTCTTGGCGGGTGTGTTGAAGCGCGCCCAGTACCGTGCGAATGTTATAGTTCAGGTTGCGTTCGGGGATAAAACCGGCTTGCTCTGTCGCCACCAAGCCCGGGGCCACCAGTGCCAAGCGTGTCGCTAACACTTTGGCGAAAATTTTGGCGTTGACATTGATCATCGACAATGGCCTATACGACCCGCACTGCTCAGGGGGCTTCCCTGGTTTAAGGATCGTGACTATAATAGCCTCGCGCATAGACGGGGGCATCGACCCCGTCTCACATATTTTGTCAAATAAAGTGGAGAGATGGGGTATCAGCATTTCTTTGAAGGCTTTGTAAAAGCCCACCGTCAATCCGTCCGCCCCGGGGGCGCTTCCCGATCTCATGCCTTCTAGAGCATCCGCAATTTCATCCTTTTGTATCGGGTCCATTAGGAATTCCCTTTGCCACTTTTCCAGAAAGTGCATCTTGATATAGCTCAGGTAACTCTATTTCGTCCTCAACATCAGTTAGTCTAGCAGAGTAAAGGCGCGAATAAAAGTCTTTGAATTCCGTGAGCATGTCGCCCTCGCCCCGCAGAATCTGACCCCCCTCAGTATGAAGTTCCTTGAGCGGGGAGACCCGCCTGCTGCCCTTCACAATTTTAGCCAGCAGAGAGCTCGGACGCTCCCCCTCGCCATAGATTCGCGCTGAGGCATATTTACCAAGGTGGCGCACCTCCCTGTCTGCTTCATCGTTAAATTCCTCGAGTAGTTCTTGCATTCGAGTCATGTCGGCCCTGGCATCGCTCGCTTGGTGTGCGCGCTCCAGCTCCGCTATACTCTGCTCTAAGCAAGTTATTCTCTGCCGTATAGCCTTAAGTACACTAGAGTGTTTGGCCATCACCTGACCCCTTACAAACACCTTAAAAGTCTCCCATACCGTGGAAAAATTTTCGACCGACCCAATGTTAGTGCCAAAAAATGAGTCCATCTCTTCGGCCAGCTCTGCCCGGAAAGTCTCATCAAGCAGTGAGTATGGAGGGAACCGCCAGGTAAAGGGGGGTATTCTCCTCTCTGGGGTGTCAATCACCAGCAGAACAGGAGAATGGTCGGATAGCGTACGAGGCAGTACCTCACATCTCCGTACGTGTTTCATTATGACTCGTGACGCCAACCAATAGTCTATTCTTGTATGTATGTTGTGGAAAGACGAGTAGTGCGTGAAGCCCCCTGTGTCCGGATATTTGTCCCTCCAAACATCAACCAAATCTAATGTGATCATTTCCGCTTGTAGCTGTTGTGCCGCTGCCGCCGGGCGTCGTGGAGGCCCCGCCGACCTGTCTACCTCCGGGTTAAACACCAAGTTGAGGTCGCCCCCCCATAACATCTTGTAATCTGCATATGGGGCACACGATCTGGCCAACGCATTGTAGAATGCGGGGGTGTCATAGTTCGGACCGTATACATTAACTACTATAAAGTCATGACCTTTCCCCACACACCTCGAGATAACAAATCTACCATCCGGGTCTGCTCTCAAAAGCGTAAGCTGCAGTCTGGATTTGGGGTTGACCCAAGTGAGTACCCCCCTTAAGTGCGAGGTGAACCCTGCCTGCGCGGTACATCCCGCCAGCCCTCTAGCAGTTAGCATTTTATTGGTTGGGACTAAGTGCGTTTCTTGAATGAGGGCCAGGTCAATGTGCTGTCTCTGTAGGTAGTTCAGCACCTTCCTGAGCTTACGATAATCATTAAGGCCCCTCACGTTCCATGTCAGGGCCCTGATGCATACCGTGTCACCATTCAAGCAGGGATTAGTCACTTCAGCCATAGACATTGCAATTTAATCAGTACAATGTGGAATACCCAAGCAGAAAGAGTTGCAGCATACAGGGAGGGTTCAAGAAGCAAAGCCAGTGTCTTCTCACTAGTGCACCAAAGGAAACACTGCGGGACCTCGCTGACATGGGCGAGCACGCACTATCAATCACACACTGAGCGTTCATCACCAAGTCGTCATTGTCGTCACCATCACACAGAGCAGTTCTGAGTACTTCAGTATGCAGCAGCATCTCCTCAAACAATCCCCATCCCCCAGCCCCCCTCCCACAGCAGACCTCCCCCAACTCGGCCCGACAGTATACCACACCCTCCCATCCCCCGAACTTCCCCATCCCAACCCCAACTTTACTCCAAGTAGCCCCTGTCGGGACCATAGTAGCCAAAGGCGCTAGGGCAGAGGTCGCCAAATTGGTCAGCTGTCGCAATTCCAACAGTTCTCTATGTAATCTGACCCCTGCACCTACATACCCATATTGTCTACCATTGCGTGTTATAAGCTCGGCAATTCTCAAAAAACTCTATGCATCCCTTTCCCGTGCAAAGTGGGTATATCTCACCATTCGATTTCCTCAGCTGCCCGCCCTACATCTTCCCCAGTACATGGATTGTTAAGAGCGCAAGGTTCCACCAAACATCCCAACAATCACTGTCGTCTCTCCCACGCCCCTTCAAAGGATTCTACTCGTAGAAATGGGATAAGCACGCTGCAGGAGGCCACATCATAGATTACTACACAACTACCTACAGTACATGCAAACAGTGCAGCAGGCAATATCCGGTAGTCAATCAATGGTAAGATCTCACCCAGTTGTCGCTGCGGCACTCTCATACGGGCTACTGTTCTGCAAGTGTGTCCATCCGCTCACAGTGTTCTGGAGTAGTGCGTCAACGAACCCCGCCCCACCCATGCACCGAGAATCAAGCCTCCCGCTCAATCCTGGTCATCTAGCAGTGCAGTGTCTTCGTGTTCTTCATTTTGGCTACGCGGACCAGTTCGTTGCTCCTTTGACCATGCCTTCAGGGTTTTCTGCAGCTCCCTCAGGTCTGTGAAGAAGTGGGACCGGCCTTGCTTATTTAAGCGGAGTTTAGCGGGATACAGCATCGCATAGTCCAGGCCCAGTTTTCGTAGCTGCTTTTGTATGGGGCAAAGTGACGTCTCTCCTCTTGTACCTTTGCAGTGAAGTCCGGATACAAAGATATGTCCATACCCTCGATCTGTAGTTTCCCCTTTTCTCTGGCCACACGCAACGCCGCGTCTCTGTCTCTGTAATTTAGAAGTTTGGCAATGATGGGCCTCGCTGTAGCCCCAGTTTTTGGCCTGGGTCCCAGGGTGCGGTGCGCCCTCTCCACAACAAACATCGGTGAGAAGGTTTCTTCGCCCAGTAGAGTGATCAAGAGTTTCTCAACAAATAGCTCCATTTTTACCAGTGTTGGTCGTCTCCGCCACTCCCGTTATTCGGATATTCGAGCGCCTGGAGCGCGCCTCCAAGTCCTCCGACTTGTCCTGGATGAGTAGCTTACTGAACTGCTTGCGGTCCTTGTCCCACTCCGTTTGTGCTTCTTCGACCTCCGTGATTCTCCTTTCCGACATGTCGAGGCGTTCCGCATGTCTATCAACCCTCTCTGACATGCGATCCATACGATAGGAGAGGGCGTCAATTTTGGTGCCGATTGATGTCATGCTATCTTGCAGCCCTTTCTCCATAACTGTCAGCATTTCTTTAATTTCTGAGCACATCCCGCTCTCAGGAGCCGTAGCTCGCGGTGATGTCCCTGCAGCCTGAGAGTCTGGGACCTTCGCACGCCTTTGATCGAATGGAAGCTTGGACTGAGTCTTGTCGCCCTTTCCCATGGTGTGTCCGCCAGTCATCCAGCTCAGGCAGTACGCGATGCAGAGGGCACTGCAGAGTCCGTCCACTCCTTGCCACCCCCAGTCCTAGGCACACTCTGAAACGCTGTAAGTCGCAATCCTCCGCGAGTTATGGCCTGTGTTCTCAGCAAAGGTCGTCAAGTGAGCCACTGCGCTCCGCTGTGTACTGCCCGCAGAATCCCTGCGCCAATGTCTATCCGGGTGCAGGGCCCCCGCCGCGCGATTCACTCTGCTCACGGGGGTGGCGAAGGCCTCCTGTCCTCAGTGAAACGATCGGATCGGGAGTACTGTGCCCGCGCTGCTAGGCCAACTATCCGTGCCAGTCTCGCTTGCAGGCTCTCCTGGCGTCTGTGCAAACTCCTACGCACGAGGATTGCTGTGATGGCGTCCCCAATATGAGGCAGGGGGGGACCAGGGTCCATCGCGCAATGGGTACTGTGTATGCAGACGTACCTCCGTTGCCCCCGTGCACCACTCACCTCGCGTTTCAAGTCTATGTGGTGCCTAGAGTGTAGTCCAGCCGTCCCCCACTAGCCTGTGGTGGACGGACTCCACAGCGCCAAGCCTCGGGGACGGAGCTCACACAGTCCCTCCACACTCCTCACCTTACTTCAGCACACTCTCCGTGAAGGTGCCCCCTGTGCCATGTCTCCGTGAAAAAATCCCCCGCCTCAGCGAGTGCGCAGGTGGCGTCCAGAGCGCTAGCCCGCACTCGCAGTCACGTGTGTCGCCTCGCCTCCCAGAAGAGGCCGGGGATCAGGCCTAGCACGTGGTGCAAGCGCTCGAGTCTTCAGCGCCTATGCGCCGTCTGCATGCCAGGCTTGTAGGGCTCCCGCCCCAGTCGGGACAATGCTGTGGTGGGGGCTCCAACGTCGGGCCCCGCCGACGAATGTTCTGTGTGGTCCGGCGTGTCTCCTGTGGAGCCCGGGGCTCCGTGCTCGTCCCAGGTACACTCCGCCCTTGGAAGCCTAAGCAGGCCGCAGCTCCCGTCCGCCGCCTAAAATACCAGTACCAGGGTGGGGACGCTTCTCCGGGCCTGCAACGCTGTCGGGTCCAATCACAAGGAGCTGGGAATGTGCTGTGAGTCGCCGACCCGGCCGATCCGCTGCGCCGCGGGAGGCGGCCAAATTTTGCGCCGCACGCACAGCGACGTACGGCAGGCACCCCTCAAAGCAAGACCGGGGATTGAGGCCTAGTCCGCCGCCATGCGAGTACCTCAATGGTTAGCTGGCGTGGCGCTCCCCAGGGGCCCGAACGTCTGACCAGAGGCGCCGATCACCACTCCTAAGCAGGTCCCACCACAGGGTAGTCAAGGCACATCAATGGAAGGATTTAATAGCAGGATAATGTGGGTATCGGTGAGGAGCTCAGCGCTCACGCGTCCACCATCGACGCTGGCAAGCTCCGCCCCCCCAAACAATGGACTATCAAATCTTTATCGAGTCCCTTACTGAAAAGAAGAAAAACACTAAAGAAACGAAGCGTACCTGTGGCAGCAACTGGGGCCACAAAAAGGGAAGGGGAAATCACCTACTGTAATCTAAGTACAGCAGAATTTGAAATGCATCTAAAACTAAAACCACGTGAAACAAAACACAAAAACAGGAAAATCACAAAATAATGTGAGTAAACCTACCCATCACCAAGACATGGGCCGAGGATCTATTGCACTGCACAACCACACAGGGATTTACAATCTAAGAACATCCACAAGCATCAAAGTCTTGTAAACACATCTCTCCCACCCAATAACCACAATAATGAAAAGCAGTCAAGAGGACTTTTTAAACTAAGCTCGCAACATACATCTATGATCAGCAGGAAATCCTATGGCTTCAAATAACATGTCCAGGGAGAGCCCTCCCTGGGTACGTTTTATAGAGGGGGCATTCAGAAGAAAATCAACCACATATGTTAAATTAGTGCCCACAGCTCGTCTCGGTCATTGAGTCCGTTTGTAGAAGTATGATATCTATCAATTAATCTGGCCTCAGTTCTGTTTAATTTCTGTTCTTATTCACATCTGTTTGCGGCCGTGATCACTACTAGGACTGACCACATCATGTCTTCTTCACTATGTCCTGCATCAGAGTAAT
Organism: Lissotriton helveticus; assembly: GCF_964261635.1. Taxonomy (NCBI): domain Eukaryota; kingdom Metazoa; phylum Chordata; class Amphibia; order Caudata; family Salamandridae; genus Lissotriton; species Lissotriton helveticus. Next base: position 951,417,435 of record NC_136061.1, read on the forward strand.
GTTGTACCAATGGAGCCCCACTGGTTTTGCACCTAATGCGCGATTTGTGCTGTCCAATCCGCATTTTAACAGGTTGGGTCGTCTGGCCTATATAGGCCAGGTTGCAGGGACAGGTGACTATATATACAACATTTTTAGTGTTGCAATTAGAAAATGAACGCATAGTATGCATCTGACCATTGATCGCAACCTCCTTCAAATTTTTAGTGTTGGGACACACTGTACAATTCATACATCGGTAGTGTCCGATCACTGCTGGTAGGCCTAATAAATTCCTGGTATCTTTCCGGATGGGTAATTCTCTACTTGCTCTCACTAAATGTTGTTTTATATTTTTCCCTTTCCGAAAAGCAAAAAGTGGTTTAGGGATGTTGAGGTGTTCAATCAACCTCCAGTTCTTCAGGATAATTTGCTTGACCTTATTGGCTTTGGATTTAAAGGTTAACACACAAGTCATCTCACTTTTTTCATTTTTTTCTTTTGGGGTCAATAGGCTTTCTCGCAGCGAGTACCAAGCTCTTTTAAGTGCAGCTTTCACTAATTTCCTTGGGTACCCACGGGCACACAGTTTGTTTAACAAAATTTCTGCATTGTCGAAGTAGTCTTGTTTATTCGAACAATTGCGACGTACGCGTAAAAACTGCCCAAATGGCAAGTTTTCTTTGAGACTTCTGGGGTGGCCGCTGGTAAATTCTAGAAGAGTATTACGATCAGTCGGCTTAGTGAATAGGTTCATCTCTAGGTGGCCATTGTTATTAAAAATCCACACATCTAAAAAGTTGATTTTCTCGTTACTGAAATTAATTGTAAATTTGAGATCAGGCGTACATGTATTAATCCAACTATGAAAAAGCTCAAGTTCTTCTCTGCTCCCTGTCCAGATTAGGAATATGTCGTCAATGAAACGAACCCATCTCGACCAACAATGCCGAAATGGGTTCGCCTCACCAAGGACATATCTCCCTTCGAATTGATCCATCACGAGATTAGCTATCTCTGGGGCGAAGCAACACCCCGTCGCTATCCCCTTAAGTTGTAAATACAGATCCCCTTTGAAAGAAAAAAAGCTGTTCTTTAAACAAATTTTGGCCAAATCAAGAATGAATTTGGTGGGCACCTGGTGGGGACTGCTTCTTTGATCTAATACCAACTCCATCACCATGAGAGCTTCATCTTGCGGTATATTAGTGTAGAGACTTTCGATGTCGAAGGAGACCAACAACTGCCGGTCTCCATCGAACATCGAGCTCTCCACCTTATGGATAAAATCCATCGTGTCCCTGATGTATGCTTTGGTCATGACAACAAATGGCTTAAGAAAGGTATCAATATATTTTGCCAAGGGTTCAAGCATTGACCCACATGCCGCAATAATCGGGCGTCCTGGGGGTCTGCCCATAGACTAAGGGCGTTATTTAGGGTTCGGAGGGCAGGATACCATGTCACAAAAGTGACAGATGTCCCGTCTGCCATATTATGAATGCATTGTAACCTACGGGGCTTGTCACATGGAGGATGGGATATTTCCCACGTTTTGACGGAGTATCTCGTCCTTCAAACTCTAAATGAAGGCCCCAATGCATGTTGGGGCCTTCCTGAGGACACCAAGGCCATCACCTGCAGGGAAGTGAAACAAGTCAACATATTCTCTGTTCTGCTGAGTAGAAGTGCATGTATGTATCTAGCGAATTGTATCACGGGTAAGCCCAAAGAACAAGTCAGAACAATGTTGCACATGCAGCAGTGCACAGCCCAGTGGAAAAGTCACTGGAAGACACCGCTAGGAAACCAGGCAAAATCAAGTTTTCAAACTGTAACTTTGGGACTACTGAAGAGATATTTATGGTAGAGCTATGCCGTTTTATGCCTTCCCTTTCAAGTTCTAGTTTTTTTTCATCTAGTGATCTCTGACCCACAGCATCGGAGTACAAATTCTAATGTTCCACCGTTAAAGTTGTGCAATGTCTCGTTAAGAAACAGCTAAAGTGCTCCTTTTCATCTCCCTATTAATTAAACGCCATGATGTGTAATGTATTTTATGATGTGCGGAGAAAATGAACTCTCTGCTTGTAATCACTGGATACAAAGATGTGTGCGTGGTAGAGTTTTGAATCTGGTTTGTTTTGACATCCTCGCCCCCAAAAAGCTTTGTCTGGCCAACTACAGCAAAAACCCGTTTTCAACAAAGCAATTCCAGGAAAAGCCTACAATTCTGACTTCATCCCAGGTTTTCTCCTCCCCATATTCCCAAAAAAGAGCACCACAGCTGACTGGAGTTTGTCTGGTCCCCAACGTCCTCTAAAACCTAATGTAAACTGTACTTGCAGTAAGAGACAAAGCTTATGAGTGCTCATTTCTGAGGGATACGTCTGCCTGCAGAATCCTCAAATCTTAAATAGCCCCTGGTTCCAAAATGCATCTGTAAACTTCCCATTGCTCTCCTACGCCGGTATGGGGTGATGGCTGCACCTTTACACCCACCAGAGACGTAGCAGCATGACGTCACCAAAGGTCAGTTCCCTTTTTCTTCTGGACAAGGAGCTGGAGCTTTTGTTAATGATTTTTTCATATTTCTAGCAAGTTTTTCAGCTGAATTTTTAAAAACATATTTGCAGTGCATAAGAGTTTTCACCACCAAAGAAATCAGACTTTAAACCCTGTTAGACTTGTAATGGATGTCCATTTCACACCCACTGGCAAGTCTCTCTGTGGTTCTGGGGTGCAAAGCACGACTCAAGGTCACGTGATAAATGTGGCTTCATACACCACACAGCAATTAAAGAATGCAGGGCTCGAGTCGAGGGTAGACACCATCTACCCACTATTTTCAGAGTGTAGGCGCTGTCTACCCTGCTGCAGAGCTGGACACTTTCAGCGGTGTACCACCTTCCTTTCCTACTTCTCCCGAAATTCACAGAAATATGCTGAACTCGTCCCGGTATAATTTTCTGACACCGGGATACTTTTAGCAGCGCCTGCAGGTTGTCTGCTTTTGTTCCAAGCAGCAACGTGCCGGATTGGAAGGGGCTTATCAGATTCCAGCTTTGCCCATTACAAAAGCCAGAGTTAAGGGGCCATTAGGCCTCTTTTTGTTGGAGCATCCTGGCTGAGAGCAATTTGTAGCCTCACAGCTAGATGCAATGAAGGGGAAACAAAGGCTCACATCTTATCACTTCATAGGTACTTGAGAGAAATGCTTTCGACTTTGTTCAGTCCCTGTATACAAGAGATATGCATGCACTGTAAGAAAGTCAGATGTGTTGATCGCCCCAGCATTTACACACAACAATTTAAATACCACTATTTTGATTTATTTCTTTTATTGAGCTTTAGCCCGCTACTCATCCCCATGCAGGGTGTAAGTGTTTTACATCACACTTACAGATCATTCATTGACAATAAATCATGTGTGTACATCAGTATAAAGGATGTATTACATAGGACAGTGAAAGTTACAAGGTGTAGGCGCCGCATGTCCTTCATACCTCACTGTGCTATATTAGAAGAATGCAATATATGAACTGTGAATAACAAAAGAATCTGTTTTAAAAGCAGTAACCCACTTACCTATCTACATAAAATAAAAATCTGTTATCTGTGTGTTACGTGATGTGCTTTGCAGGAGATGTATTAACCTTCTATCTATACTACTTTTATTCCAAACTAGTACTGGGCAAAATACAGATCTCTCCAGCGAGCAATTTATCCTCGTATTATTACCATTATTATTATTCCCTGAGATTGAGCTGACACACAAAGATCACTGTAGCAAGTGCCTTAACCCCATAGGATATTTTAAATTACAGAGCTTGCAACCAACTAAGCAGAACAGATTTACTACTACATTTCTCCTTGTTGCCAATTTCTTTGTGACAGGGTAAAAAAACCAAATGTATATATAAATTGAGGGCCAGATTTTACATCAGGGTTGCATCTATATTTTGGCACAACCCCAATGCAAAATCTAATTTGTTAAATATTGTAATGCTCTCAAATGTGCTCATAATAGACCTGCTAGACATATGTGAGGTCTTAAGATCTGATGTCACTTCCTGTAAGGTCATGGTCTGTGATTCCACTTTGTGAGGCCACATAAAATGTCACACACCATGATGGTACATGTGGTGATGTAGTTAACTCACCAAGTTAGGCAGAATGGTTTTGGCATCACTGCACATGACATCACTGAGTGTGACATCACCGGAATTGCCTGTGATGTCGCGCTCCATGATGTCCTGTGCAGTGATGCCACACACATTCTGCCTAACTTGGTGAGTAACCCTTTTTTTTTTTTTTTTTTTTTTTTAGAGCTTGAGCCCTCAAAGAATGTAAAACCGAACAGGTTATGACCTTCACCCGCAACAAGCATCAGGCTCGATGCTGGCCACGGTCTTCCTTGGAGTCACGTTTCTCTCCCTTATTCAAATCGTCCAAAGAAAGAGAACATGACAACCAGTTGTCTAGTGCAGATCAAAGTTGTGGGGTAGTTCGCCTTGATGCACTCTGCCTGCTGCTGCTGGAGCTCATGGAACCTGCTCTGATTGTGCCACCTGCTCTGGCACCCTCCAAGTATCTTGTCCGGGTTCTTCACTGTCGTTCTCATACACGGTGCCGGCGCTGATACTGGTTTCACCGGAGTTTCTGACACTGGGAGCGACGTAGCTCAGATCCACAGTGTCATGATGGCACTATTCAGGAAGGCTACAATTCCCTTTGGCTCTCATAAACACCAAAGCACACCAAAGAAAAGTAATTATAAGGTTTCTTGATCAAGTCCGGATTGTCTGCTTAAGGTCCAAATTATTTAGTCCAATCTCATATGTGCTATCTGAACATATAGTCCACAAAAAAATGGCCCGCATCCAGAGAAAGTGTTCAGTTATCACTTTTTTTAATTCCATACACAAACTGCAGCCGACTCCCGTTTCACCCAGCAGGGCTTCCTCAAGGCTGCAAAATCACATATAAAAGACATAATTGTAACAGTCCATTTTGATACAATTAAAATACAGTACAAACATTAAAATCATTATCCTACTGGATCATGTCACCATACCTTCCTTTCATCCTACCCATTCCAGAGTCTCTTGAGGTGTATGCTTCATCCTGTTTGAGACAAACCCAGGTGCGCTACTGACATCACCACCTGAAAGGGAGTCCAGAAATTTGGAGGAGATCAGTAAGTGCTACCTGCATGCTCCCTAGATATGCGCTAACTTTTGGGAGGTGGAGAATCTGCTGGTTCCTAGTCTCCTGGACCACCTTAAGGAAGTGGTGCAAGACAGTCATAATGCCTATGACAAAATATGACTAATTTTATTCTGTCGCCCAGGCCCTGAGTTTCTCCATAGCTTTGAAGAGGTATGCCTGGACTTTGGTTTCCAGAGATGTGCAGGTGGGCCTCATGACATGTTTTTCGGTTATGCTTGCCTATTCTGGAACAATCCCTGACCTATAAACAGTTCTGGAAATCTGGTGCTTTTTATCAGCAGTGCACGCCCTCCAGTCCAATCCAATATCCAAACAAGCTGCTTCACCAATACATAGGCAAAGGGCCCAGCAGCCCCCCCCTACCCCCTTCCTTCCTGGCATCACCTGGAAAGCAGTTATAGCTTCCTTGTAAATGAGCATTAGCAGCCGGTTGAAGGTCAGGTATCCTCCTCTCTTCAAGCATTGGAGGCCATAACTTCAAACCAGTGACTCCCCAGTTTGCCTCTTCTAAGTCCCTTCTTATCAGACCCTTCAAGCAAAGGACCTCCTTCGGACTCTGTAGCAGGAGGTGGCAGTTCTGCCAAAGAAAGGAACAGTGGAGTTTGTCCACGGAGTTGCTGCTCTCAGTACCTCCTGGTTCCCAAGGAGGATAGCGGTCTTCATTCGATCCTAGAGCACGACTGTTTTTAGTGCACATGAAAAAGTTGTTAAAACTATTTCTGGCCAAAATTCTTCTGACACTGGTAGTGGAAGACTGTATGGTACCCCTCAAACTGCAGCTCGGGAATTTCCACCTACTGATCTGCAGTTGCACATGAGATACCTGCATTTGAAGGTAGGATTCATATACTACCAGTTCACTGTCTCCCACTTGAGTAACATCAGCACATTGGGTCTTCACAAATATGTTTGCTGCTGTAGTGCTTCTGAGAAGATCAGGAATTTGTGTTATCATGCTTAGCCTTAGTTCTCCAGAGAAGCTGCTACTTCTCATTAGCCTGCTTGAACTGCAGGGTATTCACCAGACCCTGAAATCCTTCTTCACACCCCTTTATGGGCAGCCTGTCTACGTCTTGATGAACAATACGAACGTGACACCAGTGCTAAGTTTGCAGAAGAATAAGTGCTGGTGCCCGGATGTTTTACTCAGAAACCCTGCTGCTGGCACTGGCACACTGAATACCAAGCCTTTGTAGGCTGCGTAATCTGGAATCCACCTCAACTACCAGGCACTCCCTGTCCCTTTGTCATACTTGTAGGCTCTGTCCATTTGTGATTGTTTTTCTATTTTTCTCTTTCTTTCCCCTTTGTGTGTTTTCCCTCTCTTGCTCTTGGGAATTATACTATGAGGGAAAATAAGTGCTGTTCCCAAAATCAAGTGAGGGTAGGCCCCTCCGGCAACTACTGGCTCAAATTAAGCACCGGTGACATGGTAATTCGGCAAGCAGGGAGGATTAGGACCACGCCTTTTCTGTTGAGAAGCGCCGTGGATCTGGCCTTAGGTTCACATGCACAGTCTTTGGCTGATCAAGAATTATCTGCCAGGCACTCACAAAACAATAGCTGAGAGTGTGAATCTGTATCATCTTGCTGACCACGAGTGGCATGACCACTCCTCTGCTGAGTCTTTTTTTGCCACTCATAAGAACGCATGCTGCTCTCAGATCTGTGCCGTCCAATATCTGCTGTAAGGACCCTTAGGGGACTTATTCCAGATCGGGTGGAGTTTCCACTTCATTATGTGTGTCCTCCTATACTTGTGATGCCTCTGCTTCCGAGAAGGATATTCCAGGACTGGGCATCGGCCACTTGGATCAAGAAAGGTGTAGTACACAAAACATCTGAGACACACTTTTTTCCACGCCCGATTGGTTAAGGAGGGGGATGGTATGCACACTTAAGACACCCACTATGCCTCCCAGTCAGTCTACCTCTCAGACCGGATCTCATCTCACAGTCAGTGTGTCAGGCTATGTACTCCAACATCCGCAGCCTCTACTTTCATGTCTAGAGATAGAGCCGGAACACTTGTGCTCCTTCTACCCGCCATTGGAAGTGGTTGAGGTCATAATGTCTGCTCTTTCCTCCTCCACAGAATCTCTGTACTTAGGAAGGTGGAACAGTTTTGTCACGTGGTGTGCAGAACTTCAGGTGGAGCCATGGGAGGCGCATCTTTCTGATGAACTATGCTTTTCCCTCTCAGTAACCTTCCAGGTTGGTGCTGGGTAGGGCCATGGGCTACATTGCTGACCTTTCTAAATGTATTTGCCTCCCAAACCAGCCTTCTTTATTCAAGTCTCTCATTATCAGATTTCTACAGGGACTGCCACATGTTTGCTCCTACATCTTTTGTTATTTCAGAGTGGGATTGGAATTTGGGCTTGACATTTTTCATGGGTGCTCCATTGGAAACCCTATACAGTTCATAGTGGTTTGCTGACCTCTAAAACTGTTTTTCTTGTGGCCATTACTTCGGCAAAGCATTTCAGTAAACTGCAAGCTGTGCATTTGCATGCCTTTTACATGCTTGTACTCAGAAAAACTTTTCCTGAGGACTAAGGCGTCTTTCCTGTCCAATGTGGTGACCCTTTCCATCTTGGTCAGTCAGTCAATCTTCCTTATACCCTTGACCATATTTCACAAAGGAGGAGGAGGAGAGACTACACCTGCTGGACCACCAAAGAGCAGTCCAATATTGACCACATGAAGCAGATCAAGTCTGATGAGCAGCTTTGTAATGGGGATGTGGCCAACAAGAAGGGCAATTCAGGACAGAAGAGCACGTTGTCATGGTGAATCATTTTGTCCAACAAAATGTGTTATGTCTGGCAAAGAGGAAGCACCTGACTGAGTCCGAGCCCCTTGCATCAAGTCGAATTCTTCAACATGTGTGCTTTCATCGGTGTCCCTGAGGCTGAAGTCTCGGGTGGAGACATGGGCCGCTCTTCATATTTATGCTAAATACTATTGCTTGGACTCTGAAGTGAAAAGGGGGGGGGGCTATTTCCCAAGTTATGTGCACCAGGATGTCTTTGTCTGGCCATTACTTCAGATATGCTTACCAGATGGAGGTATTACTTTGGTATCTATCCAACTGATGAGGAATCTGCAGGTAGAGGGGTCCAGCAAAAAGAGAAAGATACTTACCTTCGGTATTCCTCACCGCTCTGTCACCACCCCCTTCTGAATGATGGTCGCGGCTACTGATTTAAAAGGTTTCAAACCAGTTGTTGGTCTACACTGTCACAATTGATTTATTGTTTCCTCATCCACTTCTAAAGGCATGGACAAATGGTTTTACAACAGATGTTGGTGTGCCAGGGTGGGCATTATTGGACTCCAGTGATGTCATGTGGGTGCAGTTTTCAGTACCGGCTGGAGGAGCCCCCTAACCGCTTAGGAGTGCTATGAAAACTATCCAGAACCAGCCTGGCACCTGGGGTTACTCAACAGATGAGGAATCTTCAGGTTGATAGGGTGGGCACAAGAGAGATCCTGATTTAAGGTAAGTGGCTTATTCTTCTCTGCCAAACTTGAGTACCTCAGGATATGAAAGTTGAATGAGCCATCTCTGTGAAGCTTTGCTTGATGGACTGGTTGCCTGTTAGCTGAAAAGCAACCTCAAAGTCAAAGGTACATTCAGCATGAAGAGCCAGTCAAGAAGCAATGACTGCTTGTTTGAATTCTTTTTGTCCGAGAGATTGATGGAAATGAAGCGGTTACAAAACAGTACCAGGAGCCCAAGAACATTTTGATGCAACTAGAGTATAAGTGAATAGCCCTTACCAGTTAGCCCTGCACCAATGTAATATTGCCGTATGTACTTAAGGTTTGGACCTTTGTGTTCGGTATTAACAGGTTTGTTTCTTAACTGTGTTATTAAAAACCTGTTGCTTTTCAAAGAAATACATCGGGTTGGATATTGTTTTATTAATTGTGACAACTATGGTGTATCATTGTATTTGAGTCAAACTCTATATAACTCCTGGTTAAGCCGTGACTGCTGGACCATAGCCAACGGTGGACAGTTAAGGAAACCATAATATTCAGAAACCTGGAACAGTGAGGAGAAATAGTTTGAAAATATGATCTTGCCCAGCACTCCCCTATTTGCTGCAGGACCTGGAGAAAAGGACTGATTGACTGAAAGAGGAAACCAAAAGTGTCCATGCAAACCAAAGTTCAACTGATATTCACTCTCTCAGAGGAAATATTCCAGACCATATTAACGCTTTAAGCATTCATGGTGTTACCTGATTGGATACAGACAGGGTAGCATGTATGGTTTTAACTACTGCTACCACTTGAAACATTACAACCATTAACACATGCGTTGATTCAGATCACATTGGTACAGAGTCAGTTCCTGCCGACTTCAAAAGAATCTAGTCTGCCTGTCTTTACTCCGTTTGGACAACATGAAGTTTTGATCCTTCTCAGTCTGTTGGTGAGCAACGACACATTACTCCTGGACTTGCTGGGACAATTTTATCTGCATTTGAGTCTCCTCTATTAACTTATTCTGATCTGAAAAGTGACAATAAATTAGAATTGGCAACCTCCCCTCACCCCCACCAGTCGTCACCTGTGGCACTATTGCTACAATTAATGGTCATTTGTAAACAACCCTTGTTGTGGTTACTTTGAAGCCAATCAGTCTGCCTAAAGCATGTTTTGCTATTGCAAGGTGAGCTAGTTGCACTTGAACTGGGGCAATATTGAGATCATAGGGGCCAGTGCCCTTCAAATCTCAGCACAAGTACCATGCCGGAATGGAAGATAACATCTTAATGCCCTTTTTACGTTTCGCCTGTCGAAAGCAGCTTTTCGCGCAGGCGAAATCTTATGTCTACAGTATGTGTGTGTTGTCCTGCCCCTCTGTTCCATTGGCTAGCTCCATAAATGGAGGCTAGCCATTGGAACAGAGAACTGTCTGTCATTTCCCGAGGCGATTGGTGGGCGTTCCGCCGATTTTTTTTCCCTTTCCGCCCCTTTGAAAACGTCATGCGGCGGTGGGTAATTTTTTTTTTTCTCGGCAATGCGGCCGCCATTTTTTCGTGGGGCTGAGCGGATGCTCGAGATGTTCCCTTCTCCCCAGGAAACGCGGTGAGTCTGCACCCCCCCTCGCGCTTTGTTCCCGCCCCCCGCACCCCCCCGGAAAGGAGGGATGCTGAATCTCACAGGGGGGCACCAGCACCAGCACAGCGCCTGGAAGGCCCTCTCGAACCCCACGTCCACGCCAGGATCATGTGCACACGGAGCCCGACCGCGGGGGCCATGTGACGCCCCGGATTGCTGTGCAGCCACTTTTATTTTCTTTGCAACATTGCTTCTTCCCCTGGGTGCCCCCCTGTGGCCCCATGATGAACCCTGCGCCCTTCTGGACTCCCAGCCGCGGGGGCACCCGGACCGCCTGCCTCCTGCTGTCCGCCGAGGCCCGGCCGCAGGCCGCCCTGCCGCTCCTGCTCTGCCGCCTCTTCCGATGGCCCGACCTCAGGCATTCCTGCGAGCTGAAGCGGCTCAGCGGCTGCGAGAGCCACGGCAAGGCTGAGCCCGAGCTGGTGTGCTGCAACCCGCACCACCTCAGCCGGCTCTGCGAGCTAGGTAAGGAAGGGGCTGCGCCGCCTGCACACTCGCCTCCTGCACACTGCACACCTCAGCCGCCCCTGCACATCGCCAAAAGTCCTGCGAGCTAGGTGAGGCAGGGACTGCACCGCCTGCACACTACCACCTCAGCCGCCCCTGCACATTGCCACAAGTCCTGCGCGTGGCGTGTGCACCACTCTCCTCCTGCACACTAACACCAGCGGCGTGCACCACCTCAGCCGCCCCCTGTACACTCTGCACCATGCCACTAATCCTGCGAGCTAGGCGAGGGGCTGCGCGCGGCAGGTACATCACACTCTCCTCTTGCATAATGGGCACTTACCTTAGCGGCATACGCCGCCCCCCTGCAAATTGCCACAAGTCCTGCGAGCTCGGTAAGGTGCTGCGCCGCCTGCACACTCACCTCCTGCACACTGGGTACAAACACCAGCGGCGTGCACCACTCCAGCCGCCCCTGCACACACTACACCCCTGCACACACTACACCCCTGCCACAAATCGTGCAAACTAGGCATGGGGCTGCTCCGTCTGCACACAGGGCACTACCACCTTAGTTGTCCATTGCATACACTGCACATTGCCACTAGTCCTTCGACCTAGGTATGGGACAGCGCGCGGCGCATGCAACACACCCGGCTTCTGCACACTGGGTTTCTCTCAGCAGTTTCTCTCAGCTCTGTTCAGAGGGTGCAGCTGACTGTACATTCAGTACTGTGCCTGTTGTTGTGGGAGTATGTGTATGTTTGAATATGTGTGCCTCTGTGTTGTATACATGCTTAGCTCTGCTTGTGAAAAAGTGGGTCAGTGCCTGTGTGTTTGTGGTGTACTGTCTGTGTGTCAGTGCCTGCATACCTGCAAGGGTTTTTATATGTCTCTGTGTGTTTACATGCATATCAGTATTCACATGTTCATTTAATGTGATATTTATGTAACATGTTGTGTGTTCCTAGGATGGAATCAGATCGGACTCTACAACTAAGCACAAGTGAGTGCGTGTGCTAGGCTGGTGTGTCTTGCCTTCCTCTCTCTGGACTCTGCTTTTTTGTGAGGGCTGCTTCTCCTGGCGGGAAGCAAACCTCTTGGGTTCCCGTAATGCCCTGCTACAGAGAGAACGGCCTCACAAACGAGCGTCCAGCTATTACTGACCTCTGAGCAAGCGGCTCAGGTACATCCATATTGAGCGGGAACTGCAGAGGCCCAATAAAAATACCTTCTAAGGTGGAAGGAAATGAAAGTTCAGTCTTGTGTCCGGCAGATGCTGCTGTCCATCATGTTCACTAGTTCTACAACCCCCCCCCCCACACCACCCAATTAGCTGCTGCTATCAGGTGAGAGTGGTGAGGCAGTGGGGGCGGGGGGGGGTAATCCACATGTTGCTCTCATGCTGGTAAAACTATTACCCAGCGTTCGAACAGTGGCCGGTTTGGCCTTAGCAGGCTAAGTTTGCTCTCCAACAGGGACTGGGAGCCTGTGCCTACTGTTCTCCACCCCTGGCATAGCAGCTCGGGTTGGGGAGATGTCAGTGCGTATGTAAATTTGGTCATCCTAAGACAGTCGGACCAACACATAAATAAAAATGTTGTCATTTACAATGCCATTAGCTCAAACTTTTCAAAAGGGGAAACCATTGCATTGTAAATGCTTGTTAGTCCTTGGCTCCCCTTTTAACAGGTTACACCATAACGAAAAGAAAGCACAACCTTTCTGCATATAACGCTAGGCAGTATGTCTCCCTTTCTGATACACTGCAGCACATTTTCAGGGTCTCGCAGACCGTCCGAGTTAGACTACTGCAGCCGTCTACACAGGAGTGCAGAAGAACGAGATTCCTAAACTGCAAAGGATAATAATTTAAATTGCAAAACTATCCTAAACATGCACAATCAGCCTGGCTTTGAAAGATAAACACCAGTTCCCAGTGCAGCAACGAATCACGCTTAAAGTGCTTTTCCATGTCTACAGAGAACTTGCGGGAATAGAAGTAGAACAAATCCCTAAGAGACAGACAGGCATATCTGGTCGTCTAATCCACATTTAGCCACAAGAAGCACAGGCTTGAAATTAACTAACCCTCTGAACCAGCAACTCCAGAATACCCGGAGCTCACTACTAAGGGAGCAGCTCTGCCATATTTAAAGAGAACACTAACGATGCTTCTGTTGAAACCATTTTCAATACCCAGCTAATGGTCATTTGGACTAACACTCCTGTTCCAAAATACTCGTGACCCTCCTAATTGCTTTCTAGCCTGTAAAATCTGCTTAAGTCAAGTCCAGATAAGACAAACCACAAAGTTAGGATCTGAACTGGGCACTGTCCCACCGAATGTTCTTCGGTATGATATACCCCTCACTGCAAAATGCCAGTATTTATTAATTATATGTACAGAGATTTCTCTGAACATTCTTTAAATCAAAGCTTAATCTCAAGTGAAAGGAATGTCATTAGCATGTGTGTCATAGATTTTATGTCGTCTTATCTCCTGACCATGTCTTAGTGCATGGCATGTCCCTGTGAACACCCTTCATGTTGCCTTTATGTGTCTGTTTTGTGTGCTTTTGCAAAGTTGTGTGAATGGACAATGTAGCATCAAGCTCATGTATGTTTATGCATGTTAATTTTTGATTATCTATTCATTCTGTGTAATGTTCACTGTTTCATTTGACATGTAAACCTTGGTTGTTCCCATTTGAATTTTGTATGATAATGTGGCAACAAATCAATTTTCCTGTCACAGTTGTTTGGAATAAACAGAATGTCTATTGCCATCATCTGTGTGAGTCAACCATTAGTCTTCTTTCACATTTTCTTCATCAAAGATACCAACAATATCTGTCATGGGGTATGGTATAGCATTAACAGGTGTGTATTTACTGCCCCTACCTTTTGTCAGGTAAGCATAACAATCAAGTTTTAAGAAATCCTTAAGTTCTCTCTGTGGTGTTTTCAGTCTTAAGATGTACTGCAGTATAGCCCATCTCATAGGGTTGTTTGAGAACCCCGCATTTGTGTCTGCAACAACATTGCCAGTGAATGTCTTGCATCGCTGGCAGGTATGGTGTGGAACTTGGTGAGTGCAATTGTTAACACGGAGTTTGAAAGATCTACCAGATCAAAGGCGCATTTGCCTAGACAGGAGTATAGTGGTGTCTGCATCTCGTATGAGCTCCATGTTTAAAATGTAGAGGTATTTTAGGGAGCATTGCTTACATTTGATGTGGGTGTATGTATGTGTGTATGTGTGTGTGACCGCATGTAGGAAATGCATGACTTTTGGCTTTCCCAAGTGTATGCATGTTATGTGTATATATTAACATGGATGCAATACTAAGTTACTGTGTTCTATATGGGTGGACCTTGGACGAAGAATGCAACGGATTCATAATATCATTGTCATGGCTGGAATCTGGAAAATGTCAGACTGTAATGTAATAACACACTTCCTGTGGCTTGGATGGGACAGTATATTTATACAAACCCACTGAAAAAGGCGGCTATTTACTAAAATCTTGCATTCATGTCATTAGCAGTATCTGATTGAGACATCTAGCTGCTGATTTCTTACCTTAGACTTCTCCCCAAGTGCCAAACTGGGGTGGTGAAGTGAGATAAAGAACGATGATGGTTTCTACCCAGATCTGGGACTGGGGTGAGTGCCTGTAAAGTTTCAGCGCTCCGTCCCTCATCTCCTTGTGTTTGCTTTGTTCGCCCTAGTTGTCAAGGTATGCCCAGACGTGGGTCCCTTACTCACTTTGCCACTGAGTTCAGGCTAGTCTGGCTGATGAGGGGTGTTACCCCGAAACCAGTCCCAGGATGCTTATTTCCGGACCAGGGAGGACCTGGCCTGGCAGTTTGGGCTGAACTGTTCCCATGAGGGGCGTGGTCAGGGATGTAGATACAGCAGCTGCTCCCAATGATGCGGCATGCTCCACTGCGATCAGCCAGGATGACGTCAAGGACCATCCTATTTTGGAGCGCCACGATTCTCGCAATTTGTAGTTCTCTGATATTTCCAAGTGCCATGGCTGCCTGATTGGTTACAGCCTCTACAAAAAGTATCGAACACCTTATCTTTCTGCTGTTTAAGGCCACACTAACAAAGAAGAATAGTCCCAAATTAAAGTCCACGTACTGCTGCAGTGCAGTATCCGTTTGATCCACCTCATTATTGTTTATTGTCCTCTTGAATCGGCTCTTAGAAATGTCATACAGTTTATAGTTATAGTTTACAGTGTATACAGTTTTCATTGAACTCACTCCTGAGGCGAACTAGCCGGGAGCTGCATTTTGTTTTAAAATTGTATAACTTGTTTTTAAAGCTACCTACCAGGCCACTGCCTCTTCACCGCGCAGACACCCGCCCAGCCGATTGAAGGCTGCTGAGGCCGATTGTTGCTAGGGCAACGCCGCCATTCCGACTAGCGGACACGCCCACCCACGCTGACCACGCCCCCCTGCCACACTATATGAACGCGCGCTGACCACGAGCGAGGCGTTCATTGAACTCACTCCTGAGGCGAACTAGCCGGGAGCTGCATTTTGTTTTAAAATTGTATAACTTGTTTTTAAAGCTACCTACCAGGCCACTGCCTCTTCACCGCGCAGACACCCGCCCAGCCGATTGAAGGCTGCTGAGGCCGAGTGTTGCTAGGGCAACGCCGCCATTCCGACTAGCGGACACGCCCACCCACGCTGACCACGCCCCCCTGCCACACTATATGAACGCGCGCTGACCATAAGCGAGGCGTTCATTGAACTCACTCCTGAGGCGAACTAGCCGGGAGCTGCATTTTGTTTTAAAATTGTATAACTTGTTTTTAAAGCTACCTACCAGGCCACTGCCTCTTCACCGCGCAGACACCCGCCCAGCCGATTGAAGGCTGCTGAGGCCGAGTGTTGCTATGGCAACGCCGCCATTCCGACTAGCGGACACTCCCACCCACGCTGACCACGCCCCCCTGCCACACTATATGAACGCGCGCTGACCACGAGCGAGGCGTTCATTGAACTCACTCCTGAGGCGAACTAGCCGGGAGCTGCATTTTGTTTTAAAATTGTATAACTTGTTTTTAAAGCTACCTACCAGGCCACTGCCTCTTCACCGCGCAGACACCCGCCCAGCCGATTGAAGGCTGCTGAGGCCGAGTGTTGCTAGGGCAACGCCGCCATTCCGACTAGCGGACACGCCCACCCACGCTGACCAAGCCCCCCTGCCACACTATATGAACGCGCGCTGACCAGGAGCGAGGCGTTCATTGAACTCACTCCTGAGGCGAACTAGCCGGGAGCTGCATTTTGTTTTAAAATTGTATAACTTGTTTTTAAAGCTACCTACCAGGCCACTGCCTCTTCACCGCGCAGACACCCGCCCAGCCGATTGAAGGCTGCTGAGGCTGAGTGTTGCTAGGGCAACGCCGCCATTCCGACTATTGGACACGCCCACCCACGCTGACCACGCCCCCCTGCCACACTATATGAACGCGCGCTGACCACGAGCGAGGCGTTCATTGAACTCACTCCTGAGGCAAACTAGCCGGGAGCTGCATTTTGTTTTAAAATTGTATAACTTGTTTTTAAAGCTACCTACCAGGCCACTGCCTCTTCACCGCGCAGACACCCGCCCAGCCGATTGAAGGCTGCTGAGGCCGAGTGTTGCTAGGGCAACGCCGCCATTCCGACTAGCGGACACGCCCACCCACGCTGACCACGCCCCCCCGCCCCACTATATGAACGCGCGCTGACCACGAGCGAGGCGTTCATTGAACTCACTCCTGAGGCGAACTAGCCGGGAGCTGCATTTTGTTTTAAAATTGTATAACTTGTTTTTAAAGCTACCTACCAGGCCACTGCCTCTTCACCGCGCAGACACCCGCCCAGCCGATTGAAGGCTGCTGAGGCCGAGTGTTGCTAGGGCAACGCCGCCATTCCGACTAGCAGACACGCCCACCCACGCTGACCACGCCCCCCTGCCACACTATATGAACGCGCGCTGACCACGAGCGAGGCGTTCATTGAACTCACTCCTGAGGCGAACTAGCCGGGAGCTGCATTTTGTTTTAAAATTGTATAACTTGTTTTTAAAGCTACCTACCAGGCCACTGCCTCTTCACCGCGCAGACACCCGCCCAGCCGATTGAAGGCTGCTGAGGCCGAGTGTTGCTAGGGCAACGCCGCCATTCCGACTAGCGGACACGCCCACCCACGCTGACCACGCCCCCCTGCCACACTATATGAACGCGCGCTGACCAGGAGCGAGGCGTTCATTGAACTCACTCCTGAGGCGAACTAGCCGGGAGCTGCATTTTGTTTTAAAATTGTATAACTTGTTTTTAAAGCTACCTACCAGGCCACTGCCTCTTCACCGCGCAGACACCCGCCCAGCCGATTGAAGGCTGCTGAGGCCGAGTGTTGCTAGGGCAACGCCGCCATTCCGACTAGCGGACACGCCCACCCACGCTGACCACGCCCCCCTGCCACACTATATGAACACGCGCTGACCACGAGCGAGGCGTTCATTGAACTCACTCCTGAGGCGAACTAGCCGGGAGCTGCATTTTGTTTTAAAATTGTATAACTTGTTTTTAAAGCTACCTACCAGGCCACTGCCTCTTCACCGCGCAGACACCCGCCCAGCCGATTGAAGGCTGCTGAGGCCGAGTGTTGCTAGGGCAACGCCGCCATTCCGACTAGCGGACACGCCCACCCACGCTGACCACGCCCCCCTGCCACACTATATGAACGCGCGCTGACCACGAGCGAGGCGTTCATTGAACTCACTCCTGAGGCAAACTAGCCGGGAGCTGCATTTTGTTTTAAAATTGTATAACTTGTTTTTAAAGCTACCTACCAGGCCACTGCCTCTTCACCGCGCAGACACCCGCCCAGCCGATTGAAGGCTGCTGAGGCCGAGTGTTGCTAGGGCAACGCCGCCATTCCGACTAGCGGACACGCCCACCCACGCTGACCACGCCCCCCCGCCCCACTATATGAACGCGCGCGGACCACGAGCGAGGCGTTCATTGAACTCACTCCTGAGGCGAACTAGCCGGGAGCTGCATTTTGTTTTAAAATTGTATAACTTGTTTTTAAAGCTACCTACCAGGCCACTGCCTCTTCACCGCGCAGACACCCGCCCAGCCGATTGAAGGCTGCTGAGGCCGAGTGTTGCTAGGGCAACGCCGCCATTCCGACTAGCAGACACGCCCACCCACGCTGACCACGCCCCCCTGCCACACTATATGAACGCGCGCTGACCACGAGCGAGGCGTTCATTGAACTCACTCCTGAGGCTAACTAGCCGGGAGCTGCATTTTGTTTTAAAATTGTATAACTTGTTTTTAAAGCTACCTACCAGGCCACTGCCTCTTCACCGCGCAGACACCCGCCCAGCCGATTGAAGGCTGCTGAGGCCGAGTGTTGCTAGGGCAACGCCGCCATTCCGACTAGCGGACACGCCCACCCACGCTGACCACGCCCCCCTGCCACACTATATGAACGCGTGCTGACCACGAGCGAGGCGTTCATTGAACTCACTCCTGAGGCTAACTAGCCGGGAGCTGCATTTTGTTTTAAAATTGTATAACTTGTTTTTAAAGCTACCTACCAGGCCACTGCCTCTTCACCGCGCAGACACCCGCCCAGCCGATTGAAGGCTGCTGAGGCCGAGTGTTGCTAGGGCAACGCCGCCATTCCGACTAGCGGACACGCCTACCCACGCTGACCATGCCCCCCTGCCACACTATATGAACGCGCGCAGACCACGAGCGAGGCGTTCATTGAACTCACTCCTGAGGCGAACTAGCCGGGAGCTGCATTTTGTTTTAAAATTGTATAACTTGTTTTTAAAGCTACCTACCAGGCCACTGCCTCTTCACCGCGCAGACACCCGCCCAGCCGATTGAAGGCTGCTGAGGCCGAGTGTTGCTAGGGCAACGCCGCCATTCCGACTAGCAGACACGCCCACCCACGCTGACCACGCCCCCCTGCCACACTATATGAACGCGCGCTGACCACAAGCGAGGCGTTCATTGAACTCACTCCTGAGGCGAACTAGCCGGGAGCTGCATTTTGTTTTAAAATTGTATAACTTGTTTTTAAAGCTACCTACCAGGCCACTGCCTCTTCACCGCGCAGACACCCGCCCAGCCGATTGAAGGCTGCTGAGGCCGAGTGTTGCTAGGGCAACGCCGCCATTCCGACTAGCGGACACGCCCACCCACGCTGACCACGCCCCCCTGCCACACTATATGAACGCGCGCTGACCACGAGTGAGGCGTTCATTGATCTACCTCCTGATGCGAACTAGCCGGGAGCTGCATTTTGTTTTAAAATTGTATAACTTGTTTTTAAAGCTACCTACCAGGCCACTGCCTCTTCACCGCGCAGACACCCGCCCAGCCGATTGAAGGCTGCTGAGGCCGAGTGTTGCTAGGGCAACGCCGCCATTCCGACTAGCGGACACGCCCACCCACGCTGACCACGCCCCCCTGCCACACTATATGAACGCGCGCTGACCACGAGCGAGGCGTTCATTGAATTAACTCCTGAGGCGAACTAACCGGGAGCTGCATTTTGTTTTAAAATTGTATAACTTGTTTTTAAAGCTACCTACCAGGCCACTGCCTCTTCACCGCGCAGACACCAGCCCAGCCGATTGAAGGCTGCTGAGGCCGAGTGTTGCTAGGGCAACGCCGCCATTCCGACTAGCGGACACGCCCACCCACGCTGACCACGCCCCCCTGCCACACTATATGAACGCGCGCTGACCACGAGCGAGACGTTCATTGAACTCACTCCTGAGGCGAACTAGCCGGGAGCTGCATTTTGTTTTAAAATTGTATAACTTGTTTTTAAAGCTACCTACCAGGCCACTGCCTCTTCACCACGCAGACACCCGCCCAGCCGATTGAAGGCTGCTGAGGCCGAGTGTTGCTAGGGCAATGCCGCCATTCCGACTAGCGGACACGCCCACCCACGCTGACCACGCCCCCCTGCCACACTATATGAACGCGCGCTGACCACGAGCGAGGCGTTCATTGAACTCACTCCTGAGGCGAACTAGCCGGGAGCTGCATTTTGTTTTAAAATTGTATCACTTGTTTTTAAAGCTACCTACCAGGCCACTGCCTCTTCACCGCGCAGACACCCGCCCAGCCGATTGAAGGCTGCTGAGGCCGAGTGTTGCTAGGGCAACCTAGCCATTCCGACTAGCGGACACGCCCACCCACGCTGACCACGCCCCCCTGCCACACTATATGAACGCGCGCTGACCACGAGCGAGGCGTTCATTGAACTCACTCCTGAGGCGAACTAGCCGGGAGCTGCATTTTGTTTTAAAATTGTATAACTTGTTTTTAAAGCTACCTACCAGGCCACTGCCTCTTCACCGCGCAGACACCCGCCCAGCCAATTGAAGGCTGCTGAGGCCGAGTGTTGCTAGGGCAACGCCGCCATTCCGACTAGCGGACACGCCCACCCACGCTGACCACGCCCCCCTGCCACACTATATGAACGCGCGCTGACCACGAGCGAGGCGTTCATTGAACTCACTCCTGAGGCGAACTAGCCAGGAGCTGCATTTTGTTTTAAAATTGTATAACTTGTTTTTAAAGCTACCTACCAGGCCACTGCCTCTTCACCGCGCAGACACCCGCCCAGCCGATTGAAGGCTGCTGAGGCCGAGTGTTGCTAGGGCAATGCCGCCATTCCGACTAGCGGACACGCCCACCCACGCTGACAACGCCCCCCCGCCACACTATATGAACGCGCGCTGACCACGAGCGAGGCGTTCATTGAACTCACTCCTGAGGCGAACTAGCCGGGAGCTGCATTTTGTTTTAAAATTGTATAACTTGTTTTTAAAGCTACCTACCAGGCCACTGCCTCTTCACCGCGCAGACACCCGCCCAGCCGATTGAAGGCTGCTGAGGCCGAGTGTTGCTAGGGCAACGCCGCCATTCCGACTAGCGGACACGCCCACCCACGCTGACCACGCCCCCCTGCCACACTATATGAACGCGCGCTGACCACGAGCGAGGCGTTAATTGAACTCACTCCTGAGGCGAACTAGCCGGGAGCTGCCTTTTGTTTTAAAATTGTATAACTTGTTTTTCAAGCTACCTACCAGGCCACTGCCTCTTCACCGCGCAGACACCCGCCCAGCCGATTGAAGGCTGCTGAGGCCGAGTGTTGCTAGGGCAACGCCGCCATTCCGACTAGCGGACACGCCCACCCACGCTGACCACGCCCCCCTGCCACACTATATGAACGCGCGCTGACCACGAGCGAGGCGTTCATTGAACTCACTCCTGAGGCGAACTAGCCGGGAGCTGCATTTTGTTTTAAAATTGTATAACTTGTTTTTAAAGCTACCTACCAGGCCACTGCCTCTTCACCGCACAGACACCCGCCCAGCCGATTGAAGGCTGCTGAGGCCGAGTGTTGCTAGGGCAACGCCGCCATTCCGACTAGCGGACACGCCCACCCACGCTGACCACGCCCCCCTGCCACACTATATGAACGCGCGCTGACCACGAGCGAGGCGTTCATTGAACTCACTCCTGAGGCGAACTAGCCGGGAGCTGCATTTTGTTTTAAAATTGTATAACTTGTTTTTAAAGCTACCTACCAGGCCACTGCCTCTTCACCGCGCAGACACCCGCCCAGCCGATTGAAGGCTGCTGAGGCTGAGTGTTGCTAGGGCAACGCCGCCATTCCGACTAGCGGACACGCCCACCCATGCTGACCACGCCCCCCTGCCACACTATATGAACGCGTGCTGACCACGAGCGAGGCGTTCATTGAACTCACTCCTGAGGCTAACTAGCCGGGAGCTGCATTTTGTTTTAAAATTGTATAACTTGTTTTTAAAGCTACCTACCAGGCCACTGCCTCTTCACCGCGCAGACACCCGCCCAGCCGATTGAAGGCTGCTGAGGCCTAGTGTTGCTAGGGCAACGCCGCCATTCCGACTAGCGGACACGCCCACCCACGCTGACCACGCCCCCCTGCCACACTATATGAACGCGTGCTGACCACGAGCGAGGCGTTCATTGAACTCACCCCTGAGGCGAACTAGCCGGGAGCTGCATTTTGTTTTAAAATTGTATAACTTGTTTTTAAAGCTACCTACCAGGCCACTGCCTCTTCACCGCGCAGACACCCGCCCAGCCGATTGAAGGCTGCTGAGGCCGAGTGTTGCTAGGGCAACGCCGCCATTCCGACTAGCGGACACGCCCACCCACGCTGACCACGCCCCCCTGCCACACTATATGAACGCGCGCTGACCACGAGCGAGGCGTTCATTGAACTCACTCCTGAGGCGAACTAGCCGGGAGCTGCATTTTGTTTTAAAATTGTATAACTTGTTTTTAAAGCTACCTACCAGGCCACTGCCTCTTCACCGCGCAGACACCCGCCCAGCCGATTGAAGGCTGCTGAGGCCGAGTGTTGGAATGGCGGCGTTGCCCTAGCGACTAGCGGACACGCCCACCCACGCTGACCACGCCCCCCTGCCACACTATATGAACGCGTGCTGACCACGAGCGAGGCGTTCATTGAACTCACTCCTGAGGCTAACTAGCCGGGAGCTGCATTTTGTTTTAAAATTGTATAACTTGTTTTTAAAGCTACCTACCAGGCCACTGCCTCTTCACCGCGCAGACACCCGCCCAGCCGATTGAAGGCTGCTGAGGCCGAGTGTTGCTAGGGCAACGCCGCCATTCCGACTAGCGGACACGCCCACCCACGCTGACCACGCCCCCCTGCCACACTATATGAACGCGTGCTGACCACGAGCGAGGCGTTCATTGAACTCACTCCTGAGGCTAACTAGCCGGGAGCTGCATTTTGTTTTAAAATTGTATAACTTGTTTTTAAAGCTACCTACCAGGCCACTGCCTCTTCACCGCGCAGACACCCGCCCAGCCGATTGAAGGCTGCTGAGGCCGAGTGTTGCTAGGGCAACGCCGCCATTCCGACTAGCGGACACGCCTACCCACGCTGACCACGCCCCCCTGCCACACTATATGAACGCGCGCAGACCACGAGCGAGGCGTTCATTGAACTCACTCCTGAGGCGAACTAGCCGGGAGCTGCATTTTGTTTTAAAATTGTATAACTTGTTTTTAAAGCTACCTACCAGGCCACTGCCTCTTAACCGCGCAGACACCCGCCCAGCCGATTGAAGGCTGCTGAGGCCGAGTGTTGCTAGGGCAACGCCGCCATTCCGACTAGCGGACACGCCCACCCACGCTGACCACGCCCCCCTGCCACACTATATGAACGCGCGCTGACCACGAGCGAGGCGTTCATTGAACTCACTCCTGAGGCGAACTAGCCGAAAGCTGCATTTTGTTTTAAAATTGTATAACTTGTTTTTAAAGCTACCTACCAGGCCACTGCCTCTTCACCGCGCAGACACCCGCCCAGCCGATTGAAGGCTGCTGAGGCCGAGTGTTGCTAGGGCAACGCCGCCATTCCGACTAGCGGACACGCCCACCCACGCTGACCACGCCCCCCTGCCACACTATATGAACGCGCGCTGACCACGAGCGAGGCGTTCATTGAACTCACTCCTGAGGCAAACTACCTGGGAGCTGCATTTTGTTTTAAAATTGTATAACTTGT
This sequence comes from Lissotriton helveticus, assembly GCF_964261635.1. Lineage (NCBI taxonomy): Eukaryota > Metazoa > Chordata > Amphibia > Caudata > Salamandridae > Lissotriton > Lissotriton helveticus. The sequence goes on from NC_136061.1 coordinate 951,440,880, forward strand.
TTTTAAAGCTACCTACCAGGCCACTGCCTCTTCACCGCGCAGACTCCCGCCCAGCCGATTGAAGGCTGCTGAGGCCGAGTGTTGCTAGGGCAACGCCGCCATTCCGACTAGCGGACACGCCCACCCACGCTGACCACGCCCCCCTGCCACACTACATGAACGCGTGCTGACCACGAGCGAGGCGTTCATTGAACTCACTCCTGAGGCTAACTAGCCGGGAGCTGCATTTTGTTTTAAAATTGTATAACTTGTTTTTAAAGCTACCTATCAGGCCACTGCCTCTTCACCGCGCAGACACCCGCCCAGCCGATTGAAGGCTGCTGAGGCCGAGTGTTGCTAGGGCAACGCCACCATTCCGACTAGCGGACACGCCCACCCACGCTGACCACGCCCCCCTGCCACACTATATGAACGCGTGCAGACCACGAGCGAGGCGTTCATTGAACTCACTCCTGAGGCGAACTAGCCGGGAGCTGCATTTTGTTTTAAAATTGTATAACTTGTTTTTAAAGCTACCTACCAGGCCACTGCCTCTTCACCGCGCAGACACCCGCCCAGCCGATTGAAGGCTGCTGAGGCCGAGTGTTGCTAGGGCAACGCCGCCATTCCGACTAGCAGACACGCCCACCCACGCTGACCACGCCCCCCTGCCACACTATATGAACGCGCGCTGACCACGAGCGAGGCGTTCATTGAACTCACTCCTGAGGCGAACTAGCCGGGAGCTGCATTTTGTTTTAAAATTGTATAACTTGTTTTTAAAGCTACCTACCAGGCCACTGCCTCTTCACCGCGCAGACACCCGCCCAGCCGATTGAAGGCTGCTGAGGCCGAGTGTTGCTAGGGCAACGCCGCCATTCCGACTAGCGGACACGCCCACCCACGCTGACCACGCCCCCCTGCCACACTATATGAACGCGCGCTGACCACGAGCGAGGCGTTCATTGATCTACCTCCTGATGCGAACTAGCCGGGAGCTGCATTTTGTTTTAAAATTGTATAACTTGTTTTTAAAGCTACCTACCAGGCCACTGCCTCTTCACCGCGCAGACACCCGCCCAGCCGATTGAAGGCTGCTGAGGCCGAGTGTTGCTAGGGCAACGCCGCCATTCCGACTAGCGGACACGCCCACCCACGCTGACCATGCCCCCCTGCCACACTATATGAACGCGCGCTGACCACGAGCGAGGCGTTCATTGAATTCACTCCTGAGGCGAACTAGCCGGGAGCTGCATTTTGTTTTAAAATTGTATAACTTGTTTTTAAAGCTACCTACCAGGCCACTGCCTCTTCACCGCGCAGACACCCGCCCAGCCGATTGAAGGCTGCTGAGGCCGAGTGTTGCTATGGCAACGCCGCCATTCCGACTAGCGGACACTCCCACCCACGCTGACCACGCCCCCCTGCCACACTATATGAACGCGCGCTGACCACGAGCGAGGCGTTCATTGAACTCACTCCTGAGGCGAACTAGCCGGGAGCTGCATTTTGTTTTAAAATTGTATAACTTGTTTTTAAAGCTACCTACCAGGCCACTGCCTCTTCACCGCGCAGACACCCGCCCAGCCGATTGAAGGCTGCTGAGGCCGAGTGTTGCTAGGGCAACGCCGCCATTCCGACTAGCGGACACGCCCACCCACGCTGACCAAGCCCCCCTGCCACACTATATGAACGCGCGCTGACCAGGAGCGAGGCGTTCATTGAACTCACTCCTGAGGCGAACTAGCCGGGAGCTGCATTTTGTTTTAAAATTGTATAACTTGTTTTTAAAGCTACCTACCAGGCCACTGCCTCTTCACCGCGCAGACACCCGCCCAGCCGATTGAAGGCTGCTGAGGCCGAGTGTTGCTAGGGCAACGCCGCCATTCCGACTATTGGACACGCCCACCCACGCTGACCACGCCCCCCTGCCACACTATATGAACGCGCGCTGACCACGAGCGAGGCGTTCATTGAACTCACTCCTGAGGCAAACTAGCCGGGAGCTGCATTTTGTTTTAAAATTGTATAACTTGTTTTTAAAGCTACCTACCAGGCCACTGCCTCTTCACCGCGCAGACACCCGCCCAGCCGATTGAAGGCTGCTGAGGCCGAGTGTTGCTAGGGCAACGCCGCCATTCCGACTAGCGGACACGCCCACCCACGCTGACCACGCCCCCCCGCCCCACTATATGAACGCGCGCTGACCACGAGCGAGGCGTTCATTGAACTCACTCCTGAGGCGAACTAGCCGGGAGCTGCATTTTGTTTTAAAATTGTATAACTTGTTTTTAAAGCTACCTACCAGGCCACTGCCTCTTCACCGCGCAGACACCCGCCCAGCCGATTGAAGGCTGCTGAGGCCGAGTGTTGCTAGGGCAACGCCGCCATTCCGACTAGCAGACACGCCCACCCACGCTGACCACGCCCCCCTGCCACACTATATGAACGCGCGCTGACCACGAGCGAGGCGTTCATTGAACTCACTCCTGAGGCGAACTAGCCGGGAGCTGCATTTTGTTTTAAAATTGTATAACTTTTTTTTAAAGCTACCTACCAGGCCACTGCCTCTTCACCGCGCAGACACCCGCCCAGCCGATTGAAGGCTGCTGAGGCCGAGTGTTGCTAGGGCAACGCCGCCATTCCGACTAGCGGACACGCCCACCCACGCTGACCACGCCCCCCTGCCACACTATATGAACGCGCGCTGACCAGGAGCGAGGCGTTCATTGAACTCACTCCTGAGGCGAACTAGCCGGGAGCTGCATTTTGTTTTAAAATTGTATAACTTGTTTTTAAAGCTACCTACCAGGCCACTGCCTCTTCACCGCGCAGACACCCGCCCAGCCGATTGAAGGCTGCTGAGGCCGAGTGTTGCTAGGGCAACGCCGCCATTCCGACTAGCGGACACGCCCACCCACGCTGACCACGCCCCCCTGCCACACTATATGAACACGCGCTGACCACGAGCGAGGCGTTCATTGAACTCACTCCTGAGGCGAACTAGCCGGGAGCTGCATTTTGTTTTAAAATTGTATAACTTGTTTTTAAAGCTACCTACCAGGCCACTGCCTCTTCACCGCGCAGACACCCGCCCAGCCGATTGAAGGCTGCTGAGGCCGAGTGTTGCTAGGGCAACGCCGCCATTCCGACTAGCGGACACGCCCACCCACGCTGACCACGCCCCCCTGCCAAACGCGCGCTGACCACGAGCGAGGCGTTCATTGAACTCACTCCTGAGGCAAACTAGCCGGGAGCTGCATTTTGTTTTAAAATTGTATAACTTGTTTTTAAAGCTACCTACCAGGCCACTGCCTCTTCACCGCGCAGACACCCGCCCAGCCGATTGAAGGCTGCTGAGGCCGAGTGTTGCTAGGGCAACGCCGCCATTCCGACTAGCGGACACGCCCACCCACGCTGACCACGCCCCCCCGCCCCACTATATGAACGCGCGCGGACCACGAGCGAGGCGTTCATTGAACTCACTCCTGAGGCGAACTAGCCGGGAGCTGCATTTTGTTTTAAAATTGTATAACTTGTTTTTAAAGCTACCTACCAGGCCACTGCCTCTTCACCGCGCAGACACCCGCCCAGCCGATTGAAGGCTGCTGAGGCCGAGTGTTGCTAGGGCAACGCCGCCATTCCGACTAGCAGACACGCCCACCCACGCTGACCACGCCCCCCTGCCACACTATATGAACGCGCGCTGACCACGAGCGAGGCGTTCATTGAACTCACTCCTGAGGCTAACTAGCCGGGAGCTGCATTTTGTTTTAAAATTGTATAACTTGTTTTTAAAGCTACCTACCAGGCCACTGCCTCTTCACCGCGCAGACACCCGCCCAGCCGATTGAAGGCTGCTGAGGCCGAGTGTTGCTAGGGCAACGCCGCCATTCCGACTAGCGGACACGCCCACCCACGCTGACCACGCCCCCCTGCCACACTATATGAACGCGTGCTGACCACGAGCGAGGCGTTCATTGAACTCACTCCTGAGGCTAACTAGCCGGGAGCTGCATTTTGTTTTAAAATTGTATAACTTGTTTTTAAAGCTACCTACCAGGCCACTGCCTCTTCACCGCGCAGACACCCGCCCAGCCGATTGAAGGCTGCTGAGGCCGAGTGTTGCTAGGGCAACGCCGCCATTCCGACTAGCGGACACGCCTACCCACGCTGACCACGCCCCCCTGCCACACTATATGAACGCGCGCAGACCACGAGCGAGGCGTTCATTGAACTCACTCCTGAGGCGAACTAGCCGGGAGCTGCATTTTGTTTTAAAATTGTATAACTTGTTTTTAAAGCTACCTACCAGGCCACTGCCTCTTCACCGCGCAGACACCCGCCCAGCCGATTGAAGGCTGCTGAGGCCGAGTGTTGCTAGGGCAACGCCGCCATTCCGACTAGCAGACACGCCCACCCACGCTGACCACGCCCCCCTGCCACACTATATGAACGCGCGCTGACCACGAGTGAGGCGTTCATTGATCTACCTCCTGATGCGAACTAGCCGGGAGCTGCATTTTGTTTTAAAATTGTATAACTTGTTTTTAAAGCTACCTACCAGGCCACTGCCTCTTCACCGCGCAGACACCCGCCCAGCCGATTGAAGGCTGCTGAGGCCGAGTGTTGCTAGGGCAACGCCGCCATTCCGACTAGCGGACACGCCCACCCACGCTGACCACGCCCCCCTGCCACACTATATGAACGCGCGCTGACCACGAGCGAGGCGTTCATTGAATTAACTCCTGAGGCGAACTAACCGGGAGCTGCATTTTGTTTTAAAATTGTATAACTTGTTTTTAAAGCTACCTACCAGGCCACTGCCTCTTCACCGCGCAGATACCAGCCCAGCCGATTGAAGGCTGCTGAGGCCGAGTGTTGCTAGGGCAACGCCGCCATTCCGACTAGCGGACACGCCCACCCACGCTGACCACGCCCCCCTGCCACACTATATGAACGCGCGCTGACCACGAGCGAGACGTTCATTGAACTCACTCCTGAGGCGAACTAGCCGGGAGCTGCATTTTGTTTTAAAATTGTATAACTTGTTTTTAAAGCTACCTACCAGGCCACTGCCTCTTCACCACGCAGACACCCGCCCAGCCGATTGAAGGCTGCTGAGGCCGAGTGTTGCTAGGGCAATGCCGCCATTCCGACTAGCGGACACGCCCACCCACGCTGACCACGCCCCCCTGCCACACTATATGAACGCGCGCTGACCACGAGCGAGGCGTTCATTGAACTCACTCCTGAGGCGAACTAGCCGGGAGCTGCATTTTGTTTTAAAATTGTATCACTTGTTTTTAAAGCTACCTACCAGGCCACTGCCTCTTCACCGCGCAGACACCCGCCCAGCCGATTGAAGGCTGCTGAGGCCGAGTGTTGCTAGGGCAACCTAGCCATTCCGACTAGCGGACACGCCCACCCACGCTGACCACGCCCCCCTTCCACACTATATGAACGCGCGCTGACCACGAGCGAGGCGTTCATTGAACTCACTCCTGAGGCGAACTAGCCGGGAGCTGCATTTTGTTTTAAAATTGTATAACTTGTTTTTAAAGCTACCTACCAGGCCACTGCCTCTTCACCGCGCAGACACCCGCCCAGCCAATTGAAGGCTGCTGAGGCCGAGTGTTGCTAGGGCAACGCCGCCATTCCGACTAGCGGGCACGCCCACCCACGCTGACCACGCCCCCCTGCCACACTATATGAACGCGCGCTGACCACGAGCGAGGCGTTCATTGAACTCACTCCTGAGGCGAACTAGCCAGGAGCTGCATTTTGTTTTAAAATTGTATAACTTGTTTTTAAAGCTACCTACCAGGCCACTGCCTCTTCACCGCGCAGACACCCGCCCAGCCGATTGAAGGCTGCTGAGGCCGAGTGTTGCTAGGGCAATGCCGCCATTCCGACTAGCGGACACGCCCACCCACGCTGACAACGCCCCCCCGCCACACTATATGAACGCGCGCTGACCACGAGCGAGGCGTTCATTGAACTCACTCCTGAGGCGAACTAGCCGGGAGCTGCATTTTGTTTTAAAATTGTATAACTTGTTTTTAAAGCTACCTACCAGGCCACTGCCTCTTCACCGCGCAGACACCCGCCCAGCCGATTGAAGGCTGCTGAGGCCGAGTGTTGCTAGGGCAACGCCGCCATTCCGACTAGCGGACACGCCCACCCACGCTGACCACGCCCCCCTGCCACACTATATGAACGCGCGCTGACCACGAGCGAGGCGTTAATTGAACTCACTCCTGAGGCGAACTAGCCGGGAGCTGCATTTTGTTTTAAAATTGTATAACTTGTTTTTCAAGCTACCTACCAGGCCACTGCCTCTTCACCGCGCAGACACCCGCCCAGCCGATTGAAGGCTGCTGAGGCCGAGTGTTGCTAGGGCAACGCCGCCATTCCGACTAGCGGACACGCCCACCCACGCTGACCACGCCCCCCTGCCACACTATATGAACGCGCGCTGACCACGAGCGAGGCGTTCATTGAACTCACTCCTGAGGCGAACTAGCCGGGAGCTGCATTTTGTTTTAAAATTGTATAACTTGTTTTTAAAGCTACCTACCAGGCCACTGCCTCTTCACCGCACAGACACCCGCCCAGCCGATTGAAGGCTGCTGAGGCCGAGTGTTGCTAGGGCAACGCCGCCATTCCGACTAGCGGACACGCCCACCCACGCTGACCACGCCCCCCTGCCACACTATATGAACGCGCGCTGACCACGAGCGAGGCGTTCATTGAACTCACTCCTGAGGCGAACTAGCCGGGAGCTGCATTTTGTTTTAAAATTGTATAACTTGTTTTTAAAGCTACCTACCAGGCCACTGCCTCTTCACCGCGCAGACACCCGCCCAGCCGATTGAAGGCTGCTGAGGCTGAGTGTTGCTAGGGCAACGCCGCCATTCTGACTAGCGGACACGCCCACCCATGCTGACCACGCCCCCCTGCCACACTATATGAACGCGTGCTGACCACGAGCGAGGCGTTCATTGAACTCACTCCTGAGGCTAACTAGCCGGGAGCTGCATTTTGTTTTAAAATTGTATAACTTGTTTTTAAAGCTACCTACCAGGCCACTGCCTCTTCACCGCGCAGACACCCGCCCAGCCGATTGAAGGCTGCTGAGGCCTAGTGTTGCTAGGGCAACGCCGCCATTCCGACTAGCGGACACGCCCACCCACGCTGACCACGCCCCCCTGCCACACTATATGAACGCGTGCTGACCACGAGCGAGGCGTTCATTGAACTCACCCCTGAGGCGAACTAGCCGGGAGCTGCATTTTGTTTTAAAATTGTATAACTTGTTTTTAAAGCTACCTACCAGGCCACTGCCTCTTCACCGCGCAGACACCCGCCCAGCCGATTGAAGGCTGCTGAGGCCGAGTGTTGCTAGGGCAACGCCGCCATTCCGACTAGCGGACACGCCCACCCACGCTGACCACGCCCCCCTGCCACACTATATGAACGCGCGCTGACCACGAGCGAGGCGTTCATTGAACTCACTCCTGAGGCGAACTAGCCGGGAGCTGCATTTTGTTTTAAAATTGTATAACTTGTTTTTAAAGCTACCTACCAGGCCACTGCCTCTTCACCGCGCAGACACCCGCCCAGCCGATTGAAGGCTGCTGAGGCCGAGTGTTGGAATGGCGGCGTTGCCCTAGCGACTAGCGGACACGCCCACCCACGCTGACCACGCCCCCCTGCCACACTATATGAACGCGTGCTGACCACGAGCGAGGCGTTCATTGAACTCACTCCTGAGGCTAACTAGCCGGGAGCTGCATTTTGTTTTAAAATTGTATAACTTGTTTTTAAAGCTACCTACCAGGCCACTGCCTCTTCACCGCGCAGACACCCGCCCAGCCGATTGAAGGCTGCTGAGGCCGAGTGTTGCTAGGGCAACGCCGCCATTCCGACTAGCGGACACGCCTACCCACGCTGACCACGCCCCCCTGCCACACTATATGAACGCGCGCAGACCACGAGCGAGGCGTTCATTGAACTCACTCCTGAGGCGAACTAGCCGGGAGCTGCATTTTGTTTTAAAATTGTATAACTTGTTTTTAAAGCTACCTACCAGGCCACTGCCTCTTAACCGCGCAGACACCCGCCCAGCCGATTGAAGGCTGCTGAGGCCGAGTGTTGCTAGGGCAACGCCGCCATTCCGACTAGCGGACACGCCCACCCACGCTGACCACGCCCCCCTGCCACACTATATGAACGCGCGCTGACCACGAGCGAGGCGTTCATTGAACTCACTCCTGAGGCGAACTAGCCGAAAGCTGCATTTTGTTTTAAAATTGTATAACTTGTTTTTAAAGCTACCTACCAGGCCACTGCCTCTTCACCGCGCAGACACCCGCCCAGCCGATTGAAGGCTGCTGAGGCCGAGTGTTGCTAGGGCAACGCCGCCATTCCGACTAGCGGACACGCCCACCCACGCTGACCACGCCCCCCTGCCACACTATATGAACGCGCGCTGACCACGAGCGAGGCGTTCATTGAACTCACTCCTGAGGCAAACTACCTGGGAGCTGCATTTTGTTTTAAAATTGTATAACTTGTTTTTAAAGCTACCTACCAGGCCACTGCCTCTTCACCGCGCAGACTCCCGCCCAGCCGATTGAAGGCTGCTGAGGCCGAGTGTTGCTAGGGCAACGCCGCCATTCCGACTAGCGGACACGCCCACCCACGCTGACCACGCCCCCCTGCCACACTATATGAACGCGTGCTGACCACGAGCGAGGCGTTCATTGAACTCACTCCTGAGGCTAACTAGCCGGGAGCTGCATTTTGTTTTAAAATTGTATAACTTGTTTTTAAAGCTACCTATCAGGCCACTGCCTCTTCACCGCGCAGACACCCGCCCAGCCGATTGAAGGCTGCTGAGGCCGAGTGTTGCTAGGGCAACGCCGCCATTCCGACTAGCGGACACGCCCACCCACGCTGACCACGCCCCCCTGCCACACTATATGAACGCGTGCAGACCACGAGCGAGGCGTTCATTGAACTCACTCCTGAGGCGAACTAGCCGGGAGCTGCATTTTGTTTTAAAATTGTATAACTTGTTTTTAAAGCTACCTACCAGGCCACTGCCTCTTCACCGCGCAGACACCCGCCCAGCCGATTGAAGGCTGCTGAGGCCGAGTGTTGCTAGGGCAACGCCGCCATTCCGACTAGCAGACACGCCCACCCACGCTGACCACGCCCCCCCTGCCACACTATATGAACGCGCGCTGACCACGAGCGAGGCGTTCATTGAACTCACTCCTGAGGCGAACTAGCCGGGAGCTGCATTTTGTTTTAAAATTGTATAACTTGTTTTTAAAGCTACCTACCAGGCCACTGCCTCTTCACCGCGCAGACACCCGCCCAGCCGATTGAAGGCTGCTGAGGCCGAGTGTTGCTAGGGCAACGCCGCCATTCCGACTAGCAGACACGCCCACCCACGCTGACCACGCCCCCCTGCCACACTATATGAACGCGCGCTGACCACAAGCGAGGCGTTCATTGAACTCACTCCTGAGGCGAACTAGCCGGGAGCTGCATTTTGTTTTAAAATTGTATAACTTGTTTTTAAAGCTACCTACCAGGCCACTGCCTCTTCACCGCGCAGACACCCGCCCAGCCGATTGAAGGCTGCTGAGGCCGAGTGTTGCTAGGGCAACGCCGCCATTCCGACTAGCGGACACGCCCACCCACGCTGACCACGCCCCCCTGCCACACTATATGAACGCGCGCTGACCACGAGTGAGGCGTTCATTGATCTACCTCCTGATGCGAACTAGCCGGGAGCTGCATTTTGTTTTAAAATTGTATAACTTGTTTTTAAAGCTACCTACCAGGCCACTGCCTCTTCACCGCGCAGACACCCGCCCAGCCGATTGAAGGCTGCTGAGGCCGAGTGTTGCTAGGGCAACGCCGCCATTCCGACTAGCGGACACGCCCACCCACGCTGACCACGCCCCCCTGCCACACTATATGAACGCGCGCTGACCACGAGCGAGGCGTTCATTGAATTAACTCCTGAGGCGAACTAACCGGGAGCTGCATTTTGTTTTAAAATTGTATAACTTGTTTTTAAAGCTACCTACCAGGCCACTGCCTCTTCACCGCGCAGACACCAGCCCAGCCGATTGAAGGCTGCTGAGGCCGAGTGTTGCTAGGGCAACGCCGCCATTCCGACTAGCGGACACGCCCACCCACGCTGACCACGCCCCCCTGCCACACTATATGAACGCGCGCTGACCACGAGCGAGACGTTCATTGAACTCACTCCTGAGGCGAACTAGCCGGGAGCTGCATTTTGTTTTAAAATTGTATAACTTGTTTTTAAAGCTACCTACCAGGCCACTGCCTCTTCACCACGCAGACACCCGCCCAGCCGATTGAAGGCTGCTGAGGCCGAGTGTTGCTAGGGCAATGCCGCCATTCCGACTAGCGGACACGCCCACCCACGCTGACCACGCCCCCCTGCCACACTATATGAACGCGCGCTGACCACGAGCGAGGCGTTCATTGAACTCACTCCTGAGGCGAACTAGCCGGGAGCTGCATTTTGTTTTAAAATTGTATCACTTGTTTTTAAAGCTACCTACCAGGCCACTGCCTCTTCACCGCGCAGACACCCGCCCAGCCGATTGAAGGCTGCTGAGGCCGAGTGTTGCTAGGGCAACCTAGCCATTCCGACTAGCGGACACGCCCACCCACGCTGACCACGCCCCCCTTCCACACTATATGAACGCGCGCTGACCACGAGCGAGGCGTTCATTGAACTCACTCCTGAGGCGAACTAGCCGGGAGCTGCATTTTGTTTTAAAATTGTATAACTTGTTTTTAAAGCTACCTACCAGGCCACTGCCTCATCACCGCGCAGACACCCGCCCAGCCAATTGAAGGCTGCTGAGGCCGAGTGTTGCTAGGGCAACGCCGCCATTCCGACTAGCGGACACGCCCACCCACGCTGACCACGCCCCCCTGCCACACTATATGAACGCGCGCTGACCACGAGCGAGGCGTTCATTGAACTCACTCCTGAGGCGAACTAGCCAGGAGCTGCATTTTGTTTTAAAATTGTATAACTTGTTTTTAAAGCTACCTACCAGGCCACTGCCTCTTCACCGCGCAGACACCCGCCCAGCCGATTGAAGGCTGCTGAGGCCGAGTGTTGCTAGGGCAATGCCGCCATTCCGACTAGCGGACACGCCCACCCACGCTGACAACGCCCCCCCGCCACACTATATGAACGCGCGCTGACCACGAGCGAGGCGTTCATTGAACTCACTCCTGAGGCGAACTAGCCGGGAGCTGCATTTTGTTTTAAAATTGTATAACTTGTTTTTAAAGCTACCTACCAGGCCACTGCCTCTTCACCGCGCAGACACCCGCCCAGCCGATTGAAGGCTGCTGAGGCCGAGTGTTGCTAGGGCAACGCCGCCATTCCGACTAGCGGACACGCCCACCCACGCTGACCACGCCCCCCTGCCACACTATATGAACGCGCGCTGACCACGAGCGAGGCGTTAATTGAACTCACTCCTGAGGCGAACTAGCCGGGAGCTGCATTTTGTTTTAAAATTGTATAACTTGTTTTTCAAGCTACCTACCAGGCCACTGCCTCTTCACCGCGCAGACACCCGCCCAGCCGATTGAAGGCTGCTGAGGCCGAGTGTTGCTAGGGCAACGCCGCCATTCCGACTAGCGGACACGCCCACCCACGCTGACCACGCCCCCCTGCCACACTATATGAACGCGCGCTGACCACGAGCGAGGCGTTCATTGAACTCACTCCTGAGGCGAACTAGCCGGGAGCTGCATTTTGTTTTAAAATTGTATAACTTGTTTTTAAAGCTACCTACCAGGCCACTGCCTCTTCACCGCACAGACACCCGCCCAGCCGATTGAAGGCTGCTGAGGCCGAGTGTTGCTAGGGCAACGCCGCCATTCCGACTAGCGGACACGCCCACCCACGCTGACCACGCCCCCCTGCCACACTATATGAACGCGCGCTGACCACGAGCGAGGCGTTCATTGAACTCACTCCTGAGGCGAACTAGCCGGGAGCTGCATTTTGTTTTAAAATTGTATAACTTGTTTTTAAAGCTACCTACCAGGCCACTGCCTCTTCACCGCGCAGACACCCGCCCAGCCGATTGAAGGCTGCTGAGGCTGAGTGTTGCTAGGGCAACGCCGCCATTCTGACTAGCGGACACGCCCACCCATGCTGACCACGCCCCCCTGCCACACTATATGAACGCGTGCTGACCACGAGCGAGGCGTTCATTGAACTCACTCCTGAGGCTAACTAGCCGGGAGCTGCATTTTGTTTTAAAATTGTATAACTTGTTTTTAAAGCTACCTACCAGGCCACTGCCTCTTCACCGCGCAGACACCCGCCCAGCCGATTGAAGGCTGCTGAGGCCTAGTGTTGCTAGGGCAACGCCGCCATTCCGACTAGCGGACACGCCCACCCACGCTGACCACGCCCCCCTGCCACACTATATGAACGCGTGCTGACCACGAGCGAGGCGTTCATTGAACTCACCCCTGAGGCGAACTAGCCGGGAGCTGCATTTTGTTTTAAAATTGTATAACTTGTTTTTAAAGCTACCTACCAGGCCACTGCCTCTTCACCGCGCAGACACCCGCCCAGCCGATTGAAGGCTGCTGAGGCCGAGTGTTGCTAGGGCAACGCCGCCATTCCGACTAGCGGACACGCCCACCCACGCTGACCACGCCCCCCTGCCACACTATATGAACGCGCGCTGACCACGAGCGAGGCGTTCATTGAACTCACTCCTGAGGCGAACTAGCCGGGAGCTGCATTTTGTTTTAAAATTGTATAACTTGTTTTTAAAGCTACCTACCAGGCCACTGCCTCTTCACCGCGCAGACACCCGCCCAGCCGATTGAAGGCTGCTGAGGCCGAGTGTTGGAATGGCGGCGTTGCCCTAGCGACTAGCGGACACGCCCACCCACGCTGACCACGCCCCCCTGCCACACTATATGAACGCGTGCTGACCACGAGCGAGGCGTTCATTGAACTCACTCCTGAGGCTAACTAGCCGGGAGCTGCATTTTGTTTTAAAATTGTATAACTTGTTTTTAAAGCTACCTACCAGGCCACTGCCTCTTCACCGCGCAGACACCCGCCCAGCCGATTGAAGGCTGCTGAGGCCGAGTGTTGCTAGGGCAACGCCGCCATTCCGACTAGCGGACACGCCCACCCACGCTGACCACGCCCCCCTGCCACACTATATGAACGCGTGCTGACCACGAGCGAGGCGTTCATTGAACTCACTCCTGAGGCTAACTAGCCGGGAGCTGCATTTTGTTTTAAAATTGTATAACTTGTTTTTAAAGCTACCTACCAGGCCACTGCCTCTTCACCGCGCAGACACCCGCCCAGCCGATTGAAGGCTGCTGAGGCCGAGTGTTGCTAGGGCAACGCCGCCATTCCGACTAGCGGACACGCCTACCCACGCTGACCACGCCCCCCTGCCACACTATATGAACGCGCGCAGACCACGAGCGAGGCGTTCATTGAACTCACTCCTGAGGCGAACTAGCCGGGAGCTGCATTTTGTTTTAAAATTGTATAACTTGTTTTTAAAGCTACCTACCAGGCCACTGCCTCTTAACCGCGCAGACACCCGCCCAGCCGATTGAAGGCTGCTGAGGCCGAGTGTTGCTAGGGCAACGCCGCCATTCCGACTAGCGGACACGCCCACCCACGCTGACCACGCCCCCCTGCCACACTATATGAACGCGCGCTGACCACGAGCGAGGCGTTCATTGAACTCACTCCTGAGGCGAACTAGCCGAAAGCTGCATTTTGTTTTAAAATTGTATAACTTGTTTTTAAAGCTACCTACCAGGCCACTGCCTCTTCACCGCGCAGACACCCGCCCAGCCGATTGAAGGCTGCTGAGGCCGAGTGTTGCTAGGGCAACGCCGCCATTCCGACTAGCGGACACGCCCACCCACGCTGACCACGCCCCCCTGCCACACTATATGAACGCGCGCTGACCACGAGCGAGGCGTTCATTGAACTCACTCCTGAGGCAAACTACCTGGGAGCTGCATTTTGTTTTAAAATTGTATAACTTGTTTTTAAAGCTACCTACCAGGCCACTGCCTCTTCACCGCGCAGACTCCCGCCCAGCCGATTGAAGGCTGCTGAGGCCGAGTGTTGCTAGGGCAACGCCGCCATTCCGACTAGCGGACACGCCCACCCACGCTGACCACGCCCCCCTGCCACACTATATGAACGCGTGCTGACCACGAGCGAGGCGTTCATTGAACTCACTCCTGAGGCTAACTAGCCGGGAGCTGCATTTTGTTTTAAAATTGTATAACTTGTTTTTAAAGCTACCTATCAGGCCACTGCCTCTTCACCGCGCAGACACCCGCCCAGCCGATTGAAGGCTGCTGAGGCCGAGTGTTGCTAGGGCAACGCCGCCATTCCGACTAGCGGACACGCCCACCCACGCTGACCACGCCCCCCTGCCACACTATATGAACGCGTGCAGACCACGAGCGAGGCGTTCATTGAACTCACTCCTGAGGCGAACTAGCCGGGAGCTGCATTTTGTTTTAAAATTGTATAACTTGTTTTTAAAGCTACCTACCAGGCCACTGCCTCTTCACCGCGCAGACACCCGCCCAGCCGATTGAAGGCTGCTGAGGCCGAGTGTTGCTAGGGCAACGCCGCCATTCCGACTAGCAGACACGCCCACCCACGCTGACCACGCCCCCCCTGCCACACTATATGAACGCGCGCTGACCACGAGCGAGGCGTTCATTGAACTCACTCCTGAGGCGAACTAGCCGGGAGCTGCATTTTGTTTTAAAATTGTATAACTTGTTTTTAAAGCTACCTACCAGGCCACTGCCTCTTCACCGCGCAGACACCCGCCCAGCCGATTGAAGGCTGCTGAGGCCGAGTGTTGCTAGGGCAACGCCGCCATTCCGACTAGCGGACACGCCCACCCACGCTGACCACGCCCCCCTGCCACACTATATGAACGCGCGCTGACCACGAGCGAGGCGTTCATTGATCTACCTCCTGATGCGAACTAGCCGGGAGCTGCATTTTGTTTTAAAATTGTATAACTTGTTTTTAAAGCTACCTACCAGGCCACTGCCTCTTCACCGCGCAGACACCCGCCCAGCCGATTGAAGGCTGCTGAGGCCGAGTGTTGCTAGGGCAACGCCGCCATTCCGACTAGCGGACACGTCCACCCACGCTGACCACGCCCCCCTGCCACACTATATGAACGCGCGCTGACCACGAGCGAGGCGTTCATTGAATTCACTCCTGAGGCTAACTAGCCGGGAGCTGCATTTTGTTTTAAAATTGTATAACTTGTTTTTAAAGCTACCTACCAGGCCACTGCCTCTTCACCGCGCAGACACCCGCCCAGCCGATTGAAGGCTGCTGAGGCCGAGTGTTGCTAGGGCAACGCCGCCATTCCGACTAGCGGACACGCCCACCCACGCTGACCACGCCCCCCTGCCACACTATATGAACGCGCGCTGACCACGAGCGAGGCGTTCATTGAACTCACTCCTGAGGCGAACTAGCCGGGAGCTGCATTTTGTTTTAAAATTGTATAATTTGTTTTTAAAGCTACCTACCAGGCCACTGCCTCTTCACCGCGCAGACACCCGCCCAGCCGATTGAAGGCTGCTGAGGCCGAGTGTTGCTAGGGCAACGCCGCCATTCCGACTAGCGGACACGCCCACCCACGCTGACCACGCCCCCCTGCCACACTATATGAACGCGCACTGACCACGAGCGAGGCGTTCATTGAACTCACTCCTGAGGCGAACTAGCCGGGAGCTGCATTTTGTTTTAAAATTGTATAACTTGTTTTTAAAGCTACCTACCAGGCCACTGCCTCTTCACCGCGCAGACACCCGCCCAGCCGATTGAAGGCTGCTGAGGCCGAGTGTTGCTAGGGCAACCTAGCCATTCCGACTAGCGGACACGCCCACCCACGCTGACCACGCCCCCCTGCCACACTATATGAACGCGCGCTGACCACGAGCGAGGCGTTCATTGAACTCACTCCTGAGGCGAACTAGCCGGGAGCTGCATTTTGTTTTAAAATTGTATAACTTGTTTTTAAAGCTACCTACCAGGCCACTGCCTCTTCACCGCGCAGACACCCGCCCAGCCGATTGAAGGCTGCTGAGGCCGAGTGTTGCTAGGGCAACGCCGCCATTCCGACTAGCGGACACGCCCACCCACGCTGACCACGCCCCCCTGCCACACTATATGAACACGCGCTGACCACGAGCGAGGCGTTCATTGAACTCACTCCTGAGGCGAACTACCTGGGAGCTGCATTTTGTTTTAAAATTGTATAACTTGTTTTTAAAGCTACCTACCAGGCCACTGCCTCTTCACCGCGCAGACTCCCGCCCAGCCGATTGAAGGCTGCTGAGGCCGAGTGTTGGAATGGCGGCGTTGCCCTAGCGACTAGCGGACACGCCCACCCACGCTGACCACGCCCCCCTGCCACACTATATGAACGCGTGCTGACCACGAGCGAGGCGTTCATTGAACTCACTCCTGAGGCTAACTAGCCGGGAGCTGCATTTTGTTTTAAAATTGTATAACTTGTTTTTAAAGCTACCTACCAGGCCACTGCCTCTTCACCGCGCAGACACCCGCCCAGCCGATTGAAGGCTGCTGAGGCCGAGTGTTGCTAGGGCAACGCCGCCATTCCGACTAGCGGACACGCCCACCCACGCTGACCACGCCCCCCTGCCACACTATATGAACGCGTGCTGACCACGAGCGAGGCGTTCATTGAACTCACTCCTGAGGCTAACTAGCCGGGAGCTGCATTTTGTTTTAAAATTGTATAACTTGTTTTTAAAGCTACCTACCAGGCCACTGCCTCTTCACCGCGCAGACACCCGCCCAGCCGATTGAAGGCTGCTGAGGCCGAGTGTTGCTAGGGCAACGCCGCCATTCCGACTAGCGGACACGCCTACCCACGCTGACCACGCCCCCCTGCCACACTATATGAACGCGCGCAGACCACGAGCGAGGCGTTCATTGAACTCACTCCTGAGGCGAACTAGCCGGGAGCTGCATTTTGTTTTAAAATTGTATAACTTGTTTTTAAAGCTACCTACCAGGCCACTGCCTCTTCACCGCGCAGACACCCGCCCAGCCGATTGAAGGCTGCTGAGGCCGAGTGTTGCTAGGGCAACGCCGCCATTCCGACTAGCAGACACGCCCACCCACGCTGACCACGCCCCCCTGCCACACTATATGAACGCGCGCTGACCACGAGCGAGGCGTTCATTGAACTCACTCCTGAGGCGAACTAGCCGGGAGCTGCATTTTGTTTTAAAATTGTATAACTTGTTTTTAAAGCTACCTACCAGGCCACTGCCTCTTCACCGCGCAGACACCAGCCCAGCCGATTGAAGGCTGCTGAGGCCGAGTGTTGCTAGGGCAACGCCGCCATTCCGACTAGCGGACACGCCCACCCACGCTGACCACGCCCCCCTGCCACACTATATGAACGCGCGCTGACCACGAGCGAGGCGTTCATTGAACTCACTCCTGAGGCGAACTAGCCGGGAGCTGCATTTTGTTTTAAAATTGTATAACTTGTTTTTAAAGCTACCTACCAGGCCACTGCCTCTTAACCGCGCAGACACCCGCCCAGCCGATTGAAGGCTGCTGAGGCCGAGTGTTGCTAGGGCAACGCCGCCATTCCGACTAGCGGACACGCCCACCCACGCTGACCACGCCCCCCTGCCACACTATATGAACGCGCGCTGACCACGAGCGAGGCGTTCATTGAACTCACTCCTGAGGCGAACTAGCCGAAAGCTGCATTTTGTTTTAAAATTGTATAACTTGTTTTTAAAGCTACCTACCAGGCCACTGCCTCCTCACCGCGCAGACACCCGCCCAGCCGATTGAAGGCTGCTGAGGCCGAGTGTTGCTAGGGCAACGCCGCCATTCCGACTAGCGGACACGCCCACCCACGCTGACCACGCCCCCCTGCCACACTATATGAACGCGCGCTGACCACGAGCGAGGCGTTCATTGAACTCACTCCTGAGGCAAACTACCTGGGAGCTGCATTTTGTTTTAAAATTGTATAACTTGTTTTTAAAGCTACCTACCAGGCCACTGCCTCTTCACCGCGCAGACTCCCGCCCAGCCGATTGAAGGCTGCTGAGGCCGAGTGTTGCTAGGGCAACGCCGCCATTCCGACTAGCGGACACGCCCACCCACGCTGACCACGCCCCCCTGCCACACTATATGAACGCGTGCTGACCACGAGCGAGGCGTTCATTGAACTCACTCCTGAGGCTAACTAGCCGGGAGCTACATTTTGTTTTAAAATTGTATAACTTGTTTTTAAAGCTACCTACCAGGCCACTGCCTCTTCACCGCGCAGACACCCGCCCAGCCGATTGAAGGCTGCTGAGGCCGAGTGTTGCTAGGGCATCGCCGCCATTCCGACTAGTGGACACGCCCACCCACGCTGACCACGCCCCCCTGCCACACTATATGAACGCGTGCTGACCACGAGCGAGGCGTTCATTGAACTCACTCCTGAGGCTAACTAGCCGGGAGCTGCATTTTGTTTTAAAATTGTATAACTTGTTTTTAAAGCTACCTACCAGGCCACTGCCTCTTCACCGCGCAGACACCCGCCCAGCCGATTGAAGGCTGCTGAGGCCGAGTGTTGCTAGGGCAACGCCGCCATTCCGACTAGCGGACACGCCTACCCACGCTGACCACGCCCCCCTGCCACACTATATGAACGCGCGCAGACCACGAGCGAGGCGTTCATTGAACTCACTCCTGAGGCGAACTAGCCGGGAGCTGCATTTTGTTTTAAAATTGTATAACTTGTTTTTAAAGCTACCTACCAGGCCACTGCCTCTTCACCGCGCAGACACCCGCCCAGCCGATTGAAGGCTGCTGAGGCCGAGTGTTGCTAGGGCAACGCCGCCATTCCGACTAGCAGACACGCCCACCCACGCTGACCACGCCCCCCTGCCACACTATATGAACGCGCGCTGACCACGAGCGAGGCGTTCATTGAACTCACTCCTGAGGCGAACTAGCCGGGAGCTGCATTTTGTTTTAAAATTGTATAACTTGTTTTTAAAGCTACCTACCAGGCCACTGCCTCTTCACCGCGCAGACACCCGCCCAGCCGATTGAAGGCTGCTGAGGCCGAGTGTTGCTAGGGCAACGCCGCCATTCCGACTAGCGGACACGCCCACCCACGCTGACCACGCCCCCCTGCCACACTATATGAACGCGCGCTGACCACGAGCGAGGCGTTCATTGATCTACCTCCTGATGCGAACTAGCCGGGAGCTGCATTTTGTTTTAAAATTGTATAACTTGTTTTTAAAGCTACCTACCAGGCCACTGCCTCTTCACCGCGCAGACACCCGCCCAGCCGATTGAAGGCTGCTGAGGCCGAGTGTTGCTAGGGCAACGCCGCCATTCCGACTAGCGGACACGCCCACCCACGCTGACCACGCCCCCCTGCCACACTATATGAACGCGCGCTGACCACGAGCGAGGCGTTCATTGAATTCACTCCTGAGGCGAACTAGCCGGGAGCTGCATTTTGTTTTAAAATTGTATAACTTGTTTTTAAAGCTACCTACCAGGCCACTGCCTCTTCACCGCGCAGACACCCGCCCAGCCGATTGAAGGCTGCTGAGGCCGAGTGTTGCTAGGGCTACGACGCCATTCCGACTAGCGGACACGCCCACCCACGCTGACCATGCCCCCCTGCCACACTATATGAACGCGCGCTGACCACGAGCGAGGCGTTCATTGAACTCACTCCTGAGGCGAACTAGCCGGGAGCTGCATTTTGTTTTAAAATTGTATAACTTGTTTTTAAAGCTACCTACCAGGCCATTGCCTCTTCACCGCGCAGACACCCGCCCAGCCGATTGAAGGCTGCTGAGGCCGAGTGTTGCTAGGGCAACGCCGCCATTCCGACTAGCGGACACGCCCACCCACGCTGACCACGCCCCCCTGCCACACTATATGAACGCGCGCTGACCACGAGCGAGGCGTTCATTGAACTCACTCCTGAGGCGAACTAGCCGGGAGCTGCATTTTGTTTTAAAATTGTATAACTTGTTTTTAAAGCTACCTACCAGGCCACTGCCTCTTCACCGCGCAGACACCCGCCCAGCCGATTGAAGGCTGCTGAGGCCGAGTGTTGCTAGGGCAACGCCGCCATTCCGACTAGCGGACACGCCCACCCACGCTGACCACGCCCCCCTGCCACACTATATGAACGCGCGCTGACCACGAGCGAGGCGTTCATTGAACTCACTCCTGAGGCGAACTAGCCGGGAGCTGCATTTTGTTTTAAAATTGTATAACTTGTTTTTAAAGCTACCTACCAGGCCACTGCCTCTTCACCGCGCAGACACCCGCCCAGCCGATTGAAGGCTGCTGAGGCCGAGTGTTGCTAGGGCAACCTAGCCATTCCGACTAGCGGACACGCCCACCCACGCTGACCACGCCCCCCTGCCACACTATATGAACGCGCGCTGACCACGAGCGAGGCGTTCATTGAACTCACTCCTGAGGCGAACTAGCCGGGAGCTGCATTTTGTTTTAAAATTGTATAACTTGTTTTTAAAGCTACCTACCAGGCCACTGCCTCTTCACCGCGCAGACACCCGCCCAGCCGATTGAAGGCTGCTGAGGCCGAGTGTTGCTAGGGCAACGCCGCCATTCCGACTAGCGGACACGCCCACCCACGCTGACCACGCCCCCCGCCACACTATATGAACGCGCGCTGACCACGAGCGAGGCGTTCATTGAATTTACTCCTGAGGCGAACTAGCCGGGAGCTGCATTTTGTTTTAAAATATTTATAACTTGTTTTTAAAGCTACCTACCAGGCCACTGCCTCTTCACCGCGCAGACACCCGCCCAGCCGATTGAAGGCTGCTGAGGCCGAGTGATGCTAGGGCAACGCCGCCATTCCGACTAGCAGACACGCCCACCCACGCTGACCACGCCCCCCTGCCACACTATATGAACGCGCGCTGACCACGAGCGAGGCGTTCATTGAACTCACTCCTGAGGCGAACTAGCCGGGAGCTGCATTTTGTTTTAAAATTGTATAACTTGTTTTTAAAGCTACCTACCAGGCCACTGCCTCTTCACCGCGCAGACACCCGCCCAGCCGATTGAAGGCTGCTGAGGCCGAGTGTTGCTAGGGCAACGCCGCCATTCCGACTAGCGGACACGCCCACCCACGCTGACCACGCCCCCCTGCCACACTATATGAACGCGCGCTGACCACGAGCGAGGCGTTCATTGAACTCACTCCTGAGGCGAACTAGCCGGGAGCTGCATTTTGTTTTAAAATTGTATAACTTGTTTTTAAAGCTACCTACCAGGCCACTGCCTCTTCACCGCGCAGACACCCGCCCAGCCGATTGAAGGCTGCTGAGGCCGAGTGTTGCTAGGGCAACGCCGCCATTCCGACTAGCGGACACGCCCACCCACGCTGACCACGCCCCCCTGCCACACTATATGAACGCGTGCTGACCACGAGCGAGGCGTTCATTGAACTCACTCCTGAGGCGAACTAGCCGGGAGCTGCATTTTGTTTTAAAATTATATAACTTGTTTTTAAAGCTACCTACCAGGCCACTGCCTCTTCACCGCGCAGACACCCGCCCAGCCGATTGAAGGCTGCTGAGGCCGAGTGTTGCTAGGGCAACGCCGCCATTCCGACTAGCGGACACGCCCACCCACGCTGACCACGCCCCCCTGCCACACTATATGAACGCGCGCTGACCACGAGCGAGGCGTTCATTGAACTCACTCCTGAGGCAAACTACCTGGGAGCTGAATTTTGTTTTAAAATTGTATAACTTGTTTTTAAAGCTACCTACCAGGCCACTGCCTCTTCACCGCGCAGACTCCCGCCCAGCCGATTGAAGGCTGCTGAGGCCGAGTGTTGCTAGGGCAACGCCGCCATTCCGACTAGCGGACACGCCCACCCACGCTGACCACGCCCCCCTGCCACACTATATGAACGCGTGCTGACCACGAGCGAGGCGTTCATTGAACTCACTCCTGAGGCTAACTAGCCGGGAGCTGCATTTTGTTTTAAAATTGTATAACTTGTTTTTAAAGCTACCTACCAGGCCACTGCCTCTTCACCGCGCAGACACCCGCCCAGCCGATTGAAGGCTGCTGAGGCCGAGTGTTGCTAGGGCAACGCCGCCATTCCGACTAGCGGACACGCCCACCCACGCTGACCACGCCCCCCTGCCACACTATATGAACGCGTGCTGACCACGAGCGAGGCGTTCATTGAACTCACTCCTGAGGCTAACTAGCCGGGAGCTGCATTTTGTTTTAAAATTGTATAACTTGTTTTTAAAGCTACCTACCAGGCCACTGCCTCTTCACCGCGCAGACACCCGCCCAGCCGATTGAAGGCTGCTGAGGCCGAGTGTTGCTAGGGCAACGCCGCCATTCCGACTAGCGGACACGCCTACCCACGCTGACCACGCCCCCCTGCCACACTATATGAACGCGCGCAGACCACGAGCGAGGCGTTCATTGAACTCACTCCTGAGGCGAACTAGCCGGGAGCTGCATTTTGTTTTAAAATTGTATAACTTGTTTTTAAAGCTACCTACCAGGCCACTGCCTCTTCACCGCGCAGACACCCGCCCAGCCGATTGAAGGCTGCTGAGGCCGAGTGTTGCTAGGGCAACGCCGCCATTCCGACTAGCAGACACGCCCACCCACGCTGACCACGCCCCCCTGCCACACTATATGAACGCGCGCTGACCACGAGCGAGGCGTTCATTGAACTCACTCCTGAGGCGAACTAGCCGGGAGCTGCATTTTGTTTTAAAATTGTATAACTTGTTTTTAAAGATACCTACCAGGCCACTGCCTCTTCACCGCGCAGACACCCGCCCAGCCGATTGAAGGCTGCTGAGGCCGAGTGTTGCTAGGGCCACGCCGCCATTCCGACTAGCGGACACGCCCACCCACGCTGACCACGCCCCCCTGCCACACTATATGAACGCGCGCTGACCACGAGCGAGGCGTTCATTGATCTACCTCCTGATGCGAACTAGCCGGGAGCTGCATTTTGTTTTAAAATTGTATAACTTGTTTTTAAAGCTACCTACCAGGCCACTGCCTCTTCACCGCGCAGACACCCGCCCAGCCGATTGAAGGCTGCTGAGGCCGAGTGTTGCTAGGGCAACGCCGCCATTCCGACTAGCGGACACGCCCACCCCGGCTGACCACGCCCCCCTGCCACACTATATGAACGCGCGCTGACCACGAGCGAGGCGTTCATTGAATTCACTCCTGAGGCGAACTAGCCGGGAGCTGCATTTTGTTTTAAAATTGTATAACTTGTTTTTAAAGCTACCTACCAGGCCACTGCCTCTTCACCGCGCAGACACCCGCCCAGCCGATTGAAGGCTGCTGAGGCCGAGTGTTGCTAGGGCAACGCCACCATTCCGACTAGCGGACACGCCCACCCACGCTGACCACGCCCCCCTGCCACACTATATGAACGCGCGCTGACCACGAGCGAGACGTTCATTGAACTCACTCCTGAGGCGAACTAGCCGGGAGCTGCATTTTGTTTTAAAATTGTATAACTTGTTTTTAAAGCTACCTACCAGGCCACTGCCTCTTCACCGCGCAGACACCCGCCCAGCCGATTGAAGGCTGCTGAGGCCGAGTGTTGCTAGGGCTACGACGCCATTCCGACTAGCGGACACGCCCACCCACGCTGACCATGCCCCCCTGCCACACTATATGAACGCGCGCTGACCACGAGCGAGGCGTTCATTGAACTCACTCCTGAGGCGAACTAGCGGGGAGCTGCATTTTGTTTTAAAATTGTATAACTTGTTTTTAAAGCTACCTACCAGGCCACTGCCTCTTCACCGCGCAGACACCCGCCCAGCCGATTGAAGACACCCGCCCAGCCGATTGAAGGCTGCTGAGGCCGAGTGTTGCTAGGGCAACGCCGCCATTCCGACTAGCGGACACGCCCACCCACGCTGACCACGCCCCCCTGCCACACTATATGAACGCGCGCTGACCACGAGCGAGGCGTTCATTGAACTCACTCCTGAGGCGAACTAGCCGGGAGCTGCATTTTGTTTTAAAATTGTATAACTTGTTTTTAAAGCTACCTACCAGGCCACTGCCTCTTCACCGCGCAGACACCCGCCCAGCCGATTGAAGGCTGCTGAGGCCGAGTGTTGCTAGGGCAACGCCGCCATTCCGACTAGCGGACATGCCCACCCACGCTGACCACGCCCCCCTGCCACACTATATGAACGCGCGCTGACCACGAGCGAGGTGTTCATTGAACTCACTCCTGAGGCGAACTAGCCGGGAGCTGCATTTTGTTTTAAAATTGTATAACTTGTTTTTAAAGCTACCTACCAGGCCACTGCCTCTTCACCGCGCAGACACCCGCCCAGCCGATTGAAGGCTGCTGAGGCCGATTGTTGCTAGGGCAACGCCGCCATTCCGACTAGCGGACACGCCCACCCACGCTGACCACGCCCCCCTGCCACACTATATGAACGCGCGCTGACCACGAGCGAGGCGTTCATTGAACTCACTCCTGAGGCGAACTAGCCGGGAGCTGCATTTTGTTTTAAAATTGTATAACTTGTTTTTAAAGCTACCTACCAGGCCACTGCCTCTTCACCGCGCAGACACCCGCCCAGCCGATTGAAGGCTGCTGAGGCCGAGTGTTGCTAGGGCAACGCCGCCATTCCGACTAGCGGACACGCCCACCCACGCTGACCACGCCCCCCGCCACACTATATGAACGCGCGCTGACCACGAGCGAGGCGTTCATTGAATTTACTCCTGAGGCGAACTAGCCGGGAGCTGCATTTTGTTTTAAAATATTTATAACTTGTTTTTAAAGCTACCTACCAGGCCACTGCCTCTTCACCGCGCAGACACCCGCCCAGCCGATTGAAGGCTGCTGAGGCCGAGTGTTGCTAGGGCAACGCCGCCATTCCGACTAGCAGACACGCCCACCCACGCTGACCACGCCCCCCTGCCACACTATATGAACGCGCGCTGACCACGAGCGAGGCGTTCATTGAACTCACTCCTGAGGCGAACTAGCCGGGAGCTGCATTTTGTTTTAAAATTGTATAACTTGTTTTTAAAGCTACCTACCAGGCCACTGCCTCTTCACCGCGCAGACACCCGCCCAGCCGATTGAAGGCTGCTGAGGCCGAGTGTTGCTAGGGCAACGCCGCCATTCCGACTAGCGGACACGCCCACCCACGCTGACCACGCCCCCCTGCCACACTATATGAACGCGCGCTGACCACGAGCGAGGCGTTCATTGAACTCACTCCTGAGGCGAACTAGCCGGGAGCTGCATTTTGTTTTAAAATTGTATAACTTGTTTTTAAAGCTACCTACCAGGCCACTGCCTCTTCACCGCGCAGACACCCGCCCAGCCGATTGAAGGCTGCTGAGGCCGAGTGTTGCTAGGGCAACGCCGCCATTCCGACTAGCGGACACGCCCACCCACGCTGACCACGCCCCCCTGCCACACTATATGAACGCGCGCTGACCACGAGCGAGGCGTTCATTGAACTCACTCCTGAGGCGAACTAGCCGGGAGCTGCATTTTGTTTTAAAATTATATAACTTGTTTTTAAAGCTACCTACCAGGCCACTGCCTCTTCACCGCGCAGACACCCGCCCAGCCGATTGAAGGCTGCTGAGGCCGAGTGTTGCTAGGGCAACGCCGCCATTCCGACTAGCGGACACGCCCACCCACGCTGACCACGCCCCCCTGCCACACTATATGAACGCGCGCTGACCACGAGCGAGGCGTTCATTGAACTCACTCCTGAGGCAAACTACCTGGGAGCTGCATTTTGTTTTAAAATTGTATAACTTGTTTTTAAAGCTACCTACCAGGCCACTGCCTCTTCACCGCGCAGACTCCCGCCCAGCCGATTGAAGGCTGCTGAGGCCGAGTGTTGCTAGGGCAACGCCGCCATTCCGACTAGCGGACACGCCCACCCACGTTGACCACGCCCCCCTGCCACACTATATGAACGCGTGCTGACCACGAGCGAGGCGTTCATTGAACTCACTCCTGAGGCTAACTAGCCGGGAGCTGCATTTTGTTTTAAAATTGTATAACTTGTTTTTAAAGCTACCTACCAGGCCACTGCCTCTTCACCGCGCAGACACCCGCCCAGCCGATTGAAGGCTGCTGAGGCCGAGTGTTGCTAGGGCAACGCCGCCATTCCGACTAGCGGACACGCCCACCCACGCTGACCACGCCCCCCTGCCACACTATATGAACGCGTGCTGACCACGAGCGAGGCGTTCATTGAACTCACTCCTGAGGCTAACTAGCCGGGAGCTGCATTTTGTTTTAAAATTGTATAACTTGTTTTTAAAGCTACCTACCAGGCCACTGCCTCTTCACCGCGCAGACACCCGCCCAGCCGATTGAAGGCTGCTGAGGCCGAGTGTTGCTAGGGCAACGCCGCCATTCCGACTAGCGGACACGCCTACCCACGCTGACCACGCCCCCCTGCCACACTATATGAACGCGCGCAGACCACGAGCGAGGCGTTCATTGAACTCACTCCTGAGGCGAACTAGCCGGGAGCTGCATTTTGTTTTAAAATTGTATAACTTGTTTTTAAAGCTACCTACCAGGCCACTGCCTCTTCACCGCGCAGACACCCGCCCAGCCGATTGAAGGCTGCTGAGGCCGAGTGTTGCTAGGGCAACGCCGCCATTCCGACTAGCAGACACGCCCACCCACGCTGACCACGCCCCCCTGCCACACTATATGAACGCGCGCTGACCACGAGCGAGGCGTTCATTGAACTCACTCCTGAGGCGAACTAGCCGGGAGCTGCATTTTGTTTTAAAATTGTATAACTTGTTTTTAAAGCTACCTACCAGGCCACTGCCTCTTCACCGCGCAGACACCCGCCCAGCCGATTGAAGGCTGCTGAGGCCGAGTGTTGCTAGGGCCACGCCGCCATTCCGACTAGCGGACACGCCCACCCACGCTGACCACGCCCCCCTGCCACACTATATGAACGCGCGCTGACCACGAGCGAGGCGTTCATTGATCTACCTCCTGATGCGAACTAGCCGGGAGCTGCATTTTGTTTTAAAATTGTATAACTTGTTTTTAAAGCTACCTACCAGGCCACTGCCTCTTCACCGCGCAGACACCCGCCCAGCCGATTGAAGGCTGCTGAGGCCGAGTGTTGCTAGGGCAACGCCGCCATTCCGACTAGCGGACACGCCCACCCCGGCTGACCACGCCCCCCTGCCACACTATATGAACGCGCGCTGACCACGAGCGAGGCGTTCATTGAATTCACTCCTGAGGCGAACTAGCCGGGAGCTGCATTTTGTTTTAAAATTGTATAACTTGTTTTTAAAGCTACCTACCAGGCCACTGCCTCTTCACCGCGCAGACACCCGCCCAGCCGATTGAAGGCTGCTGAGGCCGAGTGTTGCTAGGGCAACGCCGCCATTCCGACTAGCGGACACGCCCACCCACGCTGACCACGCCCCCCTGCCACACTATATGAACGCGCGCTGACCACGAGCGAGGCGTTCATTGAACTCACTCCTGAGGCGAACTAGCCGGGAGCTGCATTTTGTTTTAAAATTGTATAACTTGTTTTTAAAGCTACCTACCAGGCCACTGCCTCTTCACCGCGCAGACACCCGCCCAGCCGATTGAAGGCTGCTGAGGCCGAGTGTTGCTAGGGCAACGCCGCCATTCCGACTAGCGGACATGCCCACCCACGCTGACCACGCCCCCCTGCCACACTATATGAACGCGCGCTGACCACGAGCGAGGTGTTCATTGAACTCACTCCTGAGGCGAACTAGCCGGGAGCTGCATTTTGTTTTAAAATTGTATAACTTGTTTTTAAAGCTACCTACCAGGCCACTGCCTCTTCACCGCGCAGACACCCGCCCAGCCGATTGAAGGCTGCTGAGGCCGAGTGTTGCTAGGGCAACGCCGCCATTCCGACTAGCGGACACGCCCACCCACGCTGACCACGCCCCCCTGCCACACTATATGAACGCGCGCTGACCACGAGCGAGGCGTTCATTGAACTCACTCCTGAGGCGAACTAGCCGGGAGCTGCATTTTGTTTTAAAATTGTATAACTTGTTTTTAAAGCTACCTACCAGGCCACTGCCTCTTCACCGCGCAGACACCCGCCCAGCCGATTGAAGGCTGCTGAGGCCGAGTGTTGCTAGGGCAACGCCGCCATTCCGACTAGCGGACACGCCCACCCACGCTGACCACGCCCCCCCGCCACACTATATGAACGCGCGCTGACCACGAGCGAGGCGTTCATTGAACTCACTCCTGAGGCGAACTAGCCGGGAGCTGCATTTTGTTTTAAAATTGTATAACTTGTTTTTAAAGCTACCTACCAGGCCACTGCCTCTTCACCGCGCAGACACCCGCCCAGCCGATTGAAGGCTGCTGAGGCCGAGTGTTGCTAGGGCAACGCCGCCATTCCGACTAGCGGACACGCCCACCCACGCTGACCACGCCCCCCTGCCACACTATATGAACGCGCGCTGACCACGAGCGAGGCGTTAATTGAACTCACTCCTGAGGCGAACTAGCCGGGAGCTGCATTTTGTTTTAAAATTGTATAACTTGTTTTTCAAGCTAACTACCAGGCCACTGCCTCTTCACCGCGCAGACACCCGCCCAGCCGATTGAAGGCTGCTGAGGCCGAGTGTTGCTAGGGCAACGCCGCCATTCCGACTAGCGGACACGCCCACCCACGCTGACCACGCCCCCCTGCCACACTATATGAACGCGCGCTGACCACGAGCGAGGCGTTCATTGAACTCACTCCTGAGGCGAACTAGCCGGGAGCTGCATTTTGTTTTAAAATTGTATAACTTGTTTTTAAAGCTACCTACCAGGCCACTGCCTCTTCACCGCGCAGACACCCGCCCAGCCGATTGAAGGCTGCTGAGGCCGAGTGTTGCTAGGGCAACGCCGCCATTCCGACTAGCGGACACGCCCACCCACGCTGACCACGCCCCCCTGCCATACTATATGAACGCGCGCTGACCACGAGCGAGGCGTTCATTGAACTCACTCCTGAGGCGAACTAGCCGGGAGCTGCATTTTGTTTTAAAATTGTATAACTTGTTTTTAAAGCTACCTACCAGGCCACTGCCTCTTCACCGCGCAGACACCCGCCCAGCCGATTGAAGGCTGCTGAGGCCGAGTGTTGCTAGGGCAACGCCGCCATTCCGACTAGCGGACACGCCCACCCACGCTGACCACGCCCCCCTGCCACACTATATGAACGCGTGCTGACCACGAGCGAGGCGTTCATTGAACTCACTCCTGAGGCTAACTAGCCGGGAGCTGCATTTTGTTTTAAAATTGTATAACTTGTTTTTAAAGCTACCTACCAGGCCACTGCCTCTTCACCGCGCAGACACCCGCCCAGCCGATTGAAGGCTGCTGAGGCCTAGTGTTGCTAGGGCAACGCCGCCATTCCGACTAGCGGACACGCCCACCCACGCTGACCAC
Source organism: Lissotriton helveticus (assembly GCF_964261635.1). Lineage (NCBI taxonomy): Eukaryota > Metazoa > Chordata > Amphibia > Caudata > Salamandridae > Lissotriton > Lissotriton helveticus. The sequence goes on from NC_136061.1 coordinate 951,470,516, forward strand.
GCCCCCCTGCCACACTATATGAACGCGTGCTGACCACGAGCGAGGCGTTCATTGAACTCACTCCTGAGGCTAACTAGCCGGGAGCTGCATTTTGTTTTAAAATTGTATAACTTGTTTTTAAAGCTACCTACCAGGCCACTGCCTCTTCACCGCGCAGACACCCGCCCAGCCGATAGAAGGCTGCTGAGGCCGAGTGTTGCTAGGGCAACGCCGCCATTCCGACTAGCGGACACGCCCACCCACGCTGACCACGCCCCCCCGCCACACTATATGAACGCGCGCTGACCACGAGCGAGGCGTTCATTGAACTTACTCCTGAGGCGAACTAGCCGGGAGCTGCATTTTGTTTTAAAATTGTATAACTTGTTTTTAAAGCTACCTACCAGGCCACTGCCTCTTCACCGCGCAGACACCCGCCCAGCCGATTGAAGGCTGCTGAGGCCGAGTGTTGCTAGGGCAACGCCGCCATTCCGACTAGCGGACACGCCCACCCACGCTGACCACGCCCCCCTGCCACACTATATGAACGCGCGCTGACCACGAGCGAGGCGTTCATTGAACTTACTCCTGAGGCGAACTAGCCGGGAGCTGCATTTTGTTTTAAAATTGTATAACTTGTTTTTAAAGCTACCTACCAGGCCACTGCCTCTTCACCGCGCAGACACCCGCCCAGCCGATTGAAGGCTGCTGAGGCCGATTGTTGCTAGGGCAACGCCGCCATTCCGACTAGCGGACACGCCCACCCACGCTGACCACGCCCCCCTGCCACACTATATGAACGCGCGCTGACCACGAGCGAGGCGTTCATTGAACTCACTCCTGAGGCGAACTAGCCGGGAGCTGCATTTTGTTTTAAAATTGTATAACTTGTTTTTAAAGCTACCTACCAGGCCACTGCCTCTTCACCGCGCAGACACCCGCCCAGCCGATTGAAGGCTGCTGAGGCCGAGTGTTGCTAGGGCAACGCCGCCATTCCGACTAGCGGACACGCCCACCCACGGTGACCACGCCCCCCTGCCACACTATATGAACGCGCGCTGACCACGAGCGAGGCGTTCATTGAACTCACTCCTGAGGCGAACTAGCCGGGAGCTGCATTTTGTTTTAAAATTGTATAATTTGTTTTTAAACCTACCTACCAGGCCACTGCCTCTTCACCGCGCAGACACCCGCCCAGCCGATTGAAGGCTGCTGAGGCCGAGTGTTGCTAGGGCAACGCCGCCATTCCGACTAGCGGACACGCCCACCCACGCTGACCACGCCCCCCTGCCACACTATATGAACGCGCGCTGACCACGAGCGAGGCGTTCATTGAACTCACTCCTGAGGCGAACTAGCCGGGAGCTGCATTTTGTTTTAAAATTGTATAACTTGTTTTTAAAGCTACCTACCAGGCCACTGCCTCTTCACCGCGCAGACACCCGCCCAGCCGATTGAAGGCTGCTGAGGCCGATTGTTGCTAGGGCAACGCCGCCATTCCGACTAGCGGACACGCCCACCCACGCTGACCACGCCCCCCTGCCACACTATATGAACGCGCGCTGACCACGAGCGAGGCGTTCATTGAACTCACTCCTGAGGCGAACTAGCCGGGAGCTGCATTTTGTTTTAAAATTGTATAATTTGTTTTTAAAGCTACCTACCAGGCCACTGCCTCTTCACCGCGCAGACACCCGCCCAGCCGATTGAAGGCTGCTGAGGCCGAGTGTTGCTAGGGCAACGCCGCCATTCCGACTAGCGGACACGCCCACCCACGCTGACCACGCCCCCCTGCCACACTATATGAACGCGCGCTGACCACGAGCGAGGCGTTCATTGAACTCACTCCTGAGGCGAACTAGCCGGGAGCTGCATTTTGTTTTAAAATTGTATAACTTGTTTTTAAAGCTACCTACCAGGCCACTGCCTCTTCATCGCGCAGACACCCGCCCAGCCGATTGAAGGCTGCTGAGGCCGAGTGTTGCTAGGGCAAAGCCGCCATTCCGACTAGCGGACACGCCCACCCACGCTGACCACGCCCCCCTGCCACACTATATGAACGCGCGCTGACCACGAGCGAGGCGTTCATTGAACTCACTCCTGAGGCGAACTAGCCGGGAGCTGCATTTTGTTTTAAAATTGTGGAACTTGTTTTTAAAGCTACCTACCAGGCCACTGCCTCTTCACCGCGCAGACACCCGCCCAGCCGATTGAAGGCTGCTGAGGCCGAGTGTTGCTAGGGCAACGCCGCCATTCCGACTAGCGGACACGCCCACCCACGCTGACCATGCCCCCCTGCCACACCATATGAACGCGCGCTGACCACGAGCGAGGCGTTCATTGAACTCACTCCTGAGGCGAACTACCTGGGAGCTGCATTTTGTTTTAAAATTGTATAACTTGTTTTTAAAGCTACCTACCAGGCCACTGCCTCTTCACCGCGCAGACTCCCGCCCAGCCGATTGAAGGCTGCTGAGGCCGAGTGTTGCTAGGGCAACGCCGCCATTCCGACTAGCGGACACGCCCACCCACGCTGACCACGCCCCCCTGCCACACTATATGAACGCGTGCTGACCACGAGCGAGGCGTTCATTGAACTCACTCCTGAGGCTAACTAGCCGGGAGCTGCATTTTGTTTTAAAATTGTATAACTTGTTTTTAAAGCTACCTACCAGGCCACTGCCTCTTCACCGCGCAGACACCCGCCCAGCCGATTGAAGGCTGCTGAGGCCGAGTGTTGCTAGGGCAACGCCGCCATTCCGACTAGCGGACACGCCTACCCACGCTGACCACGCCCCCCTGCCACACTATATGAACGCGCGCAGACCACGAGCGAGGCGTTCATTGAACTCACTCCTGAGGCGAACTAGCCGGGAGCTGCATTTTGTTTTAAAATTGTATAACTTGTTTTTAAAGCTACCTACCAGGCCACTGCCTCTTCACCGCGCAGACACCCGCCCAGCCGATTGAAGGCTGCTGAGGCCGAGTGTTGCTAGGGCAACGCCGCCATTCCGACTAGCAGACACGCCCACCCACGCTGACCACGCCCCCCTGCCACACTATATGAACGCGCGCTGACCACGAGCGAGGCGTTCATTGAACTCACTCCTGAGGCGAACTAGCCGGGAGCTGCATTTTGTTTTAAAATTGTATAACTTGTTTTTAAAGCTACCTACCAGGCCACTGCCTCTTCACCGCGCAGACACCCGCCCAGCCGATTGAAGGCTGCTGAGGCCGAGTGTTGCTAGGGCAACGCCGCCATTCCGACTAGCGGACACGCCCACCCACGCTGACCACGCCCCCTGCCACACTATATGAACGCGCGCTGACCACGAGCGAGGCGTTCATTGAACTCACTCCTGAGGCGAACTAGCCGGTAGCTGCATTTTGTTTTAAAATTGTATAACTTGTTTTTAAAGCTACCTACCAGGCCACTGCCTCTTCACCGCGCAGACACCCGCCCAGCCGATTGAAGGCTGCTGAGGCCGAGTGTTGCTAGGGCAACGCCGCCATTCCGACTAGCGGACACGCCCACCCACGCTGACCACGCCCCCCTGCCACACTATATGAACGCGCGCTGACCACGAGCGAGGCGTTAATTGAACTCACTCCTGAGGCGAACTAGCCGGGAGCTGCATTTTGTTTTAAAATTGTATAACTTGTTTTTCAAGCTACCTACCAGGCCACTGCCTCTTCACCGCGCAGACACCCGCCCAGCCGATTGAAGGCTGCTGAGGCCGAGTGTTGCTAGGGCAACGCCGCCATTCCGACTAGCGGACACGCCCACCCACGCTGACCACGCCCCCCTGCCACACTATATGAACGCGCGCTGACCACGAGCGAGGCGTTCATTGAACTCACTCCTGAGGCGAACTAGCCGGGAGCTGCATTTTGTTTTAAATTTGTATAACTTGTTTTTAAAGCTACCTACCAGGCCACTGCCTCTTCACCGCGCAGACACCCGCCCAGCCGATTGAAGGCTGCTGAGGCCGAGTGTTGCTAGGGCAACGCCGCCATTCCGACTAGCGGACACGCCCACCCACGCTGACCACGCCCCCCTGCCACACTATATGAACGCGCGCTGACCACGAGCGAGGCGTTCATTGAACTCACTCCTGAGGCGAACTAGCCGGGAGCTGCATTTTGTTTTAAAATTGTATAACTTGTTTTTAAAGCTACCTACCAGGCCACTGCCTCTTCACCGCGCAGACACCCGCCCAGCCGATTGAAGGCTGCTGAGGCCGAGTGTTGCTAGGGCAACGCTGCCATTCCGACTAGCGGACACGCCCACCCACGCTGACCACGCCCCCCTGCCACACTATATGAACGCGTGCTGACCACGAGCGAGGCGTTCATTGAACTCACTCCTGAGGCTAACTAGCCGGGAGCTGCATTTTGTTTTAAAATTGTATAACTTGTTTTTAAAGCTACCTACCAGGCCACTGCCTCTTCACCGTGCAGACACCCGCCCAGCCGATTGAAGGCTGCTGAGGCCTAGTGTTGCTAGGGCAACGCCGCCATTCCGACTAGCGGACACGCCCACCCACGCTGACCACGCCCCCCTGCCACACTATATGAACGCGTGCTGACCACGAGCGAGGCGTTCATTGAACTCACTCCTGAGGCTAACTAGCCGGGAGCTGCATTTTGTTTTAAAATTGTATAACTTGTTTTTAAAGCTACCTACCAGGCCACTGCCGCTTCACCGCGCAGACACCCGCCCAGCCGATTGAAGGCTGCTGAGGCCGAGTGTTGCTAGGGCAACGCCGCCATTCCGACTAGCGGACACGCCCACCCACGCTGACCACGCCCCCCCGCCCCCCTATATGAACGCGCGCTGACCACGAGCGAGGCGTTCATTGAACTCACTCCTGAGGCGAACTAGCCGGGAGCTGCATTTTGTTTTAAAATTGTATAACTTGTTTTTAAAGCTACCTACCAGGCCACTGCCTCTTCACCGCGCAGACACCCGCCCAGCCGATTGAAGGCTGCTGAGGCCGAGTGTTGCTAGGGCAACGCCGCCATTCCGACTAGCGGACACGCCCACCCACGCTGACCACGCCCCCTTGCCACACTATATGAACGTGCGCTGACCACGAGCGAGGCGTTCATTGAACTCACTCCTGAGGCGAACTAGCCGGGAGCTGCATTTTGTTTTAAAATTGTATAACTTGTTTTTAAAGCTACCTACCAGGCCACTGCCTCTTCACCGCGCAGACACCCGCCCAGCCGATTGAAGGCTGCTGAGGCCGAGTGTTGCTAGGGCAACGCCGCCATTCCGACTAGCGGACACGCCCACCCACGCTGACCACGCCCCCCTGCCACACTATATGAACGCGCGCTGACAACGAGCGAGGCGTTCATTGAACTCACTCCTGAGGCGAACTAGCCGGGAGCTGCATTTTGTTTTAAAATTGTATAACTTGTTTTTAAAGCTACCTACCAGGCCACTGCCTCTTCACCGCGCAGACACCCGCCCAGCCGATTGAAGGCTGCTGAGGCCGAGTGTTGCTAGGGCAACGCCGCCATTCCGACTAGCGGACACGCCCACCCACGCTGACCACGCCCCCCTGCCACACTATATGAACGCGCGCTGACCACGAGCGAGGCGTTCATTGAACTCACTCCTGAGGCGAACTAGCCGGGAGCTGCATTTTGTTTTAAAATTGTATAACTTGTTTTTAAAGCTACCTACCAGGCCACTGCCTCTTCACCGCGCAGACACCCGCCCAGCCGATTGAAGGCTGCTGAGGCCGAGTGTTGCTAGGGCAACCTAGCCATTCCGACTAGCGGACACGCCCACCCACGCTGACCACGCCCCCCTGCCACACTATATGAACGCGCGCTGACCACGAGCGAGGCGTTCATTGAACTCACTCCTGAGGCGAACTAGCCGGGAGCTGCATTTTGTTTTAAAATTGTATAACTTGTTTTTAAAGCTACCTACCAGGCCACTGCCTCTTCACCGCGCAGACACCCGCCCAGCCGATTGAAGGCTGCTGAGGCCGAGTGTTGCTAGGGCAACGCCGCCATTCCGACTAGCGGACACGCCCACCCACGCTGACAACGCCCCCCGCCACACTATATGAACGCGCGCTGACCACGAGCGAGGCGTTCATTGAATTTACTCCTGAGGCGAACTAGCCGGGAGCTGCATTTTGTTTTAAAATATTTATAACTTGTTTTTAAAGCTACCTACCAGGCCACTGCCTCTTCACCGCGCAGACACCCGCCCAGCCGATTGAAGGCTGCTGAGGCCGAGTGTTGCTAGGGCAACGCCGCCATTCCGACTAGCAGACACGCCCACCCACGCTGACCACGCCCCCCTGCCACACTATATGAACGCGCGCTGACCACGAGCGAGGCGTTCATTGAACTCACTCCTGAGGCGAACTAGCCGGGAGCTGCATTTTGTTTTAAAATTGTATAACTTGTTTTTAAAGCTACCTACCAGGCCACTGCCTCTTCACCGCGCAGACACCCGCCCAGCCGATTGAAGGCTGCTGAGGCCGAGTGTTGCTAGGGCAACGCCGCCATTCCGACTAGCGGACACGCCCACCCACGCTGACCACGCCCCCCTGCCACACTATATGAACGCGCGCTGACCACGAGCGAGGCGTTCATTGAACTCACTCCTGAGGCGAACTAGCCGGGAGCTGCATTTTGTTTTAAAATTGTATAACTTGTTTTTAAAGCTACCTACCAGGCCACTGCCTCTTCACCGCGCAGACACCCGCCCAGCCGATTGAAGGCTGCTGAGGCCGAGTGTTGCTAGGGCAACGCCGCCATTCCGACTAGCGGACAAGCCCACCCATGCTGACCACGCCCCCCTGCCACACTATATGAACGCGCGCTGACCACGAGCGAGGCGTTCATTGAACTCACTCCTGAGGCGAACTAGCCGGGAGCTGCATTTTGTTTTAAAATTATATAACTTGTTTTTAAAGCTACCTACCAGGCCACTGCCTCTTCACCGCGCAGACACCCGCCCAGCCGATTGAAGGCTGCTGAGGCCGAGTGTTGCTAGGGCAACGCCGCCATTCCGACTAGCGGACACGCCCACCCACGCTGACCACGCCCCCCTGCCACACTATATGAACGCGCGCTGACCACGAGCGAGGCGTTCATTGAACTCACTCCTGAGGCAAACTACCTGGGAGCTGCATTTTGTTTTAAAATTGTATAACTTGTTTTTAAAGCTACCTACCAGGCCACTGCCTCTTCACCGCGCAGACTCCCGCCCAGCCGATTGAAGGCTGCTGAGGCCGAGTGTTGCTAGGGCAACGCCGCCATTCCGACTAGCGGACACGCCCACCCACGCTGACCACGCCCCCCTGCCACACTATATGAACGCGTGCTGACCACGAGCGAGGCGTTCATTGAACTCACTCCTGAGGCTAACTAGCCGGGAGCTGCATTTTGTTTTAAAATTGTATAACTTGTTTTTAAAGCTACCTACCAGGCCACTGCCTCTTCACCGCGCAGACACCCGCCCAGCCGATTGAAGGCTGCTGAGGCCGAGTGTTGCTAGGGCAACGCCGCCATTCCGACTAGCGGACACGCCCACCCACGCTGACCACGCCCCCCTGCCACACTATATGAACGCGCGCTGACCACGAGCGAGGCGTTCATTGAACTCACTCCTGAGGCGAACTAGCCGGGAGCTGCATTTTGTTTTAAAATTGTATAACTTGTTTTTAAAGCTACCTACCAGGCCACTGCCTCTTCACCGCGCAGACACCCGCCCAGCCGATTGAAGGCTGCTGAGGCCGAGTGTTGCTAGGGCAACGCCGCCATTCCGACTAGCGGACACGCCTACCCACGCTGACCACGCCCCCCTGCCACACTATATGAACGCGCGCAGACCACGAGCGAGGCGTTCATTGAACTCACTCCTGAGGCGAACTAGCCGGGAGCTGCATTTTGTTTTAAAATTGTATAACTTGTTTTTAAAGCTACCTACCAGGCCACTGCCTCTTCACCGCGCAGACACCCGCCCAGCCGATTGAAGGCTGCTGAGGCCGAGTGTTGCTAGGGCAACGCCGCCATTCCGACTAGCAGACACGCCCACCCACGCTGACCACGCCCCCCTGCCACACTATATGAACGCGCGCTGACCACGAGCGAGGCGTTCATTGAACTCACTCCTGAGGCGAACTAGCCGGGAGCTGCATTTTGTTTTAAAATTGTATAACTTGTTTTTAAAGCTACCTACCAGGCCACTGCCTCTTCACCGCGCAGACACCCGCCCAGCCGATTGAAGGCTGCTGAGGCCGAGTGTTGCTAGGGCAACGCCGCCATTCCGACTAGCGGACACGCCCACCCACGCTGACCACGCCCCCTGCCACACTATATGAACGCGCGCTGACCACGAGCGAGGCGTTCATTGAACTCACTCCTGAGGCGAACTAGCCGGGAGCTGCATTTTGTTTTAAAATTGTATAACTTGTTTTTAAACTTGGATGCTAAGCCTCATTGTTGATTCCCATTGACTTTCCATTGAAATCAATGGAAACTCCATGACGAGTTACCCTTGTCATTAGCACTGAAGGGGTTAAAGCTACCTACCATGCCACTGCCTCTTCACCGCGCAGACACCCGCCCAGCCGATTGAAGGCTGCTGAGGCCGAGTGTTGCTAGGGCAACGCCGCCATTCCGACTAGCGGACACGCCCACCCACGCTGACCACGCCCCCCTGCCACACTATATGAACGCGTGCTGACCACGAGCGAGGCGTTCATTGAACTCACTCCTGAGGCTAACTAGCCGGGAGCTGCATTTTGTTTTAAAATTGTATAACTTGTTTTTAAAGCTACCTACCAGGCCACTGCCTCTTCACCGCGCAGACACCCGCCCAGCCGATTGAAGGCTGCTGAGGCCTAGTGTTGCTAGGGCAACGCCGCCATTCCGACTAGCGGACACGCCCACCCACGCTGACCACGCCCCCCTGCCACACTATATGAACGCGTGCTGACCACGAGCGAGGCGTTCATTGAACTCACTCCTGAGGCTAACTAGCCGGGAGCTGCATTTTGTTTTAAAATTGTATAACTTGTTTTTAAAGCTACCTACCAGGCCACTGCCTCTTCACCGCGCAGACACCTGCCCAGCCGATTGAAGGCTGCTGAGGCCTAGTGTTGCTAGGGCAACGCCGCCATTCCGACTAGCGGACACGCCCACCCACGCTGACCACGCCCCCCTGCCACACTATATGAACGCGCGCTGACCACGAGCGAGGCGTTCATTGAACTCACTCCTGAGGCGAACTAGCCGGGAGCTGCATTTTGTTTTAAAATTGTATAACTTGTTTTTAAAGCTACCTACCAGGCCACTGCCTCTTCACCGCGCAGACACCCGCCCAGCCGATTGAAGGCTGCTGAGGCCGAGTGTTGCTAGGGCAACGCCGCCATTCCGACTAGCGGACACGCCCACCCACGCTGACCACGCCCCCCCGCCACACTATATGAACGCGCGCTGACCACGAGCGAGGCGTTCATTGAACTCACTCCTGAGGCGAACTAGCCGGGAGCTGCATTTTGTTTTAAAATTGTATAACTTGTTTTTAAAGCTACCTACCAGGCCACTGCCTCTTCACCGCGCAGACACCCGCCCAGCCGATTGAAGGCTGCTGAGGCCGAGTGTTGCTAGGGCAACGCCGCCATTCCGACTAGCGGACACGCCCACCCACGCTGACCACGCCCCCCTGCCACACTATATGAACGCGCGCTGACCACGAGCGAGGCGTTAATTGAACTCACTCCTGAGGCGAACTAGCCGGGAGCTGCATTTTGTTTTAAAATTGTATAACTTGTTTTTCAAGCTACCTACCAGGCCACTGCCTCTTCACCGCGCAGACACCCACCCAGCCGATTGAAGGCTGCTGAGGCCGAGTGTTGCTAGGGCAACGCCGCCATTCCGACTAGCGGACACGCCCACACACGCTGACCACGCCCCCCTGCCACACTATATGAACGCGCGCTGACCACGAGCGAGGCGTTCATTGAACTCACTCCTGAGGCGAACTAGCCGGGAGCTGCATTTTGTTTTAAAATTGTATAACTTGTTTTTAAAGCTACCTACCAGGCCACTGCCTCTTCACCGCGCAGACACCCGCCCAGCCGATTGAAGGCTGCTGAGGCCGAGTGTTGCTAGGGCTACGACGCCATTCCGACTAGCGGACACGCCCACCCACGCTGACCATGCCCCCCTGCCACACTATATGAACGCGCGCTGACCACGAGCGAGGCGTTCATTGAACTCACTCCTGAGGCGAACTAGCCGGGAGCTGCATTTTGTTTTAAAATTGTATAACTTGTTTTTAAAGCTACCTACCAGGCCACTGCCTCTTCACCGCGCAGACACCCGCCCAGCCGATTGAAGGCTGCTGAGGCCGAGTGTTGCTAGAGCAACGCCGCCATTCCGACTAGCGGACACGCCCACCCACGCTGACCACGCCCCCTTGCCACACTATATGAACGCGCGCTGACCATAAGCGAGGCGTTCATTGAACTCACTCCTGAGGCGAACTAGCCGGGAGCTGCATTTTGTTTTAAAATTGTATAACTTGTTTTTAAAGCTACCTACCAGGCCACTGCCTCTTCACCGCGCAGACACCCGCCCAGCCGATTGAAGGCTGCTGAGGCCGAGTGTTGCTAGGGCAACGCCGCCATTCCGACTAGCGGACACGCCCACCCACGCTGACCACGCCCCCCTGCCACACTATATGAACGCGCGCTGACCACGAGCGAGACGTTCATTGAACTCACTCCTGAGGCGAACTAGCCGGGAGCTGCATTTTGTTTTAAAATTGTATAACTTGTTTTTAAAGCTACCTACCAGGCCACTACCTCTTCACCGCGCAGACACCCGCCCAGCCGATTGAAGGCTGCTGAGGCCGAGTGTTGCTAGGGCAACGCCGCCATTCCGACTAGCGGACACGCCCACCCACGCTGACCACGCCCCCCTGCCACACTATATGAACGCGCACTGACCACGAGCGAGGCGTTCCTTGAACTCACTCCTGAGGCGAACTAGCCGGGAGCTGCATTTTGTTTTAAAATTGTATAATTTGTTTTTAAAGCTACCTACCAGGCCACTGCCTCTTCACCGCGCAGACACCCGCCCAGCCGATTGAAGGCTGCTGAGGCCGAGTGTTGCTAGGGCAACGCCGCCATTCCGACTAGCGGACACGCCCACCCACGCTGACCACGCCCCCCTGCCACACTATATGAACGCGCACTGACCACGAGCGAGGCGTTCCTTGAACTCACTCCTGAGGCGAACTAGCCGGGAGCTGCATTTTGTTTTAAAATTGTATAACTTGTTTTTAAAGCTACCTACCAGGCCACCGCCTCTTCACCGCGCAGACACCCGCCCAGCCGATTGAAGGCTGCTGAGGCCGAGTGTTGCTAGGGCAACGCCGCCATTCCGACTAGCGGACACGCCCACCCACGCTGACCACGCCCCCCTGCCACACTATATGAACGCGCGCTGACCACGAGCGAGGCGTTCATTGAACTCACTCCTGAGGCGAACTAGCCGGGAGCTGCATTTTGTTTTAAAATTGTATAACTTGTTTTTAAAGCTACCTACCAGGCCACTGCCTCTTCACCGCGCAGACACCCGCCCATCCGATTGAAGGCTGCTGAGGCCGAGTGTTGCTAGAGCAACGCCGCCATTCCGACTAGCGGACACGCCCACCCACGCTGACCACGCCCCCCTGCCACACTATATGAACGCGCGCTGACCACGAGCGAGGCGTTCATTGAACTCACTCCTGAGGCGAACTAGGCGGGAGCTGCATTTTGTTTTAAAATTGTATAACTTGTTTTTAAAGCTACCTACCAGGCCACTGCCTCTTCACCGCGCAGACACCCGCCCAGCCGATTGAAGGCTGCTGAGGCCGAGTGTTGCTAGAGCAACGCCGCCATTCCGACTAGCGGACACGCCCACCCACGCTGACCACGCCCCCTTGCCACACTATATGAACGCGCGCTGACCATAAGCGAGGCGTTCATTGAACTCACTCCTGAGGCGAACTAGCCGGGAGCTGCATTTTGTTTTAAAATTGTATAACTTGTTTTTAAAGCTACCTACCAGGCCACTGCCTCTTCACCGCGCAGACACCCGCCCAGCCGATTGAAGGCTGCTGAGGCCGAGTGTTGCTAGGGCAACGCCGCCATTCCGACTAGCGGACACGCCCACCCACGCTGACCACGCCCCCCTGCCACACTATATGAACGCGCGCTGACCACGAGCGAGACGTTCATTGAACTCACTCCTGAGGCGAACTAGCCGGGAGCTGCATTTTGTTTTAAAATTGTATAACTTGTTTTTAAAGCTACCTACCAGGCCACTACCTCTTCACCGCGCAGACACCCGCCCAGCCGATTGAAGGCTGCTGAGGCCGAGTGTTGCTAGGGCAACGCCGCCATTCCGACTAGCGGACACGCCCACCCACGCTGACCACGCCCCCCTGCCACACTATATGAACGCGCACTGACCACGAGCGAGGCGTTCCTTGAACTCACTCCTGAGGCGAACTAGCCGGGAGCTGCATTTTGTTTTAAAATTGTATAATTTGTTTTTAAAGCTACCTACCAGGCCACTGCCTCTTCACCGCGCAGACACCCGCCCAGCCGATTGAAGGCTGCTGAGGCCGAGTGTTGCTAGGGCAACGCCGCCATTCCGACTAGCGGACACGCCCACCCACGCTGACCACGCCCCCCTGCCACACTATATGAACGCGCACTGACCACGAGCGAGGCGTTCCTTGAACTCACTCCTGAGGCGAACTAGCCGGGAGCTGCATTTTGTTTTAAAATTGTATAACTTGTTTTTAAAGCTACCTACCAGGCCACCGCCTCTTCACCGCGCAGACACCCGCCCAGCCGATTGAAGGCTGCTGAGGCCGAGTGTTGCTAGGGCAACGCCGCCATTCCGACTAGCGGACACGCCCACCCACGCTGACCACGCCCCCCTGCCACACTATATGAACGCGCGCTGACCACGAGCGAGGCGTTCATTGAACTCACTCCTGAGGCGAACTAGCCGGGAGCTGCATTTTGTTTTAAAATTGTATAACTTGTTTTTAAAGCTACCTACCAGGCCACTGCCTCTTCACCGCGCAGACACCCGCCCATCCGATTGAAGGCTGCTGAGGCCGAGTGTTGCTAGAGCAACGCCGCCATTCCGACTAGCGGACACGCCCACCCACGCTGACCACGCCCCCCTGCCACACTATATGAACGCGCGCTGACCACGAGCGAGGCGTTCATTGAACTCACTCCTGAGGCGAACTAGGCGGGAGCTGCATTTTGTTTTAAAATTGTATAACTTGTTTTTAAAGCTACCTACCAGGCCACTGCCTCTTCACCGCGCAGACACCCGCCCAGCCGATTGAAGGCTGCTGAGGCCGAGTGTTTCTAGGGCAACGCCGCCATTCCGACTAGCGGACCCGCCCACCCACGCTGACCACGCCCCCCTGCCACACTATATGAACGCGCGCTGACCACGAGCGAGGCGTTCATTGAACTCACTCCTGAGGCGAACTAGCCGGGAGCTGCATTTTGTTTTAAAATTGTATAACTTGTTTTTAAAGCTACCTACCAGGCCACTGCCTCTTCACCGCGCAGACACCCGCCCAGCCGATTGAAGGCTGCTGAGGCCGAGTGTTGCTAGGGCAACGCCGCCATTCCGACTAGCGGACACGCCCACCCACGCTGACCACGCCCCCCTGCCACACTATATGAACGCGCGCTGACCACGAGCGAGGCGTTCATTGAACTCACTCCTGAGGCGAACTAGCCGGGAGCTGCATTTTGTTTTAAAATTGTATAACTTGTTTTTAAAGCTACCTACCAGGCCACTGCCTCTTCACCGCGCAGACACCCGCCCAGCCGATTGAAGGCTGCTGAGACCGAGTGTTGCTAGGGCAACGCCGCCATTCCGACTAGCGGACACGCCCACCCACGCTGACCACGCCCCCCTGCCACACTATATGAACGCGCGCTGACCACGAGCGAGGCGTTCATTGAACTCACTCCTGAGGCGAACTAGCCGGGAGCTGCATTTTGTTTTAAAATTGTATAACTTGTTTTTAAAGCTACCTACCAGGCCACTGCCTCTTCACCGCAAAGACACCCGCCCAGCCGATTGAAGGCTGCTGAGGCCGAGTGTTGCTAGGGCAACGCCGCCATTCCGACTAGCGGACACGCCCACCCACGCTGACCACGCCCCCCTGCCACACTATATGAACGCGCGCTGACCATGAGCGAGGCGTTCATTGAACTCACTCCTGAGGCGAACTAGCTGGGAGCTGCATTTTATTTTAAAATTGTATAACTTGTTTTTAAAGCTACCTACCAGGCCACTGCCTCTTCACCGCGCAGACATTCGCCCAGCCGATTGAAGGCTGCTGAGGCCGAGTGTTGCTAGGGCAACGCCGCCATTCCGACTAGCGGACACGCCCACCCACGCTGACCACGCCCCCTTGCCACACTATATGAACGCGCGCTGACCATAAGCGAGGCGTTCATTGAACTCACTCCTGAGGCGAACTAGCCGGGAGCTGCATTTTGTTTTAAAATTGTATAACTTGTTTTTAAAGCTACCTACCAGGCCACTGCCTCTTCACCGCGCAGACACCCGCCCAGCCGATTGAAGGCTGCTGAGGCGAGTGTTGCTAGGGCAACGCCGCCATTCCGACTAGCGGACACGCCCACCCACGCTGACCACGCCCCCCTGCCACACTATATGAACGCGCGCTGACCACGAGCGAGGCGTTCATTGAACTCACTCCTGAGGCGAACTAGCCGGGAGCTGCATTTTGTTTTAAAATTGTATAACTTGTTTTTAAAGCTACCTACCAGGCCACTGCCTCTTCACCGCGCAGACACCCGCCCAGCCGATTGAAGGCTGCTGAGACCGAGTGTTGCTAGGGCAACGCCGCCATTCCGACTAGCGGACACGCCCACCCACGCTGACCACGCCCCCCTGCCACACTATATGAACGCGCGCTGACCACGAGCGAGGCGTTCATTGAACTCACTCCTGAGGCGAACTAGCCGGGAGCTGCATTTTGTTTTAAAATTGTATAACTTGTTTTTAAAGCTACCTACCAGGCCACTGCCTCTTCACCGCAAAGACACCCGCCCAGCCGATTGAAGGCTGCTGAGGCCGAGTGTTGCTAGGGCAACGGCGCCATTCCGACTAGCGGACACGCCCACCCACGCTGACCACGCCCCCCTGCCACACTATATGAACGCGCGCTGACCATGAGTGAGGCGTTCATTGAACTCACTCCTGAGGCGAACTAGCTGGGAGCTGCATTTTATTTTAAAATTGTATAACTTGTTTTTAAAGCTACCTACCAGGCCACTGCCTCTTCACCGCGCAGACATTCGCCCAGCCGATTGAAGGCTGCTGAGGCCGAGTGTTGCTAGGGCAACGCCGCCATTCCGACTAGCGGACACGCCCACCCACGCTGACCACGCCCCCTTGCCACACTATATGAACGCGCGCTGACCATAAGCGAGGCGTTCATTGAACTCACTCCTGAGGCGAACTAGCCGGGAGCTGCATTTTGTTTTAAAATTGTATAACTTGTTTTTAAAGCTACCTACCAGGCCACTGCCTCTTCACCGCGCAGACACCCGCCCAGCCGATTGAAGGCTGCTGAGGCCGAGTGTTGCTATGGCAACGCCGCCATTCCGACTAGCGGACACGCCCACCCACGCTGACCACGCCCCCCTGCCACACTATATGAACGCGCGCTGACCACGAGCGAGGCGTTCATTGAACTCACTCCTGAGGCGAACTAGCCGGGAGCTGCATTTTGTTTTAAAATTGTATAACTTGTTTTTAAAGCTACCTACCAGGCCACTGCCTCTTCACCGCGCAGACACCCGCCCAGCCGATTGAAGGCTGCTGAGGCCGAGTGTTGCTAGGGCAACTTCGCCATTCCGACTAGCGGGCACGCCCACCCACGCTGACCACGCCCCCCTGCCACACTATATGAACGCGCGCTGACCACGAGCGAGGCGTTCATTGAACTCACTCCTGAGGCGAACTAGCCGGGAGCTGCATTTTGTTTTAAAATTGTATAACTTGTTTTTAAAGCTACCTACCAGGCCACTGCCTCTTCACCGCGCAGACACCCGCCCAGCCGATTGAAGGCTGCTGAGGCCGAGTGTTGCTAGGGCAAAGCCGCCATTCCGACTAGCGGACACGCCCACCCACGCTGACCACGCCCCCCTGCCACACTATATGAACGCGAGCTGACCACGAGCGAGGCGTTCATTGAACTCACTCCTGAGGCGAACTAGCCGGGAGCTGCATTTTGTTTTAAAATTGTATAACTTGTTTTTAAAGCTACCTACCAGGCCACTGCCTCTTCACCGCGCAGACACCCGCCCAGCCGATTGAAGGCTGCTGAGGCCGAGTGTTGCTAGGGCAACGCCGCCATTCCGACTAGCGGACACGCCCACCCACGCTGACCACGCCCCCTTGCCACACTATATGAACGCGCGCTGACCATAAGCGAGGCGTTCATTGAACTCACCCCTGAGGCGAACTAGCCGGGAGCTGCATTTTGTTTTAAAATTGTATAACTTGTTTTTAAAGCTACCTACCAGGCCACTGCCTCTTCACCGCGCAGACACCCGCCCAGCCGATTGAAGGCTGCTGAGGCCGAGTGTTGCTATGGCAACGCCGCCATTCCGACTAGCGGACACGCCCACCCACGCTGACCACACCCCCCTGCCACACTATATGAACGCGCGCTGACCACGAGCGAGGCGTTCATTGAACTCACTCCTGAGGCGAACTAGCCGGGAGCTGCATTTTGTTTTAAAATTGTATAACTTGTTTTTAAAGCTACCTACCAGGCCACTGCCTCTTCACCGCGCAGACACCCACCCAGCCGATTGAAGGCTGCTGAGGCCGAGTGTTGCTAGGGCAACGCCGCCATTCCGACTAGCGGACACGCCCACCCACGCTGACCACGCCCCCCTGCCACACTATATGAACGCGCGCTGACCACGATCGAGGCGTTCATTGAACTCACTCCTGAGGCGAACTAGCCGGGAGCTGCATTTTGTTTTAAAATTGTATAACTTGTTTTTAAAGCTACCTACCAGGCCACTGCCTCTTCACCGCGCAGACACCCGCCCAGCCGATTGAAGGCTGCTGAGACCGAGTGTTGCTAGGGCAACGCCGCCATTCCGACTAGCGGACACGCCCACCCACGCTGACCACGCCCCCCTGCCACACTATATGAACGCGCGCTGACCACGAGCGAGGCGTTCATTGAACTCACTCCTGAGGCGAACTAGCCGGGAGCTGCATTTTGTTTTAAAATTGTATAACTTGTTTTTAAAGCTACCTACCAGGCCACTGCCTCTTCACCGCAAAGACACCCGCCCAGCCGATTGAAGGCTGCTGAGGCCGAGTGTTGCTAGGGCAACGGCGCCATTCCGACTAGCGGACACGCCCACCCACGCTGACCACGCCCCCCTGCCACACTATATGAACGCGCGCTGACCATGAGCGAGGCGTTCATTGAACTCACTCCTGAGGCGAACTAGCTGGGAGCTGCATTTTATTTTAAAATTGTATAACTTGTTTTTAAAGCTACCTACCAGGCCACTGCCTCTTCACCGCGCAGACATTCGCCCAGCCGATTGAAGGCTGCTGAGGCCGAGTGTTGCTAGGGCAACGCCGCCATTCCGACTAGCGGACACGCCCACCCACGCTGACCACGCCCCCTTGCCACACTATATGAACGCGCGCTGACCATAAGCGAGGCGTTCATTGAACTCACTCCTGAGGCGAACTAGCCGGGAGCTGCATTTTGTTTTAAAATTGTATAACTTGTTTTTAAAGCTACCTACCAGGCCACTGCCTCTTCACCGCGCAGACACCCGCCCAGCCGATTGAAGGCTGCTGAGGCCGAGTGTTGCTAGGGCAACGCCGCCATTCCGACTAGCGGGCACGCCCACCCACGCTGACCACGCCCCCCTGCCACACTATATGAACGCGCGCTGACCACGAGCGAGGCGTTCATTGAACTCACTCCTGAGGCGAACTAGCCGGGAGCTGCATTTTGTTTTAAAATTGTATAACTTGTTTTTAAAGCTACCTACCAGGCCACTGCCTCTTCACCGCGCAGACACCCGCCCAGCCGATTGAAGGCTGCTGAGGCCGAGTGTTGCTAGGGCAACGCCGCCATTCTGACTAGCGGACACGCCCACCCACGCTGACCACGCCCCCCTGCCACACTATATGAACGCGCGCTGACCACGAGCGAGGCGTTCATTGAACTCACTCCTAAGGCGAACTAGCCGGGAGCTGCATTTTGTTTTAAAATTGTATAACTTGTTTTTAAAGCTACCTACCAGGCCACTGCCTCTTCACCGCGCAGACACCCGCCCAGCCGATTGAAGGCTGCTGAGGCCGAGTGTTGCTAGGGCAACTTTGCCATTCCGACTAGCGGACACGCCCACCCACGCTGACCACGCCCCCCTGCCACACTATATGAACGCGCGCTGACCACGAGCGAGGCGTTCATTGAACTCACTCCTGAGGCGAACTAGCCGGGAGCTGCATTTTGTTTTAAAATTGTATAACTTGTTTTTAAAGCTACCTACCAGGCCACTGCCTCTTCACCGCGCAGACACCCGCCCAGCCGATTGAAGGCTGCTGAGGCCGAGTGTTGCTAGGGCAAAGCCGCCATTCCGACTAGCGGACACGCCCACCCACGCTGACCACGCCCCCCTGCCACACTATATGAACGCGAGCTGACCACGAGCGAGGCGTTCATTGAACTCACTCCTGAGGCGAACTAGCCGGGAGCTGCATTTTGTTTTAAAATTGTATAACTTGTTTTTAAAGCTACCTACCAGGCCACTGCCTCTTCACCGCGCAGACACCCGCCCAGCCGATTGAAGGCTGCTGAGGCCGAGTGTTGCTAGGGCAACGCCGCCATTCCGACTAGCGGACACGCCCACCCACGCTGACCACGCCCCCTTGCCACACTATATGAACGCGCGCTGACCATAAGCGAGGCGTTCATTGAACTCACCCCTGAGGCGAACTAGCCGGGAGCTGCATTTTGTTTTAAAATTGTATAACTTGTTTTTAAAGCTACCTACCAGGCCACTGCCTCTTCACCGCGCAGACACCCGCCCAGCCGATTGAAGGCTGCTGAGGCCGAGTGTTGCTATGGCAACGCCGCCATTCCGACTAGCGGACACGCCCACCCACGCTGACCACACCCCCCTGCCACACTATATGAACGCGCGCTGACCACGAGCGAGGCGTTCATTGAACTCACTCCTGAGGCGAACTAGCCGGGAGCTGCATTTTGTTTTAAAATTGTATAACTTGTTTTTAAAGCTACCTACCAGGCCACTGCCTCTTCACCGCGCAGACACCCACCCAGCCGATTGAAGGCTGCTGAGGCCGAGTGTTGCTAGGGCAACGCCGCCATTCCGACTAGCGGACACGCCCACCCACGCTGACCACGCCCCCCTGCCACACTATATGAACGCGCGCTGACCAGGAGCGAGGCGTTCATTGAACTCACTCCTGAGGCGAACTAGCCGGGAGCTGCATTTTGTTTTAAAATTGTATAACTTGTTTTTAAAGCTACCTACCAGGCCACTGCCTCTTCACCGCGCAGACACCCGCCCAGCCGATTGAAAGCTGCTGAGGCCGAGTGTTGCTAGGGCAACGCCGCCATTCTGACTAGCGGGCACGCCCACCCACGCTGACCACGCCCCCCTGCCACACTATATGAACGCGCGCTGACCACGAGCGAGGCGTTCATTGAACTCACTCCTGAGGCGAACTAGCCGGGAGCTGCATTTTGTTTTAAAATTGTATAACTTGTTTTTAAAGCTACCTACCAGGCCACTGCCTCTTCACCGCGCAGACACCCGCCCAGCCGATTGAAGGCTGCTGAGGCCGAGTGTTGCTAGGGCAACGCCGCCATTCCGACGAGCGGACACGCCCACCCACGCTGACCACGCCCCCCTGCCACACTATATGAACGCGCGCTGACCACGAGCGAGGCGTTCATTGAACTCACTCCTAAGGCGAACTAGCCGGGAGCTGCATTTTGTTTTAAAATTGTATAACTTGTTTTTAAAGCTACCTACCAGGCCACTGCCTCTTCACCGCGCAGACACCCGCCCAGCCGATTGAAGGCTGCTGAGGCCGAGTGTTGCTAGGGCAACTTCGCCATTCCGACTAGCGGACACGCCCACCCACGCTGACCACGCCCCCCTGCCACACTATATGAACGCGCGCTGACCACGAGCGAGGCGTTCATTGAACTCACTCCTGAGGCGAACTAGCCGGGAGCTGCATTTTGTTTTAAAATTGTATAACTTGTTTTTAAAGCTACCTACCAGGCCACTGCCTCTTCACCGCGCAGACACCCGCCCAGCCGATTGAAGGCTGCTGAGGCCGAGTGTTGCTAGGGCAACGCCGCCATTCCGACTAGCGGACACGCCCACCCACGCTGACCACGCCCCCCTGCCACACTATATGAACGCGCGCTGACCACGAGCGAGGCGTTAATTGAACTCACTCCTGAGGCGAACTAGCCGGGAGCTGCATTTTGTTTTAAAATTGTATAACTTGTTTTTCAAGCTACCTACCAGGCCACTGCCTCTTCACCGCGCAGACACCCGCCCAGCCGATTGAAGGCTGCTGAGGCCGAGTGTTGCTAGGGCAACGCCGCCATTCCGACTAGCGGACACGCCCACCCACGCTGACCACGCCCCCCTGCCACACTATATGAACGCGCGCTGACCACGAGCGAGGCGTTCATTGAACTCACTCCTGAGGCGAACTAGCCGGGAGCTGCATTTTGTTTTAAAATTGTATAACTTGTTTTTAAAGCTACCTACCAGGCCACTGCCTCTTCACCGCGCAGACACCCGCCCAGCCGATTGAAGGCTGCTGAGGCCGAGTGTTGCTAGGGCTACGACGCCATTCCGACTAGCGGACACGCCCACCCACGCTGACCATGCCCCCCTGCCACACTATATGAACGCGCGCTGACCACGAGCGAGGCGTTCATTGAACTCACTCCTGAGGCGAACTAGCCGGGAGCTGCATTTTGTTTTAAAATTGTATAACTTGTTTTTAAAGCTACCTACCAGTCCACTGCCTCTTCACCGCGCAGACACCCGCCCAGCCGATTGAAGGCTGCTGAGGCCGAGTGTTGCTAGGGCAACGCCGCCATTCCGACTAGCGGACACGCCCACCCACGCTGACCACGCCCCCCTGCCACACTATATGAACGCGCGCTGACCACGAGCGAGGCGTTCATTGAACTCACTCCTGAGGCGAACTAGCCGGGAGCTGCATTTTGTTTTAAAATTGTATAACTTGTTTTTAAAGCTACCTACCAGGCCACTGCCTCTTCACCGCGCAGACACCCGCCCAGCCGATTGAAGGCTGCTGAGGCCGAGTGTTGCTAGGGCAACGCCGCCATTCCGACTAGCGGACACGCCCACCCACGCTGACCACGCCCCCCTGCCACACTATATGAACGCGCGCTGACCACGAGCTAGACGTTCATTGAACTCACTCCTGAGGCGAACTAGCCGGGAGCTGCATTTTGTTTTAAAATTGTATAACTTGTTTTTAAAGCTACCTACCAGGCCACTACCTCTTCACCGCGCAGACACCCGCCCAGCCGATTGAAGGCTGCTGAGGCCGAGTGTTGCTAGGGCAACGCCGCCATTCCGACTAGCGGACACGCCCACCCACGCTGACCACGCCCCCCTGCCACACTATATGAACGCGCACTGACCACGAGCGAGGCGTTCCTTGAACTCACTCCTGAGGCGAACTAGCCGGGAGCTGCATTTTGTTTTAAAATTGTATAATTTGTTTTTAAAGCTACCTACCAGGCCACTGCCTCTTCACCGCGCAGACACCCGCCCAGCCGATTGAAGGCTGCTGAGGCCGAGTGTTGCTAGGGCAACGCCGCCATTCCGACTAGCGGACACGCCCACCCACGCTGACCACGCCCCCCTGCCACACTATATGAACGCGCGCTGACCACGAGCGAGGCGTTCATTGAACTCACTCCTGAGGCGAACTAGCCGGGAGCTGCATTTTGTTTTAAAATTGTATAACTTGTTTTTAAAGCTACCTACCAGGCCACTGCCTCTTCACCGCGCAGACACCCGCCCATCCGATTGAAGGCTGCTGAGGCCGAGTGTTGCTAGAGCAACGCCGCCATTCCGACTAGCGGACACGCCCACCCACGCTGACCACGCCCCCCTGCCACACTATATGAACGCGCGCTGACCACGAGCGAGGCGTTCATTGAACTCACTCCTGAGGCGAACTAGCCGGGAGCTGCATTTTGTTTTAAAATTGTATAACTTGTTTTTAAAGCTACCTACCAGGCCACTGCCTCTTCACCGCGCAGACACCCGCCCAGCCGATTGAAGGCTGCTGAGACCGAGTGTTGCTAGGGCAACGCCGCCATTCCGACTAGCGGACACGCCCACCCACGCTGACCACGCCCCCCTGCCACACTATATGAACGCGCGCTGACCACGAGCGAGGCGTTCATTGAACTCACTCCTGAGGCGAACTAGCCGGGAGCTGCATTTTGTTTTAAAATTGTATAACTTGTTTTTAAAGCTACCTACCAGGCCACTGCCTCTTCACCGCAAAGACACCCGCCCAGCCGATTGAAGGCTGCTGAGGCCGAGTGTTGCTAGGGCAACGCCGCCATTCCGACTAGCGGACACGCCCACCCACGCTGACCACGCCCCCCTGCCACACTATATGAACGCGCGCTGACCACGAGCGAGGCGTTCATTGAACTCACTCCTGAGGCGAACTAGCTGGGAGCTGCATTTTATTTTAAAATTGTATAACTTGTTTTTAAAGCTACCTACCAGGCCACTGCCTCTTCACCGCGCAGACATTCGCCCAGCCGATTGAAGGCTGCTGATGCCGAGTGTTGCTAGGGCAACGCCGCCATTCCGACTAGCGGACACGCCCACCCACGCTGACCACGCCCCCTTGCCACACTATATGAACGCGCGCTGACCATAAGCGAGGCGTTCATTGAACTCACTCCTGAGGCGAACTAGCCGGGAGCTGCATTTTGTTTTAAAATTGTATAACTTGTTTTTAAAGCTACCTACCAGGCCACTGCCTCTTCACCGCGCAGACACCCGCCCAGCCGATTGAAGGCTGCTGAGGCCGAGTGTTGCTATGGCAACGCCGCCATTCCGACTAGCGGACACGCCCACCCACGCTGACCACGCCCCCCTGCCACACTATATGAACGCGCGCTGACCACGAGCGAGGCGTTCATTGAACTCACTCCTGAGGCGAACTAGCCGGGAGCTGCATTTTGTTTTAAAATTGTATAACTTGTTTTTAAAGCTACCTACCAGGCCACTGCCTCTTCACCGCGCAGACACCCGCCCAGCCGATTGAAGGCTGCTGAGGCCGAGTGTTGCTAGGGCAACGCCGCCATTCCGACTAGCGGGCACGCCCACCCACGCTGACCACGCCCCCCTGCCACACTATATGAACGCGCGCTGACCACGAGCGAGGCGTTCATTGAACTCACTCCTGAGGCGAACTAGCCGGGAGCTGCATTTTGTTTTAAAATTGTATAACTTGTTTTTAAAGCTACCTACCAGGCCACTGCCTCTTCACCGCGCAGACACCCGCCCAGCCGATTGAAGGCTGCTGAGGCCGAGTGTTGCTAGGGCAACTTCGCCATTCCGACTAGCGGACACGCCCACCCACGCTGACCACGCCCCCCTGCCACACTATATGAACGCGCGCTGACCACGAGCGAGGCGTTCATTGAACTCACTCCTGAGGCGAACTAGCCGGGAGCTGCATTTTGTTTTAAAATTGTATAACTTGTTTTTAAAGCTACCTACCAGGCCACTGCCTCTTCACCGCGCAGACACCCGCCCAGCCGATTGAAGGCTGCTGAGGCCGAGTGTTGCTAGGGCAAAGCCGCCATTCCGACTAGCGGACACGCCCACCCACGCTGACCACGCCCCCCTGCCACACTATATGAACGCGAGCTGACCACGAGCGAGGCGTTCATTGAACTCACTCCTGAGGCGAACTAGCCGGGAGCTGCATTTTGTTTTAAAATTGTATAACTTGTTTTTAAAGCTACCTACCAGGCCACTGCCTCTTCACCGCGCAGACACCCGCCCAGCCGATTGAAGGCTGCTGAGGCCGAGTGTTGCTAGGGCAACGCCGCCATTCCGACTAGCGGACACGCCCACCCACGCTGACCACGCCCCCTTGCCACACTATATGAACGCGCGCTGACCATAAGCGAGGCGTTCATTGAACTCACTCCTGAGGCGAACTAGCCGGGAGCTGCATTTTGTTTTAAAATTGTATAACTTGTTTTTAAAGCTACCTACCAGGCCACTGCCTCTTCACCGCGCAGACACCCGCCCAGCCGATTGAAGGCTGCTGAGGCCGAGTGTTGCTATGGCAACGCCGCCATTCCGACTAGCGGACACGCCCACCCATGCTGACCACACCCCCCTGCCACACTATATGAACGCGCGCTGACCACGAGCGAGGCGTTCATTGAACTCACTCCTGAGGCGAACTAGCCGGGAGCTGCATTTTGTTTTAAAATTGTATAACTTGTTTTTAAAGCTTCCTACCAGGCCACTGCCTCTTCACCGCGCAGACACCCACCCAGCCGATTGAAGGCTGCTGAGGCCGAGTGTTGCTAGGGCAACGCCGCCATTCCGACTAGCGGACACGCCCACCCACGCTGACCACGCCCCCCTGCCACACTATATGAACGCGCGCTGACCACGAGCGAGGCGTTCATTGAACTCACTCCTGAGGCGAACTAGCCGGGAGCTGCATTTTGTTTTAAAATTGTATAACTTGTTTTTAAAGCTACCTACCAGGCCACTGCCTCTTCACCGCGCAGACACCCGCCCAGCCGATTGAAGGCTGCTGAGGCCGAGTGTTGCTATGGCAACGCCGCCATTCCGACTAGCGGACACGCCCACCCACGCTGACCACGCCCCCCTGCCACACTATATGAACGCGCGCTGACCACGAGCGAGGCGTTCATTGAACTCACTCCTGAGGCGAACTAGCCGGGAGCTGCATTTTGTTTTAAAATTGTATATCTTGTTTTTAAAGCTACCTACCAGGCCACTGCCTCTTCACCGCGCAGACACCCGCCCAGCCGATTGAAGGCTGCTGAGGCCGAGTGTTGCTAGGGCAACGCCGCCATTCCGACTAGCGGACACGCCCACCCACGCTGACCACGCCCCCCTGCCACACTATATGAACGCGCGCTGACCAGGAGCGAGGCGTTCATTGAACTCACTCCTGAGGCGAACTAGCCGGGAGCTGCATTTTGTTTTAAAATTGTATAACTTGTTTTTAAAGCTACCTACCAGGCCACTGCCTCTTCACCGCGCAGACACCCGCCCAGCCGATCGAAGGCTGCTGAGGCCGAGTGTTGCTAGGGCAACGCCGCCATTCCGACTAGCGGGCACGCCCACCCACGCTGACCACGCCCCCCTGCCACACTATATGAACGCGCGCTGACCACGAGCGAGGCGTTCATTGAACTCACTCCTGAGGCGAACTAGCCGGGAGCTGCATTTTGTTTTAAAATTGTATAACTTGTTTTTAAAGCTACCTACCAGGCCACTGCCTCTTCACCGCGCAGACACCCGCCCAGCCGATTGAAGGCTGCTGAGGCCGAGTGTTGCTAGGGCAACGCCGCCATTCCGACTAGCGGACACGCCCACCCACGCTGACCACGCCCCCCTGCCACACTATATGAACGCGCGCTGACCACGAGCGAGGCGTTCATTGAACTCACTCCTAAGGCGAACTAGCCGGGAGCTGCATTTTGTTTTAAAATTGTATAACTTGTTTTTAAAGCTACCTACCAGGCCACTGCCTCTTCACCGCGCAGACACCCGCCCAGCCGATTGAAGGCTGCTGAGGCCGAGTGTTGCTAGGGCAACTTCGCCATTCTGACTAGCGGACACGCCCACCCACGCTGACCACGCCCCCCTGCCACACTATATGAACGCGCGCTAACCACGAGCGAGGCGTTCATTGAACTCACTCCTGAGGCGAACTAGCCGGGAGCTGCATTTTGTTTTAAAATTGTATAACTTGTTTTTAAAGCTACCTACCAGGCCACTGCCTCTTCACCGCGCAGACACCCGCCCAGCCGATTGAAGGCTGCTGAGGCCGAGTGTTGCTAGGGCAACGCCGCCATTCCGACTAGCGGACACGCCCACCACCCACGCTGACCACGCCCCCCTGCCACACTATATGAACGCGAGCTGACCACGAGCGAGGCGTTCATTGAACTCACTCCTGAGGCGAACTAGCCGGGAGCTGCATTTTGTTTTAAAATTGTATAACTTGTTTTTAAAGCTACCTACCAGGCCACTGCCTCTTCACCGCGCAGACACCCGCCCAGCCGATTGAAGGCTGCTGAGGCCGCGTGTTGCTAGGGCAACGCCACCATTCCGACTAGCGGACACGCCCACCCACGCTGACCACGCCCCCCTGCCACACTATATGAACGCGCGCTGACCATAAGCGAGGCGTTCATTGAACTCACTCCTGAGGCGAACTAGCCGGGAGCTGCATTTTGTTTTAAAATTGTATAACTTGTTTTTAAAGCTACCTACCAGGCCACTGCCTCTTCACCGCGCAGACACCCGCCCAGCCGATTGAAGGCTGCTGAGTCCGAGTGTTGCTATGGCAACGCCGCCATTCCGACTAGCGGACACGCCCACCCACGCTGACCACGCCCCCCTGCCACACTATATGAACGCGCGCTGACCACGAGCGAGGCGTTCATTGAACTCACTCCTGAGGCGAACTAGCCGGGAGCTGCATTTTGTTTTAAAATTGTATAACTTGTTTTTAAAGCTACCTACCAGGCCACTGCCTCTTCACCGCGCAGACACCCGCCCAGCCGATTGAAGGCTGCTGAGGCCGAGTGTTGCTAGGGCAACGCCGCCATTCCGACTAGCGGGCACGCCCACCCACGCTGACCACGCCCCCCTGCCACGCTATATGAACGCGCGCTGACCACGAGCGAGGCGTTCATTGAACTCACTCCTGAGGCGAACTAGCCGGGAGCTGCATTTTGTTTTAAAATTGTATAACTTGTTTTTAAAGCTACCTACCAGGCCACTGCCTCTTCACCGCGCAGACACCCGCCCAGCGGATTGAAGGCTGCTGAGGCCGAGTGTTGCTAGGGCAACGGCGCCATTCCGACGAGCGGACACGCCCACCCACGCTGACCACGCCCCCCTGCCACACTATATGAACGCGCGCTGACCACGAGCGAGGCGTTCATTGAACTCACTCCTAAGGCGAACTAGCCGGGAGCTGCATTTTGTTTTAAAATTGTATAACTTGTTTTTAAAGCTACCTACCAGGCCACTGCCTCTTCACCGCGCAGACACCCGCCCAGCCGATTGAAGGCTGCTGAGGCCGAGTGTTGCTAGGGCAACTTCGCCATTCCGACTAGCGGACACGCCCACCCACGCTGACCACGCCCCCCTGCCACACTATATGAACGCGCGCTGACCACGAGCGAGGCGTTCATTGAACTCACTCCTGAGGCGAACTAGCCGGGAGCTGCATTTTGTTTTAAAATTGTATAACTTGTTTTTAAAGCTACCTACCAGGCCACTGCCTCTTCACCGCGCAGACACCCGCCCAGCCGATTGAAGGCTGCTGAGGCCGAGTGTTGCTAGGGCAACGCCGCCATTCCGACTAGCGGACACGCCCACCCACGCTGACCACGCCCCCCTGCCACACTATATAAACGCGCGCTAACCATGAGCGAGGCGTTCATTGAACTCACTCCTGAGGCGAACTAGCTGGGAGCTGCATTTTATTTTAAAATTGTATAACTTGTTTTTAAAGCTACCTACCAGGCCACTGCCTCTTCACCGCGCAGACATTCGCCCAGCCGATTGAAGGCTGCTGAGGCCGAGTGTTGCTAGGGCAACGCCGCCATTCCGACTAGCGGACACGCCCACCCACGCTGACCACGCCCCCCTGCCACACTATATGAACGCGCGCTGACCACGAGCGAGGCGTTCATTGAACTCACTCCTGAGGCGAACTAGCCGGGAGCTGCATTTTGTTTTAAAATTGTATAACTTGTTTTTAAAGCTACCTACCAGGCCACTGCCTCTTCACCGCGCAGACACCCGCCCAGCCGATTGAAGGCTGCTGAGGCCGAGTGTTGCTAGGGCAACGCCGCCATTCCGACGAGCGGACACGCCCACCCACGCTGACCACGCCCCCCTGCCACACTATATGAACGAGCGCTGACCACGAGCGAGGCGTTCATTGAACTCACTCCTAAGGCGAACTAGCCGGGAGCTGCATTTTGTTTTAAAATTGTATAACTTGTTTTTAAAGCTACCTACCAGGCCACTGCCTCTTCACCGCGCAGACACCCGCCCAGCCGATTGAAGGCTGCTGAGGCCGAGTGTTGCTAGGGCAACTTCGCCATTCCGACTAGCGGACACGCCCACCCACGCTGACCACGCCCCCCTGCCACACTATATGAACGCGCGCTGACCAGGAGCGAGGCGTTCATTGAACTCACTCCTGAGGCGAACTAGCCGGGAGCTGCATTTTGTTTTAAAATTGTATAACTTGTTTTTAAAGCTACCTACCAGGCCACTGCCTCTTCACCGCGCAGACACCCGCCCAGCCGATTGAAGGCTGCTGAGGCCGAGTGTTGCTAGGGCAACGCCGCCATTCCGACTAGCGGACACGCCCACCCACGCTGACCACGCCCCCCTGCCACACTATATGAACGCGCGCTGACCACGAGCGAGGCGTTCATTGAACTCACTCCTAAGGCGAACTAGCCGGGAGCTGCATTTTGTTTTAAAATTGTATAACTTGTTTTTAAAGCTACCTACCAGGCCACTGCCTCTTCACCGCGCAGACACCCGCCCAGCCGATTGAAGGCTGCTGAGGCCGAGTGTTGCTAGGGCAACTTGGCCATTCCGACTAGCGGACACGCCCACCCACGCTGACCACGCCCCCCTGCCACACTATATGAACGCGCGCTGACCACGAGCGAGGCGTTCATTGAACTCACTCCTGAGGCGAACTAGCCGGGAGCTGCATTTTTTTTTTTTAATTGTATAACTTGTTTTTAAAGCTACCTACCAGGCCACTGCCTCTTCACCGCGCAGACACCCGCCCAGCCGATTGAAGGCTGCTGAGGCCGAGTGTTGCTAGGGCAACGCCGCCATTCCGACTAGCGGACACGCCCACCCACGCTGACCACGCCCCCCTGCCACACTATATGAACGCGAGCTGACCACGAGCGAGGCGTTCATTGAACTCACTCCTGAGGCGAACTAGCCGGGAGCTGCATTTGGTTTTAAAATTGTATAACTTGTTTTTAAAGCTACCTACCAGGCCACTGCCTCTTCACCGCGCAGACACCCGCCCAGCCGATTGAAGGCTGCTGAGGCCGAGTGTTGCTAGGGCAACGCCGCCATTCCGACTAGCGGACACGCCCACCCACGCTGACCACGCCCCCCTGCCACACTATATGAACGCGCGCTGACCACGAGCGAGGCGTTCATTGAACTCACTCCTGAGGCGAACTAGCCGGGAGCTGCATTTTGTTTTAAAATTGTATAACTTGTTTTTAAAGCTACCTACCAGGCCACTGCCTCTTCACCGCGCAGACACCCGCCCAGCCGATTGAAGGCTGCTGAGGCCGAGTGTTGCTAGGGCAACGCCGCCATTCCGACTAGCGGACACGCCCACCCACGCTGACCACGCCCCCCTGCCACACTATATGAACGCGAGCTGACCACGAGCGAGGCGTTCATTGAACTCACTCCTGAGGCGAACTAGCCGGGAGCTGCATTTTGTTTTAAAATTGTATAACTTGTTTTTAAAGCTACCTACCAGGCCACTGCCTCTTCACCGCGCAGACACCCGCCCAGCCGATTGAAGGCTGCTGAGGCCGAGTGTTGCTAGGGCAACGCCGCCATTCCGACTAGCGGACACGCCCACCCACGCTGACCACGCCCCCCTGCCACACTATATAAACGCGCGCTAACCATGAGCGAGGCGTTCATTGAACTCACTCCTGAGGCGAACTAGCTGGGAGCTGCATTTTATTTTAAAATTGTATAACTTGTTTTTAAAGCTACCTACCAGGCCACTGCCTCTTCACCGCGCAGACATTCGCCCAGCCGATTGAAGGCTGCTGAGGCCGAGTGTTGCTAGGGCAACGCCGCCATTCTGACTAGCGGACACGCCCACCCACGCTGACCACGCCCCCCTGCCACACTATATGAACGCGCGCTGACCACGAGCGAGGCGTTCATTGAACTCACTCCTGAGGCGAACTAGCCGGGAGCTGCATTTTGTTTTAAAATTGTATAACTTGTTTTTAAAGCTACCTACCAGGCCACTGCCTCTTCACCGCGCAGACACCCGCCCAGCCGATTGAAGGCTGCTGAGGCCGAGTGTTGCTAGGGCAACGCCGCCATTCCGACGAGCGGACACGCCCACCCACGCTGACCACGCCCCCCTGCCACACTATATGAACGCGCGCTGACCACGAGCGAGGCGTTCATTGAACTCACTCCTAAGGCGAACTAGCCGGGAGCTGCATTTTGTTTTAAAATTGTATAACTTGTTTTTAAAGCTACCTACCAGGCCACTGCCTCTTCACCGCGCAGACACCCGCCCAGCCGATTGAAGGCTGCTGAGGCCGAGTGTTGCTAGGGCAACTTCGCCATTCCGACTAGCGGACACGCCCACCCACGCTGACCACGCCCCCCTGCCACACTATATGAACGCACGCTGACCACGAGCGAGGCGTTCATTGAACTCACTCCTGAGGCGAACTAGCCGGGAGCTGCATTTTGTTTTAAAATTGTATAACTTGTTTTTAAAGCTACCTACCAGGCCACTGCCTCTTCACCGCGCAGACACCCGCCCAGCCGATTGAAGGCTGCTTAGGCCGAGTGTTGCTAGGGCAACGCCGCCATTCCGACTAGCGGACACGCCCACCCACGCTGACCACGCCCCCCTGCCACACTATATGAACGCGAGCTGACCACGAGCGAGGCGTTCATTGAACTCACTCCTGAGGCGAACTAGCCGGGAGCTGCATTTTGTTTTAAAATTGTATAACTTGTTTTTAAAGCTACCTACCAGGCCACTGCCTCTTCACCGCGCAGACACCCGCCCAGCCGATTGAAGGCTGCTGAGGCCGAGTGTTGCTAGGGCAACGCCGCCATTCCGACTAGCGGACACGCCCACCCACGCTGACCACGCCCCCCTGCCACACTATATAAACGCGCGCTAACTATGAGCGAGGCGTTCATTGAACTCACTCCTGAGGCGAACTAGCTGGGAGCTGCATTTTATTTTAAAATTGTATAACTTGTTTTTAAAGCTACCTACCAGGCCACTGCCTCTTCACCGCGCAGACATTCGCCCAGCCGATTGAAGGCTGCTGAGGCCGAGTGTTGCTAGGGCAACGCCGCCATTCCGACTAGCGGACACGCCCACCCACGCTGACCACGCCCCCCTGCCACACTATATGAACGCGCGCTGACCACGAGCGAGGCGTTCATTGAACTCACTCCTGAGGCGAACTAGCCGGGAGCTGCATTTTGTTTTAAAATTGTATAACTTGTTTTTAAAGCTACCTACCAGGCCACTGCCTCTTCACCGCGCAGACACCCGCCCAGCCGATTGAAGGCTGCTGAGGCCGAGTGTTGCTAGGGCAACGCCGCCATTCCGACTAGCGGACACGCCCACCCACGCTGACCACGCCCCCCTGCCACACTATATGAACGCGCGCTGACCACGAGCGAGGCGTTCATTGAACTCACTCCTGAGGCGAACTAGCCGGGAGCTGCATTTTGTTTTAAAATTGTATAACTTGTTTTTCAAGCTACCTACCAGGCCACTGCCTCTTCACCGCGCAGACACCCGCCCAGCCGATTGAAGGCTGCTGAGGCCGAGTGTTGCTATGGCAACGCCGCCATTCCGACTAGCGGACACTCCCACCCACGCTGACCACGCCCCCCTGCCACACTATATGAACGCGCGCTGACCACGAGCGAGGCGTTCATTGAACTCACTCCTAAGGCGAACTAGCCGGGAGCTGCATTTTGTTTTAAAATTGTATAGCTTGTTTTTAAAGCTACCTACCAGGCCACTGCCTCTTCACCGCGCAGACACCCGCCCAGCCGATTGAAGGCTGCTGAGGCCGAGTGTTGCTAGGGCAACTTCGCCATTCCGACTAGCGGACACGCCCACCCACGCTGACCACGCCCCCCTGCCACACTATATGAACGCGCGCTGACCACGAGCGAGGCGTTCATTGAACTCACTCCTGAGGCGAACTAGCCGGGAGCTGCATTTTTTTTAAAAATTGTATAACTTGTTTTTAAAGCTACCTACCAGGCCACTGCCTCTTCACCGCGCAGACACCCGCCCAGCCGATTGAAGGCTGCTGAGGCCGAGTGTTGCTAGGGCAACGCCGCCATTCCGACTAGCGGACACGCCCACCCACGCTGACCACGCCCCCCTGCCACACTATATGAACGCGCGCTGACCACGAGCGAGGCGTTCATTGAACTCACTCCTGAGGCAAACTAGCCGGGAGCTGCATTTTGTTTTAAAATTGTATAACTTGTTTTTAAAGCTACCTACCAGGCCACTGCCTCTTCACCGCGCAGACACCCGCCCAGCCGATTGAAGGCTGCTGAGGCCGAGTGTTGCTAGGGCAACGCCGCCATTCCGACTAGCGGACACGCCCACCCACGCTGACCACGCCCCCCTGCCACACTATATGAACGCGCGCTGACCACGAGCGAGGCGTTCATTGAACTCACTCCTGAGGCGAACTAGCCGGGAGCTGCATTTTGTTTTAAAATTGTATAACTTGTTTTTAAAGCTACCTACCAGGCCACTGCCTCTTCACCGCGCAGACACCCGCCCAGCCGATTGAAGGCTGCTGAGGCCGAGTGTTGCTAGGGCAACGCCGCCATTCCGACTAGCGGACACGCCCACCCACGCTGACCACGCCCCCCTGCCACACTATATGAACGCGCGCTGACCACGAGCGAGGCGTTCATTGAACTCACTCCTGAGGCGAACTAGCCGGGAGCTGCATTTTGTTTTAAAATTGTATAACTTGTTTTTAAAGCTACCTACCAGGCCACTGCCTCTTCACCGCGCAGACACCCGCCCAGCCGATTGAAGGCTGCTGAGGCCGAGTGTTGCTAGAGCAACGCCGCGATTCCGACTAGCGGACACGCCCACCCACGCTGACCACGCCCCCCTGCCACACTATATGAACGCGCGCTGACCACGAGCGTAGCGTTCATTGAACTCACTCCTGAGGCGAACTAGCCGGGAGCTGCATTTTGTTTTAAAATTGTATAACTTGTTTTTAAAGCTACCTACCAGGCCACTGCCTCTTCACCGCGCAGACACCCGCCCAGCCGATTGAAGGCTGCTGAGGCCGAGTGTTGCTAGGGCAACGCCGCCATTCCGACTAGCGGACACGCCCACCCACGCTGACCACGCCCCCCTGCCACACTATATGAACGCGCGCTGACCACGAGCGGGGCGTTCATTGAACTCACTCCTGAGGCGAACTAGCCGGGAGCTGCATTTTGTTTTAAAATTGTATAACTTGTTTTTAAAGCTACCTACCAGGCCACTGCCTCTTCACCGCGCAGACACCCGCCCAGCGGATTGAAGGCTGCTGAGGCCGAGTGTTGCTAGGGCAACGCCGCCATTCCGACTAGCGGACACGCCCACCCACGCTGACCACGCCCCCCTGCCACACTATATGAACGCGCGCTGACCACGAGCGAGGCGTTCATTGAACTCACTCCTGAGGCGAACCAGCCGGGAGCTGCATTTTGTTTTAAAATTGTATAACTTGTTTTTAAAGCTACCTACCAGGCCACTGCCTCTTCACCGCGCAGACACCCGCCCAGCCGATTGAAGGCTGCTGAGGCCGAGTGTTGCTAGGGCAACGCCGCCATTCCGACTAGCGGACACGCCCACCCACGCTGACCACGCCCCCCTGCCACACTATATGAACGCGAGCTGACCACGAGCGAGGCGTTCATTGAACTCACTCCTGAGGCGAACTAGCCGGGAGCTGCATTTTGTTTTAAAATTGTATAACTTGTTTTTAAAGCTACCTACCAGGCCACTGCCTCTTCACCGCGCAGACACCCGCCCAGCCGATTGAAGGCTGCTGAGGCCGAGTGTTGCTAGGGCAACGCCGCCATTCCGACTAGCGGACACGCCCACCCACGCTGACCACGCCCCCCTGCCACACTATATGAACGCGTGCTGACCACGAGCGAGGCGTTCATTGAACTCACTCCTGAGGCGAACTAGCCGGGAGCTGCATTTTGTTTTAAAATTGTATAACTTGTTTTTAAAGCTACCTACCAGGCCACTGCCTCTTCACCGCGCAGACACCCGCCCAGCCGATTGAAGGCTGCTGAGGCCGAGTGTTGCTAGGGCAACGCCGCCATTCCGACTAGCGGACACGCCCACCCACGCTGACCACGCCCCCCTGCCACACTATATGAACGCGCGCTGACCACGAGCGAGGCGTTCATTGAACTCACTCCTGAGGCGAACTAGCCGGGAGCTGCATTTTGTTTTAAAATTGTATAACTTGTTTTTAAAGCTACCTACCAGGCCACTGCCTCTTCACCGCGCAGACACCCGCCCAGCCGATTGAAGGCTGCTGAGGCCGAGTGTTGCTAGGGCAACGCCGCCATTCCGACTAGCGGACACGCCCACCCACGCTGACCACGCCCCCCTGCCACACTATATGAACGCGCGCTGACCACGAGCGAGGCGTTCATTGAACTCACTCCTGAGGCAAACTAGCCGGGAGCTGCATTTTGTTTTAAAATTGTATAACTTGTTTTTAAAGCTACCTACCAGGCCACTGCCTCTTCACCGCGCAGACTCCCGCCCAGCCGATTGAAGGCTGCTGAGGCCGAGTGTTGCTAGAGCAACGCCGCCATTCCGACTAGCGGACACGCCCACCCACGCTGACCACGCCCCCCTGCCACACTATATGAACGCGCGCTGACCACGAGCGAGGCGTTCATTGAACTCACTCCTGAGGCGAACTAGCCGGGAGCTGCATTTTGTTATAAAATTGTATAACTTGTTTTTAAAGCTACCTACCAGGCCACTGCCTCTTCACCGCGCAGACACCCGCCCAGCCGATTGAAGGCTGCTGAGGCCGAGTGTTGCTAGGGCAACGCCGCCATTCCGACTAGCGGACACGCCCACCCACGCTGACCACACCCCCCTGCCACACTATATGAACGCGCGCTGACCACGAGCGGGGCGTTCATTGAACTCACTTCTGAGGCGAACTAGCCGGGAGCTGCATTTTGTTTTAAAATTGTATAACTTGTTTTTAAAGCTACCTACCAGGCCACTGCCTCTTCACCGCGCAGACACCTGCCCAGCCGATTGAAGGCTGCTGAGGCCGCGTGTTGCTAGGGCAACGCCGCCATTCCGACTAGTGGACACGCCCACCTACGCTGACCACGTCCCCCTGCCACACTATATGAACGCGCGCTGACCACGAGCGAGGCGTTCATTGAACTCACTCCTGAGGCGAACTAGCCGGGAGCTGTATTTTGTTTTAAAATTGTATAACTTGTTTTTAAAGCTACCTACCAGGCCACTGCCTCTTCACCGCGCAGACACCCGCCCAGCCGATTGAAGGCTGCTGAGGCCGAGTGTTGCTAGGGCAACGCCGCCATTCCGACTAGCGGACACGCCCACCCACGCTGACCACGCCCCCCTGCCACACTATATGAACGCGCGCTGACCACGAGCGAGGCGTTCATTGAACTCACTCCTGAGGCGAACTAGCCGGGAGCTGCATTTTGTTTTAAAATTGTATAACTTGTTTTTAAAGCTACCTACCAGGCCACTGCCTCTTCACCGCGCAGACACCCGCCCAGCCGATTGAAGGCTGCTGAGGCCGAGTGTTGCTAGGGCAACGCCGCCATTCCGACTAGCGGACACGCCCACCCACGCTGACCACGCCCCCCTGCCACACTATATGAACGCGCGCTGACCATGAGCGAGGCGTTCATTGAACTCACTCCTGAGGCGAACTAGCCGGGAGCTGCATTTTGTTTTAAAATTGTATAACTTGTTTTTAAAGCTACCTACCAGGCCACTGCCTCTTCACCGCGCAGACACCCGCCCAGCCGATTGAAGGCTGCTGAGGCCGAGTGTTGCTAGGGCTACGCCGCCATTCCGACTAGCGGACACGCCCACCCACGCTGACCACGCCCCCCTGCCACACTATATGAACGCGCGCTGACCACGAGCGATGCGTTCATTGAACTCACTCCTGAGGCGAACTAGCCGGGAGCTGCATTTTGTTTTAAAATTGTATAACTTGTTTTTAAAGCTACCTACCAGGCCACTGCCTCTTCACCGCGCAGACACCCGCCCAGCCGATTGAAGGCTGCTGAGGCCGAGTGTTGCTAGGGCAACGCCGCCATTCCGACTAGCGGACACGCCCACCCACGCTGACCACGCCACCCTGCCACACTATATGCACGCGCGCTGACCACGAGCGAGGCGTTCATTAAACTCACTCCTGAGGCGAACTAGCCGGGAGCTGCATTTTGTTTTAAAATTGTATAACTTGTTTTTAAAGCTACCTACCAGGCCACTGCCTCTTCACCGCGCAGACACCCGCCCAGCCGATTGAAGGCTGCTGAGGCCGAGTGTTGCTAGGGCAACGCCGCCATTCCGACTAGCGGACACGCCCACCCACGCTGACCACGCCCCCCTGCCACACTATATGAACGCGCGCTGACCAGGAGCGAGGCGTTCATTGAACTCACTCCTGAGGCGAACTAGCCGGGAGCTGCATTTTGTTTTAAAATTGTATAACTTGTTTTTAAAGCTACCTACCAGGCCACTGCCTCTTCACCGCGCAGACACCCGCCCAGCCGATTGAAGGCTGCTGAGGCCGAGTGTTGCTAGGGCAACGCCGCCATTCCGACTAGCGGGCACGCCCACCCACGCTGACCACGCCCCCCTGCCACACTATATGAACGCGCGCTGACCACGAGCGAGGCGTTCATTGAACTCACTCCTGAGGCGAACTAGCCGGGAGCTGCATTTTGTTTTAAAATTGTATAACTTGTTTTTAAAGCTACCTACCAGGCCACTGCCTCTTCACCGCGCAGACACCCGCCCAGCCGATTGAAGGCTGCTGAGGCCGAGTGTTGCTAGGGCAACGCCGCCATTCCGACGAGCGGACACGCCCACCCACGCTGACCACGCCCCCCTGCCACACTATATGAACGCGCGCTGACCACGAGCGAGGCGTTCATTGAACTCACTCCTAAGGCGAACTAGCCGGGAGCTGCATTTTGTTTTAAAATTGTATAACTTGTTTTTAAAGCTACCTACCAGGCCACTGCCTCTTCACCGCGCAGACACCCGCCCAGCCGATTGAAGGCTGCTGAGGCCGAGTGTTGCTAGGGCAACTTCGCCATTCCGACTAGCGGACACGCCCACCCACGCTGACCACGCCCCCCTGCCACACTATATGAACGCGCGCTGACCACGAGCGAGGCGTTCATTGAACTCACTCCTGAGGCGAACTAGCCGGGAGCTGCATTTTGTTTTAAAATTGTATAACTTGTTTTTAAAGCTACCTACCAGGCCACTGCCTCTTCACCGCGCAGACACCCGCCCAGCCGATTGAAGGCTGCTGAGGCCGAGTGTTGCTAGGGCAACGCCGCCATTCCGACTAGCGGACACGCCCACCCACGCTGACCACGCCCCCCTGCCACACTATATGAACGCGAGCTGACCACGAGCGAGGCGTTCATTGAACTCACTCCTGAGGCGAACTAGCCGGGAGCTGCATTTTGTTTTAAAATTGTATAACTTGTTTTTAAAGCTACCTACCAGGCCACTGCCTCTTCACCGCGCAGACACCCGCCCAGCCGATTGAAGGCTGCTGAGGCCGAGTGTTGCTAGGGCAATGCCGCCATTCCGACTAGCGGACATGCCCACCCACGCTGACCACGCCCCCCTGCCACACTATATGAACGCGCGCTAACCATGAGCGAGGCGTTCATTGAACTCACTCCTGAGGCGAACTAGCTGGGAGCTGCATTTTATTTTAAAATTGTATAACTTGTTTTTAAAGCTACCTACCAGGCCACTGCCTCTTCACCGCGCAGACATTCGCCCAGCCGATTGAAGGCTGCTGAGGCCGAGTGTTGCTAGGGCAACGCCGCCATTCCGACTAGCGGACACGCCCACCCACGCTGACCACGCCCCCCTGCCACACTATATGAACGCGCGCTGACCACGAGCGAGGCGTTCATTGAACTCACTCCTGAGGCGAACTAGCCGGGAGCTGCATTTTGTTTTAAAATTGTATAACTTGTTTTTCAAGCTACCTACCAGGCCACTGCCTCTTCACCGCGCAGACACCCGCCCAGCCGATTGAAGGCTGCTGAGGCCGAGTGTTGCTAGGGCAACGCCGCCATTCCGACTAGTGGACACGTCCACCCACGCTGACCACGCCCCCTTGCCACACTATATGAACGCGCGCTGACCATAAGCGAGGCGTTCATTGAACTCACTCCTGAGGCGAACTAGCCGGGAGCTGCATTTTGTTTTAAAATTGTATAACTTGTTTTTAAAGCTACCTACCAGGCCACTGCCTCTTCACCGCGCAGACACCCGCCCAGCCGATTGAAGGCTGCTGAGGCCGAGTGTTGCTATGGCAACGCCGCCATTCCGACTAGCGGACACGCCCACCCACGCTGACCACGCCCCCCTGCCACACTATATGAACGCGCGCTGACCAGGAGCGAGGCGTTCATTGAACTCACTCCTGAGGCGAACTAGACGGGAGCTGCATTTTGTTTTAAAATTGTATAACTTGTTTTTAAAGTTACCTACCAGGCCACTGCCTCTTCACCGCGCAGACACCCGCCCAGCCGATTGAAGGCTGCTGAGGCCGAGTGTTGCTAGGGCAACGCCGCCATTCCGACTAGCGGGCACGCCCACCCACGCTGACCACGCCCCCCTGCCACACTATATGAACGCGCGCTGACCACGAGCGAGGCGTTCATTGAACTACCTGAGGCGAACTAGCCGGGAGCTGCATTTTGTTTTAAAATTGTATAACTTGTTTTTAAAGCTACCTACCAGGCCACTGCCTCTTCACCGCGCAGACACCCGCCCAGCCGATTGAAGGCTGCTGAGGCCGAGTGTTGCTAGGGCAACGCCGCCATTCCGACTAGCGGACACGCCCACCCACGCTGACCACGCCCCCCTGCCACACTATATGAACGCGCGCTGACCACGAGCGAGGCGTTCATTGAACTCACTCCTAAGGCGAACTAGCCGGGAGCTGCATTTTGTTTTAAAATTGTATAACTTGTTTTTAAAGCTACCTACCAGGCCACTGCCTCTTCACCGCGCAGACACCCGCCCAGCCGATTGAAGGCTGCTGAGGCCGAGTGTTGCTAGGGCAACTTCGCCATTCCGACTAGCGGACACGCCCACCCACGCTGACCACGCCCCCCTGCCACACTATATGAACGCTCGCTGACCACGAGCGAGGCGTTCATTGAACTCACTCCTGAGGCGAACTAGCCGGGAGCTGCATTTTGTTTTAAAATTGTATAACTTGTTTTTAAAGCTACCTACCAGGCCACTGCCTCTTCACCGCGCAGACACCCGCCCAGCCGATTGAAGGCTGCTGAGGCCGAGTGTTGCTAGGGCAACGCCGCCATTCCGACTAGCGGACACGCCCACCCACGCTGACCACGCCCCCCTGCCACGCTATATGAACGCGCGCTGACCATGAGCGAGGCGTTCATTGAACTCACTCCTGAGGCGAACTAGCCGGGAGCTGCATTTTGTTTTAAAATTGTATAACTTGTTTTTAAAGCTACCTACCAGGCCACTGCCTCTTCACCGCGCAGACACCCGCCCAGCCGATTGAAGGCTGCTGAGGCCGAGTGTTGCTAGGGCAACGCCGCCATTCCGACTAGCGGACACGCCCACCCACGCTGACCACGCCCCCCTGCCACGCTATATGAACGCGCGCTGACCATGAGCGAGGCGTTCATTGAACTCACTCCTGAGGCGAACTAGCCGGGAGCTGCATTTTGTTTTAAAATTGTATAACTTGTTTTTAAAGCTACCTACCAGGCCACTGCCTCTTCACCGCGCAGACACCCGCCCAGCCGATTGAAGGCTGCTGAGGCCGAGTGTTGCTAGGGCTACGCCGCCATTCCGACTCGCGGACACGCCCACCCACGCTGACCACGCCCCCCTGCCACACTATATGAACGCGCGCTGACCACGAGCGATGCGTTCATTGAACTCACTCCTGAGGCGAACTAGCCGGGAGCTGCATTTTGTTTTAAAATTGTATAACTTGTTTTTAAAGCTACCTACCAGGCCACTGCCTCTTCACCGCGCAGACACCCGCCCAGCCGACTGAAGGCTCCTGAGGCCGAGTGTTGCTAGGGCAACGCCGCCATTCCGACTAGCGGACACGCCCACCCACGCTGACCACGCCACCCTGCCACACTATATGAACGCGCGCTGACCACGAGCGAGGCGTTCATTGAACTCACTCCTGAGGCGAACTAGCCGGGAGCTGCATTTTGTTTTAAAATTGTATAACTTGTTTTTAAAGCTACCTACCAGGCCACTGCCTCTTCACCGCGCAGACACCCGCCCAGCCGATTGAAGGCTGCTGAGGCCGAGTGTTGCTAGGGCAACGCCGCCATTCCGACTAGCGGACACGCCCACCCACGCTGACCACGCCCCCCTGCCACACTATATGAACGCGAGCTGACCACGAGCGAGGCGTTCATTGAACTCACTCCTGAGGCGAACTAGCCGGGAGCTGCATTTTGTTTTAAAATTGTATAACTTGTTTTTAAAGCTACCTACCAGGCCACTGCCTCTTCACCGCGCAGACACCCGCCCAGCCGATTGAAGGCTGCTGAGGCCGAGTGTTGCTAGGGCAACGCCGCCATTCCGACTAGCGGACATGCCCACCCACGCTGACCACGCCCCCCTGCCACACTATATGAACGCGCGCTAACCATGAGCGAGGCGTTCATTGAACTCACTCCTGAGGCGAACTAGCTGGGAGCTGCATTTTATTTTAAAATTGTATAACTTGTTTTTAAAGCTACCTACCAGGCCACTGCCTCTTCACCGCGCAGACATTCGCCCAGCCGATTGAAGGCTGCTGAGGCAGAGTGTTGCTAGGGCAACGCCGCCATTCCGACTAGCGGACACGCCCACCCACGCTGACCACGCCCCCCTGCCACACTATATGAACGCGCGCTGACCACGAGCGAGGCGTTCATTGAACTCACTCCTGAGGCGAACTAGCCGGGAGCTGCATTTTGTTTTAAAATTGTATAACTTGTTTTTCAAGCTACCTACCAGGCCACTGCCTCTTCACCGCGCAGACACCCGCCCAGCCGATTGAAGGCTGCTGAGGCCGAGTGTTGCTAGGGCAACGCCGCCATTCCGACTAGCGGACACGCCCACCCACGCTGACCACGCCCCCCTGCCACACTATATGAACGCGCGCTGACCACGAGCGAGGCGTTCATTGAACTCACTCCTGAGGCGAACTAGCCGGGAGCTGCATTTTGTTTTAAAATTGTATAACTTGTTTTTAAAGCTACCTACCCGGCCACTGCCTCTTCACCGCGCAGACACCCGCCCAGCCGATTGAAGGCTGCTGAGGCCGAGTGTTGCTAGGGCAACGCCGCCATTCCGACTAGCGGACACGCCCACCCACGCTGACCACGCCCCCCTGCCACACTATATGAACGCGCGCTGACCACGAGCGAGGCGTTCATTGAACTCATTCCTGAGGCGAACTAGCCGGGAGCTGCATTTTGTTTTAAAATTGTATAACTTGTTTTTAAAGCTACCTACCAGGCCACTGCCTCTTCACCGCGCACACACCCGCCCAGCCGATTGAAGGCTGCTGAGGCCGCGTGTTGCTATGGCAACGCCGCCATTCCGACTAGCGGACACGCCCACCTACGCTGACCACGCCCCCCTGCCACACTATATGAACGCGCGCTGACCACGAGCGAGGCGTTCATTGAACTCACTCCTAAGGCGAACTAGCCGGGAGCTGCATTTTGTTTTAAAATTGTATAACTTGTTTTTAAAGCTACCTACCAGGCCACTGCCTCTTCACCGCGCAGACACCCGCCCAGCCGATTGAAGGCTGCTGAGGCCGAGTGTTGCTAGGGCAACTTCGCCATTCCGACTAGCGGACACGCCCACCCACGCTGACCACGCCCCCCTGCCACACTATATGAACGCGCGCTGACCACGAGCGAGGCGTTCATTGAACTCACTCCTGAGGCGAACTAGCCGGGAGCTGCATTTTGTTTTAAAATTGTATAACTTGTTTTTAAAGCTACCTACCAGGCCACTGCCTCTTCACCGCGCAGACACCCGCCCAGCCGATTGAAGGCTGCTGAGGCCGAGTGTTGCTAGGGCAACGCCGCCATTCCGACTAGCGGACACGCCCACCCACGCTGACCACGCCCCCCTGCCACACTATATGAACGCGAGCTGACCACGAGCGAGGCGTTCATTGAACTCACTCCTGAGGCGAACTAGCCGGGAGCTGCATTTTGTTTTAAAATTGTATAACTTGTTTTTAAAGCTACCTACCAGGCCACTGCCTCTTCACCGCGCAGACACCCGCCCAGCCGATTGAAGGCTGCTGAGGCCGAGTGTTGCTAGGGCAATGCCGCCATTCCGACTAGCGGACATGCCCACCCACGCTGACCACGCCCCCCTGCCACACTATATGAACGCGCGCTAACCATGAGCGAGGCGTTCATTGAACTCACTCCTGAGGCGAACTAGCTGGGAGCTGCATTTTATTTTAAAATTGTATAACTTGTTTTTAAAGCTACCTACCAGGCCACTGCCTCTTCACCGCGCAGACATTCGCCCAGCCGATTGAAGGCTGCTGAGGCCGAGTGTTGCTAGGGCAACGCCGCCATTCCGACTAGCGGACACGCCCACCCACGCTGACCACGCCCCCCTGCCACACTATATGAACGCGCGCTGACCACGAGCGAGGCGTTCATTGAACTCACTCCTGAGGCGAACTAGCCGGGAGCTGCATTTTGTTTTAAAATTGTATAACTTGTTTTTCAAGCTACCTACCAGGCCACTGCCTCTTCACCGCGCAGACACCCGCCCAGCCGATTGAAGGCTGCTGAGGCAGAGTGTTGCTAGGGCAACGCCGCCATTCCGACTAGCGGACACGCCCACCCACGCTGACCACGCCCCCTTGCCACACTATATGAACGCGCGCTGACCATAAGCGAGGCGTTCATTGAACTCACTCCTGAGGCGAACTAGCCGGGAGCTGCATTTTGTTTTAAAATTGTATAACTTGTTTTTAAAGCTACCTACCAGGCCACTGCCTCTTCACCGCGCAGACACCCGCCCAGCCGATTGAAGGCTGCTGAGGCCGAGTGTTGCTATGGCAACGCCGCCATTC
The DNA here is from genome assembly GCF_964261635.1 of Lissotriton helveticus. Classification (NCBI taxonomy): domain Eukaryota; kingdom Metazoa; phylum Chordata; class Amphibia; order Caudata; family Salamandridae; genus Lissotriton; species Lissotriton helveticus. The sequence goes on from NC_136061.1 coordinate 951,514,179, forward strand.
CGACTAGCGGACACGCCCACCCACGCCCCCCTGCCACACTATATGAACGCGCGCTGACCAGGAGCGAGGCGTTCATTGAACTCACTCCTGAGGCGAACTAGACGGGAGCTGCATTTTGTTTTAAAATTGTATAACTTGTTTTTAAAGTTACCTACCAGGCCACTGCCTCTTCACCGCGCAGACACCCGCCCAGCCGATTGAAGGCTGCTGAGGCCGAGTGTTGCTAGGGCAACGCCGCCATTCCGACTAGCGGGCACGCCCACCCACGCTGACCACGCCCCCCTGCCACACTATATGAACGCGCGCTGACCACGAGCGAGGCGTTCATTGAACTACCTGAGGCGAACTAGCCGGGAGCTGCATTTTGTTTTAAAATTGTATAACTTGTTTTTAAAGCTACCTACCAGGCCACTGCCTCTTCACCGCGCAGACACCCGCCCAGCCGATTGAAGGCTGCTGAGGCCGAGTGTTGCTAGGGCAACGCCGCCATTCCGACTAGCGGACACGCCCACCCACGCTGACCACGCCCCCCTGCCACACTATATGAACGCGCGCTGACCACGAGCGAGGCGTTCATTGAACTCACTCCTAAGGCGAACTAGCCGGGAGCTGCATTTTGTTTTAAAATTGTATAACTTGTTTTTAAAGCTACCTACCAGGCCACTGCCTCTTCACCGCGCAGACACCCGCCCAGCCGATTGAAGGCTGCTGAGGCCGAGTGTTGCTAGGGCAACTTCGCCATTCTGACTAGCGGACACGCCCACCCACGCTGACCACGCCCCCCTGCCACACTATATGAACGCTCGCTGACCACGAGCGAGGCGTTCATTGAACTCACGCCTGAGGCGAACTAGCCGGGAGCTGCATTTTGTTTTAAAATTGTATAACTTGTTTTTAAAGCTACCTACCAGGCCACTGCCTCTTCACCGCGCAGACACCCGCCCAGCCGATTGAAGGCTGCTGAGGCCGAGTGTTGCTAGGGCAACGCCGCCATTCCGACTAGCGGACACGCCCACCCACGCTGACCACGCCCCCCTGCCACACTATATGAACGCGAGCTGACCACGAGCGAGGCGTTCATTGAACTCACTCCTGAGGCGAACTAGCCGGGAGCTGCATTTTGTTTTAAAATTGTATAACTTGTTTTTAAAGCTACCTACCAGGCCACTGCCTCTTCACCGCGCAGACACCCGCCCAGCCGATTGAAGGCTGCTGAGGCCGAGTGTTGCTAGGGCAACGCCGCCATTCCGACTAGCGGACACGCCCACCCACGCTGACCACGCCCCCCTGCCACACTATAAGAACGCGCGCTGACCACGAGCGAGGCGTTCATTGAACTCACTCCTGAGGCGAACTAGCCGGGAGCTGCATTTTGTTTTAAAATTGTATAACTTGTTTTTAAAGCTACCTACCAGGCCACTGCCTCTTCACCGCGCAGACACCCGCCCAGCCGATTGAAGGCTGATGAGGCCGAGTGTTGCTAGGGCAACGCCGCCATTCCGACTAGCGGACACGCCCATCCACGCTGACCACGCCCCCCTGCCACACTATATGAACGCGCGCTGACCACGAGCGAGGCGTTCATTGAACTCACTCCTGAGGCGAACTAGCCGGGAGCTGCATTTTGTTTTAAAATTGTATAACTTGTTTTTAAAGCTACCTACCAGGCCACTGCCTCTTCACCGCGCAGACACCCGCCCAGCCGATTGAAGGCTGCTGAGGCCGAGTGTTGCTAGGGCAACGCCGCCATTCCGACTAGGGGACACGCCCACCCACGCTGACCACGCCCCCCTGCCACACTATATGAACGCGCGCTGACCACGAGCGAGGCGTTCATTGAACTCACTCCTGAGGCGAACTAGCCAGGAGCTGCATTTTGTTTTAAAATTGTATAACTTGTTTTTAAAGCTACCTACCAGGCCACTGCCTCTTCACCGCGCAGACACCCGCCCAGCCGATTGAAGGCTGCTGAGGCCGAGTGTTGCTAGGGCAACGCCGCCATTCCGACTAGCGGACACGCCCACCCACGCTGACCACACCCCCCTGCCACACTATATGAACGCGCGCTGACCACGAGCGAGGCGTTCATTGAACTCACTCCTGAGGCGAACTAGCCGGGAGCTGCATTTTGTTTTAAAATTGTATAACTTGTTTTTAAAGCTACCTACCAGGCCACTGCCTCTTCACCGCGCAGACACCCGCCCAGCCGATTGAAGGCTGCTGAGGCCGAGTGTTGCTAGGGCAACGCCGCCATTCCGACTAGCGGACACGCCCACCCACGCTGACCACGCCCCCCTGCCACACTATATGAACGCGCGCTGACCACGAGCGAGGCGTTCATTGAACTCACTCCTGAGGCGAACTAGCCGGGAGCTGCATTTTGTTTTAAAATTGTATAACTTGTTTTTAAAGCTACCTACCCGGCCACTGCCTCTTCACCGCGCAGACACCCGCCCAGCCGATTGAAGGCTGCTGAGGCCGAGTGTTGCTAGGGCAACGCCGCCATTCCGACTAGCGGACACGCCCACCCACGCTGACCACGCCCCCCTGCCACACTATATGAACGCGCGCTGACCACGAGCGAGGCGTTCATTGAACTCATTCCTGAGGCGAACTAGCCGGGAGCTGCATTTTGTTTTAAAATTGTATAACTTGTTTTTAAAGCTACCTACCAGGCCACTGCCTCTTCACCGCGCACACACCCGCCCAGCCGATTGAAGGCTGCTGAGGCCGCGTGTTGCTATGGCAACGCCGCCATTCCGACTAGCGGACACGCCCACCTACGCTGACCACGCCCCCCTGCCACACTATATGAACGCGCGCTGACCACGAGCGAGGCGTTCATTGAACTCACTCCTGAGGCGAACTAGCCGGGAGCTGCATTTTGTTTTAAAATTGTATAACTTGTTTTTAAAGCTACCTACCAGGCCACTGCCTCTTCACCGCGCAGACACCCGCCCAGCCGATTGAAGGCTGCTGAGGCCGAGTGTTGCTAGGGCAACGCCGCCATTCCGACTAGCGGACACGCCCACCCACGCTGACCACGCCCCCCTGCCACACTATATGAACGCGCGCTGACCACGAGCGAGGCGTTCATTGAACTCACTCCTGAGGCGAACTAGCCGGGAGCTGCATTTTGTTTTAAAATTGTATAACTTGTTTTTAAAGCTACCTACCAGGCCACTGCCTCTTCACCGCGCAGACACCCGCCCAGCCGATTGAAGGCTGCTGAGGCCGAGTGTTGCTAGGGCAACGCCGCCATTCCGACTAGCGGACACGCCCACCCACGCTGACCACGCCCCCCTGCCACACTATATGAACGCGCGCTGACCATGAGCGAGGCGTTCATTGAACTCACTCCTGAGGCGAACTAGCCGGGAGCTGCATTTTGTTTTAAAATTGTATAACTTGTTTTTAAAGCTACCTACCAGGCCACTGCCTCTTCACCGCGCAGACACCCGCCCAGCCGATTGAAGGCTGCTGAGGCCGAGTGTTGCTAGGGCTACGCCGCCATTCCGACTAGCGGACACGCCCACCCACGCTGACCACGCCCCCCTGCCACACTATATGAACGCGCGCTGACCACGAGCGATGCGTTCATTGAACTCACTCCTGAGGCGAACTAGCCGGGAGCTGCATTTTGTTTTAAAATTGTATAACTTGTTTTTAAAGCTACCTACCAGGCCACTGCCTCTTCACCGCGCAGACACCCGCCCAGCCGATTGAAGGCTGCTGAGGCCGAGTGTTGCTAGGGCAACGCCGCCATTCCGACTAGCGGACACGCCCACCCACGCTGACCACGCCACCCTGCCACACTATATGCACGCGCGCTGACCACGAGCGAGGCGTTCATTAAACTCACTCCTGAGGCGAACTAGCCGGGAGCTGCATTTTGTTTTAAAATTGTATAACTTGTTTTTAAAGCTACCTACCAGGCCACTGCCTCTTCACCGCGCAGACACCCGCCCAGCCGATTGAAGGCTGCTGAGGCCGAGTGTTGCTAGGGCAACGCCGCCATTCCGACTAGCGGACACGCCCACCCACGCTGACCACGCCCCCCTGCCACACTATATGAACGCGCGCTGACCAGGAGCGAGGCGTTCATTGAACTCACTCCTGAGGCGAACTAGCCGGGAGCTGCATTTTGTTTTAAAATTGTATAACTTGTTTTTAAAGCTACCTACCAGGCCACTGCCTCTTCACCGCGCAGACACCCGCCCAGCCGATTGAAGGCTGCTGAGGCCGAGTGTTGCTAGGGCAACGCCGCCATTCCGACTAGCGGGCACGCCCACCCACGCTGACCACGCCCCCCTGCCACACTATATGAACGCGCGCTGACCACGAGCGAGGCGTTCATTGAACTCACTCCTGAGGCGAACTAGCCGGGAGCTGCATTTTGTTTTAAAATTGTATAACTTGTTTTTAAAGCTACCTACCAGGCCACTGCCTCTTCACCGCGCAGACACCCGCCCAGCCGATTGAAGGCTGCTGAGGCCGAGTGTTGCTAGGGCAACGCCGCCATTCCGACGAGCGGACACGCCCACCCACGCTGACCACGCCCCCCTGCCACACTATATGAACGCGCGCTGACCACGAGCGAGGCGTTCATTGAACTCACTCCTAAGGCGAACTAGCCGGGAGCTGCATTTTGTTTTAAAATTGTATAACTTGTTTTTAAAGCTACCTACCAGGCCACTGCCTCTTCACCGCGCAGACACCCGCCCAGCCGATTGAAGGCTGCTGAGGCCGAGTGTTGCTAGGGCAACTTCGCCATTCCGACTAGCGGACACGCCCACCCACGCTGACCACGCCCCCCTGCCACACTATATGAACGCGCGCTGACCACGAGCGAGGCGTTCATTGAACTCACTCCTGAGGCGAACTAGCCGGGAGCTGCATTTTGTTTTAAAATTGTATAACTTGTTTTTAAAGCTACCTACCAGGCCACTGCCTCTTCACCGCGCAGACATTCGCCCAGCCGATTGAAGGCTGCTGAGGCAGAGTGTTGCTAGGGCAACGCCGCCATTCCGACTAGCGGACACGCCCACCCACGCTGACCACGCCCCCCTGCCACACTATATGAACGCGCGCTGACCACGAGCGAGGCGTTCATTGAACTCACTCCTGAGGCGAACTAGCCGGGAGCTGCATTTTGTTTTAAAATTGTATAACTTGTTTTTCAAGCTACCTACCAGGCCACTGCCTCTTCACCGCGCAGACACCCGCCCAGCCGATTGAAGGCTGCTGAGGCCGAGTGTTGCTAGGGCAACGCCGCCATTCCGACTAGCGGACACGCCCACCCACGCTGACCACGCCCCCTTGCCACACTATATGAACGCGCGCTGACCATAAGCGAGGCGTTCATTGAACTCACTCCTGAGGCGAACTAGCCGGGAGCTGCATTTTGTTTTAAAATTGTATAACTTGTTTTTAAAGCTACCTACCAGGCCACTGCCTCTTCACCGCGCAGACACCCGCCCAGCCGATTGAAGGCTGCTGAGGCCGAGTGTTGCTAGGGCAACGCCGCCATTCCGACTAGCGGACACGCCCACCCACGCTGACCACACCCCCCTGCCACACTATATGAACGCGCGCTGACCACGTGCGGGGCGTTCATTGAACTCACTCCTGAGGCGAACTAGCCGGGAGCTGCATTTTGTTTTAAAATTGTATAACTTGTTTTTAAAGCTACCTACCAGGCCACTGCCTCTTCACCGCGCAGACACCCGCCCAGCCGATTGAAGGCTGCTGAGGCCGAGTGTTGCTAGGGCAACGCCGCCATTCCGACTAGCGGACACGCCCACCCACGCTGACCACGCCCCCCTGCCACACTATATGAACGCGCGCTGACCACGAGCGAGGCGTTCATTGAACTCACTCCTGAGGCGAACTAGCCGGGAGCTGCATTTTGTTTTAAAATTGTATAACTTGTTTTTAAAGCTACCTACCCGGCCACTGCCTCTTCACCGCGCAGACACCCGCCCAGCCGATTGAAGGCTGCTGAGGCCGAGTGTTGCTAGGGCAACGCCGCCATTCCGACTAGCGGACACGCCCACCCACGCTGACCACGCCCCCCTGCCACACTATATGAACGCGCGCTGACCACGAGCGAGGCGTTCATTGAACTCATTCCTGAGGCGAACTAGCCGGGAGCTGCATTTTGTTTTAAAATTGTATAACTTGTTTTTAAAGCTACCTACCAGGCCACTGCCTCTTCACCGCGCACACACCCGCCCAGCCGATTGAAGGCTGCTGAGGCCGCGTGTTGCTATGGCAACGCCGCCATTCCGACTAGCGGACACGCCCACCTACGCTGACCACGCCCCCCTGCCACACTATATGAACGCGCGCTGACCACGAGCGAGGCGTTCATTGAACTCACTCCTAAGGCGAACTAGCCGGGAGCTGCATTTTGTTTTAAAATTGTATAACTTGTTTTTAAAGCTACCTACCAGGCCACTGCCTCTTCACCGCGCAGACACCCGCCCAGCCGATTGAAGGCTGCTGAGGCCGAGTGTTGCTAGGGCAACTTCGCCATTCCGACTAGCGGACACGCCCACCCACGCTGACCACGCCCCCCTGCCACACTATATGAACGCGCGCTGACCACGAGCGAGGCGTTCATTGAACTCACTCCTGAGGCGAACTAGCCGGGAGCTGCATTTTGTTTTAAAATTGTATAACTTGTTTTTAAAGCTACCTACCAGGCCACTGCCTCTTCACCGCGCAGACACCCGCCCAGCCGATTGAAGGCTGCTGAGGCCGAGTGTTGCTAGGGCAACGCCGCCATTCCGACTAGCGGACACGCCCACCCACGCTGACCACGCCCCCCTGCCACACTATATGAACGCGAGCTGACCACGAGCGAGGCGTTCATTGAACTCACTCCTGAGGCGAACTAGCCGGGAGCTGCATTTTGTTTTAAAATTGTATAACTTGTTTTTAAAGCTACCTACCAGGCCACTGCCTCTTCACCGCGCAGACACCCGCCCAGCCGATTGAAGGCTGCTGAGGCCGAGTGTTGCTAGGGCAATGCCGCCATTCCGACTAGCGGACATGCCCACCCACGCTGACCACGCCCCCCTGCCACACTATATGAACGCGCGCTAACCATGAGCGAGGCGTTCATTGAACTCACTCCTGAGGCGAACTAGCTGGGAGCTGCATTTTATTTTAAAATTGTATAACTTGTTTTTAAAGCTACCTACCAGGCCACTGCCTCTTCACCGCGCAGACATTCGCCCAGCCGATTGAAGGCTGCTGAGGCCGAGTGTTGCTAGGGCAACGCCGCCATTCTGACTAGCGGACACGCCCACCCACGCTGACCACGCCCCCCTGCCACACTATATGAACGCGCGCTGACCACGAGCGAGCCGTTCATTGAACTCACTCCTGAGGCGAACTAGCCGGGAGCTGCATTTTGTTTTAAAATTGTATAACTTGTTTTTCAAGCTACCTACCAGGCCACTGCCTCTTCACCGCGCAGACACCCGCCCAGCCGATTGAAGGCTGCTGAGGCCGAGTGTTGCTAGGGCAACGCCGCCATTCCGACTAGCGGACACGCCCACCCACGCTGACCACGCCCCCCTGCCACACTATATGAACGCTCGCTGACCACGAGCGAGGCGTTCATTGAACTCACTCCTGAGGCGAACTAGCCGGGAGCTGCATTTTGTTTTAAAATTGTATAACTTGTTTTTAAAGCTACCTACCAGGCCACTGCCTCTTCACCGCGCAGACACCCGCCCAGCCGATTGAAGGCTGCTGAGGCCGAGTGTTGCTAGGGCAACGCCGCCATTCCGACTAGCGGACACGCCCACCCACGCTGACCACGCCCCCCTGCCACACTATATGAACGCGAGCTGACCACGAGCGAGGCGTTCATTGAACTCACTCCTGAGGCGAACTAGCCGGGAGCTGCATTTTGTTTTAAAATTGTATAACTTGTTTTTAAAGCTACCTACCAGGCCACTGCCTCTTCACCGCGCAGACACCCGCCCAGCCGATTGAAGGCTGCTGAGGCCGAGTGTTGCTAGGGCAACGCCGCCATTCCGACTAGCGGACACGCCCACCCACGCTGACCACGCCCCCCTGCCACACTATAAGAACGCGCGCTGACCACGAGCGAGGCGTTCATTGAACTCACTCCTGAGGCGAACTAGCCGGGAGCTGCATTTTGTTTTAAAATTGTATAACTTGTTTTTAAAGCTACCTACCAGGCCACTGCCTCTTCACCGCGCAGACACCCGCCCAGCCGATTGAAGGCTGATGAGGCCGAGTGTTGCTAGGGCAACGCCGCCATTCCGACTAGCGGACACGCCCATCCACGCTGACCACGCCCCCCTGCCACACTATATGAACGCGCGCTGACCACGAGCGAGGCGTTCATTGAACTCACTCCTGAGGCGAACTAGCCGGGAGCTGCATTTTGTTTTAAAATTGTATAACTTGTTTTTAAAGCTACCTACCAGGCCACTGCCTCTTCACCGCGCAGACACCCGCCCAGCCGATTGAAGGCTGCTGAGGCCGAGTGTTGCTAGGGCAACGCCGCCATTCCGACTAGGGGTCACGCCCACCCACGCTGACCACGCCCCCCTGCCACACTATATGAACGCGCGCTGACCACGAGCGAGGCGTTCATTGAACTCACTCCTGAGGCGAACTAGCCGGGAGCTGCATTTTGTTTTAAAATTGTATAACTTGTTTTTAAAGCTACCTACCAGGCCACTGCCTCTTCACCGCGCAGACACCCGCCCAGCCGATTGAAGGCTGCTGAGGCCGAGTGTTGCTAGGGCAACGCCGCCATTCCGACTAGCGGACACGCCCACCCACGCTGACCACGCCCCCCTGCCACACTATATGAACGCGCGCTGACCACGAGCGAGGCGTTCATTGAACTCACTCCTGAGGCGAACTAGCCGGGAGCTGCATTTTGTTTTAAAATTGTATAACTTGTTTTTAAAGCTACCTACCAGGCCACTGCCTCTTCACCGCGCAGACACCCGCCCAGCCGATTGAAGGCTGCTGAGGCCGAGTGTTGCTAGGGCAACGCCGCCATTCCGACTAGCGGACACGCCCACCCACGCTGACCACGCCCCCCTGCCACACTATATGAACGCGCGCTGACCACGAGCGAGGCGTTCATTGAACTCACTCCTGAGGCGAACTAGCCGGGAGCTGCATTTTGTTTTAAAATTGTATAACTTGTTTTTAAAGCTACCTACCAGGCCACTGCCTCTTCACCGCGCAGACTCCCGCCCAGCCGATTGAAGGCTGCTGAGGCCGAGTGTTGCTAGAGCAACGCCGCCATTCCGACTAGCGGACACGCCCACCCACGCTGACCACGCCCCCCTGCCACACTATATGAACGCGCGCTGACCACGAGCGAGGCGTTCATTGAACTCACTCCTGAGGCGAACTAGCCGGGAGCTGCATTTTGTTTTAAAATTGTATAACTTGTTTTTAAAGCTACCTACCAGGCCACTGCCTCTTCACCGCGCAGACACCCGCCCAGCCGATTGAAGGCTGCTGAGGCCGAGTGTTGCTAGGGCAACGCCGCCATTCCGACTAGCGGACACGCCCACCCACGCTGACCACGCCCCCCTGCCACACTATATGAACGCGCGCTGACCACGAGCGAGGCGTTCATTGAACTCACTCCTGAGGCGAACTAGCCGGGAGCTGCATTTTGTTTTAAAATTGTATAACTTGTTTTTAAAGCTACCTACCAGGCCACTGCCTCTTCACCGCGCAGACACCCGCCCAGCCGATTGAAGGCTGCTGAGGCCGAGTGTTGCTAGGGCAACGCCGCCATTCCGACTAGCGGACACGCCCACCCACGCTGACCACGCCCCCCTGCCACACTATATGAACGCGCGCTGACCATGAGCGAGGCGTTCATTGAACTCACTCCTGAGGCGAACTAGCCGGGAGCTGCATTTTGTTTTAAAATTGTATAACTTGTTTTTAAAGCTACCTACCAGGCCACTGCCTCTTCACCGCGCAGACACCCGCCCAGCCGATTGAAGGCTGCTGAGGCCGAGTGTTGCTAGGGCTACGCCGCCATTCCGACTAGCGGACACGCCCACCCACGCTGACCACGCCCCCCTGCCACACTATATGAACGTGCGCTGACCACGAGCGATGCGTTCATTGAACTCACTCCTGAGGCGAACTAGCCGGGAGCTGCATTTTGTTTTAAAATTGTATAACTTGTTTTTAAAGCTACCTACCAGGCCACTGCCTCTTCACCGCGCAGACACCCGCCCAGCCGATTGAAGGCTGCTGAGGCCGAGTGTTGCTAGGGCAACGCCGCCATTCCGACTAGCGGACACGCCCACCCACGCTGACCACGCCACCCTGCCACACTATATGCATGCGCGCTGACCACGAGCGAGGCGTTCATTAAACTCACTCCTGAGGCGAACTAGCCGGGAGCTGCATTTTGTTTTAAAATTGTATAACTTGTTTTTAAAGCTACCTACCAGGCCACTGCCTCTTCACCGCGCAGACACCCGCCCAGCCGATTGAAGGCTGCTGAGGCCGAGTGTTGCTAGGGCAACGCCGCCATTCCGACTAGCGGACACGCCCACCCACGCTGACCACGCCCCCCTGCCACACTATATGAACGCGCGCTGACCAGGAGCGAGGCGTTCATTGAACTCACTCCTGAGGCGAACTAGCCGGGAGCTGCATTTTGTTTTAAAATTGTATAACTTGTTTTTAAAGCTACCTACCAGGCCACTGCCTCTTCACCGCGCAGACACCCGCCCAGCCGATCGAAGGCTGCTGAGGCCGAGTGTTGCTAGGGCAACGCCGCCATTCCGACTAGCGGACACGCCCACCCACGCTGACCACGCCCCCCTGCCACACTATATGAACGCGCGCTGACCAGGAGCGAGGCGTTCATTGAACTCACTCCTGAGGCGAACTAGCCGGGAGCTGCATTTTGTTTTAAAATTGTATAACTTGTTTTTAAAGCTACCTACCAGGCCACTGCCTCTTCACCGCGCAGACACCCGCCCAGCCGATTGAAGGCTGCTGAGGCCGAGTGTTGCTAGGGCAACGCCGCCATTCCGACTAGCGGGCACGCCCACCCACGCTGACCACGCCCCCCTGCCACACTATATGAACGCGCGCTGACCACGAGCGAGGCGTTCATTGAACTCACTCCTGAGGCGAACTAGCCGGGAGCTGCATTTTGTTTTAAAATTGTATAACTTGTTTTTAAAGCTACCTACCAGGCCACTGCCTCTTCACCGCGCAGACACCCGCCCAGCCGATTGAAGGCTGCTGAGGCCGAGTGTTGCTAGGGCAACGCCGCCATTCCGACGAGCGGACACGCCCACCCACGCTGACCACGCCCCCCTGCCACACTATATGAACGCGCGCTGACCACGAGCGAGGCGTTCATTGAACTCACTCCTAAGGCGAACTAGCCGGGAGCTGCATTTTGTTTTAAAATTGTATAACTTGTTTTTAAAGCTACCTACCAGGCCACTGCCTCTTCACCGCGCAGACACCCGCCCAGCCGATTGAAGGCTGCTGAGGCCGAGTGTTGCTAGGGCAACGCCGCCATTCCGACTAGCGGACACGCCCACCCACGCTGACCACGCCCCCCTGCCACACTATATGAACGCGAGCTGACCACGAGCGAGGCGTTCATTGAACTCACTCCTGAGGCGAACTAGCCGGGAGCTGCATTTTGTTTTAAAATTGTATAACTTGTTTTTAAAGCTACCTACCAGGCCACTGCCTCTTCACCGCGCAGACATTCGCCCAGCCGATTGAAGGCTGCTGAGGCAGAGTGTTGCTAGGGCAACGCCGCCATTCCGACTAGCGGACACGCCCACCCACGCTGACCACGCCCCCCTGCCACACTATATGAACGCGCGCTGACCACGAGCGAGGCGTTCATTGAACTCACTCCTGAGGCGAACTAGCCGGGAGCTGCATTTTGTTTTAAAATTGTATAACTTGTTTTTCAAGCTACCTACCAGGCCACTGCCTCTTCACCGCGCAGACACCCGCCCAGCCGATTGAAGGCTGCTGGGGCCGAGTGTTGCTAGGGCAACGCCGCCATTCCGACTAGCGGACACGCCCACCCACGCTGACCACGCCCCCTTGCCACACTATATGAACGCGCACTGACCATAAGCGAGGCGTTCATTGAACTCACTCCTGAGGCGAACTAGCCGGGAGCTGCATTTTGTTTTAAAATTGTATAACTTGTTTTTAAAGCTACCTACCAGGCCACTGCCTCTTCACCGCGCAGACACCCGCCCAGCCGATTGAAGGCTGCTGAGGCCGAGTGTTGCTATGGCAACGCCGCCATTCCGACTAGCGGACACGCCCACCCACGCTGACCACGCCCCCCTGCCACACTATATGAACGCGCGCTGACCAGGAGCGAGGCGTTCATTGAACTCACTCCTGAGGCGAACTAGACGGGAGCTGCATTTTGTTTTAAAATTGTATAACTTGTTTTTAAAGTTACCTACCAGGCCACTGCCTCTTCACCGCGCAGACACCCGCCCAGCCGATTGAAGGCTGCTGAGGCCGAGTGTTGCTAGGGCAACGCCGCCATTCTGACTAGCGGGCACGCCCACCCACGCTGACCACGCCCCCCTGCCACACTATATGAACGCGCGCTGACCACGAGCGAGGCGTTCATTGAACTCACTCCTGAGGCGAACTAGCCGGGAGCTGCATTTTGTTTTAAAATTGTATAACTTGTTTTTAAAGCTACCTACCAGGCCACTGCCTCTTCACCGCGCAGACACCCGCCCAGCCGATTGAAGGCTGCTGAGGCCGAGTGTTGCTAGGGCAACGCCGCCATTCCGACTAGCGGACACGCCCACCCACGCTGACCACGCCCCCCTGCCACACTATATGAACGCGCGCTGACCACGAGCGAGGCGTTCATTGAACTCACTCCTAAGGCGAACTAGCCGGGAGCTGCATTTTGTTTTAAAATTGTATAACTTGTTTTTAAAGCTACCTACCAGGCCACTGCCTCTTCACCGCGCAGACACCCGCCCAGCCGATTGAAGGCTGCTGAGGCCGAGTGTTGCTAGGGCAACTTCGCCATTCCGACTAGCGGACACGCCCACCCACGCTGACCACGCCCCCCTGCCACACTATATGAACGCGCGCTGACCACGAGCGAGGCGTTCATTGAACTCACTCCTGAGGCGAACTAGCCGGGAGCTGCATTTTGTTTTAAAATTGTATAACTTGTTTTTAAAGCTACCTACCAGGCCACTGCCTCTTCACCGCGCAGACACCCGCCCAGCCGATTGAAGGCTGCTGAGGCCGAGTGTTGCTAGGGCAACGCCGCCATTCCGACTAGCGGACACGCCCACCCACGCTGACCACGCCCCCCTGCCACACTATATGAACGCGAGCTGACCACGAGCGAGGCGTTCATTGAACTCACTCCTGAGGCGAACTAGCCGGGAGCTGCATTTTGTTTTAAAATTGTATAACTTGTTTTTAAAGCTACCTACCAGGCCACTGCCTCTTCACCGCGCAGACACCCGCCCAGCCGATTGAAGGCTGCTGAGGCCGAGTGTTGCTAGGGCAACGCCGCCATTCCGACGAGCGGACACGCCCACCCACGCTGACCACGCCCCCCTGCCACACTATATGAACGCGCGCTGACCAGGAGCGAGGCGTTCATTGAACTCACTCCTGAGGCGAACTAGCCGGGAGCTGCATTTTGTTTTAAAATTGTATAACTTGTTTTTAAAGCTACCTACCAGGCCACTGCCTCTTCACCGCGCAGACACCCGCCCAGCCGATTGAAGGCTGCTGAGGCCGAGTGTTGCTAGGGCAACGCCGCCATTCCGACTAGCGGGCACGCCCACCCACGCTGACCACGCCCCCCTGCCACACTATATGAACGCGCGCTGACCACGAGCGAGGCGTTCATTGAACTCACTCCTGAGGCGAACTAGCCGGGAGCTGCATTTTGTTTTAAAATTGTATAACTTGTTTTTAAAGCTACCTACCAGGCCACTGCCTCTTCACCGCGCAGACACCCGCCCAGCCGATTGAAGGCTGCTGAGGCCGAGTGTTGCTAGGGCAACGCCGCCATTCCGACGAGCGGACACGCCCACCCACGCTGACCACGCCCCCCTGCCACACTATATGAACGCGCGCTGACCACGAGCGAGGCGTTCATTGAACTCACTCCTAAGGCGAACTAGCCGGGAGCTGCATTTTGTTTTAAAATTGTATAACTTGTTTTTAAAGCTACCTACCAGGCCACTGCCTCTTCACCGCGCAGACACCCGCCCAGCCGATTGAAGGCTGCTGAGGCCGAGTGTTGCTAGGGCAACGCCGCCATTCCGACTAGCGGACACGCCCACCCACGCTGACCACGCCCCCCTGCCACACTATATGAACGCGAGCTGACCACGAGCGAGGCGTTCATTGAACTCACTCCTGAGGCGAACTAGCCGGGAGCTGCATTTTGTTTTAAAATTGTATAACTTGTTTTTAAAGCTACCTACCAGGCCACTGCCTCTTCACCGCGCAGACACCCGCCCAGCCGATTGAAGGCTGCTGAGGCCGAGTGTTGCTAGGGCAACGCCGCCATTCCGACTAGCGGACATGCCCACCCACGCTGACCACGCCCCCCTGCCACACTATATGAACGCGCGCTAGCCATGAGCGAGGCGTTCATTGAACTCACTCCTGAGGCGAACTAGCTGGGAGCTGCATTTTATTTTAAAATTGTATAACTTGTTTTTAAAGCTACCTACCAGGCCACTGCCTCTTCACCGCGCAGACATTCGCCCAGCCGATTGAAGGCTGCTGAGGCAGAGTGTTGCTAGGGCAACGCCGCCATTCCGACTAGCGGACACGCCCACCCACGCTGACCACGCCCCCCTGCCACACTATATGAACGCGCGCTGACCACGAGCGAGGCGTTCATTGAACTCACTCCTGAGGCGAACTAGCCGGGAGCTGCATTTTGTTTTAAAATTGTATAACTTGTTTTTCAAGCTACCTACCAGGCCACTGCCTCTTCACCGCGCAGACACCCGCCCAGCCGATTGAAGGCTGCTGGGGCCGAGTGTTGCTAGGGCAACGCCGCCATTCCGACTAGCGGACACGCCCACCCACGCTGACCACGCCCCCTTGCCACACTATATGAACGCGCACTGACCATAAGCGAGGCGTTCATTGAACTCACTCCTGAGGCGAACTAGCCGGGAGCTGCATTTTGTTTTAAAATTGTATAACTTGTTTTTAAAGCTACCTACCAGGCCACTGCCTCTTCACCGCGCAGACACCCGCCCAGCCGATTGAAGGCTGCTGAGGCCGAGTGTTGCTATGGCAACGCCGCCATTCCGACTAGCGGACACGCCCACCCACGCTGACCACGCTCCCTGCCACACTATATGAACGCGCGCTGACCAGGAGCGAGGCGTTCATTGAACTCACTCCTGAGGCGAACTAGACGGGAGCTGCATTTTGTTTTAAAATTGTATAACTTGTTTTTAAAGTTACCTACCAGGCCACTGCCTCTTCACCGCGCAGACACCCGCCCAGCCGATTGAAGGCTGCTGAGGCCGAGTGTTGCTAGGGCAACGCCGCCATTCTGACTAGCGGGCACGCCCACCCACGCTGACCACGCCCCCCTGCCACACTATATGAACGCGCGCTGACCACGAGCGAGGCGTTCATTGAACTCACTCCTGAGGCGAACTAGCCGGGAGCTGCATTTTGTTTTAAAATTGTATAACTTGTTTTTAAAGCTACCTACCAGGCCACTGCCTCTTCACCGCGCAGACACCCGCCCAGCCGATTGAAGGCTGCTGAGGCCGAGTGTTGCTAGGGCAACGCCGCCATTCCGACTAGCGGACACGCCCACCCACGCTGACCACGCCCCCCTGCCACACTATATGAACGCGCGCTGACCACGAGCGAGGCGTTCATTGAACTCACTCCTAAGGCGAACTAGCCGGGAGCTGCATTTTGTTTTAAAATTGTATAACTTGTTTTTAAAGCTACCTACCAGGCCACTGCCTCTTCACCGCGCAGACACCCGCCCAGCCGATTGAAGGCTGCTGAGGCCGAGTGTTGCTAGGGCAACTTCGCCATTCCGACTAGCGGACACGCCCACCCACGCTGACCACGCCCCCCTGCCACACTATATGAACGCGCGCTGACCACGAGCGAGGCGTTCATTGAACTCACTCCTGAGGCGAACTAGCCGGGAGCTGCATTTTGTTTTAAAATTGTATAACTTGTTTTTAAAGCTACCTACCAGGCCACTGCCTCTTCACCGCGCAGACACCCGCCCAGCCGATTGAAGGCTGCTGAGGCCGAGTGTTGCTAGGGCAACGCCGCCATTCCGACTAGCGGACACGCCCACCCACGCTGACCACGCCCCCCTGCCACACTATATGAACGCGAGCTGACCACGAGCGAGGCGTTCATTGAACTCACTCCTGAGGCGAACTAGCCGGGAGCTGCATTTTGTTTTAAAATTGTATAACTTGTTTTTAAAGCTACCTACCAGGCCACTGCCTCTTCACCGCGCAGACACCCGCCCAGCCGATTGAAGGCTGCTGAGGCCGAGTGTTGCTAGGGCAACGCCGCCATTCCGACTAGCGGACACGCCCACCCACGCTGACCACGCCCCCCTGCCACACTATATGAACGCGCGCTGACCACGAGCGAGGCGTTCATTGAACTCACTCCTGAGGCGAACTAGCCGGGAGCTGCATTTTGTTTTAAAATTGTATAACTTGTTTTTAAAGCTACCTACCAGGCCACTGCCTCTTCACCGCGCAGACACCCGCCCAGCCGATTGAAGGCTGATGAGGCCGAGTGTTGCTAGGGCAACGCCGCCATTCCGACTAGCGGACACGCCCATCCACGCTGACCACGCCCCCCTGCCACACTATATGAACGCGCGCTGACCACGAGCGAGGCGTTCATTGAACTCACTCCTGAGGCGAACTAGCCGGGAGCTGCATTTTGTTTTAAAATTGTATAACTTGTTTTTAAAGCTACCTACCAGGCCACTGCCTCTTCACCGCGCAGACACCCGCCCAGCCGATTGAAGGCTGCTGAGGCCGAGTGTTGTTAGGGCAACGCCGCCATTCCGACTAGCGGACACGCCCACCCACGCTGACCACGCCCCCTGCCACACTATATGAACGCGCGCTGACCACGAGCGAGGCGTTCATTGAACTCACTCCTGAGGCGAACTAGCCGGGAGCTGCATTTTGTTTTAAAATTGTATAACTTGTTTTTAAAGCTACCTACCCGGCCACTGCCTCTTCACCGCGCAGACACCCGCCCAGCCGATTGAAGGCTGCTGAGGCCGAGTGTTGCTAGGGCAACGCCGCCATTCCGACTAGCGGACACGCCCACCCACGCTGACCACGCCCCCCTGCCACACTATATGAACGCGCGCTGACCACGAGCGAGGCGTTCATTGAACTCATTCCTGAGGCGAACTAGCCGGGAGCTGCATTTTGTTTTAAAATTGTATAACTTGTTTTTAAAGCTACCTACCAGGCCACTGCCTCTTCACCGCGCAGACACCCGCCCAGCCGATTGAAAGCTGCTGAGGCCGCGTGTTGCTAGGGCAACGCCGTCATTCCGACTAGCGGACACGCCCACCCACGCTGACCACGCCCCCCTGCCACACTATATGAACGCGCGCTGACCACGAGCGAGGCGTTCATTGAACTCACTCCTGAGGCGTACTAGCCGGGAGCTGCATTTTGTTTTAAAATTGTATAACTTGTTTTTAAAGCTACCTACCAGGCCACTGCCTCTTCACCGCGCAGACACCCGCCCAGCCGATTGAAGGCTGCTGAGACCGAGTGTTGCTAGGGCAACGCCGCCATTCCGACTAGCGGACACGCCCACCCACGCTGACCACGCCCCCCTGCCACACTATATGAACGCGCGCTGACCACGAGCGAGGCGTTCATTGAACTCACTCCTGAGGCGAACTAGCCGGGAGCTGCATTTTGTTTTAAAATTGTATAACTTGTTTTTAAAGCTACCTACCAGGCCACTGCCTCTTCACCGCGCAGACACCCGCCCAGCCGATTGAAGGCTGCTGAGGCCGAGTGTTGCTAGGGCAACGCCGCCATTCCGACTAGCGGACACGCCCACCCACGCTGACCACGCCCCCCTGCCACACTATATGAACGCGCGCTGACCACGAGCGAGGTGTTCATTGAACTCACTCCTAAGGCGAACTAGCCGGGAGCTGCATTTTGTTTTAAAATTGTATAACTTGTTTTTAAAGCTACCTACCAGGCCACTGCCTCTTCACCGCGCAGACACCCGCCCAGCCGATTGAAGGCTGCTGAGGCCGAGTGTTGCTAGGGCAACTTCGCCATTCCGACTAGCGGACACGCCCACCCACGCTGACCACGCCCCCCTGCCACACTATATGAACGCGCGCTGACCACGAGCGAGGCGTTCATTGAACTCACTCCTGAGGCGAACTAGCCGGGAGCTGCATTTTGTTTTAAAATTGTATAACTTGTTTTTAAAGCTACCTACCAGGCCACTGCCTCTTCACCGCGCAGACACCCGCCCAGCCGATTGAAGGCTGCTGAGGCCGAGTGTTGCTAGGGCAACGCCGCCATTCCGACTAGCGGACACGCCCACCCACGCTGACCACGCCCCCCTGCCACACTATATGAACGCGCGCTGACCACGAGCGAGGCGTTTATTGAACTCACTCCTGAGGCGAACTAGCCGGGAGCTGCATTTTGTTTTAAAATTGTATAACTTGTTTTTAAAGCTACCTACCAGGCCACTGCCTCTTCACCGCGCAGACACCCGCCCAGCCTATTGAAGGCTGCTGAGGCCGAGTGTTGCTAGGGCAACGCCGCCATTCCGACTAGCAGACACGCCCACCCACGCTGACCACGCCCCCCTGCCACACTATATGAACGCGCGCTGACCACGAGCGAGGCGTTCATTGAACTCACTCCTGAGGCGAACTAGCCGGGAGCTGCATTTTGTTTTAAAATTGTATAACTTGTTTTTAAAGCTACCTACCAGGCCACTGCCTCTTCACCGCGCAGACACCCGCCCAGCCGATTGAAGGCTGCTGAGGCCGAGTGTTGCTAGGGCAACGCCGCCATTCCGACTAGCGGACACGCCCACCCACGCTGACCACGCCCCCCTGCCACACTATATGAACGCGCGCTGACCACGAGCGAGGCGTTCATTGAACTCACTCCTGAGGCGAACTAGCCGGGAGCTGCATTTTGTTTTAAAATTGTATAACTTGGTTTTAAAGCTACCTACCAGGCCACTGCCTCTTCACCGCGCAGACACCCGCCCAGCCGATTGAAGGCTGCTGAGGCCGAGTGTTGCTAGGGCAACGCCGCCATTCCGACTAGCGGACACGCCCACCCATGCTGACCACACCCCCCTTACCACGTCACCTCTCTGCAGGATAAACCATGTTCAGCAACAGGAAGCACAGCGGACGGGCGCGACGATTGCGCGCCAAAGGCGCGCATAAGGCAAGCTCGTCTGCGCTCGTCCGCGCCGAGGACGGGCCCAGGGCCACTCCCCCTGCCGCTCCAGCCCCATCTCCGGATGTCAATACGGTGAGAATCACCTACACCTCTGCCGAATTACTTAACCTCAGACATGGAGTAGAAACACCCCATGCTCCACCTCAACTCGGATACACTAATTCCATTTTAGGCCCGCACAAATGTCCTACTTGTATAAAGGTCACTCCCACTCCCCCTAAAACGGTCCCACACCAAGTGTTAGCAGCACTAATAAATGCTAGATCCCTTCCCAAGCATAAGTTGGAAGTAGCCGACTTGATCGATACACACAAACTAGATCTGCTGTTTATCACGGAAACATGGGGGGATGATTCCTCCGGGCCAGACTTTAGAGCTGCCACCCCTACTAACTATAGCGCCTGCAGATTGGACAGACCAAAAAAAAAGGGTGGAGGCATAGCAATCATCTATAACGACCAGCTCAAACTCACAATGATTCAAGCAAATTGCTCTGAATATGAGGCTTTTCTCTTTACTATAGGCCTTTCGGCCAAAGCATCATTTAAGGGTATGTTAATCTACCGCCCTCCTGGGTCGCGATCTAAGTTTCTTGCCAACATAGGCAATATGATCGAAGCTTCGGCAGGATCCCCTCATTTCACCTTGTTAGGAGATTTTAATTTTCACCTCGAATCCCTCAACGACCCTGACACAGCACAGTTAACGACCGATTTAGCTGCTGTCGGCCTGCTGCAATTGGTAAAAGAACCCACTCACCAAGCGGGCCATACTCTAGATGGGCTATTTACTAACAACCCGCATATAGCTGTCACCCAGGTAATTCCCTTGATCTGGACAGATCATGCAGCGATCTGCTTCTCTATCGAAATTAACTCCGGCAAATCTACGTCCACATCTTCGTCTCCAGTCTCCTACAGAGACTGGAAACATATTAACCTTGATCACTTAGCGGAGATAATGCAAGATAGCCATATCCCTGACGAACAGGATCCTACTTTAGCGTCCTTCAACTACCTGACCAACCTAGACACAGCCTGTAATAAACTAGCCTCGATCAAAACCTCCCACCGCAGTAGGAAATTCCCTTCAGCACAGTGGTTTACGGAGCCTGTACGAATTCAGAGACAGTACTGCAGGAATCTGGAAAGGCAGTAGGGCCGCCATTACAGCCCCGCTGACAAAATGACCTATAAAAATGCTCTTTCCATTTACAAAAAACTCATAATATCAGAAAAAAGTCATTATTATACTTCCCAAATCAACCAGGCGAAAAACTCGGTAGGGGAATTATTTCAGGTGGATACTCACCTATCCAACCCCCCTGCCCCACGCCTAGAAGGATCACAGTCTCTTTCGGATGCTCTGGCTAATTTTTTCGAGGATAAGGTTAATTCCATCTTTCTGACCTTCTTCCATTCCCCCTCATCCCCAACCCCCATGGCCCCACCCATCAACAACCCTCCGATCTTCTCATTCTTCGAAGCCACTACGCAGCAGCATATTCAACACCTGGTAGCTTGTACTAAATCGGGTTCCCCCCTCGATCCATGCCCTCCTGCTATCCTGAATCCCATCCCGGAAGCAATCTCTCCTGCCCTATCAACAATCTGCAATGCTATGTTTCTAACAGGCATCTATCCATCTGTTTGGAAGAAGGCTATTATTAAGCCACTTTTAAAAAAGCCCACACTGGACCCTCTCCTCCCTGCCAGCTACAGGCCTATTGCTTGTCTCCCCTTCCCAGCTAAGATTTTCGAAAAAATAATGAACAACCAACTCTCGAAATTCATTAACGATAACAATCTACTCGACGACACCCAGTTTGGTTTCAGACAGGGTCATGGAACGGAGACAGCACTACTCAAAGCAGCTGATGAAATAAGAGCCACGATGGATAAGGGAGGATCGGCAGTTCTTATACTCCTGGATCTCTCCGCTGCCTTTGACACGGTCGATCATGTCACCTTGATCGACCGTGTCTCAGCTTTAGGAATAAGAGGCAAAGCCAAAGATCTCCTTGCCTCATTCCTGGCCAACCGTCCCCAGACAGTTAAAATGGGTAACTACACCTCCCAGACCTTCTCTCTCCCTTGCGGAGTACCACAGGGCTCCTCGCTGAGTCCGACGCTTTTTAATATCTATGTATCGGACTTGGCGAGGGTAATAAAATCTTACGGAATTGCCCTTACAACGTACGCAGATGACACCCAACTAGTGTTATCGGTACACAACGATGGTACTTTAGTCGCAGCTAACTTCCAAGAGGGAATGAGGTAATAAGTTCCTGGATGTCATCAAACTGTCTCAAGCTAAACTGCGATAAGACGGAGGTGATGACATTCGGGAACTTGCAGCCCGTCTGGTCCCCTCAGTGGTGGCCATCTCAGTTGGGGGACCCCCCCCAACCAGTAGTCAAGGTACGCAATCTGGGCGTCATCTTTGACAACAAGATGACCTTTTTCCAACATGCCAACGCTGTGGTATCTTCCTCCTTCTATATCCTAAAAAGGATAAAAAAACTACTTCCATACTTACCGCCGTCTGCAGGCAAAACACTCATTAGCACCTTGGTGTTTTCGAGAACAGACTACTGTAACGCCCTCTTTCTGAATGCCCAAGAAAAGGTCCTTAATAAATTACAGACGGTACAAAACGCTGCAGCCAGAATCCTTTTAGCCATCCCCAAATTCACCCCCACTTCCCCATACATCAGAGAGCTGCACTGGCTCCCCATACGGAGTCGGATCAAATTTAAGGCTCTTTGTATAGCCTACAAAGCTATCAACAACCCTGGCCCTCCGTTCTTAAAAAGAGCTCTCCGTCCCTTGGAATATTCTAGGACCTTACGATCATCCTCAGCCCATTTGCTGAAGGTTCCACGGACAAGAAGGACCAACTGGGGAGACAGATGTTTTACCATAGGAACTGCCAAATTGTGGAACACATTGCCATTTCACATTAAAACCGCCCCCACGCTATTAAACTTCAGAAAGAATCTCAAAACTTGGTTGTTTTCATCTTAAGTCACCCATATCTCAAGAGTGAGTTCAGTAACACTAGCGCCGAGACACCCTAATGGGTATTTGCGCGCTCTAAAAATCGCATAAAATAAAATAAATAAATAGTCTTTATGGTAAGAGGCAGGTGCCAAAAACACAGGTGGTAGCAAAAAGGACACAAAGCAGCTACCTGACCACCCAATAGGTAGGTGGTAATATCCTTTACTTCCGCAAATGAAATAGGTGTTATGTGAGGACAAAAAACTACTATAGTTTATTACAGTAATGTTCAATGTGATAGTACAGTCACTTTTTCCCACAGGGATATTGCCAATACTGCTCACACAAAGGTTTGCTCGAACTCTAGTAACCGCTATAACAGGAGGTCCATTACCCTTGATAGTTCAAGTGTTAGGGAAAACATCGCGCACAGAGGAATTTCCTCCACGATACTTCTCCATTTCCCATACAGGTCCATTAGCTTGTGGATCTCCTTCCTTATCAGGGTAACACACTTTATTTAAATGTAGTCTTCCTACATCAGCATAAGTAATGTTAGCAACTTCAGAAGCCCACAACAATGCAAACCAGGCTCTGCAGGAGCCATTGTGTGAAAACAGCAAAGGAATGAAAGGCTTTCCTCCCTTTTTCTGATGTGCTGGCATCATTCCACATACTCAGCAGTTGGAAATGTTTGTAGCATTGTGTGTATGGTGCAACATTTGAATGGACACATTGTTGAGATAGGGCACTCTGTTCTTCTGCTCAAGATAAGGAAGAGTGAAATAGTTGTGCTCAATGGAGAAAGGAGTAGTAGCAGTCAGTAGATTTTGAGCAGGAGCTATTCCTTCTACAACCCATGTTACTGTAGCAATAATAACGACAGTCGAAGTGAGTCCAATAATGAACATACTCTTTCGATCAGACTCTTGCAGCAGTTTCCTTCTTCACCTTAGGCATGTTAATCTTGTCGTTGAACAATAAAACAGACGGTGCCCTAAGGTCCTGGGCAGGCGTTGGTTTCTTCACTGAGGTTGAGACGAGCAGTCACTAAAAGGCTACCCTCCTTTGTAATCAGTCTTTAACTCTCTGGAAGGAATGCGGCATGGAATCGCCAGGGCGCAGATCGCGCCCTTCACCCTGCAACCTGTCTGGAAGAACTTCCCGTACCTGCTGATCAATTGAAGAAAAGCTGTCAGTCAACTGAGACAAATAGTCATTCATCAATACATAGGGTACATCATGTATAGGGCGAGGCTTAGGATTCCCCCCAATATTCATTGGACTTCCAAAAACCACCTCATACGGTGTGAAACCAGATCGTGTCTGTGGAATTGATCTGATAGAAAGTAGTGCTAGGTGCAGGGCATCGAGCCATTTCAAAGATGTGGAAGCCTGTATTTTGGCCGGTTTCAATTTCGGGGTGGAGTTGTAACGCTCCACCAGGCCTGCTGACTGTGGGTGAAAAGCAGCATGAAACTTCTGCTTAATCCCCAACCCTTTCATCACATATTCTACTACCTGCCCAATGAAATGAGGTCCGTTGTCCATTTGCAGGACCTCAAAAGGTGCAATTGGTGTAGCAAACCCTCCTATTGAAGTTTGCGTTCATTTTCCAGGATTATACCGGAGACAAATCAGACAGGACTGGACTTGTTTCTTAGCTGTACCGACAATCTCTGGATGATCCCAAACTTGCATAAGTTGTTTTACTATTGAGGATGTGCCGGCCCATGTGCCATGTGAATCATAGGGTGTAAATAGGCTGTGGGTAACTTCCATTTTGTCATTTCTTTATTCCTCCAACAGCCCTCATCGTCCAATGCTCCCTCCTTGGACCATTGGTCTAATTCACCAACAGAGGCAGATTGTTGCATGTCCAGGACCTCTTGCCTGGCATCATGCCAACATTCAGCCTGTGATTTAACTACATACATTCGTTGCATTGCAGTCTCACAAGCTGTGTAGTCTGCAGAGGCATTGCCTGCTCCTATTTTGTTAGTCACTTTCTTTTGTGCACTACATTTAACAATTGCCACTTTCTTAGTGTCAAGGCAGTAAGGCGATTATGTACTAATTCCGCATGCACTTTTGTGTCCCATGTGAAGTGAGAAAGCCTCTTTCTTTCCAAAGTTAGGCAAAGCTATGTACCACACCTAAGGCGTCCTTAGTGTAGTCTGGAGTTCTTAATACTGGTGCAGAACAAAGAGCATGATGTAACTGTTGGAAGGTATTCTGACATTCAGTAGTCCATGGGAAAGGCACCGGAGTGTCTTTAGTCAAAAAGGGCCAACAAAGGTTAAATAATGTGTGAAAAACTAGGGATCCACTGCCTACAAAAAAAAGGTACGGCCAATCAGTGCACGGACATCCTTCTGAGTGCGGGGTACAGGAGTATCTAAAATGTTCTGAATGCGACCTGGTGTGAGTGCACGTCCCCCCTTAGACAGGTGACCTAAATAGGTAACCTGCTGTCTACAAAATTGTCATTTGTTTCTAGAGACTTTGTGATGATGGGAGACAAGAAATAGGAACAATAACAGTGTTCTTTCTTCACATAGGTAAGGACACCAGAGCGGCCACTCTCATTGATAAGACAGGATCTCTCAACCATTGAATAATTGTTATTTAAAATAACACACACACACCTTCCGGGGAACAACGTATTGTGGCACAAAAATATTTAAGTATATCGATACCCACAATATTGTCAGGTGTGGTAAGGAATGCAAAAAATTGACATCCTGCAATGAATTTGTCAAATCCGAATTCAAATGACTATGAAAGTGGGCTAGGTGTAGGTGTCCCATCGAATCCTATCAATGTTATCATTGTGCCGGACAGGAGAGCCCTAGGACCCAATTTTAGAGCGAGTACTACAGGCAGCCCCTGTATGAACCAGAAACCGATCAGTAGATCCCAAGAAGCTTGCATCAACATAAGGACCTTTCTGATCTACTGGCACTTCAACCGGTTCCTTACCCCATCCTAAGCATCCCTATGCATAGTCGGAATCTGCAAGAGCATCCGCAGAATAATCAGATATTTGATATTGATTTCATCTACCAAAAGAATTAGAGTAATTTGGTCCTTGTTCAACTGCTTCAAATCAGGGGCGAGCTCCTGTACCTCCACTGTTTCCCACATTCCCTGGGCGTCTTCTCACACTACCCCTTCCCCGGTGGTACTGCTGTGGAAAATGACCAAATTAGGTATATATAAGCGGCGTTCATTTATGTTCACCCCACCCACTATTGAAAGTAAAGTGAAAATCGTGAAACAGTGGCCACGCCATCTTGTCCCTTTTAGGCCCCATCATGCGCGTAAGTGGCAGCCATGTTGTGTGTCGAGGCCTCTCTGCCCACTGCCAATAGCCTGCGCGTCTCTCTCTCCCCCTCACTCCCCGGCCTCGCAAGCATTCCCCCGCGCCCCGACCGCCCCCGGTCTCTCCTGCTTGGGCCATAAACGCACCTCTAACGCGACCCTGTCTCCGAGCCACATCCCGTGCTGAACCCCCTCGCTCTTTCATCTCATTCCAAGAACAGGCCCTTTTGATAACCTCTTCCTCCCTGCCCGATTGTCCGGCTTGATCCCAGGCCATCACCTAGCCCAACAGATGCAGTTTATTGCCCCCTACAGTAGGACCTCGCCTCACATCAAAGGAGCGGGGATTAATCAATGCTTTCGCACCCCGTAGATCTGACTGATCACACACATCCCCGTTCCCAGCGGAATGTCCAGCTGAGCGATAACCACCACATGCTGAGATCGGGGTGGGAACTCTACTGTAGATATGTGTGGGAACGGGCCTGGACCGGGGATTCCGAGGATGTCTTTTCTGTCCTTCAAAGAAACATTACGGATGCAGTGTATGTAATAAAGCCATAAACCTGTGTATAAGAGGCCAGGCCTCAGAGATGCGGTTAGAGCACCTCGAGAAGATACCCTGTTGTCTGATTTGACGTGTTCTGCTCCGTCGGAATAAACTCCTGTTTCCTGCCTTCTGTCTCCAGCGCCTGCCTCTTTGTTTGGTAATCTCGAATGGTATGAGAGGCGGCTAACGCCGGGCAAATACTGAAGGGTTCTTGGTCGAATTCTGCCCTTACCTTTTAACAATTGGCGTCCCAAACGTGGGGCCCATCAGCGACACGTGGATCCAGTGGGAGAGGTCCCAACGACAGAGTGAACGACTGCAACGATCGGGAAGTGCACCTGCCCGATAGACCCTCGTCTGGCAGCCGATCATCCGAACTTCACTGGTTCCGAGCAGACCTCTCTCGAGTGATCTACGGTCCTGACTGGGAACCATCAGGAGTGCCACAGCAATTACGGAGAATAGAGGACGATCAGGTGCTGGAAGCGGAAGACAAGAAACTGTCCATGCGGTCCGGGTAAGGTCATGTAACACGACGAATTGCGAATTGATTGTTTGATTGTTTGAAAATACTAGTATTACTCATTTGATTGTTTCTGAGAGATTCTCTATTTGCAAACAAGCACAGAGTCGCAATACTCTGTTTAGTCTTTGCAGATAGTGAAGGGTAGGTAACGCAGGCTTTTGCCCCCATTGTAATCCGTCGTGCCTGCTTCCCTCTCCATTTGATTGATTGTTATCCAAGCATTTACTGTTTTGGAATTGGTTCTCTTTGGATCATTCTCTATTTGCAAACAAGCACAGAGTCGCAATACTCTGTTTAGTCTTTGCAGATAGTGAAGGATAGGTAACGCAGGCTTTTGCCCCCATTGTAATCCGTCGTGCCTATTTTTATCCCTCATTTGATTGATTGTTTATCCGAACACTGATCATTTGGAATTGGTTCTCTTTGGATCATTCTCTATTTGCAAACAAGCACAGAGTCGCAATACTCTGTTTAGTCTTTGCAGATAGTGAAGGATAGGTAACGCAGGCTTTTGCCCCCATTGTAATCCGTCGTGCCTATTTTTATCCCTCATTTGATTGATTGTTTATCCGAACATTGATCGTTTGAAATTGGTTCTCGTTGGGTTATTCTCTATTCACAAATAAGCACAGAGTCGCAATACTCTGTTTAGTCTTTGTGGATAGTGAAGGATAGGTAGTGCAGACTTTTGTCCCCATTGTAACCCGTCATGCCTATCTTCTCCCCATTGTTCAGTAGTTGGTTCAGCCCGGACCGTTATTAGAGGTAGATCATCCGGCTCCACCGGAGGACACCCCTAATAAAAAGAACATATATATAAAAATACGGATTAGCCGTTGTATCGTGCTAGCAAACTATAACATAAAAATCGTTAGGGAAAACAAAAGGAATCGAGCAAAATCAGTAGGCCACTGATGGGATCTTTTTGACCCCGCTAAAATAGAAACATTAGGAACAACCCCTCATGAGAAATATGAAACTGTTGAGAAGAACCGAGCTCGACGCCATGATGGCTGCAAGACAGCTCGGCTCCGCCGCCCACCCCGCCCAAATAACGACAAACCCTATGCAAATATTATAAATATATACAACACTCCAGCAAAGTAACATGTTAAAACTTTTTATTAAACAACTATTTACATGGCAAACGGCTGCAACAACAATCCCAACGCATTCGCCATCTGCTTAACGCTGTTCCTGTCCCGCCTTCAATGTTGGGCTACTTTGGGCTGTTTTTTTGGTTGGTTTTGGCTATAGAAAAGTCTACAAAAGCCATCAGCCGGCGAGGTGGCGTCGGTGGCAGCCTGGGGTGGAGGACCGTTGTGCGAATAGGCCGGAGGCAACCCAACGCGCCAAGGCCCGTCCCCGGATCATCCAGAGGTGATGTCCAACAAGTTGTCCTGGTCCACTAGGATGGCTCTGGGCTAACATGAAACTCGGATGCTTGCCTGCTCGGGCATGAGCCCCACTCCTGAAGACGTCCTCTCAGTTGTAAAGATTCTACGAGAGTCGTTGGCCCTCGACTCCCGCGGGCGTCCGGTGGGGGCAACCGCCACTGCTGCTCGACTATCCCCCATGGATATGCCGCTGCCCCGGGCGACCGCCGCCTTATCCACATCTGGTGCCGAAGGAAAGACTGATTCAACGCATCTGTGGAGGGATACGCCTGCTGTCCCGCTCTCCGGAGTGACCGCAACGTCGTCACAAGATGGTGATGCTCTCATGCTGACACCAGCCTTTGTCCGAATTACTAAGAGACACTGTAGACTGCCAACTCGATCAGTTCCGGTGGGACCTCAGCGTGACCCGGTAGGGAAGATTTTGCCTTCCTCGCCTTTAAGTCGCGGTTTATGCCGCCTGTCTCTTCTGCTGACGTTAACGGAACTTTTTTATGAATTGCCGAAAGGGATTCTGGTCCGGCCGCTAGTTATTGGAGGCATTCGAACTATACTCTGGACCCGCCTGGCCTCGACCAAAATGGCGCCAGTATGGGCGGGACTTGCAACTCCTTATGACGATTCTAGTTACTTAGCCTTGATGTTATGGGGGATGTATGCGGTCTTTGTGCACATGGCGGGTGGGGAAGTGTACTGACTGAGCATGCGGACAACCCTATTGATGTCGGGTTTATTTACTATTGATTATTGTATTATTAAAAGCTGCGAAGTAATGTTACTTATGATACTCGCCCATGGTATGCGTATGAACGATTTTATTGTAACTGATCCTGTTATACTTTCAATTATAAAATCAACCTTCACTGATCCTGCAACCGTTTGTCACGTTTAGTTTTTTCCAATTAAATGGCTCGCTCGTTACGTACTCCTATACTACAGTGTAATCTCTCCTTACCTCATGCGTTTCCCGTCTGCCCCGTGGCCGGCCTGTATGGTTGGAGGCCCGTATTTGAATGTTGACATTTTTACAATCAAGGTTTTTTTATAGAAAAAATATATGGAACTAACATCGTAACAGTCATTTAGATTGATAGGGGTGTTTTTTAAATACCATGCTCTGCGAACAGGAACGACCCTATACCACCGTAAACCTTTTCTTTTCCTCGAATGAAAACATGAATCCGTCACCCCCCACCTTATACTGAATACCCCTGGCCTTTGACCCTCTCCTACACGCGGTCTGTACTACCGCCCTCGGGCGATCTATGTAATGAACAGACTACCATTGGTTATCTTTACCGCACTACCAGTTCCTCTGGGCTTCAATGCCGAGACATAAGGGACTGCGTCCCAGAGAGATAAGTCAAGTACGTGGTAGGTAAAAACATTTTCGTGTTTATGCGCGCTGATGTGCTTTGAACGCTGCACCCTCCCCCCCCCCTTCTTTTTCTTTTTGCAGGTTACATCGGAATTTCAGCTGAAGTATGGAGACGACCTAAAACCGCATCGTGTTCCACGCGAGGAAAATAGGCTAGCTCTGTGAGACGGTACATTATATGTAGGACCTATCTCTGGGAGCGTGAAAAATTGTATGGTATGAATGTGCGCATGGGCCCTGATTTGCACGGTATGAATGCGTATGTGTGGCGCACGTCTGGGTCAATAAAAGAATGCTTTTTGTATGATTGAGGCGTTGATCGAACGGTTAATGGAATAGGAAAATTAAGCCCGAACATGGTACCTGCATGTGAAAGACGAATAAAAATATAGCACTTACCTTACTTAGGAACGACTCTCTCTGGAGCTAGCGAATGGGAGAGTGGCCTACAGCAGAAACTTGAAGGCTTATTTCAGTACGACGAACCCAACCGATATCCCAAATGTACACCCAAAATAATGCGCACCAATGAGTCAATTTATGTGCTGACTAAATAAGAAAAGTTAAGAGTACCCCGGGTTGGGGTTCATCCAAAATCCCCCTCAGCCCAGATATTAGGGATATTGTTATTTTTTTAGATTTACCCCTTCTTCTTCCACCCTCATAGAAAAGTCAGAATTGTACCACCGCACGTCCGACTAACACCCCTCCTTTACCTCAGCTTGGATCATCATTTGCTAGATGTTGGAAGACCCCACCGTGAGTATAAGCACGACTGGACTAGTGTCCGACCAATTAAAAAGGAGTAAGTATTTTTTCGAAGCGAGGTTACCAACAAAAATTGTCTACTATTAGGAAGGAAGGAGAACAACGAGCTCGACCCCCAGAATGAATTAAAGGGAATACTGAGAATACGCAACATGCATGACAAAGTCCTTTTGCCCAAAATAGCTCTGTGTTCTGTCTTAGGTTTCCGTACTTGATGTATGTACTGTCGCACCCTATCTGGTATTTGTGTGTACGTAAACTATGAATTTATGTTTTCCCTCAGCTTGTGTTTTTACGTGAAACCGACCCGTACTGTTCTATATGTGTGTGCACTGAATAACCTATTATTATCCAAGTTTCTCTCTCTCTCTCTCTTTATGTTGTACGTGTACTAATAGCCTATTTGGTGCACACAACGCTCTCTCCCTCTGCGGGCTCCCTTGTTCCCTTTTGAATAAATGACGACACTGTACCTCGTCGGCACAGGTATAATTGGCTTTAGACACGACAGTGTTTGAACAAATTGACAGAAACAAAAGATCGTATTTTGCCATATTACTACCTCTCCTTTCTGTAAAATGATGGAACTTAATTGGCTGAGAAGGAAAGGACAGGTAAGACGACTAATGTCCCCTAATCTGACCCCTAAAAGGGAACTATACGTCAGTGGCTTTTGTTTTAGTGTTTTAGTAACACCACCCTCATCATTTGGATTACCACCGCCCATTGCACTTGAGTAGAATGTCCGAAACGTCCCAGTTTTTCCAGAATGGTCCCAGTTCTGTAACCAGCCGTCCCAGAAAATCTCAAAGACTGTAGCTGATGACCTTGTTTTTAAAGATAAATCGTCCAAAAGCTGATAAAAGTTAGCCGTTGCTGTCAGAAAAGAAAAAAATGCTTAACGTATGTCCTTCCCTGGAAAAGGTAGCTGTAAGCCCATGATAATAAGCACTTCACACTTTTTTATGAATTAGCAGACTCTGAAGAAAAATATAGCTCAACAGGATTCGTTTTAGAAAAACACAAGTCTTTACTGGAGAAGCCGGTTTGAATTCAATGAACCATGTAATTGTTGGATATCAGACTTCTTGCCACGCTCGTGAATATAACAGGAATAAACACCAGACAGACGATGTTTGAAAATAGAAAGATACTTGCAGACCTGCACCACAGCAATAATGCATGAGTTAACAGCATACACCGATGTAAGGATTACTAAGCACCCACCCTATCGTGACCAATAAACGTTTCCCCAACTACTTGGGGTTGGGAGAGAAATTAAAGTGTGTAAACATCTTCCCCTGCCAGTTCTCTAAAAACTTGTTGTTTTTTTTTACTCATTTAAAGATAACGTGCGGTCGTCGGAGGAGAGGGGCCGGACGTGATGCACCGCCTGGCTGCAGATCAGGGAATATCTATGACCTCGACCAAGGTGGAGCGACTGAGCAAAGAGTTGCGGGACAAGGCACCATTCTCAACGTGGAAAGTGAAGGAAAGAAGGGCTGTCCAGAAGCCCCTGCATGGTTGATGAGCTCGTGCCAAAAGTCCCAGCCCATTGTGCCCGATTGATGGGCCCACTTGCTTGAAATTTCTGCCCCCCTTGGTCCGTTTCAGATCTGATCCCACTCCGCCCTCTTTTCCCTCGGCCTCCCAAAGCACGCCCCCATCACCCCCTTTTTTTTTTCATATGGAGTCTTTGAACGTGACTTAAAGAAGAAACACTGCCCAAAAGATAGAATAGAGTTTGTCCCGAAAGAAGAACGGAATACGGGTACCCCGACTAAAGTACCTATGGTAGATTAGTTAGGTAACAGGACAAACAGGACTGTGGTCCGAGAGCAAAGAGTGGCCACACCCTGCAACGCGAAATCTGAATCCGAGCTGGACGCATAGCTCCACCGCCGGTGCTCAACAGCGCCAACGAAAGAAGAAAAACAATGAGAGCCTACCAGTGATGGCTCGCTGTAATAAGACACTGGAACGACGAACCCTTTTTTTGAACATTGCCACCCCTTGACTGTCCCTTATATTGAGTTGAATTCCTCTCCCAACCGCTTTGTATTGATTACCACCCAATTGAGCTTTCGAAACCTTACATCGGTCACTTTCAACTGTACATGGATAACTAAGAAGGCGTTAACTCTGTATCTTGATGATTGTAGAACACCAGTTATGCACATGAACATGCTGTCTAGTTTTGACCCCCATGGGGTCCAGACCTCAAGTGATAATAGCCCTTATTCTGCCAGAACATTTTTTGTATGACATCATGTTTGTATTCGGACGAATCCCCTACATCGTCTAAAGTAATGTCCCCGCCTCCAAGGTCTGACGTATGACGCAGCTAATGTAATTTTGAATGCACTGTCACCCCGCCCATCACATTGACTACATATGGTTATGTACGATTCTGTCTGCATTGATAGCAGAATTATTTCCATCTACCTGTAATGCATATGGGTTACCAAAGCGAATTGTATAACTAATGTCAGCTCGTACATCCTCACCTATGACGTGAACAGGAATGAACTAACTTATGATAAAAACTGGGGACTGTGGAAAATGACCAAATTAGGTATATATAAGCGGCCTTCATTTATGTTCACCCCACCCACTGTTGAAAGTAAAGTGAAAATCGTGAAACAGTGGCCATGCCATCTTGTCCCTTTTAGGCCCCATCATGCGCGTAAGTGGCAGCCATGTTGTGTGTCGAGGCCTCTCTGCCCACTGCCAATAGCCTGCGCGTCTCTCTCTCCCCCTCACTCCCCGGCCTCGCAAGCATTCCCCCGCGCCCCGACGGCCCCCGGTCTCTCCTGCTTGGGCCATAAACGCACCTCTAACGCGACCCTGTCTCCGAGCCACATCCCGTGCTGAACCCCCTCGCTCTTTCATCTCATTCCAAGAACAGGCCCTTTTGATAACCTCTTCCTCCCTGCCCGATTGTCCGGCCTGATCCCAGGCCATCACCTAGCCCAACAGATGCAGTTTATTGCCCCCTACAGTAGGACCTCGCCTCACATCAAAGGAGCGGGGATTAATCAATGCTTTCGCACCCCGTAGATCCGACTGATCACACACATCCCCGTTCCCAGCGGAATGTCCAGCTGAGCGATAACCACCACATGCTGAGATCGGGGTGGGAACGGGCCTGGACCGGGGATTCCGAGGATGTCTTTTCTGTCCTTCAAAGAAACATTACGGATGCAGTGTATGTAATAAAGCCATAAACCTGTGTATAAGAGGCCAGGCCTCAGAGATGCGGTTAGAGCACCTCGAGAAGATACCCTGTTGTCTGATTTGACGTGTACTGCTCCGTCGGAATAAACTCCTGTTTCCTGCCTTCTGTCTCCAGCGCCTGCCTCTTTGTTTGGTAATCTCGAATGGTATGAGAGGCGGCTAACGCCGGGCAAATACTGAAGGGTTCTTGGTCGAATTCTGCCCTTACCTTTTAACAATTGGCGTCCCAAACGTGGGGCCCATCAGCGACACGTGGATCCAGTGGGAGAGGTCCCAACGACAGAGTGAACGACTGCAACGATCGGGAAGTGCACCTGCCCGATAGACCCTCGTCTGGCAGCCGATCATCCGAACTTCACTGGTTCCGAGCAGACCTCTCTCGAGTGATCTACGGTCCTGACTGGGAACCATCAGGAGTGCCACAGCAATTACGGAGAATAGAGGACGATCAGGTGCTGGAAGCGGAAGACAAGAAACTGTCCATGCGGTCCGGGTAAGGTCATGTAACACGACGAATTGCGAATTGATTGTTTGATTGTTTGAAAATACTAGTATTACTCATTTGATTGTTTCTGAGAGATTCTCTATTTGCAAACAAGCACAGAGTCGCAATACTCTGTTTAGTCTTTGCAGATAGTGAAGGGTAGGTAATGCAGGCTTTTGCCCCCATTGTAATCCATCGTGCCTGCTTCCCTCTCCATTTGATTGATTGTTATCCAAGCATTTACTGTTTTGGAATTGGTTCTCTTTGGATCATTCTCTATTTGCAAACAAGCACAGAGTCGCAATACTCTGTTTAGTCTTTGCAGATAGTGAAGGATAGGTAACGCAGGCTTTTGCCCCCATTGTAATCCGTCGTGCCTATTTTTATCCCTCATTTGATTGATTGTTTATCCGAACACTGATCGTTTGGAATTGGTTCTCTTTGGATCATTCTCTATTTGCAAACAAGCACAGAGTCGCAATACTCTGTTTAGTCTTTGCAGATAGTGAAGGATAGGTAACGCAGGCTTTTGCCCCCATTGTAATCCGTCGTGCCTATTTTTATCCCTCATTTGATTGATTGTTTATCCGAACACTGATCGTTTGGAATTGGTTCTCTTTGGATCATTCTCTATTTGCAAACAAGCACAGAGTTGCAATACTCTGTTTAGTCTTTGCAGATAGTGAAGGATAGGTAACGCAGGCTTTTGCCCCCATTGTAATCCGTCGTGCCTATTTTTATCCCTCATTTGATTGATTGTTTATCCGAACATTGATCGTTTGAAATTGGTTCTCGTTGGGTTATTCTCTATTCACAAATAAGCACAGAGTCGCAATACTCTGTTTAGTCTTTGTGGATAGTGAAGGATAGGTAGTGCAGACTTTTGTCCCCATTGTAACCCGTCATGCCTATCTTCTCCCCATTGTTCAGTAGTTGGTTCAGCCCGGACCGTTATTAGAGGTAGATCATCCGGCTCCACCGGAGGACACCCCTAATAAAAAGAACATATATATAAAAATACGGATTAGCCGTTGTATCGTGCTAGCAAACTATAACATAAAAATCGTTAGGGAAAACAAAAGGAATCGAGCAAAATCAGTAGGCCACTGATGGGATCTTTTTGACCCCGCTAAAATAGAAACATTAGGAACAACCCCTCATGAGAAATATGAAACTAGTGAGAAGAACCGAGCTCGACGCCATGATGGCTGCAAGACAGCTCGGCTCCGCCGCCCACCCCGCCCAAATAACGACAAACCCTATGCAAATATTATAAATATATACAACACTCCAGCAAAGTAACATGTTAAAACTTTTTATTAAACAACTATTTACATGGCAAACGGCTGCAACAACAATCCCAACGCATTCGCCATCTGCTTAACACTGTTCCTGTCCCGCCTTCAATGTTGGGCTACTTTGGGCTGTTTTTTTGGTTGGTTTTGGGCTATAGAAAAGTCTACAAAAGCCATCAGCCGGCGAGGTGGCGTCGGTGGCAGCCTGGGGTGGAGGACCGTTGTGCGAATAGGCCGGAGGCAACCCAACGCGCCAAGGCCCGTCCCCGGATCATCCAGAGGTGATGTCCAACAAGTTGTCCTGGTCCACTAGGATGGCTCTGGGCTAACATGAAACTCGGATGCTTGCCTGCTCGGGCATGAGCCCCACTCCTGAAGACGTCCTCTCAGTTGTAAAGATTCTACGAGAGTCGTTGGCCCTCGACTCCCGCGGGCGTCCGGTGGGGGCAACCGCCACTGCTGCTCGACTATCCCCCATGGATATGCCGCTGCCCCGGGCGACCGCCGCCTTATCCACATCTGGTGCCGAAGGAAAGACTGATTCAACGCATCTGTGGAGGGATACGCCTGCTGTCCCGCTCTCCGGAGTGACCGCAACGTCGTCACAAGATGGTGATGCTCTCGTGCTGACACCAGCCTTTGTCCGAATTACTAAGAGACACTGTAGACTGCCAACTCGATCAGTTCCGGTGGGACCTCAGCGTGACCCGGTAGGGAAGATTTTGCCTTCCTCGCCTTTAAGTCGCGGTTTATGCCGCCTGTCTCTTCTGCTGACGTTAACGGAACTTTTTTTTGAACTGCCGAAAGGGATTCTGGTCCGGCCGCTAGTTATTGGAGGCATTCGAACTATACTCTGGACCCGCCTGGCCTCGACCAAAATGGCGCCAGTATGGGCGGGACTTGCAACTCCTTATGACGATTCTAGTTACTTAGCCTTGATGTTATGGGGGATGTATGCGGTCTTTGTGCACATGGCGGGTGGGGAAGTGTACTGACTGAGCATGCGGACAACCCTATTGATGTCGGGTTTATTTACTATTGATTATTGTATTATTAAAAGCTGCGAAGTAATGTTACTTATGATACTCGCCCATGGTATGCGTATGAACGATTTTATTGTAACTGATCCTGTTATACTTTCAATTATAAAATCAACCTTCACTGATCCTGCAACCGTTTGTCACGTTTAGTTTTTTCCAATTAAATGGCTCGCTCGTTACGTACTCCTATACTACAGTGTAATCTCTCCTTACCTCATGCGTTTCCCGTCTGCCCCGTGGCCGGCCTGTATGGTTGGAGGCCCGTATTTGAATGTTGACATTTTTACAATCAAGGTTTTTTTATAGAAAAAATATATGGAACTAACATCGTAACAGTCATTTAGATTGATAGGGGTGTTTTTTAAATACCATGCTCTGCGAACAGGAACGACCCTATACCACCGTAAACCTTTTCTTTTCCTCGAATGAAAACATGAATCCGTCACCCCCCACCTTATACTGAATACCCCTGGCCTTTGACCCTCTCCTACACGCGGTCTGTACTACCGCCCTCGGGCGATCTATGTAATGAACAGACTACCATTGGTTATCTTTACCGCACTACCAGTTCCTCTGGGCTTCAATGCCGAGACATAAGGGACTGCGTCCCAGAGAGATAAGTCAAGTACGTGGTAGGTAAAAACATTTTCGTGTTTATGCGCGCTGATGTGCTTTGAACGCTGCACCCTCCCCCCCCCCCTTCTTTTTCTTTTTGCAGGTTACATCGGAATTTCAGCTGAAGTATGGAGACGACCTAAAACCGCATCGTGTTCCACGCGAGGAAAATAGGCTAGCTCTGTGAGACGGTACATTATATGTAGGACCTATCTCTGGGAGCGTGAAAAATTGTATGGTATGAATGTGCGCATGGGCCCTGATTTGCACGGTATGAATGCGTATGTGTGGCGCACGTCTGGGTCAATAAAAGAATGCTTTTTGTATGATTGAGGCGTTGATCGAACGGTTAATGGAATAGGAAAATTAAGCCCGAACATGGTACCTGCATGTGAAAGACGAATAAAAATATAGCACTTACCTTACTTAGGAACGACTCTCTCTGGAGCTAGCGAATGGGAGAGTGGCCTACAGCAGAAACTTGAAGGCTTATTTCAGTACGACGAACCCAACCGATATCCCAAATGTACGCCCAAAATAATGCGCACCAATGAGTCAATTTATGTGCTGACTAAATAAGAAAAGTTAAGAGTACCCCGGGTTGGGGTTCATCCAAAATCCCCCTCAGCCCAGATATTAGGGATATTGTTATTTTTTTAGATTTACCCCTTCTTCTTCCACCCTCATAGAAAAGTCAGAATTGTACCACCGCACGTCCGACTAACACCCCTCCTTTACCTCAGCTTGGATCATCATTTGCTAGATGTTGGAAGACCCCACCGTGAGTATAAGCACGACTGGACTAGTGTCCGACCAATTAAAAAGGAGTAAGTATTTTTTCGAAGCGAGGTTACCAACAAAAATTGTCTACTATTAGGAAGGAAGGAGAACAACGAGCTCGACCCCCAGAATGAATTAAAGGGAATACTGAGAATACGCAACATGCATGACAAAGTCCTTTTGCCCAAAATAGCTCTGTGTTCTGTCTTAGGTTTCCGTACTTGATGTATGTACTGTCGCACCCTATCTGGTATTTGTGTGTACGTAAACTATGAATTTGTTTTCCCTCAGCTTGTGTTTTTACGTGAAACCGACCCGTACTGTTCTATATGTGTGTGCACTGAATAACCTATTATTATCCACGTTTCTCTCTCTCTCTCTCTTTATGTTGTACGTGTACTAATAGCCTATTTGGTGCACACGACGCTCTCTCCCTCTGAGGGCTCCCTTGTTCCCTTTTGAATAAATGACGACACTGTACCTCGTCGGCACAGGTATAATTGGCTTTAGACACGACAGTGTTTGAACAAATTGACAGAAACAAAAGATCGTATTTTGCCATATTACTACCTCTCCTTTCTGTAAAATGATGGAACTTAATTGGCTGAGAAGGAAAGGACAGGTAAGACGACTAATGTCCCCTAATCTGACCCCTAAAAGGGAACTATACGTCAGTGGCTTTTGTTTTAGTGTTTTAGTAACACCACCCTCATCATTTGGATTACCACCGCCCATTGCAATTGAGTAGAATGTCCGAAACGTCCCCGTTTTTCCAGAATGGTCCCAGTTCTGTAACCAGCCGTCCCAGAAAATCTCAAAGACTGTAGCTGATGACCTTGTTTTTAAAGATAAATCGTCCAAAAGCTGATAAAAGTTAGCCGTTGCTGTCAGAAAAGAAAAAAATGCTTAACGTATGTCCTTCCCTGGAAAAGGTAGCTGTAAGCCCATGATAATAAGCACTTCACACTTTTTTATGAATTAGCAGACTCTGAAGAAAAATATAGCTCAACAGGATTCGTTTTAGAAAATCACAAGTCTTTACTGGAGAAGCCGGTTTGAATTCAATGAACCATGTAATTGTTGGATATCAGACTTCTTGCCACGCTCGTGAATATAACAGGAATAAACACCAGACAGACGATGTTTGAAAATAGAAAGATACTTGCAGACCTGCACCACAGCAATAATGCATGAGTTAACAGCATACACCGATGTAAGGATTACTAAGCACCCACCCTATCGTGACCAATAAACGTTTCCCCAACTACTTGGGGTTGGGAGAGAAATTAAAGTGTGTAAACATCTTCCCCTGCCAGTTCTCTAAAAACTTGTTGTTTTTTTTTACTCATTTAAAGATAACGTGCGGTCGTCGGAGGAGAGGGGCCGGACGTGATGCACCGCCTGGCTGCAGATCAGGGAATATCTATGACCTCGACCAAGGTGGAGCGACTGAGCAAAGAGTTGCGGGACAAGGCACCATTCTCAACGTGGAAAGTGAAGGAAAGAAGGGCTGTCCAGAAGCCCCTGCATGGTTGATGAGCTCGTGCCAAAAGTCCCAGCCCATTGTGCCCGATTGATGGGCCCACTTGCTTGAAATTTCTGCCCCCCTTGGTCCGTTTCAGATCTGATCCCACTCCGCCCTCTTTTCCCTCGGCCTCCCAAAGCACGCCCCCATCACCCCCTTTTTTTTTCATATGGAGTCTTT
This sequence comes from Lissotriton helveticus, assembly GCF_964261635.1. Classification (NCBI taxonomy): domain Eukaryota; kingdom Metazoa; phylum Chordata; class Amphibia; order Caudata; family Salamandridae; genus Lissotriton; species Lissotriton helveticus. The sequence continues at coordinate 951,553,818 of NC_136061.1, forward strand.
GAACGTGACTTAAAGAAGAAACACTGCCCAAAAGATAGAATAGAGTTTGTCCCGAAAGAAGAACGGAATACGGGTACCCCATTAAAGTACCTATGGTAGATTAGTTAGGTAACAGGACAAACAGGACTGTGGTCCGAGAGAAAAGAGTGGCCACACCCTGCAACGCGAAATCTGAATCCGAGCTGGACGCATAGCTCCACCGCCGGTGCTCAACAGCGCCAACGAAAGAAGAAAAACAATGAGAGCCTACCAGTGATGGCTCGCTGTAATAAGACACTGGAACGACGAACCCTTTTTTTGAACATTGCCACCCCTTGACTGTCCCTTATATTGAGTTGAATTCCTCTCCCAACCGCTTTGTATTGATTACCACCCAATTGAGCTTTCGAAACCTTACATCGGTCACTTTCAACTGTACATGGATAACTAAGAAGGCGTTAACTCTGTATCTTGATGATTGTAGAACACCAGTTATGCACATGAACATGCTGTCTAGTTTTGACCCCCATGGGGTCCAGACCTCAAGTGATAATAGCCCTTATCCTGCCAGAACATTTTTTGTATGACATCATGTTTGTATTCGGACGAATCCCCTACATCGTCTAAAGTAATGTCCCCGCCTCCAAGGTCTGACGTATGACGCAGCTAATGTAATTTTGTATGCACTGTCTCCCCGCCCATCACATTGACTACATATGGTTATGTACGATTCTGTCTGCATTGATAGCAGAATTATTTCCATCTACCTGTAATGCATATGGGTTACCAAAGCGAATTGTATAACTAATGTCAGCTCGTACATCCTCACCTATGACGTGAACAGGAATGAACTAACTTATGATAAAAACTGGGGACTGTGGAAAATGACCAAATTAGGTATATATAAGCGGCCTTCATTTATGTTCACCCCACCCACTGTTGAAAGTAAAGTGAAAATCGTGAAACAGTGGCCATGCCATCTTGTCCCTTTTAGGCCCCATCATGCGCGTAAGTGGCAGCCATGTTGTGTGTCGAGGCCTCTCTGCCCACTGCCAATAGCCTGCGCGTCTCTCTCTCCCCCTCACTCCCCGGCCTCGCAAGCATTCCCCCGCGCCCCGACGGCCCCCGGTCTCTCCTGCTTGGGCCATAAACGCACCTCTAACGCGACCCTGTCTCCGAGCCACATCCCGTGCTGAACCCCCTCGCTCTTTCATCTCATTCCAAGAACAGGCCCTTTTGATAACCTCTTCCTCCCTGCCCGATTGTCCGGCCTGATCCCAGGCCATCACCTAGCCCAACAGATGCAGTTTATTGCCCCCTACAGTAGGACCTCGCCTCACATCAAAGGAGCGGGGATTAATCAATGCTTTCGCACCCCGTAGATCCGACTGATCACACACATCCCCGTTCCCAGCGGAATGTCCAGCTGAGCGATAACCACCACATGCTGAGATCGGGGTGGGAACTCTACTGTAGATATGTGTGGGAACGGGCCTGGACCGGGGATTCCGAGGATGTCTTTTCTGTCCTTCAAAGAAACATTACGGATGCAGTGTATGTAATAAAGCCATAAACCTGTGTATAAGAGGCCAGGCCTCAGAGATGCGGTTAGAGCACCTCGAGAAGATACCCTGTTGTCTGATTTGACGTGTTCTGCTCCGTCGGAATAAACTCCTGTTTCCTGCCTTCTGTCTCCAGCGCCTGCCTCTTTGTTTGGTAATCTCGAATGGTATGAGAGGCGGCTAACGCCGGGCAAATACTGAAGGGTTCTTGGTCGAATTCGGCCCTTACCTTTTAACACTGCTGACTTTGCAAAAGAGGGCATTCAGAATGCCAATGCCCAGTCTCTTTACAATAAGCACACTGATCAGAAGACAAACTTGCTCAAGAGAAAGGGGGTACGCCAGGGGTATATACTGCATGTCTGCCTCTAGCACTGCCTCTGAATGGTGGACTATAGACTTGAGCCAGCATAACTTTTGTCTTTAAATCCTTAACCTTCTTATCCTTTTTGCCTTTTGCTTCCAATTCCTGACGCTCATATTACTGGGCCATAGTCAAAAGGGAGACTGGGGAAGACTTAGTCCATGAACTCCCGCTGGCCTTTAGGCGACTAGCTATTTCTGGCAATATGGTAGCGTCAAATTTGTTGACGAACAGATGCTAACGTGTCATCTGTCAATGACCCCACTACAGTCATGGAATGTCTGTTCAAATCGGGTAAAGAAATCAAAAACGAACTCATCCTTTTTCTGTTTACAGGATGCTAATGTTGTCCAATCTATTTTCTTAAGGGGTATAAGAGTTTTTAACCTAGTTACAATAGCTTTGGGAAGATCTAATTTCACCTGTTGTGGTTTCTGCGCAGGCTCTCTAGCCACATCTATTTCCTCTAAATGCACCCAAGTATCACCATAAGCTGCAATATTGTCTACCTTCTGAATTGTTCTCCACATATCAGGGGGCAAAATAGGTCCCAAAAATATATATATATATATATATCAATATCTGGCAGGGTCCTAGTGCAGGAGCTAATAGCTCCTTCCACTTCTTCATAAAAAGCGGCTGGATTTTTCCTTGGATCAGACAAAGCAGCTTTAAGACCCATAACATCTGCTCTACTCCAAGGGGTATAGACCCAATTATTAATAAAATATCCCTTTGCATCATCTGAGGTTTATTAAGTATAGGACAAATGGGGCGCCTAATAGGGTACTGGCCAGTTACCTCTAAACAATGCTCCCTATCTTTTTTCTTTTATATCCTTCATTTCCTTACTTTTCAATACCAATGCTTTTAGATAGATTGTTTTATGCTGCTCTTTTTCCGCTATAGCTTCTTCTTTCCTCACTCTCTCATGCACTTCTTTCTCCCACATTTGTACACAATCAAACATATCTTGTCGAGTTTTCTTCTTAAGTAAACACTGCTCTAAATATTGAATCTTTTTAAAGTCAAATGACCCATTCACAGGCCATCATAAATCGGGATCCTTTTTCGTATATTTGTTCAACAGTGTACTATACATTATGGAAGAAATACCATATTTAATGTACTTTCTAAATCCATTTTGGTACCTCCATGACATCAACACAACCGGCGAAGTGCACTAAGAGCAGGCATGCTACCAAATTATAGTAAAATATTACTTATCCCAGATATATCAAGGTAGAGAAAAATCTCCACATTACCTGCCTTTAACGATTGCAATAGGTAAAAAAAAGAATCTTGGCCAAGTAAATCCAAAATCAAAAGTGTAGCTTCAGCGTCCTTACCAAACAAAAGTCTCCAACTTCCAACTGCCAATCTCTTGGTCGACTTAATGGTCACTTTAAAACGTGCACCAAAGGAAATCTCGGTCGGGACCGGCCACCACCTGGGGGGTCAGATCAAGAAAAACTGAAAAACACTTCTGTCTGCAAAGACAATGGTCTCCTCATGCAGTACGTCTCCTCAGCAAGATTCCATTCTTCCATGAAAACCCCTCCTTCTGGCGGCCACGACTCCAATGAGCCCCACGAGTCGGGCGCCAAACTGTGAAAATGTGCCTTTTTAGGGCCACACCGGTGCAGGGGTCATCCTTATCTTTGTCCATGGGTCCTTCAGACCAACAAAATCGAGATTGACACTGAAGCTGAAATTCAAAATAACAAGTTTATTCACTCATGAGTAAGACCACGTCCATGCAGCACTCTCAAGTGTTCCAGGAGGTAGTGACTTGAATACACAGACCATGGGGCTTTTATACTGAGTTTGTTGCAGAGTAAGCATGTAGACTCAAATAGAAGGTACATGCCTACACAGGAACAACTACCGACAAACACGGGCAAATGGGAAATCCCTTAGTCAGTAAAGTGGGAGAGGGAGCAGGAGTGCTTATGGCAGCACTAAGAGATTGACAGTTGGGTCTGAGACCACGTGGTCTGGCAGCTACAAACTCTTTAGCATGCATATTGCTTTTAGCTGATTCAGGAAGTTAACTAAAATAGACAGCACAGGCAGGGAAAAAGACGAGCACCAGAGGACAGGAGAATTTCATAGCTGACAAAATGGATGCCACAAACAAGATGGTTTCAGCTTATGCTAACAGAGATTATCTGCCATTTCCACACTTGGAGAGGTTAGACATAGCTGTAGATCAATTTTGGTGGACTTGTCAAAATGATACATGGGAAGGATGTGTTCACGCTTTTGTTAACTCAGTTAAGAATGGTAGTCTCAAGGCACTCGTTGTTGCCGTCCCTTGGCTACATTTCTTGACTGTATTCTTCCCTTCTGTCTGATCTGATGCACGTTGGCATGCATGTGTGTACGTGTCTTCACCATTTTCTACCCACTTCCATTGTTTTAAATCTGGTTTTTATCCAGAATAGTGGTCATTAAATAAGGTGTTATTTTTAGGGGAAAATCGATTTGCTTCCGCTTGTATTTCCAACAATTTTCCAGTGGTGATAGCTCGCTAGTTCTTAAAAATTAAAAATCTTACACTAGGTTAAGGGGAAATACGTTTTCACTGCTATATTCTGAAACTGTTCTTTCTAATTTTATTTACAGCTTTTTATAAAAAAATTCAGGTGATTCTTGTAATTTAACTTTTTTCACACCAGATGAAAACCGAAAGCACTCAAGCACCGTACCGAAACACATGCACACACACCAGGTGTGGAAAGCACATATCGTAGGAGAATGGCCAAAAAGATGATCCCTGCTTTTTTGTATGAGGTATTACACGCTTTTCGGAGACCTGAAGGGACAGGCGAAGGACCAGAAATACTTACAGCAGACTTCAAATGGGAAACTGTAGCCCTGGGCACCGATGGAACAAAAAATACATTCACAAGGCAGTGCATGGGCAACAACCGGACCCAAAACTTCCAGAATCTATGGTAACAAAAACACTGTAAAAAGTAGGTAACAATGGCACCAGATGCAAAAGCCAGGACTGGAGAGCCCCCTTGAAAAATGCCTAGGAAAGCACAAGAAGGATCTAGTGGATTCATGCTTGGGCAGCGAAAGAGCGATCCAAATGAACCAGGAGACTACCAGTGCAGGACATTCCAAAAGCCACAACCCCAGGAAGTGCAAGTCAGCTGTCAAAATAGTGCAAAGCAGTTGTGCATTTGAACAAGCAACTGAGCCCAGTGGAGACCCCAACTGGCCAACCCCCAAAAGGAAGAGAGCTTTATCTTCAGTAAGCTTCCTCACCTGATGATAATTGGATACAAAGTGACTGCTCCTGATGGAGGCAGAAAAAAGTGGGAGGAATGTATCTTTTTCTTTGTTAATGAGGGTGAAGTTAACTTTTTAAAACACCTAATTTCTTTAGGTTTTAGAAAAGGAACGTTCTTTCGTATTTTGAGGTTTAGGAAACCTGGCATTTTCCAGGTTAAAGACTCCTCTTCATAGAGTGAGGACTGTTACGATGAAGACAACAAGATGTTAGTGTGTGCGTTGCGTGATATGATCCTCCCTGGTCCTCTGCTTCTGCCCCCTTCAGTGCTGGAGACTGGCCATGCAGCAGCCAATTGGCCAGGCTTTTCGTAAGAATGCTCCCTTTTCTGTTAGTACCCCCTGGGCGACTGGCTGGCACCAAGCACACATTCCTTCCCTTGGCTTCTTGACAACAATTGATTTGCTTTTTCCCTCGAAGCTACAGGGAAGTCAACAACCTGAGAACTGCCATTCTTCTTGTGCATGTACGCTTCAGAGATGCGAAACACGATCAGCTAGGAATTCTTCCTCAGGGTTCTTCGCTTTGTATTATAGTAGCACATGCATATTTTGTATCTGTATTACCTCTACCCTTTGTATTTCATCAGCAGTAGTAATTTTCTTATCTCTGCCTTTATTTTACCGCTCAGGAATCTGTTAATCATTTATGACCCTGCCACCTCTATGCTTTTTTATACATGTGATAAAAATCATGGAACTCCATTTGATGATCATTGACAAACAATGGATAGGGTGTCTTGATTCATCAATCCATGCCCCACTTGATTGACAGCCCAACCTTCTCAGAAGAAAGGCGATCTTTTCATCCAAGGTTCTGGTCTTCAGCGGTGATATGTACACATCTCATCGGTAGTCCCTGCTTCAGGGCCTGAACAACACTTCTATTCCCCAGCCTCCTAAACAAATGTTACTGTTTTACCATTGTGGTAATTGAGCCTCTCTCAGCATAGCTCTCACTAATTGGAAGGAAATTGCAGTTTCTAGAAGGGAGTCTCATGTAAGGGCTGTCTCTTTCACCAGCAAACAGTCTCAATGAGGGCCCTGTCTATATTGTGGTGCTCAAGCTGGAAGCTGGGGCTCACGCAACCTGTTTCTGTATGAATGTAGGACTAAATATAAACAAAGAGGAAAAATAAAGAGATTTGTGCCTTACGCAGTAAACCAATCATTGCCCCAAAAAGAGACAATATAAATTGCACCCCTTAAGCAATTAACAACTGTGCATTTTATCAGACGAGAGCATTACTGTAATCTAGTACAAATTACTTAAAGTAGTCACCAATCCGCCATTTAGAAACCGAATGGAAGGATGGTTCTAAGCACTACATTTCAGAAGTAAGGTGAAGCTTTTGCGAGGGATAGCTATATTGTTCATGAAGCCTGTACTGCTGGCAACACTTCCTCTGTGTAACAGTGCACCTACCCTTTGAACCAGTCCCCCTTTGTATAGTTTAGGTTTTCTTTGTTGTTTGTTAAATAATTTTGCATCTATCCTATCCCTGTATGATCATTTTATCTCTTTTGGCTACCTTTTTAGTTTCAATGTGCTTCATTCTATATCATTCAACTAAGTCTGTTTTTATGGAATTGTTGTGCAACTCCCCTCGAAAGTAGTTGGTGTGAAATGCAAGACGACGACTCCTGTTGCACAACAGTTATGAATTAGGGAGCTTACTGCTCAATTTTCTGGACTATACCTGGGATAGTTTTCACAGCTTGTCTTTGCCTAAATGATATAACTGAACAAATATGTCGTGTGGTTAAATTTGTACATCCGGATCTGCATCCCAGATGTTCTTCGCCTATTGCTAAGACCTATTTTTAAGGGCATCTAATTATTGGAAATAATCATAGGCATTGTTATTGTTATTTGAGTCTGTTAAATTGTGGGGCATCTATTTTGAAAAGCTTTTAAACTTCCTGTGCTTTTAATTTTTACTTCTCATTCTTTATTGCGCACATCGGCAGTACTCGTAAGGAAGCGGGTCCGCCATCTTGCTAAAACAGCGTCAATCAAGATGCTATAAAAAAAAAGCAGGCTGGAGTGTTCGCGCCACGCTAAAACCTATTTTTAAGGGCATCTCGTAATTATTGGAAATATTCATTGTTAAAGGCTTTGTTATAGTTATTTCAATCTAATAAATTGTGGCACATTCTACTCTGAAAAGCTTTTAAACTTCCCATGCTGTTATTTTGACTTTGCATTCTTTATTGGGCACATTGGCGGTACCGTAAGGAAGTGAGTCCATCATCTTGCTAAAAAAGCGTCAATCAAGACTCTGAAAAGGGGGGCCCTCGGCCCCCCCGCACGCATGGCGGCGCGGCGACCGCTTCCCCCCTTTCCCCCTTGGTGCCTCTCGGTGGTGGGGGCGGGCCCTTTGGGCACGACCCACCACCGATTGGCCGGCGGCCTCCCTGACCCGGATACCAGTGTAGAAGGTCCGGGTCAGGGGGGGCGGGCTACTGGAGGGGTGGGGCGGGGGGGCGTTGCCCCCCCGCCTGGCCCCTCAGGGATAAAGAGGCGGGGAGCGCCCAGGAGACCCCCTTGTCCCTGGACGCTCCCTCACAGCACGGTGTGCCCCGCAACTGGATCGCATTCACGTGCTGGGTGGGACCCATCAATATGGAGCCTGGGCGTTTTTAAACTGCTCAGGTTGTACTTGGGTAGAATTCACAAGGCAGACGCAGCTCCCTGATGGGATGGGTCCCCACCATGGGTTGTGAGTTACCCAAAAATGCTCCGTTGGCTCTCAAGCCCTCAGGTCATACAGTTGATAAGTTCAGTTTTGGAAAAACTCATTGTCTAAATCAGAGCTCACGGTACATGGATGACATTAATTTTCACCTGGAGAATCAGAGGGATGTTGACATTCCTGGGCTTCTTTATTGATGTCCTCCAGGCACTTGCAATACTTTATCCAAGCCATGGTTGCTGCTTATTTATCTTACGCAAGGAACAGCCATTGACATAAGTCAAAATTTTGACACTCTAGAATTACTATCAGTGGTGTCTGCTGAGGTGATAGTTAGAACAATAGTGGAACCATTCGCGAATAGGGTATACCCCCTTCTCTTGGGGTCCTCCTGGGGATTAACGCACATCTAAGGGTAGGGCTTGACGAGACTGAGAGCCAGTTTCCCAGGTCCCACTTTCCTTTGCAAGCCAAAGCAGAAAGCCAAGCAAGGGACTTATTTCATTGTGAAGGTAATCAACATATGAGGTGCTGTTCACTATTCTAGGGGGGACATTGCACCAGTCCAAACGACCCTTCATTGATGATAGGTTAAAGTCAACATTATTAGTAAGCTATCCTAGTGGTAGCTGTATTGCGTGCAGCCTTCAGACTAAGTCTTGACGGAATGTAGAGCAGCTCGTTTTACCAGTCTATAATCTCATGAATGAGTGAATGAAAAAAGAACAGGTGTATAACAAATATATGTATTTGTTCTAAACACATCCCTTTAGTTCCTTTACGAGGCTAAAGGCAAGAAATTACAGTCAGTAAACTTATTTAACACACAAGTAAATTGGCACAATATATGTTGAGCCTAGGATGAGATTAGAGGCGAATCATTACAGTCTGTAAACCTATATAGCACACAGTAATTTAGCACCATATACGTTGAGCTCTAGGGGTGTACCAAAGCCATATATTAATAAAGTGGTAGGGGAACGACGAATGGCATAGAGACAGGGCCTAGAGCCTGTAGAAAGATTACTTGGGGTCCTGATAATCCTGTCACACCTAAAAGGTGCCCAAGAGCCTAGTTGCGGCATCACATAGTTCTGGGGATGCGTGTGATCATGTCCGGTTGGCTAGGATGATATTTCCCAGAAGCCAAAGTGGCGAGCGAAAAAGGCCCTTGGGCCAGCTTACGGCCTGGCTGAGTGAGGGCTGTGCTAATCCTTTTAGCTAAAGACTGTGATGCTGCGCTGTTAAGTAGACTGTCTGGTTTTCACACATAGATCCTATGCATAAAGACGTGGGTAGAAAACCAGGATTAAGTGGCGATGTCCTCGCCTGCAGCACAACTTTCTTGTAGTAACAATGAATGTGAAAATAGGAAGCCAATTTTATAGCCTAGCATGGTTAGGGCGGTGCCGATCCTATGCTTAACGACCTAGATGCTGCACTAGCAAACAGACTGGCCTTTTCAAACCTAGACCCTATGGCCTAAAGACGTGGGTGGTAAACCAGGAATAGGAGGTGATGTCCTGGTCTACAGCAGAATTTTAGTAGCCATAAATGTGTCGTGGCACTGCCACTGGGTCACTGTACTGCACACGGGATATGGTGGCACTCCCACTGGGTCACTGTACTGCACACGGGATATTATTCCTAATAAAGGTCATTCTACAGGGCACTCTCCGTAACACTAATTCAATCACAATACATGGGACACAAACTGAGGCTATGCTTAACATTTACTGTCGAAGTGTTAATGAGTAGTCATCTGGCGCTAATCTTATCTAAAACTTAGCAAGTGATGGTAATGTAAGACTAGCACGTGTACAGCAGTTATCGCCAGAAACACTAATGGTTTGTGTTTATCTTTTCCATTTATGTATGACTGGGTCCATGGTGGATACCTGGAGTGCTCCACATCACAACAGCTGCAACAGGTGGACAGCCCAAGGGATGCTTACGTCAGTCACGGCTGGGTCCATGGCGGATATCTGAGGGGTGCTCCACACCGCAACATCAGCAGCGGGTGGACGTCAAAAGGGAAGCATACGTCGAGAAAGAGGACACCAAGGGCCCAAGTATTTGCTGGCAGGTGTAAGTGCTACCCATTCCCTAAGGTGGAAGTGGGAATTGTCACCCAGGTTTTCTTGGTCTTTTCCTGGTCCTTTGCAGTTTCTCAAACCTGTGACGCAGGGGAGGAACTCATCACCAGAAGTGGAGGAGCTACAACAGCCCAGCACAAGCAACAGGCTGGACGCGGTACAGGGGAGATCTGATTTGGGGGTCTGTGCCTTGGTCAGTTCAGGAATTTCTGTCAGGGACTCTGAGCTCAGCAGCCCGACCCCCCGTCAGTGGTGATACTTCACCTGGGGGAGAATGATTTGGCCAAACTGGGGAGGCGCATTCTGATTGAGGAGATTATCTCAACTGCGGGGTGGATGGCCAGGACCTGCCCGGGTTGCACGGTAGTATGGTCGCAACTCATACCTCGATGGCAGTGGCGGGGGGGGGGATTCGGTCAGGGCGTTGAATCACTCGGTAAAGAGGATCAACACACAGTTGGACAAGCTGTTTCGAGCCCCCCTGTTGCAGACGATACCTCATGGGTGTATCTGGGGTGAACGGTATTACTTGGGGATGGAGTTCACTTGAATGGAGCAGGGAAAGTCTTGTGGTCTGACAATATCTGGGCCTGGTTGGAGGGACTTCCAAACAGGAGCGTTCCTTAGGTAGGGCCTAGAGGGGGGAGGCCAGATCGTCGGTTAACAATGCTGGCCTGTGGCGGTAAGGTCATTATCGGTGAGCACATATTTAAGGTCTGAGGGGGCGGGCATCATCCTATGGAGGTTCCCGCCCAGGGGGAGGGGCCAGCGGGCCACTCCTAGAACTCCAGGGGCAAGGTAATTGATGCTTCAAAGGAGCGCGGGTAGGAGTAGTCACGCTTTCCTTAGGCTGGTAGCCACCCCGCGCGCGTATACTCATGACGTCACCGGCTGGCGCAGAGTAAGGGCCCTCCTTTAGTGGGTAAATGGAGTTCACGGCGTAGACCGGGCAATTCCCGGGGCACGACTGCGCATGCGCACGGCTCTAGGGGAGGCGCTGCTTGTAGGACCTGACACCGGTAGTGACCTTGCCATATGGCCAGAAATGTACAGAAATCAAGATGAGGATGTTAGACTCGGTTAGGAAACAACATGTATTAGAATTTTTGTTAAGGTTAGCCTCTCAAACTTGTTGACGAGATTTGTATCTAATGTCCTGCTGATTTTTGTATAATTGTTGACCATGCAATTAAAACCTTTTTTAATTTCATATCTTAATAAATACGGCCGGGCGACTAGCGCCCGCCTTCCAAAAGTAAAGAAGTCTCATGTCCACGTTTCTGGGTGTTGGGTGCCGGATTGGGGGGGGGGGCGGCAGCCAGTCGCTGACCATGTGTAAAAACAGCGGGCAAGACCGCCTGTGCAGCAGTAGGTGCACCAAAGGCAAAACTGTCTGCGCCCGGCTGCGCTCAGAGCCAGTCATGCTGCCTGTGCAACCCTAACTGAGCAAGAAAACCTCTGTTACATGCGCAATTAACTCCTATGCATTGGTAAACTAAGCGCCCCCACCTCTCACCCCATGGCTGATACTGTTGATTCAAAAAGCTATGGTGTTAACAAAATGTCCACGAATATGCTGAAATGTGGTTTGCTGAATGCCAGATCGCTACCAAAACATTCTCAAATAAATGATTCATTTAATGCTTGACATCGGGGGTTTAAAGTCATATTTATTACTGAGACATGAACCACAGGGGAATCTACCTTTGACCTCGACAGAGCCTGTCTAGATGGATTCAAATGGTTCGATAAACCTCGAACTGCCAGAAAAGGGGTTGGACTAGGTATTCTCTTTAGAGACAATTGGAGCTTTTTTTATTTTTTATTATGAGTTTTATATAGCGCGAACTTGACCCGAATCTGGTATCGGAGCACTTTACATAGCACCAGTTGCATTACATGAGGACACATTTATTTTTGTTCGGCACAGGGAGATTAAGTGATTTGCCCAGAATCACAGGATGTTCAGCGTCATTGCTGAGACTCGAACCCAGTTCCCCAGATTCGAGGTTGACCGCCCTAGCTGTTAGGCCAACTCCTCTCCCCGTACTTTACCGCCTTTCCCCTGAGTCAGGTTGATGGAATTGAGCTACTAGGATTTCAGTTAAAGGGTCAGAAAGAGAATATGGCTACAGGGATTTTATGTTGCAGACCGCCTAACACCTTAAGCTCCTCTCCCCTCCCCCCTTTCTTGATATCATTACCAATATGACACTTATGCATAGTAATCTTTTTCTGCTAGGAGACTTTAACCTCTGGGCAGAAGGAGATTTATCCCTGGCTTACAAAGAACTGGTGAACACCTATGAAACTATTGGTCTCCAACAACAGGTACGAGGCCCGACTCACATAGGAGGCCATACTCTTGATCTCATTTTCTCCCCAGAAGGTCTATTATCAGTTAGGGAAGCTATCCCTCTGTGTTGGACAGATCATTCATTGATTACCTTTCATCTACATTTGGACAAGAAGGGACTGCCTAAAAGACCAATCAAGCATATGTAGAAACTAAAGCGTGACACAAAATTTCCACAATCAACACCAAATCCTTTTTTTAAATTTTGCACACTTTTCCTTCAGATTCTATACAAGAGAATTGTCAAAGGTTCGAAAGTGAGATCCTAAAGACACTAGATGAAGTGATACCTCTGACTACTCAAAAACCTCACAAAAGTGTATTGCCCCCTTGGTACGAGGCTACTCCAAAGGAGTCCAAATTCATTTGTAGGCAATTAGAAAGGAAATGGCGTCGCCATTACCAAAACAAAGACAAAATTAGTCTAAACTGTGCTAAATGACTACTAACACAAGATTAGGAAAGCTAACTATTATCGTGAGCTGATTACTGTGGCCTCCAATACAGCAAAAAAGATGTTTGAAATACTTAATGCACTCGCAAACCCTTCCCGCCTTAAGCAAGAAAATACATTGTCACAATAATTATGAGACGACTTGTCAGAGTTCTTTGAAAATAAGATTAAGAGGATTCTAGAAGACATTGACAGATCCAGTGAATTAAATATCTCTATTCCTAACACGAACAGTCCATCTCGACCTGTCATGCTAAACTTATTGGACATGCTCTCAGCGACTTTGACCGGGCTGGATCCTATCTCCATAGAGGCATTTAAGTTATTGTAAATGTCTATTAAGTCTAGATCACCTCTTGACCCCCTTCCACCAAAGCAATGGATAAGATGGGAAGACGAACGGCCAGGACCTCTCCTACAACTTTGTAATCAATCCCTTGAAACTGAGACTGTGCCTAACTGCTAGAGAGGGGCTATAAGCCGCTGTTGATGAAAGCTTTGGCTGACCAGTCAGTCCTAGCCAACTTTAGACCAATTTCCCTTCTACCCTTCCCAATAAAAATATGAGTGACATGTTAGCAAAATCTTGTCCCAATATATAGCTGGAAGATCAATTCAGTTTTTTACCTGGTCAGGGAACAGAGACTGCATTGATCTGCGCCACTGATGAAATACATAGGATCTTTCCCCACTTTAATTTTTTTGATAACGAACAAGGAAGCTGAAAGGATCACAAATTCTTCCTTCTCCCTCTTTTGATTCAATTCCGAAATACGTAGGACTACAGACAGTGAACAACCAGTAGTACTGGTCCTCCTCGACTTATCAGCTGCGTTTGACATGATCAACCACCACACTCTTCTGACTACTATGATCAGTGTGTGTCAGAGGCCTGATAAACTGGCTAAAGTCTTATCCAGATGGCTGTTGTCAGGCTGTATCCATGACCCCATTTCGCTCTAAATCTAGAATGATCCAAAGTGGTGTCCCTCAGGGCTCTGCCCTTCGCCAATCTTATTTAATATTTACATCATACCGCTAATCTCTCTTATTAAGTCCCACAAGATTGAGCTCATTAATTATGCAGACAACACCCAACTGATATTATCATTAAACAAAAATCAGGCTGACTTGTATTACAATTTTCAGGCCTGCATCCTGGATATATTTAGATGGATGAATGCAGACTCACTCAAGATGTACAGAAGCAAAAAGGAGGTCCTTTGCTGCCCCTCTAGCAAAATTTGAATACCCATACCTCCCAATTTTTGTCCTCAACCTATGGAAACACTGCTGGGCAACTCAACTGCAGTGCGGAACCTGGGAGTAATCCTAGAGGAGGACTACTTTGTGGAAAAGCATGTGAACGGAGTTGCGGGGACTTAGTTTACTATTATTCGCGGTCTCAGGAAACTGTACCCAATGCTTAACGCCACAGCCATATCCTTGATTTCTAGAGGTGTCCTACTAAGTAGCTTGGACTATTGTAATGCTCTCCTCTTAGGAGCCCCTAGTTATCTATTAAAGAAACTGGAACACATTCAGATAGTCTCAGCGAAATGAACGCTGAACAGATCCCGGAACTCTTCTGCCTCTGCTACCTAGTAAACAGAGGCTTATATTTAAACCACTCTGCATTGTCTTTAAGGCACTACAAAATAAAGGATCAAAGCTTCTACAAGTCAGACTAAGAAAATATACCCCTCGCAGATCTGAACGATCTGCTACACTTATCTATGTCCAAGAACATAGATTCGACAAAGTCGGACAAGGAGGACGTGCCAGTTTCCGTAAGATCTCAAACTCACCTGTTGAGCTTTAGAACCTCCCTAAAACCCTGGCTCTTCCCTCACTAACAATCGAGCTAGACTTCTGTCTAAGACGAACCTCTGTTTTTCTGATCAGGACATTCTCCCATTCTCTATGCCTTTACTGAGTGGTCTAGCTGGCACCAGGGTACCATTTTGGTCACAGTGCGCTCCACGAATAACAAAAATACAAATATTGTTAGAAATATATCAGCTGTTAGCACCAATAAGGCCTTTATTGCGAGTGGCTGTACCTCTTCCCTCTCACCAGGGTCTGTACCACACCGTTATGGAGGCTTTGTTTCCCTAAGTCCAAAGGTGTTTTTTTCCCATTATCAACCTTTGAGTATCCCTGAAACAGGGTGGCTGAATTGAAAACTTAATTTATAGATATTGCAATACAGTTCATTGTGTGCTGGTAGACCACAGGCATAGACCGTCCAATAAGAAGTTCTCATTTGTGCACTTGTATTTGCTGTCACCAGTTCCCTCTTTTAGGAGAAATGGATCAGCACATGTCTTTCGTGCACTCTTTGAATTCTGTGTGCAGGACTCCCTTGTGGCGATCATCCTCACTGGCCATACATAAATGGGAAGGTGCAAGTATCTTGTCAAAAGAACGTCTGTCTTGTATGTCAGAACCTAATGTCTTGCTCCATCTGGACCCTTTTGTCACATTCCGGAGACAGAGTGTGAAGTGCCCTTGTGCAGACGATCTACAGCGAATCATGCCCAGCTCCTCATCTGGATCTGATGCTCTTAATGAAACCTTTACTAGAATGATTGAACCCATCTTCTAGCTGTCCTCCTACCACCACCAAGGAGTGAGGAAAATATACAATTTCCAACCTACAGATGCCAAAAGAAGCTCATTATGTGAAAGTCATTTTAGGGAAATGATTAAGACACACTAATGGGTAGTAGTACCACAGTGGCACACACCGCTGCAGGGTTCCTGGCTTTCCACTGCGCTTTGATGACTGCTCAGACCGGTCTGTGCCTTCCTATTCTGCAATGTAGCCCTGGAAAAAGTGGACTACCCCAGTTGGTCTCTTTGGTTGTCCAGCCACTAATGGGAAGGGTCTGAAAACTGATATAGATTCTGATTGGTTGAAAGGTGGCGAGTCAGATTTGTATAGCGGAGAGGTTTGACAACCTGTTAACTAATCACAATGTGTCTCTGTATTGAGATCATTCTCGTTTCCTGCTGAGCAGCAAATTGTGCTAGTAGGGTTACAGGCTCCTTCCTGTGCCGGTTTGTCATCCACTGAGGCATTGAAGCCTAAAAATAGACTTATTTCACAGAGTACATTTTTAACAGAAAGACAGATCTTGCCCTAGCTGCTTTTTGGCGGGCAATTCATTCAACCTCTTCTCTCTCCAACACATGCTTCTTAGAGCCCCCTGCCATGCCATCACCTCTGGTTCCCTGGCATCCTTCCATATCACTTTCAGTTGGCTGCCTACTTCAGTGTGTGGCTATGTTCTTAAATCCCTACCCACTCCCCACCCCGCAGGCCCTGCACGTACTCACCATGAAACCTCTCATCTTTATTCACCATCGCTGTGAGCCTGCCTTCCCACAGCTTGCCTGCCCTCAGCTAGCCCCTTCTCTTCTGTCTCCGGGTCCTCAGCCACACCGCATTTAAGTAGTCAGCATCACTATTGGCTAAATCCCGAGGCATAACCTCTTCCGGTTAGCATTCCCCAGATCTCTTCCTTCCTGTTTTCTTTTGCTGGAGCTCATTTGCTGCTTCGTGCTTTCTGCATGCTAGCCTCTTTAGTTAGCGGAGCTGCTTAAATGAGGATAGAGAGACTGGGGCATGTCTGTGTTCTCTTGGTGTCTGACATCTGTGTGGAACGTTCCTATATATCCACTTTTTCTGCTTCTACAAGTTGAAAATGCAATATGCGCATACGCCCTAGCACATGGGACAGGAATAGTTAAGGCTAGGCTGAGCAACACTGTAGCACATAGCAAGTGACATACTGCACTTGTACGAATGTGCATAATGGGAAATCCAGCCATGAGTGCTTTCTGGGTTTTTGTCGAGTGCTGAATTTGTAGTTCTCCGGTCCCACACCTGTACTTGCAGTGTGACTTCTCCCTACTTTACCTTCTTGCTGAAGCAAGGCTGCAGTTCGAAACGTTGCCAGAAGCTACAAGTCTCTGTATCACTTTGCACAGGGATATTTTTACAAGATCTTCCAACCTTACAAGTCATCCAGGACCCCAAGGTTATCCAACCACAACTTTCCAGTTTCCTGACCAGAGTTGCAACTGATTAAGTGTCGCCTGTTCCCTGTGCAATGCACCTCATAGTAAAACAACGTACCTGGATATATAACAGAATAAGGATTCCAGAAGTTTTGGATAGGTCTGAAGACGCCCTCTTTCGGTGAGCATTTGGTTTAAATTCTCTGCCTCTTGACTACTATCCAATAATGCATCTTCGTAGCCTGTCATGTCCTGTGCTCGACATAAATCGGCTTTTTCAAGACCTTTCTATCCTATTTGCAATACTCATTTGAAATATTCTGATGACATTGGATAAGAGCTTATTTCTTTCCTATCATCAGTAGCTACTTGTGTGACTATACTCTGCGCTACCTGACCCAAAGCCCCCTGAGATTGCAGAATGAGCTCTATAAATGCAATACATACGTAGCTTTGTAGTAGTGACCTTTAGTGGATGCTAATTTGCATCTCTTGCGCCATTTGTATAGTTTTAAATGGTGATATTTCGACATTTGTTTGCATAATCTGCATATGGATGTAACTGCCTTTGAAAACACTCACTGTCACTTTTGAATGAAAGATTCAATAACCAGTCTTCTTTCCAAGTTATCACGAAAACATTTATTTGTCCATCCTTAGTGCAAAGCATGCCTAAGTCTCTCCCCTGACTGACTAAAGGGCAGTTTTGAGGTTCTATGCTGGGTGGTCTCCTGCTTTTGTGCATGTGCTTCCCCCCTCCCCAGGCAGCACAGAGGAAACTTGGGGACCCCTATGCCCTGGGGCCCACACGTACAATAGGGTTAATCACACATCAAGGATTGACTATATTCTCCTTGATTTTAAACTCTGGCACGTTATGCAGGACATGGAAATTATACCAACTATAGATAGTGACCATAATCTACTTTCCTTGAGTTTGCTTCACCTATGGCTAAATGAAAATGGGCCGGTTGCACCAAGTAAAATAATGTCAACCTCCAAAGTTTGCCCATCAAATTGTGGAAGGCGCCTGAAGTGGCGCAAAGTCGCCCAGGATGAATGGAAAGTCCAGTCCATAGGGGCCCATTTGACAGCCGCTCAGAGCAAGCTGGATGCAACCGCTTTAGTTAGTTGTGATCCCTCCAGGGTGACGGCAACATTCCAGAACACTACTGAAGCGGTGGGCAACTTATTCTTGGTGCAAACTAGAGGTGGGACCCAGAGAGAGCTGCAGAAGCCTAAGGGCAAACAGGGGTGGTACACATCCAATTGCCGAAAGAAGAAATCTGCTCTAATTAAGGCTGTTAAGTCCAAGTCCCAAGCTCTCATCTAGCAGCCTAGAAAGGAGTATAAGTCAGTAGTTATAGAAGCTAAAAAGGAGTGGGAGGACCAGTACTGGCAATCACTTAAGGAGGCCGGTGATGGGAGGGATGCGGGTCGATTCTGGAACATTATAAGAGCTAAGAACAGCCCTGCTAGTGACCTCATCACGTGTAATATCACTGGCCAATCGTGGTTTGATCACTTTTCGAAACTGTATATATGTCAACCGGGAGGCGAAAATGAGTTCTCTTCTTGTAGTTTTCAGACATCTCTAGGAGAACCAGATAGATATCCTTTCACAGTTAAGGAAGTGGAAAATGCGATTGGCCGCATTGTGCCCCTAAAGGCAGCCGGTCCAGATGGTATTCCCGGGGACTTGCTTCGTTTTGATTTGCCCAAATGGGGGAAATTTATTCACACTTTACTTGTCGCCATTGACAACGGTGCCGCAATTCCCGAATCGTGGAAGGGGTCTGAGGTCGTCCCAATTTTTAAAAAGGGACTCGGGGACGACCCTTCTAACTATCGCCCTATAAGCCTAATAGACTCCACCCAGAAAGTTGTCGGGAAGGTGGTACTTGAAAGAATCTTACAATGGGCTGACGAAAATAAGATCCTCTCAGATTACCAAGCGGGATTCAGGGCTGGTACCGGGACAATAGAGCAGGCATTTTGCTTATTATTAATTTATTGGAAAGTGGTAGTTATAGGCAAAGGTAGTCTTTACCTTGTGTTTATTGATTTAAAGACTGCCTTTGACCTGGTGCCTCGGGGAAGCTTATGGGGAGTACTGTCCGATATGGGGATTCCCCCAAATATTCTGTCAATTCTAGTGAGGCTCCATGAAGGAAACTTTGCACAAGTGAGGTGGGGCACTCAGGGACAAAAGACTAATAGAATTCCAGTGGAGAGAGGCGTCCGCCAGGGTTGTGTTCTTGCTCCCACCCTCTTTTCACTATATGTGAATGGTGTGGTTGAGCACTTGCTGGAAAATCCATCTGATGCACCATCCCTGGCGGGCGAGCGAATTCCAACCCTCTTATTCGCTGATGATACGCTGTTAATATCCAAGTCTCCAGTGGGCCTCCAGAGCCTCCTAGATAATTTTCAGGCCTTTTGTATCCAAAGAGGGCTCGTAATAAATACAGATAAGACAAAGTATCTGGTGTTGAATCCCCCGAAAAAACTCGGGCGACCCCCAGTCCTAAACCAGGTATCCTTGGAAAGGGTCACTGTATTTGACTATTTAGGTATACGTATTTCGGATACTATGCAGTGGAACCCTCACCTTTGCAAAATGTTACTAAGCCACAAAAGGGTTGTAGGGGCGCTCCTTAAGGAACAACGCTCCTCCTCATCCAGACCCATTGCCCCGGTAATTGATATCTACAAGGCGAGGGGTGTTAGCTCGGCCCTCTATGGGGCGGAGCTTTGGGGCACTTGTAACATGGAACAGCTGGTAAGGTCAGAAAATACATTTTTGAAGGACCTAATGTCACTGCCGCAGAGTACCCCATCGCTACCCCTGCTACTTGATCTAGGATGCCATTCGATTAAAGATCTGGCAAAAGTCCGGCCGCTATTGTTATGGGTTATGGGCGAGTGCCAGAACTAGTTAAGTATGCAGAGGGACTTGCAGAAGTAATTTCGATGTCGGGTTGGTATAAAATAAAGTGGCATAAAGATGTGAAGTTTTTACTTGGTGAATTGGGACTTAATGAAGCTTGGGCGAGTAGGTCTTCCCCCCACCCCCCCCCCCCTAAGTCAATACTTAAGAATCTCTATTGGAGTTGGGTCACAATTAGAAATAGCACTGACCCTAAGCTAGGCAGACTAACAGAAGATTTCATCAGGTTCAAGGATGTGGCTTTCCGGGAACCCTACCTTGATATAGTTTGTAAACCTGCTGATAGGGCTCTGTATTTTAGATTTAGGGTCGGGGTGCTTCCAGTGCGCAAATTAACTGCCCGCTGGAATGGGCCACTCCAAACAACATCCTTTTGTCCAATCTGTAAATCTAGAAAATAATCTATTGCACATATCTTTTTTGCATGTCCTGCATATGCGTTGCCAAGGAAATGCTGGCTCAAACCGCTATGCAGATTATTGGGCACTAGCCACTATAATGAGGCTTGCATATTTTGATGTCTGACACACGGTCTCTATATGTATGTGGTCTTTCCAAATTTTTATCATGGGCTTGGGCTATTGGAACAAAAAGGCTTAAAGAAAATGTTTAATCTTAGATTTTAAAGAAAATGTGTAAATTTTGATTTTAATATTTAAATTGTGATTTTATTCTTTTTATTGTGTTTTGATGAAATCTGTGCATCAAATCTTGATTTCCCAAGCTGTAAATGTATTTTCCCTAACATGATGCTTTTAAGATATGTTTTTTATCGAATAAAGCCTATACTACTACTACTCCTATGCCCTGATCAGTCTGTAAGTGGTGACTGATCCTCCACAAGAGGCTAGAAACAGGCTCCGGAAGGTTTTACAGGTTACCTCACCAGCTCCGATATAGGCATTTTCAGATCCTCAGATACATCTGTTTTGCCTATGATGCTCCCTTTCCCATTAGCAACAAGGCTATTTGTGGCTTTTTTTTTTGTTGCAATCTGGTGCCCTATTGTGGTAATTTGTGGTGGTGTCATAAGATCTCTACAATGGCCGTTATATGGAAGCTGCCTTCCACCTAGCATACCTCCTCTTGCGTGAGAGATCGTGCCCATGAAATATGCAGATTATTTGCAATTGGTTATTTGAATTGAATACTATTTTGTTGGTTGTTGGATAGACTTTTGGAAGGAAAGACAATACTTCCATAAATTCCCCAATTGATGTCCCTTCATAATTCCTACTGGGGCCCCACCCTCAGTTTAGAACATTACCCTAGGCTCTGTCGAGATAATCATCTTTGCAGAAGTGACCGTGCTCGTGCAATGACCGATTCTCTTCGCAGGTTGTTTTCTTCTGAGCAGTTTATTTCCTGTTCTTGTCTATGGGGTTCCTGTTCTGTGTCTGCCTTTTTTCTTTCTTTTTTTTGCAGAGTTTTATATAGTGTGAACTAGACCCGAACCGAATCGGGTATCAGAGCGCTTTACATAGCACCAGTTACGTTACATGAGGACACACATTCATTTCGGATAGATACATCTGCCAGTGGATTCCTCACCTTGTGAATATCCCCCTGCGCCAGCAACGTTCGGAAAACTCTTTTGTAGTATGCCGGCGTGGACGACGTCACAGGAGCACGGCATCGCGCGCGACTCCGGCTGACGTCACCAACTCCTTATTAGGCCTACGTCGACGTGATGACATCAGTTCCCTTTTTTCCGCGTCATCGACGCTAACGGTTTCTTGGGATCTCTTGTGTTGCGGATAGTAACTTTGTTGCTATTTGTGTGTTTCTGTATCTTTTTCGAGCTGCTGTCTTTCGCCGAGGATGTCGTCGAAGAAGACAGGGTTTAAGCAGTGCGGATCGTGTGCCAGGATGATGTCCATAACCAATCCTCATAGTGATTGCTTGTGGTGTCTGGGCTCAGACCACGATGTCGGAGGCTGTCGATCCTGTTCTAAAATGAACCCTAAGGCTCTGCGTGAACGAGAGGCTAAACTCCTTCTGGCCAAGGTAAAAGGAAAGGATGCCAAGAGGTCTTCGAGGTCAAGATCCAGACGCTCGAGGTCGAAGCCGAAGTCGAAGACGAGGTCGAGATCGAGGTCAGGGTCCCGATCGGAGTTGGCGTCGAAGTCGGCTTCGGGACATGCTTCGTGTTCCTCGAAGAAAAAACATAAGAGGAAGAAGCATAGCTCGAGGCACCATTCCGGCAGGGAGTCTGATTCGAAGAAGAAGGTGAAGCCTCGCCCTTTCAGTCCCGAGGGCCATCTCCGGATCCGGAACGGAATCAGTCTCTGGATCCGTGTCAGTCTTCTGAGCATGAGGAAGAAGACGTGGAGGATCCTCAGGCTTCGGCGACTCCGGTGCATCATCCAGAGGAACAGGAGGGTCAAGAAGAAACGATTCCAGTGCAGCCTCCTTTGGAGCGGCCAGTGGGTTCATACCTTCCATTTCCTGGTCCTGGACAGGACCCCTCGCATTTCCTTAATGCTGTGTATGGCGTGTATGCGAAAGCAATGTACCCCACTGGTGCACCGGCTGGTCCAATGGGTCCGTTGTCGTACAACTTGGGTGTCCCTCAAGCTTACGCTCTGGCGCCTTTTCTGCCGTTTTTGCCAATGCCATATCCACCTTTGGCTTGGTTCGGCGCCGCCGAGGTCATCGACTCCGCACACGGCTTCGCCGGCTCCGGAGCGACCTCGGGATCGGAATCGAGATTCGACGCCGGTTCCGGCTTCCCATCCTCAGGCTGTTCCAGCTCCTCACTCGACGCCGGCCCCGACTCCGTCGGAGTCGTTACCGGATCCGACGACTTCGGTTCGGTTGGAGTGGTCGAGGCGTAAAGCTCAGCGTCTCATGGAAGAGAAGGATTATGAGGATCCTGAAGTAGAGGAAGACGAGCTTCAGGATCAGGAAGATTATTTTGAGGAGCTGCATAGTGCAAATGGTTTGGAATTTTTGCCTGAATGGGGGTTGCCTGCAGTTTCTGATGCACCCTCTAAGGATGTGGCTCCATACCTTGTTGTTATTAGAAAGGCTGCAGAACTGCTGAACTTAACTTTTCCTTCTGTGGAGTTTAAATCTAACATCCTTACTGAGGTTCTGCATTCACCTTCTTCTGTTGTTGAGCCGACTCTCCCATTCACTGAGGCTCTTACTGAACCGATATTGGAAGTCTGGAAAAAGCCTCTGACTGCTCCTGCGGTGTCTAGAACGGTGGCGAGACGCTATAGGGTGGCACCTGGTGACCCTGAGTTCTTGACTTCCCATCCTTCGCCAGAAAGTCTGGTTGTTCAGGCGGCTTGTTCAAAGAGGTTGGCAGGTGCTTTTCCTCAGGTTCCAGGGGATAAGGACTCAAAAAGGTTGATCAGAATGCTAAGAAGATATTCTCGTCAAGTAGCATGGCCCTGAAATCGACAAATGCTACTTGTTTGCTGGGCAGATATGTACATGCTTTGATGGACACGGTTAAGCAGTTATCATCTAAGCTTCCGGAGGAGGATAGGAAGAACTTCAATGAGGTAGTGTCTGACACGCAGGCTGTGGCTCGTCAGGTGATTCAGAGTGGCATGGACACGGCCGACTCTGTAGCTAGAATAATGGGATCTTCAGTCGCCACTAGAAGGGCCGCTTGGTTAAAATCATCTGAATTTTCGACTGATGTCCAGGCTGCTCTGTTGGATTTGCCTTTTGATGGCACTGGCCTTTTTGGAAAAAAGGCTGACGCTGCCTTAGAAAGGTTCAAAGATAGCAGGGCGACTGCAAGGTCTTTGGGCTTACAGACTAGAGGCGCTTCCACCAGGAAATTCAGGGGTTTTGGAAGGTCTACTTTTGGTACCTATAAGCAGAACCAACAGCAGCTGCAACAGCAGAATCCTTTGTACAAGTCCTATAGAGGTAGACAAAGGGGTCGTGCCCGTGGTCGTCAAGCCTCCTCCTCCTCAACTTCCTCCTCTAATACCCACCCCCCACCTACAACAGCAAAGCAGCCCTAGATCCACCATTCTGGATCATGCGGGTCCTGTAGGGGGTCGGCTTGCCTATTTTTTACGAGATTGGGAATCGGTTACATCAGATCTTTGGGTTCTCAATCTCGTAGAGAATGGGTATGCTCTTCCCTTTCGGGAATTTCCTCCCAATTACCCTCCTTGCCAAGGTTATTGTTCGGAAGACCACCTGCTTCTCTTGCAGGAAGAAGTCCTGGCACTTTTCAGAAAGGGTGCGATAGAGGTGGTTCCGGAGCAGGAAAGGGGTCAGGGATGCTACTCCCGTTATTTCCTGATCCCCAAGAAGGATGGCAGACATCGTCCAATCCTGGACCTCAGGTTTTTGAACCTCTATCTCAAACAGGAGAAGTTCAAGATGCTCACTCTTGCGCAGGTTCTTCATGCGCTGATGGAAGAAGACTGGATGGTGTCGATCGACTTGCAGGATGCGTATTTTCACATTCCGATCATGAAGTCGCACAGGAAGTATCTCCGTTTTATGGTGGATTCGCAACACTACCAGTTTGCGGTCCTTCCGTTTGGACTTACTACTGCGCCTCGAATCTTCAGCAAGGTGATGGCTGTGGTGGCAGCGCATCTCAGAAGGTCGGGGATTCCAGTGTTCCCCCTATGTGGACAACTGGCTGATCAAAGCAGAGTCACCAGAGAAGGTGCTCCATCATTTGCAAGAGACAACTCAGTTGTTACACAGGTTGGGTTTTTCGATAAATGTACCCAAGTCTCACCTGGTGCCCTCCCAGCGCAACCTGTTCATATGTGCGGTACTGGACACTACTGTGTCGTGCATTCCCTCCTCCTCAAAGGATTCGCGACATACAGGAAATGATACCTTTATTTCACAATGGAGCGGTTGTTCCAGTCCTGAAGGTCCTTCGTCTGCTCGGTCTGATGGCTACTTGCATTCTGTTGGTCAACCATGCACGCTGGCACATGAGAGCACAACAGTGGTGCCTCCGCAGGCAGTGGTATCAGCACAACGGAGAACTCAGGGAGTCAGTGAGGATCTCCAGAGAAACTGCGGCGGATCTGTCTTGGTGGGGCGTGGAAGGCAATCTGTCTCAAGGAAAGCCTTTTCAGCTGCCTCCATCGATGGCCACAGTGATAACGGATGCATCCACTCTAGGGTGGGGTGCTCATCTGGGGGACCTGGAGGTCAAGGGTCTTTGGTCTCCAAAGGAAAGGTTGCTTCACATCAACCTTTTGGAATTGCGGGCCATACGTTTGGCGCTCAAGGCCTTCCTCCCTTCCCTTCGCGGTCGGTCGGTTCAAGTCCTGACGGACAACACCACCGCGATGTGGTATGTCAACAAGCAGGGAGGAGTAGGGTCGCGGTGTCTCTGCAGAGAGGCTCTGCATCTCTGGTCTTGGGTTCAGGACCATCAGATTTGTCTAATGGCAAATCATCTGGCCGGGGTTCTGAACGTACGTGCAGACAGTCTCAGTCAGCAGTTCTCGGCCGACCACGAGTGGAGGCTTCACCCGGAGGTGGTTTGTCACGTCTTCCGGACGTGGGTAATTCCTCAGGTGGACCTGTTTGCCACTCACGAGAATGCTCACTGCCCGTCATTCTGCAGCCTCCAGTTTCCGATGCAAGGACCTCTGGGAGACGCGTTTCAGTTGAGTTGGGACTCGCAACTCCTTTACGCGTTTCCTCCCATACCCTTGATTCCTCGGGTTCTGAGAAAGATTCGCCAAGACCGGGCCCAAGTCATATTGATCACCCCGGATTGGCCAAGAAGGGTGTGGTACACAGATCTTCTCCACCTCTCCTCGTGCCCGCCGCTTCGTCTCTCTCACAGGGCAGATCTCCTCTCCCAGATGGAGGGGCAGGTTCTACACCCCCACCTCCAGACCTTACACCTTCATGCCTGGAGATTGAACGGGGCAACCGGAGTTCCTTTTCTCTCCCGCACGATGTGGTGGATGTCATCTTGTCAGCCAGGCGTGACTCCACCAAGTCCATTTATTCTTATAGATGGTCGAAATTTGTTGCTTGGTGCGGGAAGAAGTCTGTTGACCCTTTAAGGGCTTGTTTGTCCAATATATTACAATTTGCACTTTCCTTGGCCCAGCAGGGTTTTGCTGTGGCAACTATCAAAGGTTATCTATCGGCCTTATCGGCTTTCCTTTGTCTGCCGGACCAGCCCTCTTTGTTTAAATCTCCTATTGTATTGCGTTTCATTAAGGGCCTTACCAATAAATTTCCTCCTTCACCTTTTATTGTGCCTCAATGGGACTTGAACCTTGTTCTTACGTTCTTGATGGGTTCGCCTTTTGAACCCTTACACTCATGTCCCTGGAGACTTTTGTCTTTTAAGACTATTTTTCTGGTGGCAATTACCTCGGCAAGGAGGGTAAGTGAGCTTCAAGCTCTTAGCTCAAAGCCCCCATTCTTGACCATTCATGCTGAAAGAATGGTTCTCAGGACCAGGGCTGCTTTTCTGCCTAAGGTGGCAACTCCCTTCCATCTAGGACAGTCCATTACCCTACCTACCTTTTATCCTCCCCCTCACCCTTCCAAGGAGGAGAGGCTTCATCGCTTGGACCCTAAGAGGGCGGTGAGCTTTTACCTGGACAGGACAAGGGAGTTCAGGTTGGATGACCAGCTATTTGTTGTATTTGCTGGCTGCAGGAAAGGAAGATCTGTGCACAATCGCACTCTTTCAAGATGGATAATATTATGCATCAAGATCTGCTACTCCCTGGTGGGTAAGGACCCTCCTGAGGGTATAAGAGCTCACTCTACTAGAGCAAAGTCTGCTACTTCTGCTTTATCTAGAGGTGTACCTGTTGAGGATATTTGCAGAGCCGCGACTTGGTCCTCCCTCCACACTTTCGCAGAGCATTACTGCTTGGATACCGAGATGAGGAGGGACGTCCACTTTGCGCGTTCTGTCCTCCAGGATTTTCTGGTATAGGAGAGTGGACACCCTCCTCCGGGAGTGGGGACTGCTGTGGGACTCTATTCACAAGGTGAGGAATCCACTGGCAGATGTATCTATCAGAAGAACAAGTTAGTTACCTTCGGTAACGGTTTTTCTGGTAGATACAATATCTGCCTGTGGATTCCTCACTGACCCACCCGCCTCCCCGTTGTCCACTCTGCTATACTGAGTTTATGTATTTTATGTATATTTATATTTCTATATATATTGGGTTTTTCATACCTTTACTTCGCACTATGTGTGCAGTTTTGAATTGTATGTACTATGTACACTGTATATATGTATATCTACTGTCATTGGTCCGTCCGGGTGCCTCAAAGGCACGTAAAAAAGGGCGGAACTGATGTCCTCACGCTGACGTAGGCCTAATAAGGAGTCAGTGATGTCAGCCGGAGTCGCGCGCGATGCCGTGCTCCAGTGACGTCGTCCACGCCGGCGTGCTACTAAAGAGTTTTCCGAACGTTGCTGACGCAGGGGGATATTCACAAGGTGAGGAATCCACAGGCAGATATTGTATCTACCAGAAAAAGCGTTACCGAAGGTAAGTAACTTGTTCTTTAGGCACGAAGAGATTAAGTGATTTGCCCAGAATCACAGGAGGTTTTGGCGTGCTTATCAAACTAGTCATCTCCTCATCAGTTGTTTGCATTATTTCCATTTCTTGTCCCACCATTAGACCCTTGAAAAACTCCTGTTTGTGCCTTGTATTGCTAAAGGGATTCAATTTATTCCACGTACCCTTAAGACTTTCAGGTTCTACTTTAGGCAGGTCACCCGAACTTCTCATTGATCTGAATTCTGATAAAACAAGGGCCGTTTGCTCACGCAGGTGTGAGCCCTTTCGTGCAGATTTGAGTGTACAGGACTACAAAACAGAAATGATGATTCTTTTCTAGTTCAATTGCCTACCCCTAAGAGTAATTACAAGGTTAATGCCGTGATTAGAAGGCGCCAAACACTGTTAATTGCCCCCCTCCCCCTGCAGTTGTGGGCCCGCACAGAAGGTGAGGGCACACCAATACAGAGAGCATTGACAGCTGTTCCTGTCCAACAGCTGGTGGGCATAAAGACTGTTGTCACCAACTCCCCTTAAGCTCGTCAAATACCAGCAGGCTGCCAGGCCAGGTGATCACACGTGTCCTCTGCCCCCTCCGTGCTACAGACTCTGATTGAACTTGAAATACAGACACAAAATATTGCTCGCAAGCAGTCTAAGCATTCTGATCGACCGAACCACTTCGTGATCCATAGAGGGCGCGAATTTCTCTTCGTCTTTTTCAGCAAATTGTTCTTAGTGTCGAGCTGTGCTGTGAAAGGAAAAAAAACAGCAAGCCCTACAAAGATACGAAGCTAAAATAAGAATGCAGCACACAGTGAGGGCAGGGCAAGGACAAAACAGAAGCTTTTAGAGGGAGAGAGCTGGCTCCTGTCATTACTTTCTCAATGAAGATGCTTAAGCAAGGCAGTGCCCTGTCACGAACCCAAACACACTCCGTTTCATAACAGCTGCGAAGAATAGCGCGCATTGTCCTGTCGCTGAAAGATACGCTTCCACTTATGTAGGTAAATAGTATGTCTTGACAGTGCGACTGACACGTGCCAAGCCTTTGGCAGAAGAAAGCGCTCGTGTTTTAATTGTGCTCCCGGCTCCTCAGTCAGGGCCGGCTTCAGCGACGAAGGTGAGGGCGTGAGAAGCTTTGATGATGCACACCCCATCCCTCTGCAATGACCTTCTTGGATTCCCTCACTGCCACCCTCCAAGGGTGTCCCTTTTCTCTCTTTAGCCCCTCTCCCCCATGGATTTCTTTTCTATTCAGCCCAGTGTGTCATCACACACGTTATACAGAGTAATTAATTCACCTAAGTGTGCAAATCGAATGTTAATTACGAAAGTAGGAATACAAGGTGTAAGAGTCACATATCATTCATACTAGGCGGCATTATAGGTTAAGAGTGATTGATCTGGCGAAAGGAAGGGACAGATTTGCTACGTTTTCACGCAGTGTAGTAACCTAAGTTGCTGCTCTTCACTGTGTGACAAAGGAGACTGCACAACAGCACCATATTGGATAAGATATAGTGTTGTTGCTTTCTCCTCCAGTGCTGGCGTACCTAAAGCTGCATTGTGCCAATGCACACACCAGTGCACCTTTGTGCAAGTGTGTGTGTGTGTGTGTGTGTGTGTGTGATGTCCATCATAGGTTTTATACTGAAAAGGTACCCCGTGGCAAAAATTCCAGCTTTGACAAACTTTAACACTTCACCACTTTGTATGTGCCTTGTACAGTGCAAAGTTGAAAACATTTGGAGAAAATACATCTTTTCTTCAGCGGTACTGGTGCCTCGAGGAGGTATAATTTTTTTTAGGCATATACTTTTCTACCTAAGTCAGTAGATGGGGATCAGTATCAAAATCCATGGGTGGGTGCAAAGGAATGCCAATGTACCACCAACGGTAAGCCTCCTTAAATGCAAAGTCATTCATAGTGCTACGTTGTGTTACTTTAGGGCTAGTTTCCAACGCAATTCAGGATTTGTGCTGGATCATATGTTTGGGGGTGGGGGATGTGAGTCCTCACCAAGTAATGTCACAATTCTGTACCCGGTCTGGTTAGGTCTTAGTAATTTAAACCTGAGCTCAACTCTTGGTAGCTGTAGCACATGGCAAACGGGCTTAAATTCAGAGAAACGTGTAATTAGGAGAAACGTGTAAAGTAGGGGTCTCTAACCTTTTCTTTATTGCTAGCTACTTCGGCTCAAGGAAAATCCTAAGCGCTACTAGCAAATGTTATCACTGTAAAATAGTGGCCAGATGTGACACAACTTAAGCAAGATTATCAGTAATGACCACCCAAGCAATACAGGTGAGGTACCACAAGAAATACAAGGATAAACGTTAGCAGTATTAAATGCCTCTCTAATTAATGAAATAACAGCCAAAGCATCACATGCATTCCAGGACAAAGGACATAACCACAGCAATAGGTCACCCCCAACTCAGCTTGAATTATCTTTCAACTATCAACTATCGGGCGTTGCCACTTTTATGCAAAGGACGGCTACCAGTGTCTGGGATGGCTACAAGTTGGCCAGTCATGCTCTTACTAGGCCAATCATGGCTTCCAGAATGCCACAACTAGACCAAGAATGCCTGAAATGGTGGTCAGGGATACCCTTTAATATGCCACACAGGCTATAATGACATGAACTAACACAATTGTACCAGAGGTTAACCTGTTATGATGGGGATGGGTGGGACTTATAATTCTGTTGTCCTTGACGCCAGGCAAATCATTCAGGGAGCGATCCTGTTTATTATGCACACATGCATACACACACCCAGACAGGGCTCTTAATTGTCTCAGCTCTGTATCCATACACTGTTCTTCTCCGCTCTTTGACTGATCATGCTCCTAAATAACATTTATTTTTCACTCTGGCTCCTGTCATCTGACACTTTGGTGGGTCATTACTGGTTACTGTTCAGGCTACTGCTGTCACTCTTCTTTCATGGCCCAATTTTTCATCCACATGTGTGTGACTGATACAGCAGGGCCTACAACATGTCTAATCTCCTTGGTACCTAGTTAAATTGAGACTGGAGACAGATGGTGATTTCGCAGACCCCATAGGCTGGCAGAGTGTGTATCTGATTATCATGAGGCGCATCATTGGTTTGCCTGGCTGTCACTCTAAGGGTCTTGAGATTAGCAGTATTGCCGCTTTTCATCTACACAGATTCTCTGAATGAGATGCTTGGCTACACTTCTGAGAGCTACTTTGAGGGTGCTGGTGAGCTACCCGTAGCTCCCAAGCTACACGTTGGCGACTCCTGGTGTAAAGCATTTATCAGCAACCTAAACAGGTAAAAAGTAGAAAACACAATAAAAATCCCACTCCAATTTATAGCAATAGAGAAAATTGTAGTTAACAAATAGACATCAAAATGACAAAGATCCAACAAGGGCAACCTGAGATATCAATTTTTAAAGTTTGAATTAAAATTTAGTGCCAAAGCGCACAAAGCGCCAACCGCGGACAACTGGTCGCGCTAGACCGGGTCATAGTAAAATGTTAAGGCCCACTACAATCGAGCATGGGTTGTATGCTAAAACCAAGTTCGTCCTGTTCGGGAGTTTTAGGTTCTGACTTAGTCTCTGAAATGGGAATGGAAAATCCTTAGCGGGGCAAGACAGCAGGCTGTGGCCCAGATTGGTTCCAGGAGGCCAGATAGCAGTCAGACCAAGTCCCGGCGAAGCCATTGACTTTTGGCGGTAAAACTCGGTGTTGGAGAGATTAAAATTCATTCTCAAGTAAGGTCCCTCGCCAGTTGGATACTTTTGGTGCCTTTGCCCATATTAGATTTCTACTTTCTGACTTGGTGACTTGCCTCGACTCCTCCAGCGGGGCAAGGCTGCAAGCTGTAGCCGAACAGGCTCGACATTGTCAGATGCCTTTTCTGTAATGTCATGCTGAAACCGATTTGCTGCTGTGGAAAAATTCTGATGGGGAGTATCCTGTTAGGGGGAATAAGCATCTCCCCGCACCCAAACCTTTTGGCCACTGT
Source organism: Lissotriton helveticus (assembly GCF_964261635.1). Taxonomy (NCBI): domain Eukaryota; kingdom Metazoa; phylum Chordata; class Amphibia; order Caudata; family Salamandridae; genus Lissotriton; species Lissotriton helveticus. The sequence continues at coordinate 951,585,117 of NC_136061.1, forward strand.
CTTGAAGCAAAATACAACTTATCCCCAGGAGAGGTTTTAACCATCAGGTGACACTGAACACCGGCAGAAAGGCACATTTGGCTTAAGCAGGAAAATGCCAACTTTTTTAAAGTGCTATTTACAAAATAGTAATTTAAAACTGCCTTGTACATTACATTGAATTTTAAATTGCTATTAGTTTGAGACCTTGAATGCTGGTTCTAGCTATTCCCCAACTAAAGTTATGCATTATAATGTGTTACGTTTGTATAGTGATTCTATGGGCCAGCCAGCCTTGCCACAGTGGAAAAATATCTTTTGGGCTTTAGCACTGCCAGAACATTCAAAATTTATCTACACATGTTTTACTTTTTAAATACTATGCATCCTGTCCAATGGGCATTTAGGGCCTACCTTAGTGGTGACTTCTAAGTATTAACAGGCATTGGCATAGCCAATAGGTCTCGCCTTTGGGACCTTATAAGTGTTTAGCCAGAGATATTGACTTTGCCTATGTCTTTAAGTTGTGCTGTACAGAAGTCTGCAGCATGCTGAAAAGTTATAATAAAGTGTCAGAAGCATTTGTGTTACCTTATATATGACCAAGAAAGCATTATGTACAACTGAACGACCATATTAAAAAAGTATTAACAATAAATAATGTCTTGAGGTTTTTTTGTCCTTTCAATGCTGGCAACTTCTATCTGCCTGTCCAATGGTTGCTTGTTATGTTTTTTTTGTTTGGGGGGGGCATAAATAACAGGAGGGTGAAGGTCGGGAAATAGTTACAGTCCGTGAGAGAGTCAGTCAGTCAGTGAGAGACTCAATGTAAATGTAAATGTAAATGTGTTTGTATTTATATAGCGCACTTCTACCCAGAGGTCTCGTAGCGCTGTATTCATACCGCTGTGGAACCCATCCTGGCTTTCCTGTGAAAGTCCACTCCTGGGCACCCCCAAGGTGAAGCCAGGCATCCAAGCGCTGCTGGGGCCGTTGTGGAGATTAACCAAGCTATTGCCCAGAGTAACAGAGTGGGACCCATGATTAGACTAGGCACCGAGGTGAGAATTATCCGGTCCGGGGAAATTGAGTCCAAGAGCCGCCGAGGTGGGAATTGAACCCTGGTCCCAGGCAAGACCAGACCTCTGCATCAGGGTCTGCCGCTCTAACCATTGAGCCACGCTTCTCCACGAGAGACTCAATCAGTGAGAGTCAGTCAGTGAGAGTCAGTCAGTGAGAGAGAGTGAGAGTCAGTCAGTGAGAGAGAGTAAAAGTCAGTCATTGACAGAGCGAGAGAGTCAGTGAAAGTCAGTCAGTTAGTGAGAGAGTGAGAGTCCGTCAGTGAGAGACAGAGTCAGTCAATGAGAGAGAGTGAGAGTCAGTAAGTCAGTGAGGGAGTCAATCAGTGAGAAAGTCAGTGAGTCAGTCAGAGAGAGAGAGTCAGTCAGTGAGAAGGAGAGTCAGTCAGTGAGAGAGAGTGAGTCAGTCAGTGAGAGTCTGTCTGAGAAAGAGAGAGTCAGTCAGTGAGAGATTGAGAGTCAGTGAGTCAGTCAGTGAGAGAGAGTCAAACATTCAATCAGTGAGAGAGTCAGTCAGTGAGAGTCAGTCAGTCAGTTAGTCAGAGAGTCAGTGAGAGTCAGTCAGTGAGAGAGTGAAAGTCAATCAGTGAGAGATAGTGTGTCAGTCAGTGAGAGAGAGAGAGAGAGAGAGAGTGAGTCAGTCCGAGAGTCAGTGAGAGTCAGTCAGTGAGGGAGTCAGCCAGTTGGAGAGATTGAGTCATCAGTGAGAGAGTCAGTGAGTGAGTCAGTCAGTGAGAGAGAGTGAGAGAGTCAGTGAGGGAGAGAGTTAGTCAGTGAGAGAAAGTCAGTCAGTTAGTGAGAGTCAGTCAGTGAGAGAGTCAGTCTGAGAAAGAGAGAGAGTCAGTGAGAGAGTGAGAGTCAATTGCAACTTATGAGAGCTTAACATCAAAATATCAATTAACTAAATCATCTTTCTTTAAATACCTTCAAGTGAGGGATTTTGTAAATCGAAGGCATATTCTATCTGATACTGTTCCTATAGTAGAGGCTATTCGTACACGGGAAAAAATTGGGCTTCTGTACAATATATTGATGGATCATAGACCTGATGACTTACAGAAGTTCAACGTGTATTGGCAGCATCAGCTGGGGGAACCTGGTCTAAGTATAGAAGATGCAATTGTGATGTCCAGGGAAGCTTTCTTATCGGCTAATTTGAAGGCTCAGTTTTTTAAGACTGTGTTTAGATTATATTACACTCCAGAGCAGATGAAGAAGTGGGGCTCACGATATGATGGGAAATGCTTCCGTTGTAAAAATGATAATGCTGATAGTATTCATATATTTTTCAGCTGTACTAAATTGCATCAATTGTTAGTTCATATTGAACATTTTCTCACTATGACTACACAGACCACTGTGAAGATTTCTCCAGCACTTATGTTACTAGGAATAGGGGATAATGTGAAGAAGGGAACTGCTTTATATAAATATAGGTATTTGTTATTCGTGGCTATGACTGCCGCACGCCTTTATTGCCTCTGATTGGTTACAAGAGGAACCTCCTGCATTTGAATTTTGGAGAGCTAAATTATATAATCTTTACGAATTGGAGTGGAGTTTGTATGCTTTAAAAGGCGCAAAGAAACGGAGACTTGGCATGTTAATTTGGGGTGCAATTCATGAACATTTAGCGATGTGAAATGTTGATTGGTTAATTGTTTGTATAAATGCTCTCAAATTGAACTTTACGATTTGTTACATATATGTTTTGTATGTGCTGATGACTTGTCCCCTCGGGAGAACAATAAAAAAAAATTAAAAAAAGAGAGAGTGAGAGTCAGTCAGAGAGAGAGTCAGTCATGGGAGAGAGTCCGGGAGAGAGTCAGGCAGTGAGAGTGAGACTGAGAGTCAGTAAAAGAGCGAGAGAGTCAGTCAGAGAGTCAGTCAGTAAGTGAGAGAGAGTGAGAGTCAGTAAGTCAGTGAGGGAGTCAGTCAGTGAGGGTCAGTCAGTGAGATTCAGTCAGTGAAAGTCAGAGAGAGTGATTGAGAGAGTGAGTTAGTCAGTGAAAGAGTCAGTCAGCAAGACAGAGAGAGAGTCAGTGAGAAAGAGTGAGTCAGTGAGGGAGAGAGCGTTAGTGACAGAGAGAGTTGGTGAGAGTGTGATTGAGAGAGTGAGTTAGTCAGTGAAAGAGTCAGTCAGCGAGACAGAGAGAGAGTCAGTGAGAAAGAGTGAGTCAGTGAGGGAGAGAGCGTTAGTGACAGAGAGAGTTGGTGAGAGTCTGTCTGAGAGAGAGTCAGTGAGAGATTGAGAGAGTCATTGAGTCAGTCAGTGAGAGAGATTCAAACATTCAGTCAGTGAGCGAGTCAATCAGTGAGAAAGTGAGAGAGTCATTCAGTGAGAGAGAGATTGAGTCAGTCAGTGAGAGTCACTGAGTCTGTCAGTGAGAGAGAGTGAGAGAGTCTGTCCGAGAGTCAGTCAGTGAGAGAGCCAGCCAGTTAGTGGGAGTCAGTCAGTCAGTCATTCAGTGATAGTGAGAGAGTCAGTCAGTGAGAGAGATTGAGTCAGTCAGTCAGTGAGAGATAGAGTGAGAGTCAGTCAATGAGAGTCAGTGAGTCAGTCAGTGAGAGAGAGAGACAGTCCGAAAGTCAGTGAAAGTCGGTCAGTGGGAGTCAGTCAGTCATTTAGTCAGTCAGTGAAGGAGAGAGTCAGTCAGTGGGAGAGACAGTCAGAGAGACAGTGACAGTCAGTCATTGAGAGTCAGCCAGAGAGAGAGAGTCAGTGAGAGAGAGTCAGTGAGGGAGAGAGAGTTAGTCAATGAGAGAGAGTCAGTCAGTGAGTGAGATTGCGAGTCAGCCTGTCATTGAGAGAGATTGAGTGTCAGTCATTTAGTCAGTCAGTCACTGAGAGAGTCAGTCAGAGAGTTATGCAGTGAGTCAGTCAGTGAGCGAGAGAGTCAGTCAGAGAGATTGAGTCATCAGTGAGAGAGTGAGTGAGTCATCAGTGAGAGAGTGAGTGAGTCAGTGAGAGAGTGAAAGTCAATCAGTGAGAGATAGTGAGTCAGTCAGTGAGAAAGAGAGTGAGTCAGTCCGAGAGTTAGTGAGAGTCAGTCAGTGAGAGAGTCAGCCAGTCAGAGAGATTGAGTCATCAGTGAGAGAGTCAGTCAGTGAGTCGGTCAGTCATTTAGTCAGTCAGTGAAAGAGAGTCAGTGAGGGAAAGAGTTAGTCAGTGAGAGAAAGTCAGTCAGTGAGAGAGTCAGTCTGAGAAAGAGAGAGAGTCAGTCAGAGAGAGAGTCAGTCATGGGAGAGAGTCAGTGAGTCGGTCAGTGAGAGAGTCAGGCAGTGAGAGTGAGACAGTCAGTGAGACCGAGAGTCCGTCAGAGAGTCAGTCAGTAAGTGAGAGAGTGAGAGTCCGTCCATGAGAGAGAGTGAAAGTTAGTAAGTCAGTGAGGGTCAGTCAGTGAGTCAGAGAGAGAGATTGAGAGAGAGAGTGAGTTAGTCAGTGAGAGAGTCAGTCAGCGAGACAGAGAGAGAGTTAGTCAGTGAGGGAGAGAGAGTTAGTGAGAGAGTTAGTGAGAATCAGCCAGTCACTGAGAGTCAGTCAGTGAGAGTCTGTCTGAGAGAGAGTCAGTGAGAGATTGAGAGAGTCAGTGAGTCAGTCAGTGAGAGTCAAACATTCAGTCAGTGAGAGAGTCAATCAGTGAGAAAGTAAGAGAGTGAGTCATTCAGTGAGAGAGAGAGAGATTGAGTCAGTCAGTGAGAGAGAGATTGAGTCAGTCAGTGAGAGATAGAGTAAGAGTCAGTCAGTCAGTGAGAGTCAGTGAGTCAGTCAGTGAGAGTCAGTGAGTCAGTCAGTGAGAGAGAGAGAGTCAGTCCGAGAGTCAGTGAAAGTCAGTCAGTCATTTAGTCAGTCAGGGAAAGAGAGTCAGTCAGTGAGAGAGTCAGTCAGGGAGACAGTGACATTCAGTCATTGAGAGTCAGCCAGAGAGAGAGAGAGTCATTGAGAGAGAGTCAGTGAGGGAGAGAGAGTTAGTCAATGAGAGAGAGTCAGTCAGTGAGCGAGATTGCGAGTCAGCCAGTCAGTGAGAGAGATTGAGTCAGTCATTTAGTCAGTCAGTCAGTGAGAGAGTCAGTCAGAGAGATTGAGTCATCAATGACAGAGTGAGTCAGTCAGTGAGAGTTGGTCAGTCATTTAGTCAGTCAGAGAAAGAGTCAATTAGTGAGTGAGTCAGTGAGCGAGTCTGTCAGAGAGACAGTGAGAGTCAGTAAGTGAGAGAGAGATTGTGAGTCAGTGAGAGAGAGAGTCAGTCAGTCAGTGAGAGAGTCAGAGAGAGATTGAGAGAGTCAGTGAGCGATTGAGTCATTTGGTCAGTCAGTGAGAGTGAGTCAGCCAGTGAGAGAGAGAGTGAGCCAGTCAGTCAGTGAGAGAGTCAGTCAGAGAGAGATTGAGAGAGTCAGTGAGTGAGTCAGTCGGTCACTTAGTCAGTCAGTGAGAGAGTCGGTCAGTCAGCGAGAGAGATTGAGAGTCAGCCAGTCAGTGAGAGAGATTGAGAGAGTCAGCCAGTCAGTGAGAGAGAGTGAGTCAGTCAGTGAGAGAGCCAGTGAGTGAGAGAGAGTGAGTCAGTCAGAGAGTCAGTGAGAGTCAGTCAGTGACAGAGAGATTGAGAGTCAGTCAGTGAGAGAGTCAGCCAGTCTGAGTGAGAGTGAGTCAGTCCGTGAGAGAGAGTCAGAACGAGATTGAGAGAGTCAGTCAGTCAGTGAGAGAGTCAGTCAGTCATTTAGTCAGTCAGTGAGAGAGAGTCTGTCAGTGAGAGTCATTCAGTGAGTCAGTGAGAGTCAGTCAGAGAGATTGAGAGAGTCAGTGAGAGAGTGAATCAGTCAGTGAGAGAGTCAGTCCGTGCGAGAGTGAGTCATAGAGATTGAGTCAGTCAGTCATTTAGTCAGTCAGTGAGAGAGAGATTGAGTCAGTCTGAGAGAGAGAGAGAGAGAGTGAGTCAGTCAGTCCGTGAGAAAGTGAGTGAGTCAGTCACTGAGAGAGATTGAGTCAGCCAGTCAGTGAGAGAGATTGAGAGAGTCAGTGAGAGAGATTGAGAGAGTCAGCCAGTCAGTGAGAGTCAGTCAGTGAGAGAGTGAGTCAGTGAGAGTCAGTCCATCAGTGAGAGAGAGTCAGTCAGTCAGAGACAGTCAATGAGTCAGTCAGTCAGTCAGTCAGTGAGAGAGTCAGTCAGTCAGTCAGTCAGTGAGTCATTCAGTGAGTCAGTGAGAGTCAGTCAGTGAGAGGGAAAGTGAGTCAGTCAGTGAGAGAGTCAGTCAGTGCGAGAGTGAGAGAGTCAGTCAGTGAGAGTCCGTCATTTAGTCAGTCAGTCAGAGAGAGAGAGAGTCAGTCAGTCCGTGAGAAAGTGAGAGAGTCATTCATTTAGTCAGTCAGTCAGAGAGAGAGAGATTGAGTCAGTCAGAGAGAGAGAGAGTCAGTCAGTCAGTGAGAAAGTGAGAGAGTCAGTCAGTGAGAGAGATTGATAGTCAGTGAGAGAGATTGAGAGTCAGCCAGTCAGTGAGAGAGATTGAGAGAGTCAGCCAATCAGTGAGAGAGTCAGTCAGTCAGAGAGTCATTTAGTCAGTGAGAGTCAGTTAGTCAGTGAGAGTCAGTCTGTCGGTGAGAGAGAAAGAGAGAGAGTCAGTCAGACAGACAGTCAATGAGTGAGTGAGTGAGTGAGTGAGAGTCAGTCAGAGAGAGTGAGTCAGTGAGAGAGTCAGTCAGTCAGTCAGTGAGAGAGTCAGTCAGTTAGTGAGAGAGTCAGTCAGTCAGTGAGAGAGTCAGCCAGTCAGAGACAGTCAATGAGTCAGTCAGTCAGTGAGAGAGTGAGTCAGTCAGTGAGAGAGTGGGTCAGTCAGTCAGAGAGTTAGTGAGAGTCAGTCAGTGACAGAGAGTCAGTCAATCAGTGAGAGAGTCAGTCAGTCAGTCAGTGAGAGAGAGTCAATCAGTGAGAGCGAGTCAGTCAGTGAGAGAGAGTGAGTCAGTCAGTCAGAGACAGTCAATGAGTCAGCCAGTCAGTCAGTGAGAGAGTGAGTCAGTGAGAGAGAGAGAGTCAGTCAGTGAGAGAGATTGAGAGAGTCAGCCAGTGAGTGAGAGAGAGAGTCATTAAGTGAGAGTCAGTCAGTGAGACAGTCAGTGAGAGAGAGTCAGTCAGAGAGGGAGAGTGAGTCAGTCAGTCAGAGACAGTCAATGAGTCAGCCAGTCAGTCAGTGAGAGAGAGTGAGTCAGTCAGAGAGTCAGTGAGAGTCAGTCAGTGACAGAGAGTCAGTCAGTGAGAGAGTCAGCCAGTCCGAGTGAGAGTGAGTCAGTCCGTGAGAGAGAGAGTCAGAAAGAGATTGAGAGAGTCAGTCAGTCAGTGAGAGTCAGTCAGTCATTTAGTCAGTCAGTGAGAGAGAGAGTCAGTCAGTGAGAGTCATTCAGTGAGTCAGTGAGAGTCAGTCAGAGAGATTGAGAGAGTGAATCCGTCCGTGCGAGAGTCAGTCCGTGCGAGAGTGAGTCAGTCATAGAGATTGAGTCAGTCAGTCATTTAGTCAGTCAGTGAGAGAGAGATTGAGTCAGTCTGAGAGAGAGAGAGAGAGTGAGTCAGTCAGTCCGTGAGAAAGTGAGTGAGTCAGTCACTGAGAGAGATTGAGTCAGCCAGTCAGTGAGAGAGATTGAGAGAGTCAGTGAGAGAGATTGAGAGAGTCAGCCAGTCAGTGAGAGTCAGTAGGTGAGAGAGTCAGTCAGTGAGAGTCAGTCAATCAGTGAGAGAGTCAGAGAGAGATTGAGAGTGTCAGCCAGTGAGAGTCAGTCATTAGGTCAGTCAGCGAGAGAGTGAGAGTGAGTCAGCCAGTGAGAGAGAGAGAGTGAAACAGTCCGTCAGTGAGAGAGAGTCAGTCAGAGAGAGATTGAGAGAGTCAGTGAGTGAGTCAGTCGGTCATTTAGTCAGTCAATGACAGTCAGTCAGAGAGAGTCAGTCAGTCCGTGAGAGAGTGAGAGTGAGTCAGTGAGAGAGAGAGTCCGTCAGAGAGAGATTGAGAGTCAGTCAGTCAGTGAGAGTCAGTCAGTCAGTGAGAGAGAGTCAGTCAGTGATAGTAATTCAGTGAGTCAGTGAGAGATTCAGTCAGAGGGATTGAGAGAGAGAGTGAGTAAGTCAGTGAGAGATTGAGAGTCAGTCATTTAGTCAGTCAGTTAGAGAGTCAGAGGGAGAGTCAGTCCATCAGTGAGAGAGAGAGAGTCAGTCAGTCAGACAGTCAATGAGTCAGTCAGTCAGTGAGTCAGTCAGTCAGTCAGTGAGTCATTCAGTGAGTGTCAGTCAGTGAGAGGGAAAGTGAGTCAGTCAGTGAGAGTCAGTCAGTGCGACAGTGAGAGAATCAGTCAGTGAGAGTCAGTCATTTAGTCAGTCAGTCAGAGAGAGAGAGAGTCAGTCAGTCCGTGAGAAAGTGAGAGAGTCAGTCAGTGAGAGAGATTGATAGTCAGTCAGTGAGAGAGATTGATAGTCAGTGAGAGAGATTGAGAGTCAGCCAGTCAGTGAGAGAGTCAACCAGTCAGTGAGAGAGTCAGTCAGTCAGAGAGTCATTTAGTCAGTGAGAGTCAGTTAGTCAGTGAGAGTCAGTCCGTCGGTGAGAGAGAAAGAGAGAGAGTCAGTCAGACAGTCAATGAGTCAGTGAGTGAGTGAGTGAGAGTCAGTCAGAGAGAGTGAGTCAGTGAGAGAGTCAGTCAGTCAGTCAGTGAGAGAGTCAGGCAGTTAGTGAGAGAGTCAGTCAGTCAGAGACAGTCAATGAGTCAGTCAGTCAGTGAGAGAGTGAGTCAGTCAGTGAGAGAGTGGGTCAGTCAGTCAGAGAGTTAGTGAGAGTCAGTCAGTGACAGAGAGTCAGTCAATCAGTGAGAGAGTCAGTCAGTCAGTCAGTGAGAGAGAGTCAATCAGTGAGAGCGAGTCAGTCAGTGAGAGAGAGTGAGTCAGTCAGTCAGAGACAGTCAATGAGTCAGCCAGTCAGTCAGTGAGAGAGATTGAGAGAGTCAGCCAGTCAGTGAGAGAGTCAACCAGTCAGTGAGAGAGTCAGTCAGTCAGAGAGTCAGTCAGTCAGAGAGTCAGTTAGTCAGTGAGAGTCAGTTATTCAGTGAGAGCCAGTTAGTCAGTGAGAGTCAGTCCGTCGGTGAGAGAGAGAGAGAGTCAGTCAGACAGTCAATGAGTCAGTCAGTGAGTGAGTGAGAGTCAGTCAGAGAGAGTGAGTCAGTGAGAGAGTCAGTCAGTCAGTGAGAGAGTCAGTCAGTGAGAGAGTCAGTCAGTGAGAGTCAGTCAGTGAGAGAGAGTCAGTCAGTCAGAGACAGTCAATGAGTCAGTCAGTCAGTGAGAGAGTGAGTCAGTCAGTGAGAGAGTGGGTCAGTCAGTCAGAGAGTCAGTGAGAGTCAGTCAGTGACAGAGAGTCAGTCAATCGGTGAGAGAGTCAGTCAGTCAGTGACAGAGAGTCAATCAGTGAGAGCGAGTCAGTCAGTGAGAGTGAGTCAGTCAGTCAGAGACAGTCAATGAGTCAGCCAGTCAGTCAGTGAGAGAGTGAGTCAGTGAGAGAGTCAGTCAGTCAGTGAGAGAGAGTCAGTCAGTGGGAGAGAGTCAGTCAGAGACAGTCAATGAGTCAGCCAGTCAGTCAGTGAGAGAGTGAGTGAGTGAGTCAGTCAGAGAGTCATTCAGTGAGTCAGTCAGTCAGTGAGAGTCAATGAGTGAAAGAGAGAGTCAGAGTGTCAGTGAGAGTGAAAGTCAGTGAGAGAGAGATTGAGATTCAGTGAGAGAGTGAGTCAGTGAGAGAGTCAGTCAGTGAGAGTCAGTCAGTGAGAGTCAGTCAATCCGTGAGAGAGTCAGAGAGAGATTGAGAGTGTCAGCCAGTGAAAGTCAGTCATTTGGTCAGTCAGCGAGATAGTGAGAGTGAGTCAGCCAGTGAGAGAGAGAGAGACACAGTCAGTCAGTGAGAGAGAGTCAGTCAGAGAAATTGAGAGAGTCAGTGAGTGAGTCAGTCGGTCATTTAGTCAGTCAGTGAGAGTCAGTCAGTCAGTGAGAGAGAGAGATTGAGTGAGTCAGTCAGAGAGAGAGATTGAGAGTCAGCCAGTCAGTGAGAGAGATTGAGAGTCAGCCAGTCAGTGAGAGAGTCAGTCAGTGAGAGAGAGATAGATTGAGTGAGTCAGTCTGACTGACTGACTCTCACTGGCTGACTGACACTCTCTGTCAGTGATTCTGTCAGTCAGTGAGTAAGAGAGAGATTGAGAGTGAGTCAGTGAGAGAGAGAGAGAGAGAGAGAGAGAGTCAGCCAGTCAGTGAGAGAGAGAGAGAGAGAGAGTCAGCCAGTCAGTGAGAGAGAGAGAAAGTGTCAGCCAGTCAGTGAAAGAGTGAGAGTGAGTCAGTCAATGAGTCAGTCAGTGAGAGAGTGAGTCAGTCAGTGAGAGAGAGAGAGAGTCAGTCAGAGAGAGATTGAGATAGTCAGTGAGTCAGTCAGTCATTTAGTCAGTCAATGACAGTCAGTCAGTGAGAGAGAGAGCCAGTCAGTCAGTGAGAGAGATTGAGAGTGTCAGTCATTTAGTTAGTCAGTCCGTGAAAGAGTCAGTCAGTCAGAGATTGAGATAGTGAGTGAGTCAGTCGGTCATTTAGTCAGTTAGTGAGAGAGTCAGTCAGTGAGAAAGGGAGAGTCAGTCAGCGAGAGAGATTGAGAGTCAGTCAGTGAGAGAGTAAGTCAGTTAGTGAGAGAGTCAGTGAGAGAGAGGGAGTGAGTCAGTCAGACAGTCAATGAGTCAGTCACTCAGTGAGAGAGTCAGTGAGAGTCAGTCAGAGAGATTGAGAGTCAGTGAGAGAGAGTGAGTCAGAGACAGTCAATGAGTCAGTCAGTGAGAGAGAGTCCATCAGTTAGTCAGTCAGTGAGAGTCAGTCAGTGACAGAGAGATTGAGTCAGTCAGTGAGAGAGAGAGTCAGCCAGTCAGTGACAGTCCGTCAGTGACAGCGAGATTGAGAGTCAGTGAGAGAGAGAGTCAGCCAGTCAGTGAGAGAGTGAGAGTGAGAGTGAGTGAGTCAGTCAATCAGTGAGAGAGAGAGTGAGTCAGTCAGTGAGAGAGAGTCAGTCAGAAAGAGATTGAGAGACTCAGTGAGTGAGTCAGTCGGTCATTTGAGAAAGTCAGTGAGAAAGTGAGTCAGTCAGAGAGAGAGATTGAGAGTCAGTCAGTGAGAGAGAGAGTCAGTCAGTCTGTGAGAGAGTGAGAGCCAGTCAGTGAGTGAGTCAGTCAATGAGAGAGTGAGTCAGTGAGTCAGTGTGTCATTCAGTGAGAGAGAGTCCGTCAGAGAGAGATAGTCAGTCAGTCAGTTAGAGTCAGTCATTTAGTCAGTGAGTCAGTGAGAGAGTCAGTGAGAGATTGAGTCAGTCATTTAGTCAGTCAGTGAGAGTCAGTCAGTGAGAGAGTCAGAGAGAGAGAGAGTGAGTCAGTCAGTCAGTGAGAGAGAGATAGATTGAGTGAGTCAGTCAGTCTGACTGACTCACTGACTGACTCTCAGTGACTGACTGACTCTCTCTGTCAGTGAGTCTGTCAGTCAGTGAGTGAGAGAGAGATTGAGAGTGAGTCAGTTAGAGAGAGAGAGTAAGCCAGTTAGTGAGTGAGTCAGTCAGAGAGAGATTGAGAGAGTCAGAGAGAGAGAGAGTCAGTCAGTCCGTGAGAGAGTGAGTCAGTCAGTGAGAGAGTCAGTCAGTTCGTGAGAGAGTGAGACTCAGTCAGTCAGTGAGAGAGTCAGTCAGTCAGTGAGAGAGAGTCAGTCAGTGAGAGAGAGTCAGTCAGTGAGAGAGCGTCAGTTAGTCAGTAAGAGACAGTCAATGAGTCAGCCAGTCAGTCAGTGAGAGAGTGAGTCAGTCACTGAGAGAGTGAGTCAGTCAGTCAGAGAGTCAGTGAGAGTCAGTCAGTGACAGATAGATTGAGAGTCAGTCAGTGAGAGAGTCAGCCATTGAGAGTCATTCAGTCAGTGACAGATTGAGAGAGTCAATCAGTGAAAGAGAGAGAGTCAGAGTGTCAGTGAGAGTGAAAGTCAGTGAGAGAGAGAGAGATTGAGAGTCAGTGAGAGAGTCAGTCAGTGAGAGTCAATCAGTCAGTGAGAGTCAGTCAATCAGTGAGAGAGTCAGAGAGAGATTGAGAGTGTCAGCCAGTGAGAGTCAGTCATTAGGTCAGTCACCGAGAGAGTGAGAGTGAGTCAGCCAGTGAGAGAGAGAGAGTGAAACAGTCCGTCAGTGAGAGAGAGTCAGTCAGAGAGAGATTGAGAGAGTCAGTGAGTGAGTCAGTCGGTCATTTAGTCAGTCAATGACAGTCAGTCAGAGAGAGTCAGTCAGTCCGTGAGAGAGTGAGAGTGAGTCAGTGAGAGAGAGAGTCCGTCAGAGAGAGATTGAGATAGTGAGTGAGTCAGTCGGTCATTTAGTCAGTTAGTGAGAGAGTCAGTCAGTGAGAAAGGGAGAGTCAGTCAGTGAGAGAGATTGAGAGTCAGTCAGTGAGAGAGTAAGTCAGTTAGTGAGAGAGTCAGTGAGAGAGAGGGAGTGAGTCAGTCAGACAGTCAATGAGTCAGTCACTCAGTGAGAGAGTCAGTGAGAGTCAGTCAGAGAGATTGAGAGTCAGTGAGAGAGAGTGAGTCAGAGACAGTCAACGAGTCAGTCAGTGAGAGAGAGTCCATCAGTTAGTCAGTCAGTGAGAGTCAGTCAGTGACAGAGAGATTGAGTCAGTCAGTGAGAGAGAGAGTCAGCCAGTCAGTGACAGTCCGTCAGTGACAGCGAGATTGAGAGTCAGTGAGAGAGAGAGTCAGCCAGTCAGTGAGAGAGTGAGAGTGAGAGTGAGTGAGTCAGTCAGTCAGTGAGAGAGAGAGTGAGTCAGTCAGTGAGAGAGAGTCAGTCAGAAAGAGATTGAGAGACTCAGTGAGTGAGTCAGTCGGTCATTTGAGAAAGTCAGTGAGAAAGTGAGTCAGTCAGAGAGAGAGATTGAGAGTCAGTCAGTGAGAGAGAGAGTCAGTCAGTCTGTGAGAGAGTGAGAGCCAGTCAGTGAGTGAGTCAGTCAATGAGAGAGTGAGTCAGTGAGTCAGTGTGTCATTCAGTGAGAGAGAGTCCGTCAGAGAGAGATAGTCAGTCAGTCAGTTAGAGTCAGTCATTTAGTCAGTCAGTGAGAGAGAGAGTCAGTCAGTGAGAGTCAGTCAGTGAGTCAGTGAGAGAGTCAGTGAGAGATTGAGTCAGTCATTTAGTCAGTCAGTGAGAGTCAGTCAGTGAGAGAGTCAGAGAGAGAGAGAGTGAGTCAGTCAGTCAGTGAGAGAGAGATAGATTGAGTGAGTGAGTCAGTCTGACTGACTCACTGACTGACTCTCAGTGACTGACTGACTCTCTCTGTCAGTGAGTCTGTCAGTCAGTGAGTGAGAGAGAGATTGAGAGTGAGTCAGTTAGAGAGAGAGAGTAAGCCAGTTAGTGAGTGAGTCAGTCAGAGAGAGATTGAGAGAGTCAGAGAGAGAGAGAGTCAGTCAGTCCGTGAGAGAGTGAGTCAGTCAGTGAGAGAGTCAGTCAGTTCGTGAGAGAGTGAGACTCAGTCAGTCAGTGAGAGAGTCAGTCAGTCAGTGAGAGAGAGTCAGTCAGTGAGAGAGAGTCAGTCAGTGAGAGAGCGTCAGTTAGTCAGTAAGAGACAGTCAATGAGTCAGCCAGTCAGTCAGTGAGAGAGTGAGTCAGTCACTGAGAGAGTGAGTCAGTCAGTCAGAGAGTCAGTGAGAGTCAGTCAGTGACAGATAGATTGAGAGTCAGTCAGTGAGAGAGTCAGCCATTGAGAGTCATTCAGTCAGTGACAGATTGAGAGAGTCAATCAGTGAAAGAGAGAGAGTCAGAGTGTCAGTGAGAGTGAAAGTCAGTGAGAGAGAGAGAGATTGAGAGTCAGTGAGAGAGTCAGTCAGTGAGAGTCAATCAGTCAGTGAGAGTCAGTCAATCAGTGAGAGAGTCAGAGAGAGATTGAGAGTGTCAGCCAGTGAGAGTCAGTCATTAGGTCAGTCAGCGAGAGAGTGAGAGTGAGTCAGCCAGTGAGAGAGAGAGAGTGAAACAGTCCGTCAGTGAGAGAGAGTCAGTCAGAGAGAGATTGAGAGAGTCAGTGAGTGAGTCAGTCGGTCATTTAGTCAGTCAATGACAGTCAGTCAGAGAGAGTCAGTCAGTCCGTGAGAGAGTGAGAGTGAGTCAGTGAGAGAGAGAGTCCGTCAGAGAGAGATTGAGAGTCAGTCAGTCAGTGAGAGTCAGTCATTTAGTCAGTCAGTGAGAGAGAGTCAGTCAGTGATAGTAATTCAGTGAGTCAGTGAGAGATTCAGTCAGAGGGATTGAGAGAGAGAGTGAGTAAGTCAGTGAGAGATTGAGAGTCAGTCATTTAGTCAGTCAGTTAGAGAGTCAGAGGGAGAGTCAGTCAGTCAGTGAGAGAGATATAGATTGAGTGAGTCAGTCTGACTGGGTCTCACTGACTGACTGACTGACTGACTGACTGTCGGTCAGTGAGAGTCAGTCAGTCAGTGAGCGCAGGTGGTGGAGGGCACAGAGAGAGGAGGTGGTGGAGGGCACAGAGAGTGGAGGTAGAGGGTACAGAGAGTAGGTGGAGGGGACAAAGGTGGTGGAGGGCATAGAAAAAGAGGTGGTAGAGGGCACAGAGAGAGGAGGTAGAGGGTACAGAGAGTAGGTGGAGGGGACAGAGGTGGTGGAGGGCATAGCAAAAGAGGTGGTGGAGGGCACAGAGAGAGGAGGTAGAGGGTACAGAGAGTAGGTGGGGGGGACAGAGGTGGTGGAGGGCATAGAGAAAGGAGGTGGTGGAGGGCACAGAGAAAGGTGGTGGTGGAGGTCACAGGGAGATGAGGTGGAGGGAACAAAGAGAGAGGAGGTGGAGGGCACAGAGAGGAGGTTGAGGGCACAGAGAGCAGGTGGGGCACAGAGAGGAGGTGGAGGGCACAGAGAGGAGGTGGGGGGTGCACAGAGAGCAGTTGGTGGAGGGCACAGAGCGCAGGTGGTGGAGGGCACAGAGCGCAGGTGGTGGAGGGCACAGAGCGCAGGTGGTGGAGGTCACAGAGCGCAGGTGGTGGAGGGCACAGCACAGATGGTGGAGGGCACAGCACAGGTGGTGGAGGGCACAGCGCAGGTGGTGGAGGGCACAGCGCAGATGGTGAAGGGCACAGAGAGGAGGTGGTGGAGGGCACAGAGAGAGGAGGTGGTGGAGGGCACAGAGAGAGGAGGTGGTGGAGGGCACAGAGAGAGGAGGTGGTGGAGGGCACAGAGAGAGGAGGTGGTGGAGGACACAGAGAGAGGAGGTGGTGGAGGACACAGAGAGAGGGGGTGGTGGAGGACACAGAGAGAGGGGGTGGTGGAGGACACAGAGAGGGGGTGGTGGTGGGCACAGAGAGAGGAGGTGGTGGAGGGCACAGGGAGAGGAGGTGGTGGAGGGCACAGGGCGAGAATGTGGTGGAGAGCACAGAGAGAGGAGGTGGTGGAGGGCACAGAGCACAGGTGGTGGAGGGCAGAGAGAGAGGAGGTGGTGGAGAGCACAGAGAGGTGGTGGTGGAGGGCACAGAGGTGGTGGAGGGCACAGGAGGTGGTGTAGGGCACAGAGAGGAGGTGGAGGGCACAGAGCGCAGGTAATGGAGGGCAGGGAGAGCGCAGGTAATGGAGGGCACAGAGAGAGGAGGTAGTGGAGGGCACAGAGAGAGGAGGTAGTGGAGGGCACAGAGGAGGTGGTGGAGGGCACAGAGGAGGTGGTGGAGGGCACAGATAGGAGGTAGTTTAGGGCACCGAGGGAGGAGGTGATGTAGGGCACAGAGTGCAGGTGGTGAAGGGCACAGAGCGCAGGTAGTGGAGGGCACAGAGCGCAGGTAGTGGAGGGCACAGAGCGCAGGTGGTGGAGGGCAGAGATAGGAGGAGGTGGAGGGCAGAGATAGGAGGAGGTGGAGGGCAGAGAGAGGTGGAGGGCAGAGAGAGAGGAGGTGCAGGGCAGAGAGGAGGTGGAGGGCAGACAGGAGGTGTAGGGCACAGAGGTGGCGGAGGGCAGAGAGAGAGGAGGTGGAGGGCAGAGAGGAGGTGTAGGGCACAGAGGTGGCGGAGGGCATAGAGAAAGGAGGTGGTGGAGGGCACAGAGAGAGGAGGTGGAGGGCACATACGTGGTGGAGGGCATGGAGAAAGGAGGTGGTGGAGGGCACAGGTGGTGGGGGCATAGAAAAAGGAGGTGGTGGAGGGCACAGAGAGAGGAGGTAGAGGGTACAGAGAGTAGGTGGAGGGGACAGAGGTGGTGGAGCGCATAGAAAAAGGAGGTGGTGGAGGGCACAGAGAGGAGGTAGAGGGTACAGAGAGTAGGTGGAGGGGACAGAGGTGGTGGAGGGCATAGAGAAAGGAGGTGGTGGAGGGCACAGAGGAGGTGGGGGCACAGAGAGAGGAGGGGGGGCACAGAGAGGAGGTGGTGGGGGGCTCAGAGAGGAGGTGGTGGAGGGCACAAAGAGAGGAGGAGGTGGGGGGCACAGAGAGTGGAGGTAGAGGGTACAGAGAGTAGGTGGAGGGGACAGAGGTGGTGGAGGGCATAGAAAAATAAGTGGTGGAGGGCACAGAGAGAGCAGGTAGAGGGTACAGAGAGTAGGTGGAGGGGACAGAAGTGGTGGAGGGCATAGAGAAAGGTGGTGGAGGGCACAGTGCACAGGTGGTGGAGAGCACAGTGCACAGGTGGTGGAGGGCACAGAGCGCAGGTGGTGGAGGGTACAGGGCACAGGTGGTGGAGGGCACAGAGAGGTGGTGGTGGAGTGTACAGAGGTCGTGGAGGGCACAGAGAGAGGAGGTGGTGGAGGACACAGAAGAAGTGGGGGCCCAGAGAGAGGAGGTAGGGGGCAGAGAGAGGAGATAGGGGGCAGAGAGAGGAGGTAGGGGGCAGAGAGGAGGTAGGGGGCACAGAGAAGAGGTGGTGGGGGGCTCAGAGGAGGTGGTGGAGGGATCAGAAGAGGTGGTGGAGGGCACAGGGAGAGGAAGTGGTGGAGGGCACAGAGAGGAGGTTTAGGGCACAGAGTGCAGGTTGTGGAGGGCACAGAGAGCGGAGGTGGTGGAGGGCACAGAGAACCGAGGGCACAGAGAGAGGAGGTGGTGGAGCGCACAGAGAGAGTAGGTGTTGGGCACTTAAGTGGTGGAGGTCACAGGTGGTGGAGGGCATAGAAAAAGGAGGTGGTGGAGGGCACATAGAGAGGAGGTAAAGGGTACAGAGAGTAGGTGGAAGTGACAGAGGTGGTGGAGGGCATAGAGAAAGGGGGTGGTGGAGGGCACAGAGAGAGGAGGTGGAGGGCACAGAGAGAGGAGGTGGAGGGCACAGCGCAGGTGGTGGAGGGTACAGGGTGCAGGTGGTGGAGGGCACAGGGTGCAGGTGGTGGAGGGCACAGAGAGAGGAGGTGGTGGGGGGCCCAGAGAGAGGAGGTGGAGGGCAGAGAGAGGAGGTGGTGGATGGCACAGAGAGCGCAGGTAGCCCTCCATTAATATTAAGCATCTATTTTCCATCTTCCAAAACAAATATGTTAAAGGTTAGAGGTCAGTGCAAGCAGCATGGAACTGGGTTTAAAAGGGAAAAATAATTTCAAGGGATGCTGCCCATCAAACATCTGCTTTTTAAAAACATAGGTGTAGAACGAAGTTAAACAGTCCTTTGCAAATTGTAGTTATTTCAAATGTATTTATTCATATTAGAACGCTTGCATTTTCAAACATATTATTCAAAATTAATCTTTTCCTCACTCTTGCGTTTAGATTTTAGCAGCGTTTCTGCCTGCGCGTCCTTTTCCCACCTCTTTACGGAAGGCTCACTTTCTTAGACGTGTGACCTTGCGCATCTTTGTGTTTTTGCAGTTTTTCTGTTACAGCAGTGTCTGGGTTATTTGAAAAATGTCACTTGACACTGTTGATCTGTTGATATTTGCGCCACTTCGCAGGTGTAAAACATTACTCCCGAAAGTTCATAAATCACCCTAGCACAATGAAAACAACAATGAACAATGAAAACAAGATCTACACAAGGCGCAGGAGTTCCTCGCGGCGCTGTGCATGTAACCTGACCCACGAGGAGAGGAATGCAGCTGCCAGCCTGTGCGCCTCTGCTCTCTCTCGCAAGCCAAACGCCGTGGGAGTGAACATTTGGCAAAAAGATGGGACATGTGCCCGCCTTTAGCCATTTTCAGGCTACAATAAGAAAAGGACACAGGCAACAGCTAACCCAATGCGTGGGGGGAGTCACACCCACACAGGAGATTTAAGTGCTTACAAGAAGCCTCACAGAGCAGCGCCTGCGCGCTGGCTCAGGCTCGACCTAAAAAAGAAGGTGTAGGCCTGGAAAAAGGTTTATTTTTTAGGTTGAATTTGCAGTTTTTCAAACTACGCTCAGGCTGCATGGGCAAACCTGAAGACCTGTTTTTTATTGTCACTTTAGTGGTGGCAAATAGGTACTGTAGTACACGAGTGTAAAAAGAACAATTATTGGACAGAATGTAGAACAATGCCATACATTCACCCCAGTAGAGAGATCTGGGCCTAAATCCATAGTTTTTTTGCTCACCGTGCCATTCCAGTTTGGACCCAGCCATATGCAAATCAGTCTTGACCCTGCACCCAATGGAACAGTCCAGCCCGAACTGCCAAGCCAGGTCCTCCCTGGAGTCGAAACAAGCATCCTAGGACTGGTTTCGGGCCATTCAACCATCCTCAGTCAGGATAGCTTGACTCCAGTAGCATGGAGAACACGGGACCCACGTCTGGGCATACCCCTTTTGTATATGTTGCCCTAAGTGGGAAGGGTATGCCCAGACATGGGCCCGTGCTACACCACTGGATTCAAACTAGCCTGGCTGATAAGAGGTGATGCCCTGAAACCGGTCCCAGGATTCTTGTTTCCGGTCCAGGGAGGACCTGGCTTGGCAGTTCGGGCTGGACTGTTCCCATAAGGAACAGGGTCAAGACTGATTTGCATATGGCTGTGTCCAAACTGGGGTAGTGTGGTGAGCAAAAGAATGATGGATTAAACCTAGATCCTTGTGACTGGGGGGGAATGTTTGCATTGTCCAGCATTTCGCCCATCAATTGTTTCTTTTGCGTAGTACACTAGTGACATTTAATTTACAGGGTCTGAGTACACAGGGTACTATAGTCGAGGGACCTGTAGGTAAGGTAAAATGTGGCAATAAGAATTTGTAACCAATTTGACAATTTTTTATGAGTCAGAGCACATGCACTGTGGCCTGGTTAGCAGGGTCCCAGTGTACAGCCGCCAAAAATCAATAGCATCAGTTAAAAAAAATGGGATTGATTATGCTAAAAGAGGCATTTTCTTGCAGTGTCATAAAAAAATTGTATTGCTACTCTAAGGAACCCGTTTTAGCGAACTTAGCATAAATGCCCACAGTGTTTCAGAGGTATCCAGGGTAATCCAAAGTGGAGTAAAGGTAAGTTACTGTTAGTCAAAAGAGTTTACATTGATTATAACTTGCCTCCTGCACTCAACAAACAGTACCAAAAACGTATGCTATATATATATATATTCTGTTGCTTACTCATGACCCGATCCAATCAAAACATATAAACAAGTCATCTCATGTGCAAAGATGATCTTCATCCATATAAGCAAACCCTTAAATGTGTAATTCCAACAGTGTCTCCCTCCTGTCTCTGGCTCACGGGGCAGGTACCTCATGAAGTGTTAGTAATTTTACACATGAAAACTTCAGTATCACTCCCCAAGCCCCATCCCATCACACATTGAATTGACTATGAGCTCATGCCATGGATCTACAATCAAGTTTGTGCTGCAACAGTGTGCACTTTAAAAGAAGAGTCCAACACTACAGTGTCAGAAGTAAGTGGGCATACATGATGGAGAGGAGATGTACATGAAGTGATAGTGGAAGGGAGATGAGGGATTTGTCCTCTATGGAATTCTTTGCCTGGTAAGTTAAGCAGAGACGAGAAGTTGCTTGACGAAAAAGGCCGTCTGCAGGTGAAGAAAGAAGGGAGAAAGCATGTGAGATCCGAATGCTGATGGCGTCCTAGATCATCCTCTATCTACACCACTATAGAAGGCCTGGTGTTTTGGTTTCTTCCTCTAGTCTCCATTTCCAACCTTGCTACAGGTGTGCGCACGTTTCTTATGTTTAACAATGTGACAGACCTTGAGACGTGTGTGTTATAGGAAACCTCTATCTGTAAGACCTAATGTAGACCTCTCCCACTATAAATCCACAGAAGCTGAACACTGCCCCTGTATAACATAGGTTGCTTTATTTCATAAATTAAAGGGCAACAACCCTTAGGGCCAGAAGGGGGCTCCAAGCTTGACTTCTTCCTCTGCTTACCCCCCGGAAATGCTTCTTTATTTATAATGAAAAAGCATCCTTGTGATGTATATGCAGATCATTATTTTATGGGTATGCAGATACCCGTGTCTCCCCGTGGATGAAGATAGAATGACATTTGTAGAGCATGCGTGAAGGCCTCAGTAATCAAGGCATCACAAGCCATATACGTAAGCAAAACGGTTTCAGAGAAACTAATTCAACATCGTCACATAACATATGTGCTGGCAGTCGGCTCTGCGCCGCTCAAGGTCCTGGTCAAGAGGGAGGTCACAGAGCCATCACTACCACTCATCGTCGAAGTCTTAGTTTTTGGGTAAGTCAAAGCACAAAAAGAAGGCGAAGAAGCACCAACGCTCTGCACGTTCTCCCCGTCTGTCGGGGAATTCGGAAGGTAGTCTATTGGGTCGGTTCCGAGCCTCTCTCCCTTCCTGGGAGCAGCCCCTGCCCAACTTCATAGCTTTTATGAAACCCTCCACTCCATCTTTGGGCTGCCAGACTCCGCCAGCGCGCCTTCGGGCACGTGGACTAAGTTGGGGTTCTAGGCCTTCGATGCCGGCGGCTTTGGTGCCGCAAGGCCCCCAACGATCCAGACCTGGATCGGGATCAGCGCCGGTCGACCTTACAGCATCTCCTCCGGTGTTGAATCCATTGGCGATGCCTCCGCCCCTTCTGACGTCAGTTGTGTCCCCAACCAACATCGATCCCGGCCTCCCCCTCGACACGGAGCCGGACCAACGTCGACCGGCGCCAGTACCAGCACCAACCGGTAATTTTGTACCCTTGTTCTACCCTGGTGTCCCCCATCACCCTCAGTGTCACCCTGAGTTGCAACCAGAGGAGGTTGAGGAGGACTGGGAGGGGTCTGTGGACCCTCTGGCAGACAAGTTGGAAGAACTGGACTGGAGAGAGGAGTTGGGTGAGGCCAGTGATCTGGACACTTATCCAGAACTTGGCATGCTTTCTCCCCCTCCAGTGGCTACGGAGGAGGGAGCCTCTTACGCTGTGGTGTTGCGTAGGGCGGCTGAAGCCTTAAACCTTGTGCTTCCTACGGTGGCTGTCAGGACCAACCTCCTGACCGAGGTGCGTCAACCGGCAGCTGCCTCTTCGGAGCCCCTGTTGCAGTTCAATGAGGCCCTCACAGATATCCTTCTGGGCACTTGGTCCAAGCCCAGTGGAGGGGCTCCTGTGGATAGGATGATTCCCCGACGCCACTGCCCAGCCTCGGGTGACCCCATTTTCCTCTCCCAACACCCTAACCCAGAGAGCTTGGTGGTCCAAGCCTCTACTTCCAAGGGCGCATTACCTACTGCTCCACCTGATAGGGAGTCCAAGAAGCTGGATCACCTTGGGAAGAAGATGTTTTCTTCTGCCAGCTTCGGACTGCGATAGGTGAACACTGCATATCTCTTGGGCCGCTACACCCACTCTGTGTGAGACACGGTCGCGCAGGTGCTGCCACATTCCCATGAATAGGCCCGGGCAGTGCTCTCCCGTATATTTCACGAGAGGAGAGATGCAGCGAAGTTCGCCATCCGATGTGGGCTGGACACCTCCGACTCACTAGGCAGGACAATTTCCATGTCAGTAGCCCTGAGATGCTATGCTTGGCTTGGGTCCACTGGCTTTTCGGGTGATGTCCAATGTACTCTTTGGACATACGTTTTGAAGGCCGTCGCTTGTTTGGTGACAAAGCATACAATGCGCTCAAACGCTTTAAGGATTCTAGGGCTACGGCCAGATCCTTGGGCCTCGCTACCACCTCTCACCCCGCGCAGTCTGCTTTTTGCCCCTTTCATGGCTACGGAAGGGGTGTCACACCACATTCCATCCAGAGCCGCAGGCCTGCCCATACTATTCAGCC
Organism: Lissotriton helveticus; assembly: GCF_964261635.1. Taxonomy (NCBI): domain Eukaryota; kingdom Metazoa; phylum Chordata; class Amphibia; order Caudata; family Salamandridae; genus Lissotriton; species Lissotriton helveticus. The sequence continues at coordinate 951,607,355 of NC_136061.1, forward strand.
TCGGCGTGGCCGGGGACGTGGGACCCAGCGTCGTGGGTCAGGTGGCCAGCGGGCGGGCCAGTCCACCAGTGCCCCATCTACAGCAGCCTCCAAACCTTCCTAGTCCAACCCTCCAGGGCCACTGTGTGGCAGGGTTCGCCATAATCTCCCCCACTGGCAGAACATCACGTCGGACAGGTGGGTTTTGCAGATAGTCCGAAGGGGCTACTCCCTTCACTTTGAGACCACTCCTCCAGCCATGCCACCTGCATTTCATCGCATGTCAGAGGATTACTTGGCCCTTCTCCGTCAGGAAGTTACGTCTCTCTTGGCCAAGGGAGCCATCGAGCGCATCCCTGTGCCAGAAGTAGGTTGTGGTTGCTACTCCCACTACTTTCTGGTACCCTGGAAGGACAAAGGACTGCGTCCTATCTTAGATCTCAGGGACGTCAACCGCTTCCTCCGAAAGAAGAAGTTTAAGATGTTGACATTGGCTCAGGTTCTGTCTGATTTCGACACTGAAGACTGGATGGTAGCATTGGACTTGCAGTATGGCTATTTCCATATCCGGTCCTGATGGCCCACAAATGTTACCTACGGTTCACGGTAGGCCACAAGCATTTTCAGTTTACTGGGCTCCCCTTTGGGCTTACCATCGCCCCTCAGATGTTCACGAAAGTGATGGCGGTGGTCGCAGCTTATCTGCGCTGCTCAGGGGTTCCAGTCTTTCCCTATCTCGCTGTTGTGGGCGGGCTCGCCCCAGGCTGTCGTCTCCCATTTCCAGACTACGGCAGACCTCCTGTACTTGCTGAGGTTCACTATCAACTTGTTGAAGTCACACCTGATTTCCTCTCAGAAGCTCCTTTTCATCGGAGTGGTTCTGGATACAACACAGTTTCGGGCTTATCCTCCCGAACAGCGTTTCCGGTTTAATCGGGCTATGATTCCAATCTTTCAGCCTCTATCCCAAGTTTCTGTCAGAATGACCCTGCGGCTGCTGGGCCTCCTCCTGCATCCTGCTGGTGGATCATGCCAGGTTGCAAAGGTTCGTGTGCAGAGACCTGCACACTTTTTACAAAGCGCACTATGTCATGACCCAAAAGGGTTCTAGCCAATTAACATACTTTGTCAATTATGTGAAATAAAGTTCATGACATTCAACAGAAAATATCCATTGCATTTGATGATTCTTCACCGTTCATCAATGTGAATGTTTTAGTACTTATACATGAGTCAGTTACATCACATTTTTTCAATCATGTGTGTATCCACAATTTAAAGGTACATAAAAAAGCACTCTGCCCTGAGTGCTTAAGAAGATCAAGCGCAACCGGGCCCAAGTCATTCTTGTGGCTCTGGATTGGGCACAAAGAGTCCGGTATCCTGAGCTATTGACCTCCGATCAGACTGCCTCTTCAGGAGGACCTTCTGTCGCAGCAGCAGGGGACGGTCCTCCACCCAAACCTGTCCAGCCGCCACCTACTTGCTTGGGGATTGAGCGTCGACAGTTGTCTGATTTCGACCTTCCTCCTCAAGTCTGTAATGTTATTTTAGCAGCCAGGCGTCCCTCCACTAAAACAGTATATGCCTGTAGATGGAACAAATTTGTGACATGTTGCACAGCAAAGGCTGTGGATCCCCTTTCTGCCCCTCTTTCTGAGGTTCTTTTGTTCCTCCTTTCCTTGGCCTAGCAGGGCTCTGCTCTGGGCACCCTTAAGGGCTATCTCTCGCCATTTCAGCCTTTCTTTAGGTTCCTGATCAGCCTTCTCTTTTCAAGTTCCCTATTGTAAATAGATTTCTTAAGGGCATTACTCACCTCTTATCTCCTATTCCTTTCGTTATGCCCCAGTGGGAATTACCTGGTCTTGACTTACCTTATGTGCTCTCTTTTCAAGCTGCTACATTATTGTCCTCTCAGGCTCTTAACTTTAAAAACTGCTTTTCTGGTTGCCATCACCTCTGCTCACAGGGTGAGTGAGCTTCAGGCTCTGCCTTCTAAGCCTCCTTTCCTTGCTGTTCATCTGGACAAGTGTTTACCTTTTTCCACATTGGACAGGCCATCACTTTGCCCACATTCTTACCGCATCCTTCAAAGGAGGAAGAGAGGCTTCACTGTCTGGATCCAAAAGGTGTGCTATCTTTCTACCTGGATCGCACAAAACTATTCCGGGTGCATGATCAACTCTTTGTTGACTAGGTGGGCGCCAAGAAAGGTCGGGCCGTGCAAAAACAAGCCATCTCTTTGTGGGTCGTTCTTTGCATAAAAATTTGTTATTCCTTGTTATTCCAGTAGGACTTGGCGCTCATTCCACCAGGGTGATGGCAGCCACTACTTCTTTGGGACGTGGAGTCCCCCTTAGTGACCTCTGGCAGGCAACCACTTGGGCATCCTTGCACACGTTCACGAAACACTACTGCCTGGACGGCCAAAGAAGATAGCTTCTTTGGCCGTTCAGTTATCCAGGACTTTCTGGTATGAACTTAGTTCGCAGACCCACCACTGGAGTTGGTATTGCTGGGGTATATATTCTAACTAAAAGTCTCTTTCAGATGAACAAGTTACTTACCTTCGGTAACGATATATCTGTAAGAGACATATATTAGTTATAGATTCCTTACAGCCCCACCCATCCCCTCCGTTATGCGAACTGACTTCTAGGGTAAGGGACTCCCTTTCAGGGCCCTAGTTTTGTGCACCAGTGGTCAGTGTCTTGCATGGCTCTGCGCTTCTGCCGTGGAATGTCGTGTAAAAAACTGACGTCAGCGTGCAGGGACGGCGTCTAAGTTGATATCGCGACATCATCCCGGCGATCACGAAAATGAATGTGGAGTCGACCGACGCCACCTACTGACTGTCATGAGGACTGCTGCAAAAAAAATTCTCCCGATCCAGTCTGACGCCTGGGGGTAATTCCAAGGTAAAGAATCTATAACTAATATATGCCTCTTACAGATGTATCATTACCGAAGGTAAGTAACTTGTTCTTCTACCACTGACTTTTACCCAGTTATTGCCTGAAGAAATTTCGATCTATTTCCTTGAAACTAGCCTAATTTATTATGTATGAGGATTCTAGGAAAAGTCTCCTGCACATGACGTACATTACAGGATTAACATACTCTATATAAAAGTCATGGTCCTCTTTATCCTAGGGCGAAATAACTACTTTGCATAATTGCAGGTATTGATTAAGGATCATTTACATATTCGTACTCACAACACATTGGTTGTGTTAGGAACCCAGAGTCTATATTTATGGCATAAAGGAACCATACCTCCACTAGATAGACAGAGGAGAAGCTTCCACGCTGACACAAGACACTGAGGTCCCAGTCTGCAAAAGCTCCAGCACTCAGTGGTCTGACATCCCTTGCGGGGGTCCAACTCAAGACCAACATGGGGTCCTTCATTCTCTCCTATCAGGTAATGGGGTTGGCGCTTTCCTAGGGGATTCTTGGCTTTACACCCACATTCATGCTAAGTACATTTAGGTACACTTGGGTAGGGTTGCATCATAGGAGTACGTTTGATTACTGTCATGTAAATATGCCTGCATATATTCACTGTTTTAGCACCATGGTAGAATTCTACCTTTTATGTACATTGCTGGTGCTTGTAATCTTATACATTTGCTTATTTCTAATGATCATTGCAGCAAATATGTTTTATACTAGAATTACACTAGTTCAAATAATGGTTATTTAAAACGTCCCCATCGTTTATTCTGTGTATCTTTCTGAGACGAAGTGAGCACGATTGACTGAGCAAAAAGTACTGTACTGTTTCCATGATCCCTGAAGGATCAAGGGTTGTCATGTTCGGTAGTTGCCAGAAACTATTCGATCCTTGGTAAGGTTAGGGGGCTTATGATGGCACTGTGAGCTAGCTGGTATTAAATCTAAAATTTCCTGTGGGGGTGTATGGAGTCAGTCTAGATACCAATCCATTAATTTATGTTGTCTAAATGTGCAGGTCCTATGTATTTTTAGGAACTACACAACACATGTGGTTACTGAAGAAATAACTAATTTATTGAAAAAAAAAGGAAAGTAAAATAAACATTGAAACAAATAGAAAGTAAAATAAACAAACATGAGGCTGAAGTTGTAAAAAGAATGGTAAGGAAGTGTAATCACGATCGGATTGATTATGCCAGTGGGCATATATATTTTTGCCCATAAATATGATGGTTCGAGGCAAAGAGAAACAATGAAAAAAACCATAGTAAGTATAGGAGCATCTGAAATGTCAGACAGTCCTGAAGCTCAGCGGATTAGGAAACTAGTCTAACCAGCATGGATTTTTCCAGGGAAACTAGTCTAATCAGCATGGATTTTTCCAGGGAATTACGCTAGGTGCACATGAATACAGGGGAAAGGGGAAAGGGGAAAGGACGAATTGCCAGCAAGAGGCAGCGGCATAAGGGGAACAAAATCGGAAGGCGCACAGGAAGTTGGAAAATCAAGAACAGAAGACGCAAAGAAAAAGCAAAACTAAACAAAAAGACTTTAGATTTTTTTAAATAAATCTCTCCTCGAAGACCCTTAATGAAAATCAGATGCAACTTCTCAATAGAGGATTGTACTTCTGCCGGTTATTTAAATAGACTTATCCAGCTTGAGAAGTGATCTCTAGAAATTTTCATGGGAATTCAAGTTGAAAAAAAAGCTTTTAACCCATCCCTCGCCATAAGTGAAAGCAACAAAATTTATAAAAGAATCAGAGATAACAATAAATGAGTTACCATGCTTGATAGCTTTGGCATTTTGGGAAAGTGAATTGGAGGGAACAGGGAATATGGAAGAATCTGGTGTGCTGACATACAGGCAATTGTGTATGACAATGGCATAGAAACCGGAGAGGGAGGAGATAGTGGTCTTAAACCTCCTAGGAATAAAGTTGACCTTTTTCAGGAAATAGTGATTGAGGATTTGACCCGACTAACCAGGAAAAATATGATTTACAAAAGACAAAATATTACTCCTGGAGAGAGAGCTGTCATCAAAGAACTAAGAGAAGGCATGCAAATTATAATCAAAACATCTGATAAAGACGGCAATGTTGTGATTCAAGATCGAGGCAAGTACTAGATGGAAGCAGAAAAAAAGACAACATTATGAAAAGTTAAGAGAAAATCAGTTGAATATGATTATGACAGAATACCATGGAAAACTGTAAAGTTGGCAAAGCCAGGAATTCATTTCCTCCCGAAGGTCCATAAAGGTCTACAGAAACGACAGGGCCATCTAATTGCAAGTTTGATAAAATCAATCAATCAATCAGGGAGATACTAAGCACATTACTCACCCGTGAGGGTCTCAAGGCGCCGGGAGGGTGGGAGGGGGGTGGGGGGCGGGTGGGGGGCTGGTCCGCAGCTACTTTCAGTCGAAGAGCCAGGTCTTGGGCGCCTTCTTGAAGGTGTTCTGGGGGGGGGCGTGTCTGATGTCGATCGGGAGCTTGGTCCAGGTCTTCGTTGATGTAGGACAAGGCTCTTCCCCCTACCTTAGCTCTGCAGATGCGCTGGGTCCGGCAAGGATGAGGTTGGCCTTCCCTTCTTGGAAACACATCTATATTTGTAGACCTTGTTTTGGCATTATATGTCACAGCCTTATCTTATCTGTGACTCAATGGCTATTTTTTATCAAAATTCAAGGTAGTCCTTGGAAAGATCCTATTAGATGGCCACAAATGACGTAACATCACTCTATACGTCAATTAGACGCAATTATGGGATCAAAGCAGTGAGCCATTTTTTTACGTGACAAATTGATAAGTTATTTGAAACACTCAAACATGCTCATTGAAATGTGGGACTTTTGCCTCACCCATAATGTGTTCATCTTTAGATGGAGGGTATTATTTACAAAAACAGGGCACAGCCATAGGGACTTCATTCCCTCCAACATATGCATATCTCCTCATGGGCTATTGTAAATCAGTATTTGTGTGGACAGAAGAAAACCATGGGAAATTGGAATATGTTAAATTATAGACTAGATTCATTGATGACCTCTTCTTAATATGGGAAGGGGAAAACAAAAGCTTGGAAGATTTAGTTGATTCGATGCTCATGATGGCTTCCAGCCGTCATGAGTCAAAGTAGACGTGTGCTCATGACGGCCGGGAGATGTCAGAACGTTGCTGCTCTGCCCATGCACGGCTAATTCCCCGCCTGTGCAGGAAAATTAATCAGTGGGCGGAGTTCTGATGGCTCCCGGCCGTCATGAGCACTCCCCCTGCATGATTTATGACGGCAGGGAGCTGTCATCCGTACCGAAGCGCCATGCCCAACCCCGTCCCCCCTCGCACCGTGGCAAAATTAACACCGCAGCGAAGGGGCTAATCTCATCCCTGAATAAAAATGATGTTAATTTAGCCTTTACTTACACCACAAGTCCCACACTGATATTGTTCCTGGATATTAAAGTCTAAATAAAGCACAATTGCATCTGTACAAGAATTGATAGGAAAATAACATTGTGCAATAGCATTCTCCATGGAAACAGTGGACATCCGTAAATTCTCAGGTGGAGCATCCCCTTTGGGGAAATGTTAAGAGCCAGAAGGAATTGCTCTGATAATTCTGATTTTAAACAGAAAATAAATTAAATGAAAATGAGGTTTTTATCTAGGGGTTATCCACTGGAAGTTGTTTAAACCGCAATGGTAAGAGCAATAAAGAAACCAAGAGATGAGCTATTGACACTAAAGAAAAGAGATGCACAAGAAACTAAAACGCCTCTCATCATTGACTACAATATGGAACATAAAGAGATCAGGAAAATAATTTAAAAATCTTGAAATTAGACGAAAACCAACGAAGTTCTGATGGATTGTCCAAACATCACCTATACAAAGGAAGCATCATTAGGAGATCTCTTGACAAGTAGTCATTTTACTCCTGAAACTGTACAGAAGACGTGTTGGCTGAATCAACCAGGGTTTTAGAAGTGCCAGAAGTATAAAACCTGGGAGCATGGAACAAATAAAACTAGTTGCAAAATGTTTAATGGAAGACATGAAATGATTAAGGAGCATATAAAATGTAACACAGAATTTGATATATATGGTCTACAGTGTCCATGTGGAAAATGTGGGAAGCACTGTGAACAGAATGCGTTTGAGAATTTGATAGAATCTGTCATTAAAAGTTTGACTTTTCATACCTGTGGCCAAACATGTTTGGGAGGAACATGGAGTAAAAGCAAGGGGACTTTTGGCATTGAACACAATAAAAAAATGACAGAGGGGAAGGTAGCCAGTAAACCTTAAGAAGGATAGAGTTGAGATTAATAATCTTGATGGGCATGGAGGCACCCATGGGACATAATCTGGATGCTGAACTCCATGTACATTTATGAAATGAATTTTGACTTTTTTGAATTAGTGATTGAAAAGATTGCATCCACATGCTGGAGCTTAGAGGTGGCATGAAAATAATTCCTTGTATTTGACGAATAACAATGTATGAAGAAAACTATTTTAGATATATGGGAGATAGCATTATATAGAATAAGGAAGAATGAAATATGAAATGAAATTCTATGCATTTGCACTTTTACATTTACACTATGTGTTTATTAGGATTGTGTTTCTTAGAAATAGCATCTGAACTTTAGCACTTGCACTTTGATGAATACATCTATGTATCTCCCCCCCTTCTTTCCTTCCTATCTCCAAAATGGCTTTAAAAAAATCTTTTATCTTCTTATTTGAACCTTCTATACATTTTTATACACTTTTCTGTATTGATACTTTAAATTAAAATCAGTTGCATAATTAGAATACCAAATGTGTTAGAAAGATAGAGTAGATTGCAGTATATCACTGGGGATTTTATAGAGATTTATAAAATTCACAGTATAAAGATTGTTCTTAGAATAAATAAGCAAGAAAAAAATAATTTTACAATATGAACAATAAGGGAACATGAATGAGTATATTTAGTACAATTGCACTTTACCTGGATAAGCATATGCCCTTTAAATTGCAAGTTGCACTTTATGATGATGCTAAATTTGCACATCCTTCATTTGCACTTTACCAAGAAAACCCTGGTACATATAACTGACCAGGGAATAATTAAACAACAATTGCTCTTTATCAAATAGATAAGAGGCACAATTGAATTTCTCGCATGAAAAACAAATCTTTGCTCTTATTCATTCTTCCTTCCTTTTATTTCCTTTTATCTTTCTTCCTCCCCTTCTGTTCATAATGTGCATATTATGCTTATTTGTATATGCAGAACACACAATGACAAATCAAATTATCTTTTGGATTATGAATTAATACAATTGAAAAACTCTCCTCTTATTGGATGGTCTATTTTTTTTATTATATTTTTTTATTATTAACAAAGCAAACAGGGCAATGATACATACATAAGAAATGAAATGCATTGTGTGGATCACGTGAGCAAAGCAGCCTTGGGCATTGTCACAATTACATAGAGAAACATAGTCATTGACACATCAATATTATTAATCGTAACTTGAACAATCTATGTTAGTCTGAGGCACCATCATTGTCTGTAATGTCCGGAGGGTCACAAATGCCACCACAGAACTTATTCCAAGCTCCCCAGATTTTCTCCCATTTCTTTGGGCACCCACGGTGTATAAATACCGACTTCTCAGCCACCATAATTTCATCCATATCCTTGCACCACTTACGGAGGGTAGGCAGTGTTTCGGAGCCCCACAATAAAGCAATGTTACGCTTTGCCACCGTCATGCCCAACATTACCCAATCTTGCTGGCGATGATTTAAGTCGGTCGGTTCCCATATGTTCAACAAACTAGATGTTCTATTTTTGATGAAAGGATAAAATCATTTATTGTACTTAGGAACCAAAAGGACTGAGAACCTCTCCTCTTATGTTCTTTATTCTTTCTTTTGACCAGCTCATCATCTCCAGCTCTTGTCCTTAAATTTGGTTCTCTTTTCCTCTGAGTTTACTCCTGTGGAATATTTTACTATGTCACTGAAAATTGAGTACTTTACTTTAATGTTCATAAAAACATAGTCAATTTTCTGGTTACTGAAAATATGAGGAAAAAGAAAAAAATTGAAACAAATCCTAAAGGAACAATGTAATTTTTGCCATGTCGAAAAGAAAAGAGTAGGCTCAAATACTCATATGCATAGAAATATTTTGATTTTTTTTTAAAAAGTACTCCTTGCAATGGTGGATGATATTTGACAATTGTAGCATGAAACCCGCAGTCTAGTTTTATTTTTATTTTAAGAAAAAGTGATGATGGATGATGGTTAAGGGCACCTTTAAATTGACTGTGTATATGGCGGGGCTCTATGGTTCTGTGGAACGCAAGTGCCGAAACGTGTTTGTCCCTGTTGTGATGCACTTTCGGTAAATATTTAAAAATAAATAATCTATCTGATGCCTGTGGTGCCACCTGATTCCTACCATGGAGGGAGGACTTTGATGTTGCCGAATTAGCTGGTGTGTATATATACTAATGTATGAATGTGGAACTCCCTCTTTTAAAAAAAATATTTTACATTTATATTTTTCTTTATTGGGTCAGACACCACACCCCCTTTATTAAAATTGTTCCTCCTCCAATATACCTACCCACCCCAAAACTCTAAAAAAAATACCCTTACCGCTCTATACATCTACTCTCCCTTAAACCCTAACAAGTACTCTTAGCACCTTTTACCCCTACACACCCCTATTCCCTATAAATCCCTTACCACCCAATAGTTTTACCCACCCCTAAACCCTAGAAACACCCTTGCCACCCTATGCCCCTACACACACACCTAAACCCCTAAAAACACCCTCACCACTCAATACTCCTTACCACTCCTAAGCCCTGAAAACACCCCTACCCCAGGCCACCCCAAACCCATAAAATGTCCTTCCCACCCTATCCTAAACCCCTTCCCAACCCATGACCCCAAAAATACTTTCACCACCCTAAATCCCTACCAATGCTTAACCCTAATAATACCCTTACCACCATATACCCCTACCCACCCATAAATCCTAAAATGCCCCAGTTACCACCCTACACCTCTACCCACCCCAAACCCTAAAACATACACTTACCACCCTATACCCCTGTCCACCTCAAACCCTAAAAACACCTTTAGCATCTTATACTTCTACCCACTCCTAAACCCTGAAAATACCCTTGCCTCCCTATACACCTACTCCCCTACCTCTAAACCCTTAAAACACCCTTACCACCCTATAACCTTACTTTCCCCTAATTTATACTTGTTTGTATATATATGTGTGTGTATTTATATATATATATATATATATATATATATATATATATATATATATATATATATATATATATATATATATATATATATTACCTACTTGCGGTCACCAGTAGGTCGTTATAGTTAGGACCACATTTCCATAGGAAAAGCATTTTTTCATGTGCTTATAACTTTGGCATAGTTTGACGAATCTTTACGGAATTGTCCAAAAAGTTTCTCTTTTGTGATCAGCTGTTATCTTGAAGTTTAGGGGTGATTGGTCAAAGGTGGGGCTGAGAAAAAAGGGGGGTCCCAAAACGTGTTTTCTCAATGCAATTTCCCTAGGAAACTTTAGACAAGGCTACAGGTCAAACTGCTGAACGGAATTACGCCACATTTGGCAGGGAGAAAGGTGTTGGTCTAGAAAACACGCTTTTGTTTAAATGGTGTAAATCCATTCAGTAGTTTTCAAGAAATATCAAATTTTACAGATATCGATATTTGAGAATTCTGACATCTGATTGGCTGAGGGGTTATGAGAACGAGCTTGCGCCTGATTTCTATTCTGTGAATGGTTGAAACTAGGAAGTGTTAGCAGCCATTTTGTGATTCAGTCCGTCAGCTCGCAATTCTACATTTACAAGCCATCGGGTCCGTAGTTCTGTGACTCAGTTGAAAGGAGTAGGGGAAAAAAAAGAGAAAAACTGTATAGGAGGGTATAGTAGGAACAATGTGGTCTTAGTATAAGCAGTCTATACGGTGTACAGGCAGTGAGTTTGAATGTTGCATAGGCTCTGGAAATCCCGTCGGGAAAACAATGTGCAGTATTGCGTCAAGCAGTAAGGTTGTGTAGGCTCTGGAAATCCCGTCGGGAAAACAATGGACTGTATTGCAGCAAGCATGAAGGTTGCATAGGCTCTGGAAATCTGGTCGGGAGAACAATGCTATTCCGGCAATGTTCACTAGGCTGTGGAAATCTTATTGAGAAAATAACAATGTGCCGTATTGCAGCTTTGCTTTAATATAATGTGCAGTAATGTTTACTTATAATGAGGTGTTCACTTTTATCACGGACAGTGTCACACTGTTAGACGAAATTTAATATTATGTGGGCGGGCCTGTTCTCTTCCTGTGCGCGGTGGAAAATTAGCGTTTAATTGGCTGAGGTGTTCCAACAAAGAGCTCAATGTTCTTTGGCTGTGAACAATTAGAAGTAGAAGTGTTGCCAGCCCATCCCTCCCCCTGGCGGAGTAGCATGGACATCTAATTGACTGACGTGTTCCAAGCAGGACCTTCCCAAACTTAATGTTAATTGGCTGCGAATCATTGAAAGTAGAAAGTGTTGCCAGCCATTCCCTCCCCCTGCGGGGAGCATCAGGAATATCTAAGTGGGTAACGTGTTCCAAGCAGGACCTTCCCAAGCTTAATGTTCATTGGCTGTGAAGCATTAAAAGTAGAAGTGCTGGGAGTGAGTCCCTCCACCTCTGTGGAACACCATGAACATTTTATTGGCTAAAGTGTTCTGAGTACAAGTTTGCTCATTATTGGCTGGGTATGGTTCACTGCTGTCAGCCATTTTGTGATGCACTTCAATGGAGTACGGGAAAAAAAAGTAGTAGCAGGGAAGGTAGGAAAACTATTAACTCTGTACAGTGGTCACAAGGTGGTGAACAGGGATTGTGAAGGTAAAAATTGTTTTTTTATATATTTCAAGGGCCATTTATATAATTTGCGTGGTGCCTACAAATCACGGCGGGAAAATAACAGAGTGTGTTGCGGTCTTCTTTTTATTAAGTCCGCAGGTGGGATACTTCCCAGGAGCACTATTTATTTAGAATGTGGTGTTTGCTTTTCTGACAGGGAGGTTTGGTTGTGCAGCAAAAATTTCAGTCTAGGTTTGAAACAGTTTTTGTTAAGCAATTACAAATAAACTTTCTTCGGAAACTGACGCTGTAGATATCAAAGGGGTGACAAATAAAAATGCAATTCATAAAATATCACTTAAGCTTGGCCACACCTTCCCTTTTTTTCTGATATAGTTTCTGTTAGACCTGGCATCATTGGCGCAGGTCTCCCTTCCTTTTTTCGCTTCCTATCTTTTATGTTGGCTGAATTTAGATACTCTGGGCCCTGTGCCACTGCTAATCAGAGCCACAGCGCGAATACTCCCTGTGTAAAGATGACTGTATGAATTGGGATAACCACAATTGGCTCATTTGGTTTACTTGTCAGTCCCTAGTATAAGTGCTCTGTGTGTGCCTAGGGCTGGTAGACCCAATACTGCTGGTGGGCCTGCAGCGCTGATTTGCGCTACCCACAGAAGCAGCTTTTAAACTATGTTTCAGACCTGCCATTACAGAGTCTACCAGGAGTCCAGAACTACCTTTGTAACTGTGAGGTGCACCCACTTCCGAGTCCTTGCACCTTTCCTTCGCACCATGTAAGACACCCCTATGGCAGGGTGTGTTGTTTGTCATAGGAAGAACATGCCTACGTCTGTGTGGCATGTTCTAATAGAGAGTTACCCTCCATTTCATAGGCCAGAATGGGCAGGCTGAGTATTACATTCCATAATCCTACCTGCTCCCAGGAACCTGATAGGAATTCGAATTTTATGTTTAAGCTCAGGACATTGAGATACATCTTTTAGTAAGGATCATTTGTATATCCCGTGTTCGAAAATGCCTCTTCTAGAAACTAGGTATTTTCTTGCCTAAGCTTTCCTGTTGGCTTTGCTCGTATGTGTATTCGCCGTCTGGTTTTGGAGCAGCAGGGCCAGCTGGGTCAGACCTGACTGGAGAGAGAGATCGGCATTCAGAGCATGGGGAGGGGTGACTCTTCTGAGCAGGGCAGTGCCTGGCAAGGTGAATGATGGCTCCACCTCCCACTGGGTGTCTGATAACAGAGCCCCTGATTCTCAAAGGTCAGGATGTCGCCTCGTAAACCAAGTTCTCCCCGACCCCACCGAACTGGTTCTTCCTGGATTCAGTGATTTGTGACTTTAGAGAACAAAGACTTTTTTGGTATAAAACGCTGTGCTGAAACATTTTTCCAGTGTGTTCCTTTTGGATGTCAAGACGAAACTCTGTCCGAGTGAACAGAGGAAAGGACTTTGAAACTTTCACCAAGCTTCCTGAAGAAACTACCCGAGGGCCTGAATTGAGAGCGCCTCCTGCTGAAGTCTCAGGGACATTAGACTTCACCCCGTCAGCCGTCTGAATTCCTGTGCGAGGGATTCTACTTACAGGTGAGGCCCCCGTCGAGTAATCCGGAGCCTCTAGTTCTACTGTGAGGAACCCGGACTGGTAACCCTTGTTAACTCTGTGGGCCGCCACAGCTAAGAGAGAGCTGCTGCCGCTGACAGCCTGCATTAACTTGAACCTTCGCTGAATCTGTGTGGGGCGCCGCAGTTAAGAGAGCTGTAGCCGCTGAGTGCCCACCGTTCTGCCAGCCTGGTCGAGATAATCTTTTGTCCTGTGGGCCGCCGCAGCAAAGAGAGCTGCTGCTGAGTGCACGCACCTTTGCCAACTTTGTATCATCGTGATTTGTCCTGTGGGCCACCGCAGCTAAGAGAGAGCTGCTGCCGCTGAGTGCCCGCACCTTTGCCAAATCATCGTGATTTGTCCTGTGGGCCACCGCAGCTAAGAGAGCTGCTGCCGCAGAGTGCCCGCACCTTTGTCAACTTTGCATCATCGTGAGTCGTCCTGTGGGCCGCCGCAGCTAAGAGAGAGCTGCTGCCGCTGAGTGCCCGCAGCTTTGCCAACTTTGCATCGTGATTCATCCTGTGGGCTGCGGCAGCTAAGAGAGAGCTGCTGCCACTGAGTGCCCGCACCTTTGCCAACTTTGCATCATCGTGATTCGTCCTGTGGGCCGCCGCAGCTAAGAGAGAGCTGCTACCGCTGAGTGCCCGCACGTTTGCCAACTTTGCATCATCGTGATTTGTCCTGTGGGCCGCCGCAGCTAAGAGAGCTGCTTCCTCTGAGTGCCCACACCTTTGTCAACTTTGCATCATCGTGAGTCTTTCTGTGGGCCGCCGAAGCTAAGAGAGAGCTGCTGCCGCTGTGAGCCCACCACGGAGCTGCATGACGAGAGTCATCACCACCAACAGCCCGGGCCGCCGCAGCCACGTGCTGCTGCCGCTGAGAGTCCGCCTGTCACAGAGTGCCCGAGTCATTTTGAGTGCACGCTGCGGACCACTGCAGCCAAGAGTTGTGGTCGCTGGGAGTCCGCCGTCTCCGCTTCTTCGAGAAGCTGTGTGCTGTGTCCCCTTCCAACGGCAGGTATCTGGTGCATAACGGGTCATGTAGGACCAGGCCTTGAACTCAGTCAGTGCCACATTATGGTGAATACGTTATTGCATTTTTAAGTCCATACTAATTTACGTGCATTGTGGCTCGTTAAAGCGCTTTGAGAGTCTTGTGTTAAACCTTAGATAAAGATACTATTTTTCCATACCTACTTGAGTTGTGTCCTTTTGTGGTGTAGTTACTGCCTTATTGTGCATGGTCATAAATGCTTCACATACTGCCTCTGAGATAGGCCTAACTACTCGTGCTACGTTACCACAGGTTTGAGCAGGGATTATCAAAGGGGGTAGCCCACTTGCCCTATTTAGACATTGGCGCCAGCCCTTGCCAACTAGAGACCCCCATTCCTAACAGTTTGTAGAAAAGTAACAGTAGAAAAGAAGTTCTACAAAAAAACACTCCCGCACTACATCATCTGAGGTCCCAAGAACAATAACAAGTAAAAAACTGTTAAACTCAAATGACTTTTTATATTACAAAAAAATGTACGCTTTATCCTTTTTTACTATTTCTATTCTGTAGAATTTGGGAACGTTCTGTCGTAGTGCTTAGAGGTCGCTCACTGCTCCGCTAACCAATCACATACTCTTTTAAGAATATATAGGATAGGAGTATAATAATATACACTACTGGTCCTATATATTCTATAGGGAGAAGGTGAATAGGAACTGCAACTGAGGAAAATTGAATTTATTAAATATCATTCAGAAATGTAGGGTTTATCAAAGGAATTCACTAAGAAAGTATCTATACAAAGTATCTTGTTTTAGACTGCAATTTAGAAAAATATTCTCACTGTAAAAATATCTGATCAAGTAAGTTATAAAGGTCTGTAAGCTGTGTTTCAGGTGGTTTACTCCTGGCGCTGACAAATCACCAATTCCTGTTGTGTGACAACATGACACTCTATTACAATATAAAGAGTGTCACTGATGTTACAAGGAAAAGGAAAATAGAGTTATGAATACAAAACAAGATCAATAACGAAATACTATCCAGTGGTGAAGATGTTCAGAGTTTCTTTTCTCTGGGTCTTCGAAATGTTTCATCTTTGCGGAGACACGTTATGAACTACTCTGAGATCATAATCACTGTGAATATTATAATATACATATTCACACTATATAATCCCAAGGGGGAAACAGACTTAGATACCAGAAGGTGCTGACGTTAGATATAAATATTTATTCTTCGCGCCGACGGGTCATGAACTCCTCTGAGATCACCATCACTGGTAATATTATAATATACATATTGACAGTATATGATCTCAAGGGGGAAACACAGTAACAACCAGAAGCTGGTGACGTTATGTATAAATCTTTAGTCTTCTCGCCGACGGGTCACCAACACCTCTGAAGTCAAGTACAGTGTGATGTATTCCTATAGGTACTGTATCGATTCCCCTATTCCTGACCCTGGTTTGGTTAATAATTAACTAGTAGCCATCCAACGGTGCAAAAACAGTTATCTGATTAAGCCACACCACGGCACAGAAGCGCGTTATCTGATTAGGTCATAACGCATGCCATCTAATTAGACAAGCGATATTCCTCCAGCCCCTGATAAGGCATACGGAGTTCTCAAAACAAATCAAACCTACAGCGACCTGGGAAATTCCCATAGCCATTGTTTTGATTTCACCGAGAACTTCAGCAAAAGAATGTGCGAACGAGCCCGTTCATATGACATCCTTATTGACGTATATATGTCCATCCTTACGTCAATCTCGGCACCTTTCAGGTATAAATATTACCGACATTGCCTTAAGCAAACACATGCGGTGGTGACGAGATCGGAGCAGCGAGACGTGCTGAGGAGCCCAGCAGAGAGCGAAGCCCACAGACGCTGCCCCGCCTTCCTGACGCGCTGAGAACGAGACGCTGCCTTTCTCCTGCCGAGAAATCCAGCTCCGGCGCTTCCAAGCAGCCCTCGCAGGCAGCTGGAATATCAAGACCTGGGATAAGAGATACCAGCCCTCCATCATTCTAGATCTCAGGTACAGAACTGAATAACCCCTTGCAGAGAATTCTCGAGTCAGTCCCTTGGCAAAACAAACTTAACTTAAACTGCTACTTATCTACTCCCGCCCACGTATTAGGCTTAGGTCAGGTACATTGGGATAGGCGTGGTTAGAAGCACCAGTTGAGTACGATTAGTCAAATGTATATATGTATGTATCTATTTTATCCATTTTAAAGTATCATATGGCTCAGAAACCATATCAATGCTTTTGCAGTATTATTTTATAATTCTGTCTCTACTGTATGCACTTTACTTAACTACAAGTATTGCAATAATAGCGATTCATTTCTCTTGTATGAGAAAAGAGACTGATCAATAAATAACATCTTTTATTGAAACACGCCCATCTCTTATTTCTCTACAAACTGGTGAAACTAAGAATGCACGTACTGACTGAGTAAAATAAGTTGTCTATTGTTTTCACACGACTCTAGAGATACACTCTTGATTAGGGGAGAGCAAAGTTGTCATGTTCTATGGTTGTCAGAAACTAAATCCCTTCTTGTCTATCCAGGGAGGTTAAACTCCTCCTTGTCTATTCGAGAAAGTTTCTAGTGAACTCTGAGCTAGCTGGCAAACACAAAACTTTAAGTCTAATATCGTCGGTAGAAGACCTAGTTAACCTCTGCCCTAGGTCTATACTATTGAAGATATTATTCCAATGCGCAGAGCCTATTGGGATAATAGGAACTACACTACATGGCGCCCAACGTTTGGATAGGCGATAAAACTAACGCAAGACATTAGAGTAACTCAGTCGTGCTTTTTCACACAGAACCCCTTTTTTCCCATAATACTCCAAAGACTTCTGGAGTGGGTGAAAGGTCATATCCGCCAAACCTCGCAGGAGGAGACTCCTATGTATGGTTCTTGGTTTATTCAACGTTGAAGGATACACTGTTCCAAAATATTGTGCATCTAATCTTTGTTTCCATAGAAACCTGATCTGCAAATAAATAAAATAATCTTCTTGACAATAGTATGTCAGAAACTGAAGAAGAAAGGGAGACAGCTAGACTAGCAGCTGAACTCCTAGAAGCAGACAATACTCTGCTGGAAAATGACCCAAATGGAATACCAGTGAAACCTCAACTAGTTGAAAGTCCGGAAAAGGTATTTATAAAAAATAACTTAAACACTCAAAAAAAGAGCTAGGATGGAAATAAACAATCCAATCCTAAAGAAAAAAGATTCCAGTCCAGAGGAAGGTCTCCTTGGCAGAGAGAAAGATCTCCCGCCCAAGGACGCAAGTCTCCCCAACGGGAGCCCTCTGTGAAAAAATACAACCTTAGAAATAGGGATAATATAAAGAAACCTGATAGATATCAAGATATTGATACACGTCCCTCTCAATCTTTTCAGACTTCCTCGCAGAAATCGGAAAGAAGAGGACGATCAGAACAAAGGAAAGAGCACGTCAAGTCCAAAGACAAAGAACCTGCTCATCTGAATAAAAAATTACAATTTCCAAAAAAGAAGGTAGCCAGTATTAAAGTAATCAACAATGCCGAGAATACTGAGGACACAGCTGAAAAACGGAGAATGGGCTCAGACAATGCTAGACGGCGCAGCAGAAGTGAGCATAGCTCGCAAAGTCCTTCTGAATCATCTGGAGACAGTGGACGCGAATGAATACATTCAGGTGGAAACTGCAGATATCAGAGTTAGCAAACCTCATAAAATATATGAAATAACATTGTGTATAGAGGGGGATAAGACTAGGAAAATAAGGGGACTATTTTGGGATAATTTGTCCAAGGGCTATGACATCCTTCTAGCTGAACAAGACTGGCCTCCAGAGTTTGTCAGGGAGTGCCCACATGGCGAAGAAATAATTATGCCTGCCTTCTCAAACCATATTCCAATTCATAAAAAATATACACTTGCAAGAAAGTGGGCAGTAGCTCAAGCCCCTGCCTTATATAAAAATCATGTGGGATGGGATGAGGACTCTCCTCCTCACAAGATCCAGTTAAAATCACAACCGACTGCCCAGAGGCAGTACCCGATTAAGCAAGAAGCTAAAAAACAGGTAAAAGAGATCCTAGATCAACTTGAATACCAGGGGGTGATTGAAACTTGCACATCACAAATGAACAACCCTTTGTTTCCTGTCTCCAAGCCAGACAATTCATATCGTCTTGTGTTGGACTACAGACACCTTAACTCATGTTGCAAAACATTTGCAGTACAAAACTCGCACAGTGCTGCACTAATGAATAACATAGTGCGCAAAAAATACAAAACAACCTTAGACATTTCTAATGGTTTCTTTTGTCAAAATATAGCACCTGAAAGCAGATATTTGACGGCGTTCTCAATAAATGGCACGCAAAAGAATTTCTGTCGTTTGCCCCAGGGGTTCAAGAACAGCCCAGGATTATTCTCAGCGAGAGTAACAGAATTACTACAAACATATGATGACGAGGCATTATCTTATGTCGACGACATCTATCTAACAGACGATGACTTGGATACTCACTTGAAGAGAGTGAACACCATAATACTTGGGTTCGCAGCAGAGGGTTACAAATTCAACTTTAAAAAGTCAAGAATTGGGGCGTGGCTTAGCGGGCGATCATGGCGGACGTGGCTTGCTAAAGCTCCCGCCGGCCCGACGATTATCCTTTCATTTCTCCTGGCCCCCGGACCCGAAAAACACATCACGTCTGGGGCGAAGGTGGCAGACGACTTTGGGATACATCCGGTGCCGGGACCGGCGCGCCGGGACCCTTCCAGGCGGCGAGGCGGGCTGGAGCAGCGGGCGGCCTAGTGCCGATCAGACAAGCCGGGGCCTCAATTTTGGCACACCCGGACCGGAGAGCTCGTCGTGGGGTCTGCGGCGCCATTTTCTGACCGTGATCCGGGGCTGCCTGCTGCGGGAGAGCCACCACGGGCTCCCCTGCCCTTCCTCGTAGTGCAAGTGAGGAGGGCTAGTGCCTGGTGAGCGCCTTGGAGAACCTGCGGCCTACCTGGCCTTGGCGGAGCCGGGGCCTCGAGTTTGGCGGCCCCTGCCCGGAGTCACCGACGCTGATCCTTGGACCGGAGGTGCAGGAGCAGAGGAGCCCCGAAAGCCCTGACCGGGGGCCTGAGTGGTGGACATTTACGAGGGGCGACCCTCTTGCAGGTGCGTGTTGCCCGGCCGTCTCTGCTGCCGCCATGACCAGAGGTGGAGGTGGCGCGGCCGCCGCTAAAATGGGACCTATCGACAAATTCACTGGCCCTGGAGGGGGTGCCGGAGGAGGCCAGAATGCTGGACCGGACAATGCAGCGCTGCTGACGGCCATTACGCAGTCCGGCGACATGCTAGACGCAAAGATTGGCGCGGTGGGTGCCGATGTGATGCTGTTGCGTCAGGACCTTCGCAATGCAGTCGCCCGCATCACCGAAACGGAGACCAGGGTCACGACGGTGGAGGGAGACGTTGGCGCTCTCAAGAAGAGGGTTGCTGAACTGGAACAGACTCAGCGTGGCCTAGCGCTTCGTGTGGAGGACGCTGAAGGACGGGCGCGACGGAACAACCTGCGCTTTATTGGCTTTCCGGAGGACTGTGAGAAGGGACATATGGACGCTTTCCTATCCCAGTGGCTGGAGAGCTGGCTGCCCCCGGACGCCCTGTCGCGCTGCTTCGTGGTGGAGCGTGCACACCGCGCCTTAACGCAGAAGCCGCCGACTGGGGAGCGGCCTCGCCCGATCATCGCCCGGATCCTCAACTTCCATGATAGGGACGTCATTCTCCGTGAGGCGCGGCTTAAAGACACTCTACTCTATGATAATCATAAGATCATGATATTCCCGGACTATACCAGACTGGTCCAGCAGCAGAGACATTCCTTCCTAGCGGCCAAGGCCAAGCTGCGCGGCCTGAAAATTCAATACTCGCTGCTCTACCCGGCCCGCCTCCGGGTGATCTTCAACTCTAAGACCCATTTCTTCGATACTCCGGAGGCCGGCTTCAGGTGGACCGACGAGGCGGTCAGACTACGACCACACGCCCAGCCGGGGTTGTGCTCCGGCTCCTCGCGCAGCTCATCTCAGGAGCGTGGTGATCAGCCGGGCAAAGGAAAACGACTTTGCAAGTCCCGCTCGCGACGACGGTCCCTGTCCCGGGACCCCCTTCTGGGGGACACGCAACATGCTACGGACGCATCTGACAAGGACGTCTGATCATCGTTGGCTGGCCACCAATTGAATGCCTTTCTTCTGTGATCTTCCACCGTGGCGGCTGAACTTTGCTCGGTGGGACTAACATTGGCTGGTGCAGTATTACCCTGTTCTTTGGCGGATATATGGGACTCTTGCGGCCTACTGTTTCTTTGTGCTGCACTGCCTTTAGCCTGGCTATGTGTTTGATGGGGGTTCGGGGCACGTTCTATGGGCTGCCTCCTCCTATTGGGACTGGGGGGTGGTTTTTGGGAGTGTGTCTAGTTGGTTGAGGGGGGGCTAGTTGGGATCCATTGGCATGCTTGACTTTCGGCACTATGTTTTGGGCCTGGAGTACCGTATGCCGCGACAGATGCTTCATTGTTTTTTTAGGTATAGGGGTGGGGGAGGGGGGAGCTGGGGTGTGGGGTTTGGGGTTGTGTTATGTGGGGTGCACGTGTTCTTTGTGATCTTTGCAATTGGGGTGTGGGAGGTCTGGGTCGGGTGCTGGGGAGCGCGGGAATTCCCTAATCATGACAATGGCTGATGTTCCAAGTCTAGCGTCTCCTGGCGCTTCCATGCGCATTCTGTGCTGGAATGTTCGGGGGCTCCTGGACAAGATTAAGCGGGGGGCTGTGCTTCGCTGGGCAAAAAGGGACCTTGCAGATGTACTCCTCCTTCAGGAAACACACATGTTGGGCTCTAAGGCACTGAGTCTGCAGCGGTTTGGCTTCCACCAAGTGTTCCATGCTGGGTTTAATAGGGGCTCCAGGGGGGTGGCCATTCTGGTCCACAGACGGTTGGCCTACACTCATGAGCGTCAGTGGCTTGATCCTCAGGGCCGATTTGTGTTTATACAGGGGAAGATCGGTGTAGAGCCTGTGGTGTTTGGTAGTGTGTATGCCCCTCCCCCGCTGCAATGGGCCCTTGCGGAGCGATTGTTTGCCCTGTGGACTGAGCTCCCCCGTTCCCTGGCTGTGATTGGTGGCGATTGGAATGATGTGGTGGACATGGCATTGGACAGGCAGAGGGGACTGGGGGCTGCACCTGTGGCCTCCCCTACACGGTTGAGTGCCATGATTGATGGTCTAGGATGGGTAGATGTTTGGCGACACCTGCATGCAGCGCGGCGGGAGTACACTTATGTTTCGGCTGTGCATGGCTCCCTTTCGCGCCTTGATTCTGTGTTTGTGCCGGGGGCTTTCCTTGACAGGGTGAAAGGGGCGGCGATCCGGCCTCGCGGGCTATCTGACCACTCCCCCGTGGCGGTCCAAATTGATCTTTGTAAGGCGCGCCAACCGTTTCGATGGCGGATGTCTACGTGGCACCTGCAGCGTCCGGACTACTCCCAGCATTTGCGTGGCGCGATTGCCCATTATTGGCAGGACAATCTTACGGTGGGGGTGGACGCGGTGACGGTCTGGGAGGCTATGAAACCCGTCCTGCGGAGTATTGATATTGCCTGGTGCGCTTCTGCCCGTCGGACTCGACAGAGTGGCATTGTTGCCGCTGCGGCGCGAGTGGAGGTGCTGGAGGCGAGACACAGGGAAGCAGCCGATGATATTACACTGCGGCTACTCCTACAGGCGCAGCAGTCTTACTCCTCTGCCTTATTAGACGAGGCTCGCCAGGCGTGGTTGGCTACGCGTAGTAGGGTGTACCAGTGGGGCGATAAGTCTTGCACCATGCTCCACAGGCTGTGTCAGCAGTCCTTGCGGCCGGTTACTCTGCCGGGGTTGGTCGACGACGCCGGGGTAGCGATAACGGATCCTGCGATACTGGCGGCGAGCTTTGCACACTATTATGGGCGTCAATATGCCTCTCGGGAGGACATGTCCCCGGACGGCATTGGGGGATACCTTGCGGCGGTCCCCCCGCATGCTATCTCGGATGAGGTGCGCGATGCCTTGGATCTCCCCCTGACGGCAGAGGAGTTGGGCGACGCACTGGGTCAGCTCAATGCGGGCAAGGCGCCTGGGCCGAGTGGGTTCCCTAGTGAATTCTATAGGAAGTTTCATCTGCAGCTCGGACCCCACTACAGGCAGGCGCTGGAATTGGCGAGGGAACGTGGCAGCCTCCCCCCGGACTGGCGTCACGCCGAAATTGTAGTATTCCAGAAGCCTGGCAGACCCCCCGATCGCCACGAGTCCTATCGTCCTATATCCCTCATTAACTTCGAGGCTAAGCTCCTGGCCAAGGCGCTCGCGAACCGCCTGCTTCCTCACATCTCGGCCCTTGTCCACCCAGATCAGGCGGGCTTCATGCCGCATAGGGCAACGAGACACAACATTCGGCGGGTGCAGGCCGCGATTGACGCGATCGGGTCTTCGGGGGATCAGGCGGCGCTTCTGCTGGCGGATATTGATAGTGCCTTTGATTCGGTCAGCTGGACCTATCTTTTTGCTCTTCTGCCGCTGCTGAACTTGGGCCCGGTCTTTGTCTCCTATGTTAGGTTGCTTTATACGGATGTCACAGCTTCGGTGCGGGTCTCTGGGGCGGTCTCCGCTCGGTTTCCTGTGACCAGGGGTACACGTCAGGGGTGCCCCCTCTCCCCGTACCTATTTGCACTGGCTATGGAGCCGTTGGCCGCCCGGGTGCGCCGAGATGCACTTTATCGAGGCTTTGTGTGGGGGTCGGACCACTCGGACCGCATAGCTTTGTATGCGGATGACATACTTTTCTTCATGACAGATTTGCAGCGTACGGGCCCCCATATCCTTGAGTTGATGCAGGAGTTTGGTCAGGCGTCGGGGCTCTTTCTTAATCCGCGTAAGTCGACCCTATGGGTGTTGGGAGGTGACTCGGCCTGCTGTCCGTGGGCTGCGTCCCTTCGGGTGGCTGCCGATGGCGTGAAGTATTTGGGCGTTTTTCTCTCGGCTTCGGCCTCGGTAGCGTGGGATCGGAATGTCCAGCCGGTGTGGGATCGGGTCCAGATGGACGTCAAGACGTGGACGCGTATGCCCCTTAACATTTATGGCCGGTCGGCCATCTTCAAGATGGTGGCCCTACCTCGGCTTCTCTACCAACTGCAGAACCATCCATTTCAGATCGACTCACGGTGGTTCCGCGGTGTTAACTCGGTGCTGGGTCGGTTTCTGTGGACTGGAGGTGCTTCTAGAGTCGCGCTGCGCACGTGCTTTCTCTCTACTTACTGCGGCGGCTTGGCGTCCGCGGATCTACTGTCTTACTATCAAGCCTCCCACCTCCTGGTGCTTAACGAGTGGTGGTACGGGGACCGTAGTGATCCGGCCTATGCCCTGGAGCACTCTCTGATGGACGGTGCCTCCCTACACACCTTATTGTATTCGGCCAGACGGAGGAGATTGTTGCCGAGAGTCACTCAGGTGGTCTTCGCGATCTGGCGACAAGCCTTGCATCGTGTGGGTTGGTGGGGTAGGCTAACGGCCGAGACCCCGTTGTGGCGTAATGGCTTGCTTCCGGCGTTGGCTTCCTTATCGGGGTTTGGCGGCTGGGATGCGATCGGGATCTCGTCTCTCGGTCATGTTCTTACTGGCACTACGCTTAAGTCCTTTCAGGACCTCAGTTCTGAATTTAACATGCCCAAATCCCAGTTCTTCCGGTACCTCCAGTTCCGCCACGCCCTTGCCCCTAGCCTAGTGGGCCTAGAGCAACTCCCTGAATTTAGTCCCATTGAGGCGAAACTCTTTATGGGGGACCTGGGTGACAAGAAGGTCTCTCAGATATACCGCTCCCTGGTCACGCACTGTTCCCCTTCCCTGTCGACGTTGAAGGCCTCCTGGGAGAATGATGTCGGCCCCCTGGATGAGGATGACTGGCGTGAGGCTCTTGAATCTCCCCGTGGTACTGCCATAGCCATTCGTCTTCGCTTTATCCAATTCAAATACCTTCACAGGGCGTATTATACTAGGGACCGTCTGTGGCGAGCGGGCCTGATAGCCGCCCCGGAGTGTCTGAGGTGCGGTACTGAAAGGGGGACGCTTTTCCATACCGTGTGGTCCTGTGAGAGACTGACTAGATTCTGGGCTGGGGTTTGGGACTGCCTGTCGGAGGTGTTGGGATGGGACCTGCCCCGGACCCCTAGGCTGGGCCTTCTCCATGTCCTGGAAGGCGTTGGGGGTAACATCTACAAACGACACTTGCTGCTGTTGGGTCTGGTGGTGGCCAAGCGGGACTTGGCGCAGGCCTGGAAGAGCGACCGGGCCCCCCCGCTTGGTGTGTGGAAGGCGGGATTGGACTTTCTTATGGGCCTGGAGCTGCCGGTCTTTGAAGCCCGGGGGTGTCCACGCAAACACTACAAAATATGGAAGAGGTGGGCGGACTACAGGGGCCTGACACTTGACCCCCCGATAGACATTGACGATGTCCCGTCTCCTGATGTGGATCCTGTACCCTAGACTGTTGGCCTACACTGCCATTGCTATTCATCTCATGTTGTTAAGCTGATCACGTGCACCGGGTTAGGGTGGGATAAGGGGTGGGTAGTTGGGGCTGGGGTGGGGGGCGGTTTTTCTGCTTGGGGCTGGGTGGGATGGGGGGATTGTTGGGGTATGTTATTTTGAAACTCTGGGATCACTGCCATGCTTTTACACGTGAATCATTGACAGTCTTCTCCTGACTGTGGAGGGCTGTACCGAATTCTGCTTGAACTCTTAATAAAAACGGTTTTGAAAAAAAGTCAAGAATTGCCCATCTAACAGTCCTGTTTTTAGGATATGAACTATCAAGTGAAGGCAAAAGCCTGGCTGACAATTTCCTAGAGAAATGTGCTGTAATCCAAGCACCCAGAACACTAAAAAACCTACAATCAATTCTAGGCTTCCTGAATTTCGGAAGAACTTATATTATAAATTATGCAGAAAGGGTCAAACCCCTTTATGATCTAATAAAACCGGATTTTAAAAGAATCAATTGGACTCAAAAACACACAGAAATTTTGAGATCTTTACAAACAGACATGTTAATTAAAACAAAATTACAAACACGGGACAACACACGCAACCTTGTGATTCGAGTCATCCCAGGAAGATGCGGATTCACATACCTGACCTCTAATGAGGGAGAGAAGGTACCAATAGCATACAAATCACATTTGTACACAGAAGCTGAAAGAAGGTTCAGCATTAAAGAAAACATTGTTCATGCGGTTCAAACAGCTGTAGAAAAAGAAAAATACCAAGCAGACGGTAGACATGTTACAGTCAGAACAGCAGAATCAGCTTTTGAGGCATTAACAACACCATGTAATTTACCGACAACTGCACTAAATCCAGAATGGATACAATGGGTAAATTCTGTTGCTACAGACAAAGTAAAATACTATTTTGACCCGGAAATGAAAGATTTAAAATATCTAGAATATGAGAAAGAATACCCTCTGCCAATCGACATTCTGCCTTTACGACAATACGCCTGTGTAATACATACAGACGGGCATGCTCAACCCTCAGTTTGGGGAGAGCTGGCTTACAAGGCCACATGCGAAATTGTAAAAGAAGTGTGGCGCGGAGGTAAATTAAGACCTCTACTTAAAAAGACACACTCAGTGGAAAATAATTCAGAACAACAAACTGAAATAATAGCGTTAAAAATGGCGCTAGATAATGCCGATCGTGAATTCCCGACACTTATTGTGTGCGATTCGTATTACTGCGTCAAAACATACAATAACGATTTGAAGAAATGGATTCAAAACGATTACAAAGATGACACAGGTGCAACAATAAAGCAAAAAGTGCTTTGGGAACAAGTAGTTCTTTTACAGAAAGAACTACCAAAAACTCACGTGATACATTCACTGAGTCATCAGCGTGATGGCGTTCACGTTGCAGGGAATTCATTGGCTCAGACAGCCACAGCGGTAGCAACTAAACCGGCTTCCGTAGCTACAAAAAAGCATACAGAAAAACACATTGACGGTGAAACTGTGCTGGCGGTGAAAACGTCATCAAAAGGCGACTGCTCGGCGCTACCGATCAATTATCCACTCAATTATACATACATAATCGATGCAAACTCCGTTCCTTTTGCTCGAATCCCTGGAGTGGGGGATAGAGTGATTCCAAACACGGACAGGAGAGGCTTGTTAATAGCAGACGCACATATGGGTGAGGGTCTCAGACACCTTAAACTAAAAGATTCTCTGGATAAATTACAATCAGTGCACAGGTGGCCAGGCATGAGCCTGCATCATCACAATTTTTGTAAAAAACTGCCCAGACTGCAATAGAGATCGCAGTTGCGAGCGAGGAGGACTATTACCATGGCACTTCACTCCAGAAAAAGAACAACAATAAGAAAGTACCCATCACGAAAAATCGTTATATTAACATAAAAAGATTAATTTTCACTTATAATGTAGACCCCAGTGCTCGGCTGACGTCTGGACTGTTATACAAAGATTTGCGAGTCTAGAATGGCATATACGCTAGGAGCATGCTACGTTTTGACTAAATGTATTCCCTTTAGCCCTCAAGCTTATGGGGAAGCATGGCCAAATGAGCATAGCATAGCGGGACTCTTCTCACTTCCTTCCTGAGGGATACGGGATGGTGTAAAGAAAAAACCAAGACATAAAGCAATCTATAACGGAAAAGGTATTAGGTTCGGGTACTGGGTGGGTCAAACATCTAATAAGTGTCCAACGTAGTCTAAATAACCTGCCAAGGAATTCTCTGAAAGGGTTCAGTCCGTACGAACTATTGTTCGGGACTAGAATGATAATCCAAGATCTTGATAGCCAGACTTCAGTGGTTAAAGACAAAAGCTTTGATATCAAAGATCGTTTGGCTATTTTGCAGGACTTAAATGAAACAAGAAAAGACCTGAGCAACATAAAACTGAAACAACAGCCAACAACCACTGAAGAGAAACCACCTGTCCCAGCAAGGCCTGTCTGGATTCCAAAAGTCGGGGATCTAGTCAGAGAAAAGATCGCGGTAAAGAAGGAATTTGGGCCTTCTTACAGAAAAGCAGTTCCTGTCTTGTCTGTCAACGGGACAAGATCAGTAGTACTACCGCCCCTTGCTGGTAAAAAGGAGAACCGAGTTGTATCCATCGACCTGGTTAAACCACAATCATGTGGCCGATAACAAACAGTAGGCCAAGTGGACTCCCAAGAAGTAGCAGAACACCAATGTTTGCTACAAATACAGAGGCTCAAACTGGAAGACTGATCACATTTGGGAAATCTACAGTGAATCAACAAGGACTATGCAACAAAGCAATGGAACTTGAACCTCTTAAAACCCAAATTAAAACTTTTCATCAAGAAACAACAACCTATGATGATGTAACTGCAGACTTTGCTAATGAAACAAAGCAAAATCCAAAAGCAATTGGAACAATTGACAGAACAGCATCCGGCTACTTCATCAACTTCGATGATTCATCTGAAGACCTGAGTGAAGCAAAGAAACAGCCATCAACAAAAACTTTTAAAGACAAAGCTAAGGAACTTTTTCAACAGCTGAAAGAAACCTATCTGATCTCTCCATGGATTGAATTTTGGGTGGCATTCGGTGCATTTATCCTCATTCTGTGGCTCATCTTAGTACTATGTTTGGGACATTTCATTGAGGGGAAATATGCTAAAATGGACACAGCAAGCCAGAAAATCAACTTGGTCCTTAAACCACACACATCTTCACACATCGAGAAAAGAGGACTTTCTTCAGTAAACTTCACAGCCAATCCTATACCAGGCGGTGTAGCATGGGACAAAACTGATTATGAAATCTATGGTCCGGTTGAAATCCTGAAGTATCCACACCAATTCAAGATCTCATTGAGTGACTTTGTAAAACCAAGCTCATTTGCAGATGATTGGGACTTTGAAAGTATCAATGATATGATGTCTGATCTTGTTATGTCTGCTAAATTCACAGAACATGATTATTTGCAGGGTTCGTCTAATTATGATCAGATGTTCTGCTACAACCATTATGGTAACCATTATCTACATAAATCTGCTCAACCTAGAAATGTTTTAAATTATAACCAATGGGAACATTGTGCTACTCCTCCAAAAGATAGCTCGAAAACATTTTATGATAAATATTCATACTTTTCAGGGTTTAACACAAGTAATGCAGAAACATTTTATTTCAAATTGTCAAATAAGACAGGTATGAAGACCATGCTTACAAACACAAAATTGATATATTCCGATTCATTCTTTGAACAAATGAATACATTTGGGTTTGATTTCTGGAACAATAATATTGAAGCAAAAACTGTTTGGGGTACAAGAGATTGGCAAGTACAAGGTATAGAATCATTGTTTAGAGCCTGCATGATCCCAGAACAAATTATATTTTTGAACAACACTATTCAACAAACTACCTGTCTTGGCTTAGCCAAAATCAAAGATTTGAACAAACCGTCTATTCCAAAGCCAACAGTGAACAGTAATAGCTCTATAGATGTTGAGATAGACGTAAACCATATATTAAACCAAAACAGAACACATCCTGAATGGAGAAAATGGTTGATCTGGCCCACAGATACAAACAACTGTCAAGACAGATTCCTGAACAAAGAACAGGGGTTCACATTGACTAGGCCAGACCCTAGATATTCCCAAAGACAACATCCAGGGATAGTAACCACCTACAGCGTTGGCAAGCTCTGCCTTCAATGGCTACAAACGTCCACACTGGCTGAAATTAAGCAACACCTAACTTTACTCACAGAAGGTGCTGACTTGCGTGATTTCATATTGGGACCACGCAAACAGCGTCAAAAACGTTTCATAGCGGCCTCTATATATGCAGCTTATAACGAAATTTGGAAAGTTACTCAAATTGAGACAGCAGAAAAAATACGGGAAATTGACCGTATTAATTTGGAAAAATCACTTTCTGTGGTGGACAATGGGTTAATGACTATGTCCTCCAGAATATATTCTCTGGACAGCATTGTGTCTTCAGCAATCGATATAATATCGCAAGACTTACTGATGTTACAACACGGTCAGTCCCAATTGCGTTCTATTGTACAGCTTGGCTGGACGTTACAAAATTTGCGTTCTGGCTATGTGCCTTGGCGTTTAATCAACACAACGTCATTATTTAATATAATCTCACTGATAAACAAATCAGTTTGGCACAGAAGGGTGCTGACTATACAATTCTGAGCATTGAAAAACTTGAGAGATTACCATTGACAATGTCAGAACGACCTGTCATTGAATGGATAATACATGGAATAATAAATATTCCGATAACTACTTTCCAGTTTCAATTCTGCAAAAATATATACCGGCAGGCCAGTATGAAAGGTTGGGTAAAGGATACATTAAGTCAATATGGAACTTGCCCTATACACACGAATGTGTCAGCAATAAAGGCCAGAAAGTGTTTCTCAGTGGCAATAATTGTGCACGATCACTGAGCGGTACACTTCTGTGTCAGGGTATTAGTTTGCACGGAGCCTGTGAAGGGACTTCAAATAACCTTTCATGTTACCAGCTAGGCACACCTGCAACACGAATAGAACCATTCTTTAGGAGACTCTCGAATGGGAGTTACATTCTAATTGTAGATCGCAGATGTTGTAGTTTGCTGCCCGGAAAACCTTATCTCATAAATGTGACTAAGAAGGTCATGTGCTGTGAACATGTATTGTTCCCCAGCAACTCTGCAGACAGGGAGGCAAGGTTATGGCCCGATTTGAAAATTGCTTCTATTGGAATAGATACTTTAAGGAGAATGAAAACTGTGCTCCTACAGATGCCGACGAGGCTCACGTCATCAAAAGAAACGTATGATCTCCAAGTTGCAAGGACAACAGAAGAGATTCATTCATTGTTATCAACTAATTCCCCCATACATTTCGCAGAAATACTGAACGAAATCTTAAATATTTCTGATACCACTGGTATCTCCAGTGTATTTAAAGCAGTGTTTTCGGGTTCTTTAAGTCCATTCAAAGCCATCCTGGGTATTTTTCCAGACTTTGTCCATTCCATTTTTGGCGGACTTCCTCTCCTTTTAGGACTAGTAGCGGGTATTCTATTTTTGATCCTGTTATTTCGCTATGGCAAACCGTGTCACAGACAAAACACCTGCGACAAGGGAAGAAATGATCCTAGCCATTGGCTACCGGGACCGGGTAACTAAAATCCTTGGACTATCCCGGCTTAGAGACCTGAACATGACTTGGTTTCTTTCATTTAGACCAATGTGGCAAAGTTGTGTTATGCCTGTATTAAGATGCTTGCTATGTGGCGAAGAATGCGTGTTGGACACCTGTCTGGCACTACAATCGGATGTGCCAATGGACGCAGATACCTTGTTGGGTCCGGTAACGGCTCATGCATTGTGCTGTCCCCAGCGGCTACCAATCCTGATGACGGCATTCGTGGAGTCTTCACCACTACGATTGAGGGGTAGTGAAGTACAAGATGAAAGCAGCATCGATCAGGTACGACCTTCAGTCAGCTATGCTGATCAAAACATCAATGGAGGCAATCATGCTCAAGCTCATGAATGCATGGTAACAACTTTTTCCGAATTAGTGGAACTTACGCAAGAAGCTGTTGACAGTTTTTTCAACAGTCTAAATGATATGATGTTTTCACCAGAACAGCAGGAATAACTTTGAGCAAATTGGCACTCGGAGTTCCCTACATGCTGAATTTGGCCTTCAACTTAAAAAAAAAAGGCGATATGAAAAATTCTCAAAAATTTTTTTTCAGACTGCAAGAACTTTTCCCCAATTGCAAAATATTTACGATTTTTTGGGACACTTATCTTCTGCTTAAAGTAGACATTATTCTTAGAGAACTAAATTTCTATTTTAGGTAGTCACGAAACATTCGCTATGCTAGCACTGTTATACATAAATTTATGATTGTGATGAAATGGTCTCGAATTTTTTTTTTCTGTATTTAGAGCCATTTCATGTGTAATTTTCGCATTTATTGATGCTGAATTTAAATGTTTAGCATTATTAGACTGCTTGTGCATATAGTACACGTGATAGTACATGTGATTGTGTTTCATATATTTCAAATTCCAATTTTCTAAATACATATGATTGTATTTTGGGGTGGTACGGTATACACAAACGCTACTGGTTTCACTATGCCTAGATTTGTAAATATGGACATAGTCTACGTGGAGTGGGTGTGATGTATTCCTATAGGTACTGTATCGATTCCCCTATTCCTGACCCTGGTTTGGTTAATAATTAACTAGTAGCCATCCAACGGTGCAAAAACCGTTATCTGATTAAGCCACACCACGGCACAGAAGCGCGTTATCTGATTAGGTCATAACGCATGCCATCTAATTAGACAAGCGATATTCCTCCAGCCCCTGATAAGGCATACGGAGTTCTCAAAACAAATTAAACCTACAGCGACCTGGGAAATTCCCATAGCCATTGTTTTGATTTCACCGAGAACTTCAGCAAAAGAATGTGCGAACGAGCCCTTTCATATGACATCCTTATTGACGTATATATGTCCATCCTTACATCAATCTCGGCACCTTTCAGGTATAAATATTACCGACATTGCCTTAAGCAAACACATGCGGTGGTGACGAGATCGGAGCAGCGAGACGTGCTGAGGAGCCCAGCAGAGAGCGAAGCCCACAGACGCTGCCCCGCCTTCCTGACGCGCTGAGAACGAGACGCTGCCTTTCTCCTGCCGAGAAATCCAGCTCCGGCGCTTCCAAGCAGCCCTCGCAGGCAGCTGGAATATCAAGACCTGGGATAAGAGATACCAGCCCTCCATCATTCTAGATCTCAGGTACAGAACTGAATAACCCCTTGCAGAGAATTCTCGAGTCAGTCCCTTGGCAAAACAAACTTAACTTAAACTGCTACTTATCTACTCCCGCCCACATATTAGGCTTAGGTCAGGTACATTGGGGTAGGCATGGTTAGAAGCACCAGTTGAGTACGATTAGTCAAATGTATATATGTATGTATCTATTTTATCCATTTTAAAGTATCATATGGCTCAGAAACCATATCAATGCTTTTGCAGTATTATTTTATAATTCTGTCTCTACTGTATGCACTTTACTTAACTACAAGTATTGCAATAATAGCGATTCATTTCTCTTGTATGAGAAAAGAGACTGATCAATAAATAACATCTTTTATTGAAACACGCCCATCTCTTATTTCTCTACAAACTGGTGAAACTAAGAATGCACGTACTGACTGAGTAAAATAAGTTGTCTATTGTTTTCACACGACTCTAGAGATACACTCTTGATTAGGGGAGAGCAAAGTTGTCATGTTCTATGGTTGTCAGAAACTAAATCCCTTCTTGTCTATCCAGGGAGGTTAAACTCCTCCTTGTCTATTCGAGAAAGTTTCTAGTGAACTCTGAGCTAGCTGGCAAACACAAAACTTTAAGTCTAATATCGTCGGTAGAAGACCTAGTTAACCTCTGCCCTAGGTCTATACTATTGAAGATATTATTCCAATGCGCAGAGCCTATTGGGATAATAGGTACTACACTACAACAGTGTCAATATTATAGTATACAAAGTCACAGTATATCAGCTCAAAGGAGCCAGAAAAGTAGCAATGTATGCTATATTCTGTCTGTTTCTGAAAATAAGCTGCTGACGTTACAGAAAAAAGGCAAAAACAACCAATAACACTTTTTTCTAAATACAAATGTTTAAATATTCACAAATAGCTACGTATTATAAATATATACTATGCCATAATCAATCAACTTACAACTCTGGAATATGTTTTGTTGCTGCAAAACAAGAATCCGACGCTAGAAAAGGGAACCAGCATCACAAAATAGACACAGGTAAATAACTCGCAAAAACGAAACTAATCCAACAACGGGTGTGGTTTATATACTTTTTGGTTATTAAGTAGTCTATGGAAGGAAGATGCGGCTCTGTCCATTTAGATGTCACTTTTTACAGTTCATACGTGCTCACGTTTTAACTGTTTAACTTGTACACGTGTTGGGAAAAGTTACAAAATGTGAAGCGGTAAAGGTTTCGATTTCGATCCAAACACGTATAAGGTCCTTAATATGTACATACGTTGGAAAGCTTAAAAACTGTTACCCGGCAAACTGTGTCATTTGCATTCTCATGACTAAAAACATTTATTAATTGCCATAATTCTAAATAGAAGACATAAAAAACAATCGTTCAAAATAGAAGAAAAAAAATACGTACTAATATTTCTCATCACTGTCGTTTTAAATAAAAAAAATGCCGGCATTTGTAAAGCGTACAGCTACCCCCGGAAAGCTGTGCCAGCGCTCGGAGGTGTCAGGAAGATTATGCAAGGTGTTGCCCACAGTGACATAGTGGCGGGCTAACGTGCCGCTGGAGCCGGGAATTGAACTGTGAACGCTGTTGTTTGAAGCCAGATATCATAGCTGCTGCATCACACTTTTCCACACTTATATGTTAATTACTGCTAATTAAAGTTTTAAACATTGTTGAGTTATAACTTATAACAGACTACTGTTACAGTTAGTTTTTCATTACAAAAAGTATGCACATCTTTTTAAAATGTACTTAAAAACAATATAGGTTTCAGAGACATTATAGTTAGAAATTAGCATTTATAAAACCTTTGAAATTCACAGAAAAAACATAGGTTTCAGGCACGTTATAGTTAGGAATTCGCTTTTAAAAAATCATTGAAATTCACTGAAAAAAACATAGGTTTCAGGGACGTTACTGTTAGTTGGACATTTTACTCATACAAAGCCAAAGAAATTCCGCCATTATAGTTAGTTCAGCTAACTATAACTCACATCCCGCAATGCACTGCTGATGATAATATTTTGCACACAACAAATTATTTACCTAATCAAATTGAAAGGAATTTTAATTTATATAACCGGGATTATACCATTGTAACATTTTGTCTTCGAACTGCACAAGTTAGTAAAGCCATCATTATGCATTTTAAATAATGTATATAGATGCATATAGTGTATTTAAATTTGATTATGTATGTATTTATTTATTGCACTAGCCTCTTTTGTCCGGCATCCAGCATTCATGCTGTACAAAAACCAGAATGTCAATAATAATTTTTATGGCACATTTATATTTTTCTAACTGCTGCTATAACTGTGAAAATGTGCACTGCTATGAAGTAGTATCTCCACTATGTCTATGCATGTGGTCAGGTGACCCACACAGGGGGGTGGTACACCAAGCATATTTAAAAGTAATGGCTGACGCGGTGCTCGTTGTGTGAACAAGGGCACTTGATGCTCGAAACGCATCAACAGGAAAGGTTGGAAGAAAAATAAAACATCTACTTGCCCGAAGCCGCTGGGTCTGTTTTCTCATTTCGCCCACGTGGAAGTAATGAGGAGTTCCTTTGTTGATATATTATTATTTTTTTTTATATATGCTCATGGGTCAGTTTGTCTCACTTCCTGTGCTCCTTGGGCTCCTCAGTCTACATCTCTCCTGCATTTCTTCATGTCATTCAATCATTGCATGTTCCGTGTCCTGAGTTCTTTGCGCTCCTTGTCCCTTATGGCGCCTGGTTTGCTGAGCATCTTCAAAGCATTTCTTGCTTCTCATCACTCCTTATTGCGAGAAAGCAGTCTGGACGTGTTTCTGAGCGGTCCTTCGCAATTCTCCCAGATCTTTGGGTTTTAAATGTCAGTTTTCTCCCTATATTGCCACCAGCCTCGGGAGTGAGGAACCAGACCAGGGCCAGTAGCTGAGAACAGGCAGAACATCAGCCAACTTCAGATGCCTATGCAGGACCAGGACATTGCCTTGTACCAGGAAAAATCCAAGCAGCAGCTAGCAGCTCTTCTCTGTAATATTCCCTAACCATCTTCTCTATCTATTGCATGTGCCTTCGGCCACCCAGACTCCCTTTCTCCTTCTATATTTCTCTCTCATTTTCTTTTATCCTTCCTCCCTTTCATCTCTGCCACTGCCCCCCTTTACCCCTATTCTGAGCCCTCCCCATCTCTCTTAACTTTGCAAATTCCCTTCCTCTTCTTACAATCTCTATCTATTTCTCTTCTATAAAAAATATTCTCTCTGAATTTTAGTTATTACTATCCCTATCTGTAGTTGTTTTTATATTTACCTTGATCACCTCCTTGCAGCAGCATGTACTAACACTACCACTGTTGTGCCACCCCCCACAAACACCGCCATTGCTGCAGCCTTGGTGTAGATGTCTTCCAGCACCACCACTGTCAGCAGTCCCACCACTAGCACCACTGCAGTTGTTTGCTCCACCGCAAGTTCCAGTGATCTTGCAAACAAGCTCAATGTTTGTGCTGAGTCACTTACCTTCACAGACAGCTTCTTTGACGATATATAGGCTTCTGTTTCGTTCCAGAAAGGAGCAGCACCACGGCAGAAGGAGCAGTGACAGTTGACATCCATCGCATCACCTTACACTTGACTTTTCTAGGGTCTTGTTATTACAGTGGTACCATCAGCGCCACCAAAGAAGATCACTCTTCTTCCACCGGCAGCAGCCATCAGCATCTCTTAGGTCAGGAATGATGCTTTCAGCACTGAGGAGGAAAAGCTATTCCTGGCCTGCAAGTGAGGGAGACGATTCACAGAACCACCTGCGTCGGCATCAGCAGCCCCAGTACAAGAGTGACTGAGCCACCACCAATGCCAATGCCACCAACAACAGCGCTACCTGTGACTGCGCCGGCACCACCAGTGACCGTCCCACTGGCGACAGTCCCACCAGTGACAATTCTGCCAGCTACAGTACCAACACCATCAGGGACAGCTCACGCAGCTGCTTCCACAGTGTAGGCATCATCATCATCATCAATCATCATCATCATCATCATCTCCATCATCTCCAAATCATCATCATCATCATCATCATCATCATCTCCATCATCATCATCATCTCCATCATCTCCAAAACCCTGGATCTGGTAGTACTTCCTGCTGCCACAGGGAGAGATGCTGCTGTTTGCACTTTTGATGGGCAAGCTCTGTGTTCACCTAGTGACGAGGGGGCGATCACAGTCCCACTGGGTACTTTAGTGCTCATTCACAGCCTGCAATTATAGTATAGTATTAGGGTACTCTGTAGTTCTGTGTAGATTAAGCACTGTAGACAACATTTTGTATTCATGCGGTTCGTACATTAAGCTACTAATGGATCTCACCTCGGTGTTGAACTGCAAGAGAATTTAAACTGATCCCACCATATTCCCAAACGTGGGGCGAAAAATAATAGGCAAATTTGCCTCAGTATCTGCCATTATGTTAAGCAACATAAAGGGGGGGGGGGGTCAGCAGCCTTGGCTATATGCCAGTGCATATGGGATTTGACTCCTGCAGAGCATAAGCGCAAATTTCCTAAAATTATCGAAGAAACCTATGCTTTGCTAGGTAGAGATGATTTGGGAGCGAATCCTGGTAAACCACAATTGAAGAGTCCTTCTGAAAAGGATCACTGTAAGCAAGCACCCGACTAATCAACAGAGAAGAATTGGGACAATAAATAAAGGCATGACTAAATCACGGGGTGGGTCTCCACAATCGGAAGCCACTAAAAAACGATATAGTCTTCAAAACCGTGATGATAGTAGACCTCCTGACAAGTATCAGGATACTTATAGACGTTCATCTTGTTCTTTCTAGGGGTCATCCAATAAACGTTCGGAGAGTGGTGGATGGTTAGAGTGCCGTTTGGAGGAGTATGTGAAACCGAAGGAGGGCTCACAACGCTCATCTGACTATATAGTCAACCAGGAAGATAAACCGAATTCTTCCAAGCCTCAATTCAGAAAGAAGGTGTTAGCCGGGCTTAAGATCAGGCATACCCCGGATATTGAGTACTCTGCTTCTGAGCAGGAAATGGGCAGTGACAATGCTAGACAGCCCTGCAGAACCTGATGGATTGTCTGGTGGGAGTAGCACTGAGTGAGTATATCACAGTGGCGACACCTGATTCCAGGGTAAGTGTTCCTAATAGTTTATACAAAATAAAACTCCAATTGGAGGGGGACATACCTAGATACATCAATGTTATCTTTTGGGAGGACTTAACTTATGGTTACGACATTCTCTTGACTAAAAAGAATGGGCCACCTGATTTCATAATGGGTTTCCCAAACCGATAAACGCAAATTTTACCTGCTTTCTCCGACCTCATCCCAGAAGCAATAAAACATTCATATGCCAGAATAAAGCACCTATAAGCAGACACTTGACTGCATTTTCATCGCTAGACTTACAGAGGCCATTCTGTTGATTGCCCCAGGGGAATAAGAATAGCTCCTAGCTGTTTTCAGCCAGAGTACAATAGCTACTGCAAGATTTGATGACCATGCATTGTTCTATGTCGATGACATATATCTGATGGATGATGACCTCATGGAACACTTGAGAAGAGTAGATCATATAATGTTAGGATTTGCTACAAATTCAATAAAAGAAAAGCAAAAATTGTCCACCTCCATGTCCTTTTTCTGGGATGTGACCTGTCAAGTGAAGGCAAAAACTTTGAGACACACTTAGAGAAATATGTGCTGCTTTAATCTCCAACAGCATTGAAAAGACTACAATCCTTATTGGTATTCCTCAATTTTGGTAGAACATACATTCCAGAATACACAGAACAGGTTAAACCATTCTATGAGTTAATATGTCAAGACTTCTCAAATTGGACACAGTAACACACAAATATTTTATATTCCGTATAAGCTGACGTGATAGCTTCCAAACGTTTACACACACATCTGAACACAACAAACCTGGTGATCTGTATCATCGCGGGAGCATCAGGATACACATGTCACATTCAATGAAGGTGACGCAGTACCATTTGCATATAAATCGCTTTTATACAATAATGCTGAAATGCAGTTTTGCACCCACTGAAAAAATTCCCACAGCCAGACAGATTACTGTAGTGAGAGAGCGTGCCCTGGCTCAGGATAATTTGTCTTGACCCCGTTTCAGACCTTAGAGCCGTCATTAATGCAAAAATTTCAAACGTTAAAGCTTTACATCCACGATGGATACAATGGGCTAACTCACTCACCGCAACAGATGTAGACTACAGATTTGATTCTTCACTACAAACACAAGCTTTTCTGCAGTTCCTCAAGAATATCCTCTGCCTAATCAAATGCCTCGAGATCACGAAGATTGTATCATATAGACTGATGGATCTACCCGGCCTGCCATAGGGAGTAAGCACCAGTACTCAGCAGCGTGTGCAATATTGACAGGGCGCATGCCCAATGGAGATTTCCATCCTGAGAAGACCTACACACAGTCACTTGAGGATTGCCCAGCGCAGCTGGCAGAACTAAAGACTCTAATTCTGTTACTAAGAAATACGGATCCCTGATTCCCCACACTCATAGTGTGGGATTCGTATAACTGAGCCAGAATGTATTCGTAGATTCAAAGGGTTGCACAATAATGCACAAGATGCTTTTGGAAATGGTGGCAAAGCTGAAAGATTGATTGCCATGGACTCATGTAATCCACACATTGAGTCATCAACGTGTTGGCGTTCCCGTTGCTGGCAATTCCATGGCTGATGAAGCCACAAAAGCAACAGTTTGCACTGCTGCGGTTGCTGCACTTACTCATTTTAGCATGAGGATAGACGAGATATCATGATGGCTGTCAACACTCAATGCGATGGCAGACTTTCCAGTGAAGTACTCCTACAAGTTAGATGTACAGAACATACCATATACTCACTTTCCTGGAGTGGGCGTATAGAGTAATACTAAATACTGATCACAGATTGGAGTTAATACTAGGTGCACATGAGGGTGTGGCTGCTTCAATTTCATTATGCAGCAGCGCTATTGGTGGCCAGGTGTTAACAAACAGACCAAGGACTCTGTCCTTAAATGAGACAACTGCCAGCAGATGAAGGGTTCCACTGTAGCGCGTCCATCCCAGACAACTTTACTCATTTCAAGCAAGCTTCTGGCATGTGTCTATCTGACTCATTGCAGCTCTTTGTCATAAGATGGGGCTTTCAAGTACATCTTGGTGGCAGTAGATGTCTGCTCTCGATTCCTGTGGGTATGGCCACAGCAATCTGCTGATGCCCGACTTCTATCAAGGATCTGTGAGTCTTTATTGGGACATAAGCAGTTGGAACATTGTTCGGACCAGGGTCCGACGTTAGCTCTAGGGCGTAGAAAGAGGCCATAGGAAGTTTAGGTGTGACCCTGCATTTCTCATCTTCATACCATCCAGAGGGAAATTATGTCATGGAGAGGAAAAACCATGACTTAAAGCAGTTTCTGCTTCTTTTATTTTTACTATTGTGTTTTGATTCTGCCTTTTTAGATTTTCGTTATTGTGGCTTTCTTATATTGGTATCGCATACCGCGGACCCCTTTCGATTTTCCTCTTCGACTATAAGGGTACGCGTTCCCTTAGTTTATGGGAACTTGTGGATGTTCTCTTATCCATTGCTGTGAGAGAGCCTGTTACTAGCATTTATGCTCTCTAAGTCACTTATCTCTTTATTCATCATAGTCTCCTTCCATTTTCCTATTTCATCTCATGATATCTTTTTATATATCTTGTGTTTAGCAGTATAGCTATCCTTAGCATCTCGTCAAGTGGGGAGAGGCACCATCGACGTTGACCTGTAACAGCTACATAATTTTCTGTCACCAGATAACATCACTTCTACCCAGTATGTGGCCCCACTATTATTTTCATCTATTTCTTCTTTACTGTCTCTGGGTAACTTGGTATTTCTCTCTGTTTACTCCACTGTTGCACCACTCTTGATCTGTTTCACACAGGTATAGGACTATCCATTAAGATGGCGGCTGCTTCTCATCATACACTTTCGTGCTCTTCTTTTTTCTTCTTTTTACTTCTTTTAGTTGACTTTAATATGCACCATTATACTATATATTCATGATGTTGTTTTACAAATATTTCTTTATTTCTTGTTATCCCTACAGACATATGTAGTATGTATATTTATTGAGATCCTCTTA
Organism: Lissotriton helveticus; assembly: GCF_964261635.1. Lineage (NCBI taxonomy): Eukaryota > Metazoa > Chordata > Amphibia > Caudata > Salamandridae > Lissotriton > Lissotriton helveticus. Next base: position 951,647,988 of record NC_136061.1, read on the forward strand.
TTGTACATTGAGGAACAGTATTTGTATCCAGGATGGCTGTTGGCTACCACCCTACATCTTTTTACAGCACCCTGATGAAGGAATTGGCATAAAATCCCTCACCTCCGAAAAATGCGTTGGCGCATTTCCTGTGTTTTTGTGAATATTTGTATTGTATATTTTGTGTTTGATATTATTGTCTCTTGCTTTGTAATTTTTGTATGTACCTAATTTATTAATCTATGTTTGTGTTCTGTTTTGAAGTTTATAATTGCACATTGTCTATTGGTCTACTGATTGTGATTATGGGGCTCCATAATTATTGATGTACACTTTTATCACCTTTATGATAATTTCACTTTCTTATGTGTTATTTATATTAATGTTGTATATTATATTAGAAAATGTAATAAACTTTACATTTTAGAAAATACTACTGGTCTTTGGGACATGCACATTTATGGATATACTACCCTTTGAAAATTATAAATAGGGAAACTGTACTTGTTGTTGGCTACAGGTCTCAGTTGGATCCATCACCTATATGGGGTCCAGAGGGCACTAAATAACATGCTGAGAAAGTCACTGAGTTATCGGATTCCCTATGAAATCCTGTTTGGGGTAAACATAAGGGTCCCAGATCTTGACGATCCCTGCACAGTGGTGGCAGAAACACTATTTGACTTCAATGAACTATTGGCTGTTTTACATGCACTGAATGACTTTCGGGATGGACAAACCAACATCCAAGAAAAACAGTCTGCCACTAGAGAAGGGAAAGTAGTCTCGGCGAGGTCTGGCTGTATCCCGAAGGTTGGGGATCTGGTCAAGGAAAACATTGTGGACAGGAAAGAGTTGGCCATCCTACGAAGTGCCTGTACGTGTCCTGGCTGTTGAAGGTACCAGAACCATACTTCTTTTGGCCCTGCCAGTCGCAAAGACAAAAGATTTGTCTCCATTGATCTGATCAAACCACACTATGTAGCCAATTTGCAACAGTTAGCTAGGTGGGCTCCTTGGTAGCTTCCTGCCGTCTCTCGCTACCATACAGGAAGAGCAAATGGAAGCTTTGATAGCTGGAGAAGCCTCCTTTCTCCACTGAGAAACAACAATTAATGACGAATTAGGTCTTCTACCTGCTAGAACTACAACAACTGTACAGTTAACTAGTTCAGAAACTCAGGTCGGAAACCTGATAAGAACACTGTCTACATCTGTGTACCTCAGATCGCGTCATCTCCCAGTTGTACCAAACTTGCTTGTCTGCCAAAAATAGATCAGACAGCCTCTGGCTACTTCATCAACTTTTATGGCTCCTTATCGGATTCAACAGCCACAACCACCTTTTCCTTTCAGGCTGAAAGTGCACATTTTCTATGTGTGGCTGAAAACAACATATTTTGTTTCTCCATGGATGCATCTTTGGATTACAATTGCGATACTTTTCCTAGTGCTTTGGATTGGTTTTGTGACAGTTTTTTCCTGCTTCTGCATGGACATATTCTAAGAGAACACAATGTATTACAACTGGTAAACCTGGTTCTTAAACCACATTCATCATCACACAGAGAACGAAGAAACCTTTCGCTGGTGAATTTTTCAGCTGTTCCAGTTCCCGATGGGATTGTTTGGAATAGGGTACCATATGATGTGTATGGCCCCACTGAGTTTTTACAAATTTCATATTTGTTCAAAATTTCTTTGAATTATGTCATTACCCCTAGTACTGTTTCTGGCAATTGGGCCCTTGATACAGTGCATAAACTGCTAGAAGATCTAGAGCATTCAACTATGTTTTCTTCTGATGCATTGAATGATAGTACATCTAATTATGACAATGTTTTATTTTCAACATTAAGGTCATCATGTTCTGCATAAAGCAACTATTCCATGTGCTGTTTACAATTACTCAATGGGAACTTTACCCTACACACTACGGGGTAGTTCAAAAACATTTGCACAGAAGTTTGCTTATTCTTCTGGTTCCTTTCTCATTTTGTTTTTGGCTTGCACCATCACCTGCAAAGAAAAATATGCTAACTAACACCAAGCTGATCTATTCTGCTTCTTTCCTTTCCCAGCTGTTGTACAGGGTTTCGACTTTTGGAGGGACACTATAGATGTAAAGTTTATTTGGGGGAACAAAAGAGTGGCTGGTTCAGGGAACTGAGGCTTTGTTTAGAGCATGCTTGATACCATAACAATGATTTTCCTGAACAAAACTGTGCAATAAACAACATTTCCTGGACTGGCCAAGATGAAAGATTTGAACACACCACAAATACGCAGTATTCCACGTTTTGAAAATAATTTACACACTACAGTGAGGTTACATTAGATACCATGCTGCGTAATGGCACATACAATTCATCTGACCCCAATTGGAAGGGATGGTTAGTATTACCACTAGGCACGAGCAAATGCCAGGTATGCTTCCTCAACAACACTGAGGGTTTTAAAACAAGAAGGCCAGATATGTAGTATGAGCAGCCTGAACACTCAAGGTGGTGACATCCTAAAGTGTTGGGAAGTTGTGCCTTGACTGGCTAAAAACCTCAATACTGTCTCAGGTGTGAAACAACACTTGTCCATTTTGTCTGATGACCTGGAACGTATTTTTGTTAGGTCCCTGAATTGCGAATCAAAAGCACTTTGTAGTGATGTCATAGTTACCTTTATGGACTAGGCTGAGTCCAGTCCCCTGATTCTGTTGGTTAGAATGTTCGTGCCGCACCATTCCACGAATGTCAGTTGATCCTTGGCTGGCGTTGGTGAAACACGCTCGCATGTTGCTTTGAGGAACTGCTTGTTGCGAATAAGCTTCTGTTCCTGCAGCCTTTGGTGTCCAGTGTCATTACTACACACCTCTTGTATTCCATATACAACAAAATATGGAAGGTTTCTCAGCAGGAAGCTGCTGAAAGATTGCGCAAAATTGATAGGCCGAAGTTAGAACATTCTCTTGCAGTAGTTTAATTTAATTTAATTTAATTTAATTGTGGGTTTATATAGCGCTAGGAATCGACTCCCGGAGGAGTATCTCCACGCTTCGACCGCTGGGGAACCCGTCCTGGCTCACCCTGAGAGATGGTCCCTGATGGGTATCTCTAAGGTGCGACCAAGCATCCCCGGCGGTCTGGGGGGGCCGTTGTGAAGATGAGGCAAGCTGATGCCCAGAGTTGCCGAGTGTGGTTTCTGACTAGAGTAGGCACCGAGGTGAGAATTATCGAGTCCGCTGACCCTGGTCCACGACCCTGCCGCGTCCGGAATCGAACCCTGGTCCCGGGCTGTTCTCTGCTTACGGATCTGCCGCCTCTAACCAGTGAGCCACACTTCTCCAGTTGACAATGGTACCACCTTATTATCTAGGATATACTCTTTGGGAAACCTAATATCCTCAATGATAGACATTGTGCAACAACACATGTCCCTGTTACAACATGGGCAGTCCCAACTTAGGTCTATTATGCTATTGAGCTGGACTTTACAAACACTGTGTTTTGGCCACATGCTGTGATATCAACGTCTCGAATCAATTTTTCCCATACCATCTTACAGAACAACCGATACTTATGGCACGCAAGGATGCTTAATACACTGTTACACATAGAAAAGCTAGAGAAGTTACCTTTCAACATTGCTAAAGTTGCATCCACGGATTCGATAATCCATGTGTATATTACACTGCCAATTACGACATTTCATTTTGCTGTACTGTCTACAACATTACCAAGTGGGCAGATATGATGCATTAGGAGAATGGTTTGTATACAAATCTTGGGAAATTCCTTTTAAGTTGCGGTGTTGAAATAAAGGAACTGAAGTATTTCTCTGTAGTTCAGACTGTAAGAGTCCTTTAAGTGGATCCTTAGTTTGCAAGGACATTTTACTACACACGGCTTATAATGCTTCTGTGGTGAACCTGTCCTGCTACTTGAAAGGTTCCCCTGGCAGCTGTGATACATCAAGCTTTAGGATTGCTCTCTAATGGGAGTTACCTGTTGTTGAATGGTCAAGGTTGCTGTAGAATGACGCAAAAACAAGGAGATGATGGATGGAGTGCTGAAACATTTCAGACACTCACCCCCAGTCACAGATCTGAGTTGAATCCATCATTGTTATTTCTGCTGAAGAAAGAAGCCAGGGGTTGCCTCTCTGGTGATGGTTTCTTCTGTTGTTATGTGTTGCACACAGTTTCTGTTTCCACCTACCCGTAAAGTTAGGGAGGCAACTCTTTGGCCTTCAATTAATCTACTCACCATGCATTTTGAAGCCCTAAGCAAACAAAGTTGTACTGTTTTGAAAAGATGTGGCCCAAACTTCTGCTATGGAGATATTTGATCTTCAGGTGGCAAGCCTCTCTTCAGAGCTACAGGTGCTACTCCGCACTAACTTCCCATGACATTTTGGAGAGCTGATGCATTGTAGTTTTTAACATCTAGTACAAAGGGAATAGCACATTGTTTCAAAAGTATAGGCTCTGGGTTTTGTTAGTAGGGCATGTGGGTAGATGATTATTTAACACTGCACGAGCTTTGGACTTGTGTGAGTCTAAATGTGTCTTTCTGTTTAAGGGTGTAGTGCCTATTATAGCTGTTTGATTAATGTTTCCTAAGTGTTGTCACGGATCAGTTACCTTAGATGCGGGCATGGCCAGTGTCTAGACCACGGCTCGTAGCAATAACTTGGAAGGTTGATAGTATCTCATCTAGTACATGTGAAATTGTGCACACCTCTTTTTTCCTCTACTAGTAAGAGCACTCTCAATTGTGGCCCATTTTTTCACTTCCGTGTATCTCACATCATCACTGTGGCTCTTTTTGCCAGCAATAAAGCAAAGTCAAGGAATCTGATACCTACTTTGATATAGTACTGTTACTTTTGAAACAAACTTTATCTGGTGTGTAGAAATGCGTTTTCCTGGTATATGTTAACTAGAATTCATATTTGACATAAACACCATCTTTTCCAAGCTGGAAGTCAGACCTGTTGCTTACCCACCCCTCACCCAACCCATTTTTCTCCTCGCAAACTCTGCACCCCTCAGTCAAGATGAAAGGTAATGGTTTATTTCCACTACTATGGTTATTCTGCTTTCAGTGAACTTTCAATCACTGCCCGGAACATTTCCAAGGTCCTTCCATTGATTCGCTGTGGCTATTCAATCAATTAACATGTTATTGTTTATGTATCTAGTTTTAGCATCCCCGAATGACCTTAGCATAGAGGGTGGTGAATAATTATTCATGTACTGGGATAGTGTTTAGGTATTAAGGCAATGATGTCTATTTTTGAAGTTCTCCGATTTGCCGATAAAATTTTACTTTTGCACACACCACAGTGAGTCTGCAGATCCTAAAATTTCATGTGTGACAATAAGGTATAAACACCCTCGATTTTGGGGGATGACCAGACGACTTTCCTGTTCTACTAGGGATGCTGTCCGTTACTTTCTTGGTTTTGCCATCCATTTGCGTCTTAAAATAATTTCAGATTTTTGCATTCTCTGTATTATTTTTATTGAGAGCCTTCATTATTTAAACTCTGCATCACTTTATTTATTAATTCTGTAATAAAAACCTATAACTTTTCCATTGATTTAGAGCTCAGTTATTGAGTGGACTCATTTATTACATTGATTGTATTTTCTGATACTTGATGCTTGGGAGTTGCCTTAATGCTGCGACACATTGCCTCATGAAATTTAGGTTTAACACCATCTCTGATCCAGCAAAATGTGGAAACTCCGAGGTAAATTTTGGGGTATCAAACATTTTGGGGTACCATTTGCTCACACAGGTTTGGTAGCAGAGGATGTCTGCACCATAAAGAGTACCTCCTTTATGCTTTTAAAAGTACTATTTTGCCCAGCCCTTAGTGATCGTGGATTTTCTGGTGAGGATTATCCTGAAGGATTTCACTAAGAATCACAATTGCGGTGCTGTTCCTGAACAATTTGGATTGTAAGTATGAATAGGGTGGAATGATTCTGGTGTTTATGAATGTATTTAGTGTATTGTTTCAGTGTTAAGAGATGAATTGTTATGCTTTATGTGAATCTTGGCTATGCAATGTTGAATCTGGGTTAAGTTGGTGCTTTAATTGTGATTTGCTTTGAAACATTTTTGTCTATTATTGGTTGGTTTGGTTATCGGATTTATCCAAATCCGAAATCTCTAGATATTGTGGCTTCACTTGTCTGCACAAGGTAGTGTGTTTTAAGAGGCTTCACATGCACACAGATAGTTGTTTTTTTTGCATTAACAAGATTTTCTTTATAGGTGCTTGTGCATCTAATATTGGTTGGTGTCATTTACTCCTAAGTACACAGGAGTAGGTGCATCAATTGAGGGTGGACTGTCGCTGGGCGGGGGTCCGCTTACTGTGAGTTGGTTTTTTACCAGTGATGCAAAGGTTTTACTCTTGTTCGTTGTTTGTGAGATTTGTCTTATTCTAATTTGCTGAGTTTCCTCCTATTTAGTTTGAGCAGACATTGTTTAATCTGGTTTGTTTAGCGTTAGTTCATTGAGATGGGCTGTGCAATTGTTTTCCTTCACTGAAAAATTGAGCCATGTTTTGTTAGTCAGCTGGGAATTGCACTGGGATTGCTGAGACATCATCACAACGTCGCTCTGTTATTGGCTGGTTGTTAGCGGAGCCACACTGTGATTGAATAAACTTTGGCAAAGCTGCGCTGGGATTGGCTGTTAGCTAACTCACTCTGATTTTTTTGGGGTGTGATTGTTTCGAACATAAATAATAGGTGCTCTGTTGAAAAAAACTAAAGCTTCTAGTGTGCCTTCTACTGAGGGTCAGAAATTACCTGCTAGGGGAATGCCTGCCTATCGGATGATGACACACTGGGTTCTATACATATACCTAGATTTCTGAACAGTCTGTATATACCGCATCTGACAAAGACTTACATTAACTTTACAAAGCTAGCTTTCCTGAGACAAACTATGAATGATAGAAAAACATTTCCTAGACCTACACAGTCTTAGGCATTGAACAAATGGGATTGGATGGCTACAGAAAGGAGAGAAAGAAAATGTCCAAGGAGTGAAGAGTGCATTTGGGCAATGGTTTGAAAGCAAGTGGGATCAACAGGAAATATGCTGAGAGTGGAAGGAGGATATGATGATGGGAGTAAGATTTTTCCCTGCAATAGTCAAAAGATGACAGATAAAAAGAAAACTGATGAGGCAGCTATAGAGAAACACAATCAAGATTCTGATGTGGAGGATAACTTTTCAAATGAGCTTTTGATTTCCAGACCCCGTCCATATACAGATGGAATACAGAGACAGTGATCTGGTTCAGCTGTAGTACCAGATAGATATGGCTGCAGCAGGAGATGGTGTGGGTGTACAAGAGCAGGAACCTACTATATTTGCGGTTGAGAACAATAGCCAGTGCCCCAACTGAGATTGCAATTACAGCATTACCGAGTACTAGTGGAGAAACAACAGCTGTTTCTCTATTTTCAATTGGTCCACCTGTTTTTACTGCTGTTATCAAAGAGCCTCCTAAAGAGGGTTGTTTTATTATTTAAGAGTTATATATAGAGCTGGCAAGACCTGAGGGTATCATAGTGATTTACTGCATATATTTTCACACAAAACACAGGTATAATCAGGACAACTGATTTGAGTCCAATCAAGTCAGTGGTTGAACATGAAGGGGGAGAAATAGCACGGGTGAGGTATAGGGCTGGGCTTTTAGAAATGTAATTTTGGGAAAATTTACATGGAACTATTGACCTGAACAGACTATTGGTATATGATGTTGCTGAAATTAGATAGTTGCTCAAAGAAGACACAAGATATGCAAATGAGGCACATGACATACTTGAAGAATTGGCTGATAAGTGTAAGGTAGACTGCAGTAAAATTAAGAATGTGAGGAGAAATTACAAAATAGATCTGACTTAATAAACTTAAGAGCTCACATTAAGGATTTAGTTGAAAAGACAAGAAAATGATGTGACACAAACAAATACAGAGAAAGGTGGAAGATTGGAATTATTACTAATAAAAAGAAAGCTTTAGAGACAGTAAAGAAAGTAAAAGGGCTTTAGAGACAGGAAAAAAAGTAAAGAGTCAACTAGTGATTCAGAAGTCAGGTCAGTTTCAGAATTTCCACTAAGAGAAGTACATGGAGGTAATGTTGTGCATGTGACTTGGACAAGAAGTGATCTTTATGCTTTTATGACAGATTTTCCAAAATTGTGAGAGGAACCTGAAAAGTGGCCCCAGGTGGTTCATAGGTTAACTACCATTAATAAAATGATCTGGACATATTTGAATTTATTGTTTGTGGCTGTAGTTCCTAGTGATTTGTGGTCCAAGTGTAAGGTTACTGTTGCTTGGCTGATTGAAGAACCAGCAAGGGTTGTGCCTAATAGTGCTCCATCTGATCTGGTTTGCAGAAATACAAGGACATGATAGAGCATTTTATAAAAGAAGGTGTCAGAGAAAGACATTAATTGGGTAGGGATTTTGAGATCTTCACAAGAGCCAAAGGAGTCAGTGCCTACTATGAAAGACATATGCAGATTTTTAAGTAGCACAGAGGAGACGAAGATCTCTAGAAATCATGGTGCCAGTGGTTTTGTTTCTGTTTTTGTTATGGGTTTGTGTCCCAAGCTTGGTGAGCATATTCAGCAGATTGTGATATGCTGGCAGACAAAGAGTATAAATGAAATCTTGAATTGTTCCAAATACAGCACTGATTGGATTGATGCGAAGCAGACAAGAATCAAAGAGAAGTTGAGGAGTGTCTCCTCCTGTAACCCGAGGGCAAGTCTCGGGAAGATTCGGGAACTAGCATCACTGCCCCATTGGAATCATCTGGGATCTAGGTAGGTGACTTATGACATAAGAAAACACTGCTTTGATAGCCAATCTCAAGGGAACAGGGTTGGATTGGCGGGAGCACATAGTTCAAGATGCTGTGCCTCATCTTCTCAACAGCAAAAGTGCAACAGGCATTCACACCAGTCTGATGAATGGTACTGGCAGATATGGTACCTATAACCAAATAATAAGGCTTTAGTCTAATATTAACTCTGTCCTAAGGTATCACCTCACAAAAGCTTTTCACAAATTTCAACCAACCTTTAGTTTTGTTGTTGTTGTGTTTTCATTTAGATTGTCCGCAGAGGCCTCTTCGTCCAAGTTCTCAAAACTTTAGTGAGTATGATTTCAGAATCAAACCCATAAGCAAATTTGGATGGGGTTAGCTACACCCAAGTCCTCTCTGGCAGAGCCCTGCCAACAGTATGTACAAGTTGAACAAAAACAATGGTTATCTTTGTTTGCAGCATGATGTTGCGACTGAGCTCAGCTCGTAGTAAAATCAAGTCTGTTAATGTGTCTCCCCTTTTCTTCTTGTTCTTTTTTTCCATCCAGATGTGAGACTAATGCGGGACATTCTTTGTGATGAGGTCAAAGCGGGAGGATCAAGGGAGCTTGCAAGACAGAGTCCTGGAAGCCGGGAAACAGGTAAGTGGCAGGGGAAAAGGCTAAGCGAAGGGGAGGAGTGTGGATGGTCTTTAAATATGACTGCTTTAGAACGTTCATTAAGGTCACATCCTAATTGTTTGTAACAAGGAACAGGTGTATATCATTAAATTAATGAGGCTGACTTCTAGAAGGTAATTTAGAATGTTTACAAAGGTTGTGTTCTAATTGCTTATAACAAGAAACAGGGGCAGATGATTAATTTGATGAGGCTGTCTTCTGAAAGGTGTTTTAGAATGTTCACAAAGGTTGTGTTCTGATTGCTCATCTGGCGCCATGGGAAAGGAACCATAAAGATCAAACCTGCCGTCTCTGCGGGGCAGAACCTGAAGACCTAACCCACATAATATGTATTTGTCCCAGCTTAATGGACATAAGGAGAACACTACTACGTGAAAAATGGAACCAGGAGGGGGTCAGGTCGTGCCGACAGGCAGTTAAACTGTGCTTCAACCCAAGCGAGATCCAATTAAACTGCAGAACCACAAAATTTCTTGATGCAGTGGCAAAGAGAATCAAGGAGGCACAAAAAGAAATACCTTTTTTATCCTTCAAAAGTGAACCGTGTTTTGAATCCCTCCTGGACGAAATAGAGCCTCCTCTTGCCAAGACTCTCTTCCTGAAGTTCAGGTATGGGAACCTCATGCTGAATTCCAACATCGAGCGTTGGACAAATAAAAAACTGGATTGTCCTAATAGTACAAGTGAGAGATGTCCTATGTGCTCAGATTTATGTAAGGAGAATGAGGTCCATATGTTGTTTATATGTAAAGCATACCTGAAAGCTCGAAAAAGATGGCTCAAACCTATGTGTGTTCTCTTAGGAACTAGATCTTGTTTTACAGCATACAGGATCTTAAAAACAAATACTGCACAGTTCATTGTATTTAGTATCAGTAGGTTTCTTCACTCGGTTTTTATTGCCCGAAAGAAATTGGGACAGGTGCTTTGAAGATGGATTGATTTCAAATAGTGAACCTTGCTGCTAAAAATTGCACTTCCCTGCTAAATGAATGATGCTTATGATTTAATTGGTGAAAATTAATTTTGCACCTTATTATTGAAATTATTGTCCTAAATGATTTGATGCACGTATTTTGTTATGATATATGAGTTAATGAATGTATATATGTGTGTCTTTTATGGCCGTCGGCCGAAATAAAGAAATAATAAATAAATAAATAAATACCTTCCCAATAGCCGGAAACATGTCCTAGGGCATTTTTCGAACTTACGGCCCGAATGCAGAAGAAGTTGAACTACTGAATCATTTTAACTCTTGATACTTATACTTTTATTTCCGTCAGCAACCACTTTTTCTTTTAACAATGTATTTTAAATTGTGAGTTTTAATTAACTGTGCAATAAAATTTATTCTGATTGCTCGTAGCAAAGAACAAGTGCAGATGATTAATTTGATGAGGGCTGTCTTCCGGAAGTTTTACGTTGAGGTCATCTTTGCTGTTGCTTGATGCTTATTCTAGTGGATTTTCTGGATGTTTCTGTGGCGCCTGAAACCTGACCTTGGATATACATGGTAAAACATTTGTAAAAGCTATTAAACCATTTCAAACAAACCAGGGAACACCAGTTGCAGCTAGCTATTACCAACAGCATGGTCAAAAGTCAGAGTTCAAGATGTTTGTTCAATCATAAGTTTTGTGAGGAATGATACGAGTCATGCCGGTATATTGTTATAGTCAAGAGAGGTGAGCTGTGGCAGGAATCTTGACATCTTTTGAGTCATCTCGGCAAATCAGTGGGTCCATTTACAAGACTTGACTCAGACTTTGTTGAAATGCCATTTTACAAAGCCCTTAAATACATTCTTATGATTGTCTGTTTTTTAAATGGGTCGAGTCCTATCCCACACGGAGAGCAAGCAGCCTGACAGTTGCCAAGCTCTTGTTCAGGGAATTGATACCGAGATGTGGCCTGCCAACCTCTATTGGAACAGACCATGGTTCCCATTTTAAAAATGAGATTTTACAATTGATTTGTACAGCTCTCCTAATTGACCAGACGTTCCATTGTGGTTATGATCTTCAATCTACTGGAGTATTTGTGAGAACCACAAAAAAAAACCAGACCAAAGTATGTGCTTCCACTGGTTTGAAATGTCCTGATGCACTTTCTCTTTTCTTGATGAGCATCAGAAGTACTCCTGATAAAAAGACTGGTCTCTCATCCCAGGAAGTATTAATGGCCAGAGCAATGAGATTGGCTTATACACCTTCCGTTACACTTGTTTCAATTTCTGATGACATTGTTCTAGATTACTGCAAAGGTCTAGCTGATATGGGGATATCTGTTTCTCACCAAGTTAACTTGGCAGCAGAACTGGCAAAAGAAATTCAATGGCATTCATTGAACCCAGGCGAGTGAATGGTTGTCAGAAGTTATATTCAGAAAAATTGTCCTGAAGAAAGGTGGTGTTGTCCTTATCAAGTTATACTAGTGTCTAACTCTACTGTGAAGTGTGCCGGAACTCTGCAAAGGATCCCCGGTGTTCACACAAAGAGAGTTACATCTGTAGATGAAGAAGTGGTGAAAACAACTAGGGGTGGGTGAAACTTGCAGAGTTTCACTCTGTGGAATGCAACAGTTACAGGAAAACTCCACAAGGTTCTGAGAAGTTCAGAGAACTGGTGGAAATTGGCACGTTGTGTGTTAGCGTCAGGAGCTTGTTCCACGCTTCAAAATTACCTTGGACGGCACCATGAGGCGTGCCAGAGGTTGCTGCTTCTTTGCTGCTGCTTAGGTAGATTTTCTGTTTGAGTGGCCAGCATTCTTACCACAAACAGTCAGGACTGCCCCAGTTGAGAAACTCTCACCAGATGCCCTCCTAACGCCTGAAAATGGCACTAGGGAGCACCAATTCTCATTCTCAGGTCACTTAACTTTGGTGACCAATGCACGACAAAAATCTTGGTGGTTGGCAGAGTTTGATTGGAACTACGTGTTGCAACAGTAATGCAGAGTGGCCAAAACTCTGCAAACTCTGCCAGAGCAGAATTTATCACCCACCCCTAAAAACAACCACTGATTCACAGAGGCAACTTCAAGTTTGCTGCGTAGATACAGGACGGGGTGAAAAAATTGAAAGTAGAACTGGTAAATTCAGAGAAGTTATAGAAGTTCTTCTTGATGAAATCGAAGATTCTGGTAAAAGTACCAGCAGTGGTGTCCAGTTTCAAAATGAGGGTCAGAAGGAAAAGCTGTTACAGTGTCAAAGGCTTGAGTGGCAGCAAGAAAAATGTGTCTATGATCCAAATAGTGAAAGTCTCCAGTTGAGTTACAAGAACCCCCAGAGAACAGTTCACAGTGAATTGTGCTACTAATGCTGATCAGAGTTCAAGTCCATCAGTAAGTGGAAAAGATTCACCAGTAGTCACACATGCTGATGCAACCAAGTGACTGAAAAGATCGTCTAAAAGAAAGCACTGGCAGAAAAAGAGATTAAAGTTAATCAATGAAGAATCTGAAGTAATTGAATTTGAATTTGGGAATAGTGAAAGTAAATCACCAGTTGCTAAAGCATCCAACAAGAAAGAGACCTCTCATCAGAAGGTATGTTTCACCTTAATGGGTGTATCTAGCAGAGGAAGAAGAAGAGTCAGAACAGTCTAATAAACTGTTGCCAATACACCTTTCAGGGTGGACGGTAAGAATGAGAACCACACTGAGAACTCTAAAAGACTGTCAAAGACTAAACTGACTTGTGAGAATTTTCAATAAAATCTAGAAAAAAATGTTTTTCAGTTTTATTTTGATTTTTAGTTGTTTTCAAAGAAAAAATAAGAAAAAGGAACAGTTCATAATTATTTTAAACAACATTTGTGTTTACTTTTGAAATTTCACAAAACATTTTTGCTTTTATTCTCAGTAGAAAATGGCAGATGCTACAATATTTCTAGTCTGATTACCTTACTAATTATACTAATGATCTTAGTTGGTCTATTTTGCCTCCTTTCTCTGGTGGTATATGTCTGCACAAGCGAATTAAATATAGTACATCATGAAGTGAAACATAATACACTGATACATAAGGAACGTTTAGCAAGTGGATTTTAGGATATTTACACTAAAATGTTAAATGAGTATGTTGAAATCATAGGAGTCAAAGATTGCTTTGTGCATACCTTTCTTCCCTCTTACGCAGGTGAAGGTGCTACCTAATTACAACCACCAGTATCGTATGGGTTGTCTTGTAATGTGTTTGCTAGTATTTTTAACAACAAAATGATTTTTATCTCTCCTTACTTGTCAGATATGAATGTCTAACTGGAGAATCTACTTATTTCTTAAGGTGAAGGTGTTTATCAGGGCCTTAAATATAGTACATTTCTCAATAAAATTGCACAAATTAAGCAGAAAATTAAAAGTACTAACCAGGAGTTTGTGTGCAGTTTAAGTACTGAGTGGTATGAGTTTGCTAAAAAAAATACAATGAGAGTGGAGTTGAAATTGTGAAAGATTGGAGAGATGAAAGGAAGATGAGAGATCAGATTAAAGCTGAAGAAGAATTTAGATTGTCAAATCTGCATCTAAGATTGACAATGGAACATGAGAGTAAGGGTGAAATGTGTATGGTGCGTTGTGATCCTACAAGAATTGGGACAACGCAGTTTGTGAGGAAAACGTGAGTTTGAAAGGAGTCATGTTATAAATAGAGATTTTTTGATTGGTGAAGAGCCAATTAAGAGAGGAGTCTATTTATAATGTGTGTGGTACCACTGCTTATTTCAATCTGCTGAGTATTTGGGTTGGATCATGTTATCTTGCTTTAGCGTTTCCTAGAGTGTATCACATGAGTGGAATGAATGATGCAGTTGGTTTGAAGAGACTGAAACATGGATTTAGACAGATAGTATTAGATATATTAGGAGAAATTATTCCACATATGTGTCGCTATGAATGATGTGAAGATTAGACATTTGTCTACACTTGTTGACCAGCATGCTTATAACACAGCTAAGTTAAGAGTTAATTGATGTGCAGGCATTGATATTATAAAAAAATTTAGCACTAGATATTCTTTGCATGAAGGAAGGCTGTGTTTGCAGGGTACTGAAGTTCAGAGTGCTGTACCTTCATACCTAATAACAGCATGGTTATTAATACCTACAAGCAAAATATTAGTAATATTTCTCACGAAGTCCAATCTTTAGAAGATCCCGGCATATGGGAAACAGTAGGTTCCTGGGTTAGTGAAATAGGGAAGGGTTTTAGCAAGTCTGGTGAATGGTGTGATAGAAGTGAGGGGAAAGGTTAAGATTAATCCTAACTCCTTCAATAATTGTAATGATGTGGGAAACTGTCCTGGCAGGGTGTCTGTTTTTAAATTGTGGGTTTAAGATAAAATAAAGTCATTGGAGGCATACAAGGGAAGAAGAGTTTGAGATTGAAAATGATAAGGATCGTGTTTACAACCAGCTAAAGCTGATGGAGGAGTCAACCAGAAAGAAGCGGAAAGTGATGTATAATTTCTAAATAGGGTAACCTAATCAACTATGTGTTTTAGTGATTTAAAAAAATCACATTGTGGATTTATAGAAGATTTTTGTGAGTTTATATTTGTATCAATCATTCAGATGTCTTGTGAAGTGCGACTACTCACCTGTAAGGGTCTCAAGGCGCGGGGGTAGCTATGGCTCAGTCACGAAGAGCAAAGTCTGAGGTCCTTCCTGAAGTGAGGCAGTGATGGTGATTGCCTGAGGTGGAGAGGTAGTGTGTTCCGGGTCTTTGCTGTGAGGTACAAGAAGGATCTTCCGCGGGCTGTGGTCTTGTGGATACGTGGGACAGTAGCCACAACCAGTTGAGAGGAGGTCTCTGGTGGGTGCATAGAATGTGAGGCGGTGGTTGAGGTACACAGGTCCTGCTTTATGTGGGACTTTGTAGGTGTGTGTGAGGAGCTTGAAGGTGATTCTTTTGTTGACTGGGAGTGAGTGGAGGTCTCTCAGGTGGCTGGTGATGTGGCTGTGGCAGGCAATGTTGAGGATAAGTCTGATGGATGGGTTCTGAATGTTCTGCAGCTTCTTGGAGTTTTGGGTGATGCCTGCATAGATTGCATTGTTGTAGGTAATTCTACTACTGATGAGTGTGTGGGTGACCATTTTTCTGGACTCTGTGGAGATCAACTTGAAAATCGTACGGAGCAGGCATAGTGTATTTAAGCAAGATGATGAAACAGCGTTGATCTTTTGGCTCATGGTGAGCAAGACATCCAGGTTGATGCTGAGGTTTCGTGCCTGGTCTGTGGGGGTTCCAAGCGCTGCTTGCCACCAGTGTTCGTCCCAGGCAGAGGGGGTGGAGCCCATGATGAGGACTTTGGTCATCTCTGAATTGAGCTTGAGGCAGCTGTTCTTCATCCAGGTGGTGACAGCTGTCATTCCATTGTTAAAAAAGTTATTCTTGGGGAGGGTATGTTGGTGAGTGAGAGAATCAGCTGGGTGTCATCGACGTAGGAGATGATGTTGGGTCCATGGTTCTGACGATGGCTGCGAGTCCGGGCCATGTAGATGTTGAAAAGAGTGGGGCTCAGGTAGGAGCTCTGAGGCATTCCAGAGCAGATCTCTGTGGGTTCCGAGAGGAACGGAAGTAGTATGGCCAGTAAGGAAGGAGCAGACCCATTCCAGGGCTTTGACATGGATGCCGGTGTCGTGGAGTCTTGTGCATAGGGTGCAGTGAGAGACGGTACCAAGAGGCCCAGGAGGATGAGGGCTGTGGTCTTGCCTCGGTCGAGGAGGGCTTGGACGTCGTCTGTAACGGCGAGGAGGGCAGTCTTGGTGCTGTGTTTGCTTCGGAAGCCGGATTGGGAGATGTCGAGGATGTGGTTGGCTTCAAAGAATTCAGAAAGTTGGGCGTTGATGGCCTTCTCAATGACCTTGCCTGGGAAGGGGAGAAGAGGGATAGGTCTAAAGTTCTTGAGGTCTGTAAGGTAGGCAGAGGGTTTCTTCAGCAAGAGGTTGATTTCTGCATGTTTTCAGTCTTCAGGGAAGGTGGCGGAGTAGATGGAGCAGTTGATGGTGCAGCAGAGTTTGGGGGAGACCGTGGTGGGAGCTCTGTAGGAGATGTGATGCGGGCAGGGGTCCGAGGGTGCTCCAGAGTGGATGCTCTTCATGATATTGAGGGTGTTATCTGTGGTGAGGGGAGTCCGGTTGAGCAAGATTGTACATCTCCACATTTGAATTCACATGTATACATTGATACAGTACTGTTTCGTTTGAAGTTACATTTGTTAACTAGGCCTCAGTTTTTACATAAATGCCATCTTTTCCAAGAGGGAAGACACCCCTGTCTCTCATGTCTCTTACCCATCTGCCCACTTCTCTCCTCGCAATCTCTGGAGCACACAGTCAAGCTGAAAAGTAATGGTTTATTTCCACTGTTATTGTTATTCTGGTCTTGATGAACTTTCAGTCACAACACGCAGCATTTCCCAAGCTCCCTTCTATTGGTCACTCTGGCTATTTATTAAAATTACATGCTATTGTTTATATATCTAGTTTTGTTCTAACATCTCCAAATGACATTAGCATAGAGGTTGCTGAAGAATTAAACATCTAGCAGTGCCAGCTGCCATGTATGGAGAGTGGTGGTGCGCACAAAATTCGGGTGGTACTAAAATAACAGAAGCAAAAAAAAGGCACTTACCTTCCATAGGCCTTTAATTTCTCTAACCCAGCTGTCTCAGACAGCTGGGTGAGAGATGTTTAAAATGCACATGTCTGGCAGGCCGGCTAGTTATCAGTGATTTTCTTCCAACGCTTGTAGATTTTGGTCCAGGACCACATTTCTGGAGATTTTGTGAGTATTTTCTTCCATTTGTCTTCGTCTAATTACACCCCCAGATTAAGTCTCACTTATGTTGAATATTATTTATGCCAGCTTTTGTCATGGAGTGAGTGGCTTCGTAGAGCCAGGTGACTTCTCATTTACTCTCATCCAGGGTGAACAACAGGTTCATCAATTCATGCGTCTTGGGTTCACTGTCCTCAATGCCTGTTTTTCTCACTGAATGTTCACCAGGGCATCATATCTCACAAGCTCTCCTGCAGGGAGACCTCCTGGCTCCAACAGTTCATCTGATGGCTTCAAAACTCCAGAGGAATAACAATTCCCTGCTATTTCTGTACATGTCCAGGCATTTAGTTACTGAGCTGTAAAGTACCAAAAGGGCTTCGGTAATCCTATCGGAGGGCGGGACAGGCAATGCATCGTTTTCATAAATCCTCTCTTGAAGCACCTCAACGTGGTTCAGAGCAATTTAGGCCACTCACCATTTGTCGTCGTGCACCCCATTAAGACTAGCCCCCCTCCTCCTCAGCTAGTAGGCATAGCTAGCCTTAGTTTCATGCTAATTGGGTCACCCCTACCACTGTACCACTCACTGAAGATGCCCTTCTGGGTAATAGTGATCAGAGTCCCGAGCGCTCAGGTCTCCTTCCATTGTTAGAAGCTTCAACTTGTCAAGAGTGGCGTGATGGTTTCCTGAGCTTCATGTTAAGTTCATAAATAGAGTATCTAAGTCTCAAAAAAATACTCCAGGGACCCATATAGAATCTGTGACAAAGATTACATGAGATAAGGGTATTAGTACAGTTTTGTCTAGTGCTATTTTACCCATGACTGAGATAGGCAGGATATTTCAAACATTATACACAGCTTTTTAAGGACTGCAAATTCTTGCTTAGATTCTCATGAGGCCCTTATCAGTGTGATAAATGCGTAACTCCCAGGTATCGGAAAGTGAGTGTTTAGCAGATAATGCAAGTTCTGTCAACCAAGGGTGCCCATCCTCTACCGTTGGTTGAATTGCAAAGGCACGCACCTTCTTCCAGTTGACCATGAGGTTAAAGTACCGAATTAACTCCCAAAGGTAGTTTGTTGAAGGTTCCAGTCCAGTGTCACCCACTCTAAATAATAATAGGAGTTCATCAATTTATATTGAAATGGTGTGTGAGGAAACTGAAAGATGTACTCTCCTTTCTGCACATTAATTCCTCATCAACTTTGTGATGGGCTTCGCCCCCATTACAAATAAAATGGGGCACAGCAGACTCCACTGCCTTGTGACATGAGATCCCACTAATGGGGGATATTTAATTCTTTGTTCCGACTGGGGCCTCGTCAGGATCCCCACCAGGATGCACAACCAAAAGTTAAGCAAGCCATTCATTAAAGTTCAAACATATTCTTCCATCTTTCAACAGTTTATTCCTTAACCGCATGCGTGCGGGCGGAATTCCGCCCGTACGCTGGGTTTTGCGGAAACGCATGTTACGTGACGAGCTGGGCTCGTCATGAGCGTGCGAGGAGGATACGCCATGACGAGCCCAGCTCGTCATGAGCGTCGAAGGGGATAAGTAGTCAAAAGTAATCCGACATTTTATTCTTCAATTCCGTTTATTCATAGGCTCAACGAGTGCCAACCGGCTTTACTCTCAGACACCTAGAGGTACATGTTTTCCTCACAATTCAGCGTAGAGATGACATTCCCAATGCATTTTGGGCACTATACTGCCCTTCCTCAGGGGACCTATAGAGAATTTTAAAAAACTCTTGTGAACCACGTGTTTCGGCACCAAGATAAAATCACACTCTATGTGCCAAATCATAAACCTGTGAGCTCTCCCCATTGAAATAAAATCAAAATGTGCCTAAATTTTTAATTTAATGTGCCCCCCCCCCCCATTGAATCCTGAGGAGGCCCCAGTCGGAACAATGTTTTAACAAACACGCACAGATGGAGCGCACTCCAGGATTGCACGCTATAAAACTTCCTTGAACATAGCATATATGGACAAGTAATGTTTGGTGTGCACTCGACCTTTTGATGTACTGAATATTGCATTCCGCCTGTTTTAACGGTGGTGGTCGGCTCGGTGTTTAGGAGAGAAGTCCATGTGGGTATCTCACTACTGAACCCCACGCAATGAGGCAGTGGAAGGGTATAGCACCAGCTCAGCTCATGGTTTGTTGCAGGAAGATTCAAAGATTTCCGACTATGAGGGATTTGGATCAAAAGTTGCTCTCCACAAATGACAGTCGGTCTCATCAGTTGACACCATATTTCTCTCCCGGTGCAAATGTAAGTGCGCTGTTGCCCCCTGGCGATCTCTAATTTGTGCTATGGGTGTACCTCTTAACTCAAGTTGCAACAGCTAGGCCAAAAGGCAACATGCTTTATCCCTCTCATTATGGATATGGCTTATTTTCACCTAGCAGTCACCAGTTTGTCAGTTGTGGGGGTTACTGACCACTTCCTGTTGTAGGTCCATAAAGTCCTGTATAAAGTGTTCAGTTCCCGGTCCATATTTTTCCTGGAGCCCTCCAGTGACCTGATACTTTGAACCCTCCCATCCCACTAAGCTAGTGCTTTCCAAGCCTTCACTTTCTTTAAATTGCCTTAGTGGCATATGAATTCCCCCACCACTTCTCTGAAATGCCTGGTCTTCCAGCTTTGGGGTTTCTAGTTGGCAAGTCAGGATAGTCGTATTTTGTCTTCCCCCATGTCTTCACCATTAGTAGTGGATTTTGATCCAATAAGGTTCTACCTAAGTATTCTGTATATGACACAAGGGAGTGGAGTGAAGTCAAGCATAATCTGTCCAAGCTGTTGTGTAAGCCAAGTACCAGGGAGCCGAAGGAGTATTCTTCATATCTATGGTGTGCCTGCCTCAAAGTACCCACAATTCTCCAATTGCCAACCCATGATGCCAGTCCCCAGGCATTTTGTGACAGTTATGTCCCAGACACAGGGAGATGCCATGGCCAACACACAGTTGGAATCTCCCCCCATCAACATGGGGGATTCAGGCTAATGGCCACTCTGACGTGGTATAGTCGAATAGTGTCTGGTCTGTTTTGGGTGCATTAAAACTACCCAGGATGACATCTGCCCTGTCTAGTTTTCCGTTGACCATAACCTATCTTTCTTTGCTGTCAATGTTGGTTTCCGTGAGCTTGAAAGGGACCCCATGACGAACCGAGGCAAGGGCCTCCCGTGGCATAGAAAGAGTAATGAGTAGGCCCTTCATCTACATTGCATTTTCTCTGGCTTATTTCTCCTGAGGTGAGCTTCTTTGAGTACGAATTGGACACCTCTGCATTTAGATACTTTTTTTTTTAAAGTTTTTTTATTGTTGCACTAATATTCCAATCATATACATACATCTAGTATCAAGTTACATTACAATGTTTCCTTCTTGTATTTTAAAGCAGAAATGATAAAGTAGTGCAATTTTCCATTTTATTTCTGTCTCTTCTTTTCTCAAAGAACGTTCATAAACCCCCCCCCCTTCCCGCAGCACTTACTGAACACATAATTCACAACGTTCCTGGTAATGCCTCATGTCTTTATAACCTTATTATTGTCTTAACTGTCAACTCTCCCACCCTTACATTGCGTATGATGCACATCATGATATCAAGTTCCGCATCCTGTCCTGCGAGTGAACCAGGAACTCGTTTATCGTGATCAAGAACTGAGTATCTGATGACATTGGACTCGGGCACAGAACCCATACTCGTTTGTCTATTGCGAGTGCCTGCTCAAAGTGCGCTGTAGTGCATGTTTCAAACTCCGATAGTATTGAGTTCCAATCTAGTGAGATGTGTGTTTTTCTAAGGCCCCTGCGTTCCTCTCTCTGCAGCTCCAACCCTTCCGCTTTCCCCCATTTCATTACCTCTCCGTGCCAGTTCTCGATGTCCGGTGGCCTAGCTGATTTCCACCTCATCGCTATTGCTCGCTTAGCTAACAGCAGCGCTAGGTCTACAAATCTAGTAGTAACACTTCCTTTCTTTTCTTTGTAGCCCAGACCCAGGATGCCGAACAGCAGGGACGTGTAAGGTCTGTTTGGTGCTACAGTTTCCAAAATCTTATGTACCGTTACCCAGTAATACCCGAGCCTGGGACAGTCCCAGGACATATGTAAGAGGCCTGCGTCTTCTGTGCTACATCTAGGGCAGGTATTTGCCGACTCCGGGAACATTGCATGTAGTCTGTGCGGGGTCAGGTATGCCCTGTGGACTATCATTAACTGAATGAATTTGAACTTCGGGTTGCGTGCTACTTTTTTGGGGTATTTCAGTACCTTTTCCCATTCTCTGTCCCTGAGAGCTCTGCCGGCGTCTACCTCCCAACGGGTCCGGAGGGGCTGCAGTGACACCGCTCTGCCCAATCGGATGCCGCTGGTCAGCCACTTCGTCAGGCGACTACCCGTCCCCATAAGGTATTGCATTGTGATCAACGTGTTTGTAACTGGTTCCTTTCCGTCCCGTGCCCAATGTGTGTTTATGTAATGTGTTATTTGCGCGTGAGTGAGGAAAGCGCCCTTGGGGTCTGGTGTAACCCAGTGAAATCTGCATGTGACAAAAGACTGCCTTCCGAGAAAAAATCTCCGACATATAGCACTCCTGCGTCGTGCCACGATTTCAGCCTGCGTTCCGTAAGTGTACCAGTTCCCAGGGGGATCCCCAGCAATGGTATTGTGGGGGCGTACGTAGAGTGTTTGTTAGTGTATCTGACCGCAGCCTTCCAGTGTTGAAGCGCCAGCCTAAGCAAAGGTGGGGCAGAGTCCAGTATCTTAGCGTGCGGGAGTAGCAATCGATGTATAGCTCCTCTTGCTCTATCAGCATCAGACATATTTAACTCATGGAGGTTGCGTCCCGCTAGCCAGTAGGCTAGCCACTGAAGTTGGCACGCGTAGCTATAGGTAATCAGGTCTGGCACTCCCATACCTCCTCTGTCTGTCGGCAGTTGTAATTTTACCAGACTGATGCGTCTCCTGCCGGATCCCCACACTAGCTCCGTTAAGACCGTGTTTAGTGCTTTAAAAAGGACATGGGTATCAGTATTGGTATGATTGTGAAATAATAGAGCATTCTGGGCAATACCACCATCTTTGAGATAGTAACCCTACCAGCCACTGAGAGCGGTAACGTGTTCCAAAAACGGACCTGCGTCTTCAAGGTACTGAGGGCTTTACCCAGGTTACCGTCCAGCATATCCTGTGCCTGTCTATAAATCTGTATACCCAAGTATTTGAAAGTCTCGGGCGCAATCCGGAAACTGTGTGGTGCAAACTGTAATCGTGTGTCCTCAAGAGACCCATGAAAGCAGTATCCATATGATTTGGTTTCATTTATCATGAGACCTGACAGCCCCTGGAAATCGCTGAATAGCTCTGGTAATGGTGTTAGAGGGCTCGTTAAATCTTTAAGGAACAATAAGATATCATCCGCGTACGCGGAGATAATATGATGAGTATTTAGATTTGTTATTCCCTTGTTAACTGCCACAGTCCGTTCCTTTATCAGTAAGGGTTCTAATGCGATAATGAAGAGCAAGGGCGACAGCGGACAGCCCTGTCTAGTTCCTTTCGCTATTTCAATCTGTTCAGAAATACATTTGTTTGTACGGACACGTGCCGTAGGGCCTTGGTACAGTAATTTCACCCATGCAATGTATTCGGGCGGTATGCCGAATTTGACCAGGACTGCGAACATGTAGTCCCATCTCAGGGAGTCGAAGGCCTGTCTAAGGTCCAGGGAAATACATCCCCCCGTGGCTCCAACCCTACCATACTGTGACATCAACTGACTTAGTCTACGCAAATTCAGTGCGGTGCTCCTACCCGGTACAAAACCACACTGGTCTGGGTGTATTATGTCTGTGGTGCATTGGGAGAGGTGGGTCGCTAGTAATTTACTAAGGATTTTGTAATCCGTATTTAATAAGGATAGTGGTCGATAGTTTTCCAGGTGCAGGGCGTCCCTACCCGGTTTCAGCAGGGACACTATCAGTGCTTGTGATGTCGTGCCTGGCAGTGCGTTACCTTCTAGGGCTTCCTTGTATAACGTGTGTAATCGTGGGGCTAGGGTATCAATATACGTCAGGTAAAATTCAGCCGGCAGTCCGTCTGATCCAGGGGTTTTGTTCCGTGGCATCACTTTAACGGCCTGTCTGATTTCCACTAGTGTTATGGGTTTCGACAGCTCAGTCCGTTGTGTAGGTGTTAGTTGTGGGATTTGTAAGTCTGAAAGAAAGTATTCCAGATTATGTTCCGATAGTGGGGCATGCGGACCGTATAATTCAGTGTAATAATTTTTGAACGTGCTATTGATGTCTAATTGAGTTCGTATTAGTAATCCGCCTTGGTCTTTCACCTTCGTTATAGGAGCACCCTCTGGAGCGTTGCGTGTTAAGCGCGCTAGCAGTGGCCCCGCCCTGTCGGCCTGCGTGTGTTGTATGGAGGTATATTCCCTGTAATCTATCACTTGTAATTGCTCCAATAGTTCCGCATGTTGAATATGCGCTTCTTGGAGTTGAGTGAGATTGTCAGCCGTGCCCGCAGCTTCGCTCTCGAGCATCGCCAGGCTACCCTCTACTGCCTTGATTTTGTCCAGCACCAAATGTTTGACCCCTACTTTCGTGCCCATCGCTACCCCACGTATAGTGGCTTTAAACGCGTCCCATTCAATTTGTCTGGTACTGGCCGTGTTTTCATTTTCTACAAAGTATTTGGTGCTGGCATCTAGTAAAGCAGACCGAAAAACCGAGTCTTCCAACAAACCTGGCTGTAAACGCCAAGTTGGTATAGGTGTAGGAAGTCTCCCCCATTGTAATGTTAGCTCCACCGGGTTGTGGTCCGATATTGTTTTGCCCATGTGGATCACCGACGTTATGGAACCAGTCAATGTACGCGAACAGAATATACGGTCAATTCTAGTATGTAATTTGTGAGGTGGAGAATAAAACGTTTACTCCCTATTAGTCGTATTCAATGTCCTACACTCATCAACAAGTTCCCACCCATCAGCCCAAGTCGCTAATGCCGCAGCTTGTCGTCTACTATCAGTTGCATGTAGTTGGGGGTGTGATCTATCAAGTGTAATATCTAATACCGCATTGCAGTCTCCTCCTATCACCCAGTCATGTGCTACCCAACCTGACAATACTCCACTAATATCCTGTAAGAATTTCGATTGCTCCGAGTTGGGCGCCTATAGACAGCCCAGGACTATGCATAAACCATCCAGTATCCCTCTTATGAATGCATTTAGATACTTGTTGCTTTTGGCCCTCATTGGTACTGAGCCCATGCCGCGGACATTACACATAATAATAATGTATTTATTTAATAGGTTTATGTATGTTTTGCAATGTTGCATGGCATCTCGGGCATTGGCAGTCATTTATTCAATGACTCCCACAGGTTTGGTCCTGGGCCAGACTACCTGCTGGTTCTCATCTTTTCAAACCCTCCACTGCAATTGGGGAGTGAACATACCTTGACCCACGCTAACCTGTGCCCGACTCCCATCCTCAAGACAGGGAAGCAATGGTTCTTTGCCTAGAAAAGTGTATGTAGTCTGTGTATTTTCCCATCTAGTTGTAGGGGAAAGAATCTAGGGGAAAGATTACTGCCTGTAGATCCCACCCTCCCACTGGTCATCAGCCTTCTCATTCAAGATTCCTGTGTGTCCAAGGTGCATCTCGGTTAGGATCCCTCACCTTGTACCAGCTTTGATTTAAGAACCAAGTCATCACAGATCATCAGCTCAGAGTCAGTTCTGACTATGGCAGGTCTTTGTGCAGGGAGCTGTCAGTCTGATCCAGATCTAATAGGGGATGCTACTTGGGAGTGAACATGTGTCTAATTGGCTCCCATTTTGTATGACATTGTTCTACATTCTGTCCATCACCTGTGTTTTTTGCAATTTTCACCCCGAGTGGGCTGGGTATGCTCAGACGTGAGTCCCAGGCTCTCCACACCACTGGAGTCAAGCGATCCAGGCTGAATGAAGGCTGATAGCCAGAAACCGGTCCTTGGATGCTTGATTCCGGTCTGGGAAAGACATGGCTTGGTAGTTCGGACTGGACTGTTCCCATGAGGCACAGGGTCAGAGCTGATTTGCATATAGCCAGTGTCTAACCCAGGATGGTGTGGAGTGCAAAAAAAACAATGGATTTAGGCCCAGATCCTTGTACTGGGGTGAATGTATGACATTGTTCTACATTCTGTCCATCACCTGTGTTTTTTGCATTCATCTCCTCAGCAGCTATGATTGGATCATTGACAACTCTCTTCATTGGTGAGCCTATATCAGAGCTCCGCCATGGATAAACAGTTTGTCTCTGGCTGGCCGGCACCAGGGAAGTAGAAAAATTGAGTGACCTGAACGTGACCACTGCATGTGGTGCAGTGGACTGGTGCCTCACCTTATGAGCCTGTGCATATCGAGGATGTTTTCTTTTTTTACTGCACCTCCATCCCTGCCCCACGAGGAACAGTGATTCTAAGTCAGGGGGACAGTGCACTCTTGGAGGAATCATATAATTCCACTCTGTATTGCACATTGACACGTGGCCTACCATGGGGCCCTACCTCTGTACAAGCAACCTCCAAGTGGACTGCAGCAGAAAGACTAGTGGTCTGACCAAGTCTTCCATCTACGTGAGGTGTTGCTAGTTTGCCAGACCCTAGAAGGCTAATTCTGTCAAAAACATGATGGAGGAATTTGAAAGGGTGGCGTCCACATCAGCTAGTCCACTTTAGGGGTGGCGCTGACTTGGTGTGGGCACATTTCCTAATCTTAGAAATGTTCCTGCATGTCTTTCCGCTAAAATGTGGGGTCAGGACAGGGGGGTTTGCATCTCCACTATAGGAAGAGGCTTGGGTTGCATAACAAAGGCAACAGGGCCTTTGAAGCTTCCCACCCAGGAATGCAGTTCCTGCATTGAGTAGGTATCAACACCTCTGCCCAGGACAGGCTTTGTTCCCGACCTCTGAGAGCAATGGCTTTCACCATAGGAGGTCAGAAACCTGTCTTGGGTGACTGGCTGGTTGAGACCAGTCAGTCAACACACTAGTGGTCGGTAGGTTTTCAGGGTGCACCTCTAAAGTGCCCTCTGGGTACATTTCTTAATAAATCCAACACTTCATCAGTGTGGGTTTATTAAGACAAGATCTTTGATACTAAACATCTGGGGGTACAGTGAAGCCATCATGTAGCTGGGGAACTCATAATCACGAGTGTCCGGCACATGTACTTGGTATGGCTTCTCTGTGCACTTGTGGTAGCTAAGAGTGAACGTGGATATCACAGGGACACATCCACTGATGCAGATATGCCCACACATGCGTTTAGTGCATCCTGCCTTAGGGCTGCAATGCCTGCTGTAGGGGTGGTTTACCTATACCACATGCAGTGTAGGCATGGTACACAGAAATGTGTTACATATATGTGTGATGCCCTGCACTCCAAAAGTATAAAAATAACTATTTATTTTGTGCTCATACCTTAATCCTCACCTGAATATGGTGCTGCCACTCAAACTGATTGGCTCAATCAATCAAAGCATTTGTATAGCGCGCTACTCACCCGTAGGGTCTCAAGGCGCTGGGGGAGGGGGGTCCGCTACCGCTCGAACAGCCAGGTCTTGAGTTGCTTCCTGAAGGAGAGGTGGTCTTGGGTCAGGCGGAGGTGGATGGGGAGGGAGTTCCACGTCTTGGCAGCCAGGTAGGAGAAGGATCTTCCTCCCGTTGTGACTCTTCTGATGCGGGGGACGGCGGCGAGGGCGTGGCTGGTCGATCGTAGCTGGCGGGTTGGAGTGTAGAAGGTCAGGCGGTCGTTGAGGTATCTTGGGCCTTGGTTGTGGAGAGCTTTGTGTGCGTGGGTGAGGAGGCAGAACGTGATTCTCTTGCTGACGGGGAGCCAGTGCAGGTTTCTCAGGTGTTCGGAGATGTGGCTGTGTCGGGGGATGTCCAGGATGAGGCGTGCCGCGGCGTTCTGGATCCTGTCAGTACAAAATTACCCAAACAAACAGTGTACTGTTTGAGAGTGGCGCACTTGTCACTTGCCCCATAGGTGCTTCTTAGAACAAATATTTAAGATCACTGTACAATTTTATATGCCATTCAGTACTGCCTTAACCGAGAAATCAAATAAATCATAAACAGTAAACAAGTTCAATCCACAAATTAAACGTGTTGTGTTTCTTCTTTCAGACGCTGTCCTTTATAAGTATATTTCTGTTCTGTGCAATGAACAACATTACACTATGTTTCCATTTTCTTCACAGCATGTTGTATTTTCTGTCCCAATGCATTTCGGTATGATAATACATTCTTCAGGGGAATACTGAAATTAAACCAGCAGAAACTAAGTATGTATCTTTTATCGTTAAATCTATAGGGATACAGTAAACCTTCACCTTGGTTCTGATTCGGTGTTTGGGTTATTTGTTAAAAAATGAATCAACGATAGATTAAAAGAGTGTCCAAACACATGCTTCCATAACCTCAATCAAAAAGTGTTACTCCGTGCCACCTTAACCCTGTGTGTTTGTCAGCCAAGTACCTTAAACTAATCTGTGTGCTGCTATGCACCTGAAAACAAACATAAGTATAAGCATCAGCTCCCTGCATCGTAT
Source organism: Lissotriton helveticus (assembly GCF_964261635.1). Classification (NCBI taxonomy): domain Eukaryota; kingdom Metazoa; phylum Chordata; class Amphibia; order Caudata; family Salamandridae; genus Lissotriton; species Lissotriton helveticus. The sequence goes on from NC_136061.1 coordinate 951,675,933, forward strand.
GGTGTTGTTGTGCAATATCACTCTATAATCACACCGCTTGCGAAACTCCTTGCAATCGAAAATAGTCATAAACTGCACCAGTCATACCTTGGTTCCACGGTGTGTTCCACCTTTCACTTTAGTAACAAAGCCGATCTTTGATGTCAGCGTTAAGCCCTGCCCTCACTCGGCACTGCAAAAAATAAACGTTTCATCTATGCGTGTCCATCCAGTAGTTCTAAATAAGCAGGTATGTTTGCTATGTTGACTCTTCACTTTTCTCTGCACCAAGACACACAGGCTGCAATGGTAACTTGCATGAGCTTGGTGAGGGGTCCCTTAGGGTGGCACAATTTGTGCTGCTGCCCTTAGAGGCCCTCTTTAGACCCGAAGCCCTCGGTAGCTGGGGTGCTATTTACTAGGGACTTACCTGGAGTCTAAAGTGGTGCCAATTGTGGAACAATAGTACAGTTTAGGGAACGAACACTGGCACTGTGGACCTGGTTAGCAGGAACCCAGTACACTTTCAGTCAAAGTTGCATCAGATTCTAGGCAAACGGTTGGGGGGGGGGGGTACTGCAACAAGAACCTACACACAGCATGTGGTGTTCTTCTCTTACTCCAGCATCATCATCATCATCATCCAATGATGTAAGATCATTCAGATCTGCCAATGCTCGACTGGGAGATTGGCTTGACTGATCATACCTCTTGAAATGGAAGATGTTTTGGGTCAGGTGCAATTCTCCATCCCCATTGCTTACCATAATTAGTCACGTGCAGTGATCAACTCAGGTATTTGGCATCTGACTCTCTTCGTTGTTCCTGTTTGACTAGCATCCAATCTCCCACCTCAAGGGGCAAGTCCTTGACTCTCCATTTTCAATTGCCATTTTTTTCATCTTTTCTTTCCTTTGCCGACCTTTTACTTCAGTATCACTTTGTGGTTTCCCTTGCTTTTCAGGGGCACCTCTTCTAGGGTCCACCCTTGTATCCGGGTACACTCCTCCTGCATTTCTCTGTGGGGCTGTGGAGTTGTCCGGTAGACTTTGAGCACAGTGTTGAGTTAGTGGCGTAAAGAACCATGAGGGCCCCCCCCTGCAAAGTATATAGAGGGCCCCCCCTCCGGACTCTCTCAGGAGCTCTCAGGTCAGAGTACTGTTCTGAGGGCCCCCTGGAGCTCGGGGTTCCCCCGTACTGCAGGGGCTGCGGGGCCTTTGTTACACCTCTGTGTTGAGTGCCAGCTGAAGGGTTATCTTTTTTTCCCTGCGTGTTGTATAGCTTTTTTTAGCATGGCTATCAATCATTCCACCATGCCATTCACTTGTGCCCACAGTGGTGGGATTTTTTGATGCTTGAAATCCAAGTGCTTTACAAATTCTTCAGTCATATGCATTGAACTACTGTAAATTGTCCATCTTTCCAACTTCAGGGATGCCTGGGATTGGACTGGTTCTAAGATGACCACCACTGGCTTGGTCCTTCTTTTCTCTTACTGCTTTGCTGGAGCTCACACTTTGATTATTTCTAAGGGTGATTAACCTTACTTTCTTGGCTACGTTTAGAGAACTCACGCATCTTTCAAGATCTTTGCTCTGGCTCTGTTACTATAGGTGGTTTGCTTTTTCTTGGGGTTATTTTACTGCTGCTCATTGTGGTGTGTACTGCACTGATGGCGGTTCATTTGTTTAAGTTGAGGTGCAGTTTCTGCTTTTCATTTGAGGGTCTTCTAACTTCACAGTCGTGCTTGCTTGTATGTGAGTGGTGCTCAGGGTTTTGCACTTTGTACTGATGATTTGTGTGGATTCTTCTGCCTTCATCGCCAGTTGTCAGGTGCCCCTCCTCATGGAAAGTAATACAGAGGCGGTAGTAATATCATCACTTCTCTTTATTTCTTGCCAATCCACTGGATGCAATGACTAGCAGGCAGAAAAGCAGATGTCCTACACTCTTGTGGTCCTGGAGCTTCACTGGACGATTCCTTGCCTTCTCCCTATTACTTCCTGTCCCTGCTTAGAGTAGGTGGTGACCACTGTGCATAGTCACTCAGGTTTACAGGGTCCTAGTGCCTGACTCCGGGTTCGAGTGAGTGTGACACCATGACGTAGCCTCTTCTTTGTTTCACCATTCCAGATTTTTCGGGTGGTTTCGGGCTGCCACAGTATGCAGGGGACTTGTACGTCTGTCTGTAGCACTGCAGCACAGCCAGTTAAGTGTCACCCGTGGCAGGATTATAGGAGATTTGAAGCGACATGTGGTAGCTCGGGAGGGATGTGCTACTCCGCGGGCTGTCAGCCATGTCGCCGAGAATGAGTTTTTAACCACTTAGCAATTTAAATTCTGCCCTCAAATAGTCTACAATGCTACTAGGGTAAAGTTTGTGGCATTGATCCCTGGAGGTGATATCAGTTTCACGTTTCAAAGCCGTCTGCAAGATGCGTGAGGCGTGGTTTATGAAGCGTGAACAATACAACCTCAGGGTAACTACTACTCAGGATGAATTTTAGGCATGCATTAACCTTTAAACAGCTGATTAAACAGCACACCCACCCAAAGAGCGCATCCTGGAATGGACTGCAAGCTCCATCATAAACATTGCAAATGTACAATCCCAAGCAGGACTGGTTGGATTAATACCTCATCTTCTAAAACATCAACCTTGCTCGCCACACCAAAACAGCTAATTACCCACAAATACGTCCATGCCAAAACCGGCTGTAAAGATATTCCTAAATCCTACAGCGACATATGGTGCAATAGTAAAAGAATGCATACGTAGTAGGGATATGCGAAATTCCTGTAATTTGCATTTGTGTAGCTGCAAAATTTTGGGGAAATTATGCACAATTACATGAAATGCACAACTGGTATTTAGCGCCATATTATGTGCAAAATGCGTACTCGTCCATTTTAATGCAGTTTGTGCTTAAAAAACCTGCAAAATACACAAACGTCAAAAGCAGCAGTTCTGGTCATCCGTGTTGTTCCCTGTTATGCAACTTTTTTGTCACAATCATTGTATAATTACACAACGTTGTGTAATAATAGCATCATTTTGGGGATTTTGCGTAACAATAGTAATGCAAAATTTTACGAGACTACACTTGTGTAACCGAAATTAGAGCCTTGACTAAAATATGGTTGTGATATGGAATTCCCCAATACTTGAGTCAACTTAAACCTTGAGTGCCATTCTCAGCTGTTAGACCTGTCAGCCCTAAGGTAGTCTTGCCCCAGGCTTTTTGCCTTCACCCTCACTAATTTTGCTGATCTCGTTTTTGCTTGCCTTAGGACTCTGGGCATTTTATCAGTGCCAACCAGTTATAAAGTGCATGAGCCCACTCCTTCAAAATGTGGTAACACTGGCTTATGTCATTTACTTGTAAATCCCTAGTAAAGTGGCACTACCTTTGCCCAGCGCCTGTAAAATAAATGCTACTAGTGGGTCTGCAGCACTGATTGTGCCAACTATTTAAGTATCACTTTAAACATATCTTAGGCCTGCCATTGCAGCCTGTGTGTGCAGTTTTAAACTGCCATTTCGACCTGGCAAAATAAACCTTTTGCCAGGCACAAACCTTGCTATTTAATCGCCAGGGTAGGCCCTGGACAGCCCAGAGGGCAGGGCGCAATGTATTTGAAAAGTAGCACATGTACTTTTAAGTTTTACATGTCCTGGTAGTAAAAAAAACTCTTACATTTGTTTTTCACTACTGAAAGGCCTACCTCTCCCATAGGATAAGGCTGGAGTTACCTTATTACATTTAATAAGCTATAATTTCCAAATGGGCGCTGGCTACCAGTTCATGTTTGGTGTCTTCAGAATTGTAATGAAAAATCCTCTCTCATGGTAAAGTCAGATTTTAAATTACAATTTTGGAAATGCCACTTTTGAATTAATGAATGAGGCATGAGGCTTTATTGTAATAATAGAGAAAAAACACATTAAAATCACAAACATATCTACAAATATGTTCCTTAAGAAGGCAAAAGGCATAATCTAAAAATTTAGATAGCTTCCAAATACATTGACGATCTGTAGTAGAAAAACAGTATGCAACAGCCACTTTGGTAGATTTACAATTAATTACATTAAGTGCTTTTTTCATATATTTCTTTCATGGTTCTAGTAAGTTACGACATAGGCAAATTAGGTGCTTTTGTAGTGAAGTAAGTACGTTTATTGCATGATTACTTAACATTTTGAAGTTCTGCAGTGCCACGCACCATGCATCAAGTCAAAGCAGGTATTTTGTACAAAAATTAAAACAAAGAAAGATACAGAGTGTTTGGCTTGTGCTGGCAAGCAGTTAAATAAAAAGCCACTTTGAGATGCTGAAGTTGAGGTAGAATAATTATAAGCATGAAACTTAGGGTCTCCAAGTAAGAGGAAGCGGCATGGAAGACAAGTGTCCAAGTAATCCAAAGTGCCTCATACCATATATCAAGTCAATGCAGATGTGGTATGTAGAGATTAAAAGACAATACAGAGTGTTTACCTTATGCGACCAAACAACTGGATAAAAGTCACATGAGTATATTAATTAAGATCATGGACTATGTAGGGTCTCCAAAAGAGAAGAAGCAGCGTAGGAAGCAAAGGTGCAAGTTATCTAAAGTGCCACGTGTCATGCAGTTTAAGAGACAATACAGAGTGTTTGCCTTATGCGCCTAAACAGGTGGATAACAGCAACAAGGGTGAAGTCATTAAGATCATGGAATATAGAAAAGAAGCAGCAGCATGGAAAACAAAGGTGCATCACAGGGGGTTTAAAAGTACAATAGGGGTAAACAGATCAGGCGAAGATGTGAACACGCCTGTCTTTCTTTTTTGTGTTGAAATTTTTTATTAAAACGTTTTTAGATGACAATACAAAAACACTTACATGTGCAAGCATAGAATAAAATAAGGTATTGATAAATGAAGCATAATACAAGTAGGAAAATTATATAGTTATACATAGCATATAATAAATGTGAATAATCAAAAATAGCAAATATTCAATGAACTATAAAGCAGGAATAAAAAGAGAAAAGAAAAGAAAAGAGAAAGGAAAACCCCAGAGTAACAAGAGAAAGGAGAAAAGGAGGCAAAACCAAGACATATGAGAAGAGTTGAAGAACAGAGAAAAAAAAAACAGGAGGGGTGAACTAAGGAGGGATAACAGACGTTGGAGAGGAAGGAATAGAGACAGAGTCATCATCCACCGTGGTGTCTAGGAATGGGGACCATGTTTGAAGAAAAACAGAAGCCTGATCTTGCAAGTTATAAATGACATGTTCATAAGAGGCTGTTTGTACCGTAGCCACTAGCCACTCTTCCTGTGAAGGAGGTAAGGAAGACTTCCAATGGCGTAAGATACAAATTTTGGCCGTAGCCAAAGCAGTATGAAGAAGACGGTTCTGTGGTTTAGACAATTTCGGAAGACCTCGAAAATCATGCAAAATAATATTTGCAGAAGTAAAGGGTAATGGTACTGACATGGCAGAAGCCAAAGTCTTTCTTATAAAAAGCCAGAATGCTCTAGTACAGGGGCATTCACAAATATTGTGTGTGATATCACAACCAGAAGCAGAACATCTCCAACACAAAGAATGTGTTACCAATTTACCATGATGCAATTTAGATGGAGACAAGTGCCATTCATGGATGATTTTGAAACAGGCATGTCTTTCAAAATGCAAGGTGCCAAGCTGTCAAACTATATCCAATATCTCAGCACAGTAGAACTATGTGCAATATGCCAACTTTATGGCCAGCAGCTCAATGCATAGGTTCAAGCAAGTTTGTACTTGATGCTGCCCGAAGAGATGTCCCCTTGGAGTGGTTAACAGTCTCTCAGTAGCCTTCCACCTATAGCAAAAAACTTGCCAATCTGTGACAGTTTCATCGGTACATCAGACAAAAGAATGTGTAACACTACCTCTTTGCATGTTCTTACGCCAAAGTGCAGAAATAATTACCTTAAATAAATTCGTATTTGACGGAGCAATGCTGGACAGCAACATAGTATGTGCGCTACAGATACTGAGGAGTATGAGCACAGCCTGCACCGCCTATAATCAGGTGGGTTTGTTTTCCAGTGGGCCCTGTATTCCCATGAAGTTAGTCTGGTCAGCAGAATATTCTTTAGTGCTTGTCTTTACATGGCTGCTCTCGGGTATGGCTGACAAGAAGGGACTTGATGTGATTTGTTGAGGTCCACTGCTCCTGAGATGCTTCTAATTTCATTAATGTTCTATTCCTTTAAAATGAGCTTACCCTGTTCTTTTAAGGACCTCTTTAGGTGCTGTGATGTTCCAACTGGGTCGGATGGACATTCTGTGGCCAAATTCAGTGTATCCATCGCACAGTTTTTTTAATTAAAAACTCTTTTTATTGAATACATGGTTTGAAAAAACATCATTGCACATACAGACAGAGTCAAGTTCAAAATAACCTTTATTCGGATATTACATTATCCATAAAAGTGTGCACGTAATTACATACATGGTCAAATGCAAGGATCACCATTAAACCAACAACAATATGTACATAGGACATATATTTAGCAGCATATGTTGAACATGTATTTTCTAAAGAACATAGAGCGTACATCCTAGTTATTGAAATGTCTAGATCAAGAGCATAATGTAATAATAACCAAGGATCAGAGGGTGGATTATTATCTATGTCTCCATATTTCCTACAATGCTAACGCATGAAGAATGGTTCACATATTTACAAATAACAGCATAGGTTTTAAAGTGCCGATGTGCAAAAATGCAAAAATACTAAAGTGCCATTGTGCAAAAATACAAAGAAACCTCCTTCCAGTCTTATTAAAATGGCATGGCAATGTATACATAAAGCTTATCTAGCAGCATTATATTGAACACCAATTTCCTAAAGTGCATAAGGCATACATCCCACATACAGTCATATATAGGTGTCTGAAAATTCAGATTCCTACGCCACAATCGATTGCTCTAGGGCGTATGTACGTTTTCAAAGGCATCGCTGGTTCCTCTGGTATCTAGTTCAGCATAGCATTAGCTGTCCTCAGGCAAGAGTCCCCCAGACAGTAGCATACAGATATGTCCTCAAAATGTATTCCACCCTCCCCACACCCGTTCCCACTTCTTGGGACACCCTCTATTCAAATATACTGCTTTTTCGACCATCATGACCCAGTCCATGTCATTGCACCATTCCATATATTATCCATCACACTGATAAAAAGACTTGACCAGTTGCTATTCTTATCTTGAAATATCATTTGCAAGGCAACATTCCTTCAGTCAGTCTGCTCTGGCCACTAGATGGTAATATTTAATTAAATCCTTTTTACACTCAAAGTCCATTTTCAGCAATCCAAACTCCATTCGAATCAATGTTCGTCTGGTTGATTTGGGGAAACCGAATATTTTCCTGTACGTGGCTATATGGCAACTCTCTAGTGTCTCTATTAGCATGCCAGGAAATGTGAGGGGCCCATAACTTATGGTGGGTAATAGTTTAGCCCCGTGTTACTATTCAGATCCGCTCAGCCGTGGGACTCTGTAGTTTGTGATAGAGTTTGGCTAAGGCAAATAAATTAAACCATCATAAAGCGGGCTAGTGGATCTTTGAGTAGCCTTGACCCCCAGATAGGAGAGAGATATCACGTTGTCCATTGTTGAGTCGTTCGGCCTGAACCCTGTCTGAAAACATGGGATGATATTCTTATTGTTAATCCAGTTCTCCAGCTCATGCAAACGCACCTTTGCATAGGCTTTTCCATCTACGTCTTGTGGGGCTATTAGCTGATAATTTTTAGGAGAAGTATTAACCCCTTTTTGTATGAATTGGATGCAGCATGGAGCCTATCCATGATTCTGTGTTGATTTCAGACTTGGAAGATGTACTAGGATATGACTCCTCACTCCCCACAACGCTTTCTCTCAGCTCAAAGATTGGAAATAGAGGTGCCTTAGAGTTGTTGTTAGCTTGAGTGCCTGCGTATTTATTGAATTCACAGATATATTTTTTTATTTAAATTTCTTTTGTCAACGTTTACTAATGTATGGTCTAAACTCCTCCTCAGTTGGGGAAGTTTGGTTGATAGTTAAAATTTCCCTAAAGTCTAAGTTAATAGTTGACTCAGGTTCCGGGATATCACCCTTCCCAGTGTGACGAGGATTGGTAACCAATTGGTCATTAGTGTTGGAGATATTTGAATAATTGGATTGACAATGAGATTGAGCTCTGTTGTTCATCACATCAATAATGCATTGTTTGACCTCTAAACTTGACTCGAGCTGTAACTTATATAATTTGAGTCATGATGGATCCAGTTTTTGTAATTTTTCTGCTAACAATTGTAATAAGCTGACTATATCATCTAATCTGGTCAGGTTTTAAAGGTAAAAGTCCAACTTTTCCAGATATTTTCAGGTTTCGCGTGCACAGGGCTTGCTCTGTACTTGAGAAATCTATTATTTTTAATATAAACTTAAGAGATGTTCATCCCGCCTCCTCTTTTTCCTGGCTTTTCACTGGTTCCTGTGTGTGCCACTTACATTTCCTCCATTTCTATTGGCTGTAGCATATTTGTCTGTGTTTACTAATGCTTGTTCTTCGCCTGCTTCTCTTATCAGGTTCCCGCTGCTGGAATACTGTTAACATCCGCTTTGGTGGAACTATATTTTCATAACATTTTGCCTTTTACTCTTGTAGCATATTTATATCACCCCAAGAGTTTAAGTGATTGATTTTCATAGAATCACAGGATGCTGCTCTGTGATGCCAAGACTCGAACCGAGATCACCAGCTCTCGAGTCAGCAGCTCTTACCGCTGTGCCACATCTGCCCCTCTCATGTGCTATCTGTCAAGGAGCTCTTTCCTTCTTCGGGACGATGACTGATGAAAATAGCTATTTTATTTATTACATTGGCGAAACCGATATTACCAATGATTGTTGTTTTTGGAAGAGAGTCTCCTGAAGATTGTACACTGTTTGGACCTCATTTTTTATAACCTTTAGCAAGATTATTTGTTCGGTGCAACCGACTGGTTGGCTGCCCATAGTATCAGCCATTTTGGTCAAGGTTGATGTGATGGCTTCCATTGCCTGCAAGACTGGGTAAGCTAGGGGAGGGGGCATTGTCTCAAGTGGATCCTCCTGCAGAACTAATGCATTTACTTGGTTATTTGTTTTCTTCATGGATAAAGAAAAGTATTTAACTTGTTAAGTGCTAATTCTTTAGGTGGGTCCTCCTCCAAAGCTGCCATCTTGGATAGCAGGCTTGAATCATTCAATGTGTTGAAAAGCTGATGTCTCCTCCCGGGTTATTCCTTGGTCCAAAAAATATCCGGTTTTGGTTAAGGGTATGAGGGCTTTGTAGGAAGCTGGCTCTGTATATACTACACCAAAGTAAGGTATAGTGTGCACAGAGTGCAGTGGCTCCCCAGAGGATTTCCAGAGGTTAAAGTAGAGATTACCAAAAGCTCTATTTGTGGTAGTGTGGTTGAGCAGTTAGACTTATCAGAAGGCTCTGTCAAGCATTTGTTGTACACACTCAGGCAAGTAATGATTACACACACTCAAAGACTGAATCCAAGACCTATTGTTTTCTATAAAAGTTATTACTTTATTTTTATTCCTGGAACAAAGAGAACTCCGTTGCAGGTAAGTAACGGTTTCAAGAGTAGCAATACATTTCAAATACAGTAGGTATTGTATTGTTAAGGCATAGAAGTAATTTACAGGCGTATTAAAAATACTTAGGAAATGTCAATCAAACAGTAGCAAATGTAAAAGATAGACATTTAGTGCAATAGGCAGAAATGCAATGCAAATATGGAGGAAAACAGTTATATGCATTTACTGGTAAGTACTCAACGTACACATCCAATCGTTAAGGGTTTAGACAAGCACCGGGCAAGTGCCAGATCAGTGTAGGTACTGCACCACCAGCGGTACTGGGGTGGCCGGGTACAGAGGTCACTGGGCCGGCCGGGTACAGAGGTCACTGGGCCCAATGTTAGTCAATGGAGACTTGGGGCAACCACAAAAGGTGCTGGTTGCAGGGAAGTACTCTTGGTTTCAGGGCACTGGCCCTGGGGGATAAAGCAAGCTTGGGGTGGGCCACAAGGCAGCACCAACCAACCAACCACCACCACCAGCGGCACAGCGGGGGCCGGGTGCACATCAGCGTCGGGCACCCAATGGAAGTAAAGGGGAATCTCGGTTGCACAAAGAGGCTGAAAACGTAGACCAGGAGGCTGGGCAAAGGTGACCAATAGCTGGGCAAAGAAGTAGAGGTGTCTGTGGATGCCAGGGGACCATCGGCAGACCTCCCCAAAGTCGGGGCAGAGGAAGCAGGGGTGCCTTTAGGTGTTCGGATTTTCTTTACCGGAGCAGGTCGCGGTCAGAGGGACCCTTTGTAAAGAGACAGCAGGCATCCCAAAGAGGACAGCCACTGATGGAGTCAAGGTCAGGATCCCGGGAGAAACTTCACTGAACAGGTGAGCCAGTCAGACTCGAACCGTGGGCGTCAGGTGCAGAATGAGCAGGAGACGCGGATCCAGCTGGATCCGGAGCCCTTGTAGTTGTATTCTTATGGACAGGGCCACTGTCAGGAGATCTGGTCTTCATTGAAGAGTGGCAACCTTCCTAGGATTTCTGGAAGTTGAGTGGCAACCTTCCTAGGATTTCTGGAAGTTGCTGGCCACAGGACAGCCGTTGTTTTCTTAGCAGATTCTCTAAGCTGGAGATAGGCCGGTAGGGCTGGGGCCAAGTCAGTAGTCGTCTTCAGGATTTGCTGCATGGCACCTTCCTCGTCTTTCTTTTTCATAGGTTGCAGGAATCTGATGACAAAGGTTCAGGGGTGCCCCTAAATACTGAATTTAGGGGCGTTACAGGGACTGGTAAATTTTAGCCAATGGGATACTTGCATTTTGGGTGACTACACCCCATGTCCCCTCCCTTACGAAAGGGGAATCCCCTAACCTGATTGGCTAAAATCCTTCCATTCAAGATGGAGGATTGTCTGAGTGGGTCACCTCGGTCCAGGGCACTTTAGGGTTGGTCCTGGCAGGGAGGGGACAAACCTCTCCTGACTACTAATTTTCCCACTGACCTTGCTGCCAAAAGTGGGGCTTGTTCAAGGGGACAGACATCTCCACTAGCTGGAGAGGCCCTGGCTAGCTTATCGAAGGGCAGGAAGGCTTTGAGGCTCAACACCCTAAATGCTGTTCCTGCTTCGGGGTAGGTGTGAAGCACCTCCATCCCTTTCAGCCTTTGTCCCTGACCCACGAGAGCACAATGGCTTCCACCTCAGGGGTCAGAAACGTGTCTGTGTGTAGCAGGCTGTTGCAGACCAGTCAGCTGGAAACAAGGGAGTTAGCGTTTTTCAGGGAGCATCTCTAAGATGCCCTCTGAGTGCATTTTGTAATAAATCCAGCACTGGCATCAGTGTGGGTTTTAAAAAAAACATTTTTATTGGCTTTTTTTGAATGAAAGAACAATTGAATACATTCCAGTAATATTCAATGGTACATACAAATTGACTCAGTAGGGTATACATTAATTCGCTATCGTAGCAGGAGAGGCTCATGCCGACTCTAATTTGTGGGTATTCAGTATACAATGCATCTCGCTCCCAGTCTTTGATTTTGGCCCAGTCAGTCACTTGTTTCTGACAACGATTCTGTGAGCGGGGGTTAACATATATTGCCACGGTAGGTATTCACTCCTCCCCACACCCACGTCCATTTTTGGAGAAAGCCTCTGGGCATATAAACTTATTTCTCCACAATCATTGCACTGTCCATGTCGTTGCACCACTGGCGCAGGGTAGGGCTTTGTTGGGATCCCTAGTTCTGTGCAATATTCCGCTTTGCTAATATCATGCCCACTGTCACCCAATCCTGTGCTGTGTGGTTGAGATCTGTGGGTTCCCACACATCAAGGAGGCATCTTTTCGGTTTTGGGAGAATCGTGACCTGTGCGCATCACTGCGGTCCAATAACCCGCTACCTGCGGGCAAAGCCAGAGGGTGTGGAAGAGTGTACCTGGTGTGCCACATCGTCTGAGTGGTGTGTCCGTCCTGTTAATTTTGTGTAGGAGTGTCCTAGTATAGTACGTGCCATCTAGGATTTTTTATTGCACCAACTTGGGTTTGGACGATATCGCAACCTCCTTCGGGGACACAAGTGCCTCTTGCAAGTCTGCGTCATCCAATTCACCTACCTCCTGTTCCCATTTGGCTTAGAGAGCTGCAGTGGGATCTGAATGGAATGATTATTTATACATTTCTGGTATGTTTGTGAGATGGCCTTTTTAGTGAGGTGGTCTGTGAGGAGTCTATCTTCCCATGGCGAAGATTTTTTGAGCTGCGTACCTTGCGGTATAAGCGCAGTGAGTGCGTGCCTGATCTGCGTATACCGGAATATTTCCGTATGTGCCAGATCATATGTGATCTGTAATTGAGCGAATGGGATCACTTCCCCTTTTTTCCACAGGTCTCCAACCATCGAGATTCTTATCAGATCCCACTGTTTAAAGCCCTTTGTATTACGAACTGTGCCCAGTTTTTTCATGTCCCATAGTGGCATGGCCTGTGTTATTACTCCTTCCCAACCCATTGCTTGTTGCGCTGCAAACCATATTTTGATAGTGTGCGCTGTCGGACCTGTAAGGTTGTGTTTTCTGACCTTGTTGTAAAGTGCCCCAATAATCCCCACAGGTCCCAGAAGGTGTCTATCATGCGATATGCTGGGTCATCTTGGGATATGTGAAGCCATTGATTTATGACAAAGAGCATGTACAGCCCAATGGTGTAACTTGATGTCAGGGAGGGCAATGCCTCCATCATACCAGCTTCTTGTGAGTTTATTTAGGGCTATGCACGGCGCCCTGCCGTCCCATAGCAGACTGGTCACTTCTGCGTTTATCTCCGTAAAATATTTTGGAGTGACTGGGAATGGTGTATTTTGCAATGCATATAGGAATCTGGGGAGCGCCTTCTTTTTAAAGAGGGCTGCTCTTCCCAGCAGCGTTAGCAGGAGTGAACACCAGTGTTTAACGTCACAACGAAACCTCTGCAGTGGCTTTGTGAGGTTTTCAGCTTTGAATTGTGTGTCATCGTGTGTTTCATAAACTCCCTAGATATTTAAATCCCTCTTCCGCTATCTGAATGTCACACCCCCGTGGAAGACGCGGCGGGGAGCCGTGTAGTATATAGAAGAGCGATTTAGCCCAGTTAATGGTGTATCCTGATACCTGGCCGTATGATGGGCATAGATCTAATAGGCAGTTAATTGAGTGTGCCGGAGATGCCAAATATAACTGTATATCATCCGCATAAAGTGAAATTAGGTCTTCCCAGCCCATGGCCCATTTCAAACCGCATATGACTGGGTACTGACTCACCCAGGCTGCCAGCGGCTCCAACACCAGTGCGAAGAGCAGTGGCGATAGGGGACCGCCTTGTCTCGTCCCTCTACCGAATGGAAAATCTGTTGAGATATGTCTGTTTACTACTACCTGCGCCAGTGGCTGTGTATAAAGTAGTTGGATCCGAACGCAAAATTTAGGACCAAATCCTAAGTGTACGAGGACCACAAATAGGAAGGCCATTCGACTAGGTCGAAGGCCATTCGTGCATCCAGTGATAAAATAACTGCATCCTCTTCTATAGTAAATGTACGCACCAATACCCCATGCAAGCTTCTCAGATTAAGTGCGGTGTTTCGATTAGGCATAAAGCCAGATTGATCCGGGTGGATTACAGTGGCCAGATGTGGCTGTAGTCTCATGGCAAGTGTATTTGCCAGTATTTTCGCCTCTGCGTTAATTAAGGAGATTGGTCTATATGACATATACCATGCTGCGGCTTTCTGGGCTTGTGCTTGCCACTATAGTGGCCAGGCGCTGATCTCTGGTCAGGATTCCCTGTTCCAAACTGTCCATGTACATGTTAAGTAAATGTGATGTGACACGAGGTGCCGCTTTCGTGTAGAATTCCACCAGAATTAAATTGGGCCCTAATGCTTTACCTGTGTGTAATGCGCCTATCACAAGCTCTAGGTCCTCCTGCATCAGGTCTTTTTTTAGAGTCTCAGCCGCAGTAGGGGACAGTGTGGGCATTTTTATGTCTTTGAGGAATTCTAAATTTTCCTCCATCGTGTTAGTGGCCGTTGGGGTGTAGATTTTCCTATCATGCATCGCTATGGTTTCGTTATTTGCTGGGGCTCCGTCGGTATACTATCATCTTCGAGCCAGAGCTGTGCCACTTATTTACTAGCCTGCTCTTTTTTATCCAGCCACGCTAGGAGTTTTCCAGCTGTATACCCTAGTTCATAAATATTGTGTCGTGTTTAATGTACTTAGTTTTCGCCTCTTCCCATGTGTAGGCCCTGTATTCTTGCTGTGCTAAGTGTACCTTGTGTGTTGTGTCCTCATCAGGATCTAAAACATGGGCTGCCTCTGCCCGGGATACATCTTGTTCCAAACCCTCTAGGTGTTGTTGCTGTGCATGTTTATGGCCAGCTATCCGGAAAATAGCATGCCCTCTCAGTACTGTTTTGTAAGCCTCCCACAAGGTTGTGGGGGACTGGACCGAGTGCTGGTTTTCCGTGAAATAGTTCACTGTCGTTTTAAGGAGGTCCTTGCTGATCTTGCGTTTTTTTAGGTAACTGGGATGCAGCGGAAACAGTCTGCGTCGTCTCGGGGTGGAGGCGGTATACGTGATGAGCACTGGAGAGTGGTCCGAGATACCCCTGGGTAGGGGCATAATGTCAGTTACCCCCAATAGTCCAGTCACTAGTGTAAAAATGTAATCTAATCTGGAAAGGCTATTATGCACCCCCGAATGGAATGTGAATTGTTTCTCAGTTGGGAATCTGTCTCCACACGTCTATTAGGCCAAGGCCTCTGTGAACTCTGCTAGTTTGAGGTTTGTGCCACTGGGGTCCTTGGGGGAGGTTTTCTGTCGATGGATGCGTCTGAGGTAGTATTAAAGTCTCCCCTAATATAAGTTCCCCGTGTGGGAGGGCCAACAAAAATTTCCCCAGAGCTGGGAAAGTGACATTGTGTAGCGTTGGTGGAATGTAAACCGTCACTATGTTATACATTTTACCGTCCCATTGACATGTTTTTGCAGCAAACCGTCCCTGATCATCCTTTCTGGATCCAATAATTATCAAGGAGAAGCGTTTATTGACCAGGATCCCCAATCCCTGCGAGCCAGTGGTAAAGTCAGAGTTTACGACCATTTTAAATCCCCACCTGTCCAAGGCTTTACAGGCTGTCCCTGTCAAATGCAATTCCTGGAGTAGCGCAACAGCAGGCCCCTTACGCCTCAGGTATTGCAGAACCAATCCCCGTTTTATTTTGTCTCCCAGGCCATTACATTCAATGATAGTACCTTAGGGGGGCACTAGAGGGCGCACAGCAAGATGGCCACACTAGTGTGAGGCTCTGCTCGACCAAGTTAAAATCCGGACAAAATCCGTCACATCACATGTCGCTAACGCTGCCTGAAGCACTGGAGGGACGTGGGAACTTCTGCTGAACATATCGCTGTCCTTCACGTCCAGCAACTCCCTACCTGTGCCGAGGGAAACACTACTTATGACCTGCACCACGCTGCGCCGGTTAAAATTGACGGCTGCTGAGGTCCGGTAGGCCGCTGGGCAAGAAGACAGACTGGACTTTGGCCCATACAGCGTGGAGGTGGCGGCGGACTGCGGGGAACCCTGACGACATCCCTCTGCTTGGGGAGGCCTCCGGCGCCGTAAGGTGATTTGCGGCTGGTACTGCTGTAGGTATCGGCGGCGGTGGATGGTGTGCGGCAGCGACCGGACCCTGCAAACAGACCCGACTTACTCTACTGAAGGTCGGCGGCTGCTGGGGACAAATAGGCCGCTGGACGAGGAGACGATCTGGGCCTCGGTCTCTGCAGTAAGGATGCAGCGGCGGATTACGGCTGCGCTGACTGCGCTCCTCTGCGTGGTGGACCTCTGGCACGGAGAAGAGAACTGTGGCCTGGTGATATCGGCGGCGGTGGCTCGTGTGTGGCGACGGCCGGACCCCGTGGCCCAAGAATAGGCCCACCTTGCCTGAGGCGGGAGTAGCTGGAATGCGGCCCCTGCAGTGACAAATTTGGCGGGTGCGGAGGAGCGAGAGCCCGCCTGGCAGAGCGGGTGCTCACCGGAGCAACGAGAGGCTGTCTGGGGCTTTTGCAGGCGAGCTGAGACAACATACGCCTGTGAGGGTGTGGAGCGAGCCCCTGGGCTCTGGTACCGGTGCCCGTCGGCGCTGGATGCGGTAGGTGGGCCGGCTCGACTCAGGGCCTAGACTGCGGAGCTGGGACTGGGCCTGGGGCTGGGGCCGTGCTCGGCTTGCTGTGTCTGATGTGGGGCCTGGTGCTGGGACGAGGGAGCTCTTACCGGCCTGTGGTGTGATCCCATCAGTTCAAGCCTTCCGGGTGGGATTCGGGCCAGCACATTAGTTCCTCGGAGTGAAGCCGGGGCCCACACGCGAGGAGGGGACAGCACTGCATGCTGAGTTAATACTGTGCATTAAAATAACTGTCGCCTGATCCTGGGATGGTATTGTACTTGTGCACTGACAGGGCTCAGGGGCTAGTGTCCTGTAGCACATGTGAGCAGTGGCAAGATATATCGATCCCCCTGTATGGTGGCAACTGGCGCTTACATAGTTTGGATTCCTCGTCCTTGCCATATCAAGTCACATTTGAGGCGCTTCCATTGACAGACCTGTTGCTTATAGACTCTCCGTTGGGGCCATGGTCAGGCAGTAGCTCTATCTAACTGCAGAGAGAGTGCAGAACCTTCCCAAGGTACACACAGGTTTGGGAGCTGGGCGGTCCCTGTCCTCTGTAACAACGCGGCAGGCCTGGTCCCTAACCATGGGTAGAGCAGACAGGAATCCGACGAAGCTTACATTCGAGGCCCGGAAAACGTCTCAGGCACCACAGAAGGCAACCTCGGATTCGGAGGCGGACAATGTTGTGGAGGGCACCTCTACGTTGGAGGCTACCTTAGTGGCTATGCAGCGATCCCTACAGTCCATTGAGGGGTCGATGGCTGCCGTGAACAACAGGCTGGATCATCTGTCTTCCCAATTAGAGAAGCAGAACGCACGCATGGGGGAAGTGGAGCAAAGAGTCTCGGCGACGGAGGATGGACTGACCGTGGTCACGGACAAAACATTGAACATGGAAAAGGTCCTCTCCCTCATCCAAGCAAAGAATGAGGATTTGGAGGCGCGGTCCCGGCGCAATAACATCCGCGTCACAGGGCTGCCAGAATCCAAAAATGTGGGCAGAATGGAAACCTATATGGAGCGCCTCATCACAGACATCTTCGGTACGGAACATTTGCCACCTATGTTCATTGTGGAAAGGGCTCATTGATCTCTGGCAGCACGACCCGTCCCGGGAGCTCCCCCTCGGCCCATTATAGCTCGGATCTTGAATTATAGGGATCGGGATGCCATTTTGCACCTGGCCAGGGAGAAGGGCACCATTGAACATCAGGGAAATACTTTAGTATTTTTTCCTGACTTTACTGTGGCTGTACAGGCAGCACGGCGAGAGTTTGGCGTAGTGAAGCAATTTTTACGGAATGAGGGAGTCCCATACGCCATGTTATATAAGGCACGCCTCCGCATAGGGGCTATGGCCAATAATAGAATCTTTGCTACCCCAAAGGCTGCCATGGACTATGCTAAGTAGCTAAAACGCAAGAAGAGAGACTCTGCTGTAACACCAGACGAGGAAGAGCTGGAACACACTGGGCACTAAGGGGCTTGTGTAGGGTTGGTGGGGTCTCTCAGATATGTGAGGATCCTGGTGTGCCTTAGAATGAAGCTCCTACCACCACTTGTGATTGCTTTTAGTTCTCCTAGGAACTGCTTCATCTGTGTGTGTGGTGGTGATGTTCTAACCGCCCGCTCTGCATGTGCCTCCAGTATGGGGTAGCTGATATAGCTGAATTGAATTGAATTGAATGTGGGTTTATAGAGCGCGTAGTAACCCGGAAGCATCCCAGCGCTAAAGACCAAGACAGCGAAATCAGAGGGGATAAGAGGGAGGATAGAGGGGGGGTCAAGGGAAGAGATGGGTTTTTAGGAGTTTCTGAAATGGGAGATGGCAAGGTTCGCTTCTGAGTTTGAGGGGAAGGGAGTTCCACAGTTTAGCTGTGTTGACCGAGTACCGCCGTCCCCCTGTCCGTGCCTTTTTTACTCTGGGCACTGTGACTAGGCGTTCGTGATCTGAGCGGAGGGGTCTGATGGCTTTATAGGGCACGACTAGGTTTTTAAGGATGGGGGGGCCCTTGTCCTGTAGTAGTTTGTGTGCCAGACAAAGGGATTTAAACTTTATCCTTTCTCTTATTGGGAGCCAGTGCAGCAATTTCAGTGCTGGTTTGGCTGATGATCTAGCTGGGGTGTCCGTGAGTAGCCGTGCTGCAGCGTTCTGAATTTGTTGGAGTTTGTTGAGGGTGGATTCCGGCGCTGCAAGGAAGATGGCGTTACTGTGATCCAGTCTGGACAGGATCTGTCCTTGGATGAGCAGCTTGCGGGAGGTCTGTGGAAGGAGGGGCAGGACTTTCCGAGCCGATCGGAGGAGGCCGAAGCAGGTTCCTGCTATTTTTTTGGCTTGGGTCTTAAAGGATAGATCTTGTTCCATCCATACTCCCAGGCTTTTGATCTCCTTTTTTGAGGATGGGGGCTCCCCCAAACAGGTGGGCCAGATGTTCAGAGGGAGAGTGGGTCCTTTGTTCCCTAGTAGCATGATCTCTGTCTTGGACCCGTTCAGTTTTAGGGAAGATTCACCCATCCAAGTGAATATTTTTGATAGGCAGGTGAGGAGGGTGCCCGGCCCTTGGTCAGAGTGAGAAAGGGAAACGACGAGTTGGGTGTCGTCGGCGTAGTTCACGATTTTAACTCCGAACGGGGCGACCACCTCCTCCAGTGGGGACATGTACACATTAAATAGTGTTGGGCTAAGGGAGGAGCCCTGTGGTACCCCACACTGGAGGGGGATTGCCGCTGATCGGGTGTTGCTTTGCCAAACCTCGAAGGTGCGATTACTCAGGAATGACGTGAGCCAGGACAGGGCCGTTCCTACCACCCCAATGTCAGTCAGTTGTTGGATGAGGACCTGGTGGTTAACAGTGTCGAAAGCCGCACTGAGGTCCAGG
Source organism: Lissotriton helveticus (assembly GCF_964261635.1). Taxonomy (NCBI): domain Eukaryota; kingdom Metazoa; phylum Chordata; class Amphibia; order Caudata; family Salamandridae; genus Lissotriton; species Lissotriton helveticus. Next base: position 951,695,108 of record NC_136061.1, read on the forward strand.
AGGATCACTGCCACTGATCCTCCTGCGTCCAGGATGCATCTGGCCTCCTCAACTACTACAGCTGGGCTCCTTACTGAAGTTAATTTCATTGGTAGTATAGTTACGTTGTCTTGTTGCTCTTTACAAATGTATACTGTTGAACGCAATAAGCAGTTGTTGAGGAGATCGTCATTTGATGGCTTTATACGTGATGTGTGATGTATTGAATTGCTTGACATACTTGGTCGGCTCCTGCTTTGCGGGAGTGTTCTGCCTCTGCGCCTCCGCATATGGGTGCACCCCAACACTGGTTCGATGGGATGGGTGGGAAGGGGGAGGATGTTGAGGTTTTGGGGGAGCTTTGGCATGTTGGGGGAGCTGAAGTGAGTGGGGGATTTGGGGATCCTGGGGAGGATTTGGGGGCCGGGTTGAGTGGGGGGAGGGGGTTGGGGGGCTTGTTACAATTCCAAGTTCAAATGATAAAGTATGGGTGGCAGGGGAAAGGGTTTGGGAGGACGCAGATTGTCTGTGCAGCATTGAGGGGTGTGTTGGTGCTTTCTCATCTTACGTGTATGTGTGTGGGTTCCTTGCATTCTTATGTCATCAGCTCATTGTCACTAATTGATACTGGATAAGACAGGTAAAATGGCTTGCATTATTTGGAATGTCCGAGGGCTGAACAACCCTAAAAAGACGAGACAGGTGCTGGCGTATCTAGACCGGCACAATGTAAAGCTGGCGTTACTACAGAAGACTCACCTTACTGACCGCACAGCGGAGTGTGTTGCAAAAAAATGGGCTTTGCTGGTCGCTTCTTCCTACTCCTCTTATGCAAGGGGTGTCATGGTGTTGGTAAAGAGAGGTGTAGAGTTTGAGATCACGCATGAGGAGGTTGACAGAGACGGCAGGTATGTCATTGTACAGGGGAGGTTATGTGGAACTTTGCTTACCTTGGTTAATGTGTACGGCCCCAATGTCGATGACCCGGTCTTTTACAAACTATTGTGGAACAAGGTATATGCCTTACCGGTCTCTGCCATTCTATGCGGGGGGACTTTAATGTGGTCCTGGATGAGGCACTGGATAGGCAGTCACGTGCAAATACACATGTGAAGAGAGCAGCACAGGCTGTGCGTGACGGTATGTGTGACCTGGGGCTTGTGGATGTGTGGCGGTTTCAGCACCCTGGGGTGAGAGAGGGAACTTACTACACTTATGCTCATGATACGTGGTCCCGACTGGACTATTGGTTAACAACGCGTGATGTCACAACATGGGTCTCCAGGGTCTCACACTTGCCACGTACCTTGTCGGACCATGCGCCAGTACTGCTGGACATGCTTCTGCCTACCTATGCCCTGGCCCCTTATCGATGGAGGTTGCAACCCACGGCCTTGCTAGATCCTGTATTTAAGGAATGGGTAAGGGAGGCTATTGAGCATTATTTTGACGACTATGTTGGATCAGTGCGGGGTGAGTGTGTGCTCTGGGAGGCGTTCAAAGTGACCATTAAGGGGGCTTGTTTAGGATTACAGGCTGGGGTGCTGAGGTCGTTGCGGGACTCGATGACATGTCTGGAGCGGGACCTGGGGCGATTGGAACGACAGTACGAGGAGGCAACCGCAACCGCGACCTTGGCTGCCATACGCTCCCATGTAACCGAGTATAATGATTTGGCAGACCAAGAAGTGCGTCATATGTCACGCCACTGTAAAGCCAGGTATTATGGCGAAGGGGGTAGGCCTGGGCGCGCGTTGGCTGAAAGAATTACGGAACCCTGGGCCAAACACTGTGGGGTACAAGTGCTTACGGAGGGTGATTGCTCCATCTCTGATACTGCTGATATTTTAGGGAGCTTTGTTACACACTATAAGACCATGTGTGGATGCAGACCAACAGCCAGTGAGGAGGAAATAGCGCAATACCTAGATGACGTTGCGTTAGTATGGTTGTCAAAGGGGCAGCAAGATTTTTTGATGCATCATATCACAGGAGCAGAACTTAAGGATGCCATCGCAGCGCTGCCTAACGGTAAAGCGACTGGAACTGATGGTCTGCCATCTGAATTTTATAAGGAGTACGCTGATCTGCTAATACCACGCCTGGCGGCGATGTATGCGGAGGCGTTTGATCAGCAGCGACTGCCAGACACGCTCAGGGAGGTTCTGATAGTCGCCTTATTAAAGCCGGGCAAACCGCCAGACAAATGCGAATCGTATAGACCACTCTCGCTAATGAATACCGATATCAAGATACTTGCTAAGGTCCTCGCCACAAGACTACGTCTCTTACTTAACATCATGGTCCTCCCGGATCAGTCGGGATTCATCCCCACGCGGTCTACGTCACACAACCTGAGGGCGCTGTTTGCGGTTCTGCATCTATTGAAACCGGAACTTCCTGCAGTGGCAGGGATGTTAGACGCTGCAAAGGCGTTTGACTCGATTGCATGGACTTACATGTTTGCAGTGATGCATCGTATGGGAGTACCTTATGTCTTCACCAGCTGGATAAAGCTGCTATAGACAGATCCTGTGGCACGGGTGCGAGTGAATGGTCATGTCTCTGAGGTGTTTCCGATCCAAAGGGGCACTAGACAGGGATGTCCCCTTTCCCCCCTAATATTTGCGCTTGTTTTAGAGCCTCTTGCATGTGTGCTGAGGCAGAGGCACGCGGACTCCGCGCTCCGCTTCCATCAACGGCCGTTAGCCGTGTCTATGTATGCGAACGATATGGTCCTGTATATTAGAGAACCGGAGCGGTATCTTGAGCTAGTAATCAAGGAGTATATCCGTTTCAAGTGGTTCTCGGGCTTGACCATTAATTGGAACAAATCAATCATACTGCCTCTCAACCGGAGCATGGTGCCGTTCAGATTGAACTACCTGTTAGTGAGGTTCTGTGAATTCTGAACCTGTGGGTTCCATTTTGTGTATGGCAGCCATCACATAGGCCATGATTGTGGCTGAAACAAGTCTTTTAAGGACATGTAGACCTTAGCTTGAGTTTGTGCTGACTCCTGTTTGACCTGAGTGAACTGACCCTGTTGCCTGAAGCTGACCTTGTTAAACCAGTTCCTACCCTTTAGCTGATCAAGATTGAGGATCAAAGCACAGGACATTGTAGAGTTTGGTATGCACACACACACCCCTTATCTGTTTTCTGTTCCTTCTTTTATGGTCTGTTTATGATATGGGTTGTGGTCCTTTTATTATGGGTTTGTCCGGCTTGTGTAAGAAGGAATGTTAGGCATTTTGCATGCTTGCAAAAGCTAGGACTGCTCCTTACTTGTATGCTGAAGTTTGCATATAAAAGGCCTCTGTTCTCTGTATTCCTCGGACTACCTCATTCAGTTGCTACGGCTTCTGTGTGACGTGGCCTCGCTTTATTTAATAAAGATGTCTTTTCATATTTTCAGCTTCTGTGCCAAGTTTTTTTAATAGTAAGTATTCCCTGAGAATGAAGATTACAGTTCTTCAAATGGCGCCCAACGTAGGGCTTCATCAGAAAAGTGACTTTCTGAAGGAGTGATCTTGTCAGGAGGCTGAAATCTACTGAGGAGGAGAGGATGGGACTCTGCTACTTTGTGCACAAGGATTCTGGAGATTCTCTGTCTTCGCAGCCCGGTATATTTCTGATCTTCCTGATTTTGATCCTCCACATGATGTCACTCCTGACTGAGAACCTTTTTGGCGTGAGTATTCTTAAAAAGACCGTTAGGTCATGTAGAACTTGACAGTTAGAATTTGGATAACCTTTTGATTAGTAAGAATAAGAAGTACAAGTGGGTCGCTCCCACGACTTTGTTTGGTTTCTTGATTTTGATTTGGTTATTGCAAATTACCAAAGCCGAGGGGCTCGTATATTTGCGAGTGTATTGGTAGAGATAACCCCTTGAAGTTTGAAGCTAGATTAGTGAGCTATAAGATGCCTAATCTTAGCAAATTTGGGACTGTAGCTTTGGAACTTTGGAATTTGTGTTGGCCAACTTTGGATTTGTACAGGCATGGATATGCGAATTGCAATTTGTGTAGGCAGCTAATGAGGAGATATTTCTCCATTTGGTTTAGTTGAACGGTGCACGTACGAAAAGTACCTTAAGCACCACTTTGATTATAATACTTGCGTATTCCGCAGTATTTTTTGGCGTGCCTGTTTGTAAGCTCACATGGAAAAATGTGTTGCTTTTTTGGAAGGTACCATAGTGTGATGTGAAGTAAATTAGCCGGCCCCCCTAAAGGGAATATCTAAATAGGTTTAGATTTACAAACATATTTCTTCCTTGGTGATTTTGTATCCCCAGGGAATTAAAATATGACATAATACATATAAGGATCCTTTGTTCTGCGCAATGTTATGAAGGAAGATATGCAGAGCGATTTTGTTTGGTGTTCTGCTAGGCAAAGCTAGTGAATTGAGTGTATTTTCGCTTCTTGGACATACATCAGTCTGTTGGGCTTTTTTGCAGTCTTTTTGAAACACAATTGGGAAGCGTTTCTTGTAAATATGACTTACAACTAGTATTTACAAATGGTTTGGTTTAAGTACAGTCTGTGGGCTGTCCTTGATTTCTGTCTTGAGTATTGATTTGTGGGTTAAATGTGTGTTTAAATGTCTATGTGGGTTTCCCATTCGTGCAACTTCTGTAAGTACATAGCGATGGCGCTATTCACGAGATGCATGGCTAAAGCGCGCTGTATTGTGTGTCCTGAGTGTTTTTACCCCTTTCTGTTTATGTCTGAAATGAGCTCAATGTGTGTTCGTGGTTTTTCTTGATGTTTTCAGTCTATTAAGCAACATTTTGTAAGCATATTCTTGGGTCTGTTGCTAAATAAAATTGTCCTTTTTAGAAAGAAAAAATTGCGCAAACATTTTGTCATGTTTCAAGTTAGGCGTCAGTGCTTGGGCTTATAAATGAATGCATCTAAAAATGATAGGCAAGGGATGCAGCTTGCTCTTATATGTGGAATTATCAAAAATAATTGGGTTTATAATTTTTTTTTATTAATTATGAAAAATATTTATTAAAAATAAGTGCTACAAAATTAGTTTTTTACTATTCATGAAGCTTAATGCTCATACTATGACATCCTAGCATTACAATTTAATTTAAGTTGTGCTATACCGCATAATGAGAACATTAGCATATGGAATTTCACTTGGCGCAGGCGTACAAAACTCATTTTTCTAAAGATTTACATGGGATATATCTGATTAAAAATCTCTGTAATTTGTAAAAAACATTCTGAGGATGATTAATATGTATCACAAGTATAGGATATTTATTTTTAAGTGCCTCAAACATCAAAGTCGAATTTGGGTAAAATAGACCATCTAAAACAGCATTCTTGCCATTTATGATAGCTTTAAAGTGCTTTAGGCTTCAGTAAATGCATACATTTAGGTGTAATACAAATTTGCAGACTGTCCCCATTTGGGGTTTGCTTTTAAATGGCCCAGTGAGATTCATTTAATGTTGCTGAAATGAGTACCATTGCATAGGGTAATAGCAAACATCTGTTCTAAAGATGGTATGTTATGTTATTATGTTTTGCGAATTAGTCACAGTAACTGTTTTAATAATCTAAGTATAGAAATAAATTGTAGCCCCTAACAGGAGTAATAGATATATCATGTGTTTTAAATAGGGTTGGTTATTGCAGGTTAGAAAGAGTTGGGAAGGTTTTTTGTCTTTTTTTAGCCTTAAGAGTGAGGAAGAGATAGAGGGCTGAGGAGCCCGCAAGGCAGATTTTGACCTTAAGGTCAGTAAGGTGGGAGTTAGGAGTAAGTGTAAACAGATGGAGAAATGATTGCTTGGAAAAGCAGGGCCTCAAAGGGTGTTGGTGCACGGGACACGCAGAGTGTCAGTGAAAGAATTTTACTTTTGGAAAGTTAAAAGGGCTTCATGTTGCGAGCTGACTGACAAAATGGTAACAGTTAAGTAATGGAATTTTTTTTGTGTCTGTTAATGTGTATCATGTTTTGTCTTCTGATTAAAAGTTATAATTGATGTCTGTTTGTCATGAGAAATGTCTCTCTTTTGTGTGTTGTGTATTTTTTCTTTTTGCTTCTGCTCATAGATCATTCATGGATTGTTCTGGGTGATTTTAAGGCTGACAAGACACGTGAGTTTGGTTGGTTGAAAAGAGATGTGTTTTTGCGTAATTTCTTTGAAAAGAAATGTTTGTGCATTTTACATATTCTTGCATTTTATCATTTTATGAATTGTTCCTGCTGGTCCTGTGTGTAAGAAGTGACACACAGTAAGTTGCATTTGACAGCCAAATCTCCACTACCTGGTGATTTGCTGTCTAAAGGAGGGTGAGGATTTTAAACCTGACAAATTAAGCAGGCCCGAATATTGTTAGTACATGACCTGGTGTTGTGCGTCACCGCTCATTTATATATGCTATCGTTTTGTCTATGCTTTTTGTGCTTGATATACAGTGAGTATATCTGATGGCTTGACATGTCCGTTTTGTGCGTTTTTTTTGCATGTTTTTGTTTTATGTTGCTGCTTATAATACTATTACAAGTTTACCTGTGTTGTGAAGGGATATACATGACAATGTGTATCCTGCAAACAGTTGGGTAGATTTGCTTTGTCACTAAATTTCACAGAAAAACAGACAACACTTCATCAGTGTATGTCAAATTTGGCTTTAATGATATTTGAAGGAAAATAAAAAAGAGATATACAGAACCAAAGTGCGTCACATGCTGTTAGTCACGTACTGCCCCTCCCCTTAAAGAACAGGCAGCCCTAAAATTATGTATTCTGAATTGGACGTAAGGATAAATTATAGATCTGTGACTTTTGTGCATGGTGACCTAATTTCTATATTACATTAGTCAGTTTTGTTCTGCTTCCTAAGTAGTGTATGGCCTTGTACCATAAAAGAAACCAGGTTTCATTTTTCCCTGAAGAAGGAACTGGAACATTAGCTGAGATTACTGTATATGGTGTAGCGGCCAGTGGTAGAATTTAAATTTGTGTATTATTTTGACCTTTTGTGTATCACCCATACTCTTAGTATTGTGTCACATGACTGACTATCACCCAAGCGCATCGTGCCTAGTTATTGGGATTTTAGCTGTGTCCTAGTTTAATTTCCCTTTTCCATATTCTTTTCACCAGTTAGCCCATTTCTTTATTGTTGGTGAATTATTCAGGTTCACACTTTCAGATTGCAGTAATGTACCATGGACCCCCATCTTATGTATAATTCCCTTTTGTATAACCACACTGTTTTCCCTGATAATCTGTATTATGCGATTTTTCTTTTGAGATGTTCTAGATAAGGAATTTAGTAACACCTATATGTAATCATTGAGATAAAATGTGTTTACCCCATTAGACGATGCCACTATGTGTGAGGACATCCATTCAGATAGAATTCCCATGTCGCTATCTACCCTTAGATGGTGAAGGATATGCTCTCACACGGAAACCCAATTGAAGAGCCTAGAGGCACTGTTTTGCCTACTGCCTTTGTTTTTGTATTGCCTTTGAGAATGACAGTGTATTTCAACGCAGAATTGTCCCATGGCATATGGCCACTCCTTTGAAGATTGCAGGCCACCTGTTTTCAGTCCCCTTGTTATACAATGAACTGTTTAAAGCATCGCACTTGCTCCATCAGACGGCATTGGACATCACAGAACCAGATTTTCAGTGCAAAAAAGCGCCTGTCATATACTGGTAACCTCTGACAGTGTGCAGTCCCTTGAGTCCCTTGGCCTGAGTTTTGGCCCCCCCCCCGTTTCCTTTGCTCCAACGGAAGTGCAGTGCACCGAGGATCCAAGATTGGCAAAAGGCACTCCATTCTGGTGCCCATGAAAGAGCAGCCTGAGCGTCCTCTGACACTGAATGATGAGTGTTGGAGTCTGGGAATGGTCCCGGGTCTGCACGAGATGATTTGTGCTCATGATCAATGAAGATCATGCTATCTGTAGTGTCTGCCGCAGAGGAGAGATACTGGTGCACTGCCTTGAGACATTGAGACTTTCGAATGAGCTAGGAGTGTTTGCCAGGAAGGCACTCCAACGGATACTGAGAAGCACCATTTACATGAAAGGCCTGAATGAAGAGGCCCATGCGGAAGAAAACAACAAAAGAAGATTTGATGGACAATAGAAGCCTGCCAGAGAGGCTTTTGAACGGACTCTGGGCATAGTTGGTTTCACAAGTGGTTTCCGTGCGATTGCATATAATGGATGTTACGAGACTGATTCTTATTATTTTGCTGGCATTGTTTTAAAGTAGTATTCTGTTTAGTAAAATCAGAATAAAGTCCATTCTCTGTGGAAGTGTATTCCCTTTTCACCTCTCGCCACTGTTTCACCTGAACATATAATAAGTTACTAAAATGCATAGGAGCCATAGAGCCATAAAAATGTTACTAGATAGTTTTAGGATTTGCTTTCTGCTTAGGGTTGTGAAAAACAATAAATTTTGTTTGTAATAGTGGTCATTACTTTCTCCTGTTGTCTATATGTTCTTAAAAACGTGCTTTCTAGTGTTTTTAAGCATGATGTTGTCTCTGATGGGTGGGATTGTTTTTGCTACCCAGTTGACATCTGTACCCACCTCCCAACCTATGTCTCTTCCTACTACTACTTCTTTGTATTCTTTCCATACTTTACCTGAACATGAACTGGTTAGGAGGTCAGAGTTTACTAATAATTCCTTTGTACAGCTTCTGCATCAACACCAGTTAGTAATGAACACCACAAATTGTTGGGTGTGTTGTTTTATGCCACATACTACAGATAGAGGTATTCCCTATTTGGTTCTGTCATTTAGTTACAATGGGTCTGTATGGGCATATCAGACGAAGTTTATTTATGCTAACGGAGTCTATCCCTTGCGTTCCATGAAAGATAATTCGAGTAATAATGCCTTAGTGAAGGGAATAACGGATAATATTGATATCGATTCAGACACAGACTGAGTGATTGCCTATGTAAGGGCAAAAAGAGGGTCTGAGGTTCTGTGAATTCTGAACCCGTGGGTTCCATTTTGTGTATGGCAGCCATTTTGTGGTTGCCCTCACATAGGCCATGATTGTGGCTGAAACAAGTCTTTTAAGGACATGTAGACCTTAGCTTGAGTTTGTGCTGATTCCTGTTTGACCTGAGTGAACTGACCCTGTTGCCTGAAGCTGACCTTGTTAAACCAGTTCCTGCCTTTAGCTGATCAAGATTGAGGATCAAAGCACAGGACATTGTAGAGTTTGGTATGCACACACACACCCCTTATCTGTTTTCTGTTCCTTTTTTTATGGTCTGTTTATGATATGGGTTGTGGTCCTTTTATTATGGGTTTGTCCGGCTTGTGTAAGAAGGAATGTTAGGCATTTTGCATGCTTGCAAAAGCTAGGACTGCCCCTTACTTGTATGCCTAAGTTTGCATATAAAAGGCCTCTGTTCTCTGTATTCCTCAGACTACCTCATTCAGTTGCTACGGCTTCTGTGTGACGTGGCCTCGCTTATTACATTTAATAAAGATGTCTTTTCATATTTTCAGCTTCTGTGCCAAGTTCTTTTTATTAGTAGGTATTCCCTGAGAATGAAGATTACAGTTCTTCATTAGAATGGGCTACTGAACCAGTGCGATATCTTGGCATCTGGGTGCATCAGGACCCTCAGGAAATCACTAGAGCAAACTACGGTGTAGCAATATCCAAGCTCGAAGACAAAGTGGCTAGATGGGTGCGACTGCCTCTGACATTTGCGGATAGGATAGCTCTAATTAAAATGGTGGTTTTACCGAAATTTTTATATTTATTCGTCAATGTCCCCATTCTTTTGAAGCACCATTTTTTTATATCATTGCGCTCACTTCTTATTACCCTCGCCTGGGGAGGCAAGAAGCCCCGTGTAAGCTGGGAGACATTGATCAAGCCGTATGAATTGGGTGGGTTTTCGGTGCCCGACATGCAGTTATATTATCTCAGTGCACAAGCACAATTTGCGTATTATTGGTGGAACGCACCACCATTCACACCACATGTGGTGGTCGAAGCAGGTGCGGTGCAACCTATTCCCCTACAGGCGATGATAGTCAACCCTCACATGGTATATGACCGTGGGGAGATAGATACGGTGAGGTGCACAGAAAAAGCATGGGCTGAACTCGGAAGGAGAGCACAACGACTACCACTATATGCACCCGCGATGCCTTTATTGCACCACACAGCACTATCAGTGACGAGTGAAACTGGGGCGCTCAGGGTCATGCAGGCCGCCGGGGTACGAGTGATGGGGGACGCGTTCGTGGGAGGGACGTTCATTTCGTTACCTGCCTTCTTACCCGCTGGAATTACAGAGGCGATGCCCACATTTATTTACGCTAGGTTGCGGACAGCATTACGCAGTCTGTATCCCAGTTTCCCGGAAGAGCCGGCAACGCTGGGGGCGCTGCAGTTAGTATACACAGCAACCACCAAAATCAAGCTGGTCTCTGGTATTTATCATACCTCACAAGTTGATGAAGGTGCGGGGGCCCATAAATCTAGAGATCGGTGGGATGCATGTCTGCCAAAGCAACTGACAGATGAGGAATGGGAGGAGAGCTGCCGGATGACTGGGGGCTTTGCGGTAAATGGTAATTTTAAGCTTATGCATTATAATGTACTATACTCCATCGCAGTTATATAAGTATGGTTTACGAGACGCTCACTGCTGCAGGCGTTGTGGTGCGGAGGAGGCTGATTTTGCTCACCTGGCGTGGGGCTGCCTTAGAGTCAGTAAGTTCTGGGATGAGACACTCTTGGCCTTAACCAGTATGACTGGTGTGCAGCTTGAGAGAGATATGCGATTGTGTCTGTTGGGCATTGTGTCCGAGGTCCCCACAGGAGTTCGTAAATTGGTGGCTCTGTCCCTTCAAGTAGCTAAACGAAGAGTGGCAATGTGCTGGGATGGTCGGTCAGCCCCACTCTGGCACAATGGTTACGTGATATGGCTTACTGTCATGACCAACTTACATGTTATGCGGAGAGTCTGCCAGGGGCGTCACGACAACGGGATATCTGGGGTCCGTATATGAAATATATGCTGTCACAATCTGCAAATGATGAAACGTGATAAGATGTGTATAATGTGTATGTATTGTTAGCCTCTGAATGCCGAAGCTTCCCGCATCTAGTTATCTGTACATACATGGACAATGGATAGACGGTGGCACTAATCGGAGAATTACGGCCGCTTTGACTGTCTTTGATAGTACATGTAAAAAGCCAAAACCCGCCCTGGACATCTATACGAATAATAATACCTGTATATGGTTTCTGTGATGATAGACAGAAATGTCTATCATGTCTATCATGTCTAGATGTGAGAGGTGCCTACTGGTGGAATGTGCGGGCACCCCTTTTGCTGCACAATGTTCTTTTTTGTATGATGAAAATTTGAGAAATAAATTAATTAATAAAAAAAAATGATAGTACCTTAAATGGAAGATGTGCGGAGCAGGAGGTCTGTGGCTGGGGGCCCAAGTTGTCATCCATCCTGTGTAGGTGTGTCGTGGTCGCCATCTATAGGCATTGAGTCGTCAGCATGTAACCCATTGTGTTGTCGCCGTGCATGTACCATAAGCGTGCATCATTCGTCAATTGCAAAACAGGAACTAAACCATAAAATTTCCCCTGTAACTGTGCCCTTCCCCCCACCCCCCACCCTGCCTCCCTGCATCACGGATTTAAAACTACCCGCCACCCCCAACTCAGCAGAGTACTTTATCCCCATAACTGTGTACTTGTGTAGAGGGGGAGAGTTACTCCGAGTTTTCTGTCCATTCCAATTAGTTGTTCGTAGTCTGTTGTGACCCATCTGTGTCGCTCCGTGATTTGGCCCAATCCCTGGGTGTCATCGGGGGGTATCACGTGGGACCAGCCTCGGGAGCTCGTTAAGTTCTGCAATATGACTATGCAGGATCAACCCTAGGTCGGGCTGTGGTTTGTTGCAATTCTTACTGTGTTCTAAGCTGTTTATTTTCGTGTAGTGTTGCTGTCATGCATTATATACCATCGGTGAAGATCTCGCTAAGTGCAGTGTCAATCTGAGGTGTCGTCGGCAATCTGTTGAGGTACGGTTGATGCTTCTGCGTCTGTCAGTTCTACCATGGCCGATTTAGTGAGTTGTTGCTTCTGTTTCGGTCCGTGTCTTCCGGGTCGCCATCCCTCCAACCAGTCGTGAACCTCCTACGGTGTAGAGAAGAACCATCTTTTTCCTTCTGTCCCTACCCATAATTTTGCTGGAAAGAGCATTGCATACTTGAGTTCTCTGCTTCGCAATTCTTTTTTCATGTCTAGAAAATGGTGGCGTTGCCTTGACACAGCAGCTGTGTAGTCTGGATAGAGGGTCACATTGCAGTTGTCCACCTTAAGTGGGGGGGCAATGCGAGTCGTCTGGACAATCATGTCTTCATCCTGAAAGTTAAATATGTCAGGGGGGGAGCTCATGGTCTGGGTCTTACCCCCAGTACTCTATGAGCTCTTTCCACTGAAAAGAAATTGGATAGTCCACGTGGCTGCAGTTGAGTTTGGACCAGGTCTTCCACAAAGAAATCTAAGGCCGGCCCCTTGACGCTTTCTGGAACACCGACTAAGCGTATATTATTGCATCTCGAGCTGCCTTCCTGATCTTAGAATCTTTTAGCCATTTGCTTGGCTGCCAGTACCAGTTGGGAGACCTGTCGTCGTAGGGTCGCTGTGTCTGTTGAGAGCGTTGCCGTACTTACTTCCACTTCCGTCAGCTGAGTGTTTATTTTTTAGACATCTGGACGGGTAGCCATCACATCCTTCAGAGTTATCTTTTTTGGCTTATCAGTCTTTGGGTTGCTGCCTTCAATCGTGTGCGGGGTGGGGTTGCGGTATCAGGTTGTTCTTTATGGAAGGTGTATTTATCCAATTTGTTACTCTGTACACCACGCTGTCCTTTGCCCCCATGATAGCCAGGAGCCGCAAGTGGGGCGTCTGGGCGCCGGGAGGCAGTATTTGGTGCTGCCTGCCAATGGGGTTGCGCCTTGCGACCTTTCGGTTGTCCTGCCCCCTAGAAGCACCCAGTGATAAGTCGGCTGTAGTAGAGGGCTCTCGCCTGGGGGCCCGCTCCAAACAGCGGCTGCAATTACACCTTTCTACAGCAGACTGGGATATGTCACGCGAGTGAACTGGGCTCTGCTTTGTGCCCTGAGAGATGCGCAGTACTGCGTTTATGTTGCCAAGGATACATACAGCGTTCAGCCAGTGGTGTGACAATTAATTTGCTTTATTGTATTTAGTCCAGTAAGTCCAGGCTGTCTTCACTTGCCCCTGTAAAAGAGTCTTATAGTAAGGGCCTTGAGCCTGCCCTCGTGTGGGATACCGGTCACAGCTTTACTTTTTGTTGAGCCTGTACACTGTGCACTGTAGGGCCGCTGCTATCTGGATCAGTGGTTTGGCTCTGTTAATTGCAGCGGGCCGATTATCTAACTCCGCAGGGTATTTCCGCGGGCAGTACCCTTAGCGTTGGGAATAATTGGTAATTCTGTCCCCGTTCTGTCTAGGCTCTTGCAGCTGCTCCCTGGTACCACGGTAATCCGTCATATCTACGAGATTCCGCACCGTGCTCGCAGCAGACCGCTCATTTACCTCCATGCATAGTTCTGTTAGGTGCTCCTCTCACTGCACTCAGGGTTGCCCGGTGCTTGTCTCTTTCTCGTGCAGTACTCGCCACGGATTAGGCCGCCACCAGCTCTGTCTCACTTGGCCTCCTCCGTACACCAGCCCCGGCTCGTCTGCTGCGTGTAGGCCAAGACTCCACCTCTCAGTTGTCTTCAGTCCAGGCGGCACCCACAGAGCCCGGACTTGCCATATGCCATGCAGCGGGCAAACAGGAGTAGTTGCCGTTGGTTATTTTTTACCAGGTATTCGGATTCATGTCAGGATTCTTGGGGAAGGTTGGAATGTTCACCGGAGCTCTCTCAGGCTGCGACCATTTTCGTTGGTCGCTAGCCACACCCTTCCCAGTGTGGGTTTTTTATGCTGGAAAGTGTGATACCAAACTTCTTAGCATTCAGTAAAGCCATTAAGGAGCTGTGGAGTTCGTAATGACAAACTCACAGCACATGTACTCAATATAGCTTCACTGCCCTTACAATGTCTAAGAATGGACTTAGAAACTGTAGGGGCATTTTTCTCCTGCAGCGAGGCCCTCACCTGTGGTATAGTGCAACTTGCCTAAGGGCTGTGAGGCCTGCTAGAGGGGTGACTTACCTATGCCACAGGCAGTGTTCTGTGGGCATGTCACACAGGGATGTGTGCCATGTCAACTCTTAAGTTTGTCTCCACCAGAACACAGTATTCAATGGCAGAATAAATGTGTTAGGTCAGGGGTCTCGAAGGGTGGCAAAATAAATGCTGCAGCCCATTGAGACCCTTTATGATAATAAGGAACTTGGTATCAGAGGTACCTTTTACAAATGACTTATATGTGGGCAAGAATTGTGCCAATTCTGGAAACAAAGGTACAGTTATGGGAAATAAAACAGGCTCTGTGAACCTGATTGGCAGGGACCCAGTGCATATTCATTCAAAGTGCATCAGATATTGGGCAGTTGTGGGTCAACTTCATAGATGAATTCAGAGTCAAAAGCCCAATCTAGAAACAAACGAATGCACATTTTCCAATGTAGGACTTGCTTAACAATGGTGAACCTTCCAGGCTGCGGAGAAGAAGGGACAACAGCAGAATCTGCACCAGTTCCTACATCTGGACTGCACCGGGGATCCCAGTGACCGATGTTAAGACATTCACAGCGGCAGGTGAATCATTAGCGGCTGAGACAAGGCAGAGAGATCAGAGAGGCTTGGGAGACTTGGGTGTGGGGGAGCACGAAAAATAATGCAGGTTTTCCCGGCCGCCTCTGCACCACTCCGGCACATTCCTAGGGTAACGGCTCTAATGCCATAGCCTCAGCTCACCTCCAATCCACCTGAGACTGCCCTCACCATTGACCGCTACAGCGGGGTCTCTCAGCACTCTTCTGGAACTCCCTTGGCTCAGCAAGGGGGCTTGGCTGTCGCTTCTGGCCCTGGCGCCACTGAATAAATGCCACGGCTCTGACGAAGGCTCTGGCCGCCTACACCGCTGACATGTCAGAGCGTTTTTGACACCACGCTGAACTGCCCATGGTCCCAGTATTTCCCAATATCCACCAGCACAGGTCTGGTGCCATGCTTACTTTTAAAGCTTTCGTGTTTTTTATCTAGCGTGTTTGGTTGTTTAATTTAGAGCTATATTTGGCTAGTGGCCAATTTTTCTGGATTTACCTAATAACTGGGAGACAAGCGATTCTTTTTTTTAGAAGAGGTCTTTTGACCGTTGTAAATTGTTCTGAGAAAATCTTTTACTTTTTCAAACATATGTTTATTGGCATTTATAAGAAACAACACACAAAGGTGAAGACAGGACAAAATAAAAGCGTCATCATCAACAAAGGCATGACATTTCTGCAATATTCAACAAGAATACAAGCAATGGTCAACCAAACAAGGCCCCATACACAAATTATGCAAAGCCCCAGTGATTGTAACTGTCTATTCTGGACCTCCATTTAAATCAAATTAAAATGCTCCAACTTTTACACTGGAAAACAGTGTGCATTGAGGGTGGCATTCTATGTTTAATATTTATGGACCTAAAATCCGTGTTTGATCTGGTACAGAGGGACAAACTGTGAGCTATTTTAATGGACCTGGGGGCTGCGGCTTATCTTTGCCACCTGTTGAAACGACTTCATGAAGACAATTTCACCCAAATCAGGTTTGGTAAACATTGAGAACTCACTGCCTTCTTACCCGCAGACAGAGGTGTTCTTCAAGGCTGTGTCCTTGCACCAACTCTTTTATGTCTTTTTATTAATGGACTAGTTGAGGCTTTGATTGCAGGGAAGGACATAGATGACCCTAAGCTGGCAAGCCGCAAAGTAGCTGCTATGATGTTTGCTGATAAGACACTCTTACTTTCAAAAACACCTATGGGCATACAGAGGGCCCTTGACTACTTCCATGTTTTTTGTTAGAATAGGGGACTTGAGATTAAATTACAGAAAACGAAATATGTGGTGTTTAATGTAGGTTATGTAGCACTCGGCCAAATCCTTGCGTAGAAGGTAGACCCCTCAAGAGGGTGTCTGTGTTTGCGCACCTTTGTATTACGCTTATGGAAAAAATGGACTGGGGTGCTCAAATCAAGAAAGTCAGCCTAAAGTTGGCCCAGACAACAGGGGGCGTGACAAAGGTATTTAGGAATTGCACCCATAAATCCGTTGGCCAGTGGTTGAAATATACAAAGCACAAACTAGGGGTGCTGCCCTATATGGGGCTAAAATCTGGGGTCACCGTCCATCTGGCATCATAGTAAAAACTGAAAACACCTTTGCCAGGCAGCTATTTGGCCTTCCCCCTAGTTCCCCATTACACCTCTTCATCTGGGCCTTGGGGTTGACCAATTGCAGACGAAGTCGCCCTCAGACCCCTCTGTATTTGTACAACTGTCTGAATACAGGGAAGAGCTGGGAGAGGTGCTGAGTCTACAGGATGTGGGTAAACTACAGTGGTTGGCTTTTATCAGACACTTTTGTGACTGTGGGAAGGGACACTCTGTTGCATAATGCAGAAAAAAACCTTTCCTACAATATCAAGGAAGGACTTGATAGTGAGCTTCAGGGAGTAAAAACTTGCCCGGTTTCAGGTTAGATCTACAATTGGCACGCTGACTACAGTGTTCTTAGAAACTAAAGATCAGTAAAGACTAGAGCATGTCCTGGATTACATCCAACCAGCCTTTGCAAAGAAGCTATACCTGCAATTTAGGCATGAGGGACTCCCGTTGCGTGCTTTTACGAACAAATGAGAGGGCTCACCCAATTTGGGTTGCAAAGCAGCTGAGACGGAATATCACATCATATTTTGCTGTCCAGGCTTAAAGAAGGCGAGACACCAATGGTTCATTCAGCTATGTAACAACTTGGGACCTAAGCACTGCATAGAGGCTTTTAGGATACTGAAATATGACACCCACTTCCCGATTGTGTTTATAATAGCACTTTTTTTATTCTCTATGTGGTGCGTACGTAGAGCTCTCCTGAAGATTAGCCCATAGGTTTTGGTCGACCATCCTATACTATTTTTTCATTGAACCTGGCATATTTTTTACTTGTATATAATTTTTATGATTCATAATAAATATTTCCTAATTATAATATGATGATTCATGAGCATTTTATATTTGTGTAATCTTTTTTAATGAGACCAGGAATTGATGGCCTTGATGTTAGCAACGTGAATCCTGGTTCCTGGAAAAGGGCGCACCTTTATACAGTTTGCAAGGCACTTGCACTTTTTGCAGGCAATCACAATGGAGGGCTAAGGGACCCGAGTACCTGCCCATTTGGACAGCTCTGTGCTTTTCTCATTTTGTTACTGCTATTGTATTGCATATGTACTGCACACGCACTTTAATGAGCCTTGTTTTTGTAGGCCAATCCCAGGTCATTGGATGTGGGCATGTGACATCATAAATTGTTTTATGGAATATTAATGTGATGCATAGGCACTTTAGTGAGCAATCTCGCCTACAATCAGATCGACAAATCCTTTTTTATTTTATTTTTTAATGTAATGTATTGTATTTTTTTATGTACTTTTATGGTCAAATTGACCGGTGATGATGATGAAATTAAAATGCTGTAAAAGAGATAAAGGGAACTATGGAAGCCAATATGCGAAACATTTAAAAGAAAAGGGGTGTGGGAAAAACAACCAAACCAATTCAGGGATCCCTCAGATTAGTTAGATCAGGGGAAACAAAAGCACAAAAAAGGAGATAGTGGCCAGGCAGCCACCCCATGGCTAAGTGGGGGGAGCCCTGATGGCAGGAGCAATAAACAGGAATCCGGGGGGAGTGGGAGGGTGCATATCCAACAGATCCGCAAATCAGATAGGCCAAGTCACACACTGGTAGCACAGCTGCTGGTCATATTTAGTGTGTGCTCCCTTCCCCAGCAGGGTCGCTTGAGGAGTCAGCCTCGTCCCCTCGGTCGGTCCAGCTTATCCCTCAGTATCTTTCCCTGACTCTCCCTTCTGTGTGCTACCAGGCCTCCAATTGCTCCATCCACAATCTCACTATTGTGCATCTCCGCAACCCCTGAGCAACTTCTCTACCGGGGGGTGCCGGAAAATCTGCAGAGAATCCCTCCTGCGGCCCCATCCCATATCAAATCCTGTAGCTGGGTATATAGTTACGTAAACACCAACAGAAAGAATAATAAAGTAGAGTAATTTTGGTAAGATTATCATTTTGGATAGTGAGATCTGGGCCATAATCTGCTAAAAGGGGACGCAAGATCTGAGGGTTTTCCCCTCGATTACCCTCTCACAAATCCTCCAGTGAATGAAATACCTGTATGCCAAGGTACCAAAAGGATGTGGTGGACTATCCGACGGGCACTAGATGTTTGGGGGTACAGAAAACACGTAGGTCTTGGTTTTATTGCTCCGGAAACCAGAAACCTTCTTATATTCCACCAGAAGGCACAGCACAGCCACAGAGCCCATAGGTCCATCAGCCAGGTAAGGTAGGAGGTCGTCAGCATAAGAGAGATAATATGTTCTTGGCACTCTACCACCTGGCCAGTGCGCACACCCTCCTGACGAAAGAGCTCATTCAATGGTACAATGCCTAGTGCATATAAAAGGGGGGCATAAAGGACACCCTTCTTTGGTGCCTCTGCATACAATGTATTGCAGGGAGATGGTGGCACCTGTTTTGACCAGCGCAGTTGGAGAGGTGTAAAGTAGTTTAACCCAGTTGACCCAACATTCCCCCAGTACCATCTGTCACATGACCTCAAACAAGAAACCCCATTGTACTGTGTTAAAGGCCTTTTCAAAATACACTCACAAAAGAAAGGCACGTGATCAAGACTGTACTTCTGGATGATAAAGGACATGGTATAGCCGTCTGAGATTACGGGAAGTATTGTGGAATGGAATGAAACTGTTTTGTTTGCTATGTATGGGTGTGTGCATATGGGGAAGTAGTCAAAGGGCTAATACCATGATAAGGAATTTAAAATCCATATTAAGCATGGATAGGTGATGAAACTTCAAGGTTTGGGCTTCCTGAGCTTTGGTCATGGGAAGTGAACCACAACTGCATCTGGAATAGATTCATTCAGTCTCCCCAACCGCAGAGAGTCCACATATAGCAATTCCAGCTTCAGGCTACGCTCACCACATATGCAAAATAAAACTTTGTGGGAAGGGCATCGGGCCCGAGGTTTTAGCTGTAGCCATTTTTTAATAACAACCCGAATCTGCTGCATCATTACTGCCCCCCCCCCCCTGGTCTTCCCTAGTCTCTAGGGAATCTCCAGCAGCTATAACTGTTGGATTGTGTAATGTGTTATCAGTACATGATAGACACGAGCATGATATTGCATGTCATATCTCGTGTCTGTCTTGTGCCGTGTAAAGAATGCTCTGGCACAGGGTTCGGGAGTGAGCATCTTTCGAAGGCTAATTGATGATGAACTGTGGACTTGACAAGACGTGAAGGACCCTTAAACCCCTCGGAATTAACTTTCTGTCTCCGTGTCTTTTCTCACAATAACCCATCCAGTATCGCAGCCTGAATACCAGGACAGAGAGTCACCATGCTTTGGAATAATCCTGGAACTAAGTATTAATGGACCCAGGAAAATAGAGTGACATGCGGTCACCCGCTAAGATATATGTAATAGAGGCCCCTCAGAATTCAGGTCTAATAAGCCAAGCCAGAAGCCTACCCACACGTCCTTTATTGTGTGCCCTAGCAATAAAGTTCTTATAGTAATGGTAGCCCAGATGTTCTAAAAAAAAAAAAAAGTATATTGCGCCCGGGTTTCCAGAAGTCTGCCTAGTGCTGTTTCATTGGCTCCCAGAGCATTATCCAGCTCGTGCAACCTTTCATCCAGAGCCTGAAGTTTCCCCGCTCAACTCCTTCCGAACACCGACTAAGTAACCCAAACAATGGCCAGGAACCACCACCTTAAATGGCTCCCTTTCGACCAGACCAGAGGACGCTGAACCGTGATTAAGATTAAAGTACCCAGAACTAGTATACCCCACAGACTCGGAAGCAAGCATCCTCAAGGGACTGTGGTTTAATCCCTTCCATGCTCATGATGGAACGGTTCCGTCATGAGCTACGATTGAGCTGTGCTCATGACGGAACCGTTCCGTCATGACCACGCCCGTTTCTATTAGGGCCCAGCACCGGAGGGGGAAACGCGGTCGCGCTGAAGAGTTTAAGTCACCATGTGTCGACAGGTTGAAAGCCCCAGGTATTCAGTGGATGTCACATGTTCATTAAGTCAATTTGAGCACTTATCTATCCAAGTGTGAAGTTGGTAGATGTGAGAATAATGTGTGTAATTTCATGTTGAGTTCCCCAAGTATCCGTTAGGTCCCAGTTAGTCCCTTAGGCCCTCCTCTGTTCTATAGGCGCTCCTCTGTCCTACATGCCCTCCTCTGTCCTATATGCCGGTACACCTGGCTGTGGGGGAGGGGTGGAATGGTCAAGCATAACATCAGCTACACATTTAAAATCCCTACCTAGGAGGAGGTCGTCCATTACCAATGGTGCCATGGGAGCCAGGAGGGAGTGGAAGAAAGACACCTGGTCCTGGTTTGGCGAATACATACTCCCTAAGGTTATTTCTTTATGTAAACTCGGGTGGATATGCTTCAAAGATCTGCACATCAATACATCTCCTAAGTAGTATACATAACGTTACAGAAATATCCTTTCACTTACTTTTGGGTGCTCCCTTGGTGCCAAATACTCACCCGCCTTGAATATCAAACTCCTGGACTTACCAAGGTGGTCCAGGTACCATTCTAAACCAAAGACACCCGAGCACACCTCATAATAGTTGCTGTGATCCTACGTGCATTAGGAACTGTTACCATAAGAATCCAGCATTTTCCCGTCAAAGTTCTGAAAGTGATGTGCCAACAAAAAGTCCCAAATTAGTAATTGCAGCTGTAGTGTTAATCCAAAATCAATCTTTATTCCTTATTCAACACAGCAGCCGATGCGCGTTTCACCCTCCTGGGCTTCCTCAAGGCTTGCTACTAGAGTAATGTTATTGTTATGTCTCCAACTGGACCATAACATTCACGGTATAGGTGTTGCAAAAACAAACCCCTATATAATTCAATCTAAAGTGTCACAGTGCTCTTCCTGTCATTTTGGGTTTCAATGTAAGGTCCTGTAAGTGGTTATTTATTGTACACCGTCCCTTTCGATTTTGTTATCCTTCACGGAACCATGTAAAGTTCCATTGTATGTTCCAATGAGTCCCACAATGCATGTCTGCGTATCAGCTCCCTGTGTGGCGTACGCATACTCCCTAAGGTTATATCCCTGCCCAGCAGCCTACTTTTGATTAGTATGTACCGACCCTCCTTGTCAATGGAGGAGTGGATACGTTCGAATGGCATCCCTGCCCTTATCCAAATCAGTGCCCCTCGAGCGTAGGTGTGGTAGGAGGTGGCAGGCGGTCAATCTCCCCCCCGTAAGATGTGTCTTTTTGCAGCATGTCCACCTGCACCCTTCGCCGCCTCCAATACCTGGGTATATTATGCTGTTTGAAGGCCGAGCCCATCCCCCAGATATTGCCTGACAAGAAAGTCAGTGAGTGAAGCTGAACAACCATCAGGGCCCTAGCCTTAACCAGCGATGTTTGTTGAACCAACCAGCGCATCCTTGGTCTTCAACCCAAAGGAAGCATCGGAACCTCATATATCCAGTTCCCCAAGACAGGAACTTCTGCCAGCCCTTCAACTTCCAGTGCAGGGGGGCACCACCGCAAAACCTGATATTCTAAAGAGCCAGTAACAACACACATCAGATCAAGTTGTCTAACAGTCTGTGGTGTAATCGTAGGTAAGCTGATACAATCCACCAGGGAAGACTCAGTTTCAGAGATTACAGATTTATGTGCGAAAGGGGTACCATTCTCTGAGTCTGACTTCTATGTCACTGCGATCTTGGCCACAGCCTGGGGAGCAGCTACCCTCTCTTGTTCGGTCTGTGATGGGAACGGTCTCTTCAGGGATCTTGCTCCACAGGAGCGTTTCTTTGATCTGCGTCTACGAGACCCTGGTTTTGGGCGAGTCGTCGGGAGAGCCGATCCAGCTCTATAGGCCTCCAGCCAGACCCATGTCCTTTCAGGATTATCACAGAAGTGTGTGGTACTATCAAGTATTAGCTTGAGTTTAGCAGGCAGCATCATCTCAGAGGGCCACCTTTACTTCCAGGAAGGAAGCCCGTTAGGCGTGTACAGCTGCAGTGAAATCTGGGAACACTAACACCTTGCTATTGCCTCCTGTGCGTGCCCTCTGAAGAATAACATCCCTGTCCTTATAGTGGAGCAGTCTAGCTGCAATGCGGATGGGAGGGCGACCCGGTGTCAGTGGGCACGCCGGTATCCTCTGGGTGCGTTCTAAAGCGAAGAAGGTAGTCAGACCATTCGGGCCAACCTTCTTCCTGGAGCCAGCATTCAAGTTAGCCTCCCATGTCGCTCCCCTCTGTACCCTCAGGTAGTCCCACCACCCTGATGTTGTTCAGTTGGATATGTCCCTCTGCATCTTCTGCTCAGTGTTCGAGGACCTGTACTCTGTCGGTCAGTTCTGCCATTTGGCAAGTCAAAGTCTGGTTTTCTGGTCATAGCTCACCTACCGAGTTTTACACCTGTTTAACCTGATCAGCCAACTTAGTGCTTGGCTGGCAGCAGGCCCGAGTCAACTGACAAGGTGCTAATGTCCTGTTCAAGGGTGCTCTTTGTGTCCACTACAGCAGGAAGGATTTTGTTCAGGTGGAGACGGATAGGGTCTGTTGTGGGTTCTGGCTCCTCTGACCAGGGCCAGACTGAGAACCTAAACCGGCCCTTGCAAAGTGCTTGGCCGGCCCCCTGGGGGTGCGACCGAGCTCTTTGCCGTGGCCGGTTTTCGGCCGAATTTGCTACTGGACCGATTTTGCAGCTATGCTGCAAAAACAGCCCTGTAACAAAACTGGCCCCTAGTCTTGCGGTGCACCGGGGGATTGCCCGGTGCCCGCAACGGCCAATCCGGGCCTGCCTCTGACTCCACAAGCGGGGGTGGGGAAGTCCCTTGGTTTCCCCATCAGGCCTGTTCCTACAGGCCTCCCCGTAGGGCTCAAGGTTACATGCTCCAGGTGTGCCTAGGATGACCTCAGTGTGGGTAAAAGCGAACAGTTCCTCAGGAGAGAGAGCAAGTTTGTATCCCGAAGGCCTGCATCAACACATGTAGCTCCAGGCTGGAGGCCGCCATCTTGGAGGCTGAGATCGACCACACTGTCCTATCAGGGAATGGCTGGACACCGCACAGGGAAGGTTTCTCTGTTTATAAGCCATCACGTGTGGTCATATATGGCACCAGTATTTTCTTTTAATCCACTCATGATTTTTAACATACTCAAAATTAAGGGCCTAGTTTCGATTTCAGCAAAAGGGTTACTCAGTTACAATGGTGACAGATATCCCGTCCACTGAAATATAAATCCCATAATATCCTATGGGATTTATATTTCGGCGCGCATGGGATATCCATCACTGTTGTGACGGAGTAACCCGTCTGCCGAAATCTAAATCAGGCCCTGATTTTCGTTTCAATCTTATTCCAAAGCTTTAGGGGCAATCCTCTCCCCTTTCCCATTTCCCTCATATTTCTGAATAGGACTCTTGACTAGTCTTTAATATCAACTAGAGTTTAGTACAGCAGAATAAATATTCCTATTCACCGACTCATGTATGTTTAGAACTACCTTAAACAGGGTTAGACATTTAGGGGCATATGTATGAAACTATTTTGCGATCACAAACACTGCGAATCGCAAAAAAACAGTGTTTGCGATGGCCAAATAGACAAACGCAATGTATGACACATTCTTGCATTGCAAAATAAAAAAATCTTAATTTTAGCAATTTTTTTATTTTGTGAGGCCCGAAATCTATGAATTTCTCTTGTGCATTCGCAATCTGCGATACGTAGTCTGCAAAAATCGCAAATAGAGAAATCGCAGTTTGAGAATTTGCAAAGCAATGTATGAAAAGTTAGCAAATTGCGAATTCTTGAAAATCGCAACTTTGCACAGCAAATTTACCACCAATTCAAAGCAGGTGGTAACCAGGTGCAAGCTACATAAACAAGCCCACAATGCAACAAGGACTTCCACAATGGCAGCGCTATATGTGATAGCCAGGAAGCTGCAAATTCCGGCAACAGCACAGAGGAGGAGGCGACAGGAACGGATCTTCAGAGTGCGCATCACTCTGTTCCAGCAGACTGAGGAGGAGATCCATGAGAGGTACAGGCTGGAATCAAATACCATTTTAGTCCTGACAGTGGAGCTGAAACCACATCTGGAACACCTAACACACAGGACTCAAACAATTCCAACCCATGTGCAGGTCCTGGTATCACTGCACTTACTGTCCTCAGGGAGTTTTCAAGGGGTGGTAGCAGTGGCAGGTGAGGTCTCCCAGAGTTGCCTGTCGCGCTTCTTCCATGCATTCCTAGATGCAATGGTACAGAGGCTACAACATCACATACAATTCCCCAGCACACAACAGGCATACAGCAAACAAAACGGGACTACTACCAGATTGCACAATTCCCCCATGTAATTGGCTGCATAAATGGGGCCCATGTGGCCCTCACACCCCCACCAACCAATAAATATGTATTTAGAAACCGTAAATCATATAATTCCCTAAACATGCAGGTCATCTGCAATGCCAAACATATCATCAATGATATTGTAGCAAAATACCCAGGCAGTACTCACAACTCTTTTATCTTTAGACATAGTGGGATATACAGATGTCTCAATGCTGGCGAGTTTGGTGAAGGCTACCTGCTAGGTAAATGCATGTCAAACATTCCAACATACAGTACATCATTGGGGTGGGGGACATTGACTCACCTCTCGTTTCCATTCCTGCAGGTGACAGTGCATATACAGTGCAGGACTTCATCTTGACACCATACCTAAATCCAGCCAATGCAAGGGAGAGGAGATTCAACCGTGCATACAAATCTACGCGCTGTGTAATAGAGCGGACATTTAGGATCCTGAAAAGCCGGTTCCGCTGCCTGCAAAAAAGCGGAGGAGCACTCCAATACAGCCCTGAAACCTGCTGCAACATTGTGGCTACCTGGGCAATGCTCCACAACATAGCTATGAAAAAAGGCATCCCAGTAGAACTGACTTATAGTGATACTTCTAATGATGAGGGCCCAGGTCCTCCTGGCAGACCAGCAGTTGGAGCTGTGGCAGCTGCCGGATGACAGAGACGGGATGAGATCACACAGAACTATTTCTAAGTGAGTAATAATGACATGATGCAAAAGATATTTTGTTGCAGGTCTGTGTTTATTCAAACCCTTAGCTGCAGGATAATATTTCGTCACACAGCCTGACAGACTCTATGAGTGTCGCTATATGTAACACATGTTATGGCCACAGTGCAGGTATGTATGCAAGTCAGGAGTCCGGTTTGAATGAGTTGCTTCACCCATTTGCTTGACTCTGTGATGGCAGTTCATCTCCTCCTGGAACGGCCTGCTGCTACCCGCTCTGGGTGCTGACTGCCCTCCCTTGACTCCTCTAGTGTTGCACCCTGTCTCCCTCTGCGCCATCTTGTTTCGGGCACTGCTGGTGTTATGCTGCTCCTGCTGGACAACTCCTCACTCTCCCCTGAGGCCAGGAGTGCTGTGCCACCTGTGTTGGCTGTCTGCAGTTGTTCCACAGTGGTGGTGACCTGCACCAGGCCTTTCGCCACATCCTGGTTGCAGTAGGCCATCTCCACTTGCATACTCATGGTGCGACATGCCAGCTGGCTCGTTGCAGTGCACAGGCGGTTCACCGCCTTGGTGTAGGTGTTCAAACGGCTGCCCGAACGTTGGCTCACCCTGCTCCTGGCTGCCTAGTCATTCTTCAATGTGGCACACAGTTCTCAGATAGCACCTGCCTTGTCCATTATGCCATCCACCATGTAACGTAGGCTGTTGTTCACTAAAACCAGCTGCCGGTTAATGGAACACATTTATTTTTGTTGCAGGTGCTGTATCTTCAGCATGCTGCCCTCCAGTCCAGCAAACACCGTGGCTTAATCATCTGCGGCAGCGCTGGTGCTCGCCCTGGCCTGCGTCTCAAGGATTCTTGCTCTCTATGTTGCAATGTGTGCTGTTCTGGGACCTGTGTCGAACGCTGCCCTGACACAGCCTGAGCATCGTCCTCACCTGTGGACTGTGTTTCTGCCGCAAGAAGTAGCAGTGGGGCTACAATGGTGTGCTTTCTCGTTGGGGAGTTGTGGTCTCTGTGGCATCGTCGGGGTCCCCCTGCCCTGCCTGCTCATCCATATGTTCCACCTCCTCAGCTCCTGCACTGTCATCCTGCGTCCCAGGTTGTTCTGTGGATAAGAAGGCACATTTTGTTTTTGGGTCCTGGTCTGCATTTCTCACTCAATAAAGTTTTCTCAATTGTTATTGGCTAACTGCTAACTATTGCTTTTTGCCTTTACAGGATTTCCCATACTGCTTCAAAATTGCTGTGTCTCTTTCCCCACTGAGTGATGCATCTGACTACATCTCCATGGTGCACTGCTGTGTGTGCTGGAAAAAGTGGACCAGAGTAGCATGAGTACCTTGTGTTTGGTGCATTCCTGAGTGTGTGAATGGGATGGTGATGTGTGCGGCTGCATTTTGCATGCATCTTACCTTCGCTGGTGTTTGCAGTGTCGAAGCTGTCTATGTCAGCCACACCATTGAAGCTCTCGGGCAGAAAGGTGAACTCCACCAACTCCTTATGGGGTGTTGACTCGGTTGCAGTTGGTGTTCCCCCACTAGTCTTCTTGGCCACCGCCAGTCTGGTTGCCACCTTCTCCTTTGACCTTTGGCGCATGTCGTACCATCTCTTCCTCAGCTCATCAACAGTGCTCTGGGTCACACCAACAACATTTACCTTCGCCTGTATAACAAGCCAGATGTTCCTCTTTCTGGACTCTGGGACACGGAGTGCCTTTTTGCCAAATAATAATTCATGGCTTACTACCATCTCCTCTAGAAGCACCTCCTGCTTCCTCTCGCTGAACGTATGCTTTCTCTTTCTCACTACCCCTCCTTGTCCTTCTCTTTCTCCTGGGGATCCATTGTTGGTGTTTGGAACTGATGTGCTCACTTCTCTGCCTCTCCTCACAGCCTCCGACTCAGCCTCAGGCAATCAGGTGCAGCATGCCACTCCCACTTCGTGGGTGTGATGTCATCAAGCTGCACCTGAATTGCAGATTCCCTTTTTTTGCGAAATTCGCAAATAAGGAATCGCTAATACGGGATTCGCCGTGTATTCTGAGAATTTTTGAGAATTGCAATTTGTTTGCGACTCTTTATTTACATCGCGGTTTGTTATTCTCAAAATGCGATTTGCAAAAAATTGCATTTTGAGAAACGGAAATCGCTTTTTTGATACATATGCCCCTTATATACTTATTATGTAGGCAATTACCATCACTATTCCAAGGTATGATGTTCCAACACATGTGTACACTCTTTCAGTCCAACCCACATTCCCTCTAAATGTTGACTGGGAAGAGTGGGACACATGTGCTGTAGGGGTCATGTGGATTTATTCCTATTTGCCTTCAGCCCGAACTGCTAAGCCAGGTTCCCTACAGACATGAACATGCACATTCGAGTGTCCCATGGATGTCTGCCTATCCAACATAACTGCATATGAATTGGACTATGACTTGTGTCTGTGCCCCCTGTTGGATCACGAACAGGAGTGCAACCGAGACAGCCGTGCATGGGATGCCTTGACATACTGCGTATGTATTGGCAGTTGTTCATGGGAGATTGCACAATTCCTAGTGTGCAGTGACCACATAGAGGCGCTACCCTATTGGGCTGTCTTGGGGATTGGTGAAATGGCATGGGCTGAGCACACCTGCCCGTACCTGTTAATGGATTGGCTCACCCTGGTGTTCCTTGTACACGACAACGACGTACTATTGGAACACATGGCATACGAAGCTGCGCGGGCATTCATGGACGAGTAACTACATTCCTGCAGCCACATCCGATTGTTACCCACAACACAGGTCTTAACAACATGTTGCATTGTCGGGATTGTACACATATCCCACCACAACAGAGGACACGTCTGCCATCGTCTGAAATCTGGATGCATGTGCGTGAAACAACGCATGTGTACACACACCTGTGCAAGTTGAGGCGGGTCCATGGTCGTAGCAACACAGCTTCGTTTGGCAATGTTGCCAATTCGGACACACTACTGGGGTTACAGCACACACACAGCACTGTGGCACAACATGTGAACCTGTCAGACCCTTTCACCTGAGCACTGTCAGCAGAGCTGACAATAGGCACATTCCAGTGGCAGTGCTCTATGCAGATCCCATGGGCAGTGAGTCATTCCCCCTCACACGGGCCAATGGGCAGACGCCAAACAACACCTGACTCATCCAGCAAGGCAAGGTGGGCTGGGAGCATTGCCATCTGTGATGACTTTCGTCCATTGTTGCAACAACAATGTATGAACCTCAACATATACCCATGCTGCGTGCAAGTGTCTTAAGCATGTCCTTGCCTGTTGTGGCCGTTGCCTCGTCCGTACTGACACGCACATGCCAATAAAGTCTTTGTCACCCCACTGGTGTCTAACTGTGAGATGTGTTGATTTCTTGTCCACTCGTGTGCCACAATGAGCATTGTCACTACACAGGGAGGGACTGACTGACGCATGTGCAATGGTGATGTGTCCCTTTTGCAAGTTCAACCTTTGTGATCCAGACATTGTTTTGGGATAGGTGCTGGCCGAACTGTGCACTTACGTGACTTCAGCAGTGTGAGTATGGTGTGCAACCTTGGACCATGTGGAGAAATGTCATACATCATAACAGAATGTGTCCACACAGATGTGTGTAAGTAGGTATGCAACGTGCTGTTCGGTTGTCACATATGATGTAGGCCACCACTCCTGGACTGCTACCAATTTAGTCAGTCCTACACACAGCCCTATTCAACACATGGACGTGTGCCTAGTTTGGGGGTCCTGAGATTATTGTTGATGTGCAATGGGGACACAGCTAGTACTCACCTTAACAGTCAACAAATTTGCCATGTGTCTCAGGGATACACATGCGCATAGATGTAAGTTACCATAGTGTACCTTCATGTGCAATCATTGTCCCTACATCCAGCCATACTTCCATACATGCATGAACATAGTAATTACACATCTGTGTGATTTAGAATGTTTTATTCACATTCAGGTGAGTGACGGAGCTTGTGTTATACATGGCCATCCAAGCCCACATCACATTGAAGCCCAGTGGTGGGCCAAATGCAGTCCTCAGGGGATTGAGAAGTGATTAGGAAGTGGGAGAGTGTCCACAACAGGATTGCTGTGTAATTGGCCAGCAGTGATGAAATGACAGTCCATGTGGGGGTCCGGGTGCATGTCGCAGAGTGTTCCAGGGATCAGTATGAGGTGTTTCCCAGGGCATGATGCGTAGGTCATGACCAGGCAGGAACCGGACATATGGCGGTGATGGATGCTACTGCCTCCTTCCTCAAAAAGTAATTCTCATCCCCTTATTACTCCCCTGATATGGGTTTTGTGTCCTGTGTGCGTGGCGAGGTGATGGCTGCATCACTGTGTGCCACTGACACAACAGACATCACTGTGTGCCACGGACATATCAGGGCTCGGAGATGTGTGTGTCGATGTTCCCACTGCAGTCATCTGGGACTGGCTCAGTGGCAGCAATGGCAAGATGATGTACTGCAGGGCATTGAGGTTGTCAGGTACTACTTGCTGGTGTCCAGCCTTGGCAGTCAGACTTCCAGCCTTCATCTGCTCCATGGTCTCCATTGACCTCCGCATCTGTGCCAACTCTGTGCTCGGATTGCTCGTGCCTGTCTGCACAGTTCATGTATGAGATCCATTCCCCCAGAAAGGTCAGCCAAGGTCCATGGTGAAGCATGGTGCGTACAGGGGGTGTCCGATTGAGACTGTACATGATCCCTGATGGGACTCAGACAACCACATATGGCATCGAGTTTGGCTGCCACGAGTTCGAAGCCCATCCACAGCTGGTCAGCCAACTGCGCCTGGAAACACCACATACGTTGTTGGAACTCCATGAATTGGTCGGGGGTGCTGGGAGACAGCTGTGGTGATGTGTGTTTCCTGCTGTGTGGCCTGTGCAGGTGGTGGGCTCACCTCGGGCAGCTGGCCTGCCCTGCTTCTGGGGATGGAGTGCGGAGGCTATCTACGATACGTTGGAGGGTGTCGGTGCAGATGACCAGGGGTCCTCTTCATCGTCACTGAAGATGTGTCTGGTTTGCTCTGCAGGAAGTGGTTTGTCCCTTTGCAATGTGAAAGGGGAGGTGCAGGTTAACAGAGTTGTACATGTATGTTGGTGATTTGCAGATGTTTACGTTCAGACTGCATGCCAATGTACATTGTGACTCTTTTGGTGTACCTAGCTATTTGATGGCAGTCAGTGTGTTTTCGACTACATCACGGATGTGTGGTAGTACCGATGCATTGTCATCACACAGTGTCAGGCAATGCCTAATCTGAGTGGACAGTTACTACGCACAAGCGGAACCGGTTGTGACTCGTGTCCTATGATGCTGGTGTTGCACTTTGAGCCTCATTGCCCTCATTGCTGATGTTCTGTGATTGCTACGTGTGTGCTGCATTGTGGGGAGTTGCCCCTGCAACTCTGGTTTTGTGTAGCCGTCTCCGTTTAAGGCGGAGTGCCTTTGAATTGCGTGCTTTTCAGGGTATGTTTTGGTATTGACTTGGGTCATATGTGCTCTCGGACAGATTTTGTGGCCTGGTGCATTGTACGTCTTGTGTGTCCTACAGGGTGCCAAGGCTCTCAGTGACATGATCCAGGGTCATGTGGGTGTGCAGTGTGCTACACATATTTGTGCATGTGTGCCATTGTGCCCATCTCCCCCCGTCCCTGGTCGTTACTCACCCTGTTGCTGTTGGGTCAGGTCGTATTGTGCTGTGTCCTGTCCCCCAATTCCTGCCACTGTCTCCACACTGCTGACTGTGGCCACTGTTTCCTCCAGCTGGTAAATCACTTCCTGTGTCGCAGGACTCCCACCTCCAGTCGCCCTTGCTGCCTTCCTGTTCGGGGAGAGCTTCTCCTTGGTTTGGCTGTGCACTTCGTACCAGCGCCTCTTGACCTCCTCCAGTGACATCCTCCCCACACCGACTGCATTGACGTTGTTGACAATGGCCTGCCATATTTCCTTTTGGGTTTCCAGTGCCGCAGTGGAGGTGGCGGACAGTTGTTGGTATTGTCCTATGACCTCCGTGACGATGATCTGGTCTTCCTGCGGACTGAACCCTGTCTTCCTCTTGTCCTTGCCCTTCCCCGAACACGGGGGTTCCAACCTGGTCCTCCACGGGGCTTGTGGGGTTCGGCTTGTCCTCTGCACTCGGTCCGGATGCATCCATGGTGCTAATCAGTTTGAAATGGTTTTTTTCCCTTTTTTTTTCTTTTATAGTGCATTTTCCCGCCAGATGTGTGTGATTTGCAGGCCTGGGGCCGGTTTTCTCAGATTTTTGTACCACGATTGGCCTAATCGCATTTTTTTGCGTTTGCTTTTTGGCATTTTTGCAGCGGGGTGTTGATTTTCTCGCTGATTTTTTACGCGTTATCTGATGACTATCGCATGCTTGCGTATTGCTGTTAATTCCACATTGACACGGGGTTATTTTCCCACGATGGGCTGCGATGTTGGAAGTTGCGTTACGCTACTCTTGCGGTAGTTATCACAAGTTCTAGTAATTCAAGAGTTTTGCTAATTTATAGAAGGGTATATTCAAATGGGTTGAAGTTGGGAAAAGAGTGTGCTACGGAGGTACAGATAGGTGTGAGATCAGAGTTTATTGTGGGAGCTATTGAGGGCACTGTGCAGATTAGTAAAGGAATTGTGATCGAGAGTTATAGGAATATAATAGTCTGTAACGATGAACTTGTTTAGTGATGAAATTGGTGAGGCCACCCACTGGCCAATTACAATTTACAGGTCTGCAAATGTGATCTGGCATTCTCTGTAAGCCAGTCACTTGTAATGGTCCACACAATTGCCAATCCTGTATAACATACATTTTGAATCAATATAAGACAACCAGGTCTAGAGAGGTCTTGTTTTGCCCTGATAAATCGATTGCCCCTAGCTAATCATAAGCCTCAGGAAATGCCTCGATAGCTCAGAATGACTCCCTTGGTCACATTCGAGTAAAATGTTAGAAAGTCAAATTCTCAAGTTTAAACTAATGTAATATGGAATTCCAGCTGCCTTCCAAATTTACTAGCTAAATATGGTTTTCTGGGTCTACCGCTTTGTAATGGTCCAAACAGCAACAATTCTCACTTGTACTCAAAATGCGAAACCTGGGGGTAATGACTGGGTTCTCTTTGATCATGAAACCACGTGTAGAGGACATCATAATAAGGCTTCCAGTTTTCTGTTTTTCCTGAGTTTTATAGAAAAACACAGACAGAAAGCGATATGCTTTTTGTCTGCATTCATTTTTCAAAGCTGAAAAATACAGACAATTGGTCTTTTTTTAAGTGACTCTCCGTGCTGCCTTGCATGAATTCCGAGCCAACAGCCGAGAAGATAGACACCCTGGGGGTGTTAAAAAAAACAAGATGACATTTCCTTAAAGAAGTGAAAATGACAATATAAATTTGTAGTATAATGCTAAAATTCACTTGTGGGTGTATTGTTATCTTATATCTGGCTTCCTAATTTGCGAAAACACGATAGGCATCAAAGTTTAAATGCATGTTCATCAGTTAAATAAATGTTGAATATGCAATTTTACAACGTCATTTATTCACAAAACACAAAATAAATATGAATAAATACCAATAAGAAGGCCAAAAAATTAATATGGATAAATATGCATATGGAAATGTTAAAAAACATAAATCCTATAAAACCGGGAGCCCTAATAATAATTTCTTCCACATTTATATCCTATTCTGTATCCCCACCTGTATTCTTTCAGCACTGTCTGAATGGCGCCAGACCACAAAGCAGTAAGTGTCATTGTCTGTGTTGAAGGGTTTTTGCCAAAAGAAATACTTGCTCTGAAAAATAATGTCTTTGAAAGGTATTACAAAGCTATACCAGTGTACAATGAAGGAGTAGTACATTTTGTAATCAACTATATTTTAAAGACAGGTCACCAGAGTACAAGAACTGTGAAGTATCATGGAAGGTAGAGAGTGAATATAGTCCTCAGCAATTCAACATAATGTGTCACATGGACACGTGTCTCACAGGCAAGCATATGTATGGCTGAACATACTCACTTGTGGAGGACAATTAACCACCTCTAAGACGGTGAAGATTCATAGCCACTAATTAAATGCAGCTATTGCATTATATTTTTCAACAATAATGTAATTAGTTTTACATTTTGTTTTGCTCCATCTATGTAGAATAGATACCAAGTTGCAATGTTCAATTTGAAAATAATAATTTACTCCTAATTTTGTTTAACTATATCAGAATTATCAATATTTGTGTTTGCAAACATTAAATTGTAGTACAGTCTCAATGTATTACTGTAAATTCACAATATACATTTTCAACCCATTTATAGTGTCCTTGAGTAAGTATCGAATCACACCTAGCTCTGTTTAAAGCTTATTGGTGGGAAGGTATTTATGAAATAGCAGTTTATCCTTCCATCTCTTTACTTAATAATCTGGTCAGGATTATGTATGCATATGCTTTCTAAAATGGTAGATGAAGGATTGATGGATAAGGCTAGATTTTCAGCATTGAAAGTTGGAGATCGACTGGAGGGAAAGACGAGAGAAGTTACATTAAAGTTGTATTGCTAGAATGGATAGCTTTGAGTGAAGCGTGCCAGGTGGGAGACAGCAAATGAGTGAGTATAGAATAGATTCGAGTGGCAGAACTGATAGTTTGATTAGATGGGACTGGATTGTTGATACATAAAATGGTTGATCTCAAGATGTATTGAGAGCTGATTCTATGAATCTTGTCTGCTAGAGAAGAACTTTATGCATTAGCTGGACTACATGTGACAAAATCTATGTCTCAATGATATAGCTGAAGCGCAAGTGACTTATAACTAATAAGGTGCATGCCGGAACTGAGTCTAACTTTAACACTTGGGGGGAAGATTTACAAGCCCCTTGCGCCTCTTTAACACCACTGTTACGTCACTTTTGTGACACAGAGGCGGCGCAAAAGATGAGCCATACTGTGGGGTATTTACAACGTGACCCATCTGGGAGATACGTATGTTGTAAAACCCTGCGCGAGAAGTAGGCGTTCCTGCGCAGGAACGCCTTCAACAGCGACTGAGTGAAATCTACAAGATTTCACAAAGTCCCTTTTGAGCCCATGCTGCGTCAAAACCCTGCGCCTGTTTGAAGCAGGCGTAAGGATTGACGCAGCATTGTAAAGATGGGGTCCCCCAGAGCATTGCTGGAGCTGCGTTGCGCTTGCAACGCAACTCCAGCAATGTACCGCCTTTACGGCACAGATGCGTGATGCATCTGTGCCGTTTTTGCCCTATGGTGTGCTGCATTGTAAATGCGGTACATCCATGATGGCGGAGCCGTGGTGCACAATAACTGACACATCCCTGCTGATATGCAGGGATGCGCCAGTTATTGTAAATCTGCCCCTATGTCCTTCTTTATTACTGATTCCCTCTTAATGTTCCAAAAGGTTTTCCTGTTTAGGAAGGGTTAGTGACAGCAAATGTGGAAGAATGGCCCGTTTGGCCTAAGCTTGGTAATGCTTTAGAAAATGCCATTTTATGGTATGTTACATGTAGGGCTTTACTCCCTTTTGTATGGTCCCATAGCACTTTTAGTGACCCTATTTATGGTTCTGGGGTAGCTATTGACTGGTGTTAAAGTGATTTATTGATATATTTGATTTTTTTCATGGTTTTGTTTGGAGGTCAGTCATAATGGCTAGTGGCTGGGAAGATAGAGTATTGCTCATTTATGGATTAAAAATGGAAAGGTGCTGAGTAGAGACTGTCATAGATCTGCGTGGAGCATTAGATGCACGTGGGAACAAAACTGCATTATTTGCATTGCTTCGTTTAAATAAAATATAAAATCATGAATAACTAAAGTTGCTTGGAAGCTCGCTGTCAGTGCTGTAAAATACCAGGATTACGAAATACTAAGACTGCTAATCTTGATTCCACTTCATGACTCTTTGCTCCACCACTCTAAATCTCATGCTTTTTCATCCCACTCGTGGAGGTTATTTTTCATCTCTGCTTTCTCCCTTTCCCACTGTTTTCCTACCTTTCTCCCCCTTCTCCTTTCTTCCTTTTCAGTCTTTCTCTCCCTTGCTCTGAGTTAAAGTCTAATCAAGAAAGATAGTGCCGATCACCCAAAATGAGTGCTGGTGTCTACCACCTGCAATCACTGGCACACAATAAATGCTGCTTTATTCTCTGTAAAGCAGAGAGGCCCACTATCTTATGATTGACATACGTGGGAACTGGGCGGAAATAGTGTTTCCTCCACATATATAGAGGTTTTTTTGATCCCAGCAATATTTATTTTGGAATCACTAGCATTACTAACCTACATTACATGTTTACGGTGTTGAGATACTCGTTTTTTCGCTTCCTGAATTACACCCAGGAACTATTGCACAGTGTACACAAAAGCACGTTGATTCCCCCCGTTTGTGTGAAGAGGGTGGGAAGCTGCGGTATTTAAAAGGTGAAATAGCATTAAAGCAAACATTGTGGATCATCAGTCAAGGCAAACTTACAAGGGCCTTCCTCCCCCAAGGGGCACTTGACATTTAGATTAAGCTTCCCGGATAATTCTGGGGTCAGTTTGCTGCTTACGGCAATATACATATTACTTATGAATGAAGGCCAAGTTGCTAATCTTAGAACCGAGCACATATTGGTTTTTTGCTGGGGTGATGGTTCAGTGGTTTGTTGTGGGTTTACAGTTTTTTTCACTAGCACATCAACATTTCAATCAAGTCCCAGGTGCACAGTGATCTAGAGTCATGTATTTTCTGCTTCCGTCTTCGATGACCTTTCTAGAATGAATTTCCCAATATGTGGGAGATTATTAGCCGGTGGTTTGTTATCACAGTTGATGGTAGTTTAATGAAGGGGTTGGTTGGAGTCTGTTGCACTGAAAGCTCAAATGCAGCGTGTTTGATCAGTAACACCTAAGCAAGGACAGCTTTGAGCTTCTAAAGAGGAGCTCCTGCATTTGTGCTTTGTTCCTTAGTTGTTGTTGGAGGGCAGTGTGGCTGGGCAAATACTGTAAACGTTTGTAAATTACAATATTTGGATTCACAAATTTTGTGGCCGATTTATCATTACTGAAGCGATGCTGTGTTGCGCAGCGCTGCATCAGACATTTCTGTGCTGTGCTGCGGCATTTCCACGCACCATAGATACGCAGTATTTATGGGGCAGCTCACCATGGCGCAAGAACCAGAGAGGCATCACAAATTTCAACGCAAAGGTGTCGAGAATGGCGCAGAGTGCCTCAACGCAACTACTACCTGTGTGACACAAAGTTGATTTGTTTGTCGTAAAGCACCTTTACGTGCCCCAAATCTGCATTGCTTGTCACAGGAGTGCTTTGCGACACAGGATTGTGTGAAAAAAAGCAACGAAATTTACACAACCAATGCTCCTCAATACAGAGAAGCATAGAAGGTGCCCCTGGAAGCATGGAGGGCAACAACCTCAACCCGTAGTCGCAGGGAAAGAGGAAGTCCAACTTCAGTGAGGAGGCGAACCAGATACTAATCAGTGATCTGACAGAGAACGAGCACCTCTTATTTGTCACCTCAAAATTGCCATTATGTGATATACACACCTAGCCACAGATTCCTTACCTTTGAACTTCCAGGCGTCAGGCTGGATCCGGAAGATTTTTCTTAGCAATACCGCTGCGTGCCTGTAGGTGGCGTCACTCGACTCCGCGTGACATAGTTGGCGTTGTGTGTTCATCACTGCCATCGTGACGTTCGCATCGTCAATATAAACGCCACTCCGGATCGCTGACTCCAGTTCTTTTCTTTCTGCGCCAGCCAGCACCGATCCTTTGAAGAGAGCTACCCCCTGTCATTTTTTGACAGACTTTTTTTTACTTTGTCGACTTCGTTGTTGTGTTTAAGAGCTATGCAGAGTAAGAAGACTTTGGGGTTCAAGCCATGTGGTGCCTGTCACCGCGCCATGTGGGTCAAGGACCCCCATTTGGTTTGTCATTGCTGCCTGGAGCACAACCACAACTCCAAGTCATGTCCCGACTGCCATGTTGCCGAAGGCTTTGAGGGAGCAGTGCCTAAAGCTTCTGGCAGCCCGGCAGCCAGCACAGCGAATGTTGCATCATCAGTCTCGATCCGGCCCAGGTCGAGAGGAAGGTCGAGCACTGCTCTAGTGAGTCGAAGTCCTCTTCATCGAAAACGTCGAAATCAGGTAAGAGGCACCACAAAAAGCACAAGAAGTAGAAGTGTACTTCGACTTCGCCTTGGTGTTCGAGGCCCCGCTCTGTGGAGCGGGTGCCTGGGTTGGCTCCACGTTTCCCCTCCTTTCTGGGAGCCCAGCTGAAGGATTTTTATGATGCCATGTGTGCCATATTTGGGCGGCCTGACCCTGCCGGCGCGCCTTCAGGCCCCCCCAGTCTCAGAAGACGGAAGGGCCCTAGCGGTGCCCATGCCGGCGGCTCCATCCTTGGCGCCACAGCTTCCAATTGGAGTCGCTCCAGGGTCCGGACCGACGCTGGTCGCACTTCCACAGCGACCTTCCGCAGCGTTTTGTCCAGTGCCGAGGTCATCTGCATCGCCGGCGCCCACTGGCAGCGCCTCCGCGATCCTCATTCCTGACAACACAGAGTTGTTCGGGGTCCTCTAATACTAAGACCGGCTCAGACGAAGCCGTACTGCTCCATGCCATTCACCCTGCCTTATTTTGTAGAGTTAGGGATGGAGGAAGCGTATTAGGAGGGGAGCAGGATCCATTAGAAATCCGGCACCAACAAGATTTGGACTGGTATGGGTACCGGGTGATGCCAATGGTTTTGACACCTCTGGCATGCTTTCCCCTCCTACCCTGGCTATGAAGGAGGGAGCATTTTTTGCCATGGCGGTGCATAGGGCTATGGAGGTCCTTGACATACAGCTTCCTACAATGGCAGTCAAGACTTATGTCTTGACAGAGGTCCTGCAGCCTGTGGTCTCCAGCTCGAAAGCCCTACTGCATTTCAATGAGGCCTTAACAGACGTCCTTCCGGGAACCTGGTGCAAACCCAGGACAGGGGCTCCTGTGAATAGAACGATCGCCCGCCGCCATCACCTTGCACCAGCGACCCACTTTTCCTCACCACTCATTCCACCCCTCAGAGCTTGGTGGTCCAAGCTACCACTTCCTGTGGCACGTTCCTTTTGCACCTCAGGACAGGGAATCCAAGAGACTGGAGAACTTCGGTAAATAAAGGTTTTTCTTACACCAGTCTGGCATTGCGGTTGGTGAACACTGCATGCCTTTTGTGGTGTTACTCCCATTCGATATGGGATACGGTTGCGCAGGTGCTACCCAGAGTAACGGGTAGCACTCTCCCAGTCCACATCAGACAGGAGAGACGCAGCTAAGTTCACCATCAGATGAGGCTGGAACACAACAGACTCTGGTAGAGTGATTTCCACAACGCTGGCTGTTTATTGACACGCCTGGTTGAGAACCTCTGTTTTTTCAGGGGATGTCCAGGCTGACCTCATGGACATGCCCTTTGATGGTTCCCGTCTCTTCAGAGACAAGGTGGATGCTGCCCTTGAGCACTTCAAAGACTTGCGGGCCACAGCCAAGTCTTTGGGCCTCATCACCCCGAGGGCTTCACCTGCTTTTCCCTCCTTTCTACGAAAGCGGCTGTCAGCCATGCCACCCCTATTCTGGCCAGAGGACTGTGGCCTCGGTTCACACCAGCCCCGTGGGTCGGGGAAACAGAAGTCTAGCGAAGCCACAATCCCCTTCTCCACCCCAAAACTTTCCTAGTCTGGTTTCCCAGGATCACTCTCGGCCAATTGGAGGCAGAGTACGCCATCATCTTCACCAGTGGAGGGAGATTACGTCGGGCAGGTGGGTGTTGCAAATAGTCCGAAGGGGCTATTCCTTCTCCTTCGAGACTACTCCTCCGTCTATGCCTCCAGTGTACGATCAGCTGACGGTGGATCACCTTGCTTTGCTACGCGAGCAAGTCAAGACTGTCTTGGCCAAGGGAGCTATAGAGATGGTCCCCGGGCTCGTAGTAGGCAGTGGTTGCTATTCCCGCTAATTTCTGGTCCCCAAGAAGGACGAAGGGCTTCGTCCTATCCTAGACCTCAGAGCCCTCAATTTCTTCCTCAAAAAGGAGAAATTCAATGTGCTCACCCTTGCTCAGGTCCTGTCTGCCCTGGAACCCGGAGACTGGATGGTAGCGATGGACTTGCAGGATGCCTAATTCATATTCCCATCCTGTTGGCCAATCGCGCTACCTGTGGTTCACGGTGGGTCATAAACACTTTCAAAATTTCCAGTGCTCCCCTTGGGGGACTTTAGGACCCCTTCTAGGTCTTGGATTGGACACCCTGTGAGGGATGTTAGACCACTGCGATCTGGAGTATCAGCATACAGGAACCTCAGCATCTCGAATCAGTGTGTCGGGCCGGGAAGTCCTGGTCTCCTCTGTCTATCTTTGCAAGATGTGATGTATATATACCCATAGGTCTCCCCAGGGGTCCTACCTCGCCGTATTTCTGTGTCGGCCTAAGGATGACGTTGGGCATGAACTTTATACATAGATATTGTACAGGAGATGGTAGTCCTGCTGTGCTTCCAAGAATCCTCATGCATAATGTATGAGATTTTCGAACTAGGGAAAAACCCGTGTTCTGAATGCAGTTTTGTATCTAGGTAAAAGGTCAGTCCCTGTAAACCTTTATAAGTGTAATGTAGGGAAGAATATAGGTGAAGGGTTATGAAGTTACCTGGGCCTATATCAGGGCACCTATATGGAATATAACATGGGGATGAAGTCTGGTGAGGAGTGGAGACCATAGCAGGAAATCTTGAAGGAGTCTGTAGTTGTCTGAACGCTAATAAGGGGTTGACAAAGACTATCACAAACACCTACTCTTGACACCATGGGATTGATGACTCTCTACCACATAGCACTGGTGTCATGATATAGAAGTAACAACAACACCAGCCTTCTACATTTGATACCAGTGAAGTAGTGAGGCAGCTGGAAGCCATCAATACATCCAGCCAGTTCCTGGAGGCCAAGATTAACTCCTTTATAGCATCAATGACTGCTCTCAATAGCAATGTTGTTGCTTTATTGGCTAACCAGCGAACCCTTGCCAGGAGCTACCATGCTGCCTTACTCCACTCACAAAGGTTGTTGAGAAAATGGTATTTACATCTTCTGCCTCTGAAGTTTGGATGCCTGAGTTCACAGAAACTCAGCTGCCTCCCATTCCAACACCACAACTTCTAGGCGACACATCAAGAATAGCACACAGGCTCCTGGAGTAGAAAACATGGCGGCCAGCTAACGTGCGGGTCGTAGGAGCCCGGAACCTAGAGGAGCACTCTTTGCAATTTTAGTGACAAACTATGCAGTTTAATAGTAGATAATAGGAGAAAACAAAAGAAAGCAGCCTACGGAGGTGTAGGATTAACTGAATCATACCATATGAGCTCTCCCTAGGTAACGTTCTGATTAATAACCTGGCAGTATTGCACCATGTCGCGGGCGTCTGTTCTGTGCACCGCGGAGCGCTGTGGAGTCTGACTTATTGACTTATGCGATGGAAGTCATAGAAGCAGGGACGGCGCCGGCGATTTACAGGGGGAAAGTATAACGTTACCTGGGTCGTCCTCTGCGCGTTTCCCCTCCCCGGCGGCATTGTTTGACGGCGGGAGGTCAACCGTTGATGCACGCACTGGAGCTCAGAAGAGGAAGACGCGCTGCTTCCCGAATTTCCTTCCGGGGGAGGGGGGGTTGATGATGGGCAGATCAGCACCAGCGCCAATCCCTCTAAGCTCAGCCCTCGGATACACGCTGAGGAGATAGAAGCTCACACAGTGGCACAGAAAGCTGCAAGGAAATCTGCGGGGATATCTCTTGCACCAGTGGTTATTACTAGGCAGAATAAGCGGGACACTCTTCTGAATAAGGTTGGGGCTTTGGATTGTATCTCCCCTAGTGTTAGTCCTGAACCCTCTTGCCCCACTTGCCTTGATCTAAATTGTATGAGTTCTAAATCTT
Source organism: Lissotriton helveticus (assembly GCF_964261635.1). Taxonomy (NCBI): domain Eukaryota; kingdom Metazoa; phylum Chordata; class Amphibia; order Caudata; family Salamandridae; genus Lissotriton; species Lissotriton helveticus. The sequence continues at coordinate 951,736,554 of NC_136061.1, forward strand.
ATAGAGACAGAAGGAAGGGGCTGGTGGGGGCTAAGGAGGGTCCAGGACTGACCAGGTACACGTTAAGAAGTGCTCTGGCTGCTAACCTTGAGGTTGTAGAAGCAGTGGTTGCCCCAAGCAAAGTGGATTCCGGAACTAAAGCCGATGGGACATAGGTAATAAAAGATAATCAAAAACCTGCCAGAACAACAAAGGAGCGTCTGGTCAAGGACACAGAGACAGGGACAGCAACACGTAGTAAACTAATTAAGGATAGATTAAGTCTTGAATGTAAAATCAAGGTTACTCCGTCATTAAGGACTTACTTTAAAATTCTACCAAAGACTGTAATCCTAAATAATAGCCTCCATCCCAAGATCGATGCAAGGATTGAACAGTGTTAACACGGGAATGGGGATGACTTGTTGTCTTGGTCCTCCACCTCTCCCTCCGTCTCTGCCTCTGCCCCTGCGTCTGTCTTGGAACAGGCCTCAAGTTTGGGTGTTGGTCAAATGATGTCTCTCCAAACCGTTATCAGGTTTTGGCCATAGAATCTGTCCCCGATGAGTTTTCCCTGGGTTTTGGCCCGGCAAATGACCTTGCAAGTCATGTGGAAGACGAAATATCTACTAATTCGACCAGTAAGGATCTGTGTTCCCACTTGGAAAATCTTCCCAAAGAAGATATCTCTATTGCTAATCTTCTCAAAACTCTCACGATGGAAATAAAAAATCGTTTCGAAGTCTCTGAGTGTAATCAGAAAGACATTAGAGGTGTCTGTGACAATTTGGAGAAAAAGTTTGTCGACCTAAGTTCAAGAACTGTGATCCTTGAATGGGAAGTAAAGATTTCTTAAAGAACCAGTAGAGGGTAATGCAGCTGAACTAGAGGTTTTAAAAAAGAGGGATAGAGAACAACAGGAGAGGCTAGAAAGATTAGAACATTTTCAGAGAAGAAATAATCTGAAGTTTCTGAGGATACCAGAGGGCAAAGAAGGGGAGGACATTAAATCCGATATTGTTCACCTGATTGAAAAAGAGCTACTTATTGAAGAATTGGAGGAGGAGATAAGCAAGGACATACAGAGAATACACAGGGACCCCTATAGGCCTAACCCGAATAGAGCTAAACCTAGGAGGATCCTGGTAAACTTCTTGACTTACTCCCTTAAGGAGAAGATTCTGTCTCGTGCCCTGTCGAAAAAGGGGAAGGAGATAGATGGAGTTCGAAATTAGATCAGATATCTCGACCGAAACCTCCAATAGGCAATGGGAGCTAGGCAAGAGAATTGACCCTCTTAGGAAGCTTGGTGCGTCTGTGCAGTTAAAATGTCCAGCGATGTTGAAGGTAATGCTTAATAATAAGATACACTCCTTTCGTTTTGTTGAAGTGGATAGGTTTTTGGAGGGTCTACAGTCAGGGTCCCAGTAAGGAGCATATTCCTTGATAATCTAGTGGTGTACCAAAATGTTAGCTTCAGAATACGAATTCTAACAAAAAAAAAGAAGAAAATGATTGCAAGAACAACTGTTTGTTTAGGTTTAATTTATACCTGTTTTTCTTTCCTTTCTCTTTTAGTTATAGTGCTTTTGGATGTATATCTGATGTAACTCTGGGGGAAGGGTCCCCATAGGGCTTCCTATGCTGGAAAGTCAGGGGAGGGTTTTCCGGGGTGGTTGGAAGGTTTTTCTGTTGTTGGGCACAGGGTGGGGGGCATCAAGGGAAACAAACAAAAAAAAATCCTCATTTGCCATACTAATATTTTAGTCTCGAGCCTGCCTTTGATTCAGCATAAAAATTCCCGACTCTGTCCAAGAAAGTAGTTAATGACATAAGAATACTCTCTTGGAACGTGAATGGCCTGTGGGTTAGAGCAAGGCAGGAGAGAATATTGTAGTACCTGAGGGATTGCCGGGCACAAGTCATTATTTTGCAGGAGACCCATTTGACAGAGGTTGAAAGTCAAGATTTGTTTAGAGTTAAAAAATGGATCTCCAGTGCACTTGTAACAAAGCAGTTGGCGGTAACTAAGGGAGTTGCAATTCTGATAAAAAAGGGGATGGATATCACTGTAGAAGGTAAGGTGTCAACTATTTCGGGCAGATGGTTGGTAGCAAAGTTAAAGATCTACGGCCATAGGTACACTTTAGTAGGCTATTACTGCTCAAATCAGGATGATACAGGTCCAGTTGAAGAGTTATATGCAGAGCTACTTAACTTTCCTGATCGGATCATTATGGCAGGGGATTTTAATGGTGTGATTGACCATAAGTTGGACAGGTCTTCAAATAGCAGAGCAGCAGTTAATCCGAAAATGTCGGCCATGGTATTTCATCTGATTAAACAACTGGGCCTGTGCGATATTTGGCGGCAGAGAGCAGGCCCCTGCAGAAGTTACACATTTCACAACAAGAAATATAGACATCATTCCAGGATCGATTATTTTCTAATTGATAACAGGTTAAGGGATCTGGTTTCAGATATCCAATATATAGGTGTACACCTTTCAGATAATTCAGCTATAGTTCTCTGTATAAACTTGGGCCAGGCAAGGCCTTATTCTAGATGGACATTAGATCGTTCCATCTTGCTTGACCCACAGTCTCTTATTATATTGAAACAAGAGACAGTATAGAGTTTTTTGATAACAATGAGGGTTCCTCTTCATTGGGAATAGTCTGGGACTCTTACAAGGCTTATTTGAGAGGCAGACTAGGTACTCTTGCAGCAGCTAGAAGAAGATTATACCATCAGAAGGTTTTAGATTTAGAGGAACACATTCGGTTGCTAGAGTCTGGTCTGATTTTCACTGAGAACCGGGGACAGCAGAATGCCAGGCTAACTGAAATTGAGTCACTGAAAACAACTTTGTCAGCCATTATTCAAGCAAAGGTTAGGGAGCGATGGGATACAAGTTGTTTAGAGCATTTTATATATGGGGAAGGATCTAGTAAGTTATTACCTGGAAAGTCAAGAGCGACTGAGTTAAAAACATAATTAAAGAGATCAGATGTGAATGAACCGGGACTTTATTATCGGATAACCAGGCTATTGAAGCGGCATTTTATAAGCACTATGCAGAAGTCTATCTGGAGGATTTAGAGGTCACCCCAGAAGAAGCACTTAGTTGGTTGGTGCAAGACTCGTATGAACAGCTACCAATGGAGAAGACTAAGTATCTGAATGAAGAGATTAGTTCAGGGGAACTACAAAAAGTAATAAGCGAGGGCAAGAAAGGGAAGGCTCCGGGACCTGATGGTCTTCCCCATGAAGTTTATAGGGCCCTGGCGGATACTTTGACACCGATTCTGCTACATATGTTTAATGATATTTTTATGTCCAGAGTGGGTTTTCCAGACTCATGGAAAGAGGCCACCATAGCTTTAATTTTGAAACCTGGTAAATCCCCCCAAATTGTGATTCATACAGGCCAATATCACATTTAAAGTGTGACTACAAGTTATTTGCAAAAATTATTGCAGAAAGGCTTAATGGGGTTATTCCCTTGGTTGTGCATGAAGATCAAAAGGGTTTTATTCGAGGAAGAACGCTCAAAGAATTGACATTTAATCTTATTGGGGCAATAGATCTGCCCGTTAGCGGTTATGGCACTGGATGCCGCCAAGGCGTTCAACCGTGTTAATTGGGTCTTTTTAAAAACAGTAGTCAAATCTCTTAACCTTGGCCCAAATATATATAAAATGTTGGAGGGTATATATGCTGCACCTGTTGCCAGGGTTCTAGTTAATGGAGCCCTGACAGAACCAGTTCAGAGACCAAGGGGAACAAGACAGGGCTGCCCTTTGTCCCCTCTTTTATTTGACCTATACATAGAGCCATTAGCTAGATGGCTTTGGGGCTATTCAGAATTCAAGATTTTCATTACAATGGTTGGAGTAAAAAGATTGGCTTATACGCAGATGATATCTTGTTCTTCACTAGTGAGATTCATAGTGCACTTGAGGCTGTTTTAACAATCACTACCGATTTTGGGAAAATCTCAGGGTACAAGATTAATAGGCAAAAAACTGAGATTATGACTTGGAATCTAACAGCAGATGGAATAAGATGCACTGAGGACATGAGATATTTAAGGGTTAGGATTACACAGGACATTGTTAAACTCACGAAAGTAAATTTTGAGATAGTTAAGAAGGAAGTGGTTACCCTGCTAAAAAATTGGGCGCATCTCCCTCTGACTTTGTTTGGTTGGGTTAACCTCATAAAAGTGGTAATCCTATGAAAGTTTACTGTTCTATTTGAGGCTATTCCTCTCCTCTTCTGCAAAGCTTGGTTCGTAAAACTCCAGGGTCAGATTAGCTCCTTCATCTGGGCTTCTAAGGGGCCAAGAATTTCTTGGAAGAAGTTGAGAAGGAGGCTGGAAAAAGGTGGCCTAGCGTTACCCGATCTGCTGCTGTACTCCTGGTCTTTTTTTCTTTTTTTTAAAAAAAATGGAAGAATGCTTATGCTCACACCATCTAATTCAGACGTGGGTAGTCTTTTTGAGGTTCAGTTGAGAAGTCACAACCTGATCGAAGGAGTTTTTATGTTTAAAAATGCGGACCCAAACTACTTTAAAGAAGTTAGACTAAAAATCTTAAGAGGTATGGCGGAGACATGGTATAGAGTGAGGAGAACAGTGAAACTGCCATATTTCAGCCATTATGCTTCTATCTGGGATTCTCCGGGGTCCGCTGAATGGGCCAAAGATGCGTTGGCCGTATCCTTGAGGGAAGCGGGCATAGCAGTTTGGAATCATCTCCTACACGAGGATCAGTTGATCTCTTGGGAGAAATACAATCAGATTTCAGGTCAAAGAATATCAAGATTTAAATATCTCCAAGTTCTAAGATGGTTTCAAGCTCCTAGCACAAAAGTTGGAGACTATAACGAATTTGAGGGGAAATTGGTTTCCAGGCGGTCTCCAGTTAAGGAAATCGCACTTTGGTACTGGTTCATGGTGGAAATGGAGGATGGGAACTTCAGCCTTCCAGACGATCTTTGGGGGAGATGCTTGCCGTCAACCACGATTGAAGACCAATGGCAAGTATCTATGCGTACTTTATATAAAATAATAAAACCAGCATACGTCAAAAGGAACCATCTTTTCACCGTTCACATGGCCTACTGGTCTCCCTGGAGGCTATCGAAGTTTGGTCGAGGAGGAGATGTGGCGTGTCCAAAGTATTGTAGCATGAAAGAAGACGACCTCCACATGTTTTTACTTTGCCCAAAGATCCAGCCCTTTTGGATGGCAGTGAGTAAAGCGTTATCTGATTTTTTGAGGATTGAAGTTAAGGTAAGCGCTTTACTAGTTATTTTTGGTCTGATGGACTCTGAAAGCGTAAGCAATAAGAATCATCTAAATTTGGTATTTTATACGATTTTACTGGCCCGCAGAGAGATCTGTAAATTATGGGTATCACCGATTCCCCCAAGTTATGAAGATTGGTTATCTTCGGTAAAGAATGTGGCAAAGTTAGATACCTCAATTAAGGGCCGTAGTAGGCAGGAATTTTGGGCACCTATTTTGAATTGATGAAAGTATTTTTTTTGTAATTTATTAGATGAGGGGTCCTATGATTAAGCCCTTTTTTCTACCTCGGCTGATAGCACCTGTTTCCAGGGTGGTTGGCTTCCTCCACCGGGCTTTGGTGTGCATAGGGTTCTGTATGGTGTGAGCTATTGATCCAGGGCGCCCCTTAGCTACTCCAACGTTGGTAACTCATGTCAGCAAATGAGGTTGTGGACATTTCGGCTGGTGAGAAAAGCAAAATGGTACGATAGAGGCAAATGAGGAAAAAAACAACAACATGACCACAACTTCTAGGCAGCCGCGGTCCGTGCAGGTACCAGCGGTGGGGCGGTGTAAGGGGGGATTACGAGGGATGAGGCAGAGGTAAAATTAAATAAATAAATAAATAATTTTCCCTCTGCATCGTCCATCGGAATCTCCTCTTACACAACCCCACCGCTGTTACCTGCACGGACTGCGGCTGCTTCTAGGTGAGGCAGAACACTCAACAGAGGAGGAAGATATAGAGTTTCCCAGTTCCTGAAGAAAAACTTCCTGATAAACATTTGTGACTGCCCTCTGGCCAGTTTTCCTGTCTTTCCTGTATAGTACATCATGCCACCTACTTTGGAATCCAGTACAGTACTCTTCGTTTCTATAGTAGTTTATCTTGTCCACTTGTGCATCAAAATAATATAGTACATTTGCTAATGGCAATTTGTTCCTCCACACTTATCGCAACAAACACATGTAAATGTGAAGTCATGTGTAATCAAACGTATTTTGACACACACTACATTTTAAATTGGCATACGTGTTGATTGATAAAAAAAATTAACTACTTACATGTTATGTGAAGATCTGAACTCTGTAATCAAAACAAACTTAAAAACATTATGAGATGTGTGGTTGTTTCTCAAAAGTCTGCATTCATAATGTAATTTAAAAACACAAAGCCACTTTTCTGAAGCTTAAAAAGTGAGCTAAAGTTAATTGCACTTGCTGTCTTTGTATGTGCCCCTACACCAATTTCATCCATTGCAATAGTATGATGAGCAATGGGTGGTTTCCCAATGTAACATCAAAGTGTATCAACAAGCTGCATTTTCTTGAATGACCCACAGTGAGAGTTTTACAAAGTACACAAATACTTACAACATATAAATGGGATGTGTGGGACATGTGAGACCAAAACATTGTTCCACTGATCCAAATAAATGTTGCAAAGCATCCTTATCTACAATGAGTACCTCACTGCTCACACAAAAGATAATAACCAATACATAATTCTGGATGATTTTACCAATACTGGCTACATACTCCTACCTATATTCCTCATGAATTTGCATTGCATTTGTGCCACCCAAGGATGCACAAGGGCACCACAATGACAAGAATTACAGTAACCAAGACATGCAAGGGAACCGTGCCTGGCCCTGTATGTACTGATAAATGTTGAATAATGCATTTATGTTTGTGCATTTATGCACAATTGTGTTATCCTACCCTAGAGAAGCCACAGATAAGCCTTGCATGTGTTGAATGTGAATGCATCCACACACTCAATTCCTTCATTCATTTGAACATATAATTTTGCATAAGTGCAGCGGAGGGAAAACTGGGAGATATATGGACAAAAAACATTGCTAGCTCTTTTTAAGTTAGCTGCATGTTGTGGCACACTTAGCAAAAAGTAAATGCCAATGAGGATGGATGTTGTCCAGGCAAGTGTGACTTTCTGCACAATTATTAACCAGCCAACAAGGCACAATAGTGCAAGTGTGTCTGTGTTAGTGCTAGGCAGCAGTTTGTGTCCCAGCACAGGCAGGAAGTAGCAATCTGTAGTAAAATGTTAAACCCATCACTTACCTGCCTTTTCCCTTTCACAAAGGGGGCTACAGTAAGGAGATTGCCTGTGCCGCTGTCTATAAAATCAAATACTGAGCCCCAATTAGTGTCAAAGTTATGGAAATGAGTCCATACTCTACTGTGAGGAAGACCTAGAGTTGTCCAGATAACTCGAACAATGCAACATATTCCTTCAATATACTTGGGACAAATTCAACATCATGTAATTACCTAACACAATAGTATCAACTCATGACAAATAAATAATGTCCAACTAGAGAATAATGATTACTTTATTTAAATGTAAAACCTAATATCTAAAAACGCTACCTAATCCTAACTAACCTACAGTAGCTATCATTAACATGATCCTATACTACCTTATCTTACACTTAATCTATCTTGACCACTATTGACACATGATGAGGTAAACCATAAACCCTTAATACACTTAGCTCAGTACAATACAAACATCAACTACATCATAAGCATGTACTACATAGACATAGATATCTAAACACACACACACACACACACACACAGACACACACACACACACACACATATATATATATATATATATATATATATATATATATATATATATATATATATATATATATATATATCCGAACTCACAGGTAGCCTCAATGGAGTAAGGCCTCAAGCAGATTGGCATTCTGGTTCCTGTAGTACAGAGGGTGTTCCCCAGTGGGTCTGTCCTGCAAGGCAGTAAAGATTAAAAAAGTTATTACCCAAGTGGGTTGAGGCAGAATTCCAGCGGCCGCCTGCCCCGCTTTACAGTATCCCAACACGAACATCATAGTAGCTCCATCCTGCATATGGAGCCAGCATGCCTGCTTTCCGTGCTGCCAGCTCCACGTGGAGACAGCACGGACCCGCTCCGCAGTGGACCCCACTCCGCGGCTGGGCAACAGCCGCTATTACATCCGAACTCACAGGTAGCCTCAATGGAGTAAGGCCTCAAGCAGATAATTAATTCGCATTTTATTGGGCAAACTTGCAAGCAGGCAAAACAGCAGGAGACTGACATCAAATAAGTTCATTGCCAGACGCGTTTCAGGAACGTGTTTCCCTTCATCAATGGCTCCCAAACTGCCGATTTGCAAAACAGTATCGCTGCACAGTTTTTAAGTTCCAGGGTCCCGCCCCAGTGGGCGTAGCCTTCACGGCATTCTGGTTCCTGTAGTACAGAGGGTGTTCCCCAGTGGGTCTGTCCTGCTGGAATTCTGCCTCAACCCACTTGGGTAATAACTTTTTTAATCTTTACTGCCTTGCAGGACAGACCCACTGGGGAACACCCTCTGTACTACAGGAACCAGAATGCCGTGAAGGCTACGCCCACTGGGGCGGGACCCTGGAACTTAAAAACTGTGCAGCGATACTGTTTTGCAAATCGGCAGTTTGGGAGCCATTGATGAAGGGAAACACGTTCCCGAAACGCGTCTGGCAATGAACTTATTTGATGTCAGTCTCCTGCTGTTTTGCCTGCTTGCAAGTTTGCCCAATAAAATGCGAATTAATTATCTGCTTGAGGCCTTACTCCATTGAGGCTACCTGTGAGTTCGGATATATATATATATATATATATATATATATATATATATATATATATATATATAACCTACTGGCGGTCACCAGTAGGTAGTTATAGTTAGGATTGATTTCCATAGGGAAATCGCAACATTCTATTGGGAATAACTTTGGCGCCAGTTGAGGAATCAGCCTGAATTTTTCAGCAACTTTGCCTCGCGGCTCTCCGCTCCCTCCCTGAAAGTTTGGGGGGGATCCGTCAAGCGGGGGCCGAGATAATAGGGGGTCCCAAAACGTGTTTTCACCATGTTAATTTCCATAGGGCGGTCTGTCGCACTTTTAGCTCGAATGGCTGAATGGATTTTCACCAAACTTGGCAAAATTGTAGGGACTGGTAGCCCGATGTGCCTTTGCTATGTCTCAAGATATGTGCCCCAGAGGATTTTGAGTAATTTAGGTTCAAAAAAATGTATATATCTGTAAGCGCGCCCCTGTACGCGCACCGGGGCGCGCTCCGGGCGCGCCACGCGACTTGCGCACGGAAAGCTGATTGGCTCTCGGGTGTCTGTAAACATTCCAAACAGTTTGGAGCGGCCGCCATCTTGTGTCTTGGTAGGATCGAGACACAAGAGGTGGCAAAAACAAAGGGGGAAATAACCAAAAGGGGCAGGGTAGACCCCCCCTGACCCCCTAGGTTTGATGTGGGGGCCATAAAAGGGTCCCGCGGGTCCAAAAAAACATTTACTTTTTTTTCGGTTTTCACGGGGGGAGCGCCCGGTACGCGCACCGGGGAGCGTACCCTGGAGATAAAATAATGACAGACTTCTTTACAAATGTAGCATTTTTTAATACATTGGAGGGAGTTCTTTTTCATTTTTTTAAGAACACAGCTCTTTGATGAGAATTGGAGGTAGCTCTGAAAAGAACTTTTGTTTTTCTTCTTTTTTTTTAATCAAAAACAAAAACAGGGAACTGGAACCAGCTCAACAGGAGCCAAAAAAAAATAAAAAATTAGGCCTGGGGATAGCAGCGGTGGTTCTCGAGAGCTCGAACCATGAGTGTGACACTTTGCTCCCCATAGCAAAGAAGATGGTCACATTTTCGGCATTTTAATATAGCCTGATTAAAAGCAGGCTGAATATTTGGTATCATCTCCTGTTCACGCCGACGCACATAAGGTGTTGCTCCACCGGTAGAAGTAGAGCCACCATCCCTGGGAGCCTCTCGTGCCAGAGCCCTGACACTCTCCCGTGCATAGTTCTTGGGATGTTTCCTTGACACGTGGCGTATCATCGTCCAGTTCCCGAAGCTGTATTTTTTTTCTGGGATTTCCTCTCGATAAGATGGTGTGGCATATTTGACACTCCACCTTTGGAGCATTTACCTTCTTCTCCCCCTCTGGAATTTTGAAAAATTTCCAAATGAAATGTTCCTTCACAGTTCGTTTAGGAACCTCCTCATCAATGAAATCCTCAGTCTCATCACTGCTGCTGGATGCTCTTGCAGCCATGATAATAGAAGTAAATATGACACAGGTGCCAAAAGCAGGTCTTGCACTCACAAAAGTGAAACAAGAAGTAAAGGAAATGGGTGGGGATTTCAGTCCCCAAAAAAAGTTAGGAACCAATGAAAAGTGTTATTTTCAAGTCACATGATCCTGGCTTTCATCATTTGGAAACCAAAACTGATCTGCACCAATGAAAAGTGTTATTTTCAGATCACATGACCCGACGCGCTTACGCTACGCGCCCCGGGGCGCGCCCGTAGTCGCGCCCCGGGACGCGCCCCGGGGTGCGCAGCGTAAGTGCGTCAGGACGTTGCACGATCGTATGCGATCGCATGCTTTCGGTTGCGATTATGCTGGGCATCATATGACGCATCACGCGTGTACGCGATACGTCACGATGTTGTTTTCGTTCGTGAGAATAGCGCTAACGGGACGCTCCCCGGTACGCGCCCCGGGGCGCGCCGTAATATTGTGCTTACCCGTGCGTTCACCGGTACGCGCCCTGGGAGGGCCCCCGGGTTAAAAATAAAAAAATTAAAAATTTACATATTTATACAATATAAAATTCGTTTTCAAATTTTTCACTTTCTATACCTATAAAGATTTGCTATTAAAAAACCATTGAAATTCACTGAAAACCATAGGTTTCACACCAGTTATAGTTAGGAATTAGCATTTAAAAAACCTATTAAATTCACTGAAAAAACCATAGGTTTTACACCAGTTATAGTTAGCTGAAATTTTACTCGCATAAAACCATTGAAATTCCCATGTTATAGTTAGTTGGACTCACTATAACTTGCGTGTGCAATGCACTGCTGATGAAGTCACATATTACATCACTCATGACATGGTCAGTGACATCACTCAATGACATCACTGATGACCCCATCCTTGTGACAGAGTGACAGACCTCCTTTCACTGTAATGTAACCCTTGAAACAAATATTCAAAAATAGAAACTAAAATTTACAAAAAAAGGAGATAGCCATACCACTTACAACAACCAATTCAATAATTCCACCATCTATATACACATGCACTCATTCACCAACAGTTCAATATAGTCACTCATACATATACTGACTCATCATATGTAGTGATACACCTATACATCCTGTTTCACACCGATAGTCATCCAAAAGTTACTCACACACATACTCACACATGCAAATTAACTATTCAACATCCATTTATTTGCATATACAGCTATACACACACTACCACTTTATTTATAAGGAAACTTACACATACTTACTCTCTTAAACAATCACTTATAGAAACACATACTAATTTAAATAGGAACTCTTACAATCTCTTACTCTCAGATATACTCACTTATATACATCAATATTCACATACACTAGATTAAAACATATGTAGTTACTGATAAAGAAACTAGTGAGACACTCATTCACTCAGTAACACACACATATACACAGTCATCCACCCATACAGTCCTGCACATATGCTGTCGTCAAAACACATACAAAGAGAGAGTCAGTCATTCATGCATCTATGTGCTAAGTAATACCTCCACCAAACCATACAAACACTCATACTGATACTAAGAAAAATATCTAATAACCTATATACATACACATGTACCTACTCACCAACCCATGCAGCCACTTATACACAAAGTGAAACACTAATACATATATTTAAATATTTAAACATTACTCTCTAATATATGTATTCACTAAGATACACTTAATAAACCAGTTAACCAATCAAATTTTTTTTTTAAACTTCCATATAAACACTTATTTAAACATTTATTCTTCCATCAACTTTTACATATACATATATAACACATATTTATTTTTCAGAAAGACACACATTCACTGGATGGTGTCATCAGTGATGTCATGAGTGATGTCACTGACCATGTCATGAGTGATGTAATATGTGACGTCATCAGCAGTGCATTGCACGCGCAAGTTATAGTGAGTCCAACTAACTATAACGTGGGAATTTCAATGGTTTTATGCGAGTAAAATTTCCAGCTAACTATAACTGGTGTAAAACCTATGGTTTTTTCAGTGAATTTAATAGGTTTTTTTAAATGCTAATTCCTAACTATAACTGTCTAATATGTCAGCTTCAACACAGGCTCCCTTGCACCATGACACAAGGGTGCAATCATTTTCACTAGGCAGCCAAATGCACTGTAACTTGTAAAATACAATACATTTGTGCCCTTTGACTTGCTGTGCTGCTCTCTGTGAATAATTGATAAATGTGTTCTTTGGTACGTACATACTAGCCTTGTCACACAGACATGCCTTATACGTTGTGCAGTGTGGATAAAAGCCCAAACCTTCTTCAGTGCTGGCCATTTCTATATTGTAACTCTCATTTGGTCAAAGGGCTCCTGTGCATTTCTTAGCCTCAAGAGTGCTAGCTCCCGGCATCTCAACACAGCATTTAGGTTTGTGGATCAACACAGATTTCAGAACTTTCCATCACAGAAAAGTGAGGAAAATGTATTTTTGTTTACAAAGTTTGAGATTTGCTAGGGTTTCTGGGAAACAGAACCTGGTGAGAGCCACACAAGTCACCCCATTCTGGCTTCCCAAGGGTGTCTAGGTTTAAAAAATGTATAGGTTTGCTAGGTTTCCCTAGTTGCCGGCTGAATTAGGGTTCAAAATCCACAGCTAGGCACATTGAAAAAAGTGTCTGTTTTCAATGGAGCAATTTGATGTGTCTACGTTGCGTTTTGGTCCATTTTTTGTTTTGGACACTAGGCCCACCCACACAAGTGAAGTACCATTTCTATTGTGTTACTTTGGGAATGCGGGGTGTGTCGAACTTTGTGGATCTGCACAGATTCTAGAACACTAAATCACAGAAATGTGAGGAAAATTTGTTTTTTTACCGCGTTTGAGGTTTGCAAGGGATTCTGGGTAACAGAACCTGGTGAGAGCCGCACAAGTCACCCCATCATGAATTTCCTGAAGTGTCTCGTTTTTAAAAATGTATAGGTTTGCTACCTTTCCCTAGGTGCCCGCAGAGCTAGTGTTCACGTTGCATTTTGTCCTGTTTCCTGTTGCGGGCACTAGGCCTACCCACACAAGTGAGGTACCATTTTTATCAGGAACCTTTGGGGAATGCGGGGTAGGTGCAAGTGTGTGGATCCATGTAGATTCGAGAGCTTTTCATCACAGAAATGTGAGGAAAAACTTGTTTTGTTTTTTTACAAAGTTTGAGGTTTGCAAGAGATTTTGTGTAATAGGACCTGGTGAGAGCCACACTTGTCACCTGATCCTTGATTCTCCTGGATGTCTAGTTCTCAAAAATATATAGTTTTGCTAAGTTTCCCTAGGTGCCGGCAGAGCTAGGGTTCAAAATCCACAGCTAGGCACTTTGCAAAAAAATTGGTCGGTTTTAACTGTAAAAATGTTGTGGCCACGTTGCGTTTTGGCCGGTTTCCTGTCACGGGCACCAGGCCTACCCACAAAAGTGAGGTACCATTTTTATCAGTAGATTTTGGGGAATGCGAGATGTGTGGAATTTTGTGGATTCATGCACATTCCAGAAAATTCCATCACAGAAATGTGAGGAAAATGTTTTTTCTTTTACAAAGTTTGAGATTTGCAAAGGGATTCTGGGTAACAGAAACTGATGAGTGCCACACAAGTCACCCCATCCTGGATTTTCCTGGGTGTCTAGTTTTCAGAAATGTATAGGTTTGCTAGGTTTCCCTTGGTGCTGGCTGTGCTAGGGGTTAAAAATCAACAGCCAGGCAATTTGCAAAAAAAATCAGTTTTGGCTGAATAAATGTGGTGTGTCCACATTGCGTGGTGGCCTGTTTCCTGTTGCAGGCACTAGACCTACTCACACAAGTGAAGTACCATTTTTATTGGGAGACTTTGGAAAATGCAGGTTGGGTGGAATTTTGTGGATCCACACAGATTCGAGACCTTTCCATCATAGAAATGTGAGGACATTTTTTCTTTTGTTTTTTTTTTACAAAGTTTGAGATTTTCAAGGGATTCTGTGTAACAGAACCTGGTGAGAGCCACACAAGTCACCCCATCCTGGATTACCCTGTGTGTTTAGTTTTAAAACATGTATACGTTTTCTAGGTTTTCCAAGGTACTGGTGCAGATATGGGGTTCAAAATCCACAGCTAGGCACTTTGCAAAAAAAGGATGTGGTGTGTCCAGCTGAGTTTTGGCCCTTTTTCTGTCGCAGGCACTAGGCTTACCCGCAAAAGTGAGGTATCACCTGTGGCTGTTGCTGTATGTGGTTGTGGCCGCCGCTGCTTTTTAGTCCTTTCAGCCGCCTTATGCTGCCTCCTGCTTCAGCTTGTGCCGGCCTTCAGCCACTTTTTGCCGCAGCTTTTCTCCGTGGCCGTTATCGCCGCCACCACTGCTTTGCCAAGCGGGATCGCAGTGGGGGATTTCAGTGTGGCTGGGCAGCTGAGCAGTGTAGGGGACGGCTCATGGGCAGCACGGCGGCCCCCCACTGCTTCAACTAGAGGTCTGTGGATTGTGGGCGCTGATTTTTGCTCCTCACTCACCCCGCTAACCGCTCGCCTCAGGAGTGGAGTGAGGGTGCAGGAGAGCGGCCAGGCTGAGGGAGGTGGAGAGTGCTATGAGAGCCAGCCAACCACTTGGCCTTGGAAACGGGAAACAGCGGACAAGCAAGTGAGCGAGTGAGAGAGGAGCGGGGTTGCGGGAGTGGGAGGCCAGGGTGGTGAATAGCCTGGTGTGATATCTGGGCTGGCACCTGGGGGGGGGTACTTCTGCAACAGTACTGTTACTTTTGCTGTCAGGCGTTCGCCCTAGGAGCTTTAGGAGCTTTAGGAGCCCTAGGAGCTGGGTTGCCATCCATCTGGTCTCCATTCTGGACACACTGCAATTCCACTCTCGGCCTGGACATTGAGATAGGTGCCAAACCAAACAACCAAAATAATAAAAATTTATTAAAGATGAAGAATAATAGGATAAAAAAAAAAAAAAAAAAAAAAATAAAATAAAAAAGAACAAAAATAGAAGGGCGAACCATGAGGTCAGAAAAATAAAAAAGGAAAAGGAAAACACAAGGAATGACGGCTAAAAACAGCGAAGCATAAATTGGGGGGGAGGCTCAAACGTTAATTTTGCACGTTTTTCCAATCTTTGCAAGAACAAACAATGCACCAAGCAAGATTGACTTCTTAAAAGATCCAATAGTAACAATGCTCACGAATCAAGAGGGAGAAAGCCAACTACCAGCACCAATCACTCCAATAAAGAAAAGAACAACAAGGGACACACAAGTCAAGGACAAGCTTGAGTCAAATGTTTTAAATGACTCAAACAAATCAAGAACGTCCATAGGCTTAACCGAGGTTCTGGTAAAACTAGAACCAATGGAAGAACAAAATAATTATTGTGGGTCCATAACAGACTTGGAACTTATTACATCTAGAGAACAATCCCTGCAAGCCAATGAATTCCAACAAGAGGAGTCCGACAGTCCACTTTTGCAAAAAACTCAAGAACAATCTATAAGCATTGAGGCTCAACAACCAATTGAGGTACTGGTAAAAATCATTAATCAAACATCAAAGCAAGCACACCATGTGGAAGCAGCTCAAAACATTCAGGCACCAGAAAAAAACACACACATTTTAATACCAGCACCATCAAATCATTTGCGCAAAGGCGCGAAGCCGTGTCAAAACCCCGAGACAAATGACTCAGTATCAATAACCAATACAGTGCCATCAATTGACTCAGGAACCATATGGGATATTTTCTTTAAAACATCTCAACTTACTTTGGAGGCACTGAACTACCAATCAAATAAGATGGACGTTCAAGTAGAAATGCTAAATATCATGGCAAATGCAATCACAGGGATTGATCAAAAATTGCCTAACCTTAACTCTCATGCGAGCACAGGCCTACACAACCACACTAAATATGGAGTGTGCCTGCTGCCCAACAATTGATAAATTAGCAACAATCCCGGAAGTCTTGACCACCCTCATTGAGGATTTAAAGATCAGAGTAACCAATGACAACCACAATAACACGCTTGGACGGCCTCAGCATAACGCCACAAAAGAGGAACCAAGCAAGCCCAGGGTAAACACAGACTCAGCACGTGACAATCAACGGATAGCCACTATAGAAAAACCAAATACAGAGGACAAGCAAGAAACCTTAATCCAACGAACACAGATGAATCTGACAAGACGCATGAAGAACAATTTAAGAAAACAAAAGAAGTGCGAAAAGACTACACAAATTAGAAGAAGTTGGGGGCAGTCAACATACGCCTCAAACGAACCAGTAATAACACCAGATCAAAAACAGGACCTGCAAATGAATGAAAAAACATATCCAATCTTTATCAAATTGCCTGAAGCAAATATACAGTCCAGAGATGGTCGTGCAGCGGCGAAAATGACAACCGAACTAGCTACCCGAGAAATTCAGGAGAAACTGAACAAGTGGAGGTAGCAAATAGGGACACACCGGATACAAAAGAAATCTGTTTGGACAAAATATCAAAGGAGAACCCCAGAGACAAAATGGGGGAAAGAAAGAAGCAACCTCAGGGAGTCACACCTCAGTTCTCAGGAGAGATAATAGTCGAGGGACAAACACCTGCATAATATGACTGGCAACAAATTCCATCTTGCCGACACAAGAGATGCAAAACAAGCATCTTCCAACCACTCTACAAATCAAAGGGCAGCCATGACATCTTAAATAGGGGCAACTTACTAAGGCTTCTTTAACATATACCATCACTGTCCAGTATAACAAGTGTAGATATAGTGAGTGTACACTTCCAACCAAGAGACGAAGATCCCACCCAGGAAAATACGGGAGTGACCTGGATAAACCATCATGTTCCAGAAGCTGTGTTCTTGGAAAAAGAAATCTTCAAAAATTGGGGGATAACGAGCATGATACCCGAGCAAGAAAAGTATCTGCTAATTTTACTTGAACCGTCAAATACTACCAACCACACAAAGAAAGTAAAGGAACATCCCCACAGTTTTCTGAAATGCACCTCGAATACACAATTAGATCGGAATTTTAAAAGCCCAAGTGTATCTGTTAGAATACAGGAGGTCACAAGCAGAATAATAAGAGGCACCCCAGAAAATCCGATGGAGGGAGAATAATAAGGGGAAGAACAGTGACACTCAGAGCAGCACTCATCATACCTGACATAAAATAACTCATTGCTGATTTCTTGGGGGATCCTCGAGCGCAGCCTGAGACAAAATTGTCAACAGCGGTAAAAACCGGCATATTAGGGCTATTCCAAAAGACCACACACAGCCTTAAACTTGTCTTCTGGAATATGCAGGTTTACAAAAAGCTCTTAAACAAGTCGTAGCAATAAACAAACTTCTAGAGGGTGATATCATATGCCTACAAGAAACCTAGGCTACAGAGCCGGTACACCTGGAAGGATATGCTGGTTTCCTCAAATTAGCCACTAAACACAACCGCTACAGGTGGGATCTCGACTTTTGTCAAACACTCAAAACAACTAACAGTAAGTATAATAAACACCGATTCAAATATGCTGCAGGCACTTTCAATAGAAGGAAAAAGGGACAAGGAAGACAGCGTCTCACTGCTTTTAATAAATGTATACTTGAACATATTGGGTCAATCGAAACTAGAGGCCACAAAATCTATAATCACCACCATACAGGAAATTCTGTGTACACACTGGCCACCGGCGAAAATGCTTGTGGGGGACTTCAACTTGCACAAACTTGGGAACAAAGCAGTGTGAAAGGAAGCACCTAACTAGCACTGAAAGAACTTCCAATCATTTTTTACTAAATTACGATCTCAACTCAGTCGAGAACCTATTAAAAAGCTCCGACTCAAACAACCAAATGGCAACTACATTTACGAATTGCTCCACAATCGATTATATTTTTTTATGCAACCAACTCACATTCAAGATTGAAAATATTGAAATTAATGCAGATGACACTAGCGATCGTGCATTACTCCAGGTTGAACTGAACATCACAATCAAAGAATGGGAAAAAATCATGGCGGTAGCCCAATCGACAGGCATTGAGGAACATGCCCTGGTGAGAAGAATAAAATGGAACAAGTATCAGGTGATGGCATTTAAGGACTGGAAAGAAAAACAAGAACGCACAGGTAATCACTCGGGGGTTGAACCCAACATGGAAAACTGGTCAGAGTGGACCATTGAAACAGCTTTGAAGAAAGCTGAGCCAAACCATAAGAAAAACTACTATAAAAACTGTGCATAACAACACAAAACTGAGTGAGATTACTCGCAACCTAAACAAGGCAAAAAGAACACATAAGATCGTAGGTTCATAAAGAACACTGGACATGCGCAACAAACTGCATAAAGAGCGGAAACAACTGCTATGGGTTCTCGAGCAAAACAAGCTTGATGAAGAATGGACCCACAAGCTAACAAAACCCCATAAACATTGACAACTCTGGCAATATATAGCCCAGTTGGATAATTATAAAGTAGATCTGCGTAAATCGGTACATCCTGACGCATGTTTGAGACATATGTCAGCAATGTATGTGGAAAAGAAAAGTTGCACTGAAATCGGAAGGACCATGGACGGCTGTAGGAGAGTAGGATCTGCTTACTATGGTTACCCCAACTTTATGCTGTGTTTCACTGATTTATCGACTTTAGTCTGGCTGGGGCCCAACTGACCAGGACCCCAGCCTAGCTGCTTCCTTTCTAAACTACATTAGGTACACACCAGATTGGTTACTGGGTTACCTTTGTGAGTCCCTAGTATATGGTACCTTAGATACCAAGGGCATAGAAACCCCAAAGGCCTACCAGGGGCTGAATCATGTATTATGCCACCCCTGGGAAACCTTCCAAAATGACACCACAGGTCTGCTACTGCAGCCTGGGTGAGGTGGTGCTTGCACCCCTTACTTAGATATAGTATACCTATATCTACCTTTTAAAACAGACACATATAAACCTAGAAGTCACTCCTATGGCAGGCCTTGACAATCCTGGAAGTAGAGTGCTTGGTTGTGTGTGAGAGGGTGCCCTAGCATGAGCTGAGCCCCTCTGCAGCTTTCGGAATCCCTTCCTTATAGCTGTTCTGTGATACAGCCATACCAAATACTCTTAAGTGCATTATAACCTCGCGGTTAATGTCAACTTTAGAATGGCTGCATCAAAACATGTCGTGTTTGGTGTCAAACACTTTGGAATACTACCCCCTCCCCCTTCTAGAGGGAGAATACATGTACACACTGGTCTAACCGGTAAAAGTTAAACAGAGCCCCAGCAACACAAAATGGATGCTGCTGCCACAGACACAGGTCTGACCTCCTGCTGCTGGATGAAACCCTGGCAGGGGAGGCATGGACAATAGGTTTCCTGTCCAGGGAGGTGTAACCACCTCCCCAGACAGGCTTTAGTGTATTGGGGCAGGGTGGGTGCATTCACTGAATGCTTTTCAGACAGTGCCTGGGGCACACAAGGTGTCCCTGTGCATTTATCAGTTCAAACCAGTTGCTGGGGCACTTAGCCCCAGCTCTGGCGCGAACCTGGACAAAGGGGAAGGGGTGTAACCACCCCCAAACCAGGTGCTCCCATAGGTGGGACCTTAGAGTTAGTCCATCCCCTAAACTTAGTATAAGTATAGGAACCCAGTCCCTAGGACTTTAGATTACCCTGGATGAAACTCTGCAACATACATCTTGGACCTTTGACCTTCTATTTCGACTAGAAGACTGAAGAAATCTCCCTTGGGGTCAAGGAGTGAATCCCCTGTTCAAACCGGCACCAAAGAAGCATCTTGCCGGTCTGCATTTTTGAGGCTCCCGACAGATCCAGAAGAATCTGGGACACATGACACTGACTACCAGACATCACTGAGGCCGACACAAGTCCCCAGCAAAGCAGAGACCTGTAGCCATCACAAGAGACGTGGGACCGGAACTCCTGGACATCCAGCACATTTGCTAGTGCATCAACTTCCCGAGCTTTCCTGAAGTTGTGCATTGGGCTACTTGTAGTCCAACCCTGAGCACCTTTTGCACCGAAGCTTGTGGGCCTACACTCCACGAGTGTTCCGTTGGCCCGCTTCCTGCATTTCTGCTCGAGGCCCCTTCGCGATCCCTGGTCCATCGACTGGTGGGTCCCCAAGAAGGAATCTCCTTTGTTTCTTAGGCTTTCCTGGTTGCTCCAGACGTGCCCTGACTCCCCTCCAAAGGGTGAGTCCCTCAGACCTTGCTGGTCTGCACCGGAGCCAATCTTTTGATTCTGCGTGGGTTGCTGTTGCCAAGGCTTGTTGGGTCCAATCCGGATACCAATGTTGCAGCACTCGACATCCATCGTGGGACAGCTCAAATCCAGCTCCTGGATGTCGTCGATGCCTCCTGGTCCTCGTGGCTGAAGAGTCAAGCTTCACCTACATCACCTGAAATTACCCGACATCGGCTGGCATCTTCTTGTTGCCTCCCTGGTCACTGGCAAGTGACCCAGACTCTGTCCCCTCTGCTTTCAGGTGCTTCAAATCTTCTATCCATCCTTGGATCCATCTGGACACTCTTCATCTGGTTGCCTGCAACACTTCTTTGCAGCTCTCCATAGGAAACGATGACGAAACCCATCACGAAAAGACACCTATGCACCCGGCTTACCTGGGTGAGGTAACACAAGTACTTCGGTGCTCCCGTGGGTCTTGACTCTAGAACTGTCCAGTACTGAAGGGGTTTGTTCCTAGTACACTCCTAAGTGTCCTTAATCTTTAAAAATCTAACCTCAACTTTCTACATAGAAGTCCATGGTGATTTGCGGCTGTATTTAGACACTGCACGCGTCCCCCGTGGGTCTCCTGCGTCCCTGCCTTGGGTGGTTCCCCAGCGGTTCTATAGGCCCTAGGCCTTGTCTCTATGCTCCTCGTGGTTCTTATACCACTTTCTTAGTATATGGTTTGTGAGGCACCTAGGGCAAAACGTATACTGTGCTAATTTACTGTGTGCTATTTGAGTAATTGTATTGTACTTTTACCTCTAGTCTCATAAAGAGACTAGAGGGGTGTTTTTAGAATAAATATATATATTTTATATATATATACCTAGTGTGGTTCTCCTTTAATTTGATCACTCATGAGATTATAGACTGGTAAAACAAGTTGCTTTACATTCCTTCAAGGCTTAGCCTGAAGGCTGCTCTCCACAGCCACCACTAGGATAGCTTTCTATAAAGGTTGTCTTTAAACCTACCATCAATAAGGGTCATTTGGACTGGTGCAAGGTGCCCACTAGAATAGTGGACAGCATATGCCAGGCCAACTTCTCACAACGGCCACACAGCGAGCATAAATGTAGTGGAACCTACTAATGTAGTCATGAGCAATGACAAAGATGCAACAAATAGTTTAAAAGATAAGGAAAGACTGGGCACTAGGTCCCAATGGCCTACCGGGTGCTATGTTTAGAGAAGATCCAACATACTGGGGGAGCGTCCTATCCAATCTATTCACTGAATGCCGACTACAGGCCAAGGTGCCAGACTCGTGGCGCGGGTCAATCTTACAACCCATATACAAGAAGGGCGATAATACAAAATAAAAAAACTACAGATTAATCGCCCTATTAGACATCGAAGGGAAAGCCTATACAAACACCCTGTTGACAGAACTAAACAGATGGGTTGAAGATAATGAAATCCTTCCCCCTTATCAAACAGGTTTCCTCAAAGGCTGTTCGACAATCGATAACATCGAGGCCATATCATACTTTAGTCAGCAAGCCAACGTCAAAAATAAGAAACCAGTCTTTGCCTGCTTCACAGACTATTCAGCAGCCTTCAACGGAGTGCCACATTGTTAGCTTCGGTCCAAATTGCGTAATTGGTAAATTCACCAGGCCTCCTCAACGCTATCATCTCGTTATACCGCAATACCTGGATCAAAGTTTAATTAGCAAACAACACTACAACAAAGAAGTGCCTTACAAATCGAGGCCTAAAACAGGGTTATGTACTTGCTCCAACACTTTTCAATCTATATACAGCGAACCTGGGCAAGACGCTCCACAACGCCAACCTCGCAGTCCCAAAAATTGGAGTCAATAAAATCCAAATTTTACAATACGAGGACGGCTTAGTGGTGATGGACCACACAAAAATAGGACTACAAAGGGGACTAGACGCTTTAAACGCCTACAATCAGATCAATGAATTAACAATAAATCGAGAAAAGACCAAACTATTGATCTTCGGGAGTTATATAAGAAAAACACTCTTCAAATGGCACATGGGCAAAGAGACAATAACTGTTTCAAAGTCTTATAATTATCTCGGGTGTTGGATGAGTGACTCGGCAAAGCAACTTTGCATTTACACAAAATGAAATCTAAAGTAGAGTCTACAATCTAGGCTTTGTGTAAACTATATGAGAAAATGCAGAGCCCAACCACCATCCCAATCAGAAAGGTGTTAAATCTAAAATAAGGGCAATCGCAGGTTAACCACAGCAGGCATTCCCAGGCAAAATGACCACCATGATGGAAAAAGCACAATGCCGGGCGTACAAACGCATATTTAAACTACCCAAATACACCCACAATAGCGGGATTCGGCTGGAAAGAATGCTTGGGGGTACACGCAAAATATTATAACCTACTCAAAGCTCCGGAAGGGAGCCTGAAGAACATGCTAAAACCCATACATGAAGGTCCTCCTAATCCATGGCAGGACTTCATGTAGGAAGCAGTAGAAGTTTTAGATTTGGCAACTCAGAATTGGGGTCAAGAGGCCATAACCTACCCGGCTATCAAGAGGGCAATCAATAAACAATGCTATCAATTGTCAAGAGAAAGTGATCTAGCACATTTTGAGAGTGGAAGTGGTCAATCAGGGCTGATCGCTACATATATGAAGCACAAATCCCAGCCTTACCTTCATTAAGCATTGGGGAGAAAGGCCCTAAAAAACATTCAGTGGGCCAGACTAATGCCTCTCCCAATAAATTAACTAAATCTGGGCTGGAAAGCACTTGAACACAAAATCAGCTGTAGAATCTGCAATTTCAAAACCGAATCATTACTACATCTGACGTGCTGCTGCCCGGGTCTCCTACAATTTTGTCTGAAGCTACTTAAGCCAATATGGCTACGCAAAGGTGTTCGGACAGTAAAAGAAGCTTTTGTGACTCTATTTTCTCGTACTCAACCGACCAACCTGGCTAAAATCGGGAGATATATGGAGGGAGTGCGTTCCAGACTTGTTAAAGAATAAGATCAAGCCAACTGCAAGAAAACAGACTCGCAGTGGACAGACTAAGGCACACTTCCGTCATAATGCTTCACACATAATTAATTTATTAATTTTTAACATTTTCGTATTTTATTTGTACTTTCCATGGAAGGAAATTGGTTATAATTGTAAATAAATTTCTTTTAAGTTTCTGCTTTTAATTATTCTGTTAAATTGCAAACGGTTTTAAGTAACTGTGCAATAAAAATAAATATCAAATATTATAAATGGAGAAATTGTTATACAAATAGAGCAACTATAAGCACGTCCAAACCTAAACTAAGCACTATGACATACCAGTGTCATGGAACATTTAGACACACACACATATATATACTTTTTTAAGATCATGGAATGCAGTTAGTCACCTCACAGGACTGATCTGCCTGAAGGTGAAAGGTCAAAATGTCTTACATCATTTATCAAAACCAGGCCCCATATATGTGATATAGTAAAAATTGCTGGCCAGCTTCATCACAGGCTCCCTTGCACCATGACACAAGGGTGCAATCATTTTCACTAGGCAGCCAAATGCACTGTAACGTGTAAAATACAATACATCTGCGCCCTTTGACTTGCTGTGCTGCTCTGTGTGAATAACTGATAAATGTGTTCTTTGGTATGTACATACTAGCCTTGTCACACAGACATGCCTTATACGTTGTGTAGTGTGGATGATGATCTGCATTGTGAATGTAGTCATAGGGGCTGATGTAGCCACATATTATGGAGTGTTTGTGTCACATGAGTGAGGGAAAACAGCAATAAATGATTAGTCCATTTACATTCCCATACCTTCTTTAGTGCTGGTCATTTCTATATTGTAACTTTCATTTGGTCAAAGGGCTGCTTTGCATTACTTAGCCTCAAGAGTGCTAGCTCCCTGTATCTCAACACCGCAGTTAGGTTTGTGGATCAACACAGATTCCAGAACTTTCCATCACAGAAAAGTGAGGAAAATGTTGTTTTTTTTAACAAAGTTTGAGATTTGCAAGGGATTCTGGGTCACAGAATCTGGTGAGAGCCACACAAGTCACCCCCTCCTGGCTTCCCATGGGTGTCTAGGTTTCAAAAATGTATAGGTTTGCCAGGTTTCCCTAGGTGCCGGCTGAACTAGGGTTCAAAATCCACAGCTAGGCACATTGAATAAAAAGGGTCCGTTTTCAATGGAGGAATTTGATGTGTCCACGTTGCGTTTTGGGCCGTTTATTGTTGTGGACACTAGGCCTACTCACACAAGTGAGGTACCATTTCTATTGTGAGACTTTGGGAATGCGGGGTGTGTCGAAGTTTGTGGATCTACACAGATTCTAGAACATTAAATCACAGAAATGTGAGAAAATGTGTTTTTTACAGCGTTTGAGGGTTGCAAGGGATTCTGGGTAACAGAACCTGGTGAGAGCCGCACAAGTCACCCCATCCTGAATTCCCTGGAGTGTCTAGTTTTTAGAAATGTATAGTTTTGCTAGGTTTCCCTAGATGCCCGCAGAGCTAGCGTTCAAAATTCACAGCTAAGCCCTTTTTCAAATAAAGGGTCAGTTTTCACTCTAAAAATGTGGTGTGTCCACGTTGTGTTTTGGCCTGTTTCCTGTTGCGGGTACTACGCCTCCCCACACAAGTGAGGTACCATTTTTATCAGCGGGGTAGGTGGAAGTGTGTGGATCCACGTAGATTCCAGAACTTTTCATCTCAGAAATGTGAGGAAAAATGTGTTGTTTTTTTTACAAAGTTTGAGGTTTGCAAGAGATTTTGTGTAACAGAACCTGGTGAGAGCCACACTTGTCACCCGATGATTGATTCCCCTGGATGTCTAGTTCTCAAAAATATATAGCTTTGCTAAGTTTCCATAGGTGCTGGCAGAGCCAGGGTGCAGAATCCACAGCTAGGCACTTTGCAAAAAACATGGGTCAGTTTTAACTGTAAAAATGTTGTGTCCACGTTGCGTTTTGGCCCGTTTCCTGTCACGGGCACCAGGCCTGCCCACATAAGTGAGGTACCATTTTTATTGGTAGATTTTGGGAAATGCGAGGTGTGTGGATTTATGTGGATCTATGCAGATTCCAGAAATTCCCATCACAGAAATGTGAGGAAAATGTTTTTTTTTTACAAAGTTTGCGATTTGCAAGGGATTCTGGGTAACAGAAACTGATGAGAGCCACACAAAAGTCACCCCATCCTGGATTTTCTTGGGTGTCTAGTTTTCAGAAATATATAGGTTTGCTAGGTTTCCCTTGGTGCTGGCTAAGCTAGGGTTCAAAATCCACAACCAGGCAATTTGCAAAAAAAAGTCAGTTTTCGCTGGAAAAATGTGGTGTGTCCACGTTGCGTGGTGGCCTGTTTCCTGTTGCAGGCACTAGGCCTACCCACACAAGTAAAGTACCATTTTTATTGGTAGACTTTGGGAAATGTGTGGTGGGTGGAATTTTGTGGATCCACACAGATTGCAGACCTTTCCATCATAGAAATGTGAGGCCCTTTCTTTTTTTTTTTTTAACAAATTTTGAGATTTTCAAGGGATTCTGTGTAACAGAACCTGGTGAGAGCCACACAAGTCATCCCATCCTGGATTACCCTGTGTGTTTAGTTTTAAAAAATGTATAGGTTTTCTAGGTTTCCCTACGTGCTGGCGCAGAGATAGGGTTCAAAATCCACAGCTAGGCACTTTGCAAAAAAAGGATGTGTTGTGTCCATGTTGCGTTTTGGCCCTTTTTCTGTCACAGGCACTAGGCTTACCTGCACAAGTGAGTTACCATTTTTATCAGGAGACTTTGGAGAATGTGGGGTGGGTGTAATTTTGTGGATCCATGCAGATTCCAGAACTTTCCATCACAGAAATGTGAGGAAAATAATCTTCTTTTTACAAAGTTTGAGGTTTGCAAGGGATTCTCGGTAACAGAACTTGGTGAGAGCCACACAAGTCACCACATCCTGGATTACCCTGGGTGTCTGTCTACTTTTCAAACATTTATAGGTTTGCTAGGTTTCCCTAGTTTCCCAGCTGAGCTAGGGTTCAAAATCCACAGTTAGGCAAAGTGCAAAAAAAGGG
Organism: Lissotriton helveticus; assembly: GCF_964261635.1. Lineage (NCBI taxonomy): Eukaryota > Metazoa > Chordata > Amphibia > Caudata > Salamandridae > Lissotriton > Lissotriton helveticus. Next base: position 951,763,272 of record NC_136061.1, read on the forward strand.
TTCGTTTTCACTGGAAGAATTTGACGTGTCCATTTTGCGTTTTGGTCCCTTTTCTGTCATGGACACTAGGCCTACCCACACAAGTGAGGTAGCATTTTTATTGGGATACTTAGGGGAACACAGAATAATAGAACAAATGTTGTTAACTATTGACTTTCTTTGCATTTCTGCCTTCCAAAGGTAAGAAAAATTGTAAAAAATAAGTCATTTTTAAAAATGACCTCTAATTCACAAGCTTGTATGGGTACCCACAATTTTGGAGTTGTGCAAAAAAATACTTCTTATCAACTCTATATTTTGTTCCCATTTTGGAAATATGTTGGAACCTTGGAACCAATTTTTCACTCTTTATATTTTACCAAATGAATTGCTATGTACCCGGTATACAATAAAAAACCATAGCAAGACACAGCTCAGTTATTGCCTCTGGGTTCCTGTGCTTTTTGGTGAAACTATAATTCCTATATATCCCCACAACCTGAACAGTCCAGCAGATGTAACGGTATATTGCTGTAAATAATCTGTCATACTTAGAAGAAGTTACAAGTGAAAACGCTGGCACACATGGCTGCTTTTTTCAACTCAATTTCAATATTTTCTATTTTCAACTGTTAGTTTTGATGAAAAAAATCTTGAAGGATCTACACAAATGATCCCTTGCGTAATTCAGAAGATTTTCTAGTGTTCACAAATTAACAGTTTTCTAGGATCCATTATTGGTTTCACTCCCATTTCTACCACTAACTGGAAGGAGGTTGAAAGCACAATAAAGAGGAAAAATAGGCTATGTCCCAGTAAAATAACAAAGGTCTGCCTGTCCCAAAAAGCTGAGAAGACGGTGATTTCAGCACCACAAACCATTTGCAGAGAAAATACCATACGCTTTCTTCTGCAGCAATTTTTTCCCATTTAAAAATGGATAAAAATGTCGCTGTATTTTGGCAAATTTTTGGGTCCCCATCAGGGGAATCCACAAAACCTGGGTACCTTTAGAATCCTCAAGGTGTTGGGCAAAAAGGGCTCAAATTTAGTGTGGATACCTTATGTGGACAAAACGGTTCAGGGGCCTAAGTGCGAACTACCCCAAATAGCAAAAAAAAGGCTCAGCACATGGGGAAAAGGCCTAGTGGTGAAGGGGTTAAAGAAACAATATACGACGGACAGTAGTATAGGTGGACGATATTTGAGGTAAATACGGTACATATATTGGACGGCATTTGGGGTAGGTACCATATCTATATATATACAAAGTTTGCCCACAAGCAAAGATGCACTCTGTCATCTCTGAAAATGTTATTCCTCATGACAAACAGCTCAGGTAAGTAACATCGATAAGCTGTTTCCTTAGCCTGACGCGTTTCGAACTTATCAAGCTCTTAATTGTAGGCAAAATGTGTGGCATCACATCATCACTTCCCATCAAATCCTTCAGCCTCGTGGCGCTGTCTCCAGTGAGATTGCATTCTGGGAAAGGAAAGTGATAACGCCAACTTGTATCTAATATCTGTGTTGTTTATTTTATTATCTTCCAATTTATTGTAACACTACTTCCTTATTACTTACCGTCTAGACAACTCAAACCATCCCTCTACAAATAAATACACTGCTAACTTTTGCCAGTTATCATAATTTACTTTTTTACTTTTTAAATATAAGTCAACAGTCTGTGTTTAAATCTTCCAGTAAGTGCATCAACAACATATACAAATATACTTGTTTTTTTTACAGCACATTCTGTAAAATGTTGTAATCTCTTTTTTAAAACTATCAACTGTAATACAAGTGTCTTGTTCCGCAACTCCTCCTCTTAACAACTCTTCATTTTCCCTAGAAGCCCGCTGAGTACCAAAGAAACGAAACTGCACATCACCTCAAACCTTTTCTACATCTGCCACACTACATGCAAAAGTGCTCTACTTATTTCTCCTAAACATAAAGCAGGGGTTTTTCACAAAATATAACCTCCTACCTAAAGTTCGCATTGTTGAGTGGTAGAACTTATTTTGTGTTTTAAACTTCACCAGAATTGTCTTAATATATCAATGGATTCTTGTGTAATACTAGAAACACTACTACAATTCCATTTGTATTTAGTACCCTGACTACGCCTTCCTTGTACCTCTTCTGCAATAACGTCTTCTACATTTCTAGGTACCCTTCTTCATTTGTTAACATCATCCTCTTTAATTAATAGCATGAACTAATTTGTTTTACTGGATATTGCTTTCTTCATTAAAGAAAGCCTCTGTGCAAGAAGTATGTATCCGTTGTTCACTAAAAACTGACAACAGTTATCTAAACATCGACATACAACCCATGCAGTCATTAAAATACTGAGGCGCACATGTGCACTAATGAAACACACGGGCTCTACTCATTCACTCATGCAATTACATAGAGAATACCATTGTAGTAAACCTATCAACCATATTGTCTAAAGGCTACGTATTCCTCAGTTATTTACTTTATTTACTTCCTCAGTAAAACATGTAAATACATGGGTTTGTAGTTGAATACATCAATACTCCCTGGATGATCGAATGAGTACATAGGTAGTGCCAGGTAATTCTGTGAGGATACAAGTAGTGCCTAGATGATTCCCTGACTATGTCATAACTCCATGGATAATCCATATCTACATACTTACTGCCTATATGTTTGCATGAGTATACCACTAGTATCTATGTGTTTGGATGAGTGAATGAGTAGAGCCTGAATGATTCAACAAGTATGTGACTAATGCTTCAATAATTCAGTACATGCATAGATACTGGTAGGATGAATATATGAGTGCCACTCTAGTACCTCAATGATTGCAAGATTGCATACATAGTATAAAGGTGATTTATGCAATGCATGGATAGTGCGTACATGATTGTTTAAGCCCATGCATAGCACCTAGCCTTTTGGATGAGTGGATGAATAGTGTTTCAGTGGTCTGATACTGCCCATGTCTTTTTGGTTGACGGAACGGGAAGTGCCTGGCTGCTTACATAACTACATGGTTAGTGCCTGGAGAACTGAATAAGTGCATCAGTAGTGCCTACCTAATTAGATGAGTGCATGACTAGTGTCTGAGTAACTGCATGATTCCATTGTTCAAACTTGAGAGATTGGATAAAAGTAAGTATACTGCTGGGGTAATTGTATTAGTGAGACTATTGGCTCAGTAATTAAATGGCTGCATATGTACTGGATGGGTGATAAGTTTACTACAATGCTACTCTCTATGTAATTACATGAGTGCATGAGTAGAGCCTGGGTGTTTCATCAGTGCACGGGTAGGCCTCAGTATTTCAATGACTGCTGAGAAATTGCTGTTTGATACATACAGTTGTTGGGTAGTTTTTGGAAACAGAAGATACTGGGGTGTGAGTTTTATGATGGCACCCAACACAGATGGGAGAAAAGCAGAAAATGTTCCCTGTGAAATTCCTGCCAATCTGGCCTATGTGCTTTCGAGGGATCCTGAGGCCAACATGTGTAGCACAGACATCAAGTTTACATGTGGTGGGGTGGAATTGGTCCTTGCAGTTGCTGGCTGGAGACTCCAGAAACTCCATGATGGACTCCCTCTTCAGACTGTAAAACGGTATGACTCCTTCCTGTTTTGCTGCCTACGTGGTTGTCTCGTAGCTACTACCAGTTGCAGTATAATGGCCTCCATGGCGTAGTTGAACTTGCCAGATTTTACTGTGATGATGGAGATTGTGTACTAAAGCCACTGTGTCATTTCCTACATCTGAGTTGCAGATGCTCAACAATTCTGATACATTTCTATCACTGCGTTGCGCTACTCCACAATGCATGATGCAGTGATGTTACATACCACACCATTACAATTGCGTTGGATTTTGCACTAGAACGCCAACATTGCAAACATTAATTCCTATGTGATGCAAGTAGATTCAGTGCAGCTTTTGCACCATGCAATTGTGAAAGAACAACACATTTTTTAACTTGTCGTTTCTTAAATATTACTTACTGCTTGTGCCGAACTAGCGTCATACTATGTGACACAAGGCTAGCGCAAAACCTTGATAAATATGCCCCTTTGAGTCTCTGTAATTCAGAAGCAAACTTTCCAATGACAAATTGGATCAGCACTACATACACGATAATATATTCAAGGCTCTAGCTATTTGCGTGCCAACTCAGCACTCTGTCTGTGAATAGGGTTACATAATCCTGATGGGTGCAATGCACTCTTGCATTGACAGCTCTATTTATTATTAAAATCCCTTAAAAGATGTGCATGGCCTTGACTCTGTTGTTGTGTCTGAGTGTAAGGACATTAATGAGAGGCTAAGAAGGAAGAAAACGACAGAAGCATAAAGCTCCACAATTACTGTCTATATTTTGGGCGATTTGTCCTATTTCATGGACTTAGTAAACTGTTTTGTCGAAGAGACCTCCCCTTCACTATTAGTGTCCCAATTTGGAGACCTTATAGCAAAAATAAAAGTGGCTCTTACTCGCCACAAACCGGCAAATAGTTGTTCTGCCAACTGGTTCGATTCCCCCTGCTCCAAAGCAAGAAAAGCACTTGTAAATGTGCTGAAAACCTACCCTAGAAATCCAGAAATAATAAGATCGCTACGTAGCGACTACAAATCTGCTAGAAGCAAAAGAGAGAAGGACATGAGGGAGGAAACCTGGGATGGTCTGGAGCAGGCGGCTAGGTCAGGCAACAGTAGTGAGTTTTGGAAAGTAATAAATGGGCCTTATTTTAAAGATCCCAAGGACCCATCCCTGGACTTATATGTTTGTGAAGAATCATGGGTGGGTCATTTAAAAAGTATTTTCAGTTCTAACATCTCTCCGGTGATGCCCCCTCCTGACATAGACCATCAACTGCAAATTAGCTTGAATTTTTCAATTTTTGAAGTTAGAAACGGCAGGCGGCAGGTGTTCCTGGCAACGCTCCGTCCATCACCACCTTTGGTTTTTCTTTGTTCGCCCTAAGTTGGCAGGGTATGCTCAGACGTGAGTCCCTTGCTCACTTTGCCACTGGAGTCAAGCAAGCCCGGCTGAAGACGGCTGTAATGCCAGAAACCGGTCCTGGGAAGCTTGATTCCGGTCCAGGGAAGACATGGCTTGGCAGTTCGGGCTGGATTGTTCCCATGAGGCACAGGGTCAGACTGATTTGCATATGGCCATGTCTGAACTGGGGTGGCGGAGTGAGCAAAAGAACGGTGATGGATTAAACCCAGATCAGTTGACTGGGGGTGAGTGTTTGTATTGTCAACGCTCCGTCCATCACCACCTTTGGTTTTTCTTTGTTCGCCCTAAGTTGGCAGGGTATGCTCAGACGTGAGTCCCTTGCTCACTTTGCCACTGGAGTCAAGCAAGCCCGGCTGAAGACGGCTGTAATGCCAGAAACCGGTCCTGGGAAGCTTGATTCCGGTCCAGGGAAGACATGGCTTGGCAGTTCGAGCTGGATTGTTCCCATGAGGCACAGGGTCAGACTGATTTGCATATGGCCATGTCTGAACTGGGGTGGCGGAGTGAGCTAAAGAACGGTGATGGATTAAACCCAGATCAGTTGACTGGGGGTGAGTGTTTGTATTGTCAACGCTCCGTCCATCACCACCTTTGGTTTTTCTTTGTTCTCCCTAAGTTGGCAGGGTATGCTCAGACGTGAGTCCCTTGCTCACTTTGCCACTGGAGTCAAGCAAGCCCGGCTGAAGACGGCTGTAATGCCAGAAACTGGTCCTGGGAAGCTTGATTCCGGTCCAGGGAAGACATGGCTTGGCAGTTCGGGCTGGATTGTTCCCATGAGGCACAGGATCAGACTGATTTGCATTTGGCCATGTCTGAACTGGGGTGGCGGAGTGAGCTAAAGAACGGTGATGGATTAAACCCAGATCAGTTAACTGGGGGTGAGTGTTTGTATTGTCAACGCTCCGTCCATCACCACCTTTGGTTTTTTCTTTGTTCGCCCTAAGTTGGCAGGGTATGCTCAGACGTGAGTCCCTTGCTCACTTTGCCACTGGAGTCAAGCAAGCCCGGCTGAAGACGGCTGTAATGCCAGAAACCGGTCCTGGGAAGCTTGATTCCGGTCCAGGGAAGACATGGCTTGGCAGTTCGGGCTGGATTGTTCCCATGAGGCACAGGGTCAGACTGATTTGCATATGGCCATTTCTGAACTGGGGTGGCTGAGTGAGCTAAAGAACGGTGATGGATTAAACCCAGATCAGTTGACTGGGGGTGAGTGTTTGTATTGTCAACGCTCCGTCCATCACCACCTTTGGTTTTTCTTTGTTCCTGGCAAGGCACCAGGTCCTGATGGGGTGCCGATTGACCTCTTCAGGATAACTATGACCTGTGGGCCCAGCTATTAACAAATGTCTTTAACAGTATAGCGAAAGAAGTGCCCCCACTTTCTTGGAAGCATAGTGTCATTATCCCAAAACACACAAAAGGGGACAGGGCAGCCCAAAGAAGTATAGGCCCATCTCCCTACTGTATACAACTGCCAAGCTCATGGGTCGTTTCCTCCTATCCAGGTTGGAGGATTGGGCCCAAGAAAATAACATCTTGATACAGGCACAATAAGGTTTTCAGAGGGAGGAAGGACACAGTAGACCAATGCCTTAATTTCTCAATTTGTATAGCTAAATACACGAAAGCAGAAGGTGGGAAAATCTATACGGTCTTTATGGACCTGACAGCAGCATTTGATTGCGTGTCCCACCAGAAGTTATGGCTCATGATGGAGAAAATGGGATTGAGTCCCCCATAATTAACTTAATTCCCCAATTGTATGCCAATGCCACCATATGTGTCTGGTACAGCACAAATTGGGAAGGTACCCGCTCATTCAGGATCGAGAGAGGAGTCGGCAGGAATGTGTTCTCGCCTTGTTTCTCTTTTCCATGTACACAAACGGGGTTGAGGCATCCCTGACTGGCTCTGCTCAGGACGTACCTATGTTTCATAATACCCCTTACCAATATTAGCTTACGCTGACGATTCGATGCTAATTGCAAGAAAGGGGGTAGCTCTTCATAGTCTTATAACAGCTTATGCATCATTCATGGCTGCGCTGAACCTTGAAGTGAATGAAACTAAGTCTTTTATCATCTTAGCAGGGACCGATAAAGACACAAAAGCTCCCCACTTTCACCTGGGATTGAAGCAAATAGAAGTGGTAGAGTCTTTCCCATACCTGTGCGTCTTATTTGATAAAAAACTATCATGGGCATACTAGGTAGTGGCAAGAGTGTTAGGGATGGAGCGAAGTCTGCAAGCCATCAAGGTGTTTGCCAAAAAAACTAGGCGCCTGCCCCTTGGACCCAATTAAAACCATTTACCAAGCTTAAACAAAGGCAGTGGTAACTTACGGGCGGGAGTCTGGGGCATGGCGCATTTTGATCAACTACTGAAAGATAGCTTTTTTAAATCAATGGTTTCTTTACCCCCTTCTTTTTATAACTATATTTTACATCTTGAACTAGCGTTGCCTTACATGGTAGACACCATTAGATTGGCGCCAATTCAATTGTGGTTCTCCATATGGCGCAGGTCCACGGTCAATTTAACACAACGTATAATTAAAGACTTTCCGGAGCTGGATTACCATCACAAGATCGGATGGCTCAAATATGTGGAGGCAGAATTGAGTGCAGTTGGACTGGGAGATCTATTCAAGGATCAAACAGTGTGCAGGAGGATTTCTAAGCACAAATTAATCAAGTCATATATCCAGAAAGCTAACCATGCTCGCAGGGAAAGGAACCATCAACAAAAGGCGTCCCTTGCATATGACCAGATACCCCTATTAGAGGAAGGTTATTCTTACTTAGCATGCACCCCATTAGCGCAGCATTGATACATACTACTGAGTTTTCATCTGAATCTCATCCCTCTAATGCTAGGGTACCCGGAGAGGAAATCTAGACATTCAGACTTGATCTCATGCCCCTGCGATAACCATTCGCCTCAATCAGATCTTCACCTAGTACTGTTCTGTGAGTTTTACCAGACAGAATGAGAAGCCTTTATTCTCCCAATTTTTGTTTGTGGTGGTAACATCTTTTCTTACATTTTCACAGTACCACTCAGACGAGAGTCCGACATAATCCTTTCGATAATAAAATATCAAAGAGATCGCAGCATTGGAAATATCAATGGGTACAGTTTGTCTACAAAACAAAAGAAAACAAACTAAGAACTGTACGCAGACTCCCCCCCCCCCCCACAATGGCGAGCAAAATTCAATACACACATATGACCAAGAACAATAAGTGGTAAATCATACATTTGGGCCCACAACCTTCTCATGAGACTGTTTCTATGGGGATTGTGAAGGAAGAGGAGGGAAATCAATGCCACAGTAGATGGCCCACCGAGACCATATCTTTCTATGTTTTTGGGGGCAGCCCCTTGCTTGAAACACAGTTATCTCCGCACCCATACATTTATCCAGCTCTTGTCGCCACTTCCCAATCATAGGTGGCGAAGTTCCCTTCCACAACTGGGCTATTTCTCGTTTGGCAATCGTAAGGGCTAAAAACAGTAGGTGTTGCTTATATCGATTCCCTCCGATGTCCTCCGAACTATGGAGCAAGAACAATTGGGGATCATGCGGCAGGTCCCAGGACAGCACCTCTTTAAGGCACTACAACTCCCTGCGCCAAAAAGGCTGTAATGCTAAACAGCTCCACACAGTGTGGAGCAACGTCCCCTCCTCCCTCACGCAACGTAGACATACGGGGGGGATGATACAACTCCCATCCTCCAAAGCCGAAGACGGGTGTAGTACACGCGATGCACATATTTGAACTGAATAAGACGGTATCTGGAGGCTACTGCAGCGCCCCGAGAGCTAGCTATCGCTTCCACCCAGTCATCGTCCGTCAGGTCAGGGATGTCATCCTGCCACGCCTTCCTTGTTCTACGTAATGTCGTGGTGGAATGCGTCGTCAACGTCTGGTATATTTGTCCAATTTTGTGTGCACCAAGATCGCCTATAAGGCGGCGGCCCTCAAGCGGATGAAATTCAGGGAGGTCAGCAAGATTTACAAGTGCGGGGGCCAAAGCGTGATGCAATTAAAGATACCTGTAGTACTGGGTTTTGTGGAGGTGGAACTCCCCCTGTAGTTGCTGGAAGGATTGAAGGACAGTGCCTCGCATGATGTCACCTAACGTGGAAATACCAATCAAATCACATTGGCGGAACCCTCTCAGTATAGACACTTGGCGTAAATAATTACCATGCCACAACGGCGTTGCCTGCATCGCCGCATGTTCCAACCCATGGGTCCAACGTTGTACCGCCATAACCTAATTGTTGTTCGACTGGCGTGCGGTAAGGAGTCCAGCTTCTGCGCACCATAGAGTAGGCACAAGATGGGAGTCCTCTCCATGGCTGCATGCTTCACCGCGAATGCCGGGTCTGTAGGTGAATTATACCACCAGTCGTTTATAAATAAAAGGTGGGCCTTCACGTAATATGAGAAGACGTTGGCAGCAGCAATGCCCCCACAATAAGTGGAATGTGCACATGTCTGCAGCGCGACCTGAACCGCCCCCCCCTAAAATCTTATTATGAATGGCGTTGATTTGTGCAAACCACACCCGTGGAATATGATATGGAAAGTTCTGTAGACGGTAAAGCATCCTAGGGAGTGAGATCATTTTAAAAATGGCTGACCGTTCATAGAGCGAGAGAGGGAGGGAGGGAGGACCAAATAGAGTTCTCCTCTCGAAGGCTGGCAAAGAGCGGGTTGATGTTATGGGCCCATGAAGTCTGCGGACAAGGGGATATAAAAGCCTAAATACTGGAAGCCCTCTGTGGCATGTTTTAGTTAGGATGCCCAAGTAGCCCTGCCCTGATGACCACATACTGGGAATAGCACTGATTTAGCAGGGTTAGTGTGGAGCCCTGTCTTTTGGCCGAAAACCCAAAGAATTAGCAAAATAAGTGGGCCCGAGATCCAGGGGTCGGTCATAAAAACAATACATCATCCGCGTATAAAGCAATGCGGTCCGGCTGCTACCCCGGCCAATCAAAGCTCCTGAGCACCAGGTCGCTGCGGACCCATGCCGCGAGAGGCTCCACTGCAACGGCGAAGAGGAAAGGGGATGGGGGCAGCCCTGCTGCGTACCTCTACTGATGGAAAAGAAGGAGAGCGGTGGCCAGTTACGGGGACTCGGGCCATAGGTTCTGTATAGAGTAGGCCTACATACGCTGGAAAATGTGGCCCGAAATTGATCACCCCTATGAGTTGGAATAAGTACTCCCAGCTGAGGAAGTCGAAGGCCTTGTCAATGTCAGCCAAGAGTAAGGCCACGGGCGGCCCAGTTCTGGAGCCATGGCTGAACACGGCGGATGTTATGTCGGGTGGCCCGGTGCGGCATTAAACCCGACTGGTCTAAATGGATCAAGTACTGAATGTAGAACCACAGGCGGTCCACACGAACTTTCCCCAACACTTTGGATTCAAAGTTGATGAGGGAGATAGGTTGATATGAGAAACGGTCCTCTGGTGGACGGCCAGGTTTTAAAAAGAGGACTATTTCAGCTTGACGCCAGTCTCGAGGTAGTATTTGCTGCTCGAAAGCCTTGTAAATTGTGCCCAATAGGTGTGGGCCTAGTTTGGTCGCGTGATAGTGAAGAAACTCCATGGGGAACCCGTTAGGCCCTGGGGCCCGACCTTGGCGCATCGCGTGCAGTGCAGCCGATAATTTGTCAACCATAATAGGGACATCCAATTGATCTCGCATCTGATCAGAGATTTGCGGGGGAATTTCCCGCAGAAACTCAGCGATGAGGTAGCCCGAGATCTGCTCTGCCGGGTATATAGTGTAGAGAAATGACGAGCTAATTGCACCACTTCTCCGGGAGATGTATACAGGACATCCCTTGACCCCTAATGGCTGGAACTGTGGCTGGGGCATGCTGTGCCTGACAGAGTCTATGCAGCATTTTTGAAGGCTTTATCCCCCCACTGATAGATTCGATATTGAGATGCCAACCATATTTCGTTCGCCTCTGCCGTAAGATGATGATTTAGCTGCTGTTGCGCTAGGGACAGATTTCTCCGCACCCATACATTTATCCAGCTCTTGTCGCCACTTCCCAATCATAGGTGGCGAAGTTCCCTTCCACAACTGGGCTATTTCTCGTTTGGCAATCGTAAGGGCTAAAAACAGTAGGTGTTGCTTATATCGATTCCCTCCGATGTCCTCCGAACTAAGGAGCAAGAACAATTGGGGATCATGCGGCAGGTCCCAGGACAGCACCTCTTTAAGGCACTACAACTCCCTGCGCCAAAAAGGCTGTAATGCTAAACAGCTCCACACAGTGTGGAGCAACGTCCCCTCCTCCCTCACGCAACGTAGACATACGGGGGGGGTGATACAACTCCCATCCTCCAAAGCCGAAGACGGGTGTAGTACACGCGATGCACATATTTGAACTGAATAAGACGGTATCTGGAGGCTACTGCAGCGCCCCGAGAGCTAGCTATCGCTTCCACCCAGTCATCGTCCGTCAGGTCAGGAATGTCATCCTGCCACGCCTTCCTTGTTCTACGTAATGTCGTGGTGGAATGCGACGTCAACGTCTGGTATATTTGTCCAATTTTGTTTGCACCAAGATCGCCTATAAGGCGGCGGCCCTCAAGCGGATGAAATTCAGGGAGGTCAGCAAGATTTACAAGTGCGGGGGCCAAAGCGTGATGCAATTAAAGATACCTGTAGTACTGGGTTTTGTGGAGGTGGAACTCCCCCTGTAGTTGCTGGAAGGATTTAAGGACAGTGCCTCGCATGATGTCACCTAACGTGGAAATACCAATCAAATCACATTGGCGGAACCCTCTCAGTATAGACACTTGGCGTAAATAATTACCATGCCACAACGGCGCTGCCTGCATCGCCGCATGTTCCAACCCATGGGTCCAACGTTGTACCGCCATAACCTAATTGTTGTTCGACTGGCGTGCGGTAAGGAGTCGAGCTTCTGCGCGCCATAGAGTAGGCACAAGATGGGAGTCCTCTCCATGGCTGCATGCTTCACTGCGAATGCCGGGTCTGTAGGTGAATTATACCACCAGTCGTTTATAAATAAAAGGTGGGCCTTCACGTAATATGAGAAGACGTTGGCAGCAGCAATGCCCCCACAATAAGTGGAATGTGCACATGTCTGCAGCGCCACCTGAACCGCCCCCCCCTAAAATCTTATTATGAATGGCGTTGATTTGTGCAAACCACACCCGTGGAATATGATATGGAAAGTTCTGTAGACGGTAAAGCATCCTAGGGAGTGAGATCATTTTAAAAATGGCCGACCGTTCATAGAGCGAGAGAGGGAGGGAGGGAGGACCAAATAGAGTTCTCCTCTCGAAGGCTGGCAAAGAGCGGGTTGATGTTATGGGCCCATGAAGTCTGCGGACAAGGGGATATAAAAGCCTAAATACTGGAAGCCCTCTGTGGCATGTTTTAGTTAGGATGCCCAAGTAGCCCTGCCCTGATGACCACATACTGGGAATAGCACTGATTTAGCAGGGTTAGTGTGGAGCCCTGTATTTTGTCCGAAAACCCAAAGAATTAGCAAAATAAGTGGGCCCGAGATCCAGGGGTCGGTCATAAAAACAATACATCATCCGCGTATAAAGCAATGCGGTCCCGCTGCTACCCCGGCCAATCAAAGCTCCTGAGCACCAGGTCGCTGCGGACCCATGCCGCGAGAGGCTCCACTGCAACGGCGAAGAGGAAAGGGGATGGGGGCAGCCCTGCTGCGTACCTCTACTGATGGAAAAGAAGGAGAGCGGTGGCCAGTTACGGGGACTCGGGCCATAGGTTCTGTATAGAGTAGGCCTACATACGCTGGAAAATGTGGCCCGAAATTGATCACCCCTATGAGTTGGAATAAGTACTCCCAGCTGAGGAAGTCGAAGGCCTTGTCAATGTCAGCCAAGAGTAAGGCCACGGGCGGCCCTGTTCTGGAGCCATGGCTGAACACGGCGGATGTTATGTCGGGTGGCCCGGTGCGGCATTAAACCCGACTGGTCTAAATGGATCAAGTACTGAATGTAGAACCACAGGCGGTCCACACGAACTTTCCCCAACACTTTGGATTCAAAGTTGATGAGGGAGATAGGTTGATATGAGAAACGGTCCTCTGGTGGACGGCCAGGTTTTAAAAAGAGGACTATTTCAGCTTGACGCCAGTCTCGAGGTAGTATTTGCTGCTCGAAAGCCTTGTAAATTGTGCCCAATAGGTGTGGGCCTAGTTTGGTCGCGTGATAGTGAAGAAACTCCATGGGGAACCCGTTAGGCCCTGGGGCCCGACCTTGGCGCATCGCGTGCAGTGCAGCCGATAATTTGTCAACCATAATAGGGACATCTAATTGATCTTGCATCTGATCAGAGATTTGCGGGGGAATTTCCCGCAGAAACTCAGCGATGAGGTAGCCCGAGATCTGCTCTGCCGGGTATATAGTGTAGAGAAATGACGAGCTAATTGCACCACTTCTCCGGGAGATGTATACAGGACATCCCTCGACCCCTAATGGCTGGAACTGTGGCTGGGGCCTGCTGTGCCTGACAGAGTCTATGCAGCATTTTTGAAGGCTTTATCCCCCCACTGATAGATTCGATATTGAGATGCCAACCATATTTCGTTCGCCTCTGCCGTAAGATGATGATTTAGCTGCTGTTGCGCTAGGGACAGATTTCTCCGAAGAGTTGGGGTGGGCTCGTTGGTGTATTGTGCCTTTAGGGAAGCGCACTGGGTCTCTAGATCAGTTCTCTGAGTGGAGAGCTTGCGTTTATCATGGGTTCTATCGCTAATATCCACCACTCTAATGGTGGGTTTCAGGGCCTCCCACAGGGTCACTTTAGGGGAAGCACCAGCGACAACATTTTAGATGGACCGAGGGTGGCAATGTTTATTCTCCCAATTTTAAGGTGTTATAATTTTAACCAATGTAGGGTGGCACTGTATTTTTTAAAATCTCTCCCTGACTCTTTTATTTCCTTCTAAGCTGTAACATTATGGTGGGTCTGTAGGAGAAATGAGGAATTACCAGGTGTATCAATACTTCCACCAAAGATTTTCCCAATAATGCCCCATTTTTCTCAGGTTTTCTGTAAACCTTTTACCTGTTTTGGCTGGCAAAGCATCTGGGTGAAAGATGTAAGCTATATAGCAAATGTGTAGATCTGTTACTGAGAGCTTGCATGAGCTATAAGTGGGATTCCACAACAGACGTAAAACTAGGAGCCACTAGGATAAAAATTAAGCAAACTACAGTCCTTTCCGTCTAAAATCCTGTCTATGTTAAAGGACTGAGAAAGTAGGGCAGGGCCCTGAAAATTTGGAACACCCTACCTCCGGAAATCCAACTGATAACTGTGAAAACTAGCTGAAATGGCTGTTAGCACCAGCTGAAGCCTTTTTGCTTTTTGGCAGCCATTTTAGTTAGCCATGTGCTCGCCATGTGCTTTCTCCCTCTTCACTATTGCCTGCCTTTGCATTCTACCTCCGGAAATCCAACTGATAACTGTGAAAACTATCTGAAATGGCTGTTAGCACCAGCTGAAGCCTTTTTGCTTTTTGGCAGCCATTTTAGTTAGCCATGTGCTCGCCATGTGCTTTCTCCCTCTTCACTATTGCATGCCTTTGTATTCTGCTTAAGTCATTAGTTACAGTTAACTCCTTCAGTACCTAGCCACAGCATTGCACATGCTCTGAAAGGCCCAGCAGGTAGAATGCACCTGCTCTTAGTGTATAACTGTCAGACTATTTTAACTGATGTCAGCAACTCTGTTACTCCTCCTACTTTGTTGACTAAGTATTTTCTGTTAGTCCTTATATGTGTATTAGCTAATTGTGTGCACACTTGTACTGCCTCTATTTGAGTCTTCATGCTAACTCAGCAATAAACTGGCCATTAAAAAGGCCTTGGTTTCTCTACTCTTTGGACTGTCTCATACAGTGGCCTGAGGGTACCGTATTGACGCAGTCTCCCTCATGTGAGGTTAATAAATGCATTCTTTTGATATCACAGCTTCCGTGCCATTCTCTTCTTTGTTTGTTTAAGGACCGGTGCATCAGTAAACCCCTAAACAGGCTTTTTATTCTACAATACCTTCTACTGCATTGGTTGAAAGAAAGAAATTAAATCACTACTTATGAACAGATTTCTGATCTAGGTTCACACTTTTTGGCTCTTGAGCATCACCCATAATTATTAGTCTGTTGGATCATGTATATTTTCCTAATGACTTGTCCGATGGAGGCTACTTTCCTCAATTTACTATTTTACATAGTTTGTACTTTTCTAATGTATCTGGGTGTTCTCTAGTTTCTAACTAGTTACTTCAGATCACCTGTAAAGCGCTCTGATACCCTCATGGGTCATGTTTGTGCAATACAAAACTTTATAAATAAATAAAATAAATAACTTAAAATTTTATTTTGTCAAATTGTCCCATATGCTTTGCAATTGAAGCATTCACTAGGAGGTGGATTGATTCACCAAACGGCTAATAGTATGAGAGGTTTACTCCTTAGGGTTCAATCAAGATTATATATTTTTTATTGGTTATAAAGTGTTAACCTTCATTTACAGCTGGTTATATGGGTGCTCAAAGTAGAGGGGGACAGACAACACTGCACAAAAGTTGTAAGAAGGCTAAGTCCTAATAATACTGACAAAAAACTAAGAAGCTAAACTATAAAGCCAGAAATATGACTTTTAGACAATCAATCCACAAGATATGAATATTAAAATCACAGAAAAATGAAAGTATTCTTTGCAAAAGACAAATGTTTTGAGTATTTGCCTAAACAGTAGATATAGCGCAGAGTTCCAACATTTAGGACCCAAAACTCCCAATTTTCTACCTCTAGGTCTCTGCTTATGGAATCTAGGTATTCTGAAATATTTAGAGGCATATTAACAAGAAAATGACACAGCGCTGCAAGCCATCTAGCTGCGCCAAGCTGTGTCACTAGGAAAGTCAGGGATGCGTATTATTTACAGCATTATGATGCATCCCTTGTGCTTCCTCCTGAGCAGGTGCACAATTGGCTGCCTAGCACAACGCAGGCACCTTAGCACCATGGTGCAATGGTGCATGCGTCGGAGGGATGATTGTTTTTGTGCAGGAAGGTCTCAAAACAATCATTGATGGTGTTTTCCTCCTTCTAGGTGTGCTGCAGAATGCAGAGCGAAATAAAGGTTTTCTCTGCGTTGTCCAACTTTAACGCCTCCCTAAGGGATCTGATGCATTCCCTGGTTTACGAAACCTTGTAAACCTGGGAATGCGTCAGTCGAAAAGGCCATCAGCACCCAGCTAATAAAGCCAACAACATCCTAAACATCTCCCAATCAGATTTTCCGATCACCTGAAACACGCCACAGTCAAACCCCTCTGTATTCTGCAGTAACCACAGTACTCGCAGCCACAGACAACATCCGTTCCCTCCTCCAGAGCCAAATGGCAGCCCTCATCATCCTGGACCTCTCAGCTGCCTTTGACAACGTCTCCCACCGCACACTAGCCAACAGACTCCACGACGCAGGCATCCGCGGAAAGGCCCTTAACTGTATATGCTAATTTCTCGCAGGTAGAACTCAGCAAATCAGACTCCCACCCTACCTCGCGGAACCAACAGAGACCAGATGTGGAGTGCCCCAGGGAATCTCCCTTAGCCCTACCCTCTTCAACATATAAATGCCCCCCTCGTATCTTTTGTCAGAAACCACAGGCTCAACACCATCTCCTACGTGGATGGACACCCAGCTCATCCTCTCCCTTATCAAAGAACCCAACATCACCAGACACAACTTCCAAGAAGGATTGAAAGCCGTCGCCACACAGATGAAGAAGAGCTGCCTGAAACTCAACTCAGAGAAAAAAGAAGTCCTTATCCTTGGCTCCATCCCCTCCGCATGGGACGACACCTGATGATACCCTCACCCTTGGAACATCCCACCCCACCGAGGGACCCCGCACAAAACCTCGGCATCATACTTGACTCATTGCTCACGATGAACCACCAGATCAATGCTGTATCCTCAGCCTGCTTCAACACTCTCCACATACTCCGAAAAACATTCAGATGGATCTCATCTGAATTCAGAAAAACGGTCATGCATACCCTCATCAGTAGCAGACTGGACTACGGCAACACTCTCTACGCTGGAATCAACAAGTAACTACTCCGCGAACTCCAGACATTCCAGAACGTTGCAGCCAGACTGACCCTAGACATCCACCATCACAACCACATCACCCAACACCTCCGCGATCTTCACTGGCTCCCCATCGCAAGAAGAATAACTTTCAAGCTCTTCTCTAACGCATACAATACCCTCCACAACATCTGACCAGCATACCTGAACAACCACCTCTCCTTCCACGCACCCAAGAGACACCTCCGATCAGCTGACCTCGCGCTAGCAACCATCCAACCCATCTACAAGACCAGAATGGGAGAAAACTCAATTTCCTACCTCGCAGCCAAGGCCTGGAATTACCTCCCCCTCCACCTCCGGCAAGTCCCTACACTGCTCCAGTTCAGGAAGGACCTGAAGACCTGGCTCTTTGGATGACCCCAGCATTCAACGGAGCCGCCCCCACAGCCTCCTTAGCAGCTTGAGACCCTGGCAGGTGAGTAACTGCACTTTAACAACCCTGATTGATTGATTAATTGATTTGAAGGGGCAGTATAATAGTTTCAGGCATTCCATTTCAATAATCCAGCCTAGACAGGGATGCATAAAGTCATAATTCAAATATGTAAGGCTTTGGGCTAAAAAACGTTTTACCTGGAAGAAACATGTAGAGGAAGAAGGATTAACTTAACGTGTTACAGATCATTGATCATCAATCAATAAGCCCAGTGATTTTACAACTTTTGAAGGTGGTGGGAGGCGGCCCATCTTTGATGGTCAATGGTTGTCATTTCAGCACCCATGATTAGTGCCAACTATCATTATATCTGTTTTGTTTTGCATTCAGCTGAAGAAAGTTATGCAACATCAATGTTTGAATGTTGACAAGACAGTGCGTTAAAATAGATTTACTCCTAACTTGACCTCATTCCAGTCTGGAGATGACTGGCGTTCTTATCTGCATAAGAATGAATGAATGAATGAAAATAATTTATAACGCGCAAAACAATAACCCGAAGGTATCAAGGCGCCTAACAATAAGATCAGAAAATAAAACCATTCATCCACTACACATAAGCTTGCAGAAAGAGGCGAGTTTTAAGTGCACCACGAAATGCCTGTAAAGTGGGTAGGGACCTAAGGTCGAGAGGGAGTTCATTCCACCATTTGGGGGCAAGGGTGGAAAAAGCCCTGCACCCCATTTAGCTTTTCTTATACGAGGGGCTGACAGAAGCAGTTTCCCGGAGGAACGCAAGTTCCTTCCAGGGATGTAGTTGGAAACGATGGAGCTTACTCCCAGGTCACTGTTATTTGTGATGGCTCTATATGTTATACACAGGACCTTGAACCGTACACGGTATTCTACCGGAAGCCAGTGCAATGTTTTCCTGGCTAACGTGGCCGATGTACGTCTGGGGGCATCCAGGACAAATCTTGCCGTGGCGTTTTGGACCACCTGTAAGCGCTGCAGCAGGCTCTTATTCAGCCCCGCATACAGCGCATTACAGTAGTCTAGCCGCGAGCCTATTAGAGCCACAGATATGATACATCCATGATCATTGATTAGTCCTATCAATGGCTGTAGGTAAACAATATGGGGATCTGAAAGCTTGCATGAAAACAAACTATGAGCGGTTGGACAAAAAGGACGAGAACTAGATCAGTACAGTGCCCTTTAGTCCTCTGAAATAGTCTTTCCATTAGAATAGTTATGGTTTATAGTATCAAAGGCTATAAAAAGATCCAGGAGCATAACCGCCCCTCAGTCACCCAGGTACAAAATGGTTTTGATTTCCTCCATCATTAAAGTTAAAATTGATTCTGTACTTCTACCAGGTCTAAAGCTTAGTTGCCATGGACTGAGCAGATTGTTTTCTTATACATATTCAGTCTTTTAAATATTTGGTCAGCTAAATTGCCACCACTTTCTCTGTAGGTTTCCCTAAAGATGGCAATAACGTATTAGGCTTATAATCAGCATGATCATTGTTATCCAGGATGGTTTTTTTTACCTAAGGCTTTATCACTCTTGTTTTCCATGTCAGTGAAACATTACCTTATTCTAAAGAGTTATTAACAAATCGTTTGACACTACCCCATATAGCCAGACTACGTGCATTCAAAACACTGGGTGGACAGATCGTCAGTAGATCCTGATTTTACTGATAAGAATAATCCTTTGAGAGTCACTGCCAGGTATGGAAAAGTATTCCCATATCGCATCAGTTCTGACCAAAATCTTCTGTTTTATATTATCCCCCACTGCCATATTAGAGAAAAAACTCATAGATCCTCTAGATTTTGGCAGTAAAGATAGCTGCCAAATGTTTACAAAAATTCTAATCCACTTGTTGGGTAGGCACCAAACAATTGGGTGATTTTAAGGACTATAGTGCCTGCCTGAAATAACTCCCTGGATTGATTTGAGGCTAGGTGAATTTTGTTTTCAATAAATGTTATTTTAGCACTTTAGATTACCTGTTTATTTATGTGTTTGTTTATAATGAGTGCAGCTTCTTCATCCTGCAAAATACATCACTTTCTTTCTGTAGAGAAGATTCAAGCTCTTTTTTTTAATTCAAATCATTTTTATTGAAGAGAAAAGGGAAAACAAAAAAGAGTACAATACAATAAGGCTTCGAGTACATAAATTGAATCAGATACGTTGCTCGACAACAATACACAAAACTGACAGGAAATCAAATCATACTTATCTGGCATTGCCTGTAAACAGGACTACATGAGGATAATTACATAAACAAAATAAGGAAATAGAAACAAGTGTAATTACATGACAATCCAAAAAGTATAGTTACATGACAATCCAAGCTATCAATAATGAGATCAGGTATAGGACTCTTGCTGTGACCAGGCCTATCACGGAAATAAACAGCATGAATTATTACATCACGGAGGATCAAAATGGAAGGAAGACATATCAAGTGATTTCCAGAGTCCCCTGTTGGAAGGGCGCCAGGTGGCAGATTGCAGCGCCGGATTATCTGCTCCTCTCAGGAAGGAAAGCCAGTCCTGCCAGATTTTAAAGTTAACTTCTGCTGTGTTTTCCCATTTACATAAAATCACCTTACACGCCAGTGTCAGCATCAAATCCAAGAGTTGGTGATCTTGTGTGTTTGGTAATTGTGGATCAAGAGCTCCCAATATAACATAGACAAATTCCCTCACAGGGTTTATATTGAAAACATGGTGTATGCAGTCAAAGATCTTCCCCCAGTAGGTCTGCAAGAAGGGGCAGTGAAAAAGCATATGGGCGAGATCGCCGACCACTGACTGACAATTCCAACAAGTGGGGGTTTCTCTCAAGTGGCACTTAAAAAGTCTATCCGGAGTACAGAACGTCCTATTCAACAACATGTATTTAGTCTGGGAAAGGATTGGGGACACCTTGCTGGATAAGGCGGTTCTATGGATCGCACCCCAGTCAAACCTACGGCAAAGGTTAGGGCTGGCGGTTCCTTCTCCTCCTCTCTACGGTTACAACAAGGAACGAGACAAGGGTGCCCCCTATCTCCCTCTTTGTTCCTGTTGGCGATCGAGCCATTTCTTTACCACATAAGAAATAATGACGCGATTGCCGGTATTCCGTTTCAGGATTGCACTATAAAACTCACCGCGTACGCGGATGATGTGCTTATTATGTCGGAGAAAGCAGAGGAGGCCATCCCCGCACTTATGGCAACCATCGATGAGTTTTCCCGGGTCTCGGTTTACAAACTGAACAAGGACAAAACGGAGGTCAAACTCCTTAATAACGTTGGCAATAAGGAAATCCTTGGAAGCTCCGGTCTTACTTGGCAGCCACATTGTTTTAAGTACCTAGGATTGGATTTTAGTAAGGATCTAATCTCCACTCTAAAAGTTAATGAGGAACTGACCCTAAAGAAGATCTCCTCATTACTTGACGGGTGGTCACCTAAGTTCCTCTCTTGGTGGGGCAGGGCTGAGACCCTTAAAATGATGTCCACCCCGCCGGTGAATTACTTGGCCAGCATGCTCCCTATGTCATTCACTGATGACTTCATCAATAAGGTGGATAAACTGTTTGGTGGATTCCTGTGGCAGGGCAAGAAAGCCAGGGTATCACTGAAAAAGCTGCAACTAGCGAAAGAAAAAGGCGGCCTGGGTCTTCCCTCGTTCAGAAATTACCAAACAGCATTTCTATGCAAACAGGGGGCGCAATGGCTGGTAGACTCCCCATCTTATGTTCCGATGTGGTTAAACATTGAAAAATCTATCATCACTCACGCGCCTTTACCGTCCCTGCTTACCATGGATCTGTCCCACTTGCCTCACTCCAAATATATTATGCTGAATACTAGACGGGCTCTCTTAAGGCTCGACCAAACACACAAAACTAATTTAACAATAAAAAAATCCACGTTTATGGCCCTATGGAGAAACCCCTGTCTTAAATCTGATGGCAAAACTCTTTATTGGGAATCCTGGTCCAAGAAAGGCACCAACATGGTGTCGGACCTCTATGAGGGAACTCAGCCCCTTCCTTTCTCGACTTTACAGACAACATATGACCTAACGCCCATGGACTTTTACGGGTTCTTGAAATTGAAAGCCATCATATCAAACCGTGGCCTTGCCCCTCACACACCTTGGCTTGTGACCCATTTACCTCGTCTCATATACGCTGGCCACTTCGTTTCTAAAGTGTATAAGCTCCTACTCCCTCTGCCCAGGAAATCCCACAGAAAGATTCAAGCTCTTTTAAATCAGAGGTGAACCACCCCACATTATTCGGTTTCTCTCTTAGAGTTTACCAATTTCACTGGGAAAAATGAATCATATAAAGACATCAATTTCTTCTTTTAGAGTAGATTTAAGCTCTTTTAAGTCAGCGGTAATCCAACCATTAGTCGGTTTCTCTCTCTTAGAGTTTATACATTTCACTGAAAAAAATTCATCAAATATTTTTATTAACTTTGTAATAAAATTTTTATTAAAAACACAAACACTTCTGTTTATTCATTCATGGATTTGAAACAAGGGGCCTCATTTAGATCTCGGTGGACGGGTTACTCCGTCACAACGGTGACGGTTATCCCATCTGCCGGAATATAAATCCTATTATGTCCTATGGAATTTATTTTTCAGTGGACTGGATATCCGTCACCATTGTGACAGAGTAACCCGTCTACCAAGATCTTAATCAGGCCCTAGGTCTCAAAGCAATGCTTACAGGAGGCTGGTTCAAACGAGTCTGTGGATGAAGAGGTTTGGCCCAAAGCTCACTTTGTATGTATTGGAAACCACTAGGTATTGCACACAGTTGTAGGGCTCTTTCAGCACCACATCTACTATAGATGTTTATTTAAAAATAAGCAAAGAATACATAACTTGCATTACACATGTTGACAAAAAGAGGCAGACTCTATAGCAATGAACTGAAACACACCAGTACAGCATAAATTGCAGAAAAGAGAGCACACTTTGGGTAGCATTTGTCGGGTACAGAAAAGAACACTAGAGGCAAGAGTGTGATAGCCCTGGATGAGGGTTTCAAAACACAGACAGCAAGTAGAGCATGATTTCAAGGTTGTCTGTAATAACGTGCACTTTTAACATGTGGACTATATTAAAGTTGAATTGAAATGGTCATGGTAATAATTGTTCTGCCCTTCATTATTACACATGACTATTCCAAAAATGTTGAATTTTTAAAGTCATTTTTATTGCATGCATTCTTTATTTGATCTAACTATGCTCTAATAACCCTGTAGTACCATTTATTGCTTTGCATCCCTGAACGCTTAAAACCCCAAACTGCCTCTTAATGCTGCCCTTTCCTGTACCCTAAAAAAACTCCTAATATCCCTTAATGCTACCCTTCCCTGAACCTTAAAAGTACCTAACTACCCTTAAACATTATCACTCCAGGCCTGCTCCTTAATGCTACCCTTCCCTGAACCTTATAAAATCCTTTCTACTGCTTTCTGTACCCTTCCCTGACCCTAAATATCACTTAATATCCTTTAATGCTACCCTCCCCCGAACCATAAAAGCCCCATACTCACCCGCCCCACTACCATTCCCCAACCTATAAAAATGTTACTTCCCCTTATTGCTATTCTTCCCTGGACCCACAAATCCGTACTACTCAATGCTACCTTTCTCTGAACCCTAAAAACTGATTACTGCCCTTTTACGCTACCCATCCCTGAACCATAGAAATTCTTACTTTCCCTCATTGCTATCCTTCCCTGGATGATGGATCCTAAGTTGCTTCCTTTTTACGCTGCACATCCTTAAACCCTGAAACCCCCGAACCACCACTTAATGCTACCCTTCTCTAAACCCTAAAATCCCATACTACTCCTTAAAGAAATCAATCCTGAAGCATATCAACCCCTGACTACCCATTAACGCCACCATTGCCTGAATCCTAAAACGCCCTCATTAATCCTCTGCTTTTCCCCCACCTCACTGTAAATGCTTCTCTCAACTTTAGTAGGAGTGCCAGTATGCTTGCCTTTACCCTGTACTGCACAACATTTTTCGATTTTTGTTTATATAGCGGCATCTGTTTTTTTACCATGTTTTTATTAACATTTTCATACTTTTCATACATTTATTCCGCTCGTATTTTTGCATCACAATTGTTACATACATATTATACATGCCTAGATCAATTTTTAGGTCGAGGCCACCATCGCACTGTGAAGCGGGCGGAAGATTTAATGACTTCAACAGTGGGGCTTTAACCCGCCTCTCTCTTCCATTGGCTAGCTTCGTAAATGGTGGCTAGCCATTGGAAGAGATGTGCGTCACTCGGTACAGGCCCCGGCTTGAGCAGATTCGTGGGCGTTTTTTTTTTAGCCCCGCCCCCTTTCCCCCCCCATTCAGAGGTGGGCCATTGTGGGCGTATCCTTTTTTTTTTTTTTTTACAGGGCTGTTTTTTCGTCATTGGTAACGTCTCTGTTGCCGCTCCCGGTCCCCTCTGAAGACCCCCGTGTTCCGGTCCCGCTCTCCCCCGCAGCCCCCCGCGGCTCGCTCCCGGAGTCTTGCTCCCCCCTCCCTCTACCGCAGCTCTCCTCTGTCGCGCTCTGCCGCTCCCCCGGGCCCCCACCCCTCCCTCCCTCTCCAGCGGCCATACTGCCTCGGCTTGTATCTTTCTGCTGGGAAGCTGGGCTCCGCTATCTGTTTAAATTGTACAGCCCAATTAGTTTTACGTGAACTTACTTTTAATTAGATCACCGGTACTAAATAGTTAATAGCAGCACATATTTTTTTATCTTTTTCCAGCCTTGGGGTTGTTCTTTTATGAAGCGGCGCGGCTTCAGACACCGCGGCGTGTTTGTGTAATGGCGGCTTGGTGCTAATTACCTCTAGTTGTGCTCAGTACGCACCGCTTGCCAGCTGCGCCGCCTTTCCATACAGAGGGTTGTACGCGGCAGACGCAGTGTGTTCCAACACGGCCACCGTATTCCCAAATACGGCAAAGCGCAGTGGGCGACAAGAATGACTGATACAAGGCTGTCGTGATCCAAATGTCAGAATACTGAAAAGGTTGTCTGAGAAAGAATGAACCGTATAACAAAAACGTAAGAAAACGTCCAATAATGCCAAATACAAGCTATCGGTTTAGTATCAAATGTGCCCCTGTAACATCTAACGACAAATGGCAATCTATAACTTATTACCCTATAACCCACTATGTAGTGAGAAGGGCATTAGTTCCAAGAACAAATACTTTTCAACATGTATTATATAAAAAAAATGATATGATCACAGAAACACAAAGCTCTAATCTAAATTATAAGCTCAAGCAGATGACATACATTTTTAATTGGGCTATACTGTGCCTGAGCCAATCAAAGAGGACGACTGTTCCAGCCTCCCTGTTTACGTGGTATAACCAAATATTTAAAATGCACAGGAAATATGCTTTTGGGGGAAAAAACATTGTACGCTAGTTGAAATAAATAAAAGCTTTCGAATCACTTCAAATGTTGCCGAACAGACTATCTTATTTAAATATCTAAGTGATTGTGAGATTCTGGGCAGGGGTGTTAGTTTTCTCATGTTTCCAAAGTTCGCATTGCCTTCTCCTGCTGCTACTTTATTCAAATTAGCGAAATGATACTTTTTCTTACAACTGCTAATAGAGTTGGACTCACTCCGGCAAAATAGAAGCAGGTAACAAGCCAAATCGACACCAAAAGAATTAATATTTTTTGCAATGAGAAATGAAAGCCTTAGAAAATGGCGTCCCAGAGGGTCCACTGCAGCATCTTTAACGAAGGGCTGGTCACACCAAGCAAATGTCACTGTTGTCTTTCGTTGGGTGACTAAAGAAACAGCTCAAGTTTTAGGGAAAGTAGGAAACATTACCCATTCGGAAGACGAGCGTTGTACTAAGCCTGGATGTAATTTTTCAGTCAGTGGTTCGAATGCAGGGAGGTTCGAGTCAGGGTTTCATGTTTGTGAAGTTAATAAAACAAACACAAACCGAGATAGCAGGCAATAATAGGAAGGAATACACGCTGACATGAGCCTATTACAGTCCAGATGGAGAATTCTGTTGGGAAGCGGGATTGATGAGAGTTTCACAAGAAACATGGATCGGGAATTTAGTCATGTTAGGCGCGCGACTAGGGGTTTAGAGTGGAACATATAATTAGGTTTGGGCGTCTGAGGAAAAGCAGGGAAGACTTCTTTGGGCCACTTCAGCGTGATTTGTGCAAGGGCCTACCCTTACGTCAGTGGTTCCCAAACTTTTTTGACCTGTGGCTCCCTTGACCTAATCGGCAGTTGGCCGTGGCTCCCCACCATTTTTTTACCGGTGGGTGGGTGGTATGTACCTCCTGTTATCTTCCTTAATGTAATTGGGACGCATTCTTTCACTCATCCAACCATCCGTTCACTCATCCAGCCATCCGTTCTCTCATCCATCCACCCTTTCACTTCACTCATCTATCCATCCTTTTGTCCATCTACCCCTTTCACTAACTCATCAATCCTTACATTCACCCTTTCATTCATCCATCCATTCACCATTTCACTTATCAATTCATCCATCCACCCATTCACTCGCCCATCAGCTGCCCTTTCACTCATCCATTCATCCTTTCACACACCCATCCACACTTTTACCCATCCATATAGCTTTCCACCCATACATCCATTTATTTACCTTTTCTCTCATCCATACTTCCACTCATTCACTCATCCATCCATCCTTTCTTTCATTATCTATCCATTCCCCCTTTCATTCAAGCATTCATCCTTTCAGTAATCCATCCAGCCATTCAGACATTCCTTCACTTATTTACTCACCCACCTTTCCACATTATGAGCTGAGCCTTTGTCTGCAGAGTTGCAGGCAGAAGAGGCCTATCAAGAACGAACTACAGCAAGGGGTGGGGTGCGGTGGGGGAGAGTTCACTATGCCCCTGCACATAGGCAGACTGAAAATGTAGAGGTCATGAGTCACACATGATGCACAGTGCCAGGATGTGAGAATACTGTAACATGGTGTTGTTTCCAGGGCTTTAAGCGGTGTAAAAAAATGGGGGGTCTCTTCAAAGGGGGTGTTGGATGTAATTAAGAGCGCAGTTTAAAACACCTAGGCTAAAAATCTGCGCCCGACTGGTATTATGTTGTTTCTGTCATTGCATCCAGATATATAATACAGTAAGTATCATTGCACCAACAACAAGCCAGGACTATTGGCTTTGTCAATGGTTGCTAGTTCCTTAAAATAAAAAAGCAGCAACCATGGCATTGTTGAATATAATATTGAAAATACTTCAGTTAAAAAATGATGAGACAGTGAAAGAACGTTAACCTGTTTCTTTAAACTTATTTCACAGGCTTCTTTAAATGAAGTGTTCTCTAACATTGCAGCGTGGGCGTTTTACTTTTTTTTAATCTAATGTTAACGCGGGGTTTCTGGTCTTTATTTACCTTACCAGATCCCAAATCATGTCGACTGAATCGTTGGTACCTGTCATTGAGTAAAAGATAATCTACTACTAGGTTAGTCAATTAAGAACTTACACCACTCTAAATAACCACTGACCAGTGATAAAGTTTATAGATTTAATATAAAGCCAAAGATAACTGAAGATACAAACTTCTCAAGATAAGGTTTAAAAGGTATACTGGTATCACTATAAACATAAATTCTTTGAATAATCTAAGTCTACAAAACAGAATAATAAGTACAAGTTCAAAAATCATTAGTGTTGCCAAAATGGATACAAGTTGCAACTTAAGAGTCATTACAGAAAAGAAAATTCAGGTTAGTCTGTCCCTGCACTAGACTAAGTGACATCCCTACTTAACAAGATCTTTACCCCAAAAGGTGTCAGCTGTGGTGACTTCCTAAGAAGATCACGCACTTCTCTTTGTCTCTTCTGTAAATAGGTCTCTTGTGATCAGCCTATCTGCCTACCCCACCGCTCTCTTAGGCTTCCAAAATCATCTGCTCTAACCTCCTCCCGGGTCGCTTTCCCTAATACAAAATCACATTTCCAATAGGAACGCCCCTCTGGACGCCCCTCACGTGGTATCAAATTTGGCGGTAGACTCCATGATGGTACTCTTCAAGACCCTCGTTAAAGTTGACCTTGGTTCCCAGGCTTCTTCTCCAGCGCCGGTACCCCCTGAAATTCCTGAAGACTCCTACAGGCCTGCGCCAAGCGCCACTGAACAAAGCCCCATTCATTTCAACTGATTAAGACCCCTCGCACCTGCATACAGGCCGTCCTACAGTGGGCCTCAAATTCCAGGCTCCACCATATCTATAGGTCGTAAAACATATGGAAAGCACAGTACTTGGCGCCTCTCGACTTCTTCTCTAACGAGCACATTGCAGATCAAAGGAACGACATTATCTGTTCGGGCCTACTTGATTTACATGCAGCGAGTCCCTGCACTCTGAAAACATTTAACTTGATTTAAACAGTATTCTTAACTAACACACGTTTCTATAATGCCTCACATCAATAATACCTTTAAATGAACAATGTCAACCTCACCTCACATTATTTTAGCAGCACGTTTAGATTTACTGTGAATTGCCATAAGGCCTACACATTTCAACTGGTTTGCAAGACTCTATTTTCCTCTTACATGATCACTTTAACATGAGAACGTGAGGGTTTCATATTCATTACAGCATTTCTACATTAGTCTTCACATTGCTATGATTATTGTTACCCTACTTGAACACTCTATACATTTCACTACTGTATATAAGACACTCTTGTGCAAAGTATATTTAAACTAACTACGTGCTTGTAAATATGGTGCACTTATACATTTTTCAGATTTGTGCTCTCTCAGTCCCCCCTTTGATGACTTTCAGGAGTCATCACCATCAAGACACCATCTCTAACATGTAGGACTCTTCAAAGTGAAGTCATGGCAGTACCACTTCTTTTCATCGTCTCCAATGCCTTCAAACTCTTATATTGCGTATCTTGCATCGCTGTCAACCTTTTCTCCTGTTCTCTCATAGATCTCTGCAACCTGTTTGCTTTATACCATTGGTACAAACGCACCAATCCCCACAAAGTGATTACACAAATCACAATTATGATGATGGGTTTCAGTATGTACCAAACGATACCCTTCCTAGGTTGGCAAACCAACCTCCAACTTTACCCATTCCATGACCTACTTTTTCCCACACGTTTATTTTTGTCAGATCCTCAATTTCGTGGTGAACTGCAGTGATGTTTCGTATATACTTTTCTAAAGGTTTTGAATTGTCCGGAATGTAAGTGCAGCATTCCTGGACCTTCAAAGCCTTACAGACTCCTCCCTCTTTAGCTAACAGAACGTCTAGAGCAAGTCGGTTCTGAAGAACCATTGCCCTTATCGATTGCATCTCACCCTCCACCAGCATTAATGATCTAGCAGTACTGGCAGATAATCTATCTACGACTGTAGCCAATCTTCTAATTTTGATGTCATTCAGTATCACTCCCAAGATAGGGAACGCAGCACCAAATACATCCCCAATTACTTCTGCTGCACCTAGCCCTCTCTTCCCTCTAGTTGGTATTCCTCTCTTTGTCGTTTCTAAATTCTCAACATGATATATTTTGGGGAAGACAATTGCTAGATAGCATGATCCGTACCAATTATCTGGTAGCTTCACATATGCATTTCTTCCACATACAAAATATACATTTGGAATTGCTTGCATCTCTTTCAGAAAATCTTTGGAGTAGTACTCCAATTGAAAAGCATGTTCACAACTGACTTGACCTACATACAGATTCTCATAATAGGAGTAACTCCTGTGAATGCACAGTTTCCCCCATTTCTCCTTGTCTAAAGCAATTGGACCAAAGCTACCCTTTCTTTGGTGTATCCTTTCTTCCTTGGTCCAATCTGTTTCCCATTGTCCTGAAGCCTTTAGAATCTTCTGCCTCCTGTATCTAGTATCTACCTGCCCTATAAACTTTTTCTCAATTTCTGACACTTGACAAGTCAGATTATTTCTTCGGGCATGTGAAGTATCTAACGTCTTCCATGGAATGAACCATTTGTGTAGTCTGTCTTCGCTCTTGTAATAGTCCCATTTGTTCAGATGCTTGTAATTTGGGACCTCTGGCAATGTCGAGTCAAAGTTCGAGAAATAATACTCGAACCCCTCTCGTCCATAGAATATGCTTAACAACAAACTACATGTGATTCCATATGTCAATGGAAGATGATGGTATCTGATACCCTCCTTCACCGAAGCTGGTAATTGCATACAAACGTAGCAATTCTTCGCCTCCATGACATCAATGTATTCGTAAAGCAATTTGGCATAAGCATTTGACCTGAAGTTCCCCTGTGATTCATCTGTATGTAACCTTTTAATTTCCGCGTCTAACAAAGCTTTGTCTTTATCATTGATGTTTCCCTTATGATTAACAGTGATTGTTCTCTGTGTTGACACTCCCTTGACTTCCTTGACTTCCTTGTCTTCCTTTGCATTTCTCTCATGTCCCACTATGTATGAGATAGTAACCACTAAAATTATAAGTGAAATCACCACCCCTAAAAGTGTGCCAACTATACATTTTGCCCTGCGGTTCGGGTTGCCAGCCTCCATGATCTCAAACAGTGTAGTTTTGGTGTTCTTCTATCTCCAACGTCTCCTTTTCTCCGAAAAATGTCTCTCTTTTGAACACCTGGAAGTTGACAATTTACTCCGCAAAACAGTTCTAGAGTCCTGTAAAAATAGACAACCCTAGCCCTTCTCCATCCTCTAAAAGGAGGTCCCTACCATTTTCTTCTTCCACTCGGCGCTAGGTTATTGTGGGCTTTTGGTCGGGTTGGGGAGCGGAAGACAAGGGCAAGAGACGTACTCGCGGTAATTGGGGTTTTATTAGTGCAAACAGCTGATCAGTACAACTAGTTCTCGTTGGGTGCCGTCGAGGAGATCGACTCCGGCTTCTCCTATGACGCTGGGATTTCTCTTTCTTCCTGCTTGCTTCCGGTCCTCTGGGGGGATCGTCGTCCTCCTCGGAGTCCGTCCCGGCCGTCGGAGTGGCTCTCCAGCGATCCCGCAGGGAGAGAAGAGAGGAACAAAGACCAGGTCAGGCGTGTGTTCACAGCGTAGGCAGTGCAGGGGCGGGGAGTGAGGGATCACCGGTGTGCAGCACAAACTGGGCTAACAAAGTGCAGATCCTAAGGTGGGGAAGTGGGGGGGGGTAGTTTAGACACCCGCTAGGGACAAGGACAGGCTACAATTCCCCAGGAGGCGTACCTAGCGTACGGGGTCTTCCAACCCAACCCCTGAACCGGTCACGCACCTGGTTTAGCCACGCACCTCCCCTGGGTGAGTGGCTGGGCGGATGGCGGGGTCGGTGGCCTCCTGGCTCTGCTCCGCCGGTTGTGGGGTTGATGGTAGAGTCGCCCTTGTCTCTGGATTCCTCCTCCAGTGGGTGCTCCTGAGTCCCGCGTCGCTCCTCGTCTCCCAGGCGCGGTTGTCGGGTCCCGCTGGTTCCGCTGTCTCGTCCGGCTCGATTCTCCGGCAGTACTCTCCTCCCGTGATCTGCTTCCTCCTCACTCCGCACGGCTCTCCAATCTCCCCGCCTCCAGGTGAACAAGCACACCTGCGAGTCGGCGTCGGCTTCTTTTGAAGGGCTGTCCTGATAGGAAGGCTCCTCCCACTCTGCATCGTCCTCTGCGTTAAAGGGCCAGTCCAGTGTGCCCGCTTCCTCCGCACCGGCACCCAAGTCCTGTGAGTCAGAGAGAGAGAGGGGGGGGGTGGGAACAAAGATTAGGTCAGGACTCCCTGCGGGAGGGGCCCCACGGACCGATGGTGACATCTGAACCGGGGAGCCGGTCGGGGCCCTCCGGTACACCCCGCCACACACCTCCCCCCTAGGACGCTCCCGATCGGGGAGGGGATGACGGGACAAATAGTCAGCATTGACGTTCTCAACGCCCCTCCTATGGTGGACCGTGAAGGAGTACGGCTGGAGCGCAAGGAACCAGCGCATCACCCTGGCGTTGTTTGATTTGTTCCTCGACATCCAGAGGAGGGGAGCATGGTCGGTGTACAGGTGGAACGGGCGCCCCTCCAGATAGTACGCTAGCTTGTCTATGGCCCACCTGACCGCCAGACATTCTTTTTCAATTGTGGCATACTTGAGTTCCCTGGGGAATAGTTTGCGACTGACATACACCACCGGGTGTTCAAGCCCGTCCCCGCCCACTTGGGACAAAACAGCGCCTATGCCATACTCAGAGGCATCTGTATGGAGCAGGAACGGCACCGAGAAGTCAGGGGAATTCAGGACCGGCGCAGTGGTAATCGTGCGCTTCAGATGATTGAAGGCGTTTAGCATGTCCTCGGTGGGTTTGATGGGAGAGTTGGACTTCCCCGGGTTGCGAAGGGCATCCGTAAGGGGGGCTGCGACGTCAGCGAAGAGGGGGATGAACCTTCTGTAATATCCCACCAGCCCAAGGAAGGCCCTCATTTCCTTTCTGGTAGTGGGGAAAGGGGTGTCTGCAATGGCCCGTACCTTTTCCATCTGGGGCTCGATCATACCATGACCCAGGACATAGCCGAGGTACTTCACCTTTTGGTAGGCCATCCTGGACTTCTTGGCGTTCACGCGTAGACCGGCCTTTTCCAGTACTCGCAACACCTGGTGGATGTGCTGCAGATGTTCTTCCCACGTCTTACTGTGTATGACAATGTCGTCCAGATAAGCAGAGGCTATCGTGGATACTGGGGCCAGTATGGTGTTCATGAGTCTCTGGAAAGTGGCAGGGGCCCCATGGAGCCCGAACGGTAGGACGGTGAACTCATAATGTCCTTCGTGCGTGCTGAAGGCGGTCTTCTTTTTATCCTCCTCCCGGAGGGGCACCTGCCAGTACCCTTTGGTCAGGTCGAGGGTGGTGATGTATCGGGCTTCCCCAAGCCGCTCGATGAGTTCGTCCACACGGGGTATGGGGTAGGCGTCGAAGGCCGATATCTCGTTGAGGGCTCTGAAGTCCATACAAAAGCGTCGGCTCCCATCGGGTTTGGGTATCAGGACTATGGGGCTTGACCATTGGCTGGTGGAGGGTCTCACCACACCCAGCTCCAGCATGTCCTGGACCTCCTTCTGGATGGTTTTTCTCCTGGCTTCGGGCACTCTGTATGGCTTTATCTGGACGACTTTACCCGGGGGTGTGTTTATACAGTGTTCGGCCAAGGTGGTTCGGCCCGGTACGTCTGAGAAGGTACCCTCGTGACGGCGTAGGAGGTTTCTCACATCCTCTAACTGTTCTTGGGTCAACTCCTCGTTGACGTTCAGCTGCTCGGTGGTCGAATGAGGAGGTGGGGCTCTGGTGACGACCTGCACGTTTGACGGGGGAGGACCTAACCACTTCTTCAGCATGTTGATATGGTAGGTCTGTGTCTTTCTAGGGCCGGTCTGTAGACTGTATGAGGTTTTTCCTATGGTTTTGATCACTTGGTAAGGTCCAGACCAACTGGCACGGAATTTCTGGGTGGAGGAGGGTAACAACACCAACGCCCACTCTCCTTCCTTCAAGTGCCTCCATCTCTTTCCCCTGTCGTAGGTGTGTTTTTGACGTTGTTGGCTGACCCCCAAGTTAGCGTAGGCCAGGTCCCGCAGTTTGCCCAGTTTGGTCTTGAGGGTATGGGCATAGTCCAGGGCGCCTGCTGTTTCTTCGGGTATCTCGTTCTCCCAGGCCTCCTTTGTCATCTCCAACAGAGAGCGGGGTTGTCGACCATAGAGTAGTTCGAAGGAAGACATACCCAGGCTGCTTTGTCTCTGCCCTCGTAAGACATACAGCGCCAGAGGAAGGATTTGGTCCCATTCCTTTCCGTTGACCTCCATCATTTTCCTCAATGTGGCCTTCAGGGATCGGTTATATCGCTCAACCAATCCGTCCGTCTGCGGGTGGTACACGGAAGTTCGGATCTGGTGCACATCCAGGCACTTGCATACCTCCTTCATCAGACGGGAAACGAAGGGTGTCCCCTGATCAGTCAGCAGTTCCTTGGGGAATCCCACTCGGCTGAACAGTTCGATCATTCTATCGGCGACCTGCTTCGTGGTGGTGGAAGTGAGAGGAAAGGCCTCCGGGAATCTCGTGGCGTAATCCACGATCACCAGTACATATAAATACCCCTTTCGAGTTTTGGGTAAAGGCCCGATAATGTCCATCCCGACCCTTTCGAAGGGTTTGCCGATAATGGGCAGGGGTTGAAGGGGCACTGCGGGAGGTCTACTCATGTTCTTCGTTTGACAGACACCGCATTCTTGACAGTATCGCTGGGCATCCTTGTATATGCCGGGCCAGTAGAAGAACCGGAGAAGGTTCTGAGTGGTCTTTTCGGCCCCTGTGTGCCCGGCAACCAGGTGTGAATGGGCAAAGAACAGGATCTGTTCTCTATAGGAAGTGGGAACCAGCAATTGTTCCGGCTCTTCTGCTTTGGCCTGGCGGTATAGTAAGTCTTTGGAGATTATGAACCGAGGGTATCGGGGCTGCGAGGTGTTTCCGTCCTGATGGGCCTGTTCCCAGGCGTTCAGCAAAGAAGGGTCGTTGACTTGGGCGAACCGGAAACTCCGGTCCATTATCCACGGTTCGGGAGCAAGAAGGGCCGGTTTGGGCTTTTGGGGGTAGTCTTCGCCTTTACCTGTGCTTTGATTGAACCACTGTAAAAACTTGGGGTTATCAGTTCCTATGATCAAAGGTTCAGGAAGCGATTGTAGGACCCCTACCCGTACCTCCTGAGGGGGCCCTCCCTTGGGTATTATGGGTATGCTGGCCAGGGGGTAGGTTCGGACATCCCCGTGAACGCAGCGGATAGCCACTGATTGGGAGGAGAGGTATTGGGCACTAAGGACATGTTGGGACTGAATGACGGACTGCCTACACCCGGAGTCCAATAAGGCTTGTATAGGGGACCCGTTCACCTGTACACTCACCCGGTAGGTGCTCCCCATCTCGGCTGAGTACAACACAGTACGGGGCAGGTAGCCGACCTCCATGGGCTCTTCCTGGTTCTTCTTGGTGGGACAGAACCGGGCAATGTGGCCCCAATTCCCGCAGTCGAAGCATTGAGGGCCCGACGGGGGGTGGGCCTCTGGTTTCCATGGACGAGGTTTGGGGGGGTCGAGGGGACGTGGTACAGGGCGTCTCTCCTGCTTCATCGGAGGTTTTGGATGACGCTCTGGTTCCCATCCGGCTGTGCGTGGTTGGGCTCTGGAGTAGGTGGTGGCCATGTCCACGGCCTCTGTGATTGTCAAGTGGTGATGTTGTCTTAGCCACTTCTGGGTGGCAAAGGGGAGCGCTTCGAGGAACTGTTCCAGGTATATGCGGTCCATGATCTCTGCTTTAGAGCTGGTGGAAGGGGATAGCCATTTATCGGCGGCCATCTTCAGGCGGACAAAGAGGGTCTTGGGGCTCTCCCCCGGCGTTCCTCTTTCCTTCCTAAATCGCTGCCTGTATGCCTCGTTATCCAGACCTAGGTGATCCAGGATAATCCTCTTCACCTCGGGGAAGGCGGTGTCGCCATTAGGATTGGCGATCTGGTAGGCTGCTTGGGCTTCTCCTGACAGGAGGGGTGCCAAAAAGAACGGCCATTTGCTCATGGGCCACCCACAGGCCCTGGCAGCTCTTTCAAAATTGAGCATGAAAGCATCGGGGTCTTCCCCTGCCTGGTATTTCTGCAGAGCCACTGCTGAGGAGCCATGAGGGATAGTGGCCTCCCCCCTATTTACGTTTGGAATCACGGGATCAATCCATCCCTGCTGCGCCTCCTCTCTGGCGGCTAGTGCTTTTTTTAGTATCTCACGATCCGCTTGGGCGGCTGTTAACTGTTGCTCGGCGACCCACCCGAGTTTCTCTTGTCCCTTGATCAGTTCCTGTATTAAGGTCTCCATCCCTGTGTCGGGTATTACATTGCCCGCATTCTCCACCACTGTGGGCTTTTGGTCGGGTTGGGGAGCGGAAGACAAGGGCAAGAGACGTACTCGCGGTAATTGGGGTTTTATTAGTGCAAACAGCTGATCAGTACAACTAGTTCTCGTTGGGTGCCGTCGAGGAGATCGACTCCGGCTTCTCCTATGACGCTGGGATTTCTCTTTCTTCCTGCTTGCTTCCGGTCCTCTGGGGGGATCGTCGTCCTCCTCGGAGTCCGTCCCGGCCGTCGGAGTGGCTCTCCAGCGATCCCGCAGGGAGAGAAGAGAGGAACAAAGACCAGGTCAGGCGTGTGTTCACAGCGTAGGCAGTGCAGGGGCGGGGAGTGAGGGATCACCGGTGTGCAGCACAAACTGGGCTAACAAAGTGCAGATCCTAAGGTGGGGAAGTGGGGGGGGTAGTTTAGACACCCGCTAGGGACAAGGACAGGCTACAATTCCCCAGGAGGCGTACCTAGCGTACGGGGTCTTCCAACCCAACCCCTGAACCGGTCACGCACCTGGTTTAGCCACGCACCTCCCCTGGGTGAGTGGCTGGGCGGATGGCGGGGTCGGTGGCCTCCTGGCTCTGCTCCGCCGGTTGTGGGGTTGATGGTAGAGTCGCCCTTGTCTCTGGATTCCTCCTCCAGTGGGTGCTCCTGAGTCCCGCGTCGCTCCTCGTCTCCCAGGCGCGGTTGTCGGGTCCCGCTGGTTCCGCTGTCTCGTCCGGCTCGATTCTCCGGCAGTACTCTCCTCCCGTGATCTGCTTCCTCCTCACTCCGCACGGCTCTCCAATCTCCCCGCCTCCAGGTGAACAAGCACACCTGCGAGTCGGCGTCGGCTTCTTTTGAAGGGCTGTCCTGATAGGAAGGCTCCTCCCACTCTGCATCGTCCTCTGCGTTAAAGGGCCAGTCCAGTGTGCCCGCTTCCTCCGCACCGGCACCCAAGTCCTGTGAGTCAGAGAGAGAGAGGGGGGGGTGGGAACAAAGATTAGGTCAGGACTCCCTGCGGGAGGGGCCCCACGGACCGATGGTGACATCTGAACCGGGGAGCCGGTCGGGGCCCTCCGGTACACCCCGCCACAGTTATCTTGCAGCAACATTTACAAAGTTCTTTCCAAAATCTTTTATTAATCTGAAGCTATAAGTGTTCCAAGAAGTGACACTACGTCTTCATAGATGTCCATACGAAGAAGGATTCCCTCAAATATTGGGCAGTTCGTACAACAACATGGAAATTCGACTGTCTCTAGGATTATTCTCCTTATTTCACTCTGGACAAGTGGACGAACAAAGTGAAGAGTTAAGGTCTTTTCAATCTCCACTCCTGGTACTATCAGTTCTACATCCACAGTTACAAAGGGGTCCGTTCTGACCAAGATCACTTTCTTCACCTTCCCGGTTCTGCGCCCCCTTGAAGACATCAGCAACAAGGTATTAATCCAAGACAATTAGTGTTCCAAGAACTTCCACTACTCGTTCAAGCATTTCCAGTCGAAGAAGAGTTCCCTCCAATACTGGATATCGTGAACAGCAAACCGGAAAATCAACTGTCTCTAAAATCAATTTTCTTATTCCGCTCAGGAGAGGAGGATAGACGATGTTGAGTGTCAGCAACCTTTCGGTCTCCGCTCCCGGTAGCAGGAACCTTATTTGCACTGTGATGATCGGATCAGTTCTGATCAGGTTCACTTCCCTGACCCTCCCGGTTCTGTGTCCCACGGACATCTGCAACGAGGTAGGTCCAATCAGGAGTAGAGTACCTTCTGCTAGGCACTCGCACCCTCCTTGATCTTCTGGGACCCTCTTGGGCTTGATCCTGCGTATCTTCTTCCGGATCTGAGTCTTCGGATATAGGAGCAAGCGTTTCTTCTCGAGCAGACCTCAAGCTCAACCTCCTCTTTCTTTCTGGCCAGGTGGCTGCTCCACGCCTTGCTCTCCTATTTCTCGTCCTCACACTCGATTCCTGTTCGCTCTGGTACTGATCTGTGTCTGAGTCGTATTCACTGTAGCTCTCTCCTTCAGTTGCGTCTTCGGTCTCACTGCCGTCCTGCCTTCTTTCCTCTTCTGGATCAGATGCGTTCCCAACTTCTTCCGACACCCCCACAGCTTGACTGGTCCCCCCTTGGGATTCTTCTTCCACTGCTGAACTTTCGTCTGGGAGAGGAGCTGTTTCTTCTAGAGGTGCTGGAACTCTTCGAGTATGGGATGCATGGATCCAATTGGGCAGCCCTCCGCACTTCACCGCGGTATTCGTGATCAGGATTACCTGAGGCTTCTGGCCGATAACTACAATGTAGTTTTTGATCGATCTTTAATGCAGAGCACAACATCTTCACAATTTCGCTGTTAAAATGTTTTCCTCTGTCCGATTCCAGAGAGGCAGGCACCCCGAAGCGTGGTATCAACTCCCTGAGCAACAGTTTGGCTACTGTGAGTGTGTCGCACCTGCGTGTAGGGTATGCTTCAACCCACCTGGAAAATATGCATACAACCACCAAAACATACCGAAGGCGGTTGATTTTTGGCATTTCAATAAAGTCCAATTGCATTCTATTGAAAGGCCCCCCAGACCTCCCAATGTGACTCAGTGTAACTGGTGTTCTTTTCCCTATGTTTAATTGTTGGCAGGTAACACATCGCTTACACACTGATTCTGCTGCTATCCTAAATTTAGGGCAATACCAAGTCTGCCTAAACACTCTCAGCATAGCGTCTCTTCCTAGGTGTACTGGACCATGTATTTGCCTTGCCATGGGATTCGCTAGTTCCTCAGGTAACACAGCCCTCCCATCTGCTGAAATCCAAAAATCCATCTCGCTTCTCACTCAACCTGCTATTTCCCATGCCTTTTTCTCTGCTTCAGGTGCGTTCTCCTGCATCACTCTTAAATCCTCCCAAGTGTCTACAGTTTCCAACATCATACTCAATTCTGTCTTCTCTTCCGCCCCATCTATTTCCACCTTTGAGAAGGAATAGTCCTGCTCCGCACAATAGCGGGCGACTTCATCAGCATATCGGTTACCTTGTGACACGAAATCTGTATTCTTAGTATGAGCTACACACTTTACAATCGCAATGGCGGCTGGACCTTGCAATGCTTCCAACAGCCGCACAAATTCTCCATTTCGAATGGGCGAACCAGAAGAGGTCATGTAACCTCTCTGAGACCACAATTGCCCGAAATCGTGAACCACACCGAAACCATATTGGCTGTCAGTGTATATGGTGACTCTCTTTCCATTTCCTGCTATGCAGGCACGAGTTAGGGCAATGATTTCTGCTACCTGTGCGGAATGTACTCCTTCCAGGCAAGCGGCTTCCACAACTCCAGTAATGGTACAAACAGCATAAGCTGCTCTCAATCGACCAGTATCGTCTCTTAAACATGAGCCATCAACAAAGTAAATCTCATCAGGGTCAGACAACGGCTCATCCACAATATCTGGCCTGGGCTTCGTGCATAGTTCAGTCACATCAAGGCAATCGTGGTCTTCACATTCTTCGCCTTCTATCACAGTAGGTAGTGGCATCAATGTAGCAGGATTCAAAACAGAGCATCTCTTAAGGGTCACGTTCTCCGCAGCAAGGATAACTTGCTCGTAGCGCGTGAGCCTGCTATTGGTCAGATGCTGAGTCTTGGTCCTGGTTATTAACAATTCTACAGAATGTGGTACATACACCACTAACTGGTGTCCCATCACAATACTTTCACACCTCTCAATGCTGACACCCGTTGCAGCAACGGATTTGAGACATCCGGGCAACGCTGCGGCTACCGGATCTAATGTAGCCGAAAAGTAGGCAACTGGTCTACGGGCATTTCCATGGGTCTGTGCCAAGACTGATAAAGCACATCCCTCTCTCTCACAGCAGTAAAGTGAAAAAGATTTCTCGTAATCGGGCATCCCCAGAGCCGGAGCACGACACAAATCGTCCCTCAGCTGCAGGAATGCCACTAGGTATTCATCGTCCCATGGTACCGGATCACTCACCTCCTTGTGCGTCAGTTTCTGTAAGGGTTTTGCTTTCAGTGAAAAGTTAACTATCCACTGTCGACAATAACCAACCATTCCTAGAAACATCCTAACTTCTCTCTGAGTCGTAGGCGCATTCATTTTCATTATCGCCTCAATCCTGTCTGGAGACACCTTACGTTTTCCCTTTTCTAACCGGTGTCCCAAATACTGCACTTCGGTCAGACAGTACTGTAACTTGCTCGGAGATACCTTATGTCCATTTTCAGCTAAATGGTTCAACAAGGCAATGGAATCTATTTTACAAGCTTCCTCAGTTTCTGACGCAACAAGTAGGTCATCTATGTACTGGACCAGAACCGAATTCTGCGGCAGTACTAGATTTTCAAGATTCTTCTTCAACAACTGGTTGAAGATTGATGGACTGTCTGTGAATCCTTGTGGGATTCAATATATAGTCAGCGGCACTTAGGATAAGTGCCAACTCCTTGAGCACAACGTATCAATATCAAAAATTATACTTTACACCAAAGTTGCATCAAATATTGTTCATGTTTAATTCACATGATTTAAATGTCACTCATTGTGTGATTTCATTCTCATATTTTATCTCTCAAATCCATTGTCATGTATGCATAATAACATAATTTCCCTGGGAAATGATGTTATTATGCATACAGTGACAATGAGTGACATTTAAATCATGTGAATTAAACATGAACAATATTTGATGCAACTTTGGTGTAAAGTATAATTTTTGATATTGATACGTTGTGCTCAAGGAGTTGGCACTTATCCTAAGTGCCACTGACTATATATTGATTTCAACACCTTCTTGTCAGGGGGTGATATCTTTGAGGCACACCACAACTTGATCAACTTATATACAAGGAGGAGTGCGTGACCCACACCACAACTGTAGTCCTTGTGGGATTCGACACCATGTTAAGACGCGATCTTCCATTTTAAAAGCGAAAAGGTACCTGCTCTCTTCATCCAATGGGATTGAAAAGAAGGCCTGGCAAAGATCTATCACTGTGAACCATT
The DNA here is from genome assembly GCF_964261635.1 of Lissotriton helveticus. NCBI lineage: Eukaryota > Metazoa > Chordata > Amphibia > Caudata > Salamandridae > Lissotriton > Lissotriton helveticus. The sequence continues at coordinate 951,803,837 of NC_136061.1, forward strand.
CTGCTTGGCATGGTATCTGAAACAGTATCACTGATGGATTCGGTACCACTGGACAACATGAAACAACTATATTGTTAATTTTCCGGAGGTCCTGAACTATTCTAAATTTCCCACTAGGTTTCTGCAAACCCATAATCGGGGAGTTACAAGGACTTCCCATGATTTCTTTTAGTATTCCCTGCTGAATCATTGACTCGATCACAGGCTTTATTCCTGCAATCGTTTCCTGGGACAATTTGTATTGCGGTGTTCTGGGAAACTCGGCACTTGGCTTTACCATGATTTTTACTGGTTCTACCCCTTTAATCAATCCTATTTCCTCACCCGTGAAATCCCATACTTCTGACGCCACTGCATCTCGCAGGTCCTGGGGAAGATCTTCCACAGTCAGAGTAGGATATAGTTCTATACAAGATTTGGAATTGGCTACCTTAAAGGTAGCGTCATCATCTGTAGTCTGTACCTCCACCCCTTGCGGGGTGTAGTATATTGTGCAGTTCAATTTGCACAACAGATCCCTTCCTAACAGACATACCGGACTCGAATCACATACCACAAACTGATGTTCATTCATATGGTTTCCTATTTTCACAGACACTGGTTCAGTCAGAGGACTAGTCATCCTTTTGTTTGCAACTCCTACCACTTGAATTGTTTCCCCTGACTTCGGTAAATCTGGAACCACCACTGATCTCAACGTTGATCGAGTAGCTCCAGTATCCACCAAGAACGTTGTGGGACATCCCGCCACTTCAGCCTCTACAAATGGCCCCCTTTGATCCACCTGTAGGACTGCCCCGAGGGTACAGTCCTCTTCCTTACTCACACGCTGTCCTGTCAATGGGTCAACATAATAACACTTTTCTTCCTCGATAAAGAGAGGCATTTGTTTAAAGACCTTTCCCCCTGACGCTATTTTCGGGGCCTGTGGGAACTGAGCTCTCGGAGCCGAAGTCCCCCCTTTGACCCCCTTACTTCCTGGGACTGTTGCCTTTTGAGCTGGAACCTCTTGAACTTGCTCCTCTAATTCCAGCTCTCCATTTTCAGGGTTAAAGGGACACTCGCGTCGCCAATGTCCCACCTGGTGACACAAATGGCACTTTGTCGTTTTCTTTAAAGTGGCAAAGTCTACCCCAGGTCTCTGGCCTTCTTCATTATCCTTGTTCTGACCATTTGGCTTTCGTCCCATCCCCTGCTTCTGTTGTCCACCCTTCCCTGCTGACTGCATCTGCACTACCATCAACTTCTCCTTTAGATTCTTTGCTTTAGAATCTATTTCGTCACTGCAATATCTCGCATATCGCAGGATCTCATCTAGTGGTTTGTTTTGCCAACAGATTAAATGTTGTTGAATCATCAAACAAATATCTGGTCTCAGCCCCAAAACGAACTTTGACACAAACTGCCCTATGTCTTTGGGATCCATTACATCGAGTCCACTATACTGTTTGAATATTTTCAGTAATCTCTCATAAAACTCATGAACTGTCTCTTTGGGTTCCTGCCTTGTTCGGTCTATTTTTACCCAATCTATATCTTGTGGAGGCACTTTATCCTTTAACCAGGCTATTACCCTTTCGTACTTCTCCATGACACTGTCCGATGGTCCATTAGTTCTAGCATTCCTCTAAGGCTCTGCATTTGGCCACTGGACACTAATCTTGCACGTTACCCACAAATCCCCTGGAACCACAATGTCGAACAAGGTGTTCAAATCAATCCACAATACTTTGGATATCTTTACAAACCTTTCTACCTGCTTATACCACTCAACTGGGTTTTCCCTCAGTTTCGGAAACGAGTTGGTAAATGCAGCCAAATCTCCCCTACTCCATGGTACATGTACATAGTTCCCATTTGATATCTCTCGCAAAGGGAATGCCTCCATCTGCATTACCCTTCCCTCGGGGGTCATCACATTTGTACTTCGTCTAACTGTGCCCTTTTTCGACCACCTTTCCTCCCATTTGTCCAGTTCTCTCCACACTCTTATTCCTGATACCAACTCTCTTATGTGTGTTTTTAATCCAGTAGTTCTCTTCTCATCTAGGTCTTGGTCTGAGTACTGCAATCTGTGGTTACTCTGCAATGCCCTTGTCCTATATAAATCTACGGCATACCTGTCTGCCAAATTAGTCAGTTTCTCATGAATCACTCTAGCCTTCCTAGTAGTATCCTTCGCTATGAACAGCAGCTCATCTTGTTCGTACAAATCAATCCTTTCTAAAGGCACCGTCCCTTCTATAATCTCTTCTAGATCGGATTTTAGACTGGAGACATCAAGCCTTTTAACCTTTATTGCAGCTTTTAGTACTTCGGCTCCAGGTGCTCCTTCCGCATCTCTCCCATCCCAGCTCCTAGCCCTGCGCCTAAGCACTGGTGAGTTATGGGGAGTCCTCCCATGCTCCCATCTCTCTAGGTCCCATGCCCTTCCATCTTCTCGGGGTGGATGGTGAAACACTCCTTCACGCCTCATAGCCCCACGTTCCCCATCCTGTCTAGTTTCACGGGATACATGGTAAGGTATTCCGTTACTCCCTCCTTCTTCCTCATGCATCTGTGACCTCAGATCACTCGATGTATGGCGTGACCTTTCACTGTCCCCTCTTTGCCAGTGCTGTACTCTTTCCCCAGGTGCGTGATGAGTGCACCTAAACTTATCCCTGTACTCTTGTGTTCTTCGGTCTCCCTCGGTTTGCATGAGACGAGACATCTCCCCACACCCTATACTCCTACCATTCTGCTCCTGTTGTTCCCTCTCATTCATAGAACATGTAACTCCTCTATTCTCCTGACTTTGACCTTCTCGGCCCTGACTGCTTTCGCTAGCCCCGCAATGAGATACAGTCCCGTTACCTCGGCTTTCCCACTCGGGTTCTGTTCTTACCCTATTACTCGGGGTTACTGCGGACCCATCCCATTCTCTCAAGTCAGCCCTTAATTCCGTATAGGGTTTTGGCCGTGGTCCCCTCAGGTCCATCGGTCCTCTCTGACCTCCCTGTCCTGTGTTGGGACCCACAGTCGTATCAAATGGGGTGTTCCACGTTACCAATCCTGGCAATTGCTTCCATGCATTTGTCGTGTTATTCCTCCTTTCCATCTCTATCCTTTCTCTATCTAACCGTGCCTGCTCTTCTCCTTTCCCATGATCTGGATTGTAAATCGACACTATAGGTCCTATAGTAACAGGTACTTGAAGAGCATCCGGTAATCCAAAAGACTCAACCTTTTCGGTGTTTGGCGTCTTTTGTACCACAAACCTTCCCACTACACTCTGTACTGTGTTATTTTGAGGTGTCTCCTCGCCTTTAATAGGTGTCCATTCCGATATAGGGAGTGGTGTAAACCCCTCTATGGCAGTCCCATCTTCCCTTGCAAGCCCTCCATCTTCAATTTCCCCAACTCTCGGAGGAGGTCTGTCTATCAACAATCTGTTTATCACATTGTCCTCCGACTCGCTCTCCTCATCCTCTTCCATGAGGTTCTTCCCACCTACCACCTCCCTCATTGGATACAACTTCTCTACCTCAATAGCCTGTACCCTCCATCTCTTTGCTTCCTCATCCCATTTAGAATCTCGCACTGCTCTTACCGATCGAGTCAATCTTTGTTGACGCCTGTTAAAATTTCTATTGTGTGCCGCCCTAATCCATGCATTAAGGGCCTCAAACTGGGTTGGTCTAGGTGAGGGTTTCAATGAGGACATGGTTGCTTTTAGCCGATGTAACACCTCTAACTTAAACGTCCCGTACTTCGGGAACTGCATTTCCTCATTTCCTTCCGTAAGCTTATTCCAAGCCCCAATCCACAATATCGTATGCAACCCCACATTCGCTGCCATATAATGAGCTGGTGTACCCTCCGGCGGTGCCTCTTCCCCGTAATAATGTTCACTTCTTTTTCTTTTAAAAATCCCTTTCAAGCACTTAAAGCACTTCATGATTTCTCTTTTCTCCGCGTTTGTTTACTTCCTGATGACAATCTACCAATCACAGCTCTGTTCCCGCTAACTGGCCTATCCGAGCGCGGCTTCTCACTGACGTCGCCCCAGCCGCCCAATGGCGTCGCGGCTCTTGCCGACGTCACACCAACCGTCCTATCGCGTCGCGGCTCTTCACTCTCCACCCTATCTCAGCGCGGCTCTTTCTGACGTCACTCGTCCCCCTTCGCAGCAGTTCCCCTCCTTCCTCAGCTCGTCTCCTCGGTCATGCGTGCATCCCATTCATACTCTGAAAAATGATTACTTCTGTCCAAGCGATCACCTTTCTTGACTGTACGCCCACAGTCTTTCTGTAGTTGTCCCCTTAACTTGACGAAATGTCTTTCCGTTTACTTCCAGACAATCGCCTTCTCTGATAGGTTACTCACACACAGTAACTTCCGACCAGCGTCCGTTACTCATACGCTCACTCTTACACTCCCCCTATCTCGGTCCCACGGCGGTCAATGGTACCTCATGACTTCCGTACTATGGTCGACAACTACTCTGGATGTTCGATACACCCAAAACCACTTAAGCTCTGGCCTGAACTTAAGATTCACCGGTTCACCCGTTTACCAGGTGACCAGTTCACCAGGTTGCGCGCGCTCACAACCTTCTCACAATCACGCTACAGGCATTCAACTCCGCAAGACATTACACTACAATTACAACACAAAACACCGCAATCTGTTCACGCATGACCCTTGTTATACTCACTCTCCTCCGATACTGCTGCTTTTCTCGCCCCGTCTGCACCTTCGGCGCACGATTCTTCCGCTGCTCGTCTCTCGATGTCTAGGGGCCTTGGGGTAAACTAACCTCTCTAGATTACCTTCCTCAAGAAGATAACCATCCTAACTGCTACCAACTGTTAACGCGGGGTTTCTGGTCTTTATTTACCTTACCAGATCCCAAATCATGTCGACTGAATCGTTGGTACCTGTCATTGAGTAAAAGATAATCTTCTACTAGGTTAGTCAATTAAGAACTTACACCACTCTAAATAACCACTGACCAGTGATAAAGTTTAAAGATTTAATATAAAGCCAAAGATAACTGAAGATACAAACTTCTCAAGATAAGGTTTAAAAGGTATACTGGTATCACTATAAACATAAATTCTTTGAACAATCTAAGTCTACAAAACAGAATAATAAGTACAAGTTCAAAAATCATTAGTGTTGCCAAAATGGATACAAGTTGCAACTTAAGAGTCATTACAGAAAAGAAAATTCAGGTTAGTAGACTAAGTGACATCCCTACTTAACAAGATCTTTACCCCAAAAGGTGTCAGCTGTGGTGACTTCCTAAGAAGATCACGCACTTCTCTTTGTCTCTTCTGTAAATAGTCCTCTTGTGATCAGCCTATCTGCCTACCCCACCGCTCTCTTAGGCTTCCAAAATCATCTGCTCTAACCTCCTCCCGGGTCGCTTTCCCTAATACAAAATCACATTTCCAATAGGAACGCCCCTCGGGACGCCCCTCACGTGGTATCAAATTTGGCGGTAGACTCCATGATGGTACTCTTCAAGACCCTCGTTAAAGTTGACCTTGGTTCCCAGGCTTCTTCTCCAGCGCCGGTACCCCCTGAAATTCCTGAAGACTCCTACAGGCCTGCGCCAAGCGCCACTGAACAAAGCCCCATTCATTTCAACTGATTAAGACCCCTCGCACCTGCATACAGGCCGTCCTACAGTGGGCCTCAAATTCCAGGCTCCACCATATCTATAGGTCGTAAAACATATGGAAAGCACAGTACTTGGCGCCTCTCGACTTCTTCTCTAACGAGCACATTGCAGATCAAAGGAACGACATTATCTGTTCGGGCCTACTTGATTTACATGCAGCGAGTCCCTGCACTCTGAAAACATTTAACTTGATTTAAACAGTATTCTTAACTAACACACGTTTCTATAATGCCTCACATCTATAAAACATATATTTCAGTACTAAATTCAATAATACCTTTAAATGAACAATGTCAACCTCACCTCACATTATTTTAGCAGCACGTTTAGATTTACTGTGAATTGCCATAAGACCTACACATTTCAACTGGTTTGCAAGACTCTATTTTCCTCTTACATGATCACTTTAACATGAGAACGTGAGGGTTTCATATTCATTACAGCATTTCTACATTAGTCTTCACATTGCTATGATTATTGTTACCCTACTTGAACACTCTATACATTTCACTACTGTATATAAGACACTCTTGTGCAAAGTATATTTAAACTAACTACATGCTTGTAAATATGGTGCACTTATACATTTTTCAGATTTGTGCTCTCTCACTAACAGAATGCCCTTCTGTACACTGAGGCAGGAGGAGCCCGCCACATGCTTGAACACCCCTGACTGCCCCATTGTCATTCAGTAAGTGGCAATCAGCCCCATACCGAATTTCAATGGGCGGGAGGGGCTGCTCCTGTGCTCCTGGAGGAGTGCGAGGCGGCACCAGCAGCGGGGGTGAGGCCTCTCACAGGGAGCAGCGCTGCTCCCTGTGATGGCCCTGGAATTTATGGACGGTTGGTCACCCTAGCTGTGCGCGGCGCCCCTGGCACCTCATTACGGCGCACTGGGGAGCCGCGGCGCACAGTTTGGGAACCACAGCCTTACGAGTTGCAAGTGTCGATGAGGTGCCAACTGCCAGCATAAAGAGCGGCAGAGGGGATCAAAGGAAGGGTGGGTGCGAAGCTTTGAAGGGGGGGCGTACACGTGAAAGTTTTGACGAGGGAAGGGCGCTCGGGAGGTGGGGGCTGGTTTCGAGTTGGGGGCCTCCTTTGGGTGAGACAGGCCGGGGCTGGAAGCGATGGGCGGCAGCTGCGCAGCATGTCTAGTTCTAGGACGGCCTGGCCGATGAGCGGGTCAGCACGGGCTCCCAGCTTCAGTGCGAGGGATGGCCGGTTAGGTGTTGCACGGTACCCTACTAGACGCGCTGCAATTATTTATTTATTTATGCATATTTGTGTGGCACGGACTTTACCCGAAGGTGTCGGAGCGCTTCGCAATAGGAGCAGTAAGGATACAGGAGGAGAAAATTACAAGTGAACAGGTTACAAAAGGACAACGTTCAGTTACACGAGAGGGACAATTGTCAGCAAATACAAGAAGTAGCAAACGATACAATACAGGAGGGAAAAGTTAAAAGAGGCAAAAGTGGGGGGGATTGTGTCCCGGGCGGCGGGGCGGGGGGTTAAAGGGTAGTAAAGGAAAATTCGGGGGGGGGGAGCGGGACTGAAGAGCACAGTGAGGAAAGGGGCCTTACGGTGGGTGGTTCCTCAAGGCGGGGGGGGGCGACGAGCCAGTGTCTGTCTTGTTTTCGTCTGTCAGATTCCTTCTGACAGTGATGAGTTTTTGGATACCGAGGCAGTAGCCTCATTACTCCACATTCATTTTGAATTTTTTAGTCGCTGTTTAGGTTGTCTTATTGATGTGTGACTCTTTGTCACAGTTGAGGTTGTATCACATGGTCAGCACAGTGATGGGCCACGGGTAGCGGTGGGGCGACGAGCCTGGGAGCCTGGGCGTTTTTATATAGCGAGGACTTTAGCCGAAAGTAGCGCTTCGCAATAGGAACTGTAATGATACAGGAGGAGAAAGTTACAAGTGGGGCTTGCGAGGAATGTGGAGGAGCGTGGAGGGTTGCAGTGCCAGCCACTGGTGAGTGCTGCACCCACGGGTGGGCCCTGGGTGACTGGGAGTGAAGAGCTGTCTGTGGGGGAGGAGGAAGAGGCGCTATACTGGGAGCAAAGCCTTCGCGCTATGCAGAGGGCCATCGGGGGCGGGTGATATGAAGGACACACTGGGAGGCGGATGCAGTGCTGTGGGCGTGGGACGTTTTTATGCGTTTTTATACAGCGCGGACCTTACCCGAAAAAAATGCTCCTAGAACATATTACTATCAGCCATAGAGCAATGCGCTGACGTTAGGAGGCTGTCTGTTTTAGTCGCAACACTACAGAAGCGCATCACTCATTGCTAGCAGCTAATGTTTGGGACATTATCAAGACGGCAGCTGCACTTAGTAAAGTAATAGATCAAATTCCCCATCTTGGTGTAGTTGTACTTATAGCATCCACAGTCTGTGGTAGCACTCATCGAGCAACATTGGCTTGATAACTCTACTCACTGAGCAGAAACACCATAATACTGCAGACCCGGAATGGTTCTGGGAGCCCTTATCAGGCAGCCCCAACCATCTGATGTTATTGACAGCACCCGATGTTTCCTGGTAAACATACTTAGCCTTTATATTTCTGAAAACACACATTGAACAACACCTAATGTCTCTGGAGGCCTCTATTGAGTGGTGTCGTAATGTTTCTATAGTTCTTATTAAGCAGGGCTTCCTGATGTTATGGGAAACGCAACATGCCTGATCCCAGTGAAGGCAGAAATTGTATGTAGAGTACCCATTATACTGGCAGATGCACTTGCCTCATCCTTGTGGTAATGGCAAAATAAACATTTTAGTGTAGCGATAAAGGTAATAGAACATTAATACTTTGGTGTTTAAGGTATCACCGTTGTAGAGCAGCATTTTCAGCACTTTTTATTAAGCTACAGGTATGTTTGATATGTATGTATTTGGATGGGGGTAGTACACGACTCCGCATCCTTGTAGACTCCACACATGCAGCAGCACACCACCTCGTATGCCCGTGCCACCCTGAACCAGCTCTAAAACCAGCTGCATCATATAGATACAAAGCAGTCACAAACATACCACTTCCCAAATGACTGATAAGTTAACAATCTCTGGTGACTCTCGGCATACCGAAGCCAGGACACCATCAGACTGTTTATGAAGAAAAGAAAAACATTTTACCGGCCTTCTGTATCTATTCGTAAAGAATCTTGAACTACGTCTCTGTAGCCATCCGAGATGCCCAAATCCAGACGTAATTTAAGAAAAAGTTGTCAAAACATTTCTTTTAATGATCACTACATAATGCTGCACTAACAGTTCAGAAACCAGCTACACTAAAATCACATGTTGACTGCATCTTTACCTTGGCCTCTCTACAGTGTTCACTGTCTTTTGGCTACGTTTGTGCTATATAAAAATTACATACACACATATATAGCTATATACATATTAACCATTAGCTCCAGTAGTGATTTTATATTACCTGCCCATGGCATTGAGGTGATCGTTAGGATATTTATTTTTACTTGGTTATCGACCCAGTGTGACTTATTACAATGTAACTGTTGTTAATGTTTGATAGTCTACCCTTCATTTGGACATTCCTTTTCCATTTAATGTACGTTATTGTATTTTGTGAGGCTACACTTACTGTGATGTTATTTGTCTCTATGGGTATTTGACAGGGCTGATGCTATTGATTGTGCTAATTGGGATTTTCCGCTGCTATAACATTTGGAGCATGGAGGTGAAAAAAAGTCAACTACCAACTCGCGATAAATAGGGTGCTCTATCGCCAATGGTGAATCTCTGCACAGACTACAGCTTTTTGAATTTTCTTCTCCAAAGTGAGTGGATCACATTTAAAGTGCTGGTGGTGTGGCTGGTTTCTTTAAATCATACAGTTTAGCTGCTTGAATCTGTAACATCTTGAGCCTGTTATCCCAGAGGTGCCCTGACTTAGAAACTGTAGTAATCCAGTCTGGAAAGGGTAAAGTCACAGTGAGTTTAATAAAGTGGTTCCTCTGACAGAGTGAAGGATTCTTCCTTTCTCATCAACTTGAGTTGGAAAGAGGTATTTGGCTGTGATCCGATTTGCAAAGTGAAGCTCTGCTAAACTAACCTTCCATGTGCTTGCTCCCCTGCCCCCTGGCTGTGCTGGCTCCCCTGCCCCATGGCTGTGCTTACTCCCCTGCCCCATGGCTGTGCTTACTCCCCTGGCTGTGCTTGCTCCCCTGGCTGTGCTTGCTCCCCTTCCCCCTCGCTGTTCTTGCTCCCCTGCCCCCTCGCTGTGCTTGGTTTCCTGCCCCCTGTTCCCTCGTTCTGAAAGTTTTTTCTGGCCTCTGTTCCCTGTGTGTGGCTGTCTGTGTGTGTGGCTGTACAGAGCTCTCTAGTCTGCATCTTACTCCTGGTGTGCCCACTGCCTTTGTCTTACTCCTTCCATGAAGCTCTCTAGTCTGCTTCTTACTCCTCTTCCCTGCTTGTCATCCCGGTTTTTCTGTGCCTCTGTTCCCCCGGTTTTTCTGTGCCTCTGTTCCATGCTTGTCATCCCGGTTTTTCTGTGCCTCTGTGTGCATGGCTCTGTCTGTGTGTGTGGCTCTGTCTGTGTGTGTGCGTGGCTCTGTCTGTGTGTGTGTGTGCGTGGCTCTGTCTGTGTGTGTGTGTGCGTGGCTCTGTCTGTGTGTGTGCGTGGCTCTGTCTGTGTGTGTGCGTGGCTCTGTCTGTGTGTGTGCATGGCTCTGTCTGTGTGTGTGTGCGTGACTCGGTCTGTGTGTGTGCGTGGCTCTCTGTGTGTGTGCGTGGCTCTCTGTGTGTGCGTGCGTGGCTCTCTGTGTGTGCGTGGCTCTGTGTGTGTGCGTGGCTCTGTGTGTGTGTGTGTGTGTGGCTCTGTGTGTGTGTGGCTCTGTGTGTGTGTGGCTTTCTGTGTGTGTGTGGCTTTCTGTGTGTGTGTGTGCGTGGCTCTGTGTGTGTGTGTGTGTGTGCGTGGCTCTGTGTGTGTGTGTGGCTCTGTGTGTGTGTGTGTGCGTGGCTCTCTGTGTGTGTGCGTGGCTCTGTGTGTGTGCATGTGTGTGTGGCTCTGTGTGTGTGTGTGTGTGCATGGCTGTGTGTGTGTGTGTGTGTGTGTGTGTGTGGCTCTGTCTGTGTGTGTGCGTGGCTCTGTCTGTGTGTGTGTGTGCGCGGCTCTGTCTGTGTGTGTGTGCGCAGCTCTGTCTGTGTGTGTGTGTGGCTCTGTGTCCGCGAATACTCTCTACTACTCTCTAATGCTCACCTTTTGCCATTGTAAATGACAATACTATTTATTTATGGGTTTTTAAAAAAAATGAAAAAAAATGTAATGAGCAATGCCAATAGCTCTACCTTTAATAATGCCGAGACCATTGCATTGTAAATGCTTGTTTATGTATGCAATAGTTCGTTTAGAGCATCTTGTGCCTAATACAAGGATATTGTCTGCATGCGCAACTGTTCATGTTGTCGCATGTTTTGTGTTGTTGGCGCTTATCCTTTCTGTATGAATCGGTCTAAGAACTACCGAAATGTTTACTTAGTTGTTAACTGTACTTTCAACTTGGATTAACGGTAGGGGATTATGGGTAAAGTCGCAGGTGGGGTTGTTTGACTCGTTGATTATTATAATGTTAGTTTATATATTTCTAGGCTTCTGGGGAGATTGTAGTAGCTTCTACTAGTTTTTCCTGTATACTCTGTGTCTGTGCAAGTCATAATGCGTTGTTCCTGATTTGGGGCAGACTGATCTCTCTGCGAGTATCTTCGGATGTATTCTGAATTGTTTGGACTACCTGGGTCTGAGATGCCGTGGGTGTTTCGACATGTGTTATCTGGTGTTTGAACTGATGTAGGAGTTGAGTCCATTCCATAGATGTATGATGTTTACACGTCCCTCTCACTTCTAATCGCTTCCTCCTCCGCAGCTCCCCATTTCTTCACTGCCCCCACCAAGGCTGCTACTGGCGTTCCCGCTGGGGCCCTCCAGTGCATGGCTATTCCTCTTTTTGCCAACAGTATTGATAGGGATATGAAGTGTGTTTGTACCTTGTATGTCTTAAGCCGTCGGAAAACTCCTACTGCGCAATCTTCCCACGTGTTCATGTTTGGTAGGCCTGTGACTTCCCATAATGTTTCATGCACAGACTTCCAGTATGATTGCAATGTGTGGCAACTCCAAAACCTATGTTGGAAATTTGCCTCGGGAGCATTGCAGCGGGGACACAAAAATTGTGTGTCTGGGTAATATCGTTGCAGACGTTCTGGTGTTAGATATGCCCTATGGAGGAAGTAAAGCTGTATGTTTTTGAAACAGGCATTTCTGGATACCTTTTTTGGGTATTTTAATGCTTGTTCCCATTCTTTATCGTGCAGTGGCTGACCTATCTCCTCTTCCCAGGTATGCCCCAATGGGTCCAGTGATTTGACCGTGAGTTCACGGACGGCTTTGTAGAGCCTGGTGACTAAATAGTGTGTATTACTAGAAGTGTCTCGGGTTCCCCTTCAGTTAAATTCCAAAAAGTGTGATAGCTAGCAATTATTTGTCTATGTAGCAGGAATTGCCCTGGGGGGAGGTCATAATCTTCCATTAGTAGGTTGTATGGACGTAATTGTCCATCCTGGAATAAGGATTCCATCTCACTTAACGCATGATCTGTCCATACCTGTAGGGTCCGGGCTGTATAGTACTTCTCTTTCCTAAGCAGTCCTATCAACGGGAGCAGTGGAGAGTAAAGGGGTTTCCCTACGGACATATGATGTTTCCTCTGCATACATGTTCGTGCTATTGTTACCTGTAGTGGGTAAGTGCGTGTGGGTTTAGTGCCAGGAAGCAGGAGGCGGCGGATAGCTGGTAGCGGTATTTGCCCTGCCTCGGACACAGTTTCTCCTAGGTAGCGCTCTGCTGTCCAGTGTGCAAGCCACTGCAATTGTGCTACTCAGAAATAAGCCTCAAAGGATGGGGCCCCTAATCCTCTGTGATCGGTGAGTAGTTGTAATTTAGATAATGCCACGCTGTGGCGGCCTGTGCCCCAGATCAAAGAGATAAGTAATGAGTCTAATTCCCGAAAGAATGAGCGAGGGGGAATGACGGGGAGGTTTACGAAATGATATAGTAATCTGGGTACCATAATCATTTTAGCCAGGGCCACTCGTCCGATAGGGACCAAGGGGAGCATTTTCCAAAAACTCACCGCCGCTCCTATTCCTGCCAGCGTCTTACGGTGGTTTCCCTCATATAAATAACTAGGGGAGTGATATAGTCGGATTCCAAGTATCGAGGGTCATTCCCAATCCAGGCAATGCTCTCGATCCCTATTGTAATGGTCTGAGGGGCGAGAACCGGGCTCAATGGATAAATCGTGGATTTATCCCAGTTTACTTTGAACACTGACGCTTCTGCAAATTCCGTTAGTGTTGATCAGATTGGGGTCAGGTCTGCGGTGATGTCTTGGACGTATAGTTAAAAATCGTCCTCGTATAATGAAACGCTGTGGACTGTGTCCACCATTGGGGTACCCCAGTTTTCCCCTTCCTGACGTAGACGGATCGCAAGGGGTTCCACAGTAAGAGCGAATAGTATTGGGGATAGGGGACACCCCTGTCCTGGGCCCCTCTCTACTCGAAATGTAGCTGAGATGTATCGCCCTAATCGTACTCTCGCAGTGAGGTTTGTATATAATAGTCACATGTACGTTAATAAGGTGGGCCCAGACCTGTTTTGTGGAGAGTTGCAAACATATTCGGCCATGTGAGGGTATCAAAGGCCTTTTCCAGGTTCCGAACCTGGCACGCGGCTCTTGGATATTTGGTGCATGCTCCGTCTTGGACATGGAACAACCTACGTATGTTCTGTGAAGTGTTTCTTCTTGGAATTAATCCACATTGATCTGGGCGGATCAATTGTGGAAGTATTCGAGTATATCGGTCTGCTAGTATCGTCCTTAGGATTTTACAGTCCGCTGTCAGTTGAGTAATGGGTCTGTATGAGGCCATGAGTTTTCGGTCCCGATTCGGTTTCGGTAATGTCACCAGGATGGATTCTCTCAGTGATCTCAGGAGTTCACCTCATTCTAATGCATCATCGTACATTTACACCAGGCGGGGCACTAGTAGGGTTGAGAAGGTACTGTAATACTCGAGTGGAAAGCCGTTCAATCCTGGGGCCTTGTTACATGCCAATGCCTGTATTGCATGGGTTACATCTGTAGAAACAATCTTTGTGTCCAGGGACTCCCTGTCTGCTGCCAAGATATCTGTTATGACTAGGGGGTCTAGGAAGTGCTCTATTGCCCTCCGATTACTCTGTGCCATATTTCTGTATATCCCTGAGTAGTAACTGTGGAACGATTGTAGTATTTCTGCCTGTGTATGGATTAGGTTTCCAGTCGGGTCTATTATTTCGGTAATCGGTTTAAGTTCTGTGTCTTGCCTGGTCAACCAGGCTAGCAAGGTCCCAGCTCTCTCGCCCTCTCTATGTGCCCTTGTCATGTACGCTTTAAAGTTATATCTATGTAAATCCAGCAATGTCGCTGCATATGCTGCTTTGGCTGCCGCCACCTGAGTCGGATCTGCCCTGTTCACGTCTGCCTCTTTGGTTACTGTTGCTAATGTGGTTTCTGTCCTTATTAGCGCCTGTGCCTTCGTTTTCCTGACTCCCACTATTTGTTGTATGCATTCTCCCCTAGAAACCACCTTAAATGCGTCCCATTCTATTAGTCTAGATGCTGTTGTACCCGCTTTGGTTGTGAGGTATTTTTGTATACTATTCCCTTGTTCATGTCGAAACACTTGGTCAGTCGAGCATTTGCGTGGCAATTTCCATGTAGGTACCGGAGGATGAGGGGGCCTCCATCTATGTGTGAGGATATGTGCGTCGTGGTCCAAAAGTACCCTACCTGGGTAGTCCGAGTGTTGGACTTTGGGGACTATTGTTGTAGAACAGAGGAATCTGTCTAGTCTTACTTGTAAGTTGTGAGAGATAGAGTGAAATTAATATAATTTGGTGTTTGGATGTCAGATCTGCCTCGCATCCGTAAGTGCCAATGCGTAACCCATGCTCTGTAGCTTTCTGTCTGTTTGTGAATGGGAGAGTGTACTGGCAGGGGATGTGACCTGCCAAGTAGTAGATCTAATACGTAATTGTAGTCACCCTCCGACAGCCATGGGATGGGCGTGTATTGGGATTGGACCATAAGATGATCCCGGAATTTCCTACACAGGCTCTCCAGCTCTTGTGCTGTTAAATGCGTTTCGTGAATCAGAGCTATCTGCACTCTTTGGGCCAGATGTAGGAGCCATTTACCGACCGGTAACGGCCGATTTCGGCCGTTATCGACCGGTAAATGGGTTTTTGGGATGTAGGGGCACATTTTTACAGAATCGGTAAATTTACCGATTCGGTAAATTTACCGATTCTGTAAAATACCGAATCGGTATTTTTACCGATTCGGTAAATCTCAGATGTAGGTGGGACTCTTCTGAGTCCCAAAGGCCCTACAAATTCGGTATTTTACCACCCAATCCAATTGGGTGTTAAAATACCGAATTCAGGTGTGCATGCACATGTGTGCATGCACACCTATGCCATGTGACAGACAGACATGCCCTTAGGGCATGTCTGTGTGCCACATGGCGCACATGTCAATTTTTGGGGTGCCAGAGGGTGTCAAAGTGACATCCCCTGCACCCTTGTAGAATTCGGTATTTACCGATTCGGTAATTACCGAATCGGTATTTCCCATTGATTCCTATGGGCTTCACAGCCCATAGGAATCAATAGGAAATACCGATTCGGTATTTACCGAATCGGTAAATACCGAATATTACCGAATCGGTAATTCCACATCTGGAATTACCTACATCTCCCCCTTCATATTTACCGATTCATAAATACCGAATCTGTAAAATTCGGTATTTATGAATCGGTAAATACAAATTACCTACATCTAGCCCTAGGTCTCTTGATGTATGAGTATACTGCATACCTTTTGTTCGCTGTATGCATGCCCCTGACATTTATTGTAATGAGACTGAGGTCTGTGTTTTCATTCTTATTTGTCATGATGTACTGTCTTTTGGTTATAGTGTGCTACGACCCTGGCATGTCTTATTGCCTGGGTCCTCCCCATTTGTGGGTAGATTGTTGTTTTGTGATGGTGTTCCCCGCCTGTAGGGTGTCTTTGGTAGTAAACCGGGGTTCTGTTGGGGGAAGGGGTCAAACTTTGCATGGGAAGATGATCCCAACTACTCGCTCAAGGCGATATGTCCAAACTAAACATTTTGTTTCTACTCTAGTACGTAATTGGGGGGGGGTCGTGGCTACCTTTATTTGTTGTGTATGGCCTTTGCGTCCCCTTATAGCTTACATGTGTAAAAGTGGCGCCGCTGGAGCTTTGTGTGTCCCCCTATTGTGTCTGTTATATAGTTGTGTGTTCACCTTACGCAGGGCGTTTAATTATATCAATATCCACTGTCCTGTCATTATTTCTCTGCAAGGCCTGACGGGACGCGCTAATTATATTAAATACAGTCATACATTTGCTGGCAAGAGTCAAATAAATTTGTCCGCCGTCTGCGGAGTTGCCACTGGTGGGGTAATTGAGCCATCTCTGGAGGTGTTGGTATCACTTATGTCCTCTTAGGATGTGATATGGGGACCCCTCTCTCCGTCCGAAGTTCCTGCCATCGGGCCCAGTTCCCCCATCTGCAGGGCTTTTCTACGTCCTGCTATAAATTGTTTTAAGTCCGGGGGGTTCCTTGATGTTGTCCCTGATCTCGTTCCTGGCTGTTTTGGGGTTGTTTTCTTCTGTTGTCACAGTTTTCATCTGGATTCACGGTTTCTTAGTCTGGTTTCTCAAGGCCCCTTGCCTTTCAGCTGCTGTTCTACCCATTCATACTCTTCTATCGGGTCACTGAAGAAGTTTGTGCGACCTTCATGCAGGATTTTTAAGCGAGCTGGGAACAGGAGAGTATATTGGATATCCCTTTATCACAGCATGCGTTTGACGTCTAGGAATGATGCTCTTTGTACCGCTTTGGAATAGTCAAGAAACAGCATTGCTTGTTTATCTTCCACTCGAATTGGTCACTGTTGCCTTGCTGCCCGGACCTCTGTGTCCCTATCACGGTAATGTAGGAGTTTTAGCGACAACGGCCTAGCCGGTGACCCCGGAGGTGGTTTGCGCGCCGTGACCCGATGTGCTTGTTCCAGTGAGAAGTAAGGAGTTAGTCCTGATTCCTGCCTAAATGATTTGAACCAGCTCCCTACGTACCCTATGGGGTCCAGTCCTTCTACTCACTCTGGTAAGTTCAGAACTCTGATGTTACTTCTCCTTGACCGCCCTTCTAGATTGTCTGTTTTTTCCTCCAGTGTCTTAATTCTCGTGTGAAGGTCTCTCAGTGTTTCCTCAGTGTTCACTCACTTGGCTCTGTTGTTTCCATCCGTCGCTGCTATTTTTAGTTACCGGGCGTGAATGTCGCCGGTTGGCGCTTCGTTTTCATAGTTTTAGGGGCTCCACCGGCGCCTATATATGCTAGTGTTCAGGCCGGAGCGCGGAGCTTCAAAAAGACGCGTCCGCCAGCAACTGTTTTGACACAACTTTTTTCAGTCAACTTTTTTCACCCACTACATTTTACTTTAAATCATTTTCAAAATGATGGAAACTGATCAAAAACCACTGGCTTCCCTTTTCGCAAGCACAGCCCGGCAGTTGCTGTTGCTGATAGAGCAGTGGGCCATGTAATTACAAGTATACACATTCGACATTGTCTACCGAGTACCTATTTGGAGCAGGAAATCCTGCCGACTACCTATCCTGACCACCCATACCAGAGGCAGTAAGACAAGCGAGGATGATGAGTTAGCTGATGAGTTCATTAGGAGCATCGTGCAGAAGGCTTAACCAAATGCCATAACACTTGAGGAAATCAAATCAGCGAAAGAGGGAGACATCTGTTTGCAGAGAGCAGCACGGTCCACGCAGCTTTGCTAGTGGAAGCAATTTCTGGTGGGGAAAAAGGCTTGGAACCTACTACTGACCCAACTCTAGGTTCCGACCAAACTCTAGGTTTCAAACCCCCAAACATTATAGGCCTGGATAGCTGACCTGGCACACCAAGGCCACAAAGAGATTGTGAAAACGACTCCAAAGTAAGATTTCAGTTGAAGATCTGGTTCCCGAACTTGGATAGCCTAGTTAGGGAGAAGGTGAGGGTATGCATTCTCTGCCAAATCACTAGAGGAGGCAGGAGCCCTGCCCTAGTCATAGCTGAACACCCTTGTCTCAAGCCGCAGACAGGTGAGCTTTGATTTCTGAAGCTTCCCTGATGGGTGGAATACTGTTGTGATCATGGACAGTCATACCAATTACCTGTTGGTTGACCATCAATCTCAACCATTTTCAATAAGATCAAACTTATCTTGGAAAAAGTGTTTTCCACATTTGATTTGGACTGCCATTGGAAGTGAAGACGGATAACGGACCCATTGCAATGAGTGGAATTGACAGAGTACCTTCATGCCCCTGGGATTCGACATAGGAAGATCACACTCCAGTAGCCCAAAGCTAATGGGATAGTAGGACACTTTATGGGGACATTTAACAAAGCACTAAGGATTTGGAATGACAGAGGTGACGACCCAGAATGTTGTTTACACCAGTTCCCGAGTGCCTATTGGCATGCACCACACAGCACTACATTGTGCGCTCTGATCAACTTGATGTTCAAGTGGCCATTTCTGAGACAGTAACCCTGCTGGACCATTTTGGAAAACCAACCAGAGTGGACGTAACAAAAGCTCATTAAAAATGACCATGCCAGCCAATCGTAATGAGCTGAAACTTCCAAGTTGAATCTGGGCGACCAGGCAGTTTTCAAGGACAAAAATCCGGTGGGAACTTTTACATCACCTTAAAAGTGAACCTCGTAGCTTATTACCAAAATCCGGGGTAGGTACTACTGTCACCACTGTGAGAGGAAGTGAAACTGAAAGAGAGTGGAGAATCTTAGCCAGCCCACAGAAGAAGATCCACCCCACCCCCGGTAGAACTGGGACATGAGCTGGAGCCCAGAAGGCCTTACTGGCCGAGGCATACCTGCATGAGACATCTGACGGAGGAGCCCTATTACCAAGACCGAGGATTACCGCGAAATGAAGAGCGAAAGACCTGAAGATGAGCCAAAAAGCTGCCGCTACCACCTGCGGCCCAACCCAGCTTTAAGCCAATCTCTTGGGGTCTAACTGTGGACTATCTCATCCAAAAGACTCAAAAGCCTTGCCAAGTAGGCATGCTTGCCGACCAACTAGGGACATGACGTAGTGGACCACCGACCTGGTCAGTACCACCATGCTGTGATGTCACACACACACCTTTAGGCCGGGAATGGAAGATGAGATAAATCAATGGGATGTGGACTTCTCTAAGCCACTCCCGTAAGTTACAGGCACATACTGCCTCTGTGTAGGTTTATCTAGTGGGGGCGAACCTCACAAACCACGGTGAGGACCTTCGAGAGTCTATGTGTTTGATTACTGCATGAATAGAAGCTGCCTTTGGGCCCGCCTCTTGTGTGTTCTGCATGTACTTTCCGAAATCCCTGTAAACCCTTGAGTTCTGTCAGATAATCACTCTTCAATTAAATGTCAAATGCACCGTATTGCCCCGCGAGGGCATATCACATCATTCCTTCTTGTGGAATAGTCCTAGGAATGCAATGTAAAGGAATGCCATATTGAGTGTGTTTTCCATTTTGATTACGCTTGCGGGGTTTCTAAATAACAGTCCGCGTGCTCGATGATTGACACGGTGACGGTATGGGGAAAAGGGGGAGAGCCTCGTGCTGCACAGGAAACACCCAGGGAGACAGAATCTATTCCCTTCATCTCGGCAGTTTGATGTTTGTCCATGTTTCTCTCTTTTCCTGGAAATCAACCCTGTGTGTTCTGCCTGTGTTTACTTTCTGAAATCCTTGTAAACCTCGGGTTCTGTCGGATAATCATTCTTCAATTAAATGTCTAATTGGCATCACGTTAGTTGATATTACAGATTCCAGCGGCCTGCTTGCCTTCGAGAGACCCTGGGCGAGAATGATTCCAGAATGGATGGACGGTAAACGGACTAGGAGCGACCACTTACTTCTTGGTGGAATATGGCAGATTGTAGGTGTAAAGTGCAAAAAAAAATACAATATATCAATATATTTTTGAGTATGCAGCCCATTACCACACTTTCCTCTTTCCTCCCTGTTGCAATTAGAGACATTTTTTTGGTTACAAACTGCTTTAGCCTGGTATTTGGGGGGCAACTCCTGTAGTTTTCTAACGGTTGCCTATGCAGCTCTTGCATGTCATTCACTTCACCTTTCCCCTTTTGCAGGGCCAGACTGGCTACCGGGCAGTTGTGTGGGCTGCTGAGCTAGGGGCTAATTTCTCTGTGGTGGGGGCATATTTTGTTGATGGGGACCTGCGTGCGATTTGAAATAAAAAAAGCAAAACGAATTTCGTTTTGCACACGCAGGTCCCCATCAACGAAATTAGCCCCCAGCAGGGCAGCACACACAACTGCCCGGCAGCCAGTCCGGCCCTGCCCTTTTGCAATCCCGCCCCTGCCACTTCCTGCCACTGTCAATTCCTGTTCCCTCCCTGGTCAGTTTCTTCTCCCATCGCCACGAGTGTCATGTTCATGTGGTCACCGAGTGTCACTATTACTTCCTGCACCTGACTCCTGTCATCATTGCACCCTACCATCTTTTATGGGCCACGCCAAGTAAGAATTTATGAAAATTGGTTGTGGCTTGAACTTTAATTTCGAACTTCTGATTAAACTTAACATTTTAGCCACTCAACACATCTCCGGCCTTTGGGTCATAGCCGTGCAGGCAGAGCCCTTCCCCCAGACATACTACTCATGTAATGTGGGCCTTCCATCAATTAATTGAAATTCCAGCCGTGTAGTGCGTTCCTTTTTTTGTCCAAGGCTCTGCTGCGCCTGAATAAAAATATCATATTTTGTGCTCCTCACTTAGCAATTTTTTTCATTGTCAGCCACTTTTATGATAACACCAGATTCCACGGGAGCAAATTAAATCTCTCTCTTTTTTTTATGACCCTTACCTGACTAAATTGCTCACAGATCATATTGCTGTGTTTGGGAATGAAAAATACTTTCTCGCTTGCTTCATCCACAGTGGGAAGTTTGCCATACTCCCTAACCCTTCAGGGTCATCTGTTGCTAGAATCTGTCACTCTTCCATGTGTCTCAAGATTGGCACCATTTCTGGTAAAAAGAGGAGCAGACGTTTGGACTAGCTCTTGTAATTCAAGGTACTTTTTGAAATAACTTACTCTCAGGCAAATGATGAAAAGATTGCAAAACACAGCAAAAACAAAACTATGATGGAGAAATGTAAGATGCTCGAGGCATGATTTTTACTTCATTTATGTTCACGCGCTGTCATACCAATGAGGTTCTCAGAGAGAACCAGAGTCCTCTTGTCAGAGGTATATTTTGGTAAATAAGAGAGACAGACCGGCAGCTTTTAACCCCAAGACACTACCTGATTCCCACCTGTGCACTGCTTTGGACTTCTCGTAGACCTGTTTGAGTAATGCCTTAAAGCTTGAAGCTGGTAGGTGGCCTATGCACTCAAGAACCACATTAGGTTTCCCTGGGATTCTGGCGATCTCTTGACCTTTGCCAGGACCTTTTGGGGAACCACACCTACAATAGCCAGATTCATTTATGGGTCTATATGAGCCATTGAGCTTGCTTCCAAACCAGCCCAAATACGTCTCCGTGGTTGAAACCCAGATAGCACGTTGTGTCCTCAATGGAGTTGCAAATTTCTCCGCCAGCGAAAGGCAAATTACTAGCAGCCTTTTCATTTATAGAATGCTATATTTAACCTACAAATATATCAGCAAACGTCTAGGGAAATTTGTACATGCACCTAATCCATAAGCAAACAGAACACATTGTCTGTCCGTAGCAGTACAATCTAGCAGAGAGTGCCAATACAGACTCGCCCTTTCTGTCCAAAGGTTCGCAAACTAGTGACTGTTCACACCTTGGGATAATGTATATATTGAGAGGGTATGTTCTACCTAAAAGGGCCATCAAATTGTAAATCTCTTCCTTGAAACCGGGAGTCCTGCCCTTGAACACAAAGACAATCGGTTTCCCAGGCATTCCTTAAATGGCAACTTCAACACCCAACTTTTTCTTAACACATTTCATTAGGTCTAAAAATATGCCCTGATTATTCTGCTTTATCTGCATTTAGTGGGTATTGCTTAAGACCACTCTAATGCAGGGTTGCCTCCGCTTCAACTCCATTAGACATAGACATTAATAAATAGGCATTGGCATCATACTGGCATTGGTTGATTGAGCACTTGAGTAATGTAACTAAGAGGGGGTTACGTAGGTAGCAGTCGCAGGTGTTGATGTACCATGTATAGTAAAGTTTACACTGCTGCTGCCTGTTCTGTACCTGTTTTGCATGTTAGGGAATCTTTGGAAGTGCAAAAGTCTAAGGGGTGCGGAAAGCACAATATTGAAGGGTGATGGGGGTGAGGGCCTGGAGAAGCACACGGTCAAGTGCACAGTGCAATATCACAGACCATAGGCAGCCTAGGTAAGGGGCATGGATCAGTACAAATGTAAGAAGTTGGGGAAAGGTGCAGGAAGCAATGGAGGATCTAGATGGTAGAGAGAGTGTGTTGTCTCGCGGGAGTGTTTGGGTGTGGAAGGAATGCACATAGATTCCAGGGTGGGAGTAAAATTGGGTCCAAAATGGTACACAAGCTGTGCAAGCTCCAATAAGTGGTGAACAGCATAGGAGTGAGAGAAGCAGCGTACAGTCTAGGGTGTGATGAACAGGGAAGGGTCTTAGAAAGCAAACGCTGGGTCTATGTGCGGATCACCGCAGGGTCCAGGGGTAAGCCGCTCAGGTTTCAGGAGGAGGAGCCAGCACAAGGTGATTTAAGGAAGGTACTGCAGGCGCCTGAGAAGTAACTCTGGGACCAGAGAGGAAACAGTGCAGATCCAAAAGGGAGGAGCTTGTTTTGGTGAGGATTTAACATACCAGGCAGCGGCAGCATTGCACCACTTCCGTTCCTCACAGAACAGGTACAGCAGTGACAGAAGAGTACCAGTATACAGACGTGCACAGATAAGGTTGCGATGCCCTTTGCCGGGACATCCACCGTCTAAGCACCAACATACGGAGATGGGCGTTTAGGATGTACCCACTTGCAGGAAGGGGGGCACCAGAAATTACCCCTTTGGAACTTCGGTGGACCCTGAATTTACATGGGCCACCGCATACCAAGCTATCCTGTTTGGCCAGTATATATATTGATTTGAATTTAAGAATATATTATTCACATATACACAGAGTGATTACATAATGATTACGTCACAAGAAAATAAAGACTCGTAGCGGTCTGTATTCAACCCTAAAGATTAGAGCAAAAAATCTGATTATCAGGAGGCAAGTGTATGTGTGTTAGAACCTAAAAGTGTATGAATAAGAGGAAATGAATCCCATCAGCCCACCCATATGGCGGAGTATCGTCATCTGGGATAGAAAAAGGTCATGTTCCAGATAAGGAGACACACCTGATTGAATTGTGTGTGTTTATCTCCAATTCTCCAAGACCACCCAAGATGGATCCATCTTGGGTGGTCGTTTTGGGGAATTGGAGATAAACACACACACTATTCAATCAGGTGTGTCTCCTTATCTGGACCATGACCTTTTTCAATCCCAGATGACGATACTCCGCCATATGGGTGGGCTGATGGGATTCATTTCCTCTTATTCATACACTTTGGATCCATCTTGGGTGGTCTTGGAGAATTGGAGATAAACGCACACACAATTCAATCAGGTGTGTCTCCTTATCTGGACCATGACCTTTTTCAATCCCAGATGACGATACTCCGCCATATGGGTGGGCTGATAGGATTAATTTCCTCTTATTCATACACTTTTAGGTTCTAACACACATACACTTGCCTCCTGATAATCAGATTTTTTGCTCTAATCTTTAGGGTTGAATACAGACCGCTACCAGTCTTTATTTTCTTGTGACTAGTTCAATTTGGGGGTGTAGGCTGGTTTAATTGGTCTCTAAATATAGTTCCCCTTGGACCCTCCTCATTTGTGTTGTGTTACATACATAATGATTACTGCATTGGTCCTGATGAATGCCAAGGATCCCACTTGTGGGACTGTTGAAGTGAGAAACATGTCGACCGCTTGACCATTGAAAAGAGTTAATATATTTTTCGCATAACCCTCGTCCTCTTTTTAATCCTATCCCCAGTGGGCCACAGAATATAGTTTATTGGGTACCTTGGAGGTAGTTGTAACTACCACTATATCTTTTTTTGCACTCTGTCCCTCTCTCTCCTTAACCGCTACCGCATTTTCCCGCTGTACGCGGGAATTTCAAAAATGGCTTGATCGTGACAAAGCCAGCTCGTCATCCGCGCACCGCAGGTAACGTTGATGACGAGCTGGCTTTGTCATCAGCATCGAAGGGGTTAATACTAACCACTCATCAAAAACATCTCCGTTCCTCTCCACTCGGAGAGTTGTAGCCCACACAATGGACCTCGCGGTCTGGGTGTGAGGAGAGGACCCAATGATGAAGCATGTCACCCTCGGGTGAGTGAGGGTTCTCGTCCTAAAAAAGGACTTTTTTCTTTCCAGCAGAAGTGTCACATTTACATACTCCGATGCACAATCCTTTTCTGTTGAACATACCAGACATACTTTTTTGTGAGCTTTCGTTCTTTCACAGACCAGGGAGAAGATAGCACCAGGAGTGCACTGTTTCTCCAAACCGGCAATAATATTGTTCACAAAGGGGATGGAATATGAAGGTACAGGAGCATGGGGTAAATGCGTAAAGGGACAAGACACATGCAGCACACCATGGGCGCTATGCAGTGGTATCATGGAAGACATGGGTTTTTGATCATTCTCAGAGCAATCTGCCCTATGCAGTGTGCTTTCTACCAAAGTGTGGTTGTTGATTGTGCTGCAAATAACATATGTACCGGTAAAGGCGCTTGGCGTTTTGACGGTAGGGTGAATGCTTTACCCTCCTGCCTGCTAATTGTTTTAGACTCTGCTCTTGCTCCGTTTTTAAAACTACATCGTATATTGCCTATTTGCACAGATCTTTTAAAAACAATCACTCCTCCTTCTGCCTACTTGCACTAACTCCTACCTGCTCCTCTCCTCTGACGCCCTCTCTTCGCCTCACGCTCCCCGGTCAACCACGGGGTCTCCCGATTGATGTGGAGGGAGCGCTCGGCAGGCTTCACTTCCGGGCTAGAGGTGGGGGAGGTGGAGTATAAAAGCAAAGGCTGGCAGCTAGGTGCAGCAGACGCATACCGGTAAAGGCGCTTGGCGTTTTGACGGTAGGGTGAATGCTTTACCCTCCTGCCTGCTAATTGTTTTAGACTCTGCTCTTGCTCCTTTTTTAAAACGACATCTTATATTGCCTATTTGCACAGAACTTTTAAAAACAATCGCTCCTCCTTCTGCCTACTTGCACTAACTCCTACCTGCTCCTCTCCTCTGACGCCCTCTCTTCGCCCCGCGCTCCCCGGTCCACCACGGCGTCTCCCGATTGATGTGGAGGGAGCACTCAGCAGGCTTCACTTCCGGGCTAGAGGTGGGGGAGGTGGAGTATAAAAGCAAAGGCTGGCAGCTAGGCGCAGTGGACGCATACCAGTAAAGGCGCTTGGCGTTTTGACGGTAGGGTGAATGCTTTACCCTCCTGCCTGCTAATTGTTTTAGACTCTGCTCTTGCTCCGTTTTTAAAACTACATCGTATATTGCCTATTTGCACAGATCTTTTAAAAACAATCACTCCTCCTTCTGCCTACGTGAACTAACTTCTACCTGCTCCTCTCCTGTGACGCCCTCTCTTCGCCTCGCGCTCCCCGGTCCACCACGGGGTCTCCCGATTGATGTGGAGGGAGCGCTCGGCAGGCTTCACATCCGGGCTAGAGGTGGGGGAGGTGGAATATAAAAGCAAAGGCTGGCAGCTACGCGCAGCGGATGCATGCAGCGGGTGCGCTGGTTGCGCGCCAAAGGCAAGCCCATCTGTGCCCGTCCGCACCAGACCGTCGCCAGGAGCCAGGTACTCTGCCACCTTTTCAAAAAACTTGGTCAACCAACATAAAGGGAACATTAAATACACCAGACAGGAGTTAATAGCCTTTAGAAACCTTACCCCCCCCGTCCTCCGCATTTACAAGCACCTACCAATGTAGTTACAAATTCCCCACCTCTGTTGACGGCCCCCTTACATGCACACACTGCAGATTTCAGAGCCTCCCACTCCAGCCTTCAAGCGAACCAGGCCCATTAACCCGGACGCAACCGGGGCCAGTTGGAATTGCTTCCTGGCTAACGTCCGCTCTCTCCCCAAACATGCCATCAATATTTGGGATCTTATATCCTCCTCCCACCCAGACATCGGATTTCTCACAGAAACCTGGATTAAACCCTCCTCTACACCAGCCATCGCTATTGCTCTCCCAGATGGCTACCGCATCTTAAGAGTAGATAGACCACGCAAGAAGGGCGGTGGTATCGCTGTCATATACAAAGACCCCATCAAGGCTACAATACTTGACCAATATTGCAGCGACTCACTCAAAATCCTCATATTTAGATTAGACATCCACCCACAATTAACCTTGAAAGGAGCCCTGGTCTATCATCCCCCAGGACCCCTCCTTAATGCCATACCCCAACTTCTAAATATGATTGCCCCACACGTGATATCCTCCAACAAATTCCTCCTTCTGGGCGACTTTAACGTCCACAGCGAGAACCCTAAAGATCCAGACACAGCTGCCCTCCTGACCGAGATGACAGCACTAGGTTTGCTTAAAATTAATGATGAACCTACACACATTGCTGGCCATACGCTGGATCTAATCTTTTCCAAAGCACCAGAGACCACCTACAAATCTACCAACCCCCTGATATGGTCAGACCACTCAATAATCAAATTCAACCTAAGAGGCCACCACGAACGTATAGTCAAGAAGAACTATGTCAGACAGACCCACAGACATTGGCACAAACTAACACCAGCCCTCTTTCATGAAGCATTTACTCCACCAGATCAGCTCACTTCGGACACGGTGGACATACAGCTCATGGCCCTCCAGGATACTTTCAAATCCACCATTGACACACTCATCCCTCTGGAAAAATCCTCTCTGGCCCCCAAACGCATCCAGACTCCCTGGTATGCGTCAGAACTTAGAGCTGAAAAAAGTTAATGCAAAAAGCTCAAACGCCAATGACGCCGCACTAAAGACCCCTCCAACAAAGATAAATACAAGAGCGCCTTGACCACCTACCATAGGAACCTAAAAACTGCTAGGAAAAAGCACATAGCCATCCAACTGGAACAGATGGATAATACTTCCAAAACCCTTCATCAAGTTCTGAACAGTCTCATTAACCCCAAAGCCTGCAGCCCTGAAGAAGAGCCATCTCAGTCTTTATGCGATGATATTGCCAATCACTTTGCTCAAAAAATTGATGACATCTACAACAAAATCTCTCTCTCCAACACAAACACAGGCAACAACACAGTTATCAAACCCGCCCAAGCCTCACCCAACCTTAGCACTCTAAAAAAAATTCCCCTTCTCACAACCCTCGACACAGAATCCCTGCTAAACTCAGCCAAATCGGGCTCCCCTAAAGACCTGCTACCAGCCAAAACAGCGAAAAACTGGCAGCTGATCTGGCCGTGCCTCTATGCACAGTTTTAAACAGCTCAATCAAGGAAGATAAGCTCCCCGAGGAATGGAAAGCCGCCCAGATAATGCCCATTAGGAAAAACAATAAACTGTCTCCCGATATAATAGCTAACTATCGTCCTATCTCACTCTTCCCCCTGTACAGCAAGTTGCTGGAAAAGCACATAAATACTCACTTATCATCTTTTATTGAATCCTCCAACTGTCTTGATCCCTCACAGTCAGGATTCCGCCCCAGATACAGTACCGAATCAGCCCTGGTCAATGTGATTGACGACATTCGTATGCAGGCGGACGCTGGTTGGGCAGTTTTTCTTATACTGCTCGACCTGTCCGCCGCATTCAACACTATCTCTCATCAGATTCTGTTGGAAAGATTAGAAACAATAGGCATCCAGGACACTGCTTTAGACTGGTTGAGGGACTTTCTTAAAGGAAGAACCCAAACAGTGCACTTCAGACCCTTTAGATCAAAATCCACCACTGTGACTAAAGGAGTACCGCAGGGCTCTTGCCTTAGCCCCTCGCTTTTCAATATTTATGTAACCCCACTAGCAGCTCTCCTCAGGGAAATCGGGTTTACTCCCATCTCCTACGCAGATGACACACAGCTCCTCCTCACCTTTGATAAGGACACCCCCAACATCAAAAGCATTTTCTCAGAAGGCATGAGAACCATAACATCATGGATGAGCAGCAACTTCCTGCAGCTCAACGCAGGGAAAACCGAAATAATACTTTTCAAGGATGCAGTCTCCAGCTGGTCCCCCAGCTGGTGGCCGGAAGAAATGGGCCTGGCACCATCCCCTAAGCCAGTTGTCAAAAACCTTGGAGTCCTATTAGACAGCAAACTCAATCTCGATGAGCACATAGCCACAACCAAACGAGCCTGCTTCCACGCACTTAGCCTGCTTCGCAGAGTCTTTCATTTCTTCCCCAACTCCACACGCAAAACCTTGGTCCATGCCCTTGTGCTCAGTTGCTTAGACTTCAGCAATGCTCTACTGATTTCTGCCAAATAATCAGCTCTCAACAGCCTACAGGTGGTGCAGAACACAGCAGCCTGTCTGGTGACCAGTGCACCTCATCGCACCCGTCACTGCCCTTGCTTCGCAAGCTGCACTGGTTACCCATCCGTAAAAGAATCCAGTTCAAAATCTGCTGCCTAGTGTTCAAGGGCCTGAACCAGCTGGGTCCCACCTATTTAGCCAACAAATTGTCCAGACACTCACCAGCGCGCACTCTCCGCTCCAATGGAAAAGGTCTCCTGGTTACCCCTCGCATCAAGCGAACCAGATTGGGAGGCAAATCATTCTCCTTTCTGGCACCTCAATTCTGGAACCAGCTTCCACTGGACATACGCCTCTGCACCAATTACCTAAGCTTTCGGAAAAAACTAAAAACCTCACTCTTCTAAATAACCCCCATTGCCTCACCTGTATGCGCTCTCAGCACGGAGATACCCCATGTGGGGTAATTCAGGCGCTTTACAAATGACATAAAAATAAAAAAATAAAATAAAATAAGTGATTCCAACAGCGGTGTAACAAAACCTTAGGGGATAACGCCTCAAGGAATGGTTGGACGACCCCCTACAATGCCCATGCCCTCACGGTTGCCAAACACCCCATAAAAGTACTTCTACTTTGCCTCCTGTATCCACATGACATCAACATGAGTTTCCAGAATACATTTAGAGTCAAAGAGGAAAAGTTATCCTTGCAGGATAAGCATGCACACTAAAATTGAGATGTGTTCATATGTTTTATTATAATATTATTATTATTAACACAATTGAACTTCAGGGGCTGTGTGTATGTTCCTCTCATTGACGGTTAAATAAGGGACCAGGGGCCAGATGTAGGTAAATATATTTTACCGACTCATAAATACCGAATTTTACCGATTCGGTATTTATGAATCGGTAAAATATAAGGAGGGAGATGTAGGTAAATCCAGATGTGGATTTACCGAATCTGTAAAAGTCGGTATTTACCGATTCGGTAAATACCGACCGGTAATGCCCATTCATTCCTATGGGCTTTGAAGCCCATAGGAATGAATGGGCATTACCGATTCGGTATTTACAGAATCGGTAAATACCGAATTTCACAAGGGTGCAGGGGGTGTCACTTTGACACCCTCTAGCACCCCCAAAACAGGTTCGGGTGCCATGTGGCAGGCATACCTGCCCTAAGGGCAGGTCTGCCTGTCATATGGCACAGGTGTGCATGCACACATGTGCATGCACACCGGAATCGGTATTTTAACATCAAATTGAATTTGATGGTAAAATACCGATTCGGTAAGGCTTGTGGGACTCAGAAGAGTCCCACCTACATATCAAATTTACCGAATCGGTAAAAATACCGATTCGGTATTTTACAGAATTGGTAAATTTACCGATCGGTAAATTTACCAATTCTGTAACAATATGCCCCCTACATCTCAAATTCCATTTACCGACCGGTAAATGCCTACCTACATCTGGCCCTAGGTTTGCAAGGGATATGAAGATGCAAATTATCTCTAACCACCAAAAGGTAAAGATTAAGCAGGATATTTAGATATTGGCAGAGTAGCAGAGCAAGTTAATCTATCATAAATGTGTGGAGTTCCCATTCTACAAGACTGGCAGTTCCCCTTTCCATTAAAAACCATACCAAGTGCCCAGGTGTAGCACTTGGTAAATTTTAATAATTCAGCATCCTGGAGTTACTAAAACAAGCATTACAAGTCACTTTGGATGGCAAAGTTAATGCTTACTAAAAGTTGAGCCCTAGTCTATCACAGGTGGCAGTCTATCTACCACAGTGTCCCCACCGTCCGTACATTAGGGAGGTCTGCCCTATTTTCATTGGGTTTCTTGATGCATAGCCCTGTCAGAGTCTGCAATGCCAGGCTGGGAAACCAGCACTGGCCTCCACTTTCAGAGGAAAACCCCCCTTTGTTTAAAGGTCATTGATTTTTTTTCCAGAATCAAGTGGATGTCTATTCTAGTTACTGGCTGGGGTGGGCTCAGCCAACATTGATGACATACCCATTCTGTACTGAGTGGGAAAGGAAGGGTGGAAGAAATTAGGTCATTGGTTGGGGGCAAGGGGATCGAGGCCTTCTCAAGCAACAACCACAATCTTTTTCAGGGAGAAACACAAAAAGTCATCAAATTAACCTGTGCTTAACCCCATGGGAGCTTGGCACAAAGCCGTCAGGCTTAACTTAGAGACAATGTGTAAAGTATTTAGGCAGCACCTAAACAGTAATAAAGTGAAAACATAACACAAGAAAGATCCCACACTAAATTAGAAAACTAGAGTAAAATGTAATAAATTATTTGTCACCAAAATGGCATCAATCCAGGCAGTAGAATTGACGACATGTAATTTTAACGATTTAGGAAAAAGAGTGTTTAGAAGCGCAAAGCCTCAACTGTGGTTATCCGGTCGTGCCAGACCAGGACAAAGTTACAAGTTCAGGTTAACTTCGATGGAGCACAGATTGGATACAGGTACCAGGTTAGGCCAGCTGAAAATTATACCTTATGTCCTGGATGTGGTGTGTTGTGCTGTGCAGCTGCAGTTCCTTGTAGCGACGTTGGTTCCAGCGTTGAGTTCGCTTGTGCTGTGTCAGTTCTGATGAGGAGCTGAGAGGCGAGGTCCACGTCGATTTGCGTTTCGCTGTGTCTGTTCCAATGGGCAGCTGTGAGTGTTAAAATGCGAGATCCTGCACCAATTTGCATCACGCTGCGTCGGTTCTGATGAGGAGCTGCAAGGGTTGCGTCAGGTTGGGTTGCGCTGCGTCGGTTCTTATGGGGACCACAGCTGTGCTGGCAGAGCACCTTTATCCCTGCTTCCAAGAGTCCATGGCTATGAAGGCACTACCTGGGAGGTTAGGACTCACAGTAGGCAGAGTGTAGGTACAGGGTTCACGGGTGTTGCTGCCCTTGGTGTCACTCTGGGGTCATGGGTTCAAGGTGTAGGTTCAGTCCTACTTTCTTTTTTTTTTGATAATCAACTTTATTGGATTTATTGATAACAGAAAAATTCATTGGTAGCAGATCAAGCACATTATTAAAGTGAAGTACATTCAGGGAAAGCCGACAAAAAACATATGAGGCACAAATGGAGTGAGTGCGACATTCACATACAACTATGCATGTAAAAGACTTAGTCAGGCCCCTCAAACAGGTAATAAATTGAACCATTTACCCCACACCTTGCTGAAGAGTGCGGGACCTCCCCGGGCCTCAAACAGGGGTTCCTCCTGGGCTTCGCACCAATCCACCCCCCTCCTCCATTTCTGCACAGTAGGTGACTTGGGCTGGGACCAGAGAGTTGCTATATCTCTCTTTGCCACCGCCACTGCCGTCCCCAGGAAGCACCTATCCGCCCTGGATCCGTTGAGGCCATCAAACACCCCCAAAAGCAGGTGCACCGGGTCGTTGGGAACTTCCCACCCAAGGGCCCGTGTGAGTTTGAGCTCCACCCCTCTACAGAACGGCGCCAGAGCAGGACACTGCCATACCGCATGATAGAAATCTGCTGGAGCGGGATTGCAGCGCGCGCAGGCCGGGGAGGATCACATGCGGGTGCTGGAGAGGCGCGCCGGAGTGAGGTATGGAGGTAGTAAAGTTGGACGAAGCGTAACTTGGAGGATGTTGTCAAAGTTTTGGGAGCCATAAGGGCGTCTCTCCAATCCGCCTCTTCCTGGGGACCCAGCCACCCCTCCCAGCGGGCCCGAAGCCGATCCAAGGACGTGGGACTGTTGTTCACCAGGGATCGGTAGATTTATGATACACCCCCCCACCCAGGTTCCCCATCATCACCTGGGCCTTCAAGGGACTGAATTCCGGGAAGGAGGTGGGGGATGGAATGTGTGTGTGGAGGGCATGTCTGAGATGTAAATATTTATAAAATTGGGAGGGGAGGAGGGCGTGGCGTTGTTGCAAGTCTGCAAAAGATCTAATGTGATATCCCACCCACACATCTCCAAGTAGCGAGATCCCGATGAGATCCCAGCAACGGAAATCCCATAGGGACAAGACTTCCCTCATCCAAGCTCAACTCCACAGAAGCGTCTGTCTGGTAAGTTTCCGGTCCCACTGTACATGGTGGAGGGCTGTACGCCAGGCTGTGAGCACCGTCCTGGTGACAGGGGGTAGAGCCTGCGGCACCGGGCTGCCATACAGGAATGCTTGGATCCGCATGAAATCCAACTCCCTGAGTTCCACCTGGTACGCCGGGTCGGACCAGCCGCCCGCGAACCAATCGTGGATCACAATGAGCCTCGTGGCCAGGTAGTAGAGGTGGAGATTAGTTACCCCCATGCCCCGTCAAAGTGGTGAATACGACAGTGTGCAAGTGACATTAGCGGCCTCCCTCCTCCCCATAGAAACCGGATGAAAATGCCATCTAATTCTCGTAACCAGCTACCCAGGAGCTGAATGGTGATATTTTGTAGGATGTATAGGAAGCGGGGGAGGATCATCATTTTAAAGAGAGCACTCTTGCCCAGCGGGTTGAGGAGGAGGGTTTGTCATTTCTTGAGGTCCGCCTTCACCCTAGTGACCAAAGGGGCAACATTCAGGGCCCATTCGAGCTCCGGTAAGAGGGTGACCCACACACCTTGATACTTGAAGGATTGTCTGCATCAGTCCTCCTTTCTTAGGCAGCATGGTAGCAGAGCAGTCCTTCTTGCAGCTGGGCATTCCTGTGAATTCCTTTGTGAGTGAGCTGGGCCAGTGCCTTTGACGTGCAAGTGTGGTAGGTGACAGCTCCGTCCCCCCATCATGCCAGAGATGACCCATCCTGTCAACATCCAGAACCCTTATTGTGATGCTGTCTGGGAGGAATACACAAAGGCCAACTGCCAACAACACTTAGTCATGTGACCCAGGAACAGGCCGCAGGCACCAAATGGTTCGGCCAAGAAAATGCTAACTTTCTAAAAGTAATTGCATAAATAGACCGAAACATCGACAATTGCACCCGTTTCTTTGTGATTTTTTCGTTAGATGATTTGTTTTCTGTATAATCAGTTACAATTTCCTTATGTACATATTGTATGGAATGGGTTACCACATTAGTGACAATGAGATAAAAGCAGTAACATAACACTTCTAAATCTCAGTCACTGTGTGTTTATATATGCAGTATTTCATGTACCCTCTAATATATATTTTTTCAATATAAATTTGTGTTTCAAGAAGTATACACCCGTCTGTATTTTGTTCCTTTGCAATTTTTTATAGATCTGCTCATGTTGAAATACGTAATTCATTTTTTTAAATAATTCAATGTAAGTTACTGTTTAGAGCTTATTACTGATGATTCCTAAAATAACATGAGAATAAGTAGAATCCCTTGTAGACACGTTTACCTGTTGAAACTTTCTAAACGTGGCATTTTCAGAATTGTGACTTCAAACCCGACTTCACCATTAAAAAGGATTTTAAATTCCAATACCTCTGACACCAAACATGACTTTCATACCTGCTCTCTGTCAGAACCGCTTTCACAGGGCCACTTGGCATGCAGGGGATACTGGGCCCAACCGTGGTGATTAATTCCATTTACTCCTGATGTCCTGGGGCACAACCCACTATAGATCCTGAGCAACTGGGCGAAGTACTTCTTCTACACTTGACTCTCAGTGGTAGCTGTGGTCGAGCCGCCAAAGCTCCCTAAGGGAGAGTGTAGATACAGGTCAGTGAACGACTCCTAACTCAAAGGTCACACAGTATAATAAATCAATGTTGAGTTAAGTACTTGATTTTCTACATACAAATGATGTATTTTATTTCTAACTCTGCACATGCAAAGGTATGCGACATTCAGCAGCAACAACTCAATCACCTTTGAGGTCGGAGCTCTAGTAGTTGTCAGGCAAATCCCTGTCCCTTCCTCCTTTGTATAACATGTTCAGCGGTTATTCCACATTCATTGGTGGCCACATCGAGGGAATGAACACTTTTAATCCGTACAAAGAATTTCCCTTTGACTCTTGAGGATTTTTTTCAAAGGTGTCTATGGTGCTGCAGCTTCGTTAGCAGCGAGTCATGTGGGGCTCAACTGGCCCAGTTCACATCTTACCCATTCTTGCAGCACGGAGGAGTTAGTCGGAGCAGTGGGTGCCCCCGGACTGAGCACCCATGAGTCCTGCTCAGTTTTGAGAAGTCAGGCTGCTCGCAGCCCATGAGGCAGAACAAGTGGCTCAGGCTTTCTCTCCGGATTGGCCCGGCTGCTGGAGTCCTCAGTTGTTGTATTGCCTCCCAGCTTGGGAAGACCCGGTAAGTTGGCGTTGTCCAGTTGGGGGGAGGGAGGACAAAACGGGGGTGGGTAGTCAGAAATCCTTTATTTGCTCCTAACTGTGTCCCAGTGTGTATTTGAAGTCATCTGTGGCGCCTTTGAAAACCTTCAAGTCAGTGCCCTTGCAGTGTAGATCCAACTAGCTGAACCATAGCCTCAGTTTTTCCCTCGGATAAAGACCCAAATCCTTTGGCACATTGGTGCTGGTAGCCTCTCATGGCATACAAGGTTACAGCAGTACAGGGACAACTTGGGAACAGATTTTCTTGGTGCAAACACCCATGCTGAGACGATCACCGGGTCAGCGATTCAGCAGTGATAACTTTACCGGGGGCCCCTTCTGACATACAAGATCACTGGGATGGGATTTGGCCAAGGCCCAAATGGTGCTTCACACTTAGCTCAGTCTTCAGCAGGCAGCCCTGTCCTTGCATATGGGAGTCGCAGACCCAACAAGGCACAAGAATAATGCCCTGAGCGGTGCACAGCCTTACACCTCACTCAGGGAATCCTCTGTCAGTGCTCTCAGCTGCCCTTGCTCCTTCCAGCGCTCTCCTCTTCCTCACAGGGCACACTGGTCTTGATAAGCAGGCAGGCAATGGTGCTTCAGGCTCTAAGGCAGGTGATCATGGTGCCCTGGGTGATGTCCTCTCATCAAGCAGAGAGACTAGCAGGCCTTTGCCCCCTGTTGTGGTCACCGGCAGAAGTGTGAAAAACTCACGTAGAGTGGGTTATTTTTATGTTAGTAAAGCTTTTAGCACAACATTTTAAAACAAGGCAATAAGAGAAAATATTGTTTTTAATTAAAGTTTTC
The DNA here is from genome assembly GCF_964261635.1 of Lissotriton helveticus. Classification (NCBI taxonomy): domain Eukaryota; kingdom Metazoa; phylum Chordata; class Amphibia; order Caudata; family Salamandridae; genus Lissotriton; species Lissotriton helveticus. The sequence goes on from NC_136061.1 coordinate 951,839,413, forward strand.
TGATTGTTATTTCATATGGTACTGTGAATATTATCTGGGTTTGGACTGTGTGTCATTTGGATGGCTGCAGGTGTGGATTTGATTGTGTGGTACATGCCCAAAGGGAATTGTTTTTTGACAAATACTGTCTTATTTAGCCCTGTCCCTTTGTGGCGAGGGTTTCTCTATATATGGTTTCACAGGCAGAAGTGTTGAAGAGCATCCCTCTCTCTAACAGCCCATCTGACTGCATGGCAGATAACCAATTTTGAGGTCTGAACCTCCTCTTCTTATAGTCTATTTTAAGACACCAATTTAGAGCAAAGATAAGAGGCAGGTTAAGCCTTCTGTTTTCCATTATCAAACAAACAAAATGTCAGATATGGAGAGCGAGGATGCTACTGCTTCCTCTCCCTCTCACAATAGTGACGCTTTCAAAAATTTTCTGAAAAAGGAAATGAGAGCATGCATGCTCGATACCTTTAGCGAGGTATTGTCTCGTAAGAGGACCCTCAGCGACCTTGGGCAACACCCTAATGACCCTGCAAGGCTCAAAGCACCTAGGAAAACCAAGCACACTATAGATAGTCGTGCGGGGAACTTTGGAGGTCCAAGCACCTCTCTGGATTCGGGAAGCCTTAGCGCTCCAAGAGGCATTGGTGCCCCTCGCGGCACAACTAGGTTGGGTACCCCTGGCGGTACAACTCTGGAAGGTGTCCTAAGCGGCACGACTGGTCACGGTGCTAGTGCTCTTTCCGATACCTACTCTGACCTGGAGGAGACCTTCGAGGAACCCTACGACGAGTTCATTTTCGATCCTAATGATTACCTCTCCGACTCGGACCCCAACTCCTTTCCAGATTTAGATCCCCCTTCCTCCTCCAAGGATACCATCCTTGACCCCCTAGGGAGAGAAATGTTTTCTCCGGTCAACATCTCACGCCCCAATAGCTCTAAGTGGTCCCCCCAGGAACATGTCGGCAAGTTTATAACCAAATGGTTGAGAAACTCCTTGGAAATCGATACAAGGAACATTATGCGCGCTGAATGCCCGAGACCATGGATTGGAGATAAGGTCTGCCAGACCCCCAACCTCGACCCAGACCTCATTAAATTTCTCTTTAAACTGGGTAAGGACCCTAGAAAGGGGCTCGAAAGAGCATTTAAATCCTGCCAGGACCGTCTACTAGACATCCTAGGCCCTCTCACCAAAATCCTTGATCTTGCTGAGGAGTCCTATATTTCAGATACTCCCCTCGACACTGCGCTCATCAGGGGTTGGAGCCAGAGAGCCATCGTTCTCCTAGGGAACGCCAATTCGAGCCTCAACATGGAAAGGAGGAAAACTGTCTTAAACAGAATTAACCCCAAACTCGGGGACTTGGCCGACAAAGAACCTTCTTCCGAACCTCAAGGCCTACTCTTTGGGCAAGATATGATTAAGTCAATTGGCAGATACGTCGCGACCTTTACGGCGCTTGACAGGGCTCAGAGCAACCTGAAAAAAGTATTTCCATCTAATGTTTTTGATCAGGCCGGAAGAAGGGGCCGTTCTTTCGGCCGTGCCAACTTCCGGCCCTATAACTCCGGCAGAGGAAGAGGTGGTGCAGGAAAAGGTTACTACCCCTCGAACAAGCAGTTCTACCCCCAACGAGGAGCTCGTGGTTCCCGAGGCAGAGGCTTCCCCTCCCGTGGAGCACCTAATACCAACACCTCAAGTAAGTGCCCTCCTTCCTCCCTCCCCTCCAAAGGTCGGGGGAAGGCTCAAATTGTTTTACCATGTCTGGGAAAGTTATACTCAGGACCCGTGGGTCCTACAAACTGTCCGCGGGTTCATGATAGATTTCGTGGACATTCCTTACCAATCCACGACTCCAAGACCCTTGGACCTCCCCCCGGAACACCTAGCTATCGCCAAGGAGGAGGTCTCCTCTATGCTGAAAAAGGGAGCCATTATCGAGGTTCCTTGGTCACAAAAGAATTTTGTAAGTACCCTCTTCTTGGTAGAGAAAAAGGACAAAGGCTGGAGGCCTGTCATAAATCTACGGGAAGTGAACAAATACCTGGTCTATCGCCACTTCAAGATGGAGGGCATCCATCTCCTCAGGGACCTTCTTCTCCAAGGAGATTGGCTAGTCAAGCTAGACCTGAAGGACGCCTACTTTACTATCCCTATGGCCAAGGAACACCAATCCTTCCTCCAATTTATTTGGGACGGACACCTCTACCAATTTCGAGCCCTCCCCTTCGGTCTCTCTTCCGCCCCATGGTGTTTCACCAAGGTCATGAGAGCCATTGTTTCGATTCTCACTGGACAATTTGGATGCATGGAATGGAAGGGCTATCTTTGGTTCCACCCCAGACTTCGTCTTGGAATCAGATGCCAGTCTCCATGGCTGGGGCGCTCGCCTCCTCGACCAGGACACCGGCGGAGTTTGGACCCCTTCGGAGTCCTCCCACCACATAAATTTTTTAGAGCTAACCGCTGGGCTTTATGCCTTGATGAGTTTCAGACACTCACTTCAGGGCAGATCTGTCCTTCTGAAAATGGACAATGTGTCTGCGGTCTCTTACATCAACCGTCTCGGTGGCACGAGGTCCGCAGACCTATCGGATCTGGCCAAGAAATTATGGATGTTCTGTCTAGAACACAAAATTTCTTTGAGAGCAGAATACCTCCCGGGGAAATCCAATATCTCAGCGGATTGGAACTCGAGGTTCCTTCTAGATTTCAGCGACTGGAAACTCTATGCGGCAATCTTCAATTCCCTGGACACTCTCTGGGGTCCCTTCGACGTGGACCTCTTCGCAAGCAGGTTGACCTTCCAACTTCCCCAGTACTTCAGCTGGATGCCAGACCCGGGTGCTCTAGCTGTGAACGCCTTCCTCCAGCCTTGGGCTCCCCCGTCGCCCTTACGCCTTTCCCCCCTTTGCGATGATTCAGAGGGTTCTTCAGAAGGTGAGACAGGAACAATGCTCCCTTGTTCTGATAACCCCCTTTTGGCCGTCTCAAGCCTGGTTCCCCACTGCTCTGGAACTTTCTTGCGACGTTCCCTTCTTGATTCCCGCGACTCAGGGCCTCCTCCTAAACGCAGACGGAGAGGATCATCACCTGGTTGTTTCGGGGAGTTTGAACCTTCTTGCCTGGAAAGTGTCAGGCAATCTCACCAACTGTCTGGACTTTCGTCGTCTGCTCTCACTCTCCTCGGAGAGTCATAGGCACCCGGAACCCATTACAGATACAATAACATCTGGAAGAAATGGTCTAGTTGGTGCTTGGAAAGGAACCTGGATCCCGTGGAGGCTCCTATAGTCTCTATTGTTAATTTCCTTGTTGAAATCTACGATAATGGCCTCTCCTATAGATCAATTAATTGCTTTAGATCTGCAATTTCAGCCGGCCATGCTCTTGTCAATGGTAAAACGGTAGGTAAAAACGTTATTATCTGCAGAGTTCTTAAAAGCATTCGTCTTAAGAGACCCCCTCGTCCTAGATATCAATCAGTTTGGGATGTTAAACTATTGCTTGATCTTTTTTGTTCATGGCCTAATAATTCTCTCCTTAACAGGAAATGTCTCTCTATTAAGCTCGCCTCTCTCTTATGTCTAGTCTCTTGTCGCAGAGTTTCTGATGTCAAGGCTCTCGACATCTCTAATAGATGTTACGACATGTTTGGTGTTAAATTCGAAATATTTAGAAGAACTAAAACCATGTCTGACTCTATCTTTTACCCTCGTTTCGATTCTCACCCAAAACTATGTGTCGTTGATTGCATGAAGGAATACGATTCCAGAATGTCTAACCTTCGTCCTCCTGGTGCAAATCAACTTTTAGTTTCTTACGTTAGTCCCTTTAAACCCATCTCATCCTGCTCTATCGCTAGGTGGGTTAAAATTGCTATGAACCTTGCTGGTATTGACCTGTCTAAGTTCCAGGCTCACTCTCTCAGGAGCGCTATGGCCAGCAAGTCTTTCTGGTCTGGTGGTAAGTTGGATGCTATCCTTAAATCCGCTGATTGGTCTAACGCCTATACCTTTGCACATCACTATTGTAAACCAATTGAACATGTTTCTGATGCAGTTATTCAAGGCTACCAACATGCATAATGTAGCCTCCTGTCTTGTAATGAAATTGCGATTCTCCTATTTACATGACCAGAGAATCTGGATTTCATTAAAGACACGGAGGCTAACATTATCCCTCCCGTCCCTCCCTGAGGGTAATTGTGAATTGTTATTTAATCTGGTTTACAATTATTTAATCAGTTTTACAATGCTTTCTTATTGTGATGTTTTTGCTCATGCTTCTCATGAAGTCACTTTCCTTCCTTCTCCTTGATTTACCTCGTCTTTCCATTTCAGACAATTCTAACTGATGAATCTACTTGGAATTCAAGATGGTCTCCAGTTCCTCTTTCAAGTTCAAGCTTTGTTCCTCCGTTTCAACTTCTCCTGTCACTCGAGGCATTTAAAAGAGGCTGATCTCCCTTGGCACCTGGCCTTTATGGATACTGTGATGTCACCTAATTCTTGTTCTTACCTTTGTGACGTAAGCGGCTGTGTGAGAGCTGCATTAAAAGGATTAATGCATAATGTTAGCCTCCGTGTCTTTAATGAAATCCAGATTCTCTGGTCATGTAAATAGGAGAATCGCAATTGTTTTTTGACAAATACTGTCTTATTTAGCCCTGTCCCTTTGTGGCGAGGGTTTTCTCTATATATGGTTTCACAGGCAGAAGTGTTGAAGAGCATCCCTCTCTCTAACAGCCCATCTGACTGCATGGCAGATAACCAATTTTGAGGTCTGAACCTCCTCTTCTTATAGTCTATTTTAAGACACCAATTTAGGGTCAGAGTCTTAAAACCCCAACATAAAACTTCAGCTTCTTTTGAAGTGGACACTTCTCCTTTTATTTTTCCCCATGGAAGACTGCCTGTCACAGCAGGCTAGACTATGAGATAGTCCCAAAACACAGTTTATGGGAGTGACCTGGGTTCACACCTGGATATCTGCCACAGTGATATGTGCATCAAAAGGTTAATCCTAGCCCTACTCTTTATGATTCCCTTATCAGCCCCATCTCCCTTCCTGAGAAGTCTCCACACCACTTTGTGTGATCTATCACTGATTTAAAGAACAGTCTTTTAAAGTGTAGCGCCTTGAGACCCTCTGGGTGAGTAGTGCGCTTTATAAATGCATGAACTTGAACTTGAACTCTCTTCCTTTTTCCCTCCAGCATGTGTCCCACCCAGCTCACAGGAATACAGCAATACACAAATCTGTCTGGTGAGAATCTTCTCCTCCTTGTGTCTTCACTAGGTAGGCCTGAGCTTTCCCAAATGGACCCAGAGTCCTCCACGTAATGTATCATTGCAGGTACACTTACTCAGTGTACATTTACAGTAGACTTACTGTCAATGACTAGTACCACCATGCATTGTACCCTTACATGTACACATGCGTTCAGCACACACACTCGGTCTGTGCACACTGTTTAGCACTGAAGATTTTCTGTATTAAACTATGGTGTTCTATTTACAAACACACACACTGCCAGCACACACACTAACCATGTGCACGCTACACAGCACTTCACCCTTCATGTATTGTACTTCCCGCAAGCACACATTCACCCAGGACATGCTTTTATTGTGTGCACACTGCACAGCACAACCCTATCTAGCACATGCATCAAGGTAGGCTTTTACGATTCCTTAATTACGATTATTAGGGAAGCACAATTAAGGAATCTCATATGCCTATGCATGTAGGAATTGCTATAAAAAATAGCAATTCCTAAATATTCCTTAATTGCGACTCGCAAATTGCGACTCGCAATTAAGAAATGGCTTCCAATTAATTCCTATGGGCCTATAGGCCCATAGGAATGAATGGGAAGTTGCGCATGCAATTTCAAGGGTGCAAGTGTGTCAAAAGGACACCCTGTTGCACCCCTGAAATTGATCTGTGCACACATGTTGCGCACACACATGCCCCAAAGGTATGTGTGTGTGTAACCTACAACTTTGAAAAAAGTTTTCGCTATTTAACATCTGGTATAATTTCTCTGTAAATAGTGAACCCAAAAGGCGAAATGACTATTTTAAAAGACATCTTGCATTGCATTTAAGTAATCGCAATTCGCGATTCCTTAAATGCAATCGGAATTTGCGATTTTTGCATTTGGCATCCCAAATGCAAAAATACTGCGAAGCTGCCCGTTTGCGACCGGTATTTCCTTTGATGCATGTGGGCCTTTATCTCTTGTGTCATGTATTCCTTACAGAAATACATACACCCAGTGCATGCACTAACCACACACATACTGCACAGTACTGCTCTGTCTCTGTACTCTACTCTTCCAGGCACACATACGACCAGCGCAGTCACTACTCCAACACTGTGCAGCACTCCACATCTACCTGTTGTAGGTCAAGGGTTGACAAACGCACAGCAGCAGAACTTTAAAAAGATGAGCGAGCCTATAGGCCTCACTACAGTGACACAAGGTAAAAACGTCTTGTTCACTATTACTGATCTTTACACTGTATGCCACCACCGTGCTTGTGATTCTTAACTCCAAGTGAAGGCAGCAGCCTTCCACCACTATGAATGTAGCGCTTTCGTTGCCCCTCCCAGTTCAACAACACCACAGTCCATGAGACAGGTCTGTGTCATGGCGCATGCGCATGATTCATATTCACCTATGATTAGAGATTAGGGATACAGAGAACAGTGCAATTGGGCACTCAGGGCAAGGGTACACATCTCCAACCACGCAGCAGACTTTTCCATCCCAACACTCCCAATCAAAAGTTATCACTTAATAAATGTAATAAGGTAGCCCTTGCAATAATAAAAATGAATTTGCAAGTTTTTCACTACTAGGACATGTAAAACTTTAAAGTATACATGTCCAACTTTTGAAAGCTTTTTTTTAAGTACAATGAATCCTCCCCTCTAGGTTGTTTAGGGCCTACCCTAAGGGTGACATAAGTTTTAAAAGGGAATATTTAGTCCTGGAAAAAGGTTTATTTTGTCTGGTCGAAATGGCAGTTTAAAGCAGCACACACAGAGGGAAATGGCAGACCTGACACATGTTTAAATAGGTTACTTAAATGTGTCAATTGGGTATACGCAGATTTATAAAAATTTAAAGAAGCAACCACAAGCACTTTAGCACTGGCTATCAGTGGTAAAATGCACAGATTCCTAAAAGCCAACAATAACAGGTTCAGAAAACAGGAAGAGTGAAGGCAAAAAGTCTCGGTGTGACCCTGCAGTCCAACAGCGGGGTTAAGGAGTAGGTATTGTTAATGACTGATCTAAAGCTGCCAAGCTCCTCCTCCTTAGCGAGGAAACAGGAGGAACTGACCCAACAGCTTGTGACTGTAGTTTTTGGAGCAACAATTAAACTACATATTTAAATCTATTACATTTCTTATTATTCTGTTTTTACTTCACTACTGATTTTTTTAAATCTGGAAAGGACAGCGAGCAATAGTGTTCTGAGTAAATATCACCAGCACCACTCAGCTATTCTCACTAACTTCAACAGGAATATGTTTTTTAATTTTTTTATTTAAAAGGTTTTATATAGCGCTGGCTAGACCCGGAGGTGTCAGAGCGCTTTACATGGTTATCAGACAATAAATTGCAGGTTACAGCTTTACAAAGGTTACACAGTTATTAGAGCATGGCACATCACAAGAGGAGATATTCCGGGGAGAGGGGGAAAGAGCAGGGGAAGTAGACAGAGTGGAGGAGGGAAAGAGGAGGGGAGGGATAGAGACATGGCATGGCAAGAGGAGGGGGGGTAGCCAGATTTTAGTTATTAAAGTACTATGTCAGATATCAGGTAAACCTATCACAACTCTACATCGGATATCCTGGTTCTCCCATAACCACAAACAAACGAGTGGACAGGCTATCTATTGTGATCTTAGCCGCATCATCACAGAGTAAATCATATGGGCCAACTGTAGGAAGGTTTAGTCCTTTTGTACTATTTGAATAGAAAATATTTTGTCAAGAGTCACCCACCAAGCTCCTGTCAAGTATCACCCTCCTCCATCATCTGCCTATATTTACAAAGCAATGACCTGCAGTTGAGTAGCTAAGTGAGGGAAAATCAATCTCTTGAAATCGGACGGCCCACAACAATCCAGCGCGAGGGCATACAAATTTCTAGATTACAAACCTAGTATACATAGGCATTGGAATACCCAGATCATTCTTCAGGGGATTACTCACTGATCGGTGACGAGTCAGTAAACGCAAGAGGACTTGATAAAACCGTTCGGGAGCTGGTTCCTTTAGAATGCTTGGACCCTTCTTAGGTCAGAAAAGCAATCCAAAGTCCTGCAAATAGATGCATAGAGTATAGGCTCCTGAAAAAAGCTTATGGGGTTTGTGGTGGCATCTATCATATTGGCATTTAAGAGTAATATTTTTAATATTATTTGAATACCTCCAAAATAGTGACCTTTATGGCAATTTATCCTGCCCAATCTCAATTAATCTGCAAATCTCTTAATATCTAAAGTCATTGAGTATGCAGACACAGCTATGTTATCACTTGCTGATGAAGAATGATTTAAGAGTCTAGCATCACCAGTTTTCTGTAGACATGGGGTAGTACTGGAGAAGGTGTTAGTAGGTCTTGGGGCGGTTTTCCAAAAGTTACTGAAGAATGAGTATGAATAATACCAAGTATGTTGATGGAGAATATGTGGTGCCTGGAAAACCTACAGGGGGTATTGATAGGGATGGTTTAGGAACTTGATTTTGATTGTAGGGGCAGGGCGGTTAACAAGTCTAATGAATTGATGGGCTGTAAAAGCTCCACTACAGTTTTGATCGATGTTCTGCTTTGAAATTTTTTAATTTCCGCATTTCATGTATGTATGTATTAAGGTATTCAACAAGACCTGATGTAAATTCATCTGTGATGAGCATGATTGAAATAAAAGGAATAAACATTTTTTTTTAAAGTATGTTGATGAAGATGTCTGGTATATCACGAAGTATGTAGGTATGTATGTTGTTTTCACTTGTGTTCCGCACTGTCTTGTAGCTCTACGGGAGACTCTCCAGTAGGTTTAGTGGACATTGGCAGGTTTGGTGTCTCTAAAATGCTGATAGAGCTGGTGCAGAAAAGTTGATATGTTGGAGCCGTCTACCAGACACGACTGACTCAACTTCAACCTTACTGGCCTTTCAAGGATACCAGCATGTTGTGAAAAACCTCTGGACTTTCATAAAAATCAGCCCACCTTGGATAAAAGTGGCCTTTCGGCTACTGATTCTAAGGCCTTTCACTGTTCAATATTCCATGTTTAGTGATTTCTTTCACCCTAGGGTCTCTTGCAGGCTGGCAGGCGGGTGATTTTTGTTGGCATCTTGGCACATTGTCCTGGGACCTCATGCCTTTAAAGTAAGTGGGGAGAACCTTTGTAGTCCTTAAGACTGATGTTAGGTATTAACAAAGATGCATTAAAAGAACAATGCTCCCTATGTGTCCAAAACACACTCACTGTGGCGCACACACCCTGCATGTTTACCCTATGGGCTGAACTTGCCTCATCTTTGAACTTTGATACAGGTTGGCTGTTAATTCTGGTGTCTTTGCTTCTTGTTGCCCATGCTTAGTCCCCCACAGCTTCTAATGCATTTTGTCTGAAAATCATATTGTGCGCATGTAGCCCAGGGCATCAGGGCTTCTTCTCCTCTAGTGAGAAGGTGTTTTTTTCTTACAGTGTAGAGCAGTGGTGTATTAAGGATATCATATCAAGATCCAATTGAAGCAGAGCCTCCTAGCCTTTCCTTTTCTTTCCATTCTCTTTCATTCATATTGTCTATTTTTCTCTCCCATCCCTTTACTATATTTCCATTTTACCTTTCTGGTCTGCTTTGCTCTATTTCTCTTGCTCCCTTTAGGCTACCTCGTCCATATCCCCTTGGTCTATTTTCTTTCCCTATCCACTCCTTCCCTCCTTTCTTCTCTCCTTTTAATCCCCAACCTCTCTTCTCTATCACCTTTCCAGCTGTCTTTATCCTAGCATCTCATGACCCGCATGTATCTCCTTCATATTGTTTTGCCCTTTTCCTTTTGTTTCCCAATGCTGCTTCCTTTTTCCTGCTCTGTCACCCTCTATACTTTCATTTCTCTATTTAAAAAAAATTACCTTTCCATCTTTTACATGGCGTGCCCCGTTTCACGGACTCTGAATGTCTGACAACTGCAGTACTTTCTGGCTTTTCCAACGGTTGCATTGGGCCACATCTGTTTTGCTCTCCATGATTATGTTCCAGTCGCACTAACAAACAGTCAACAGAGCCAAGTAGGATACAACCGCAATTAAAGAAAACATTCTGAATAGGAAAGATGGTCTCTTAAATAACCAACAGCTGGTGAAATGCACTCTACACCCCCTCCCCCATTCCCCTCAAGGTTGACCAGGATTTTAAAGTAAAACAAGCATTAGAAATGCAATAGGTCTCGGATTTTTTTGAGTTAGAGCTAATGGAATTGTAAATGGCAATGTCTTTTAGCCATGTGTTATGGAGTGTATGAATGTGGTGTGTAGTGGAATTATGTGTGTTGGATTGGAATAGTAGGAATGGTGGCATGCTGCGCTTTAGATGAATATGTTTAAAAGTGAAGGGCACCATATTGCGATTGCTACAATAGTTAATTGTGGATGCGTTAACAATTGATGTGTGCACTGATGGGTGGTGGTGTGTGTGACTGTAGAAATTGTGCGCTGATGGTGTGCGTGCTTGTTAAAAGCGTGCACAGATGGCTGGTGGTGTGTGTGCTTGGTGAAAGGGTGCACTGACAGCTGGTGGCGAGTGTGCCTAGTGAAAGCGTGCACTGACGGCTAGCGTTGTGTGTGACTGGTGAAAGTGTTCACTGACGGCTGGTGGTGTGTGTGTGTGTGTTTGGTGAAAGCATGCACTGACATTTGGTGTTGTGTGCGTGGTGGAAGGCTGCACTGACGACTGGTGGTGTTTGTGCTTCATGAAAGCGTACATTGATGTCTGGTGGTGTTTGCGCCTGGTGAAAGCGTGCACTGACGGCTGGTGGTGTGTGGTTGTGTGTGTGGTTGTGTGTGTACTGGTGAGTGTGTGGTGGTGAGTCTGTGGGGGTGAGTGTGTGGTGGTGAGTGTGCAGTGGTGAGTGTGTGGTGGTGAGTGGTGATGAGTGTGTGGTAGTGAGAGGCTGTTGTGTTTGGTGTGGTGTTTTGTGTGTGGTCTTATGTATGTGTGTGGTGGACTTAGTTTGAGTGTTCGTCTCCTGCACACTCACACAGTGCCCCTACACACTCATACACTGCTCTCCCTGCACACTCACACTGTTCACCCTGCTTACTCACACTGTTCATCCTGCACACTCACACACTGTGCACCCTGCACACTTACACACTGTTCACCCTGCACACTCACACACTGTTTACCTTGCACACTCACATACTGCAGTCACTGTCACTCTGCAGTCACTGTTACTCTGCAGTCACACTCACTCTGCATTCACTCTGCAGGCACTCTGCAGTCACACTCACTCTGCAGTCACTCTGCAGTCACGCTCACGCTGCAATCACTCTGCAGTCACACTCACTCTGCAGTCATTCTGCACTCGCACTCACTCACACACTGCTCACCCTGCATACTCACACACTGCTCACCCTGCATGCTCACTCACTGCTCACCCTGCACACTCACGCAATGTTCACCCTGCACACTCACACACTGCTCACCCTGCACACACACACACTGCTGGCCCTGGACACCAACACACTGCTCACCCTACATACACACACACTGCTCACCCTGCATACTCACACACTGGTCACCCAGCACACTAACATACTGCTCACCCTGCACGATCACACACTGCTCATCCTGCATGCTCACACACTGCTCACCCTGCACACTCACACACTGCTCATCCTGCACACTCACACACTGCTTATCCTGCACACTCACACACAGCTCTGGGACTTACAAGCTTGACACCTGGCACAGTTGGTTCTTTCATAGAACTATACAATGAATGTACGTGTACGGATCAATAATAACACTATATATTTACACGCAAGGATATTGCTCATCCCAAGGGAGTGGATCACCATGATACAACGCAGGCCACCTCCCTGAGGTAGTCTAAAGGCCTGATTACAATCTTGGTGGGCAGGTTTACTCTGTTACAAACGTGACGGATAGCCCATCTGCCAAATTACAATTCCACGATATCCCATGGAACTTGTAATCCGGGGACAGAACATCCGTCAAGTTTGTGATGGAGTATCCCATGCACCAACATCATAGTCAGGCCCTAAGTATTGGACTACAATGACCTCTAGCTTACCTCTTTCCAGGCAAACTACATGCAGCAGCATGTTGCCCATCCTGACACCAAGAATCACACGCAAAAGTGAGAACCAATACACAACAACACCTTTCTCGACCCGGACCTGCAGAATTGACAGAAAGCTATCTGAGCAGAAACCCTGGGGCCTGAGGACCCACACTCTGAGGGTCCCCGTCAACACACAGTCTAATTCAATGCTCTGCGTCACACAATATTTAACCAGGTAAAGGCCACCAGGCACGTCAGCGCCAAAATAAGGAAGTAGTGGGTGTCTCGGGCGATACTTCCGCTCGCATAGGAAGAGAAGTGACTAGGCTGTATTCACAAGACAGGCGTACACTCGACACAGGTGTATGTGGGGCTGTATGCTACCCTAACAGGGAGTGCTGCAAGCCGGGGTTGTCGAGCAATGGCAGAGAAGAATTCGCGTCCATATGTTATACTAACACGATATTGCATTCCACATTTGAGAAACCCTGGCAAAGCGGCATGTTGGTGTCCATGTATACACTCTAAGATAATGTTGCGCGCCACGACTAAGATGCACAACAAGAGCTTTATGTAGGTGTCCGTTACACTGACAGAGAATGCCGCAGGTCTGGATTGAGATGCACTGTCAACTGTATGTGGGTACAGTACCTATCCATTCATGAAGGACAGGTGGAGGCAGCGTCCACGGTTGAGGTTCTCTGTTCGAGCATTCCGTAATAACTGGAGCTCAGGGTAGGGAGCACTGACTGATCTCTATGGGGTTAATGCCCAGGAATAACAGGGGGCGCTGAATGCCGCTATACACAGGCTGCACTATGTGCGCGTTCCTGCATTGGAAATGGAAGTGCATTGTTGTGTCTGAGCCCTAGACTGAAATATGTCAACGAATGCTGTGAAACGGCATCGAGGTGCTTTGTTTGCCTGAGCTATGTGGGAGTTTCGATATTAAAACAACAAGGGTCTCCAGCAATCGGAAATGGGGTACACAGGCGAAGCTGTGTGTAGGTCCCACACTACATGATGTGTCACAGTCGGGGTACAGCTACAATTCTGGAACAAGTGAGAGGTCTTCTAAATTAAACCCCATCGCCCCGCCACGGTAGTATCCCAACATGGCCCTTTTCTCTGCCAGTACAGAACACAGGCAGTGATAGGCTGAGCAGAGCGCCCCACAGAGCGGACAGTTGCACCAACCTCCAGCTGCTCGTTCGCACCCTGCGGCTCCTCGTGTGACATCACAATGGGCATTTGCCCCCACGTGGGAACTCCAAACTCCTACATTCATCACGGGTGACCAATCGGATTGACCGTCGTCACGGGGCCGCTCGCCTATTGGCGGCAGAGTGCCCCCCTGGCAGAGCCAAGTCCTGTCTAAATGGGAAAGTGTTAGGGATGGGATGGGGAGAGTGTCTGTGACAAGTTCATATGTAAAGCAGCTTTATCCGGGGGCCGGAGGGGCCCCCTCCTGCGTGGGGGGCAGGAGGGGCCGGGCGGGCAGGAGAGGAGGGATCAGGCAAGAGAGTGAGAGAAAGGGAGACTGGATAAAGAACTGGCGCTAGGAGAGGGAAGAGACAACAATAGAGAAACAATGTGACAGCAATCAGGAGAGAGAGAGAGACGGGGACCCTGGGAGGGGGGGGCGCCTTTAGATGCTTTCCACAGGGACACCCACAATCCATAAACCCGCCTGCGGACCGAAGAGCAGAGAGTAGCCGGAGGCATCTGAAAAATGCACGGCGAAGAGCGGGACGGTTCGTGGAGGCACGTCTGCGCTGCGAGGGGGCCTGGCCACGAGAGCACACAGCAAAGAGAGGTGCACGTGCGCCCGGCATCTGTCTTCAATTACCGCGGGCACTGACAGCTGGTAATTGAAGAAATATGCCCTTCTGCTGCGCGTGTCCGCACGGAAAATGCACTAGGCGGAGCTACTCTAACACCTATGGCCTATTACGTGCTCTCTTGCAAAAACACACGCATGCGAGGCACAATTGCCATGCAGCTGCCAAAAGAAGGACGAAAAATCACGAGCAGCCAGGAATTTTTAGGTAGCTTTTCGGAGACGCTAACTACAGGACTCTTGTGCTCCGCCCACACTGCTACGCAGTGTGACGTAGGCCCGAGCCCTAAAAACGGGGCATTTAACAAAAATAGAAGAAGGACTACAATTTTACTTAAAGCGAGCGCACAGAATGACAGTGCTCGTCAGCAGAAAATTACAGAACAGGCAGTAAGAACACATATAAAATGCAATGTTTAAACCCAGTAGCTTGCCTGTTAATTACATTGTTTTCTTGAAACAACTGCTAACTATCCCTGCTTTGTAAAACATAAAAAAGCACCTCCCGCCGTTTTCAGTCGACCCACTCTAAAAACCGGGACATACGCTGAATTTTCTGAAATCTGCTGGGACAGCTGGTCAAAAACAGAAACCGTCCTGGCAAATCGGGGACACCTGGTCACCCCCCCCCCATTGCCCCTGGGCTGTAGTACCACTGCAGTGGCTGCACCACGGATAGCTGTGCCCCTGATTGAGTAGTCCCAGTACTTTTTCATCCAGCACCATGCCCTCCCTCCAACTGGCACAAGCTGGATCCATGGGTGAAGAGCCTAGCTCTTCCAGTACTGCTGGCTCCATAGATATATATGTAGGAGAGTGGGGTCTGCAATCCTATGGTCACCCCAGATTTTTGCTTTTTGCTTCACTGGTTTACGACTTTCCCTGGCTGTGGGCCTGCTAATCAGACCCACAGCCTAGCTGTTCTCTCTCTAAATTGACAAACATGTACTTTAGGTGCATTTACCAATTTGTACTGGGCCACCTTATCAGTCCCTGTACCCAGGGCATAGGTGTACCCAGGGCCTACCAGGGGCTGAAGCATGTATTATGCCACCCCTGGCTGGCCATCTAAATCTGACACAACTGGCTGCATGACAGCTGGGGCAAGGTGGTGTAAACACCCTTTGCTGTAGATATAGTATACCTATATCTAACCCCAAAATGGACACATATATTCCTATCAGTCACTCCTATGGAAGGTCTTATCAATCCTGAAGGCAGAGTGCTTGGAATTATGTGAGATGGTGCTCTGGCATGAGCTGAGCCCGTTTGCAGCTTGCGGAACCAAGTCCTAATAGCTGTTCCATGATAACGCTATACCATATACTCTTAAGTGCATTATCAACCTCGCGGTTAAATGCTAACTCTGGTATAACATTATCAAAACATGTCGAGTAAGGTGTCATACGATTTGGAATACTACCCCCTCGCCAATTCTGGTGACGGGGGTTTCTGGCGACGGGGGTAGCATTCCACCCTTCTAGAGGGACACGACATGTATGTAACTGTGAACCCCGGTTAAAGTTAACTCGAGCCTCAGCATCACAAAATGGATGCTGCCACCACAGACACAAGTCTGACCTCCTGCTGCTGGGAGTCCTTCCAGCGAGGATGGCTTGGACAAAGGGTTTCCTGCCTTGGGAGGTGCTAGCACCACCCCAGACAGGATTTTGTGTATTGGGGAGGATAGGCCTGAAAGGAATGAGACATGCCTGGGGCACACAAGGTGCCCTGTGCATACACCGGTTCAAACCAGTTGCTGGGGCATCCCAGCCCCAGCTCTGGCGGGAAACCGGACAAAGGATAGGGGGTGTAACCACCCCCCTTCCTGGTCCCACCCAGGGGAGGGACCTAGTCAGTAGTGCAGCCCCCTTTAGGAGAATAAAGGTCGGAGCTGGTCCCATTCCAAATTAGATTATCCTGAACTATTCAACAAGAAGAAACTCTGGCCTTCGACGTTCTGCTCCACAGAAGACTGAAGAATCTCCCTTGTGGGCAAGGAGTGTCCACCCTGCAACTGCAGGCACCATCAAGCGTCCAGCGGCTTCCCTTTGTCATCTTCCCTCGAGGATACAGACTTCAGAGCCCGACGAGACCCAGATTCCCAGACCTCTCCGACCTCAACCTACATCTGCAGCACAGCTCAGATCCGTGGGTGCGATGAGACACGTGGGACCGGCCATCTTGGAAGAAACTGCACTTCGCTTCCAGCACGACTCCCGAGGTAAACTCGGCCAAGTGCTTTGGGGACTGTGAAGCCCCAACCCCGAGCAGCCCCTGCACCGAAGATCAGCCCTCCAGCATCCACGAGATCTGCGTGGGGCCCTTCTGCTTGTTTGCTGCTTGACGCGTTGTCTGGTCACTTGCCGGCTGGCTAGTGACCTCCTAGACGACGAACCTTTGAATCTTTGCTGCTGGTCTGGTTGCTCCAGACTGGCCCTTGCTCCCTTCCAAAAGAGGGGCACCTCGGACTCTCCTAGTCCGCACCAGATGTCTTTTCCCTTCACCGCGTGGGTTGCCTTTGCCAAGGCTTGTTGACTCCAATCCCAGATCCGACACCGCCAACAGCGAGAGCCCGCGTGGGAAAGCTCGTGCCTCCATCCTGGTCATCGAAGATGCCTCCTGGTCCACGTGGCTGCACAGTCAAGCGTCCACTCTTCACCTGATCACGACAATAGCACCTGGTTCCTTCCTGGTTCCACACCGGTCACTGGCTAGTGACTTTGAACACTGTCCCCTCTGCTTTCAGGTCCTCTTCTTCACCGATCCACCCTTGGATCGCACTGGACATCTTCCTCCTGGTCGCCTGCAGCATCTTTTCTTTCAGGCTCCATTGACTTCAACGCGAGAACCCGACACACTTTGGCACCTATGCACCCGCAACCCGTGGGTGAGGTAACGAGAGCATTTCGGTGCTCAAGGGTAGTCTAACTGTCCTAGTGTCCAATTCCACAGTCGTTGTTGTCCTAACCAGTCAGGATTGTCCGTACTTACCTTTTACTTGAACTGTACTGTCCTTAGACGTTGTTACGCATCTCGCGTGTGAGTTCACACTCTGCACACGCGTTCCGTGGGCCTCCTATTACTTACCTGAAGTTAGTGTAGCGTGGTCCCATCGATCCTACAGCCTCTGGACAGCTCCATTCCTTTTATCGACTCTCACATTCCACTTACTTAGTATATGGTTTGTCGTGCCCCTAGGGCACCATTGTAATTTTGTGCAACTTGTCGTATTTTTCGTAAGAGATTGTCATGTGCTTAGCCCTCTGACCTCATAAAGAGTTCAGAGGTGTTGTTATAAATAAATATACTGTTTATTTTCATAACAACCTGTGTGGTGTCCTTTCATCTGGTATTCAAGGGGTTATATTGTGGTAAAACAGCTGGCTTCACATGCCAAAAGAGTTTAGCCTAAGACTGCTTTGTCCATGCTACCATTAGGATAGCTGGTCTATAAGGTTGACTTACAACCAATCACCATAAGGGTTGTTTGGACTGATACAAGGTGATCACTAGAACTAGTGAGCATCATATATCAGGCCAACTTCTCACAATATATAGCCTGTAAATGAAATGGAGCTCGGGTCCCTTGTCTCAAGCTATCATTACCCTCCTTCCTTCCACTACTCACCCTGAATCCTCAGCCCCCAAGGTTGCATTCATTTTTTCCACAGAGTTCTTCACCAGTGTTTCCAGAAGGGCATATAATGCCTGTGCCGCAGTGCTGTATATCCTGCCCTCACTTGTGCCCCACCACCACTGCTGCTGTACATATCAGGAGATGACACAGAAAAAGCAAACACTGCACTTTGTCACACACATTCATTTGTCCTACGATCCTTCATTGAAAAGCAGTGTTATTTGGTTAAAATGTTTAAACCTGTTGTTGCATGTATGTGTTGATATCGAAATGTACATGTATATATCTATACATACAAAGTACATCCAAAGTCAGATTCAGACATTTTAAGCAGACATGTACACATAGTTCAAAGTTGTTGTATCAATCCGGGATGTTGTTATCCTTCAGTGTGTTCCAACTAGGAGAGGTTTAGTTTCCTAGTAGATGGTAACACTACTGCCTGTCAGGATTTTGCCAAACTGTCACTAGATGCCACTCACAAGGGCCTTTTATGAACCTGTCTTTATATCAGTATAAGTCAATAAATACATGAATATTTACCATACTAAGTTTTGCTTCACCTTTTGATTCAGGTTTTGTTTAATTTCCTAGCTGTTTTATATTTCTTGTAGTTCCCTCTGTCCTCAGACCATTCATAGATCATGTCTTAGTGGTGATTTCGTGTTCACTAGATTTATTCCTGGGTCCTGAAGTTATTCTGACTCTCTTATATCTACGTTCTTGACTTTTCTCTTTCTTGTATCCAATCCGTTCCAAGTTTTCCTATTCCCTGTCTTGTATCTCCTGGTTCCCCAGGTCTTCCCTTCTCCATATGGCCAGGGACTACCAAACCCCCCCTCCCTTATCAAACCTTATTTAATGACATGAGAGGAATTTCTTTGGAAGCGGGGGCGTACAACCCCCGGCCGGCCGTATTTAATAAACATAAAATTAAACAAATATTTTAAATAAACAAATATGTACATGAGTACGCAGAAAACATTTGCATTACATTGATTCCAATTGATGAATACAGATGTCAGATGGCTAACCTTAACATAATTCTAGTACAAAGGTATTTCCTATCCGAATCTAACATATCATCCATAATCATACAGCATTTATTTTTCTGCGTACTTTCTGCATTTATATTTCTGCGTAGGTCACTAACTGGTGTCAGATCCTTATCAATTAGCCACGCCCTCCAGTCGGAGTGTGCATGCGCAGAGGGCCCGTTTACCGTGAGGGTACTCCCCCCCGCCCCCAGTTACCCCCGTACGCTCTAATAACTCCATGAAAGGTGGCCCTTGCATTTCTGAGACGTTTACTGGCGTCATTGTGCACGTGTGGGGTCGCCAACCAGCCTAGAGAAAGTGTGACTCCTCCCTCCCCCGCACCCATCTTGCCAACCGGCTGTAACTGCCCCTGGAGTTCTAGGAGAGACCACTTGTCCCTCCCCTTGGGCGACCCCATTCAAGTATGGCGCCGCCCTTTAAGGACCTTGAATTTACTGCTCACCAATCATGACCTTACTGCCTGACCAAGGAATGGCACTAAATACGACGATTAATGACCTGTAAACGGGATAAAGTTCTAAGGAACAAAACATATTACTACGACACACCTGTAATCCATTACATATGCCACAAACCTGTGAAAAAACATCATTACTCACAACACCAATAATCTGCTTTAGGGGATGGTGGGTGGGTGAAAAAATTACAGCCTCATAGAGGCTGGTGTGGGAAACTGTGGAGCGCGGAGTCAAAGAGGCAGACTCTCGCGCTCCTCAGCCTTTTAAACCTTTACCCGCAAGGCCGGTTCTAAGCGGCCTGACCTTCGGTCCTTATGTGACCCGGAAGTGATTCTATCACTTTCGGGTCACTCTAAGGACCGGGGACCAACCAGCTTTGAGGTGTGCCCCTCGCGTCATAACGGCGCAACAGGCTTATCTCCGTGATCGAGGGAGGGGGGGGCGGTGCGCCCGCCATACTTGTGGCATGGTGTGGTAAATAAAATATTGCCCTGGCATAATTTCTAGGCATTAACAATTAGCATGTATCAAATGAGAGGCAGAGAGTCCGTGGTGTCCAAGTTAAAAGGGCTTTATTCCAATAACTCGAGTTAAGGGAGAATCTGTTCCATCACCACTGAGGTTCAGGAAGGGTCTTCTAACATTATTTACAGAGAACAACACATATATTCATTTTTCCTTGTACATAGGGAGGAGCGCTCCAGGCAGAGCATGAAAGAAAGAGATAAGAGCATGTGGGCGTGCATGAGGGTGTACACTTGATGAGTCACAGGTGGGTGATAGGTGGGTGGCTACAGAGAGGAGGAGTTACATGGCAGGCTGGAACTTTGCCCTACTTGTGCACGCAATTTGAGCATGAAATGCAATTGACGTGTAACTGGGAGGAGAGCTGACTTTCAGTCTAGTAGAGAGATCTTTAGTGTCAAGGCGACCAGCACGTCTGGTACTAACTGATATCTTAAGTCAGGGGATGTATTATCTGAAGCAAAGGTTGCTCATCGCTAAGAATCAGAAAAAGCATATATTTCTTCGTGCATTGCATGGGGCTGTGAGCTGTCTATGGATGCAAGCACTGTGATTTACTTCAATGGAGACAGAGAGGCTAGGCCCTATCTTCCGCGGACGGGTTCTGTTTACCTTCCTCACTGGGCAGGAATGTGACTCTGTACAGCAGGCAGATAACTGTTATTCATAATACTATCTTGGCAACCCTTGCTGGGTCTCTTTCGGCTGAGCTAGAAGTATGCGAGGTCAGAGATACGTAACTGCAGCTTGCAGTGTGTCAGGAGTCATGAAAACCCTAATTCAGAAAGTGGCTCAGACTGAACCACAAAAAGGGTTTATTACGATATTTATTTAAAAGTGCACAATGCAAATACATGGGCCTTCATGTTAGCTTAACGTTTGGGAAACTTGATGACAGGCACCTTAATGCAGGACGTGATTGCAGAGGCCTTGTGATTCAAGCCACTAAGAGAAATATGCATGGGTGACATGCACATACATGTAACATAGGGTACACGTAGGGGGCATCTTGGTCAGGCAAAATTTCATTTTCCTCATTCCCTCCTTGTCCCCTACGTAACCCTTCAGGATACATCTATATTCATGAGACCGTATAGTTGATCATACAGCATCATTTGTTCGTCCTTAACCCTTTGTATACTTGGATGTGGAACACATGCAGTTGCACACAGGCCGCAAATGGCCGGGCCACACTGCAGACAGAGACAGCAACCAAATATCATAAGTAGGACCATTCCTAGGAAGGACAACACTTTCCATCCCCAAGCAGATATCACACCCCAGAGCCAACTGGACCAAGTCCATGTGCCTGGGTCTTGATGTATGCCATGAGCAATCTTGTGGAGCCTTGTTATCGCTGCATACACAGATGGCGCGTTATTTGGGATGAAAACGCAACAACTAGATCGGATCACGCTACAAGCTCCTCCCCTATCCGCCAAGATGACGTCTAGAACGAGGCGATGTTGAAGAACAACAAGTCTCATAGCAGACTGTTCCTGGGTCAAGTTCGCCAGGGCAGATGCAGTCACATTCACTACTGCCTCAAGAGTCCTTGTTAACTTGCGTATCAGTTTACTGTTTTGGACGGGACCTATGAAGAAAAAGAATCCTTTGTTGAAATCTGTATATTGCTCCCAAGCTGTTTCAGTCTGATCAATCCCTGAGGCATCGGTCTCTCTCTTTACTCTAACATGTTCTAGTCGTGAATCTCTATGATAATGGGATGGGGCCAAGAATACAGGTGGCAATAAGAATGCTATATAACAAGTCCCACCCCAGTCTAAGGGCAGATGTACATAGGCTGTCTGACCGCAAATGAAATAGGTATGGCGTGATGTTTTGAAAGAAGAAAGTCCTTTATCATTAAACTCTACTACAACTTTACACTCGCTGTGTCCCATATGTACTGAGCCTTTCTTATTAACACATAAATCACCTTTTGCTGGTAGAACTGAAATAAACGGTGGACCTGTATTTTGCTTGGGCTGAACATTTAACATTATAAAATTAACGGATGCATTTCCCTGCTCGTACTCTTCATTCTCTAGATCGGTTCCCTTCCTTTGGGGAAACCCGTCTTTGTCTGGAAAACATGCTTCATTCATTACTTTATTCAGGTTTCCATATATCCAGCCACCTGGATAAGCTATGTACTTTCTATCTATTGAGGTCATTAAGGCAATCCATGCTCCACATGAACCATTGTGTGAGAACGGTAGAGGATAGAAGGGCAGAACTCCCTTCGCCCTTTGATAAGGTGGCAGTTGGCCACATACCCAGCAATCAGTCGCATTGCTGGTCTGATGAGAATGGTGTAACATTCGAATAAAAGTATTGTTACGCAATGCAAGTCGATATGACAATTCATGAGGTGGCAGTTCACTAAATGTATGCTCTATGGTGCTGTTACTGGAAGAGTGTATATGTGAGGAAATAGGAAAGAAAACATGTAGTAATAAACTGACACAGATTATAACAATGCACAGAATAAAAAGAATGATCAAAGTAACTATACATCTACTGCGTAATAACTTGCAGTATTTTGCTTTCATGTTTTTTTTCTTACTATTCTCGTATGTGATCTTATACATGTCAGAAATCTAGTCTAACCGATTCACCACCGAGTGGACTTAGACAATTAAACTACGTCTGACTTACTAGATCTTAACTTAGATTTATACTCCTGCTGTGGAGTCTTTTCTAGTAAAGGCGGCGCAGGCAGCGCAAAGTCTGTATTGTCTTTTACTGAAGTACCAGATTGTCCAAAGTGTCTTTTACAATGCTGAGCGTGGATCCATCCTTTGCGTCCCTCGACTTTTATTGCGGTCCTCGTGGTCAGTAGCACCAACTTCGGCGTCTTCCAACGTGGCTCAAGGGGGCTTGATCGATCAAAGTTCCGCACAAAAACGAAGTCCCCAGGGACTATGGCGTGTTCCTTGACCTGGGTGTTGTCAGGGAAGGCGGCAGCAACCTGTGAACGACAAGAAAGTAGTGCAGACATCAAGGAAGCCAGGTAATCTGTCAGCATGTTACTGTCAACATCAGTTATTCTTTTAGGCATAGGCGTACCCCACATATTTGGCGGTCTACCGAAGACTACTTCATACGGGGATAGGCCTGTTCTGGAATGAGCTACCATACGCATGTAAAAGAGGGCAACCGGTAAAGCTACCATCCAATCCACGCCTTTTTCTGCACATATCTTAGCAAGTTTTGTTTTGATTGTCTGATTATGTCTTTCTACAAGGCCTGCTGCTTCAGGGTGTCTTACACAATGGAATTTCCAAGTATATCCTAACAGAAGAGACACTTGTTTCATTAATTCAGAGGAGAATGGCTGACCGTTATCGGAATATACGACCCGAGGCAATCCATACCTGGGGAAGTACTCGCGCACTAATTGCCTGGCTGTTGTCACAGCAGTATAATCTGGAACTGGATATGCTTCTGTCCATCTAGATAGTGCACACACAACTACCAAGACATACTTGTAACCTCTACATCTGTTCATTTGGATATAATCCATCTGGAGGACCTCAAAAGGGTGGTCAGGAGGATGAAATCCGCCTTGTTCCACCGGAATGCCTTTACCTGGATTGAACTGGCAACAGATCATACATGTTCGTACTTTCTGCTTCGCTGCTGTACGCATGTGCTTGTTAAACCAGATATTCTGTAAGCTGTCTATCATTGCCTTTTCTCCCAAGTGTGCTGGACTATGTGCTGTGTTTATGATTACTTGTACCATAGAATCTGGAAGAAACCATGTACCTTTTCCCTTAGTCATCCAACCTTGTTCAGTCTGGACCCCTCCTTGTTCAGTCCATTTCTTTATCTCATCTGCAGTGGCATGTGTCTGTATGTCGAGTACATCTTGAGTGGGATCCCTGACTGTCATACATGTTATCAGTAATGGTACCTCTGTCCTTGTCGTGTCTGTTGGTGTCTGGGCTGTCTGGGCTGTAAGTTTAGCTGTTCGGTCTGCCAGGTCATTACCCTGGGAAATGGTGTCTGTAACTTTGGTATGAGCTTTGCACTTCAGGATAGAAATGGCTGTAGGTAAATGTATTGCTTCCAACAGGGCTTGAATGAGCTGGCCGTGCTGGATCTTGGTCCCATGGGAGGTCAAGAAACCTATCTCCCTCCATAAGACCCCGAAATCATGAACAACGCCAAAGGCATATTGTGAATCTGTGTAAATGTTCACTCTTAAGTGCTTAGCTCTTATGCAGGCTTGTGTCAGAGCGATGAGCTCTGCTGCTTGTGCTGATAGTGTGTCTATTTTCTGTGTCTCTATGACATTAGTAGCTGTGGTCACAGCATATGCTGCTACTAATTCTCCTGCACTCGTTCTCATGCAGGATCCATCTACATAGAGCGTTAAGTCTGGGTCTGGAAGTGCAATATCTGTCAGGTCTTGTCTTGGTTTCGTCACTATATTCATTACTTCCACACAGTCGTGTGGCGGTGCATTTACTGTACTTGAGGGCAAGAGTGTTGCAGGATTCAGAATATTACAACGTCTGATCTCTATGTGTGGTTGAAATAATGTCAGTTCATATCCTGTCAGTCTTGCTACAGTCAAATGTTGTGTCTGTGTCCTGTTTAAGAGAACCTCCACTGCATGTGGAACCTGTACTGTCAGAGGGTGACCCAACACTATCGAGTCACTTTGTCTGATGGCTAGGGCTGTTGCTGCAACTGATTTCAGGCACGCAGGCAGAGCCTGGGCCACTGGATCTAGTGTACTAGAAAAATAAGCGCAAGGCTTGTGTTTTCCTGCTTGATCTTGTGTGAGGACAGATAACGCTGTTCCATCTCGTTCAGTTACGAAAAGCATAAAAGGTTTGCTGTAACATGGAGTCGCTAAAACTGGTGCTTGACATAATGCCCTTTTTAATTCCTCAAATGCCAAGGTATGTTCTTGTGTCCAAGGGAGGACAGTCGAAGTGGCTGCCTCCTGTGTTGTTAACTGTATGAGTGGTTTGGCTAGATAGGCATACTGGGGAATCCATTGCCTACAGTATGAAGTGAGGCCAATAAATGCACGTACTTCTTTCTGTGTCTTGGGCTGTGAAAGGTTAGAAATGAGCTGTATGCGTTCTCGTGTTAGTTGTCTACCCTCCTTGGAAAGTAAGTGTCCAAGGTACACCACTTGCTTTTCACAGAATTGCAACTTGGAAGGGGACACCTTGTGCCCTTTGTCAGCCAGAAAATGTAAAACTGTCAGTGATGCATTCTCGCATTCTGGTTCTGATCGTGCTGTAATCAGGATGTCATCTACGTACTGAAGTAGCGCAGTGTTGGGAGGCATGTGAACACTGTTTAGCTGTCTTTTTAATGCTTGACTGTAAATGCTAGGGCTTTCTGTAAAACCTTGAGGAGCTCTTGTAAAGACAAAGCTACGCCCTTTTAAACTAAATCCAAAAAGGTATTGGCTATCTGGATGAATGGGTACACTAAAGAAAGCATTCTTCAAGTCTATGACAGTGAAGACTGTGGCCTCAGAATCAATAGCAGTCAATAATGAAGAAATGTCTGGCACCACTGGATATTGTGGTACTACACATTTGTTCAATTCTCGTAGGTCAATAATTAGTCGGTACACTGGCAGTACACTAGGGTCAGATCGTTTAAGGATAGGGATGACAGGCGAGTTACATACATTCGAGTCAGTCTCTACCACTACTCCTCGTGCAATAAGTTCGTCAACTAATTTCAATAAGGCTGTTTCGGCGTCAGGTGGTAACTTGTATTGTCTAATACGTGGAAGTACTACTCCTGCTTTGAGTGTGACATGGTGTGGCGTTATGTCCATGTAACCTACGTCAGTCGGTCCTTGTGCCCATAGAGTCTGTGGCACATTCTTGAGTCTGTGGTCAAAATCAGTCAGTACATAATGTCCCTTAAAATCACGTAAGAACAGGCATACTCCTTCTGGAGAGCAGCAGATAACTGCTCCTAGGTCTTTTAATGTCTTCATACCAAGTAAGTTTTCTGGACATGACTTAGTAAGTAGCAAGTCTGTAGTCCGTGACAGTGGACCAACCCCGAGGGAAACTGGTTTCGATACTTCATTAACAATAGGCTTTCCTGAAAATCCCAGGGAAACATTCTGTGAGCCTGAGAGAGGTGCCCCTGGAACCTCGTCATGACTGATGGTAGTCCTGCTCGCCCCTGTGTCAATCAGAAACTTTCGATCCTGACCTAATACACGACTATGTACATACGGACCCTCTTGATCTACAGGAACCTCAATAAGGGGCAAGCCTACTTCCCTCTCGAGGCTGTTTCATGAGAACTGTTGATACTCAGGATAGTCAGACTGTGTGTACTGATACATTTGTGGTGTGCCCTGTACAGGCGGTGGTGGAGGAAAATTCGCTACTGTCTGCTGTGTGTTCTGTTGGGTGCTATTCTGTCTAGGAGTGTATTGTCGTTCTTTTGTCTTGCCTGTAGCTATATTGTGTTTCAGGATAGTGCAGTCCTTTACAAAGTGACCTGGTTGTTTGCAATAATTACAGTTCCCCTTGACAGGTGTCGTGCTATGTTTGTTTGAATTTGCCGGTACCGTCTGGGCAACCAGCACTTTCATTTTTGTCTCTTTCATGCGTCTCTTTTCATGGTCCTGCTCTTCTCTAATCCTGTTCTGGTGATACTGTAACATCTGTAACATTTGTGAAGGGCTGTTTGCTTGCCAAGTACTCTCAACCTTCAGTACTCTATTCTTGATCTGGGGCAAGGAATTCTCAACTAATTTGCTCACAAAAAGATGTGGAAATGACTCGCTACCTGGCTTAAGGCCACTATTAATAGTAAAGCATTTCTCAAACCTAGAATAGAAATCACTTGTGTCCTCGTCTTGCTTTTGTTTACATGCTGAAATAGCATCCCAGTCTTCCTTTTTAGTAATCAATAATCTCGGTAAAACTTGTATCAGGAGTTCAGGCAGTTCTCTAGCTTTTTCCCCAAGACCAACCCCTGGGAGCCTACCTTTTTCTTCCGTTTCCAGTGCATCCCAGCTTAACTTTTTCTCGCCTACCTCCCAGTCTTTTTCCTTAAGCTTTTCATAAATACCAGCAGGCAACAGTACTTTCAGTAACTTCAGAATGTCATCGTACGTATAATCTCCTATGCGGAGGATGTCTTTTAATTCTCGGTGAAACCCCCCCGGGTCTTTATCATGGCAGGGCAGCATCTTTTTCATTTCTAGTATTTCTATTTTTGTTAAGGGGGTGTAAACATACACCCGTTGCAACACATTGGCCGCATCTTTGACGGGATGTACCTCTCGTAGGGGGTTCTGTCTGTCTACGTGTAAGTTATTTCTGCCGTGGTGTGAGGTTGGAGGCATACATGTGGTCAGAGAATTTATGTACTTATGTCGTTGATCCAGGATAACATTAATTAATTCAGTACCTAGGCCTGTCCATCTGTCTAGAAGCAAATCGTCTAATAATTTATACAATTTACCGGGATCGGAATATTGACTCTCATACAACGTTATTAAGTGTTGGACCATGTAAATACCAGCCAAACGCTGTTCGTTCGGTGGAAGGCTCAAAGTCTGAGCCACTATATCACTGCTGTATATATTGGAATTGGACACCCACTGGGTGGCTGACCGGGCCAATTCAATTTCGTGTGAGGTGGGAGGTCTCTCACTCCCTATCCGTTTTTTCAGGGCTTGTTCAGTAGCTTGGAATAGATTTTCGAGGGAATATCTTTCTTTTATAGCTGGCCCTTGTTTACGGTAATCAAGACATTTGGGTCTGTCAAACTGTCGCGCTTTTCCTACATAATTAATCTTGCCTTTCGGATCCTGATGATCCTCTACCTCTTCCGCTGATGACTCGCCCTTCTCGTCAGACTCTTTTCTGTGTCTTTCTATTATTTCCTTTCGTATTTTCTTGTACATGGCATCTATCTGTCCCTGTTTATCAAGTCTACCGGCATCTATGTGCTCGCTCCATTCTATCAAACCTTGTATTACATCTCCGTCTCCTTCGTCTTGTTCCCTGATCAGGCAATTAATAATGAAACGTAGGATATGGTTCTTAACCCCTACCTTTCTTTGTGCCATGACTTGTGCTATACTATCTGGTCCCTCCCCCGTTCTAATAAAACGGTACATTTTATCTAGGTGTTCTTTCATGTCTGGTAATGTCTCTAGATATGCAACGGCTTGTCTTAGCCTAAGTGAAATCACGACCATTGAACCTTTTCCTGGTTCTGGATCATATACACAAAATGGAATGGCTACATCTACAGTAGGCACCCCTCCCACTGCCCCGGGACCTACGTCATCTTTTACTAGCTGCTGCTGAAGTTGCTGGAGCTGATCTGCTGGTGGGGGTGGAGGGAAACCTGCATTAACGTAGTCCGGAAGGGAATCATCTAGATATGAGGAAATGAACGCCTCTGATGCTGTCGGCTTTACTCTACGTTCTCTATATGGTACAGGTGGTGGCGTTCGCGACCTACTGGGTCTCTCAGAGGTGGTCACTCTAGCTAGTTCTTCAGCCAGGACGGGATAAATACCAGTAACGACGGCGTTTCTTTCTCTATCAGTTTGTTCTGTTTTGACCCGATCCCCCTCCTCCCGTAGTTCTTTTTCTTTGGCTTTTTCCTCTGCTTGTTTAGTTCTCTCTGCTTTATTGAATTCTTTCTCTGTTCTCCTGTGTGACTCTTTGCGCCATAACTCGATGGCATCTTTCTGAGAGGGTCTTGACTTCCTTTTCCATAGCGCTTCCTCTACTCTCATAATGCATTCTGAATCCCATGTTCCTGAGATAGGCCATCTATACTTTTCCTCCAGGTCCTTTGTATAGTCTACCCATAAATCTAAAAACAAGATGGCGTCTAATCCATGCTTATTATACATATAATGACCAGGTGTGTCTCTAGGCGGGATGTTAACTGACTCTTCTAGTATACCTTTTCTGGTCCCTATCTGACGCAATTTTGAAAACAGTGGCATGTTGAAACCAACACAATGGAAATACAATACACAAAAATAGACTGAAACAATCAACAATCATTCATACTAAAGCATCATAACATTAAAACAAACATGATCTAAACCAATACAGAGAACTAAACATGTACTTGAAAAACTATATGCACTGGAATACAGTACAACCATACCGGTCTCAAAAAATGAGAAACGTCTTGACCGTGCTCGTGTAAACGAACCCGTCTTTACAGTTTTCACGAATAACGTGAACCCGTCTTGACCGTGTTCATATAAAATGAACCCGTCTTGAAACTTTATGCATTCCCCACAATGGTACTCACCGGGAAGCAAAACTTGAAACTTGAAGGCCTCGGACTTCTACGCATCTACGTCTACGTCTACGCATGCGCCTCGGAACGGGTGGACCTCTGGAAACCTCGGACCTTGCTCTCTCACAGGTCGGGCTCTGGTTGAGACGATCCGCAATCCTCACCGCCTCGTATGGATGCCTGGTCACAGTCCGTCCTCCTCCTGGGCCTGAGGGAGTAGCGGGAAATCCCGATGGCGTGTACACTTTAAAGTCCGTCACGGCTGTAGAAGGGGGCAAAGCTGGACCTACAACTCCGGCGCGTGGGGAAAAGGATATGTCCCTATTCGGGCGCCAAATTAATGTGGTAAATAAAATATTACCCTGGCATAATTTCTAGGCATTAACAATTAGCATGTATCAAATGAGAGGCAGAGAGTCCGTGGTGTCCAAGTTAAAAGGGCTTTATTCCAATAACTCGAGTTAAGGGAGAATCTGTTCCATCACCACTGAGGTTCAGGAAGGGTCTTCTAACATTATTTACAGAGAACAACACATATATTCATTTTTCCTTGTACATAGGGAGGAGCGCTCCAGGCAGAGCATGAAAGAAAGAGATAAGAGCATGTGGGCGTGCATGAGGGTGTACACTTGATGAGTCACAGGTGGGTGATAGGTGGGTGGCTACATAGAGGAGGAGTTACATGGCAGGCTGGAACTTTGCCCTACTTGTGCACGCAATTTGAGCATGACGTGCAATTGACGTGTAACTGGGAGGAGAGCTGACTTTCAGTCTAGTGGAGAGATCTTTAGTGTCAAGGCGACCAGCACGTCTGGTACTAACTGATATCTTAAGTCAGGGGATGTATTATCTGAAGCAAAGGTTGCTCATCGCTAAGAATCAGAAAAAGCATATATTTCTTCGTGCATTGCATGGGGCTGTGAGCTGTCTATGGTTGCAAGCACTGTGATTTACTTCAAGGGAGACAGAGAGGCTAGGCCCTATCTTCCGCGGACGGGTTCTGTTTACCTTCCTCACTGGGCAGGAATGTGACTCTGTACAGCAGGCAGATAACTGTTATTCATAATACTATCTTGGCAACCCTTGCTGGGTCTCTTTCGGCTGAGCTAGAAGTATGCGAGGTCAGAGATACGTAACTGCAGCTTGCAGTGTGTCAGGAGTCATGAAAACCCTAATTCAGAAAGTGGCTCAGACTGAACCACAAAAAGGGTTTATTACGATATTTATTTAAAAGTGCACAATGCAAATACATGGGCCTTCATGTTAGCTTAACGTTTGGGAAACTTGATGACAGGCACCTTAATGCAGGACGTGATTGCAGAGGCCTTGTGATTCAAGCCACTAAGAGAAATATGCATGGGTGACATGCACATACATGTAACATAGGGTACACCTAGGGGGCATCTTGGTCAGGCAAAATTTCATTTTCCTCAATGGCCGATGCCGGCCCCGTCTTTCTCTATGGCCAGGGAGACTACCTAACCCCCCCTTATCAAACTTTATTTAATGACATGAGAGGAATTTCTTTGGAAGCGGGGGTCGTACAACCCCCGGCCGTATTTATTAAACATAAAATTTAGCAAAAATTTGAAATAAACAAATATGTACATGAGTACGCAGAAAAAATTTGCTTTACATTGATTACAATTGATAAATACAGATGTCAGATGGCTAACCTTAACATAGTTCTGGTACAAAGGTATTTCCTATCCAAATCTAACATGTCATCCATAATCATACAGCATTTACTTTTCTGCGTATCCTATTTGGGCCTAACGCAAGGTCACTAACTGGTGTCAGTTCCTTATCAATTAGCCACGCCCTCCCGTCGGAGTCCACATGCACAGAGGGCCCGTTTACCGTGAGGGTACTTCCCACCTCGGTTACCTAAGTTCTATTAACTCCATTAAAGGGGGCCCTTATATTTCTGCGCCATTTACTGGCGTCATTGTGCACGTGCAGGGTGGCCAGCCAGCCTCGAGAAACCGTGGCTTCCCCCTCACCCGCACCCATCTAGCCAACCGGCTGTAACTGCCCCTTGAGTTCTAGGAGAGACCACTTGTCCCTCCCCTTGGGCGACCCCATTCAAGAATGGCGCCGCCCTCTAAGGACCTTAAATTTACTGCTCACCAATCATGAACTTACAGCCACAGGCCAGCGTAGTTGACCAGCTATCTGGCCCCACCCCAAACTTCCTCACTGAAAGGTCATGCCCTGCCTTTAAAACCCCCCAGCCAAGCCACTATCTTTTCTAACAGGATGTCATTCCCTACCCTAGTCAGGTGACCCCCATCTTTTAAGAAGCACGGCTCCCCCTGATACACCAGTGGGCGATCATCTGTAGTTGCGGAGACCTGAACAATTTTCCTATTTTATTGTTGATCCTCCTTACTGAGTGATTCAACGCTTTTACCGAATCTCCCCCCTCCATTTAAATCTGGGTACCATCTAAGACCATACTATGGTGCACCCCTGGCATGCCTTAGCTAACCAGCCTACTTCTGAGATTATGGCTTCCATCAGCCCCCTTTTACCCTGGTTTACCAGATCGTTCCCCCCCAAGTGTAGAATAACTATGCTGGGTGGAGGCCCATGCTTACCCAAAATATCCGGGACGAAACCCCTGAACTGACTAAGGCAGAGCCCCCTTTCCCATTCAAGGACAACCTAAAACCGGCCTGTTCAACTCTGTGTTTGTAATTTCCTGAAAAGAAAACTGCCTTCAAACGTCTTACATATGAGTCGCCAACCACCCAAACAACATGTGGTCCTGCTTCCTGTGGATGTGGCCGTCCTTGTATTGGGTCTGGCTGCTGATGCGCCGTCGCCAGTTTCCCCCCTGCGTGACAAGTTTGAGAAACTGTAAACGCAAGCAGAGATGAAACATGCATCTATACAAGTGTGAATTGCCCCACTCACAGCATGTGTAGCCGCACGCAGAGCTTATAACAGCTGGAGGACCACCTCCCAATCCTTTTTACGCTGCTGCTGTGCAAACTTCTAGCTGTTGCTTCAGTGGCAGCTCCTATTCTGAACAAGTGCATTCCAAAACACCTAGGATCCAAACCTGCCCTGTTTATTGCCATTTCCATGACCCTTTTAAACTGGAACCTGATGAGCGGGGTCCCATCTGCATGTATTAACAATGCTCCCCCCATTGTATTAGTTCTCTGTTGTAGGAATGCTTCTAGCTGGGTCATTGGGCAGCAAGGATTACCATGTGCACGGTGGAGTACTACCCTTTCGCCCCGGGCTTCTTGATCTGTTTTGGATTTTTTAACAGATATTAGTAAGGTGTTGACCTGCAATTTTGCATGTTCAAGCTGCAGCCCCCCTTGCACATCCTGCTTATTCTGCGCCACCAACTCCCCTATCCTAAAGGCTCCATAAAAAGCCAGTGAAAAGGTGGCTCTGAATACCAAAGCCTCTCTTGCAGAGTAGCAGATGCCATCCAGAGCCGCCAGTAGAGATGTTATTAGCTCTATCACAATTGGGCATCTTGAGTCCGGTGTTGATCCCTGGAGGCGTTGCCACCCTTTCAGGGCCTTCCTAACAATGAAACTGTTAGTAGGATCCCCCCTGCCCTTAGTTTGCGCGAAGAAGGAGATTGCAGCCACATGTCGCCTGGCTGCGGCCGCTGCGCGCCCCTCTTTATTCAAGTTATCTAAATACCGCAGGAGTGCCCCTGTGTCATGCCAGCTTTCAGCCAAATCTTTCCCCAAAAAAGCGCAGTAAGCCCAAAACGCCCCTTCGTAAGCTTTCCTGGTCTTGGGAGCTAGGCTAGCTGCCATGAGGTTCTGTAGTTGGAGGCACCAATCTGCCAAAGTACTTCCGGGAAGACTGTTGGGGTTGTCTCCGCAGAGGGTAGGTGTTCCCTAAAAACCTGCATCTTGAAGCATTATTCAAGAACCCCGGGGAATGTTTAGTCTTAAACTGCATGTTCAATTTCATACATAACAACACTATCTCCTTCAAACAGGTGGAGGATCATTTTACACTGTGCTGCTTGTTGGTCGATGCATTCAACTACAGTCATGTTGTCCGACCAGAAAACCACAGATTGATTACGCAGACGTTCAGGCCAAACAGTTAGTGCCACCCAGATGGGAAAAAGTTCCAAGAAACCAATGTTGGCTGTCACACCATTCTCTGCCCACCACGCTGGCCAATGTTGAGCCACCCACTCATTACCGAGTATGGCAGCAAATCCCACACTGCCCGTAGCGTCGGTCCATAAACCTAACTCCGCAGAAGTAGTGGGTGGACCAGGCCACACCACCCTGCCGTTGAAATCCCGCAAGAATGCCATCAAAATATGCATGTCCTGCCGAACCTCAGACAACAGTCTTGTGTGATGGTGTTTTTCTTGGAGACCTGACATGACCTGTGAGATGGAGCGGGAAAATGGTTGTGCCATAGGTATGACTCTCAGCGCAAAGTTCAACTGGCCCACCGTCTGTTGTGGCTGATGTAGTGTTACCTTATCCCTTGCCAGACATTGCTGTAATGCTGCCTTAAATTTCTTAATTTTTTCTGCCGGTAACCAGAAACAACCCTGTACTGAGTAAAACTCTATGCCCAGGAATTCGATTGTAGTCGTTGGACCTACTGTCTTTCCTGGTGCCAAGGGAACCCCAAAAGCCAGCATGAGCGCGCAAAATTCCTGCAATGCCCATGCACACTCCCGGGAGCCTGCTGACCACAGAAAAAGAAAATCATCCAGATAATGCATGACGTATTGATGCCCCGTCGTAGAGGCTGGTGTGGAAAACTGTGGAGCGTGGAGTCAGAGGCAGACTCTCGCGCTCCTCAGCCTTTGAAACCTTTACCCGCCAGGCCGACATCGGTCCTTATGTGACCCGGAAATGATTTTATCACTTACGGGTCACTCTAAGGATTGGGGACCAACCAGCTTTGAGGCGCGTATGTCACGTCATAACGGCGCGACAGGCTTACCTCCGTGATCGAGGGAGGGGGGGCCGGTGCGCCTGCCATACTTGTGGCGTGGCCGATGCCGGCCCCGCCTTTCTCGGTTCCAGTTCAGCCTTAGCTTCCTTGGTGGTTCTTTGATTCCCTGCACATGGGTAAGTCCTTGCATTTAGCTCTCTCTCTCTGCACGTGTGCTCTTACCCTGAGCCCACAGCTATTCCAGCCCTGTGAGCGTAGAGTGCAGTGGCTTACAACTGACCTCTGAGTCTCCTTGTGCTATGTGTTTCTGCTGCTGTTATTCTAGGCTTTTCCTTTGGTTCTGTTTCCTTGTTCCACTCTACCCAATTTCCTGTTTTGGGCTATATGTAGCATCTGTTTCTGCCCCTTGTTGTCATGCATCTCTGTTCCTGTGTTAGCCATAGTTCCTAGTCTACTGTCTGCATTCTTCTTGATCTTCCCTGTTATATGCAGACTCCTTGCCTTGTATTCTGTGTTCCTGTTTGTCTGCATATTTCTGTCTAGCCTTGTTTCGGTGCAGATCTTTCTAAGCCTTGTTCTCAGAATTTCAGTCCTGTTCTTGGCCCTTATTCCAGTCCTGCTTTTGCCAGGGCCAGTTTCTGTTTTGGTGTTCCTTGTTCTGTACCCTGTTGTTTTGTCTGGAATCATTATCCTAATTTTCATTTCTTTCAAGGGTGCCAGTGAGAATCCAAGGCTTATCTTTGACACATAGGGCCACCCTTCACTCCTTCTCCATAGGAGCTGGTGTATGTCTCCCAGAACTCTATGAGATTAATATGCTCCTTGCTTTCTTATAATATCTTTTCACCTCACAGAGAGATCGTTCCTGAGGAGCAGACCAACTATACTTTGTGACAGTTTGTCTATCATTGCCTGCTTTACCTTTCTGTTATCAGTGTGTGTGTTCTCCCTGGAGACTTCCAGTTCCCTATTCACTGTCTGTTCCAAACTGCTTCAGTCCTCGGTGTCTGTTCTACTTTCCTTCCAGCCTTCAGGTATTCTCTTGTATATATTACACTCCAGTTATCCAGTCTTGCCCTAGTTTCACCCAACTGGTGCCCTGACACATCACCCTGCTATTTCCCCGACAATGCCTGCCTGTGAGGTTAGATGTCTCAGGGCCACTTTTCGAGAGTCTGAGCATCCTCGTGGGGCTAATGAAGTCATAGTGGATCTGTGCAGTCGCCACTATAGAGAACACACATGTTGGGCAAACATCTCTAAAGGAGCAGTTCACCTTTCTTTAATGCTTTGCCTGGTGGTACAAGTCCCTAGGAGGTCTAAAAGTCAAAACTGTGAGCCTTAAAGGGACAAGTGGAGAGAGATGCAGAGCATGTTTACAACTTTGCGCACTAACACTCAGGTCTTGGGAACAAACTCCTTACACAAGGAGTAGAAGGTCCTTACAGTAGGAGTGTGGCAGCTTGGTCAGGAGTTTCTGGTAAGTAAGTTCATGCCAGTCTTCTGCAGTTCGTGACAGGCTACAAGCTAGCTACCTCTTCCTACTGCCGATTACCTTTCAGCACTCTTGCTTTTGCGGACAGCAAAGTGGTATTATGTCCCTTACCCAGTTCTTCCTCAGTGCATGTACCCAAAATGTTCCAAGGCTGCAGCTCGTCTACTGAGCTTGACAAAGGACGTGGGTGATGGGCACAGGATGCACATTTTTGTCCAGCAAGTTGTTCAGCAGTCCTTGTCCTTTCTTATTCATGCCTGATAGATTAGAATAGGCAACTTACATTTCTCAGTTCAAAGACTGTGTAGCCTTTTCCTTGACATACATATAGACAAAAATGTGTTGTGTTCCTGTTATGCAATGAGACTGCTGTCAACAGTCTGTCTGCCCATGGCGTAGCCATGGAAGCCTAGCTCCTCCTGCAAAGGGGGAGGTACAGTGTAATTTCTCTGCTGCAGAAGAACATTTCAAAACACATGGCGATGAGCACCTGTCAGTGGACTAGTGAAAGGAGTTTTACTGGACAGGAAACCTACCAGCTCTGCCAGCATTTTGATCAGGGCGGCACTGTATCTTGTGACCCTACAGATTTCTTTAAGCATCTTAAATTTCACAGGTTCTAATTAGGGGTGTGCAAAATCATGTAATTTTCTTGCAGAATTTCACGAAATTCCATGAACAATTTGCATCATTTTCCTATTGTAGCAAAATGTTATTTGGCCATATCTCACTGTACTTTTTTTCACCAGAGCGTGCATCTTTTGTAAAAAAAAAATTTGCCACACACCAGCAGGAGTCTAGTTTGAGCATAAAATGTTTCTGTGTAACACATTTTCTGAGCTAACCAGTCTCTCGCGGTATCTCATGGGGCTTTGAACATGAAATGCACACTCAGGTAGACAAAAGTATGGAAATGGTTTCATATGAGATTTTGAGATATTTCACTAATTTTACCGGTGATTAAGGGTTTTTTAATGACGTGCTCAATAGCATTAACACGATAAAAGAAAATTAACATGTAGGTGAAATAAAGACATTATGTTGAGGGAACTGTGCTTATGCTAACATTCGCTAATGTAGGCCTCGATTTCAAAATGGTCGGTGCTTACTGTAGCCATCTTTTCAGTATGTGATCATCTTTTGTCTCTGTCTCACACTGCTTTGATGTAGTGTCACTTTCCCTGGCACAGAATGATGTTTCCCTACACTGTTTAATTGAGAGTGAATGTTCCCAAGGCCTCGCCAATGGGTACCACAGTGGTTTCTCATGAGAACTAGTCCTTGTATATTAAGTAGTGACATTTGTGGTAACAAGTTAGTTGTCGGAAGGACACTGGGGAAGAGAACTGTGTTATGTGAATCTATGGGATAGTGCTGAATAACGTGATGTCAGAAATTGTATCATTCTCTCGTTAACCGGATTGGTGCAAACCTTGTGTATTTTACCCAAATGTATTGAATGTATGACTCCGTATATTTTAAATTATAACAGAAACCCTTTCCTGAGGGTGTTGGGCTCACTCTACCCTTAACTTTTGGAGGTTACACAGTATGTTGATCTGAGCTCTGATTTATGACTTATTTTATTTGAGCTGAACTATACTTTGTTCTGCTGTTTTGTCATTTGCATTTTTTTCTGAACTACAAGCTATCACTTGATTTAAAAAGACTGATTCAAACCATTTAATTTGCCGTCAGAATGATTAAACCTTTAGTGAACCTTAATGTACTGTACTATTTACATTACGCTTTTCATTAAGATTTGTTAATCAGGCCCAGCTGAGGGGCAACCAAATGCTTACGGGTTAAATACTGCTCACGTCGGTCAGAAGCGCTTTAAATTCGACATTAATAGAAAAAGCGGTATTACCGACATAAATAGAAATTTGCCTAATTCAAATCCTAGTGAACCAGAAAATACATTACTTCTTTCCCAGCACGGTTGATGTAGATGACACTATTTAAATCAAAGAACAATTCCAACAAATTAACTTTGTCAGTATCTATGCTGCATTTTCGGTTTACTGTGTGTATAGGTCAGTACGTGCTGAGTTACTTTTTCGCACTAAAGTTCTTCCTTTCAAATCTATAGCCCCTTTCACCATTCTCCTAAACCCCCTTACACTACCTAGATATCGTATTTGAAGATTAGTTAAAGTGTGTAATGTTACTACAAATTGATGTGCATATTTTCTAAACAAAGGAGTAAACAACGAAAGAGCAGCAACTTGTTACTTTCTCATTTAAAACTAGTTAAATGGTACCCCTCCTTTTAAGACATTTGTACATTTTCACATTGAGTTCACTTCTTGACGACAGTATGGCAGGCAAGTTGCAAACATTCCTTTACTTGTTTGCTGTACATCCTGCTGCACTGACCCCTAAAGATTATGCTGGAACTGCAACCAGGATTTTTTTCTGTGGCTAGTAAGTGGGTTAGAGTGCTGGTTCGTTACTTTATAGGCATGAGCTGCCCTCTGCACGTCCCCCACACCCACACAGCAGTAGGATCCTCTCTTTCTCCTAAAGTTCACAATTCACCCTGCAGGTGGCGCTCTGGGTGGTGGCCGAGCCCCGAGTTATACGATCACTTTTGTTTCCCAAAGAGCTGCTAGCAATGTTTAAGGATCTTTCAATTCATAGGTTCCTTCCTGGAAGTATGGGTGGGAGGTGCTGCAGCACCCCCAGAAATAACCATGCTGGAGTTCAGAAGGTAAATGAGCAATAAAGACGCCTTGAATTGTTGTCTTTATCTTGTCACATCTGCTGTGCGTTCAAAGCCAGAGGTCAAACGTCAGGTGTGTCTTCTGACAAATTGCTGCCTCTTTGTTTGACTTTTCCTTTTCTGACTGCAAAGTGAGAGGATTTTGTAAAGTGAACTATGTGGAAATCCTGCTGGGATAGTAGTGTGAAAGGAAAGGCTGTAAGATGTCAATTTGTTTCTAGCACAATAAAATGTAAATACATATAAATGTATTGTTCAAAATATACTAGCAGTTCAGAATGCACAAATGAAGCAGTATTTTTGTAGTTCTGAAGTGTGATGGAAGCAAAGATAGTTAATAGGATCCAAACAAAAACAGATACTTTACTTAGTGGTGTGCACATGATAAGTAGTCACTGGACCCACTTGTCACACGTTGTTGGTGCCCTATATGATTGTATCAGTGAAAATTTAGTCGCCATTCAATGGAAAATGTCTGAAAATGATAGTGTGCCACCATACCATCCTATAATAGTATATTTGCGACAGTATGCTTCAAAATGCACCACCGGCTACATACCACACCCTTACGACTCTCCTGCTGAATGGGTGTTGCTTATTTGCTACAATTCATTGTGTTCGAAAACAGACTCTAGATATGTATGCACCTTCTCCTCAGTAGTGCATACATTGGGCATATACTGTTGCAATTTAAATATCAACACTTGGTTTTACTTGTGTTACTCTCTTTCACATATAAACGCAAAGATAAAAATGTGGTTAAACACACCGGACATATTATCAATAGGATTGTTACGCCCTGGTATTTGCATCGTATTGAAGCATTGCACCGCGTTTTGTACCCCATTAAGGACGTTGGAGCTCATTTTCGGATGGGTAGCACTCTACACCATACTGCAGTGTGTGGTTGGCAGAGTGCTGTATTTGTTGTATGTGAGAGTCTTGAAAGGCGCTCTTCTAATGCCTTGTGGTGCAGCACCTAGTATAGCACATAGTGTGCCGTTAGTAGGGCCTCGTAGTGCTGCTGGTTGTCCAGGAGGGGCTTTTAACTCGCTTCCAATGTTTTCAAAGCAGACTGGGGACTGAGTTGGCCAGAGGCAGTTCTACTTCTAAGCCTGAAATTCTGGTCGGTAAGCAACTCTCTAAATCACCTTCTGTGGGTATGTAAATATTTGGAACAAACCGGAACAGACTGACTAAAATCCTTGGAACAGCCCATGTATTTAATAAACAAAATAAACAAGCATTTACAATGCAATAGGTCTCGCAGCATTAAAGTTTGAGCTATGGTATTGTATATGACAATGTGTTGCATTAATTTGTTAGCAAACTCTGAATTGGTGTATAAAGATGATTTGCAAACTGTGAAATGTTGCTGAATAGTAAGCAACGTTGTGAATAATATTGTTTGCTAGTCATCCTTGGGTACCAGAGTACTTCACTTAAGGCAGAGGTATTATCTTTAGACTATGGGTGTCGGTGCCGCTTGAGCTAGAAACAGGGCCAGCTTTAGCAGTGGTGCTGCCCGGTGTGACATACTTTTTGGACACCCCCGCATCCCTCTTCCCCCACCTCCTCCTCTGATTCCATCATTACCACCGTGTAAAAAGTGGACCTCATCTTCCCTTAAAACCTCTCTCACATACATTTCATTTGCTTTATAGTGCTGGTAAAGGCTGGCTTTACGAATCCGCTCAGATATCCACCCAAACACCGATCTGTTCTTTGCAGCAGATTAACCCTCTGCACTACTTTATGGTGAGTCAAACCTGCTACTAGACAAACCTCTGATCTCTCTCTACCAGGAACATTAATCACAAGTTATCATGACGTTTTTATTGCTGCCCGAAGTAGAGCGTGTGTAGTACAGACTAAGAGAGAGTGTGTAGTAGAGAGTATGCAGTATAGAGTGTGTAGTAGAGTGAGTAGTAGAGTGAATAGTAGAGTGTGTAGTACTAAGTAGTGCGTGTGTAGTAGAGAGTGTGTAGTAGAGTGTGTAGTAGAGAGTGGTGAGTGTAGTAGAGAGTAGTAGAGTGTGTAGTAGAGAGTGTTTAGTATAGTGTGTAGTAGAGTGGTGAGTGTGTGGTAGTGTGTAGTATAGAGTGAGTAGTAGAGAATAGTAGAGTGAGTAGTAGAGAGTGTAGTAGAGTAGTAGAGAGTTTGTAGTAGAAAGTGTGTAGTAGAGAGTGTGTAGTAGAGTGTGTAGCAGAGAGTAGTGAGTGTAGTGGTGGGTGTGCAGTAGAGAGTAGTAGAGTGAGTAGTAGAGAGTGTAGTAGAGAGTGAGTAGTAGTGTGTAGTAGAGAGTGTGGTAGTGAGTGTGGTAGTGAGTGTGGTAGTGAGTGTGGTAGTGAGTGTGGTAGTGAGTGTGGTAGTGAGTGTGGTAGTGAGTGTGGTAGTGAGTGTGGTAGTGAGTGTGGTAGTGAGTGTGGTAGTGAGTGTGTAGTAGTGAGTGTGTAGTAGTGAGTGTGTAGTAGTGAGTGTGTAGTAGTGAGTGTGTAGTAGTGAGTGTGTAGTAGAGTGTGTAGTAGAGAGTGTGTAGTATAGTGTGTAGTAGAGAGTGGTGAGTGTGGTAGTGTGTAGTATAGAGTGAGTAGTAGAGAATAGTAGAGAGTGTAGTAGAGTAGTAGAGAGTGTGTAGTAGAAAGTGTGTAGTAGAAAGTGTGTAGTAGAGTGTGTAGTAGAGTGTGTAGTAGAGTGTGTAGTAGAGTGTGTAGTAGAGTGTGTAGTAGAGTGTGTAGTAGAGTGTGCAGTAGAGAGTAGTAGAGTGTGTAGTAGAGAGTGTGTAGTAGAGAGTGTGTAGTAGAGAGTGTGTAGTAGAGAGTGTGTAGTAGAGAGTGTGTAGTAGAGAGTGTGTAGTAGAGTGTGTAGTAGAGTGTGTAGTAGAGTGTGTAGTAGAGTGTGTAGTAGAGTGTGTAGTAGAGAGTGTGTAGTAGAGAGTGTGTAGTAGAGAGTGTGTAGTAGAGAGTGTGTAG
This sequence comes from Lissotriton helveticus, assembly GCF_964261635.1. Taxonomy (NCBI): domain Eukaryota; kingdom Metazoa; phylum Chordata; class Amphibia; order Caudata; family Salamandridae; genus Lissotriton; species Lissotriton helveticus. The sequence continues at coordinate 951,880,663 of NC_136061.1, forward strand.
TAGAGTGTGTAGTAGAGTGTGTAGTAGAGTGTGTAGTAGAGTGTGTAGTAGAGTGTGTAGTAGAGTGTGTAGTAGAGTGTGTAGTAGAGTGTGTAGTAGAGTGTGTAGTAGAGTGTGTGTAGTAGAGTGTGTGGTAGAGTGTGTGTAGTAGAGTGTGTGTAGTAGAGTGTGTGTAGTAGAGTGTGTGTAGTAGAGTGTGTGTAGTAGAGTGTGTGTAGTAGAGTGTGTGTAGTAGAGTGTGTGTAGTAGAGTGTGTGTAGTAGAGTGTGTAGTAGAGTGTGTAGTGGTGGGTGTGTAGCAGAGAGTGTAGAGTGTGTAGTAGAGTGTGTAGTAGAGTGTGTAGTAGAGTGTGTAGTAGAGTGTGTAGTAGAGTGTGTGTAGTAGAGTGTGTGTAGTAGAGTGTGTGTAGTAGAGTGTGTGTAGTAGAGTGTGTGTAGTAGAGTGTGTGTAGTAGAGTGTGTGTAGTAGAGTGTGTGTAGTAGAGTGTGTGTAGTAGAGTGTGTGTAGTAGAGTGTGTGTAGTAGAGTGTGTGTAGTAGAGTGTGTAGTAGTGTGTGTAGTAGAGTGTGTAGTAGAGTGTGTAGTAGAGTGTGTAGTAGAGTGTGTAGTAGAGTGTGTAGTAGAGTGTGTAGTAGAGTGTGTAGTAGAGTGTGTAGTAGAGTGTGTAGCAGAGTGTGTAGCAGAGAGTAGTGAGTGTGTAGTGGTGGGTGTGTAGTAGAGAGTGTGTAGTAGAGAGTGTGTAGTAGAGAGTGTGTAGTAGAGAGTGTGTAGTAGAGAGTGTAGTAGAGTGTGTAGTAGAGTGTGTAGTAGAGTGTGTGTAGTAGAGTGTGTGTAGTAGAGTGTGTAGTAGAGTGTGTAGTAGAGTGTGTAGCAGAGAGTAGTGAGTGTGTAGTGGTGGGTGTGTAGTAGAGAGTGTGTAGTAGAGTGTGTAGTAGAGAGTGTGTAGTAGAGTGTGTAGTAGAGTGTGTAGTAGAGAGTGTGTAGTAGAGTGTGTAGTAGAGTGTGTAGTAGAGTGTGTAGTAGAGTGTGTAGTAGAGTGTGTAGTAGAGTGTGTAGTAGTGTGTAGTAGAGTGTGTAGTAGAGTGTGTAGTAGAGTGTGTAGTAGAGAGTGTGTAGTAGAGAGTGTGTAGTAGAGTGTGTGTAGTAGAGTGTGTAGCAGAGAGTAGTGAGTGTGTAGTGGTGGGTGTGTAGTAGTGAGAGTGTAGTAGAGTGTGTAGTAGAGAGTGTAGTAGAGTGTGTGTAGTAGAGAGTGTGTAGCAGAGAGTGGTGGGTGTGTAGTAGAGAGTGTGTAGTAGAGAGTGTGTAGTAGAGTGTGTAGTAGAGTGTGTAGTAGAGTGTGTAGTAGAGTGTGTAGTAGAGTGTGTAGCAGAGTGTGTAGCAGAGTGTGTAGCAGAGTGTGTAGCAGAGTGTGTAGCAGAGTGCGTAGCAGAGTGTGTAGCAGAGTGTGTAGCAGAGTGTGTAGCAGAGTGTGTAGCAGAGTGTGTAGCAGAGTGTGTAGCAGAGAGTAGTGAGTGTGTAGTGGTGGGTGTGTAGTAGTGAGTGTGTAGTAGTGAGTGTGTAGTAGTGAGTGTGTAGTAGAGAGTGTGTAGTAGAGAGTGTGTAGTAGTGAGTGTGTAGTAGTGAGTGTGTAGTAGAGAGTGTGTAGTAGAAGAGTGTGTAGTAGTGAGTGTGTAGTAGAGAGTGTGTAGTAGAGAGTGTGTAGTAGAGAGTGTGTGTAGTAGAGTGTGTAGTAGAGTGTGTAGTAGAGTGTGTAGTAGAGTGTGTGTAGTAGAGTGTGTAGTAGAGTGTGTAGTAGAGTGTGTAGTAGAGTGTGTAGTAGAGTGTGTAGTAGAGTGTGTAGTAGAGTGTGTAGTAGAGTGTGTAGTAGAGTGTGTAGTAGAGTGTGTAGTAGAGTGTGTAGCAGAGTGTGTAGCAGAGTGTGTAGCAGAGAGTAGTGAGTGTGTAGTGGTGGGTGTGTAGTAGAGAGTGTGTAGTAGAGAGTGTGTAGTAGAGAGTGTGTAGTAGAGAGTGTGTAGTAGAGAGTGTGTAGTAGAGTGTGTAGTAGAGTGTGTAGTAGAGTGTGTAGTAGAGTGTGTAGTAGAGTGTGTAGTAGAGTGTGTAGTAGAGTAGTAGAGAGTGTGTATTAGAGAGCAGTGTGTCTAGTAGTGAGTGTGTAGTAGAGTGTGTAGTAGAGTAGTAGAGAGTGTGTATTAGAGAGCAGTGTGTCTAGTAGTGAGTGTGCAGCAGAGTGTGTAGCAGAGTGTGTAGCAGAGAGTGTAGCAGAGAGTGTAGCAGAGAGTGTAGCAGAGAGTGTAGCAGAGAGTGTAGCAGAGAGTGTAGCAGAGAGTGTAGCAGAGAGTGTAGCAGAGTGTGTAGCAGAGTGTGTAGCAGAGTGTGTAGCAGAGTGTGTAGCAGAGTGTGTAGCAGAGTGTGTAGCAGAGTGTGTAGCAGAGTAGTAGAGAGTGTGTATTAGAGAGCAGTGTGTCTAGTAGTGAGTGTGCAGCAGAGTGTGTAGCAGAGTGTGTAGCAGTGTGCAGCAGAGTGTGCAGCAGAGTGTGCAGCAGAGTGTGCAGCAGAGTGTGCAGCAGAGTGTGCAGCAGAGTGTGCAGCAGAGTGTGCAGCAGAGTGTGTAGCAGAGTGTGTAGCAGAGAGTAGTGGGTGTGTAGTAGTGAGTGTGTAGTAGAGAGTGTGTAGTAGAGAGTGTGTAGTAGAGAGTGTGTAGTAGAGTGTGTAGTAGAGTGTGTAGTAGAGTGTGTAGTAGAGTAGTAGAGAGTGTGTATTAGAGTAGTAGAGAGTGTGTATTAGAGAGCAGTGTGTCTAGTAGTGAGTGTGCAGTAGAGTGTGTAGCAGAGTGTGTAGTAGAGTGTGTAGAAGAGAGTAGTAGTAGAGAGTAGTAGAGTAGTAGAGTGTAGTAGAGATTGAGTAGTAGAGTGTGTAGTAGAGTAGTGCATGTTTAGTAGTGTATAGTAGAAAATAGAGTAGTAGAGGGTGTGTAGTAGAGTATTGAGTGTGTAGTAGAGTGTGTAGTAGAGTGTGTAGTAGAGTAGTAGAGAGTGTGTAGTAGAGTAGTAGAGAGTGTGTATTAGAGTAGTAGAGAGTGTGTATTAGAGAGCAGTGTGTCTAGTAGTGAGTGTGCAGTAGAGTGTGTAGCAGAGTGTGTAGTAGAGTGTGTAGAAGAGAGTAGTAGTAGAGAGTAGTAGAGAGTAGTGGAGTAGTAGAGTGTAGTAGAGATTGAGTAGTAGAGTGTGTAGTAGAGTAGTGCATGTTTAGTAGTGTGTAGTAGAAAATAGAGTAGTAGAGGGTGTGTAGTAGAGTATTGAGTGTGTAGTAGAGTGTGTAGTAGAGTAGTAGAGAGTGTGTAGTAGAGTAGTAGAGAGTGTGTAGTAGAGAGTGTGTAGTAGAGAGTGTGTAGTAGAGAGTGTGTAGTAGAGAGCAGTGTGTCTAGTAGTGAGTGTGCAGTAGAGTGTGCAGTAGAGTGTGTAGTAGAGTAGTAGAGAGTGTGTAGTAGAGTAGTAGAGAGTGTGTAGTAGAGTAGTAGAGAGTGTGTAGTAGAGTAGTAGAGAGTGTGTATTAGAGAGCAGTGTGTCTAGTAGTGAGTGTGCAGTAGAGTGTGTAGCAGAGTGTGTAGTAGACAGAGTGTGTAGAAGAGAGTAGTAGAGAGTAGTGGAGTAGTAGAGTGTAGTAGAGATTGTGTAGTAGAGTAGTGCATGTTTAGTAGTGTGTAGTAGAAAATAGAGTAGTAGAGGGTGTGTAGTAGAGAGTGTGTAGTAGAGAGTGTGTAGTAGAGAGTGTGCAGTAGAGAGTGTGCAGTAGAGAGTGTGCAGTAGAGAGTGTGCAGTAGAGAGTGTGCAGTAGAGAGTGTGCAGTAGAGAGTGTGCAGTAGAGAGTGCAGTAGAGAGTGTGCAGTAGAGAGTGTGCAGTAGAGAGTGTGCAGTAGAGAGTGTGCAGTAGAGAGTGTGCAGTAGAGAGTGTGCAGTAGAGAGTGTGCAGTAGAGAGTGTGCAGTAGAGAGTGTGCAGTAGAGAGTGTGCAGTAGAGAGTGTGCAGTAGAGAGTGTGCAGTAGAGAGTGTGCAGTAGAGAGTGTGCAGTAGAGAGTGTGCAGTAGAGAGTGCGCAGTAGAGAGTGTGTAGTAGAGAGTGTGTAGTAGAGAGTGTGTAGTAGAGAGTGTGTAGTAGAGTGTGTAGTAGAGAGGTGAGAATAGTAGAGTGTGTAGTAGAGAGTGTTTAGTATAGTGTGGTGAGTGTGTGGTAGTGTGTAGTATAGAGTGAGTAGTAGAGAATACTAGTGAGTAGTAGAGAGTGTGTACTAGAGTGTGTAGTAGAGAGTAGTGAGTGTGTTGTAGTGAGTGTGTTGTAGTGAGTAGTAGAGTTTAGTAGAGTGTGTAGTAGAGTGAGTTGTAGAGTGTGTAGTAGAGAATAGTAGAGTAGTGAGTGTGTAGTTGTGAGTGTGTAGTAGAGTGTGTAGTAGAGTGTAGTAGAGAGTGTAGTAGAGTGTAGTAGAGAGTGTAGTAGTGAGTAGTAGAGAGTAAGTAGTAGAATAGTAGTGAGTGTGTAGTAGAGTAGGGAGTGTGTAGTAGTGATTGTGTAGTACAGAGTGTGTAGTAGAGTGTGTAGTAGTGAGTAGTAGAGAATAGTAGAGTGAGTAGTAGAGAGTGTGTAGTAGAGAGTGAGTAGTAGAGAGTGAGTAGTAGAGTGAGTAGTAGAGTGTGAGCAAGCACTACAACAGAGCTTTAGACGCTAGGCGGGCACCCCCCCTCCCCCCCACCCCAGTATTCCTGGTGTGCTGATTCACCCTCCTAAAGGTACTGGCTGTAATGTTTGCCTGATTCTGTAGTGTGATAACTTTGAGGTACCAGGCGGTACCCTAAACATTTACCGGGTCCACTTTGGGATTTCCACTGGTGCCTTGACGGCGGGCCATACCTGTCCTGGGCACCAGTGGTAAAGGAGCGTAGGCGCTATGGATAGTGCCTAGTAATCCTAGCTAGGTTTGGCAAACAACGCTTTGGAAGTAGTAACTCTCCACAGATCAAGCCAGAATAAAGCCTCACAGCGCTGCCTGGTTCCATGAGTATCGCTACTGGTTTCTTGGCCTTTGACCGGGGTTGGGCGTTGTGCTGATTACTGGTCCTATTTCCTTTGGGGTCCTGGTGAGAGGCTTTCACCTGTGACAGCGCTGCTAGTCCTCTTGTTTGACGTAGCGCGAGCTAGATCGACAGGAGGAACTTCCAGGCGCTTTACAAAGCATCATCCAAGTCTAGGAGGCAACACGGTGGACGTGCGTAGCGCGAGCTAGATCGACAGGAGGAACTTCCAGGCGCTTTACAGAGCATCATCCAAGTCTAGGAGGCAACACGGTGGACGTGCAGAGAAGTGAACGTCAAACACCTACATTGGGGTGAAAGGTTCCATTATTTCCTGGGTTAAGGGGCGCAGGCTGGCATCAGATGAGAGAGTTAGTGTATTGCATGACCGAGTGACCAGCCTCGAGGCGCTAGAGGCGAAGGGGGACGGGTATTTGCACGTCCTTCTGAGGACGCGGGGCGCAGGCTGTGAATCTCAGCTTCCGACTCTGGCAGCTTCTGTAGACATATAATGTTCGTTGTCGGCGAGCTACACCCTCCTGCACGCTGCTTTACCAGGTGAAGTGGGGGGCGGAGGGGGCCCTGTTTAAATGCCAGGAACACGCAAGTACTCCTCTCCATAGCCCTGCTTTTCCATACATAGCCCCAAGATCACAGGCTGGTGCACGACCTAGAAAGTGCCACAGTGCCTTGAAGCCGCCCGCCAGGTTTGAGATGTTTATTTCCTTGACTCTGATGCATGGCGCAGAGGACGCACACATAGCATCTGAGCTGTGTGTCTTTTTGCAGATGTGACACTTTGTGCATTCTGGGGTTACCCTGCTAGTGTCCACGGGTTTGGTTTTGAGTGGCCTGTAGGCGCCTGCTGCCTGTAGACAGACCCCGGCCCTCTCGGGGCCCTGGACCCTTCATCTTTGGTACGTGACCAGGATCACTGTCTGTTGAACATTTGATGAGCCTCGATTCTTTCATTGTCTGCCCTTGAGCAGAGTGCTGTGCAGCAAGACTGTCTGTGGGGTCAACGGGGCGAGCTTGTCTCTGAGCACAACGGAACGAGCCTGCCTCTCTCATCGAGCCCATGGCCCAGGGGCACTATCTTTGCCATCTTAAGAGGGAAGCGTCAGCAGGCACACAATCGGCAGCGGCTGAAAGCGTGTTCCTAAGTCTTCGAAAAATGGTTTTACACGCATTTAAACTTTCGCAACCGCTCAAAAATATACGTTGGATTACATTTTCAATAACTAAAAATAATTAATCATGCGCTAAACATACCAACTAATCTATGTGTAAATCCTTAGCGCTAAAATTTCATATCAACCCCACAACATACCATTTCATTTTAAAAAGCCCAAAGTTACCAAAAATAAACTTACCAACCACGCTGCCAAACGTTTCAAAAGCCGCAGAACTCAACTTAACAGCCCTTCGCAGGATACTCAGATATAATGCAAATTTAAAAGTCCAACGCTGTCCCAACAAGTACAAACAACAGCAGCCACCGCAGCGAACACGGAAGACTACGAAAGTAAAAGCAGCTCAGTACTGGGTTGTAACTGAGGGCGGGGGCTGCCTGCGCATGCGCGTCATTCCAAAGTTTCGTTTTTAGGAGCGAGCCCCGGAGCGAAAACGAAGTGGCAGCTGAAGTCCCGGGTCCCAGGAGGGGGCCCGGGTGAAGACCAGCAGATACCAGTGCGGGAGAGAGAGACACGGAACCCGGAGAAAGAGACGAGGGGGCCCGGGTGAAGACCAGCAGATACCAGTGCGGGAGAGAGAGACACGGAACCCGGAGAAAGAGACCGGTGAGTGGGGAGATGTGTGTGCGTGTGTCTGTGTACATGTGTCTGTGTACATGTGTCTGTGTGTAGAGCACGGTGAGTTGGTGAGGGGGGGTCGGGAGTGTGTCTACATGTGTGCGCGTGCGTGAGAGTGATCCATGGTGACTGAAGAGCCTGCCGGAATCGGAGCGCGTGTTGACGTGCGCGACCTGATCCCGGCAGGCTGCTTCATGCGTGCGCGTGCCAGTCTCTTGTCCTCTCCCTTTCAGTCCTTGAAAGGCAGAATGATTGCAATAGTCTCGCTCTGCGACAGCAGGCCTTTGGCCTGCAATCGCAGGACGAGACCTAAAAAGGTCATCTTTTATCCAGAGCTGGTTTCACTCTGAAAGCACACCTGCGGAAACTAAAATTGGAGAGACCCACTCTCGAAGCCCGGCCTCATCAAAGCCCTGCCCCCCCAAAGCCCTGCCCCCCCAAGCCTCTCTTCTCATGACTTGGCCAGTGGCACTTTAAGAAGACTAACTGGGTTTACTATTTGCAAAATGTTAAATGCAGAGTGTTGAAGTTAATACTGAAAGGTGTCTATTTGCATCAATCCCAGTGGTGATATTTTTTGGCAGGGGTGGCAGCTGCAATCCCTTTACTGCCCCTGAAACTTCCATTGTTACCCCTGGCTTCAATGGTAATGGAAACTGGTAGAATGCGAAATGAAACAGGCACTGGTTTACTTTCCTTCCCTTGCCCGTCTAGCCTCTGAATAGCAAATAGTAGGCAAATAAGGGGTGATGGGTAAGCCTTGGGCTGAGCCCTGGCATGACATCAGGGTCAAAGGATGCAGGATTTCACTTCTACCTTAGAAATTTTGGTGAATCGATGTGCATGACTAACTCGTGACTATTTTTTAGAGATTATGTATTAGCAAATATTAGCTTGGATCACTCATTTATTTATTTATTTGGAAGTCTTAGTTTTGCACGCAATATTATCATTCATGTTTAGGGCTTGGGATTTGTAACAAGGGCTATATTTTGATAACCAACTATTGCGAGCCACTCTCCTGAAACTCCAGGTGGTTCTGATGGGCGAATACAGTCCCCGAATCCTTCTGACGACTAACTGCAGGGAGCTGTAATATTGAAGCACTGTGCCGCATCTACTCCCCAAAGGGAAGGGGGGTTGGGAGAGAGAGAGAGAGAGAGAAAAACGATACCGGATATTCTAGATTCTGGTGTGCGCCACTGATCTGTGTCACTGGATTCCAGGGGCTTTAACGTGACTGGTAGTGCTTGCCTAGACTGTTTCTGAAAAGGAACAAACACAAAGTATTGCAGATCGGTAAACCTCAGCTTTTGCAGTTACACTGAATATTCAGGAGATTCATTCCAACAGTTTTGTCATCAAGAAGCTTTCAACATATTTTCACTTTTCTGTAAGACCATTCACTGTTGCCTTGTCTCTTTTGTTATGCTATTGCTTATACAGTACTGACATACCAATGCTCTATATAAGAGCGCTAGAGATGTCGCTATATCAAGGTTTCAAATATCCTACGTCAGAGTTCTCCTTAATGAGCACTGTCTCTATTCAGAGTCTTAAAGCACACTGTATCTCAACCAGAGCGTAAACATCAATATCTCTACACAGAGTGCGTGCAAGGAGTCTCAAACTTGTAAAGTTCCAAAGAAACATGCTGTGTGCTTGCACGATCGGAGTTTTTATACCTTTAAACCCAGATTTTTAATCAATCAATCAATGGGGCACTTACGTGGCTATCTCCATCGGATGTGTCCACGCTCTAGCAACGGATCCAGTAGAGGAGGAAGAGAGGAATGGGATGCGAGTTGGCAAACAGCCAGGTCTTCAAAGTTTTCTGAAATAGTTGTTCTGTCTTTGCCTTACCAAGGTGGTCAGGCTTAGAGTTCCACAGAGACGCTGTTCTCACTGAAAAGGCTCGACCACCGATCCTGGCTTTAGGAAAGCAGGGGATCATGAGAAGTTGCTGGAGATTGGATCTCAGGGCCCTGGTTTGGTGATATTTCTGGAGTCTCTGTCTCAGGTACACAGGGCCCTTATCTCTGGAAGCTCTGTAAACAATGGTAAGCGCCTTAAACGCTATCCTCCTTTGGACAGGTAGCCAGTGTAGGCTCCAAAGATGGGGAGAGATGGGTGACGCAACAGCACATTTCTAATGCGTCTGGCCGCAGCATTCTGAATAACCTGCAGTCTTTCAATCAGGTAAACTGGAAGACCCAGGTATAGGCTTTTTGCGTAATCCAGCTGCGACGTAACCATAGTGTGGAACACAGTCTTCCTGCAGTCCATAGGAAGGATATGCTGGAATCTCCGCAAGGTTTTTAGTTTCCAGAAACAGGCCGAGGAGACTTGGCAGATCTGGGCTTTGTAAGAGAGGTGCGTGTCAAATTTACACCTGAGATTCCTAGCAGAGTCCACTGGGATGGGAGGGAGGTTTAGCTCCGATGGCCACCAGAGATTGGAGGTTGGAAGAGAGGGTTGATTAAAAAATAATACCTCAGTTTTGTCAGCATTTAATTTCAGGCAGCAATCCGTCATCCAGGTCGAGATGTTAATCAGACAGTTCCTAAAGTTGTTGAACGCTGCCTTCGAGTGCTCTTTAAAAGAGAACATCAGCTGAGTATCATCAGCATAGGAGATCGTTTTCACTCCCCATTCCTCGCCTAGATAAACATTAAACAACGAAGGGCCCAGAGCTGAACACTGGGGTACCCCACACATAAGGGGTTTGGGTGAGGTGACGTGAGGTGACGTGAGGACGGAGCAGTACTTTCTGCGACTGGCCCTCTAAAAATAAGCGGAACCAGGCCAGCGTGGTACCTGTCACTCCCAGGAGCTCAAGTCTTTCCAGTAGAATACAGTGAGACACTGTGTAAAACGCTGCAGATAAATCCAACAGCACAAGCATTGGGGAGCTACCCTGATCTAAGGCTTCACGTACAGACTCCGCTACTTCCAAAAGGGCTGACTCTGTACTATAACCAGATCAAATCCGGATTGGGAGTCGTGAAGACAGTTGTTAGACTCAAGGAAATTAGACAATTGCTTCTGCACTTCCTTCTCAAGGATTTTGGCTGGGACAGGCAGGAGAGAGATAGTTCCTCTGGATTGGTGTCTGCTTTTTTCAGAATCGGCAAGACATAGGCTGCTTTCTAGGTGGTTGGGTAGATGGCCGTTATCAGGGAGGAGTTCCAAATAGGGTTGAGTTGCTGATTAAACCACTCAGCCATCAGCTTAAAATACTTGTCCGGGCAAGGCGAACCTGATTTACATTTACTCAATTCCAGCAGCGATGCTACTGGGCCAAACGCACTGAACTCGGACCAGATTCTAGGCTTGACTGGAGTAGATGTTGGCGTGGTAGGAGACCCAGCTTGGGAGAAAGAGGAAATCATAGATTGAACTTTCTACTGAAAAAAGTGGATACGTCCTCACAAAGAGTAGCCGAGGGAACGATGGTGCTAACCAGAACCAACGGTTTAATAAAGTCTTGAACAATCTTGTAGACTTCTTTCACTGAATTATCTGAGGACTTTATTTGATTGGCAATATAGTCTCTGATGGTATTACATTTTAACGCATGGAATTTTTTTAAAGCTGTTCTGTAGGTGCACTTGGCCTCTGGATAGTAGGCTTTGCGCCTAGCATGCTCCAGCTTGTTGCATAAGCTTTTCTCCACCCGGAGATCCTAGGTGAACCAGGGGGCAGAGGGTTTCTTCCGAGCTGATTTCATAGTTTTGAACGGGGCTGCACTGTCCAGGGCAGAAGTGACCCACCTGTTGAAGGTACACACATCCCTACTAGGGTCACCCAACAGTTCAAGTGGGCCCGACTGTAACGTGGGACCCAGAGACACAGCGTAGACCTTTCTACAGTTTCACCTTTTTTAATACTTAGGGCAGGTACTATTGTGCCATAGGGTGCCAGCCCAGCTGAAAGGAACTAAGCAGTGGTCTGACCAGGCGAGAGGTAGCGGAACCTCCACATTCATGGTGGGTTCATTCGTAAAAACGAGATCCAACATGTGGCACACACCTTTTGAACCAGATTGACGCCCTTGAGAGTGTCTGTCAGCTGAGTGACCAGGGAGCAGTCACTATTGTCCATGTGGACATTAAAGTTTTCGAGGACTGTAAAGTTAGCATGCCTCAGCGACAGGTCTGCGATGGTACCACATAGCACAATCAGATGGCTGGCGGGCGTAACCGGAGATTAGTAGACCAACAATCCTATGAAGCAAGATGCAGGGGAGGTTTTAATATAATAAGACAGTGCCTCAATCAACCCCGTGCTATCAATTCTCTTGCATGACATTTTATTATCTGTATCCTTAAATGACCAAGATCAGTTTTACCTGTGGTTTTAGCTGTCTCGATTTCATGCTGGAATTTTTCAGTCCTTCCTCACTGTTGCCTTCTTTTGTTTTCCTTTCTTTCAGGAAGTCCTCAGAGCAGACATCACGGAAGTCTGGGAACAGGAGCTTGACGTCGCAGGGAATATCGGGAACATGAGCCATCATTGCAGGGAATGCAGAAACCAGGAAGCCGTCCAAGCGCGAGGACTCTGGAGCACCAGGTAAGTGTTGATGTGCATGGCTAAGCAGGAGGATGCTGTACAGAGCAGGATTAAATAGCCACAGCTGCCAGAGGGGACTGCACATGACACGTATCCTGTAGCAACAGTCTGCATCGTTCACATTGCGTGCTTTTTAGGTCTCAGCTAGCGTAAGACTGCGCCCATGCGCAGTCGAGCTGGCGAGATTTAATGACTTAGAGTGAGTTTCACTAGCGAGGTTAAGCCCCGCCCCTCTTTTCCATTGGCTGGCGTCACGAATGGTGGCCAGCCATTGGAAAAGAGGTCCTAGTGACGTACTTCTTTCTCTTTAAGCCCCGTCCTTTTCAGACTTACTTGACTTACTGCTGTGGTAAAAGGTTTCTTATCTTCTTTATGGGGCGAAACAGATGGCCTGAAGGGTAGTGGGATCAGCGGATCACTAATCCCATCCTGTGGGGCACACACATGTTCCTCTCCAATGAAAGAGGTTCCACAACAATTTCTTCACGTTCAAATGTGCTTTTATTCAGCAGTATTTTGATTGGTTATTCTTTCATTAGTTAGTTGTTAATTTTCGCAACAGTTTTCAAATATTCATTGCATATTTTTACATTTTGGCACTGTCCTTTATTGACATCCAATGCATTTCGAGGTATATCCACCTCTTCATCAGGGAAAGGATACTATAATAAAAATGAGAGTGAATAGCGGTCAGTGGTGGGGTGGGTCGATAGGGTCTTCGTGATAAGGGGACTAAGCGTGAAGGAACGGGGTAAGTATCGGGAGCTTGTGATGTTATAGGTGCACCTTAGAAAAATCCACAACCTGTGCAAGAAGTAAAAGAATGTTTACAATCGTGCTTACGTGCGTCGCTTTTCTGACTGTTCGTGCGATCTGTGGGCCCAAAGAATGCTAGTATGAACGAAAGTGCACATAGCTTAAGAAGTGACATTCAAAAGGATTATCGCGCCTTTGGGCTGCCGGTCTGTCAGGGAACTAACCTGTTAGTAAGTGTCAGTTGGCCGTAAGAGTTCCGCGTTTCCTCGCCGGTCCAAACGGGAGTGTCTGTGACTCGGTGTTAATCATTGGGTCATGTGCCGTGGTCGCGATCACGTGGTCATAGACAGTGAAGAAAGCCTATGTAGGGTCGTGTTCGGTGGTGTGTTAGTGGGGTTGCCAATAAAACTCGATGTCTCAGTGTAGCTACGTGTAATTAATAAGTTGCAAAATATGAGTATTACGAGAAACATAATAGAGGTAAAACATAAATAAAGGTAAAAATAAGAGCAAAAAAACATATATGTCAACTGTGTTAACGTGGGGATACACAGGTACCACGTTGATGCTCCAATAATGAACTCATGACAGTCCTCATATTCATAAATAGCAAGAGAGTTCAATTCTTTCATTTAGCCCGGATGGCTTCTGGGTCGACAGTCTTTGAATCCAGGTGTTTTCGCGCTGTAAGAGATATTTGGTATTATCTCTGCCTTCAACTTTCATGATTATTTCTAATACAATAAATTTCAGTTGGGATATGTTGTGCTTTTGTTCTTGGAAATGCATAGCTACAGAAGATTTGCTACTTTTTAGTCGAATGTTCGACTTGTGTTCTGTCAACCTTGTCTTGATTTTCCGTTCCGTTTTACCGATATAGAGTTTTCCACACGGACATTTCAGGGCATATATTAGGTTGCTTGAATCGCAGGTAGCATTCACTTGTAATTTGATTGGGTTGCCTCTCATTGGGTGATTGATCACATTTCCTTTTATAACGTTATTACAATTCCCGCAATTTAGACATGGTTTAGTGCCAGTGTAGTTGATCGTTGGAACATGTCTGTACTGAACTAGTTCTCCAATGTTAGGTGCCCTGGTGAATGCAAATAGAGGAGGTTCCTTAAATATTTGATTGAAATCAGGTTCCAAATTAAGCAATGGCCAATGTTGGTATATTATACTTTTGAATTTGGAGCTTGCAGTTGAGTATTTAGAAACTGCCACTATGCGGGCTTGTGGTTTTTCAATCCTCGGTTGTAGGAGTTTTGATCTCTCTATCTTGAGAATTTTATCGGTGGACTCCTTGATAATTTCCTGTGGGTATCCTCTTTGGTGAAATTTCTGGCCCACTTCCGTGATTCTTTGTGTCAATCTTTGTGAGTCAGATGTTATTCTTTTGGCACGAGCCATTTGAGAAAATGGAAGGTGTTTTTTCAAATTTGGTTCATGAAAACTTGAAAAGTGAAGCATATTGTTCCTGTCCGTTGGCTTAGTGAATAAGTCTGTTTCAAATCCTTGGGGGTTGACTGAAACTTTAACATCCAAGAAGTTTACACTCGTGTCAGATATTTCCCAAGTTAATTGGATCCTTTCATCAATCGAGTTGAATTCAGTCAGCAAATTTATGAGTTTTTCTTTGGTGTTTTTCCAGACGATAAAAATATCATTGATGTATCTGGTTAGTAATATTAGGTTGTCGGTCCAGTCTGTCTTTGAAAAGATATGGGTCTCTTCGAATTGTTGCATAAAAAGATTCGCATACACAGGTGCTGCGGGATTGCCCATGGCCATGCCGGCCAATTGTAAGTACCAGGTGTCTTGGTACTTAAAGTAACTCTGGTAGAGGATGAATAACATAAGTTCCATCAAAAATGTTTGGAATCTAGTTTCTATGGAGGAGTCTAGCAAGGTTTTTTCTATTGCTTCTATACCCAAAGAATGGGGTATGGACGTATATAGTGAACGTACGTCAGCTGTACATAAGATTAGTTTGTCCTCCGGATTTATTACAATGTTACTCAGTTTTGAAATGAAGTCGGTTGTATCCTTCGTATATGTTCTCATGGATTGTACTGCAGGTTGAAGGTACTTATCTATTAGTTGTCCAACTGGTTCATGAATGCTTCCACATGTAGATACTATCGGTCTCATGGGAGGGTCCATTAGGTTTTTGTGTATTTTCGGCACCATTCTGAGGGTAGGGCTTTTTGGATTCAATTTTGTCAAAAATTTCTTGGTTCTTTCGTTAATGATACCTTGATCTTGTGCCTTCTCTAGGATGGTTGTCAAAAGTTTCATAAATTCCACGGTGGGGTTATTATCCAGTTTCATGTATGTGTTCGTGTCTGTAATATGTTCCATGACCTTTAGATTGTACATATTTTGGTCCATGATAACTAATGCTCCCCCTTTGTCAGCTTTCATGCATTTGATCTGATCATTAGACGATATCCTTTTCAAGGTATCTTTGTCTTTTTGTGTAATGTTTTTATGTTGAGTCTTGCCATGTTTGATTTTAGTTAGATCTTGTATGACCCTGTTTTCAAATAAGTCGAGTGTTTTATGACTTGTGGGCGGTTGAAATGTGCTCTGTGGTCGTAGTCCTAGTAGTTGATCTGGTTCGTCCTTAGGTAGTTGGGGTATCACATTATCAAAGAAATGGCGTAACCGTAGTTTACGCATGAGTTTAAAAAAACTCACTTCTAATTCCAAGTTGTCTGTGTGAGTAGTGGGTACGAATGAAGTACCTTTTTGTAAGAGTCTTTCTTCATGTTTGGTTAATTTATACTTGCTAATATTAATAACCAGTTGGTCTTTATTTATGTTTTCTTGGGTTTCTTGTCCTTGAAAGTGCCAGTTGTACTCCTCGTGATCGGTGGTTCTTTCTCCCTCTCTTTTTCTTTTTCTCTCTCCTTTATTCTGTCCTCTCCGGGGTCGCCTCTTTGTGCCTGACCCTGCTCTAAAAAAGGAATTGGTTCTGTAGGTTGGCTGGTGGTTGGTTGTTGCGCTTGATCAGTGTCCGTTTGAGTTCTTGTGGGTTGAACTCGTCTTGGTCTTTGTGAGTTATCGCTACCTGATGACGATGTTTCTGTCTGTGAGTTGTATGGTTTGTTCCTTCTTTTTTGGCCGTATATTTCCGCCCATGTGTATACTTCTCCCAATCTGTAGTCGAGCGTGTCACGCTTGTATTTCCCAATTTTTCGTTCATTAATATCATTGGTGTGTTTCTCCATTTGTGCTTTTATATCTTCTAGGATGGTACTCAACTCTTCCTCTGATAGCATTTTTGATAACTCTGTGGATGTTTCTGTGATTTCGATAGACAGTTCTTCCAATATTCCAGGTAATTCCTCAATAATTAAAAGGATAAGATCTAAGGAGCATTTATTCAAAATTTCATACAATTTTTCCTGGAATTTCTTGGAGTTTTTACACAACGATGGTTTGAGAGCAATCCTTAGGCCCCTTGGTATACGTTGGTTACGGTGATATTTAACCAATGTGGTAGCGTGTAGTTGTTGATTTATGCGTCTCTTGCTTAGATATATTAATTGTCTAATATGTTGGTCTTTGGAGCGGGTAGTGGTTTCCTGTGCATTTTCTTCCCTGATTAGTGCGTAGATTCGGTCTGCTTCGTCTGGTTTAAACGCAAATGTCGAGGCTCTTGCCTCCGTGCTTTTAGCAATGTCTTCATAAGTATTCATATTGATTTTCTGGGCGTGCTATCGTTCCTGGACACGAAATATCAAACTAGGCAAGTGGGACTAGATGCACAGCGTACTTCAGATATGTTAACTTGTTTTTAGGGTGCTGCCACAGTATCGTCGCGTGTCCCGCGGCGTGAAACTATGAACTGAAGGGTAGTGGGATCAGCGGATCACTAATCCCATCCTGTGGGGCACACACATGTTCCTCTCCAATGAAAGAGGTTCCACAACAATTTCTTCACGTTCAAATGTGCTTTTATTCAGCAGTATTTTGATTGGTTATTCTTTCATTAGTTAGTTGTTCATTTTTGCAACAGTTTTCAAATATTCATTGCATATTTTTACATTTTGGCACTGTCCTTTATTGACATCCAATGCATTTCGAGGTATATCCACATCTTCATCAGGGAAAGGATACTATAATAAAAATGAGAGTGAATAGCGGTCAGTGGTGGGGTGGGTCGATAGGGTCTTCGTGATAAGGGGACTAAGCGTGAAGGAACGGGGTAAGTATCGGGAGCTTGTGATGTTATAGGTGCACCTTAGAAAAATCCACAACCTGTGCAAGAAGTAAAAGAATGTTTACAATCGTGCTTACGTGCGTCGCTTTTCTGACTGTTCATGCGATCTGTGGGCCCAAAGAATTCCTGATGAAGAATATTTGAAAACTGTTGCGAAAATGAACAACTAACTAATGCGGGACACGCGACGATACTGTGGCAGCACCCTAAAAACAAGTTAACATATCTGAAGTACGCTGTGCATCTAGTCCCACTTGCCTAGCGAAACAGATGGCCCCATAAAGAATAATAATAAACCTTTTACCACGGCTCTGAAAGACAATGGGACACGTATCCATAAAGATAGAATGACTCGTTGTAATGAACATCAAATAACGCAATTTATTGACCAGCATAAAGTGATTCGGGGTGTGGGTAGAAGTAGAAAGTGCTCAGTGAAGTGTGAAAATTAAGTATGGGTGAATTTTGCGAATTTGCGATTCGCGAATTTGCGTATTTACGAATTCGCTATCTGCAAAATTCGCGAACTTTCACGAATTTGCAGATTTTTTTTGTGTTCGCAAGGGTTTCTGCTAGTTCGCGAGGGTTTTTTACGAGTTGTGTGCGAACTTACTTGTCAGGTCGCAACGGTTGCGACCATGTTGTTTCTACGTCTGGTTCATCACAGCACCCTCTGTTTCACCACTGCCACCCTCTGGTTCACCCATGCCACCCTCTGGTTCATCACTGCCACCCTCTGGTTCATCACTGTAGATTATGGGGGGGAAAAGCACACCTGCCCTGCCTCAACTGACATGAATTAATTTGGGGCTGATTAATGTGTCACTGAATTTGAGCTGGCACCTGCTTCCTTAGCTGTAAGTGCTTCCTGATTAATGATGAGCTTGAACTTTTGCACCTGCTAAGTGCTTTCAGTTTTGCATAATTCGTTAGCACACTTGCCCTGCCTCAACTGACATGAATGAATTAGGGGCTGATTAATGTGTCACTGAATTTGAACTTCCAGTCTGGCACCTGCTTCCTTATCTGTAATTGCTTTCTGTTGTAGTGTAATTTTTTTTAACAGGACCTTTGTGGCATACTTGTAGCTATTCTCTGAGCTTGCTGTGAGGGTCAGAGCAGGGTCATAGAATAGTTGCAAGTAGGCAACTGAACTCTGGAGGGGCCCCTCAGGAAACACTACAGGGAATGGTTACTAATGATGAGCTTGAACTTTTGCACCTGCTGAGTGCTTTCAGTTTTGCAAAAATCGTTTTTCTGCAATTTCGCACGATTCGCGGGGGGCGAATTTGCGTGAGATCGAATTCGGAAGCCGCAAATTCGTGCAAATATGCGATTTGTTTTTTGCGGTGTGTTAGTTCGCATGGTTTTTGCGTTTTCGCGAGCCGCTTGTAGCGCAACAACGCGAAGTTGCCCTAGCGGTCATACATGGGCGCGGCCATCTTGTTTGCGTGACGTATTTCCGTTTCCGGGCGCTATGTGTAATCTCGCGAAGTGTGCGGCTCGCTAGTACAAGTTCAGGTGTGATCGCGGGGGAAATCTCGCGCGAACTTACCCACGCGGTCATAAACGGGCGCGGCCATCTTGTTTTTCATTCATTACTATGGTTCTGGGCATCCTTTCTGTATTCTCTCTCAATCTCTGCCATCCTTTGCTTGTTTGAGTTTGAAGTTTTTTTTAATCTATTTTACTTATTATCTATCCCTCTATTTTTCTAGCTCTATATTTTTGTGTTTTTTGCTACTTTTGGTTAATTTTAAACTACTTTTTTAAACTCTTTTCTTTTCTTCTTCCCTATTCTATTTCTTATTTCTTATTTACCTTCCTTTCTGCCCAGACCATGGTAAAGGGAGCCGGGAAGCAGCCCGAGAAGGGGAAGGGTCCCGCACCCCGTGCCCGGCTCCGGTGCGGGCGTTTGTACAGCGCCGCATCCCCAGGACCATCGCGGCAGGCGGCAGGATCGCAAGCGACTACGGGCTCCGGGAGCGTCGGAAGTGGTGGGAGAAGGTGTGCCGGGCCATGTATGAACACTCTCGGGTCCGGCGCACCTACAACCAGGCCGCCCACCGTTGGACGGATCTCCTGGACCGGGAACGCGACCTGCTCGGCGTCGAGATCCCCGGGCTTGGTGAGTAGTAGTAGCTATTTCATCACTACTCTGTTTTCTCCTGCTCTGTGTGTTATTATATTGAAAATTTTTGTTTTTTACCAAGAGCAATAATGCTGCCGATTACATTGTAGGTAAATTATATTTCAAAATCTTCTGTGCATTTCAGGTGCACTGCTCTCCTTCTCAGTAGCGTTGCTACTATGCTTATTTGTTTTCGATTTTGTGTTCATTTCATTGGCCTGAGAAATTATGTATGAGTGTAGTTTACAGAACTGCATAATGCTAGACACTAAGGGGCAGATTTGCATTTACCGGTGCATCCCTGCAAAGTAGCAGGGATGCGCCAGTAATTGTGCGCCACGCCACCACCCATGGTGCGCCGTATTTACAATGCGGCGCACCATGGGCCCAAAACGTCACCGAAGCGTTACGCATCTGTGCCGTAAAGGCGGCGCATTGCTGGAGTTGCGTCGCAACAATGGCGCAGCTCCAGCAATGCTCTGGGGTGCCCTATCTCCCGAATGCTGCGTCAAGCCGTACGTCTGCTTCAAGCAGGCGCAGGGTTTGAGTGACGCATCATTGTCCTAAAAGTGACTGATTGAAATCTTGTAGATTTCCCTCAGCCACTTTTAGGATGCGTTCCTGCGCAGGAACGCCCTCCCTTGCGCCGGAACGCCCCCTCATGGCGCAGGGCTTTACAACGTGATGCATCTCCCATATGCGTCACGTTGTTAATATACGCCGCACCATGGCGCCTCTTTTGTTCTGCCGCTGCGTCACAAAAGTCACGCAACAACGGAGCAAAAGAGCTGCAAGGGGCTTGTAAATCTGCCCCTACAGACCCAAGTCCAGTCCTTCCTTTGTACACCTGGCAATAAGAAGAAATAGTGGTGGTGGATTGATAGTTTGAGTATTTTAATGACTGGTTAATGTAGTAGTGTTTTTTTTTGTGGTTTTTTTTGTGTTGTCACTGATCTGCAATCACGATGGAGTTTGTCTGTCACTTTGCGTGCTACGGACTGCTGCCTGCCAGTCCTAGGCGAACCTTTTTAGTAGTTTGTTTAGTGAGTTACATAACTTTCCAAGTCGACGGTCCGCAAATCAAGCAATACTAATATTGTAGTAGACCACATGAGATAGACAACTATTCCACGGGATATATTGACCTATTTGCTATTTCGCCAAAATATTTTGTTATTGTTCTTTTGAAATGTTTGATTTGGTTGACAACAATCATCCATGTTTTCGGGTCTTTCTTTCTTTCATGTTGTACATCAGCTCTCCCCAGGGGCAAGAGGACAGAGGAGGAGGTGGTATCGGCTGCTGCTGCTGTAGAAGGCCAGGATCGGTCAGGCGAGGGCTCCTTTGCTGGCCCCGGTAAGTTTTCATTTTAATATAGAGTACCTATTTTTTCCTAGCGTTCCTCATTCGATTTTTTCTAAATTGCCATCTTCTTGTAGACTGTATCCAAATTCTTATCCTGCCTCTACTATGACTCCCTGTGATATTACTAGATTATTCTTATTAGTCTGTCTGTGTAGCTAACTAAGATTACACAGTTGGCAAAAGGTGTTAAACGAAACTCCTATTCTAGTCAGCAATAACTCTATGCACTGAGTGCAGTCCTCTGGGATTGTCCATAATGTCTTTTCAAGTCTTCTAAATGTTTATGCTTTGACAATTCCCAACAATAAAATGTGAATGACCACCAAGAAAGAATAAGATACTACTTTACTTTTGGTTTGGATAGGAGGACAATCCATACTACTACTGTTGCAGGGACAAATCTGCACAAACAGAACTATGGACACTAAATAGTGCATTGTTTATCAATTATAATAGGCGCAGGTAGACTTTCCACATACCTCAGTGATAACAGACTTTGAAGAACCCCCAATCTCCTTACTGACTAGATAGTGTGGCAGAGTCATTTAGCTCCCGAATTCATCGATGATTGATCCCCAATGATTATTATCCAACGCAGGGCAAGAGTACGGAGTCAGAGTCCAGAAGTGTCAGAGGCACGGACTCATGCTTGCAAATTGCAAAACCTTTTGCTCAGTCACTCTTGACCAAAAACCACAGAGTCTATTTAAGTTTTAAAGCTTTATTAAAAGTAAAAACATTTATTAAAATCAAGTTTGTCATAAAACATAAACGGTTGAATAAAAATGGAAAAGTGCTTAGTGATTTATTTCACACATTTATTGTGGGCGAGCCGAGCCCTCACCTGGTTTGAACTTTAATTTTTCTTTTTGGTGCTGAATCGTTGGTCACTCCGTCCTAGTGATGATGATCTGATTTTGCTCTTGTTCTTAGAAGTGAAGCTTCTGTCTGTTATGAGAAAAATGGTGCGTGTTAAAAAGCAAAAAAGTGCAGCAAGACAACACCCTTCCCTGGAAAGAGGGACATTTTTACTTTAGAGTAGACAGTCACAAATTATTAGACTGGTTTCTGTATTCACATTTCTTCATTCCTAGACAAAATACTAGTGAGTGGTGTATGTCTATGACATCTAACATTCTTAAATGTACTTTGTAGGTTGAACATCTGGTGCCGGGGCCAGCGCGGAGGTGGAGGAGGACACTTCTGGGGAGGAGGCGGTGCAAGTGCCGGAGGAAACTGCTATGAGGGTTGCCACGGTAGTGGCGGGCAGTGGTAAGCTCTTATATTTCTTACTTATTGAGATTGCAGACTGCAGAGTGTGCTCTCTGCACGGGTGTAGTATATATGTTGTACAGTTAAGTTACTATACTGTTAAGAAGACTTTCAAATTTAGAACAAAGTTTTTATCAACCAGGTAGTAGCCTCCTCTAAATTTACTTCAACTCTGCTGTGAATTTTTTTTCGAGAATCCAAATCAGATCTGAGATGAACTTGATGAATGGGATGAACGAAAAGCGAAAGAAGGATGTAAGTAAGTGTGGCAGGACGAGCAAGTTAAAAGTAATGATGACTGACAAAGAAGAATGATACGTGTTTGATTGGTGCCCGAGGTGGCTGGGAAGGAATATGATGCATGGCTGGGTGAAGGATGAAGCAAGGATGGGTGGAAGGAGAACAGCCTGGGTGGGTGAAACAGAAACTGTATGTGTGCGCAATAAATCCTTTGATTGAAATTCGAATGCAAGTCAAGCACGGATGTATGGCTTGCGGTTTCCCAAATAAAATGAAAAGGTTGTTTTCCCGTGAGAAAACGTAAGGTTTGTCCAGATGAGAGACATGATGAAGAATGATTGACATATAGTTTGAATGGATGGATGCCTGCATCATGGTACTATCTGACTCTTAGATAGCATATGTGTATCTAGAGAGAGTAGACGGTCACTGGATGAACTAAGTGTTACTTTGAAGAGCATGTAACACCGCACCCGCATGTCCGTTCCAGTGTAGGAAAGGCAAGGAAAAGAAGTTTTAATTTTGTCCGAATACTACCATGAATAGTAGCAGTAGTTTGTATTGCAAGCACAGCATATATCCGGCTATTACGATGGCCACTCACTACCTCTGTTAATAAGTTTAGTAGAACTCGGTCATTCATGTGTGGATGTATCACTGTTCACTCAATAAAAAGCAAAGCACCTAAAGTCATCCCATATGTAAGCAAATACATACCATGTGCAGTGATAGATAATCCGATTATTTATCTTCTTCATTTTCCTTTTCTAGTATTCATTGGCACTGTAGGGTGAAAGTTAAATTAATTAAGCAGTAGCCCTTGTAACAGAGTATTCTCAGTGCCACCCATAATAGAAAAGTAAGAGCATCACCACCTGCATGTACTGGACCGGTACAGTAACGCAAGTCTGTCTCACTGATCATGGCAGGCGTCTGTTTTTCTCGGGTGCAAGTTGACTGCGCTGGCATTATGCCGGGTTGCAGAAGTTAAGGTACCAATTTTGCTAAACAAGAAAGAAGAATAAGAATAAGACTGGTGTACTGTCATAGTCGACTCTAATGGAGTGAGTCCATAGTGCTCGTAGAATTGATTCCTTAAACTCCAACTAATGTTAGAGCAAGGATGAAGAAGTGGGCGGTTAGATAGATACTGGCCACAATAGTTATGTACTGCGCTTGCAAGTTGCTAGTTCTACTGTGACACAACTTTCTGCTGAATCATTTTGTGTTAATCTTAAAGAGCATTGGTTACAGACTATGTCTTTCTTTCTTCATATAGATGCTCCTTCCAAATCAACACGGAAGGAGCAGGCTAAAAGGGCCCGGCAACAGAGGCTGGAGGCGACTGTTGCCGAATATCGGCGGCTGGTGGCCCAGGAGGAGGGGGACACGCAGTCGACCACAACATCGACCGGGACAGCTGCATCCTCCTCCGCGCTCCCTGGGTCAGCCAGTCAGCGAGCAGCAGGTCTCCAGCGGTACGGAGCCGGGGTACCGCAGCCACCCGCCACCGCCAAGCAGCAAAAAAATCAGCTGCCCCCCACAGCAGTGCCAAAAAAAGG
This sequence comes from Lissotriton helveticus, assembly GCF_964261635.1. Classification (NCBI taxonomy): domain Eukaryota; kingdom Metazoa; phylum Chordata; class Amphibia; order Caudata; family Salamandridae; genus Lissotriton; species Lissotriton helveticus. Next base: position 951,903,664 of record NC_136061.1, read on the forward strand.
TTGCACCACCTTTCACTCAGGGTGTCCTACCTCGAGCAGGAGCTGTTGAACACCAAAACCCTGCTCGAGACCCTCCGCAAGGAGCATGCCGACCTGGCCCGAAAAGTGAACTGCAGCCAGCAGTAGGAGGAGACTGTCCCGTGCCTCTTTTTTAAAGACTTCTTGGGGGTGGGAATTGGGAGTTGGGTTTTTGGGACTTTTCACGGACATTCGTTGTGGTTAGGGAGGGGGGGTGGGTTGGGTCTTGCGGGAGATTATTTATGTTAGGGATATAAATATACTGTAAACTTTATCTTAGCATACGTGTTTTTTTACTGCTTTTGAGGCTGGTAGGTGGGGGTTTAGCAGTAAGTTTGTTTTCCTGAAACTTAAGTGGCATCTTGATTCAAGTTGTGTAAGTAATTGCCCAAATGTTTTCAAAACTAAGTGCCTCTCACAGAGTAAGTGAATACAATAGTCCTAGGACTTTACTAGTACTACCGTCAGTCTCTCGTCTCTCCTAATACTCCATTATACTACCTCCCCCCAAACGCTTATCTTACCTGTAATTTGTGTTTGGAAATAGGGCTAGGCACAGGGCTGGCTGCACGGGAAATGGCGATTAAGGTTGGCAATCCTGGGCGGATGAAATGTCATCATTGCGGTGGTACTAGTGGTGTTACACAGTGGCAGTTGCAGCATATGAAAAACAAGAAAATGAAACCTTGTTTGTCTATACCGTAGCATTAGAATGGTATGATAGAGAATATAGCAGGTGACAGTACACTAGAACAGTGCCACAATGTAGCCTAACAAATTGTAAAGTATTTAAAGTATAACTACTACTTGCATTGAATTTTTTTGACATTGGCTACTACTACAAGAAATAGTACTGAAGGTGAAGGACACAGCAGCGTAATCATTTGCCACGTCTAGGAGGAGGATGTTCTTGATGATCAATCAAGTTGATGGCGCACATGAAAATCTGCTTTCATTTGCCAATAGTCATGGGTCTGTGTCAAGCTGAGTAAGAATATATCCTTGGATTCCTTCACCAGCCTGTTGCTATGACCTTATCCTCCCCAGCAAGTGTGTGGAATTATTGCTGTCATTTAGTCACACATCAATCAAAACCACACAGCCCGGGGAAGAGGGTTAGGGTTTGGAAAATGGATGGGAATGGGGGTTTTTGGGAAAGTTTTGTTGAGAGAAGAAAAAAAAGCACAGCATGGACAAACAATAATTGAAGATAAACAAATCTTTGGGTACAAAGCTATCCATAAATCTTTTAAGTGACATAAAGGAAGTGCATGTACTACTGCATGCATGGTTACTGAAAAGTAAGTAGTACTTTCGACAACCGTGAATGAAATAATGCGACAGTACAGGGCTGCAGTAATTATGCGTTTTCACTTGCCTATCTCTGCACTCAGAGAAACACTTCGTACATTAAATTAGGTTTGAAAAATAGCAGAAGTAAAACCTATACAATGGCTGTAGGGATGAATTTAGAAGCAGAGATCAGAGAAATGCAGAGTCACACTCATAGAAGTTCACAGCAATAACATTACTTAAAAGATAATTAGAAAAGAACGGATACTGTATCTGTATGTTGTTGTAGTTGTCCTTTTGAATTTGGGAAGTTGCATGCATCCAACCATTCCTCTTATTAGCAGGACTCCTGCATTCCATCTGACGCTCCGTCCATCAATGTTGGTGACCAGAAGACACCCTGTCCACTGCCTGCCTGGCGGATGCTGAATTGCGGCTCGCTAATGTGAAGCCTGACTTCATCCTTTTTTTCCCATTGCACAGGCTGAAACCCGGCCTGTAATTATTGATGGAAAAACCGGAAGTGATATTAGAGCACCACTGACAAATAAATATAAGGTATGTACGCTGTGTAGTGCAACAAGTCACACCTTGAGTTTGTTAATAGACAGTACAATATTTTTGAAAGTGCGTACTCTGTCTGAGTCTCCTTTTGAAGGATAAATAAGTATGGGCGAATTAATTTAGCAGATCTTTCCCCTCAAGCTAGGTGTCTGTAAACTGTGTTTTAGAACATAATTAGACCTTCCCAGCAGTGCTCCCAGACCCTTACTAAACCCAGTCGCAAAAATGTAGAAGACCCCCAATCAGATCTCAAAAAACGTGCGATACTGCTACCTGTCAGAGGCCTGGTAGAAAATGGTGACAAAACGTACTTTGAAAGTAACGTAGGCCCAAATCCCCCCTTACCCACCATGGATTGTATTCAAACCACTTGCAAGCAAGCAAAAGTATCCATAGCCAGCATTGCTCCAAGACTCGCAAACCCCCCACAAACACCAGGAACCCCCACAAACAGCGAAATCTCAGAAAATGCAAAAAACTTTTTCCCCAGGAATTGTCTCCAAAACACTTTCTTTCGGGTATTAGACCTTCCCAGCAATGGCCCCAGAACTGTCAACCCGGGCGAAAACAAGTTTAACACCCCCAACAAGCCAAAAGGCAAAAGGCAAAACCCGGGAAAACTTTGGGCCTACCTGGAATTCAGTCCAAATGCACTCTGCAGCTAGGCCCCAACTCCCCTTTTCCACCATGGATTTCCTGTAAAACAAATGCAATCAACATTAGAATGTTCCAGCAGTGCTCACAGACCCCAAAACCCACCCCCAACAACCTAAAAAAAACCCAAACAGCACCCCCAAAACAGGCAAGTGATCAAAAGCGCAAAAACTTTTTCTGCTCTGATTTTCTCCAAACCACTTTTAGCCGGTATTACACCTTCCAAGCAAGGCCCCCAGACCCATAAACCTGGGCAAAAACAAGTTTCACCCCCCCCAAAAAGCCGAAAAGCAAAATCGGGAAAAGCCACACTTAGGAAACTTTGGGCCTACCTGGAATGCAGTCCAAATGAGCTCTGCAGCTAGGCCCTAACTCCCCTTTTCCACCACGGATTTTCTGAAAAACAAATGCAATCAACATTAGACTGTGGCAGCAGTGCACCCAGACCCCAAAACCCACCCCCAAAAACCTGGAATCCCCCCAAACAGCACCCAAAAGACAGGCAAATGAGCAAAAACGCAATATACTTTTTCACCTCCGATTTTCTCCAAACCACTTTTATCCGGTATTAGACCTTCCCAGCAATGCCCCAGACCCGTCAACTCACCCGCAAAGAAGTAGAACACCCCCAGAAGTGCAGAGTCTTTCTTCATTGGGCGTAATCCAGCCATCTGCTTTGAGGGAAATAAGAGTCTGGAGGAGGAGGATAGAGGCGCATGTTCTTGTGAACTTGTGAACCTGAGGAATGCAGACTGCGGCACCTTCAAATCAATAAGCAAATAAGTGAAGACAGTTCTGCTGATGGGCTTATTTTTGTGATTAGGTGATTAAAGTTTTTTTTTATATAGATTTTGCAAAACAAAGAAAGACAGACACACAGGAATAAAATTGAATAAGGACGAAAAAGAAAGTTAGTGATTCATTGACTCATTTTCAAGGCTCGGTGTCAGGGAAGAAGAGCTCATCCTCAAACTCTGCGAATTCAGACGGGAGTAGGTCAGTTAACAGAGAAGAACTTCCCTCATCTAAGTTGGTGTCCTCCTCGTCTTCTTCCTGCGTGCATTCTCGTATTTTGTAATCTGGTGGGATGAAGTGCTGATTCATCTTGATCATTGTTAACCTCTCCACATTTTTGGGCGAGAGGCGGGTCCTTTTGGAAGTTACAATGCCACCAGCAGCACTGAAAACACGTTCAGAAGACACGCTTGCGAGTGGGCAAGACAAGTAACTTATAGCCAGGTTGGTGATCTCTGGCCACACATTTCTTTTCCCATGCTATTACGCCAATGTGTCATGATGAACATAGACCTCTGTTGAGTCATTCAGATAGGCCTGCACCATCGAATCACGGTTCTCCAGGGTTCCTCCACTTTGCTTACTTTTTTCTGGGACCTTTTGAGAAGCAAACCCAAGCTGAGTAAGCCAATCCTCTTCTTCACACAATATTACTGTTGTGTCTGGTGCAGATGATGCGGTTGCTGGTGTCGTTAACGGCTGAGAGGGAAAATCACTCACCTCTGCCACAGCCACAGATGCAGAAGTGGATTTTTTTGACTCCGGATGGCCTACTGATGCTGATGTACTGCCTTTTCCTTCAATTTCCTGCCGTTCTCTTTCAAACCGAGTGGCTGACACAGCTAGCCAATGTTTGTACTTTGTAACATCTGCGTCATCAAAAGGAAAGAATACTCTGCCTGCCACTGCCTTTTTGTACCGTGGATCCAGAATAGTAGCAGAAATGTAATGCTGTTCTGTGTGGATCTTTTCAAGACGTTCATCGCGAAGTAGGTGCTGTAATAACTTCTCCGCCAACTCAAATGCTTCTTCGTTTCCATCTTTTTGAAACGTAGAAGACACCGCCTTCAGTTGGTGCTCTAGCATGCGCAACAATGGGATAGCTTTTCCCAAATTACAGTCCTCCCTGCTGACTGCACGCGTGAAGACTTCAAAAGGACGAAGCATGTGTGTCAGGTTTTTAACTAGCTCCCATTGCTCCACCTGTATCCTCAGGTCTATCATCGGTGTACCCAGTTTAAAGAAATACTGATCGACTACCGCATACTGCTCATACAGACGCTCAAGCATGTAGAAGGTTGAGTTCCAACGTGTTACCACCTCCTGGATGAGTGCTTTTACTGGCACTTTACGTTCATGTTGCAGGCACCTCAGCTGCTTCCGGGCCTTAAAAGAATGTTTGAAATGTGTTCACATCCTTCGGCAGGTGGTCAGTAACTCGTAGACTGGACTTTTTTCACACAAGAATTTTTTAACAACCAGGTTTATACAGTGCGCCAAACATGGCACTCTGAAATAGTTACCCTTATCCATGGCCTTAACTACATTGGCGCTATTATCCGTGGAAACATAACAAATCATGCGTTTTCTTGGGGACAGCCATTGAAAGACCTTTGTGTTAAACTCATGCAAAATGTTTTCTGCTGTATGAGTTTTCTCCATTGCAAACACGGCTACTGTTGCATGTTTCCGAGCAGCTTTATAAACTTTGTCCGTGTCAACACCTGCGTTTAGCTTTGCTTTAACCCCTGACAAAGATACCCAGTGTGCAGTGATGCACATGTAATCAAGGGCTTGGCAACTGGTCCACATGTCTGTTGTCAGATGTATAGTGTGAACAGCACTCTTCTGCAAAGCTGCCCCAATCACCTCCAGCACATCTTCATGTAGTGCTGGAACCGCAACTCTGGCAAAATAGAACCGGCTAGAAACCTTCCATTTAGGGCAGAGCGTTGCCACCATTTCAAGAAAACCCACCCTTTCCACAAAAGAAAAAGGGCGAAGGTCCAGCGCTAGCATTTTAGCCAGCTTAGTGTTATACAGACGCGCCGTTGGGTGGTTGCGTTCAAATGGCGCATCTGAAAACAACATGCTTCTAATGGTGGGCTGGACCATTTTACGGGATGATGATGACTTCTTCGACCCAGTTACGCTCAGTGATGATGATGAACTTTTTCGCATTGGTGTCTCACTCTCTCCCACACTCTTAGTGTGGCTCATATATCTTACAGGGGGTGTGCTGCTTACAGGGGTACTAGGTGTAACTGAAGAAATGTTTGACGCTTCTTCCTCCTCGTCATCATCAGATGAAACATCAACGGATACAATTTGTTGACTTGCAATTCGTGCTGCCTTGATCTCCCTTAGGTGCGCATGCCATTTGACAGTGTGCTGTCTTTCAAGATGACCTCTCTGGCCTCCGGTACCATAGTTGGTACCAAGCTTACCACGACTAACTCGAACCTTACAAATGGTACAAATGGCTATGTTTTCCCTTGTTGGGCTAACACTAAAGAAGTCCCAAACTGCGGACTTCAAATGTCTGTGGGGGGCGGAGGAGGCGATACTGGGAATGCTAATGCCAGATGAAGTGGAAGATGTGTGTTGCCGAAATGTACTACGTTGTGCACTTACAGCACCACTAATTGAGGAAATGGAGGTCGAGGTGGATGGAGGTCCCTTCTGGCGAGAAAATATGGAAGCTGTAGGTGGTGTTGGTGTACTAGTTAACTGCATTGGTGGTGGTCCCATTGCCACGTCGCCAACATCACGCTCAGCAGCATTTCAGGATAGGGTAAAAATGTCTGTTTGCTGCATGCCCGCTGAGGCTTAAGTGACGTCTATGAGGACTGCGTCGTCGTCGTGAGAGTCTTCATCAGCAGGAGTATACGCCACTTCTTGTTCAGCGTCATCTTCACACTCCATAACTATGAGACTTTCAGGGACCTTCCTTTTACACTTAGCTACCTTTGTCAGATCATGGTGTGCCTCACTCTCAGACAGCACTGGTGGTTCCCAATTTTGATCCATATCATCAGAAGGAAGGGGGCTTGAAGAAGATGTAGACACCATCCTTGATCTTTTCCTTGCTGGGGATCTGGAAGACAATGAATCATCAGGAGGAGTGGCTTCCTCAGATGATACCTCGGCTTGAATGTCAATTTCCTGATGTGCCCCTACTTCGGGAGGAACAAACTATTGTGGGCACTTGTGCCGCTCCATGCACCTCTGCTTGCGCCTCTCCTTGCGCCGCCTCTCCTTCCACATGTACTTGGGTTTGCACTTGCAGCACATGTGGTTGTTGTTGCGGCTGTGGTTGTTGAACACTTGTCAGATGAGTTACAACAACCTGTGTTGATTGAGGGATGCTGCTACTTTCTTGCGATGAGCCAACATCACTGGTCGATGGTGATTGAACAACTATAATGGCTGCCTCTGCAGCACTCAAGGGCTTGGACCTAAGTTGGCGTGGTGGTGGTGGCACTGAGCCCAATGGAGCGGAGGCGCTGCTCCCAGCTTGGTCCTTAGCAGACCCCGCTGCTGCTGCAGGCGTACTTTGTTTCCCAAAAAATGTGGCGGTCGACACACCAGTCTCCTTGGTAAGTGACGCCACTTGCTTCTTCTACTCCTTACTGGCAACTTTCTTGCTAGAGGAGCTACGGGCAACTTTTTTTTGGGCCATCTTCTTCAGATGTCAGAACAGCAGGCCGCAGTTGCACAAGTTGCAGAGTTGTCTGTGGCCACACGTGACGTTGTGCTGCACACACCGCAGCAGGACTTCTTCCTGGCACTGATGAGGAACAATGAGGCTGATGATTCGTCTTTCTGCACCTAAAAGCAAACGAAGCCAGAGGAACATCAGTTAAATAAATGTTGCATATGTAGCGCTTCAATTCATAGTTTGCAAGTAAGCATTTTTATTATACCCACCCCCCAAAATGGAAAGACCAATAAAATGCACGACTGACAGAGAACCCCTAGGCATAATGGATGAAAGCATGGCAGACTGGGTGCAGGCCCATGGCCCAACAAAGCACAACAAAGCACACTGCCTGGCTTCAGAATGGCCCCTAGACCCCAACCCACATGGCCAGGCCCTGGACCAGGCCTCAAAATGGCCCCCACCCACATGGACAGGCCCCAACAACAGCCAAAAAATCGAAAAACACACAAAAATCACCACAATCCAATGCCATCCATGCCCTCAATCATGTTGAAATTCAAGACACCCCACAGAAAGACTCGGTCCAGGCACCACTGAGTACCCCTGGGCATAATGGATGAAAGCATGGCAGACTGGGTGCAGGCCTATGGCACAACAAAGCACACTGCCTGGCTTCAGAATGGCCCCTAGACCCCAACCCACATGGCCAGGCCCTGGACCAGGCCTCAAAATGGCCCCCACCCACATGGACAGGCCCCAACACCACCCCAAAAAGTCAAAAAACACACAAAAATCACCACAATCCAATGCCATCCATGCCCTCCATGATGTTTACATTAAAGAGACCCCACAGAAAGACTCAGTCCATGCACCACTGAGTACCCCTGGGCAAAAGGCCCCAACAACGGCCATAAAATAGAAAAACACACAAAAATCACCACAATCCAATGCCATCCATGCCCTCAATCATGTTGAAATTCAACAAAACAGTTGTATCATGCACCCATAACTAACCCTGGTCCTAGTGGATACTGTGGCTACCCACAATATATTTTATTTAATGTTCTGAAAAAGTTCCAAAATTGTAGTTGCAGCAACTGTAATGCCCCAAACAAACAACATCAACTTACTTGTGAAATTTCTAATCCAAAACTGATCCAAAGAAAGTCAAAAAGGCCTCAAATCCAAATATCCAGCAGCATCCACAAAAAGTAATCCTTCCAGGTCAAGATCCAAATCAAAGTGACCAGGACATGAACAAAGCACTTAGAGGAGCCTGCTGGACAGGAACAGGAAGTTGGAGACTGTGGGGCATTTCCTTCCTCCCACCCCCCCCCCCCAAAATGGACTCCTTGAAAAAAAAAGTGCAGAAAAATGTCAACCTGAGGAGTTATTCTGATAAAAATCATCATTTTCAGAAGGTTTATGCTGCCTGCTGGTGGATTTCTTGTGCAGAATTGCAAATTTTGCAAATTCGCGAGTTGCATCTACGTGTTCGCAATTGTTTACTCCCGCGAAGCGTGATCGCGGGCCTTTATGACGTACTCGCGTTGACAAACTCTCGCTGTGCAGGGTGGTGGGCCGCGATGACGTAATCGCGGTCGACAAACTCCCGCGGGATCACGCAGCAAGATCCAAAATGGCGCAGCACACGAAAACATGGAGAAAAACAACTCTTCAAACGCTGAATGACAGTAAGTGAACACCGCACGCCGCAATATTGTATTTGTCAAGCGTGACCAAGCAAAAAAATCCGCTGTGTGCGAATTTGCGAATTTTCGGCAAATTCGCGAGAATTCGCGGATCGCGATTTGCCGAAAATCTGCAAATTCCGCGAGCGGAACGGATTTTACGCCTATACTTAGGGAAAATCACACAAACAGTGGTTGGGGAACACATTTTTTAAAATGTCTACTCCCGTCTCAACAAATGGTTCCAGATTTAAGGAGCGGACTGCGAAACACCGAACTGCTGTCGCTGTGTACTAAACTGCAACTTTAGACTCCGTACAGAATAGCCGCGCTAAGGGGCACTCTGTACCAATAGATTTCAGATTTTTCATGTAAAAATCATGAATGAGACTCCCATTTGCACAGGGCTTTAAGAGACAGAGTTTTGAAAAGCTTGACACGATGTAATGCAAGTGAAAAGGGAAGGCTCCCCCGCCCCGGCCCCCGGACTCCGAGGTGGCGCCAGGTCTTTTACTAACATTTGCTACCGGAGCCAGGCTTCCTGTGCGCGCTTAGGGTCCGCCGCTGCCACCCTCCCTCCAGTACCGAGGGCTGCAGGGCCAGCAGTGAGGGGCATGTGCCCGCTGCCTGCTGCAGGCCCGTCCTCTCCCGTCCTCTGACCCCGCAGAGGCGCACAGGCATGTAGCGGCAGCAGACCCGAGCAGGAACTGCCTGTTGCGCCTACAGGAGGGAAGGGGGGAGGAGCCGCCGCAGCCACCCTGACTTTCAAACCCAGTGCTAGGCGAGGGGAACCAGACCCGCACCTCCCACCCTTGGGAAATGGTGGTGCCGGAAGGGCTGCCCGACTGGGAGTCCAGCAGAACCACAATATGAGCCTGGGAACCGCCGGGAAACTTTGTGCCGGAGATGGGCCACACTTCTATCTCCACTCTGTCCCAGCCGCAGGAGCGCCAAGAAGGAAGCGGTGAGTGCAGGCCGATCTGGGCACTTGTGTATTTATTTGTGCCCCCAGCCCCTAGTGTAGAGCAGGTACTCTCGGAGAAGCCTGTTTGTATACCAAGTGGTTTACAGTCGCTAATAGACTATCAGTAGGACGATTTTGGATTGGTGATCTGCGAGGAGCATTTTGTGTGAATTTCGGATTGACAGTCTCTGAGGGGGATTCTGAGTGTGCATTTTACTTTTTTCCTGTCACTGGTGGGTTTGGTGTTTACAGGCTGTGACAGGCATCGTCTGCCTCTACTGAAAGTTTTGGGGAGTGGGACTCTCAGAGTGTGCACTGCAACCCGGAAACCCCTTGCAAACTTCGAATTGGGACTGCACACGAAAAGTGTATCGTGGATTGTACTTAGTGAATTGTAAGCAGCGCCGTTCCGCTCTATGTGGCTTTTAGTGGCTGTTCCTTACTGTTTTCACGTTTTGTGCTCATAGGATTTTTACATAGTTGCATAAAGGATCTTGGTTCGACCTACTCACTTTGCTTTAATTTTATGTTGACAAACGCTTTTTCATTTTCAGAAACTGATGGAAAGGTGCGTTGCGGGGTGTACAGTTTTAGTAGTTTTTTTTTTGCACCTTTAGAAAATATCCTATGCTTTTTGTGGCTTACCCTTCTTTCCAATATGATTGCAGCGGCGCAGTTTATGTTAGGCGTTGACTCTTCCACCCCAGAGTTTAATTCTGGAAGATTGTGAGATAATGCTGCCTAACTGTAAATCTCAGGCACGTAAAGATGTAATTTAGAAAATGGTCATCTGATGTGACCTACTAGAAGGGAGTGGCTTTGTCCCCTTTGAGAGCACAGACCTGTTTCGACAGCGTCATTGCACACTGCCGGTACTGGGCTTGGCTCCCTTGAGAGAAGAGGTGGGCGCTGCAAACCACGCTTTTGACAGATCACTGAAGTGTGCGTGTGTGTGTCTCTGTGTGTGTGTGTGTGTGTGTCTATGTGTGTGTGTGTGTGTCTCTGTGTGTGTGTGTCTCTCTGTGTGTGTGTGTGGCTCTCTGTGTGTTTGTGGCTGTGTGTGTGTGTGTGGCTGTGGCTCTGTGTGTGCGTGTGTGTGTGTGTGTGTGTGATATGAGCTGGAAACCCACATCCCAAAACCCACACCTGCAGAGTGAAATACGGCAGTGTGTATGAGAGTCAGCAGTGTGAGAGACTGCATTGTGTGTAAGAAATATAGCAGTGTGTGAGAAACAGCAGTGTGTGAGAGAGACAGTAGTGTGTGTGTTCAAGGGAGAGACAGCAGTGTGAGAGAGACAGCAGTGTGAGACCTTTTATTTATTTTTTGGTTTTTGAAACATAAATAAAACGCATTGTTATTTGCAATGTCAATAGCTCAAACTTGCGTAAATACGCGACCTATTGCATTGAAAATGCAATAGGTCTCGCATTTGCGAGAGATTAAGCTATTGGCATTGTAAATGACAATGCCATTTATTTATCTGTTTTCAAAACCAACACATAAATAAAACGTTTGTTATTTACAATGCCAATAGCTCTAACTTTTGCAAAGGCCAGACCGTTGCATTGTAAATGCTTGTTGGATGTTTGCATGTTGCCACGTGCAGTTCTCGTTCTGTAGATGGCTGCACATGATGCTTTAGTATATTTGCATTACTTCTGCTGAAAAAACCACGTGCATGAATTCTAATGACCAATTGACACCTACCATTGCCAACAGGGTTAAACTACAAACAGAAAATGAAAAGGTAGCGCCTACCACTGTCCCCAGGATTTCAAAAAGTGTTTATACAGTGATTATTAGCGCCTACCACAACAAATAGATTATAAATGAAAAGGTAGTGCCTACTACAGCCACCAGGAGTCACGATAGCTAAAGACACTGGTAACTGGGATAAATACACATCCCCTGGGATGTAAGTCACCAGGCACTGGTTCACAGGTTTCATATGGGTATACAAGTTTAAGCGTGCTGTGGCATGGGGGGTTTGATGAGATGCAATGCTCATAACAGTTTTCCTCCCAAAGGCCGTTTTACAGAGCGAGGCTTAGTGGGATTGAGAGCATGAAAATGCCGTACAAGGCTGGGAATAGAAGGTCCGGCCTCTCAACAGTAAGGCTAGGCCCATTAAACGACACACCAATAGAATTGCCAATACTGTTCACTATTCCTTTCCTTATTTTCAAATGGAGACACATCTCTTACTCAATGTGACACCTGTAACTTTTTCACTTCACATTCTTTTTATTTTTCAAGTGATTCGTTATCTTATTATCTTTTTCTTTCGTATCAAAAACTTTAAACATATAATCTGCACATCTCATGAATACAACCCACACCCACCTTTTTACATTTATACAAAGCACAAACAACAGTACTTTCATTTGACATTACCTAAATACAACAAAAAAACAAATACATTTTTATACAAAGAAATTAAACATCAAACAAGACTAGTATTTACATAGAGGAATTGCTTATTTTCAATTCAATGGATAAACCTCTTGCAATCAACAGTGCATATTCTTAAAGCAACCCTCTGCTCGTAAAATTCAATCTCATTATTAGAAAAATGTATCCAAACACTATAACAAGACCAGGGGGATTTTTCTTTTTCGCTGCCCTTGTTGTGAAACAATACGTGGTCGACGCGTTTCACACCCAGACCTTAAAACTGGGTTCTCATCAGGACCAAAAGCTTTCTATGATGAGATTAGTCGATCTCTCTTTCTCCAATACTATATTGTCTCCAAGACACATTTTTTAATCTTTATATCAGGGGGCACAGGCAGCCATCCTTGCCATTTTAAACCGCTTCTTTCTTATCTTTTTGGTTGTCCTTGGATGCCGGATTCAAAGATATTTAATGACTTGTGATTTCTCTTTGTGGCGCGGCGGATGGCTCTTTCACTCGCTCTTTCACTCGCTAAAACAGACCCGTCTGTTTTAGCGAATGAAAGAGCCATCCGTGTCAAATGTTTTAGAGAATCAAGGAACTCTTCACTGCACCCAAATGGGTTTTTGTGCAGGTCATAGCATGGTGACGGCTCTGCTAGCCATCCCGGATGAACTGAAAATCGATTTTAAACACAAATGGGTCAACAGCAGTTATATTCCTTGATTTAAGTGCCACATTCAATACAATGTCTCGTTTAAAACTCATCAGGGGACTGGAAAAGGCTAGCATAGCCGATAAAGCCTTTAAAATTGTTAACCCCATTTGTGAAAAACAGATGTTTTCATGTTTGGGAGGAAACATTCTGTTTCAAAACCCTCGCCTTGGACCAAGGGGTGCCTCAGGGCTCATCTCTGAGCCCAACCCTGTTAAATGTCTATGTCCAGCCGCTGGCAGACATCATAATGAGACATAGCTTTTCAATTGTATCATATGCCGATGACACCCAGATGATCATCTCCCTAACACCTGATACAAGAGCTCTTTCCATCCAGCATAACGCATGTCTCAGAGATGTCACTGATTGGATGCCCGGGAACAGTTTTAAATTCAGCGGAGACTGAAGTGCTGGTAGTTGCCAAAATTCCTCTCTTTGGAATGACCTGCAATAGCCCAACTTTCTAGGAGACTTACCCCAATCTAAAACTGAAATAAAAAGTCTGGGTTTCTGGATAGATTACCATTTTACCGTGGAGACCAAAGCCAAGAAACTAGCTGCGGGCTGCTTAGGTCTACTCAGGGCCTTAAGGAAGGTTTTAGGTTGGCTTTCACAGACTACTTGAACACCAAGGGGCAGATGTATGTCGGACTTGCGCCACGTTTACGCCGCCGTTGCGTGACACAACGGCGCGGAAACGTGGCGCATCCCTGCGACCTATTTACAACATGACGCATCTAGGCAGATGCGTCACGTTGTAAAACCCTGCGCCACATGAAACCTGCGTCAGGTTTCATGTGGGCGTTCTGTCGCAGGGTGGGCGTTCCCTTGTAGGAAAGCCCCGTAAAACTGACGCAGTGAAATCTACAAGATTTCACTGAGTTAGTTTTACGACGCTGCTGCGTCAAATCCTTACGCCTGCTTGAAGCAGGCGTAAGGAGTGATGCACCACATTATGTATGGGTGGCCTCTGTACATTGCAGGAGTTGCGTCGCACTTGCGAAGCTACTCCAGCAATGCGCCGCCCGTACACCACAAGATGCGTCACGCATCTGCCCTTCCTTGCACCAAGGTGCGCCGCATTGTAAATGCGGCGCATCTGTGGTGCCGCAAGGAGGGAATTGCGTGACGCATCAGCTCTGGCGCATCCCTGCTGATTTGCAGAGATGCGCCAGAACTCATAAATATGCCCCCTTTGTTTAAGGCCTGGTGCTTTCACCCTTTGACTATGGCAGTTCAGTCTATCTACGAAGTCCTCTGTATGTAATCAACGCCTCCAAATTGTTCAGAACACTACTGCTCGGATTCTCTGGAAGATTTCCAAGCACCATTCTGTCACATCATCTTTGGTTGGTCTACATTTGTTGCTGGTCCTCAAGAGAGTGAAATGTAAATCTCTCTGTCTAGCACACTGAGTGACCTATAATTAAAGTTCTCCTTTAATTCAACAGTTTTTAACCCTCTACAACCCCAAACGTTCACTATAGTTCAAAGATCAGAGACTCCTCTTTGTACCAGAAATAAAGACATCTAGGAGCAGAGGGTGTTCTTTTGCCTACTTGGCACAAAGCTTTGGAACTCGCTGCCTTGTTCCTTGAGGATGATTGAGGACGAAACAAAATATTGGAAAGTACCTAAAATGTATCTTTTCGAATGAGTGACTTGTTTGATCCTCTTGGTTAACCATGCGCTTTATAAATCCATAGCATAGCCAATGGGTTTCTGTTATGAGATGGTTAAATGTAGTGATATGTTATCAGGTCTTTAGAACCCTGCCGTAAATGTAATAACTCATTATCACTAGACTGTATGAAGACATGTTTTGCGAACAATCGTGCCATGGCTGCCTTAAAGGCGGCAAAATGGGGTTTTTGGTCTCTATGAGAGAATTGATCAATTTAGTTGCTACTCCTTCTAAGTAAGAAATCACAAATGCAACTTTAGCTGCATCCATCGTGAAAACCTGTGGTTTGCATATGAAATGAGAGAGAGAGAGAGAGAGAGAGAGAGAGAGAGAGAGAGAGAGAGAGAGAAAGAGAGAGAGCGAGAGAGCGAGAGAGAGAGAGAAAGAGAAAAATACTGGACATCGTAGACCATGGTCTGGCCCACTGATCTGTGTCACTGGATTCCATGTGCTTCAACCTGTACTGGTATGTGCTTGCATGGATTATAAGCCTGTATCTGAAAAGGAACAAACATCAAGTCTTATAAATGGGTAAACCTCAGCATGTGCAGTTACACAGAATGTTCAGGAGATACAATGCGTATATTCATGCCAACATGATTGTCATCAAGAAACTTTCAACATATTTTCACTCCATATCTTTTTCGCTTTCTGTAGGACCATTTACTGTTGCCTTGGTCTCTTTTCATAGGCTATTGCTTATACAATGCTGACCTACCAATGTTCTATATAAGAGCGATTGATATGTCTCTATATCTAGGTTTAAAATATCCTAAACCATATTCCTCCTTAATTAGAAATGACTCTTTTCAGAGTCTTTTTTTTTTTTTTGCAGAGTTTTATATAGCGTGAACTAGACCCGAACCGAATCAGGTAACATAGCACCAGTTACGTTACATGAGGACGGACACACATTCATTTTAGGCACGGGGAGATTAAGTGATTTGCCCAGAATCCCAGGAGGTTTTGGCGTCGTTACCGAGACTCGAACCCAGATCCCCAGGTCCGAGGTCGAGCGCCCTAGCCGATAGGCCAACTCCACTCCCCAAAAAAAGTCTTAAAGCACGCTGTCTATCAGAGCATAAACATCACTGTCTCCATACAGAATTCGTGTTAGGAGTCTCAAACTTGTAAAGTTCCAAAGAAACATGCTGTGACCTTGCACAGAGTTTTAATACCTTTTAAACCCAGCTTTTATTGTCTGTTGTAATAATACAGCCGAGGTAGTTTTTATTTAAGTAGTAAGTTGTATAAAGGATGAGTCCCACCAGGAGCAGCCTCTATGCTGCTCAGCCCGTCATCAGCTGACTCAAGCACTCCAACATTTCACACGTCAGCATTCTCACACACAGTCATCCAGGCTGAGCAGCATACTACAACATCCGCATCCTTAAATGACTAAGAACGCCTTTACCTGTAGTTTCAGCTGTCTCGATATTGTGCCGGCGTTTCTAAGTCCTTCCTCACTGTTGTCTTCTTTTGTTTTCCTTTCTTTCAGGAAGTCATCAGAGCTGACATCACAAGAAGTCTGGGAGCAGGAGCCTGGCGTTGTGGGAAAGATTGGGACAGGAGCCGTTGTTACAGGGTATGCATGAACCAGGAAGCCGTCCAAGCACGCCGGCTCTGGAGCATCAGCTAAGTGTTGATTTGCGAGTCTAAGTGAGCGGTTGCTGTACGGTGCAAGACCAGGTCAAATAATCACAGCTGCCAGAGGGGGCTACACGTGACTTGTGTCCTGTAAGAACAGTCTGCATGATGCAAGTTGCATGCTTTTTGGCTGTTAGCACGTGTCCACGTGCAGTTCTAGTTCTGTAGATGTCTACATATGATGCTTTAGTATATTTGTACAATGTCTGCTAAAAAAACACATGCATGCTACCTACCTTGGCCACCAGGCTTTAATAACAGACAGGTAATTAAAATGTAGTCCCTACCACTGCCACAAAGATTACAAGAAATGTTTATACAGTAATTATGTGTACCGATCACATTAATAGGTAAAGATAAATGAAAAGGTAGCACTTACCACTGCCACCAGGAATCACAGTACCTAAAGATGCTGGGACCTGGGATAAATACACATCACTTGGGATGAAAGTCACATGGCAACACAGCAGTCCTTTAGTGCAGCATGTAGAGCCAGCAGGGTCTGGTTACAAGTCCTACACAGTGTCTCTAATCATGGGGTCAGAGCCCCTGTACTTATACTCAAAATGTCTTTGATGTGGCAGTAGCTTCAAAAGAACCTTAGAAGTACACAGCACCCCCTTTCAACCCAGCTCTGGCTCCATACTTACAGTAGGGGGTATACAAGCCTTTTGTATGAGGTTAGGACACAGCCTATACAAATGTAAATGCACCTCACCTCCCTCTCTCCAAGCCCAGGAAGACCATTCAATATGCAGATGTAACCCTGTTACACCACGACCTCCTTGTGTGATGGCTGTCTGGAAAGTATGCTCAAAGCGTAGCTGTCACTCTGCCCTAGACATGATTGGAGTCAGGCTGCAAAGCAGAAAGAGTCATAAGCATATAGAAATTCCCACTTTTTAAAAACTAAAAAATGTAAGTGACAAAATATCTAGTTGCCACAATTTCTTTACCCACTCGAACCAAAGGAACCAACGTTCTTATTTCCTCAGCCCTTTTGATTTATTTCACTTTTCTTTTTTTGTTCTTCTCAAAGTTTTTTGTTGCATTATTACATGTCTTTGCGAAGGGCAACACTTCAAATGTACATATCAAAACACATTTGATATTACAACAATATAAAAAATCATATGACAAAACAACATATTCTTCTCTATGAAAACACACAATGTGGATAATATTTCTTTGACCAGTCCTTCATTCAACACTTGGCAGAGTATTCCATTCTTGTTGCTATGCATACTATAGCCTGCCATGTGCCCTGTGTCCGCTAGCTCGAAATGCTATCAATGAGAAGTTGATGTGTTATAAGTCTCTCTCACACACTTTTAATTTGTTTGAGAGTATCCTTTCCCCAGAAGCATAGGCCAACGCCTTTCAAACACCTACAATTTAGGGGTTCTCCTCAGGACCGGGACTTGGTTATTTCTCTATTTTTCTTGTACTGGGTCATAAAGCCTGTTCAATGTGACTATCCCGAGTTGATACTTAGAAAAACAAATTCCTTGTGACGGGAAATTTGGCTGTTGATCTTCTTTTAAGCCAGCAATGATTTTCTCCACGCCAACACTGAGAGATTGAAAATACCGAGTTGGAGAATGAAAATGCTGCCTGCCAGTGTGGCAGTGTCCTGGAGATGAACCACCAGGATGGAGGACTGATCAAAAGTAAAGAGACCTCTTCTTTCAGCGTTGGCGTGGAGAAAATCATTGCTGCCTTAAAAGAGGATCAACAGCCAAATTCACATTGAACAGGCTTTACGAACCAGTGCAAGAAAAATAGAGATATGACCAAGTCCCTTTGTTTCGAGTGGGTAAAAAAATTGTGGACACTAGATATTTTGTCAGTTAAAAAAGTTAAAGGAGGTAAATCTAGTTTGGGTTAAGGACCTAAGCCTTCCTTTATTAACAAAACTTTCTAAAAATGGCATTTCTACAATAGTGATGAAAAATCCACCTACACCAATGAGCAGGATTTAGCACCACTATTCTGAACATACCAAACATGGTAACGATACTCCTTTCAAATCAGAAATTACCACTTAAAGACTTGTGAGGGAATTCCCAATGTTAGCCTATGAGAGGAGTAGGCCTCACAGCAGTGAGAAACCAAATAGGCTGTTTGTCACTACTAGGACTTGCCTCACAATAAAGGCACATGTCCTACCTTTTACTTACACAGCACTCTGTCCATAGGGCTACCTAGGGCTACCTTAAGGATGATCTATATGTAGTAAATGGGTAATTTAAGACTTGGCAAGCCCTGGGTATATGGTATACCACTGTGCATGGGACTTACAGGTAAATTAAATATGACAAACAGGTGTAAACCAAGCATACCATGTTTGAAGGAGAGAGCACATGCACTTTAACACTGAATAACAGTGGTAAAGTGCCCAGAGTCCTACAGCCAACAAAAACAGGTCATCAAAAATACAGGAAGAAGGCAAAAGGTTTGGGGATAACCCTGCAAAAGGGCCAGGTTCAACAAAGGGGAAGCAGCAGCACTGGCGATACGCCAACGCCTCGAGCATGTTGCGGTAGTAGACCAGTAGCATGATTTACTGAACATTATTGCAGAACTTATACATCTAGAGGTCAAGATAATTTGGGGGCAGTGCAAATAAGCCACAGCTTAAAGGTAGCTCTGACATAGGCAATACTAAAGAAGCACCACAGTCTTCTGAAATGTTCTGGGACAAACAAAAAAATAAAGAAAAAACAAAATCACTGGGTGGATCTCTGTATTCGAAGACCTAGGATAGACATTACAATCTACATAACTGTGATTCATTAAAACAGTCTGATAGGTATCAGTACACTGATACAAGTACTTCTAGTTCTTTTCAGGACTCATCGGAGAAACCATCAGGGAGAAAAAGGCAATCAGAGTGCAGACAAGAAGAGTATGTGAAACCGAAAAAGGACTGCCAACACTCGTCTGACGTCAAAAACCCCAACTCAAAAAGTAGAAGGTTGCAGGAATGTCAGTTAAATATGCCACTTACATTGAGAACTCTCCTTCAGAACAAGACGTTGGCAGTGACTCTGCTACACAGTGCGACAGAGGTCAGGATAGTTCACCAGAATCTTCAAGAGTTTCTGGATGCGATAGCAACTGACGGCTTCATAGAAGCTGAAGCCCCAGACCAAAGCGTCAACCCTCCAGACAGCCTTTACCATCTAAACATATAAATTGAGGGTGAAATAATGCATACCCTTGGGGTAATATTCTGGGAAAATCTATCACTTAGTTATGACATTCTCTTGGCAGAGGCTGATTGGCCTCCAGAGTTGTAAGAACAGCCACTCAGGGAGAGGAGGTAATTTTGCCTTCTTTCTCACTGTTTGTCCCCAAAGAGATTAAACAAGCATATGCTCCAAAATGGGTGTTCGCACAAGTCCCAGCATTATACCACAACCATGAAGGCTGGTTTGAGGACTTGCCATATCCTATTATACCTATAAACTCCAGCCTGCAAGTGCAACCACAATACCCAATTAAACATGAAGCAAAAGCTCCAGTGAGAGAAATTCTCATGGAAATTGAACCTTGCATATCTTTTATGAATAATCCCTTAATCCCAATAGATTAACCAGATCATTCCTACTGTAGGGTTTTAGACTACAGACATTTAATCAGTCACACACACATACATTTCAAATTCAAAAATCACAAAGTACTGCTTTAATGAACAACATTTTCCAGATAAAATACAAACCAACGTTGGATATTTCCTATGGGCTGTTTTCTGCCGAAATATAGAGCCAGACAGCAGAGATTTGACAGCATTCTCCACTCTCAAGGTCACTTTTGCAGACTCCCTCAGGGGAATATGAATAGTTCTGGACTGTTTGCTGCCTGAGTAACGTCAATTCTACATGATATCCAGAAGCATTGTCCTATGTTGATGATATATATCTACTGGATAATGACTTAAACATACACTTAGCCAGATTAGATCACATTGTATTGAAAAAAAAATTGCCTTTCTCAGTGTCCTGTTTTTAGGATATGAGTTATCAAATGTGTAAAAGAGCCTGGTGCCACATTTTCTAGAGAAATGTACTCTTTTACAACCACCAAATACCATTAAAAAATTGCAATCCTTGCCAGGATTCATCAACTTTGACAGAACATACATACCAGATTATGCGCGATACATAAAACCTGTATACATTTTAATTCACCCTGATTTCTCCAGTACACATTGGAGATCAGAACCTACACAAATACTTGGATCACTGCAGACTGACATGCTTGCATCAAGGTACTT
This sequence comes from Lissotriton helveticus, assembly GCF_964261635.1. NCBI lineage: Eukaryota > Metazoa > Chordata > Amphibia > Caudata > Salamandridae > Lissotriton > Lissotriton helveticus. Next base: position 951,924,031 of record NC_136061.1, read on the forward strand.
AAACACGTGCCAACAAAACTATTTTGGTCATCTGTAAATAATAATTGTGGGTGCTATTGGCTTCACATATGTAAAATTCATTGAAGTTGACACAGTGCTGATTGCAAATAAATCGCATTTATATTCTAATGCGTTTTGCAATTACTGAAAAAATACTGACTGTAGTACAGATGGCTGTCATTAAGGAAAGACCACGTCTCAAGGTAAACTCAGAAGTGTCATTACTCCCGTCCTGGCCTTAGAGGGTGTTTCAAAGACTAGTAAACACCACACTGGCAATGTGGGTTCCAAACAGTGCACTGATATGTAATTAGTACAAATTCTGTTTCCTCCAATGCTCTACTTTTGTGACCCCATTGCCAAGAAGGCACCCTAACACACGGTCAAGAAATAATAAATGAAAAGGGAAGTTCAATTCTATACAGTATAATCTGTTCCAAAATCAACAGATGGTTAAACTGTTTTCCAGCAATGGATCAAGTAGTCATGGTTCGAATGTCCTATGAGTTCACACTGAGCCACGCGTGAACTCATAGGACATTTGAACCAGGAATAAGAAAGGATGAAGATAAGATGGGAGCGCAACATGCCATCTAGTGGTACAAATTTGTATCTATAAGGATTTATGATATAACAACAGGAGCCAACACTTGGTGGATGACAAAATTGGGATATTGATCATGCCCTGATGAAGTCCCACTGGGACGAAATGTGTTAGCTGGGACGAATGGATTGCTGCTGTCAAATTGACATATTTTTAATAAAATTTGATTCAAAGCAACTCACGAGATTCCTGAATAACTTTTATTCGCCACAATGCTGTTTCCAAGTCCAGCATTCCTAACGCGAAAGCCTTACATGCTAGATGGATGCAATTAGCCATTTTTCAGAGTGCTCCTGATGTAGACAATGTATTTGACCCATCTTTACAAACTAAAGAATGTTTCCACTATGATCATGAATACCCGATGCCCAGTAACATTATGCCTCTTGTTCAATACAAATGCATCATATATACTGATGGTTCAGCCCAGCCTGCTGTAGGCACCAAATACCAATACTCAGTGGCATGCATCTTTGTGCATGGTGTCATGGTGGATGGAAACTTTTAAACAGTCCCTCAGAGATTGCACTGCACAACTGGCTGAAACATTAATTCTGGCACTAGAGAAAATGAATCATGCATTCCCCACACTCATAGTGTGTGATTCGTATTACTTTGTACAGTTTTTTAATGAAATCTTACATTATTAGTCCCTGAATGAATTCAGAGACTCAAAGGGTAATACACTCAAGCACAAGCTGCTTTGGGGAGAGGTGGCTTAAAGATAGTTTGCCACATGCTCATGAGATACACACATTGAGTCACCAGCGTGGTGGAATACAAATTGTAGGGAATTCATTGGCAGATGAAGCTGCAACTATAGTTGCGATTACTCGTTCTCATACAAGCATGGATGAAGCTATTATTGCTGTCATCAATGCTTTGAGCAACGGCACCCCTTTACCTAAAAAATATCCAGCAAAATATTCCTATGACTTCAGTGCCCAAAATATTCTATTTGCTACCATCCCTGGGATTGGTGATCATTTGAGTCACAACCAAGCCCACAAACTAGAATTTATCATAGCTGCTCATGAAGGTGTAGCATCTACGCATGCAGGTGTGGCTGCAATAAATGCACTATTACAAAAATGCTGTTGGTGGCATGGTCTGTACAAGCAGGCAAAACAATATGTCCTTAGCTGTGACATCTGCCAACAAATTAAAAATTCCTCTATTGCTCACCAACCTCAGTAACTCCTCTTAGTTTAAAAAAAAAATGTTCCAATGTGTGTACCTAGATCGTTGAGGTCCTCTACATTTGGATGATTTGTTTAAATTAATTCTATTTGCTGTAGAGTCTTGACCCAGATTCCTATGGGTGTGGCCACAATGACCGGCTGACGTTTTCACTATTAAAGCTTTGCAAGGCTTCATTGGGACATATGCAGGAGCTGCATTACACTCGAACCAGAGCCTTGCTTTTGCCTCTATGCTTACAGGGAAACTATCGGAACCCTGGTTGTGGCTGTGCATTATCCCTCGCCCTATCATCCAAAGGAAAATTCAATAGTGGAGAGGAAGAACCGTGACTTACAGAAATCCTTAACAGCTATAATATTAGGTTTTGGTTGTAGTTGGATCCATCACTTGTATGGTGTCCAAAGAGCAATAAATATTCTGTCTAGATGATCTTTGGGTGGCCGGACCCCATACGAGGTCCTGTTTGGCATCCAGATGTACGTTCCAGATCTTGACAGTCCTGGCACAATGACAGCAGATACACCTTTTTGGCATAAATGAATGTTTCGCTGTCTTACAGGTACTCCAAGACTTGCAGAACGAGCGGTCAAATGACCGTTCTAGAAACACTGCCACTGATGGGGTTGAAGGAACAACCAGCACCTTCCAGCTGGATTCCAAAAGTTGGAGATCTAGTTTGAGAGAAGATTGCCGTAAAGAAGGAATTTGGCACATCTTATCAGGCACCGGTGCCAGTCCTCTGCATTCAAGGTACAAGAACAATGATTTTTTCCCCCGCGTGCTGGTTGTAAAGACAAATGACTAGTTACTTCTGTTGATCAAGTTAAATTGCACTATGTGGCCAGTACTACACAGTAGGCCACGAGGACTCCTGGGTAGTTCCCTGACAGCTCTCAAAACCCTACAGGAACTTCCTCTACAAGTTTCAACCAACACCAATGTTATTTTCCCCAGACTGGGGACGGCGGAGAATGAACTAATGTTGATTCCTGTTATCTCTACAAGTACAAACCATACATCGGATTTGAGTAAACAGCTTGCTTCTGCCAAGATTGCTGCCCCAGCACGGCAGCTATGGTCCTCATTCCCCGAGGCCCCAGATGGCGGAAATTCGTCACCCATCTATATAGGGCGCTAAGGGAGGATAAAAAACTTGAACCCTTAAAAGTAGAGGAAAAATGGCAGCAGGTGTGTCCGCAGGAACTTACGGCCCGCGAACGGGAGAGAATCCACGAGAGCTTCCGTAAGGTTTCGGCCTCTAACAGATTCAAACAAATACAGTATAATATAGTACATATGGCCTACCTCTCACCCGGGCGGCTCCATGCCATCGATAGCTCTAGGGATCCGGGGGTGCCCCAGGTGTCGCCATGTTCGGGCAGACTTTCCACATATGGTATGGACCTGCCCAATAATTCAGACGTACTGGACAGAGGTCCTAGAGGACCTACGTAGGATAGCTGAATGGGCTATTGCCATGGAGGCAAGCTCATGTCTCCTCGGATTAATTCCCCGGGACCCTAAACAGAAGACAAGTAGACGGTTCATGATGTTGGGGCTTATAATAGCTAGGAGGCGGATAGCAATACACTGGCTGGCGCAGCAGCGGCCACAGATAACAAGCTGGAGATCGGATCTGCGTGAATGGGCACTGGCGGAGGAGGGGCATATACGCGCCACCAGACGGGATGGAAAACTGCCAGAGATACTGATGGCCTGGGGAATGATGGTACAGGAGATAGAGGGACAGGCCCCACAGTCCACACAGGTATCGTATGATGAGACACACCCCACTGGAACGGAGACACACAGTCAGGATGGGAGCTAGATGGAGACCCCAGACGGCGCTTAAGTTAACCAGATCTAAGGTGCATAGAACCGGCAGGAGGGTGGGGGGGTGGGATTGGGCGTGGAGAAGGGAGGGGGGAGTTCGGGTGGGTGTTTGGTTAAAGTTTGTTTACTGTGGACCAAATCCTTGTCTAGAGGGGTACACAACTCTTGAGGAGAGTATACGGATGTAATCCTGGGTTCCCAATTGGAATGTTCATGGTATCAGTAGTCATGTGGGAGAAATGTATTGTATATGAGCATGGTTTGTACCTTCCGAAGAATAAAATCAATAAAGGGAAAAAAACAAAGAAATAAAAAACAGCTTGCTTCTACTGCTTCTAACAATACAGTTGTTTATAATAAACCACTTTTGAAGGTGTCTACCAGTTCTCTTCTGCCAACTACGGCTCCTGTTTTTCAACAGAATTCTTCTGGTCATTTTGTCAATATTGATGACTTTTCTTCTGACTCTTCTCACACTTTAGTACATGGTGAACGTGATTTTCTTCTTTGGCTAAAAATGGACTTACCTAATCACTCGATGACTTTACATTTGGATTGCCATCTCAATGCTTTGCTTGCTTCTTTGGGTTGGTTTTGTGACTGTTTTCTTCTTGCCAATAAATGGACACTATCTCCCAGAACGACCTGTCTCTTGTGAGCATTTCTGCTTTTCCAGTACTCAATGGTATGTTTGGGATAAGGTCCCCTAAGACATTTTGGTCCTACAGAGACACTGCATATCCCTTATGTAACTGGTGTGGCATGGTGAGCAAAAGAATGATGGATTTAACCCAGATCTCTTGACTGGGGGTGAAGGTTTTGATTTGTTCTGCATTCCGTCCATCAATCATGTGTCTTTTGCTTCCTCGCCCTACGTGCACCGGGTATGCCCAGACGTGGGTCCCGGTCTCACTGTGGCACTGGATTCATGCTATCCTGGCTGATGAGGGGTGAAACTCTGCAGCTGGTCCTAGGATGCTTGTTTCAGGTCCAGGGATGACCAGGCTTGGCAGTTCGGGCTGCACTGTCTCCATGAGGCACAAGGTCAAGACTGATTTGCATATGGCCCGGTCTAAACTGGGGCCGCATGGTGAGCAAAAGAATGATAGATTTAACCCAGATCTCCTGACTTGGGTGAATGTTTTGATTTGTTATGCATTCTGTCCATCAATTGTGTGTCTTTATATTCTGTATGGCTGTAAGTTTGCGATTGGTGACGTGATTACCCCCGTATATGTGTCTGATGAAATGGGATGTAAAAACAGTAAACACAAGGAGATGATGGACGGAGAGCTGCAACTTTTCAGACACTCAACCCCAGTCACAGATCTGGGTTGAATCTACCATTGTTAGCTCACTTCGCCACCTCAGTTCAGACCCAGCCACATGCAAATCAGTCTTGACCCTGTGCCTCAGGGGAACAGGGGAACAGTCCAGCCCTAACTGCCAAGTCAGATCTTCCCTGAACTGGAAACAAGGGTAAACATCCTTTACAACAACTGCATTACAACGCAGTCCATTGCACCGCATTATTGTTCTTTGCAAAAACCTTTACAACGCAGGGCTTTACACCGCAAACCATTGCAACACATTCTCCATTACAACGCCGCTGTGGAGTTAGAATAGTAAATGCAGGGTAAAGAGACATATTCGAAACAAGCAGCCTGGAACCGGTTTCGGGGGTAAAACCCCTCATCAGCCAGGCTAGCTTGAATCCAGTGGCAAAGTAAGCAAGGAACACACGTCTGGGCATACCCGGCCAACTTAGGCCGAACAAAGCAAACACAAGGAGATGATGGACGGAGCGCATTTCAGCTCTCCATCCATCATCTCTTTGTGTTTGCTAAACACTAAAATTTCAAAAATTCAATAAGGGGAACTGGAGATATTAATTTGAAAAGTTTGAAGTAGATACAGCTGCAAAAAGCACAAAGCTCCAATGATAGTCAATGTGCTCTGTAGGCTGGAACTCGGGTGCATTTGGAAGCTGACTGTGATGAAGTGTGGGTCAGATCAACTAACCACATTTGCCTTGGTCAAAGATATTGCCTACTGCTTTATTCCTTTAAGTCCTAATCCATCTAAGGAGTAGACTGCTAGAGCCCCCCAGGACCTCAGGTAAGGCACTTAAACTGACTGGGTCCAGTCCAGGTTCAGTTGCCTCTGGTCATGTAGGTACTTCCAAGAAAAGGCCTCTTGTAGCTCACTGTTTCCATGTAGCTTGAATGGCATGTCAGACATGTGAGCATTGGACTCTAATTCTTTGTCCTGGATATAAGAGGGAGCAGGTTCAGTCTTCAAGGGGTACTCTCAGGTCACAGAAAGTAGCTCCAATCCACTTCTGATCTTCTGCAATTCCAGAAAGTGTTCCAAAGTAGGTGCCTGGCAATAGCTAGTGGGAGAAAATGACTCCAGAGCATGCCTTAGACAATGTGGCAAAAGTTCCCAGAACCAACCCTACACACTTTGTGCATATTTCAAGATAGATAAAGTATTTGGCCACACTAAACGTGGGCGTTTGAGGGTCGGTGGGTGTGTGGGGGGGGGGGGGTGTAGTGTAGTGCAGTGTTGGGGGGAGTGTACTGTGGTAAACCTAGTGTCTTTCCACTTCTAACACTTACATCTAGTTTGATCCAGCCACTCTACCCTCAAATTCAGAGACAGGCGTCTGGTAGGAAAAAGTCCTTCAGCAACCAGACAGTGGCTGCACAAGAATTGTTTTCGCATCTTATTATATGCCCTTCCAAATGTGCTCCAAGTGGTATTTGTGAAACCAGTGAACACGTCGAGCAGGATTTGACACTATAGTGTCAAAAAGGGATGCCCACAGCCCCCACCCTGCATATTCAAATGTCTTCTTTGCCCATTCGGGTCAGCCTATACCTTGCTCCTGGGAGGCTTGTGACATCTATTCACACCTAATCTAGGCTAATTACTGGTTAGGAGAATCTAGAGAGACAACTCTAATTGACCTCCAGGAGCTTCATGGAGGGAAAATGTAACTTTCTAAAGGTAACCTTTTCATAATATTTATTAAAAATCCGACATCACTATTGAATTAGATTGTTAATAAATATTACAAGTAGTTGTTTAATTATTTTTCTTGATCGTTCCATTCCTGAGATACAGTCTTAATATTTTAATCTGTACTTGGTTTCCTACATAGGACAGCTAGCCCTGCCACAGTGAAAATTGCTATTGGGTTGTGGCATCTGTAAGGACATGTTAAGATTACATTTCTACATGCCCTACTTTTAAATTGCAAGCACCATGCCTTGTAGGCTATAAGGCCCACATGGGGTGACTTATTAAGATTATATTGGCAGGAAAAATTGCAGTTTTTACACTGCTACAGTAGGGTCAAAATGCTATATCTAAAGCCATGTTGTTGCTGCCGCTGTAGTAGATAATGGGTGCTGCAGTCCACTAGTGGCATTTAACTTCCAGGCACTGGGTACATTTTGGACCATAAACTGGGGACTTGTAGACAAGTTAAATATACCAATTAGCAGTATGCCATTTCGACCATGTTACAAATGGGAGCACAAGCACTCTACTAATGGTTAGCAGGGGTAATCTGCACAGAGTTCTTAAGTCTAGCAAAATTACAAAAATCGAGGGCGACTACACAGAAAAGCCACATTTCCTACAGTGCACATTATTTGTGTATTTAATATTCACCTTTGATTTATGATGCTTTTTTGCTACTTACTACCTTCATTGCAATGGTGGCCAGGAAATACAGCTTGATTGTTTAGAATGTTTTTAGTCTTAGGAATGGCAGTAATTCGATGGTTTGTGGCACTTTAGAAGCTCGAGGTTGCACTCCTACCACCTCTCCCCCAGCAGCTTGGCTGTAGTACCGCTGCCCTGCTAAGGTAGGTATTCGAGGCCCTCCTCCACCCACAGGCTCCTGTCTGTGCCTCATCCCTGGTGGTTCAGTGGGAGAGCCTTGCTCTTCTGCTGGTTGGCTGCTGTCTTGTGTCTTGTGTCTGTGCCTGCTTTCTGTTTTCTGTCTGTTTGTATTGTGCCTTGTCTCTGTTATTCCTGTTTTTCTGTTTTTGTCCATTTTGCCAGTTTTTTCATTCCCTGTGCCCTGGTCCCCTGTGCCTGTTTTCACAGCCCTTTTTCCTGCCACTGCTGCCCCCCGAGCGCCCCCCCCCGCAGCCTCCCAGCTGTGCTTCCCTCCACCTCCCCTATTTAATGGCAAGCCTGTCTGTGACCCGACCGCGACCAGCACCAGGGACCTTTGTTCTCCGGTCTCCCACCGCTACGACTCAACTTCCCCCCTCGCACTCAAACCCGGAAGGGACAACAACTGCCATCTGGCTGCACCTAACACCACTCATGGCCAGTTCTCCTGTCGACACTGCCAACAATCCTTCACCATCCTCCACACCCCCACGGCCGCCGCACCCATGCCAACGCCAACACCACCGAAGCCCTGAAGTGCATCCTCTTCAACTTGTGCTCTCTGCACAGACATGCCACAGAGATCTGGGACCTCCTTGACACCCTCTCGCCAGACGTTGCCTTCTTCATGGAAACCTGGACTCCACCTCCACCCCCAACATCTCCACCTCCATCCCCGATGGATATATGATCCAGAGGAAGGTCCTCCCCAACCACCCAGGAAGGGGACTCGCCATCGCGCACAAGAGCTCCCTCCAACTCACCACCTCTAGCACAAGCAACTCCCCATCCACCACCGAACACCGCCACTTCCAGATACATACCAGCCCCAGAACCACCTTATGCAGCACCCTCCCCTACAGGCTCCCCGGACCTCAGACCACGTTCACCGTGACCATCGCCGACCTCGTTGCACCGGATGCCTTTGCCTCCATGGACTACATACTCATCAGAGACCTCAACTTCCACCTCGACAACCTCAATGACCCCAACTCCGCCACCCTCTTGGACAACCTCACCTACCTCGTACTGAAACAACTCACCACCACCACCCACAAGGCAAGGACATCCGCAACCCCATCTTTGCAGGAGGTAACAACATCCACTTCAGCCACACCATGCGACCCACCTGGATAGACCACCACTGCGTACACTTCCACGTCGACAAACCCACCATCCCCAAACCTGCACCCCGCCCACCGCAAAGGAACTGGAGCTAGATCACAGAGGAGCACCTCAACTCCACCCTCAACCACTATGCCTCCTCCACCTTGAACGACGCCAACCTTGCAGCCAAAGATCTTCACAGATGGATCTCCAACTGCGCAGATGAGCTCGCACCCCTCTGCAAACCCGGCAGTCAGCACCCCAGAAAGGTCACCTGGTTCACCGCAGACCTCCAAGAATCCAGACGCACCTGCAGATGTGTTGACAATAATTGGAGAAAACGCAAAACTTCGGAAGACCGCACCACATACAAGAACGACATGACAGAATACCACCAACTCATCCGTACCACCAAAAGGACCATTATCCAGAACAAGATCCTTGCCAAATCCAGCAACTCGAAGGAACTCTTCAGCATCATCCAGGACCTTAGCAACATGCTTGGCTCCTACTTCCACCTGAAAATCAAGTCCCTCTATGATAAATTCATCAAAAAGATACCTGACTCCAAACCCACTCCCACCTCCAGCAACACCAGCCAGCCCACCATCTCCTCCTGGACCCCAGTCACCACCGAAGACACCGAATCAACCATGAAAGGCATCCACTCAGGAGCACCCGCGGACCCCTGCCCTTCGCACATCTACCACAGAGCCGCCACCACCATCGTACTGGAACTACGACGCACTATAACACCACCTTTGAAACCGGCACTTTTCCCGAAGACTGGAAACTTGCAAAAGGCAAGCCCCTCCTCAAGAAGCCCTCTGCAGATCCTATGGACCTCAAATACTACCAACCAATCTCCCTCCTCTCCTTTGCGGCCAAAGTCACAGGGAAGACCGTTAGCGGCCAACTAACAAAATTCATGGAAGAGAACGCCATCCTCGACCCCTCCCAATCCGGATTCCTCAACAACCACAGCACCGAGACCAATCTACTCGCTGCGAAAGACAACCTCCGCACCAGGCGCGGTGCGTCCATTGGGGCGTAAGGGCGAAGCCCCACTAAGCCCCATGGACCCACCACGTCCTCACTAGAAGCCAAACACAATATTATTTTTAAAAATCGCGCTATCTGCCGGCCGGGAAACCGGGAGACACCCGACCTTCCCGGAGTGCGCGTGGGGGGGGGGGAGAAGGATCGGGCTGCTGCAGCTGCGCAAGTGTATTTTTGGGCACAAACATGCCCGCGCATGCGCAGATCGTTTTCTTGTGAATTCCCCCTTAGAGAGAGGACCAGGGGGCGGGCCGTAGCCCCCGGGGTTACACAGGGCGACTGGGCGAGGAGTCATGGTGCCCCCCCAGCCAATCCTGGTGCAGGATTGGCTGGTCACTACATAGCCCGGTTACACAACCCCTGACGGATAGCACGGCCGACTTTGGTGCTGGGAAACCAGGTTCGAGCCTCTTATCGAACCATAAAAATGTATACATGACTTACTTTGGTGTTAAATAAATAGATATTTTAAAAAACAAATAAAAATGATGTTCCGACTAAGGTGTGAAATTGATGTCGAATAAATACATGTTTTTAAAAACAATTAATATTAATCATGTATCATTGGTGCTGGAGTACAAGGTTCGAGACTGGTATTAAACACTGACAAGCTGTGTGCAAGTTATATGGTTATAAAAATACATGAATGATGGATGCAGGACGGGTGGATGCATGAATGGATGCAGGATGAATGATGGGTGGATGAATGGATGGGTGGATGCATGATTGAATGAATGATGGATGCAGGATGGGTGGATGGGTAGATGAATGAATGAAGGATGCAGGATGGATGCAGGGTGGATGGATGGGTGCATGAATGAATGATGGATGCAGGATGGGTGGATGGATGATGGATGAATGATGGGTGGATGAATGATGGGTGGATGAATGGATGGGTGGATGCATGAATGAATGATGGATGCAGGATGGATGCAGGATGGGTGGATGAATGATGGATGCAGGATGGATGCAGGGTGGATGGATGGGTGCATGAATGAATGATGGATGGATGGGTGGATGCAGGAATGGATGCAGGATGGATGATGGATGGGTGGGTGGATGGATGGATGCATGCATGAATGAATGATGGATGCTGGATGGATGGGTGGATGGATGGGTGGATGAATGAATGATGGATGCAGGATGGGTGGATGGATGGTTGGGTGCATGAATGAATGATGGATGCTGGATGGATGGGTGGATGAATGAATGATGGATGCAGGATGGATGGGTGGATGGATGGTTGGGTGCATGAATGAATGATGGATGCTGGATGGATGGGTGCATGAATGAATGATGGGTGCATGAATGAATGATGGATGCAGGATGGGTGGATGGATGGGTGGATGGGTGGACACATGAATGGATGCAGGATGAATGATGGGTGGATGAATGGATGGGTGGATGCATGAATGAATGATGGATGCAGGATGGGTGGATGAATGAATGAATGATGGATGCAGGATGGATGCAGGATGGATGGGTGCATGAATGAATGATGGATGCAGGATGGATGGATGGGTGGATGCATGAATGGATGCAGGAATGGATGCAGGAATGGATGATGGGTGGATGGATGGATGGGTGGGTGGATGGATGGATGAATGAATGATGGATGGATGCAGGATGGATGGGTGGATGGATGGATGGATGGGTGGATGCATGAATGAATGATGGATGGATGCAGGATGGATGGGTGGATGGATGGGTGGATGCATGAATGAATGATGGATGCAGGATGGATGGATGGGTGAATGCATGAATGAATGATGGATGCTGGATGGATGGGTGGATGCATGAATGAATGATGGATGCAGGATGGATGCAATATTGGTGGATGGATGGGTGGGTGGGTGGATGGATGGATGGGTGGATGCATGAATGATGTATGGATGGATGCAAGGTGGTTCGGGCTCGCTCGCTGCGGTGCAATATGCAAATTAGTTTACGCCCCACCACTTTCAAATGTCACCAGCCGCCCCTGCTCCGCACCCTCCTCGACAAATGCCACACTGTGACCCTGATCCTACTTGACCTCTCCGCAGCCTTCGACACTGTCTCCCACTCCCAAACTGCATGACGCTGGCATATAGGGAACCGCCCTCGAATGGCTCCGCTCCTTCCTCACCGGCAGAACCCCCCTCTCTGAACCCACAGAAATCAACTGCGGACTACTCCAAGGATCATCGCTCAGCCCTACGCTCTTCAACATCTACATGGCCCCCCTCGCCACCATTATCAGACAGCGCTGACTCAGCATAGTCTCTTACCTCGACGACACCCAGTTCATCCTCTTCCTCACCAAGGACCCCGTCACCACCAGACTCAGCTTCCAGGAAGGAATGAAGGACGTTGCATCCTGAATGAGCAGCAGCTGCCGGAACCTCAACTCGGAGAAGACAGAGGTCCTCATCCTAGGACCCTCCCCCTCTGTATGGGAAAACACCTGGTGGCCCACTGCCCATGTCAGCACCCCACGGACCACACCCGGACCCTTGGCATCGTACTGGACTCCTCCCTCTCCATGACCCGACAGATCAACACCGTCGCCTCCACCTGCTTCAACACACTCCCCATCCTTCAGAAGACCTTCAAATGTATCCCCGCCGAAACGAGAAAGACCAACACCCACATTCTCATAACCAGCAGATTGGACTACGGAAACCCCCTCCACACCAGAATCAACAAAACAAACAAGTTTCTGCTCCCCAAACTCCAGACCATCCAGAACACAGCAGCCAGACTCATCCTCGGTATCCCTCGACACAAACACATCACCCAACACCTGCGAGACCTCCACTGACTCCCCGTCAAGAAGAGAGCAACCTTCAAGATACTCACCCATGCCTACAAATGCCCCCACAACACCGGACCCAATATCTCAACGAAAGAATCTCCTTCCACGTGCCCAGGAGAAACCTCCGATCCGCTGACCTCGCCGAAGTCCTGCGCATCCGCAGAGCAAGACCAGGTGAAAGATCCTTCTACATCGCAGCTAAGACCTGGAACAAGCTCCCGATCGACATCAAACGCGCCACCCCACTCTGTGCACAGATTTAGGAAGGCCCTCAAGACCTGGCTCTTTGACTGACAAGAGCTGCACCTTCCTCCCACAGCGCCTTGAGACCCTTAAGGGTGAGTAGTGCGCTTCATAATAATTCCCTGATTGCTTGAGAAATGAAAGCCATTGCCCAGTAGGAAAAGATGAGTAACCATGTCTGATATTCTTCAGCCTGGCTGTTGTTCCTTGTCAATTCGAATTGAAGGCGACTGATAGAGCGCGATGGTGCTCTTTCATTTGTAGTGGTGCATTATGATCATGAGTAGTTCGCACCTACATTTATTCCTTTGTCATGTTAACACGTGACAGTAGAATGTGTATTATAATAATATGAAACGTGATGCGCTAGGTATATTTTTCACATAAACGTAGAGAAATTAATGTCGCAATACATGCGTGTTCAACAGAAAACATTAACGTAGACTTGTGCTAAATGCTTGCACTTATTCACACATTTGATGTGCTCATGTAACCTGTTGATTTAGAAATGCTCAGTAAAAGAGCTCATTTATATGTAAACTCATGAGGCCTATGTGTTATTCTCTTATGTTGACCGATTTCTGTAGACCTGAAATGTAGTCTCCCTGGTGCGCTTTAGTCATGGAGTTAATGATAAATTTCTTGTGCATGTTGGATTTGTTCTTTTCTCACATTTCTGTTGCAGGTGGAGAACTCTGTCTTTGTTAGTTAGAATAACGCTTTTCTTTTAGAAGCTAGGCTTAGGGGAGGAAAGAATACATTTACACAAGAAAGCGCTGATAATGTGGGACGTGATCTTTCTCCCTGGAGAAGGCCTAGGAATCAAGGTCATCGAGCCAGGAGCTGGGAGTATTGAAACTAAATGGAAAATAACCTATGAGGGGTGCCCAGCCGGATGAGGTGATCAGAAGACGATCAGTGGGCGTGCTAAGAGATTTTGGTTTTTGAATTAGGAACAGTGACCCGAGGGTTAAGTCAGGAGAAGAGAGGCGATTGATGAGAGGGAAGGCGCATCTTAGAACAAGCTCTGTAGCCTTTGGCTACTTGACCCAGACAATGTGAGTGTACTTCTTAGGAAGTCTTCATGTGCTGACACCTTTTCCTGACTTGCCTGGGAAATGCTAAGTAGGGATGTCATGTTAGTGATAGAGTAGGGACAGACTAATGCTTTTTACTTATGAACCTTCAATGAAGACCGATCCAGACGTGGGGGCACGTATTGCCTGCGTTCTGATCTTGTAATTTGTCATTCTTTTCATGTTCCAGAGCTAAATTTTGGTCGTAGGTTTGGCATTGTATTAATTCCAAAGTATTCCTACAACCTTGTCTTGAGGTGTTTGTATGTCCAATTATTTTTGGCTTTGTAATAAACCTACTAAACTTGACAACCTGGAGTCTGTGATTCTTCGGAGTCCTGATTCTTGAGCCAGTGTTTCCAACTGAATGAGTTATTTTTCCCCTCGACACTTCCAAAGCAGAGGCCAAAGGCCCATTGGCCGCGGTATCCTGAGTAAATTTACAAAAGGGAACCCGGCTCCTTCACAACTCTAAAGAGGTCAAATTTTAGGACAATCCAGTTGAGTTTAGATGTTATGTTGGGATAAAAGGCATTCCAACGTGTCCGTTCTTGAACACCCAGAGATAGGCCGCCCTGTTTTATTCTCTTGACACGTCCCCCGAATGCCTAGATCTGAAGGCACTCCCTAATTGTATGGACAAACCGCCTCAATGGCCCATAGTACCTAAGATATATGTCACTAGTGGTCACATCAAATGCAATTAATTGTCTAATGTGTAGTATATTTGGTGTACTACTTCCAATTGAAGGATCCTAAATCCTGATCTAATGGCTATCTCCCTTAGATGCATCCATTCCTCGTTCTAGTCTTCTTCACTGACTGACACTATGGGATTTCAGCACCTTCAGTGTATTTAGGGAGTTAGCCATCAGGGTATTGTGTACCCCTCCTCAGTGGGGCAAGCACTGCTCTATTTTCAATCACGGATTAATCTTTGCTAGCAAATGCACAAGACAGGAGAACTGGACAGAACAAACAGCCCTCTGTATTCCTTATTGACGAGGTATTTCTGCATCTTTTGGCTTTAATAATCATTCACAAATCCTATAGAGAGCTCTAAAATAATTATCAAGGTATTTGATCTTGTATTTTCTGCTCTAAGTTCCTCTCTCCAAAGGGCACAAACTGGTTTTCCAATTTTTATTTTTACCAGCCTCGACATAAAATGATATCTGCATGTTGGAAAAATAATGGGCAAGTGGCGACCATTCCTAAAGTGGAGATGGAGATTAAAGTACCTGCAGTAGGCCCACAGCACCTACATAACCCATTTAACAGGATTACACTATGATCACTATTTATTTTTAATTATGTTGTTGGTGTAGATGTTGAATATCTAGTATAGGATATCGAATGGCTTCAATATTGTAACCAAAATAGCGAATACCGAAATATAGACAGGTAAGTATCTATAGATTTTCTATACATAACTCCATGTATATGTACCTTGACGATAGATTTATTTTTAAGGTTCGTAGATATAGAGTCAATAATATCAAATCTACACATTTATATGTGCACTGACCGCATTAATATTTTGGTTTTCATTATTTCCGTCATAAATTTGTGTTTACTCGTTATTTTATACTTGCTATTCCGGACTACAGCCATATTTACAAAACTCACCGACCCCCTGAGGCATAAAAAAATTGTTCCACATTATTGCATACTTTTGAACATCTTTTGCTTTGAGTAGCAGGGTGAAATGCTGGCAGTATCTTCATGATACACTGAAATCTTTTTTCACTCACAAAATTGAGAAAATCTAAGATAACATCAAAGCCCAACTCTCAATTTTAGCATAATGGTGTATGCCACCGCCAGAGATGTTATTAAATATGCCCAATAAAGATCGAATTATACACTACAATTCCATCAAAACCAGTGTCCTATGATAAGTTCAAGCTGCTAAAAGAAAGAGAGGAGCCTACATTCAAGGCCTTCTCCTACATCGCGGCCAAGACCTGGAATGAACTCCCCCTCAGCATCAAACGAAGCCCTACACTTTAAGCTTTCAGAAACAACCTGGCTCTTTGGATGACCGTGGAGCTGCCCGAACCCCCCTCCCCCCCAGCGCCTTGGACCCTTACGAGTGAGTAGTGCGCTCTAAAAATTCCCTGATTAATTGATTGAAGGCCCTCTTCCAGTAGGCAAGTCATACTTTGCTTGGGGAACCATGTGTTGTGACCAGGCTCTTAAAGCTGCCCTCCTGAACCCAGTTGACTGATCTGTTTGGAAGCCACCATTCCTGGATATGGTCCAGGCAGGTGCAGTTTGGGATCACATTTAATCAGTTTTGGAAATTTCCAACCAACTGAATCCACTCCAATCCTTGTTCTGGCTTGAAGTGGTAGCGGTATGGAAGCAATGGTGGATGTTAGATGATGTCAAATGATCGTAGGTAAATGTAATGTCAGCACCCTGGTCCTGCTAGGCCTGTAAATGCATTCTACCCTGTCAACAATTATTTTCTCCTCCACACCGTATAAAGGTGTTAGGCAATGGGGGGTGATCACTGCTGTAATGAATATGGCCACCCCTCACAGCAATATCACAAATTGGCTTTTTTCAAGTTAGAATAGCTTGTAACTATGGACCATGGCTTATTTCATCAGATGCTTCAGGTTTTATTTCACGATGTATGCTTATTACCTATGTAATACTAAAACAGGGATCACTGTTTCCTTCACCGACGGAAATGCCTTATAGAAAAGATCAACTGGGTTAAACAATATTTTTTCAATTTCAACCTACTAAAAAACGAGGCCTTGGCACTGTGCATACCTCACATTGAATAACAGTACATTTTGCCACTTTTTCCTGGCCCCTCGCCATTACCAGCTCGGTTGGTCAAGAAACCGAGAGAACTGATGTTTTCATTATAGACACTTAGCCGCTTGGGAAATAATTTGTTTAACTGAATCAGCCACAAGAAGACTAGAACATATTGTCATTACTGCTGTCCAGAGTAGACTATGCCAATGACGTTTGTCTGGGACTTTCAGTAGACCATTTAAATTCATGTCAAGAATTTCCAAACACTGCAGCAACTGGAGAGACCAAGAGAACTCACATTACCTCATTGTGTGGTGACTTTCCCTGGCTCCTTGTTGCGAAAGTTACTGGCCTGTACTTTTTATTGTTATTTATGTTTGTGTAGATGCTGTGACGAGCACCCTGCATCTAGGCTCTATTTCCTAATGTTTATCGCAGGAGTTTTTTTCTGTTGCATTGAAAAACCCTTTGAGAAGCTAGGAGATCAGAGCTCAGCAAGGTGTGTGACATTCTACCCTGGGGGACTTTTACTCATTTCTTACTCGGAAGCTAAATACTTGAGGCTGTGACCTGAACTATCCCCCAGAGGACCTACGGGAAGTGGCGTGAGTCCTGCTTTCTATTTCTGCGTGCAGATCCCGCTTCATTACATGTGTCGATCGGGCACTGAACGTCAATCAAATGACCTTCCTTAGGAAAAGATCCAGTACTGTGCCCTGTATCACCTGTTCGTCCAAACACAGCTTGCGTGCTTGCGGCTTCCTGCTTCCGCTCAGCCATTTTTAAGCTGAAGAAGCTCTTTGCCTTATCATATTACTGTCTGTCCAGGCCACAGCCTCTGTGGCAGTGGACTTTTTATCTTTATCGTGGCTGTCTGGAGTTTCAAGCTAAAATTACCACACAACAAAAAATAAGTTGGCGATAATAAAAAAAATATCTGTTTCATTTTTGATTTTGTTCATTTAGCTTGCTAAAAATCATTGAAACATCTAGATATTCAATATAATGTAAACACGCATAATATTAGACCTCTGTTACCTAAAACAGTTAGTTCATACATTCAGTTTGCTTAATGTAATTTGTTCAAAATAAATACACTTTTCTGAAAGTGGACCTTTTTTAATTGAACGCAATAGCAAAAGTGTCACGGGCCCTGATGCAAGCACGGACAATGACCCTTTTGCCTGCTTTTGGGGTAATAAATATTATGCAGAAATGATCAGGGTTCTCTAGGTCCCGGTGCCACTGCACCTGCTGCACCAATGGTATCTACGCCCCTGGAACACAAATAGTCCAGGGAACACCGCTCGTTTTTGAGTTAATTTAGAGTTAGCAGTGGAATAATAAATTGATGTCTTCCCTCTACCAATGCAGTTCACTCCAGAAACACGTGTTCAATAGACTCGAATGGTCTTGCATGTTGTCTACACCAACAGCAATCTGGGCATAAGCGACTGGTAGAATCTGATTAAAAGGAAATAGCCTATACATTCTCCTCAGCTCTGGTTTCAATGGGAGAATGCACGTGCTCTGTATGGCACCCGTCTGGTGCAAACAAAAAAAGCTCAAATATGATCCTGTCTCGTGCAGGAGGCCAGTTCTTTATATGGAAACATTGGTGGACTGCCAAGCACTAGCTAAAATTGATCTCTTAGGAGAAACAATATCTACCAAATAGTGCACATCAATGTTTTGCGCCATTTCAATTGCAGTGGAAAGTCCAGTGATCTTTGACAGGCTTTTCCCCAAAACGTTACTTATTTGCCAGGATCATGCAGTATGAATGATATAAAGTAGCCCAGCCAGTTCCTGCAGAGTGCTTGCCTTGGCTGATACCGAAGGCCTGGACTGAAATAGATGTTCTGAATCTGAAGACCAATTTCAGTATTGCATTTTCAGTTGCATTTAGCCATATATGTTTGTTCTGGCAGACATGGCTGATCCGTAGGCAAAGATAGCAACTGTATCTGGATTACTTGCAAGACGACAGACCACTTATTGAACAAAGAGATTGCCCACGGTGCTGCTAAATTCAGTAAGCTCCCTTGGTTTATTTGGTCGTGAATTTTCCACTTCTAGCAGGCTTTTCCAATTTGTTGGGTCATTTATCTCTGATAGCTATATTCCTTAAGTGTTTCAAGGGCTGAGCCAATGTGGTTCCATTTTTATGGCCTGGCTTGACAGTGCAGCTGTTGCCATACAATTAAATGACAATCACGAGACCAGGGACTTTGGCTCTTCCCGCATGTTGGGAGCCAGGAATACATGTTTTGATTGGGCAGACATGTGTGCTTCTAGAAACAAAGTGCTTGCCCTCCACACATGCCATTGTCATGCTATTAAAGTCTCCTAGATAACTAGATAGCGTACGGTGTTTTTTTCCAGCAGCAGCACAGAAAAGAGGAGGTCATTCTTTAATGTACATGGATTTTTAGGAAAGGCTTGATAGTGCATTTATAAGCCAGGCCTATTGGCATTGCCAATGCTTGTTTTAACTTTCCCCAAAAGTCAATTACATACTTTTTGCGATATAGCATTGGCAAATGAATTCCTCACTATCCCTTCAGGCTGTTTCATTGGCACTGCAGCCTAACAGGTGCGTGACTTAGAATAAACATATAATTGGCGTGAACTATTGCTCGGATACATCTCCCGCCAATTTTGAGCAGAATGCCATTTGCCGTAAAGAGCACAGGGGCTGATTCACAAAGGTATTTGAGTAGAGCGGGTAGTACTACAGGAGCTCTCTTTAACTTACTCTTACGTCCCTTTGTTAATTGGCTCCAAAATTTCTAAGCTGTGAACAAAATACGAATATTCAGGACCTATTTATATACAATTAGTACAAATAGAAAGCTAAGACTGGGCCCTCTGCGCATCACTAATAGGGAGTTGGACATTTCTGGCCCGATTCACAAAGGCATGTAAGAGTGCATAAATACTCCTGTAGTACTTCTTCCCTTACTCAGAAGTAGTTTTGTGAATCAGCCAGATGTGTGCATATCACTAATAACCTGATTAGGACACAGGAGGCAGAGTAGACATTTACTTACACCTCTGGCCCTGTAAATTCTTTCAGTGTAGCCCTCATCCTTGCCATTGTTCATCATGTGTGACTGTGGAAAACTCTATGGGGGATATTCACAAGGAAGTGGCGGAGAGAGGTGTTAGCCTTCTTGGCTTAACGCTTCTCTTCGCCACTTCGGAAAAGCAAGGCTGCGCCATATTCACATGGACATCGTGCAGCCTTGCTTTTCCCCCTGCGATGGCGCTAAGTTTAACATCTTAGCGCCAACGCAGGCACCCTTGCACAAGAGTGCAAGGGTGTCTGCAGGCAGGGAGGTTTGTTTATGTACAGGAAGATGCCCCTTCCTGCACATAAACAAACCTAAAATGCCAGTTTGTAACTTACATGTGTGCTGCTTCATGCAGCACACATGTAAGTTACAAAACGGCATTTTAAAAAAAAGGTTTATTTATGAACAGGAAGGGACATCTTCCTGTACATAAACAAACCATGGCATTTTGCATTTCACATGGAAAATGCAAAAACGAGGAGAAATAAAGCATTTCTCCTCGTATTGCCTACTTAAGACCAGGGTTTTCCTGGTCTTAAGTTTGGCCTTAGCTACTATTTACGCTGCCCTTATGAACAGGGGGCAGTGTAAGTGTCAATGGGTGCTGCGGTGGAACGCCCACCACAACACCCACTTTACGCCCCTTTCACGCTAAACACAGCGTCAAGTGCACTCTGAAGATAAGTAGAAGTCCAGTAAGGGAAGGGAGGTTATTGTTCTCAAGGCCTGATGCATCATGTTGGTTGACCACAAAGGAGTCTGAAGAGTTCATTGGAACTTCTGGAAGCCTTACTGGACAATCAGAAGAATATGGTTAGTTTCCACCCAGGCTAGCAGAGTTGATAGACTAACTGTAGCAAATATTTAACTGGATGTAAATTACATGGGCAGAATATGGCAGTTCTACTAGGAGTTTCTAGTGCCCTTATCTTATTTGAGGGCTAGTTTTTTTTTTTTTTTCTTTTCAAAACCTTTATTGATTCGCAACACAGTTACAGGCACTGGCCTACCAACCATCACGGTCGGCCATCAGATGAGGGGCGGTAAATCAAATCAATTAAGCCATAAAAATACGAAAATCCGCCTCCCGAATGATACGTTACAGCTCAGGGGAGTATTCGTTGCACAGTGAGTACAGGATCAAAGAAGGTTTTTTAAAAAAAAATAAAGAATAAGCAGGATCCAATGCCGCACAACTGAGCCAAAACAAATCAAGGGATGATCATAATGCAGAACATGCACAGTCAGGACTAGTATAGGCAAGATTTTAGCACTGGTGTATCAAAGCAGGATGAACAACAAACAATACAGCTAGCCCACCAAAGCACTGTATGCCCGCTGTACCAAAGAAACACTGAAGAAACATCAATCCTTGGTATCTAATTCAGCAAATCACACGGAGAGTTACAGCAATTCGGATCCCAAAAAAGAAAGGAAAAGAAAAAGGTTACAGGAAAGCAAAAACGACACAAAGAAAAAGGCCATAGGAACGAAAAGAAAACATAAACAATAAACCCTCTCCCCCACCCCCCACCCTGCACTCCTGCATACGGCTACAGCCCACCCCCCTAGCAGCGTGCCTGTCGCCCAATATCAAAAACCCGAAATATAGAAGAAGAAAGATGGAAAGGAAAGACAATAATCCACATAGACTCAGAAGACAAGGGGAAAGAAGAAAAGGTAATGAAAACCCCCCACAATAGGAAAGGACGGAAAACATTGGAGGGTCCCCAGTACGGGCTCCCGGCCCCCCCCCCACCGCCACGTAGCAATTCAATTACACCAGAAGTATGGACAGAATCTCAGGATACCCACAAAAACAGGATAACAGTCGCTGCTCGGCCTCTTAACACACACAACCATGATGGAAGTCCCCCTGCGTAGCACCAGCAAAAATCAGAATACCAGCATCCACGAAACCCACCCAACCCGAAGCATAGGCCTATCCCAGTCCATGTGGTGTAGGGCCGGACAATAAAAGTACCGGAGGAAATCAACAGGCCAGTCCAAAAGAAGCTGGAGATCTTACAATTCACCAGGACATGTCACACTCGAAAGCCATCCACCGCCACTCAATCGTTCACGATTCTGAGAACAATAGTAAGTTCAAATAGAATAGTCAAGGCTCAGTTTCAGGGTCTCAGGATGAAGCAAGCCATCAGAAAAGGAGCTTGAAAGGAAAAGCAATGAACACACATCCGACGGCATCCCCAAAGAAACCATGCATCCACGGAACCAGGCGTTTCTGCGTCGATCCACTCGGAGTGAACTGGGAGCCCTCCGGGTACAAGCCCATCCTATCAGCCATCGATAAAGTCGTTTCCGCACCCCACAGCAAAGCCCACGCGGGAAACTGTAGAGGGGCCCACACACACAAAGTGGCAAAAGGATAGTACCAGCATCGGGCTTTCTTTTCCAGTCCACAGAAACCGGGATGTCCCGGTACCGATCCAGGTCAGATTTCGTCCTCCCAACACACAGGGGGTATCCGGTCCCAACCCTTCGATCCTCCGTGCAAACTGCCACCGCCACGGTCAGGTGTGTCCCATTGTTGCGCCACCTCCAAAAGGGACTCACAGCATAAACGCCGCCCAAACCAACACCAGCGCCGCCAGTCCATGACATAGAGAGGAGTGTAGAACCACCGCACCCTCTGCGCTGCACGAAGTATGTTCGCCATTTTCACTTCCCCACCGATGGTCACAATTGAGCTCCACCCCAAAACCAGAATGTACCGCAGCAGCTTTGTGCCTCAAGCGGCTACGAACACTGGGAATATAGGATGGAAAGCGCTGCACGTGTGCAAACCAGGGTCCCGTCTGGGAACAAAGATCAGCATCCCGGCCGCCATTACGTCAATCAGCAGCCGGGGGGGGGGGGGGGAAGCATAATCGGCAGAGAGGGGCATCGGGGTGTGTGGTCACCAGGTGCCATGAGTCCAGCGCCGGACGCACATTCACAAAGACGGGCTGAGCTCCGTAGCGGTAGACCGGCACCTTTCGGGTCAGCGAGGCCGTTGTTGTTGCACTCGCGTGCGGCAGCAGCATCACGCGGGGTCCCTGCTTCAGGCCCCGTGCAGGCCGCAAAACACGAAGGGTCGTATCTCCGTCCTCAGGGCACGAAAAAACCCCGGGGTCGGACGCAGCATCTCAGCATGCCCTCCGACGTCCGGGAGCACCGTCGCAGCGTAAGATAGTCGACAGGAGCAGGCGGCGGGGGATGAAGGTCGACAGAGCCGGGAGCCCGGGCGACCATCTTGGTCGCCGGTCTGGCTCCGCCCCCTGAGGGCTAGTTTTGACCTAGGCCAGGCATATGGCGGGCCACCCCTGCACCAAAATGCTTTCATACCATGGACGGAAATGGGTCCAATAATGATGGAAGCCTTGTAAAGCAATCTTAGACCATCCACCAGGGCCAGTTGCTCTTGAAGACTTTATGGTCTTCACTGCCCTGAAACGGTTTTCTAGTGAGAAATTAGGCCATTTACCTGCCCCCTCGTCTCCTATTCGCTAAGCTGTCCTTGACTGCTGTAGAGAGTGTTGGTGTGAATGTCCCAGATTTGTCTGCTTATCTGATTAGACACATTTTTTGTCTTGGGCATTTTTGTTATTAATTTGATTTTTTTTGAATCAGCCTTGTGGACTTTGCCAAGTCTCTCTAAATTGTGCACAAGCAGTGTTGTTTTACGCAATTCACGAGACTTCAGTAAAAACAAAATGTTCTGTTAATGCAATATTAGCGTACAAATTATAAGCCTGAGAATCCTTCCTTTCTTGGGCGGGTCGGTGGATGGATGGATGGATGGATGGAACAAACGGTGGGTAAGAGGAACAACGGGTGGACAAGTGACAGCTGGTTTAAAGTACAAAAACAAAGGATGTAGCTGAACTGTTAGATGGATGAAATGTTGGATGTAAGGAAGGGTGTGTGAATAGATGAACAATTGGATGGATAGTGAAATGGTGGGTGTGAGAAATGATTAGTGAATGGTAAAGCAGATCCACTAATGAATGAATTAAAGGTTTTATAGAGGGTGCTTGAATCCCTGTCTTAATGACTAATTTGGGTAAACGATGAAAGGCCTGTCTTTTTCATACATATTTGCCCAAAGACGACTCACTTGGGATCAACCTTTTTACATTACGTTTGCAGTATCTAGAACATCCTATGTAAAAGACTGATGGCTGCATATGCGTAATCTCCTTCACAGTACTAAGATACCAATTCCCACGTTATGATTAAAGGCTAAATTCGGATCCTTGTAAAAACACGAGTTTGCACAGGGATCGAAATTACGAGTTGTGTGATAATGATTTCCTCCTTGCAGTTTTCTCCCGATAAACCCCAGCAGGACAGCTTTTATTAGGAGGGCTGTTGGAGTGGAATGTGGATTTGCATCCCCAGGAAAAAAAGCAAAATGTGCGGAAATTGAAGGTTAACAGCTGATTGCAAATGTTGTGCCTTGTTTTCCTGTTGAAAACTTGGAATACGAGGTATTTACTACACATGTAAATACCACACTCTGGAGTAATGGTATTTACTATGTGTAGTAATACCTCACACGATGCGACAAACTTGTAATGAAGGCCTAAAGCCCTCATTATGAGTTTCCCAGTAATTGGTATGATATTTATCGCATCTGATAAAATCTGACTCAGCAACATCAGGATGTATTGGCGGTGATAAATACCACCCAATTATGAGATTTGGGGCAATAATGTGCAGATTTTGGCACTTACTGCACCAAAATCTGCATGTTCCGGTAATCACCAGGCATTATTGTCCTGGTAAATATTGGCATGTTTGACCTACTGATATTTATCACAAAACTGATAATTGCGCTATGTGCTATAACAGCAGTTACCGTACATATTGCAAGGAATCTGTCCCTCCTCATGCTTGCCTCTAGAGTGGAATCCTTGGATCTACTCCCTGTGCCCGCGCTCCTTGCCAGTGTGGGCACAGGATCTCCTTACAGGTACCAGGAAGAAGGATCCGCTGAGGTGCCAAAAAAAGCACATCCTGTTTGTGAGATTTATTTTTGCAATGGAAGGAATTCAAAATGGGAGGGGCTTGTGTGAAATGACACCCGTGATGAAGTTTTATGTAAACACGCCTGAGTGCTGGCTCTCAAAGGGATTATCAATATGCAGAACATAGTTTTTCTTTTTCATGGTTCAGGTTACAGATCACTATTTTAAGTTGCTTACCCATAAACGTTTTTTTTTTTTAACAACATATTTATTTCTGAGGCATTTAGAGCTTCATGAAACGTTAATGCCTGAAGAGCAGAAGCCCCATTAAAAGATTTTTAAGCATCTATTCCAGGACTCAGTTGGGAGAGGTGAACAACTGCATGTCACCTAAAGCGGGTTGACTCCACACAAACACGTGTTTACCACCACTCGTCCAGAGATTTTGGGAATTCACAGATAGTAAACCAAATCCTGCAGTCGACAGAGACCACTGCAGCTGCTGGCCCCAGCAGGATAACACACTGGCAAACAGGGCCTCAGAAGGATAATAAATTGCAACCAAGGCAGCAGCTTCAGAACTACTTCAAAATAGCCACTGGCTGCCCTCAACATTTGAACAGGTGTCGCGCCAAGGCTTGGATTGCACAGTACCTGGCGCGCACACATATAACACATTATTGAAGAGGTTGCCACCTGTGTGCCTGTTTAGAGCATTATTACTATGACTGTGTCTGGGCTGCTCTGAATAACAATAACCTACGATTTAACAGCTACTTATCAATATGTGAAAAACTTGGGGGCTACTTACAAGCCTCTTGCGCCACACCTACGCCACTTTTCCCATGTTAAAAATGACGCAAAAATGGCCAGGGGCTTGTAAATAAGTCTCTAGGGATCGTCAGGACGTTTATGTGGAACGTCACCTAAGTGAGAATGGTGTCAGAACCCATAAATTCATCCACTTATACATTGCCCTCAGTGATTTGAGGACCCGCTCCAGACCTACCTTAACTGTACATGTTCTGTGACCGATGAAATCCTGTACCATTCTGCCCTGCTGGATCTGTTCTGCTGGGAGAAAAAGATTGCACTTGTTACCTGCTCTGAGAGCGGGAAGTTGGCTGTGCTACTGCCCCTGTACCATTTCTATGCGCAAACAAACCAGGCACAGGTGCTGCCTGATTTGTATGTTTCCATGACGAGAAAAGCTTGCACTGCAGCTGCCCTGCAGATGTTATCTTATGCTGGAAGGATGCTTGCACTGTTTCTGTCCTGTGTACCTTTTCTATGAAGAAGGGGTGTTCCCACTGTAGAATGAGGATGTTTCCACTCCTTATGAGTTAAAGGATATACAGAATGCACTTGCATGGCATGCCCTAAGAATAAGGATTATTCAGTATTTGATGTGAGATGTCTGTAGTCCCAAGAAAGTTCCAGTCCCAAGGGGGCAATATTCGAGCACCAAAACATGTCAGAAAAGAGAAGCAGGTCTGTTCTACCCTCTGTTTTTAAAAGTGTTGCAGAGAGACACCAGTAAAATCATTTTTAGATCACCCACACACAATTTTAATATAGGTCTGAGAGTTTATCAAAGGGAGAACATAAATGTTGAGGTAAGGACATAACCTCACCAAAAGTAGAGATCTCATACCTAGGAGACTGTGGAACAAGTGAACAATAGTACTTTTGGAAGTTGACAGTGATAGGTGGGAAACCTAGTAATGAACCCTGCCTCGCTAGGTAGGTGAGTTTCATTATCCTATATGAGTACATCATTGTAAGGTAATTCTGTTAGTATATTCGAATCAGTATATATAAAAAATGAAATAAGAAAATGACTGATTCAATAAGTGAGTTCTAGGGTGGAATGAAGAATTCAAAAAGATTTATTACAATAATTCAAGGGCACAATACAGGATAATTACAGCAGGTGCATGAATTCATTGCCATGAAGGCTCTTAGCAAAAAGACCAAAACAAAATCAAAAATATTCTAAGTCCCAAATGAAAAGCAAAATCTGTAGGAAATTGGGCAGCATCCCTAGTAGCATAGGAAAAGTCTTATAGGAGATCAGGCTTACCCCCGAAATCAAGGCTTTGAATAGGAAATCTTTCCATAGAAATACATAGAAAGTACAGATTCATCATGGTGTGAGCAAAAGAAATAAAATTTCAGCAAATCAGAACATTGGATTAAAGAGTGTTATACAGCCTTACCACCTAAGCACTAACGCACTACATGAATATTAATTCAGCTGCCTCTGATTTAATGTAATCTGAAGATGCCAGAACTAACTAGTTATGAAACCAACAGTAAACCATTATGAATTAATGCAATGCAACGTGGAAGCGAAAGGGCCTTGAAGAAAAGAAACACTACTGAGCCCATGTTAGAGAGTCTTCTTCGAGAACAGTGTCAATAGGAAATAAAAATGGCTTGCCTGACTTCGTGCAGCAGACATAATAAACAATGAATGTGACATCCATTTTGAACAACATGGAATCAAGGTTTAACCAAGGCCTAGTTCGCATAATCCAAGAAAATACGCTTTCATGGATCATATCAATATCGTTTAAAAGGCAATAGCATCTTGTCAGTGTACACGTGAATTAGAGTGTAGATCACCATTCTGCATTTCTTAAAAATGCACAGTTCTGATAATACAATAAAAACTTCCACACTATGGAAGGAAAAACAATGTGCAGGGATTAGGGTTACCACCTGGCCGCTTTTTGGCTGGCAGGATTAGTATTCTAATGGTCCGGCTTGTACAAAATGTAGGAAAATCACCTAAAGCTGGTTGTTTTTCCTCTAATCAGTACATTTTTTAAATAGCAAACATAAGCAAAATAATACTTCAGATGGAGTCCAGGCCTAGTTAACCTAGGTCAGGAAAATACAGTTCTGTACATGTCAACATTTTCGTTTTCATTGCAAATGAATCATATTAATACACTCATGATTCTAATTAGAAAATTACACCCATATCAGCATTGTCTTTTGAAGCAGATACTTTAATGAAAAAGTTATATGAGGTGTGCTCAGTGATACATGCTCATGACAACTATGCAACACAACAAATATAGTTAACACGTTACACACATAATCAGTCATACTCACCTACCCTTATCTGGGGTTTCTCTTTTTTCTGTTCATGAGAGGTGGAGGCACCTCTTTATTATCAAATACTTCAAGACATAATATTTCAGGATGATTGCATCATGCTTATCACGTCAAATGTGACATACCTAATCCAGTATTGATACTCTTATTTTTCTCATGGTCAGAATAACAACATACAACATAAAAGTGTGCTTCATAAAGAAAGATACTCATGTGGAAGTGCAAAACTCCATAATTCAGATCGCATTCAATCCCAAAGATACATTCAATGTATGCCTTTATTAGCTTTATCATTTGATGTGGGAATCATATGCATACTCACACAGATCATTTAGCCATGCTCCAAAAGCCAGTCTAAAATTCATAGTCCCGGTCTTCGTTCATTCTATTGAATGTTCAGACTCATTGCTCCGTTAGAACATGGCGTCTCCCACCTGGCATTGTTGTGGATCTCTGTTACAACCCAAGGGTCCTTTTTCTCTTATCCAGATATTCATTACAATCAATCAGGCCATTCCGCTAAAATTGGACCATGGTTGGACTTACTTCTTCATGGGACCAAGACTGATAAGAATCATCAGATGAATCCATATATATCATTATTTTAAAAAAACTCCCTATATGTATTTTTTTAAATAATTTCCAGTGTACCCACAAAATAAAATAAATAATCTTTTGGGTATACCCTAAGATATGTTTAACTATCTTGATCCCAGCTATTATCCAGCAAAAGAAATTCTTGAACTCCCACAACTGGTATAACCCATAGAGGTTGTACTGACCTACCTTGGTCAAAAGAGGACACCAATGATGAAGCATGCCACAATAATATGTTGGTGAGAAGCTCTCTGCTAATATCTTTAGAAACCTATGGTTTAGTCAGAAGACATATACTGGATTCAGTGAATTGTGAGCTGTGCTTTTAAAGTGTATACTTATGACATTAGAGAGGCTGTGCAAAGACCTTTTTCCTCTCTCGTTCCCCAATCGTGTGAAATAATGGCACGGTGCAGTGTCTGCTTTTGTGTCACTTCCAGTTCCATTCAGCAGCAGTTCTGTTGCAGCCCAAGATGGAGCCAGAACAAATAGAGCTGGGGCACTGGACCCATTCGGTCCTCCTCTCAAGATGCCAGTGGTAGCTGGTCACTGTACAGGTTCTGGTTTGCTCTACTGTGGCTGTTTTAGTGTTATGCCCAGGCAGTTGAACTGGGTGCTAGTTTGGTATCTTCCTGCGGTTGCTGTATTTGTTGCTGTATTTTTGAGCCTACTGCCCTGGTTGCCAGTTTTTAGTTTAATTCTGTGTCAGGGAGCACTCCAGTTCAACAATTATATTTATTCTCTAATAGCTGGTGCTACGGTTCTAAGGGGTTGTCAGTCCCTGGGGTATGACACGCTTGTTATGTTGGGTATGTTGGCCCAACGAACCGTGCACTGTCCACTTAGTGCTATGCACCTGAACAGTTAATGTCTATTTATCTGTCAATGAATTCTCTATTCAATATATTTGCCTCTGTTTATTTTTAAACATTTTAATCTTCTTTTCATCTGAATTTTTTCATATTAGGTCATTGTTTTTTTCATGAATTACATTTCATTCATAAACCAAAAAACATTATTGTTACATTTCTTATTACATTAAACAATATAAAATGCTGTACAATTTCTGTCAAATGACCGGTGCCCAATGCATTTCGGCACTACCAAGGTGCCTTCATCAGGGGCGGATCTGTGAAAAAATAAATAAAGATGACCATGTAATTTCACTTTTGCGTTGCCCATGGGTGATATTGTATGTGTGCCCTGTATGTTTAGTCCTACCTGTTCTTCTGTTGCTAAATCCTTTTTACCTGTGTAGAGAGATTTTAGATTCATTTAATCTCTCAGTTTAACCTATTGTACCAGAACGTCCTACTAATAAAACCAATTTGGATTGCCAATAACAAAGCTTACCACAGATCTTGAGTCTTGAGAATAAACCTAAACAACAAAGAGGGATTATATTCAAGCCTTCTCATACCCTTCAAGAATTTCCATATAATCATATATCCAATCCTGTGCGTTAACAAGCATACCTGTTATCCCAGCAAAATTTCGATATCTGCAAGACATAATTCAAAAGGTCGCTTGTGCTTAATCTATGCTCCGAAAAAATCCAAATCCAAAGTAGAGTAAAATGTAATAAATAAATCAAGACCAAACCAACAAAAATCCACTCAGTAGGACCAGAGATATGCAATTTGAAAGAATCAAGTGAAAATAGCACCATAAAAGCCCAAAGCGCCAGTTGCGGTTATCTGGTCTTGCAAGACCGGGAGAAAGTCACAAGTTCAGGCTGACCCTGATGGAGCATGGGTGGAAAATAGGGACGAGGTTCGTCCTGCTAAAAAGTTATCTTCCCTGTCTAGCGTAAAGAGTCCCGTTCGCGGTGGAGGGGGCCATGAGGACCACAGAAGTGTAGCAAGTGGCTGTTGATGTAGCGCGAAGAGCAGGCCTAACATCGCGGAGAGTTGTCACTGCAGTGCAAATACCCTGTTGTCGTTGCGAGCCCACAACTTCAATTCAATCTCTCTGAGGCCACACTAAGGGTCTATGACCTGAGGGACACTACTTGAGAGGGTCAGGGCATTGCTCCTGTTGGATCTGGGTGAGGGTTCAGGTGTTTGTGAGCCTGTTATGTCCCTGTGGCTCTGAACAGGAAGCCAGTCAACTAGTCCTTGGAGTCACTTTGGGATCCTGGGTTAAACAGATGCAGGTCCAGTCCTTCTCACCCAGGTAAGAGGGCAGCTGGGCAGTACAATAGGTCAGCAGTCTTTCAGAGCAGCACTAGAGAAGAGTGTCAGTCCTTTCAACAGCACTGCAGTCCTTCTTCCTGGCAGTGTATCCACAGGTCCAGACGTGCACAGAAGAGCTGGTAACTGGGGTCCAATATTTATACCTGGGCCTTCTTTGAAGTGAGAGAAACTTTTAGAGGTTTCCCTTTAAAGTCCACTGCCATTGTGCCTCTCCTGCCCTGACTCCAGGAAGCATGGAGCCCTTTGTGTGGAGGCACAACCCCGTCTATTGAAGTGTAAGTAGGGCTTTGCCCAGAGCCCCCCTCCTATCCTGCCAGTGATGGCTCCTCCAGCACACCTAAGCTCTCTATTGTGTTTTGCTGAAGGAATACACATAACCCACCTGTCAGCTACACCCAGTCATGTGGCACAGACTGGTTGCAAGTATTAAATGGCTAAGGTAGGAAAACATAAACTTTTTAAAAGTGGTATTTTCAAAATTGCAATTTAAAATCAGCCTTCCCAATGAGGCAGGATTTGTCATTACAATTCCAAAGACACCAAACTGGTTAACTACATCCATTTGGAAATTATTACTTATTGAATGCATTAAGGTAACTACAATGTTATCCTATAGGAGAAGTGACCTTGAAGTAGTTGAACACTAATTTAAGGGTTTTTCTTTTCACTACCAGGACATGTAAAACTAAAAAGTACATGTCCAACTTTCTAAATACACTGCACCATGCCCTCTGGGTTGCCCAGGGCCTACCATAGGGCTGACTTATTTGTATTAAAAAGGAAGGTTTGGGCCTGGCAAAAGGTTTGTTTTTCCAAGTCAAAATAGCCGTTTAAAACTGCACACACAGGCTGCAATGGCATTCCCGAGACATACTTAGATGGGTGGCACAATCAGTGCTGCAGGCCCACAAGTAACATTTAGGGGCTTATTTACAAGCCCCTTGCGCTGCCAGGGTGCCTCTTTTAACATGGGAAAAAGTTACATACCGGCGGCGCAAGGGGCTTGTCAATAAGCCCCTTAATGTATAAGAACTGGGCACAGGTAAAGTCACTTTACTAGGGACCTACAAGTAAATTAAATATGCCAATTGGATAAAAGCCAATGCAACAATATTTTAAGGAGAGAGCACAAGAACTTCAGCACTGGTTGGCAGTAATAATGTGTGCAGAGTCCTAAAGCCAGCAAAAACGAAGTCAGCATAACAGGAGGTTTGAAGGTAAAAAGTTAGGGAGAAAACCATGCCAAAGATGCCAGGTCTAACGAGGACATTATAAAAATTGTCCATATTGATTTTTAAAAGGACTTTGTTATCTCTGTTTACTGTATGTATCAGTCATGTATCATTGAGCTTCCTCAATGATCATATTAACATGGTTGCCTTTTAATAATATCATTGCATGCCTATATTTGTCATTGATGCCACATGCAGCAAAATGTGCGCTGTTTGTTTTGTGATATGTTGTGTTCTAAGAACTCCGGAATACGCCTTTAGATACTGTTCAAGACTCTTCTTGCTCACACACTGTAGTCTTTTCACTCATGAAACTGCATTGTTCATGTAACCATGTTGTTCTGACACATCTGATGATATTAGGTCAGATGGGTCATAATTATTTTTCATTTAAGGGGCTGATGCGTTGATGATGGTAGTATGACATTTTATAGTGTTGAACTATGATTCACTGTAGTTTTGATATATGTGCTAACACCATGCTGACTGAGTGGTTTCTATTGCTTTCTATAGTGAAATTTGCTATGAAAATCTCACTGATTTGGGGGTTGAGATCTTTTTGGGGCTCTACCAGGGATGCTGCCCGTTTCTCTTTCAATGTGCTGCATATTTTAGACTTACACTATTTTAATATTTTGCTCGTCGCTGCATCTATCTTACACGATAAGGAGCCTTCATTACAATTGATTTCTTTGACATGACTAATTTCATTTAAATTCTAAATTTTTGTCTTCTGTATTGCACTTTAATTTGTTAGTAAAACGTCCTGTTTTTCTTAACGTACTGGTTTGTAATTCTTCTTTTGAGTCACTCTTTATTTTTGACTATATTATGAAATGCTGTTTTGGATCTTATTACTAGGAATGCATTGCCTCATCCACTCCTGATGACAACACAGTCCCCGACCCCGTAATAGGGACTATGACCATTTTACAGATTATCCAAGAGAAAGCGCCCACAGTTTTTGGTGGTCCATACAGAAAGATTAAAGATAAGATAATAGATCTACCCCAAGATAATTTATGTTCTTTTTCTGCAATCTGTCCGCATTTCCGATTTCCATGATCGGATCTAAATTGCATTATTTGCGGAGTTCCAAAAGTTGCTCCCGAATGAAGTAGTGTATTAGTAGGGCAGAATTTATTGTGAGTGACTGTGGCCCTTTGTAGTGCATTGTGGAACTTGTTGTTTGAGAGTATGAATCCATCGTCATGAATTACACTGCATGTGAGATTTATGATTACCTGCTCTAGATTTGTGGTTCATTGGGGGGTTTGATTACTGCGATTCTGATCATTTTGACAAATATGTGAGTTAAGGAGTTGTTTACGAGCCCCTTTGAACGCTCTTGCACCTGCGACGCATATTAA
This sequence comes from Lissotriton helveticus, assembly GCF_964261635.1. Classification (NCBI taxonomy): domain Eukaryota; kingdom Metazoa; phylum Chordata; class Amphibia; order Caudata; family Salamandridae; genus Lissotriton; species Lissotriton helveticus. The sequence continues at coordinate 951,957,213 of NC_136061.1, forward strand.
CAAGCATTTGCAATGCAATAGGTCTCGCATTAGGAGAATTTTGAGCTATTGGTATTGTAAATTACAATTTTTTTATTTCTGTGTTGGTTTTGAAAATAGCTAAATTAATAGCTTTGTCATTTACAATTCCAATAGTTATAACTTTCGCAAATGTGACACCTATAGCATTTGTAATGCAATATTTGTTGTATTTATGTGACTTAGATGTATTGCTATTACAAATAACAATGGCTATTAATTTTTTAAATAATTAATACTTAAATAAAAGTTATTGTAATTTATAATAGCAATAGCTTAAACCTTTGTAAATAACTTTTGTGAAGATTGTGTTAAGTGTATTTTATTGTGACGAAAATCCAAGAACAGAAGTGAAATATTAACATCTTTTTGTGACATTTGTAATAAAGTTTGAGATATTGAGAGAACATATTTGAACCAGTTGTTGTTGAATGGTTGCACAGATTGATGCTGTGGTGCCCCTGAGTGGTGGTGCTGAGTGAGTGCGATAGATAGAGTGAGGGCAATAGATAGAGTGAGGGTGATAGATAGATAGATAGATAGATAGATAGATAGATAGATAGATAGATAGATAGATAGATAGATAGATAGATAGTGCCTATAAATAAACCCATCAAAATCATAAAAACCTATAAACAAAAATGCCTGATTATTGAAAAAGAATAGACCAAGATATTAGATTTGTGCAAATACAATAAACAGAAGCAAGACAGTGAAGGGGCAGGAGAGAGTGAAACAGAAATAGAGGAAGAGTGGAGAGGCCAAGACAGTGAAGGGGCAGGAGAGAGTGAAACAGAAATAGAGGAAGAGTGGAGAGGCCAAGACAGTGAAGGGGCAGGAGAAAGTGAGACGGAAATAGAGGAAGAGTGGAGAGGCCAAGACAGTGAAGGGGCAGGAGAGAGTGAGACAGAAATAGAGGAAGAGTGGAGAGTCCAAGACAGTGAAGGGGCAGGAGAGAGTGAGACAGAAATAGAGGAAGAGTGGAGAGGCCAAGACAGTGAAGGGGCAGGAGAGAGTGAGACGGAAACTGAGGAAGAGTGGAGAGGCCAAGACAGTGGAGGGGCAGGAGAGAGTGAGACAGAAATAGAAGAAGAGTGGAGAGGCCAAGACAGTGAAGGGGCAGGAGGGAGTGAGACAGAAATAGAGGCAGAGTGGAGAGGTCAAGACAGTGAAGGGGCAGGAGAGAGTGAGACGGAAACTGAGGAAGAGTGGAGAGGCCAAGACAGTGAAGGGACAGGAGAGAGTGAGGCGGAAACTGAGGAAGAGTGGAGAGGCCAAGACAGTGAAGGGGCAGGAGAGAGTGAGGCGGAAACTGAGGAAGAGTGGAGAGGCCAAGACAGTGAAGGGGCAGGAGAGAGTGAAACAGAAATAGAGGAAGAGTGCGAGGCCAAGACAGTGAAGGAGCAGGAGAGAGTGAGCTGGAAACAGAGGAAGGGTGGAGAGGCCAAGACAGGGAAGGGGCAGGAGAGAGTGAGACAGAAACTGAGGAAGAGTGGAGAGGCCAAGACAGTGAAGGGGCAGCAGAGAGTGAGACAGAAATAGAGGAAGAGTGGAGAGGCCAAGACAGTGAAGGGGCAGGAGAGAGGGAGACAGAAATAGAGGAAGAGTGGAGAGTCCAAGACAGTGAAGGGGCAGGAGAGAGTGAGACAGAAATAGAGGAAGAGTGGAGAGGCCAAGACCGTGAAGGGGCAGGAGAGAGTGAGGCGGAAACTCAGGAAGAGTGGAGAGGCCAAGACAGTGAAGGGGCAGGAGAGAGTGAGACGGAAACAGAGGAAGAGTGGAGAGGCCAAGACAGGGAAGGGGCAGGAGAGAGTGAGACAGAAATAGAGGAAGAGTGGAGAGGCCAAGACAGTGAAGGGGCAGGAGAGAGTGAGACAGAAATAGAGGAAGAGGGGAGAGGCCAAGACAGTGAAGGGGCAGGAGAGAGTGAGACGGAAACAGAGGAAGAGTGGAGAGGCCAAGACAGGGAAGGGGCAGGAGAGAGTGAGATAGAAATAGCGGAAGAGTGGAGAGGTCAAAACAGTGAGGGGGCAGGAGAGAGTGAGACGGAAACTGAGGAAGAGTGGAGAGGCCAAGACAGTGAAGGGGCAGGAGAGAGTGAGTCGGAAACAGAGGAAGAGTGGAGAGGCCAAGACAGGGAAGGGACAAGAGAGAGTGAGACAGAAATAGAGGAAGAGTGGAGAGGCCAAGACAGTGAAGGGGCAGGAGAGTGTTGCAGGGTTTCTGTACTCACACAGAACTGTGCACAGAGGAGTGGAACCTCGGCAAATTAGGGTGTCCCAAAACTTACCTTAGCAACCAACTCACCCCTTACCGAGCTAGCTACAGTGTCTCATTGGACATATCAGAACTCCCAATGTTTAGACAAACCAGAACATGAACTTACAGTACCTCAGGGTACGTGGGACTCATGAACACTCTTTTGTTATATTATCATTACAAACCAGAACATGGAGTAAAGAAGACACATGTGCATTTGAAATGTTTATTTACTAATGCCGTCTTCTCAGGCGCAGTATCTTAGATAATACAAGTATACTTATTATCAGTAGCAAAATTATCAGCATAGTTACTAAGACATAAAAAGCGAATGGTGACAGCATGTTAACATGCTGTAATGAATAAGAGTTAACAACACTTATCTCTCACCCTCCCTAACACATATATTATATTATTAGCTAAGAAGGTCTCTTTGGGTTGTTTTAGGGCGGGCCCATACCTTAGTGTCCTAGCATGAAGGAATCACATCAGCATACACCAGCTCTCTCTGCATGTGCACCGCATCAAGTGTGTTAACAATTCTCGTGCAAAGCAATATCAATCCCGCCTCAAGCCCAAGTTGGCAAAGACTGCACTTGTGTTATGACTATGAAGGCGTGGAGATCAGACCTCATAACAATTTCATATCGTGTTGCTCCTGAAACTTCAGCACTCTCCGTGCAGACATGGTTTATTAAACAAAACTGATATCAGAGCAATAACATATTATTCTCACATACACCACGGCAAACCACTAGGTTGAAAGCTAAGTCAACAATTAAGGGTCGTGTGCAGAAGTTGCAAGAAAGGAAAAATGGCGTTTAAATCTCAAATGTACCTATGTTAACTTAACACGATATAAGGATATATAGGAGCTATACAACACCCCCCCATGATCCGAGAACGGACTAAATAAGATAACAGAAGTGCCATCACATGAGAGCAGAATCCAATTATAAACGAGCATGAATAAAAATTCAATTATAAAAACTAATGCTAAAAAATAGCCCACAAGTATAATGTGGCTCAAGCCAATAGGCAAGCAAAAATAAAATGTCTTGACCAAAAGTCAATAAAATCAAGGAAATGCTATCAATCAGCATGTCCATTTGAGGCAGTGTCTATGATAAGACTGTATATGAAAAGTAAGCTGCAACAGCCTCCAGGAGGAAGTCACTGTCCTCATCCGAAAACAGTTCAGCCATCCAATTTAAAAGATGAAAGGAACATACGTGATCTTCCAGCACCGGATCCTCTATAACCATCAGAGGACAGCTCGGTGGGTTTTCAAGAAAACTTTGTTCCAAGAAATTTTGCGCTGCCGACAACACATCCCAGGGACCCATTAGTCCATGTGCCACCGCCAAGGCCATAATCCTTTCGTCAGAACAAACCAACTCGTGAGCAATGATAGGACTCATCAGTTGATCAAAATCGACGTCAGAAGATATTGGTCCGCAGAGACACAAATCAATGGCCCAAAGGAAATCACAGGTCAGGCAGCGAAATACAGGCTGGACACAGGTGAAATAGGAGAACCGAAAAGATAATCCAAACGCCGTGCTTAGAGTCGCCAACGGCAGTGTGCCATAATAATCAAGCATGCGGTTGCGAAACCGCGTCAGTAGCAGCTGAGCGTGGTCTTGCACAGGAAGGGCATCCATATTTAAAAAGGCAGAAAACCACCAATGCGCCAGCCGCTAATGCAAGTAAAAACGGGAACCCTCCAAATAAGGATGAAAAAATAGAATGGAAGAAGGCAGGGATGACTCCAAAAATCTTCTCAAAGGAAGTCACGAGACCACCGCTAACAACTTTAAAAAAATGCGCTAGGCCCGTTGTGGAGGATGCGTTAAAGATAGAACGGACCATGGCTCCGAAATGCAAAGGCAAATCAGTGTTTAAAAGAGCCTGAACCTCCGTACGGGTGTTAGCAATGTGAAGCACGAAAGTTTCACGGGCCGAGCTCAAGGCCACCTCTTTCTGGGACAATAGAGCTCTTATTCTAGCCATGCCGCTGAATTCTGCTCCCAAGGTCGGTATCTGTGGCCAAATGGAAGACTCCCTATGTTCACGTGTGGGAGGATAAAGAACGTTTCTGCAGCAAATAACTCGCTCACTAACTGTTACTATGAAAGCTATACCTTTAATTAAACCACAACAGTTTTCATTATTGAGCATTAAATAACTACCATTCTCTAACAATTTAAACGTGGGGATGATAGCTGGAACTGGCGTGCCCTGTAAAACGCAAGCCATATTCGGACGGTCCTTGTTACATGAACCGTGTAACTGTATGTGTCTGCACATTAAAGAATGATCTGGCGTCTCAGTACACTCATCCCCTGTTAGATAAACCTCCTGTTCATCCTTGAAACATCTGTATGTGTATGGGAGTGACCAGACCTCATGAAGAAAACCGCTACCTAAGGGTTCAAAACGACCTATTGGCACATATTTCATACAATTTGAAAACTTATATAAAGCAAAAGGCAGCGTTATTAAACCGTGGATAAGCCACGTAGCAGCAGTGGCTTCTGCCACAGAAAAAGGTAAAGATTCCAACCTTTCAATATGTAGCATAGAAAAGGAAGCATCACGCATTGAAAGCAAGCGTTGTTTGTCTGTCAAATTAAACGGTGCAAATAAAGAGGAAACGTTCATGTATCCCCAGGGAACTTTACCCATTTTCAGAGTCTGAAGTGTCCATGCAAACTGCATGATTGACCGTAATTGATTTTGACCATGGTATAATACTGACACTTCATCATGCACAATATCAACAACAGACGACACAATATTATCTAATGTGTAAATTCTAGAGGAAAGCACATTAATGCTATTGTCAACCACTGCAAGCACTTTCTCAAGATTCGCCTGATCAATAGCCCTAAGGCGTGAAGCAGCCTCAATCTGTGAGAGTTTCCAAATTTCATTGTAAACCCCATATAACCACCTTTTCGACCTGCCACTAGCTGGGCCTTTAATGAAATCATTCAAATCCACGTCTGCATTCAGTTTGGAAAGGTGATACTTAACCGCAGGTAAAGTCGAATGTTTCAGCCAAGCTTGACACAACTTGCCCACAGAGTAAGAGGTGACAGTATGACTCAAATCAAACCGGGGATCAGATCTAACAGTCTTAAAACCGTCAGTTATATTTAAAAATCTTTTTTGGCAAGAATCAGCACTACGGTGCCAAAGCAGCCAACCCTTGGGATTCATACTGGAAATGTTAAAGGAGGAATTAAGAAGCAGAGCCTGTATATCTTTAATGGACAATTGAGTAAAATTACTCCAATTCTCATATTCCTCCAACTCCGGGAAAGACGGGGTGTTTAACCTTTTAGATGTAGCCAATCCAAAGCATGTGGTCTGGGAAATGGTTTCATTTAAAAACAACATATGATTCGGGATGAGACATGCACGGTGCAAAGCCTCAGTGCCTCGTACCTGCCAGGCCCTTGAACCCCAAACCGATTTAAGGTCTATTGTTTCCTTCCATAACTCATAGCCCCCAGTAACTAATTGATCTAGGAAGGCCTTCGAATACAACAATTTTGTATTGGTAAGTCTAACCTTGGACAGTGGCTGTTTGTGAAATTTAAAATAAAAGGACTCGGGATTGGTCTGGTTAAAGTCAGTGAAATAAGTATACTTTTTAAGAAACGTTTCTGAACTCCCTTGTGTAGGAGCTGGGCAATGTTCCCACTGAGTAAAATTAACAGCATCCCTTCTGGAAGATGTTTTGTGTAAGAAGTGATTGCCATAATGTTGGTAACAGAACAATTCACCATAATTAGCAGATTCTAAATATAAATCCTCCGCATCAAAAGCAGCATAGTATTTCAAATCAGAAAACAAACTTTCCACAGCATTAACATCCCAATCATCAGAACGAATGTTTTGTTTCACCACATCCCCCATATTAACTCTTAGTACATTAGGAACATTAACGACTTCCGTTGGGCCATGAATCTGAAAACGAACTGCATCCCACGCGATTCTATCCAGAACAGGCCATGCTGTGATGTTAACCAAAGTCAAGTCTCTTTTTAATCTGTGTGTAGAATGTGAAGAGGAAAGTGGGGCCAATGTTCCATTTAAATGAGTAATGCAAGTTCTCTCCTCGACATAGTGTCCATTCATAATCCGAAAAAAATAAAACACAAAACCAATTGACATAAAAAGGTAAACCGAAAAAAGGACCAGCCAAATGTATATCCAAGGAGGAATCAAAAAATGTTTTTTAAACAGGCTAGCATATACCGCAATTTGAGAGGGTTTTTTCGAGGCAAGGGAAGCAGAGTCAAATGAAAATCTGGATTCCGTGGCTAAACGAGCTTGCAGGTCAGGCATGGACAAATCAGTGGGATATGTATAGTCTGTCTCATCAAGGTTAGTTCCGGGTAAATTATTTAATAATGGACTGGAAACAGCAGGTAATTCGATGGCCACCTCAGGTTCATTATTAGAAGCAGTGGGCATAATTGAATTTCTCACAATGGAAGGACAGGAAACAGCTGGTGTCATGCTAAGAAGAATCGGCCACTCTGTGTATCTTGACATTGTCAATAGAAATAAACCTGTTTTCCTTACGACCTGGAAGTGGTGGTAAAATGACTGTTCTCGTGCCCTTCACTCCAAGCACTGGGACCGGAGCTCGATAGGAGGGACCAAACTCTTTCTTGTTGTCGATCTTCTCTCGAACCAGTTCTCCAACTTGGGGTAGCCAGCCAACTACCGGGATCTGCAACGCATCATCCGATGTGGAGGGCAAATGTTCCTTTGCAAGACTGTCTCTGGTCTTTTGTAGATTCTGTAAAACATTGCAATGTTCATCTGCGTCAAAGGAAGTGGCGCGAACCACAGAGTCTAGACCGTCAAGGTCAGGGACGTACATCTTGATGCCAAAGAGCATTTCGTATGGGGTCCGCCCACCCAGAGACCTTCTAGGGAGATTATTAAGAGCACGCTGCACGCCATAGAGGTGAGCCAGCCAGTTTCTGCCAGTGCCTATAACTCGGGCTGTCAAAGATTGCTTTAAATCACGGTTCATTCGTTCAACTACACTATTACCCTCAGGTCTGTAGGGTGACGAAAACTTGACTTGGACCCCCATCGAAGTCATGGCATCCTTATACGCCTTAGAGGCGAAAGCCGGACCCTGATCCGAATGGAAGGTACCACAGGCAAAAATCCCTATAAAGATACGCAAATCTCTAATGACAGTCCGTGAATCAGCGCTGCGATGTGGCCATACCCACACAAAGCGTGTGCATGAGTCAACTGCTACTAAGATGTACTTATACGCAGTATCAGATGAAAAAGGACCGCAGTGATCTAAATAAACACAGCCTAGTGGTTTATTAGAAATGTACAACTGAGTCTGTGGCGGACGCGTAGCAGTTGAAGGTTTAATCTGCTGGCATATGTCACAAAGAAGGACATAATCACGCGTCTGTTTGTACAGTCCCCGCCACCAGAAACGTAGTTGTAATTGAGTTACAGTGGCCGAGACGCCCGCATGCGCAGACGCCACACCTTCATGAGCCGCTGTAATCAAGTCTGCTCTGAGATCCGAGTTGGGAATCAGCCGTTCCCCAACCTCTGGAATTGTTACAAAAGGAACCTTTTCGGGACTTAAGTGGAATTTATACTTCGAAGGGAATCCCGCAGGATGTTTACTTCCCTTCTCAGAGGCAGCAATCGCTGCCAAGATGTCGCTATCAATCTTGGTTTTAGACCTAGTAACTGCTGCAACTAAGTATGTAGATACTGCAGATTTCGCCGCTTCATCAGCAAGCGAGTTGCCAACAGCGTGAACTCCTACGCGCTGATGACCGAGAGTATGAATCACATAAACGAGTGGCAACATAGCCTTAAGCTCTGCCACTCGAACCCAGATCAATTTATGTTTTATTGTGCTACCCTTGGAATCATGAAAATCATTTTGAATCCAAAAGAACAAGTTTTCATTGTAAGACTGGACACAGTAGTAAGAATCACTTACAATTAGAGTAGTAACACTTGGATCTGCGTACTCCAAAGCTAGTAAGAGAGCACGAAGCTCCGCCAATTGTGCGGTGCAATCGCCCAGGGGCAACGTGTGTACTTCCCTGGAAACGAACTCATCATTCAACATAGCACCGACCACAATGGCGCATGCGGAAACGTAGGCATGTTTAGAGCCATGCGCAACCTGCGCCGACCCATCAGTGTAAATGATGCAATGGAAGTCCTCCAAAGGTCGCATAGCCAGAGGAGCAGGATGAACGAATTCATACTGCAAGTACTCCTGCGACCGTAAGGAAGCGTCAAAAATAAACATGACATCCGTGGATGACAATGACGCAGCCCACTGAATCCACCGAGGGTGCAAAGCCTTTGAATTCGGTACACTGGCTTTTGTGACTGCCTCCAAGTGAGGACAGGGTGTTACCACTAGCATGCGTTTCCCCTGAGACAGTGCTCGTTCCTTTAGAATAGCCATCTGTACAGCAGTTAAAACCTTTTCCACTGTGGGAAACCGCATCTCAGCCGAAGTGTACAAGTGTGACTTGTAAGCAATACTGTGTCACCTTCATTAAAAGTGAGGTATGTGAAACCCACCGTCCCAGGAATTATTCTTATTACCAGGTTGGTGTGGTTATCACGAGTCAGTAAATATTTAGAAGCGAGCAGATCAGCCTGCAAGGATTGCAAAATGGCTGAATGCTCAGGCAGCCAGCATGATTTTGAGAAAGTTGGTTGTATCAAAGCATACAAAGGCTTGATACGCTGGGCATAATCCGGAATGTAAGTTCTGCCGAAATTCAAAAAGCCCAGTAAAGATTGTAATTTTTTCAGTGTTGTTGGAGCGCGCAATTGTGCGCACTTCTCTAAGAAGTGAGGAGCCAAACCTCTACCTTCATTGTTGAGCTCATAGCCCAAAAACAACACTGTGTGTTCTGCAATGTGCGATTTTGCAAAATTAAATTTGTAACCCATGTCTGCAAAGGTACAAATTATGGAATTCACTCGACACAGATGCATCCAAATTTCGTCGTCTGTGAGATAAATATCATCCACATAAGAACATGCATCCGGATCGATTCCCTCCAATAGTGTGACTATTCTGGAGGTGAAGACCCCAGGACTATTTTTGTAGCCCATTGGGAGTCGCCGGAAGCATTTTTGCACACCAGCGGACGTAAAACTTGTCCATTGGGAGCTAAAGCCATCCAGTCTGTGGGCATAAAAACCATTGGAAATGTCAAGCGTTGTCTTGAAACGCTTACGCACTAGACTATCCACTAGGGCAGAGCCGTGAGTATTCTGTACTGCACAGTTACGGCAATGCGAGTTCAAATGCCGGTAATCCAATACCAAACGATATGATCCGTCAGGTTTGGTCACAGTAAAAAGGGGATTATTCATTGGTGACACACACGTTTCAATAACTCCCTGATATTCCAATTGTTCAAGGATTTCTGCGACGGCCGCTTTAGCTTCACGCCGTATGGGATATTGAGGCTGAGGCTGCGGCTCAGACCGCAAAGGAATTTCGTGGCATGGGGACAATTTGTCCCAACCACATTGGTTGCGGTAGAGAGCCGGTGCAAGAGCCCGAGCCCACTCTTCTGCAAAATGCTGCGCATGCTCAGTCGAGACAGTGTGCGCGAAACTGGGAAGGATTACCTCCTCCCCTCGCGGCGCTGCGAGCACAAAAGGTGGGGGCCAGTCAGCCTCGGAAAGCAAAATGTCGTACGTAGACGAAAGGTTCTCCCAAAATACCCCTCTGACAGTACGCTGTATGTCACCTTCAATTAACATGACAATTTCAAAAAGTCTTTCAGGGGGAGCTAATCTCGTATCGGCTGTTTCTATTACAACAAAAACTTCAGTCGCTGTCACCCTCAGTAGTGGACGGAGCGCCTCTCTGACTATGGTAATCTCCGCCGCGCTGTCCAGCAAGGTCAGAGCCCACGTCAGATTCCGAAGCCGCGTTCTCACTATCTGTGGCATATCTATGCGCTGTTAAGGCCGCGACTTTCTTCTTCGCAAACTGCGGACGCTTAGGCGTAGAATCCTCCTGCTTCACTGCGCCGTCTGTCTGGCGGGACTGACCACGTCCTTGCTGGCCACCACGTCCACGTCCACCCCCTCCTCCACCACCGGTCTTCTGGGCCGATGTTTCCTGAAAGGAACGAGGAGAGCGTTGATCAGAACCCTGAAAACGATCAGGTGATTTAATCATCGCGCGATCGCGCAAATCATAAACTCTGTCTGCCGGCGCAGGAGCTTGTATTGCAGGAACAGAATCCTGAGTTTGCCTAGTCTGCTTCCCCTGTGTCTGTTTTTTAGGCCAATTCTGTTTTTTGGACTTGGGCTGGACATCTGTCACTGCAGATTGTCCCTGAGGTTGTTTTTTATCCTTCACTGGAAAATATTTCAGACCTCTACTTGTGCGGCCAATTGTCTTATAAGCGGCCACCACAATCTTTGCTAACTGGCGGGGTTTGTCGGCATCGGGCAGAGCAGCCAAAGCATTCGACACCTGAAAGTTAACTGCATCTCCTTTAACATTGGAGAGAATGAGATCACTTACAATCTCAAAAGAACCACACAGGCGCATACCCAATTCAACCGCTGCCTCAGGACCGTGATCATTCTGAACACGTCTAATGATTTCAGGCAGAGCATTCATAGACGGGGTGCCGAAGCACCTCGTATAAACTGCCGCAAACGTTTTTCCCCAGCTTTCACAGTCAGCAAGTTCAGGAGTTATATCCTTCGGTAGAGTAATCGTTAACATTCTATGTTTATCAGCAGGAGTAGAATTCGGAAAAACCGCCTCCAGTTGATCAAACTTCTCTGCTAGCCAGAATGGGAAGTCATCGTTGTCAACAGGACGCGCACCAAAAACCGAATTAACCATCACTGGATTGAGACGCATTCCGCCTCGTTCCATGGGAGCGGCCGCACCCCCCTGGGGACCACCAGGAAGATGTCGACCGATGTATTGCACTAAAGCACGAATCACGGAAATGGAAACAACATGTAGCCTGCGAATTTCAGCCAGGGTACAAGCCCCGTGATTCGGGTGCGGGGTAAAGCCACCCAACGCAGGCCAATTTGTACCTGGAATTGAGAGTGGACCTAACCTCGCAGCTGACAAAGAGTGGGGGAGGGCGCCATCAAACCAAACTCGATGCTGCCAATGATCAATAGGTATTTCCAATGCCCTGTACGGCGTATATTCAGCCGGGACATCCGAGGCGGTGTAGGAGTGGAACAAACCAGAATTAGCGTCCACAGCCGGAAACGTAACCCAAGAGTAAAACAACTCGTAAGGAAACGCCGGATCTGCACATACCACGAAAATCACAGCCATCCCATCTACTGGGACTTGGTACGTCTGAAGATGATTGCGTACCGCTACGCGACTATGCTGCGCAATAGCCACCGCCGCCATGTCAACACTGGAAACAAGAACACACAAAGAATACTTTGTAGCACAACTGGGTAGTAATTCAAAGAAACCGTTTGAGAAAGAATCAAGCTTGAATAAAGACCTATTTCAAAAAATAGGTAGGTTTCACCGACACCCCGTTTTCCGGAAACGGATGTGAAGGGGTTAAGGCATGAACGATAAACTACTCGAGTGTCATGATATAAGACCACCGAAACCGTTGGGCGCCATGTTGCAGGGTTTCTGTACTCACACAGAACTGTGCACAGAGGAGTGGAACCTCGGCAAATTAGGGTGTCCCAAAACTTACCTTAGCAACCAACTCACCCCTTACCGAGCTAGCTACAGTGTCTCATTGGACATATCAGAACTCCCAATGTTTAGACAAACCAGAACATGAACTTACAGTACCTCAGGGTACGTGGGACTCATGAACACTCTTTTGTTATATTATCATTACAAACCAGAACATGGAGTAAAGAAGACACATGTGCATTTGAAATGTTTATTTACTAATGCCGTCTTCTCAGGCGCAGTATCTTAGATAATACAAGTATACTTATTATCAGTAGCAAAATTATCAGCATAGTTACTAAGACATAAAAAGCGAATGGTGACAGCATGTTAACATGCTGTAATGAATAAGAGTTAACAACACTTATCTCTCACCCTCCCTAACACATATATTATATTATTAGCTAAGAAGGTCTCTTTGGGTTGTTTTAGGGCGGGCCCATACCTTAGTGTCCTAGCATGAAGGAATCACATCAGCATACACCAGCTCTCTCTGCATGTGCACCGCATCAAGTGTGTTAACAATTCTCGTGCAAAGCAATATCAATCCCGCCTCAAGCCCAAGTTGGCAAAGACTGCACTTGTGTTATGACTATGAAGGCGTGGAGATCAGACCTCATAACAATTTCATATCGTGTTGCTCCTGAAACTTCAGCACTCTCCGTGCAGACATGGTTTATTAAACAAAACTGATATCAGAGCAATAACATATTATTCTCACATACACCACGGCAAACCACTAGGTTGAAAGCTAAGTCAACAATTAAGGGTCGTGTGCAGAAGTTGCAAGAAAGGAAAAATGGCGTTTAAATCTCAAATGTACCTATGTTAACTTAACACGATATAAGGATATATAGGAGCTATACAACAAGAGAGTGAGACGGAAACTGAGGAAGAGTGGAGAGGCCAAGATAGTGAAGGGGCAGGAGAGAGTAAAACAGAAATAGAGGAAGAGTGGAGAGGCCAAGACAGTGAAGGGGCAGGAGAGAGTGAGACGGAAACTGAGGAAGAGTGGAGAGGCCAAGATAGTGAAGGGGCAGGAGAGAGTGAGACAGAAATAGAGGAAGAGAGGAGAGGCAAAGACAGTGAAGGGGCAGGAGAGAGTGAGACAGAAATAGAGGCAGAGTGGAGAGGTCAAGACAGTGAAGGGGCAGGAGAGAGTGAGACGGAAATTGAGGAAGAGTGGAGAGGCCAAGACAGTGAAGGGACAGGAGAGAGTGAGGCGGAAACTGAGGAAGAGTGGAGAGGCCAAGACAGTGAAGGGGCAGGAGAGAGTGAGATGGAAATTGAGGAAGAGTGGAGAGGCCAAGACAGTGAAGGGGCAGGAGAGAGTGAGACGGAAATTGAGGAAGAGTGGAGAGGCCAAGACAGTGAAGGGACAGGAGAGAGTGAGGCGGAAACTGAGGAAGAGTGGAGAGGCCAAGACAGTGAAGGGGCAGGAGAGAGTGAGGCGGAAACTGAGGAAGAGTGGAGAGGCCAAGACAGTGAAGGGGCAGGAGAGAGTGAAACAGAAATAGAGGAAGAGTGAGAGGCCAAGACAGTGAAGGAGCAGGAGAGAGTGAGCCGGAAACAGAGGAAGGGTGGAGAGGCCAAGACAGGGAAGGGGCAGGAGAGAGTGAGACAGAAACTGAGGACGAGTGGAGAGGCCAACACAGTGAAGGGGCAGGAGAGAGTGGAGAGAGTGAGACAGAAATAGAGGAAGAGTGGAGAGGCCAAGACAGTGAATAGGCAGGAGAGAGGGAGACAGAAATAGAGGAAGAGTGGAGAGGCCAAGACAGTGAAGGGGCAGGAGAGAGTGAGACAGAAATAGAGGAAGAGTGGAGAGGCCGAGACCGTGAAGGGGCAGGAGAGAGTGAGACGGAAATAGAGGAAGAGTGGAGAGGCCAAGACAGTGAAGGGGCAGGAGAGAGTGAGACGGAAACAGAGGAAGAGTGGAGAGGCCAAGACAGGGAAGGGGCAGGAGAGAGTGAGACAGAAATGGAGGAAGAGTGGAGAGGCCAAGACAGTGAAGGAGCAGGAGAGAGTGAGACGGAAACAGAGGAAGGGTGGAGAGGCCAAGACAGGGAAGGGGCAGGAGAGAGTGAGACAGAAACTGAGGACGAGTGGAGAGGCCAACACAGTGAAGGGGCAGGAGAGAGTGGAGAGAGTGAGACGGAAATAGAGGAAGAGTGGAGAGGCCAAGACAGTGAAGGGGCAGGAGAGAGTGAGACGGAAACAGAGGAAGAGTGGAGAGGCCAAGACAGTGAAGGGGCAGGAGAAAGTGAGACGGAAATAGAGGAAGAGTGGAGAGGCCAAGACAGTGAAGGGGCAGGAGAGAGTGAGACAGAAATAGAGGAAGAGTGGAGAGTCCAAGACAGTGAAGGGGCAGGAGAGAGTGAGACAGAAATAGAGGAAGAGTGGAGAGGCCAAGACAGTGAAGGGGCAGGAGGGAGTGAGACAGAAATAGAGGCAGAGTGGAGAGGTCAAGACAGTGAAGGGGCAGGAGAGAGTGAGACGGAAACTGAGGAAGAGTGGAGAGGCCAAGACAGTGAAGGGACAGGAGAGAGTGAGGCGGAAACTGAGGAAGAGTGGAGAGGCCAAGACAGTGAAGGGGCAGGAGAGAGTGAGGCGGAAACTGAGGAAGAGTGGAGAGGCCAAGACAGTGAAGGGGCAGGAGAGAGTGAAACAGAAATAGAGGAAGAGTGCGAGGCCAAGACAGTGAAGGAGCAGGAGAGAGTGAGCTGGAAACAGAGGAAGGGTGGAGAGGCCAAGACAGGGAAGGGGCAGGAGAGAGTGAGACAGAAACTGAGGAAGAGTGGAGAGGCCAAGACAGTGAAGGGGCAGCAGAGAGTGAGACAGAAATAGAGGAAGAGTGGAGAGGCCAAGACAGTGAAGGGGCAGGAGAGAGGGAGACAGAAATAGAGGAAGAGTGGAGAGTCCAAGACAGTGAAGGGGCAGGAGAGAGTGAGACAGAAATAGAGGAAGAGTGGAGAGGCCAAGACCGTGAAGGGGCAGGAGAGAGTGAGGCGGAAACTCAGGAAGAGTGGAGAGGCCAAGACAGTGAAGGGGCAGGAGAGAGTGAGACGGAAACAGAGGAAGAGTGGAGAGGCCAAGACAGGGAAGGGGCAGGAGAGAGTGAGACAGAAATGGAGGAAGAGTGGAGAGGCCAAGACAGTGAAGGGGCAGGAGAGAGTGAGACAGAAATAGAGGAAGAGGGGAGAGGCCAAGACAGTGAAGGGGCAGGAGAGAGTGAGATGGAAACAGAGGAAGAGTGGAGAGGCCAAGACAGGGAAGGGGCAGGAGAGAGTGAGGTAGAAATAGCGGAAGAGTGGAGAGGTCATTACAGTGAGGGGGCAGGAGAGAGTGAGACAGAAATAGAGGAAGAGGGGAGAGGCCAAGACAGTGAAGGGGCAGGAGAGAGTGAGACGGAAACAGAGGAAGAGTGGAGAGGCCAAGACAGGGAAGGGGCAGGAGAGAGTGAGATAGAAATAGCGGAAGAGTGGAGAGGTCATTACAGTGAAGGGGCAGGAGAGAGTGAGTCGGAAACAGAGGAAGAGTGGAGAGGCCAATACAGGGAAGGGACAAGAGAGAGTGAGACAGAAATAGAGGAAGAGTGGAGAGGCCAAGACAGTAAAGGGGCAGGAGAGAGTGAGACGGAAACTGAGGAAGAGTGGAGAGGCCAAGACAGTGAAGGGGCAGGAGAGAGTGAGACGGAAACTGAGGAAGAGTGGAGAGGCCAAGATAGTGAAGGGGCAGGAGAGAGTAAAACAGAAATAGAGGAAGAGTGGAGAGGCCAAGACAGTGAAGGGGCAGGAGAGAGTGAGACGGAAACTGAGGAAGAGTGGAGAGGCCAAGACAGTGAAGGGGCAGGAGAGAGTGAGTCGGAAACAGAGGAAGAGTGGAGAGGCCAATACAGGGAAGGGACAAGAGAGAGTGAGACAGAAATAGAGGAAGAGTGGAGAGGCCAAGACAGTAAAGGGGCAGGAGAGAGTGAGACGGAAACTGAGGAAGAGTGGAGAGGCCAAGATAGTGAAGGGGCAGGAGAGAGTAAAACAGAAATAGAGGATGAGTGGAGAGGCCAAGACAGTGAAGGGGCAGGAGAGAGTGAGGCGGAAACAGAGGAAGAGTGGAGAGGCCAAGACAGGGAAGGGGCAGGAGAGAGTGAAACAGAAATAGAGGCAGAGTGGAGAGGTCAAGACAGTGAAGGGGCAGGAGAGAGTGAGACGGAAATTGAGGAAGAGTGGAGAGGCCAAGACAGTGAAGGGACAGGAGAGAGTGAGGCGGAAACTGAGGAAGAGTGGAGAGGCCAAGACAGTGAAGGGGCAGGAGAGAGTGAGACGGAAATTGAGGAAGAGTGGAGAGGCCAAGACAGTGAAGGGACAGGAGAGAGTGAGGCGGAAACTGAGGAAGAGTGGAGAGGCCAAGACAGTGAAGGGGCAGGAGAGAGTGAGGCGGAAACTGAGGAAGAGTGGAGAGGCCAAGACAGTGAAGGGGCAGGAGAGAGTGAAACAGAAATAGAGGAAGAGTGAGAGGCCAAGACAGTGAAGGAGCAGGAGAGAGTGAGCCGGAAACAGAGGAAGGGTGGAGAGGCCAAGACAGGGAAGGGGCAGGAGAGAGTGAGACAGAAACTGAGGACGAGTGGAGAGGCCAACACAGTGAAGGGGCAGGAGAGAGTGGAGAGAGTGAGACAGAAATAGAGGAAGAGTGGAGAGGCCAAGACAGTGAATAGGCAGGAGAGAGGGAGACAGAAATAGTGGAAGAGTGGAGAGGCCAAGACAGTGAAGGGGCAGGAGAGAGTGAGACAGAAATAGAGGAAGAGTGGAGAGGCCGAGACCGTGAAGGGGCAGGAGAGAGTGAGACGGAAATAGAGGAAGAGTGGAGAGGCCAAGACAGTGAAGGGGCAGGAGAGAGTGAGACGGAAACAGAGGAAGAGTGGAGAGGCCAAGACAGGGAAGGGGCAGGAGAGAGTGAGACAGAAATGGAGGAAGAGTGGAGAGGCCAAGACAGTGAAGGAGCAGGAGAGAGTGAGCCGGAAACAGAGGAAGGGTGGAGAGGCCAAGACAGGGAAGGGGCAGGAGAGAGTGAGACAGAAACTGAGGACGAGTGGAGAGGCCAACACAGTGAAGGGGCAGGAGAGAGTGGAGAGAGTGAGACAGAAATAGAGGAAGAGTGGAGAGGCCAAGACGGTGAAGGGGCAGGAGAGAGTTTGACAGAAATAGAGGAAGAGTGGAGAGGCCAAGACAGTGAAGGGGCAGGAGAGAGTGAGACAGAAATAGAGGAAGAGTGGAGAGGCCGAGACCGTGAAGGGGCAGGAGAGAGTGAGACGGAAATAGAGGAAGAGTGGAGAGGCCAAGACAGTGAAGGGGCAGGAGAGAGTGAGACGGAAACAGAGGAAGAGTGGAGAGGCCAAGACAGGGAAGGGGCAGGAGAGAGTGAGACAGAAATGGAGGAAGAGTGGAGAGGCCAAGACAGTGAAGGGGCAGGAGAGAGTGAGACAGAAATAGAGGAAGAGTGGAGAGGTCAAGACAGTGAAAGGGCAGGAGAGAGTGAGGCGGAAACTGAGGAAGAGTGGAGAGGCCAAGACAGTGAAGGGGCAGGAGAGAGTGAGGCGGAAACTGAGGAAGAGTGGAGAGGCCAAGACAGTGAAGGGGCAGGAGAGAGTGAAACAGAAATAGAGGAAGAGTGGAGAGGCCAAGACAGTGAAGGGGCAGGAGAGAGTGAGACAGAAATAGAGGAAGAGTGGAGAGGCCAAGACAGTGAAGGGGCAGGAGAGAGTGAAACAGAAATAGAGGAAGAGTGGAGAGGCCAAGACAGTGAAGGGGCAGGAGAGAGTCAGGCGGAAACTGAGGAAGAGTGGAGAGGCCAAGACAGTGAAGGGGCAGGAGAGAGTGAAACAGAAACAGAGGAAGAGTGGAGAGGCCAAGACTGGAGTAGAGTGGCACTTTGTGGAATGGAGTGGTGTAGATGGATGGTGTAGAGTAGAGTGGCGTTAAATAGAGTGGCGTTAAATAGAGTGGCGTAGGGTGGAGTGGCGTGGCATAGAGTGGCGTGGCATAGTGGCGTGGCATAGTGGCGTGGCATAGTGGCATGGCATAGAGTGGAGTGGCATAGAGTGGAGTGGCGTGGAGTGGCATAGTGGAGTAGAGTAGAGTGGCGTAGAATAGAGTGGAGTGGCGTGGGAAAGAGTGGCTTGGCATAGAGAGGAGTGCCGTAGAGTGTAGTGGCATAGAGGGATGTAGAGTGATGAGGAGTAAAGTGGAGTGCCGTTGAGTCCCATAGAGTGGAGTGCCATTGAGTCCCATAGAGTGGAGTGGCGTGGAGTAGTACAGGTACAAGTAAGCCAAAAGATGCAGACATAGATAAGGAATTTCCAAAAATACATTTAAAAACAGAGCGAATGGAGAAAGCAGCACGAGAATTAGAAATAGAGGAAGTGTCCTGAAACCCGTACTTTAATCACAGCCTGATCAGTAAGTGGACACTATGTTCAGTCAATCTGCGTGGTCTATGCTCCACAGAAAGAAAGGGAAGTGACGCCCAATTAGGAGGCAGCAAAGAAGAGTGAGAATGATGCCAAACAATGGTCAGTAAAGGCCAGGCCCCAAGCCCTTTATCGTAAACAATACCCCTCGCAAGCCACAGTGCATGCATGGTCACAGACGAGGCATAAAAATGATAAAATAATGAAGTAATATTATTTAAAAATTGGGCAGTACTACACAGCATACATTGCCTTTTCTTGCTGCATAATTTAGTCGACCATGCCACATAATTTGGTCTCCCCTGCCACATAATTCAAGTGGCCCTGTTTATAGGATAAATTCCCCTGCTCAAGCTGCGTTTATGAACCTACCTCTCCGGGGAAGGAGACATTTGGCGAGAGTGAGCCCATCATATGTGGTGGTGCATTTACAACCGAACCCATGGGTTCTTCATCACATGCCCCCGACTTCTCTTGAGGCCTTGAGACCATCCTTGTATGTCTAGGAGCAGCTTAAAGCATGAAAAATCCAACATATTCCACATTTCACAGTTTTTGCAATTTGAATGTCGACTTATTAAAATAGTTTACGCAAAACAATACGTTCTTTTCACTACTGAAATGATGGAGGATGTCAAGGACTCCTGAGAGCGGTGTAGGATATGGACATGCCCCATATATAGCCACAGTCACCCCAAAGGGAGCGTGCAGCACCTGTGTACATATCAGACTACCACTGGTCATGGCACTCAAACGCAGAGGACCCACAGACCTAAATTCACCCTCAATTGGACGCGACCCCTGTCGAAACAACTGATCTACATATAGATCACAGTGGTTCCAATGGAGGTATTTGAGGTCTTGTATCACCTCACAACGTGTGCCCTTTGTTGCACAATGTTGGTTGCAGAGGTCTGAATATCACTTGATTTTGGTACTTCTCTGGTCATATAGTGTCTGAGAATGCCCTGAAGGGTGCGTAAGGAGCCATGTTTGCGCAACGTAAAGCATCTAAACAAACTCCAGGATTCAGGCAACACAATAGGACATAATTTCATAAGTCCAACGAGAGATTGTGATATGACTCCGGTAGCCAGACGTCAGTACGACATTACTGTAGAACTCTAATGCGAGAAACCCATCTGCCATTTAATAATGCCTTTGTGCCCTCCACTGAGGTTCTGGTCTCGGCCACGCCACTCATTTGTGCCATTACATGTTAAAGGATTATCAAAGCCCACAGAGTGCTGACAAAGGCAGTGAAAAAGGTCTGAAAAATAACTACTGTAGTGCAAAACAAAACCAAAAAAAGCATTGGCAAAGCCAATACGTGTGCCCTTTGCATAGCTGCAAACAATGGCAAACATAAAAATATAACTAGGTAGAGAAGTTGAAAGGCTGGCAAACATTCAGAGCAAACACGCATGACTGTCTCTGAACCAGCCCTTCCAACCACAACAATATAGGAAGACATCCAGCAGAAAAGTGGGTGCCTTGAAGTTACATGCGTATGTAAATCACACATCGTGACTGTATAAATGTATCCGGTATATATATATATATATATATAAATGACCTTGAAGGTGATCAAAAGTGATGGGTGCCGGGAGCCAAGAAAAAAACAAGAAAACCGTGCTTAAATAAAAAATTGACGCAGTGGTGCCATAAAGGGGAATCATGCAAATGGAAATCAAGAGCCTTAAAAGAGATGACAGTAATTGAAAACAAACGCGGATAGAATGAAACGATGGATGCCATCAGTCATGTAAAATATGCCCTCGGAGAGAAAGTGGCTTCATGCCGTAAAAAATAAATTAGCTGACTTGCGTGCGTATCAAGATAGTGAATATCAAGTGAGCGTGATCTAGTGATTGAGCATACGTTGGAGGGTGAAAAAAGTGTCCACAATTGCAGTGTACTCACTTGCAGAAAACACGTAGCTTATTACCGAGTTCACCAGATTTCCGAACGGAGACGGAAAATGCCTTCATTTATTTAGATGAAGTGTCATTGTCAATGAAAGAGGGCAGGGTCAAACAGAGACAGCGAGCGGCATTTTGAGCTGATGTGTGTAAACTGGGCAATCATGTGAGAACAGTGTGATATATCCAGGCATACCTCAGCATACAGACACGTTTAGATGCTATTGTGTAAAGTAACAAGAGGCTTCCTTAGAAGTCGGGTGGGGGGTGCGGGGGAGCAGGGGAGCGAGCGAGTGGGAGGGAACAAGGGGCGAGCGCTGGGAGGGGGGGTGGGCAAGCATGCCAGCATTCACGAGCAGATGGTCCTGTTTATGACCTGCGGAGCGCGTGAAGTGGCTGGTGGCAAATGGACTCAAAGCGGCCGGTCGCTTTGATGTTCTTGGCTTGTTTTGCTTGGTGGGGGAGCGGATTTCTGTGCACGCGCATTTCTCATGAACTACATGCAATCCGGGCTTGGTCAAGAGTGTTGTGTTCCCTGTAATAGGTTCAGAGCTATAAATATAGCTCGACCTAAAAATTATATTTATGAAGCCACGGTAGGCCTTGTTTGGCCCTGAGTGGCTTCATAAATCTTATGAACTACAACGCAGCACAAATTGATGGGTTGCATTACTCTGCGCCAGGGAGGCATTTTCATGGGCGTTGCGTGGGTGTTCCTACTCAACATCCATGGATTTTGACGCATTCCAAGATTAACCAGAAGTGGTAGACATGGGAATGCCCCAAAAAACTACGCCTCCCCAAGTGAGGCATAACGAGGAGAAACATGCTTATCTCTCCTCTTATTTTTTCCTGTTTCTATGTGTGCTGCACAATGCAGCACACATAGAAAGAGGGAACAGCTTCAGGAGATTGTTTTTGTGCAGGAAAGTGACTACTTCCAGCACAAAAACAATTCTCCCTACAACGCAGGTACGTTTGCACCCAGGGCCGGACTGGCCATAGCGAGAACCGGGTGTTTCCCCGCTAGGCCGCTTGGGTGGGGTCGGTTTTGTTACCGGGGGTCGGCAATATCGGCCCCCTGTAACAAAATCGGCCAAAACTGGCCCTTGCAAACTGCTCGGCTGCACTCCCCCTCTCCCCGGCAGCCGAGCAGTTTGCCACGACTGGTTTCTGTTCCCAGTCCAGCCCTGTTTGCATCATGGTGCAAGGGTGCCTTGGTTGGCGCTAGGTAACCAAAAGGGCGCCAGTGCAGGGAAAAAGGCAGGAATGTGCCGTATTGACTGAAATGCGGTGCATTCCTACCCTTTTCCTGTCACACAGTGTGAGTTAGCTATTAATATGGTCCTTAGTGTTTGTTAATGTTCAAATGAGACAAAGATGATTTTGTGTTTTCATCAAAGAAAATATCAGATTTTTATGTTTACTTGCTGGTTAAGGTAATCAGATTTGTCATAATCCAAGATCACCACTTGGATGTGTGTTTTGTGAAGCACCACGTACACAGTGAGATATGGATTTCTAAATTAATTAGAGTCTTTGAGTCGAAACTGTTCTTACTTGAATTCGACTGTTCTGGCAAACACACCTTTCTAATTAGGTGGCTTACCACTGGTTGAAAATCTACCTTAGTGTGATTGATAGTACTGTTGATACTGGTTCTTCTTTATTTAGTAAATATGACTTTTGATTCCTTTCTTTTCCAGTTTTGCTAGGTTACACAGACAAGATTGATTTATTTTGAATGTGTGGTTTGTTGTGGCTAAGGG
Organism: Lissotriton helveticus; assembly: GCF_964261635.1. Classification (NCBI taxonomy): domain Eukaryota; kingdom Metazoa; phylum Chordata; class Amphibia; order Caudata; family Salamandridae; genus Lissotriton; species Lissotriton helveticus. The sequence goes on from NC_136061.1 coordinate 951,979,389, forward strand.
CATTTTTCATATATAAGTTGAGCTTCAATTGGTTAATTGTCACTGGAGGGCTGTGCAGGGATTTATGAGGCATCACCACGAGTTGCTTTGACATTGGTCGATTGTCGTTGTAGATCGTGCTTTAATTGTTTGCGGTTCGACATAGCTGCGTTGTGATAAGCTGATTGTTCATTTGTTTATTTGTGCATGGTTTGTGAATAGCTTGATCGGGAGAAATGGGTGCTCGATTAAAAAATCCTAAAACTCCTATAACGCAAGGTGTAAAGATTCCTAATGAGAATTCCCCTGCATTCAAAATGATGGAAGCTATGAACTTTCACACATGTGTGTTTAAAAGACTGGTTTGAGACTACATCTGGTGACAACTTTCCATTTTCTTTAGAGGGTACCTTTAATTGCCAGAAAGCTCAAATACCTGAGATGTGATTAGTGGGAGGAAGCCTTAACCTAGACCTACACAATTTGAGGCATTAAAAGAAGAATGGGATTGAGTGGCCATTGAGAAGGAAAATAATGAGAAAGCAGGTTAATAATTGTCGGACGGTGACCCGCACCAACTGACACTCCATGCCCCACTGTGATGGGTATGCTTCTATATCACCGACTCTGTGCTATTTGTTGAGCCAGTCACAACACCTTCCTTGAGCACCCTCCAACACTACATGCCCTGAAACACATTCTCACGAATACCTCACACCGCAAGCTTGTCACCAGACTCTACATGGTGATGCAGGATAGGGTGCCTGTGTATACTCATAAAGCGCACGCCAAGTAGAGGCTAGACACAAACCCGCCTATATCTGTGGAGCAATGGTCATATTGCTGTGCACAAACCGCAGCTCTATCACCTAATTATAGATTGCGCCTCATATACTTGACATTGCTGCACAGACTATACCATACACCCCTCCAACTGCACCGTATGGGGATAAGGGAAGAGGCGCAATGTGAAAGATGTTCAGCACCCCAGGCCTCGTTCCTACCTTTAGCCTGGGAATGTCCTACAATTACAGACTACTGGTGCGAGAAATTACTCTACACTTCAGCAAATTACTGGGCACCAGATCCCTCTAACAGCCTCCTTGGCTATGTCAAAGATTTGCCACAGGCATCCCGCCGTCTAATTGCAATTCTCCTAGTACTAGTTAAGCACCAACTGGCTAAACACTGGGGGAGGAGAGAGGTGCCCAGTGCCACATTATGGCTACAAGATGCTACATACTGCCAAGAACAATTGGCCACCTATTGCGAGCTGATGACTAAGCCAGCCCATCTTAAAGACACCTGGGCACCATTTCTAATGTATCTGAGATGGGGCGATACACCCTCACCATAGAAACATTTTATTCTGAACTGGTGACCTCTTGTCTGCACTGAAGATAGTGTCATATAATATGAGGTAGTAAAGTTTGCCCTAACCCACAAAACTTTGAGATATTATTCAGGGCGCAAGACATGTATTCGGACCTGCTACTCTGACTGGTATACCTGAGACTTTTTGAATGCCGACCATGTAAACGCTATCAATGTGCAACTTCCTTTATTCAGTTTGATGTGGTAATCTTGTTTTTGCCATTTGTTTGCGCTGAAGATATTTTATCTCCTCCCCTCTCTATCCCTTCCTCTCTGCTTCCCAGAACTGTTGGAGTAATGTCATTCTCAGTAAGCGTTGTAATAAATGTCAACAAGTAAACATTTTCAAACAAAATTATCGGACAGTAAGATCTGCTTTCATGGTCACCCCCACTTTTTGGTGGTGTCAGTGTGTTTTTTTGACTAGTCTGACTGGGATCCTGCGAATCAGGAACCCAGTCACAGTGCTTCCTCCCTAAATTGACCTTGGTAAGTACTTCTATACCTCTACAATTGGCTTCTGGTGTACCCCCATAAGTTCCTAGTAAATGATACTGAGATACCCAGGGCATAGCTACACCAGCGGTCTCCCATGGGCTGCAACACGTATTGTGCCACCAATGAGAGACCACTCAAACTGTGACTACAGGCCTGCCATTCCAGCCTGTGAAAGCTGGTGCTAGCACCACTTACAACAGGTATAAGTTTTCTTATATCTGAGGTCACTACTCTTAAAACCTATAAGTCACCCCTAAGGCAGGTATTTCAATCATGAAGGCAGGGTGCTGGGTTATAAGTGTATGGGTGCCCCTGCATGAGCAGGACACCCCTACAAACCCCGGATCCGATTCTCCGGGCTTTGTAAGTGCAGCCAGCCATTTTGATACATGTAGAGGCCATCCGTCATTACGTGATGACTAACTATATGGTGGCTGTGCCGAACCTGGGCATGTTTACTATAAAACATGTTGGAATCATACCTCCAACACCGTTACCGGTGTTGGAGGTATGATTCCATGCACTGTGGGGCTCCTCTGGGAAGGCCCCAGTACTCCCAGTAACAGCCTTCCAGGTCTGCCAACAAGCTAGTGCTGCTGCCGGCTCCAGACACGATTAGCCCATCCTGCTGCTGAGGTGAGCTCGAGGAAGGGAAGGTAAAATAATAGGTTTCCTGTCACAGGGAGGAGGGACCATGTCCAAAACAGGAATTACTGTATTGGGCTGGGGTGGGGGCACTTGCCAATGCCATTAGACTGCTTTGAAGGGCCCATCTGGTGCCCTCCTTGAATTCCCCAGTTTGAGCCAGTTCAGGGAGCAATCTGGTGTGAAACTGGACAAAGGCTATGGAAGTATCCTCCCCTCTGTCCAGCACCTCCACTGGGAGGGACCCCATAGTCGTCCTAACCCCTTTCCTAGGGTATTTAGGGGCTTACCTATGGGTGTGTCCTCGGATTCGTCATAGAACAAGACTCAAGCCTGAAACCAGGTCACTCTTCCACCGTCAGGACACCTGGACTTCGCCTGGAACTGAGACTGCATCCTGGAAGACTCCTGCGGCTCCTGGTCTCACTGCTCTGCAAGTCTTCTTTGTCATCTGTGTCTGTGCTTCTTCCAGGATCTTCAACAGACATGTGGACATCAAGGACACATGAAGTAATCTCCCTTGTGAAGGAGTCATTCCCCTGCATCTGCAGGAACCAAAAAGAAGCTGCGGAGTCTGCTGCTCCTGACGTATCACAGACTCCAAAAGGCTCAGCAACACAAGTAGTTCTGCAAAATTCTCGAGGCCTGACCTGTCCTTTCTGCAATTTTGAGGCCAGTATTTCTCATTGGAGCAGTGGGAAAAAAACCCTGTGCATCGTGTCAACTTGCTGTTGCCAAGGCTTGTTGGCTCGACACTCCAAAGATCATCTGTCCACAAGAATCCTTCATCATTGGTGAGCTGCTCAAGGTCCTCTTGCGAATCCTGTTCCTTCAGCCTGTGGGTCCTCTTAAGGTTCTTCTCCTACTCCAGTATGCTCTGCTGCATCTTCTCGGCCTGCTCGGACTCTCCTGCTTGTGGTGAGTCCCTTGGACCTTGTTGGTCCCAACGTTGCTGTTTCATCGCTTCCCGCATCTGTTACAGTTACCAATGCTTGTTGGTGCTCCCACTGGACATCGACCCCCTTGTTCTCGGCTTCCTTCTTAGGGCAGCTTGTGTATGACTCCTGGTCTTTATCAGCATCTACTGGTCCGCACAGCTGTAGCAACAAGGTCACTGTCATCAGTCCTGAACCTTCTGTCATCGGTGACCATTGCTCTTAAGTGCCTCCTGGTCACCTCCAAGTGGCACAGACTCCATCCCCTTTTGCCTGCCGGTTCTCTTCTTCAAGAAGTCTTCACTACCGGCATCTTTTCTGAAGTCCTCCATTATGACCTAAGGCTTTTTCCAACGTCACTTTGCACCTATGCACCCGGCTTCCCTGGTGTAGGTATCATTGTTCTTGGGGTATACATGGGTGGGGTGACTCTCCAACCCTCTGTCTTCCTCTGGGTGTTTTCAGGGTCCACTGGGAAGGGTCATTCTTCTTCAAAACTGCAACCACGACTTCCCCTTTAACTTCTATTGAGTATGTGGCTGTGTTTCCACTCTGCACACAGCCTCCATAGTGTTCCTGGGTACTTTCCTTGGGTGGCTCTTTGTGTCTCCAGCTCCTCTGAATCTCCTGGTCTAAGTCTCGACTTAAATCACAGTTCGCATTCCGTTGTTTTAGAATATGGTTTGGTCTCCCCCTGGAGACCACTGTATTTTGTGCTGCTTTCCTTATTTGCAATTGAAGTATTGTGTATTTGTGTTGATATCTCCGGGTAGAAGATATACCAATGTGTTAGTGATTGTTGTGTAATAAATAGACATATTTTTATACACTGTGTGGTTCTTTTTTGTTCAACCTGCACTACATGCCTAGATCTGATAAAAACAAGCTGCTTAACACTCCTTCTGGATAAGCCTGAAGGCTTTTGTCCACAGACAACATTTAGAAAGCTTTCTGAGGTTGTCTAAGACCACTAAAATCACCATGAGGGATGCCTGAATTAGTGCAAGGTGTTTCACTTAGTTAGGTATGCACCATATACTAAGCAAGCTTCCTACATTAATACAGTGAGGCAATGGTTAGAAACAAGTGGGGCATGCAGAAAAAGGCATGGAGAGACGATATGAGACAAGGTGTGTGTATATATTTCCTGCATTAATTAGTGAGAGACAAAATGAGAATTGAAAAAAAGACAAGGACAATTATGGAAATGTTTCTGATGAGGAAGATAAATTCCTAAATGACCTATTAAACTCTAGACCATCTCCTTACACGTATAACGTACAGACACCCAGACTGCCAGTACATGATTTAGGTGCAAAAGGGCAAAGCATGGGTACACATGTAATAACAACAATCAGCACTTTGAGTGCTTCACCTGAGAAAGCTTTATCCACTTTACCTGGTCCTAGTGGAATTACAACTGTAGTTGATACAGTTATCCCAGTCATGAGGCTGTTGTTATTACACCACAGCCAACTGCACCAGAAAGGTCCCTCGATCCAGGCAGTTATGAACACCTCCCTGGCCAAAGGACAAGTCCCCATGGAATGGAAGATTGCGGTAGTAAACCCAATTAGGAAGAAGGCGACCCTACCCTGGACGGATCTATCTAACCTCCGACCTATCTCTCTCTTGCCATACATCGGCAAGCTAACAGAGAAGCACGTGAACACCCACCTTTCAAACTATATCGAGACAGCGGATGGCCTAGATCCTTCACAATCTGGATTTAGGCCCAACCATAGCACCGAATCCGCCCTACTGGCTGTCACCAATAACATCAGGATGACGCTGGATAGTGGAGGGTCGATGATTCTGGTGCTATTGGATTTATCCGCTGCCTTCGATACGGTGTCTCACGAACTGCTTCTCGGCCGTTTGAGAGAGATAGGTTTGGGAGGCACGGCTCTGTCCTGGATGGAGAGCTTTCTTTCGGGTCGCTCTCAAGAAGTCAGATTGGGCTCCCATAAATCCATCGCCAGGGAGCTCACCAGGGGTGTGCCACAGGGCTCATGCCTAAGCCCCACATTATTCAATGTGTACGTGGCCCCCCTGGCTGACTTAGTGAGATCCTTTGGGTTTATACCGGTGTCCTACGCCGATGACACCCAACTTCTGTTCCCTTTTAAGACCTTCTCTTCTGCATTACAAAGAACTTTTGCAGAAGGGATGAGGGCAGTTTCTAAATGGATGGCCGAGAACTGCTTACAGTGCAACGTGGCTAAAACTGAGGTTGTACTCTATGGGGAAGCAGTAACATTATGGTCCAAAGAGTGGTGGCCTCTTGAACTGGTACCTGCCCCTATCCCTAAACAGACCATAAAAAATCTTGGTGTGTTATTCGATCAGTCATTGACATTCAAAGATCATGTCAACCAGGTTGCTGGTACTTGTTTCGGGGTTATTTCACTGCTGAGAAGGGTGTTTCCCTTTCTCCCAGATCACCACAGAAAGACCCTGGTCCAGGCTCTGGTCATCAGTAGACTGAACTACTGTAATGGCCTTCTTTTGTCATCTAATGAAGGCCATTTCAACAAACTACAAGTAGTCCAGAATACGGCCGCGAGGTTAGTCTTGAATGTTCCATCTCGGACTCCCTCCCGGCCACTACTGATGGAACTCCACTGGCTGCCAGTGCGACTTCGCACCAAATTTAAAATCTTGTGTACAATTCACAAATGCCTGATTGGGAAGGGCCCAAAATTTCTCACCACTGCCTTTCTTCCCTATGTTCCCGGCCGCTCACTACGTTCCAGCAATCTTCAGCTCCTTCAGGTTCCTAAAATTAAAAAGACCCGCCAAGGAGGCAAGGCCCTGGCATACGCAGGACCTGTTCTCTGGAACTCCCTCCCCCTTTCGTTAAAACACATCACTGATCACCTGTCTTTTCGAAAAATCCTGAAAACTCATCTTTTCTCCAGCGTTTAATCATTTCCCGCCATCCACTACCTACTAGTACTGTTCAGGCACAATACCTGGTTTCTTCTGTTTGGCAAAGCGCAGAGATACCCCTCCGGGGGTCTATTCAGGCGCTATAGAAGCATATAAATAAATAAATAAATAAGTAGAGAAATTAATATTGCTCATCTGAAAATTCAGTTTGAAGTTTACAGGGTACATTTGTAGATAGACTGCTCATGTACAATTCAGATAAATAAAATACTCTGACTGCGATTGCATTGATGTAAACGAAATCTGTCAGAACCGGAGTCGAGGATTATACTTATCTTTTCTTTGCTTTATTAACAACAGCCATGCGACACAATAATAAAAACTGCAAATCCCATGAACACTTTGGATTAAGTTCATCAAAGTCCAACCAGTCAGGGTGCTCCTGACCCCGTTATAGTCTCATTCCAATATTTTTGACTCCTCTTTCTTCGCTGCTCCTCGCAGCTGTCAGTTAAGTGCCAAGCCGTTTGGCTTTCTCTTTGCCTTGTGTTATGCAGTTTTTCTGTGCAAGGTATGTGTTTCCCTTTCAGGGCTGATTAATTTTGCCCCACAGAACATGCTCACTGCTACGCAACAGAGGTATCTCTTCAAACTGTGTTGGGACTGTGCGGTGCCATCTTCCGATCGCTAGAGGTTGCGAACAGGCAGTCCCAATACTCGAGGGACCACAGTCTTTGGAAATTAGGCCCGTCTGTGTTTTGGGCATTGAATTCCAGATGGGGTCAGTTCTCAGTGGACCTCTTTGTGTCTAGGCTAGACCATCACATGGCCAAATACTTCAGCTGGAGGCCAGATCCCTCAGCTCAGGCGCAGATGCAAGTGCAGTAACGTTGAGAGAAGAAAAGGGGTTATGAGTTCTCCCCCTTCTCGATAACAGTGAGGCTATCCACTCAAGTCCGGTGACAGCGGGTGGATGTGGTAGTGATCACCCCCCTTTGGAGGTCTCAAGTGTGGTTTCCAGTTCTGAGGATCTTTCTTGGGATTATCCAATCCATCTACCCCTGTTCCCAGCTCTCCTCTGGTATCCCTCTGGGAATCCCCACCTTCTAGTTCTGGAGGGTTCGCTCCGGCTCATGGCGTGGAGGATTACTGGGGAAGATGGCATGTCCTAGGACTTTTGCTCCAAGCTGCAGACCTTCTCTCTAAGACATGGGCAATTAACGATGTTGATGAGCTTGGTCCCGATGGATGTGTTGGTGTTGTCACCAACACTTGGATCCCGTGAGGACAACCATTGTTTATGGCCTGAACTTCATAGTCTCCTTCGCTTCGGGCTATCAATACCTTTCGGTCAGCAATATCTGCTGGGCATATCCCAATCTATTGACATCCTGTGGGTGAGCACCCATTGACCCGGAAACTCCTGAGAGGAGTTTAGCTGTCCATTCCTCCAGAGCCAAGATACCAAGTCCTTTGGGGCGGGAATGCACTTCTTACTCTTTTTTTTTCTCTTGGCCAAGTAATAAATTCCTTTCAGTTGTCAGCTAAGTGAACATTTCTCCTATGCCTGATCTCCTGTAGACGAGTATAAGATGTCAGGGTTTTGGACATCACGGAATGATTGTTTACTCCGAAGGGTGTTACCTTTAATATTTCAAGGAGAACAAACATCAATTCCAAAGTGATCTCTTATCTGACCTTTCCTGATTCTTCAAAGCTATGTGTAGCGAGATACATTGAGTCTTATGAGCCCATGACAGAGGAACTCCACCCCCCTGGAGAATGACAACTTCTTATTGCCCTTACAAAACCACACAATGCGGTTTCCTCCCTACCATTGCTGGGTGGGTTTGGTGGGCCATGCAGGAAGCAGGCACCAACCCGCAGACATTAGGGGCACATTCCATCAGAGTGGCTATGGCCTCTAAAGCTTTTTCCTTGGGAGGTCGCTCGGAGAATATTATGAATGCAGCGGATTGGTCATCAGACTCTGTTTTCAAGAGCTTTTATTTTAAACTGCTTCATAACATGGCATTCTTAATGGTGGATAGGCTTTGAACTAGCATAATCCTCGTCTCCTTTCTTGACATAGAATATAACAACATTTCCTAGCTTTTGTAACAGAAAGTTTTAATTCTATTGAGGGCACGGCGGCAAGGATTATACCCCCCTCCCCGGGGTCATAGATCGGTTATGCCCCCCCTTCCTGGTGTGAGATGATGATTTGAGAGGAACACAAGTAGTTTCTTTACAGTTACATGTGATTTTTAAAATGTCAGTAGAGTTTGTCTCTTTTGCTAAATCATACTGGTGATTCATGATGATCAGTTTCTGCTGTTATGCTTGATTGTTGGAGCATTCAGAATGCATTCTTGGGGGGGCGTGGTCTGGCCACGCAGGAAGATGGCCGCCTGCTAGGACAGCTCCGCCGAGGGACGGACCCCTGACGAGCTTCCTAGTCCTACCTGGCCGTGTGGAACGTCTCTGGGGCGATTACTGCACTCGGAGGACCATGAGGACTGCTGCGGGGGTTTTCTTTCCCGGATGGCTGCTCCTGTTACCGAGTTAGCAGGGTGACGGTGAGACGGCCGGTCCAGTGAAGTGCTCTGCGGTGCTCGCGCGCTTTTGAAGCCGCACCTCTCCTCAGCGAGGGCGGCGTTCCTCATACCACAGGGCCGCGCCTCCTCTTGTTGTAGGCCGAGCCCCCTCAGACGGTGGGGGCGCGCTTCACCGAGGTTTCAGTTTATATTCCTCGATGCCTTTGCCTGCATTTTAGTGCTCACAGCGCCCTCCTCAGCATTTCACTACCCAATTCGTCTTGCAGCTGTCAGCAATATTAATGTGGAGGAGAGAGCACCACAAGGGGGAAAGAAACAGACATTTGCACGAATGGCACACTTGTCACTTTACTAAAGAGTGTTTTCTTTTTAGTCAACAACGTACAAGTGGCCAGTTGAAATAGCAAAACTTGAACAGTTACAGCTGCATGAATTATTGTTCCTTATGGAGTGCTTTTATATGCAGAAGCAGATCTAAATATTCCTTGAAACGTCAGTGTTAACGGTACAGGCAGATTTACTTGCAGAAGTACCATTTTCCTCCTTGACTTTACCCACCTAATTTTGACACTTTTCTTTAGCTGATTTGGGAGACATATGTGCCATTTGGGTCAGAGTTACTTGACTCTCTGTCTTATCACTTCTTATACTATGTCATCCTGTATCTCTGCTGTGACGCTTCGCTAATTCCGCTCAAAAGGTGAAGGCAGATGGGGGATACATACAAAAGAGCTGACTTTTCAGTTACAATCACAGCTACATGTTATTAGCTTATGCGAAATGCTTTATTTGCTAGCACTATATTCTCATGTTTTCTTTGTGGCAGTTTTGTGTGTAGGATACTTTACCTTCAAACTCAATGTGTACTCCCACACTATGTACAATTCCTGTGTCATCACTGCATTGCTACTCCACTGTCGTATTCATTTACTGTATTTCCATACTTTGTTTCTGAGGTGGTTTTTGGCACGCATGACTTGACACTTCAGCACTACTTTGGTTTAGTGGCATACTATTTGATATTTTGTGGCAACGCTATAATGACTCTTTCAAATTTCAGACATTAATTGTATGCTGTCCGCTTTAGACATTCACTTGCTGCTCATATTTTACTATCTTCCTGTTATTTGATATATTTCATCATTGCCTCCTATTCCAATATTTCCTCTATTCGTTATTGTAGACCACCACCACAACGGTATACGGAAATGTCTAATAATAGAAATGGTGGTCGTGGGCCTAAACAAACTCTTTTTACTGATGTGGTTAAACAATCCTCTACTTCTTCGACAGCTAAAGGTAATGGATCTACGTCACCTTCTACACCGCAAACTGCTCCATCTCAAAGCGACCAATCCTTATCTGATACCATGCAACGCATTTTGCAGGAAATCTCTGGAGTTAATCGACGGCTGGAGGGTCTGGATGTTGCTATGACTTCATTAACTGCAGAGACCAAGTCTATTAGGGCAGAACTCACTACTTTCCATACAAGGATTGACGCCATTGACTCTAAAATAGTGGATATCGAAGGCCGATTGGATTCTGTTCAGAGTCCAGATCAAGATCTGCTCTTTCTACATAGCAAGATCGTCGATTTGGAAGATCGCAGTCGTAGAGACAATATCCGCTTTTTTGGTTTTCCAGAAAATATAGAAAAGCAAGATATGAAGTCCTTTCTTTGTAATGTCCTCCCCACTTTGACTGGTATTTCTTTTACTCCTCCCATTGAGCTTCAGCGTGCTCATAGACTGGGCCCACCACGTTCCGGTTCTTCGGCAAGACCTAGGCCAATTATTGCTTGTTTTCTCCGACATGAGCAAACCAGACAGATTTTATCATTGGCTCGCACTCATGGCTCCTTCCTGTTTCAAGGTCATACCATCCATATGGCCGCAGACTTCTCTAAAGAAACGAATGAGCGGAGGAAAGCGTTTCTTTCTATGCGACCTCAGTTACGTCAAATGGACATCAAATATGGCCTATTTGAACCTGCACGTTTTCGTATTACCAGGAATGGAGAGTCCAAAGACTTTTATGACCCTGCTCTTCTACAACAGTTTCTGGACGGTATCAAATCCAACGCTATGGAAACTCAGTCTTCTTTCTCTACCCAACCTCCTCAGTCTGAGTCCTCCTCTATGAATCTACCAACATCTCAATTGTACGCATCTTCTGAATCTAGACAACGTGGCAGAGATCTCACTCGTCTGTCTCGTTCTCAGGAGGGCAGGGATTCAGCTCTACGCTCTGTCTCCTCTCATACTAACACACAGCAAAGAGACAAGTCTAGATCGCCTCTTAAGACGCCTTCTGATGCTGACTGAATTCCCTTTTATGCTCTAATGTTTTCTTTCTTTTTCTTATTCTATAAGTTTATAGCAATATTTGTTGTTCATATTGCTTTTGTTGTTTGATTGGTTCACTATGACTTTTATGCATGGTATAATATGATTCCTTATCCTTAGTGTTCTATATAATGCCTTATGACTTACTCTTATTCTATATTCGCTATTAATATGTGATTTTCAATTTTACAGTCATTTAATAATTTTCAGGTTCTGCTTATTATATGCTATAAGGCTGTTCTCTTCCTGCAGATAGTTTTTCTTCCCTTCTATACATTCTCCCTGTTATAGAGATGTTATTGTTGTTCGGGTACTCACTCCATATTTCATTTATTACCTACTTCACTTTTGAATGATGATTATTTGTTTCAACGTTTTCTATGTTTAGATTGCTTTTCATCATTTTCTTTGGTTCCTCTTCCATTGCATGGTTTTGGGTTTTTCCCTTCCTGTCTTCCAATGCTATTTCTCTCCCTCTTCTTCTGTGCCATCGTTGGTTTGTCTCCTTTTCGTGTTTTTCCTCTTCTTTTCCTTCTCCTAATGTTCTCGTCTAGGTCTTATTTTAACGTCATCTTTCTTTTTGTGGTGTGCTAACTTATGCTCTTTCTAGGTTTTACGCTTCCTGTCCGGCCTCCTCACAGTATATCTTTCTTTGTGGTCTTGAATTAAAACTGTCACCTTTCCTGTGGTGGTCCTTTTTCTAATGCACTCCTTCCCTATGATATTGTACTCTTAATTCAACATGGCGTTATTCATCTCTTTCAATGGTCACTCCGTTTTGGATTCTTTCATATATTTCTTAACATAGGTTCTGGTATTTTCTCATGCTTTTATTTTCATGCATTATTATCTGTACTTTCTATTTTCTTTTCTCCCCCTTCTTCTAATAGTGCTGGATTTCTTTATTCCTCTTATTTAACTTTCATACTTCTTTCATTCTATTTTTCGCATCTTTCATTATGCAATATATCTCGCTTTTATTCCATTTTCCTTGTTGTATGATTCTTATATCATAATTTTTTCCATTTTACTGCATGTATTTCGTGACAATGATATATGGCTTTCCATATTTTTCTTGTTGTAACCATACTCTACATACGTTTTACAGATTCATTTTTATTTCTTGCTCCCAGACTCCCCATTCTTCTTTGCTCGGAGGGGGTCGGGCCTCCCTTGGTGCTGCTGTAGGTGCACCCAGACACGTCGTTAACAGTCTAGATTTCTTTTTCCTTTTCCTTCTCTTTTTGTTCTCCCCTTTGCACCTTTAATACTTTTTCTCTCTCTATTCATATTTGCTGTGTTTCTTCTACTCTTCACTCTGCCTTTATAATCTACTTCCCCTCTTCTTTCCCTTCTTTCTCCTTCCTCCTTGCCCAGAGTAACAAACTTTTTCTCTTTTTTTTTTTTTTTATCCAATTGTTCGACTTTACTGTCATGTCTTCGACCCATCCGCTGTCGCTGATCTCCTGGAATGTCCATGGCCTCACCCATTATATTAAACGAAAGAAGGTTCTTTCTTATTTGCATTCTAAACATGTAGACGTTGCTTTACTACAGGAAACCCATTTGGACGATATCGAATCTAATAAACTCACCAGAGACTGGGTTGGTAAAGTCATTCATAGCAGCGTCTCTAAACTGGACCCCACTAATCCAAACCCTGTTTGTAAATGTGGGGTTGCTATCCTCTTTCGAAAGTCACTTCCTTTTACAATTATCAAGACATGGACTGACCCGGATGATCGGTATGTCTTTGTTAAGTTGAAACTTGGAAATTCTTTCATATGTCTTGGCTCTGTTTACGCTTCATTAGGTTCCAAAAAGCAATTTTTTCCTTCGACTCAATCGCCTCCTTACAGAAATAAATGCCACCCAATTTCTCATTGGAGGTGACTGGAACTTGGCTCCGGACCCTGCCCTTGACAGAACGGGTTGCCTTGATATCGTCAATGCATCAGATAGAGTCATTTTGCGTGACATTCTATCTGACACTGGGCTTGTTGATCATTGGAGACTCAGTCACCCTCAAGATAAAGAATATACATTCTTTTCTTCTACTCACGGCACATTCTCCCGTCTTGATTACTTTCTTCTCTCCCAACATACTGTCCGGCTAGTAACAGAATAGAAAATCCTAGAAGCAGCCATTTCTGACCACTCCCCTATTTTCTTGTCTCTTGATTTGGGTCTCTCTAATCCAGGGCGCAAGTCCTGGCGTCTAAACATCAATAAATATAAAACACCAACAGGTAAGCTTCTTTTACAGTCGCACATGCGTGAATACCTTTTGAATAATAAGGACTCAATTTCCTCTAAACGAACGGTATGGGCAGCTGCTAAGGCAACTATTAGGGGCCAACTCATGCGGGACGCTGCTCTATATAATAAGAAAAACGCTGCCAAACAGGCTGATCTGGAAAAAGACATTTGCCGACTTTCTCAATTATATATTTCAAAACCAACTCTTCAAAATCATAAATTATTAGAGCAGGCACGCATGTCTCTCAACAGCCTTTTTACTTCTAAGGCTGAATATTCCTTACAAAAGATGAAAGGGCGTCACTATGAGCAGGGTGAAAAAGCTGGTCGGCTGCTGGCTGCGCAACTACGCCAGAGGGAGGCTGCTATGGCAATTCCCGCAATCAAATTAAGTTCTGGTGATATACTTACTCGACCGCAAGAAATCGTTGATGAATTTGCTTCCTTTTACAGGTCTCTCTATTCACCAAGCACTCACATAGACACTTCGGAGATGTCAAAATTTTTGGATACGATACATCTCCCACGACTCTCTGATGATGGTAGAGCCCTACTTGATGGAGCTATTACGAAGGAGGAAATTTCCTCGGCTATTGCTGCCTTACCCTACCATAAAGCACCGGGCGAGGATGGTTTCCCCCCCGAATTTTTCAAATGGACTGGTCAGAGTATGGTTGATACTCTACATGCCGCATTCACAGAAGCCACGGAGGAATCTTCTCTTGGTTCTATTTCCAACAAGGCCATCATTGCTGTTTTACCAAAAACTTTGCTGTGTGGTAGCTACCGCCCCATATCCCTTTTAAACTCTGATGTTAAGATTCTTGCAAGTATCCTCGCATCTCGTCTTCGTAAGGTTTTACCTTCTTTAATACATAATTCACAGGTAGGCTTTGTTCCTGGTCGTTCATCTCGAAATCATCTACGTACTCTTTCTCATGCTTTATGGTCGGCCAAAAATCTCGCTGGCGAAGCCCTACTCCTTTCTCTGGATGCTGAAAAAGTTTTCGACCGTATTGAGTGGGAGTATCTTTTTACCATAATGCAACGATTTGGTTTAGGTGACCAATTTGTAGCTAAAGTGCGTCTGTTATATGATAGTCCTTCAGCCCAAGTTAACTGTGGCGGTTTTCTTTCTACTCCATTTCCAATCAGACGGGGAACCCGTCAAGGTTGTCCTCTTTCCCCTCTTCTTTTTCTTTTGGCAATGGAACCTTTGGCTGCTGCAATCCGTCAGTCACCCGCAGTGGTTGGAGTTCCTCTTCCAATTGGTCATTCCAAAATTTATTTATACGCGGATGATATTCTTCTCACACTTACTGATCTTCCCCGCTCTCTCCCTACTCTCCTTCGTATCATAAATAATTTCTCTTCCTTTTCCGGTTACAAGATTAACTGGGATAAGAGTGAAGCATTGCCCATGTCCATTGGTACTACAGAAGCTGCAATTTCTGGTTTTCCATTTCACTGGCAATCTTCCCGTCTTAAGTATTTAGGAGTGTTGATTAACAGAGGTTTGGATAATATAGTTATGGACAATTTAACACCGTTGATTGCACAAATGCAAAGAGATTTCGATAAATGGAACGTCCTTGGCCTCTCTCTTTGGGGGCGGGTTCAAGCGGTTAAGATGGTCACCCTACCGCGATTTCTTTATGTCCTAGGTATGCTTCCTCTAAACATTCCCCTGTCTATTCTTCGGTCCATTGACTCCAAAGTTAAACTTTTTATTTGGGGTACGGCCAAACCGTGTCTTACCTTGGCTAAATTAAAATCTCACCAATTGTACGGTGGCTTGGGTCTTCCCTCTATTGAGCATTACTCACTCGCCCTCCATCTTTCACAACTTTCCTTCTTTTTGCCCAAGTCGAAGGACATACCTCAATGGGTCTCACTCGAACGTCACTTATTATCTTCTAATCTTGGCTTGTCCCTTTTATATGGTAGGGGCTCCAGTTCTTTGGACCCCAAAAATCCTATCTTATCTGCTATGTATAAATCTTGGCAAAGAGGTCATCGTTTACTTAATTCTAATCCGCGGCTTCATGTTAAAGCTCCTCTATGGTCCAACTCGGCTATTCGTGTTCATGGTCGCATGCTATCATGGCCTCTGTGGCAGGAGGCTGGTGTTCACTCTTTGGAACAATTGTTCCATGACAATGATTTTAAATGTTTCTCTCAAATTAGTGACGAATTCCAATTGCCATCCACACTATCCAATCAATATACTCAACTTCAACAAGCCATCACAAAACATTTAGGTTCTCCACCTGAATTGCTGGACACGTCTCCTATTCTGTCTTATTTACATTTGTGGGGTAATCTTAAAGGTGTGACTTCTGGTCTTTATAAAACTTTCCTGCATCCTCTTTTTCCGCAACCTCTTTCGAAAGCTCTTCAATTAAAATGGCAATCTCGCTTATCAGTTACATATTCCATTGCTCAATGGGATCAAATCCTAGAAGGTTTACATAAGGGTGTCCGAGAGGCTTGTCTCAAATTCTGCATTTTCAAAATCATTCATGAATGGCACTGGTCTCCATATAAATTACATCATGCTAAATTGTTAACACACTCTTCGTGCTGGAGATGTTCTGCTTCTGGTTGTGAAATTACACACATTATTTGTGAATGCCCCCATACTAGATCATTTTGGCTTTTTATAAGAAAGACTTTGGCATCTACTGTGTCATTACCATTACCCTTTACTTCTGCAAATATTATCTTACATGATTTTCGAGGTCTCCCGACATTATCTAAACCACAGATTCGTCTTCTTCATACTGCTTTGGCTACGGCCAAAATCTGTATATTGCGTCATTGGAAGTCCTTTTTATCTCCTTCTCAGGAAGAGTGGCTGGTGGCTATGGTACAAACAGCCTCTTATGAATGTGTAATTTATAACTTGCAAGATCAGGCTACTGTTTTTCGTCAAACATGGTCCCCATTCCTAGAAGCCACGGTGGATAGTTTATTTATTTAAGAAGCTTATAAAGCGCGCAGCTACCCCCGTCGGGGGTGTCCCGGCGCTGAGAGAGCAAGAATATCACCAGAGGAGTATACCAGGGTCCTGCCTTCCAGCCCATTGTAGCAGAAGCCCTCCTACTCAAGGTTGGGTGAACAGCCAGGTTTTTAATTTGCGTCTGAAAATCTGCTCAGACTCGATGAGCCTAAGGTTCAAAGGGAGGTCGTTCCAGAATTTAGCCGCCGTCACACCGAACGTTCTGCCACCACTCCGGGCTAGCCTGAATCTGGGAACAACCAGTAAGCGTAGGTTATTGGACCTTAGGTTTCTTTCAAACTTAGATAGTTTGAGTCTTTGGCTCAGGTAGGATGGGCCAATTCCATGAATGGCTCGAAAGGCAAGGGTAAGGATTTTATACTGAACTCTGCGAGCAATAGGGAGCCAGTGTAAATCTTTACGATAAGCTTTGACTGAGTTGCGGGCAGGGATGTTTCCAATAAGCCTAGCAGCCGCATTTTGAACGATTTGCAATCGGTCAATGAGATAGAGGGGGGCTCCAGCATATAGGCTGTTGGCGTAGTCCAGATGTGCCGTAATGAGAGCGTGGACGATTGTTTTGCGGGAAGTCTGGGGAAGGTAAGGGAAGATCTTCCTGATCATGCTCATTTTGCCAAAGCAAGCTGCGGTGACTTTGTTAACCTGGGCTTTGCAGGACAAGGTGTTATCAAAAAGGAAGCCGAGATTACGGGCTGACTCTACTGGATTGGGAGGGGGGTTCAGCACAGTAGACCACCACAGGTTGGCTGGGGGGGTTGGTTTCTGACTAAAGAAAAGCACCTCGGTTTTGTCTGTATTTAGGGCCAGATGATTAGAAGCCATCCAGGTGCAGATGTTGCCAAGGTAGTTACGAAAGTTGGAAAAATGTGAGTCAGAATGGTCTCTAAAAGAAAAAAACGAGCTGGGTATCATCAGCATAAGAGACCACCCTGACTCCCCACGATTCGACTACCCTGGCAAGAGGGCCCACATACGCGTTAAACAAAAAACGGTTCAAGGCAGAGCCCTGAGGCACCCCACAAAGAAGGGGTTTGTCTTCTGACTCAAAAGGACGGAGGAGTACCCTTTGAGATCTCCCTGAGAGAAGTGACTTGATCCAGGCCAGGGCTGTGCCTCCAATCCCCAACTGCTGCAACCTAGTCACCAGGATATCATGAGACACAGTATCGAATGCAGCGGACAGGTCTAGGAGGACCAGTGTCCCTGTCTCCACTCCTTCCTCTCCAACGTCTGTTATCCCTTCTTAATTACTTTTCTTTTGTATTTGTGTACCCTTCCTGAGATTTTCTCTGTTTATTAATTCTTTTCATGTGCCCCGGCCTCATCTCATTTTCTCCTTTCCATGTTACTCTGGGTCTTTCTTTTCTTTTTCTCTTTTTTTTTTTTTTTTTTCTCTTTTCCTTTAATTCTTTAGCTATCTTCTTTTCTATTATCTTTTACTTTATCATTTACAGAATATTTGCTATTTCTACCTCTCCACATCCATTATATCCTATGTATAATCATATTATTTCCATACCTTTATTATGATTCATTTATCAATATCTTATTTTATTATCCATTTACATATGTACATGTTTCTGTATTTTCATCTAAAACTTAATAAAAAATTTCAACACAGAATGCATTCTTAGCGCTGTCCCCTTTTTCTGGAAATGATACAGGGAAGCAGGATTAATGGTTAACTCCCAGCTAATCTTCACACAAGGAAAGAGGAGACGATATTGACAGAGGACTATAATGGGGTCAGGAGCAACTTTAATGGTTGGACTTTAATTAAGTTTATCCCAAGTGTTCATGGGAGTTGTGGTTTTTATTACTGTTTTACATGGCTGCTGTTAATAAAGTGAACATAAAATAAGTATAATCCTTGCCTTTGTGTCCTTAATAGAATTAAATCCTTCCGTTACGAAAGCTAGGAAATGTTATATTATGTACTAAATCAAGACTAGACATAAAAGATACTCCAGTTGATTATTCTGATTTAACTCTGCTTTTAGATGTTTGTTGTCCGAAAGACCATCAAGGAATATTGAGAGTAGTGTACGCAGTCTGCTCTATTTCTAAAATTGTTGAAGAAACATACTAGTGTAATCTAACTTCAGCACAAGTAGTTGAATTGGCTGCCCTGATAAGTGTATGCTTTTTGACTAATGACACGAGTGTTACAATCTATATAGACAGCCAGTATGGTTTTGGACTGGTGCCTGATTTGGGGCAACTCTGGTTGCAAAGGTGTTTCATGAAATGCTCAGGTACTCTGATTAAGAAAATTATTAGAGGCTCTACAGCAACCTACAGAAATGTGGGTTGTAAAGTGTATTGCTCAGAAGTCTGGTGATGGCATGGTTACCATGGGAAATCACTATGCAGATCAGGTTGCTAGGTATTGTGCTCTTGAAACTGTAAGAATCAAATTAAAAAAGCAGGAACAAGAGAAAGAACAAGAACAATGTAAATCTGAGACAAAAACTGATGAAACTGCCAATGTAAATTGTTTTTATTGAACCTTGTACAAACAACATTGAATACACTCAGAGAGCTTCAGGAGAAAGTGACAGAGGATGAAAAGAAAAGGTGGGAAACAACTCATTGTAAAAAAGACTTTAACAATGTGTGGGTAAATCCAGATCATCTATATGCGCTTCCTAATTCACTGCTGCCAACTATGGATTTTTAAAACTTATTGGCATAATAGTCACTTTAGGTATGTAGCTGATGATCTATGTGAAAAATGCATTACTTGCCAGAAAAATTATTAAGGAAGACAAACACTAGTGACTATGGGTCACATAGGAAAGTCTGAGGGACCATTCACTAGACTTTAAGCAGGATTAAATTGAAATGCCTGTTTACAGTGGGCTCGAAGATATTTCAATCATAATTTCTTTGTTCTCCAAATGGGTAGAAACATTTCCAATTAGGAGATGTGACAGCATGGCTCTGGCAAAACTATTGTTGAGGGAATTGAAAATAAATTTAAATTTAAAAATAAAATACTAAACCTATTATGTGCAGCTTTGCAAATTGAGCAACAGTTCCACAGCAGTTACAGACCACAGTCATCGGGGGTGGATGAGAGAATAAACAGAACAATAAAATCCATGCTAGCAAGATGTGTGGCTTGAGAAATTTGAATTGGCCTGATGCACTTGCACTTGGGCTGAGCATTAGACGTACTTCAAATAAAAAGACTGCTCTCTTTCCACACGAAGTCCTTCTGGAGAGAGCTATGAGAATCCTGATCTTTCCTTCAGCAGCACTTGTTTCAATGAATGATGGCATTATATTTGACTCCTGCAAATGTCTGGATGATGTGGTGAAATCTGTCTCACATCAGGTGACTGGAAACACCATTGATAAAAGATGGACAGTGCCACACACTGCAACCTGAGGTTGGGTACTAGTGAAGAAGCACATTCGCAAGAATTGTTAGGATCCATGGGTGAAGGGCCCCCATCAGGTAATTGTTGTGACAAACACTGCTGTGAAAGGTGTTGGAATCCTATAGTGAATCTATCCAGCTCACTCCCCTTTTTTATTATTTTGCCCATGGGGATGGGTTCCCTGGTGCCTAAGAAGGTTGGGAACGGGGCCACAAATACCTTCCCCTGTTTATTGAACTTGGACCCACGAACAGGATCTCTGGGGTGCAAATGCCAATTTGACGTTGTGTGGCAGAGGCTCAACCCCCTGGTTGGTTGAATGTAGTGGGTTGGCCACAGGGCATGAAGCCAACCCCCTGCTACGCATGGCTAAAGGCCCTGCTCAGTGTCAGGTTGGCTGCCTTTGGGGGGCTTGGCCACAGCCAAGCCATGTGGCCAACCGCATGACCAAAGGCTGTGCTCAGCATTGGGTTGGCTTATGCGTCGGGATGGCCGCAGGGCCTGAACTCAGGCCAGGGCACATGGCCAACCCCCCGCCAAGCATGACCGATGGGCCTGCGCAGCATGGGGTTGGCTACCTTTTAGGGAGTTGGCCACAAGGCCTGGCCACAGGCCAACCCGCTACTGCACCAAAGGCCTTGCGCAGCATGGGGTTGGCTGCATATGGAGAGTTGGCTGTAGGGCTTGCAGCCAACCCTCAGTTACCCACGGCTGGAGACCGTGTGTGGTGGGGCTTGGATTTACGTATGGTAACGGCCTGGACTGCAGCAAAACCCTCTGCCGAGCAGGGCTGAAAGCTGTGTGTGGCTGGGGGTTGGAGTTACATAAGATAATAAAATGTTACTTCATGTAAAAAAAAAAAAACTAGAAATTCACTGAAAAAAATTATGGTTAAAGTAACATTATATTGAGGTGAAATGTACAATAAAACGTAACATTTTAAACTCTAAAAAACCACAGCAATTCACCAGTTATAGTTACAGTTATCTGAAGTAACACCTTCATGAGCTGATGCAAATTCACAGGTTTTAGGATGTAACCTCTTGCAGAGTTATTGAACTTTCGAGTGTTTTGCTTCAGGTGTTTTGGGATTTTTTCTGTTTAGACCTGATACTGCTCCTTATCTTCCCTCTTGGTTTATGGTGTCTTGATTACTTTGATATCAGTTGATATAAAACTTCACCTGTAGCTATATCATGTCCTCCAGACGTTTAGGAGCTGCAATATAAGAAGCTGTACATTACATAGCCTGCACTGCTTGCACAGTATAGGGTTGAAGGACCACCAATTTGAAATGTATTACTAATGAATAATTCAGTTTTACAATTGCAATACTTGGTAATCTTAGTTTCTCAGACCAGCACTGCTTGCAGGTTGCAATCATAAAGGCATTACACTAATAACTGATACATTTCTAAAGGACCGTCTCATATGGTCCATTTCTAGAACCATAAAATCTTTTTACAGAACCTTGAAAACCTTTAATGAGTTCACCCCCAAAGGATACACCAAGCCAACATTGCTCACATGTCGGACTAACATCTGCCTTTTATCTTTTGATCACACTCCAGAACGGTCTGGCTTATGTTCACATTTACATGGCACTCCATGACTTACCACTGGGCAAATATCATGGACTTCTAGTATGAAGGAGAAAATCGATTAATATATGTACTTCTGCTTTAAATTCCTGTCCTATTGTTAAACAGAGCAGTACCCAGCTAAGCAGACTATAATCATAAACAAGCATTGGCATAGCCAATAGGTCTTGCCTTTGGGACCTTATAAGTGTTTCGCCACGCAACATTTGATGGTGTTGCACCAAGGATATTCTGCTGCATAACTAAATACTTAGAAGGTCCCAAAAGCGAGACCTATTGGCTATGCCAATGCTTGTTTTCATTATGCCAGTGTATTCTTCCAAATATCCTGATTATTGGGTTTTGTGTCATTTCTGGTTTTTTTTCTTTGTGGGAGACGTTGTTGGTCCACAAAATATATTAAGGGAATTGTAAAACTGGACGTATGCCATTTGCTGCATGTGAAGCAGTAATAACATTCACCACATGACTATAGAAGCTGTGTGGCCAATGCATTAAATTGCTGTCTTATGTGCCTTTTTAGGTATCGCCTACAAAGCGTACATGCGCTGCATAGGAGAAAGACCTTTAGCCGTGGATTCGGCTTTTCAGCCAAAAACGTGCACGAGCTGCATTGCTTTTAACCCCTTTACCGCGGCGATAATTTTGCCGCAGTGCGGGGGTTCTATTGTGTGGGCGGGCCGTGTCGGCCAACGGACGTGCGCAGCACTACCGAGGTAGTGCTTGCGACGGCAGTTGGCCGACGGCAGCAATGAATCGGTTAATGGCCACACGTGCACGTCTGGCGATTCCCTTGCAGGAGCGAGCTTTGACACCATATGTTTGTAATTAACTTGCTAACATATGGTGCCCCTGCTCACTCCCGAATGGGAAACAGGCGCAGGCCCCCTCCTGTCTCCCCTCCCCCTGCTGCCTCTTCCTTTAGCGTGAGGCGCGCGCCTCTTTTGTTTTTCTCGTTACTTTTGCCAGTTCCTTATAAAAATCGTGACGTTTTCAGCAATTTGTCATGCGATCCTTATTTAACACTAACAAACTGGCACAGAGTAAAATACTTTACAAAAGCAATTAGTTTTCTTCTGATGTACAACGTCCCTGGGCATGAAAAAGCTTTGAAAAAGATAGAAATCTTCCAGAGACAGATATTCGCTGCTGTGCATAGAAAAACTTAGCGAAAGGTAAACTTGCAGAGAAACAAAACATACATTGCCCAGCTTTTAGGTTGCATTGAAGTGAAAATGTGGTCAGCATGATGTCGCATCGCAGGAAAGAGCAATGCTTTGATGAAGATTAATAATGAACATTTATAAAGAGTGAAAACCAGGAACTTTTCAAAAGTTTGTTGGCAAAAAATAAACTTCACACAACACTACCTAAGACACCTTCAGACTAAACGAGTTCAAAATATCACAGCAGGGAGAGACAGGAACAAGATGCTGAATCCACAACCCCTCCTTTCCCGACATAAGGTGATCTAGCAAGATTCCATTTTCAACGTCATCTGTAAGGACTTGCTGGTAATGTACATTGGTCAGGCAAGAACGTTCTAACCCTCCCACTGGCACAAGAAATGAGAATTGTTCATTGGCTCTTCCAAATCGAGGTGCTGGTTCTTACTGAGTTCATGCTGCCATCATCTTGTCGCACTGAGAAGGATGACCTGCTCATAGGGCCTGCCGGCGTTTGAGACTCGGAACTCAAGCTGCGCTCTCATCTCTGCAGCAGGTGCTTAAACCTCAGCACCGCAGTGGCGGCTTGCAAAGACGTGCTGGAAGCCTGGGGCATTCCTAAGGAAAGCTTAACCCCGAGCAGCTGGCACGAGGGGCTGCTCCCCAAAGAGAATAATGCCGCGGCTCATTAGTATTTTGGTGCTTAACTGGGGGACTTGGCAACAAGGCTGGCAAAGAGGACCCCAGAACTTATTCTTTTACCGGAGGGGAAGTGCTTACTGGCGTAAGTATTCTTGCTAATTAAATACAAAATCCCTTCTGACACATACGGAGTCCGGAGCTGTTGTACACACGAAAACAAAAATAAAATTGAATTAGGTTTGTGGGAGGATATTGCTTTCAGGTGCCGTTAAAAACCTTAAGCAAGTTGTGCCGATTTGTGTATACTGCTACCCAGAGGCGCAACTAGAGCCAAATTTCGGGGGGCAAGGTGGGGCTAAGAAAAAAATTCGGGGGGGGAGGACTGAATCTTTAAGCAATAGGCAGAGTGGAGCTGCAGGGGCACTTAAAGGGGTGAAACAACACCAAAGCCTCATTAACATGCAAATGGTCTTTTAAAGACCTGTGAAGTGCTCAGCCCAATGAGTAATGGGTGTTGCGCGCCTGCTGCTACCTACTAGTGGGCAGGTACTCACAGGACCAATAGTGTGGTGATACTTGCCCATATGCTGGCCCTTTGCAGAGAGACCCGTGGTATGTATTTAGTTAGAGCATCTGGTTCAATTAAACTACGGAAACATTTAGTTTTACATGTTGAGGGAGTGATTAAT
This sequence comes from Lissotriton helveticus, assembly GCF_964261635.1. Classification (NCBI taxonomy): domain Eukaryota; kingdom Metazoa; phylum Chordata; class Amphibia; order Caudata; family Salamandridae; genus Lissotriton; species Lissotriton helveticus. The sequence goes on from NC_136061.1 coordinate 952,003,383, forward strand.
GTTGTCTGTTGCTAGTAGGGGGATTCTGTGGTAGCTGTGAAACGGTGGTAGTTTTGGTCTTAAGCAGTGCTTGAAATGGAAAAATAGAAGTGCAGCTACTCTGTAATAGAGTACCTTCTTGTTTCTGAGAAGTGCCGGTACTCTCCAATTAAAAGCATTACATTTCTCTTGAGAAGTGCTGGTACTCTCCCTCTCAAAATCAAACAAGCATTGGCATAGCCAATAGGTCTCGCCTTTGGGACTTGCTGAGTAACTAAATACTTATAAGGTCCCAAAGACGAGACCTATTGGCTATGCCAATGCTTGTTATTTTTGCATGAGTGCACACCTTGCATAAAACTTTCACATGGAGAGGTACCTCCACGCAATACATGTGAAACGTGAATACCCTAATAGATTTTTCCATATCGATAATATAAAAAACATGATATAATTCAGATTAATTTCTTAAAGAATAGTATTTTGTAAAGGCTTCAGCACATGGGGGTAAGATTGGATCAAATGTATATATAGGATAAACTGCCCCCTGCCGTATATTATAAGAATATTAGACGTCACCGAAGAGTTCCATGACCATACAGAGCAACAAGTCGAAGGTCCAGTTCCATAAAAAAATGATGGCACTCTGAGGTGACTTGCAATATCCATATGTGCGCCAGAGGGTACAATATTACATATAATACATGGTCACCATCACCTTTCCCGCAAACTGCTCAAATCCTTGATGTATATCTCTTTTGTGAAAGAGAGAGCATGTTTGCAAATATGAAGAATAGAAATAAAATCCCTATTGTAAAATTAACCACATCTAAAGGAGTTGTATTTGACCCTGATTTGCAGAGCCATAGTAGGGCAGACCCAAGGACAGTCCAGGGAAACACGCCCCACAGCGTTGTCCCAGTAGATCCTGCGTGCCCTGTGCCCCGCTACAGAGGGTCTAATAGCACCCGTCTGCTAAGGAATCTCCGCCCACCTTTGAAACCGATCACAAATTAAGGCAGCCCAGCAGCTTGAAACAGCCAGTCCACTTTGTACTAATGCTCTATTCCCACTGCAGTTGCGGGTTTGACCCTGCACTGGCAGAGCACTTTCCCAGTCTGCAACCAGAGCACCCAGTTAAAGGTGGAGAACTGCACAGACCGGGTCAGCACGCCCTATATGTAATACCGGCCCTGTTATGTTTCTTCATTGCCTTCCTTCTGGATGACTGGTCTCATGGTACGCATCTTTTGAGATTACATGTATGTTATGTTCTTTGCTATTTTTTTTTCTGTCAGTTGCCTGGATAGTGTTTTATGTGTATATAACTGGCTGGCAGCTCGTTATAGACGCTAAACTTCATTACCACTTCCTTGGAGTTGTCCTCTTTCACAGTTAGCAGAGCTTCTGGACTGGTTCTTCAGGCTTCTCTGAAATACCTGCCCTGTTCTGCAAGCTTCATCTGGACCATCAGGTACAGTTCTAGAGGCCATAGCCTCAACAGATGAAAGGCACATCACAGACAGTGGTAGATGTAGGTGCAGGTGACCTAACTAGTGCCTGGGCTGTCCCTTAGCTCTGGAAGACACAGCTAAAGTATTGAAATATGTGCACTGGGGGGAAGGTGGGGCCTTAGATTTGGCAATGTAGACAGGGCTGCGTTTCCAGAGGAAAGTACTCCAGTACTAGTAGCCAATGTAAACACCTAGCAACCAGTGTTAAAGGGGCTGGGGTGGGTTGGGGTAGTAGTTTTGTTACTATAGATTCATCCAGAGAAACTTTTTGGGCACCTTCCAGCTGAATTGGGAGAAACAACAAATGAAAATCAATTAAAAAAAGCATCTAACAGACAGTGGCCAGTTACACGTAACTAAGGACCAAGCTGAAAACCAAGTACCTTATGTGTAAGGAGTAGGCATGGTAATGTGCAGACTGGGTTGCGCCTTGTGGTGCTTTTCTGATGCCGCATTCCATGTTTTTACCAGCACAGTTACAATCCTGCTGGTGTTTGCCGTCCCGATGTCAGGCCCATGCTTTGCCGCAGAATATTTCTACTAGGAAGACACAGCACAGATACAGGACCTGCCACAGTCCAAGAAAATATAAAGTTGGAGACTGTGCAGTCTACAATGTTTCAAAGGCAGAGTAAGGGAAGACTGCATGCCCCCAACAGCCCTTCCCTGCTGTCAGTGTGTTTGCTCCTAAGTTTGTTAGTCTTCTTTCGCAGGGGAATTTTTATATTTTGGGTGGTGATTTTTAAGATCAGTTTGCTGTAGGGGTGGGGAAAAAGACAACCATAAGAACATTTTAGACAAGTTGTATAGTGCATACTGTACCTTGTAGCCAAGTCACATTTTGCAGAATTAAAGTGATTATGACTTTCTATGCTGGGCTTAGGAGTGCGAAACATTCCCAGAATGTCAGTTGCAAGACGTCCCTCCCCTATGAGGTTATGTTAATTTCTTGTTTTTTAAATTCACACAAAATTGAATTTACCATCCTAAAAGTTGTAATAGTAGCGATTAACCATGTATTGAAGGCAGAGGGAAGCAGCTGTGGAATGCCTCTATAGCTGAAGAGTGCTCCTATACTGGTGATGGCAAGGAAGAGCAAGTGTTGGGTTTCCCTCTCTGAACCACTGTGGGCAGGCATGTGACTATTCCCAATCCTAAGTGCTCTCAGGAAGGACCTGTGTAAGGAGTTCTAGGAAACGGCAACAGAATGCACAATCAGAATCCAACGAGGGCCTTCGACCCAACTCTGTGCCATCCACGGTGACCACGTATGACGATTATAGCCCTTTGAGATGACACTGATGAACAGCGCAGCCAGGATCCTGTGGGCAGGAGCGCAAAGTGTCTGTGATGGAATCCTATTTTCCTGCTGCTGATGTTCAGTAGATCACCACTGATCCAAAGGTGGGACCAGAATACTAAAGTTCACAAGCAATCTTGACTTCCTGCTGACATCATTGGGCAGTCTTTTGGGGGCGGTGCTGTCACTTGTCAACTACAGTATGTTGATTTCAGGATCTATGGGGTCTATAAACATTAAAGATGTAAGCACGAATAGGGAAACAAATAAGGAGAAAGAAGGGTTTGGCAATACAGACACATCTGTGATAGGTGTTTAGTTTAATACATAAATAGGAAAGGAAATATCAAAGACACCGAGCTGGAAATTATAACTTTACTTCTGGTTGCAGTTCCACTGTTTATTTGATATAGTGGACGGAAGTAACGCAGTCCCTCATTCCTGCAAACACCGTGAGATCCTGTTCTTGACTGGGATCAGTGGAAAGAAAGAAGGGCTTGATGCGTATGCAGAAGATCAGCAAGGGAGAAGGGCTTTGACACATCTACTGCTTCTACCAGCCAAAGGTGAAGAGGAAGAATAAGAAAATCACCAATGATTTCAGACAACGGTGAAGAAGTTGGAAACAAATTAAAGCAAGAAGTCTTCGAAGTTGTTGCAGGAATAAATTCCTTAGACGGGGACAACGTACTGGTGAACACATTGACAATTACATTGCATTTTCAGGATCAAATGTTAAGAGGCCAAGTTGTGTCTAAAACTAACTAAGTTACAGTAGAAACTGTTATTTACCAAAATGTTTACATCAGTTAATAAATAATAGAATCTCTCGACAATGTTAAGTGACTGATAAGGGTATGCAGGTGTTGCTGTGAGGGGCTAGTTCAGGAAGCATCAGAAGATTAGTCAGCTGAATAGGAAAGAAAGGAGGAAGGAATACGCAAAATCTACATAGGCAGATGTACATAGAGGTAACAATGTAGGAAGTGACACAGAATATACTTGTTTTAGATTTGTTTTAAGTGGACATATGGCCACACTATGTTGTGTCCTGCTTTAGGGTACGCTTGTAGGAATTTCAAATGCAGGTGTAATAGAAGAAAGAGATTTTATGGCAATACATCAGGCTAGCATTATGCATAAACTTTTATTTACCCACTATTGAGCAGCACTTTAAAAGTTTCAAAAGGACATGAAGTCACAATTAAAAAAGAACTTCCAACATGACATAAGTCTCCATTATTCCAGGCTCATCCTCCTTTGTTTGCTGCTTCTGAGCAGATAAGTATACTTTTTACTTATGCGTTTCTGTATGAGAAATAGATTGGTATGGTATTTGAAATTTTGACAAGATACTGTTTTTATATAAAATGTGAGCTTTAATATGTGTGGGAGTGAAAGTTTTTTCTATTTTTACCAAATTTACGTGTAGTAGGACGAGCATTTAGTTTTTTTAATTTAAAGAAACCTTCGTTTGTTATGAGTTTGTTTAGAGATTTCTATTAAAAACAAAAAATAGAAGAGAAATTATTGTGATAAAAAGTCTTAGTAAACGCGTGTTTTCAAAGGACAAGGCGAGAGGTGAGATATTTAAATTCTGCTCACGTACGCGTCATGATTTTATCTGAATCAGACATGTCCAAGTGTGTCTAGGTTAACCAACACCCATTGCGGATTGTTTTTCAGATGCAGTCCATATTGGGTGAGGTCAAAATATTCAGTACACTAGAGTTACTAGATAGCTCTACATGAGGAATTGAAGTCGTTTCCATCGTTCATTATTTCTGAGGGTGACTACAGATACAGGCAGGTGGCAGATGCCATTTCGATTAGTCTCAGAAAAGGGGGTGGTGATGAACAGAGTGTCTGAATTAAGCAGACCACTCTTACCCAGTCCAAAGATCAGGGCTTGATCCATCACCGTTATTTAGCTCACTGCCACATCCCAGCTCAGAACCTGGCTATATGCAAATTAGTCTGTCCCTGGCCCAGTGCATCATGGGAACAGGGCAGACCAAACTACCAAGCCAATTCTTCACCAGAAAGGAGACAAGCTTCCGGGGACCGGTTTCTGCCATTCCAGGCGTCGTCGGCCTGGCTTGCTTGAATCCTGATGGAGCAGTGAGCAAGGGACTCATGTCTGAGTATACCCTTCCACGCTTATGGTGGACAAAATGATTCAGAAAAGGGGGTGGTGATGAACAGAGTGTCTGAATTAAGCAGACCACTCTTACCCAGTCCAAAGATCAGGGCTTGATCCATCACCGTTATTTAGCTCACTGCCCCATCCCAGCTCAGAACCTGGCTATATGCAAATTAGTTTGTCCCTGGCCCAGTGCATCATGGGAACAGGGCAGACCAAACTACCAAGCCAATTCTTCACCAGAAAGGAGACAAGCTTCCGGGGACCGGTTTCTGCCATTCCAGGCGTCGTCGGCCCGGCTTGCTTGAATCCTGATGGAGCAGTGAGCAAGGGACTCATGTCTGAGTATACCCTTCCACGCTTATGGTGGACAAAATGATTCAGAAAAGGGGGTGGTGATGAACAGAGTGTCTGAATTAAGCAGACCACTCTTACCCAGTCCAAAGATCAGGGCTTGATCCATCACCGTTATTTAGCTCACTGCCCCATCCCAGCTCAGAACCTGGCTATATGCAAATTAGTCTGTCCCTGGCCCAGTGCATCATGGGAACAGGGCAGACCAAACTACCAAGCCAATTCTTCACCAGAAAGGAGACAAGCTTCCGGGGACCGGTTTCTGCCATTCCAGGCGTCGCCGGCCCGGCTTGCTTGAATCCTGATGGAGCAGTGAGCAAGGGACTCATGTCTGAGTATACCCTTCCACGCTTATGGTGGACAAAATGATTCAGAAAAGGGGGGTTATGAGTTTGTTTAGAGATTTCTATTAAAAACAAAAAATAGAAGAGAAATTATTGTGATAAAAAGTCTTAGTAAACGCGTGTTTTCAAAGGACAAGGCGAGAGGTGAGATATTTAAATTCTGCTCACGTACGCGTCATGATTTTATCTGAATCAGACATGTCCAAGTGTGTCTAGGTTAACCAACACCCATTGCGGATTGTTTTTCAGATGCAGTCCATATTGGGTGAGGTCAAAATATTCAGTACACTAGAGTTACTAGATAGCTCTACATGAGGAATTGAAGTCGTTTCCATCGTTCATTATTTCTGAGGGTGACTACAGATACAGGCAGGTGGCAGATGCCATTTCGATTAGTCTCAGCATCAACAGTGTCCCAGAGTATACTGCAGCAACTATTCAAAAACATAAAGCAGTTTTAAAATGATATCGTGATATATAGAATTAGCTAGGTACTTTGGCCAGAGAGTTGTCCCTATTAGAAAACAATGAGTTGATGATTAAAAAGAACAAATTTAAGATAACAGTGGAAAGTGTGGAATATTTGGACTATACTACCAGTGGTAATAGTGTAGCGCCAAAAGCCAGCTTGATTAAGGTGATTATGGATGCCCCTATTCCCAGAACTAAAGATCAATTAAAATTGTTCTTGGGACTAGCAGAGTTTTATGTTAGGCATATTTTAAAGTTTGCAAATAAATCAATCAATATAAGGAGATTTTTATTAAAAAAAGTATAGTATGGGTAGGATGAAAGATGTGAACATGTGTTTGATTTATTGACATTTGAAATTGAAAGTGCTCCAGATTTAAATCCATTTGATACCCATTTAAAGTCTGCAATTATTATAGACTGCAAAGTGTCCATCCTTCACAAAAGCAGTCATTGCAACAATGCAGACACCCGTGGTCCATGGTACAAGGGTGCCTGTGTCGGCTCAAGGCAGCCAATAGGGGCACCAGCGCAATGGAAGAGGACTGGAATGCAGGGTATCTCATTGATACGGTGCATTCCTGCCTTTTTTATTTTGACGCAGGGAGCACTGCAAAGTGACTTACTGCTCTTCCCCGAGTCAAAAAGTCATAAATTAGGCGCCCTTTGTTACAGTGTCAGCAGCCAGAGAGTGAAGAGTGTCTTTAGTTATTGGCTAATATGGAACAACAAGCCAGGTTCCCTTCAGATATTCCTATAATAGTCCACAAGCATCTGCAATGGCAGCTGATGGCACTATCCCAGCGTGTCCTCAAATCTGACTGAAGACTTGATGGCTGAGCGTTCGGCGAAGTCAGCTCTGCTAACTACAATCCATTTTCTGGTCTAAAGCTATTTGGGTATTAGCTGGAGACCATGGTTATTATGGTTACCATGGTAAATATATAAATTATGCCTTTCTTTAAAAGGCAAAAAGCTCTTCTAGCTCTCTAGCAACAACCCAAGATAGCTGCAAACAAGACGGACAATGAAATTCTAACCACTTTAGTCTTCAAAGAAAACTTCATCCGCCCAGCATTTATGTGGCCAAAGACTATCACTCCTGACTCTTGTGGTGTGAAGGATGCAAAGACTTTGTCACAGCTTCATAACAGATTTCTTGGATCCTTGGGGTCTGAATACTATTCGGCACGGTTATAGCATTGGTTCTCATCCAGTCCCCCAGATTAGGTGCTTACCCTTTTATGCTCAAGTGCAAGGAAAAAGCATTGCATTGTGGGACGATATAAGATCAGCGGTGTCAAGGAATATAATCTATTCTTTTTCTGGTGAAGGCTTTAAGGGGATAATGTTTGATACTGAATTTGAGGTAGGTGAATGCTTGGATGTTGACAATCCATTTGAAAATAGATTACAGGAAGAAGATGATACTTTTAGTTCACCCTCAGTAGTTCATTGCCCTTCTGCATTTGCAAGATGAAAATCTATACATCCCAGTGTTCAAGAAACCGCAGAAATATCCTAGGTTTGCCATTCAAGGTCAGCATTTCCAGTTTTGACTTCTGCCATTCGGTCCGAAATCAGCCCAAAGGGTATTCATGATAGTAATTCTGCTCTTGTAGGTATTCTACACAATCAAGAAATCTCTCTGTTTCCATATATGAATGATTGGGTGGTTGACTCTATGTTGAAAACTCAAAACATACGATACCTTCAGATGGTCATCAGGTTTCTTCAGACACATGGTTTTCTGATTAAGTGGAAGATATCCAATCTAATGCCAATACAGGACCTGGAGTTTCTAGGGGTCAGGTTTTGGACTAACAAGAGTGTGGTGGTTCTTCCAGAGAACAGAGTTTTGAAGACACAAAGACATATGTTGGTCTTATTATGACAGGACTTTTCAAATGCCATGTCCTGGCTTCAGGTCCAGGGAGACATAACAACAATGATTATCCCTGTGCAAGATTTAATTAGGCGGTCTTTATGTTCCATCTGTTCTCTTCATGGACTCTGACCTGTTTGGATCTTGAACCCAGATCAGTATGTCTCAATCCATCAGGACAGAGCTTCGGTGGTGGCTACATTCAATGCATCTGAAAGCAGGGACTCGCTTTTGCATGCTAGTTCCAAGGATCAATAAAATAGGTCCAAGCAGTTATGGATATATGGATGTGGACCCAATTTCCCCAGGTCAAGTTGGTTAAGCTGGGCAGATTGCTCTCACCCAGCTGGAAGAAATCAGAAGAGCTATTCTGGGTTTTCTCCTCAGATTCAAGGCTCTGTAGTACTAATAAAGTCAGGTCATATGACTACCAGTGCTTAATTAAAGAGGTAGTGAGGTGGGGAGCATCATCCAGGAGTCTGGCTTTCAGGACATATTTAATTTTCCTCTGAGCCAAATAGCATCTGTTCTCCTTGTTAGCTAGTCATATCGTACAAAAAGACAATACTTTGTCAGACAAACTCCTTTGGGCCAAGCAGCATCTGTTGTCCCATTTATATCAAATCATATCATGCAAATAGATAATACTTTGTCAGACAAACTCAACAGGATTTTACTTTCTCCCAAAATGTTTGTCTGAATTCTCTAGGTTCAGAAAAATCTGCAAGAAATTATGTTGGTCATTCATAGATCTTTTTGCCAGTAAGGAGAATACTATCAATTAGAGGTTTTGTTCCAGGACCAAACAGGAGAATGCATGGAAGATAAATGCTGTAACATGTCATGGCCACAATGCCTTCTTTTCACCTGTCCCCTTTTTCTGCTGATTCCAAGAGTTCTTGCAAAAGTGAAGAGAGAAAGCTCAATTGATGATGGCTGTGTCATTTCAGCCACACTCGGCTTTGTTTCATCTTTCTCAGATGCCCAAAGGTCCAGAGTGAGTCCTTCTCCTTGGAGCTCCAACTTTGAGACAGGCAGTGCTGTCACGTTTACACTTGATGGCCTGGAGAATGAAAGGAGAAGACTATAGAATAAGGGTTTAGCTAAATTGCTAGCTGTTGCTGTTCAGGTCTCAAGGTCATCACTCGTCATCTTTCCAGAACTGGTGTATCAATAGAGGGGTGGATCCAGTCTCATGAAAAAATGTTTGCATTCTCTCTTCTCACAAAATGAGTACCGTTGTTCTTACTATTAGCTACTCTGAAGTCTACTGGTCATCCATTAAATCATTGCGCTGTAGTGGACTTTGTCATTTGGAACCTTATGTTCTCAGACTGCTAAAGGTTTTTTCTCTGTCTTGTCCTGCAGTGAAAAATGCTAGTGCCTCTTTGGGACCTTGGTTCTACCTTCTCTTCAATTCCATCCCTTTGAGGCTTTGAAAACAGGCCCTCTGAAGCTTCTTACCTGGAAAGTGTTGTTTCTTGTGGCCACTAATTCAGCTAAGAGCTCTGAAGAACTGTGTTAACTTTCTTTTAGACCTCTATTTTTGAGAAGCTTTCCAGATTGTTTAATTCTCAGGCTATTTCCAAGGAAAGGCTATTTCTTTCCTTGGTTCTAAAGTTCAAACTCTTTTCCACCATATGCCTTGTCCAACAGGAGTCATATCTGCCTCATGGTGCATCAGTGATGGAGATTTTTAGGGTCGCTACTTGGACAGATCCTTGAGCTTTTGTAAATCATTATTGCGTCTTGTATGAAGATTTTGTGTAAGGGATTTTTATCGAGATTTTGCAGCAATGCTTTGATTCTTTAGTTTCATAACTACATTATAAAGTTCAAAGGTTTGGTGTCAAGGAAAGTTGATATGATAATTCTGTTTTTTAATATGCAAGTTCAAAATACATGTATCATACATGCATCATAACCAAAACAACGGTTGCATACCGGACAGGCATAAGAAACATACACTTAGCAGCCTCAATGATGTCACTCGAAGACAGGAACACAGACAAGTACTGCAAAACTCATACCCTACTGCACAGCAATACATATGCACTTCTTTCATTATTGCATTCCCCCCCTTAGGTGGCACGTTTGGGGATATGCGATTATTCCAGTTGTCCCCCCGTAAGGAGGCTGGGAGGCATCAACCAAGGAATCTAGGCCATAATAATGCAACCAGCTACCCCATACCCTCTGCATGGGCACCCCCTACTTATATATGTGACTCTTTCAGCAGCCATATACAAGTCCATTTGGCGCCTCCAGTCCTGAAGAGTAGGGACTTCTGTTGCTCCCCAATGCCTGGCCACATCACATTTCGCCACAGCTAGGCAGAGGGCACTGAAGAGTAGCTGGGGTCTAGCCAAGTCTACCTAGCTGGGGATTCCCTGGTGTACAAACCTGGGCGCAAGGATATGTACCCCCTGTACCTTACTCAGCTCTTCAAGTATTGCACGGCAATATAGTTGTAAGACCGGATATCCCCACAATGTTCGTAGAAAATCTGTCACAGCAGTCCTGCAGCGAAGACAGTCTGGGCTATCAGCCGGTCCCATTTTATGCAGTTGTCCCCTGTCACAGTATGTTCGCTGTAAAATCTTAAATTGAATGAGACGCAAACAGGCTTTGATGGCTAGTTCCCTTGGGTGCATTAGGGCTGCCTCCCAATCTACATTCTCCAGAGTGCCCAACTCAGTCTCCCACTTTTCCCGGAGCTTACCCAGTTTGTCGGGCATATTGTTAATAAGTGTCTTATATGTGAGGGATATTGCTTTGGTCATTAGTTCTTCTTGTAACAGTCTCCCTTCAAGCGGCGTGAATTCCAGCCGGGCTAACCCTGTCCATCCTTCTACTAACCACGAATGAAGCAGCTGGGCGTATTTTAAGAATTGAGATTAATGGAGCTTATATTCAGCAGAAAGGGAAGACCATGTTTTCAGTTCACCCTTGTCTATAAAGTCCGAGAGGGTGGAGATACCCAGTAGGTCCCATGATTGGAAGCTCCGTAATTTGCCCAGTTCCCTGACCCACTTCCATTTCCACAGTGACGTTGCCTTAGTAACCGTACCTGCCAACCCAGGATTGTGGTCTCCTGTTTCCAGAACTCCAGGGTGACTTTGGTAGCTGGGAGTAGTCTACATGCCCCACCGCCTCTGAGTATGTAGTGTATAATTCTTAATGTATTTCTAGTCTGCATTACTGTTTTTCATGGGTATTTCTCATAGAATAATGAGTGGGACGAGGAATAGAGCAAGGAGGTAATATTTCAATTGTATGTAGGTAATTCCACTACTTTGAGTCCATTATTCCTCATTCTAAACATTAGGACCCACCGTCCCTCCTATCTGATTGGCAAATCTGATAGAGACATCTAGCCGCAGATTCTTTAACTTAGAATATCCTCCAGTCGCCAGTATGGATCCGGAGATTTTTCAGCAGAACCACTGCGTCCCGGGAGACTACGCCCCATGGCTCCGCACTGACGTCGTCCATGATGTCAGTGGAGCCATTTAAGTCCCTCCCGGCACGCTGATGTCAGTTTTCTTCTTTTCCCGCTGCCATGTGAGTCCAGGAGAAGCGGTTCCTCTGGACTATTCATTCTTAGGCCTCTTTTCGTGTCCAGGAACAGTGTACCAATGCCTTCGGGTTTTAACGGTTGTGAGTCCTGTACACGGCAGATGTCGGTGACGGATCCACGCATGATTTGTATGTGGTGCTTGGCCAAGCACCACAAATCCGAAGAGTGCAATGCCTGTCGGAAGTTGAAGCTGAAGTCCATGAGATAACGTAAGATGAAGCTGTTGTCCGCTCAGCTGTCCCGCTCGGAGTCCCAGCATCATTGGTCTCCTTGTCCAGCCCCGGTTCGGGGCAGGTCACAGGATCTTTCCCATGGATGTCACTTGTCTCCCTCAGGTAAGCACAAAAAGAAGTCACAGAGGTTGTCTGACGGCGGTGCCTGTTGTTACCGGTCTTAGCCAGACATGGCTCAGCAGCAGTTGACCCCTGCCTACCCACCATTGCCTGGTGTTGGGGCGACTAGGACTCAGATGACAGCCTATTTCCAGGCCTTGAGGGCCATCTTTGAGCTGACCCCTCTCCCTGGCGTGCCTTTGTGCCCCACAGAGGTGGTAGGGACTACGATTCGGAGCTCGCCAGCAGGTTCGCCATTGTTGCCAATCGAAGACCTTGACTCTGGCTCCGAAGTCGCGGTGACGTCGGGAGTCAACCCTGTGGGGCTGCCATGCAGACGTCAGGCCACAGTCCACCTCCAGCATTAAGAGACAGCCCGGTGGGGCCCCCTGAAAAGGCAATATCTGTAGCCGCAACCAGGAACTTGTCTCCGAGTCGACACCCTCCAACACCGTAATCCGCAAGCTCGGCCCTCTGGTCCTGCGTAGTTACACGGGCTACGTTCGCTTCCTGAAGGCCCAGTGCTGAACGTACTCAAGTTCTCCAGGATGGGCTTGAGCTGGCGTAATTTTCAATTCGGTCTGCCATGGACAACACTGATTCCGTGGGTCAGGCGATGCCCAGGTCAGTCGCTTTGCTTCACCATGCTTGGCTGCCTGATGGCAGTTTTCCTGAAAATATTCAGGAGCGTCTTCGGGACTTGCCCTTTGATGGGGCCTATCTTTTTGACAGTCATGCTGACTCAGCAGTTCAGCGTCTTCTGTCTGGTTTTCGGTAAAGGGCATTGTTTCTAGTCTCCTGTTGAGTACTTCTTATCGTGCTTGCATTGGTTGCACTGTTGTCACTGCTTTTTTCGGGTGTTCGTTGCTGATTTCAAGCTGTTACTTCCCAGTCGGACTGCATAGCTACACAGCTGTTTCTGCTTTTACTTTTGTTTTCTCTGTCTAAGAGCTAGTCTCAAGAGGTACTCCCTTTTTTATGGGACATGACATACCCAGCTCATCCTCTCCCTATCCAACGAGCCCAACACCGCCAGACGCAACTTTCGAGAAGGCATGGAAGCCGTCGCCAAATGGATGAAAAACAGCTGCCTACAAATAAACACCAACAAAACAGAAGTACTCAGCATGGGCCCAAACCCCGGCGCCTGGAGTGACACCTGGTGGCCCACCGCCCTCGGAAACCCGCCAACCCCCACAGACCACGCATGCAACCTGGGAATCATCCTGAACTCCGAGCTCAAAATGGACCGCCAGATCAACTCTGTCTCATCTTCCTGCTTCCACACCCTCCGCCTCCTTCGTAAGACCTTCAAATGGATCCCCCTCGAACACCGAAAGACAGTCACTCACGCCCTGGTCACCAGCAGACTCGACTACGGCAACGCACTCTACGCCAGAATAAACAAAAACCTCATCCGCAAGCTACAGAACATCCAGAACGCCGCCGCAAGACTGGTCCTCAACCTGCCAAAACACTGCCACATCTCCCAGCACCTGCGCACACTCCACTGGCTCCCCGTCGAGGCGAGAATCACCTTTAAGATGCTCACCCACGCACACAAGGCCCTGCACGGCACCGGACCAGCATACCTGAACAGCCGACTCAAATTCCACGCACCCCAAAGGACCCTACGATCAGCCCAGCTTTCCTACGCTGTGGTCCCCCGCACCAGAAAGACCAGATCGGGAGGCCGCTCCTTCTCCTTCCTCGCGGCCAAAGCATGGAACGCCCTTCCTCTCCACCTCAGACAGACAACATCGCTCCCCATCTTCGCAAGAAACCTCAAAACCTGGCTCTTCGACAGACCCCCTCCTTGATGGAATGGAACCTGCACCCCCCAACCCCCCCCACCCCATGCGCCTTGAGACCCTTACGGGTGAGTAGTCACGCTTTAACAAACTCCTGATTGATTGATTGACCCTATGTGGAGTATTCGTTGGTTATTGTATAACCATTCTAACGTGCCACAGACATTTTTCCAGGATGAGTTTTTCCTGGTGCAGGTCTTCCCTGAGGATGCGGTGAGGTCCTCTCCGGATTGTTATCTTTCTCCTCTCTGAGAAGATTTGTTCTGGTTTCCGCTATGGAAGTATAGCTTACAAAAAAAAAAGACTTGTTCTTGTTTCATCTCACTCCACTTGATGTTGTAGGATTTCTTCTTGAACAAGCCTACAAGGGTAGTGTAGCTGTCTTGGAACTTCTGTATTGCATTTGACTTTGGTCAGTAGTTCTCTCTGAGGATGCAGACCTCTTCAGCCTGTTGGCTTTTCGTCCCGTCTGCCTGTCATGGTGTGCTCACCTATGTACCCCCCCCTTTTCCTTGCCCATGGCTATCTTTCTAGCGCACCGCCATGTTTACACCATTTTGCCTATGTTGGCTGTCTTTGCTGTAACCCAGTGTCTCCTGTAAGACTGTGGGTTTGTTCCACCTCCGGAACTGTTGCCCTCTGCTTTCTGTGTGGCATTGTATATTCAAACACACTGGGTATGTTCATGGATCCGCGCTGTTGCTGGTATAACTTATGCCACAGCATTGTCTGTGTTCGATTCTGGTGATATTGCCTATTCCTTACTCTTTGGAGTCTGGAAGTGCTTCTGTCCTTAGTCTTCCCCATGGCTCAGACCCTGTTTTGGTTTTCCTGGGCGGCAGTGGTTCTACGCCTCTTTTTTGTTGTGCACTTCTCACGCAAGTGCCCAGGTTGCTCTGCTCCTGGCTCCTGCCACATGTTGCCCTTAATTGTCTCTCTTCAGAGATGCTCCTTGTCCCTGCTACACTTGTTTCAGGTTATGTATATGTATACATATCTCTATATTTATGACTATGTCTTTTCTATGTTTGACAGATGTTGCCTTCTACTATCGTTCAAGCTGGTGCCGTTGGAACCTGTTGTGCAGACTGCTGCACTTGTCTGGGGCATACTTTTCAAGCATCCCTCGCTTTTAAAGTTTTTTTATATAAATATATGTAAATTATACTTTTATTAGTATCTGTATTTGCATATATGTATCTATATATATATATATACGTGTATACATATATATATATATATATATACGTGTATACATATATATATATATATATACATATATATATATATACGGGTTGCTGGAGGCCCCTCGGGAGGTGGCGTGTACTCCGGTCGAGCACGCCGGAAATCCAATGTAGGTCGGTGTTACACAAGCCTTAATCACGCGTGGTTAAGGCTTGTGAGACGCCGAAACATGTAGCAGATGATTAAACACCCTTGGACCGATTCTGTTTAGCGTATTTTTGGCTGCCTCTGAGAGCGTGTGTTACGTGTAACACTGACCTACATATATATATATATATATATATATATATATATATATATATATATATATATATATATATATATATTCCCTCGCACTTTGCCTCGTCGCAAGGGGAGCTCTGTTACGCTGGTGCCATCAACGGGGTCAAGGCAGTCTCCCGTTATTTATACAACACAAAGTTCCAAGGATTGATGGCACTCCACTCGGGGATAGTTTTTTAAGGTATTTTTATTCCAACAATTGAGATCGCCTACGCGTTTCGAACTAAAGGGCACTCAGCCCAGGAATCATTAGTACTTCCAGCCGCACCTCCTCCTCTGTATCATAATCTATAACAAAGAAGATTCAAACATTTATTTGCAAATCACATAGAAAGAGTGCGAGGCAACCACAAAACATCCACACGCAGGAAGCCTATCACCGCAATACCACATAGAAATAGGGAGACACACTCAGAGTCGTCTGATAAACATTACACACACATGCAGCGGGAGATAAAGGGCACTCAGCCCAAGAATCTCACAACACAGAGCGCATATTAATTAACAACATAAACAACTCAGAGCGCGAACAGATCAATGAATAGAATTGATCCACAAAATGAATGAAATACATTCACTTTCACTACAAGTCCCAGCATGCACAGCATGTCACATGTGTATAAAATGTTGAAAGTAAAGAAGGACTGACTGTCTGAAAATCATGCCGCGATCAAGAACGCTTAAGTTCGAAACGCGTAGGCGATCTCAATTGTTGGAATAAAAATACCTTGAAAAACTATCCCCGAGTGGAGTGCCATCAATCCTTGGAACTTTGTGTTATATATATATATATATATATATATATATATATGAACTCCACTATTGCTGGTAGAAGGGGTCAGCTGTCACGGGCGGTCCTGCATGAAGCTACCAGCCAGCCACATTAAATTCTTCAAAAAAGCTCCACCAATAATGGAAAGATGCAGGACACTCGTAGTTCAGTGGTATAAGATTTATTCCGCAGATGAAAAGTTACGACGCGTTTCGCCAATACGGCTCCACGCGTGATCAAGCCGTATTGGCGAAACGCGTCGTAACTTTTCATCTGCGGAATAAATCTTATACCACTGAACTACGAGTGTCCTGCATCTTTCCATTATTGGTGGAGCTTCTTTGAAGAATATATATATATATATATATATTTATTTCTGTGGATATCAATATGTATCTCTACATATGTATATGTGTGGCTATTCAAGTTTCTAAATTTTTCCTTCATCCTTCCCTGGAAGGTGTAGGTCTCGGACTGTTTTCTGACGGACAGTGGTACCATTGCCTTTGCTTGTTGCTGCTCCTTTTCCGGAGCTTCATGGTCTAGTCTCAGCCACGCTCGCACTTGCGGTCTCCACCTGTTTTAGTCCCTCCTATCGATGGGTTGGTTTTCTACGGAACCTGGTGGTGTTGAGTGGCGGACCCTCCACCAATGGGTTATTGCTTTGGTATCTATTCTAAGTTAAGGAATCTGCGGCTAGATGTCTCTATCAGATGAACAAGTTACTTACCTTCAGTAATGATGTATCTGGTAGAGACACAGTCTAGCCGCAGATTCCTTAATGCCCACCCATCCTCCCCCCTCTGCGAAGGCCTTTTCAGGTTGGGCTCCACTCTTTTGTCTCTTCTACCATTGATCTGTCTTCAAGCATGTTGGTCTGCTTCACATCCTTCACTTGGTTTACCTCCTGCTTCTCCACCCATTCTTGCAAATGGGTGGTGGGCCTATATATCTATGCACGCTCTGGCACCCTGGTTTTGTTCCAGTGTGTTGTTTGCCCATGTCCTATTCACATCCCTTCCTCCCCTGATACTTTTGTCCACTTCTTGGGGTCTGTTTGACTCTGATGCAGTCAATTGACCGTATTTAGGGGGCGTGGTAGCACATTTTCTGTTGTTGCAGAAATGTTACCACTTGTCTTACTTTCATGTTGTCATGGTCTGGTTGCCGCTTACCATGGTATTCATGTGGTTGCAGACTGCTTGTCGTTCACCATAACATTAATTTACTGTTTTGCCCCATTGAAGGGTCTCCTTCTTCATTTATGCGAGACTGTTTCTATGGGGGGGGAGTTCTCTGCTCTCCCCCTTTAGGCTTTTCCATTATGTAGCGTCCTTTCTACAATGCATTGTGATGTTTCTCATCATTTTATTTTTCTTTTATTATCATTGTTGTCTCAACAGAAGTTCAGCTGTTTTTGGCACACCATTCCCACATTCCGTTTTAGTATTAGCTCCGCGCGGAAACGTTTCACAGTAAAAAACTGACGTCAGCGCGCCGGGAGGGACTTCTATGGCTCCACTGACGTCATATACATGGACGACATCAGGGCGGAGCCATGCAACGCCGTCCCCGGCGCGCAGAGGTACTGGTGAATAATCTACGGATCCAGTCTGGCGCCTGGAGGATATTCTAAGTTATGGAATCTGTGGCTAGACTGTATCTCTACCAGATACATTGTTAGAGAAGGTAAGTAACTTGTTCTTTTGTGCCATTTTGGGAACGTTTGGGACATGATAAAATGTATTCCATGGGGCAGTCTTTTACTGCAAGGAATTTAGAGAGCCATTTCGTTGCTGTGAGAAGGAAATAGGATAATGGGGTCTATCTGAGGAAATAGGCTCTCCTCATGGAGTAAGACGGGAATGAGGAATAATGAACTGAACGTAATGTAATTACTAGTTAGTCATTGAAACATTATGAGAGTCTGCTTGTCATCTGACTCATCATCCTTCCCACACCACAGAATCATAGAATTCTCCTTCCAGTCTTGTGGTCCCCTATCAAATTGCGTTATTTACAATGTTACACAGCATTTCCTTAGAGCACTAAGAGCCTCATGGACAAAGACAAGTAATAATGATTCACAATTAGTGTTTTCTTTTTTGAATGTACTAAAATGGATTAGGAAAAAGTAGTTGCAATTTGTACACCAACTTCTACCAAATGCAATGATATTTTGTGACCTGACCTATGTACTAATCGATTTGCAAAATTCTACATTTTTGTCACTCTTAATTCGACCCACCTCATTAATATTCATTAGGTCGGTGGCAAATTGTGACCCACTACTATTGGTCACACTCACAGGGTCAGCAGACGACCATGTCTGTGATTACTTCTAACTAAAGCAATCTTTTTATTTTCATTAAATGCAAACTTAGGTTTTCTAATGCTCCCCTCCCATTATTCTGCCTAAAAAAGTAGAACAGATGAATTCCGTCCTCCATTTAGGTCGAGAGTAAGAGTTCCCAGAAGTAACCGGTATGCTCCCGTTGCCTAATATATCAGAAGTACCAACTCTAGGCCTCCATCAGCTGGAGAAAGTGCTCACGTACATAGGGGGGTCACTGTCCATAATAACTGGAGTGGTTCAAACATGGGTATAGTGAAGGATGGTGCTAGGGTTAGGAATGTTGAACTTGGAAGCACCGATGAAGAGGGTCGTGGAGTCCCCTAACAGGCTGAGTGGATCTCTAAAAGATCTCCCCCAGTCTGCTCATGTAGGAATGATTCTTCTTTACGTATTCCTCCCAAACCCGTGAGGACTCTTAATGGGGAAGCTCCTCAGTTTTTTCCACCATCATAGTCCCTTAATTCAGGGGCTGGGCCATGGCATAATAAAAATCCAGATGAAGGACTTGGTTTTAGCCATCTCTCCAATACTTTGAATATTGTTTCTCTGTTTGATAGTGAATTGGGCCCACTGAATAGAAGCTTAATCTTGCAGCTATTACAAATTGAGGCCCTGTGCATGGCATCAAGTAGAGATATTGATGGGGTGTATTTGGATCTCCTAGCCCCATTCCCGAGTTTAGGGTCACATTTAGCTCCAGGGTTGTTGCAATGCTAAGCCTGGCTAATGTGGACCATTCGCAGAAAAAAGGTATTGATGTTTTTCTGTTTGAAGGGTCCATAGAGCCAAAGATAGATATCCACAGATTGGGCGCCCAGGAGTCCACTCAAGATTCAAGTAGTAGTAGGAGGTGTTACAAATCTGAAAGATATCAAAATCGCAATTGGTAGAGACAAAGGGAGGAGAGTGATAAATATTGTGGGAAATGAGGATCAGAGGGTTTGAGAATCTGGAAGGGGAGATGAGCTATCCCTCTAGAGTTGGGTAGCAGGTGCATTGAATGCTTTAAATAAAATATAAATCTTCCAATGTTGCAGAGGTAGCCCCCTGGGTAAAATTCTTTCCTGGAATATGGCGGGCCTTGGACAGCCTAATTCCAAGCTAAAATTTTTAATGCATTTCTGTCCATTGATAATTTGCTTACAGGAAACCTGAATATGTTCTGATTTTAAATACAGTAATTATTTTATATTTTCTTGTGCAGCAAAACCTAAGATAAAAAGTTACAACTGTGGAGGTATAGCTAGCTATTTTACTCAGTAGCTGTATAAATTGGAATCCTATGGTGTTTGGCCATCCCTCAAACCTTTGCATCTGCGCAGTTAGCCCTGTGTAATGCAATAGGAGGATTGAGTAAATTGTTTCTTTTAGTAAATGTTTATATTCCCCCTGCGAGGTCGTCTGACTCTTTAGTTGAGTCTATGTTCTCATAAGATTGCACATTGATAATCGTGGTGGTAGATTTTATTGATGAAATCTCTAATTGTTCCTCTTTGACTTTTGGAAATTTGGAGCTCGATGAGGTGTGGAGTATCCCAGAGGCAATTTTACCTGCTGATATTAGATCAGATAGACAGGGTCTATGCTTTTTGGATTGCCTGCAATCCAATGACCTCATTGCGTTAAATAGCAGGTTCTCAGAGGAATCTCCAGCCTCCTTCCCTTTTAATTCCTCTCGAGGGCAATCATTAATTGATTATATGGTGGTACCTTACCAAATGTTTGGTGCTTGTTCTCAGTTTGAGGTAGTGAGGATGGATTTAAGTGATCACAATATTCTTTTGGTAGCTATTGATTTAGAGCCTATGGCGATAGAGTCCTGGAATTCCAGAAATTACACTATTGTTTAATATAAAACAAATGGACCGACGTTTTGGTCAAATAATAATATAATGAATTTGCCAATTCATGTTAAAACAGCTAGTTTAGGCCCTTCACGAGAGAACCCTATTGACTGGCTCCAAAAGCAGCTGTCCCTGTTTCTATCATGTGGGAGTAAGAGCAGAATTACCAGTGTTAAACCCTTGGTGATTACCCCCTGGGAGGTGAAAAAGGTAAACTGTGATTTAAATTCCCTTGTAAGGGAACAATTTAAGCAGCCGTCTCTATTGAGGCAAAGGGAAATCAACCGTTTGAAGCAGGTGAGAATAAGACTGAAGGTGTCTGAACGAAGGAGGGAGGAGGACCATAAATGGATTCAACTGAGAGAAGTAGCGTTTGTTGACAACTCACAGAAAAATTGGTCTTTAATAGCCAAATATTGTGATTTTAGAATTAAGGCAGAGGCCTTTTAAATATCCAATGCAGGGTGGACCCAATATATCTTGCAGATATATGCAGCTAATTCTAGTTGCAGGATTCTGTTGGAGTCGAATGACAAGTCTCTCTCATTAAATGTAAATGAGAGTTTTATTAAAAGCGCAAGGTATTCCGGGGTGATGAGCCCGGTGAACTCCTGATATCTCATAGTAAACAATATGTTTCTGCGTGAGCTCTTTATCTGTGCCTGGTGTTTTAATATTGTTACTTGCATGAGGTTATACCATCGTCCTGGTAATGAGGTGTTACGATGACTTTATATAAAAGCATCCTAAAACCTCTCCTGCTAGTTTCAAGCAGATTGCATGATTGAATGCGACTGGGAAATTGTTCGCCAAGAGAATTCTTCTTCACCTTCAGAATCGGGCATTTGGCAATAACCTTGTTCCTGGTTAGCAGGCTGGTTTTCATAAGCACTTTGGAAGGCCGTAATTTTATCTAGGGCACCAAACACTGGGTAAGGCTATGGCTTTATATTCTGCCTTTATTGATTTTTCCCTTCCACAGCATTCAACAGGGTTGGGTGGGACGCTGTGGATGAAATTGGTTGTACTGGGGATCCCCGCACACTTGCTCAGGTTAATTGTTGCTATGCACTCTTCAACTTGGACTCATGTCCTGATGGAGGAAACCAGGGTCTGTCCAGTAAAGTAAAGACATATAATGGTTTGAAGCAGGGGTGCCTCCTTACTCTCCTTTTTTTCTTCCTTTACAGTTCATCCATGACTTACCTTGCGGAATGGGACAGCGTAAGGAGGACCCACCTAAACTAGGAACGATGAGTGTTGGTTGTCTACTCTACGCTGATGATGTTGTTCTGTTATATTTAACCCGGATAGGGCTACAGAGGCATCTCTCTGAGCTGGGAAACTATGCGGATGAACTTTTTTTTAAGTAAACATCTCGAAGAGCAAAGTTATGGTTTTTAGTTCTAGGGCTGCAGGGTTAGGAAGGATTTGCACTGGGTTCTGGGGAAAGATAAGCTGGAAGTGGTGAAGCTGTACACAAATCTATGTAGAATGTTTTCTAGTAACTGCTTAAATAGTGTGGCTTGGTTAAATTTGACTTAACGAGTGCATTGCCCTTGCGTCACCTTTCGTGACACAAGGGCAACGCAGCGCTTACATAAATCTGGGCCCTTATACATCAACATGTTTCCCCATACTCAGAGAATGGGTAAAATCCTTTGATACATTTCACTAATGAAAAGTTGAACTCTAGCTAACTTTGCAATTGTAGGCATTATACTCCATTTCGTTTGTGACTTTTAAGGCCAATGTTCTGTATCAAATGGACAAACTCGTATTTTCATGTCTCAGAAGAATAAGGTTAAACTTGTTTTTAAATGCAAGACAATGACCTTCGTGAGAATATCAAATGTTGTTTAAGGTTTTGCTTAGCTGTTTTGGCAGAATCACACAAACTGTAGCAATATTTATTTTAATACAGCTGGGGTCTGTGAGAAGCTCCATGTTGCAGAATTACGAGAGGCTTTGGAAATGTATTTTTTTGCAACTGTTTCACTAGTTAAAGCTAGATTAGTTCCTTCTGAGGGAACAGTGTACTCTTGTATTGAATGAAATTCTTTGTTCAGGATTTTATAAAAGTACGCTCTTTTAGGATGTGTTGGGGCCCCTTTTCTTACTAACTTAAGGAAGCGAATCCATGTCGGATTGTTCTTCTATTTTATACTCTGAGCTTTGCTGACTTGAACTTTACTGAATTCTTTGATTGATTCTTTACTCTAGCTGAACTTTGCAAACTGGCTTACTGATTGACTTTCAATATATTCCTCGACTCCTTCTGTAACTAAAATCCGAAAATAAACCTTGTAGTTGTAAATCTTCACCATCTGTTCTTGTTGGACCAAGTGGGTTCTACATGCCTAAAATGAATTTGTCATTTAGAAGTACTTTAAAGAGACACAGATCCAACAAGGAGCACCAAAACGCGTTAAGGGATTTACACTGCGCCTGGTCCTTCAGTCGCGGAGCACGATGCCAGCTTCAGAGTTAGACTTTGGACACGTCTCTTACATTGGAAAGGACATCTCATTTAATAATTCCTCAAACTTTAAAGGTAGGAACATGAAGAAGATCTTCTTTGATGGTCAATTCCTGGTTGTGGAATGCACTACTGTCTCTGCAGCAAAAGAAAAAACATTTTTATTGAATAAAGGAACTAAAAGAGATTAATAGGTCTAGTCTGTATATCCCACAATTCCTAGGTCCGGTAATCCTTATGGAGTGCGTTTGTGCTTTAGAAATATCTGTTGAATTCAGTTCAGTGATGAGGAGGTGAGCAGCTTAGGTGGGCTGGGGGTCCCCCTTCTGCAAACTCATTTTGTACTTCCCGATACATGTGATACGCAAATGTGAAGAAAAGATCGGCAAAATGAAGTATAACTCCAAGCTGATGTAGAAATCATGGAGTGGAAAAGGTCTGTGGTGCCAAGTGACCAAGCTGTGCAGGTACTTACTTGCATGTTTCACAATACTAATTCAACACTAATCCTCTATGGGTCCCGGAGTAGCGTGCTATTGCCGAAAAAGCACTTCAACGCCTTGTCAGGGGTAGTACGCCCTATACAAATGCAAATACAATACAATACAATACTGTAGCATTAAAACCCAGTACTTAATTTGTAAAGTATCAAGTACAGGAAAAAAGAAATAAAGGGGCATATTACCAACGATTAGCGATATTTATCGCTAACGATGCTTAGCAACAAATTTTTTAACGCTAAACATCGCTGGAAATTATCGCAGAGATAACTTGCTATTAGCAAGGTTTATCTCAGAAGTGATAACTGCCAAATGAGAGATTATCGCTGGAAAACCAATGATAATCTCTCGAAGTTTGGCGTTAGCTTGATGATAGGGGCTCACAAACTTAGCCATGATATCCACCTTCCATAGGATATCATGGCTAAGTCAGGAAAATACCAGGTGTAAAAAAAGCAGTGCTAACCGCGGTTAGCGCTGCTTTTTTATCACTAACAGGGTTAGCGAAATCCTTGATAATAGGAGAAATGTCGCTTAACAACATTTCTCCTATTATTTTTCTCTGGAACGCCCCCTTTGCGACTCATTAGAGATGCAAGGGGAAGCGTAGAGAAAAAAGGTGCTAACATGCGAATGTGCGTGTTAGCACCCTGTTGCTGATAGGGAGATAATTTTATCTCCGCTTTCTTGGCTTTTAAAGCCAAAAAAGCGGAGATAAATCCCTTGATAATATGCCCCAAAGATTTTAGCAAGTTAATTTGTACTCACTCAGCAGATTTTTGCATATGAAAAAGTGGCATTCATAAACGTTTTCTTGGAGTGTGTCTTGATACCACAACTGACACTGGTTTAGAGACCTATTTCTGTAAACTATAGTGAATTTCTAGAAGTTGTAAATGTGCATGGTATCAAGGTCCCAAACCTGTGGGCTCGCTTTCATGACTTTCTTTAGGAATGTGGTCTGTAGTGGTTTTAAGTTGACCATATTAGTTTCACACGGATACAGTATTGCAGCACGTGGGTTTTGAATACAGTACTATATATTTTTTTTTATACTAGCCTATATCACGTGGGTTTTAAAGTTGCCAATGAGTTGGCAACATTAAAGAGTCCCCTTGACTATTATCAGAGTTGTTTCTCTGTGGGAAGCCATTGTAACATGAACCAGTGAGGTAGTAAATAGAATGAATAGAGGCATAGAATAGAAAGTGTTTTTATATAATTTTCACTGTGCTTTGGTAATTATAGGGAATTTGACTTTGTTCTATAGTAATGCACATGTAAGTGTGTTAGCTAGTGCAGTTGATTTGAATGGCATCAATTATTACGCCAAATGTATTTTCACTGGCACGGCATAAATAATATGTATGTAGATGTACTGAGTGTGCTGTGCTATTTAGTAGTATTCTTGAGTGTGGTGAGGAGCCATAGCTCACAAAAGGCAAAGCCAAAAGTGAGCAATGGTGCCCCTCACCTGCTTACCACGGTTAATAAATAGCATATTAATCTATGTACCTCTGCATGGATGCTTTATGCCATGATGTTGCGTCATGTGCAGTAGTCCAACATAAAGCAATTGAACTACATTGATTGTCTCAGAATAAATCCATGCATTCAAGTACAATCACACAGAATAGGCCTCTTGGTCATTACAAGAAGTGTTTTTCCCTCTCATGTCATCATTGTAACATTTATTCAGTGAGACAGTAAGAATGGTATTCTCATGTCTGTTACACAGAACCGTGGTAGTAAATGGGTTAATTTGTGTTCAATATTACACATGCCCAAATAACGTGTTATTGGTCCACATTTATTTTCACTGGCATAACAAATATATATTGGACAGCAACAGTGACAGCAGGAGGGCTGTAAAGTGACTGGCAACTATGCCCGTGTGATAATATCTCTTCAAAAAAACTATCCATGTAATCCTATTCTGTAAATTTTACATAAACGAAAGACGTAGATGGATTATACCTCTATTAAAACAGGGGGGATGGAGACAATGCCGTCCAGCTCTTTAATATTTACAGATGTTGGATAACAATTATTGTATTGGATCTATGGTGGGTTTCTTAAAAAGCATACTGAGAGCAAGGAAAATTTTAAATGCATAGGCGTCTGACGTAAAATATACGGGATGTGTTACTCTTATGTTTACACACTAGAAATAGCTATAGTAAAATGAACTGCTTTATGAACTTGTACATATTTATGTTTACTACTGTATTTTTAGAAGTGTGATGAGATGTTTAATTGATTGCTTTATGATTTTATATGCCTAAAATCAAATAAAGCTTGTTTTGATTGATTGACTGAGACACAAAGCTTTTGAGTGAAAAAGAAGGAAACGCTGTTCCTGAAAACATCACTTTTTTCATTCCAGACATGAGCCTGACCAATGGAAATAGGAGGTGGGCACCTGAGCCCACCATGACGTTATTTGAAGATCACAAGATGAAAGCAGGAGAGATCTCCTTCCAAAAACTGAGGACATCTTATGACACTAAGGGCTAGATGTACGAAGAGGCAGAACGCCAATTGTAGGTGCAAATTGTGAACTGAGTTTTTGCAACCTGCCTGTCATTTTGCAATGCAGCACATGTATAATTAGACAATTTGCAAAATGCCCATTTACAGGGTTGGAAGTTGCCAAACTACCCATAGTAGGTGTTACGTCTGTCCTAGGGTCCATGAAACTAGATACATTAAGTGCATCTAAAATTAATTGTTTATGAGATGCTTATACCGGGTACGTTCCCGTAGAGTTTGTACATAATGTATCATATTTTATCCTGTATTTTATATTGTGCGTTTATGGTCTTATTATATGAAACCGAATAAAGATATTTTGATTGATTGACCTATTTATTATTATTAATTTTGACAGATCATTGGTTGCGACCCCTTGCTGTTGGTACCAAAATCGGGATGACGGCTTGTAATGGACTAAAGCCCACTATTCCTATGTCAGCATTCCCTAAACAAAACGTTTTTTAAGCTGTGCGTGATCTTTAAAGGTACAGGTGCTACTTCACAATAAAACATTTTTTTAAATCTGTTTTAAGAGACATTGTTGAGACAATGCATGGGTCATCTGACCATCCAACATGATTCCTCTTTGCGAATTGGTTATTACTTCTTTTGAGGTGTCTGACTTTTCAAATCAATGGAGTGCAACTGCAGTCACAAATCACTGTGAAACACCATTTCATATAGAAATTAGAAGGGGTAGTTCCTTTCACACCTACACCTAGCCAGTGTTTACTTTGTAAAATGAGTGCCAGTGCCATAAAGCACTGCTCAGATGTATGCGTCCGGCACTATTACATGTTAGCACACTGAATACCATGGATGTACAGTCTTCAGTCTATCTCATGCCTATTTAATCCACTCTTCCCCTTTGTCTGACTCGTGTAGTTTTTTGGTCTCTCCCTTTGTGATCTTTTTCTTAGTCATATTATCCTTTCTTGATTATGAATGTATCTTGCACTATTTGGTCCTTATTTTATAGGCTGTGCTTATTTAATTTTTTATTCCAAATTGTAAACTTGCACATGATTAGGCTGCTTTTACTTGTTATTTGCACAGTTCAGGAAATCCTGTTCTCTCATTTTCTGCTGCAATCTCTAAACTTTCCTCCTCGAAAGTGCTTTACGTTGTCTCGGTTGCTTTCTAATTGCTTTTTGCACAATTCTGGAAATGCCCTGTTTCCTTACTGCTGGCTCCCAAACTTTTTATCCCTTGAAACGTTGTATCTTAAAATGTATTTTGCACTATTTGGTCCTTATTTTGTAGGCTGTGCTTATTTAATTTTTTATCCCAAATGTTAAACTTGCACATGATTAGGCTGCTTTTACTTGCTATTTTCCCAGTTCAGAAAATGCTCTGTTCTTTCACTGTTTGCTGCTAATTCTAAACCTTGTTTCTCGAAAGTGCTTTACGCTGTCTCGGTTGCTTTCTATTTGCAATTTGCGCAATTCTGGATATGCCCGGTTTCCTCATTGCTGGCCGCTAAATCCCAAACTTTTATCCATTGTAACTATTGTATCTTGAAAAATGTTATTATCTTGTTTCCGCTGCATTACCACATGGTTTTATTGCACTTTATGTATTAATTGGTGTGTAAATTTTAAGTGGACCTCATTGGAGTTCCAAAACTTTAATAAATTTAATTGAATTGACGGTTCCCATCTTTCTCTTCCTTCGTTTCCCTTTGTGTGTTTTCTCTCTCTTGTTCCCAGAAAATATTAGATCAGTAAAACTAGGTACCAGTCCCCATAAATGGGGCGCAGCGGCCAGGGCGACTGACGCTGGACGCTGGTGATCACGGTTCGATCCCCGGCTCGGGTGGCAGGGGTCTGCCCAGCACCATGTGACTCTGGGCAATAGCTCGCTTAATCTTCCCGACGGCCCCCAGCGCCTTGACACCTTCGGGTAATTGTTCGCCTTTTACAAATATTGGACATTCACATAAATTAATGTTGGTGGCCTCCACAGGCAACTACCAGGTCAAGTTAAGCACTGGTCCTAACTGTGAATTGAAATGAGTGGTAAACACCCTTTTGCAAGCCAGGAATAATTTTCCAGCTCGGAAAATGGTTTTGCACATGAACTAACACCAGTTTGTGGTTACAAGGCTATGAATTTGCAAATCACAGAGTTTTTGATCGCAAAAGAGTTTTGTATACCTGGCTTAAAATCCTTTGTGTTTTGATAGAACAGCCTTACCTCCCTCCATATTCCACTCCAAGAAATGTCACTGCACAATGAAAATGTTAATATTCACTAAATGAATAGTTTTGTTTTCTCAAAAGTTGACTATAACCTTTCTGCCCTATTGTTTTTGACAGGACAATATGCTTATTCGTTTCTGACGATACTGTCTCTTACCTACAGCTCTCTTAGACACTCTGTGCTTGGTTAACTCTTAAGACAAATTCACAATAAAAAAAATAATACCAGAATTCAGTCATGGCAATCTACGGGAGCTTGAGGTATTAAAGCGTTTCTGTCCTAGCTATTTTTAGGAGATGTTTGGATTCCCACAGACATTTCGGTCCTGACTCCCAGCAAGGGATACTGCATAAGCCGCCTGGGAGATATGAACGCATGATTGAAGTTTTAATCCATGGGTGAAATGCATCTTTCTTACTGAAAAGATGGTTGGGCGAGTTATCGCTCGCCTCTGACATTGGCTGTAATCTGCAGCTCCTGCAGCACCAATCCTGGCAAGGCAGACAGCTTTCCTGTCCTCCCACGCTAAGTGGATCAAGAACTGTTCTATAGTTAATACTAGTATGTTTCTTACAGCGCTTAGAAGTAGCAACAGTGTAAAACGCAGCAGTGCTAAAAAATAAAAATTATAATTGTGATAAAATTGTAGCCAGGCTGATTCTTGTAGTTTGAGGAGACAAGTCCTTCAAGAGCAATGTGGATGGGATTCAGTTATTCTCAATACATGCAGTTCAATAAGGTTGAACTGAAAAAACAAGGCTTTGTGTTTTCTAGGCAGACATGAAGATTAGTCCTATGTGGAATGCTTTCACAGATGTTGCGTTTGGGCCTAGAATGCAGTTTGCTGGTTTGCCTGCACCACCTCACTCACGCCCTGCCTCAAACCAGAGACTGCACTAGCCATTACTGGGCACAAGGCGGGCAACCTTGACTGTCATTAATGTCTCTCTAAAATGTATCTTGCAGTTACACATGTGAAGGACAAGTCTGAAAACCGTGACAAAGCATGTATTCTACACGAGCCAATTACCAACAGAAGGCAGTATAAGTTGAGTAACAACAAGGGATAAAGCTGGAGACTGCAGAGGGCATTTAAGTGCTTTAACGCATGGAGAAATTGGACTCGAGAGCTCTCTCACGATTTTAGTGTCTGAGGGGCATATTACCAAGAGCCATTATCGCCGCTTTAGCGGGACTTTTTCCCGCTAATGCGGCGATAATTTTATCGCCCTATTACCAAGCTGTCGCTAACACCAGTTAGCGACAGCTTGTAGGCGTAGGCGATAGCAGGCATTTAGGGGCCCACTTTGCATGTCAGCGATAATTATCGCTAATGACATGCAAAGTGGGCGTGCCAAAATGTCAGCGACTGAAAACAGTCGCTGCAATCACTATCGCCTATGATCAACACAGGCGTAGTTTTGGAAATATTCGCGCTAAGCGCGAATATCTCCAAAAGTTAACGCCTGCCCTGACCAGTTCTTAGCCATGTTATCCAATGAGAGGTGGATAACATGGCTAAGAGCATTGTCACGGTAATGCCTGAATATCGATGTATTGACAGCGATATTCGTGCATTTCGCCTGTTTTTTATCGCTCCTCAGATAAACCTTGCTAATAGCAAGGTATCTCAGCGATAAAAACAGGTGAAGGGCGGCGATAGAAATATTCCTGCTAAGCCAACACAGCGATAATCATCGCTAGTTGTTGGTAATATGCCCCTGAGTCCCTTCCGATCCTACTTCCAACTTTAAAAAAAATCATTTTATTGCTAGCTAAGAAAGTCTTTTGTGCCTCTTACCACCAGGAGCCTGCCCACAACGCCTCATCTGTGCCCCAGCCCTGAAATGAAACACCTGCTAGTTCCTGGGAACTTTGTGTCAACTTAAGGTGAAATCAGCATCTAACAGCAAGTCTTTGCAAACTACATGATTATCATTTTATTAACATTGTCCATACACATTCTAAAACACCACATAAAAATGAAAGATAATTTAGCATTTTTCCATCCGTTACTGCACTTTGCCGGCCCCGTTAGTGGTTGTTTCCATTTACCTGTCGGCAGTTGTTGGTCTCTTGCTGGGATTTGTGAATTTTTGCAATTAACTTCCTTTTGTGGTTTGAGGCACTTTATTTGCAATGCACGTTGAGAAAGATGTGAGTGTGCTTTAGTAGACC
Source organism: Lissotriton helveticus (assembly GCF_964261635.1). Classification (NCBI taxonomy): domain Eukaryota; kingdom Metazoa; phylum Chordata; class Amphibia; order Caudata; family Salamandridae; genus Lissotriton; species Lissotriton helveticus. The sequence continues at coordinate 952,033,489 of NC_136061.1, forward strand.
GAGATCCTGGTCCTACATTATCTTTATTGCCAGAGAGTCTGTCCTGGAATAATGCATCATTCGCTGTGCAGTGCCTCCTTCTTCGGCCCACAGCTGAGACCAATCAACCAAATCTCACCTGTCCTGAAGATCCATGTTTGTGCTGGAATAGTGCCTTGGCTACTTGTCATGTTACTGACATCACTTGCATGAATTGAATCTTGCTCTTTCACAATCCCAGGGTCTCCACACTTTATTGGGGTCCCACTCATTCCCACATCAATGACCTCTTATACATTAATGGAGTTTCATTCCTTCCGTCTCCGTCTTGATACACTTCATTGGGGTCTCACTCATTTCCACATCATTGACCTCACAGATTTTAATGGTGTCACACTCACTAAACATTAGATGGCGTCACATACACTAATGGAGTTTCACTCGTTGCCGCATAGACTTTATACACTTCCATAGGATCTCATTCATTCCCACATTCCTCTTAGACTATATACATTTCAGTGGGGTCTCGCGTGTTCCCATAGCACTGGCCTCGTACTGTAATGGGCTCTTCCTCATTTTACACACTTCAGTGGCGTCTTAGCCTCTTCCCCTCACCAGTCCCAATCCTAAATAGTATGTTTTAAGGCACAATGGAAGCTTCCCGGAGATTAACATTGGAAATACACAACAAGCTGCGTGTGCTCTTCAAGGCTGACTCGTTCCACAGTCATCGGGCTCATACATTACAATTGTGCTTCACTCTTTCTCCAATTGTTGACCTTTCACACTACAATTAAGTCTCACTCATTCCTGCATCAATGTATCTTCATACAGTACAACTCATTCCCGCAGCAGTTACCTTATACAACGATATGTAGTCTCACACATGGGCCTGTCACCGCCTTCATACACTACAAAGAAGTCTCACTCACTACCACATTTGTGTCGTCATACAATACAGTGGAGTCTCACTTGTTCCAATGGAGCTGCCTACCTACACTATTGTAGAGTATTGCGCCTTTACACATTATTGTTTCATTCATCGCAATGGAATAAAACTGATTCCGACATCACTGTCTTCATAAACCACAATACAGTTTCACTAATTCGCGTATCCCCAGACACTCAGCGGGAAGCATTGACTCTTAATTTAATTCAGCATAGGCTCACTCATTGCCGCGTGAATGGTCGCAAACAATTCAATGGTGTTTGAACTGACCTCATGCACTTCACTCTCACTCCTTTACCATAGCTTACTTCTTTCACATCAGTGCGCATCTAGTTGTTTGCACATCACTCAGACCCTCCCACGCTCAAATGTAGTTTCATCAACCGCATAACTGGCCCTCCCACACTTCAGTGGAATTTCATTGCCCACATCCCTGGTCCCCCCACACTTCAATGGAGTTTCATTTCCCACCTCACAAGGCCTCCCACACTTCAATAGAGTTTTGTTGACCACATCACAGGCTCTCCCACACTTCAGTTTAGTCTCATTGCCTACATCACTGGCTCTCGCACACTCATACAGATGCTCGCCTGGCAGAGGGAGCAACTCTCTGGCATTTTGATGGAGGCGAAAGCCCGGCAGTCGCCTCTACGTCCCCCGTATCCCATCGCAAACAGGAAACAAAACCTGATGTGCTAAAGTAAGGCTAGTGTAATTACAGCCCTTAACCGGAGGGTGGGTGGGGTTAGCAAGCGTTTCCTGTTTTGTTCCCTGTCTGTGATTGGATACTGCGTGTTGTTTATGACTGGGTCAAGGACGTGGGCCATGGAGGAACGCATTTTCATTGCCAGAATCAGTGACCCTCCCACACTACAATGGAGTTACATTACACACATTACACACATCAGTGGCCACCCACACTACGATGGTGTGTCATTGTCCAAATCACTAGCTCTCCCGCACTTCAAGAGAGTATCACACATTTGCACGTCACTGGCTCAACACACTTCTGTAGGGTCATTTTACACATCACTGTCCTTTCACAGCTTCAGACGAGTCTCATTCGTCACAACACTGGCCAACATTTAAGTGAAATGTCCTTCTCCATGTCACTGGTTTTACACATTTGATGGAAGTTTCGCTCTTTCCCACATTACTAGCCTCATACCCTACATCACTGGCCATATGAGAACTCAGGTTTGTCTGACCCATGTTCAAAATTGTCCCTTTTTACAACTTCTCTCCATTGACCTCTTCGGCCATGTGGTGTGAACCTTGGACGGCAGTAGCAGCAAAACCACCTCATATGGGTACCTTCTGGATCCACTTGACGTAAGTCCACAGACAAAAAGTAAGTCCAAGTGCAGTGGGAAGGCCTTGCGCGAAATATACACCACGGCTCATGCCTTCCCCACAGCAAGGGTATGGGGTCTTCTCATACAATGCCCTCGCTCCTCTTGCTCCTCCACACCACCAGTCCAGTCATGAGAAGTGTCACCAGGATCGGGATGACGATTAGGGAGCACATGATATGGTAGGGAGGATCCGCCACTGACCGCCCCGTCAGAGAACAATTTCTGAAGTAGTGCCGGTGGATGGAGGTGAAGAAGGTGTCCACAGCCTGGTTGGGCCAGAAGCAGTCAAGCCTCTGTGCGATCAGATATGTGCAGTTCGTGAGATCCAAGTACGATCTGAGAAGAAAAGGTAAAGAAGCAGTTAGTAAAGTTTCCCGTAGCAATATGTATATATATATAGTGCATGCTATTGTCCAACGCAAAACAGTGATACAACGTACAATCTTTTAATACAAATATGCTACCTGTTCCTTTAAATCAATTTAGTCTGCATTGCATCTTGGAAGCGGAGTGAAATTGATGTAACGCGTCAAAATGTTGTTGTGCAAGGTGTGTGAAGTTTTTAAAAAGGGGATGGGCCTTGCGCGCCAGAGGGAACGCATACCAGTGACGCCACGTACCTCCCAGTCCCCCCTTGCCAGATTTTGGGGAAGAGGAAGTGCCATTGTGGAAAGGAATGGGAGGTGCCCATCTGCTGAGTGGCAGCTATTTGGTTTTCATGCTGCCAGTCAGGCTTGGGCAGCACTCAGCAGGGCTAGCCTTAAAAGTTTTGCTGACCTGAGTACACAAGCATCCAATCTGTCTCTCTTTATTTCCCTCTATAAATATATACATTGCATCTTTAACTAGGGCCATTAGCAATACTGCTTGTGACAAGATATCTGCAGACGTGATAGCTCTTTATACATAAAAATGTCTCCGCAAACAACCACCACAGCCGTAGGTCAGCCACTCCCCTCCACTTCAAGCCATGTTCATCTCACCACCATGCACATCTTTTCAAAGGTGACTGCCTGAGACATTGCTGTTGACCTTTCACATATGTAGAGGGTTCTCGTCTGCCATCAATTTGCTTATCCTACTTGAACTTTTTATTGAAATTAACTGGACAGAAGAGAGAATTTGGAGGGCCACAGCAGAATATCTTGGATGCCTGACAATCAGTGATGAAACAGGTATCTAAGGATAAATAGATTGCTTTGAAAAGCTATGTACTTATGGTATTATCATAAATTTGTCAAATTCATGGGGTCGATGCCAGGGTCTTATTAAAAACCATTTGCGACTGGTGTATGAAATGTATCATTGAGTTATATTTTTATTGGCACTCTGATACAAGATCCTAACTGATTGAGTGCTAGATATTAAACTTTATATTCAACTGTTTCACAGATGAACTATGGAAAAAAACATTCAGATATTTCCCTGTATCTCTTCTACATGAAAAAGGATAGCTAAGCCTAGAAATAAAAACAAAACAAAGGGTAAGTTTAAGTCACCTTAGTTAGCCCCTTGAAAAACACACAACGTAACGAGTAAGAATAAATAAATTCACTCATTTAAAAAAAAAAAAAAGGTAATGGCTTTGTATTAATTCTCAGTTAAGAGCAAAGCACCACATGTTACATCTACTCCTTCTGAAATAGCACAATGGAAATAGTGCACTTCGAATTGGATGAAACAGTTTCCAATAATGAAAGGGTTTTGCTGCTTCAGACAAATATCTGGGACTGGCATGTTAAATGGCGGCTCTGGCCCTAGGTGACAGCAGGAAAACGACACTCCCTGTGGCCCGAGCCTCCGTCCATCTTGGCTGTGACATTCGCTGCAGGAAATGAGTCAAAGAAAGTCGGACACTGTAGGTATCTATTTTCTTTCTGTGGTGCAAACCTGGCCAGAAGACTGCTGTACATGGTCAAAGGCAAGCTTAAAATCAATGAGTAATAGGAGAGGAACCTGAGATGTGGAAGGTAGATACATTGTGATCTAGTGTTCTTTAATGAGGTGAGTCTGCATCTCTTTCCTAAATTGGAGCATCTTTGGCTGGTCCTTGTAAATGCGGGAATGCTGTTCCAGATTCTGAGTGCAGAAATGGAAAAAGCCTATTTATTGTCATTTTTTTTCTTTTTCACACTTCTTAGCGTGCCGTCTGATCGTGTGCTCACTGCGGGTGTGCCGAGGACCATCAGAGATGGCGAGCTTGTGTGCCTAGGACCATCAGAGATGATGAGCTTGTGTGCCGAGGACCATCAGAGATGGTGAGCTTGTGTGCCGAGGACCATCAGAGATGGCGAGCTTGTGTGCCGAGGATCATCAGAGATGGTGAGCTTGTGTGCCGAGGATCATCAGAGATGGTGAGCTTGTGTGCCGAGGACCATCAGAGATGGTGAGCTTGTGTGCCGAGGACCATCAGAGATGGCAAGCTTGTGTGCCGCGGACCATCAGAGATGGCGAGCTTGTGTCCCGAGGACCATCAGAGATGGCGAGCTTGTGTGCCGAGGACCATCAGAGATAGTGAGCTTGTGTGCCGAGGACCATCAGAGATGGTGAGCTTGTGTGCCAAAGACCATCAGAGATGGTGAGCTTGTGTGCCGAGGACTATCAGAGATGATGAGCTTGTCTACAAGATCTGGGATCTGATTGTGATAGCTTTGTAAAGGATGCACCTGCTTTTGAAGATGGTGTGTGCTGGCCAAGTGAATCAGTGGAGGTCTAGCAGGGTGGGGATGATTTGATCATATTTCTTCAGGGCCTGGATGTTACGCGCCGCAGTGTGTAGGATGCCCATATGAAATGTTTTATTTCCCACAGCGATTCATTTCATTAATAGAAAGGCAGTCAGCAGTTGTTTTTACTTTGCTGTCACTCTTCAAAACTTACTGACTGCTAGTTGTAAAGGTCATGTATAGGCTTTTGTGTATACATTTCAAGAAATGTTGTTATTCACATGCAGAGTTAAAAAACAAATGACCTCCTTGAATAGGTGATGATCATTATGGAATCTAATGAGGACTCTGTTTACAGGGAATCATCCCACGCATGCATAAATTTGCATGATTTAAATGAGGAGAGATACTGGAATGAGCCATTACGTGGTGCATTTTCTTAAACACATCACTGAGAATTTTCATTAATATAGTTGCGTAAACTAGATGTGGGGTGCTCACCTGGCAGGAAGACACATTTTGACCAGTGACAAGAGATCAAAATTCAGGACATAAATTCAGACCAAAAGGTCAGTTTTATGGAAACCTCAGGATGTCGCACAACTCCAAAATCGAAGTGCAACTCAAAAGAGGTTTATGTTCTTTGGTTTATTCTACACATAGGAGTATTAAAAACAAATTCACATAGAAGTGGACCTATTCTACCCCGTCCCATGAAGGAGAGTGCCAGCAGCAGCCCTCTGTTGCTGATGTGAAATGAGAGCTCATAGGCAACAGCACTAATCGCTTTAATGTTTATTTCTACCCGGCCAGCAAGACGCCAATTGTAACCCCACTGTCGCACACGCACAATGATATTGCCTTCATCTTATCTGTACTGTACCTATAAAACTCTTCTAATAAAATCTTTTGAAATAAAAAAAAAATGTTTATTTCTGAAAGTTTTCTTTTTATCATAGTTGGCAGACTTAACAAATGTGTTGCTCCCAAGAGAAACTGCATGACATGTCGCTCAAGTGTTGTGCACCCAGTCGTGCAAGAGTGATGGCATGGTTAGTGTGTTAGGTGTGAGGTAATGCAGTTTTGAGCATGTTGAGTGCGAGAAAGCGTAGCTGTTGGGTGAAGAGCTTTCTAAAGTTGTGATAATACTAGATTTCCAAAAATACGTTTGCTGTAAAAGCACTCCCGGTGAGACAGCATTGGGTGTGACAGCTTTGGGTGTGAGAATGAAGCAACATGTACTGCTCTACCACCCAGATTGTCGTTCACCACCACTGCGAGAGCATGGTGGTTGTGAGAGAGCACAAGTTTGAAAAAAATGTATAAGTACGCCATATTTACAAGCACGTAGTTAAGTTTAAACATGTTTTGCACGCGAGTGTTTTATATCCAGGAGTGAAATATACAGAGTGTTTATTATTCAGTAGTGAAATGTATAGAATATTGAGTAGAGTAACTATAATTGTAACAGTGTGAGATTAATGTAGAAATGCTTAGAATATAGGTGAAAACCTCATGTTCTCATGTTAAAAGAATCATGTCCGAATTAAATGTAACTTTGAAAATCCAGTATTATGTGTAGGCCTTAGGGCAATTCACAGCAAACCTGAACGTGCTGCTAAAATAATGTGAAATAAGGTTGACATGGTTCTTTCAAAATGTACTATTGAACTTAGGGTTAAAAGTATATGCTTTATAGATGTGTTATTTTAGAAACGTATGCTAGTTAAGAATGTTTGCTGTTTAAATCAAGTTAACGTTTTAAGAGTGCAGGAACCTGCTGCATGTAAATCAAGTAGGCCAGAGCAGATAATGTCATGTAGTTTAAATTGCCATGTGCTCGTTAGAGGAGAGGTCGTGAGGTGTCCAGCACGGAGCTTTGAGAGTGTTTTATGACCAAAGATATGGTGGAGTCTGGAATTTGAGGCCCACTGCAGGATGAGCTGTATGCAGGTGCGAGGGTCCTAATCAGCTCGAATGAAAGGGACTTTGTTCAGTGGCGCCTTGCGCAGGCCTGTAGGAGTTTCCAGGAATTTCAGGGGGTATCAGCGCACGGAAGAAGAAGCCTGGGAACCAAGGTCAACTATAACGAGGGTCTTCAAGAGTACCATCATGGAGTTTACCGCGCAAAGATGTACCACGTGAGGGGCGTCCCAAGGGGCGTTTCTATTGGAAATGTGATTTGGTATTAGGGAAAGTGACCCGGGAGGAGAGCAGAGCAGATGATTTTGGGAGCCTAAGGAAGCGGACAGGTAGGCAGATAGGCTGATCAGGAGAGACCCATTATCAGAGAAGAGACAAAGAGAAGTGCGTGATCTTCTTAGGAAGTCACCACGGCTGACACCTAGAGGGTTAAGATCTTGCTAAGTAGGGATGTCATTTAGTGTAGTGTAGGGACAGACTAACCTTAATTTTCTTTTCTGTAATGACTTTGAGGTTGCAACTTGTATCCATTTTGGCAACCCTGATGGTTTTCGAGCTTGTACTTATTATTCTGTTTTTCAGACTCAGACTATTCAAAAAGTTCATGTTTATAGTGATACCGATTTATCTTCTTAATCTCATTTTGAGAAGTTTGTATCTTCAGTTATCTTTGACTTTATATTAAAACTTTAAAACTTAAATTTGGTCAGTGGTCATTTAGAGTGGTGTAAGTTCTTAAATTGATTGACTTATTGCGAGATTACCTTTTACTCAAGACAGGTACCAATGATTCAGTCGACATAGGTTGGGATTTGGTAAGATAATTAGTAACCAGTAATCCCGCGTTAGCAGTTGGTAGCAGAGTGAGGATGGTTATCTTCTTGAGGAAGGTAATCTAGAGAGGTTAGTTTACCCCAAGGCCCGAGACGCCGAGAGACGAGCAGCGGAAGAATCGTGTGCCGAGAGGTGCAGACGGTGCGAGAAAAGCAGCAGTATCGGAAGAGAGTGAGTATAACAAAGGGTCATGCGTGAACAGATTGCGGTGTTTTGTGTTGTATTTGTATTGTAATGTCTTGCGGAGTTGAATGCCTGTAGTGTGAATGAGAGAAGGTTGTGAGCGCGCGCAACCTGGTAAACTGGTAACCTGGTAAACGGGTTAACTGGTGAAATCTTAAGTTCAGGCCAGAGCTTAAGTGGTTTTGGGTGTATCGAACATCCAGGGTAGTTGTCGACCATAGTACGGAGGTCACGAGGTACCATTGACCGCCGTGGATCCAAGATAGGGGGAGTGTAAGAGTGAGTGTATGAGTAACGGACGCTGGTCGAAAGTTACTGTGTGTGAGTAACCTATCGGAGAAGGCGATTGTCTGGAAGTAATCGGAAAGACATTTCGCCAAGTTAAGGTGACAACTACAGAAAGACTGTGGGCGTACAGTCAAAGAAAGGTGATCGCTTAGACGGAAGTAATCATTTTTCAGAGTATGAATGGGATGCGTGCATGACCGAGGAGACGAGCTGAGAAAGGAGGGGAACTGCTGCGAAGGGGGACGGGTGACGTCGGCTAGAGTCGCGCTGTGATTGAGCGGTTGGTGTGACGTTAGCTAGAGCCGCGCTCTGGTTGGGCGGCTAGCGTGACGTCGGAGGAAAGTCGCGTACGGATAGGCCAGTTAGTGAGAACGGCGCTGAGATTGGTGGAGTGTCATCAGGAAGTAAACAAACGCGGAGAAAAGAGAAATCATGAAGTGTTTTAAGTGTTTGAAAGGGATTTTTAAACGTAAACGAAGTGAACATTATTACGGGGAAGAGGCTCCCCCAGAGGGTACGCCAGCTCATTATATGGCAACGAATGTTGGGCTGCATACCATACTATGGATTGGGGCTTGGAATAAGCTTACGGAAGGGAATGAGGAAATGCAGTTCCCGAAGTACGGGACGTTTAAATTAGAGGTGTTACATCGGCTAAAAGCAACCATGTCCTCATTGAAACCCTCACCTAGACCAACACAGTTTGAGGCACTTAATGCATGGATTAAGGCTGCACACGACCGAAATTTGAACAGGCGTCAACAAAGACTGACGCGATCGGTAAGGGCAGTGCGAGATTCCAAATGGGATGAGGAGGAAAAGCGTTGGAGGGTACAGGCTATTGAGGTGGAGAAAATGTATCCGATGAGGGAGGTGTCAGGAGGAGGAAACCTCATGGAAGAAGACGAGGAAAGCGAGTCGGAGGACAATCTAATAAACAGATTGTTAATGGATAGACCACCTCCGAGAGTAGGGATGATAGAAGATAGAGGGCTCGCAAGGGAAGATGGGAATGACATAGAAGGATACACACCACTCCCTATATCGGAATGGACACCTATCAAAAGTGGAGAAACACCTCCAAACAACACTGTACAGAGTGTAGTGGGAAGGTTTGTGGTGCAAAAAGCGCCAACCACCGAAAGGGCTGAGACTGTTGGATTGCCAGACGCTCTTCAGGTGCCTGTTACCATAGGACCCATAGTTTCGATCTATAACCCTGAGAGAGATAGAGAGGAACAACAAAGGCAATTGGATAGGGAAAGGATTGAGATGGAAAGGAGGAATAATGTGACAAATGCATGGAAACAATTGCCAGGTTCGGTAACATGGAACACCCCATTAGACACAACTGTCGGTCCCAATTCAGAACAGGGAGGTCCGAGAGGACCAATGGATCTAAGGGGACCACGGCCAAGACCCTATTCAGAATTAAGAGCTGATTTGAGGGAATGGGACGGGTCCATAGTATCCCCGAGTAACAGGACAAGGACGGAACCAGAGTGGGATACCAGGGGTAACGGGACAGTATCTCATTGTGGGGCCAGCGAAAGCAGTCAGGGCCGGGAAGGCCAAAGTCAAGAGAATAGAGGGGAGGCATGTCCTACAAATCAGAGAGAACAGCCGGAACAAAATACTAGGATTGTAGAATGTGAGGAAATGTCCCGTCTCTGGGGGAAAGGAGGAGATGAGGCGGTACGGGCTTTCCAGAATAGGTTTAGGTGCCTTCATCATACACTCGGGGAAGACGTTCAACATTGGAGAAAGGAGAACAGCGATAGGTCCCGCCACGCCTCGAATAATCAGGAATCACAGGGAAGTAGGGAAGAAAGAGGGAGTAAGGGAACATCTTACCCTCCATCCCGTGAAACTAGCCCGGATGGGGAGAGAGGGGCTATGAGGCATGAAGGAGTGTTTCACCACCCACCCCGAGAAGATGGAAAGGCATGGGATCTAGAGAGATGGGAACAGGGGAGGACTCCCTATAATTCACCAATACCTAAACGAAGATCTCGGAGCTGGGATGGGAGAGATGCGGATGGAGGAGCTAAATTGAGTGTCTTGAAAGCTGAAATTAAGGCAAAAAGGCTTGATGTTACCAGTTTAAAATCAGATGTTGATGAGATAATAGATGGAACCTTGCCTTTGGAAAGGATAGAATTGTATGAACAGGATGAGTTGTTGTTCATGGCAAAGGATATTACTAGGAAAGCTAGAGCGTTTCATGAGAAATTGACTGATTTGGCAGACAGGTATGCCGTGGATTTGTCTAGGACAAGGGCATTACAGAGTAACCACAGATTACAGTACGCAGACCAAGATCTAGATGAGAAGAGAACTACTGGATTAAAAACACACATAAGAGAGCTGGTAACAGGGATAAGAGTGTGGAGGGAACTGGATAAATGGGAAGAAAGGTGGTCGAAAAAGGGCACAGTTAGGCGAAGTACAAATGTGATGACCCCTGAGGGAAGGGTAATGCAGATGGAGGCATTCCCTTTGCGAGAAATATCAAATGGAAATTATGTACATGTGCCCTGGAGTAGAGGAGACTTAGCCGCATTTACCAACTCATTTCCGAAGTTGCGGGACAATCCAGTTGAATGGTATAAGCAGGTAGAGAGGTTCGTCAAAATCTCGAAAGTATTGTGGATTGATTTGAACACGTTGTTTGACATCGTGGTCCCATCTGATCTGTGGACCCCTTGTAAGACTAGTGTCGAATGGCCAAATGCTGAACCATTGAGGGATGCTCGGACTAATGGACCGTCTGAGATTGTCATGCGAAAGTATGAAAGGGTAATAGCATGGCTGAAAGATAAGGTACCACCACAGGATATAGATTGGGTAAAGATAGATCGAACAAGGCAAGAACCGAAGGAGACAGTTCACGAGTTTTATGAAAGATTATTGAAAACATTCAAGCAATACAGTGGACTAGATGTAATGGATCCCAAAGATATAGGGCAGTTTGTGTCAAAGTTTGTCTTGGGGTTGAGACCTGATATTTGTTTGATGATACAGCAACATTTAATCTGTTGGCAGAACAAACCACTAGATGAGATTTTACGATATGCGAGGTACTGCAGTGACGAGATAGATTCTAAAGCCAAGAATCTAAAGGAGAAATTGATGGTGGTGCAAATGCAGTCCGCTGGGAAGGGTGGCCAGCAGAAGCAGGGAATGGGACGAAAACCAAATGGTCGGAGCAAAGATAATGAAGAAGGGCAGAGACCTAGGATAGACTTTGCCACTTTAAAGAAAACGACAAAGTGTCATCAGTGTCACCAGGTGGGGCATTGGCGACGCGAGTGTCCCTTTAACCCTGAAAATGGAGAGCTAGAAGTAGAAGAACAGGTCCAAGAAGACCCAGTGCAAAAGGTGACAGTCCCAAACAGTAAGGTGGCCAAAGGGGGGACTTCGGCTCCACGGGCCCAATTCCCACAGCCACCGAAGATAGCAGCTGGGGGAAAGGTCTTTAAACAAATGCCTCTGTTTATCGAGGAAGAAAAATGTTATTACATTGATCCATTGACAGGACAACGGGTGAGCAGTGAAGAGGACTGTACCCTCGGGGCAGTTCTAGAAGTGGATCAGAGAGGGCCATTTGTTGAGGCAGAAGTGGCAGGGTGTCCCACTACGTTCTTAGTGGACACTGGGGCTACTCGTTCGACTCTGAGATCAGCGGTGGTTCCGGACTTGCCAATGTCAGGGGAAACAATTCAGGTGGTAGGAGTCGCAAATAAAAGAATGACCAGTCCCTTGACAGAACCAGTGTCTGTGAAGATAGGAAACCACATGAACGAACATCAGTTTGTGGTTTGTGACTCGAGTCCGGTATGTCTGTTAGGAAGGGATTTGTTATGCAAATTGAATTGCACCATATACTGCACCCCACAAGGAGTGGAGGTACAGACTACCGACGATGATGCTACCTTTAAGGTGGCCAATTCAAAATTCTGTGTAGAACTATATCCTACTCTGACTGTAGAAAATCTTCCACAAGATTTAAGAGATGCAGTGGCGTCAGAGGTGTGGGATTTCACAGGAGAAGATATAGGATTGATTAAAGGGGTAGAACCGGTAAAAATTCTGGTAAAACCAAATGTTGAGTTTCCAAGAACGCCTCAATACAAATTGTCCCAGGAAACGATTGCGGGAATAAAACCTGTGATCGAGTCAATGATACAGCAGGGAATACTGAAAGAAATCGTGGGTAGTCCTTGTAACTCCCCGATTATGGGTTTGCAGAAACCTAGCGGGAAGTTTAGGATAGTTCAGGATTTACGAAAAATTAACAACATAGTCGTTTCATGTTGTCCCGTGGTACCGAATCCATCAGTAATATTGTTTCAAATACCATGTCAAGCAGAATGGTTCACAGTGATAGATCTTTGTCAGGCTTTCTTTTCAATCCCATTGGATGAAGAGAGCAGGTACCTTTTCGCTTTTAAAATGGAAGATCGCGTTTTAACATGGTGTCGAATCCCACAAGGATTCACCGACAGCCCATCCATCTTTAATCAGTTGCTGAAAAAGAATCTTGAGAATCTAGTACTGCCACAGAACTCGGTTCTGGTACAGTACATAGATGACCTACTTGTTGCGTCAGAAACAGAGGAAGCTTGTAAAGTAGATTCAATTGCCTTACTGAATCATTTAGCTGAAAATGGACATAAGGTATCTCCGAGCAAGTTGCAGTATTGTTTGACAGAAGTACAGTATCTAGGGCACAGGTTAGAAAAAGGGAAACGTAAGGTGTCCCCGGAGAGGATTGAGGCGATAATGAAAATGAATGCGCCTACAACACAGAGAGAAGTTAGAATGTTCCTAGGAATGGTGGGTTACTGCCGACAGTGGATAGTTAACTTTTCACTGAAAGCAAAGCCCTTACAGAAACTGACGCACAAGGAGGTGAGTGATCCGGTACCATGGGATGAAGAATGTCTGGTGGCGTTTTTACAGCTGAGAGACGATTTATGCCGTGCTCCAGCTTTGGGAATGCCCGATTACGAGAAGTCCTTTTCACTCTATTGCTGTGAGAGAGAGGGATGTGCTTTGTCAGTCTTGGCACAGACCCACGGTAATGCCCGTAGACCAGTTGCATATTTTTCGGCTACATTAGATCCAGTAGCCGCAGCGTTGCCCGGATGTCTCAAATCCGTTGCTGCAACGGGTGTCAGCATTGAAAGGAGCGAGAGTATTGTGATGGGACATCCAGTAGTGGTGTATGTACCACACTCAGTTGAATTGTTAATGACCAGGACGAAGACGCAGCATCTGACCAATAGTAGGCTCACGCGCTATGAGCAAGTTATTCTTGCCGCAGAGAACGTGACTCTCAGGAGATGCTCTGTCTTGAATCCTGCTACTTTGATGCCATTACCCACTGTAATAGAAGGCGAAGGATGTGAAGACCACGATTGCCTTGATGTGACTGAACTATGCACGAAACCCAGACCAGATATTGTGGATGAGCCATTGTCTGACCCCGATGAAATTTATTTTGTTGATGGCTCATGTATAAGAGACGATACTGGTCGGTTGAGAGCAGCTTATGCTGTTTGTACCATTACTGGAGTTGTGGAAGCCGCTTGCCTGGAAGGAGTACATTCCGCACAGGTAGCAGAGATTATTGCCCTAACTCGTGCCTGCATAGCAGGAAACGGAAAGAGAGTCACCATCTACACGGACAGCCAATATGGTTTCGGTGTGGTTCATGATTTCGGGCAGTTGTGGTCTCAGAGGGGTTACATGACCTCCTCTGGTTCGCCCATTCGAAATGGAGAATTTGTGCGATTGCTGATAGAAGCATTACAAGGTCCTGTTGACATCGCAGTAGTGAAGTGTGTAGCTCATACTAAGAATACAGATTTTGTGTCACAAGGTAATAGATATGCTGATGAAGTCGCACGCTATTGTGCTGAACAAAGTTATTCTTTCTCAAAGGTGGAAATAGAAGGTGCAGAAGAAAAGACTGAATTAAGTATGATGTTAGAAACTGTAGACACTTGGGAGGATTTAAGAATAATGCAGGAGAACGCACCTGAAACAGAGAAAAAGGCATGGGAAATAGCAGGTTGTGTGCGAAGTGAAATGGATTTTTGGGTTTCAGCAGATGGGAGAGCTGTGTTACCTGAAGAATTAGCTAATCCCATGGCGAGAGAAATACATGGTCCAGTACATCTAGGAAGGGATGCTATGATGAGAGTGTTTAGGCAAACTTGGTATTGCCCTAAATTTAGAATAGCAGCAGAATCAGTATGTAAACGATGTGTTACTTGCCAACAGCTGAACGTAGGCAAACGAACACCAGTCACACTGAGTCACATTGGGAGGTCGGGGGGGCCATTCAATAGAATGCAATTAGATTTCATCGAAATGCCAAGAGTCAATCGCCTTAGGTATGTGTTGGTGATTGTATGCGTATTTTCCAGATGGGTTGAAGCGTACCCTACACGTAGGTGCGATACACTCACAGTGGCTAAATTGTTGCTCAGGGAGTTGATACCGCGCTTCGGGGTGCCTGCCTCTTTGGAATCTGACAGAGGAAAACATTTTAACAGCGAAATAGTGAAGATGTTGTGCTCCACACTGAATATCGATCAAAAGCTGCATTGTAGTTATCGACCAGAAGCTTCAGGAATTGTGGAACAAGTGAATGGCACTTTGAAGAATAGATTGGCTAAAGTAGTGGCATCCACATCCTTGAGTTGGCCAGATGCTCTTCCATTAGTGCTCATGAGCATGCGCAGCACACCTGATAGGAGGACAGGTCTCTCTCCCCACGAGATCCTGATGGGGAGGGCCATGAGACTTCCTACAGTTCCAACTACTGCTCTATTGAATATTACAGATGATCTGATCTTGGATTATTGTAAAGGACTGTCTGACGCCATCCATTCTGTGTCCCTTCAGGTGCATGCAGTTGAAGTTCCAGCAGCGAGGAACCTGTGTCATGACCTGAACCCAGGGGACTGGGTCTTAGTTAAAAAACACGTCCGGAAGAACAGCCTAGATGTTCGCTGGCGTGGGCCCTTTCAGGTAATCCTGATAATGAACACCGCGGTGAAGTGCGGGGGGCTGCCAAATTGGATCCATGCATTCCATACTCGAAGAGTTCCAGCACCTCTAGAAGGAACAGCTCCCATCCCAGACGAAAGCCCGGAAGTGGAAGAAGAGTCGCAAGAAGGGATTGAGGCAGCTGAGGGGGTGTCGGAAGAAGTTGGGAACGCAACGGATTCAGAAGAAGAGCGAAGGCAGGACGGCAGTGAGACAGAAGACGCAACTGAAGGAGAGAGCAGAAGTGAATACGACTCAGATTCAGATCCGTATCGGAGCGACCAAGAACCAAGTGAGAGGACAAGGAATAGGAGAATAAGGCTTGGAGCTGCCACTTGGCCAACAAGGAGAAGAAGGCTAAGTTTGAGGTCGGCCCAGGAAGAAACGCTTGCTCCTATATCCGAAGACTCAGATCCAGAAGAAGATATCCAGGATCAAGCCGAGGAGGGTCTTAGAAGATCAAGTAGGGTGCGAGTGCCTAGCAGAAGATACTCTACTCCCGATTGGACCTACCTCGTTGCAGATGTCTGGGAGACACAGAACAGGGAGGATCAGGGAAGTGGAACTGATCAGAACTGACCCGATCATCACAGTGCAAATAAGGTTTCTACTGCCAGGAGCGGAGACCGAAAGGTTGCTGACACTCAACATCGTTCATCCTGCTCTCCTGAGTGGAATAAGAAAGTTGATTTTAGAGACAGTTGAGTTTCCAGTTTGCTGTTCACGATATCCAATATTGGAAGGAACTCTTCTTCGTTTGGAAATGCTTGAGCGAGTAGTAGAAATGCTAGGAGCGCTTATTGTTGTGGATTAATACAATATTGTGAATGTCTTCAAAGGGGCGCAGAACTGGAAAGGTGAAGAAAGTGATCTTGATTAGAACGGACCCCTTTGTAATTGTGGATGTAGAACTGATAGTACCAGGAGTGGAAATTGAAAAAACGCTAACTCTCAATTTTGTCCGTCCACTTGTCTTGAGCGAAATAAGGAGAATAATCCTAGAAAAAGTTGACTTTCCATGTTGTGGTACGAACTGTCCAGAACCTGAGGGAATGATACTTCGGATGGACATTTATGAAGAAGTAGTGTCACTCCTTGAGTCATACATAACTTCAGACGAAAATAAGACTGTTGAAAAGAAATTGTAAAAACTTGTTGCAAGATAACCTAGCGCCGAGTGGAAGAAGAAAAGTGATAGGGGTTTCATTTTAGTGGATGGAGAAGGGCTAGGGTTGTCTATTTTCTACTGGACTTTGAACTGTTTTGCGGAAATAAATTGTCAAGCTTCCAAGTGTTCAAAGAAAGACATTGCAAGAGAAAAAGACTTTGTTTGAAAAGAAGAGGAAGTGAATGCTGGAAGAAAGTCAAAAACTACACTGTTTGAGAACATGGAGGCTGGCAACCCGAACCGCAGGGCAAAATGTATAGCTGTTATACTTTTAGGAGTAGTAGTTTCTCTTATAATTTTAGTGGTAACTGTTTCATTCCTAGCGGGACACGAAGGGGATGAAACTACAGTTAAGGAGGATAAGGGAGTGTCAACACCGAAAACTACCACTAGTAAAGAGAAGGGAAACATCAATGAGAAAGACAAAGCATTGTTAGATGCAGAAATAAAAAGGCTTCACATGGACGAGTCACAGGGAAATTACAAGTCAAATGCTTATGCTAAATTGCTTTATGAATATGTTGATGCCATGGAAGTAAAGGATTGTTATGTTTGTATGCAATTACCAGCTTCAGTGGAGGAGGGTATCAGATACCATCATCTTCCGTTGACATATGGAATAACGTGCAGTTTATTGTTAAGTATGTTTTATGGACGAGACGGATTTGAGTATTACTTCTCGAATTTCGACTCGACATTGCCAGAGGTTCAGAATTTCAAGCATTTGAACAAATGGGACTACTACAAAAGCGAAGACAGATTACACAAGTGGTTTATTCCATGGAGAACGTTAGATACTTCACATGCTCGAAGGAACAATCTGACTTGTCAAATATCAGAAGTTGAGAAAAAGTTTATAGCTCAGGTAGATACTAGATACAGGAGGCAAAAGATATTGAAGGCATCAGGACAAGGGGAAACAGATTGGACCAAGGAGGAAAGGGCACAACAACGAAAAGGTAGTATTGGTCCAATTGCTTTGGATAAGGAGAAACGGGGGAAACTGTGCATTCACAGGAGTTACTCCTATTATGAAAACGTTTATGTAGGACAAGTCAACTGTGAACATGCCTTTCAATTGGAGTATTACTCTAAGAACTTCATGAAAGGGATGCAAGCAATACCAAATGTATATTTTGTATGTGGAAGATATGCCTATGTGAAGTTACCAGATAATTGGTACGGATCATGCTATCTGGCTGTTGTCTTCCCTAAAATATATCATGTTGAGAATTTAGACACGCCTAAGAAAGAAATATCAACTAGATGGAAGCGAGGGCTGGGTGCAGCAGAAGTAGTTGGAGATGTAATAGGTGCTGCATTCCCTTTCTTAGGATTGATAATGAATGACATTAAGATCAGGAGGTTAGCTACAGTCGTAGATAGACTATCTGCCAGTACTGCAAGATCCTTGATGCTGATAGAAGGGGAGATGCAATCGATTAGGGCAATGGTTCTTCAGAACTGACTTGCTTTAGATGTTCTGTTAGCAAAAGAGGGAGGAGTCTGTAAGGCCTTGAAGGTCCAGGAATGCTGTACTTACATTCCAGACAATTCAAAGCCTCTAGAGAAGTATATACAGAACATCACTGCCATACACTACGAAATTGAGGACCTAGCAAAGGTAAATGTGTGGGAAAAAGTAGGTCATGGAATGGGTAAAGTTGGAAGTTGGTTTGCCAACTTAGGAAAGGGTATCGTTTGGTACATACTGAAACCCAACATCATAATTGTGATTTGCGTAATCACTTTGTGGGAATTGGTGCGTTTGTATCAATGTTATAGAGCAAATAGGTTACAGAGAACTATGAGAAAACAGGAAGAAGAGTTGACAGCGATGCAGGACACTCAATATAAGAGTCTGAAAGCATTAGAGAGTATGAAAAGAGGTGGAACTGCCCTGTCTTCACTTTGAAGGGTTCTACATTTTTGATGTCTTGGTAATGATGACCCCTGAAGGTCATCAAAGGGGGGACTGAGAGAGCACAAGTTTGAAAAAAATGTATAAGTACGCCATATTTACAAGCACGTAGTTAAGTTTAAACATGTTTTGCACGCGAGTGTTTTATATCCAGGAGTGAAATATACAGAGTGTTTATTATTCAGTAGTGAAATGTATAGAATATTGAGTAGAGTAACTATAATTGTAACAGTGTGAGATTAATGTAGAAATGCTTAGAATATAGGTGAAAACCTCATGTTCTCATGTTAAAAGAATCATGTCCGAATTAAATGTAACTTTGAAAATCCAGTATTATGTGTAGGCCTTAGGGCAATTCACAGCAAACCTGAACGTGCTGCTAAAATAATGTGAAATAAGGTTGACATGGTTCTTTCAAAATGTACTATTGAACTTAGGGTTAAAAGTATATGCTTTATAGATGTGTTATTTTAGAAACGTATGCTAGTTAAGAATGTTTGCTGTTTAAATCAAGTTAACGTTTTAAGAGTGCAGGAACCTGCTGCATGTAAATCAAGTAGGCCAGAGCAGATAATGTCATGTAGTTTAAATTGCCATGTGCTCGTTAGAGGAGAGGTCGTGAGGTGTCCAGCACGGAGCTTTGAGAGTGTTTTATGACCAAAGATATGGTGGAGTCTGGAATTTGAGGCCCACTGCAGGATGAGCTGTATGCAGGTGCGAGGGTCCTAATCAGCTCGAATGAAAGGGACTTTGTTCAGTGGCGCCTTGCGCAGGCCTGTAGGAGTTTCCAGGAATTTCAGGGGGTATCAGCGCACGGAAGAAGAAGCCTGGGAACCAAGGTCAACTATAACGAGGGTCTTCAAGAGTACCATCATGGAGTTTACCGCGCAAAGATGTACCACGTGAGGGGCGTCCCAAGGGGCGTTTCTATTGGAAATGTGATTTGGTATTAGGGAAAGTGACCCGGGAGGAGAGCAGAGCAGATGATTTTGGGAGCCTAAGGAAGCGGATGGGTAGGCAGATAGGCTGATCAGGAGAGACCCATTATCAGAGAAGAGACAAAGAGAAGTGCGTGATCTTCTTAGGAAGTCACCACGGCTGACACCTAGAGGGTTAAGATCTTGCTAAGTAGGGATGTCATTTAGTGTAGTGTAGGGACAGACTAACCTTAATTTTCTTTTCTGTAATGACTTTGAGGTTGCAACTTGTATCCATTTTGGCAACCCTGATGGTTTTCGAGCTTGTACTTATTATTCTGTTTTTCAGACTCAGACTATTCAAAAAGTTCATGTTTATAGTGATACCGATTTATCTTCTTAATCTCATTTTGAGAAGTTTGTATCTTCAGTTATCTTTGACTTTATATTAAAACTTTAAAACTTAAATTTGGTCAGTGGTCATTTAGAGTGGTGTAAGTTCTTAAATTGATTGACTTATTGCGAGATTACCTTTTACTCAAGACAGGTACCAACGATTCAGTCGACATAGGTTGGGATTTGGTAAGATAATTAGTAACCAGTAATCCCGCGTTAGCAGTTGTGACATTGCATGTCTGATTGAATACTAGTGAGTGTGCTGGGAGATTTGGCAGCTTGCCCCGTCCGTCCAACACAGTCACAATTATAACCAGCCTTACAACCAGCCTGCTTAGGCAGAGGGATGAAATTCAGTATTCACTGAGAAGAGCGCCGCTTTTTTCCAGCCAAAATGTGGGGATGCCCAAATGTTGATGTCTGCAGAGGACAGTAAGAGGTGAGAGGCGGATTGACACTAGAATCCTAAGGGAACTTTAGCATTGCCAGCAGCTGTGTCTGCTACTTTAACCATCTGGGAGCAGGGGTTGGACAGCATCCCATGACAGACAGAAGGCAAACAAAAGTGCTGGAAGGTCGCAGAGTGTGTGTGTGAAACAGGAGAAAGAAAAAAGGAGATAGGGAGAAGACAATGTGTGACAGAGAATGAAAAATATTGTGCCAAAAGAAGAGAGATTTATATATGATATAGTATAAATATCATATGATATATTTGATAATAACTTTACTACTATTTGACGAATCTTCATGACATTTTCACAAATGGTGGCCCGGGAAAAAAGAGAGGGGGAGGGGAGGCGGGGGAAAGTGTCGAAAAAATGTGCATTTCCCATAGAGATTTTCGACATGACAACCGCCCGGACCGCGGAATGGAATTACACCAAATTTGGCAGAAATCTAGCTCTTGGTAAAGAAATAGTGCTTTTTGTAATTTGGTGTAAATCATTCCATTAGTATTGAAGTTATTAAGGGATGTCTAGGGATGCGGATCTGCCCGCGGAGGATCTGCGGATCTGGGCAAAAATCAATTGACTGGCTGCAACCTGAAAGGAAAGTTGCCCCACCATTTTGTTTGCTGTTTGGCCCATGGGAGGGAAACATAAACTGTGAATGCATATAAGGTGTCAGGATTCAAGTATCCTGATCCCATAGGACACATTAAGGGGTCCCTGAGGGAGCCCTAGTGGACAAGAAATTGGCACCAAATGTGTTTTTTTGCCCATATTTGCGAGGCCCAATGTAAAAAAACAAAACCTCATATACCATAACTCCTCAGAGCACGACTGAATTATGTTCTGTAGCATGCCGTTGGGTGCATGTGGGGGCTTGGCCGTGATTGGTGGTGGTTTTATGCTACGTATGCTAATTATATATTACTGTATGTAAAAAAAACCATAGAAATTCACTGAAAAAAACAAAGATTACAGGGACATTATAGTTAGGTTCACGTTTTACCTACACAAAAACATAGAAATTCAGCAGTTATAATTATACCTATACTTATCTGAAGAAACTATAACTCATGCAGTTAAGTAACTTTACGCCACAAATTTCTTCAGATAAATATAAGTATAACTATAACTGCTAAATTTCTATGGTTTTGTGTGGGTAAAGCGTGAACCTAACTATAACTTACCTGTAACCATTGTTTTTTTCAGTGAATACCTATATATATATATATATATATATATATATATATATATATATATATATATATATATATATATATATATATATATATATTTTATTTTTTTCCCCCTCTAGTTCCAAACTCCAAATTGACACAAGGTGAGACACTCCACTGATTTTCTGCACTTATTCTTTAATTACACTGTAACAAGTTTCGTCATACTGCCTTGTTCACACATAAAGCGCCTAACAAATATTGGGGCAGATTTACAAGCCCCTTTGGCCACTTTTGCGTCACTTTTCCCATGTTGATAGTGAGGCAAAAGTGGCGCAAGTGGCTAGTAAATCTGTTCATTGAGTAAATCTGCCCCATTGAGTTTAAAAATCCTCAAGGCTTAGTGGTCACATGATCAGTAGTTCCTCTTTTTTTTTTTATTGAACTCAATCCAGACAGGTACATAACAGAACAATGAAAAGAAAAAGAAGAGAGCATATTAAAAAACAAACAAAAAAAGTACCAGGTGAAATCAAGGTGAAATCATAAACCATCATAATTATAAACATAATCATAATCATATTCATATTCATATTCAAGGGTTTCTCATTGATAAGAAAGAAGGAATAATAGAATAAGGATAAAACAAAATTTGATACAATAGGTAATTACAAAAGGTAATACCAGACCTTTGATGAGTCAAGGATTTCCACCAATAATTCACAAAATATATTACATCAAATAATTAGAATTTTTAGATAATACCCTATTACATATATTGTAGGTTATATGTTACCTTCCGTCCCATCAAAGCAAATCTAGATAAATGTATTTAATCCTGTTTTCCAGCTCAACACTGGAGACCAAATTGATTCTCCCATTCTTTTCCATTTAAGCCCTCTTGTAGAATATATTGCTCTCTCGAAGCTGAAAACAGCTAAAAAACGAGCCAGCCACATCTGGAAGCTTGGTGGTTCAGTTTCTTTCCAGCGGGCCGACAAAATAATTCTGAGTACAGCCGTACCTATAAATAATAAATTTTGCACATTCTTAGATAGAGCGATCGATGAATCATGTCCTAAAATAAAAAATGAATCTGTTTCTGGAAGTTTATGGCCAAACAGCACCTCCCAATAATCCGCAATCATACATTTGATTTGAACAAGTTTGGGGCAACTGCTTAGCATATGTATTAGATCAGCTGGTCCTTGTGTACATCTTGGGCATAAGTCATTTTCCCTTCTACCCCAGGAATACAGTTTAGCGGGTGTATAATAAAGACCAAAAATGGTTTTATATGTTTGGGCTTTAAGGTTGCTAGCCCTAAAAAGTCTTTGGCTCAACTCTAAACTTTTATATATATCAACATTGGGATTGCTAAGTTTGGCTGCCCAGCTAGATTCAGTTTTTTCCAGATCATCTTGTACATTAACAAGGAGGAGATTATATATAACACCAATTCTTGTGTAGGATCTATTAATAGCCTCAAAAAGATCTATTTTCTGTAACTCGAGGGTGGGTCTCTTAGCCTTGAGGATTGTATATATTTGCACATATTTAATATAGTCCACATTAGAGAGATGATATTTATCCTTAACGTCTAAGAAAGTAGTTTCTAACTCATGTACAAGGAAATCTTTAACATGCAGAATTCCAAGTCTCTGCCATTTTCTTGCTATAATGTCATTTGAAAAAGGCAGGGTCGTCTTCGTATACCACAAAGAGGTATACCTATTCCATTTAGTAATGTGCAGGTGTTTAGTAACTTTGCCCCAAACCTTTAATGCCCCATTTATGATTTCATATTTCCGATCATTGTTGTAATCTCGTGCCTCAATCTGTTGTAAAAACAATCCATTGGCCTTATCCCCTAATAATAGCTCATATATTGATGGTGGAATATTGTTATCAGGGGTTAGTACCTTTACATTAGAGCTAATCAGTGGGGTCATTTGTTTAAGAAGTGCGGCCCAGTGATACATACTAATATTAGGTATTGCCAACCCACCTCTTTCGCTAGGTAGAGACATTAATTTATGAGACCTTTGGATTTTTCCATGTTGCCAAACAAACTTAATCATAAGGGATTCAAGAGTTTTTAAGATCTTAGGATCTATGGCGAGTGGAATTGCTCGAAACAGGTAAAGGCATTTGGGAAGTATATTCATTTTAAGGAAATTAGCCCGCCCTATAATAGACAAATTGAGCCCATTTACTCTATCCAGATCTTTTGTAATTTTTTGAATCAATGGGATAAAGTTATGGTTGATTAAGGTTTTAACATTAGGAGCAATAACAATTCCTAAATAAGTGGCATTTGCAGCTCTCCTTTGATCATTAAAGTTGATGTTGTCAGTACATAATACAATTGTCTTCCTTTTATTTAAAGAGTATCCAGAATAGACGCCATATTCTGTGGTTATAGCCTCAATTTCCTCCATAGCCTCAGTCGGGTTTGATGTTAAGATCGCAATATCATCAGCATATGCAAATACTTTAGTAGAAAACGGCCAAGAACAATTGGGTTAATACTAAAACTCTCAATAAGTTTTAAAATCAAAGGGTTGATATATAGAGCAAATAATAAGGGGGAACAAGGACAACCTTGCCTCGTACCTCTAGTTATACTGATATCATCAGATTCCAATCCCATCAGTTGTACTTTAGCTTTGGGAGACAGGTACATTGATCTTATCGCCTTAATAAATTTGGGGCCAAAATTATTTAGTTGCATGATTGCCCACAGGAAATTCCACGAGACGCGGTCAAATGCCTTCTCGGCATCTAATAGTATCATTGACATTCGGCCCCCCGTGACCGTCATGGCATCAAACAAGGCAATTACTCTAGATGTATGGTCCGTTGTTCCTTTGCCAGGAACAAAGCCATGTTGCCACGGGGAGACGATTTGCTCAATGACACTGCTAAGTCTCGTGGCTAACACCTTGGCGTATATTTTAGAATCCGCGTTGATTAATGATATGGGTCGGTATGACGTTAATTGCTGAGGTGATTTCTCTTTTTTGGGGAAAACAATTATATTTGTGTTATTCCAGGAATCCGGCGTTAGCCCGTTCCATTGAATACCTAAAAACAGATCATGAAGTATTGGTCCCAGCTGAGGGCTCAGAATTTTATATAGGTCTATAGGTAGTTTATCAGGACCTGCTGCTTTGCCCGATGTAAGTGAGGTTAGAGATAGTAATACCTCATCGAGGGTGATTTCTCTTTCCAAATCCTGACGTGTAGTATCGTCTAATTCTTTTAAACCCTCGGTGTTATTGACAAAGTTGTTCAAAAATTCATACTCTGTATTTGATAGAACAGTAGAGTCTTCCGTATATATAGATTCTGATAATACTGCTGGAATAGCGAAATAATCTCATCTGCCTGCGTATATGATTTACCATTGTCAGTTATCAATTTAATCTGATTAGAAACATTCCTTTGACGGGTGTGTAACGCCAGCTGCCTCCCCACTTTTTCCCCATTTTCATAGATATCTCTCCTATGAGCACTGTAATTCTGTGCTGCTTTCTGGCTAAGACTATTGTTTAGCTCATTTTTCAATAGAGTAACTAAATACATTGATTGTGTAGCATCTGCCCCGTGGGAAATAGCTGTGGTATGCTCTTCCTCTGCCTTAGCCAAGGCTATTACATTAGCATTAAAGTCATTCTTATTTAGCTCTCTCGCTCTAGCTTGGTAGCTAATGGTCTCGCCCCTAAGGGCAGATTTAAAGGAATCCCATACTGTGTTTCTGGAGGCACTGAAACGGTTGATATCAAAGAATTCCTCCGTCCATTTTTTAATGTGTTTAATGTATTCATTGTTGACCAACAGTTTTCGATCAAATGACCACTGTCGCAGCTGCTTTTGATCGCCAACTGTCAGTGTGAGAACCAGAGCATTGTGATCAGATAAGATCTTAGGATGTTTTGTAATTACCGCCTGAGCCAATAAATCCCTAGTAGAAAAAAAGTTATCTATACGGACATGTTTTTGATGTGGGTGGGAAAAGTATGTACATCCTGAGTCCTGCTGATTCTTAACACCCCATATATCTACTAGTCCCAAACTATTTGTGAGTCTCCTGATAGCTTTATATACTTTGGGTTTGCGTCCTATATAGCTCTGCAGATTATGGTTATTGTGATCGTTAAATAAATGTGTTTTTAATGAAATATTAAAGTCTCCACAGATCACTAGCGAGCCTTGCCAGGTTGCAAGCTCAACTTCGAGTAGTGAAAATACTGTCGGATCGTCCTGATTAGAACCATAAATCGTGCAGATAACCAGACCATTTGGTAATTTCGCTATTGCCCATCTACCATGTGGATCAGAGGCAGCACGTATTGGTTGACCAAAATAAGTTTTAGCGAGAATCGCCACCCCTCTTATGTTTGATGTTTGGGTAGAGACGGCTAATAGATTATATCCTCTTAGCCTCAATTGTGATCTTTTGTCCCATGAAACATGCGTCTCTTGTAGACATAGGATGTCTACAGGATTAAGCTTTATTAATTCACACAATCGGCGTTGTTTTTCCCTGTTCAATAGACCCCCAATATTCCAAGTTTGGATTTTCAATCTAGCCATTAGTCAGTGAATCGGCATGTATAAAAAAACTCTCTAATTCTTTCATTGTAGTTATCAAAAATCTTTGATTTCTTCATCATGCAGCTACTTACTTTATTTACCTTATTTATACAATTCTTAAAATCTACACAAAACAAAGCTTCACCCTCTGGATCAGGTTCTTTTCTTTTTTCCAACCCCCCCGCAGGCCCCACCCACCCCCCTCCCCCCTGCAGGTCCCTCCCCCTCTAGGGACCCCCCCCCTCCAATTAATGGGCAATCGGACTCTACCAGAGTCCTGGTGATGCTAGCAGTGCAGCGTCTGAGCTACCGTATCCGTCTTAATAATGTAGTACATGTTCAAGCCTATAGGAATAGAGAGTTACATACTAAACAATAGACCATACCAAAAAAAAATATTAATCAAGCAATGATCAATCGATGGTAGTGGCTTAGCGAGAGACTATATATTCTATTTACAACATTACTAGCCCCTATCTATTAATCTCATCGAGATAAGCCTTTGCTTTAATCTCTGAAACGAAAAATTTAGCCTGCCCTGCCCATGCAACCTTTAGTTTCGCGGGGTTATTCAAATAAGCATGGGCCCCCTTTTCTTAAAAAGGGTTTAATTAAAGATCGCAGCCGCCACCGCCTCTCCACTGTAGCATGGCAGAAGTCAGGCCTAGTAAAAAAAGTAACCTCATTACATGTAAGTTTATGATCAGGTCTAGCTTTCTCGGCCACTGATTGTCTCAATAAGAAATTCCCAAAGTAAATTAGGATAGCACGAGGATAGGGGCCAGGTTTAACAGGAGGGTTAAATGGCATCCTGTGAGCTCGTTGAATCTCAAGTTCCCAGTTCCAATTAGTTAGGTCGGGCATAGACTCTTTGAATAGTTTAATAACAAATGCGCGTACATTCTCCCCTTCCATTTTTTCCGGGATTCCCAATAAGCATAATTATTGCGGCGCTGACGATTCTCAAAATCCTCGAGCTTCCATTTCATATCCATTAGCTCAGCTTCTTGGAGTTTGATCTTTTCTACGTTTGCTTGAGTTTCATTTTCCGTAGTCATTACTCTTGCCTCAACTTCCGTAACCCTTTCACCAATTGATTTACAAGTTTTGGTCAGTTTTTTAACCACCCCCTGGATCTTGCGTAGAGCCATTCTTGATCGTTTACTGTCCTCCTCCGTCTGTTCCCTATGGGCCGCGATGGCCTGCAGGATGGTTTCTACTGCATTAGGGGGAAGTACATGTTGGTTAGACAGATCAGTACTACATGGGGCTCGTTGTCTAATCTTGGACAAGGGTTTAGGTTTGGATTTGACTGTATTTGTTTGCGCCTCCTCCTCTATACTCTCTTCTGCAGAAGATGTAAAAAGAAGGGATTCGCCATCTTCTTCATATTCCAGGTCATCTTCATCATACTCAATACTAGAGTTAGCTTTATCTGACTCTCCGTCCTCATTCTCCACCTCTACTCCTGTTTCTACTCCTGTCTCATCGGAAAAAGAGTAGAATATAGTCCCTTCTTTTTCAGCTTCAGGAAGGGAAGATCCCTGGGTTGCAGTTGCTCCCCTGTTCTCATCATTACTGACATTACTGTCAATCAATAGCGATTGAGGGTCAGAATTTGCATGGCCATGAGTTAGGATATGCTCCCCCAAGGGTGTTTCTTCCATCGCAGTCATTAAAGAAGGACCACTTGCTAAGCCCTTCGTAGGTAGAGAAGAGTTTTGACCTGCTTGATTATCTTGAGGTTGATTATCATCCACTACCCCCATTATGTTCTCACCAGTCCCAGAGAACGACATTGAAAATTTAGAGGTTGAATCACTTTGAGTGTTAGGAGACATGTTAATAGCTCTCGGCGAGGCGGTTGAAGCAGTATTAGAGTCTAAATGGCGGTTAGTGTTAATGCCCGCACCACCATTAATAATGCTTAAAGTACTCACAGTTAGATTTTCCTCCGGACTCTCCGCCGGTGTAGCTTGTGTAGGGGCAGGGCCACTTTTCTCTAGTTGCTGCGGGGATAGTAGAACCTCGAGGGGTGTCCCCGTTGTAGGCGTGCTAGGTGAATGTACTAGGGTATCCTCTGTATTTCCTACGTTCCCCGGGCCCCCTTGGCCCCCTTGCTTTCTTCTAAGTAGATCCATAACCGTGTTACCAGGACTTGCTACCTCTAAAGTGCTATTCATTTTCCGCTTGGTGGCTAAGACCTCTTGGCGTGGTAAACAGGTGGTTGGTGTCTTCTGGACTTGTTTCCTCGTTTTGGCACCAATTATAGGAGCAGTAAACACACCACCACTTTGACTACCTTCCCCAGCCTGTTGTAGCTGCTGCTCCTCCAGTTCTGCCTCTCGGAGTGCTCTAGCTGCTTTTGCCAGTCTTGCTCTTGCAGCTGCTGACGAAGCTGATTTAGCCGGCATTTCCAGAGCTAGTCTTAAATTGGCAAAGTCTTCAAACGGTGCTAGCTCCGCTAAATTCAAAATTTCCACAACTGCTCTTCCCAAGCTGATCAGTAGTTCCAATGCAACTGAAAACAGACTTCAATTAAGAGCATTTCTTTCTTTTGTTTTTTCAACTTTGCTTAATAAACACATATTTCATCATATGTATATGTCTGTTCAGTCTGCAGACATGATTATGTTTACATTTTTCACATAATATAAACTTATACATTTCATTCTTATAATTCAATACATTATCTTTATGCGACACATATATTTACATTTGGAAGCTTACTGCTTCTATTCCTGGCCAATTCATATGAGACCATGTACATTTCTGTGATAAAGTGAAAGTGCATGAATATACAAATGTGATTTGATTGACCCACTAATACTAACGTGCAATATTGTCATTATTTGATTGATTGTGTTCTGTTTTATGGTTCTGTTACTTGTTATTCAACTTTTTGTGTTCACCAAGTGGCTGGTACTACACAATACACTAATCACCCAGCTAGTGCAATTTATCATTCTATGATTCTTCTAGATTTTTTATCACACAAAATTTATTTTAAAAAGTTTCATGAATTAAATCTTTCAAGTCACCTTCATGTTCAACTTTCACAGAATTGATATTACATTCTCTTTCAACAATTCTATTCATGGTCTTTACTTTAGAGGATAAATCTAAAAATGGATTCACTTCTAAAAGCTGGGGAGCAAATCACAGTAATCTAACTGCTTAAATGTACAGAGAAATCCTCCTCTGTATTGAGCGCAAAAGGGATCTTGGTATTAAATAGGAGAATATATTGGGATTCAAGTTGTCGTAGCCTACGTTCCCGGTTACCACCCCTTCTGCTTTTGTCTATCTGGTCAATTACAAAGTATACAAGGCCTTTGATATTTCCTCCATGTTCTTCGTCCACATGTCTCGGTACCGTGTAGCTTTTATCTTTGTTCGTAACTGCCCTGAGATGTTGCAATATTCGTACATGGGCCATGTGTATGGTGCTGCCTATGTAGACTTTTGGGCAAGTGCACTGCAACATGTAAACGACAAACTCACCTCCAAGGGGAGCTCTAATATTCCAAGAACATTTTATAAGGGGTGATGTTATCTGTCTGATGTTCTTCAATATTTTGCACGAGCACTTATAAAGGCCAGTGCTAGCCCTTAACCACCCTTCCGTTTCTTGTGACTAAGTCCTGCTTTAGGAACCTTGCCCTTCTAAAAGTGATCAATGGTTTTCGTGATATTAACTCTCTCAAGATAGGCATTGTATCTGGTCCTTCTGACCAGATGCAATGCCTACTCACACAGTCTCTCACCCTGCTGGGGTAGGCATTGTAATTGGTGATCATGCGTGTTGTTATTCTGTATATATTTTATATATATATATATATATCTAAGAGCAAAGCGTCCCTGCGCTGTAGAAGGGCTCACCACATCATTCCCCACCATCCGGCTCTGTCAGCAGCACCCGGCAATCTCACTGCTATTCTCCTTAGTTTAGCATGAGTCCGACGCGTTTCGGGGCTGAAAACACCCCTTCTTCATGGACAAAAACATGAGGCATGACTTCTTCACCTGTTGTGTTTCAAATACGTTTTTTATTTGAAAGTACCGCCCTGAGTGGGTGTGGCTCACTGGATGACGTCTGCCAGGATTTCTGGTAGTTGGAGTCCCACCGGTGAAGATAAGTAAAATCCCTTGAGTAGGTTTCATGTCAACATGCGAGTGTGTCTTTAGTTTAACAACCTTGAGTAGGTATGGAGAAAGTTCCTGAGATTGCAATATTGTCTTGGGATGAGGCGCCGAACGGCAGAATGGGGTCATTCCGCCGCAGTCATCACACACATGGTCCTTTCCAATGCGTGTGATGCGGAGCTCCTTCTTCGGTCTAGGACAGACCGCAAACAATGTCTAAGAGCAAAGCGTCCCTGCGCTGTAGAAGGGCTCACCACATCATTCCCCACCATCCGGCTCTGTCAGCAGCACCCGGCAATCTCACTGCTATTCTCCTTAGTTTAGCATGAGTCCAACGCGTTTCGGGGCTGAAAACACCCCTTCTTCATGGACAAAAACATGAGGCATGACTTCTTCACCTGTTGTGTTTCAAATACGGTTTTTATTTGAAAGTACCGCCCTGAGTGGGTGTGGCTCACTGGATGACGTCTGCCAGGATTTCTGGTAGTTGGAGTCCCACCGGTGAAGATAAGTAAAATCCCTTGAGTAGGTTTCATGTCAACATGCGAGTGTGTCTTTAGTTTAACAACCTTGAGTAGGTATGGAGAAAGTTCCTGAGATTGCAATATTGTCTTGGGATGAGGCGCCGAACGGCAGAATGGGGTCATTCCGCCCCAGTCATCACACACATGGTCCTTTCCAATGCGTGTGATGCGGAGCTCCTTCTTCGGTCTAGGACAGACCGCAAACAATGTCTAAGAGCAAAGCGTCCCTGCGCTGTAGAAGGGCTCACCACATCATTCCCCACCATCCGGCTCTGTCAGCAGCACCCGGCAATCTCACTGCTATTCTCCTTAGTTTAGCATGAGTCCGACGCGTTTCGGGGCTGAAAACACCCCTTCTTCATGGACAAAAACATGAGGCATGACTTCTTCACCTGTTGTGTTTCAAATACGGTTTTTATTTGAAAGTACCGCCCTGAGTGGGTGTGGCTCACTGGATGACGTCTGCCAGGATTTCTGGTAGTTGGAGTCCCACCGGTGAAGATGAGTAAAATCCCTTGAGTAGGTTTCATGTCAACATGCGAGTGTGTCTTTAGTTTAACAACCTTGAGTAGGTATGGAGAAAGTTCCTGAGATTGCAATATTGTCTTGGGATGAGGCGCCGAACGGCAGAATGGGGTCATTCCGCCGCAGTCATCACACACATGGTCCTTTCCAATGCGTGTGATGCGGAGCTCCTTCTTCGGTCTAGGACAGACCGCAAACAATGTCTAAGAGCAAAGCGTCCCTGCGCTGTAGAAGGGCTCACCACATCATTCCCCACCATCCGGCTCTGTCAGCAGCACCCGGCAATCTCACTGCTATTCTCCTTAGTTTAGCATGAGTCCGACGCGTTTCGGGGCTGAAAACACCCCTTCTTCATGGACAAAAACATGAGGCATGACTTCTTCACCTGTTGTGTTTCAAATACGGTTTTTATTTGAAAGTACCGCCCTGAGTGGGTGTGGCTCACTGGATGACGTCTGCCAGGATTTCTGGTAGTTGGAGTCCCACCGGTGAAGATAAGTAAAATCCCTTGAGTAGGTTTCATGTCAACATGCGAGTGTGTCTTTAGTTTAACAACCTTGAGTAGGTATGGAGAAAGTTCCTGAGATTGCAATATTGTCTTGGGATGAGGCGCCGAACGGCAGAATGGGGTCATTCCGCCGCAGTCATCACACACATGGTCCTTTCCAATGCGTGTGATGCGGAGCTCCTTCTTCGGTCTAGGACAGACCGCAAACAATGTCTAAGAGCAAAGCGTCCCTGCGCTGTAGAAGGGCTCACCACATCATTCCCCACCATCCGGCTCTGTCAGCAGCACCCGGCAATCTCACTGCTATTCTCCTTAGTTTAGCATGAGTCCGACGCGTTTCGGGGCTGAAAACACCCCTTCTTCATGGACAAAAACATGAGGCATGACTTCTTCACCTGTTGTGTTTCAAATACGGTTTTTATTTGAAAGTACCGCCCTGAGTGGGTGTGGCTCACTGGATGACGTCTGCCAGGATTTCTGGTAGTTGGAGTCCCACCGGTGAAGATAAGTAAAATCCCTTGAGTAGGTTTCATGTCAACATGCGAGTGTGTCTTTAGTTTAACAACCTTGAGTAGGTATGGAGAAAGTTCCTGAGATTGCAATATTGTCTTGGGATGAGGCGCCGAACGGCAGAATGGGGTCATTCCGCCGCAGTCATCACACACATGGTCCTTTCCAATGCGTGTGATGCGGAGCTCCTTCTTCGGTCTAGGACAGACCGCAAACAATGTCTAAGAGCAAAGCGTCCCTGCGCTGTAGAAGGGCTCACCACATCATTCCCCACCATCCGGCTCTGTCATGAAGAAGGGGTGTTTTCAGCCCCGAAACGCGTCGGACTCATGCTAAACTAAGGAGAATAGCAGTGAGATTGCCGGGTGCTGCTGACAGAGCCGGATGGTGGGGAATGATGTGGTGAGCCCTTCTACAGCGCAGGGACGCTTTGCTCTTAGACATTGTTTGCGGTCTGTCCTAGACCGAAGAAGGAGCTCCGCATCACACGCATTGGAAAGGACCATGTGTGTGATGACTGCGGCGGAATGACCCCATTCTGCCGTTCGGCGCCTCATCCCAAGACAATATTGCAATCTCAGGAACTTTCTCCATACCTACTCAAGGTTGTTAAACTAAAGACACACTCGCATGTTGACATGAAACCTACTCAAGGGATTTTACTTATCTTCACCGGTGGGACTCCAACTACCAGAAATCCTGGCAGACGTCATCCAGTGAGCCACACCCACTCAGGGCGGTACTTTCAAATAAAAACCGTATTTGAAACACAACAGGTGAAGAAGTCATGCCTCATGTTTTTGTCCATGAAGAAGGGGTGTTTTCAGCCCCGAAACGCGTCGGACTCATGCTAAACTAAGGAGAATAGCAGTGAGATTGCCGGGTGCTGCTGACAGAGCCGGATGGTGGGGAATGATGTGGTGAGCCCTTCTACAGCGCAGGGACGCTTTGCTCTTAGACATTGTTTGCGGTCTGTCCTAGACCGAAGAAGGAGCTCCGCATCACACGCATTGGAAAGGACCATGTGTGTGATGACTGCGGCGGAATGACCCCATTCTGCCGTTCGGCGCCTCATCCCAAGACAATATTGCAATCTCAGGAACTTTCTCCATACCTACTCAAGGTTGTTAAACTAAAGACACACTCGCATGTTGACATGAAACCTACTCAAGGGATTTTACTTATCTTCACCGGTGGGACTCCAACTACCAGAAATCCTGGCAGACGTCATCCAGTGAGCCACACCCACTCAGGGCGGTACTTTCAAATAAAAACTGTATTTGAAACACAACAGGTGAAGAAGTCATGCCTCATGTTTCTGTCCATGAAGAAGGGGTGTTTTCAGCCCCGAAACGCGTCGGACTCATGCTAAACTAAGGAGAATAGCAGTGAGATTGCCGGGTGCTGCTGACAGAGCCGGATGGTGGGGAATGATGTGGTGAGCCCTTCTACAGCGCAGGGACGCTTTGCTCTTAGACATTGTTTGCGGTCTGTCCTAGACCGAAGAAGGAGCTCCGCATCACACGCATTGGAAAGGACCATGTGTGTGATGACTGCGGCGGAATGACCCCATTCTGCCGTTCGGCGCCTCATCCCAAGACAATATTGCAATCTCAGGAACTTTCTCCATACCTACTCAAGGTTGTTAAACTAAAGACACACTTGCATGTTGACATGAAACCTACTCAAGGGATTTTACTTATCTTCACCGGTGGGACTCCAACTACCAGAAATCCTGGCAGACGTCATCCAGTGAGCCACACCCACTCAGGGCGGTACTTTCAAATAAAAACCGTATTTGAAACACAACAGGTGAAGAAGTCATGCCTCATGTTTTTGTCCATGAAGAAGGGGTGTTTTCAGCCCCGAAACGCGTCGGACTCATGCTAAACTAAGGAGAATAGCAGTGAGATTGCCGGGTGCTGCTGACAGAGCCGGATGGTGGGGAATGATGTGGTGAGCCCTTCTACAGCGCAGGGACGCTTTGCTCTTAGACATTGTTTGCGGTCTGTCCTAGACCGAAGAAGGAGCTCCGCATCACACGCATTGGAAAGGACCATGTGTGTGATGACTGCGGCGGAATGACCCCATTCTGCCGTTCGGCGCCTCATCCCAAGACAATATTGCAATCTCAGGAACTTTCTCCATACCTACTCAAGGTTGTTAAACTAAAGACACACTCGCATGTTGACATGAAACCTACTCAAGGGATTTTACTTATCTTCACCGGTGGGACTCCAACTACCAGAAATCCTGGCAGACGTCATCCAGTGAGCCACACCCACTCAGGGCGGTACTTTCAAATAAAAACCGTATTTGAAACACAACAGGTGAAGAAGTCATGCCTCATGTTTTTGTCCATGAAGAAGGGGTGTTTTCAGCCCCGAAACGCGTCGGACTCATGCTAAACTAAGGAGAATAGCAGTGAGATTGCCGGGTGCTGCTGACAGAGCCGGATGGTGGGGAATGATGTGGTGAGCCCTTCTACAGCGCAGGGACGCTTTGCTCTTAGATATATATATATATATATATATATATATATATATTAAGCAAGAGAGAGAAAGAGAAAGCGAGCGACAGACAGACAGAAGGCTAGAGCAGTGGTAGAAGAAGAAAGTGAATGAGGTTGCCAGATGAGAGAGAGCTGATGGTAAAAGAAAGAGGAGAGGATCACAGAGGGTAGAGTAGAGAGCGAAAAAGAGATACGGAGACATGCTGACGGTGCCAGAGTGAAGGATGAAAAGAGCAGAATACAGAGAGAGGGAGAAAGAAACAGAGAGATGTAGAGAAGAATGCCAAAACAAGTAGAGAGTAGGGACTAGAGGGGGGAGGGGGAAAAGGGAAGGCGAAAGAAAAAGAGGTTGAAAAATATATGAACAGAGTGATTATGTGAAGGTACAATTTGTAACTTGCATGTCAGAGTTTTCAGTCTCAAGAGCACACTTTGCCATGGGAGGGGAAAGGGATAATGCTCATTTTGCAGATATGTGTAATGAACTGTTCTTGAGGGTGGAAGTCGGTGTTCTCAAGCTTTTGTAATTTTACTAAAACTGTCCCCATCCTTTTTGTTAAAAAAACAACTGCTCCTGAATCGTTAATGCTCATCCTGAGTTGCCTCGGGGTGAAAGGGAAAGAGAGGGTTTCCTGTACTGTGAAGCAAGAGGAGCGACATTTAGCTAAAGAAGAATCAATCCTTTTCTCCAGGGTGCCCATTAACGGAAAGAAATGTAAATGTGCGTGATCAGTTAACAGTTGCCGGGTGCTGCTGACAGAGCCGGATGGTGGGGAATGATGTGGTGAGCCCTTCTACAGCGCAGGGACGCTTTGCTCTTAGACATTGTTTGCGGTCTGTCCTAGACCGAAGAAGGAGCTCCGCATCACACGCATTGGAAAGGACCATGTGTGTGATGACTGCGGCGGAATGACCCCATTCTGCCGTTCGGCGCCTCATCCCAAGACAATATTGCAATCTCAGGAACTTTCTCCATACCTACTCAAGGTTGTTAAACTAAAGACACACTCGCATGTTGACATGAAACCTACTCAAGGGATTTTACTTATCTTCACCGGTGGGACTCCAACTACCAGAAATCCTGGCAGACGTCATCCAGTGAGCCACACCCACTCAGGGCGGTACTTTCAAATAAAAACCGTATTTGAAACACAACAGGTGAAGAAGTCATGCCTCATGTTTTTGTCCATGAAGAAGGGGTGTTTTCAGCCCCGAAACGCGTCGGACTCATGCTAAACTAAGGAGAATAGCAGTGAGATTGCCGGGTGCTGCTGACAGAGCCGGATGGTGGGGAATGATGTGGTGAGCCCTTCTACAGCGCAGGGACGCTTTGCTCTTAGATATATATATATATATATATATATATATATATATATATATATATATATTAAGCAAGAGAGAGAAAGAGAAAGCGAGCGACAGACAGACAGAAGGCTAGAGCAGTGGTAGAAGAAGAAAGTGAATGAGGTTGCCAGATGAGAGAGAGCTGATGGTAAAAGAAAGAGGAGAGGATCACAGAGGGTAGAGTAGAGAGCGAAAAAGAGATACGGAGACATGCTGACGGTGCCAGAGTGAAGGATGAAAAGAGCAGAATACAGAGAGAGGGAGAAAGAAACAGAGAGATGTAGAGAAGAATGCCAAAACAAGTAGAGAGTAGGGACTAGAGGGGGGAGGGGGAAAAGGGAAGGCGAAAGAAAAAGAGGTTGAAAAATATATGAACAGAGTGATTATGTGAAGGTACAATTTGTAACTTGCATGTCAGAGTTTTCAGTCTCAAGAGCACACTTTGCCATGGGAGGGGAAAGGGATAATGCTCATTTTGCAGATATGTGTAATGAACTGTTCTTGAGGGTGGAAGTCGGTGTTCTCAAGCTTTTGTAATTTTACTAAAACTGTCCCCATCCTTTTTGTTAAAAAAACAACTGCTCCTGAATCGTTAATGCTCATCCTGAGTTGCCTCGGGGTGAAAGGGAAAGAGAGGGTTTCCTGTACTGTGAAGCAAGAGGAGCGACATTTAGCTAAAGAAGAATCAATCCTTTTCTCCAGGGTGCCCATTAACGGAAAGAAATGTAAATGTGCGTGATCAGTTAAACAGCAAATCTAAAAGTTGCTGCGGAATCGATCTAATACAGTGTGTAATAAAATTATTTTACATTTTAAACTGCAGATGACTATCTAATACTGCGCGTAATTTTTTTTTCTTTTACTTAAATATTAACAGTTCTTTCTGTCACAGGCTTGGACTTTGTTGCGCTATATTTATTTCATTATTCCTCGGTGCACCCAACAGGATTTAAATTGGTGACCGTCCTGTTAGAAACACACGCATCGGAAATTATTGGATTAACCAACTAAGGTTTCCTACCAGAACTATGCAATTCTTACAGATTAATTTAACTTGTTTACTTTTTATTTAAGATGTTCACATTATATTTAGGTGAAAGGCTAAACAAATAGTTTCATACAATTATTTTATTTGCACCAGGGTGGTATTGTAATGATTTTAATTAATCAAACAATAAAAATGAACTTGAACTTGAAATAGTTTCATACTATCTTGTACTTTCTAGCTCTGTCTCTGACCCCACCCCCATCGCACTCATGGTTACAGTTTCCATACTTTGTTATGCTGACCCTGCAGCAGAAAAGCTGTGCTGCATAGTGCAGAACTCTGGGGTTTTGGTGTAGGGGAGCAGCCGCAGGTGGGCCTGGCCCTGTTCCTTTTCTCCTAAAAACAGTGGGCACAACATGGCTGTTCAAAGGTCTGACTGGTCTCAGGCCTTCCACTGATCACTGCAATTATCCACAATGACAGACAAGAGGCATGGCTAAAAGAGATAATCATGGACAACAGACTTGAGTCATAAATGTACCCACAGGTGGCCACCCTACACAGATGTGCAAGGGCACTTTTCCAGTATGTGTGACGGAGGAGGGGATTAGCTCAGGACCTACACTGTCCAGCACTCCCCGTTATGTTTTGACATGTGTATAAGACACAGACAGCGACTGATACGTGACTTCAGTGCTTTTGGTAACATGGGGTGGCCTTCCACACAGAGCTGAGTAGTCCATCACAGGCTGGAGCCAGATCTAGCTTGTCAAGATGGGCTATCAGTGGTGTGAATGTGTGTGTGCCTCCGTTTGATGAATGTATTGACTTCCATGAGTTGTAGGTAAAGGCTCTAGGTGTCTTCCAACAGTCTAAAGCTGAACATTATCGTTACGTTTTCTTTTAGCCCAGTTTTTGACATAAGTACATTTCTGATCTCTGTGTAGGTTGCATCCGGGATAACCTAATACCTTGATAGTAATATGACAACTATTCACCTGCAGCCATAATAATTCCCTATATTCACAATATACATCCGTTTAGGTTTGTCCTTGGATCTAAGCAGCTTCCTTTGTTCTATTCATCAAAATTTGGGAACACCCAACTGGGATTAAATACTCACTAATAATACAAATGCATTCCTTGAGGCTAAAATATTTCCTCTTATATCAGACTTGTCTTGTTTCTTATTTTGCAGTAAATAGTTTACTGCTAATAGTTATGAAGGGACACTAGGAATCTGAGTAGGCCAAGCCAGCACTTCGATGTCATTGTTAGAGCTAAGATGGAACAGGAAGAACTCAATATGCCAAGCGTGCATATAAGTTCAGATGAGATCTTCATAATGCACTCTGTACTGTAACTGATAAAGAGGCGATACTGCTGTTCTTTGTGGATTTCCCTCACCTCTCCCTGCACAACCCTGTCATTCTGCTGTAATTCTCCTTGAAATACAAAATGCACCCTGCTTATGGATAGTCTTCATGGTCACTCGATTGGCACGTAGCGGCTATATGTTTTGATATGGCGACTATATCTTTAGGGGCATATTAGCAAGAACCTGTTAAAATTATCGCCGTTTTAGCATCTGGAAACTGCCGCTAAAATGGCAATAATGGGCTTGCTAATATGAATTATAGAATTCCAATAGAAGCCCAGGTTAGATGTCCTGTACATCTAACCTGGGCTTCTATTGGAATTCTATAACGCATATTAGCAAGCCAATTATCGCCGTTTTAGCTGCAGTTTCCTGCCACAAAAACAGCGATAATTTTAACGAGGTTCTCGCTAATATGCCCCTATATCTTTAGACTGAATGGGACTTTTGACATGTGGATTGATATGAGTCTTGGTGCACAGGCAATCCCTTTTCACATAATAGTGGATGCCTTGAGGATGCTTATGTTCATGTTAAATGTGCATGATAGTATTAGTATGTCCTAATCAGGGGTTGTCAGGCTTCACAGAGTTAATTCCCCAGAATTTCGCAGAGTTACATAAAAACTTCATCAGATTCCGCGGGGTTCCGCCAATGGGCTGAAAGTATGCATGTTACACTGCTGGTGCTACAAATTTCTTCCGATAGCGTGAGCAGCACTGAAAAATCTGCGTGAACGGCACCATGTGTTGTGTAAGAGTGTGCGGCAATTCAAGTTGATTTTTCTGCCGCTTGAGTAGAAATTCAAATTGAGTGGCAGCAAATCTACTTGAGAAGCAGCCCTCTGACCACGACCACTCATAACTGCCTGCATTAGAAAATTGCACTAGGGGACACCGAATTTCACTCGCACTCACCAGCTCGCATTTCTGGAGCTTCATGGGAAAAAGCCCTCCACACTGCAATTTAGCAGATTCTGGCTGGAAATCTGCATTACAAGAGTAACTTGGAGTTGCTAAATTCTGCCAGTTCTGTGGGAAGAATGATACATTCATTCGACCCCTAATCCCAATTGTGATAACCAGGTGTATGCACTTTATGCGCTGCATTCTGGGAAATAGTATTTATCAATGTACTACTTCAACACATCAACGTTATAAAGGTTGCACTGTTTGTTATTGTTTGCCTGCTTCCAATACAACTATCCATCAACCATCAAAACCCATTAGACAGAAACCATTCAAACAAATACAGCACAGCTCATGCATGTGGCATGACCACCTATCACTGGGATGATAACAGCACTTTCCACCATGATAAGCCATGCTCAACTATCCAACACAACACATCAGACAAGCTATATCACATATATCAACACATATGACCTTTAGTCAGCTGTCATCGGGGCTACCAGCACGATTACCACAAACCAGCCAATAGAGCAACTCAATCTGATTCATCTTCAAAGATCTTTGCACTCCAAAAAATCACATTAAACAGACCTCCATATATTCTTGTAAGTACTAATCAACATCAAAGCCATGTAGAATTTTCCACCTCAGCTACGCATACCTCTGCTCACACAAGTATTTCTCAAAGAACCAACGCAACATCTCAGCCAGACCACAAAACACAAAAGCACCATAGCCATGTACTTGGCTAATCATTGCTACCACAATAGTACAACAACAGATTCTTCACATAGTCAATACTCTCAGAAACAAATAAGGTGATGCAATCAATGAACCATGCAATTTCATGGAAATAAATAAACAGCTATGAACGTCTAGGAAACACAAACCCACACACATACAAAGCTGAATGTTCTGAGTGGATGGCATTTGTCAGGGGCTTTGGTCTAGATGCATTTCTTTTTTCTGTCTGCAAATAGTCCAGTTATTCTCTGTATGCTCTTGTTCAGGTTCAAAGAGTTGTGTTTTCAGTGGTTTTCAATGGTGCATTGGTATACATGTGTCATACATGTGTTATATACTATGACGAGTGTGTTGAAGTTAGTTGTTGAATGTTGATTGATTTTCATGAGTTATATGTGGAGCAAGCCTGTGGGCAAGTTTTTGAAGGATCAATATGTGATTTTTCTCATATATTTTGGCCTTGATGTATTTTTATGACATGGAGAAGGGTGAAGGGGTTAGCAAGATGGTTGATACAATCCAGGGGTATCTGGGGCATGCACTGGTTTATGGAAAGGCAGTTCTGATTAAGTCAAAGGTGTTTCCTTTGCAATGTGTGCTTTTGGCAATGTGTTACTTACTCCGGTGTTTAGAGGAGCGAGGCAAGGGCTTCTTTCAGTTTCTTGGCTTGTGAGCCTCAGGGAAGATTGAACTCTGCAAGGAGTTTAGGGTGGCGAAGTTGAATGGGGAAGTGGCAATGAGGTCTGAGATTTCATCAGTGAAATCTTTGTTGATCATGGGAGGTCTGTGAAAATGGTTGCATGGATGGTGGGAGTGGAAAGCAGCAGGTGGGGGCCTTTAATGATCAGAATGTTGCTGTATTGCTTAGGGCAGCATTTCTTAACCTTTTGACTGCTGGGGGCCCCCAGTGAATCATTACTGAAAGCTGCAAATCCCCACAAAAGCAATATTTATGGTTTGAAATGAAAACAAAACACACAAATACAGAAACAGGTACATACATTATTCAATGTTTTATATGCACAAACAAAAAACATGAAAATATCAACAACAACAACATATTTTGGGAGGAAGAAGGTTGTAGCTTTTAAAAAATTTCGTTTTATTTCTAAAAGAAAAAAATCAATTTTCCGGAACCTAGTATATTACTTCGTTTTTTTGTTCCTAAAGTTTCTCTTCCTTTATTGGTACATACGAGTCCTTCAGTTGAGGCCACCAATTGACCACGTTAGGTTCTGTTTGCTGTACTTGTGCTGCTTCCACACATCAAAATAAAGAGAACAACCTAATTTCTAGCCTCCAATTTCAAATTCCTTCAGCTGTACAGAGCATTTTAAAATGTTCCATTTTGCTTTTTGTATGTACATACGTTAATAATCCATTAATATTATTTATTTTTCTAAACAGTCGCAAACCCCCTAAGTAGATGTTGCTGACCCCAGGTTAAGACCTTCTCGCTTGCTGATGACAGTAGTCCTCCATTGTAGTGTGTCTGATCTGTGCATTGGATGTTGTAGACTGTGAGAATATCTAAGATATGTGTTAGCTTGGGCGTAAACCATGTCTCTCTGATAAAGAGTTCATCTATGTTGTACTGTGTGATGGTGTCTGCAATGTCAGGACCTTACAGTATGGCAGAATATCTGTTGATTGTATTTTATTTTATTTTTTTATTTTTATATTGATTTACTACCACTTGATGCACATGAGTTAGGGGTTTAATCTGTTAGAGTTACTAGTATGTTATTAAGAGGGGGTGTGAATTAAGTACTTGGTGTTTGCTGTACAGATACAGTATGTTTATATGTGTGATGTAGGCTGAGTATGAGGGTGGGGTATGGGGTGTGGTGTGATTCAGTGATATACTGATGAACATGGTGTTGATGGCTTAACTGAGAGGTGAGTCTTGGCCATAGGTCCTAACAGATAATGCTCTTGTTTGTCATTATCCAAGCTGCTATATGAATTAGAGTGAAGAAGGAGAGTAGATGGACTTTGGTGCTAGAAGGCAGGGACTGGGCTGTTTAGGTGACTTCTGGTGCCAAGTGATTGGTGGGCTTTGTCCTGAACCTCGTGTTGGGAAGGTGGAGATGATCTGGGATTTGGTACTGGTGGGTGGTGAACATATGGGTCATGTGATTTGCGTTCCACTGATCATGTGGCCGCCTGTTGACGGTGATTTGTGTGTCTTAATTTGGGCCATTTGATGAGAAGGCAGTTGTGATTTGTAGTTAGTCCTATCATGCAGGTAACTGATGTTTATGTGCAGTGATTGTGGTGCCTGTGCCACCACCGGACGGCCACCAACATAGAAGTGTTTCTTACATTCTCTTTACCTGCTTACACAACTGCCCTCAAAGCTCATTGCTTCCAAACTGAGCTCTGCCCTTGATGACCCTACCTAATCCAACCTTTGTCTGCACTAGCTAGGAGTATACAACTGTTTGATAACTACATGTTGTACTCATCAAACACCCTTCAAATCAAACCATATATCTTATCAACCACCCTTTAATCCGCCTCATCTGTTATCGAGATCTATGTACGGTTATGAATGGTGTGAACAGCCTTTCTGTTCTAAACAATCATGCCGTATACAATACAATCCAGTCCAATCCAATCCAATGCACATTAAGTAACAGACACTCTCTCCTTTTGTGAACAAGAACAAAAATATAACCCCCTTCTGTAGTAATCGATAACTATTGAATTTGTTGCAGCTCGAATGCTGTAAATGAGAACAACAAAGAATTCCCAAGCCAATATTTTTATCATGATATACTCTGTTGTACGTTGGAAGGTATCACAGTTACCTGATCACCCATTTGAATGATCTAAGTGGCCCCCAGGCCTGTGAGGAATGGATAGCTCGTTGGGTTGAGTATCTGTTGCAGAGATCTGTTAGTCATGCGTTCTATTCTTATCCACGCTGACCCGGTGACTTATATTCTTGTGTTTGAGAATAGAAGACACCCTGAGTTGCAGTACAGTGATGTGTGGCATTTAAGCGGGAAACAGTAATTCAGTTTGTGGTGCATGCTGTATAGATGGCCAACACAATGAATATGTCCTGCAGGGTCACTGGTTTGAATTGTGTTAAAGTCTGACTCCGCTTTTCATCCTTCCAATGGTGTTCAATTCGAAAATGTTGACACGAAGCAGAGCAGAGTGCGGAGAAGACGTTCACCAAGTACAACCTCTTAATGGCAAGCAACACTGGATAGGTCCAGCGGAAACCCTAGACGGGGCCGTGGTACTATTCTGGGGACCTGTCAGCTTCCTTGCTGCTTGAAGACCACTTCCAGGAAAGAGCGGAGGATTACTGAGGTGGGAAATAACCAAGTCACAAGGACCTGCGCCAAGGCCCCTACACTGTGGTGCACTTTCTGCGATGGAAGGCTATGGAAGGTCTGCTGCAGATTCACCAAGGCGTTTATGAGTACTTGTCGTAGTACAACAGGTGTACTACTATTGAATGACTTTATGAACCTGGTGGAAAGCGCAAAGAGGGCACAGTCCTTTTCATTTCTACTAATTGTATATGAATACTCCCATTTTGTTCCCATTACAGATGTTTTAGGGCTAATTCACAAAGGCATTTAACTATACATAAAGTACTACTAAAGTACTACTTCATGCAGTCATAAATGCCTTTGTGAATTGCCCCTTTAACTTTAGATCTGATTGGCCACAGTGATCC
Organism: Lissotriton helveticus; assembly: GCF_964261635.1. Taxonomy (NCBI): domain Eukaryota; kingdom Metazoa; phylum Chordata; class Amphibia; order Caudata; family Salamandridae; genus Lissotriton; species Lissotriton helveticus. The sequence continues at coordinate 952,077,143 of NC_136061.1, forward strand.
TCTGATACAAAATATCCCAATAATTCCCTTATATTTATTTTCCTGTTCTGTAAAGTGCTGGTTTGTGACGGATTGCTACTTTTTAATACTGAATGATTAAAGGTGGAAGTAAAAGGAAACAATATCTCTTTTTCCTTGTAAAATGCATGACCAAAGGTGTGTAGTGTCAGGTCGCGAAGGACTGAAGGACAGATCAGGGCTTCACCTGCATTAATGCATATGGGGGCTGGGTCACATCTTTGATGGGACTCTCCAAACGTTTCAAGGATGGTTGTGCAGGATTCTTTAAATAGGCGTGTTTTCTGTATTTTTAAGATGCCATGTTTGGCTCTTATACATGCCTACCTCGCTGATTTCTTTCAAAAACGCTCTGGCCTAATAACTAGAGCTCAATTTACAGTCCGTTTGTGTTTTTTTAAAAGCTGCAGAGCACAAATTTTACTAACATGATGATCGAAATATTGACTGGGCTGTTTAAGTTGATGTAACATTTTTACATCTCTGCTACAAATGTGGCTTGACCTTTTGTTTACAAAACATTGCATATACTTAGAGTGGGCTTTTGGCCAGCCCCTTGCTCATGATTGGATGGCTTTGTATCTATCTCAAATCCTAGTGCTTATTTCGATGGTTTTACTCCACATTCTTGTCTTTCTCCAGCAGGAGCATAAATGTCTCACAGTGTTCTGACTGAATGAGGTCTACTTGCACTGCAGATGTCGGACTTGCTTTGCAGTACATTGGAAGGATATCACTCTCACTCTCTCTGTCTCTCTCTCTCTCCCTCCCTCCCTCTCTCTCTATCCCTCCCTCCCTCACTGCTCTTCCTCCACCTCAAACTCCTCTCCCTTTCTCACCCGGATCTTATGCTTGTTCGCCAGTATCTCTGTCTCTTGTGTTTTTTTACCTATGTTTGCGACTCCTTGTGCTATTGGCAGGAGGCCATCTTAAAATAGTTCTGTGACCATTCCAAAATGAATTAATTTAAACAAACAATATTTATGACCTCGTGTGAACTGAAGTGGGCAGCTACTTACTCAGTAGATACAAGAGTGTCATGAAATGTGCAGTGAACCTGAAATGTAACCATGGCCGGACTAGCCGTAGAGGGCATAGGCGTTTTCCTGGGAGGCTGGAAGGGTGGGGTCGGTTTTGCAGTAGTGGTGGCCGGCTTTATTACTGGGGGGCGGTTTTACGATGGTGCTGCAATATCGCCTCTCAGTAACAAAAGCAGCAGTGCTTCACATTTGGAGCCCCCAATACTCCTCCTCCCACCCCAGTGCTGGTCCAACAAAATTGCTGGGGCTGCTTTGGGTTCCCAGTCCGGCCCTGAATGTAACTGCTGGATTAATAAAGCCATCGCAGCGTTTCTGAGATTTCTAGCCTTCTCCGTAGCTGACTGATATGTCTGCCATTTCTTGAAAGCTGCAGGTCAAGTGATCGACGGGATGTGATGGGACATGCAATGCCTGCAATAGTCAGTGAATCGGACATGTAATGGTGTGATAGTTAGTGACATAAGCATGGTGAATTCAAATCAACAGCAATTGCATACCATTAAAGACAGAGGAGATGTATTATAGAAAGAGACTCTACCGGTAGACCCAGTCAAACAATCACTGACTTCCAGAGTACTACTGCCGGCCATTGTAGCCTCTAAACTAGGCATAGGTCCGGAAGACATTCACATGGCTTCACACTTTATGGTGCTTTGGCCCCACCAAAGGCCAGAACCAGGCTCCTCATGTGAGCAGGTAATACTGCCACGGGCAGGCCAATCTAACAGTTGGTCTTAATCTTATGGTGCTGTCCAGCTTTAGGAGTGTGCCGTTGGTTGTTATTCAGTGCTATTACCAAATAATCTATGTAGGGGGGTGACTACCCACCTCAAGCAATAGTTACACCCCTTGTCAGGGTTAAATCTTCAACATCAGTAAATTAACCTGAGCTCCACCCCCTGTGTTCTATGGCACAGAGCAGATAGGCTTCATCTATAAATTCAGTTACAGAAGTCTGGCAGAACAAAACAGAATTCATTATCAATCATACAGTGGATATTGAAGAATTGTTTCGAAATCCTGTTTCCCTTCCTTTCAAGTTTATCCCTAGTCTTGTATGTAGTCTCCAGAGACAGAAGAATGATGGGACAAATCAGGTCCTTCAGCAACCAGACAGTGGACACACAATAATTATCTTGTCATCCTGTTCTTTGCCTTTTAAGTGTGCTCCAAAGTGGTATTTTTACACTCCAAAGATCTGTAGAGCAGCCTTTGACACTCAAGCAGGATTTGACAATGCAGTGTTAAACAAGCATTTACAATGCAACGGTTTCGCCTTTGCAAAAGTTAGAGCTATTGGCATTTTAAATGACAACATTTTTATTTATGCTATTGGCATTTACAATGCCAATAGCTTAATCTCTCGTAAATGCCACACACACACACCCACAGAGAGCCCCCCCTACACACACACAGAGCCCCCCCACACACACACCCACACAGAGCTCCCCCCCACACCCTCTGACCCCTCCTGGCACACATCAACAAATCCATCATCTGTGAGAGGCGCTAGACTGTCGGGAATTTACGTGAGCTGGGGGAGGTCCGGGTGTTTGTATTCAGGGGCCAGGTGAAAACAAAAGACCCCCGCTGCTGCCTCATTTAATTCACTACCATCAGCAAGGTCGCCAGGACTCTCCGCCATGCCCAGGGTGCTATCTTAGCAAAGGCCGGCTCTGCCCAGAGGTCGCCCTGTGTAGCAACGTGCCAGGAAACGCTGACTTCGCTCCTGGCCGGCCTCTGTCTGTCTGCAGGCGGGCCAATCATTGCCTCCCAGATGCCCAGCCAGGCCTGCCCGCTGATCCCCAGTGCCCAGTCTTGTCCGCTGGTCCCGGTGCCCCGGCCTGCCCGCTGGTCACCGGTGCCCAGTCCTGCCCGCTGTTCCCCAGTGCCCAGGCCTGCCCGCTGGTCCTGGTGCCCAGGCCTGCCCACTGGTCACCGGTGCCCAGTCCTGCTCGCTGGATGGGAGGTGAGTTGAGTAAGGGAGGGCCCCGCGCCCTCCTGCACAGCTCTGCGCTCCCACTACCGCCCCCAACCCTGCGCGATGTTTAGATGCGACATGTGGAATTTCACGGGCCCTCGGCCCCGGAGCTTGGACCCTGCGAGCGCGTGTCTGTGGGCTCAGCACTCAGCAGATAAAGCTAATGCTTGTTTATTTAACCATAGATTAAAGCGCCTCTGTTTTACCTCTGCCTGGTTCACTGCGAACAGAGTACAATACATATAACGTGAGGTGTGTGTCCGTGTGTGTGTGGGGGGGGGGGGCTGCCGGGATCGGAAGTGTTGAGGGGTGGCACTATCTTCCCCAACACTCCAAAAAGAAACATGAGAAGAGGTTTCAAGGAGCACTCTTCTATGCCTCTCAGCAGTGCACTTTCATCGCTCACTAGGTGCGCGTGAGGTAAAAGACTCCTCTGGCTATCGCGCCTTTGTTGTGGGCTCAACAAACCCTGGCCTCTTTTCAGAGGCACATAACTCCTGTCGCACTTAGACACAGAACACGCGCTTCAGCATTAGCCTTTATTATATTACAGTCACGGTTGGGCGTGCCTGGGCTGCGAGGTGTTTTTTGTGTGTGCCCGCGTCTGAGAGTTTTGCGCGTGTATTGTTTCAAAGAAGAACAAAACGTGCAAGGAAAAAGAGTGTCTGTGGGAAGGGGTGCACTTAAAGAGACTTAACACCACGTGCACCTCGTGTGTAAGCGCCGGGGAGAATCAGTGCTTCTGTCGCATCGACCCCCCCTCGCCCTCCCTCACTTTTCAAACACCCCTTTCATTTTCCTCAACAAAGTGGGGGGCGCTAGGGGTGGGGAAGCCGGCAAGACTTAACAGCTAATTTGCACTACCATAAAAAATAAAAAAAATTACAGTTACAGTAAGGAGCCAGGAGAGGGGTGTCAGGTGGCCAATCAGCGGAGGTGAGATGGGTGTGCCTGGCACCACATTGTGACTCTATGACCACCTCCAATGCCCACCATGGCTAGTATCCATCAGCGGTCGCTGCTTGCATCAAATCCAGTGCCCACCCTAGTGGCGCAAGGGGACTTCAGTTATCCCGCCCCGCCCCCCACACTCCGGACCCAGACAGGAACCCTCATGCCAGGGACCCACTGCCCGTGCAGTGCGGGGGGGGGAATGCTGGAGATCACCTCCCGGCCCAACGCACCACAGGTGCTGCGGGGACTACAGATACGTCACTGCCCCACCCGTCGGTGCCCACCGCTTGGAGCACACCGAGTGTGCACTATTCAGCCCAAACTGTTTGGAGCATAGCCCGTGCCCCGTCCACCTTTCAGCGCCCACTGCTTGGGGCACACCCACCCAGTGCCCGGGCGCCAGCGCCCAGTTCTTGGACACAGTCACTTACTATAAATCGCCCGCCAGGGCATATCACATTGTGCTCGGGGGGAGTGTCGAATACACAGAGGTTTCAGCTGCCCCCCCCCCTTTCCCAAGCTCTCAGTAAGATTTTTCACAAGGGACACTTTGGTCCGTTTAACAAAACAGGCTTCCAGGCAACACGTTTTCTTGGTACACTCCGGCTAGGTGCGTACTGCAATTATACCGCAGCGTGTAAGCCGTCCTGGGAGGCAGATGCATCTCTTCTGGCAGGGCTGGGGGCGGTGGGAGGGGGCCGAACAGCCCTCGCTGGAGACGAGCAGTGACAACGTAACACACACAATCTCATTCATCACCGCCACATTCTGTCGAGGTGAGAGAAAAACACGCTCTTCGAATACACGACGTGCTAATTTTGTTTTAATTAATTGTTGTTTTGTTTTAATTAAGTGTTGTCCGATCTCCATTATGCAGCTCGGTCGATTCCACCTTTTAACCAGGGAAAGGCCACTACAAACACGCAGTGAAAAGAGCACGCACCTGTGGTGAGTTGCCTTGTATAAAACACGCCTCAAATTAAACTGCCTCATGGCACTGTAGTTTTGGTGAAAAGTACTGAAATTAGAGGACTGGAGCCAGAAGTTATCTGTGACAGTGCACCTCGGTGACTCGGCGGGCGGACCGCCGCTGCTAATGACTTGCTCGGTGCGAGCGAGGCTGCTCTATTTTCAGGATAATGCTCTATGCAATCTTGGCGCCGGCCTCGCGGCAGTCAGGGGCTAATCAACTGGCGAAGCGCCGTGCAATCAAGGACAAAGAGCACCTGATGGATCGCCGGGCTCCTTTGCAGTTTCCTGCTGCTCCAAAAGTGACCATCAAAACCAGGTCGGAGAGGCAGAATGAGCAACAAGCATTTACAAAAACGTGTAGGAAAATTAAAAAACTTACCTCCGGGAGTCGGCTCGGAGTAGAGAGCGGGTCGGGTCTGCGTCCTCACAGGGAGAGCCGTCCGGCTGGTGTGACAAAGGATGCCGACGAAAAAAGAAAAAAAAACCCGCCCACCGCCGCATGACGTTGGCAAAAAGAGAAAAATTCTACGGAACGCCCACCAATCGCCTCGAACAATGACGGACGCCTCTCTGTTCCAATGGCTAACCTCCATTTATGGAGCTAGCCAATGGAACAGAGAGGCGGAACAAAGCCCCATACTTGTAAACAAAAGTTTTCACCTGTGCGAAACGCTGCTTGCGCAGCTGTTCGCCAGGCGAAACCTAAAAAGATGCTGACTGCTCCCCGCTGCATAGTCAGGGAGGTTCAGAAGAGTCATATCTGCTCATTCAGATCAGCCTACTGTACACAGATTTAGCTTTAAGTACATGATTAATAAAAACCATTACCTTTGGGTTTCAAAAAGAAGCATAACCAATACATTAGTCACATTGAGAAGGGAGGAAACAGAGGGAAGAAAAATGAAAAGAACCTAAAATCATGATGATGAGCTTAAAACGATAAAAGCTAAAATGCCATACACCGGCATAGGCTGCAGAATGAGTAAACGCCAAAAGTACAGGTCAATAGTGATGGACCTAGATCAAATCCAACAGGATTTAAAGTGCTGAAGTGCCATCCTTATAGCGGCGTGGACCAGAGGGGTGTGCCCACCTTGCTGATGTAAATCCTGGCACCGTATGTTTTGAAATCCTCCCTGCAGTATGGCACAAAGACTAAAGGTCATTTTCGATGTTCATTAATTAATTAAAGTGCAGTACGTTTGGCATTTAACAGAACGACGTAGCTTATGTGCAGACTCCGTTGTATTTCCTGAATATTTAATTGGGGACTGTTTAATGAGTGACTCGCATTTAAATGGAATTTTACAAAACACCTCATAGTTTGTAGTCAGACCTTTCATGCAGAACAAAATTGTTTGCTGACCAGATCTCATTCCATTTGAGTTAAAGATGTTTCGGGGGTAGATTTTACACCAAGGCAATAAAACTGGTAAGTTGCATAATAATGCATGAAGTCTTTCCCATGATGTTGGCAAAGCCTGCACTCTGTGTTCTCCATTGACTTGTGCAATTTTGGGAGCACGTCGAGTGATGGTAGGAGCCTGAATCTGGCTTGGAGCACTTTTATATACTTTGTTAAGGTGGCTTTTATTTAGGTTCACACGATTAGTGCCTTGTATGTGTTGATGGTCATCCATGCATGATTGCGCACCTGCATTTGGCTTTGTCCTCTCGCCAGGAGAGCTGCTTGATTTGTTTATTCATTGATAGCTTGAATAACTGGCGAGGTAATCTGTTATGCCAGATTTTTTCCGCCTTCAAATGTTTAATTGTTGCTGCTATTTTCCCAGACCAGGAATTTGGGTTCAGGGGTGTGTTTGATGCAATTTCTTGCCATAGCGATGCTCTTAGTGTGTTTGGTTGTGTCTGCTTCAGTATCGATGCATATTAAAGAATGGACCCTTCTCGAACCAGTTCTTGTTCCTGAAGGCCAAATTCCAGTCTGATTTGCACAGGCAAGGCGTTTTGTGGCAGGTAGAAGATGAGGCGGAAAACATTGCTCTGTGCAATGTTCAAAAAGCTCACAACTTTTCAAGGAAAGATTTCCAGGCAGTATATCAACGTTGGAAAGAACTTGCTTTTATCGCTGTACGCAGCGGCTGCCAAGCTGTGCTTTGTAATTTAGTTGCTAGGAACTGGAGTGCATCAATTTGTGATGCCACCCTCGCTTTCATTATGTTTAGATGCAGTCGGTGGGAGCAGCGGTCTTGCAGCCATACACCTACGCACTTGTACCTTCCCCTTCTGCCCACAGGGCTTTTCCCACAATACCATGTATTTTCTTAATTATCCTTTTGCCAAAAAATAACTTCTTTCATTTTCCCGAGGTTTTTGATCAGTTCGTGGGTTGACCAGTATTGGCGTAGAGCGGTTAACGCATTTTGTAAGCCTGTGTCCATAAGCGCCAACAAGGCACTAATTGTGGTCTGCATATAATAATGCAGTAATTAGTTGTTGACCCAACATTGGGGGATGGGAGCGGGTGGAATCCCGTTGAGCACTCAAATCTGCCAACTTTAAGTTGAATAAAGTCGGGGACAGCTCTCTGGTTTTATGCCTCAATCTTTCGGAATTCTGGATGTTAGACTCTTATTCCACCCGTGTGTGACCCTGGCCCAGTTGTCTGAGGTTAGACGCTGTATTCCTTTTAGAAGTTTTGGAGAAATATTCCATTCAACTAGTTTTCTCCGAAGGCGACTTCTGTTGACTATATCAAATGTTTTGGTGAGGTCTACAAAGCAGGTGTATAGGGATACATTTGTCCTTGTATATTTGACTGTTAACATGGCCAAGGCTGTTCCCCACCACTTACTCCCGCAGGATCCGCCACAGAGGTTCAGCAGCAGGACCCTCAGGTCCAGGTCCAATCCGAAGCAGACGCCACGCCTGAAGTACCCCTCTAGGCTACGCTGGAAAGTCCCGCGATGGGGGTTTCACTCCCCTACCACCCCCCACCCCACATGCTCACAACCCACCTCCACGCCGTAAAAATGTAACAACACCAGCGACACCATTGATCCTGTTGACGCACAGTCCGATAGCTCCCCAACTCTCCCCACAGTTCACCCCTAATGTTGACAGTCAGCAGGTTCACATCGTCAGACAAGACTCAGACAACGTTTGATGGGAACACATTCAGACAGGACTAGACAAAATAACATTGGGAAGAATACACAAAAGCGGAATATCCACGAATGCCCATGGGTGGTAAACTCAACCAGAACACGAGACAGTATCGCTGAAAAGCACAAATCAACAGGAGGGCTCCTCCCTAAAATCCCAATAAACAAATAAAAAAAAAAAAAACATGGCCAAGGCTGTCAAATTGTTGGTGGTGCTTGATGCTGGTCATAACCAGTTTGGTTTGGGGGTATTAAGTTTGGATTTTGTTACCCAGGATTCTAGTTCCTTGAACAGTAGGCCTGCAAATTTCTTTGTATCAATATCGAGGAGTGCAATCATACAGTAGGTATAAGGATTCCCATAATGGCCTTTCTTATAGATGGGATGTATAATTGCCCCTTTCCATGAGTCTGTCTGGAACCCTGGTTTCTCTTAGGCAGGAGTTGTATATTCTGCCTAGATGGTTGCTCCAAAACACTTGAACGTTTTTTAATAGTGCTGCGGGCAGGCTTTGGACCTGAAGCCCCACTGCTTCTGCAGGCTTGTATTCTTGATTTGATCTTTTGTGCTATATAGTTTAGGTGGGTGCATCACTAGATGTGCTTGATGATAATTTGCCTCTGTTTGGGTTCTGATATAATTTGGTTATGTGCTCTACCCACTTTTCGTCATGCACTGTGTTTCCTAGTGCTCCTGCGTGCCATCACTCAAGCTGGACCATGGTGGCTTGCTGTTTTTTGCCTTGAAGTGCTCCACAATTCTTATCCACTCCCAGTCCATGTTTATTTGCTTGGCTATCCATACTGCCTTTTTGTATGCCTTTCTTATTTCATGGAAGGTTTTGGGGTAGACACCTACCAAATGTTGAGACTTCAGAATTCTGGCTGCTCTGTTAATTTACTACCTCTGTTGCTTTAAGGCCTGGGTGTATCATTTCTTTTTGTGTAACCCCTGCCCGTGAATCATCCATTGTTGATGACCCAACAGTTTTTTTTAGTGATTCCTGCATAGTTTCCTATAGAAAGATTGGGTCTGGTTCTTCCCCTTGCTCAGTTAGAAAGCTTTCCTTCCATTTCTTGTAGTTTTTCAAGAATAAGTTGGTCCACGGAGCTACCTGGATCTTGGGTACTGTGATTTTTCATTTGTTCCATGCACTGGTTGTTATGTTGATATTTTCCTGATCTGAGGATGTCGGTCACTTTCATATCTAATCTCTATATGAAAGCTCTGGATGTCATGGAATATAGGGGAAATATGAAGGTATAGTCCAAGGTTGACTCACAATTCTTTGACTTGTGTGTCACTACCACTGGCGAGTCAGCAGGGGTTCTACTTTTAAGAGCCCTCAACCCTAGAGCCTCCATGACTCGCAGGAGGATGTGATCGCTTTTGTTGATGCTTGTAAATTGCGATACATGCATTGGAATTCCCAACCTCATGTCTAGGACACTTTCTCTAGTGCTTCTCTTGTAGTGGTTTGCCATGGTTAGATTGAAATCTCCTGTAATGATCCATCGAATTTCCCCATGGCTAGCTCGTAATTCTAATAGTTTTTCTGTGTACCTTTGATTAGGTTATGTTTCTATGTAGGATTAGGATTGATGTAGATGCTAACTATTATGTATGAAGTTGCCTGTGATCCTGAGTAACAGTTTGTGATAATTATGTGGGTGGTCTTGAGTTCTAGTTGGCTTACTTTAAAGATTTTGCTAGTTGTTATGTAGGTTGATACCCCGCCTTTCGGGTGTCCTTTGGTTTTTGCCTTCTCTGCTACAATTGCAAATTACACATATTCCGGTTGTAGGTTCTCGGCTTCACACCAGGTTTCTAGGACACAGATAATGTTTAAATTGCGCAAGAACAGTTCTAAGCTTGGGTCCTGTGCCAGTTTGCTGACCCCTGCTATATTCCACAAGATTAACTTAGTGTTTGGAGACATAGAGTCAATAGAGCTTTGGGTTTTCTGAATTTTTCCTAAATTTGGTGTTTGAAGTTCTGCCCCTTGTCTTCCCGCTATGTCAGGACTGTTGTTGGTAATCTTCTGCACAGTGGATTGGAAATCTTGCAACATTGTGTATCTAGGTGGCCACGGGCAATGGTCAACTCTCTTTTGGACCTAGACAAGTCTAACATTGCGCCGTTAACGTGGGGTAGCACTGAGCCCTAGTTTTCAGGCCAATTGTCTGTTCACAAGACCCATCTATCCTTTTCCTTTCACCTTAACAGACAGGAAACAGTAGGGAAGACAGATGTTTTTCAATCTCAATTTTAATCAGCTCTATCCCCCAGTCTTCACGCATTTTTGCCTTAATGCCTGATTTGGATTTTGGCAGACGGCTTACTCTGTCACAACAGTGATGGATATCCCATCCGCCGCCATATAATGTCATAGGCTATTATGGGATATATATTCAGTGGACGGCATATCCATCAGCATTGTGACAGAATAACCCGTCCTCCAAAATATAAATCAGGCCCTTAGTCACTAGTGACTGCACGATTTCTTGGTTGCAAAAACGGACCTCAGTGCTCTTGTTTGGTTCACCATTTTTGGGTGCTAAAAAGGCCACATATTCCAGACCCTTGCTCTTTATATGTTTCAAACCCTGGATTGAGTTGCATACCGTTGTATCTTGGATGGAAGATGATTCTTAGTTCTCGCTTGTCCTTTATTGCAGCTTGTTGGGGTGTCGATTTCTGCTGGCTGCTTGTTACGTACAGAATGTACAAGATTGGAGTACCTATAAAGTTCCTCCATTCCGTCACTGCAGGCATTGCGTTTATGGTTGTTGTGTTTTCACCCAGTTCACTCCGGGCTATTTTACTGCGGTGCCTCTGGGTCGTTACTCGCTGAGCTTCAAGGGGAATTAGGACTTTAGGTTCAGCTGGCATTCTTGTGAGTGGGCACCAGGGGTTTGAGACCGGGGTGGTGGGATTGAGACATTCTGGCCATTTTAACCTCCTAGTGCTGTCCATATTGGAGCCAGCCCTCTGACTCCAGTTGTCTGTGATGTCTGATCCAATGCCAGGCGTTTCTGTTGGGGTAGTGATTCAACTTGTGCATTTTCTTGGTGCCAGTGGGCTTTGTTGTTAAGTTCTTCTTCTATTGCTGCTACGACTGGAGTCACTGTCGGGGATGTACGGTTGGTGACTGTTTTAGTATGTTGTAGGGCCTTCTCTAGTGTGGTTCTGAAACTTCTGGACTCGTATAATTATTCCGGACTCGAGAATTAAACCTCGTCGAAGTATGACGAATTTGGTATCAAAAGACCGAGAATGACAAGCACACCATGTATAGATATTTTCAGCATATTCGAGTGACGATTTCACCTCGAAATCGTCATTTGCGTCCTGAACCCTTGGCCTCCATTTTATGTGTTGCCCCTTACATAGGCCTTAATCCAGCTGAATTCAATTCCACAAGGACACATACTCCTTAATCGACTTTCCTATGACCTGTGCAAGTTGGAACCATTGCCCCAGGCCGAACTCGTTAGGTCAGTTCCCCTCCCAGTGGCCAAACAAGATAGCATCAAGGCTCAACAAGCCATAAAACCATTTCAGCGCGCACACCTGCCGTATCTTGCTCACATCTGTCTCTACTCTCTTTGCTTCACTTACTTTATGGTGGGGAGGTGCCTGTTTTATTGGGGGTCCACCGATATCTGATGAAATGTTGGGCCTTGCCGGGTGATTTGTTGTAGGCAGCACGACGTGAAATATGTACATGTCATCATGACTCTGCTTTTCCTTTGTAACCAATAACTGTAAATGACATACTACAAATTCGAAGAATGTTTGCCTGAAGCTGAATATTCTGTATAAAGAGAGAAGCCTGACTTTGTAAATTCGAGCAGTCTCCTGAGAATATACTTCCCCGTGTGTTGTACTTCTAGGACACTTGTTACCTTGGTTGCAGCCAATAAAATTGATCTTTGACTTCACCTAGAAGACTCTGAGTTTCTGTGGTCTGGATCAGGAAGAACCCGAGGTCTCTGGGTGTACCCTGACACCGCTGGGTTGCCGGTTCTGTGCCGGTTCTTAAAAACCCAGTACCTCAGCTGGCGCCCAACGTTTGGGGCGATTCCAGTGGTACCAGTCAGCCAGAGGTTCGTGAGGAGCTTCGTGTGAAAATTCCAGAGGACGGCCAACCACCTCATCGACCCCTGCATGTCGACGTGGTCCGAAGGTCTTTGCTGCGAGGTTCCCCGCTTCCCGACGGCTACGAAGGACTGCTGCCCTGGCTATCGCCCTGATTTGGACCCTTGAAGTTTGGTAGAGCAAAACACTAAGACGAGTCTTCTGGTGACGTCATCGATATCTCAGTTAAGTATAAGTGGAGCGTCTCCCAGTCCTTAGTTGGTCTTAGTCTTGGGTATCCTTTGGGATAATTGTTGGTACTTGCAAGCACCAAAACCGAAGGACTCGTGTATTCACGAGAAAAATCGTAATCGATAATCCTTTGAAGTTTGGAACTAGACTAGAGAGCAAAGATGCCTAGTCTTAGACTTGGAAATTTGTTTTGTCTTGGTTATAATAATAGGGACTCCCGATTGGAGGGCTCATGTCCGGTTCCTCCGGTTGGAACTCCAACCTACGAGTTGTATGTGAAACATGGGATAGGCCCCACCACATACAATGAAGTGTGGATCAAATACACAAGAAAAGATGGTGTTTTAAAATGGCCCCAATATGGTAGCTTTGATACCGAAATCTTAGATAACCTTGAAGTTAAACTGTTCAAAAAGAAAGCCCGGCCGGCAATGTTCGACTCTTTCCGCCTATGGCGTAAGGAGGCCAAACAAAAAGAAATCAAATTAGCTAAGAAAAATAAGAGAGAAGGGGGAATTTCAGTAATGCAAGCTGCTATGCAGTTTAAAGATAATGAAGAAGAGCAGATGAGTGAGCATTTGCACAGGCAACGTAAAATGGCAATGGATAAATGCTATCCAGTTTTGCCGTCTCTTCAGCAAGAGGCAGCAAAAGAGCGTTAAAAGGATCCATTAATGTCGCATTTATTAAGTTCACCACCCCCCTATGCGCAAAATGCCACGGCACCCCCGCAACCTTTAGTTGTGCAACCTGTGCCTCTTATTCCTCTGCAGCACCCACCAGCTGTTCTCCAGCTGACTCCTGTCACTATGGTGCAGCCTCCTCCAGGCCCACCGACCACATATGCTCCGCCTATGCTTTCCACGATTTTGCCTACTGTACTTTCTACTTCTCCTGATGCCTCCTCTGCTATTTTCTCTGCTCCTGCCTTATCTCACCCCGTTTTTCCACCCGTTCTTCCTTCAGTTTCACCTTCCATTCGGCAGAAAATGGCCAGCACTGTTACTAACCTTTTCTCACCTCTTTTCGGGTCGCCTACTACGACCCCTAAAATGGAACGAAGACAGTTGCGAAGCCGACTGCCTGACTATCAAGAGAGAGACTCATTGAATCGTTTAGCACGGAAATGGGTTATGGACACTGTAAAATATGATGTAGAGTCTGTCATGGAAGTCTTCCATCAATGGGAAGCCCCGACGCAGAGATATGTTTTAGAACAGATGTGTGTTTTCCTTTGCGAGGATTTGGAAGACAATAATCTGGAATGCAACCCGCAAGAGTTGTGTCGTGTACGGTTTAAGTTTGGAGAGGGCATGATTGTAGGTCCCGATGTAGAGAAAGCGGTTGAAATATTGTTATCATATCGGAGTAAGGGGAGCAGTTCTGGGTCACAATCTGAGCCTAGTGCGTCTAGTAGGAAAAAGGCGCGACAATACCCCATGAGAGAAGTTCCCCCACAATGGAGAGAGGGCGACACAACTGTTGACCCACCTATTCTGCCACACTTTCAGCGTGTATGGGTACATGTCCCATGGAAGCGAGCTGAAGTTTTAGCGCTCAAACAGACATTACCTGATCCGCGTAAAAATCCTGCAGGATATTAAAAAGAGTTGTCACAGACTGCTGGGTCATGTATAATGAATTTAGCCGATATCGATATGTTATTTGGGAATGTTGTTCCACAGCCTTTATGGGGTAAAATTCGTCATACAGATCATGATCAAGAGTTAGGTGACTCATGGGCTAATATTGCTGCTGCAGATGCCCGACAAGTTGGTGGTGCTAAGCCTGAGCCTTTGATAGCAGAACTCCCTGGTAGAATAGTTGATTACATGAAAACGATAATGCCCGCAATACGCGTAAATTGGGATAAGTTGTCTGCATGCAAGCAGAAGAAAGAAGAAACTGTCTCAGATTTCTTCACCAGGTTTGAAGAAACATTTGTCGACCACAGCGGTCAAGATATGACCACAGAAGGTGGTCAGAGATTGTTTGTCGATAAATTCGTGCACAATCTGCTTCCAGAATTGTGTAAAAAGTTAAAGGATTCGGAAAGTTCTTGGGCTGTGTCATCTTCAGCCCAGATATTGGCTACTGCACAATATTACGAAAATAGAGACAAGGACGAGAAAGATAGAGTAGAAAAGAAAACTAAGGAATTAAAAACAAAGGTTTTGCTACAGCAAGCATATCCGCCACGTGGTGGTGGTAATCAAAATAATATTGGTCAGAATAACTATCAGAATAATTTTCAGCAGCCTCAACAGTATCAGAGGAACTCGCAAAGATTCGAGTACACTCAGCCACGTGTCCCTGTAGGCCCCAACCAGTGTTCGTATTGCAAGGAAGAAGGTCATTTCAAGTACAGTTGTCCTATTTTGTTACAACGTGCAAATGGTGTTTCTGGTGTAAGAGGTCGTGGTGTTCAGCAAGCGCCTAGAGGTAGAGGACGTGGAAACGTCCCCCAGAACGCACGTCCCCTTCCACCACAAAATTCTATGAATAGGTTCGATCAGCAGAACAACGACTCTGACAGGACAGCTCAATACTACGTTGATGATTACTATACAGAAAATAAGTATTTGGAGGGTAATGATTGCTAGGACAGCCAAAGACAAAGAGAGGGAGTTGTTTCAGTTCCATTAGATCAGAGTGGACCTTACGTCGAGGTGATTACATCAGGTGTGTCAGAGCCTTTTCTGTTGGATACTGGTGCTACAAAGAGTTCTATTATGCACTCCAAACTCCCTGGCGCACCTTTGTCTGGCGAAATGAACGTTTCTGTAGGTTTTTCTGGCGCCCCAGTTAGAAATCCGACTTCTGACCCTTTGTCTCTTTCTGTTGGTCCTTGCGAATTCGAAGCACCCCTCATTCTGACAACAGGTTGTGGTGAAAACTTGCTAGGATTGGATTTGTTAAAAAGATTGTATGCGACTTTGTACTGTTCTCCTTCAGGAGTACAACTTACTTTAGGTAGGAAAGTGGTTTCTCCAATGTATTTGTCGAGGGACAAACTTCCAGCAGAATTGTCGTTTCTTCCAGATATTCTTTGGGCTGCTCGTCCTAATGATGTGGGTCTTTTACAAATTCCACCATATGTTGTGACATTGAAAGCTAATGTTCAAATGCCACGAGTTCCACAATATAGGATATCTAGTGAGGGTGAAAAAGCTTTGCTAGCGATCGTTTACGAATTGATTGAAAAGGATGTGATTGAAGAAACACGAGGCAACGTTTGCAATAGTCCAGTTCTGCCTGTTTTAAAACGAACTGATCCTTCTCAGCCACCTGTGTACAGATTTGTGATTGATCTTCGAGAGGTGAATAAAATAGTTGTGCCACAAGTCCCAGTTGTCCCCGACATTACCACATTATTGACTATGATTCCAGCTTCTGCCTCTTGGTTTTCGGTGATTGACCTGAAGAATGCTTTCTTCAGCATCCCGATCGCTGAGGAGAGCAGGGATATTTTTTCCTTCAGTTTAGGAGGTCGCAGCTTCCACTTTAAACGCGCTCCTCAGGGCTACTGTGAAAGTCCATCAATATACAGTCAAGCTCTAAAAACCCAGCTTGATACGATTGTTTTACCTAAAGGTGCTGCTCTTGTACAGTACGTGGATGATTTGCTCATTGCTGCAGACACTGAGGAAATTTGTAAGAAGGCAACGCTGTCATTATTGCGTCATCTGTGTGATCTTCATCACAAGGTGTCACTTTTCAAACTGCAATATTGCCGACAAGAAGTGACCTACTTAGGTCACCTCTTATCGAAGGAGGGAAGGAAACTGACCCCAGAAAGAATTCAGGCAATAGCGAAATTGAATGTGCCAAGAACACAGAGAGAAGTGCGTGCTTTCTTGGGCATTACATCGTACTGTAGACAGTGGATTCCAAATTTTTCGTTATTAGCCAAACCTTTGGTGGCATTAACGTGTAAAAATACACCCAATCCCATTCCTTGGTCTGAAGAGTGTCAGAAAAGTTTTCTCGAATTGCGCACAGCATTGTGTTCGGCTCCTGGGTTGGGTACCCCCGACTACAGTAAGCCTTTCACATTATATGTCCACGAGAAAGAGGGCTGTGCATTGTCCGTGTTGACTCAGTTGTTTGGCGGTAGGCAGCATCCATGTGCCTATTTTTCGTCGACTTTGGATCTGGTAGCTAAAGCATTGCCAAGTTGTTTAAGAGCCACAGCAGCAGCAGCTGTTTCTATTCGACAGTCTGCTGGTCTAGTAATGTATAATACACTAGTCGTGATGGTCCCACATGCAGTAGACACGTTGTTAAATAGAACCAAGACACAGCACTTAACTAGTGCTCGGCTGTCCAGTTACGAATTGACACTGTTAGCGAGTCATGTGCACATAAAAAGGTGCAGTACCTTAAACCTAGCTACGTTGTTGCCAATTGCAGAGGAATCAGATGTTTCAGAACAGCACGATTGTTTTCTCAGAACAGAGGAAGAGACGAAAGGGAGAGTAGATCTATCCGATACTCCTCTTGCTGAATGTGATGGTACATTATGGGTGGATGGTTCATGCTTCAAGCTCCCGAGTGGTGACACGACTGCAGCATATGCTGTCACGACTTTGCATACAGTTGTTGAAGCTGCACGTGTCCCACATAATTCGGCTCAAGCAGCAGAATTAATTGCACTCACGAGAGCATGTGTATTGTCCAAAGGAATGAAAGTGACTATCTACACTGATAGTCAGTATGCATTTGGAGTGGCTCACAGTTTTGGGCGATTGTGGAGAGAACGTGGGTTCCTGACGTCGCACTGAGCTAAGATTCAGCATGGTCAGTTGGTGAATGAGCTTCTTGAATCACTGACCTTGCCCCTGCAAATGGCAATTGTGAAATGTAGTGCTCACAAGAAGGTGACTGATGATGTTGGTCGTGGAAATGCATTTGCTGATGAGATCGCGAAAGAAACGGCAAAGAATGTAATGAGCCGAATGTATGTTGCAGGCCCTGCAAGGTGGACTGGTGATGTTGGAATGTGTGAAGACACAATAGAGAGTGTGAAGTCCATTCAAGCTGAGGCCACAGAGAAAGAGTTGAGTACGTGGAGAGAAAGTACGGGTAGAATGGATGCAAATGGTTGTTGGATTGAATTATCAGAGCATCAGAGATGGTTGTTACCCGATGCATATGTGCTTGCAGTGGTTACAATGGCTCATGGAATGGCTCATATCAGCGTAAAAGGGATTTGCGAGTTGTTGGCCCCAGTATGGAAGAATTCAGGGATTCCCAAGTGTGCAGAGAATGTTGTCAAGAATTGCATGGCATGTCTGAAGCACAACCCTGGTAGGGGAACCCCAACACCAGCTGGTCATTTTGCACCTCCTACGTACCCGTTCGAGGTTTTGCAGCTAGATTTCATTCACATGGAGAGGTGCAACAATTTAAAATACGTACTCGTTGTTGTTTGTGCCTTCTCAAAATGGGTAGAAGCCTATCCCCTAAAAGATAATACTGCCTTGTCCACAGCAAAAGCCCTTGTGAAAGAGTACTTCCCCAGGTTTGGAATGCCTAGAATGGTCTGGTCTGATAATGGAAGTGAATTTGTGGGTCGTGTGATGAAGAGAGTGTGTGAAGGGCTAGGTATCCGGCAGAAGTTCCACGCTGCAAATCACCCCCAATCAGCTGGATTAGTAGAATGTTACAATGGCACTTTAAAACTTAAACTGGCCAAAATCCAAGCGAGCACAGGTTTTAAATGGCCTGACGCTCTACCCTTAGCACTCCTGTCCACTAGAATGACTGTGCATTCACGAGTGAAACTTAGTCCATATGAGATAGTTTTTGGCCGGCCAGCCAACATATGGGGAGTGCCTAGACCCACAAAATTTAGTGAACTGGAACACCCTGTTTTGCTCGATTATCTGTATGAATTGACGGCTAAATTGCGTGTTTTGCATCAACAGGTCCACAACACCCTGCCTCCGGTCTCTGAGACTCCGGGTCACGCCATTGACCCTGGTTCCTGGATTCTTGTCAGAAACTTTCAAAGAACGAAGAACGACCAGCCCAAGTGGGCCGGGCCTCATCTCGTCCTTCTTTCCACGAGATCAGCCGTTCGGGTGGAGGGGAAGGCCAACTGGGTCCACGGGATCCATTGTAAGAAAATCCCTTTCCCTCTGCCTTATGACCAGTGGGTCCAGAAGGGTGCCGCTGACCCAGAACCTAAAACAGTGCCACACGCCGTCCCCTTTAATGATTTGCATGTAAAAAGAACTGACTCTGAACGAGAAAATGAAAACATTTTGCACAAGGCTGTGCCGCCACCCAATCGATTGAACACTACAGAGCCTGACCTTTTGTTCCAGGATCAGACAATACCTGGAAAACAACGATATAATTTGAGACAGAGGAAAACGAACTAATAAAACAACTTCTTTTGCAATTTGAGACCAAGATCCATGGACTAATAAACAGATATTTCTTTTTCCTCCCAAGTACTATTTTTGAAAGTGCAGCTCTCCCATCTAAGAAACTTGCTTATTTTTGTTTTTCGAACTGCCATCCGGGTTCTGCTGCTAGGGCCGCGGTTGATTAAAGTCTTTGGGGTGCAGCTGACGACGTTAGGTCGGTAGTTCTGGTTGGTCCAAGGGAGTTGCCCTAGACTGACAGAAGCATCCCTTAGCAGAGGCAACCTCCCACCGCGGGCAGCACTTTAGAGAGGATGGAGTTTCCCGATGTGGAGAGACCTGCCAAACGAACGAACTTTAAGCACAAATTGTGTAACGTGATGACAAAGAAAAGTTTTATAATATTGTGTATTTTTATGCTATTCAGTATAATGATATTTTTAATAAGTTATGTTTTATTCTCTTTTCGTGTAACATTTGGACCCACTGCATCACCCGTACCTCCTCCTACTGTTTCCTCTCTTTCTTTCCACCCCCTTCCTGACCATGAATCCAATAGGAGATTGGAGTTCATTAATAACTCCTTTGTTCAGCTCTTGCACCAACACCAACTCGTAATTAACACCACTAACTGTTGGGTGTGCGGTCTTATGCCTCACACCACGGATAAAGGTATCCCTTATCTGGTCCTGCCATTCAGTCACAATGGTTCTGTATGGGCATATAGGACAATGTTCATATATGCACACGAAATCTACCCCCTATGTTCTGTAACAGACAATCCTAGAAAAAGTGCTCTAGTCAAGGGTATAGTAGACATGATTAAGGAGGGTATTTCTTATGAGACTATCCCGAGAGATGAGACGCTATTATACATAGGATGGAACATGACTGGATATGGAGCTACTCTGAGTGAGAAACAGCAAGCTAAGAGATCATCCCCGATTTGGATTGTACCCAATCAGGGTCATCTGTGTCTGCAAGGTAATGGCACAAATCCCAGGGCTCAGTTAGGGAAGAGTGTCTGTACTGAAACGTATGTTTTTGGATCTCAGACTTCCCCTCCGTTTTTAGCAGCTAAGGGTACCTATTTCATCTGCCACGATAGAGCCTATACATGGTTGCCCCCTGACTTTTCGGGCTCATGTTTTGTTTCATTTCTGTTGCCTCCCACCTACACAGCAGCGGCAGACTACCACAGGACAAGGATAGTTAGAAGTGTTTTGAGTGAAGAAGACACTGCAGGTCAAGAATTTGGGGACTTTGCGAAGGGTTTTCTGCCGTTCTGGGGATCCATGGCTAACAGCAGGAACATTAGGCAATTGACAAGGGTAGTTGAGTCCACCGTGATTGAAACTACTGGTGCCCTTAGTAACTTGACTGCTGAGCTCCAGTCGGACCGACTTATGACCCTTCAGAACAGGGTCGCTTTAGATGTCATACTTGCAGACCGAGGTGGGGTATGCAGATTGATCCAATCTAGTTGCTGTATCTTCATCCCTGATAACGCTCCAACAGTGTACCAGGCCATCTCCAAACTACATAAGATTTCCGAATCTATTCATGTGGATAAAGGAGATTGGTCGTTAATGGGATGGTTCTGGGAACTGATATCTGCCTGGGGATGGAAAATTCTAATGGTCATTGGGATGGTCTTAGCCGTTCTTTTCCTGTTCTGTCTATGCATACAGTGTGCTCCTGCAATATGTGGCCTTTGCGTTACATCATGTATAAGGAAGTCTGTATCAAGAAATGAACTGAGTACTAGAATGATGTTACAGCAACATCTCAATGACTTTAGGAATATAGATCTGGACTCAGATTAGCATAAGGATAGATTAATTGCCTATGTAAGGGCAAAAGGAGGGTTTGTGGTTCTGAAACTTCTGGACTCGTATAATTATTCCGGACTCGAGAATTAAACCTTGTCGAAGTATGACGAATTTGGTATCAAAAGACCGAGAATGACGAGCACAGCATGTATAGATATTTTCAGCATATTCGAGTGACGATTTCACCTCGAAATCGTCATTTGCGTCCTGAACCCTTGGCCTCCATTTTATGTGTTGCCCTTTACATAGGCCTTAATCCAGCTGAATTCAATTCCACAAGGACACATACTCCTTAATCGACTTTCCTATGACCTGTGCAAGTTGGAACCATTGCCCCAGGCCGAACTCGTTAGGTCAGTTCCCCTCCCAGTGGCCGAACAAGATAGCATCAAGGCTCAACAAGCCATAAAACCATTTCAGCGTGCACACCTGCCGTATCTTGCTCACATCTGTCTCTACTCTCTTTGCTTCACTTACTTTATGGTGGGGAGGTGCCTGTTTTATTGGGGGTCCACTGATATCTGATGAAATGTTGGGCCTTGCCGGGTGATTTGTTGTAGGCAGCACGACATGAAATATGTACATGTCATCATGACTCTGCTTTTCCTTTGTAACCAATAACTGTAAATGACATACTACAAATTCGAAGAATGTTTGCCTGAAGCTGAATATTCTGTATAAAGAGAGAAGCCTGACTTTGTAAATTCGAGCAGTCTCCTGAGAATATACTTCCCCGTGTGTTGTACTTCTAGGACACTTGTTACCTTGGTTGCAGCCAATAAAATCGATCTTTGACTTCACCTAGAAGACTCTGAGTTTCTGTGGTCTGGATCAGGAAGAACCCGAGGTCTCTGGGTGTACCCTGACACCGCTGGGTTGCCGGTTCTGTGCCGGTTCTTAAAAACCCAGTACCTCACTAGTTGACGCACCTTGTGATTATTGGTCCCCCGTAGTGCTCCTGCTTGGTGGCGCTTTTTGAGCTGTGAACCTTTGTAAGCCTGTCTCAAAACTTTCTTGTTGCCCATTTTTTTCAAGCGTGTTTAATTTTGCTAGGAGTGTAACAGATGGCCCTGCTTCCCTGCTGTTATGCGGATTTGGGCTTTCCATTGACGAAAGTGATTCTTGGTTTAGGCTTTCCTTGCTGTGTGTTTCTTTGTCTAGCTTTTCACTGGTTGGCTCAGTCTCGTGAGGCCCATGAGCTGGTTTGTCCTAAATTTTAACTGTTACGATTCCTGTTTTAGTTCTGCTACCATTATAGACATGATTCTAGGCATCTCCGTGAATTTGTTCAGGATGAGATAGCATTGACATGCCTTTGTTTCCCGTAGTTCCAGCTCAGCCTCTTCCTGTGCTAGTGCCCTCTTGATTAACAAACAAATTGTCCAGTTTATTATCTGTTGCCATTGTGACAGTTTTGCAAAATCGAAATTTGAATGTCAAGTTTAACTATATTTAGAATTGTGGTGTTAGTTATGGCAATTAGAGTTTTAGTCAGATCAGTCTATTGTTTGATCCAGGGAGGCATTTCGCTGATTTTTCACCCCTATTCAAATGCTAATCAGTGGCTGTGTAAAGTTTGAGAGCCAATGCAAATTAGCCCTCAGGAACATCAGGCATGAAAAGGTAACTTTCCAAAAGTGACGTTCTTTAATATTCATCAAACATTCAACTTCACCATTGAATTCAATTTTTAATAGCTATTTAAAATAGTTGTGGAATAATTTTTCTAGCTAATCCCATTCCTTAGCTACAGAATAAGGATTTTAATCTGTACTCTGGTGTTGTACATAGGACAGTAAGGCCTGCCACAGTGAAAAATAGCTTTGGCTGCTAGTCACTGTAAGGATTTGGTAACATTACATTTCTACGTGCCCTACTTATAATACCATGTACCCTGTGTTGTGGGCTACATTAGGGTGATTTATTAATATTTAGTATGGACGTTTTGACCTCTCAAATGGGTTCATTTTGAGAAGCTGAATTGCACTTTTTACAGTGCTACAGTCAGGCTACAATGGTATGGCCAAAGCCATGTTATACATGACCTAATGGATGGCACAGTAGGTGCTACAGTCCACTGGTGACATTTAACATACAGGCTCTATATACTAGGGACCATATACTAGGGACTTGTATGTAAATTAAATATACCAATTAGGAATATGACAATTTAACCATTTTTAAAGGGGGGCATGGTCTCTTTTCCACTGGTTGAAGGGTTAAAGTACACAGAGGACTAACACCACAAAAATATAAGGTCCAGCAAAATGCAAAAGTACAGGTTGACCAGGCAGAAAAGGCAGATTTCGTACAGAGTGTATCCACTTGTCGACCTTGCCAAGACTTTAAAACATTTTTCCCATAGATTTCTGCCCTGCTGATACTAACTTCAGCTGCCACCTCAAATATGCTTCTTCAAAACCTCAGCTGCAGTAGAAGGAGCATCCTCAATATGATACCTGCCCTATATGTAAGTATGCCACACGGAAAAAGAATGGGTTATCCTGAATTTGGCAAATTCCATGAGAGTTTGCAAGGACCCAAGACAAAGGTCACAAGGAAAAAGAAACAAGATGCAAAATCCATTGGAAGTCCGTAAATCAGATATGTGAAATCTAAAATTCTTTCTATCCAAGACTGTACATCAAACTATCAGGAATTCACCATGCCCTGTTCTACAACACTGTGAAGACCACCCAACGCCAACATCATACATATCTCCAGTACCATCTGTACAATATTGAAAGTACAACTTATCTGCAGTCTCTATAGTCCCTGCTCCAAACCCAACCCTCTCTGTCATATTCCTACCAATGATTCTCTGTCAAACCTTGTAATGAGCAGATAGAATTAAAGTCTCAAACCTACTCGTTGAAAGCATGTTGACCAGTATTTATTAAAACCTATATCAACACATTAGCCTTGTTTATCACAGAACTGCCGCTGTATGCCTTCTTTGCGATCCCTGGTGATTTCAGGTGTTCAGTAATAATTAGGGGCAAAACTGCCCAATTTCCAGCTCTACAGCAAGATCCTAAAGAGCTAGGTTATAAAACTGTGACAACAGTTTGTGAAACTCCACATTCACCTCCATATCTGTCAATCAGTGACCAGACCACCTAGAGGCTTGCTGACCTTGCTGGCTGATATCAAATACAATCTCCGTCACACTCTGGCCAACCAGCCACCTCGATTATGAGCATCTGTCTGTAGCCAGTGGCCACAGTAGAACTCAGTATCCTCATTGACCCCAATAAATAAAGACGAATATCAGGAATGGAGTGCTTCCGATACTTTCTCACTGTCTGTAGACAACAGATCATTATTGGATATGCCATGTCCTCATCCATTCAAATTACAAGTGGGATTCTGCAGGGTTTCTCTTTGTTAGCACCTCTCTACCTCATTAACAGCAGATTTTGAGTCAATTGGTGACAAAGAGCTATCTCTAATATTAGATATGTGCTGATGACTCACAGGTACATCTTCAACTTGAAAATCCATTAATGGACAATAGCAATATAAGTGAAATCTTAAATCACTTTTACAGCTGGATGAAGGAGAACTATCTGGGTGTGAACAAGGCCAATCAATGATCCTAGTGCTAGAAACTATAAAAATTGATTTCCATGCCATTTTGGTGGCCTTAGTTTCTGGGGAAAGATTTTCCCATATAAGTATATAAGTACTCCAAGCATCATATCGAAGTGAGGCTTTTAATCAAACTGTAAGTGAGCGGAACAAAATGTTTCGACATATGATGCATGGGAAATCCTTCTTATTTCTCTAGTGCAAACAACTTTGTCAAACGTATAAGAGCACAGGTACTATGCGACATGCTGTAATATATTCTTAGAGGATGCTTCTGCAAAGGACCTACCATAAGTTCAAAAGATCCAGAATGAAGGTGCCAGATATCAATAGAATCCGAGAAATTCTGACCATACCAGAAAAATGCCCTGAAGACTCTTTCCTAACTTCTCTCAAGATGAATCCTGTAAAAGACCCATGCAAGGAAAGGTCCTAAATATCCAGAGAAGTTGCTCGGATACCAACTTATCTGCTGCTCTCTTCACACATAAACCAGCCCTGGCCTTAAACAAAGAAGGGGCGTACTGAAATGTAGCAGCCATTAAGGGAACAACTGATACAAAATTCACTACTAAAAAGACGAAACCTATATCTTTGTTTGCTACATCTTGTTTTCTATATTTGACCTGTAAAGCGCTCTGATACTCGCAAGGGTCTTGTTCGCGCTATATGAAACCCTCAAAATAAAATAAAATAAATAAATGTAGTCCCTTCAATCTCCTGGTATGCCATTGGATAACCAGAATACAAAGACTGGGGCAGCTACATCCTATAAAAGGGTAGTGTTTGTCTTTTTTCTGTGAGGTAATGGAGATTCCCCCGGTGGGTTCTTTCCATTGTTACATGTGTCCAGTGTGAGTTGTGCTCAAGTGTCAAGGCTCATCTATTGTGTTACGCAGTTGCGTGCACATGCCAGTTGATTGGCAGCTTTGTCACAGTTTGCCTAACAAATACTGTAGAAGGACTTTCAGTTTATTGAGGCCAGCCCTCGATAGTAAGGAGGTGTGTGCGTAGAGAACATAGTTCATGCTGTTTTGGAAGTCAAATGGGGTCACCAGGGGTCACAACTACGACCCTTGTCACCTTGCTTGCAACCCCTGGGTCAGTGATTCCGCGCCTCCGCATTGTCAGCATCACCAAGGCTTGGGTTCTAACGATGGGAGTTCCTCATCTGTAAGTTTGTGCCCTATTGTCTCGTGTGCGCATGCGTACCATTCTACTCATGCATACGGGGAGGCGATTTATAACTTCTATCGCATCTCTACTAATCAGCAGGGATGCGCCAGAACAGTTACGACACGCCAAACCACCCGTTCGCCGCCACTCATGCGCTGCATTTACAATGCGGCGCACCGTGGCGCATGGATGGGCAGATGCCTGTCGCATTCCCCGGCGGAAAGGCGGCGCATTGCTGGAGTTGCATCACATGCGCGACGCAGCTCCAGCAAGGCTCGGCGTGCCCCTATGCCTAACATGCTGCGTCAATCCTTATGCCTGCTTCAGGCAGGTGCAGAGTTTTGACACATCATGGCCGTAAAAGTGACTGAGTGAAATGTTGTATATTTTACTCAGCCACTTTTCCGAGGCGTTCCTGCGCCGGAACGCCCCCCCTGTGTCGGAACGCCCACATGTGGTGCAGGGCTTTACAACGTGATGCATCTCCCTAGATGCATCACATTGTAAATACCGTGCAGCATGGCGCTGGCTTTGCACCGACGCTGCGTCACAAAAGTGATGCAACGGCAGAGCAAATGTGGCGTACCGGGCTTGTAAATCTGCCCCTATGTATGTTGTTATCGAACTTGTAGTGCTGATCTCCCCACGCAGCATCAATGCATTTTGATTGGTCACAGGCCCGTCAATCTGCAGTGGCACGAAGCGCTTCCAATGACTGCCATGGCTGCTCCAGTGGCGCGAAGCACTACCAATGACAGCCCTGCAATCAAAAAAGATTGCCCAACCCCCTCGCTACCCACCCACCAACCTTCTAGAAACCTTTGCCACCAGCCGTTGTGCCCTTGCAGACATCATGCCCATTGCTTCAAATAAATCATATTTAAAATATAAAGCGTGTTTTGCAGTATTTCTACTGTGGGTTTCCATCCACATTTGTTTAGGTGGGGGTATTCCGGGCAATTGTAGAGCAGCTGTTTGGTATCCCGTTGCCATCATTTCCTTAGCATAATGAGCAGTGCTCTCTGCCCTCCCTACTGAGCTACATCGGGGTTTCACAGGCATCGAACACACCCTGCAGTAAGATAGAACAATTCTATTGTAGATTTTTACCATGGAACATATGTTATTCATTGAGATCAATGCCATTGCTAATAGATTTCTGTATGGTTCCTGCTGAGAAGCTTGCGCAATGTTGTTCACAATTATTTTTTTCAAGCGTTTCAGTTATTTCAGTTACGCACTAGCACACCGCACACTACAGAAAATGTGCGTGGGTTGCAGTGCGTCAGTATGTAATGTTTGTCTTATTGTTTTTTCAAGTAAGTGAAGTTTGAATAGGGTGTGGCGTAACTGCCAGAGCTACCGACCTGGGAGCTAGAGAATCAAGTTTGAGTCCCAGCATCGGCTCAACATCCTGTGATTCTGGGCAAATAATATAATCCCCCCCTTACCTACCAAAAATGAATGTGTCTTTGTGTATTGTAACTGGTGCTCGTGTAAAGTGCTCCAATACCTTCCAGTCTAGTTTGCGCTTTATAGAAACACATTCTACTCATGCTAATGTCCACAACAGTCGATTACATCCTATGGCACTTTAAGGCACTTCTTGGTTCACTGTTTTCATTCAGGGTCAGGCTGGCCTGTAGGGCAAGGTACAAACCTTTCTGTTTGTTCATGAAGCCCTCACCCACCAACCTAGTTGGTGGCATGCTTCCTCATCGGGCCCACCCAGTGACACCGAGTGTGTCCCGGGTGTGCTTCAACGCCTGGATACAGCGGAGCAGGTATATTACTGAGTGTACAGTGTAGTGACGTGAAAGTGAAAGATGGATGCAGGAGGCCCTGATTGATACTCCTACCACATCCACCAGCCTTTTTCAATTCTAACAGGGGCCCAGTTATTAAAGTTTAATTTACCCTCGGGGACTGGGACCACTGTATAGCTTTTAAACTTTCACTTTCACGTCACTACACTGCACACTCAGTAACATACCTCCTCCGCTGTATCCAGGCGTTGAAGCACACCCGGGACACACTCGGTGTCACTGGGTGGGCCCATGATGAAGCATGCCACCAACCAGGTTGATGGGTGAGGGCTTCATGAACAAACAGAATGGTTTGTACCTTGCCATACAGTTTTGAGTCGAGCGAAATACTTCACAAATAGGCTAGTCCTTATTGATTATACATATAACCCTGGGGATACGGACTAGCTGCCTAGTCCTCTCTCTCTCTCCTTTGATTACGACATGGCCTGTAGGGCAATCAGGCAATGCCCGAAGGGCTGGTCTTCAGGTTAGTGGGTGGGAAATGTGTTTGGCTACTTGTGGGCCTGTTTTATGGGCTGCTGGGCTGGTTTTTACTGTTTATTTCCCTGATATTACCACAAACATAGCCTGCAGTAAACTCAAATTCATGCAGTTTTCTATACCTTGCAAAATACCGAAGTCCATGAGCCGCACCATGGTCCATTGGGATCTGCATTCTGCATACAGCCTGTGTCGCCAGAGTGCTTCTCACTGCCCGCTGCGATTCACACAAAATCACAGGGTCGACGGCCAAAGGTGTATCAAATGCCGCACTATCAACAAAGTAATCTCCTGCATCGTCCCACGTGGGACCCATACCCACCTCCCCACCAGACCTTGAAACTGCTTGGATACTGTGCTCAGCTGTACCTGTCAAGGGATAATGTTATCTGCAGTGTAACTTATGTCTGAGCTTTCCATGAACTCCTACCTCGATTCGGCCGGGGAGAGCATTCAGATTGGCAATGGAGCAGTAACATGTGAGATAAATGTGACACCAGAGCTCTCAGAAGGGCGAGACCTAGTGTCTGCATCTTTCTGGGAGATGAAAAGGGGGCTTATATCAAGTCAGGCCAGCCTGGTGGTGACGAGCACAGCTGGGGTCAAATACCCGAGGTAGAAAAGGATGTAAGATGAGTAATCGTGCACCCACAACTAAGACATGGACAAAGGGTTAATCTCATGAGAGAGCAAGAAAATAGAGACAGTGAAAAAGTGAACAAAAAGGATGAGAAGTAGGGAGATCAAGGGTGATGAAAAGGTGCAAAGTAGGGAATTTTGTGTGTGCATGTGCATAAAAGAGGGAGAGGGAGAAATAAGAGGAAGAGGAGCGAGGCCATGTACCTCACTAGCAGTGCTTGCTGGGGGTGTGCAACTGGTCTGCTTCACTTTTTGGTGATCCAGGCTCTGCTGCTGGGCTGGGATTAGGCTTGATACTCTTACCTGTTTATCTGTAGTGTGTATTTGTAGAGGACGGTCAAGTGCTTTCATAAAGAACTTCAGTCTTGCATTTTCGTACGCACTATAGTGTAGAAGTGTCACTTTCACCCAATTGAAAGTACTCAATATTCCAACCTCAGAAGGATGCTTTAGTTTTGCCTTTCATAGAACACTTCACTTGCAGGTCACAACAGATGTCATCAGCAGTCACAACTCATTGAGCACTCTTGCAGGAGCACATCACTAGTAAGAGAGCCAACATATCCTTGAGGCCTTCGTGGAGCTGTTGGTACGGCCTCTACCCTCACTGCTGCTTATGTGCTAGAGTTCAGCAGAGAACCAAGATAAGCATGCTCTTTCCAAACCTTTGGAGCACTCTAGGTTTTTTATAAAGTTTATAAATGAGTACTGTCAGTCCAAAAGAGGTGGCACTGGCTGCCAATTTAAAGTGACTTTCAATAGGCTGCCAATTTAAAGTGACTTTTAATAGGACTGCAAAGGCACCTCTAAACACATTGGTAATACGTTAATGGGGTAATACCTGAATTTCTAATAAGGCTCTTAATAATGTTGGATGATGCTTGTGGTTCTCATCCCACCCCCAGCAGTAAGGGACAATCAAGCTTCCCGCCTCACCTCACTGTTGCTGGGCTACCTTCCTCACTCTCCAGCCTGCCAGACCAAGAAAACAGCCAGAGACGTTTTAATGAATGAGCTATGTGGACAACTGCAAAGTTCCCTACCTTCCAAGATCCCTTCTGATAAAATGGTCTCTCACTTTCTTTTTCTCACCTCTGACGAGTGAAAAATATCTCTCCCCCTCTCTTTGGCTATCTCTGACTCCGTCTCTCTTTTTATCCATGTCTCACCACTTTTGTGTCTACCTCTCTTTCTCTCTTCACTCGCTATATCATCTCTATCTGTATTCAGCCTTCTTTACCAATCTCTCTACTTTCAGTTTACCTCCCTCTAGCCTAATCTTCATCTTTACCTTGCCTCTCTCTACACATTTGCCTTCTATTTGTACTTCACCTTTCGCTACTTCCTTTCTCTCTTTTGGTTCATCATTTATCTCTAAGCCACGAGCCACTAAATAACTGCCTACATCCATTGACCCTCCCTTTGATTACCTTTATGTCACCTATTCTATTACTCTCTACCTCTCTTTCTAGGCTTTACCAATCTTTCTGTCTTAGATCTCTTCCCTTACTTGACCCCAGCTCTTCTACTACACTCCTATTCCTTCTCTCTCTCCTCACTGATCTCTATACCGCTATGTATCTCCCACTCATATTATATTACAACCCTTTCTGCCACTTTTCTGTCTACATCAACTATCTTTCAAATACACCTCTCTCTAGCTCTCTCTCTCCTACTATCTCTGTACCGCCACATCTCTTATTCCCTACCACATCTCTACCTCAACCCTTTCTCAGCATCTTGCAAGCTTTTCCATCTCTCTGCCCTGTCTTTCTTCACCATCTACTTTACCCCTCTCTCAACCCCATCTAGTTCTTTCTCACCACTCTATCTCTATACCTTACCCCCTCTTCCTTTCTCATCCCCTATTTCTACCTCACCACCCTTTCCCCCCCTTTCTTTACATTTCACATCTCACACTCTACATCACCCTACTCCCCCAGCATTTCTATTTCTCTCAATATCCAATCTCTCATTTTCCCTCATGTGATCAGGGTCTCACCTCTCCACTTTTTCCTACCACTATTCCCTCTTCACCTCTCTCACAGCCTTACTCCTGTATTTCTAACTCTCCTTCTCTACCTCTCTTTTTTAACTATCATTGCCTTTTATGTCTGTCTCTTTTGAATCTATCTCTGTACCACCTTTCAACACACCTTCTCTGCCTCTTTTTTTTTTACAACTCTCTACCTCTTAGGCTCTTCCTCACACTCTCACTCTTGAAAGAATCTCTGCCTGAATCTCCCACTCTACCTCAACTCTGTCTCTCTACCGCACCTCTTCTCACTCCTATCAATCTAGCTTTCCCTCTACTTCACTGCCCACTTTACATAACCTATCTTTCTGCATATGCATTCTCATTCTGCCCCTCTCTCTACCTCACCTCAGTCTTTAGCTTGTATTTCTCTGTACGTCTACCTTATATTTTTGCCTGTGTACCTCTCTACAGCTCCATTTGTAGCTAACTTTACACCTTCTTCCTACATTACCTTTCTCAGTACCTGATCTGTCTGTGTACCCAACCCCTCTCTTTAAAGTTTATGAACCCTATATCTAGCTATCTCTACATATATATCTCTGTACCTTACTCCAAAATCGTATCGATCACCCTACTGCCCTTTTCTATCTACCAGTACCTCTTAGCATCTTTCTTTCTGCCCACCACACCATTCTCTTCCTACCATCTGTGTCTCCTTACCTCACCTATCTCTTTACATCACCTCTCGCTGTCCTTTCCAGTTTGCTTATTCAGCAGAGCTGATGTACACTTCCTAGCCAGAGAAAGAAAGGAGGGCAGAACAGGGGGTAGAAAATTAAACAGATCTTATTTTCACCTAATATTATTCTGATGATCTTCACAAAAGTGTTTTGATTTTCACTGTTGCAGCAAGCGGATCAATGATGAAGAGGGATTTATTTGTGATTACAAATATTCGGCAATGAAAGCTACAATCTCAAGCACTATGTAGATAGGTGTTAATATTATGCACTGATCCACCAAGTCAACCTTACTGTGTCTTTTCTGGAGTGGTAGGAACCGGTTTGTTTCTTCTGTTTGCGGGGATATATAAGGTTTGTAGGTTGTCCAAGAAGTACCCAGAGCCAACAACTGAGCTGCAGCTCAGCTTACAATGGTATGTTTATTATTATACAATGGAGTGTAGACCAATTTATATGATAAATATAGAAAACCTATGTAGCTCTTCCTAAGCATTTTCTATAGCTGAACCAATTTAGTTTATTAATTCCTCTCAAGGTGGGCGAATAGTAATTTGATTTATTGTAACAAAGGTTGATATTGATTCTCATGGCTGTCTCTGTTTCCTCACTGTTAAGTGCAGTGTACCATGTCATGCCGTAACCCTTTTTTATGTATGTTTGATATTTTAGCCGTGGGATTGCTGAGTTCAGCTGCAAAGGAACAAAGAAAAATATATCTTTCCCTACTAGAAAACCCAAAGATCCAAAACAAAGATCAATATTGGATTTGCTCACTAAAAAAAGGAGTACCGAAGAATCTCCTATAGGTTCAAATGACGGCAAGAGAACAAATGAGTTGTCTGGTGCTGCTCTGTCTAGCAATGAAGGCATTTGCAGGCATTCTTATGACATCCCTGAAACATGTGCTGCCATTCCAGCTGCTTCTCCCTGTGCTGATGATAGTTCTGCCATTGTTAGTGATATTTCTTCACATGCTCACAGTGCTGTGTGTTCATTTCACACTGAGGTTGAAGAGTCATCTTATGTTGGCAGCTTAGACAACATTCCATCCCTGGCTGGCCTTGCGGACTGTTCATCAGCCTATGATGACAGTACAGCCAGCTCTTTACCGGAAGTGCCATAACAGAGGCACCTCAAATTAAAGAAACTAGTCTGACGCCAACATCAAAATCCCATTCAGAACCTGCATTCTCGGAAGACGACTTGCCACTGAATTATTATTGTGACCCAGTGCAGCCACAACTTCAAACATTCCCCTTAACTGCATGCCGTAAGTTTAATGGAGATTAGAACATTGGAATGTTGGGAGCTCCATTGAAAACAATGGAGTGCTCCGGGCTTATAATGGCTGGTATAAGCCTGGAGCTCCAACATTCCAATGTTTCTTTGTTCACAGCTCTGGCTGTGAACAAAGGCTTCACAGGGACACTGAGGGGATTCCAATCCCCTCACGCTCCCATAAGGCTTTGTTCTTTTTTGTTAGAACATTCTGCCCTCTAGTGGCAGAATGTTCTAATAGCCTTATAGCCCTTCGTATTTGGGCTATACCGGCTATTAAAGTCCCTCTCCCTTGTTAAAGGCCCTCACCTTCTGCTCGGGGCCTTTAACGCTGGAGAGGGCCTTTAATAGCCGGTATAGCCCTCTACGGCGGGCTATAAGGCTATATTACAAAACTCATCCTTGGGTAGAATATTCAGTCCTTAAAGATGCTTATTGTTGTTTTGCATGCAGGCATTTTAGTGCTGTTACTTTGGGAGGAGGAGGACACAACCCTAGCAATGTTGCATTCGTTGATATTGGCTTCAGTAAGTAGGAAAGCTAACTTGTTCTTTGTCCAAACATTCACAGTCAGAGAAGCATAAATCATCAGTTATTGCTTGGACCAACTTCAAAAAGATTGTGGCAGCCTACATACAGCCAGCAGCCAGTTTCTTCCATACTAGTAAGAGGTGCAGAGCCGTAAATTGTGGAGAATAGACAACATGTGGAGCAGCTGCTGAAGGTAGTATGTTGTTTCTTAGGTCGTCAAGGGCTTGCATTCCGTGGCACAGATGAAACGGGGCATTCTCACAATAGG
This sequence comes from Lissotriton helveticus, assembly GCF_964261635.1. NCBI lineage: Eukaryota > Metazoa > Chordata > Amphibia > Caudata > Salamandridae > Lissotriton > Lissotriton helveticus. Next base: position 952,110,285 of record NC_136061.1, read on the forward strand.
GGAACTTTCATTGAATTCTGTGAGATGCTTTCTGATAAAGATGAGAGATTAAAAGCAAAGATGTCCAGGAGGTATGGACACTATACAGCTCCTGATTACCAAAATGACATGCATCTGATTATTAAAATGACATGATCTCCGTGAACATATTGTCCAAAAAAGTGACAAAATATTTTGTGGTCCTAGTTGATGAAACCAAAGATGTCTCACAAAGAGTAGCTGAGTTTTATCATCCACTTTGTTGATGGTGATGGAAATGTTCAGGAGAATGCACTGGGGTGCTGCCATGTGGAGAAGTTAGATGCCCCCTGCCTTGCTGCAGCCATTGTTGAAGTTGTACAGAAAGCTGGACTTGACTGGAAGAAATGTGCTTTGCAATGCTACGATGGAGCTTCTGTTATAAGTGGCTGTTTTAATGGTGTACAAGCGAAAATAGGAGAGATTGCATTAAAAGTTATTTATATACACTGCCATGCTGATCGCCTAAACCTTGTGTTAGTGCAAACAATAAGTAGCATACAACCAGTAAAACATTTCTTTTCAACTTTGCAAGCAGTTTGTTTTTCTTTCACAAAGTTCACCAGAGCATGAGCTCTTTGTGAAAGCTCAGAAAGGGTGTAATCTGTATGCAATGGAGCTAGAAAGACTCACAAGTATGAGGTGGTTTTACTGGTACTCCTGAAGGAGAAAAGTACAGCTGCAATTTCAGTATATTATCGTTGTTCTCCATGTAATAGAATCACAACAGGACAAGGAGGCTAGTACAGAAGCCAAATGAATTCGTAAAAAAATTGAAAACTTTGGTTTCCTACTTATACAGCAGTGCATTCTTCACAAGATTCAGTCTAGCTGAAGTACTATAGAGCTGAGACCTTGACTTGCAGAGAACATGTGATCTTAGTAAATCAATGAGGTGATGTAGTGAAACTCCGTCAAGAGAGCCAGTGGCTGCTAAGGACTTAGCAGAGCAGTGCGGAATTAAGATTTAAGAAAAATCCAATCCAATAGTTCTACCTTTGAGACACCATAAACTGACAGATTATTATGTCAGTACCTCTGTAGCGAAAAGATCCAGCCATTTTGATGTCTCAGAGAGTCAAACTCTACTGTCTGAACGCTTAAAACAGGAAGTTAATTTCTCTTCTTAGGATAGATTTGCAAATGAGTTTGATGCTTGATTTACTGACAGTATGGGTCTCATGTCTGCTGTTGGAATATTCAATCCAAATGCTGAAATGTTTTGGACGTTTCCTCTGCACTAGTTATTGTTGACAAATATCCAGAGGCTGCAGTAGACTGAAGACTTCTACAATCCGAACTAGAAAATGCAAAGTCGTATCTTTCAGACAAGAATGTACAGGGTATTCACTCTGTCAGGCAGTATTGCATGTATCTACCAGGAGCCGTTCCTCAGGGTTTGGCTCTTTTAAATCTAGTTCTACATTACCTATTACTCCTGCTACAAATGAGAGATTCTTCTCCTGTATGAAAAGGAAAACTAATTATTGGCGCAATAAATGTGAGGCAAGAGACTCAGTGATTTAATGATAATGGCTTGTGAACCCAATGAGGTTGAACAGCTCAATTTGAATAAAGCCATCAACAGAGTTGCTGACATGCACCAGTGGAGGTATCCTCCTAAAAATGAGCTGGTCCATTTAATCATTCAGAGAAACAACTCCAGAGGAGCAGAAAAGCAGCCTCACACTTTGCAAGGGAAATAAAAGTTACTCCTCAATCAGCCTCTATTATCCTTGAGGCCTATGCCGCTTGAAGGAATGACCTTGATCAGAGTAGCCAATAGCCTCTGCAGGAGCACAAAGACAGCAGCTACCATGCAGCCACGCAGAATCAGCCTTCGCCTGATGGCCAGGTAAACAACAGTTACTCCTCAATCAGTCTCTATTCCCCTTGAGGCCTGTGCCACCTGAAGAATATGCCAGTAAAATCTCAGGAGCTAGTACCCTCTGCAGGGTCAAGAAGACAGAAACTATCACCCTGCCAAGCAGTATCTGCCGTCTCCTGATGGCAAGATTTCCCAGTCAGTCTCTTCTTCCCACCTTGAGGTGTATGGCCCCTGAAGATAGCCACCAATGATCTCAGAAGTCAGTAACTTATGCAGGGGCACACAGACATCCGTTACCATGCTGCATATCCACCTCCTCAATATAACCAGGCCAGCAACTGCTGCCCCAGTCAATCTTTTTTCACCTTGACCCATTTGCTGTTCAAAAACATCAGCCAGTGATCACAGAAGAAAGTATCCTCTTCAGGGACAGGAGGATGGCATCTACCACGCGGCAAAGCAGGGTCTGCCTCCTCTTCACGGCCAGCTAACAACAGTTACGTCTCATTCAGTCTCTATTCCCCATGTGGCCTCTGCTACCTGGAGATATGTGCCAGTGATCACATTAGTCACTAACCTACGGAGGGGCAAAAAGAGAGCAGCCACCATGCTTCTAAGCACTATTGGCAAAGCATCAACTTGATGTCCATTTAGTTTCTTTCTGTCACAGTGGATATGCAGCCTCATCACATCAGTTTGCATTTGTAGAATATGTAAACAGTATTACAAAGCACCATTAGCCACCTTGATTTTCTGTAGCCAAGCACTTGCTGTCCACCTAATTGGGTTCTCATCAAGACTGGCAATTATCAGTACATCAATTATTCTTTGTACCATCCAGTATCATATTCAGAGATCTGTATATTGTATCTGTGGCACTGTCAGTCTATTCTAGATTTCATATTAGCTGAGCATCAACTTACCCTCAAGTCAGTCTCTACATAGGAGGATGCCCCATTCATCACTAGAACCAGCTGCTGCTCACACCCGCAAATACAATTCTAGATGGGGACATGTGAACTGCTGGCCTCTTTCTATCTGCCCAGTCAGCACCTTCCTCTTTTCAATGAACCTTGGTAGCAGTATCGTTTGTTATCAGTAATGCAGTATCAACATGACAGACAGTATTTTTGTCCATGTGAATAAAATCTGCCCATATTTTCTTAAAACTCTTTAAATTGCAAATGCAGATACGGATCAACACAGTACCAGGGATGTGCATGTTTTCTGTAGAAGAAATTATGGATTGTATACCAGGAAAGGTTTAATGGCTCCACAGGTTTAGAAGTATGTATACCAGGTCATGGAAAGGAAGCTTGCTGGGAGAACGTGGCCAGCATTAAATAGCACTGTTATCTACGTCCCAAGGCATATATTTAATTACCTGGTACTCTTAGTTTCTAACACAAATGATAAAGTGAACTTGTTTTGAACATTATAGGCACATCAACCTTCCCATTTTATGTCATTTGATATTGATAATGACTGATTTTAACTTGACTAGTGCATTCTCCATTGCTGTACATTATTTTATAGGTTCTTAATGCTACATTATCTTAATTGTATTTCTGAAGATACTACCTGAAACAATGTATGCAGCTGCATTTTAAATAGGATTTGAAGTATTTCTGTTTATAGGGTACTTCTTTTTTATCTGTAAAGATTTTCCAGTCTCTGTGTGTGATGTAAGTAACCAAAGGTTAGATGCATCACTTCCTGTGATAGCATGAAGTCAAAGTTCATGCAATATAGCTTCCTTTGATTTCATGGGGGTTCAAAGGGCAGTGATGTCACTTCCTGTGATGTCACCAAGTCAACGTTTGTGTGATGTCACTTCCTGTGACATCTTGAGGGTGGGTAAAAGGGCAGGGAATGTTATTTCCTGTGATGTCATCAGGTCAACATTCATGTGATATCACTTCCACTCCCCCTGGCATTTTGATGAATTGACGTCCATGGGCACGAGTCGGGGGTACATGCCTGTAGATAGCATCCACCCATCATTTCCACAGGTGTAATTTTAAGACTCCGGAATGCATTCAACAGCATCTGCATGTTGTCTGCTTTAGGACTGTGCAGCAACGTGCAGGCGATGAGGAGGCTTATCACATTCTAGCTGAGTCCATAACAAAGGCCAAATTTAAGGGGGCATAAGGCCTTCTTTTTATCGATCATCATGAGTGAGAGCTATCTGGAGCCTCATACATAGATGCAAATGCAATTCAGCAGAACCAGGCACACCGCTTATTATCACTTCACAAGTACTTGAGAGAGGCATGCTTTTGACTTTGTTCAGTCCCTGTATGTAAGAGATATGCATGCACTGTAAGAATGTCAGTTGTGTTGGGTTATTCCAATATTTACACAAATAATCATTTAAATACCACTATTTTGTTTAATTTTTTTTATAGCACTACTTATCTGAATGCAGGGTATCAGAATGCTTTACATCACACTTTGACATTATACATTGACAATACATCATACAGGTGTGTAAATTAATGTACAAGGTGTTACATTTGAAAGTGAGGATTAAAGGTGTAGGAGTCACATATCGTCCTGCACAGATCACTGTGCTAAATTAGAAGGATTACAGTTTATGCACTGCAAGGAACAAAAGTATCTCTGTGATAAAAGCAGTAACCCACATGCCAATCAACATAAAATTAAAAATTGTCATCCACATGTTACATGATTTGCTTTGCAATAGACACATTAATCCTCTATGCTACTTTGAGTTAACGCTAGGACTAGACAAAACAGAGAGCTCTCTGGCAACTGTGTTAAATCACCAGAGTTATTTTACCATTATTATTATTCCCTGAGATTTACTTCTTATGGAGATAACTTGCCGCATGGGAGCTCCCTTCAAACCTCCTTAGTGTACTACAATCCTTGCACTCTGATAACTGGGCTCAGGTGGAGTTGGATTAATAGGGCCAATTATCTCAAAGAATCCCCAAAGGAAGTGGCCTTCGGTATGAGTATGTCTTAGCATCCTTGCTCTTCAGTCTAATTCTAGCTGACCTCCCCACCTTTATTTCCCAATCCAAGTCTTTCTCCCCCAAAGTTGGGAAACAGCACATTGATTGTCTGCATTATGCAGACTATCTGGTATTATTTGACTGTGCCACAATTGGTCTGCAGAGGAAATTAAACGCCCTAGGAATTTATAGTAAGCAGAACCACCCTCATATTAATCTGGAGAAGACCGAGATTCAGATTTTTGGAAAAAAAAGTAAAAAGGTTTACCTGATACCTAGATAATGTACCTAGATACATGGGAGGGGGAGCAAGTCGACCAATATAAATACTTGGCGTTGACTTTTAGGAGGAATCTGAACTGGGACATGCATTGAGACTGTACTAAGCAGAAGGCACTGTCACCATTTGCCTGTCTAGATTCAAGAGTAAATTTGGGGGGGGTATCCTATATTCCTCCACTAAGGGCTTTAGAAGCGAAGATACCTTTGCTGGCTGTGTATGGAGGATAGATTTGTTCCCTTGATCCTGCCTATGAATGGGAATGATTTGAAGGGGCAGTTCTTAGAAGGCTTCTATCACTCCCTCCAGGCACCATGGTTCAATCTGGTCTCCTGGATTGCTGGCCTTCACTCTGACCCTAAGATATTTTAAAAGCCTCTCGGAGGGTGATGAAGTGCCTAAAGTATCTAAACTCTGCTAGGATGAGATTCAAGGTAGTGAATGAAGGGGGGCAAAGGAAGTAAGAATCAGACTGACCGTCACCAAGAACCTCCATTTAGATAGTGGTACAATTACATCCTGGTCCCCCTTCCCAGGCAAACAAGCACTGAAAGAGTCTGCAGTATTGGTGAATGAGGATAATGACCTGACCTATTTGAGTAAGAAACCATCTATCAGTTTCTTGATTTCTACTCTAGGCCAGGACATCGTCTTCCCATACCTGATACAGTTTCCTGACCCTGGCCTGTGAAATGAAAGTTTAAGGGCTAGAGTGGGATGTAATCCAATCCTCTCATCCCACCCATGCTGGGCCAAGGTTCAAGTTAACAGTGATCTCTGGCACTGCTTCTTGAATGTAAAATGCTCCCTACTGCATATATTATGGACTTCGTTTTTTTAATCTCTCTAACCAAATTCAGTTTTTAATAGGAGGAAAGCTGTGGCGCTGTTATCAGAAATGTGATATTTAGATTTGGCAGTAGGATTTGCTTGTTTTTTACGGTCTGTTAAACAGAGTTTTAATGATGAAATGCAGAGAGAGGGGGTTGTTGTGCGGCCAAGATAGGGCCTACTTATCGATTTTAATTGTTTAATGTGTTTTTAGAATGTTTTTTGGACAATTGTCCAAATAAACTTGTTTTTTTATACTGAGATTTACAGGTCACAAAAAGGGCTTTGCAGAAGGTGCCATTACCACATAAGATATTTTTAAAATGAAGACTTTGCAACCAATTAAGCAGAACAGATTTACTGCCATGTCTCTCCTTGTTGCCAATTTCTTTGTGAAAGGTCTTAAGTTAAAACGCAGATTTCGCATCAGGGTAGTGTTACTTTTTGGCATATTCCTCATGCAAAATCTAATTTGTTAAATATTGTAATCTGCTCACATGTACTCATAATAGACCTCTTAAACATATGTGCGAGGTATTAAGATCTGATGTCACTTCTTGTCACGTCATGGGTCGTGATGCCACTTCCTGTGAGGCCACGTGCAATGTCACACACGGTGATGTCACTTGCATACTGCCTAACTTGGTTAGTACCCCCACTTCTTTTTTGAGGACTTGTGCCATGGTTATATCTAGTTTATCACGCACAAACCCAAAGCAATGATTATTGTTACAAAACCAAGCAGACACTTTTCACCCATCAGAGCATAGAATTAGATAATCGCGTAGTCTGCAGTTTGTTGTCAGAGTGCCTCCTCCTCTGGGAAGTACCAGTATCTTGTCAGCGGAGGCTGCAGAAAGTGGAAACCAGCTTTGCCTCCTGCTGCGTTTATCTAGTCCTTAGAGCCTGTCAGGAGAACCGCAGGAAGGCGATGTAAATAAACAGAGAAGGAGGTTTTGTAATATGAGGCTGAAACTAATATGTCATAACTATGGTACTCTTTCAAGAGAACGGTACTGGTATCAGTTTGTACCAGCTCTAAGAACAGCACATAAAAACATTACCTCCAGGTATATTATGTATCGACTGTGTAAACGGGGGCAACTGAAAACGAAGTGGTGTCTTGGGTCTTCAGCTTTAGAGAAGGGAAGCATAGCTTGTATTCGCTATACTCCTTCCACCCACACTTGGGCCACCAATTAGAGTGCAGGGGCAGAGCCAGGCATCCTGCTGATTGGATAGCAGAATTCCTGGCTCTGTCCTTTCCAACCCTTGCCCTGTCAGTACAGGGCGGCGGTACTATGATAATGACACCCCCATGTGGTGAGGAATTCTGGAGGTGGGGTGGTGGGAGGGCCTGCTGAAACTCTGAATCTCCCTCCCAAGGCTAGGGGAATCCTGATAGTAACTCCACACATCCTGCAATGCTTGCACATGAGGCCAAAAGATCCATGGGTGCAAGCAATATTCCTTGTGCAGGCAGCTCTGATGGGGTATTTTCCATCTCTGCGTTCCATGAGGTGGCACTGTAGGTCAAAATGGTAGAACCATTGATAACAGCATGAGGTGCTTGTGCCATCATGTTAGAGGTCCACAACTCCATTCTCCTGCCATGGCCTGAGGTTCATAGTAATTAAGGTAAAACTGCGGTTTCATACAAGAGGCTTGTGGTCAGTGATAGAATGGCACAGAAAATAGTCTTGGGCGCCAAAATAAAAGTGGCCCACACTAGCCAATCTGGGACCGTATAACAATAAGTGCCCAAGGGAGCGCAACATGCATTTGCTCCTGCTTTGCGCGCCCCCAGGGCGCTGACGCTCTGCGTCCCCTTCTATAATACCGATAGCGCTGGCGCACTTAAAGCACCAGCGCTACCTTCAGAGGGTGTTCCCTCATTTGCATAGGGGTGTGCTCTATGCAAATGAGGGAATTCCTTTGACTGCACCCGCGCCTTATTGCAGATGCAGACGCAGAGGCAAAGAAGCCCTCAGGGGGCGCACTGACAGTGCGCCATTTAAAAGGTTGCGCACTGTCAGTGCGCCTCCTGAGAGCAGCCCTCTGCAGGGGTAGAGGAGGTCCCATGGATCCCCGAGACATCCCCTTGCAGGAGGGTGCAGTCACTGACTGTACCCACCAGCAAGGGGATCTCTAATCCCCTTTGAAAGTGTAGGCGAGTGTCGTCTGCACTGTGAAAACATGGAGCGGCTGCTCCGTGTAAGTTCACGGCTGCCCTGGGGGCAGCACATATAATAGGGCGCATTGTGATTGTTTGCGCCAGTCGCACCTTTTAAAACGTGCGCCGGGCGCAAACAATCACAATGCATAATATGGCCCCAGATAGCTAAAAAAAAAAAGTGGTCCACATTCTGGAAACTGGACAGCTTTGAAATTGTGAAGACACACTGTATAAGTGTTTACAAGGTAAGGAAAACTACAAGCAGTGTCCTTGTTCCAGGCAATGTTTGTGGTAATATTAGACAATAAACTGTAAAAACAAGCCAGCCACACCACCAAATGGCCCACAAATGGCAAAAAAACTAAAACGGCCCAAACACAGTCTTGTCAGGAACTGCCAGACTTCACTACTGACCAGTCCGACCCGGCCGTGGAAAGAGGCAGTTCCTCTGGCAGGATCTAAATGAGAGTTTGGTGTTACAGCAATTACTGGCTTCTAACAAGCTCAAAATGTATAATTTCCCAATGTGTTTCAAGTTTTCAAAAATGCTGCTAAAGTGTTGCAGAATATAGCATGCTATCTGTCTTGCACGTAATGTAATTATGATCCTGGGCAACTCTATACTATTTTTAAATAGATTCAAGCAAGCACAAGTGTTCCTTGGACACACTCGTGATTTAGATGCAGAAACTCAGGGCCTCATTAATGGAGTTTTGGCGTAGGGATGCACAGTAAGTCACCTTGCTGAGCTGCCCAATGTCAAAGTGAAAGGGCGGGAATGCACTGTAGTTATCTAATATGGTGCATTCTAGTCCTTTCTCCCAGCACTGGCACCATTTTGGCAGCCTAGCACCAAGGCAGGCACCCTTGCACCATGCTTGCACCATGGTGCAAGGGTGTCTGTGTTGCCGGTAGGATTGTTTTTGTGCTGGAAGGGGCACCTTTCTTGCAAAAAACAATCCAGGGAGGCTTTTTCCTCATGCAAAAAGGAAAAAACAAGTATAAATAACGTTATTACTCCTTGTTGTGCCTCCCCTGGGGAGGTGTAAGTTCGGGCGCATCCCCAGGTTTACATGGTTTTGTAAATCTGGGGAAGGATCAAGATCCATTGGTATTGCGTTGGAACACCCACTCCAACGCCCATGGGACGCCTTCCTAGCCCAGATTAAGACAGCAATTTGCGCTGCCTTGCCTAACTCCATATCTATGAGGCCTTTCAAAGCCATGCAAAGTGGCTTTGCGTGAGCTTATAAATATGATTTTTTAGTTTGCGCTGCTGGAGTGTCACAAAAAGTGACGCTTCTGCGGCATAAGGGGCTCATATAGATGCCACTCAGTCTGTCAATGCACAATAAGTACATAAAAACTGCCTGCCATTTTATTGTGTGCATTTATCTGTGGGTATGTGTGTGTGTGTTAATGTTAATTTTATTGTGCACAATCTGTCATTAGTAAGGCAATGCAGTGTGTTTCTGTATTCTAAGGTATGGCTTTCAAAACATTTGTACGGCAGACAGGCGTCTAATTCAGTTTTATGGAGTAGTGCAGTCAGTTGTAAGACTTTTTGGTTGTTTTTAAGGCCAAAGTGCAGTCCCAAAATGCTTACGTAATTCCTTGGTTGGTAACGCCACCCATTGCACAGCAAATGTATAGTCGCGGAATGTAGGAGATGCTGCTGGATGCCTAACTGGCCAGTTAATTGCATATTTGGGCTGTGTTCAGAATATGTATGCAGTAAGGTAGTCTGAGGTATGGATTTCTGGGCAGTACTGTTGTGAGCACATTGGTACCCACATGTATGTCATGTTTGCAATGTGCTGTGACTGTGTGTTTGAGTTGTTTACAATGTTCTCTGGGACGCTATGCTAGTGTTCCTGGGGAACCATACGTTTAAAGATATTGGTTTATGTAGGAGCGGTCAGAGATGTTATAAGGCATGGACAAAGTGGGCAATTGCCCAGGGGGCCCACCTTCCAATGAGCCCACTTGGAAAAGTGAAGTTTCTCTCTATTCTATTTCTGTCTCCAAACCTCCCTCCCTCTGATTCACTCTATATACTCAATGTCATCTTAGGGATTTTCAAGGTCCAGCGCGAGGCCTATTTCGCCTGTTTTTGTGTGACTGTGTTAAAGTTTAACACATTATTTTTTGGGGTTTCATGGGGTCTTGAACTATTAGGAAATGAGTAATAAAATTCACATTTGTTCCATAAAGGGTCCCCCAAAATCCTTAAGATGATAATGCAAATAGTGGGTATTCCCGGAGCTCTATACGCTACTTGTTAGCCTTTTCAGAGTACCTCTCAGGTGAGTACTACCGCTGAGTTAAATGCAGATTAGGCATATTCCAAAGAGAAAGTAGGTTTTTAGCTTCCACTTAAATCAAGTACTGGTAGTAATTATGACTCAACTATTATCCCTCAAGGCCATGCCCCCCATAGCCTGTAATTCCAACAAGGCCAAGTCAGGCTTTCAACATTCTGAAACTGATTTACTAAACTGAGTGCCGTGTGCTGGATAATTAGTTACATTAGCTGTCACTCACAGCTCCAGTAGCTAGCATTCCTTTTGCAGATGCTGAATATTAAATACTTAAAATTATATTATTCAAGTTTAGGTCACAGGGACTGGGAAGCGATCCAAGCATACATTTCTCATTAAATGTGGACATTAAATAACGGTATTTCAAACTCTTTCCAGCTACATACAAGCATGATGCACACACTCTCTCCTGCATTTCCTCGAGTAATGACATCAATGTTGAGCAGTCAGAAAGCACCCGCCGCAAACTGAACTCCCTCTTGGATTCCAAGATGAGCTGGTGGAGAGGCAATCTTGCAAGGTTACAAAACAGTGAGACATTGTAGTTTATCCATTTATAAAACTCTCAATGCCAACACGTGTTTTGAGCGATGGACTTTTTCAAGGCGGAAAGGGCATGTCAGCCTTCATGCAATGTCGCTGCTGTTTTCACAGCGGTGCAGGCAACACATAAAAGCTGATGCTTTTTCTGTCTTGAAAGAAAGTTGGTCTTGGCTGATATGTGTTGTTGCTTTCGTAGTTTCATAGTGGATTTTTTTAATTTCAAAAGTATTTTATTGTTATTTGGGGGAATACAAAGATAAGGGGGAGGGAAAAGTATGGCGTATTAGACTGTCATAATGAGAAAGATACTTGTGGAACAACATTTCATTCAGAATAGAACCAAATTAAATCATCCTATCATAGATCTAAACACATTACTGATTACAAGGATGTTAATTGAGCTGAACCGGGGGGTGGGGGTGGGAGTGTTTGGGGAATAGGAAAGGGGGGACAGGGATGACATAAGGGTGCCCCAGAAGGAGACACGGATAGTCGAAAGAGATAGAGAGAAGAGAGGAGAGATATGTCTAGATCGAAAAGCTGTTGGCAATGTGATAGTATATATTGTTGTTAGGTACCTAAAAGCAAGTGGGACTTGGGTTGGCCCCAGCGTTGAGGGTGGAATTATCGTGGTTCAAGGAGGTTTTATTTTTTGCATGTATGGGTCTAATTTATTTAATAGTTTGAGATGTCTGGCTAATGTGGGCATTGTTAGCAAGAGTGTTATCCGCACTTCTTGTGAAGCAGACGCACGCCCACCGTGTGATATGAGAGGTTTTGGGAAGATTTCCATTTGCAATTCTTCATTGTCTTTTTTTTTTATTTACTAATGCATCTCCAATCGTTTAATAAAACAAATGGTGCCTGTGTCATGTTATAGGCACATGTATGTTTTGTGACGCTTGTGCATGTCTATAAAAAGATGCGATGGCATGATTGCTCCTTTTTTATTCATTTTGGTTATGCTGCACAGCATCAGCCAAAAACGCTTTTAGCCAATACTGTGCAGCATCGAGAGAAAGCTTTAGCAAAACCTATAGGTACCAGAAGTGAGAACTGTTAGCTTGGCCAATGCTTGTTTTTCAAACCTGCTGCAGCGGAAGAAGACAAAACGAAAAAAGTGTTTTCTGTATAAAATGCATCTAAGTAATACATAATTTAATGTGTGAGTATTCTGTCTACTACTGACGTGAAATAATCCCTCATGCACTTCACTATATAGGAGGCAGAATGATACACAAAACAACCAAAAGCATGATGTTAGAAGGTAATGCTAGTGCGAGGCATGGCCAAAGCCCTACATATGGATATGTTAAAGTATTGGTTACAATAAGTCTGACAGGCAGCTGTGCTGTGAAGTCAGACTTAAAAATACTGATTGAGTCTTAGGTCTTTTAACCTTTATATGAACTGTATATATGGTTATCCCAAGTAAAATGTGTGACTTATTTATCCAGAATATACACATATGATCGTATCCTAGTGCAAATGATTGTCAACTCTGAATATCAATTTTGAAAGAGAATGCATGCCTGGATTTACATAGAAGTCACACAATGCAAGGCACCAAGTAAAGTTTCTGAGCTGAGTTGTGTGAACGGTGGAAAGCAGAAGAACCCCATATCTACTAAGATTTGCCTCTGTTCTGCTCTCTTCTTATGCTGGCACACTTTTGGCTGCCATGTGCCAACACACATACCCTTCGTCATAGTGCAAGGGTTTCTGTATGGTGGGAAGGAATAGGTCCTTTCCAGTTAAAATACTATACTTAAAGGCGTTTCCCACTTTGTATGTGTGCTGTATAATGCAGCACTCATGCACAGTGAGTAAAAGGACGAGTAAATAAATAATTTCTCCTCATTACAACTGCTTCACGGAGGAATAGGATTTTGGCACAAATCACTGTCTATAATTAATTCTGTGTCTCCATGGATGGTAGCATGAGAACGCCCATGCATCACCGAAGGAATGCCCCCTTGATGCATAGTGAGGCAGCGCCCACCTTTACAGTACTTTGGGTTACAATCCAACGCAAATCCCAATTTGTTTGCATTTTAAATCCCACCACAACAGTTTGTCTCAGGTGTGCATTACAAAAGTAACGCAAACTTGATGCAAAGTGTTAGTAAATCTGGGCCACAGTGGGCCATAGTTAAACCGTGACCCCAGAACTGTGACATTTACAGTCATGGCATATGATCAAAATATGATACAAACATGTAAAACTGACACAATTTAGTCATGCTCATGAACATATATCGCAAACCATCTATCCATTTTAATATTAAAGAAAATGCGATCCAAAGATTATTCATGCATGGTGTTCCCATGTGTTGAATCAGTGGTTGTGGCTTGGAAGACTAAAGAGGTGGAGTGGCTCTATCGCTAATGATAGTCCATGTCCCAAAATGTACTTCCATGTTATAGTCACACAATCCCCAACTTGGAGAGGTGACGTGATTTCACCCCCACAAACTCCTTGAAAGGGTTGTGTATCACAACTGGGATTGGCAAAGATGGTTCTGAGAGGTTACCTCGATATATATGTAACAAGCATTTGCAATGCAATAGGTCTCGCATTTATGCAAGTTTGAGCTATTGACATTGCAAATAACAATGCCTTTGTTTTGGATTTTAAAACATAAATAAAAGGCATTGTCATTTACAATGCCTATATCTTAAACTCGCGTAAATGCGAGACCTATTGCATTGCAAATGCTTGTTTTAGTCAGCTGGGAAAGTAGAAGAAAAGATTACCGTACGTCTAGCGTCGTTTAATTTGACATTGTTGTTCCCCTTGATTTCCCTCCGCTCACAAGCTTGGTTGTGCTGCAATTGAAGCGAGCCGAGATTGTGCTTTCTGTGTTAAACTGTTGCTTTAAGTTAACTTGCACGGCGGTAACTGCCATGACTTATAGCTGAAGGACACAACAGCTGCTTGGATTGATTTAGTCAGTATGTGCACAAGGTGTCTGATAAATAGCAACGTACACACTAACTGAGTTAAAGCTTTTAAAATGACCTAATGCAGAGGAGAGTTCTGGAATGAAGACCCGGAAACGCACTCCATGGCTTATACCTCCTTAGCTCCTGAGCAAACATTATATGATGTCCCCATCTGTGCAAAATGTCTGTAAGTGTGTAAATGTCTCCATGCACGCAAAGTATCTTGCAAAGTGATAATGGAAAGCTGGGTACCCTATAGGTGGTAGAAGGTGGAAGAACTGCTAAGGAGGTGGGGGAGCTTGAGGGGCAGGGGTAAATAAGGAGTAAGGTCATGGTTGTACTGAGGGATTGGTCCACACATCCACCATGGAAGAAACTTACATCACGGCGACTATAAACAACGCAGTACAGGTTACAATACATTAGTAGGGTAGATAATAGCAAGGAGGGTGAAGAGGGGGTGTGGAGTTGCGGCTGGATCTTCCAACCTTGGAACTAGGGAACTATCTAGGAATCCCGGCCTCCTTTCAACATCCTGTGATTCTGGGCAAATCACTTAGTCTATATGAGACAATAAACATGTAGAACAAAACATGGCCTTGCTACACCTTTTGTGACTCCTTTCGCTCGTTGATCATATGTGGGCGTTAGAAGACACATACAAAGCTGTACAGCCATGTATTATCTTCTTTTGTTACCATTTTATTCTCTTCCAGAAGGGTCAGTCAACCTGCTGCATAAAGCACTTTGAAACTACATGGATGCGTTTAGTTTTTTCTGGGTTTGATTAAGACTAAGGTATATGACGCACGATTCATACGACGGTTGCATCTTTAATGAGTATTTCGTTAATGCACGGTCGCCTCTATTTGTAGTATATGTATGTGGCGTTAAAACATGTTCACTCAAATACGAGAGTGTGAGAATATAACACAGCTCGCGAGTATGTTTATTGTCAAACATGGTCTATGAAAGCATTTACTGCAAAGACACTGAAAAAAGAAACCCTCCCCAGCTTGCATTCCTTGCTCAAACCTTGTGACCGCTTGGTGACACTTCATTCCAGAAGGTGAGGGGGCGACTGGACACTTCGCGGTTTATAAAAGGACCCCTGACCTCCTTTAACAACCTCTTAATGGCGGGTATAAGCTTCCTATTCACAAATTCCTAATTGCCCTGTACGGAACTGCAGCTTTAAGCCACTGAAAGGAAAGTGGGAAAGAACACGTAAAAACATGCTCTGTTCGATTTGCTTTCACTTGTGCGGCCGTTCTTGTTATGTGTTTTAAAGAACGGCTGCAAAAGTGAAAGCAAAACATCCTCAAAGTGACAGAGGTCTGCGCTACGTGTGAAACCAGTTTATACATCTTAGAAAGGTCGGCATGCCTTGTGTAAAACACATCACGAACGGCGCACAGACTAATGAAGGAGGCTTTGCGGCCGAATGAAACGCAGCTAATCACAGCGTCAACCCGCCAGCTTCATTCACAGCTTTCTCCTCCTTTATATGTGCATCACGCTTTGAGGCACTGAAAAAACAAAGTGCCTACACCGAGTAATGAAGGGGACAGTGTCACGCACAAGTAAAACATTCAGTCGGGACGGGTCATCCGAGAAGGAGACAGGGGGGTAACCAAAAAGCCTAATGTTCAATCGGAGGCCAGCGTTTAGCATAAACGGGACGTCAGCCAATCAAAAAGATGGGTGTGGCTTCAACTCCACTACAGCAATGTTATCGATCATAATAAGCCTCGCAGAACGAGGAGCGCATGCGCGCTCCAGCGCTAGGTCTGCTAGAACTAAAAACTGGGGCAGCCGCCTTTGTGAATGTTTAAATTGTCAACAATTCACAAGAAGGTTTTCAAGTTTATTACTTTGACTTGCCTTTGGATCCTCCAAATTGTATATAACATTACAATGAGAATTACTTCAATCTGACTCCTTGAACTCATACCTAAACAATGGCCCTTACTCTAAAATTTACTGTAACCCTATTACTATTACTGTAATCATCGACATTTTTTATTTGTTTAAAATGAATTTATAATGAACGTACCATAAAAACATTTACATATACAGAACAACAATACAAGGCAAATATAAATGCAAGAAATTCATACTACAATATGATAAAATATATCAAATATTAAACATACCAATGGCCACAACCCGCCCTGACCATAAAAATATCAACCATTAAACGTCTTTCTGAGATAGGCTGCTACAAATAAAAAAAGAGCCACTGAGTAACAAAAAAACGAATTGGACAATAATTGTAAAAGGAAGAGAGCTGGATGCACTTGTCGAAAGTTGCGACCACTCAAAATGGGCAAAATCTATTCTTTCCAAGGCTTGCTCTAGTAGCCACAAAAGATAACAAAGTGTGTAAGGTGTTTTGTGGAGACGATGAGTCGCAACCACAAGGACCCAAATTACTAATATTTTTCAAATCAAGGGCGGCTGCCAACATTCTGTGAAATAAATTCAACTCAAATCTCATCAGCAAAAAGCGATTAGAACAATTGCTGACAGATAATAGGTAGGCTTCAATTCCAGGTGAGGTTTTCAAAAGTATATATACCCGCGAACAGTAGAGTTCTACTTCCTCTTTAAAGGACTGTTGCCTCAAAAGAAAGTGCTTGTGGGTCCAGGCCAAGTCCGATTTTACAATAGAATTTGGGCATTCAAAAATAGCCTGCCTCGCCAGCTTAACTAAGGAATCCCTGACATAGTTCTATCAAGAAAAAGAATTCCATTTAGTAAACAATCACTAAGTACCTCCCCGTACAGCTGACACCCAGGTCTGACCCAGATAGTAAGCCATCTCAAGAAGAGGGAGAGGCCCACTGAAATAATCAAGACCCAATTCCTGATGTAAGAAGGAATGCATTGAAGGACACACAAGATCCTCCCACAAAATGGGTTCTCAACAACCTGCAGGCTGGGGACTTTTGCATAGCCCCATATATCGCAACCATAGATAAACGAGGGCATGCACTGTGGGCCTAATTTCATGAGGAATTGACGTAGGGCAGCGCCGCAAATCTTCTTTCTGCACTGCCCTACACCAATGTGGAAGGGCAAGAATGCACCCTATTTATGAAATACGATGCGTCCTTTCCCCCTACTCAGGTGCACAATTTGCTGCCTAGCACCAATGTAGGCACCCTTGCACCTTGGTGCAAGGGTTCTTCTGTTGCAGGCAGGAGCACCTTCCTGCACAATAACAATCCAGAGAGGAGTTTTCCTCTTCCTCTGTGTGATGCAGCACACATGGAAAGAGGTAAAACTGAGGAGAAATAATATTTCTCCTCAATACGCCTGCTCTGTGGAAGCCTAAGGTTTTTGTGCTGCCCCAGGTTTACATGATTAAGTAAATCTTGGGCAGCGTCAGAATACATGGGTGCTGCGTGGGAAAACCCACCGCCACGCCTCCTTGACACAAAGTAAGGCAAGGGAGAGACTTGTGCTGCTTTGTCTTACGCCATATCTATGAGGACATGAAATGCCATGCAGTGTGGCTTTGTGTCACCTTATAGATACGATTGAGAGGCTTGCGACATCAGAACGTCAAAAAAGTGACGCACAAGTCTCTCATACATAAGCCCTTTTGTCTGGTACACTTTCAAAACGGCACCTATGGGCTTCTTACCCTACATCAGGATCCACACCCAAGGACAGGAGACTATTCAAGAGCTTTAACCAATCGACCCAGTCAAATACCAATGTAAGGTCCATGAAGGCCATATGAATAGGACCATGTGTGGTTACTGTATATTATTGGTAAAGAGATACAGATCTGTACATTGATCAATGGTAATCAGACCAGGTCAAAATCTGTATTGCAAGTCTGAATGTCCGATTACCGTAATCCAAAAGTTAACCTCATTCAATGTGCTTACTTGAACCCTACCCTAATCCTTAAAACTAGTCTTAGTCAGCCATTTTAAAATGAATTGCATTTTATTAGACAAAAATACAGAAAATACATACCGTAAAGGTACATTCATATAAATATTGAGTCAAAAAATGTTGTACACTTCAATAAATATAATTACATTTATTATTTTAAAAAGTAAGCTAAAGTTAAAACTTTTTTTTAAAATCTAATCCGAACCATCCCTGCACCTAACCATAACCCTGAACATTATATAACCATAACTAGGTGTGTTAAAATAATCTAAAATAAAAGATAAACACTGGTGTTCTTTGATTTATATTATATTTATTATGATAGAAAAATATTTAGGTGGTCATTTATAGTTTGATCTGCGTCCCTCCAGCTAATGTGCATTTCATGTTTCTGCATTTGGGTCATGGGTGATTTTGCTTCCCAAATTCACCATGTTTATATGACAGACCCGAGTAGGAAAAGCTAAAGGGCCTCCCTAAATGGAGCACTTCCTCCAATGCACAAAAGCCAGCGGCCCTGTTGTGAATGGAATATAGGCCATTGGTTTCCATCGAAAACCATTAACACAAAATGGTGCAAGAGAACCAAAAGTGTGGATGGGCAAGTCAATTGGCAATTTAAAGCAGTTCTCCCATCATTTTGAACTAAAAAAAACCAAAAATGACCTCCTTAGTTTTAAATACACATTTAATATCAATTATAGAGCTTTTCAGGTCATTTTCTTTTGTTCTTAGATTTAATTGAACGTATGAAGGATTTAAATATTTACATAACAAAATATAATCCAGATGCATTTATAGTAGAAAGAGCACCTCTCAGGAATGGAGTTGAATAATTGTATGTCTACTTAATGCACGTAATCAAGTCAACATTAGGGTATGTCTCAGTAACAGAGTTGAAATAATGACAGTCGTCTCAATAAAGCAGTTGCGGCAATTGGGTGCACAGACAGGTGTAGGCACTTCTCTCACGAACAGTGTATATTTCCTACTGCACACTGTATTTCAGATTAGCTAAAGAAGAAGGTAAAGTCTGTCTTCTTCAGCTTTCTTCCAACTATCTTAAAAGAAGACAACTATAGCATTGTCTTGGAAACTAAAGTTGATCTTCTTCCAGTTTGAAATGATAAATTCCCTTTCCGGTCTTGAAATCATAATTCAAATCGGTAGCTCCAACATTCACAGTTATTTTTTTATTTTGGTGAGCGGTAAGATCACATGCTTCCAAGACCCTATCTAACCAACTTTCAAACATGTTTATTGAAGCTGCTTGAAGCATATCAGAACAGAACCTATTCGACATTGCACCTGGTTGCAGGTTCTCTACTAACTATGATATGATCTTTTCTTTCTATGCTGGATCTTTACATGTCTCCTGGTATGCTCCTTATATCGAAAGAAAACAAGCTCAACTGTTTTAGGATCTTATCATTATTCTGTGGTTAATTTGGTAGCCCATCTATGAACTGGTCTCACAGTCGGATAACTCATTGCATGCTGCAGAGTTGTACACACAGCCTGCAGGTCACACGCTTGAATTCCATTAGGCCAACTCAGCCTTCCGTATATTGAGAAGCATGTCTTGGGTATCATATTTGAAAGATCGATAGTATTAAGTCCATCAATTCAGCAATTATTAATGACATAAAATAAGTTCTGCTCTATGTATAAGGTCACTGCAAATTTGACCATTTGACCGTGTTCCCGTATATGGTTATAATTTATTATTTTGTTATACAGTTCTTTCTCCACCCCCAGTCATTCTGCAGTCACCCACACACCTTTAATAGCTGGTGCCATACCACCTCTTCTCTACTCCTCTACTAGATCTTTGGGATAAAGATATCTAGAAAAAGCAGAGAAGAGGACTGCACCAACAAAATCAAACAATGGGCAGCCCATCATTTGTGACACACAAAGATCTTAGGGACATATTCATGCCGGTTTTGCGTCATTTGCAAAAGGGCGAAGCAAAACCTTAGTCGGATTTATCAAGCAACGCAAGGCCAACGCAGAGCAAATCACTATGTTGCTTTACACTGTCCCAGAAGAGCATTCCATGGGTGGAGCGTAGGTGTCCCCACGCTTCCACCCATGTATTTCGGAGCATTTCCAGATTTACCAACACTGGTTATCATGGGAATGTGTTGAAATGCTACGCCTCATCTGGTGAGGAGTCACGAGGAGAAACATCTGTATTTCTCCTTGTTTTTATGTCTTTCTATATGTGCTGCATTCTGCAGCACACATAAGAGGAAAATGCCTCTGCGGATTGTTTTGTGCAGGAAGGTGTCCCATCCTGCACAAAAACAATCCTGCCTGTAATGCAGGGACGGTTGCACCATGGTTCGAGGTTGAGTGTGTTGGCACTAGGCAGTCAAAAGGGCGCCAGCACATGTATTATGTTAAATACTGCACATTTCTGGCCTTTTACTCAGTGCAGCAAGACGGCTCAAGATGCGCTGCGTTAAAGTTTAATAAATTGGCCCTTGATGTTTTTCGCAGCTTGGTGTAAAACAAAGGCACTTGCCGCATATTTAAAATGCGGGATCTTATTCAGATTACTGATCTCCTCGCCGGAGCACCATCTGTGAACTAAACAAAGGATTATAGATGTCTCTCCATCAGCCAATGGTTGTGAACTTTCAGAGAAAGGAAACAAACAAAAAAGGCCACGAAAGTAATGTCAGTGTAATTTACTAAGTCTATTGTCCTTAGAGAACTGCTTTTAATACCCTGCCCTGTGCAGCCGGCATTGTGCATTTAGAACTCGGTTTAAAACGTAATTACAGCAGAATCGTGATGTAATGATCTTTTTACAGAATGCATGTCACAAGTAGATGACACTGAGAAAATGATGTCCAATTTTATACATGCATTGTAGTCCTCCTTTAGATTGCAGTACAAATTATGTAAGCTCCAGGAGGTTATTCATCTTATTGTATCTGCCATGTAAAGCTCTATAATATAGAATTGTTTTGGACCCAAATGGCAGCCTTGTCTCATCTGCTCTGTGTATTTTCTCTCAATGTGGTGTGAGTTAATAAGATTTTACTTTATGCTTCTTTTCAAGTTACAACAGCAGAGCACAAGGTCCTGCTGCCGGGTGTTTTATAAAAGCGCTCTCTTCCAGTGTGGAGAGTGGCTAATGCTGCATAGAACTAAGGTATTGAAAGATTATTGACAGCTGAGTAGTGACGGCCACCTCAAAACTCAAGTATCGGACGGGAGATTAGGGAAATAATATTAATAAAATAAAACTTTCCTGTTCTGCCACCGACGCTGATGGCCGCCTTATGCGCCTCTTCGCTCCTGATGGTGTCCCAGCAGACCCTGAGACACCAGCACAGGTTCCCCACCCAATCATGGCGCTGCTCTAAATAGCATCAGAGCAGCGCCAGGATTGGTGTGAGCGGCTTGGATTGCCGCTCATACAGTGTCTGTGAGTCTGTGCTATTTCTCCAACCTGGCTGTGCAACACAGCTGGGTAGGAGAAACCTAAGTGTGCATGCCGGTTTGACCAGTCTAAGATGGCCGTACAAACCGCCATGCACACTTACGGTGGGTGCTACACCTCCCAGCTGTCATCAGGGCCCCGCCCAGACTTGGCTGGCTCTCGGGGGGAAAATAAATTTAAAATTTGATTAAATTGGTTTTACCATAATTTCATTTGTCTGTTTCACTCAGCTGGCTCTCAGCAGGGGAGGAGAGGCTTCTCCTCTACAGCGGAGGTGCCCCCTCTACAGCTGAGTTCCCAAAAAAGGGTACAGGTCGTGTACACCTGTTTGAGGAATCTATTGACACTCTTTGACTAAAATCTCTTCAGTCTCATGGAACAGGGATCCTTCACTTACCTTCGCATGGAGATTGTGTGTTTGGGCTTGCATATGTTGGGCATTGATACTGTGTGGAGTATGAATGGTGTCTCCAACAAGGATATATTGCATGCATCATATAATGACAGTTTCCTTACAAGGTAAAGCTGCTCTGATGTCCATGACTTTGAAGTTTTGCTGTGGATTGGGCCTTAGATCCCATAAGAGTTTAATCAATGTGTGATTTTGAGCTATGATATATATATTCCACTTAACTTCTAGTGATAACTGAACACTATTCACAGTCTTTGGGGCCCAATGCTCCTCCTCTGACCATCTATGGCTTTCCTCCTTTACCTCTTTCAAGAACACTTGGGAAAATACTGAGGGGCATATTCACAAGGAGTTATCGCCGCGTTAGCGGCACTTTTCTGCCGCTAATGTGGCGATCATTTTATCGCCCTATTACCAAGCTGTTGCTAACAGCCGTTAGTGACAGTTTTTAGGCAAAAACGTCCATTTTAAAGATCGCTACTTCTGTTACCGATAATTATATGCAAAAAAGGCCACAAACACCACTACTCCATATTCACAACGGGATCCTTGAACTTTTGAAGACCAAAAAAACTGGCCCTAACTGCAGTTAGAGCCAGTTACTTAGACCGGAAAATAGCTGGTCTTAAAAATGGGGATAACACTTGGGGTCACATCTCAGCAGGTTTTGGTGCTGGACAGCGCTGCAAGCACTGTTGAAGTGCTGCCCTACGACAAACCTACAGTGCAGGAATGCGCACCATCAATAAGATAGTGCGCATTACTGGCCCCCAGTCATGAAAAGTGTTGTAGCGATGCGGCAAGACAGCGTTGCAACACTTCTCACTATGCCCTTCTTGCGACAGCATGGTTGCGCTGTATTCCCTGGAAAACGGTGATGGATCAAGCCCTGATCTTTTGACTGGGTATGAGTGTTCTGTTTAATTCAGATGCTCTGTCCATCACCACCCCCTTTTCTGAATCGTTTTGGCCACTATAGGAGTGGCAGGGTATGCTCAGACATGAGTCCCTTGCTCACTGCACCATCAGGATTCAAGCAAGCCGGGCCGAAGACGGCTGCAATGCCAGAAACCGGTCCCCGGAAGCTTGTTTCCTTTCCAGTAAAGAATTGGCTTGGTAGTTTGGTCTGCCCTGTTCCCATGATGCACTGGGCCAGGGTCAGACTAATTTGCATATAGCCAGGTTCTGAACTGGGATGGTGCCAGTGAGCTAAAAAAACGGTGATGGATCAAGCCCTGATCTTTTGACTGGGTATGAGTGTTCTGTTTAATTCAGATGCTCTGTCCATCACCACCCCCTTTTCTGAATCGTTTTGCCCACTATAGGAGTGGCAGGGTATGCTCAGACATGAGTCCCTTGCTCACTGCACCATCAGGATTCAAGCAAGCCGGGCCGAAGACGGCTGCAATGCCAGAAACCGGTCCCCGGAAGCTTGTTTCCTTTCCAGTAAAGAAATGGCTTGGTAGTTTGGTCTGCCCTGTTCCCATGATGCACTGGGCCAGGGTCAGACTAATTTGCATATAGCCAGGTTCTGAACTGGGATGGTGCAGTGAGCTAAAAAACGGTGATGGATCAAGCCCTGATCTTTTGACTGGGTATGAGTGTTCTGTTTAATTCAGATGCTCTGTCCATCACCACCCCCTTTTCTGAATCGTTTTGGCCACTATAGGAGTGGCAGGGTATGCTCAGACATGAGTCCCTTGCTCACTGCACCATCAGGATTCAAGCAAGCCGGGCCGAAGACGGCTGCAATGCCAGAAACCGGTCCCCGGAAGCTTGTTTCCTTTCCAGTAAAGAATTGGCTTGGTAGTTTGGTCTGCCCTGTTCCCATGATGCACTGGGCCAGGGTCAGACTAATTTGCATATAGCCAGGTTCTGAACTGGGATGGTGCAGTGAGCTAAAAAACGGTGATGGATCAAGCCCTGATCTTTTGACTGGGTATGAGTGTTCTGTTTAATTCAGATGCTCTGTCCATCACCACCCCCTTTTCTGAATCGTTTTGGCCACCATAGGAGTGGCAGGGTATGCTCAGACATGAGTCCCTTGCTCACTGCACCATCAGGATTCAAGCAAGCCGGGCCGAAGACGGCTGCAATGCCAGAAACCGGTCCCCGGAAGCTTGTTTCCTTTCCAGTAAAGAATTGGCTTGGTAGTTTGGTCTGCCCTGTTCCCATGATGCACTGGGCCAGGGTCAGACTAATTTGCATATAGCCAGGTTCTGAACTGGGATGGTGCAGTGAGCTAAAAAACGGTGATGGATCAAGCCCTGATCTTTTGACTGGGTATGAGTGTTCTGTTTAATTCAGATGCTCTGTCCATCACCACCCCCTTTTCTGAATCGTATTCCCTGGACAGCGCTTCTTAACGCAAGTAATGACAGATATGTCAGGAATCCTGAAGTATCTGTCTGCGCTAAAGTCACGCATTGCTGAAATCGTGTCACAACGAAGACACAACTCCAGCAATGTATGGGGTCAGCCTATCCCTGTGGCACTGCGTTACCCTCATGCCTGCCATCAGGCAGGCGAAAGGTACTGACGCAGTGGCGTTCATGAGGGGTGCCCTAATGTCGGAGCTGTTGGAGATCCATCGGTGGTGGTTGCGTGCTGTGGTATCATTGTTTGGAAGCATTGGTGGAGTGTTGGTGCAGAAGGAGGTTATGAGATTTTCTTCGGTGGCCTTGAACCAGCTGCGAATGGGTGGCTGTGGCATCCAGTGGGCAAGGTGAAGACGTGATGTTACCAATGATGGTCAGTCCAGGAGAGTCTGGTGTTGTGGCTGCTGTTGAAGGTCCCGCTGGCGGAGGTGACGTGCTCGACCGTGTGTCCTGCTATTTGGCTTGTTGAGGTGACTTGCTGCTTCTGTCTGATGTAGGGGACCTTCCCCAGGAGGGGGTGGTGTCCTGGTCACTGGGGTTGTCCAGGTGGAACTTAAGTTCACCGAGTAGGATGTTGTTGGGGTGCAATGAGGTCTACAATGGTATTAGAGAATGGGGGGCCATGGCCCGGGGGGGGGGGCGGCACATGAGGGTGCTGCAGAGGATGTGTTTGGCCTTGGTCCAGATCTGAGAGATGACGTGGTCCTTGGCACCCTTGGGTCATTAGAGTGCATGGTCAGTCGGACTGTGCTTCGGTGGGTGATGGCAATGCCTCCTCCTTGCTGGTCGGGGTGCTCCTTGCAGGTGATACTGCAGCCGTCAGTGATGGAAATGTCCGGTCCGGAGCAGAGGTTGGTCCTGGCAGGCGAGGTGGCGTCCAGGGTTGATGGCGAGGAGGGTGCTGGCGTCGTAGCAGGTGAGCAGGTGAGTGCCCAAGAGGAAGGCTCCTTGGTGCTGAGCGTGGTCCAGAGGCAGACAGACGCAAATGGCATAGCCTGGAACCCGGCACGCCACTATATCCACTATGAATTTCGATTCGGTCTCTGGTATGACCGACCAAAAGGCAAACACATTTGCCTTCACCGCTGAAGATGCTGACAAGATTTACGGCATGATCAAAGATGACATCACTTCCACTGCTAACACCCGCAGTGTTGAGAGCAACATTAAACAGTTAATCTACTTACTGAAGAAAGAATCAAACCAAAAATTACATGCTAGTACCTTGATACGGTACCATCGGGCACAAAGGATCCCCCGGGGCCTGAGAGTCCCTTTGAAACCTTTACTGTGTAAGAACAATGCCAAATTTGTGGAACGTTGGTACTCTATCCTGAATAAATGCTCTCTCGACTTGATCTTGCTGATAGTCGAGGAGTTATCTAAAACACTGGAAGAACTAACACAAGAAATTAAGAGCGTTAGGAGCGAGCTGGACAATGCCATGACCGAAGATGAACTTACGAAAATGTTGGAGGACATCACCACCCAACTGGATAAACATACCCGTGAGATACAAGAGAGAAAACTCCGGAAATTTAAGAGAGATACCATAGACTATAAACTCGGCGAGGTGTACACCTGGGCAGAGGTGTACGCCCGCCGTCGTCCCAACAAGCCGTACAATCCATTCTCTGGCACAGAAACATCATCCTCTGAAGATGAGAACCGACAAAGACAAACTCGCACCACACCTACCACTGAATCCCAAGCACCTAGCACATCAGCCCAACCTGCGGTTCATTTTTTAGACCCAGGCTTGGACCCACAATCCGATCCCGGAGGGGCAAAACCCGCCGTGGCAACAGAAAAAGAACAAACGCCGCCGATCGGCAAGAACAAGAGAACCAACAAGAAAAGATGAAAACGGATGGGAATCTAGTAATCAATATTTCCTCCACACCCCTGTCCATCGAGGAAGTTGAAACTCTTCAAAAAGGACAATCTTTTGTCCCCACAACCAGAACTAATACTCTCGAGCTGGAAGTCAGCTTATTCAAATTGACACGTAACATCAGGTTACGACACTTTTTCCAGAATGTGTGCCTAGTGCCACCCCAAACAGATGACATGCTTAGAGGACTCCGTCCCCACAGCACGTTCATGGCCCCCTCGAGCCATAAGATTATTGATTCGTTAGAGAACTTAGTCAAACAAGAAATCACTAAATTACCATTCCAACTGCCGATAAAACATGGTAACGTTACCAAGAAGGAGAGAAACATCCTACAACATTTGGCCAACAATCCCAACATTACATGCCAGAATGCTGACAAGGGCGGTGCACTGGTAGTTATGGACACCAGCTTTTACGAGGAACAAATTGAGGCTCACATTATGGATACCAACATTTATGATGTTCTCCCAGGGGACCCCACTATGGACTACACCAAGAACTTGATTCAAATTATCAACCAGGCATTTAATAATGGTACGATCGATGATAAAACTCAACGATATTTGACACCCACCAATCCGAAACCTCCTGTATTGCACATGCTACCCAAGATTCACAAGCATCCCACCAGGCCTCCATTTCGCCCCATTGTGTCCACCAAGGGTAGTATACATGAAAAGACTGGCAAATTCTTGGATAAATATTTTCAACCGTTTGTCCTGAATACCAAATCACACGTACGTGATACTACAGACTTTCTTTTGAAACTGGCACCCACTATGGATGAATTGAAAGACACACAAGTAATTATGTGCACAGTAGACGTCTGTGCACTTTACACTTCTATCCCACATGATTGGGGTATTGAAGCGGTGGAACAGGTTTTATTGACATCTGAACTGGATCAGGACTTGAAAGTATTTCTGATGGAATTGACTATATTCACCCTCTACAACAGCTACTTCACCATACATGACAAGTGGATACATCAATTAAATGGTACGGCCATGGGAAATTGCGCAGCTCCCTGCTACGCAAATATTTTCATGAAGCAGTTTGAGGAGATACATATCACGAACCAAACCAAATGGCATGAACATGGCAAGCTATATTTGCGTTACATTGATGACATTTTCCTACTTTGGGATGGTCCAGCTGATTCTCTAGTGGAATTCCTCATGACATGGAATAACATTAATGACAGAATCCAATTTACATGGGAGTATAATGAAAACAGAGTACATTATCTTGATGTGGAAATACACAGAGAGCGGGACCAATGGCACACGAATTTATACCGCAAACCCACTGATCGCAACTCCACGTTGCATTACACCAGCTTTCACCCTTGGCAACTGAAGAATAACTTACCGTTCGCCCAATTACTACGGGTAAAACGCATTGTTTCCAAAGAACAGGACAGTAAACAGGAAATGAGAAAGCTGCTGGAGAAACTCAAAGCACGTGGTTATCCACCACCGATCCTTGACATGGCCTTGCAGAGAAGTGAAACAATCACCAGGAGTACTCTCCTTTCACCTAAACCCAAGGTCCAATCTAACCGCATGGTTGTGGTTTCTAAATATTCGATCATTTCTAAAACTTTTCAACACATTATCCGCAAACATTGGCCAATTCTAACCATGGAACCAGATTTCCAAGGTCTGTTCAATCAGCCCCCCATGTTCGCCTTTACCAGAGGCCGCAATCTGAAAGAGATTCTTACCCATGATAAGGAACCAGCTACTCAGACTACCTACACAGGCCTAAAACCCTGCTACAATTGCAGCAATTGTAATAACTGTATCCTTGGCAATACCACCAATCACCCACTTAAAGGATACCCCATTAAACTACGTGTCAATGCCACCTGCAATAGCAGCAATGTTATTTATTTACTCAAATGCCCGTGTGGCAAATGTTATATCGGCCACACCGAAAGGAAGATACGTGTTCGTATCCTTGAACATAAGAGCAACATCAGGACTAACAATTTGAGATCCAGTGTAGCTACACACTTTCAGGAGAACAGACATAACGTTGCTCAACTCAAGTTTCTAGTGTTGGAGCAAATAAAGGTGACCACGGATAATAAAAACACTCTGTTAAAACGCGAGAATTTCTGGATCCGCTTCCTGTCCACCATGGCACCGTATGGTCTCAATGACCAGATGGAATTTCAATGTTATTTATGACTGTAAAATGTGCATGTGCATGATGTCACTTATGTTCCTCACTTTATTGTTTCACTACTCCCATTGATGTTTTCCCTTCATCTATCGTAGTTTTTAACACACTCTAAGATGGCGCCTATACTCAGTCACATTAGTTCACGACCCGGTGGTTACTAGGCTTTCCTTTATGTTTAGTTTTCTGCACACGCGAATAATATGTTCACACTGGGCGTTTGCGTCTTCGTTACCGGTTGGAACTCTCCGGAGTCTACACAGAGTTACATCAACGTGAGTACCCTGAGAGCGTTTTGAAACTCTAAGCACCGTCTAGGTGATAGCGGCATGCGTACGGCACCTCGAAATAATGGGCATTTTTTTGTTTACAATTCACGAGCACCTGGCGACGGCTGTATGAATACACTTTTTGTAACTACCATTAACACTCACGGTGATTCCGAGCATGTGTTCCCCACTGAAGGCATAATTTCTTTCGTATTCTTTGCACACCGCCTTCCCTAATCTTGACACTTTTGAGAGCTTACATCTTAATTTCGCTACCCACGATCTTTCTTTCGTGCACCCATGTATTAGCTGAATTGAAATTATGGCCATGAACCACATACTGAGACTGTGATTTTTTCATTCTTCTGTTCGTAGAGTTATCCCCTGAAGAAGGGCGGAGCCGAAATGCATCGGGATTTATTATAACTGTGTAACTATCCTTGGAACTACATACCACTCACTCAGTGATTGAGAATTAAACCATGAACTGTGAATGCGTTTAATAAACTATGGAATTTTGAACAACACTACGGTGTTTTGACTAAACTCACTTATGGAATAAGACCAGTCTGGTCACCCCACGTTGTGCTTGGAGACGCTTCCCCCTAGTTAGGGGTTGGCATTGTATTATAGCCTATGGGTTGCCTTTGGCATGGGAGATGACCATTACAATGCAGGCAGTACATTGTTAACAACGCCACTCCAACAACGCAGGTGCCTTTACATCGCATTTGATTACAACGCATTGTGAGGTCAGTAATGGGGTAATTTAAAGTTTTTCAGGTGGGTATGGGTTTTGGATGTAAAATATGAAAATTGGGGTGTGTTTTAGGGTAAAATATGGAAATTGGGGTGTGTTTTGGGATAAAATATGGAAATTGGGTGTGCATTTGTGTCAAATGTGATTTTTGGGTGTATTATGGAGGCTCAAAAAGGAACTTCAGGGTTCACAGTTGGGTTTGGGGTGCAAAGGTTAGTTTTGGGTTGCACTCACTGAAGTGGGAATAGTGATATTAATGTCTGCGCTATGCAACACCTACTCTACTGTTGCAATGTGCCTAGTATTAGTATGCGTTGGAATGAAATGCAATGTTATGGCATGGATCACAACCACGTATGTGCCTTTGGCACATGAGTGGTAAGCCCGCTGAGCATGGGCGCACAGCGGCCGCCATTGAGAAGTGCTGGGGGGAAGCTGGACAGCTGTGAGGAGGTAAATGCTGGAAAGAACACTGGATGGGGCTTTGATGCGTGGATGTGTGTGTGAGCGAGTGTTGTTAATATTTTTAAAAGGGAAGTCTTACCTCGAAGCCGGGTCCTGTATCTTTGTTGCTTCTGCTCTCCTGCATCTGCTTCCAGGAACAGGAAGTAGGCAGCCAGGCTCCCTACCCTGAGCCAATCACAACACTGCGATGCAGCGGTGGGATCGGTAATTGGCAATGGGACAAGGGATGCAGCTAGGGTTGGAGGGGTGGGTATTTTTTCCATGCAGGCTGTAATGCAGCCTGCATTACGAACAATTACCGACGCGGCAGGGTCTTGAGCCCAAATGTCAACGGACTCGATAATTCTCGCTGCGGTGCCTACTCGAATCACAGGTTCACACTCTGCAACTCTGGGCAATAGCTTGCTTAATCTCCACTACGCCCCCCTGCGGCGGGATGCCTGGCTTTCACCTTGGGGATGCCCAGAACGGGTTATCTCACAGGGAAAAAGCCAGGACGGGTTCCCAAAGCAAAGCGCCTTGAGACCTTGTGGTGATAAGGCGCTATATAAGAACCTTTGACTTGACTTGACTTGAAGTGCGCATGACTGCTTTGGGCAGCCTGAGTGGGCCGACCAAACAGTCACTGCGCACTTGAGTCGGCATGCCAATCCGCCCATGCCTTGCCCCATGTTTAGTGCAGTCCTAAACACCCTCCCACCCGTAAAGGAAACATAGCACGATAACATCAGTAGGTTATCATTATGTGATGATTGTTCCTCTTCTGCACTGCTTGAAAGCAGTGGGGTGACGCTCTTCCACCATAGCGGATGAGCCGCCACTGGGGGTGCGTCATCTACGTGTGCTAGGCTTGGGCAACTCGACCCTCAGGAGTCCTGCGCTATGAGTCCCACCTTCTCCTTACCTGGACACTTACACCGTGGCACATTCCGCTGCACTCACTTCAAATCAGTGACTCAGCCAGCAGGAGCCTCAGCCACGAGGGGTTTCACAAGCATGGGTACAGCAGTCACCGCCAAGTCCGCTGGTGACCCTCCTGATGCTGATAATGCAGCAGGGCCCCCTTGGGTGTGAAGTTGCAGCGCTGCCCCCACACAAGTTTGGCGCAGCTCAGGGGCCTCACCCTCCACAGCATCCGGCCAGCCCAACATCATCTGGCCTGTGATGTAGAGAGGCGGCACCCACCGTTGGTAATCTATTCAGTGCACCCCGGTGTAGTGGTGGATTGTAGTATGCGATGCAGACCTCCCTACGTTGGGTCGCAGGAGCGCCTCTACTATTAACAGTTCCAAGGTGCGCTAGGCGGTCTTCTCACACAGGTCAAGAAAGGGTCTCCATGGGACCTGCCAGACTTCACCACCAGGTACGGGCGATCGTCGCGCCTCAATGTCTACCATCACGGCTCATCGACTCCACAGCTCCTCCGCATCCCACACCAGGCTCCAGACGCAGGTCCGGCGAGGCACCCCGGCTCCAGATGCAGGTCCAGTAAGGCATCCAAGCTCCGGACGCAGGTCCAGTGAGGCATCCAGGCTCCAGATGCAGGTCCAGCGAGGCATCCAGGCTCCAGACGCAGGTCCAGCGAGGCATCCTGGCTCTCATCCTGGTCATCCTGGATGTTGGGTGGCTTGCAGGGGTTGTTGATGTGTGCTGCACTTAGCCCAGGCTGCTCCATTCAGCATTTTTAGGTTGTTATGCTTATTTTCTATTAGATGTTGACTGATAGGCAATTTTTTGCATTAGAGGCAAAAAAAACTCACGTTGGGCAGACTAACATGAGTTTTTTTTGCCACTAATGGACCTATCGGTAGTTTTCGCCTGTTAACGTCGGATTTCCTATCGCCTTCGCGCTGATGTTAGCAGCAGTTTTCACCCCTGTTCCCTGAAACTATCGCCATGTAGCGACGGCTTGTTAATACACTGCTAACATGGCGTTAGTTTTCATGGTTAGGCGGCGATAAAAAAATTGCTGCTAACTGGCATTTGCGATAGGTATCGCCGGTCCTTATGAATATGCCCCCGAGTTTTCTACTTTGCTTCTTTAAGCATTCATGTTTTCTTAAGGGTTCATTACCAGATTATTGATGTATGAAATATATAAATGATGTTAGGAATAATAAATCCACACCTACCTACTGCATTCATGCTATTGTTGTATTTGATATTGTTGCCACAATATTCTGTAAAGACAATATTTTCGTTTTCAAATTATGGCAATGCCTTTCTTAAATATTTGGTACCTCCCCTTTGGCTCCTTTATTAAATTGAACAAAACAAGTCTTCGAAGATGCTCTTCACTTTCCGCAAGATGGGATTGACCTTGGTTTACACACCGAATTGGACCATCTCTAAATGCTTTATTTTTCTATAGATATCATGGTTTTAAGATGAGATTGGGCCATGTCTCTAAACCTCGGTTATCCATGTGTTCGTAGGATCTGAGGTATTTTGGGTGCCTCCCTTGCCCAAAAAAAACCCACTTTGTCTGCAATCATTCATGAGAAACAGAGACCTGGGCCTGGATCTACTAACCTTTCATGCAGCAAGGGAACTTGCTGTTCTGCGTTGCATGGAAGGGAGGGAGCAGAAATAGGATATGGCGCATTTTTTCTCTTTCCTTGTGCTAGCGCATTTGTTACAGCCTAGCGCCAACGTAGGCACCATTGTGTCATGATGCAAGGATGCCTACGTTGTGGTCAGGATTTTTTTGTGCATGAAGGGATCCTTGCCTGCGCAAAAACAATCCTTAGAGGCGTATTCCTCTTTATATGTATTTTGCAGAATGCAGAATGTATGCAAAGAGAAAATAAGAAGACGAAATAACCATATTTCTCCTCACTACTTCAGCTGCAGTAAAGGCACACCATTTTGGTAGTATCCTAGGTTTGCACAAAATACATAAGTGAATGCACAGGAACGCCCTTGCTCAATCCATGTAACTCCTACCTGATGCAAGCTAATGCTAGGCAGCATAAGGCGCTGCCTTGCATTACTTTGTGGTGGAAATGAGATGCAAAGCCATGCAAATCAAGATTTGCATGGATATGTAAATCCCGACTAACATTTTGCATCATGGCTGCTCCAAAAAAGAGGTGCAACCATGACGCAGAATTTACGGAAATCTGGGCCCTAATGTCTGGTACCTCCAGGAGCAAAGTCAATGCCAGCACCAATAGTCCATCTATTTCAACATTAACTTTGGAGAAGAAATTGGTCTACCCCTGAACACTGGATGCTGGACACATGGTCATCGAACACTGACTTTTGCGGAACTTTGAACCCATTTTCTCGCAGGAGCTTCTAAATCCCTGGTCACTGGTCTGCATTCCGAGATTTCTATTGGATGCTGGTGTTTCAGACAGAGAATCTGTCAGAAAGGCCAAAAACTCTCAGCCATTCTAGCCTGTCACGACCAGAATCACCTTGATTGCAACAAGAGACGAACGGAGACTGGGACAAAGGGCACACAAACCTGAACACAGTGTAACATCCATGCCAGTGTTCCTTCCACTGACTGAGAAAGGCTGTAGTAAAATGTAAAAATCCACATACTTACCGAGGACTTGACATTTTAGGCTTTTACGGTACTATTGTCAACTGATGCCCTGTTTATTTGAATTGTATCAATTTACTGCATATCTGTGATAAAACTTTATGGTCATATCTCGGACTCACACATGCTAGGGCAATCTATTTTTTGTATTGTCCACTTTAACTTCAACATTTTATCTACATGCAAATAACGACTGTAGGACCTTGTTTTTTTAAGAATTGCTTCACTTTTACACCGCTGTTGGGTAACTTTTTGTGACACTGCGACGGCGTAAATAATGAGCCAAGTTGTGCCATGTTTACAAAATTACATACCTAAGCAGATGCGTCACTTTGTAAATGCCTGTGCTACATTATACCTATCTCAGGTATAATGTATGTGGGGTGGGCATTCACACGTGGAAAAGCCTTGTAGAGGTGGCGTAGTGAAATCTTTCACAAAATATTATGAAAAATTAAAAATAAAACTTACCTAACGCAGCAACGTCCTCGCTCCGGACCTCTTCTGTGCAGGAACTGGAACCGGATGCTGGAATTCCCTTGTCCAATCCTGGTGCTGCTCACATGCAGCATGTGACCAGTGGCCTGATTGAAGGGAGCGGCCTCACTCTGTGCTCCACAGTGCAATGGAGGTTTGCATTTACTCTCAAGAGACAGCTGGGTTGAGAGGTTTAAAGACGACCAGCCAAAATGACATGCACACTTTAAACAGTGCATTAGACAGCCCACATTCCTCCCTGCTGCTGTCAGTCAGCAGTGTCCCCGCCCCCGTCCTGACGCTCGGCATGGGGGATGGAAAATAAATTGGAAATTAACTACCATTTTATTTTTCATCTCTGGGGCTTTGGGGTGGATTTTAAGTGAGGCAACGCTCCTCTGCTCCAACGGAGAAGCCGCCCCTGGCCTACTGCAACAGCCTGGATAAAGCTATTCAGCCTACCTACTTTTGGTGAATCAAGAGTGCAAAGAAAGTAACCAGGTGAGCCAACTGCAATGCAGTAGTTCCTGGGGCAACCTTTGCAAATGACAGAATCCACCACGGTAACAGCCAATTGCCTCCAGTCCCAAGGAGACGGACTTGCTCAATGAACCTGCCATTTTTTGTCTTTCGAAACCATCCTACTTTGCTACTTTGAAGATCATTATTCCCTGGGACAGGTGATGGGATGCTTTTGCACCCCCCGCCAAAATCTAACCATGCAGAAGGGAAAAAAACTCTCCAATTGGACCCAGCACAGCACAGACACCCCCCTGCTCTCCAGAGAACATTTGGTGCAGTCTGAAATCCATCTTCAACGTGAATGCCTTTTTGCATGGGTATTGTTCCCACCGTGTGCATTGTGCTCCTCAGATGTGACCTTCAGCTGCATACATCTCACATCCACAGACGCAGCAGGCTCAGAAATGATCATTTCTTCTTCCAGTTTTTATTTATGTTCTTTCAGATTCCTCTGACATTTCATCTTCACATGTATCCGCCCCTCTAGCCCCCTTAACCCTCTTATCCATCCCTAGCATCCCTTCCCAAGCCACCCAACCGCCCTAGGATATGACTCTCCCTATCAGTGGTGCTGGAACACTTTTCAGAGTGGGTTGCGGACACCAATGTTACATAACTGAAACCACTATGATCGTGGAAAATGAAAGCATCTCACAAAGAAGTGTAGCCAATCTATTCAGCAGGAGAGTGGTAAGTGCGTCGAATGTAGCTGGTGGTGCATTTCGGAGCACACTGTCACGAATATCTGCCTAAAGCATCATGTGGTAGTGCATTGCCATTTACAGACAATTTTGTATTGACATGACCACTAAATTTGCACTTATAAGTAAAATGTTCAGTTTTACTTATAAGACTATATAATGCACAAACGATAACGTGTGGAAATCGGGGTTCACCGAATATTTCATGCGCATTGCCAAGTGTATTGATTTGTTTTGGGCTTCCTAAAATCTTTGTTTCGATCACATTTCAAAAGTACAAAAATGTGCTTCATTTGGGCTTTCCTCATTGCTGACATATTTGAAATAATTTGTACATTTAATTTACGGGTATTTAATTTCTGTTGCGTGTTACAAAGAAAAAAGAACGCTGGGTTTGCTAGGGAGGGCCATACAATGGATGGGAGGAAGAAAGGAGGCGAGGAAAGGTACATAAGGTTGACAGTAGGTTCGAGAGGTGTCGCATCTGCTGGTTTCCCTGGGTTCTGTCTGAATGGCGCGCTCTGCCCACTGGGCCCCAATCTGCGTGTTCGTCAGGCCCAGTGCTTTGAAGGCTCTCTCACCAAGTGGAGGTGGGAGCGGGGAGGGAGAAGGGGAGCGCTGACAGGGATTATCAGCACGTCGCATCTTTCAGCGTGAGCATCATGGCTGCTTCCACAGGCACGCGATGGGCACACGCGCACCTGGCAGGATCACAAAGCCCCGCCCCCTTCACACAGCTCTCCAGCCGAATCTATGAGGCCCGGGGGTGGGACCGTGTCAGCACCAGAGCCCGCTACGGATGGATGCGCACGAGGGTCATTCCCGTAGGAAATACATTACCGCCGCCCATTTACCAAAGTGCTTGTGCAACAAAACGCAGTTTAGCACAGTGCACAAAGGCCATTAAAATGGTGAGTAAGATGACGCATGCAGTGCGCAACACTTTAGTGAATGAGGACCACCATGTTTACGGAACCAACGTGCATGTGTTTCTGTCACACACCCATTCTCTAGTCCTGCCTTTCTCACAAACATTTAGGGGCATATTTTATATATTTTTTTTTAAGTCAGGCAGCGCAGCAAGTCACCTTGCTGCGCTGCGTGACAGGGAAAAGGCAGGAATGCGCCATATTTAACATACTACAGCGCTTTCCAGTCCTTTCTCAGTGCTAGCGCAGAATGTGCTGCCTAGCGCCAACGTAGGCACCCTTGCCCCATGGTGCAAGGGTGCCTGCATTGTAAGAAGGATTGCTTTTGTGCAGGAACGGACACTTTTATTTTGTGCAGGAAGACGTTCCTTCCTAATGAACAGATGGGCTCAGGTCCTGAGGAAAATAATGGGAGACAAATAATGACACAGGAAGTGATATCACAAGTAGTGATATCACCCCTTATAACAATCCTTACTTAAAAGATCAAAGATCTATTTTGACAGAATAGAAACAACAAATGAACATACTCCCCCCAAAAATTAAAATAAAACATTTTTGCGTTATTTTTTCTAAATCACATATTTCTTCCGCATCTCAGAGGTGTAACTGAGCTGAGGAATGGCTGAAGGACACTATGTTTTAAATAGCCATGAGGAGGATGTATATTACAATCTTAGTGAGTAAACAAAATGTGCTGGGTGCATTCTCTAAACATTTAACTTGCTGTTAATGCATGTTTGTTTCCTGTAATGCACAAACTTGCTTCACATTTGAAGTTGGATTAACGGTGTTAATTTCTCTGTTCCTCAAATGAGAGATTAAAATATAACCTGCTCCTGGGTCATTTCCACAAATAAACAGGATGCTGCGAGTGGGATAGAGGCTTACACACCTGAGGCCAGGTCACACTACAAGTTACAGTGTTTACAAATGCAAGCAGCTGCAGTGCTGAAGCTCAAGGTGACAGCCCTCAGGTTAAGGCTAAGAGGAAAGGGGAGCCATTTCTGAAAATAGTGGGGGGATGGGGCTTCACACACCCGCGTTCAACCCTAATAAGCTGGGTCTTTAACGTGCCGGATCTTTGCAGAATCTTAAAATGTGATAAAATGGCAAGTATTTTTACTGGGAAAAGTGACTTTGCAAGAGACCCATTCCATTTTCTGTAGGATAGTGGGGCTGTGGGAGAGGAAAGGGTGCCCCATGCACAGATCAACCTCCTAGCTACAGGCCAAGGGCTCCAATCCCAGTAAGATTGATGTATTCGTCTTTCCTAGGTCTTTCTGACATCCTTTCAAGGACGATACAGGGGCTTTTGTGGTATTAATGAGATATCTTTCTACAGTTGGAAGACAGGCGTGAAAAGCCTTTGGTTTTTCAAATTGCTCTTTGCTGCAGTCACTTTAAAATACAAATATTCCTTCCCGCTATAAAAGCAACAATACAAACAGCGGTGCCATGTCATTTGTAGTGCTCTCTTCCACCTACCCCAAAAAGACCTGCAATACTAGGACTGTTGTGAGGATCCCTGCCCTCCCCATCAACGCCACTACAGCAAAGCTGTATTGAAATTGTATAAATACCCAAATCAGTGTTGATAAAAAATAATGCAAGGGAGAAAGGTGCTTTAAAAGTGCAAAGTATCCCTTCAATGCTTCCTTATTGAGCAATGAACAACTTGCAATGTGTAGTGTCCATGCCTCGCAAGGTGGGAAGAGACACTCCAGACCGTCCCTTTCCACTCTTAAGATAAGGGGTTGTTCTGGGAAATCTAGCCTTGTACTGTAGGCGGCCACTTATGTACACTTCTTTAATACCTTCATGAAGCGGTCTTGCATTCAGTCCTATTGCCCAGAACGCCATTTCAATTTATATTTTCACGGTGCTCCTTTCTCCTGCCATTCTTTTTCCTCTCCCTCTGTGGTCAGATGGGCACTGAGTGTCCAACATGGCAGATCCGCATGGTTTGCTGTGGAAGTGATGGTGTACGAAGGACTACAGGGCAGAACCACTACTTTGTACCTATTATAATGTGTATTTGCGGGCACAGGAATATGGAACTCTCCTGAGTCTAGCAGACCATTACTAGAGGGATAAAGGCCAAGGTAAATGAATGGAGACACAGCTTAATGGGATAGAAGTGAGGGCAGCCAATCAGAGAAGACACAGTTAATTGTTCTTGTGGCCCTAAGTTGCCAGCGGCCGGCTGTCTCCAGATGATGGTGTCCAAATTGAATTGTAGTTGGAAACACTTTGAGAAATATGTTGGAGCCTACAGCATTTAGCTCTGAAAGGATCTGTCTGCAAACTCCTGAGAAGAGGAGTCTGCGGATCTCTCAGTTAAGCATCAATGGCACGTCTTCGGTGTAGCAACCATCCACTGGTGCTGCCCCTTCCTGAACCCGTGTGGTAGAAACAGCTGCCTGTGCAGTTCCTTTTCTGGGTGGACATGGAAGGCTTCAGCTTTTTTGCCCATGCGCTGCTAGCTTGGCTTGCATGCCCTCCCCTGCATAGTATCAGTTGAGTGCGGAACTGGCATTGCTCACCCTGATCCACCAGAACTTATAGCCATGTTATCATTGATTGTTGTTTTTTTTCATTGTAAATGTGTTTTTTGACTCAATGAATTTAGAAGGTTATTTTTGAATCTCTTTATATTTCAAAAAAACTGTGAAAACTAGGAACACATTTTAAACACAGTAATATAACCTGTACTGGACAACTGAGTTCCACAACTATAATTATCAGATAATCTTTATAATAAAAATAAAAATTAAATACATTTACAAAACGGAAAATAATTAGTTGTTGTCTATTGTGCATTAAATATGTTACATTTACACTGTCATTGATTACGTTGTATCGTGCTGATTGTTTAGGTCCATAAATATTCATTTTCTCTTCCTAAATGTTTTTATTTCACATTTGACTTACTTGCCCCGGTTTAGGAACATTAGTCGGGGTACCTCTCTTCTTTACAAACATTGCTCACCCTGCGGCCTCTAAGTAAGTGTGGCCTATGTTTGAAAATTGGGTCTGTTTTGAACTTGTAACGACATGCTTTATAAATGTTTTCTAGGGAAGACTGTATGGATATGAGCTTGCTGCTGGCTATAATTTATATAATATCGGGGAAATTCGCTCTAAAAGCTGGCCCAGTAGACCATAAAACAGACCCACAAACAACCAAAAACCCAGCACCCACACTGATTTATCAGACCAGCCCATTGGGCACTGCCAGACTGCCCTATAGGCCAGTCCAACCCTGACCACTGGTACTGTGCTGTGCATGTTCAGTGTGTTAGATACGCTTGCACTGCTGTTCTCCATGCTGTACCTGTTCTGAGTGTGTGTCTCTTGCACTGCTGTACTCTATGCTGTGCATGTTCGGTGTGTGAGGGACTCTTGCACCTCAGTTCCCCATGCAATACATGTGTGTGTGATGAAAGCTTGCACATGTACTACCTGTCTTAAATTTGAATATAGCCCAACCAGGAGATTCCCTTTCGATAACACAGGATGTGACTTAAGGGCTAGATCGGCTGACCTCGAAGCTGGAGAACCATGTTCGAGTCTGATGAGACGCTCAAACATCCTGTAATTCTGGGTAAATAACTTAATTTCCTGGTGCCTGAAAAAAATGAATGTGCCCATCTGTAATGCAATTGGTGCTCATGAAAAGCGCTCTGATACCTTCAGGTCGAGTTCGCGCTATACAAAACTGCAACAAAAAAACAAACCAAAAAAAGACATGCTATTATTAGGATAAAATTTAAAATGCTAATGAAGAGCAGCACAAATAATTCCAAACTGGACCCTCACTAACTTGCTTTTGCGTGTGTGTGTTTGGGGGTGGGGGTGGGGGAGGGGGGGGCATCGATTTCTTTTTTTACGACAATTTTATTTCAGTACTAGGAAATTTGCCCGCCTCTTCCTTGCAATGTGATGTAAGTCTGATAGCTGGGGGCAGGAAAGATGAACCGGGGCTTCTGAGCTGCTGGTTTATTTATGTATTTATTTTTGGTGATGTGTTTAGGGCGCCAGATGCCATCTTGAGGCTACTTCAATGACAGATGCATAAATAGCGCTGGCGAGCAGGGCATGGGGAGGAGTAAGACATCTTGTTGGCAGGCTGAGGTGAAACAGAGGCCAAAGTCTTTCCTATGTGCTATGGCTGAACTACCTTTAGGGAATCCTCCGGGGCCAACCAAGGCCTCTGTAAAAATATCATGGCCTCTCCATGTAGTCGCTTGACTGAGTTTAGGACTGAACCTGAGGCTGCTGAAAGGATCAACAACTCATGCCATTTACATAAAAGAATGTAAGTCCAAACAGGCCAAATCTTTTAATAAGGTACCAATAAAATGAGAAGAAAAACAAGAGAGGAGGAAAAAGAGGAGAGAAATCGGGTTAACAATTTCAATTATAGTCACTTGGAGTAGTCAAGCCTGGACTCCTGTAGACCTGAATGTATGTAACTCCATCGATAAAAAGGTTTAGGAAAAAGACTATGGGGCATATTACCAACAACTAGCGATAATCATCGCTATGTTGGTTTAGCGGCGATATTTTTATTGCCGAGCTGCGGCGATTTTTATCGCTTAGGAACCTTGCTATTATCAAGGTTTATCTCCTAAGCGATAAAAATCGGCCGAAATGCATGAATATCGCTGAAAAGTCAACGATATTCATGCATTACCGAGCTAATGCTCTTAGCCATGTTATCCACCTACCATTGGATAACATGGCTAAGAACTGCTCAGGGGCAGGTGTTAGCTTTTGGAGATATTCGCGCTTAGCGCGAATATCTCCAAAAGTTGGTAATAGGAGATAGCGATGTTAGCGACTGTTTCCAGTCGCTAACATCTTGGCCCGCCCACTTTGCATGTCATTAGTGATAAATATCACTGACATGCAAAGCGGGGCCCAAGATGGTCGCTATCTCCTACTAGCTGTCGCTAACTGGTGTTAGCGACAGCTAGGTAATAGGGAGATAATTTTATCTTCGCTTTCTTGGCTTTTAAAGCCAAAAAAGCGGAGATAAACCCCCTTGATAATATGCCCCTATGTTTTTTTTGGTACTTCTTACTGGGACATTTAGGATAAGGGATCCGACTTACAAGTACACACTGTTGGAGAGGGATGGAAGGTCAGGCCTGGCTATCACACACCTCATATGAAATACCGAGAGAAGGGCCCTTCAAAACCAAAAGAGACAGGGCACTGAATACACTTAATTGTCAAAATGTATAATTCCCTTTGGATAAACTTATCTTGCAACCAGTTCACATCTACTCACATACGTGGAACCACACCTGACAAAAGCACAAATTCATCGGATATTGAAATACTTAAAAATTCAATTTAATAAAAAGACTTCACTCACGAGTACATCATATTAGGTATGAAAAGTTTAAAATGCATAAATCAAATAATTTGATAATATAAAAACAAAAACAAACACATTTGATAGTATAAAATTCTGGAAAGTACTCTAAACAGACAATCACATTTGTCATAAGAACGTTAATTACTTATATTTTCAGTTAAATGCCTACGCCTTATTCGTTGAGCTGTGGATGTTTGATTTTGCTCTCTAAAGGGTCATACTGGAGATCCTCAGTCAATAGACATGCGTGCACAATGGGTGGCTGGTAGAGATGTGTTGGTGAGGTGCTTCTTGGTGTTGAGTGCTTTCGGTACAGTGATAGCCTGCTATAGGGCTTATCGGATCATGTTGCATGTATTAGAAGTTGGGTCCAATGTATTCTATCGGATGTTGGTGTGTGACGTATCATGGCAAGAAGTGCTGTTATGATCAAAGTGATAGCCAGGTATAATTCTTAGTTGTTCTCCAATTTGCTCTTTTGAATGTTTATATGCTTTGTTTCTTAGCATTTAGTGGCGATGCCCAGTTTTGTGGCATCCATAGGTTGTATTCAGCACATGAAAAGTGCTCTGCCAAATTCGTCCTGTTTGAAGTTTGTGTGGTTGTTGTTTGTAGTGATTATTGCTCTTGCTTGGTAAGTGATAGCTGACTATAGAATAATCTTGGCTGTGTTAGATATATGAGATATGTTCTGGCTAGAGTGATATGGTCAATATTGGACTGTGCGGAGGGATCAATGAAGACAGAGGGAGATATGCTATCATTAATACTTAGTGCAGAACGGCCCATTGTGTATTTGCATCAACCCCTAAGCTCTGTGATCTTGCAATAGTGGAGACTGTCCCTGTTAACTCGCCTACAGCTAAAGAAAACAAGATGTCTGGCATGATCAGGACGGTGACAGCGGTGTATTGATTGTGGACTAAAAGCACTCCAGATTGAGAGCAGGCCAGGGTGGCTTTTAACAGCACAGAGCACTTTCTGCACAAGCACCTCTCACCACTTTACTTAGAGGAGGGCATAACACTCAATGCGTGAATATTATTATTAAGAGTTAGCTGTGCAGAAAGGAATTTGCACAAGATTAAGATAACGGAGTTTCCGGGCAAATTAAACATCCATTCGTGAAGAAAAACTTCAAGAAATAAAACAACCTAAGGACAATCACTCCAACACCTGAGTACGTATCATAAATGATATTGTGATAGATACGTGCAAAAATAAAATTAAAACACATTTTATCATTTAGATATAGAGACTCTTTATTAATAAACCTAAAACCGTATTACCTTTGGGTTCAGTCAGAAGTGCATTGCTTTATATGCAAATGTAAATCAACATATTGTACTGTATTGTAATTGCATTTGTATAGCGTTTACTACCCCTGACGAGGCGTCAAAGCGCTTTTTTGGCAAGTATCACGCTACTCCGGGACCCATAGTGTAGAATTAGTTTAGTGAAACATGCAAGTAAATTTCAAGTGGTGGATATGTTAGTCAGTTAATTGGATTCGGAAGGACAGAAGAGGAAAGAAGGTTTGTATTTAGATAGCACTTCTAACCCCTGATGGGGTGTTGAAGCGCTTTTTTTGGCAAGTAGCAAGCTACTCTGGAAACCCATAAAGGATTAGTGGTGAATTAGTATGGTGAAATATGAAAGTAATTTGAGTGGTGAATATTAGTCCGTTTATTTGGAGTGAGAAGGATAGCGGAGGGATAGAAGTGAAAGAAAGGTTTGCATTCATATAGCGCCTGTAACCCCTGATGGGGTGTTGAATATTTTAAAGTGCTGAAATACATGCTACTCAAATGGTAAATCACCGGGGGTGATGGGATAACATATCATACGTACCATTCCCTCCCGCCTCAAAGCACTAACCTTAAGCACAGAAACATTAGGCATGGCCACTCAATGTACTTTTCCCTATTTACTTAACAGCCCCCTCCCAACCCCCATCAGCAGTACTGTATTGCTAAGACACCAAACACCAATATCTTCTCACCTATAATTGAAACCAACGCACAATCACTGACCCCTGTAACCGACACCAAACATCCAACCCTTTTGACCCACTCCAAGTTATCTACCTGGAAATCCTTAATGCCGCTCATTCACTGAGCTTCAACTGAAGCGGCATCTTAGGAGCAGAACCTTCTTACCTCTTCGATTAACACAACTCTCTTACACTACTATCCCTCCTAAATAGACGTGCACTGGTTTTGGTACAAGTCCCACTAAAGGCAAAACAACAGGCTCAAAAGAACAACAGCGGTTTTTTTTACTGTAGCTTTGAAAGTATCACATTTGCAAATATCAGATTTGGAATCTTGTGACCTATCACACTTGGAACATCCATTGCCACGTGTTGTTGGCTTTAAGCATTCCACGGTGCGGAGCCAAGGAGTCTTCAAAGGGTAAACAAGGGAAGTGTGCACACCATCCTGTCACATGTAGTGCTGAAAGTGGCTCCGTGTGATTGGATTTGAGGCCAAGTCTTCTCGAGACGTTTGTCTTAACGTAGATAGTGTCTATCGAATGGCTATAGTTATTTAAGGTTAATGCAAGTTAATAATATAACTGGAGCATACCACTACAGAACATTCGGGATTTATTGCAAGTTTACAAAATTGAATGAACGTGACAGAAAATGCTCAAATGGATGCAGATTGGATTAGAAGTAGGGCACTAAGCCATTGCATCTGCCTAAGTATTGTGGTAACACAGACCAATACATCAAACAAATGAATATATGAATGAATACACCTATAAAGCATAGCATTCTAGAGAACACCGTTACCAATAGCTGTAATGACAAACAGAGGATGCAAAGGACACATTTTTTACCTTTGGTAACACCGTATGCGGTAGAGACTATCTAGCCGCAGATTTCTTACCTTACACTATATACAGGCATCAGGTTGGATCCCGAATTTTTTTTTGTGAGCAGTACCCCTGCATGCCGGTAGGCGGCGTTGATCGCTCCCTGTGGCATCAGCATTGTTATCCGTGTTGGATGAGACATGCCCGGTGCCTATATTGATCCCTCCCAGCACGTTGACGTCAGTTTCTTTTCGCACCTTACCATGCTAGGAGAGCTGAGCCATTAAGAACACTGACCACTGGTGTGGGAAACTAGGGTCCTGAAAAGGAAATAGCCAGGTCCCTAGAAATCCGCTTGCAGAGTGGGGAGAAAAGGTAGGTCGGAAAGGAATCTGTGGCTAGACAGAGTCGTTTCCAGATAAGGCGATACCGAAGGTAAGTAATTTGTCCATCTGATAGAGGCTTCTAACTACAGATTCCTCACCTTAGAATAGATACCCAAGCAACACCTCCCCAGAGGTGAGTCTCCAAATAATTTCAAACCAAAAAGTCTTGCA
Source organism: Lissotriton helveticus (assembly GCF_964261635.1). Lineage (NCBI taxonomy): Eukaryota > Metazoa > Chordata > Amphibia > Caudata > Salamandridae > Lissotriton > Lissotriton helveticus. Next base: position 952,154,897 of record NC_136061.1, read on the forward strand.
GGACTGAATGGGCAAAGTGCCCTCCCGACAGACCTTACTGTCCAGGCAGTAGTGTTTTTTTAACATGTGCAAGGGAGCCCACATTGCTGCCTGGCAGATGTCCAGAACCGGGACTCCATGTGCTAACGCAGTGGTCACAGCCTTGGCTCTGGTGGCATAAGCATGCAAACACTTGCTTCTTGGCCAATGCTTAACAGGTTTTTAAGCAGTGATGGTCCGTTTCTGCACCGCCTTTCCCTTCTTTGCTCCGACATATCTCACGAAGAGTTGGTCATCCACCCGGAACTCTTTTGTGCAGTCAAGGTAGAATAACAACACTCTTTTTGGATACAGCTAGTGAAGTCGTTTCTCTTCCATACAGGGATGTGGCGGAGTGTAAAAATTGGGCAGAGTTATGGACTGGCCTACATAAAAGGGAGAGATGACTTTCAGTGGAAAGGAAGCTCTAGTGCATAGTACCAGCTTGTCTGGGTAGATGTGCAGACATGGAGGCTTGATGTCAAAGCCTGAAGCTTACTGACCCTCTGGGCAGATGTTTAAACCACCAGGAAGGCTGTCTGGATGGTAAGGAGCTTGAGAGGAAGGATGCACCAGGGTTCAAAGGGATCGCACATCGGAAATGCCTGGATGAGAATAAGGTCCCACTGAGACTTTGTAAAGGGAGAAGGAGGAAACATATGTTGCAAACCTTTCAAGAACCTAAGTACAATAGAGGATTTGAAGAGCGATTAGTGGTCAGACAACTACAGAAAGGCTGAGATAGCAGAAAGATAACCCTTTAAATTGCCCAGAGCAGAGCCCTGCTGGGTCAAGAAAAGAATAGAGAGAAGAACCTGAGCAAAGGCAGCAGAAAGGGAGTGAACCTGCTTTTCTACACACCATGCCACAAACTTGCCCCTACAGTAGGCATATCCCATTTTGTTGAAGGGATGCCTGGCTGCCAAAATAACGTCGCAGACTTTGGGCACAAGGTCAAAAAATGGTGGAGAAACCTCTGCTGTTGCTGTGATTGAAGATCCTCCCGAAGGGGCAGCCCGAGCAGAGGATTGATAGCGTTGCTTTAACAGCTCGGGATACCAAACTCTCAGAGCCCAGTCTGGAGCCACAAGGAGGACTTGAGCCCGATCATTTCTGATCCTCTTGAGAACTCTGGCCAAGTGTGGCATGGGCGGAAAGCCGTACACAAAAACATCTCCAAGCGAGAGCCGCCTTGGAATCTCCAGGGTGCAGACGTGCTGAGATTGTGCATTCACGGCAGTGGCGAACAGATCTAACCAAGGCTCTCCCCACTGCTGAAAGAGACCTTGCTCCACCTCAAGATGAAGATGCCAGTCGTGATCTGCTGAGTATCTTCAGATGAGTTTGTCTGCCCTGGCGTTTAGCGAGCCTTCTAGGTGTTGAACCACCAGGGAAATGCCCTGATGTTCCAGCCATGTCCAGACACGCAGGGCCTCTTGACAAAGGGTTCACCACTTTACCCCACCACAGTTTGTTGCAGTACCGCATAGCAATGGTGTTGTCCATGAACACCTGCACTAACCTCCGCTTGATGGAGGGTAAAAAGGCTTTTAATGCCAGCCTGATCGCGCAGAGCTCCAGAAAGTTGATGTGGAGTCCGGATTCTGCTGAAGACCAGAGACCTCTGATCTCCACCTGTCCCAGATGGCCACCCTATGTCAGGAGTGACATCTGTCACCACTGTCAGATCAGGTTGGGGAAGGGAGAGGGGTCTGCCACTGATCCATTTGCTGTTTGTTTACCACCATTGCAGATCTTTTGCAGTTCCCACTAAAATCTGAACCATATCGGAGAGATTCCCTTGATGCTGCGCCCACTGGGACTTCAGGTCCCACTGCAGAGCCTGCATATGCCGGTGGGCATGTGTCACCAGCACGATGCAGGAGGCCATGAGGCCTGGCAGCTTCAGAGTCAGTCTCACCGAAATCCAGGATAGAGGTTGAAACATCAGTATCATCGCCTGAATTTCCTGGACTCGATATTCAAGAGGATAGGCCAGAAACTGCACCATGACCAGGACAGTTACAATGAAAGGGATAACCTGAGAGGGAGTTAGGTGTGACTTTGGAACATTGACAGTGAACCCCAGCAAATGCAGGAGGTCCGCCATATTCTGGAGGTGGGAATCGACAGCATGGGGTGAGCCCACCTTCAGCAGCCAGCCACTTAGAAAGGGGAAGCCTGGCACCCCTGATCGCCACAGATTAGCTGCAATTACTGTCATCACCTTGGTGAATGCCAGAGGGGTGCTGATAAGGCCAAAAGGAAACACAGTGAACTGAAAGTGCTCATGGCCTCTGTGAGCCGCAGGTAAAGTCTGTAGGCAGGTGGAATGGTAATGTGGAAGTATGCGTCTTGCAAGTCCGATGCTACAATCCAGTCTCCCGCGACCAGGGCAGACAAGACTTGAGAGAGCATGAGCATTTTGAGCTTCTCCTTCTTGAGGAAGAAATTGAGATGGTGCAGGTCTAGGGTAGGACTAAGGCCTCTGTCCTTCGTGGGCATCAGATAGTAGTGGGAAAAGCAGCCATGGCCTAATTCTGGCGTTGGCACCCTCTCCATGGCTCCCTTGGCCAAGAGAGCTGTCATTTCCTGCAAGATCAAAGAAAGATGGTCCTCTGTCAGCCTGTCGCATGCAGGTGGCATGGGAGAGGGGTAGTCTTGAAGGGGTATGAGTAGCCCCTACGGACAATCTTCAGAACCCATTGGCCTGATGTTATGGACCGCTAGTGGGGCAGGTGATGGCGTAACCTGCTGCCCACTGGGTACTTATGATGGTAAGGGGCAGACTGAGGGTTTGGAGGCAGCGACTGCCATGGGATGTGGTGGACTGGCCGACCTCTGGCTGCTATATGCATGAGGTCTATGGGTACTGCGTCATCGGCCATGCAGAGGCGGAGAAGCTTGTGTGCCACTGTGGCTGGGCTGGTATATAACGGGTGAAAGCTCCCTCAATGGCCATGAAAAGAGCAAAATGTAGATTCGGTGGCAAGGGTTCATGGCCCGCTCTCCTTAAAGGGCTCCAGCGCTGAATACGCCTTGTCTCCGAAGAGACGGGATCCATTAAAGGACATATCCACAAGCGATGCTTGGACATCCCCAGAAAAGCCAGTTGTCCTCAGCCAAACGCGGCGCCGTGAGGCCATCATCGATGAAACCGGTCTGCCCAGCGAGTCGGTGGTATCCAGTCCACATCAGATTGTCAATCTGGCTGCAACTCTAGCATCAACAACAGCATAGGATAGGATGTCCAGAGCCTCCTCTGGGACTGTCGGCAGCACCTGTGCAACAGTATCCCATAGAGTAAGGAAGTAGCGGGCCAAAAGACATGCAGTGTTCACAGACTGCAGTGCCATGATGATGGAAGAAAGCATCTTCTTCTCTAAGGTGTTCAGCTCTTGGATTCCCTATCTGGGGTGCAGTAGGGAATGCATCATGGGTGATGGAGGCTTGGACCACCAAGTTCTCTGGGGTAGGATGTTGTGTGACGAAGTTGGGGTCCTCCAGAGTGGGGTGGTGGCGATGGCCAATTGTCCTGTTCACAAGAGCCACTGTGCTGGGCTTCGCCAGGTCCTAAGGAAGAAGGCTGTAAGGGCTTCCTTAAAAGAGAGAAGTGGTTCCGAGGGTGACACTCCCGGATGAAGCACCTCTGTCAAGACGTTTGTCTTGACTACCACTAAGGGGAAGCTAAGGTCCAGACCTCTACTGCCCTTCTCACCACCACTGCCAACAACACTCCATTCTCTGCAGCTATGGTGGGGGGGGAGCATGCCAGTATCTGGAGAGGTGTCTAGCCCGCTGGCACCCACCAAATACTCAGACTAGTGCATGTTTGGTTCAAATAGCTGGTATTCTTCAGGGTCCAGCGACCCCTCCCAGTCCTCCCTGAGTCCTAGCCCATAAGAATAGGGCTCAGGCTCCAACCTGGAAGGCATGGCTTCTGTTGGCACTGGATTCAGCAGTGTGTGACGCCCATCCGGCTCCACATTGGAGTCCGTGATTAGAATGGGAGTGGAGCCACCAGTGGGCATGGGTGGCACCAGGAGGGTCAGTATGGGACCCAGTGGCGGAGAAGCTCATGGTGGTTTAATGATGCCAGTCCGGATCCATCTGTGGATTCTAGGGGCCTGACTGGCACCGGGGCCAGAGCCATCAGTGTGGATCCAGTAGTGGCCCCTCCCATAGTCGCAGGCCCCAAGGAGTGCCTGCCAGAGTGGACTACTCAAATATGATACGCATGGCTTCATAAAACTCACGAAATTGAGCAGGGGTGGCTCCAGCTCCTGGAAACTCAGGGAAGCGTGGAGCCGACCAAGGTGCTGGCTCAACCTCGGAGCCAGGCCTTGAATATCAACATTCTCTCGTCTCATCAGCTGATGGACAAGGATAAGTCAAAGACCTGTTAGACTTCTTACTCTTCTTTTTGTGGTGAGACTTACCTGAGTGACCCGACGACTTTGAGTGTGACTAAGATTTTTGTCTCTGTGACCGATACCCGGACCTTCCTCTCAACTGGGATCGAGACCGCCATGGTATCATGCATTGAGCGACCAGGAGCTTGAGGGACCACTCACTCAAGGCCTTTGGGTTCATGGCATGGCAGTCGAGGTAGGTCTTAATGTCGTGGTTGCGATTGAGGCACCAAACACAAACAAGATGTGGGTCTGTCACTGACATTGGTTGGTGACAGGCATCGCAGGGCTTGAGGTCGGCATTCCTAGAGGACATTCCTGCCACACCAGGAGAAAAACTCTTTAAAAATTCTCGACAAAAGAAAAAAAAAGCTCTGTCAAAAATTGACTGAAGGGGTAGCTCTCTCCTGATCTGCACGGACTTGTGTGGAAAGTAAAGAACTTAGCTTGCTGAGGTGGCACCTATATTGGCACCGTGCACATCACATAGGTGCGGACGATGCCACACGGAACCGATCCCAGCCACCTACCTCTGTACTGCTCATGAAAAAACTTCTGGATTCAGTTTGACACCTGGGTATAATGCAAAGCTAAGGAATCTGCGGCTAGTAGTCTCTATCTGATTTTTATTTATCCAGTTTCATTTCAAGCACTATGAGGAAAATATATCAATCCAGCAAAGAATCAGCCCGCTGGTTCTGTGGGTGTTGGTAGCATCTGCATGGTATTGATAGCCAACAAGAGACTCTGCGTGCTCTCTCTCTTTCTAATGAGTCTACCCGGGTGACCACACTGTAGCATTTTATCCTAAATGGTGGACGAAAGTATTTTGGCGTTTATGCATCTGCTATCAGTGCCATTAACCTAGCCACAGGGGAAATTAGTTCTCCAATAAACTATAATAAAAACAACCACTAATGGAAAAAAGACACTGGCAGCACTTCACAGATGAACGCCAGTGGGGAGAACTTCCAAATCGGAAGTGCCTACCTCCCAGCCACTTCCCTGACCGCAAGACACACACTTTTCTCCACATACAGCTTTTAGCTATTCAAGCACAGCAAGGACTGCGATGCCTTGATCCAGCTGTTTTGAATACTGAAATATTGCCTTCCATATTGAGTATACTAGATTTACCTTGAAAGACAAACGAATTTAATAATGTTTTATTTACGTCAAAGGACAAATCACTGAAGCGCAATTGCAATTGGTGTATTTTCTTAAAAAGCACCCGTTAGCAATTTCTTTGCTGTTTTCCTAGTTGCTGGAAGTAGGGAAAAGTGATCTAATACACAAACTTAAAAGTGATTGGGGAGAGGCCCTCTGCTGGTTTAAATCCAACCACTTGGTTGTAAATTTATGCAACCCGCCCAATGCCTCTGGCCCCTTAGGACTAAGCTCAGACTCCCCATAACACCCATTCAAGTCAAAGCCCACATATAAAATTCATACATGTTAAAAGTACAAGCCCCCTATGGGAGTTGCTTGCAGTAAACACAGCTTTTCTGTTCATTTTGTGTGCAGGATTCCATCGCACAAACAACCCCTGGACTTTATTCAGCTCTATTCAGACCCCAGCAAGTCACACCCCCTAAGATGCTGTGGAACTGAGTCTGAAAGAACTCTGTAAGGTGACCACCAGTCCATACCTTTCAGGGACTGTCCGTGAATTAACCCTAATGCCTGTTGCCTGTAATGAAGATTTCAACTGATGCAATTTGGCCGTAATTTTTGCCTAAAAGACCTGTGTTACAGTTTAAATGTCCTGGCTGAAGTGGAAGGTCTCCTGTGCTGTGATCCCCAGGGAGGGGCAGACACAAAACAAGCCTTCTTTCTAGGGTGCTGGCTGCCTGAAAAGAAATGTAGATCTTTGCAGTTGCATGATCTGTAAATGTAAAGGCTGCTTGGGAGTCGGTAGAGATGGCGTTAATTGATGGAGACACTTTAAGCTTCCTGAAGATAAAGATTTAGGGCCATATGTATCAAGCTAATTAGCATTCGCAAAGGCCGAAATTCTGCGAATTTCGGCCTTTGCGAATGCTAATTAGCAAAATGGTATGTATGTAACATGTTTGATGCAAAATAAGGAATCACAAAATTTGCTATTCCTTAAATGCAATGTATCAAAGAAAAAATATTCAAAAAATGCCCATAAGGATTCGCAAATTACCACCAACTTCTAGTTGGTGGTAAGTTGCGAATTCTTTTAAAAAAGCTTTTTTTTAAAAAACCAAAGGTGCCATATGACGCTCATACATGCCCTTAGGGCATGTATGTGCGCCATAAGCCCCCAAATGTCATTTTCAGGGGTACAGCAGGGTGTTCTTGAGACACCCCTGCACCCTTGAAAAAAAATTCCTAATTTGCGATTAGCAAATTGCTAATCGCAAATTGCCCCTTCATTCCTATGGGCCTCCTGGCCCATAGAAATGAATGGGTAATTTGCGATTAGCAATTTGCTAATCGCAAATTAGGAATGGTAAGGAATCGCTATAAAAAAGCGATTTTGTACATAAATACCGTTTTGCGAATTCTAAATAGCGATTCCTTAAAAATCGCTATTTAGAATTCGCAAAACGGAACTATGATACATATGGCCATTATTCTTTTTGAGAGGTCTTTTAGGGGTTGTTACAAGGTTAGTTGTGGAGTGCATGCTTTTAATGGACAGTAGTAAACCTGTTTGCACTAGTTGCACTCTCTATATAACAGTTTTTTTTTAATTTCAACCTAAATGCATGTCCTCATTTTGTGGTAACCTATCTTAAACATTCACAGTGCTTTCTGTGACGTGCATGGACCTCCTAGTACTAATACATGTGCAGTGATCACATTAACCCACAAAGGTTTCATAACATAAAATAGTGTATTTCCCATTGATTTATTTAAACTTACATTTACTTTTCATTTAAGGTGTACATTATTTTAGATGCCGTTACCTGATAGTAAAAGATCAAAAAATAATCACAGAATACTTTGTTCCTTTTATTTATGCCTTTGATTCAGCCTGTATGCTCACTGACCACATCCCCAATGTAGTCAGGATCAGAGTATCGAAACTGTTTTTAATGTCCTTCGACCACTGAGAAAGCCAGTGATGTTAGCATATGTTGTCCTGCAATCCCTCACCTTCACTTTGACCCTTTCGTTTTTCTAGACATTATGTCAAATTAACCTGTGATTTGTGGTATTTACTTAATACACTGTACTATTCATCTAACAGAATTGTACAAAAACACTGTCCTCTGTTGCTAAAGAGAATTGAGGAAAAGAAACGAATCCAGTTAGTTGCTTAATCGTAATGTGTGTGACTAGGAAACCTGGGTTCAAATCTTGGCTCACCCTCACTACTAAATTGTGTGATTTAAGTCAAATCAAGTTGCTTAATGTGTCTAGTTTTGAAAGAAAGATTTGGTATATTTGGGTAGGAGGGATGCCCTTGACACCATGCTCAGGCCTATAAACATATTCACAGACGCTACCTTAATCATATCTCAGCCAAAAAAATCTATATAGGCGACAGTAAGGCCTCCAACTCTCACAAAGGCTTCATTACGGAAATGCCCTGATGGCCTCCATTAATGCAGAACTTCTCACCAAACTACAGGTGCTACAAAACACAGCTGCCAGACTTGTATTAAACGTACCCTCTTTGATCCCATCAGCACCAAGAGAGCTCTCCACTGACTTCCCATCAGGACATGTATACTTTTTAAGATCAACTGCCTGGTCCACAGAACCATCTATGGGAAAGGACCACGCTATCTTGCAAAAAAAACTCATCTGATATAAACCAACCAGAACCCTCAGATCTTCCAACAAACATTTGCTCATCCCTTTAAAGAGCTGTGCCACCAGGAAAGGCAGGAGATCTTTCACATACCTTGCCCCCTCTCTGTGGAACTCGCCCCCTTTGCATCTACGTATGGAAACCAACCACAGATAATTTCGTAAAATTATTAAAACGTGGCTGTCCAGATCTCTCCTTCTTCATTGTCGGGCCCCTCCGGTCTCTTTTCTTCATGGTCTGGGTTTAGGCTAGTGTTTTGAGACCCTCGAATGGTATGTGCAATAATTAAATCCTATGGATATGACTATGACTAAGGGTATCAATTTAATATTGAACAAGGACATAATGCACCATATGAATGTAGCATACCTAGAGGCAATCTCATACACAGTACAGCACAGTGAATATGGCTCATCCTCCTTTTGTTATGGATTTTTGTCCTGAATTTTTGTCCTGAATTTTGATTCTTTGTCCTGAAATTTTTTACTGCCCCGTCCTGAATTTGCCTCTATGCCAGGTGGTCACCCTAGAGCTCTGCCAGGCCTCTTCCCTAATCAATGAGGTTTTAGGGACCATTTAGCAGTATCGGAAGGTGGACTTAATACCACAAACAAACTAAAGGGCGAATCTCACTGACGCTGCTGGCCAGAAGGAGCAGGCAAAGGGCTTCCTCCCTGCACTTACAGTTCGGATGCCAGCATGACAACTGGAGGTGCGCACTGAGCTGTTTAGCTGTGTCATCACAGAGACTACATTGATGGCAGCGAGACTCCACAACAACCCAAGCTGGGCATGTGAATGAGTTCCAAAGCATGCCCAGGAGGGAGTGGAGGCTAGCCAGTTGTGAAATCCTCATCAGTAACTCAGTAAATGATGTGTGGTGTCAGCTCCAGCTGCTGCCATGTGCTCCCTGGTAGGGTTTAGGCACACAGATGTTGATGGTGCAGACAGCCCGGGTCCCTGTCTACTGAAGAAGTTCCTCCTTGTCACAGTAGAGATTGACATTCTTAACCACTCTTTGGCCATGCAGTGTATCTCAGTCACACAGCTCAACAGCCTATAAACCCTTCCAGTCCTCGGGACTGATTTCAAGAGTGGTCCAGAACAAGCCCTAACAGTAGCCTCAGGGTCTGCCATGGTAGGGCAAGATGCAGGCAAGGCACATTGGGAGATGGGGATGCACCATTCTGAGGGTTCTCTGATACTTTCCGCATCCTCGACTCACTTAAGCTTTAGGCAACTTTAGAGCTTGTAGCATTGTCTTCCTTAACATCTCTGAAATACTTTGAATACTTTGCCCCCCAGTGCACAAACAATCCCCCCCAGTGCACAAACAATCCCCCCCAGTGCATAAATAATCCTTTGGCAGGGGGAGGAGACAGGAGAACATACAACTGATAGTGGTTGGAAGACAATGTGCAAGAGATCTAGCAAAAACACATTTTAGGTGAATGGTTGCCTCCCCGTCTGTCTTGTTTGAAGATCTACAGTCACAACTGAACAGATTCTTGTTTGCAAATACACAACTTTATTCCCTGAATATCCTTCCTGTTCCTCATGTCTCCATACCAGTCTTAGTTTCATAACCTCATGTTTAATTAGTGTTCCACCTGTTCCCTCTCCTCAGTTATATTTATTAAATGCCACCTTGCTTGATATACTGTTTTTTTTAATCCAGATGTATGCATGCATCTGAGGTACTAAAGGCCTGCAGGCTGAAGTGTGTTAAATAATATCGAAATCAACTGCATGTGTTCCCCACTGACCAAGATGCTGGGCACTGGATCTAGGTTGAAAGGACGGCCACACACTTCCTGATTCTCTAGGGCAGCTTGGTCAAATAGTCAAGACCTCGTCATATGGGTTCGACAGAATGTTCAGCCGGGTGCAATTCAACATTATTACAAACACAATATTTACGTATGCGCAACCAAGGTTATTTCTCAAAAAACAAGTAACCCATTAATAACGCATTTTATAATATTAAAACGTACATAGGGATGAATGTTGGCAAACTGGTCAACGCTGGAAGATCCAGCTCCCTAAGAAGCTGCAACTCACTACTTCTCATCCCTCCGAAATACAAAAAGTCAACCACTCAGTCCAGATCCTTTTCTGGTAAAGTACCCAGGATATGGAACTCGCTCCTGATTGACCTCAGATGCAACCCCCTCTTCCTGTGCTTCAAAAGGGACCGGAAACTCCTTCTCCTCAAGAAATACCTTACAGTCCAAGTCAGCGAATCAAGACTCCAATAACCTAGTCTACTCCCTGCTCATTTGTCCATCATGGATAAGTGGAGTTTCGACTGCTTCAACCTCGGGAGCTCCCCCCCTATCCTTCACTGTATGCCTAATTATAATGTGTTGCTTATATCCTCATGCACACTTATGTCCTGCTATGCAATGTATGCCTAATTATAATGTTTAGCTTATATCTTTATACATCCCTTTGTCATACTATGTAATGCACCTATGTATGTAAAGCACTCTGATACCCCCAGGTCTAGCTAGCGATATAGAAAACCTATAAAAAAAATTATTTAAAAAAAATGTTTGGTGACTCGAGTCTCTAGTCCAACTTTAAGTTATTAAGGAAAGTGTTCTTAACGTTAGAGCCCTATTCCGCAGTTCAGTGATGGGTCCTCACGTTGGAAACAGGTAGAACGTTTCTGACCCCATGTGAAGGTGAGGAGCCCAACGATTGTTGAAGCTGTGATAAAGCAGGTGATGGACACACAGGACCAAACATCAAGGGTCCTATGGTAGTCCTCCTCAGTAGCTAAGGGAGCTCTTAGGACTCTATAACTCTCCAAAGAGTGTATTTGCAAGTTATGCCTGATTGCATCAAAGAGATACAACTGGACCTCATGGTCCAGTCCACGAGGTCTTGGTCAGGTGGTACAGGAGCTGGCTGGTTTCCGAACCTCTGAACTGCCTGGTAGTGTCACCTGGAAGGCAGGGGTGTAATGCAGCCCCTGTGGCTCATGTGCCCCCCCCCCGCCCCACTTGACAAAGGCTAATGAACATCTGTGAGATATGGGAGACTCAGGAGCCACTCTTCAAATTCTGTAGGGGGGGTACTTCACTTTACGTTAAACCACTGCGGGATGACTAGTCCTCTTAGGCATACTCTTCTACACCAACATTAAAGGGTAGCGATGTGCTGATGCTATAGTTGCATGGCGGTGATCAGTGGATACTGAGGGCCACATTTACTGCAAAATGATACAGCACGGCACTACAAGCCATTTTGCTGCGCTGAGCAACAATACGACCCACCCGTGTGCGTTCCCCTATGCTGGTGCACACTTGTCTGCCCTGCGCCAGCGCAGGCGCCCTTGTGTCATGTTGCAAGGGTTCCTGCATTGCTGGGATTATTGTTTTTTGTGCAGGAAGGCATTCCCTCCTGCGCAAAAACAATCATTGATGGTATAGTCCTCTTTCTATGCGTGCTGCAGAATGTAGCACACTTAGAAAGAGGAAAAACAAGGAGAAATAAAAGTAATTCTCCTTGTTGCACCACTCCTACACCACTGTCTCTGGGGGAGGGTTCTCTAAAGTGCTGGTCTGGCTTTGATTGTATCACCGGGGCGTCCTCTGCATGTAGGCACACATTCCATGCCACTGGAAGAGAAGCATGGCCTTCGATATAGGGACTGGTTAAGGCCTTAAAGGAACAAACAGTACATAGCTCTAAGAAGCCAGCACCAACAGGCCATGCATGCACAGTTCAGTGTAGCTCTTCCACTGGGTGGACGACGGGCAAGACAAACCCCATCTCCTCTGTGCACTGCCAATCGGATTTCCTCCAATGCTCATCGTTTTGGCGCTAGTCACTCACGCTCTCTCTTTCTTTGTAGTTTTTTTCTGCGACCTTACAGGGTCTGATATTGGTTTCAATTTAGTCTCCTTTGGGTACTGCAGGTTCAGGCCAGACCTGAAATAAAATAACTCCAAAGACCACTACCGCCCTTATTGGTTTTATGTTGTCCCCCCCACACTTTCGTGGGGAAAATGGCAGGATTTAAATATTTCTAGATTGTAGGTAGGTGTAAGGTATGGTCACGGGGCAGAGTTACACTACAGCACATCTGTCTTAACCTAGGAGTCGCCATGGCAACTGAGCTATTACAGAAATCCGATGAGGTGCGCTATGCACAGGAAGAATATACGGTCTCCTACATAAACACACCATGTTATTACACCCAAGTTCAAGTTCAAACATAAGGTCACTATCCTCGTGCAATAATGGTAAGGGAAAGGCACCCTCTAAATTGGGAGTCAATGGATCTCACACCTGGAATACAGCCACTCTGAACTCTGAAAAGCAGAAATCACTGTCAGCATGCTTCATCAAGGAGGCTGAGCAGAGTCCCACTCAAAGAGAGTGGCAGTGGAATGCCTTTTAGTCTCTTCTGACCCCGACTCCCGCTCTCTGCAGTGGCCTGGGCCTCTGCAGACTAGCAATGGAACTGAAGTACGGGTGGTCCCTTGAATTAGGACCCACCTGGACATGTCATGGGCAAAACTACAGAAGGACAAACTGGGAAACCGTAGGTGGACAGCTGATAAACACATTTATGAAATCAGATACAATTTGTCGAATGCCTCTCCTAGATTAGAAAGAAGGCTTCGTCACTTGGGGCGTTAATCATGAAAAGGTGCTTTATTTCATAACAGTTCACCTGGGACCTGATCAGGGGCGGACTGGCTGTAGCAGGCACCGGGCGTTTCCCCGGTGGGCCGCCAGGGTGGGGCTAGTTTTGGGCCCCTGGGGGCCGTTTTTGTTACCAGGGGGCCAGCAGTACCCCGGTATCATTAGTTGACAATATAATTTGGAATGTTGATAGGGTGTCCAAATGCAGCTCTGGGCTGGGAAAAGGTGTAACTTCTCTAGAAAAGGAGTTGCCAGAAAAATCTAAAAGCCGACCCAACATGGAAGGAAACGACCTGTTCGGTTTTGTGATTATGTCTGTTTTATGCTTATATATACATCTTTTGTTTTGATAATTTGTACTTTCTTTCATTATATTTCCTTTTGTCTAGTTGGGTAGGGGGATCACACGTTTGATGTTTCAGTGTAAATGGGGGAGGTGACGAGATCCCCTGGGTTATAGACCCACCTGCATGTAAGTTTCTGTAACCTAGGAGTGATGCATGTAGGGATAACCAAGCTGAAAGTTCTAGAATGAAGAGAGAGAAGGCTTGGAGAAAGCGGTTGGGGTGGATCACTGACCCGTTTGTGGATGGGGTCTCTATTACATTGTAACTTAAAATAAAAGATTTTGAAGGTCTTTGACTCAGCGGATTTACATTTCTACACATTTCTTCTTTACTTTCCCTAAATTCCTCATATTTGGTAGTAATTATTCCCCATTTTCCCACCATTCCTCCTGACTCCTTCAACAATCAATACTTATTCTTACACCTATGTCTACAGAGATCGCCCATTAGGTTCATTTGTCTTAAACACACTCCCCGATATTATCTACTTCTTTAATGATAAAACCATGTTTCTGTAAATTTCAGACATGCATTACTTTCTTATTTTGGGGGATCGGGATTTATTTTTCACCATGAGACCTTGACTGAGAGCAAAAAAAAAGGGAGAAAATGAAAAAAGAAGGAGCTGAAAAAAGACAGGAAAAAGTGATAAAGGCAGAATGCAGGGAAGTAAAATAAAAGAGTAAGTTAAGGAGACAAGAAGTGTAGGGTGGTGGGAAAAACGGTGGCACCTTTGTATACTGCAACTCCAGCGTTGAACAGAGTCAACGGCTGGTGCCTAAAACAAGACTTTGAGCCCCTGCCCCAGTTGTATAACTTAGTATTGATCAGTGTCAAATATTATAAGAATACAATTCCATAGATGCACACATGGTATAAAGGACCGGATGATACATTGAAAGAATAAACGAAGAATTTGAAATGTCAACCTATGTAATTTGAGAGGATCAGAACATTAAAACAACCCAAAAATCCTATTGGATTTTTAGAGGCGTAGGTAGGTAGGTGTGTGTGTTTAATTTAATTTTTGTTTATTGTTTGATTTGGCCTAAAGAGGGACACAAACATTACAGATTCACTCTCATTGACAAAAGAAGCAACACTAAGTAGATAAATATAAAAGGTTACTTAAATTATAACCCTTCCTAATCACCTGTTACTAAACATTCACTTAAAAATCTCTTTATCATAGGCAATTTGATTTTCCCTTACCTCTATTCCAAATAGGCAGCAGTTGCTTTCCTAAAGTGACCCTGTGCATACATTAGAAGTACAATAAATATATACATCACAGTATAATTTAACTCAACTCAAAGTTGTAAAATCATTGGTTAATATAATATCTACAATATTACTTTATTTGTTCAGTTTCTTAATTGATCTATTTAGCAGTTAAAAAGGTATCCATATGTAATATGTCATGTCGAATATATATATATATATATATATATATATATATATATATATATATATATATATATATATATATATATATATATGTATGTATGTATGTATGTATGTATGTATGTATGTATATTGCAGACTTCGCCTAACACCATCCAGTTATTCGGGAACAGACACACTGAAAATAGGTTAAAGTAGGTCTACTATAGTTTTAAAACCAAAAAAGTCACCAGCAGCGCATCATAGCAGTACAAGTTGTACTTAAGTTAGTTACGTATAACTAGTGAATTTCAGTATTTTCTTTATTTTGAAACGGCAGGTTATTTTTATTATTAAAATACCTACTTATAACTCCACTTTAACTTTAGTTTTTTCAGTGAAATTCAATGTTTTTTGACGTAAAGTAATATCTTATCATGATAGCTCTATGGCCAACTCACCCTACAGTGCGTGCTAAAGACCGGGGGTGACAGGGCTGGCTGAAAGGCCTGGCACTGGCTCGTATGATAGCCCTGCAGGGCCACACAGGGAAGGTGTGCTAGGTCCCACCGGACTCTCACAGGAGCGGTTAAAATCTCCTTTCAGAATTCCGTGTGCCGAACAGGCCACAATTTCCCCTGTCCCTCCCAGGAGTGGTGGAGTACCCCAACTCTGTGCCATACTACTACAATTTTGTTTACATTTCTGGATTTTTCCCTGTGTTGTGTAATAGAAGTCTCGTAAGTTTATTTCATGTTTTGGCCAGCCAGTGACATAATTTGGTTTTGCAAACCTTTGCTACCAATCAAAACACTCTATGATTTTCCCGCGAAATCGTGGATTTTTTGCGATTTCCATCTACTCAACTGGAGTACTTTCTACTGGCTAATCAGTAAGTGCTACCTCGTTGGGTAAATGTATAGTGCTTTTCCTACACTGCAGCTGCATAAAGGGCCAGAAGATTTGTCTCCACTGACCATGTGTGCCTGTAACTTTGCCACCGCGCCAAAAGGCGCCGAGGTCCCTTGAGTGAGCTGTCCATCATAGTTGGGAAAGGGCGGGAAGACGTTTGATACCGCTAGTGTGTGGTGCGGGGCTTCTATGCGTGTTCACATGCCTCTTCTGTATAAAGGGTCAGAGAGCGAGCAGGGCAGCAGGTGAGGAGAAAGCAGCCTCCTGGTCACAGGAACGGGGATTGTGCTTGAGAAACTCAGGGATGCAAAGACCTCCCTCGGGTATTACAGCTAATTTTCGACGGCAGATATGGGGTTAAAGCACACTTGCCCAGCCACGACCGCGCTCACTAATGTTTTGGGCTGATTAAAAATGTTACTGAATTTGAGCTTCAACTCTGGCACCTGCTTTATTTATATCTGTAAGTGCTTCCTGTTGAGGTTTAATTTTTGTGACAGGAGCCTCGTGCCAGAATGAATCCTGCCCTGCATAGTTATCCACGAAGATGCCACAGTTTTGTGCAATACCTCTACTCAACTGGAGTACTTTCTACTGGCTAATCCAGTAAGTGCTACCTCGTTGGGTAAATGATAGTGCTTTTCCTACACTGCAGCTGTATAGGGCCAGAAGATTTGTCTCCACTGACCATGTGGGCCTGTAACTTTGCCACAGCGCCAAAAGGCGCAGAGGTCTCTTGAGTGAGCTGTCCATCATAGTTGGGAAAGGGCGGGAAGACGTTCGATACCGCTATTGTGTGGTGCGGGGCTTCTATGCGTGTCAACATGCCTTGTGGATCAAGGGGCAGAGAGCGAGCAGGGCAGCAGGTGAGGAGAAAGCAGCCTCCTGGTCACAGGAACGGAGATTGCGCTCGTGAAACTCAGGGATGCAAAGACCTCCCTCGGGTATTACAGATAATTTTCGACAGCAGATATGGGGTTAAAGCACACTTGCCCAGCCTCGACCGTGCTCACTAATGTTTTGGGCTGATTAAAACGTTACTGAATTTGAGCTTCAACTCGGGCACCTGCTTTATTTATATCTGTAAGTGCTTCCTGTTGAGGTTTAATTTTTGGCCCACAGGAAGCACTTACAGAGTTAAGGCAGGTGTCCGAGTTGAAGCTAACTTTGTAACCATTTTAGAATGGCGCCAGCAAGCACTCTGGCAGCTTGCCGGCGCCATTCTAAAATGGTTACAAAGTTAGCTTCAACTCGAGCACCTGCCTTAACTGTGCTCCCTGTAGGCCAAAAAAAAAATCCGCCCGCTCGCGAATTCGCGAATTTTTCGGCAATTTCGCGAGATTCGCGGATTGTGAAATTGCCGAAAATTCGCAAATTTCGCGAGTGGAGCGACTTTTGCGCCCATACTTACAAAGCACTCAATTAACACTGAAGAGATATCCCGGCACTAGACTGCCATACAACCAAACTCATATGTCCCAAAAACACAATCAGAGAAGAAAGAGCCAGGTCTTGAGTATCCTACAAAAAATCAGCTGTCCCGCACAGGAAAATTGCCAGTTTAGAGCTTCAGAGCTCCTTGCAGGCCCTCGGACTGGCAGCACCTGGAACACTTCAATGAGCCATTTGGTCTTCAAAAAATAGTAACAAAATCGTCTAAGCTCATATCGGCTATCGAGGACAAGAAATCGGTATTCAAGAGAGCTCATGGCTGGGTCGTGCTTAACAACTATGAAGTTCTAAAACCTCAGCCCTACCTCAAAGTCGGAACCAAGCTGGTGACCAAAGGAAATTTTTTAAGGCTACGGCTGGGTGTCGGCCCGATCAACCCATTTATGCCACCATGGGAAAGAGGGTCCGATCACTCTTGCCGTCTGTGTGCGTATGACACTGAGACTTTGATTCATATTATATGCACATGCAAGAAGCTAGATGACATACGGAAAAGTCTCTTGAACCCACTATTTAAGCAGCATGGAGTAACGTCCTGCAAGCAGGCAGTGATGTTGTGTTTTAATCCCACCCTAGTGCAGCTAAACTGTCGCCTAACAAAATTCTTTGATCTTATAGCACTGAGACTGAAAAACTCTTGCTCCTCACAGTAGAGACATACTAAAGACTACAGTAGATACTGAACTGGACCACCCTAGTATCGGTTTCAAACTACACATTTTATTAATAACTTCAAACAAGCCTGCAAACCTGAGTCAGCAGTGCTATTATAACTGGCCCAATTTTACGTTTCTATATTCTAAAACAAAGTTTTTTTTATCTTGTATCTATTTTTTAACTGTTTTATCCAATGCTTTTCCTTTTGATATCAGCCTGTAATGTTTTGAATGCAACGGTTTCAATTAATCACGCATAATAAAATTACTTACTACTTACTTACAAAAAATCAGGGAATCAGAAGTCAATCGTAGATAGAGGGGAATGGAGTTCTAAGGTAAAGCTGCCAAATAATGAAAGGAGCGGCACACCATTTCTAGATCTCCTAATACGCCTGCATTGTATCAAACCCTGACACACTGACCAAAGTGAAAGCAGTGGCTTATGTCAAACCACTCTACCATGTAGGACTGGTCTGGTCTCGAACAGTGCTCGATGCAAATTAATCTATAAATGGCTCTCTTACGACTGGTAGTCAATGAAGTTAGTTTAGACAGGCCGATGCTAAGCGTCTGGTGGGGAGCTTGCAAATTATTCTTGCCATCAAGTTTTGAATCAATTTCAGGTGAGTGAACACATATTCAGCCATTCTTATACACAGAGCTTTGCCATAGTCTAATCTACTCACAATTAGGGATTACACAATAGTCTTTCCCCATCCCCCAGGAATCCAATAAAATATTTTGCAGCGAGTCCTGAAAAGACCAAAACAACTTCCACAAACCACATTCACCTGGTCCTGCATGGAAAGAGAGTTGTCCAACAAAAAGCCCAATTTCTTAACTATTCTTTTAGGCCTGGGTGCAGGGCCTAACACTGTGGACCTTCAAGGAGTGTTCCAGACACTAGCTTCCCTTCCAAAAAGCAAGATCTCAGTTTTCTCTGCGTTGAGTTTCAAACAATGGGACTGCATCCACATTGCCACCTCTGGAAGACAGTTCACTAAACTCCCTCTTGTCTCTGTGTTCCTTTCATCAATGGAAATGATGAGCTGGGTATCATCATCATAGGTAGTGATCTCAAACCTCCAATACCAGCCAGACCTGACACATAAACATTGAACAGGGTCGGACTCAGGGATAAGCTCTGAGGAACACCACAGCTTGCTACCCTTGGCTTACATTTAAAAGGAGGTACAAAAGGGGGTGGTGATGGACAGAGCATGCTCAGACGTGAGTCCCTTGCTCACTTTGCCACTGGATTCAAGCAAGCCGGTCTGAAGACAGCTGAAATGCCTGAAACCGGTCCTCGAAGCTTGTTTTCGGTCCAGGGAAGTCATGGCTTGGCAGTTCGGGCTGGACTGTTCCCATGAGGCACAGGGTCAGACTGATTTGCATATGGCCATGTCTGAACTGGGGTGGCAGAGTGGGCTAAAGAACGGTGATGGATTAAACCGAGATCTGTTGACTGGGTGTGAGTGTTTGATTGGTTCAGATGCTCCGTCCACCACCACCCCTTTTGTATCACTTTGTTCGCCATAAGTTGGCAGGGTATGCTCAGACGTCAGTCCCTTGCTCACTTTGCCACTGGATTCAAGCAAGCCGGGCTGAAGACGGCTGAAATGCCTGAAACCGGTCCTCGAAGCTTGTTTCCGGTCCAGGGAAGGCATGGCTTGGCAGTTCGGGCTGGACTGTTCCCATGAGGCACAGGGTCAGACTGATTTGCATATGGCCATGTCTGAACTGGGGTGGCAGAGTGGGCTAAAGAACGGTGATGGATTAAACCGAGATCTGTTGACTGGGTGTGAGTGTTTGATTGGTTCAGATGCTCCATCCATCACCACCCCTTTTGTTCCACTTTGTTCGCCATAAGTTGGCAGGGTATGCTCAGACGTGAGTCCCTTGCTCACTTTGCCACTGGATTCAAGCAAGCCGGGCTGAAGACGGCTGAAATGCCTGAAACCGGTCCTCGAAGCTTGTTTCCGGTCCAGGGAAGGCATGGCTTGGCAGTTCGGGCTGGACTGTTCCCATGAGGCACAGGGTCAGACTGATTTGCATATGGCCATGTCTGAACTGGGGTGGCAGAGTGGGCTAAAGAACGGTGATGGATTAAACCGAGATCTGTTGACTGGGTGTGAGTGTTTGATTGGTTCAGATGCTCCATCCATCACCACCCCTTTTGTTCCACTTTGTTCGCCATAAGTTGGCAGGGTATGCTCAGACGTGCGTCCCTTGTTCACTTTGCCACTTGATTCAAGCAAGCCGGGCTGAAGATGGCTGAAATGCCAGAAACCGGTTCTCGGAAGCTTGTTTCCGGTCCAGGGAAGGCATGGCTTGGCAGTTCGGGCTGGACTGTTCCCATGAGGCACAGGGTCAGACTGATTTGCATATGGCCATGTCTGAACTGGTGTGGAAGAGTGGGCTAAAGAACGGTGATGGATTAAACCCAGATCTGTTGACTGGGTGTGAGTGTTTGATTGGTTCAGATGCTCCGTCCATCACCACCCCTTTTGTACCACTTTGTTCGCCATAAGTTGGCAGGGTATGCTCCGACGTGAGTCCCTTGCTCACTTTGCCACTGGATGCAAGCAAGCCGGGCTTAAGATGGCTGAAATGCCAGAAACCGGTCCTCTGAAGCTTGTGTCTGGTCCAGGGAAGGCATGGCTTGGCAGTTCGGGCTGGACTGTTCCCATGAGGGACAGGGTCAGACTGATTTGCATATGGCCATGTCTGAACTGGGGTGGCAGAGTGGGCTAAATAACGGTGATGGATTAAACCCAGATCTGTTGACTGGGTGTGAGTGTTTGATTGGTTCAGATGCTCCGTCCATCACCACCCCTTTTGTACCACTTTACATTTAAAAGGAGGCACCTGTACTGACTGAGACCTCTTGCACAAGAACGAATAGAACCACTTCAAGGTGGTAGAATGCAAACTGATTTCTTGTAGCCTTAGTAGCTATAGATGCTGAGACACAGTGTCAAAAGCAGTAGACAGGTCCAGGAGCATGAGGGCAGCAGCCTGATGCTGTCCAGCACTTCCAACAAACTCGATTGGGTGTTATTGTTTGCTCTAAAGCCAATCTGAGAGGAATACAGTAGATTGCTACTTTTCCAAATAGCGGGAGAGCTGGCTATTAATCATTTTGTACAAAATATGGCAGAGGGAGATGGGACAATAATCAGACAGGTATTAAATATCTGCACTGGCTTTTTTCAGCAGTGGAAAAACCAGATCATGCTTCTACATCCAGGGACACCCAGCTTCTTTCAATGATTTCTTTCTAAGTGCTGTCAAGTAAGGGCTGGGGATAGGGGCAAGATGAGATTAAATGAAGTTGGGGCAGAGGTCTAAAGGCGAGACCGACTTCATTTTGGACATAGTGTCCTCCACCATTTCAATGGGTAATTCTAAAACTGAGCCTCAATTAAATAAGGACAAAGGATGGGGGCTGATATCCTTAAAGGAATTACACTCAACTGAAGGTTGACTTGTGAAGGTCGAGTAAATAATTTCGATTTTATCATGAAACAATTCCAACTCCTCACAAAAGGACACCAAGGCTTTGAATGATCCATTTTCAGATGTTGCAGTTATGTTATCAATGATGTCATAGAACACGTCATCATAAGTGTTGTAATATTACGTGTGGTAATTATCAGTGCATGACTCATATGTGCGCAAGGCTACAGATGTAGCCGAAACGTATCAGGGCCAGGGCCGGACTGGGAACCGAAACCGGCCCTGGCAAACTGCTCCACCGGTCAAAGAAACATGAAGTAGTTTGAAGCAGCCGTTCCGTATTTCACACAAGTGGATTACTGCCATTAGGGCAACGCATTCATCATAATAGGGTGCACTTTCCCTTTTGCACCTGACGCACCTCTGCTGTGAAGCAAACAGGTACAGTGTGCCTTATTAGTAATACAGACCCAGATGTAGCTAAAATGACCCTGCAACCCACTTAGCATTACTTAAGTGAGATGCATTCTAGGTAAGCATCAGTCCTGTGAGATTTCACAGGGATAGTTTGTGGAATCCAAACTCTCTTTAATCATGGAAATGCGCACTAAAGAACCCCAGGAAACCAGAATTACATTTTCAAGATCTTTAACAAATCTAATCCTATCCTAGTGCAAACAATACGAATAGTAACTATTATAAAAAATAAGCAAAATAGTGGCACCAATACGAATAATAAAACAATTGTGATAATGTGATGATATAATGAAGCTTACTGATATCACTTTCCCCAGCTCCACCCTTGTTTTGGCTAATAAAGTTAAACTTAGCACTAAAAAAGGCCTTTTTCGACTTTCAGAGATATTTCACATGGCATACCTCTTCTAAACTGTAGAAGCAATGTTCAGCAGAGGAACAGGATCTGCTATTCTTGTCTGCATCTGAAAGCAAGCAGATAAGCCGGCCAAGTGCAGGCTGAATGTGCCTTCTCATTAGCATTGAGCGAAGGAAGGTGATTACAACTTCGTATCACCCTCAGTCTTGTGACTAGGGTACAAAGTTCTTCTCTATTGTATCACACTCTGTTCTTGTTTGTATTGTGTCTGAATATTGTTGAACATTCTCAGAATAAACAATAAGTAGTAAAGCCCTTGTAACCAGTTACAGCTGCTAACGGACTCGGGTGATGGGACGAGGGGCGGGGGAAGGCGGGGAAAATGAAATAGATTTTTTTATCCACTTACCTTGCTACTGCAGGTGTTGCCGCTGACTATCTTCTTGTATTCTTCTGTGGTGACGGTCTAGTGTCCGCGCTGGGAGCAGACCAGGACCGGAAGGGCGGCCATTTTAGATAGTGGCCGAGCCCGATGTGTTTAGAGCGTTTTCCTCAGCGCTCCGAGAAATAAAGCTACGTACCTCAACTCCTGGCCCCCGTGTCTTTATTCATAGAGCTAGGGAGGCACTTCCACAAAGGCGACGAGACGGGATACACAACAATAGACCCAAAGGAAAAAAAAAAGAGGGACTTTAAGAAACCGAAATACAAATATACATAAAATGGCATACAACGGAAGCAACTTCAGGCAAAGATGGCCAGACAGACTCGGAGCGCGGCAGAGGGAGAACACCACAAGGCCACAGAGCGAGCACAGAGCCACGCATGCCAGGCCGGGCAGACACTGCGCAAAGGAAGTCGGCCAGCAAGCAGGGCCCAGCAGCAGTGGAGCAGGAAAATTAGAAACCCTGAGGGGTAAGGAGCCCAGCAGCAAGCATAAGCGAGAGGCCACGAGCAGTGAAGTACAGAGGAACGCAGCGCCAGGCACAGCCTCACGCTCAGAGTCACGAGGGTGCACTAGCGCAGCGACTACAGGTACCACCTGGAAAAGCAGAGAGCGCCAAACGGGCGAACCGGTTTAGGGGAGAGCTGACAACCCAACCAGGAAAGGAAGGCGTTAAGCAACCCTGGACGCCCAAGAAGCAACAGACATCGACGAAGGCAGCCAGACACTGGAGGAAGGAGGGGAAGAAAGGAAAGCACCAGGTAGCCCGCCCAGTGTCAACAGGCAAGCCCGAGCTCAGCCAAGGAACGACGGAAGGATGGCTACACCGTCCACACCGCTCACCAGCATGGTGCCATTTCTGCCCAAGAGAGGAGAACCCACGATGCCATGGGAGGACTGGAAGAGGTACTTCCTGAATTATCTGTCGGCACTAGAAGAAGAGGGCGAAGCGGCATACACCAGTCCAAGGAGAAAAAAAATACTCCTGCACAATTTAGGGCCGGAAGGCATACGAGTGTACGACAACATAGTAAAGATCACAAGGCAAGCGACGGACACAGATGTTTTCCAACACGCGATAGAGGATCTGGACGCGCATTACAGGCCAGTCGCGTGTGTGGCCATTGATCGATGCAACTTTTTCCAGAGAAAGCAAGAGAACGGCGAGACTATTGATGAATACTTCGCAGCACTACAAAAATTAGCATTAACCTGCAGATTCGGTGCCCTACATGATGAGCTGGTAAGAGATCAAATTATCATGCATACGTCAAACTCCACAGTACAAGAAAAACTATGGGTGAATGGTGACGCTCCCCTCAAGGAGGTATGGGCCTTAGTGAAGAAAGCGGACTATCCAAAAGATGCGCAGAGGCGGCCAGGAAGGACACAGGGAGCAAGCAAACTGTGTGCAGAGTGATAGTGAACAGCAAAGGGGAGAAAACCAAACAATCAGGACCACCCAGATGCCAATACTCAAAAAGACACCAGCAGAACGTAGGAGCCCCGCAAAAGCCGAGCGGAGAGAAAAGGACAAGTTGTTACAGGTGCGGCAGCACGTCACACATGGGAAACGACAAAGTGTGTCCAGCCTTCAGGGCGAAATGTGCGTACTGCGGCATATTCGGCCATTATGAAAAAGTCTGCAGGAGAAAGCCCAGAGGAGCAGCAGTCAAGTACATCGACCAGAGCAGCGCTGACGGAGAAGAGGCGCAAGGAGGTGAAGAGTACCTTGAAGAAGTTCTCTACATAGCGGACCAAGTGTTGGATGTAGACTGCAAAGGCTCTAGCAAACCAGTGCTAAAAATGAACATTGGAGGAGTCACAATCGAAATAGTGGCAGACTCGGGGTCTCCCATCACGATCGTACAGAGAAAGATATGGGAAAAAGAATTCCAAGAAGCACTGAGGGAAGAGCTACACCCAATGGACTTGAGACCAGTCACCTACACAGGACAAAGGATACCTATGGTGGGGTATTGTCCGTTAACATTCGAGTTCAGAGGACGCAAGGCAGAATGCAAGTTGTACGTGTCGAAAAAAGGGCCTTCCGTGCTAGGATGGAAAGATCAAGGAGCCTTGGGCATTAAGCTCAATCTGGGAGGTGTGGAGAAGGTCATGCTAACAGATACGGAACAAGAATACGAAGGGGGAGCATGGAGAAGAGCATACCCGGAAGTGTTTAGCGGAAAGATAGGAAAACTAACCAAATTCACGCATCTGATAAAGTTGAAGGAAGGAGCCAAACCCGTGAGCCATGAAGCCAGGAATATTCCGTTCCGATGCCGGGAAGCAGTACAAGAGGAATTGGACAGATTGGAGAAGAGTGGCATCATAAAAGCCATTGAAAGCGCTGAATGGCTATCACCCTTAGTGGTGGCGCAAAAGCCCAATGGGAAGGTGAGGCTGTGTGTGGACCTCAGAGAGTTGAACAAAAACATACTGATTGACAAATTCCCACTGCCACGCATCAACGAGATGGTCACGAAGGCAAAAGGGATAAAGTGGTTTTCCACGGTGGACCTATCATTGGCTTATCATCAGGTAGCATTGCACCCCACATGCAGCCACCTCACATCCTTCATTACACCGTTCGGGTGCTACAAATTTGTGAGGATGCCGTTTGGGCTAGCATCAGCGGCCGCAGTCTTCCAAAAACTGATGCACAAACTGTTCCAAAAAGTGGAAGGCGTCTAATACTTCCAGGACGACATCCTCATAATGGGAAAGTCCAGGCCCGAACACAACGACAAGTTACATACAGTGATGGAAATACTTAAGATCAATGGACTCACTGCAGAGTGGGAGAAGTGCAAGTTCGGCGTGCCATCTGTGACATACCTTGGACACGAAATCAGTGAGAAAGGTATAGAGCCGAAGAGAGCCAACATGGCAGCAATCAGAGATGCACCTGCGCCATCGAGGAAAGAAGAAGTCAGGTCATTCTTGGGGATGGCAGAATTTTATAGTAAGTTCATACCCCACTTTGCAACAAAAACCCACCATCTCCGACAACTGCTTAAAGAAAGAAATGGGTTCAAATGGGACAAGGAAGAACAAAAGGAGTTCGAAACGATAAAAAGGGAAGTGAGTGAAGCAATACCTCTCAAGGATTTTGACCAGGCAGCAGCATCCATACTAACAACTGACACCAGTGACAGGGGTCTGGGGGCAGTGCTAATGCAGAAGGCAGATAATGGAGAAGTATCAACGGTGTGCTTCGCTTCCAGGTCGTTGGCGCCAAATGAAGAGAAGTTCAGTGTAATTGAAAAAGAGATGCTAGCCGTGGTATGGTCAATGGAATGTTTCAGGCAGTTCCTATGGGGAGCCAAATTCCTGGTACGCACTGACCATAAGCCCCTGATAAAAGTACTCACCTCAAATGGACACGCCAGTGCGACACCAAGGATAGCGAAGATGACACTAAGACTGTTAGATTATGTATACGAGGTGTTGTACATCCCCGGGCCCAGGAACCGGGTTGCAGATTTTTTAAGTAGAGCTGCAGCCAAGGAAGGAGTGAACGAACAGGAACCCCCCGGATGGGAAGGGTACATGGTGGCGACCATTCAAGACCTGGAACAAGTCATCAGTGAACAGGAATGGGCGGAAGCGTACAGCCAAGATGAAACCATTGAAGCAATCAAAGGGTACGTGACGCATGGATGGCCGGATAAGAGACACCTGGACAGCCAGATGAGGAAGTATTGGGAACTGAGAGACGAACTGTCGATCGGAGAGAATCCCGTCTTCCTGTTGAGGGGGGACAAAGTGATCCCTCCTCAGGGACTGGTGGAACACCTGTTAACAATCCTACATGAAGGGCATCAAGGGATTACAAAGACTAAGGCGTTAGCTAAACAGGCATACTGGTGGCCTGCTATTGATGCCCAGGTGGAAAAGTATGTGAGAATGTGCGAATCATGCTCCCGAGAGGACAAATCTCAGACCTTGATAAGGCCCCCGCTGGGGAAGTTTCTGACACCCAGTGGTCCATGGGAGATGGTATCCATAGACATCATAGGTCCTATTCTCAACATAGAAGGAGTGCAGAAATACGCCATTGTGATGGTAGACAGGTACTCAAAGTGGCCGGAGGTGGAAGTGAGAGAAACAGTAGACACAGATGCAGTGCTGGCATTCCTCAATGCCATATTTGTAAAGGAAGGAATCCCCAAGATAATAACCTGCGACAACAGACCACAGTTTGTATCAGCCAAGTGGGAAGCGTTCATGGTCCGTAATGGGATTGAGGTAAAGCATACTCCCATTTACCACCCAGCCAGCAACGGGTTGGTCGAACGTTTTATCAGAGTGATCATGGGGACCATTCAGGCAGCAATCAGTGCTGGTCTAGATTGGGAGAAGGAATTTCCCAAAATGTTGTGGGCATACCGCATCACCCCAGGAACCACTGGATACAGTCCTATTAAAGTGTTGAAAGGGAGAGAACCTTTTACCAAGGACAATCTGGCATGGAAGCACATGGTAGTACAAAGTAAATGGTCGCCTGCAGTGGTCAAAGGAAACATTGAGAGAGCACAGGAAGTATACGCAGAACATTATAACAAGAGACGCAACGTGCAAGGAGTGACCCTAGAGAAAGGAGAATGGGTGAGGGTGAAATTAGCGACTCTAAAAAGGAAGGGAGAAAGCAAGTTCACGCCACCCCTCAAGGTCATCGAACCGTACCAACGTTCAGCACTGTTAAGCGATGGCAAGGTATGGTCACAAAACCGCATGGCAAAATGCAACAAGATACTAAACTGGGAAACAACCGAGGAAAGAGGATTGGACCCGGAGGGTCAATTGCAGGAGGGTGGAGGTGAAAGAAGAGGAGAAGAGCATGGAAAGGAATGTGAGAATGGCAACACCTGGGAAGGAGAAGACAGAGGGACAGTAGAAGAGAGGACTCAGAAGGAAAGCAGGAAGGAACAGGACAAGAGTAAAGGCGATTCAGAGCAAAGAAGCTATGGTGAGAGGAATGGGCCGAACGCCTACCAAGTATCAAGCGGAGGAGCGAAGGAGAAGGAAGTGGTGAGAACGAGAGCCGGCAGAGTCGTAAGAGCTCCTAAGAAGTGTGAGGACTTTACAATTAGTATCAAGTAAGACTGTTATGTTGAACAATTTTTATATTTGAAAGAAGGTGCCCGAAGGGGGGAGATATGTGGTGAAGGTCTAGTGTTCCGCGCTGGGAACAGACCGGAACCGGAAAGGCGTACAATTTAGATAGCGGCCGAGCCCGATGTGTTTAGAGCGTTTTCCTCGGCGCTCCGAGAAATAAAGCTACGTACCTCAACTCCTGGCCCCCGTGTCTTTATTCATAGAGATAGGGAGGCACTTCCACATCTTCCTGTCTGGATTCCCACAGAAGGAAGCACCCGGGCACCCAAGCTCCTCTGTCCAATCACAACGCTGTCATGCAGCAATGTGCTTGGTCTGAGCGCCGTAGTTCGGCGCTCAGACAAAGCCTGGGGCATGTTCTCCACCCAGGCTGTAAGGCAGCCTGGATGGAGAACATGCCAAGTGTGCATGACTGGTCGGCCGGCCCTAGAGGGCCGGTCAAAATGTCATGCACACTTGGAGTGCCAACACTCCTCCCACTGCACTGCTCTGGCGTCACGGGCCCCAGCCCCGCCCCCAGGAAACAACAGAGCCACTGCTGTAGGAAAAAGAAAATGATTAGGTTACGTTATTATCATTTGTTTTCCCCTTTTTTCACTACTTGGAGAGCAGTTTATGTTTATGTTTATGTTTGGCATTTATAAAGCGCGGCTTATACCCGAGGGCGTCTTGGCGCTGAGATTTGCATGATTATTGTTCGGTGCGGCTTGTGGTATCCAAATTAATTCAGAGATAACAACTATTGGTTAAACAACCATGTCTTTAGTTTCTTGCGAAACTGCAGGAGTGATGGACTTAGTCTAATATCTTGGGGCAAGGTGTTCCATAGTTTAGGTGCCGCTGTCAGGAAACGACGATCACCCCATGAAACTGTTTTGGACCGAGGGACCATTAGTTGGTTGAGATTGGAGGACCGGAGCTGTCTAGGGGGCAGGTATCGAACCAACTGGTCCTTTAGAAATTGGGGACCTTTATTGTTTAAGGACTTGTAGACTAAACATAAGGATTTGAATTTAATCCTATTGTGGATTGTCAACCAATGTAAATCTTTTATTGTTCCTGATATAGCCGCAAATTTTGGAAGTCCGGAGAGTAGACGTGCTGCAGCGTTTTGTATCGACTGCAGCTTTTTAAGGACCCTGACCTGAGTGTTTAAAAATAAACCATTGCAATAATCAAGTGCCGACAGAACCAGGGAGCTAACCAGAGTTTTAATGGCAGCTGCTGGTAAAAACGGACTTATTTTCTTGATCATGCGTAGCTTATAGTGTGCCGTTGATGCTACTTTATTCGCATGGTCTATGAAAATGAGAGCATCGTCGAAAGTAACTCCTAAATTTCTGACCTTAGCCACTGGAGTTGGGAGAACTCCGAGAGTAGATGGCCACCAGGCTGAGGACCAAGGTGGTTCAAGTGGTCCGAAAATGACCACCTCGGTTTTCTCCGAGTTAAGTTTTAGGCTGTTTATCGCCATCCAGTCTTCTATGGCCAACATTCCTTCTTGAAAGCGTTGGGCCACCTCCAGACCATCGCCTTTAATGGCTAATACCAGTTGCGTGTCATCTGCATATGAAGTTAGGCTCATCCCATGGCTTTTGATGACACTAGCAAGGTCCGACACATAGATATTAAATAGTGTCGGACTTAGGGATGAGCCTTGAGGAACTCCACACGGCAGAGACAACTGAGCAGATTGGTATGTCCCCAAGGCGACAGCCTGGGTTCTGTCCTTGAGGAATGAGGCAAGCAATTTTATTGCCGTTTGTCCAATGCCCATATTACCGACACGGTCGATCAAGATCTTATGATCGACCGTGTCGAAGGCTGCGGACAAATCCAGCAGTACCAGGAGTGCTGTCCCACCCTGGTCTCGTATAGCTCGCACTTCATCTGCCGCCTTAATTAAGGCTGTTTCGGTCCCATGATAATTCCGGAATCCGAACTGTGTGTCATCAAGCCGTCTATAATTCTCAAGATACTCCGACAGTTGTGAATTCATAGCCTTTTCGACCACTTTTGCTATGAAGGGGAGACTGGCAATGGGCCTATAATTCTTCAGGTCACTTTTTTCAAGGCCGGTTTCTTTAAATTAAAGTGGGGCGATGCTTCTCCGGCTTAGCAGAGGAGCCGCCACTGCTTGTACCCCTTCACTTACTTACATTCAATGAAACCTTGCCTATTATTTCATAACAATACGTAAGAAGTGAAGATATTCATTTCTATGAAGTCTTGTTCATTATTTAAAAACAATCACTGGAAAAGAGAATGCAGTCTAGCCAGGAAAAACAAATATATTCAAATAAGCTTCATTATCACATCCCGTTGAAATAAGAGAAGACAGGAATAAATATGCCTTTATATTTGAAAGATACATGTTAACGAACGGTGTATATATTTTTTAAAAGGGGATATCTAGATGGAAAAATATATGATTATTATAAAAATATGGCTCTATTTAATCAATGCCTAGACCATGGCCAGACCTTCAATATACATATCCCTTTTAATGGGCTACAAGCTGGCCCTACTTGTGGGCTGGATGTCAGATGACAACCGGCCCATCATACTTATTCTTTAATGTAGAGTAACAGATCATACGTCAGAATGAAACAAATAAGAATACCACCAGTACCACCTACGTTGTTGAATTTGGTTAATGCCATTTTTGGAACATTGGTCCTCCCAGCTCTATTGAGGACCTATACAGTTTGTTTACGGTGGTAGCAGCTCACTATTATGATTCGATTTAGTTATAGAGAGTGCCAAGAAATGTGTGTGTCTGAAAGGTTTCACCCCTATATTTTACCCTATCGCACTAAGGGCCATTTGGGCCGGATTTAGCCAAACTGGTACTTTATACCTTGTCAAGAATCTACAAGGGTACCAAGCATTAAGAAGTGTAGCAGTAGAATGGTTTGTGAGGATTCTCAGAAAACTAGAGGAACGGTGCCATGTTGGTACCTACTGTGGAATTTGTAACTCCATTAGGACTGGTTTCATTGAATAAAGGCAGCCAGCCAAGTCCTGCATCTGTGCTGGACTGCGATAATCTCGCAAATCAGGTAGAAATCATGAACTTATTCCCAAAATGCTAAACCTAAATTTAGCAGAACTGTGGGGCCATAAAATGCAGAAGGTGCATGAGTTACAGAAAGTAAACCGTGTCTGTCCTGCAGTCATCAACAAAGCATTTTGAGAGTGTGCAGCCATTGTGGTTAACCAGTGCCGCTGTATCCAGTACCCAGTAGTACGGCGAGCCAGAAGGTACTGGGCGGGACCAATCAAGAGCCCAGAGAAGAAACAGTAGATGTTTTCCACATAATTTTCTGCCACAATCTGAGACTGTTCTGTATTGCTAGAGAAGCAATAAGAAGCTAGATTCTGATAATCATGTTCTGACCTAGATCAGATCTCAATCCTTTCACTGCAGAGTCAAGGTGAAGTAGACCAGTAGCAGCACTCACTGAAAGTGTTTCATTCCTGTTGCAAGGAGGCAGCAATGTGCAGGTTTGTTTTTCATCCACCATTCAATCCACATGGATTCACCATTAGGGCCAGTAGCATTGCCCATATGTCAAGGGCCTTAGTGCATGGAAGGTAATGGGCACCCTGGCTGCTGTTTGAATTATAAAATACAGCAATAATCAGGGTTCGTGGGCCTCTGGGCCTGGTGTCACTGCACCTGCTGCACCAATTGAAGCTATGCCCCTTAACAAAGCCGGACTGGGGGACCATAAGCAGCACTGGCAAAGATGCTCAAAGTAGCCCTGCTCCCACGTCTTCTCATGCTATCCCTCTCTTTCCATCCATCTATTCTCTCCTCAGTCTGGTCACTTTTTCTCCACCTCCCTCTCTCTCACTCTTTTGAATCATCTGCATGCCTTCCGCGATTAATCACAGGAAGAAGCGGCAGAGGCACCAGAAGGGGACCTGGGCTTCCAAAACCAGCTTCCAAGAGCTCCAGGCCAGCGGAAATATGTCTAGGGGAAAGACCTGCCCGGTCCTGACAAAGATCTGAACCTGCAGATAGCCATGGTGGCCACTCCACAGTCTTGTCAGAGGCGTCCTTCCAAGGTACTTCACGCTCTCTTTTAAGCTGAGACTTTTCTAGTAGAGCTACCAAGTGGACACCATTGCTGCTTTTTCAATCTAATAGTTTGCCTTCTACAACTTAAAAATATGTTTTTATTTTGTCATATGACAGCATGCCTGTATTCTCCATCCCATCTTACCCTTTTAAGCCAATCATCCCTTATTTCCTTTTACCCGGTTTTGTGGTCGAAGTGGGGGGTAACGTAGAGGAACTGAGTTCAACTACATTTATTTGATGTGTTCTATAGTTGCCTTGTTTATTGCAAAGCCTTTCCCAATTCCTACACTGGCTCGCCTTCAGAGCATTACTCTTTATTCTATATTGGCAGCGGATAGTCCCTTTGGTGTGCATACTTTTGCTTTGCAGGGGGAGTAAAACTAGCTTACGACCTCCTTTCTGAGACCTCTACAGGGGTGACTGCTGCTATGAAGAGAACTTGCTATTCTAAAAGAGACAGTACCTCGTTGCAGCACTCTTGATTAATATATACTGCCACTATTCCTAATATGATCGTTGGAATTAAAATACATTCTCAGCTTAAGAAGCCTTTCTGTTTGTGAAAATTAAGTCCATAAACTGTAGGTTTCATCTCTCTGCTAAAAGGCACCGGGCATAATGCATTTTTATAGTTTTATAATAAAAATAAATGGATGGTGGGAATCATTAGATCTTGAAAATGAGAATTACCCAATTCCCCCTCAAACGACATAGCTGCATTAAATTAAATAAAGATTTGGAGCGCAAGATATAAAGTCATCTTCTCAGCATCCGGCATTATTTAGTGGCCAGCAGTGAATTCTGGTCAAGGAGAGCCAGGAATAGCTCTTCAAAAAAGTAATGTTCGCAAGAGGTACAACTAGGCAGCATTAACATTTGCCTTTCATCATCCATAGAAAGCCTGTGGCGCAGCAGTCTTTTGATTCCTTCTTTAAGCAAGAGCTCGTCCTTCTTGGAATGGAACACAATATATTTTTGTCTTCAAGGTTATTTGTGTGGAGATGTGTATTTTTTCATCTGGCATTGTAATGCATTTTCCAACAAAGTATGACCATGGTGAGCACCTTAACAGGCCAGCATTAACAAGCACAATTATCACAGCAATGTGCTTGAATCCATGCTGAGCATATTCCTTCCATATTTATTTTATTGTTACAGAGTTTTAAATAGCACAAACTTGACCCGAATCGGGTATCAGAACGCCTTACATAGCACCAGTTGCATTACATTACACATTAATTGTTTTGTTAGGCACCGGGAGATTAAGGGCCCGATGTGGGTAATTAGTATTTACTGATTCGTAAATACCGAATTTTACCGATTCGGTATTTACAAATCGGTTAATGCTATGTAGGTATTTTTACCGATTTATTTACCGAATCTGTAACATTCTGTAATTACCGGTAATTGCCATTGGTTCCTATGGGCCTTGAGGTTCATAGGAACCAATGGCAATTACCGAATCGGTAAATACCGATTCGGTAAAATTACCGAATTTACAAGGGGCACAGGGTGTCACTTTGACACCCTGTTGCACCCCTGATTCAGGCTTGTGTGCCCTTAGGGCATGTATGTGTGCCACATGGCACAGGTGTACATGCACAGATGTGCATGTACACAGGAATTCGTTATTTACCATCAAATAGTATTTGATGCTAAATAACGAATTCTGAAGGGCCGGTGGCACTGTTTTCAGTGCCACCTACATCACAAATTAGCGATTTGGTATATTTACAGATTCGGTAATTTACAGAATCGTTAAATTTACCGAATCTGTAAATTTACCGAATCGGTATATTGAAGGCCCCCTACATCTGAAACTCCAAATACCGGTCGGTAACGGCCGAAATCGGCCGTTACCGACTGGTATTTGGCCTCCTACATCTGTGATTTGCCCAGAATCACAGGATGTTCAGCGTCATTGCCGAGACTTTAACCCAGTTCCCCAGATTCGAGGTCGATCACACTAGTGTTAGGCCAACTCCTCTCCCCAATACAAAAATAGAAAGTATGGAGACCTAATCTATCAACATTGGTGCCACAGACAGGAATATACCGAGATGGGATACACAGGCCATCGTATGAGCAGGCTCCTGGATTGAAATATTGAAGCAATCCTTCAATGGGACCGCACATATATGGGGACCTTCCCTTAGTTGACAGTAAAGGTTTCAAGCAAGGAGCATCTGTCCATACCTTGCATTCATTCACTCACTCGTGGTGCTGCAAGTGAACTCCAGCATCTGATGTCACGCTTGGCCAACCGAAAGCCGTATTTACTATGATCTCTGTCCACCCGTTGACACCACGTTAGTCTTAAGACCCTTAAGAACCATTTTGAGAATTTGGTTAGCTCTAAATCCCTCAACTGCAGACAATATTTGAGTCGCCTCACGCCAGTAGCCCTGGATCAGTGGACAGTCCCAAACCATACAGAAGAATTTTTCGACCTGGAGGGAACAATGCCAGAAATTAGGAGAGCCCCTCCTGCACAGGCATTCCGATGTAAAGTATATTTTACACACACATTTGAATTTAACCAGGTAGAGGCAAGCTGAAATGGTGACCTCTCTTCACCACCTTCAGATACCCCCATAGCCACCACCCAATTCTCTGTCTCTGTTTCTAAGAGGTCAGGAGCATCTCTCACCTCTATCCCAATTTAAAAAGTCCAATCTCTCCAATGCATGTCAAAGTGGAACAGAAGCTTGTCTTACTTTCGCACATCATTTCAACTTTATAATGTTCTGAATTATGAGGTATAAGTGGAAAAGTCCATATTCATAACATTAAAAAAAAGTCAATATTCGTAAATGTCAAGACAGGAAGTTCGTGGTGAATAGAAATAACATATTTGTTAGATTTACATAGCCTTAATTTAGTATATATGTTGACCCAATCAATTTTGTGGAAAATAAGATGTTAATTCTATTGTATATCATCACATACCTAAAGAATCATAGATGTGCATGTGCAAGCTTTGAAATAAACACTGCTATCTTAAGATCCCCATAAGTGTCACACAGAGGGAGAGAGACCTCTGTCTCACTATTATTAATGTAAAACAAAAATAGAGATTTATGTGATGTTATCTCTTGCATAACACAATCAACCAGTATGTCACTGGA
This sequence comes from Lissotriton helveticus, assembly GCF_964261635.1. Classification (NCBI taxonomy): domain Eukaryota; kingdom Metazoa; phylum Chordata; class Amphibia; order Caudata; family Salamandridae; genus Lissotriton; species Lissotriton helveticus. The sequence goes on from NC_136061.1 coordinate 952,189,610, forward strand.
GTATTTCTTGATCTGGGCGCCCGAATTTTCAGGTTTATGTGTTCTCTTACATGCTATGCCTGTTGCTTCTACCTTCATGAGACCTCAAAGTGAGGGAATGTGTTTCCAAAGAGCAATAATGGGTTCCTGAGCGGCTGATTCGTCATGCCATGCCAACGATGAGCAGGTTAACCGACCCACCTGGCTGAGCACGAAGGAGCAGACCTTCAACATAGAAAAGGAAGCACGGAAAGCCACCCTCAAGCATCCCTTAAGGATGTCAGGGAACTGCGTGGATGCCACCCGTCCACCCACTGTACCTGAGGTACCCTGTGACCATCAATGGAATCGGGTGTGAGTTTTGCCACTCCCGCGACCTCGCCCTGTGCCGCTTCCGCGACCTCGCCCTGTGCCGCTTAAAAATTATGCAGCAGGGTCTGCCTCAACGATCAGGCTGAGTCAGCCCCTAGGGACTGTCCGGCAGCCCCGCTCCATGTCTCTCAACATCAAATAATAGTGCCAATGACAGTAGAAGGCTGGAGCCTCCTCTATCGCTGTTCAAATTTGGACCCAGGTCTTAGGGAAATCTAGGCCTTTCCAAACCAATCACAGTGAGTTTCTTAAACTCATGGGGCTAGCTTTATTTACAAAAACAATGTAATCAAAAAAAGCATAGGGTTTCACTGAGTTATGTTCCTCAATGGGAACACAGTGCAGAGCCTAGTTACAGAATAAATAATTTGTATCATAGTGCTTTGTAATATTTATGTCCGCACAACAATCTTTTTGAAGTTATTCAACCTGGAAACTCCGTACCCTAGCACAGCTCTGTCCACCGGTACCTCTGCAGATCATCTGGCATCAGTATAAGAGTGAGAGTACTGATAGACGAACCTGCCTGTCCAACACTAAGCAGCGCCTAAAACCCAAGGGTGTGGTGAGTGCGTCACTGCTGCCAATGTTTGGCAGCAATGAGGAGTGGCAACTTACGTTTGGAGTGCGCATGTTGGTTTGGCTGGCTAACTTGCTACAGGCCAAACCTGCGCAATTGAAACCTCTCCCACCCAGCTGTATTGGACAGCATTGTAATGAGCAGACACAGGCCTACAGTGCCTTTTAGAGCTTAGAGCCAGCCTGCTCCAGCCAATCAAGATGCTTTACTCAGCATGAGAACAGCATCTTCACTGGATGAGAGAGCTGGCTGTGGACTTCGCACTCTGAGGACTTGCTGCAGAATAAGAATGTGCTGGAGAACATCGAGTGGCAGTGTAATTTAAGTGATTTAAAAATATATGTTTTGCAGCCCCTCCGATGTGATTTCCCACCAACCACCAATGGTAGGCACTCCTTTTCTGTCTCAGTTCTTTTCTAGATTTTTTTTAATGTCTTCTGTTCCTTTCCTATTTTTTAGGTCTCGCGTGGCGTACTGCGCACATGCGCAGTCCAGCTCGCGAGATTTTATGTTTTTAGGTGTACTTCACTAGCGAGGGTTAAGCCCCGCCACTCTTCTCCATTGGCTGGCCTCCTAAACTGTGGCCAGCCATTGGAGTAAAGGTCCTAGTGACGTTCTTCTTTCTCTCTAAGCCCCGTCCTTTTCAGACTTGGTTCCTTGCCTTACATTTGTGGTAAGAGCTTTCTTATCTTCTTTATGGGTCCTGATGGCCCCATATAGAAGATAATAAACCTTTTAAGTCAGCAGGAAGTCCGGGAGCCCAGTCTGAAAAGGACGGGGCTAAAAGAGAAATGTGTACGTCATCTTTCATGCAATGGAATACAACGGCAATTAGTTATCAACGACCACGATCGTGTTTCTTTTTTTTCTTGTTGTCATGACTCGGGCTCCCTTAAACAAATGAGGTAATGCCATCTATATTTAAAAGTTTGGGGCGGGGCTTCAAGTTTCCGGTAATGAAGCGCTGCCATGGTCCACCCACTAAATCCTGAACTCCATGACACGTTGTTGGCGTCTTCTTTTTTCTCTTGTTGTCATGACTCAGGCTCCCTTAAACAAATGAGGTAATGCCATCTATATTTACAAGTTTGGGCGGGGCTTCAAGTTTCCGGTAATGAAGCGCTGCCACGGTCCTCCCACTAAATCCTAAAATCCATGACACATTGTTGGCGTCTTCTTTTTTCTTGTTGTCATGTCTCGGGCTCCCTTAAACAGATGAGGTAATGCCTATATTTACAAGTTTGGGGCGGGGCTTCGAGTTTCCGGTAATGAAGCGCTGCCACGTTCCACCCACTAAATCCTGAACTCCATGACACCTTGTTGGCGTCTCCAGGGAGTCCCAGTGGGAGAGAAAGCTAATGGGCTGAATAAAACCTTTCACCTCGGTTACAAGCCCTCGGAGAGTAAGGCCCTCTCTGCACTGTTCACAGATCAAGGTGCGGAAACAAAATCCCGAAGAAAGCACCGTCCCGCCCTCTCCTCCATCCATCGATGGCACTGCCCGGCGCTGTCCACGTAACCACTCCACACTCATCCCTAGTACACGACAGCCCTCCTGTTCTTTTGCACTATGCGCGAGCATGCCCTGCCTTAAGAATACACCATCGACCTCTAGTGAGAAGGATTGATACATAATTCAGATCTCCTTTCTAAATGAGATTACTCTATTACAGTATTTCCACCCCACATTAAAACATACGGTTCTGCTTGATAGGTGCAAGTGTAAAAGAGTAAGTGGCTGTATCCAACGGTGTGCATTTATGCACACCCAATGACTGCACTATTTACTCATGGACTTCAGTGCATAGGAGCACCCCCTCACCTGCTCTTTGGTACTTCTGGCACAGCTCTTTCCACCGCTGGTTGCAGGAACAAAAGGCAAACGATGCTCTTTACGAGACACGTTTACTTTCTGTATTTCCCACGCCGTGCCTTAACCCTAAGCAGGGAAATGAAGGGTGTCAAGGGTCTACAGGTGGGACAAGGGGTCCAACCAGTGGTGTTACCAGGGGTCAAACGGTAAGTGATGTTGCAACCACTACCCTTATCATTTTGGTGAACAGATGTTTCGGTGTTTAATTCTGACTCTTTAAAGCTATGATAAAAAGATTATATCATGTATGTTTCCTGTACTTTTCAAATAGGGGGACATAACCTTAATAGATTATCTATTGTGCAAGTGTCTCAACCTTACATTCGCTTCTCTAAATGCACCCACTGGGTAGGGAGACATAAACCAGCTCTCTGTTTAGCAAGGTGCAGACGTGTTATGTGCATTGAACGTTATAAAAGTGATTGTGACTTATTCTCACTAAGTCCCAAACCCATTGTTTCTTGAATAAAATGTCAAAGCAGCAACTACAAGGGAAAGTGAGGTTAACATTAAACAGCCTGCCATCAAAATTAATTGATTCTGCAAGACTGTCATATAAAACCAGCCATCGTTGGGTCATTAGTGCTTTCTTCAGGCCAATGAATGCACAGAATAGCATATGGTTGCCTTAAAGATCTCCACCAGCAGAACGTGTCAGAAGAAAGCAGTTCACGCACATAACATGCACCTGCCCCGCTCGACAGATGGAAGGACTGGCTCAAACCAATTATTTTAACAACAAGCATTTTCAATGCTACGGCTCTGTGTGTCTGTGGGGGGCTCTGTGTGTGTGTGTGTGTGTGTGTGTGTGTGTGGCTCTATGTGTGGCTCTGTGTGTGTGTGTTGTGGCTCTGTGTGTGTGTGTGGCTCTGTGTGTGTGTGTGGCTCTGTGTTTGTGTGGCTCTGTGTGTGGGGGGCTCTGTGTGTGTGGGGGCTCTGTGTGTGTGGGGGGCTCTGTGTGTGTGGGTCTGTGTGTTTGTGTGTGGCATTTGCGAGAGATTAAGCTATTGGCATTGTAAATGACAATGCCATTTATTTATCTGTTTTCAAAATCAACACATAAATGAAAATGTTGTCATTTACAATGCCAATAGCTCTAACTTTTGCAAAGGCGAGACTGTTTCATTCTAAATGCTTGTTTTCTTTAGCTTGCTATTCCTTCCCTTGTCTATTTCTTGCTCTGTCCTCCTTTAATGTATTTTCTCTCATTTCCTCTCCTCGCAATGGCCACTGCCGAGGAAAGATCCTCTCGGGCCGGGTGCCTGATTTGGAGCTTCTAATGATCGCTATTCAGCGCGAGCGCGCCTGCAGCATTGAAGGAGGCCGAGGGGCAGGTGAGAGCTCAAGGCATCTTCCAGGTGGCAGGCGTGATCGCCCAGCCCTCGGCTTTTGCTGACCTCGTCCACTGATAAATCCGCCTGTACGCGCTCCACAGCACGTCTCCTCATAAACTTTTCATTATGTCTTTTGCAGTTTTACATAGCGCTAACCCGACCCGAAGGTATCGGAGCGCTTATATGAGTACCAGTTACATTACACAAGGACACATTCATTTTTGGTAGGCACAAGGCGGTGACATGATGTGCCCAGAATCACAGGATGCTGAGCCCATGCCCAGATTCGAACCAGGTTCCCCAGCTCTTCAGTCGGCAGTAGAGTGACCAACCGTCCATAAATTTCATGGACAGTCCGAAAATTGGATCTCACGTCCTTTGTCCGTGAGGATCCTTTTTACAGATGCCTTTTGTCCGTAATTTTAGGCTTTGCAGGGGAACAGAGCTGTTCCCCTGTGAAAGGCCTCAGCCCCCTGATGGGGCCGCCTCGCACTCCTCTGAGAGCAAGAGCAACCCCACCCCGTCCATTGTCATTCTGTGTGGGGCTGATTGCCACATACAGAATGACAATGGTTCAGTCTGGGCTGGCACAGAATGTGGTGGCCTCCTCCAGCCCTGGTCTAGGGCAGGGCTTTCTGTCACCTGGAAGTGCAAAAACGCCCATGCTGCTGCTATGGGAGAATCCAGTTAACGAAAGGAAGGCGGTGAAAGAAGTTCAAAGGAAGGGATTATAGTTATAGTAATATAGCAGCCATGGTTGCTGATTTTTTATTTTATGCAACTAACAACCATTGACAAAGCCAATTGTTCTGGCTTGTTGTAGGTGTAATGTTACTTGTTCTAAGTATAACATTACTTGTTGTATTATATATCTGGATGCAATGGCAGAAGCAACAAGAACACCAGACTGGCGGCACATTATATTAAGCACAGATTTTTATCTTATGTGTTTTAAGCCACGCATTTTATTACATTAAACACCCTTTTGGAGAGACCCCCCTAGTTTTTACATTCCACTTAAAGCTCTGGAAACAACAGCATGTCACAGTCGCCCCAGGTCCAGGCACTGTGCATCATGCATGACGCATGCCGTCCACTTTTTCAGATTGCCTATGTGCAGGGGAATAGTGAACCCTGCTCCACCCCACACCTTGCTTTAGGAACTACAGCAAGGGTGGAGATCTTGATGGGTCTCATAATTAATGTGAAATGGTGAGTGAGTAAGTTAGTGAAGGGATGGCTGGATAGATGAGTGAAATGATGGATGGATGAGTGAAAAGGTGGATGATGGGCGAGTGAATGGATGGATGGATGGATGAGTGAAATGGTGGATGGATTGATGAATTGATAAGTGAAAGGGTGGATTGATGAATTGATAAGTGAAAGGGTGAATGCATGGACGGATGAGTGAAAGGGTGGATGTAAGGCTGGATGAGTGAGTGAAAGGGCGAGTAGATGGACAAAAGGAGGGATAGATGAGTGAAGGAGTGAGAGGGTGGATGGATGAGTGAGGATGGATGGATGAGTGAAAGGATGGATGAATAATAGGTTCAATGGATGGATTCATGAGTGGATGAGTAGATGGATGGGTGGGTGGATAGAAGGATGGATGGCTAAGTGAAAAGGGAATTGAAGGAGAAAAGGGGATGGGTAAATGGATGACTGAACGGGTGAATGGGTGGAAGGATGAGTGGCTGGATGGATGAATGAGTGAGTGGATGGATGGAAGAGTCGATGGATGGATAGGGTGAATGGATGGATGATGAATGAGTAAAAGGGTGGATTGAGGGATGGATGAGTGAAATGATCGATGGATGGATACACGATGGATAGGGTTGTAAATGGATGAATATGGACATGGATGGGCACACAGATGGAAGGACAGAATGAATGGTGAAAGACTGAATGATGGATGAATGTATGATTACACATTGTAAGCCCCATTAGCTTAAGCAACATTTCCTATACATTGACTTTCACATTTATATGAGTGATTGTCTCTATATAATATGTGTGTGTTGTAACGCACTCCAACACTCTGTCCTACATACTTTGGATGAGTTGCACTATAGAATAAATTAAATGCACATGAGAGAGGGTCTATGTGAAGATGAGGGGCACCATTGGAGGGTGGTATCAAGGCCAAACTGGCCGGACCGAGCATCAGGCGTTTTCTCTGGGAGCTGGAAAGGTGGGGGCGGTTTTGTTACCACAAAAAGATCTGCACATTTGCTTAAAGCTGCACGCATACTGACAAAGCATGAAGTGCACAATTGTCTCAACCTAATATAAACTTGTTTTCACTTGTACTTTAATAGTTATCTATTTACTCACTTATATACTATTGCGCAACCTTCTCTGAAATGTCTGTAAAACTTACCTTTTGTCCTGAATTTTGACCTCCTGTCCTGAATTTTTGTCCTGAATTTTGACCCTTTGTCCTGAATTTTTGTCCTGAATTTTTGTCCTGAATTTTGACCCTTTGTCTTGAATTTTTAAACTCACTGTCCTGAATTTGCACCCATGCCAGTTGGTCACCCTAGTCGGCAGCTCTGGACTTGTGCTACCGAGAGACCTCGACTGACCAGAGCCGCACCGGCCCCTCCAGATCTGCTAGTAAGGTATGCGGAGAAAAGATAAAGCAATGACAGCAGGGAAAACGTTGAAGCGTTATCTCTTGCCGGCGTGCAGACGCTGCTGGGACAATGCCGCGCCGGCCGGGCTCCCGAATACTAATAGCGCATTGTAAGGCTTGTAAGGCGCGCTTTATTTCACAGGAGGGACGTGTTTACTTTGGCGGGGATTGTCTGAGGTGTCACGCATGAAGGCAAGACAATAACCGCAGAGAATCTGGTGAAATGAAGACGGACACACAAGGAAGGAGTGGGGTGATCGATTCAGCAGCACGTGTAAGAGACAAATGAGAGACCGACATGTACACTAGGCATGCAGGCAGAGAAAACCACGCAGGCAGAACGAAAAACAGAGAGACGTACGGAGATGAGGGGAGCCCTGCCTTCAGCAGCACGCATGCGGAGTTAAAGATGGACTCAGACAAACAGCAAGAAGCACAGAAATAGATGGGACGTTAAGGCACCGGGAGGGGAAGACATACACGGTGCACCTAAAGAAAGCGGCAGGAATAGAAAACAAGCATTGCCAGAGTCAATAGGTTTAGCATTAGGTTACTACGCGTGTATGGTACTGGTAGGGTGAAAACAAGCATTGCCAGAGTCAATAGGTTTAGCATTAGGTTACTACACGTGTATGGTACTGGTAGGGTTAAAACAAACATTGCCAGAGTCAATAGGTTTAGCATTAGGTTACTACACGTGTATAGTACTGGTAGGCTGGGGCCCCAGCTATCCTAGAGAGAAAAGCCCACAGTGGCGTCACTGGGGTTGGTGTCACCCGGTGCGGTTAACTCATGGTGTCACCCCCTCACGACTTACCGCATGGACCACCTCTGTCGGAAATGTATGGCGCTAGGTACTGTCTTACTCCCTCTAGCTCCCTCTCTCTCTATTTACTCCCTCTAGCTCCCTCTCTCTCTGTCTTGCTTCCTCTAGCTCTCTCTCTCTGTCTTACTCCCTCTAGCTCCCTCTCACTCTGTCTTGCTCCCTCTAGCTCCCTCTCTGTCTAGCTCCCTCTCTCTCTGTCTTACTCCCTCTAGCTCCCTCTGTCTCCCTCTCAATCTGTCTTACTCCCTCTAGCTCCCTCTCTCTCTGTCTTGCTCCCTCTAGCTCCCTCTCTCTCTGTCTTACTCCCTCTAGCTCCCTCTCTGTCTTGCTACCTCTAGCTCCCTCTCTCTCTTATTCCCTCTAGCTCCCTCTCTCTCTGTCTTGCTCCCTCTAGCTCCCTCTCTCTCTGTCTTACTCTCTCTAGCTCCCTCTCTCTGTCTTACTCCCTCTAGCTCCCTCTCTCTGTCTAGCTCCCTCTAGCTCCCCCTCTCCCTGTCTTGCTCCCTCTAGCTCCCTCTCTCTCTATCTTACTCCCTCTAGCTCCATCTCTCCCTCTAGCTTCCTCTCTCTCTGTCTTACTCCCTCTAGCTCCCTCTCTCTTACTCCCTCTAGCTCCCTCTCTCTTACTCCCTCTAGCCCCCTCTCTCTCTGTCTTGCTTCCTCTAGCTCTCTCTCTCTGTCTTACTCCCTCTAGCTCCCCCTCACTCTGTCTTGCTCCCTCTAGCTCCCTCTCTCTCTTACTCCCTCTAGCTCCCTCTCTCTGTCTAGCGCCCTCTAGCTCACTCTCTCTCTGTCTTACTCCCTCTAGCTCCCTCTCTCTGTCTAGCTCCCTCTCTCTCTGTCTTGCTCCCTCTAGCTCCCACTGTCTCCCTCTCTCTCTCTTACTCCCTCTATCTCCCTCTCCCTCTGTCTTGCTCCCTCTAGGGCCCTCTCTCTCTGTCTTACTCCCTCTAGCTCCCTCTCTGTCTTGCTCCCTCTAGCTCCCTCTCTCTCTGTCTTGCTCCCTCTAGCTCCCTCTCTCTCTGTCTTACTCCCTCTAGCTCCCTCTCTCTCCGTCTTAGTCCCTCTAGCTCCCTCTCTCTGTCTTGCTCCCTCTAGCTCCCTCTCTCTCTCTGTCTTGCTCGCTCTAGCTCCCTCTAGCTCCCCCTCTCTCTATCTTACTCCCTCTAGCTCCCCCTCTCTGTCTAGCTCCCTCTCTCGCTGTCTTACTCCCTCTAGCTCCCTCTTCCTCCCTCTCTCTCTGTCTTACTCTCTCTAGCTCCCTCTCTCTCTGTCTTACACCCTCCCTCTCTCTGTCTAGCTCCCTCTAGCTCCCCCTCTCTGTCTTGCTCCCTCTAGCTCCCCCTCTCTCTATCTTACTCCCACTAGCTCCCTCTCTGTGTAGCTCCCTCTCCCGCTGTCTTACTCCCTCTAGCTCCATCTGTCTCCCTCTCTCTCTGTCTTACTCTCTCTAGCTCCCTCTCTCTCTGTCTTACTCCCTCTCTCTGTCTAGCTCCCTCTAGCTCCCTCTCTCTCTGTCTTGCTCCCTCTAGCTCCCTCTCTCTCTATCTTACTCCCTCTATCTCCCTCTCTCTGCCTAGCTCCCTCTCTCTCTGTCTTACTTCCTCTAGCTCCCTCTCTCTCTTTCTTTCTCACTCTAGCTCTCTCTCTCTCTCTGTCTTTCTCACTCTAGTTCTCTCTCTCTCTCTCTCTCTCTCTCTGTCTTACTCCCTCTAGCTCCCCCTCTCTCTCTGTCTTACTCCCTTTATCTCCCTCTCTCTGTCTTACTCTCTCTAGCTCCCTCTCTCTGTCTTGCTCTCTCTAGCTCCCTCTCTCTGTCTTACTCCCTCTCGCTCCCTCTCTCTCTGTCTTACTCCCTCTCTCTGTCTAGCTCCCTCTAGCTCCCTCTCTCTCTGTCTTGCTCCCTCTAGCTCCCTCTCTCTCTATCTTACTCCCTCTATCTCCCTCTCTCTGCCTAGCTCCCTCTCTCTCTGTCTTACTTCCTCTAGCTCCCTCTCTCTCTTTCTTTCTCACTCTAGCTCTCTCTCTCTCTCTGTCTTTCTCACTCTAGTTCTCTCTCTCTCTCTCTCTCTCTCTCTCTGTCTTACTCCCTCTAGCTCCCCCTCTCTCTCTGTCTTACTCCCTTTATCTCCCTCTCTCTCTGTCTTACTCTCTCTAGCTCCCTCTCTCTGTCTTGCTCTCTCTAGCTCCCTCTCTCTGTCTTACTCCCTCTCGCTCCCTCTCTCTCTGTCTTGCTCTCTCTAGCTCCCTCTCTCTATCTAACTCCCTCTAGCTCCCTCTCTCTATGTCTTGCTCCGTCTAGCTCCCTTTCTCTCTGTCTTACTCCCTCTAGCTCCCTCTCTCTATGTCTTATTTCCTCTAGCTCCCTCTCTCTTCGTCTTACTCCCTCTTTCTCCCTCTCTCTCTGTCTTGCTCTCTCTAGCTCCCTCTCTCTGTCTAACTCCCTCTAGCTCCCTCTCTCTATGTCTTGCTCCGTCTAGCTCCCTCTCTCTCTGTCTTACTCCCTCTAGCTCCCTCTCTCTATGTATTATTTCCTCTAGCTCCCTCTCTCTCCGTCTTACTCCCTCTTGCTCCCTCTCTCTCTGTCTTGCTCTCTCTAGCTCCCTCTCTCTGTCTTACTCCCTCTAGCTCCCTCTCTCTATGTCTTACTTCCTCTAGCTCCCTCTCTCTCTGTATTACTCCCTCTAGCTCTCTCTGTCTCCCTCTCTCTCTTACTCCATCTGTCTTCCCTGGATTTGTATAAACAAGAGTGCGAGCAACAGGTGGCACTGTAGTGACGACCAAGCTGAAATTTGGAACTGGTTCACTGGAAAACTGAAGACTGTGCAAGATACTGAAAAATAGGAAACCATGCACCCTCAGATGAGCTAGGCTGCTATAGAGTTGCCTTGTGAGCAAAGGTAATTGCAGTCAAGCATTGCAGATCTCCTGCGAGACGCTGGCGAGTGTGAACAGCATGAGGAACAAGCTTGCACAGGGAGGGACAGTAAAGGTGAGAACAGAGGCGAGGCTGCAGTGCAGATTGGTGTCACCCCATGTGTTGGTGTCACCCGGTGCGGGCCGCACCCCCCGCACCCCCCTAGTGACGCCACTGATCAAGTGCCTTCCTGGACCACTGCATTGGCCGTGGAAAGCTCTACTGTCACTGAAGAGTGCTTTGTAAACGTTGAGAAGATACTCTGTGTGTTGTAAGTGGTGAACTTAAAAGGCTTACATAGAAAGCTACAGCGTAGAGGACACGTTTGCCCTACTCCCCCGATTTGATGTGTACTGGCAATGAAAGGATTAACAAAAAAATGATGAAACACTGTATGTATATATGGATGTATGTATGTGCATTTGTATAAAACAGAATTGCAGAATTCCGGTGGCCGTGCTCCGTCCTTAGCAAATATTCAGGACTTAATGGTTCTGTTCATTTTCTGTAGAACATCTATGTAATGTTTCTTGCTCTTATTATTTTGTTGCGAGTGCCAGATAAAAATAAGAGGTAAAACGGCCTCTATTGTGAAACACTCAACTCTCTGTTCATCTGGACGAGAAATAATGAAAAGAAAACTTATGGCAAATGTTGGAATAAAAAAAAGACAGACTCACCGGCCACTAACCAGCAACTGACCCTTGCCCCCTGAGAGTAGCCTCCTCTACCCCTGACCTGCAGTACTCACCAGCCTCACTGTTTGCAATGGTTCTGAGACTGTCACCTGTCCAGTATAGTCCATGCTAGGTTTAAACGTGTGTTTTCCATCTTGACTGGACTGATCCACGTGCGCAGGGTCCAAACAACGTATTTCACAATACAAAGAATACAAGAGGTCAACATTATTTGATTCATTTCGTTACCATTTGAATTCAAGGGAGTATTACCAAAGTGTTTGGCGGGAAACATATTTGCCAGTCGTTAGATGTTTGAATAATTAATTTGTAGGTCAGCCTTTGGCCGGAGTAAACATCCTACAGGTTCCAAGATAGAAAGGGGAATTAGAGAAATTTCTGAATGTGGACAAATATACCTGCATTTAAGAGTTTACAAGCTTTCAAGGCTAACCATGCCTTGGCACAACAATTTCCCTACCCCTGGAGTGGGATTTTAGAGTGCAGATAGCTTCACAAGTGTGATGGAGATCTCCTCACACCTACACGGGCTTACGCCTGGCAGGAGTCCCTTGGTGAATTCCTGGCAGGGGTAAAAAACAAGGTACATTTGGTTTTAAACTTACATTTCTAAATACATTTAAATTTGTTAATAGGGCCCATTGTGTGCAGATTTGCTAAAACCAGTGTAATTTTGAGTGGGCCTGCAATGTTCCACCAAGACTACTCAGGAAAGGATATAAAAACAAAGGCACTTATTTATATGCAGTGGCAGGCCTGAGACACGTTTTAAAGGGATACTCGTGTGGGCGGCACAATCAGTGCTGCAGGCCCACTAGTAGCATTTAATTTACAGGCCCTGGGAACAAATGGCGCACTGTACTAGTGATTATCAGGTAATCAGAAAGGCCAATCATGGAGAAACAAAATGCCATTACATTTTAGACAAAGAGTCCTAAAACCAGCAAAAATGAAGTTCAGCATAAAATCAAAACAGGATGCCAGAAAGTAAAAAGTTAAGCAAAACCACCCCAAATGATGCCAGCTCTAACACTACACTACGAGAAAAACATCACAGAAGCATGACTGCTCTTAATTTGAGGTCAACACATTTGGAATGAGGTGCAAGTTAAAGAATGTGCAGAAAAGTGCGATCTAGATTCTACCAGTTGCTTGAAAGTCGTCTGTTTCAAAGGGGATTTTAATTTCACTGGGCTTGAGGCAGAACGCGCCAAATACAATAGCCAGATACAATACTGTCTCTACCTGCATGGAAGAAACCGAAGAAATATATCACTAGGTTTAAATTTACACACAACAGATTGGCATATTGTATCAGACGGGCAGAATACGTGTGAAACTCACTCCCACTGGAGGACTGTTTCAAGGAAAAGCAATCCTTCTGCACAGGAAAAGGGTTCAAGTAGGCTGCAGGGAATAGAGTAGACTTCCTCAGCCTCCGGCCCCTGCCTTCGAGGAGGGTTGAAACTGTCTACACTGCATAGCAGAGGAAACTGAGCATGTCCGAAGGCTGGGGCCGTGCTTCACAGTGCATTAAAACTGAGTATATGATACACCCTCCCACAGGGAGTGCACGCGCGGGCTGCATTCACTTTTACAGAAACCAGGCAGTGGGCCGAAACCTCACTGTGGAAACCCTAACAGCAACTTCTATGAAGAAAAGTGCTAACTGTACGTATCCAGACCCATGCCTGGTGAAGGAGGCCTTCACAGTCCTACCAGGCATCCATTACTCGTGGTGGGCATGAGAAATACGCAAAATACGTAAACAAAAGCACATTTATGCTGCATTCCGTTATTTCAAAAGCTGCTTATTAGTTTACAACATGAGAGAATCACAAGATGAGTTAATTATGATTGCAATATAAGCAAAATTAGTTCCCACGTGTATTTATGTAGGTGCATCTCTTATTCTAAGTTGATTAATTACACATATCATTCCATTAGTTCATGTTATAGTTATGGATGTGTGACTTTACAAGGGGTACACAAAAGTTTGTTTCTCCACCTTGCTCCATCAGGCACAGTCTCAAATTTAGATAGCATTTTAGTTCTAAGGTATCTTTTTGAAGGAGTTCGTGAACTAAAAGGAGCATAGGGGTAGTATGCGCTATATAAATGCAATTACAATACAATATATTTCAGGCACCTGGACAGTCCCTCAGTGGAGCCTGAATATCTGTGAGCCTGCATCACACGTGGCAGCACATGACCCAGAAAGAGCAATCTGCATGCTACATGTCAATAGTGTGTTCCCCATGGCTGTACTAGAGGCTAGATTAGCTTATCAGGGCATGGTGATGACTGACGTAACCAACAAACAATGGGCCACCATGGCTGCTGCTGAGCTGAGAGTAGGCACCCAGGGGTATATTGTGACTGGCACACTTGACAAACCAGCTTGCACCAGGTGGGCATGCGCTCCGCTCAGCCAGGACCCTTTAGCACTTAGGAAGAGTTATCTTGACCCTTTCCCTCTACGTATGAATACGTGTCCATCTGCTGCCCGGAACCTGTGTGAGATTGCTGATGGTCACCACATGCCCATTGTACGAATGGGGAATTGGAGACATCAGAATTGTACGGATATGGACAGTCTTAGGATGGCAAGACATAATTGCTGATACTATTAGTACATTAGCTTCCCAGTAAATGCTGCCGGAAGTTCACACTGCTGCAAGAACTGGTATGGCAGTGGTGCTGGTGGGCTGCAGGCTAAGGGCTGTGCGGCATTCTGGAACCTTTATGTGTTGCCTACTTATTAGAATGTAAACATTCAGTCTAGGAGAAGGAGCACTGACTGTTGGAGCTTGCTTGTGGATGGGGTCCTTATGGTCTCCAAAAGCATTCAAATCTGCAGGGTGGGCTGTCATGGCCCAACCATGCCCTATTCATGTTTCGGTCTCCTGCACTGTAGGCAGGGGCGTTATGAACCCCTCACTTAAGCAGCTTGAGCAGGGCATGGGAGCAATGGGAGGGTGCCGGCTCCATAAATCCTTTAAATTGTTGTTTATGGCTCCTTTGTTTTTTATTGGAAACACTGGCACAAAAACAGGAGCTCATTCATTCCATTCCAAGTGAATAGTATGATGGACTTGTAGTTGAGTGTAGCAAATGGGTAAAGAGTGCAGAGGAAGAAGAAACGGAGAAACGGAGAGAAACAGGTAGGACGGATGGATGAATGTGGAGAAGGGTAGAAGGAATGGGGGTGGAATCAAAGATGGAGAGATGAGTGGATGGGAAAAGGGCAGAAAGAATGATGGATGTGAGAAAGAAGGAAGCATGATGGAGAAAAAGAATACAAAATGAAAGGAAAGAAAATGAGAGCAGTATGAGCAGCAGGGAAGAACGTAGGAAAGCAGAATGAAGCAGAAAGAAGGACGAGACAAAGAAAGATAAAAAAGAAATTATGAAGAGAAGAAAAGAAAGGAAAGATGGAATATAGGGAGTAAGAAAGGATGATGGAAGCAAGGAAGGAAATAAATAAGAAACAAAGTAAATAGAAGGCTAAGGTGTGAACGGAGAAAAATACATGAAAAAGTAGATATGAAATGGAATAAAAGATGCTAAGATGGACACAATGAAATAAAACAAAGAAAGAAGGAAAAGAACAAATGAGTGCAAGGCTTGTTTGCCTGCTTGCTCACTCTGTGCCACTGGGATATGGTGCAAGTGGAGGGTATTTTATTTTTCTGATGACCCCCTTGACTTTAGGTGTGGTTTAAATATTTTTGCCAGGGAGGAAATTGATTTCCAATCTGGCCCTGAGTGCTTGTGTTTTGTAGAACAGACAAGACACCAATGGAGGAAGCTAACACTGACATCACCAGCACCGAAAAGGCAGTGCTGGAGGAAGTTGAACACCTGGGAACCTATACCATTGAGAAGATATGCTGACGAAAGCTGAAACTGAGCTCACCAACATAGAGAAGGTAGTGCTGGAGGAAAATGACACCTGGGAACTAGTAGTAGATAGCGACAGGAGCAAAAATCTATAAACCACGGTGAGATCTGGGTACATGTGTGAAAAATAGCAACAGTGTCTCAACTGGTATTATTGAAGAAAAGGCAAATCTACATGTATGTACAAAGCAGTACACAAAGTAGGAAGGGAGACTCGTGTTATTTGGTTTTGGAAGTGCTCATGCCATCATATATTTGGTTATGGCAAGTTATACAATACAGTTATATCAGCACTGTGGTCATAAATTGCAAAGGCAACCCAAAAAGACAAAAGGTGCACGTTGTGCTCGTGACGAGAAAGGTGACGGCGCAAGTAACACGTGGTGAAGAACAGCGAAAGGTGCAAGGTGACAATGTGAGGAAGGATATATACAGAGTTTTGGTTCAGCTTTAAAAGTTTGAGGCATTGATTCGTTTTGTTCAAGATATTTCAGTGAACCTATTGTCTTTTTGGGTTGCCTTTTGTTCAGTAATATCAGTTGAGACACTGTTGCTATTTTTCACACCGGGGAACCAGGGCACTGAGAAAACAATGCTGAAGGAAGCTCACAGTTACTGGGGTAGAGCAGCACTGGAAGCTGACACTGCTTAAAGCACTGACAAGTCCCTGCTTGAGTAAACTCACACTACCAGATATATTATAGCACAGAGAATAAACAATTCTTTTGGGGGGTTTTCTATTGCTTCGATTATACATTTTGTTTGTAGGTCAACCTGATTTATAATCTCCAAGGTCGGACTGGCCTATTGGGCAATCTGGCAGTGCCTAAAGGGCTGGTCTGAAAGGCCTTTCCTTTGGCTGTTTGGAGGGCTGTTTTAGGTCTTGTGGGCTGTTTTTTGCAGTTGATTTCTGCGTTCCTCTATACCTTGAAAAACACCTATATAGCACGTCCTTACAACTTCAAATTTTGCAAGTGTGGCCCATTTTTAGCCAGCTGATTTGCCAATGGGGACCATTTTATTTTTGGGGCTCGGGCCTATTTTCTCCCCTAGTCCGACCCTGATAATCTGTTTCTATTGTTTGTACATGACAGGAGTATCCAACTGTCTCAGGCTGTTAACGTTTCTGGTGCTACACTTGCATAACACTACACCTGCATTTTGTTGTGCGTGAATACGTAAGGCTGCACTCTACCAACAGGGGCGTAGCTGCCACTAGTGCAGCCCAGAGGCCCAAGGGGCTCATTCAACTCTGATAATTGTTGTATTTTACTACCTCAACAGCAGTCAAAGGGGTCGTTTTCCCTGCTTGCACCAAGGCCCATAGCATCCTAGGTATGCAACTGTCTACCACGTTAACCCCCGGGGTGCACCTCTTACTCTCACCACTTCCATTGACTGGCTACAAAGTCCCTTCCCCCGATGCAACGTCGCAGTGACACATCAGCACTGGAAGTGCAGTAAGTTCAAGTTTGGCGGCTAGGTCAAAGTAACACGTTCTTGGGCCAGAACTCCTGGCTCATTGAGATTCTGATTTGTATGCTATACTTTAATTTCTCCCAAATAGCTAAATTGAACCAATCATCTGATATACATCAACTACCAAACGGAACGATACGTTTAATAGCCGTTCAGTAGACTTAGATGCTTCACCTTACTTAGCTAATTAATTTAGATTCACATTATGCAGTGTCCTCTGTGGCAGCTGACCCAAAATTGAGGTTTATTAGTGAATATTTTTCCAAAAGCTACCAGTAAATACAAATCGGTTCACAGCTTCTCATTTAGTTGACATGGGCAGTGTTCAAACAGATCCTTCTTTACCGCTGGCTGAGGTCCCTGAATATTGGTAGTCCAACAATCATTCTGAATCGTCAACAAGAACAAGAGAGTAACAGCCTTATAGAGTTAGGCGTACAGAGACTCTGTCACAAATGTAGCCAATGTTCCAAGGATGTATAACAAGCACCATAAGACAATATTGCATGTGTAATTCAACAGACGGGACAGCTGGCATGCTTGTGATGGAATAACTCGTCCGCCAAACTCTAAAGAAGGTCCTTAATTTCCCAAATGACCACAGCAGGTAAGAAGCATATACCTGATATACCAAAGGAGCTGTTGGATAAGTACCTGAGTTAAACACCCCAAGATCTTAGGTCCTCCACTTTCCCAGTATCTGACTATTTACTATAAGAAAGTAATTTGATGTTATCTCCTGTTAAAGTATAGCTCGAGAAAACAGGCACAATTTGAGCAGCCTCAGTTTGAAATGAAACCTTGGCCAAGTAATGTCAGTGCTGTAGAGTGTGCTGTATCCATTTTACTACTTATGACTAAACAGGTGTCCGAGCCTAACGCCTGTTTAAGTGCACTTACAAATATCTGGCAATCATTACCTCAGCTTATACATAAACTTTCAGGGAGTCCAAGTAATGCCTACTGTCTATTATCCTTCATCAAAGAACAATGAAACTTTAAAGGAGAAGGGGATGGCCGTAGTGATCTTATTCGCTCCATCTTGATCAACCCAAACAATGCAGGAGATGATTATCTCACTGAAGCCATAAAAGTCAGTAACTACCAAAAGCCAACAGAGTTTTAGCTCTAATTCCGGGTGGAAAGCTGACACAGTGCATTTATTGTTCAAAGTCAATGTGCTTGCACTTAAAGAAGTTCAAGTCTAGGAAAATAAAAACTGACTTGTCAGCATAAGGCTCAATTTTCAATTTGGTAGACAGAGTACTCCATCGCAAGTGCAATTGAGTATCCCGCCTGCCAAACCCTCGGTCTGCCCGTCTTATTTAGAGACAGGTAGATCTTAACCTTTCCATCGACTGAAGCCCTGGTGGATTGTCGATGGAAAACTTCCTCCACGTGGAATAGGGACTGTCTGATGAAGGTAATTACAACACCTGCCTATTTGGGGTAGGCAAGGTAATGTCTTTTTTTTAATGTCCATCACTGCCAGAAAGTCCCCAAAATGAGTTCCAGTGGGCCCCACCAGCAACCATCAGCTCAAATTAAGCACTGACTGCACCCTTCAATTTCAGTCTTCATTAAAATGGTTGGATCGTGTTACTACACAGGCCATGTTTTAGTTTCCACTTCAGTATTGGAAAACAAACACTTGAAATTGTAAACCAGATCACTAAGGTTTAGGTTTCTACTGTAATTTTATTTACTTGGAATGTGTTTTTTGATAGTAGGCGCAACATCATAAATATCTTAGAGTGTTTGATAGGGTATTATTTTTGTGTGTGTGACAGAGATTGCCATTCGATGCAATAAGATTATAGCTTGAAGTGACCAAAATCAGCTGTAAGTCATTTTGTCAACTGGTGAGATTTTGATGTTATGTAACCATTGCAGCTGATCAACTTTTGAGGAAAGGGATACTCATCCAACTTCTAAAGTATTATTCCTTCGAACTCCAATACAAAAGGTCAGTACATGCAGCTTTACCATTTTTGAATATTTCAAAAAGTATATCATTCCTTGACCCATTAAGGGATCATGAAAGCTAACATCAGATCCTAGACTAAACCTGTAAAGTTAGAAAAATACATTTTGCATTGTAGAAATAAAAGGAAAACCTTCACAATTGGAACTTTATTCCAAATCACAAACAATTAAACATTAGTTAACACAATTCCTAAAGTTTAATGATTTTTTAACAAAAGAAATTCTAAGGAAGAGGTCTTCTGCTGGCAAATTAAAAGGTTATGAGTACAGGTTTGGACCCAAAGAAGCAGATTTGCTCACTTCGTGGGAAAGCCACACATGATTTTGTTCTTACATAGAAGATACATAAAACCACATTTTTGGAACATAAATATTAATATGGCGAAACAGCCTTGGGAATATTGTTTACTACCTCAGTTAAGTTTTAGTATTATCTTTTTAATTATTGCAATACATTCTTAGATTTGTGATATATCCACATTTCATTGAAAACATGGGGCCTTATTTATGAAGGCCTTGCGCCGCCAGTGCGTCACTTTTTCCCATTTTAAAAGTGGCGCACCGGAGGCGCAAGGCCTTCATAAATAAGGCCCATGGTAGTTAGTGTTATTATGTTTGTAAAATAAATACATCAAGATATACATATAACTGTAGTGTACAATGCAAGTTCAGGATGGGCGGATCCATATCCATGAAAATACACTATCTAGTTAGCGGTTATCCTAAACATCTGTTATGTCATAGATCCTTCTCTTGTACCCACATTGAACAAAAACATGAGTCTTTGGAGCAACATTTCATTATGAGTTTATCTGGCAGTGGTGGAGGAGTTTCCAAAGGGCTGTTGAGTGCCTTCTTATGGTCGATGTTGACATATTTGGGGGGAACTCCATTCATTTGATTGCGCAATGAAGTTGACATAGAGGGGGAGTTCCATCCATTCGATAGCTCAGTTCAAACTCAGGGATGCACTGATACAAAAAAAGAATTGTATCTGACAATATTCTAGAACAAATACCTTGCCTCCAGGTCGGGACAAAATAGGAGAAGCTACCATTTAATGTCCGAGAAGCCTTAATGAGGTTGTATCGAATGGACAGACATAGGAGCTATGCAGCAAGAATTATCAAGGTACAAAAGCACTTCAGGGCACTCCCAAATGAAGCTACTTTCTACCAAATTCCTACTGGCGTTCGGATCACAATGAGAGTGATCATCAGACACAAGGACTAGGACTAATTTCTCAGTGATGGTAACTCATTCGGGGCATTTTATTTTGAATAGATACATTTCAGATTGTATCATGGGGTGAGATACTTATGAAAAACGGATATTGTGATAAGCCAAGCTAATATAGGTAAGATCAAGACATGAATGGATAGCCCGAGTCCTTGTGAGAATGCATTTTTTTATTATTATGATCAGTTCATGTGCTTTATGTTGAGCTATGTTTTGAACACACACATTAATTTTCAAAAAATATTTTTTAGGCACAGGTTATTAAGTGATTTGCCCAGACACACATGAGGTTAAGCTAACACCGAGATCCAAACCTGGTCCCCAGTTCCATAGTCGGCACCTCTGGCGTTTACTCCACATCCATGGGTGTTACACAGGCCCCAAGGGTGCCCCAACTAACCACAGGCCTGTGACATGGATGAACTGGGGGCCACTCATCACATTTTGCAGGGGGGTCCCACCATTTTGCATTACATCACTGGCCACAACCTCTAGATCGATTGACATGCAGTGCCCTATTGTTTGACAAAGAAGCCAGAAATGTTAAGCCCAGGCGTCTTAGCCGGAACTGTAGCATTAGGAGAGGATGGGAACGTGTGGTTAGTGAAACTCTTGCTAGAAAAAGTAGTAGGACGGGAAAACATACCTCTCAACTACATTTGGTGGGTGACACCTGCCCGTGTGGTCATGCACCCGCTCACCCTCCACCCTTCCTTTCTTCACCCGCCGTGCTATTGTGCACAACTTGTATTTTCATACAGTGCCTCACACGCAGTAAATAACAGACATTACTATTCCAAATTACAACCTTCCCGCGGACAGAAGGCGGAGTGAGTGGTGCTGGGAATCGAAATTGTGACCTGCCGCTTAACGCTTTCGTCAATTAATATTGCTCCATTCATTGAGCTATTTCCCGGCATACTGAGTGTTGTGTCACAGCTGGGTGAACAGTGAAACATAACAGGGCCCCTGTATACAAAAAAGACCACTTAGTTAAAAATGACATAGGCTTGTTAAAATGTTTATCCATTGTGTTCTAAAAATACAGATTGAAATATTGGGTTGACAGGTACAATAATGTCCCACTTAAATTGAATCTCAACAGCCAAGTTGCTACAAAAGGTTGGGCGGTATGAGAAAAGCAGAAACTTGAAACATTTTCATAAAGAAAAAAAATAGTGAAGCTAGAAGGTTCTTGATAACGGTGAAGGCAGAAATTAGTGACGACTGCATGCAAGATAAAACCACCTGTCTCTTATAAGAAGCGTGGCTCAAACATATCAGTATTTTTTATGATGACCAGGTTGATAGTCCTGTAGTCTTTCTTCACTTACCCTTCCATGTTGGGATCTATTGGAAAGCTTTCATCTTCTACAGCAGCAATACCGGAGGCAACTACTATGACTGCAGTGAACAGCAATGCAAAATGGTGACCTCCAGTCATGTTCCTCTGTACCGTGCCAACTGCAAATTCCTAGGTACCAGTCCTACTTTTCACAACATATCTCGGAAGTTCACCATTTAAATCTAAATTCTCTCCAAACTCCTTTATCTACTTTTCAATTCATTATATGGCCTTATACATCCCCTTACCCAGACTGCTCTTTTTCCCCACTATGCGTCTTGCCAACGCCTCAGCCACTAAGCCTATCATGGCTTCCTTCACTCAAACGCCATGTGACACGTCCTGTTTCAATGATATGATATCCCTTCCCTTCCCTGCTTTCATGGAATATCCTCCACCGGTCCCTCTGGACCATCACCTCCTTTAACACCCTCAAAATGCCCTCAAAAACACCACCTTCAAATGGACGTCTACCTCAGTCTCTGGGCATCCTTGCATTAACCTGAACTTACTGTTGCGGCGTCATAATCTTCAACTCCTTAACTCCTTACTTCATCATGAGGTTGTTTTACACACTTTACAGCGCGTGTGATATATACAATTTTGAAGGAACGTCTGTACAACCTGTGTGATGGAAATTCTAGGAATTAAAACAAATATAAATGCGTATAAGGGAGCACCAACGGTTCTTACTCACTCCTTGCGCAGTCCAGTGGCGTAACACAAAAAGATGGGCCCCTTCTGCAGAATGTGATGAGGGGCCCCTGAGACTCCCATATCTCACAGATATTCATTGACCTTGGACTGACCCCCCTGGAGGCCCGCTGCTCTGCAGGGTCCTGCTATAAACCCCTGTTGGTCACCTGACATGTTTTTCAGGCACACTCTGCTCCACATGCACGTGTGCATGTCACTCACCTATCTGTGCACAAGGCAGATGCCCTCCAGTCAGTGAGGGCTGGGTCTAGCATGAGGAGGCCTCTGCCTCAGCACCCTGGGGGAGGCAATAGGGGTCAGTCTGTCTCTGCACTACTAGAAGTGTGTATTATTCAGGTGGGCACTGCGTAAGTAAAAAAGTACTTACTTACCACCGCAGAACCAACTCTACGCCCTGATAGTTCATGTGTCAGCATCCACACATCATCTGCATATAGGGCAAGACTTACGAATTCATGAAAGTTTGCAGCAGGCATGTCGTAGTCTTTTTCAAGAGGCAGATACATGTACATGTTTTCAATAAGGCCCAGTGTGCACAGCCAGGAGACCGCCACACTTTATCCCACTCTTCCTGCCAGGCGCACACACCCCATGAGACTAAAAGGGATTCAGCCTCCACCCCACCTGCCTCCCCCGGTTTGTCTTAGCACAGCATGCTTGCTGCATGTTCCAGGACACACAATTCTTTGGCTGATGTGTGTTGGGCTGCGCTGGAGATTGGGCCTCAATGACTTAACTATTTTGCAGGTCATTCCCAGGTTATGGTTTGTAAGATAGTTTCGATTTGCTATGAAATAATGATTCATTTAGTCATGTTTCAGTTAGCATATCTAGGCTGCACCAGGCCGCATTGACATACATTCATGAAATGCAAATCCAGCCTCAGCCATGGTATGTCTTAATACAAATTTTCAATAATTTGTTCTTCTCTCCAGAGGGAAGGGTGTGTTTCTCTTACACGTTCAAGTTACTTCGCGGAGCTCTGTTCTTGAACAAGCCTATTGTATTCCTGTATTTCATAATGTTATGATTTCACCTCTTTAATAAAATATGTACAGCTTTAACCAATAAGATGCTTTAGGAAGTAGGAGTTCCTATGGGTGTTGTACCAGCAATTGATTGATTCGTTGTCGTGAATGAAACATTTTTAATTCAAACCTTCTACCTAATGTTACCATGCTATGAAAATGCATATGCCTTCTGTGTCAAAAACATTTTATAAGATGTGTAATTTTGGAGGAGAGCCACTGATCTTTTGGGTTTTCTTGAGAGATGGACTCCATGTTAGTCTAGTTGGCACATTTATTTAGATACATATAAATATGCTATTTCATTTGATATATTAATTAATCAATTGTTTTCTGTAATTCTACCATTTTTAATAAATCCACAAGGTTATTTACTCTAGACTCTTGTCATGTCCATCTTTTATTAATAGCCGTGGACTAAGTCTATCAGAGCCTCAGATAGTCCTGCTCTCACCTAATGACCCTTTAATTTCATAATTAAAGTTTGTAGGGGCCCGTGCAGGGAATGGGCTATTAAAGTAAGCAAATTACCATTAATTAGGCTAAGTAATGAAATGTTTTGTTTGTCAAAGAGTGGGAGAGAATACCTGTAGATGTTGTCCAGAAATGTGATTTGGTTTGTCGAGTGATGTGTTTTGCATTATGGTGATTGTGTCTGTGTTGGGCTTAGGATAATGTGTCATGCACGATATGTGCTACATTTCAGTCTGTTGATTTAGGTACATTATCCAATATTGTTGATTTTTTATTTGTCTTAATACTGTGTATTGTATGTGTAAAGATTTGGATTTTGGAGAACTCTGGTTGTTTAAAAGTGCCTGTGGAAGATTTGAATGTGGCACACTAGGTTTAAAAATGTGTTGAAGTTTATGATTCTTAATAGTCTAGCTTTGAATGAGGACTGATTAGGAATAGTTCTGTTTATTCTGTGCACAAGGGTAAACTATACTGATTCCAGGTTAGGGTGTTGCTGGTCAAAGCTTAGCTGAGTGTGAGTGTGATGATGTGGTGCCTTAACGCACTGATTCACTTGTGTGGTGAGTTTGACTTTTGTCCTGTGTCCTTGTACAAAGACATAGGTTTATTGTTGTTGGTTTCATTGAATTACTGTGTTTGAGATATTGCTACGAATTATATAGTGATTAATTTTGTGTGTACAATGTAACGGGTTTGAATCTGTAATGGGTGGAATTTGGATAAAATCTAAGAATTTACTGTCAGAAGAGCAAGCTCCACCTGAGGTTGGAAGTGCTACACATGAAAAATTATTTGAATCACTACTGCTGAGTGATCCGATAAATGCAACGGGAGGTATTTAATAACCTTAACAGCGTCAACTAACCTCTGGTGGATTAATATAAAATCAATCCTGGATTGATGATGGTACTTGTAGTTCCTAAAAGAGATACCCTGCTGTTGACCAGCCCTTAATCTCCAGACATCCAAATATCCATACTGCTTCATTGCTCCCAGCAAGTAGGATCTTGTTTTTGACGGTACCCGGGATCTATTATTGTGTGATTTGTCTAGGACAGGGTCTAGGACGGTATTAAAATCACCGGCAAGTATCACAGGTTCGGGGAACGACAAAAGCTGTGAAAAAATGACTTCCAAGGATGATGGATCGTCTTGATTGGGACCATAGTACCCTACAATCGTTAGTTGGGCACCCAAAACAGACAGAGAGGCAATAACCCATCTACCAGCAGGGTCTACCTTTGAATCTAAGACCTTAGCCCTAAGTTGTTTCTTGAAGATGAGTGATACTCCTCTGGAGGTCAAAGACTGTGATGTTCAAATTGCGAAGTCAATCCATTTATTCCCTTTCACTAAAATGTTAATCTCAGCTTGGATCAAGTGTGTCTCTTGGAGTAAGATGACCTGTGCATCTGAGTCCCGAAGACACTGCATCAAAGTTCTGACCCTAGATTTAGTACGGAGGCCATTGATGTTCCAAGACAATA
Source organism: Lissotriton helveticus (assembly GCF_964261635.1). Classification (NCBI taxonomy): domain Eukaryota; kingdom Metazoa; phylum Chordata; class Amphibia; order Caudata; family Salamandridae; genus Lissotriton; species Lissotriton helveticus. The sequence continues at coordinate 952,214,485 of NC_136061.1, forward strand.
ACTTTAGTCTAGCCATGACCACTATCCCACACTCCGCTCAACCTTAATTTAATACAAGGGCCAGTATTAAGCTGCCCACCCCCTAAGAAAAATGGCATCACAATATGCAAGCACACCTCCCGTTGCATTTATCGGATCACTCAGCAGTAGTGTTGGAACTCACGACCCCTTTCTCTACTTCTGTCAGGTCTTGGTCGTTCGATCACACTTTGCTCTCCCATTCTGAAGACGTCAGCTTTCTAAAAAATGAGGTGGCTTTTTTCCTAGAGGCAAATTCAGGCTCAGCTGGCATCGGAATAGTGTGGGATTCTCTTAAGGCGTTCTTGAGAGGTCTAATTACAGGTAAAGTGGCCTATAGAAGGAGGGAGTATAGAGAGGCCGTGGTTTCAGTGGAGGCAAGTATAGCTAAGACTAAGCTTGACATAGACGCTAATTCTGCTTCTGTGGATGTCGCCTTAACACCTCTGCGAGATAAATTACTCTCTTTAAAGGGCCAATTAGCTTCTATTCTCAACCAACGAATACAAGAAAGGTGGGATGCCAGTAAAATTGCCCACTTCCAGTATGGGGAGGGAACTGGGAAGTTACTGGCATGGAAAGCAAAAACGGATCAGGTCCGTAACAACATTGACCTGATTAAAGTCAATGAGATCCCTTTGTACCTAGACATTGATATTAGGTCAGCCTTTAGAGATTTCTATCAATCTAGCTATCTTGAGGACAAGAGGCTTGAACCTGATATCATTAAGGACTGGCTTAGTAAAATTACCCTCCCAAGTCTTTCTGATGATCAGAGTGCTATGCTAGAAAGCAGAATTTCGGAAGAAGAGGTGAGGGAAGCTATTCAGAATGCCAAGAAGGGCAAAGCGTCAGGGCCGGACGGCCTTCCGGCTGAAGTTTATAGAGATCTGGAGCAGGAATGTGTCCCTTTTCTGGTAATTTTGTTTAATGAGATTCTGCTGAACGGGGTACGTCCTCCAGTGTCATAGGATAATGCTTCCATAACCGTGATTTTAAAACCAGGGAAGCCGTCAACTGCTTGTGGTTCGTACAGACCTATTTCGATCCTAAACGGGGACTATAAGATATTTTCCTCAATTCTGGCAAAGAGACTGGCCCTAGTTGCTCCCACTATTTTACACAGCGACCAGAAAGGGTTCGTTAAGGGCAGGCAATTGTATGAATTAACTTTTGATTTAATCGGAGCTATAGATATAGCTGTTCTACATTCTCTTCCCTGGGCGGTCCTTACGTTGGATGCCACCAAGGCCTTCGACAGGGTCAATTGGATGTATCTGTCGGAGGCCTTGGCAAAATTCAACGTGGGTGAGAAATTTCGTCAGGTAATTAGTCTTCTTTACCAGAACCCTAGTGCCTGTGTTCTGGTTAACGGTCTATTATCAGATCCTTTTAGCATCTCGAGGGGAACGCAGCAGGGCTGCCCGCTCTCTCCACTCCTGTTCGATCTATACGCTGAACCATTTGCCCAGAGTTTGAGGGACAATTTTAACATCAAGGCGTTCGCATACAGGGGTTGGGAGAGAAAGGTGGCACTCTATGCCGACGATATTCTCATTTTTACTTCTGATGCATGCACACCCCTTCCTGAAATATTTAAGTTGGCCTCGGAATTCGGGGAGGTGTCCGGTTACGAAGTCAACACACTAAAGACTGAGATGTTGACTTGGAATATCGACCAGAGTACTTTTAGCTCCAACATTAGGCCAGGGAAAGGGTTGAGGTATCTGGGCTTGGATATTGTAGGAGATATGGATCAGATCGCAACCATCAACTTTTCAAAGGTGGCAAAAGAATGACGTAAGCTGCTTCAAATATGGGCTCACCTCCCGCTTTCACTATTGGGAAGGGTCAACCTTCTCAAAATGTCCATTTTACCAAAGATTTCTTTTTTGCTTAATACTATTCCTTTACATTTTGACCCCTTACTTATTAAAAAACTACAGTCCGATATTAACACCTTTATTTGGAATAAACATCTTCCAAGAATTTCCTGGAAAAAAATCAAGAGGCGTAGGGAGAAGGGGGGACTCGCTGCCCCGGATCTTCAGGCTTATACCTGGGCTTTTCAGCTTTCTCACGCCAGGATGTTACTAAAAAATCCAGTTAATCATGGAGTGGGGCCTATGTATTCAATGTTGTTGGAGGCAGAAGGTGTGGGCCAGTCAGGCTTTCTCTTTAAATTTGGGGACCCCAAGTTTTAAAAAAAAGTTACGCTGAAAATTTTACGAGGTATGGCAAGAACTTGGGCCCAGATATCCAAGGCTATTAAAATAGGGTACTATGGAAGTAGGACACCTCTGTGGGACCTTCCAGACAGCCCTGCCTGGCCGGGGGACGTACTTGCCGTACCGATAAGAGAGGCGGGGTTGGAGGTTTGGGGCGATCTATTTGTTGAAGGGGACTTGCTTCCTTGGGACAGTTTAAATAATAAAATTGGCCCAAATTTTTCTAGGCTTAAATATTTGCAAATTTCCAGCTGGTCTTGTGCATACTCTGTTCAACTTCCGCGAGGAGGTAAATTCCCCTTGGGTGTGTATAGCTACCTTATAACTCTTTTAGCTGACAAACCTCCCACCAAAAAGGAGATCTCAGTCTGGTGTAATTTAATCTTGGAAGAAATGGATGGAGAATTCCTATTGCCGGATACGCTTTGGTCCTTGGTTGTTTCCAACTCTAATTTGCAAGATCTTTGGAGTACATCATGTAGAATGATGTGGGACATCGTGAAACCTGCCTGGCAACGCAGGAACCCTATTTTTACCATTCACCGAGCGTATTATTCACCACTTAGGCTTTCTAAATTCACACATGGAAAAGCGGTGGCCTGCGCGAGATGTGGGCTGCTGGCCGCTTCTGACATTCATATGTTTTATGAGTGCCCTCACTTAACCCGTTTTTGGGATGACATAAGTAAGACTCTTTCAGTATCTGTCGGCTCCAATATTGTCTTGAATCTCGCCTCAGTAATTTTTGGTCTTTTTGAAGGGGTTCCTTCTTCTGAGAGGAAGTAAATTTTTTACTCTATTCTGCTCGCTAGGAGGGAGATATGCAGGAAATGGAAAGACTCTCTTCCTCCCTCTATCAACGACTGGTACACTTCGGCCTTGCAGGTTTCCAAGCTGGACTTGGCCAGAGTAGGGAACCCGGAAAAAACGTCTTTCTGGCATTTGCTGAAATGGGACCATTGAGTACCTGGGTTTTTTTTTCTCGTTTTTTTTTGTTCCCCAGGTCCAATGATTAAGCCATCGTTCCCATTATTGGGCATAGCCGCGTCCATATGCTCTCACCAGCATCTTGGCTGTACTCCAGTGACCTCCGTATGGTTTTATTCCAGTGATCGTTATGGTTTAAGTTTAGTTGCTGAGGGACGAGGCCCACGTTCCGTTACTGTCCCCACCAGTTGAAACAACTGAGGCAGCACAACGCTTATAAACCTATATATTGCTTATTTAGAACCCAGGTGGCAAATGAGGACAAAAAAAAAAGAAAAATTATTTGAATCATGGCATGTATACTTGTCTATGTCTTAAAGAATGGCACAAAATTACTACAAAATTTAAACCGCTGCAATTGCCTAAAAACGGTATGATTGAAACCAAGAAACTGGATTACTTAAACCTTGTTTTGTTTGAAATTAAACCGCAACCAAGACCTATGCAGTTTAAAGCACTGAATGGATGGAATTATGTAGCTAATGAGAAAGCACATAACAAAAGGTTGAATGGTCAGATAGGTAATGCTGCTCCTAATTGGGTAGATGCAAGACTGTGTTTTCTGAAAAAGGAGTGGTATGAGGTAGCATTAGAAATTGTGGATGCATTTCCCACAATTGCTAATAGCCCAAATAAAAATGAGAGAAAGAGTGATTCTGAAGAAGAAGATGAATTAATGAATTATTTATTAATTGTGACACTTTGCTATAATCAGGATCAAGTTCAGATTCAAGAACTTGAAGTGGGTGAAGCAAGTGAAAGGGAAGATGATGTAGAGGCAGGTGAATCATCAAAAGTAAGATGTGCTTTGTGAAAAATAAGGCTCCAAATGTAGAGTAGATTTAGAAGAAATTGTAGATTCAGATATTTAACATTGCAAACTTCAAAAAATGACTTTTTGATGTTTTGGTGTTTCTGAATTTGGAAACAGGTAAGCAAGTTTGTTGTGCATACGAAAAACTCGAAAGAATGGCTGAAAAAATAAGTGTGAGTCTGGTTAAAAGGTAAATTTGGGAACCTTATAAAATGTGAATGACAGAACCTGAATTACAAAAAAGAATACGTATTGTACAATTAAAAGCAAATGTCAGAAATTTAATTAGAGAATGGGAGGATGTGAAAAAGCACAACAATGGCCACACTGAAAAGTCACAGAAATGCAAAATGAAAAAGTCATGGGTGTTTCTGAATGTGAAGTTGTTGAAAGAGGGTTCCCATTAAGAAAAGTGCATGGAGGGGGTTATGCACACATTGCCTGGAGCAGACAGGATCTTTGTTTTTTTTACAAAGGGTTTTTCAAAACTTAGAGAAGAACCTGAAGTGGATATTATTGTGACTGTTCCAAAATTGATTTGGATACATTATTTTCAATTATCGTGCCTAAGGAATTATGGAATGAGTGTAAAAATGTTGTAAAGTGGCCAGAGGAAGAGCCATGTAGAGATGGTCATAGTTACAATCCCTCACCAATTGTCATGAAAAATTATGTTAATTTCATTTCATTTCAAAATCTTTATTTCAATTTGGTAATCATAAAAGATGCACAGAAATTCATAAAAGATCAAATTTAGATGAACAGTGAGTGTGTACAGGCCCATTTTCTCGAATAATCTTCAAATACATTTGCAATTTTTTTTTTAAATAGAATAATAAATACATATTTTAGCCTAAAAATGATGCATAAAATAATGCTACTAGCCATTACAAAAAACAAAAAAGAATTTAATAAAACATACCAATCCATATCATGATTAATGCCATCACTAAGGACATTAGGACTTAAGACATTAAAACTTGAAGCCCAATCGCTTCCTTACAATAGCAACAAAGAGCAGGTACCTACTTACACTAAAAACAACTGATTGAGTAGTTTCTGCTCTTAAGATTCTTTCTGCTTCCCAGAAGTGCACAAACCCAAAGAGACGACAAACAGGTTTTATCCATCTTTTCCTTAGATGTAAATAGGCAGGACAAAATAATAGAATATGCGCTTCATCCTCTTTAGCGTTTGTACAACACAATTCGCATTTAGTTAAATCATCTTTTACTATGGCGCCCTTCTTGCACAGCCATCTCGAGGTATTAGATTTATTCTGTAAAATACCATAGCGAAATTTTAAGTACAACGACTTCGCTAGAACTGGTAAAATCTCGTCCATAAATGATTCGAATCTACACTCCATCTTTACATTAAGAAACTTAAGAGAATACGACCCCAGATCAGAACTATGTAACTAAGAGTTTTGGATGAAGTCCCAGTATCTCTTCTTCAGTTGTTTTTTACAATTTAGCTTAAGGGACTCCGGATCCAGCCAATAATGGCTTAGTCCTAATTTGACTAGCCAATCCTCAATATAATTCAACCATGCTAATTTAGTTACATTTTTTATTTTGATAATTTCCTTTAAAGCCTCTCTCCACTAATTCGCTAGTTGACCACACACGAATCCAGTACATTAGTGGACGTAATGCCGCAAGGTCATCTGTACGGCGGATATTTAGATCCAGCATCAGAGGAAGGAGCGGTGTACGTTGGGGGAGTGCTAGAATTTTCCTAAGGAAAATATTCTCGTGTATTGCGAAGGCTTGACCATATTACACGGAGCATGGCGACTTGAGTTGAACATACATCAGGCGAACGGCAAAATTATTACAAGAATTGACATATGAAAAAAAGAAAAAATCGGCCGGAAAGTGAGTCCTCTTATGAATAAAGTTATAATGAAAGAGTCCAACTGTGGAAACCAGTCCCGGTAGAAAGCTAAAGGAATCATATTACTCGTATCTCAGTCAGTGCCAAACTATAAGGATCAGAAGACTGCGCTATATATTAGGAATATTGAGAGAACCTCTCAGGCCGCAAATTGAACACCATAATTTGGGCTACTACTTTGATGTATCAGAGATACGTTTTAATAACTACACCTTTTGATTTACATGTTAGGAAACTGCATCTTCGACCTATGGTTGGTCAGATATAGAAGATACCCTGTAACCACGAAGGCAGGAAGATAAATTCCGCTGGTCCTGAGGAAGGTGGTTTTAACCCACCGAAACGCGTAGACCTGGCGTTTTAGTCACTAATATCATCTGGACTACCTTCATTGCAGAAATGAGTTGTTGAATGTAGTATGTTTTGTGGGATGTATGTATAAAGAGTGTTTGTTGGTACATGTGTGGTTATCAATGTCCACTTAATTGATTTATTTATTCTCAATCATTTGTAATATGTATTGTATTTTTTAAATGTTTATATAAATTGTGAAATAATTTTTGATACAGTGAAAGTACTTAATTCAAAATATATGAAAAAAAGAAAATGTTTACATATTCAAAAAAATAAATAACTAAAATGACATAAAATTACGGTATCTGTGTTGTCTAATGAGGTTACTTAGAAATGTTTTTTGAACCATGTCGAATGTAAAATCATAAAGCCACAGGGGAATTTCTCGTGTTTTTGACTACCGCAATATCCCCATAATTCTGCTCCATATAATGAAGATGCCTGGGCTTTGTATCTATATAGTTCTAAACCTGGTGAAATTGCTTTAGTGTAACTACTCTTAAATTGTCTTACTATAGGAACCAAATTCTAAGCTAAAATTGTCTTACTCTTATTTATTTGCGGTTTCCAATTATGATTAGTATCTAAGGTAATGCCTAGATAATTAAAACTAGAAACATACTCTATTTTTTCTTCATTGACCAGCAGTGTTTTTCTAAAACTCCTATGTGGATTAATCGCCATGTATTTGGTTTTAGACGAATTAATCTCTAAACCCTTATTCAAACAGTAACTTTCAAAGGTGTTCAACAAGTTTTGTAACCCACGCGGTGTCTGAGAAATTAAAATTGTATCATCTGCGAATAGCAGAGCAGGCACATGGCCACCACCCAGCTTGGGAGAGTCATGCTCGCAGCCCAAGAGGGTTTCTGGTATGTCATTTACGTATAAAGAAAATAAGATAGAGGCCAGAACACACCCTTGTCTGACGCCTCTCCTAATATTAATACGCTCTGTCAATTTGCCATTAGTGCCCCATCTCACCCTGGCATAGTTCGCCTCATGTAGTCTAACGATTTGTCCCAGAATCTCCCCAGGGACCCCCATGTCCCTCAATCTCAACCATAGGGCATTTCTAGGAACAAGATCGAAAGCCGCCCTGAGGTCAACAAATGCCACGTAAAGATGTGCCTTCTTAATTCTAATGTATTTCCAAATGATACATAAAAATCTAAGCACCTGGTCAATTATACTGATCTTTTCTCTAAAACCCGCTTGGTACTTAGTAAGAGCACTAGTTTCCTCTATCCAAGTACTTAGCCTACTTAAAACTTGTCTAGAAAATACTTCTTGAAGAACATCCATAAGGCTAATGGGTCTGTAATGGGCCGGATTCGTACGGTCCCCTTTTTTAAAAATCGTAACAATCTCGGCACCCCGCCAGGATTCTGGGATAGGTGCGCCATTTGCAATTTTATTGAAAAGACAATTAATAAATGGGGCCCAAATCATATTCTTGTGTTTCCATAGGTCCCCGGAAATTCTATCCGGTCCTGGCGCCTTCCCTGGTTTTAGTGCCATAATAGCACGAACAGTATCAGCCATGTTAAAACAAACAGGCGTTGTGGTTAAATTAATTCCTAATTCATCATTGGAAGGGATTTGTTCGCCAGTGCTAAGTGAGTATCAGTCAGAAAAATGTGAGACCCACGTATTTGCTTCCAAAAACCTATCCCTACTTGGGGTGCCATGACTAGAGCCATTCGCAATCAGCCCCCAAAACATAGCCTGATCTTTTCTTTTGCATGCATCCAGAAGATCAGACCATATTTTCTCGTCCCAATTTCTCTTAGCCGCACTAATTGTAGCCTTATATTGCTTCCTTTTTTCCCTTAGGACTACTACATTATTCCTTTTAGACTCTATTATAAGTTCCTTTTTTGCATTACAGCACTCTTTATTGTACCATCTATTACCATTAACTGTAATTCTCTGACTATTTGAAAGTGGCTTAAGGGTTTTAGTCAGTATATCACCAGGACCCAAGGCCATGTCTGTATGGATCTGCATGATTGGAATCTCTTGTACTTCAATATCATAATATGGTGACATCAGATCCACATAGAGGTCATAGATTTTTTTGACTAAAGTATCTTTCCCCAAAACTGTTGGCCATTTGAGATTTCTACGATTGTTAGATGTCAGAGGGTCAATGGTGGAACTGACTAGAGCATCTCCAGTTCTACACTCCGGGTTAAATAACAAAGCACTAAGGGTCAAACTAAGAGGAAAGTGGTCACTTTCGACCCGATTATCAACAACAAGGTCACTTACCATTGGTCATAATGGAATAGAAACTATTACATAATCTAAGTGACTATTGCAGGTTCCACGTTTAAAAGTTGGCTGGCTTGGGCTGTCCGATGGCAGCCGTCCATTGCAAGCACGTAAGCCATGGCCTGCAGTTAAACGCAACAACTGTGCCGCCGAAGTTGTGTATGGGACAGAATAACTAGTGTCAATTCCTGGTATATTGTAGGCATTGTCCTCTGACTCAAAAGTATTTTCCAAGCCGATTATCGGCTCGAATTTACGATTGAAATCACCCCTAACAATTGTCCAGGTTTCTGGGTCCAGCGTGGAAAGGATCTTATCTAATCGTTCAACGGCTATTGACTCTGTGTTGGCTGCATGAGGTCTACTGTAAATATTGAAGATATAAATGTTCCTTTTATCTGGGCCTGTAAATTTCAATCCTAGAATATCTGGACTACAGGAATCAATCTGCTCAAAATTGATTCCCAGTGCAATTTTACTCCATATTAACAGGCCCCCCCATGGTCTCCCTTTATTTACAGCAATTGCAAGTATATTATATGATCTGTAGCCAATCTTATGATAACTTTCCACAGCCCAGGTCTCTTGGAATAGTATAATTTCACTATTCTCTACATAGCCCTGCCAAGCTGGATCACATAAGTTTTTTTTTATACCTGCTATATTCCAAGACCTTATTCTAATACTCTGTTCTGTAGTCATAGTCACAAGACCATTGGTTGGGCATATGCCAGTCTCATTGTTAACTTGCCTATTTTCCTCAATAGAATACTGCGTAATGTTATTTAACTCAGCTCCCACAACTCTCTCACTAAGTTTTCCAGTTTCCAAAGTGGAGTAATCTACACTCACTTGTATTAATCCACAAGGATATCCACCCTTAGAATTATTTCTTCCAATTTCTATACTAGCATTAACATCTAATCGCCATTGCTACTCAGCACTGCGTCCTCTCCCACCCTATTTAAATGTGGTGAAACATGCTGATTTCTCAGTGGAGGGCCCAACCAGCTCCCATGTAACCTCTCCAGTTCCATATTCCTATGTGACACCACTATATTTTCTGTCCCATTTAATCTCGTGTCTCCAAGTCAGTCAACATCTTCCAAATCTTTCAGTTCCTCATAGCGATTGCTAATGGGAATGGGATAGTAGTTTGTAGTTACCCGCCTGGTCGTTTCTCGATGTCTATACACAGGATTATAGTTGGTGTTTAATGGTGTCCTGCGGACAGGAGGGTAAAAGTATCTCAAGTCGCGAGTATGTATACCACTATCATTTTGGTGAAATTGATCACAAATACAACTCACGACCCGACTATCTCTAAAATTGACAATAATTGTATCCCCTGCTGTCACCTTGGCTCTATGGCCTATCCAGCTAACCCTGTGTACATGCAGGATTTCCCCATCAACATTATTTGGTAAGGGTCTGTTCTTATTTAGCCAAAAACTAATCTTGTTTTTCAGCTCAGGGTAGTTTTCACTTTTATCATCCCTTAGCTCAGGTACGCCAGTGAGTGCCACAACATATGGGAAAGATTCTGGAGGCAAATCAATGCGAGCAAGGGCTGGTCTATTCAGGACTGTGAGTGGACCTTCTTTATTTTTTCCTAGTGAAGCCACCCTCTTCCTTATTATATCTTGATCGCTAGGCACCCTCTTTTCGACCATCCCTCAAGAAATTCCCTCAGGCTCCTTACCCTTATTTACAGGTGCTGTAGCTATTTGCATACTACTCCCAGTTTTCCTTGTTAATTCAATAGACTGTGCCTGTGTGGTTGGTAGAATAACTCCTGACGACGGGGTTAGCCCTGCGAACAATCCCACCCCTTTGTTAGTTTCAATAGAATTGATTAAAGTTTTCAGCAAGCCTGAATTCTCTAGAACAGTCTGCTCGATTTTCTCACCTCTTTTACTTATTATCTTAGACCTCTCCACAAGTGGCAAAATTAACGACTTACTTAGTTGTTCAATTTGGGCCAGAAGAGTAGCATGGGGGTCCTGCATTGGTGGAGACTCAGCAGCCACCCTAGGAACTGAACCGGATGATAAGGGAGTTAAAGGCAGTGATTCAACTGAGGGGTCAATATCTCTAATGGTCACATCCTCTTCTGTTATATTTGGAAATGTAGAGATTTTCATGATTTTAGGGTGTCTCCCCTTTTCGTTTTTTAAGCCGCTGCTCCCCGCTTCCTCTTAGCTGAGTTAGCCTGACCTTTATTAGATTGATGTATTTGTGGTCGCTGGCTGTTTTTAGCACAGGATCTTGTAGAGGAACGTAGTTTGACAATGTTCGATTCTCCCTCTATAGTTAGTGTGTTTAATAGGGCGGGTGCTCCAGTCTTGCTTAACATCTGCAATGTTCTCGCCTCCATCATTGGTAACATCTTCCTCATTCATAGATGTATTTCTGTTCATCTAACTGATCTAACTGATTGGGGGAGATAGCAGACATTAAGGGTCCTAAAGAGGATCGTCTTGAACGTAATGACTCCACGGACAGACGCCGCTCTGTAAGGGCTATTTCATGTTGAAGTAAAGAAGCAGTCCTAATAATAAAATTATCCAGCGTTCCACAAACAGAGCCTCCCACAGTAGGCCTCCTCCCTTTACCTCCACAATCCGCCATTACAACTGGTTGTGTGAGATGCAAACGTATAGCTATGAGTGTGTCACAACAAACAACCGCAAGACGAGGAAAAAGTTAGTAAAGTCTAACATAGGTGAAAATGTTCGGGGGGTGGCCCAGCCCAGCCTCTTCCTGCCTTGGACGGCCGTTGACGGCCCGCCCTTGTCCCGGGCTTCTCCTGGCACGCTCCCGCGCTGCGGGGGCCTGAGTCACTTAAGTAAGCCACGCGGTGTCCAGTGGGCGGGGCTGAGCGGCGAAAGTGGACCAGGTGTTCTCAGGTCTAGCAGGGACTCTTGGGAGATTGAGTCCCTGCAGCGTTCGGCACGGCCAGCTTTGTGCCCTTCACACCCCCACAGCAGGTAGCAGCAGCCGCCTCGACAATACCACTTCCCCAGGGTCCAAAGGCGAAGCGGCACCCACGAAGCGGCACCCGCGAAGCGGGTGCGGCGAGTCCTGATGTGTAGCCTCCGAATAAGAACTCAAAGCAGCTGGGCTCCTCCTTCACAAACGGCACAACAAGTTCCCGTGGGATGGATGGTTCAGGAGTTTTTTAATGTGCGTGGTGTACAGTGGGCGGGGCTGAGCGGCGAACGCGGACCAGGTGTTCTCAGGTCTAGCAGGGACTCCTGGGACATTGAGTCCCTGCAGCGTTCAGCACAGCCAACTTTGTGCCCTTCACACCCCCACAGCAGGTAGCAGCAGCCGCCTCGACAATACCACTTCTCCAGGGTCCAAAGGCGAAGCGGGTGCGGCAAGTCGTGATGTGTAGCCTCTGAATAAGAACTCAAAGCAGCTGGGCTCCTCCTTCACAAACGGCACAACAAGTTCCAGTAATTGAGCATTTAAGAGGGAGGAATGGTTCTAGCAAAACTGGTTAATTAGCCAGAAATTATGAGATGGACACAAAATGCATATTATGGGAGATAAATACAGATTTAAAGGCAACACAGTGGAATGGATGATCCATCAAGGGAAGTAGTGTTGTGATTTGTTTCAGCTTTTGTGTTGGGTTTGCATCTGGAGTTGAGTTCATAGATTTAACACTGTGTTATGTATAGGCAAATACAGTTGTTGGACAAAATAATTGTGAGTGCAAAATATTGTAGTTATTCTTGTGAGTAGGAAAGTATGCCAACTAAAGAGGTAGTTGATGCTGGTGCAGACTCTATTCTTACAGAAAGGTGGCCAATGAGTTGTTCAAGTTGATGTTAAGTGAAGTGGCCTATAGTTTCTAATGCCTTTTCTGTAAGTGACCATGATTTAGAAAATGCAGTGCAAAACCATGTAGAAATGAAGTACCTGCCTGAAACTTGGTATAGTGATATTAGAGATTCTATCGTTTATGAAAATCTAAAAATGAATTTAGTGGTATGTATTTTGAAAAACATGTACTTCTATAAAAGTTGGGATAGTTGTGGTAATAGGGTATTTCTAACATTAGTTAATTACATGTAATAATGTTGGTGAATGTTTTCATAAAATTCACTAATCAAATTGATTCTATTCATTATATGTGCTATTGATTTTCAAGTTCATTTCATTTTGAAAGTGCGATGCTAGCTTAAAGGCATTTTCTTTTCCAAAATGCTTTCTCTAGTGCTGACCTTTCCCCTGATTTAGTACAATGGGATATTTTTGCAAGTGACGTGTTGCTTATGTGTTCTGTACATGCCTACACCTTGACAGTCCTGAATGTTTCTGCAATGTTAACCGATAATTATTTAGTGGGAACCGGAGTTCAACTTCTGCTATAGTTGTTACATTGTTTTTCTTTTCTTACTATACCAGGCTCTGATTATTTGGTTTCTCATGACTAGCATGGGAAACTGACTTAATGTTGCTACTACCTTAGGTGGCACCATGAGATAATGGACATGTGATAGTCTTTTGATGGTGGTGTGTTGTCACCTAATTGGGACAGTCTTAAAGAACTTTAAAAAAGAAAAAAAAAAACAAAGGAGGAGCAGCACCATTAATTTTTGTTTCTTGACCGAGAACGCCATTCTGATTTTTCTTGGTTTGGGTCCAAAACGCTGTGCTGATCGATTTTTAAGGATTCTTTTAAAACCATCCTTTCATCAGGACTGCATGTCTGGAGCTACAACCGGTAGCTGATGGACTGAACCTTCTTTGCCTAACCATTTCCATTTTTTTTATTACTTTGTCTTATGCAAATAGACTCACTCCTAATGGACTCGAAACTTGAACCCTTTTGCTTAGGATTTTGAGCTGTGAGATGACTGAACTATCCTTATGCCATTAGTGCTAGTGGGACTCTGTAACTCTGGAAATTGCTTATATTGGGGAAATGACAACCATCCTCTAAACTTAATGTAAATGATTTGCATTCTAATGAAGGTTGTGATATATTTGACTGAACAGCTTTAGAAATTACTTGTGGCAACAAACTTCTATTCTCTAATACAATAACCCAATTAAACAAATGTGTCTGATTCTATTATTGAGTCCTATTAGTTCTTCCATTTAAGCTGTACTGTTTTGCTCATTATTTAAGTGCATTGTAGTAAGAATCAGCGATCTTTTACTGCGCACCAAGTTCTGCTTCTTTTGTTCTGGGTTGCCAGTTTGTATGATTCTAGTTTGACTTAACTTCTTCAGGAGGTTGGGTCTTCCCAGAGTGATTCATTTTTTCTATAGCATGGTCTTGAGAGTGGTGTATCTACATTTGATTTCTAACTTATAAGTGAGATGTCAATTAATGGTCCTCATTGGACAGCTAACTTGGAGTTTGCCCACCCTAATTTCCACCCCTCCTATCAGCAGAGAAAGATTCATCAGAGGATCATTGCCTCTGTGGTAAATCGAAATGCTGTACTTTGTCTAATCGTAAAAGGCCCAGTACAGTTAGAGGAGTGTGAGAGTAAATGTATAAATAATAAATGTGACCACACTTTACGCTGCAACACTAACAATCCCTGAAACTAGATATTTGGCACCAAGGTAATGGAAACAAAACAATTTTGTTCTACACAATGTCGCACACACACACACTGCACTTAGAATGGAAACTTTTAACTAAAGCATTTATTACAACAGGGAAAACCTATTTTCTCAGCACATCTAAAATAACCACACAGGATATCATAAAAACAGCAAGAAGGCATGTTGTGAACAACAATAATAAAATGAATACTTCTAACATAGTTAAAATGTCATCTAAAAAAAACTAACACCCTCAAAACCTACTTCTATGTGCTACACTAGGAGAGCCCTGAGGGGCATAGCTTGATGTGCTACACTGGGAGCGCATGGAGCGGTATAACCTGCAATCTATAGTTCCTTAGAGAGAAGACAGGCACTGCATACCTTGTTGACAGCAAAAGCTATGGTTATCAGAGAAGCATGATTGCAGTATTCACTGTGAAAGGAAAACATGCCGCAGCAGCATCCATTCTCCTAGACTCATCTTGTTATCCACATCTGGTGCGATGAAGCATCTTCTTGGTGTGCTGCCAGCAGTCAAGACAGCCTCCGGCAGTATCTTTTGCGATAATTTGGGCAAAGAACCTCTACTCACCAGTGGTCAAGTGGCAGTCCTTATATAATATATGTTATCAGAGAGTGGCATTTCAGACATAAATTCAATAATTTCTGGCACAGATTATGTGCATCAAGGTGGATGCCAATTCAGACTGGACACTTTTGGCTATATGTGTTCATTCTTATCTGACCTTGACACACGGATAAGCAGACACATGTCCCTGACTGTTGTCACTTCAGGTGCTATATCTATGTCATTAGCCGAATGACTTAACACTTTCACAGTTCTCAGAAAGATACGGTCAGACGACATCTGTGACAACGGCAGACATTACAATGGTTTTGCAGAAAAGGAGAAAATGCACACTTTTGTTGCATAAGATGAAGTTGGGACCACTCAAAATGGAGTCGGACGTCGCAATGACACTCTGTCATTTACAGAACTTTTTCCTTTTTTTCCAAATAGAGGGAACATTTTAAAATGGTTATTGCTTTCCATTTCTATAGATCTGCTAATAATGTTCTGAGGAGACTTGTAGGAGACAACCCTGCTGGCAGTTTTAACCCACTCCAGTGACCTTTCACCGTAGTCTAGTTGTTTCAGACCGGCAAAGTCTTTGGCTGCAATACGATGGCACAGGTGCTGTAGTGTGTTACATCTGTCAGTAATGTGGCCTACGCAAAGCCTCACTTTTATCCAGTGGTCGAAGTGGGCGGGAACGGCAGGGCAAGGCGTGCCCCTACTTCTTTAATTCTGTAGATTCCGTTCCCCTACTTTTTTATTATGAACTTGCGTCCCTGGATGTTAGAAATATTCTGTTCGTGGACGGGCGGGGACCAGAGAAGGAAAAGGTCTCTGTCTCTTACTTCCTGCCCAGACAAGACAAGGAAGGTGTCCGCTTCTGCTCTGCCGCTGGCAGCTGCCCCCACTTTCTTACTCCTATTCCTTCTCATTCTGTCTAACTCCTTCTCACTTTTCCGAAAATCATGAATCAAGAAATGTTTCTCACCGCCTCTTCCTGTCGTCCATTTGTACCCCTGTGAAATGGATGCCAAAAAGAAAACCACTTTTGCTGGAAATGGTGTTTTGACATTTTCTATTCCAAAGTGCAGCCTCGGAAATAAAATGTTCAAACTCTGAAAAATAATTAAATAAAGCAAGATGGAGTGTTCTTGAAGTGGCCAGATAATTTTTTTCAAACCCCAACACATTAGCGCCACTTTACAGAGTTTGCCAGTAAAGCGCTACTTTTGTTTTCTTGTCTTTCTTTGAACAGCATCGTTTTCCTCCAGTGCCTCCTACATGGAGGCAGGGCCGGCGCTAGGCATGGGCAGTGTGGGCAGCTGCTTAGGGTCTGGCACTCTGCCTGCCAGGATGGGGGCCCCCCACAATGGCAATTAACACCCCACTAGTCCTCGTGTATGTCTGCCGATCAGAGTGAAAGAAATGCTTCACAAACGGGCTCATGGGAGGGGCCCCTCCTCCTGGGGCCTCTAAGGGATGGTGTGGGAAGGCCTAGGGGAGGGTACACCTCTCAGACAGCCAGTTCAGAGACTCTGCAGGGTGCCCATTGTCAGCACTTTAGCCCACACAGGTTTAACTCAGCCCCCAAGCAATTCTTACACCTTCAGTTCGAAATGGGCTGTACAAGAGTTGCTTGGGGTCAGGGCCGAACTGGCTACCGGGCAGTTAGGAATGCTGCTGAGCTGCTGCCGGATTTTACTGCAGTGGGGGCTGATTTCGTCCATGGAGACCTGCGTGAGCTTCAAAATACGGAAAGCAATACGAATTTCGTTTAGCTCACGCAGGACCCCATTAACGAAATCAGCCCCCAGCTCAGCAGCATTCCTAACTGCCCGGTCGCCAGTCTGGCCCTGCTTGGGGTGGCTGAGAGGAGGAGCTGCGGCCCAAGTGGAGTCTGCACAAAGCAGCTTCCCCGAGATCAGAAGGTGTCACATATGTAGATTTCAGGGGCCTCCTACATTCCCTTTTGCCCAGGGGTTCGAAAATCCTAGGACCGGCCCTGCCTGGAGGTACTGCAATACCTGGTTGATGAGTGGATTGGAAAACGAAATGTGTACGGCGGCTTTGTGTTCACAAATGTGGTCTTTTGAAACCATACTGCTTACGTTTTGTAAGCATATAAGCAGTGGACATTGAAATGGGTCCTTTCTGGGTCCTGTAGTTATGTCCTTAACTTTTCAGGCAAAAATACTTGTTGATTTCTAAATAATGACTGTAAAAGCGTTAAGTTCACCATGTTCCTGCTTACATTTTACATGCTTTATTAAATCTTTCATTCCTTATGAGTGTTTGCTTTTTCCAGGATGTTGTTACCTTTTCTTTTAGGCAGCATATTGCTCTTGCCTAGTGTGTAATTTGAATTGAGTCGCATCCAGTTATTTATAGCAGGTCAATTTGGATTGTAGCTGAAGGCAGTATGAGTTTCTCTTAGTGGGGCAGTATGGCGCTCAGTGAGACAGCAGATGTAGCACTGGGGGCAGAGCTGCTAAATTTAGAACTGGGGCACCAGGTTCAGCCTTCATGAACACTCCCCCAGACCACTCTCCTGAGGGAGCACATTCCCATGCCAGACCTTAGAAGGCACCAGAAAAGCCCTGGTGTGTTAGCACCAGCAGGTGGACCCTAGCAGTGGCAAGTGTGGGTTCACCTTGAAGGCTTGCCCACCACAATCCATACTGAAGTTCACCTCAAGTCTTGCGGGCAGGCCTACGAAGTAACAGACCCTAGAGCAACAGTGACTCTGTCACTGAGGTCACAGGACCCCTGAGAAGAGCTGGCTCTAGGGCGGTGCGACTGGTGTGACCGCAACGGGTGCTGACTTTGAGTGGGGGCGTCGTATATTATGGTTTTAAAAGCACTTGCTGCCTCCTTCCTGGCCGCCAGCTATTTCCGGCAATAATAAAAATGTCATGATAACTCTGATGAATAAACCTCTTCCTAGAGCGAGATCGGAGATTTGTCTAGTGGAAGTTTTGACTCATGGAAAGATAGCACAGAGGGTTAATGTGCCTGCTGCAAAGAAAATGTACCAGGCCCATCACAAAGTGCACATATTGTAAATAGGTCAGTGGGTTACTGCTTTTGTCAGTGAGATCATTTTGCTACTTGCAGTTTATAAGTTAAAATCCTAACAAAGAACAGTGAGCTATTAACTTTCATCTAAGAGCTGCATACAAACTGCAAGGTATAAACTAGAGCTTTATGGTTTTTTCCCTAAGCCTTTGATTATCCTAATGTTGCAAAAAGTGTTATTTTTGATAAAAATCAATAATGATTTTTAAAGAGAACCCCCAATCATGGTATTAAGTTTTAAATTCTGAGTTTGTGTTCCTCCAGGCCAATCACTATTAAACTATACTGTCTACTAGTATGGTTATCATGTGACCATTACACCTTGTAGTCCTTTGTCTTATGTAACATTTCCTATACAGTTATTTACACACGTAAAATTGATTGTCTCTGTGTATATTGCTGACGACAGAAACTCCATGGCTCGGAAACAAATGGCTTGTGCTTCCACTTTTAAGCATTCTTGGGACATTCTGTGATTAAAATAAATTCACAAAGTGTAATATGTTTCTAATGTCAATAGCTCATATTAATTGTTAAATAATCATGTGTATCAATTGGTTGAATTACATAACATAATAAGCTGTAACTGGTCAGTGAAATGCCACACAAATACTAAAGATTGGGATGTTTTGTGCATCCTGGCCACACCTCTAATTCCGCCCACTGATCCAATCCTCAGGTTATTCCCGCCCTCTGATTCTCCGCCCACAGCTCCCCTACTTTTTTTTCCCCACTTCGACCACTGCTTTTATCAGGTAACACATAGAGCAGCATGAACAGGATGGGTTGTATTTGTTGCCACACGTGTTAAATAAAGCCTTGGTTACCGGGCTTAGCCGCCAGGGATTCCATAACGATACAGGTCGGGGGGCTCAGGACAGGTGCGGGGTGGGGGAATCGCAGGGGGGACAGCCTGCAGCCAGCAACCTCAACGCACTGCACGCGCAGTGCGAGGACGCTGCATTCAGTCAGCAACTCAACAGATGGAGCTAAAATGAACACCGCGGGCACCTGTTTTTTTAAGATCGGATTTTTGTCCCACGGCAACCTCCCAAGCACTTTTCTAGTCACATTTACGAACAAGCCACCCGACATTATGCTTCTGCTGGCACTGTACAATACACAGCCTGTCTGAAGATGCCACTCTCGTGGGCGGACCCTGGAATGTTGGCATTCGTGGGCATGTTTGCCATTGCATCACAGCGGACTTGAATGTTGTCTGGGTGCCAATGTTTCCTAATCCAAGAAAGGTGTTATGTGACAGCTGGAGGACGCAGGGTCGCATAAGTCTAATCAACAACATTTGTAACTCTTAGGAAATGTATTATAACTGGATTGATGGGCGACCTTCAGCCGCACGCGTACAAGCTGTGAGGGAGTGAAAGGGAAAAAGCACATATGGTGCTTACACAGAGACTTTTCAAGGCATGGGCAAAGTGAGCTCTGGCCCAGGGCCCCAGCCTTTCAAGTGGCCCCCTTACAGAGCCAGTTCAGTTTGGCAGAGTCGTGCCCTGATGACTTTGACACATTTTAAAAAAATTATTTTAAATACAGTTTACCTTTAATTTATTTTTAATGTGGGTGATGTGTGAGAGTTTGTTACAGGCATTTTGAAGACAAATGTCGTGTTTAGGTTTCATCAAACATCCATAAATATTTTTCTTTTAGATCAAAACCAGACCCCATGTATGAGAAGTGGGAGGGGATCTCAGAGATTATTTGCAGTAATATTAGTGAGCTGCTGCTGTGTTACAATATTGAAAACACACATCACTGTCCCTGAATTTTAGAAATAAACACATTTAGAGTTTGGATGAGTGTGTCTGTGCATTTTCAGTGACCTGGCCAAAGATGGCATAATAGAGCTGAAACAGGATCAGAAATTCAAAACTGTTCTGAACAGGGGCCCCCAAAATCCGTTTGGCCCTGGGCCCACAAATTCCTTAAGATGTCCCTGTGCTTATATGCATTGTGTTGCTATATGCTGCTGATGATGCAGTGTAGCAGGAGGGCATGGGATGCTGGCTGCCGGTGTGTAACCAATTCAGCGGATTCCGTTGTTCCTTTGAAAGGAGCAAGATACCAGAAAATTAAGGATGCCAGAACTTGGGCATGCACACAGGTGGCAGGTCAGTCACCAGTTGTTGATTCCACATCAGCACTTTGCTCTCTCGTCAATTCCCCCGACATTTTGTGGAGGGGTCACTGTATGATATGTAACTCACCAGAGAGGCCATACTAGATGACGCATGCCATGTATGTTCCATCCCTTCCCAGCCCCCTCCTCTGTTACTAACAACACAGATGACTCTGCCCCAGCTTAGATAGACGGCTTTAAACAGATCCAGCACTGTGTAGATATAACATACATACCAACAGCTTCGACTCACAGCCTCACCATCCACCATCACTCTTTAGTACCAACATACACAGGACTTGTACAGTACCCATCAAGCACAGTCCTTAGGTTGAATAGGGTCCCCTTCCAGAGGTGGGGCTCCCTGGACATTTGAGGGCCCTCTTCTACCACTGGGGCAGCAGGGGTCTGTGTTAGGCCCCTTTGCAATGCCCTCCGACACTACTGATGCATACCGCAGCAAAAAGGACTGCAAGGCACCGTCTGCAACTTTCCAGCATTGAAACGCTTTGCTGGACGTTTTTCTTAGGTCTTGTTTTGTTTAATTCCAGACCTTTTGCAGCCAGACTCAAAGAATGACCTCATGCTCCCCAATCAGGAAAGTCTGTAACCAAAGAAGCTAAAGAATGCCACATTCTGCTGACTATGTCCTTACAGGTGCAGTCTTAGGACTGTATTTGTATGACTTCCTATGTGGTATTCTCTCAAGCTCTCATTGTGAGTCATGTGGAAAAGTAAATTTTGCCATGTTCTGTGTCCCTACGCCTCATCCATCATATGTTATGTGTGCATGACCAATATGCATATGTTATTCCCCATGTCTGATTAATGACGCAATTACAGTTGTGTCCACCTCTGGTATGTCAGTTTCCAGTCCTCGTGAATACTACGAATATCAGGCCTATGTAAAGTTATATTGCCACGTTTCTCAGTGTGCACGTTATTTCATTATAAAGTCCCCGTTTCCAGGCCTCAAAAGGGCCCGGACAACAGATTCAGCTCCTGTCTCCTGAAAGCCTCGCTGAGGAGCGATACAGCCCCCACCTGTATCCTCGACCCTTCACTTACTTCCTGCCTCGCAGTGCCCGGTGCAGCTTGGCTCTGCCTCTGAGTCTGCCAAGAGTATGTTATGATTCCAGCTATCAGTTCAGTCCTTCTTCTCTGCATTCCTAAGCTACTGAACTGCATCAATAGTTTCCGTCATTGTCTAGCCTATTCGGCTCCACGTTAGAGAAATACTGTATTAATGGTCATTTAATATTCTTCATCACGCACTACATGTAGAATAATGCATGGTCCAGTCTTAGAATCAAGTTAGCTTTTCCCCTCATGACTTTTAGTTTATATCAACATGTTCCCTAAACCTCAGATACCAGATAGGGTTTAGGTACATGTCGCTCCGACCCTCCAGACTCAAGTCTCTGCTCCTAGCACAGAGTTCGTAGCCCCCAGCTTCTCCTAGTAACACGTCATTGTCAGTTTACGCGCACCACCAGGTTAGAGGTCCCGGCTCCTTAGGTAGCCCCCTCCAATGATTCCGCCCATTCATGACATATTCTGTTACGTTTGCATCACATGTCTATGTATACTCCCAGTTACACCTACTTTTACTGTTATCTCTCGCGACTGCTACGCGTCACGCCTTCTGCTCCACCCACTGTTACGCCTACTGCAATGTAATGCTATGTGTTTGCGCTATGTATATAAGTTGATGTATTGTTATTAAAAGTTAGCGCGCTCATCCCAGACCCGGCCCCAGCAGCTGCTGGGTCATCCTATGCAGGTTGTCCCGATCCTGTCCTTATGCTGTAATAAACCTGCAGAAACTCCTACTACCTCGAATCTTGACTCTTATTTATTGAGCTACCTGCTATGATATATGCTTAGTCAAAAATAGGGTATTATTTATTTATTTACCACAGTCAGGCAGTGAAATTCCCAAATGGACTTCTGCTCCGCCCGATCACGAATGCCCTGGTGCTCGGGTCCTGGGGATAGCGCAGTGGAAAAGAGACCTAGGGGCTTATTTACAAGCCCCTGCGCCACCTGTTTTTCCCATGTTAAAAGTGATGCACCGGTGGCGTAGGGGGCTTGTAAATAAGCCCCCTGGTGGAACGGGCAGTCGCAGATGAGCAGTATATCAGGCTCACAAGACGGAAGAGACAGTGGCAGATGACATTGTAACTAATGGCTAAGTTAACAAATTCCCCTAATGGCAGCCCCCCTGAGGGGATCTGATGGGGTGGGCGGGAGGGGGCGGCTGGGTGGATGCAGGGGGGGGGATGGGAAACCTAAGGTACCAGTGATATGTACAATGTGTCACGTACGGTATAGACTGTGTCAAGATTGTCATACCTGCACCAATTGTGCTCTTCGAACTGTATGTTGCTCTGATGCCTGTGGTTGTATATTTTAAAATGATGATAAAAATATATTTTTAAAAACCTAAATGCCTTGGTGATTTTACACCCACTTTTCCTGGATACAGAAACACAAGACCTGATTTTAGTAGTGGAAGAACGGCCGGCAAAATCTCTCTAGGCTTCGGCTGCCAACGCAGCCTTGCCTCACCCCCTGCTTGGGAGGTTGTTGGCCCAAACCATCTTCATTGGTAAGGGGGAGCATGCAATAGCCCACCTTGTAAGGATAGTTCTTCTCCTACACTCCCCTCCTCCCTCCTCCACACCCTCCTCCCTCCACTCCTGCACCATACTAAAGACCCTGCTCCCATTTACTACCTGTTCAAAGCAGGTGTTAAATGAGAGTGTTAACCATGGAATACATTAATTTCATGCGGTTTTAAACCAGTAATACTGGATCTGCATAATTATTACCCATTCTTTTAGGTTTAACTTGTAATTGCACAGTACTGGTGGGCTGTCAACGCAGAATTATGAATGTGGAGTTGGAAATCTGTCAGTAGTGTGCAACTTGTCAAGAGGGCCTAAGACCCTTGGCAAATAAATCAACCACTGGTAACATTAATAGGTGTCTACTATGCAGTGTTGGTCAACTCAAATAATACCTTGGTTTCAAGGATGAATATCTCTGCTTCAATGAAGCCAGTGGTGGCTCCTCCACAACGGCGGAGGAGCGCCGCCCCACTGTTTTCAAGCAGTGCGAGAAGCAGAAACATAAAATGATATTAACTCTCAGTTATTATCATGTTATGTTTCCTGCCTCCTTGCAGGCGGGTGGTCGGAGGTGCTCTGCTCATGAGAGGGAGGAGTGGTTTGCCCACTCCAAATTGAGGAGTGACTGTTTGGTCGGCCCTCTCGGGTCGCCCAAACCAGTCATACGCACTTTGCCTATTCTCCATGCAGGCTGCATTTCAGCCTGCGTGGAGAAATTGCCCAGGCCCCCATTCCCTGGCTGAGCATCCAACCGGGACGCTCAGACCAATCACAACGCTGCACTGCAGTGTTGTGATTGGTCAGGGAGCCTAGGTGCTTACCAATCACAATACTGCATTGCAGCATTGCGATTGGTCAGAAGGGCCTGCTTCCTGTTCCTTGAATTCCAGGAGAGCAGGAGTAGCGACGGGGACCCGGCAGCAAGGTAGGTTATTTTTATATTTTATTTTTGTATTATACGCACTCCCTCCACCCTCGCGTGACACCCCCCCCCCTCGCGCACCCGCCCACCAACCTGCGAGCCATGCCGGCCACCCTTGAATGCAGCCCTGGGCGAATACCTGCCATTGATTGTTCCCAAGCTCGTCAATAGACGAGGACCTGCTAGACAGGGTATTAGTTACCAAGCCCTATTCAATAGATAATGACTGCAGCTGCTTGGTCATACCCTAACCTGCCTCTCAAAGACCCCATTGCTAACCTGAAGACTCTGGTACTAAGATTACTATTGCTAAACCAAAAGCTTTAGTGCTAAACTATGGAGTTCATTTCATAGCAAGCAGCACAAATGTAAACCCAAAGGCTCAAGTGAAAGCACAATGACTCAAACGCCTAGGCAGGTTGGACCATTCAGCCTATACCCTGGTGACTCTCCCCGAGAGTACAGATGAGTTATTCAACAGATAGGAGAAAATTGTGGCAAAAGTCAGGGAACGCAGATGAAACATGAAGCCTTTAGTATTGTCGGCTTTATTGGAGGAGATGCTTGTGCAGACAATGAGCGGATGTGCTCTGAAGGGCCATAGAAAATGCTTGCAAGGAGACTGCTTAGTAAATATTAAATGATTAAAAGGTCTGCCCCGGCATGCGTCTGGGAAGAAAGAGATGTGGAGGCCTGACTAATAGTCCTTGGACGATTCAATAGCTGTGTGCCTTTCAAGATGATCAATATTTGTACCTGATGGAGCCCTTGTTAACCTCGTGCTCTGCCTGAAATTGAGGCCAGATTCCATGCTGCACAAATTGTCCTTGGTCCCTTACACCCCATCTGATGAATGCACTGAGGCGTGAAACTGTCCAATGTGCTTTTGGATAAATAATGGAGGTTGGTCCGACCTGCAGGTGCAAAATGTATTATTGTACCATTCGATCTGTCCTAATGTAGATGCAAAACTGTCCTCTGAAGATGGAAACCAATGCATTGAGGAATTACATGCTGGTCAACTGTGCCTTGGATTCAAATTCTGATCTATTAGTTGCTCCCAAATCCCTGCAGCAGTGAATCTTACCAAGTCGCACATTATGATTGCAGCAAGCGAGACCCTTTCAGATGCAATTTTATCCAGTTTATTAACACGTACGCGCTTCCTCTTATTCACAGGGCTCTCTCAATTTTCTAGTGCATGGTTCTGATGTGTTCATTGTTCCGCCTGTCAATATTTCTGGCTCATGTCATTTTCCCTCACCAAACCTCAGAGCGATGAGCTGTACAATGGAGTGGACTGGTGTGAGGGGCTAGGTTAGCTTCAACACAGTGCTAAGAAAGGACAGATCATGGATTTTACCTGTCTGTACCACTTTATGACGCTCATAGGTTCATGAGGATTTCATGGGTGCGCTAATTCAGGGATACTTTGTAAACATTTCATGGCTTATTTTTGGCACCATTTCTCTGTTTCGCAAAACACAGAAGCAACATTTTGCAAACTGTAGTTGTTTCACTACCATGTTCAGTGAAACAAAAAAAATACCCAGGCCTACTGCAAAGAACTACAGTAGAGACTGAGCCAAGTGCCAACAGGATTGGAAGGAAGTGTAGACTAGGCGTAATCAGTGCCTGGAGCAGGCTTAACGCAAGATCCTAGGTTGGATCAAGGTAGTGTCAAACAGCAGAATATTAGCACTAAGTGTACCTGGTGCGGAATTGTGCAAGAGGCCAGACTATACATAACCAGAGTCCAGGACAGGTAACTGTGAAGTTCTAGGCATGGCCTACACAGTGCTTCAAACCTGAATACCATAAGGTGCCTAGTAAGGCCTAAAGGTGCTGTGTCTCGACTAGTACAAGTTGTTCGAGTAGTCCTCATCTATGGCTAGAACAGGACTAGTTCCCAGTGCATGGTTAGTCATACGAGGTTGGAAACTAGAAATGATGCTGGGCTGTGGGAGGCCTGGAGTAATGTGAGATGCTAGTCTAGGCAGAGAACTGTCAGGTCTGGATTAGTGCAGCCTGCTAGATCAGACCTAAGCAGTGTCCAGGACAGGAAGGAATAGGGTGATGCTTGAGTAGTGTCTGATCTAAAAGAGGGTGTGCTGCAATGTTGAACCGAGGCAGTGCACGTGATAGGAATAGTTTGGCAAGCAAATACACAGGGTATGAGCGGCCACCAGGAATTTATATATTTTGCTCTTCTGCGTTCGTTTGTCATACTATTCTCTTAATTTCTTTTCTCAATTGTATTCAATTTCTTACTCTTATTTTCTTTCCCTTTCTGATGCGTTCCTCACTGGAGTCTCCTTCCATATTGCTCTTTTTTTATCTTTCTACATTTCCTTCTACCTTGCCACATTTATCTAGGCGCTCTTCTGCCTCCCTTGTCCTTCTTTCTTTTAGTTCCGTTCCGTTCTCCATTCCCCTCACTGCTCTCCGTTCCTTTCCACCCTTCCCTCCTTCACCCCTTCCCCTCCAGTTCTCCCATGACAGCCTGCCTGCATGCCTGCCCGGAGCCGCCGTCGCCTCCCCGGGCGGGGCCCGCCTGGGATCCCGTCTGCTCACATATAAAGCGTGTTTTTCATGCTCTCTGTGACCCCGGCCCCCTGGGAGCCCTGATGTATTTCCCTCCTAGACCCTTGTGAGCAGGACACAGCCGATCTCCCAAAGATGACAAGGTAGGCGGGACCTGGGAACAGCTCCAGATCCACACAGATAGAGCTTCATATTTTTGGGTCATTTTCAACAAGATTTGCAACCTGTACTTAAATAAATCAAATACATTTTTTCAGCATTTTCCCCACTGCCCAGCAGCTGACAGAGCGAACAGACTTTTTTGCAGTACATGTCTTACGTTGTCTATGGGCAAAATTACTGGGGCACTTGCAATAAGGGTGTTGATTGCACTGAAAAGAATGAGACACATTAAATCTCGCTCAAAGTTAGTTCCAGCTGTCACATCTGAAGGTTGGGAAAAGAACCTACATGCTTATTGTTACTTGCACAGAGCGCTTGTACCACTGGTGTGGTTTAATAGCGCTACCTCGGAAATCCGACTGATACCTTCTACTGCATCCTTCAAAAAAGAAGTGAAATCACTACTTCTGAACAAATGCCTGCGCTCGGTTCACACTTTCTGACTCTTGATCTTCACCCATGATTATTATTCGTCTGTTGGGTCATCTATCTTTTCCCATTGACTTGTCCGATGGAGGCTACTTTCCTCAATTTACTGGTTTGCATAGTTTGTACCTTTCCAATGTATAGGGCTGTTCTCTTGGTTCTTACTTGTTACTTACTTCAGATCACCTGTAAAGCGCTCTGATACCCTCATGGGTCATGTTTGCGCCATATAAAACTTTATAAACATATAAATATATTTTGCACCTTATCGGAATGGTTGAAAGACAAAGAGTACCTGCATGGTTGGGAGGGTGTCCCACGTAGAAAGTGTTTGATGCTGCTTGTGTGACACTCCGCGTACTCCGAATCATGTACACGATCAATGCTCATAAGTCTCCTTGTGTCTAGAAGTGTGCGAGGAAGGTAGCAAGCTTTCATAAATAGCTTGAGATGGCAGATAGACGGTGTGCAACAAGAGAGCCTGAACCCACATC
The DNA here is from genome assembly GCF_964261635.1 of Lissotriton helveticus. NCBI lineage: Eukaryota > Metazoa > Chordata > Amphibia > Caudata > Salamandridae > Lissotriton > Lissotriton helveticus. Next base: position 952,241,609 of record NC_136061.1, read on the forward strand.
CTTTCCAGTGGGAAAAGGGGGCTAGTAAGAAGGAAGGTTCTTATATTAAGAACTTGTGGTTTGGAGCCGATGGCCGAAGCCATCACTGACAGGTAGAGTTTAGTATGATCCACCATACTGGGCTCACACTGTGGATAACAAGAGTCGACGTTGGTCCTACAACTCCATGTATCTACTCCTAGTCATCCACCAGAGCAGATGGGCGTCTGAAACTAGATGTATTATAGATGTAGGCACTGGCCATAAAGAGAGGAGCCTAAAACTAGGACCTCACTTGCTTTTTGAGGCCAAGTTAGATCTGGTGGTGAGGAGCTGTGAAGCGGGAAGGACTCCCAGTGGGGATGGTAGTGGGAGTAGCGTACCAGCAGAGGTGGGTGATTATCATTTGTCAGTGAGTAGAGTTTTAAACAGTTTACTGTAGCTCTGTGGTTACGGTGAAGGGATAGCCACATTTTGACAGCTCTTCTGAAAGTGACATTGTCACAATTTAGCTGTTTGCAGTTAAAATAACCAGCCTTCCAGCCATAGTGTATGCCAGGGAGGGATAACAATATGTATTTTAATTTGGATCAAACGCTCCTTCTGGGACAGTAAACGAGGAATTGATGTTTTACAAAGTGAGGCGCTGTGTCAGTTAATGCTCTGTGTTTGATTCAACATGTTTTTAAGGACACAGGTGTTTTTTCCTGGGAACCAAGACAGAACTTGTAAAGCCGGTGAAATGTGATCCTGTGGAGGCAAATGGTGGACTCATTTTGTTTCTGAAGTGGACCACTTTCCTGGCAGCTGTCCATTGACCTGCCTACTACTTGGACTAGTTGAGCCATGATAGACTCTCCTCAACTGTGGCAGCAAAGTCAACAGCAAGTGCAGGTGAGAGTCTGAGCGGTGATCCAGCCCGACAAAGCTATCTTGCGTAGCACACCCCCTCCACTGGCGTAACCAAAAATTGAGGGGGCTCCCTGCAAGGTATGTGGAGGGGCCCCCTCTGGGCTCAATCAGGAGCTCTCCGGCCAGAGTGGTGTGCTGAGGGGGCACCCTAGAGCTTGGGGGACGCCCCGCACAGCAGGGGCTGCCGGGGCCTGTGTTACGGCCCTGACACCCTCATGCTACGGTGGTTCTCATTTCCAATGTGCTGCATGTGTTTGTCAAGCTCCTGGACAACCTGGAGGTACTGCTCCAGCGCTATTCTTTATTTGCTTCAGGGGAAGTTTTTATGAACAGTTGACCACTATTGATAAAAACTCCCTTTCTTCCCTTGATTCATTGTGATGCTGGAAACACACATACATCCCGTAATTCCAAAAGTATCACACAAAAATCTGGGCTCATTTACTGGAGTTCCTCATTTTCCTGCTTGTGTGCATGGAAGTGCTCTGATGTCATATCCTTCGTGGAAACCATAGCTGCACCAGGACATTGGCTTTCAGTGACTGTGATAACCCTGAGTGGCATTGCATCTGGTACAAGCCTTGACTCCACCTCAGCTACCATTGAAGAGCCTAGGAAACCAGGCAGTCCTGCCTGTTTAACCGCTTCTGTTCTACTACCCATAATCCTTAACTAATAGGAAGCACTAGCAGGAGCTCCTTTAAGTCTGTAGGTGCTCCCCAAAACCAGCAGCATCTGAAAGAAATAAGCCTGGCGGATGCTCTGCAGCATGTCAATGCACAGTTTGCAGAGTCCAATAAAGGCCACCAACGCATCTTCGACCCCTAGGGCTCGCACTATTATACTGATAAACACTGGACTTGAAGGTTGGAGCTACACAATTGTACCTGTGACTCTGTGAGTATCTGCATGCCAGTTCGCATGGCTTATTGAGCCGAGAGGTGACACGCTGCGTGGCACTCTCCCAGCCCCCTTGGCTCATTCTCCATTAGAAGTGGCAAACTGTCTCCCTGGGCAAATCCCCAGAGAAAATCCTGCTCTAGAAGTCACATTTACTTGATCAGGTTGCCAAACCCTTTCGCAATGCAGTACTCGAGGTGGCATCCTCTGCACCCTTGCATCCAATCCCGTAGACCATCCTCCCCGGTAGGTAACAGGATACATATCATCCTGCCAAACCTCCCAGAAATGCTGCACTCAGAGCCAGACTCTGCCAGCGCGTGCCAACCCCACCCGGGCCCAGAAAAAAAACAAGCTTTGCATCTCTGAGCAAAAGCCCCGAGCACCACCGCACTCACGTGGACACGCTCAGCATCGATGTACTAGTACACGTAGAGGTGGCACACGGTACGAGTCAAACCCTTGAGTACTTCAGTACTGGAAATGGCAGCCTATGTGCCAATCAGCTTAGCATGTCACGTTTAGAAGGGACAGGCTCAGAGTCCTAGTCCCAAACCTCTTACCAAAGGTGTCAAGCTCGGTGTGGAAATACCGCCAGCCCACCCAACTTACGTGGTCATTGGCTCAACATCCCTGTGCCAGGCCCCTCAGGCTGCCAATGCTAGAACTGGCAGCCTCTGTGTCTCAGCCCCAGCCCCCTCATAGCACTGACCGGCTCTGTACACTGTGCAGATCTCAGAAACTGGAGCGTTCTAGAGGCGACAGGCTCTGTAGCGCCAACCAGGCCTGCCTCCAAGCCTCTAAGCGATTCACCTGGAGGCTGTTGATTCACAGGTCCAGGTACCTCCGAGAGGACCTGTCTCCAGCAGTCAGGCAGTCCTCACTGACGCACAAGAACTTGACAAACATCGCCCCGCTCTTGCCCTGGGGCCTGGCAGAAATGCAGCCCTGTTTACAGCACTGCGCTCAGCCCTCTGTCATGGCGCCCCGTCGGACCGGATCCCAGCCTTCAAACTCACTGGGGATCCGGGAACACGCTTTACGGGCTCTCTTTACAAGGCCGCGGTCCTTGCACTCAATCATAGAGCAAATTGAAAGAGACAGCAGTGCGCAAATGCCCGGCGTCTGTGATGCCCGGATCTTTCCACTGCCGGGAATGAAAACTCGGCTTTACGCCGAAAGTTCATTGGGAGAGGAAAGATGGTTTGTGTTACAGGCGTTCACAGTCACCATCCAGTTGAAGCTGGGACGATTGAGAGCCTGTCCTCATCTGACTTGTTTTAAATGAAATAATGTGGACTTCCTGTTAACAGCCATTGTGCAGCCCCCTCCCACTCTAGACAATTAGAAAGGAGAAATGTTCCCCCCGTTTGTCCCAAACTGTATATTTCAACTTGTCAGGAACATGGTAACTTGATCTGCCCATCTCCAAATACAAACAATTTTGCGAAAGTGAAACATTTCGTACATTCCCAAAGAGTTTTGTAGACAGCCTACGTCTCCCTGAACACACATGGTCTCTTTTTTAACACAAATCTCCCCAAAATTGATGTAAGTACACCAAATATACTCGAAAAACAATCATTTCAGGTGGACAAAATGACTTAAAACTCTCTGAAATGGGTGAACATTTTGAGAAGGTGAAGGGTCCTATAGGAATACCATTGGTAAGGCGTGCTGGGAGCACTACTTGGCATATTACGCAGAAACAGTAAGACAAAGTTACTTGCCTTCTGTAACGCTATTTCTGGTGCATCCAAGAACTGCCCACAGATTTCTCACCTTATGAATCCAGGTGCCAGGTGAAGAAATTTTCTGTGAGTTCCAATCTCGCCAACTCCATGACTCAGTCAACTGGGGCCACTGAACCCTGGGAGTGTAGGAGGTCTGTGGTTATCTGTAACTCTCCACATGGGGGATACTAGTATATAGTGCCTCGACGTCAAGGTATACCATATTCTTGGTGGCAGGATAGTACTCCACCCCCTTCAGTATATTAAGGAGGTGTTTTGTGTCCTTGATGTATAATCTGGTTTTTGTTACTAATGGGCATGGGAACCAATCAGTGTACTGTGACGAAGGTTCCAAAGCTGAGCCAATTTCCGAGACTATGGTCCCTGAGACCAGCAAAAAGCAATAGTCTTATTTGTATGTGTGTATTTTTTTGTGTGTGTTGTATCACTTATGTTACATGCAATGCCCATTTGAGCAATAGTGTATGACTACAGAGCCAGACCTCCCTTCGCACCCAGTGGGACTTGATAATGGCATCTTTATGGGTACGTTTTACTGTGTGCCGATTACATGTACATGACCATTTTGTTAATGATGCCTGCCGCACTATCACAACACATTATTATAGATTTTTCTTCCTTTTTAAAAAAAACGCATGGTTTACAGTGACTGCTTAGAACAGTACCGTCCGAGAGTGAAAGTGTCAGCGTTCACTCACACGCCTCACCGTGTTTCACACGAGGCAATGTGAGCACTCCAAAGCGGCAAGCTTGTCTAAGTCTAAATAGTACACAAGGAATGTAGCAGGTAGCATTTCTCACGCATGTGCACCAATGTGATCATCATCCGTGATCGCTGACAACATGCCTATGTTTGTCTCCTTCTACAGATAACACTCATTAAGTGTTCTAGTACCAGGCTCTGATCAGGCCAGTAGACACTCACCTCACATGTCAAGATATGTGCATGCCACAAGTGATTAGACACTGATAGAGTATCACCGGGGCAGTGATAGTTCTTTCTGTCTTGACCAATGCCCTGGACCAGATTTTACTATCAGAGCAGGGCAGAAATAGGTTGACAAACTGAGGGTCATATTACCATTGTATTCCTTGAGTATCCCTCCTTATAATTACTATTATTCTTTTTTATTCCATCCACCCTGCTAAAAAAGGGATACCTAGGTCTGGATGAGCAATTTAAATTTTTTTCCTGCACAGCGCTTGCGCTGTGCTTGAGAAATCTATTATTTTTAATATAAACTTAAAAGGGACTTTGATCCCGCCTCCTCTCTTTCCTGGCTTCTCATTGGTTCCTGTGCGTGTTACGTACTTTTCCTCCATTTCTATTGGCTGTAGCATATTTCCCTACATTTACCAATGCTTGTTCCTCGTCTGCTTTTCTTATCAGTTTCCCGTCGCCGAAATACTGTTAACATCCGCTTTGGTGGAACTGTTTTTTCATTCAGTTTTGCCTCTTTAAGGGCCAGATGTAGGTGGCCAAATAGCGAGCGCTAAGCGTTTGCGATCGCTATTTGGCTGAGAGCAATGTAGGTGAGTTTAAACCTACTAGCAAAAAAGGAATCGCAAAATTGCGATTCCTTATTTTGCTCTTGCATTTAAGGAATCGCAAATTGTTTAAAGACCATAGCAACACCACCCTGGAGTGGGATTGAGTAGTGCTCATTGTACATGGAAGACACAGTTATGGCAAATTATCACTTACAGCATGCCTGCGATCTGTGTTAGAAGTGTTTAGTAAAAGTATGGAAGAAATGACTATATGGTCACTGGGCAGATGTAAACAACCATAACAACTTTGGTGAGTGCAGCAGAAGCAGCCATGACTCTGGTGGGGAGAACACAAATTTAAGATTGAGGGTCTTTCTTGACAACGCCGCAGCAAATTTTAATGCAAAGGGAAACTCGGCAAAAAGTGATGCGCTTGTTCACTGCATTTCTTTTCTTAGGTCTGGCGAAACCCAAGAGCTGATCATCCATTTTGTCCTGTGATCAATATATTAAGAAAATGCACTCCATGGGTCCAGTCAGTGGAGCTGCTCCTCCGCTTTAGTGGGTTCAGAAGGAGGGAAGATAGATGGAAAAGTGATGGAATGATCCAGGTAAAAGACAGATACTTTATTCACTAAGAAAGAAGGGCAAGATTAAAAAAAAACTGTTTATCCAGATAAAAAAATGTGCTCAACAGCGCTACAAGCTGAAGTGTTTGCCACTGAGAAGATGGCTTTCAGAGTCAGAAGTTGAACAGAGCAACCATGCATTGGCTTGAATAGGGATACCATAAGTAATGTTGACACAGCTTTCAAATTCTACTGCGTAATAATAAATGGAGTGGGAGGAAATAAGTTGAGTAAACCTTTCAGATAACATATCACTAAGTGTGACTTAAACAATGAAGGCAGGTCTGAAAGACAGATGGGTGAGGTTAGGGTAGCCATATAACTCTCTACTGTAGCCACTATGAGGTACTGATGGGCAAGAAAAAGTTCAAAGCTTAGAACATCACAAAAATGTGCTGAAATGGGCTCAGACCTTCTAACTGGAAAAAATTGTTCCAGAAAGCTGCATAAATAGATTTGGTGGCAGGTTTCTTGGCACCAACGATGAAGACTGGTACTTCCGTCAGCAAGCAGAATGACACTGCTCATTCTTCACACATACAGCCATGGCATTTGAAGATTCGGATGAAATCAATCAATCAATCAATCAAGGCATTTGTATAGCGCGCTACTCACCCGGGAGGGCCTCAAGGCGCTGGGGGAGAGGGGTACGTCACTGCTCGAACAGCCAGGTCTTGAGCTGCTTCCTGAAGGAGAGGTGGTCCTGGGTCAGCCGAAGGTGGATGGGGAGGGAGTTCCAAGTCTTGGCTGCCAGGTAGGAGAAGGATCTTCCTCCGGCGGTGGCTCGGCGGATGTGTGGTACGGAGGCGAGGGCGTGGCTGGTCGATCGTAGCTGGCGGGTGGGCGTGTAGAAGGTCAGGCAGTCGTTGAGGTACTTTGGGCCCAAGTCGTGGAGAGCCTTGTGTGCGTGGGTGGGGAGCCTGAACGTGATTCTCTTGCTGATGGGGAGCCAGTGCAGGTCTTTCAGGTGGCCGGAGATGTGGTTGTGTCGTGGGATGTCCAGGATGAGTCATGCGGAGGCGTTCTGGATGCGTTGGAGTCTTTTTTGAAGTTTGGCTGTGGTTCCGGCGTAGAGGGTGTTCCCGTAGTCCAGTCGGCTGGTGACGAGTGCCTGGGTGACGGTCTTCCTGGTTTCGGTGGGGATCCATCGGAAGATCTTGCGGAGCATGCGCAGGGTGTTGAAGCATGATAAGGAGACGGCGTTGACTTGTCTGGTCATCGAGAGGGAGGAGTCCAGGATGAAGCCGAGGTTGCGTGCATGGTCCGTTGGTTTGGGAGCGGTGCCCAGGGCAGGGGGCCACCAGGAGTCGTCCCAGGCGGAGGGCGATGATCCCAGGATGAGGACTTCCGTCTTGTCTGAGTTCAGTTTCAGGCGGCTGTTCTTCATCCACTCGGCGACGTCTTTCATCCCCTCGTGTACACTGGCTCTGGCGGTGGCGGGGTCGTTGGTGAGGGAGAGGATCAGCTGGGTGTCGTCGGCGTAGGAGATGATGTTGAGGTTGTGTTGGCGTGCGATGGCAGCGAGGGGGCTCATGTAGACGTTGAAGAGGGTTGGGCTGAGTGATGATCCTTGTGGTACGCCGCAGATGACTTCGGTGGCTTCGGATCTGAACGGGGGGAGGCGGACTCTCTGGGTTCTTCCGGCGAGGAACAAGATGATCCACTCCAGTGCCTTCCCTTGGATTCCGATGTTGCTGAGGCGCTGCACTAGGGTGCGGTGGCAGACGGTGTCGAACGCTGCGGAGAGGTCCAGGAGGATGAGGGCCGCTGTTTCCCCGTTGTCGAGCAGGGATCTGATGTCATCGGTGGCTGCGATCAGGGCGGTCTCGGTGCTGTGGTGGGCTCGGAAGCCGGACTGTGAGGGGTCCAGGGATCCGTTCATCTCGAGGAAGGCGGCGAGCTGTCTGTTGACGATGTTCTCGATGACTTTGGCAGGAAAAGGGAGGAGCGAGATGGGGCGGACGTTCTTGAGGTCGGTGGGGTCCGCTGTTGGTTTCTTCAGGAGGGCGCTGAGCTCGGCGTGCTTCCAGCTCTCCGGGAAGGTGGCGGAGTGGAAGGAGGCGTTGATGATGTCTCGGAGGTGGGGTGCGATGATGATGATGTCGACCTTGTTGAAGACGTGGTGGGGGCAGGGGTCGGTAGGGGATCCGGAGTGAATGGTGTTCATCGTGCGGGTGGTGTCTTCGGTGCTGACCGGTGTCCAGTTGCAGAGGGTGGTGGTGGCGGGCGTTGGTTCGGTGGTTGGGTGCATGGTCTGTGCGTCGAAGCTGTTGTGTATGTCGGCGATCTTGCGGTGGAAGAAGGAGGCGAGTGAATCGCAGAGGTCTTGCGAGGGGGTGATGTCGTTGTTTCCGGCGCTGGGGTTGGAGAACTCTTTGACGATGGTGAAGAGTTCCTTGCTGTCGTGGGCGTTGTTGTCCAGTCGTTCTCTGAGTGCTGTCTTCTTGGTGGCGGGGATCAGCTGGTGGTGCTTGCGGGTGGCGTGCTTGAGGGTGGTCCTGTTGTCTGTGGTCTGGTTGTGGCGCCAGGCTTTCTCGAGGGTGCGGCAGTTCTTCTTGGAGTCCTTGAGTTCGTCGGTGAACCAGGGGGTTTTCTTGCTGCCGGGTCTGCTGGGAGGGTTCTTCAGTGGTGTGAGGTCATCGGCGCAGGCGGTCAGCCACTGAGTGAGGTTGCTGGCTGCTTTGTTGGGGTCCGTTGTGCTGGTGGGAGGGTTCTGGTTGAGGGAGGCGGTGAGCTGCTCGGCGGTGATCTTGTTCCAGCTCCGGCGAGGAACCTGTTGCGGGTGGTGGGTCGTGGTTCTTCTGAAGCTGAAGTGGATGCAGCTGTGGTCAGTCCAATGAAGTCCGGTGGAGTGGCTGAAGGAGATGTGCTTGCTGGAGGAGAAGACGGGGTCAAGCGTGTGGCCGGCGTAGTGGGTGGGGGTGTTCACCAGTTGCTTGAGTCCGAGGTTGGCGAGGTTATCCAGCAGGGTGGTGGTGTTGCTGTCATTGTTGTTCTCCAGGTGGAAGTTGAGGTCCCCTAGGAGGATGTAGTCGGCGGAGGGGAGGGTGTGCGGGCTGATGAAGTCTGCGATGTCTTCGCTGAATTGCGTGCGAGGTCCCGGGGGTCTGTAGATGAGAGTGCCTCTGAGGGTCGTCTTGGGGTCGGTGTGTATCTGGAAGTGGAGGTGTTCGGCGGCGGTGAAGGTGTTGTCGGAGTTGGTCGAGATGCGGATGATGTTCTTGTGTACGATGTCGGTGCCTCCTCCCGTCTGGCTGACGCGGTCCCTCCGGGTGTTCTTGTATCCGTTCGGGATGGCAATGGCGATGTCGGGCGCAGAGGAGGCATTCATCCAGGTTTCCGTGAGGAAGGCGACGTCTGGTGCTGTTGTGTCGAGCAGGTTCCAGAGTTCGATGGCGTGCCTGTGGACGGAGCGGGTGTTGAGCAGGATGCACTTCAGATGGTTGTTGCTGGGGCTCGGTTTGGTATGGCACAGCAAGAGCAAGAGTACCCTCATGTGGGCAAATCTTTGGGCCCTACAGAGGAGTTGTGCCAAAAAGATCATTATCAAAACAGGTCTGAACATTTTTCTTCTGCTGCTTTGATAATGTCCATCAGCTTTGAAGGATTCAAATATGGTACCAAAATAGGCTCTGAGGGTGGCACTAAGTTCACAGGGTCTGCACCTTGGATAGACAGGTGTTAGGATCAGAGAGCCAGAAACATCAAAACAGCTGAATCAGCCTCACCCTTGGAGAGAAGCCCTGAGGGTGCCTGAGGTGTCCGGGAAATATTCAGCATGGCCTGTAAGAAGGCCTGAACCTATGCAGGGTCCGCCGATGATGTTGAGCATTTCGGCTTCAGAGTTTTTAGTGTCAGATTCGGCTCCAATGACAAGACAGCCCAGCGTCAGGGGGACAGTATTGAGGTTCCAAATGTCCCTCGAAGTGGAGCCATTTCTTTAGGGAATGGTACGAGTACTCCTTTGTTTGGCACTTTTTGTGTTTTTTGTGGGAAGATGTTTTCTAAAGAGACTGCTCCCAGCCTAAGAGCTTGCTTGAAGAGGATGGGGTACTGCTAACACTGCAGGACTTGCCACAAATAGCCTAGACTCCCGCTCTCTGATGGCCGCTGGCTGCCTCACGGAACAAGAGTCACACGTTGAGGGGTTATGTTTGGTGCCCACACGTGACGAGCAGATGTTGTGTGGCTCCAAAAAGACATCATCTTTTGGTATCGGCAACAGGGAGTGAGCCCTAAAATTTGTGAAGGAGACATTGACCCAGTTGCAGTTGAAAAGTGAGGAATTATATTGGTGCAGCACAGAGAAGAGCTGTGCATACGTGCAGCATGGAAAAATAGGAACTGTTCGCAATTTACTCCGATGTCATAACTTCTTGGGTGAGTTGTGCTGAGGCTGAGGTCTCATGGTATCTCCTGGCTGTGGGGGAATCTGCTAGAAGAGGTATCTATCAGAATGTTATCTGTTGTGCACTCTTTCTTCCTCACCCTCCTCATCTCTACTCCAACACCTGTTATTGTTGTGCATTGGTCTATGACCTGACAGCTCTCTCCAGGGGACACTGTCCTGGAGAGTCGCTCCATGTGTCATACAGTCCATTGCTGAGACAAATGTGCTGACGCCTGCCCACCCCCAAACGAGAAAAGTGCAGGACCGTCCTCCCTTGAACACTTCCATGAGCCTTTGTTCCTCTTAAATAAACATGGGTGCCTCTTCTCCTACCTCTACGCTTGGGTGTGGCCTTCCCCTTCCTTCTTCAGATAACATGCAGGGACGACAATTGATTGACTCTGCTCCGTAAGGGGGGGGGACGTATCCCACAATGCTTAGTCTATGAAAGAGCAGGCGAGTAGAACAGAAACAAACTACACAGTCTTCTAACACAGTGATCTCAGCGGTGCCTTTATTCCTTGGCGGTCCCCTCTCCTACATACCCATCTCCCTGGATTGCTCTCAGTGTACGTGTTCATTGCTGCACCATATTTCCACCTGCTACCCCTAAAGCAGCTCTGTCCTGTGGGTCTTTGTTGCCACAACTGCTCCTCAGCTCACCCCTCTTACTTGTGTATCTATTCATTCATCCTATTCTAATGAAGTCACAGCTTCAATAATCCAACCGCCCATTCATTTTTCTGTCCACCCTTTCCCATGCCATGTTTTAAATGTCAAGGCTAGGGTGCTGGCTCTCTTTTAAGCTTACTATGTCTTTGGCAATTTCCAGCCATTCTACAGTTGAGGCCTGGACCTTTTTGTGAGTGTTTGTCATGGTATCCGCAGCATGCCTGGAATGACCACAGAAAGTTGTTTATGCGGCTTGTGCCCTACCACAGTACCTCAAATGAACAGGGGAGTACTTGATGAATTTATATCTTGTGTCTTCTGTATTGCAATTGAATATGTATCTTTCATGGATTTGTTAACCGAATAAAGAATGATTGACTGAATGATTGAAGAAAGGAGTGTTATTCTGATCTGTTATTTACTGAACAGACATTAATTGGAGGTGAGAGCAGGTTTCATCCACCCAAAGAGGCTAAGATAGAGTTTGTGATGTGTGACACTCCTTTCAAAATCAGCAGGCATTAGTGCTGTAGAGAGGTCCAGCACGAATGTGGAGATGGGGTGCAATCTATCCTCACATAGTAGAAACTAACCTGTCACCTGGCGCTCTCTGGACCACACGAGTTGCACGTACCCCTGGTTCTCACCCGTGCTCAGCGCACCGTTGCATCCAAGGGAGGTTTGTGCTAAACAAACACCTTTCCTCACATTGTATCTGTCTAACCAAGGCTTCTGACCTGCATCATGGCTTTCTACAGCACAGGCTCTAGTGTCTAACAAAGAGCACAAGACATTGAATGGACGCCACATGTCGATGGACTGCGCTCCTACAGATTGCGGGTGACACTGGATGACAGAACCTTTCTGATACCAGCAGTGTGATTCTGGGACTGGCAATCACCGTCATTATGGGACCTTGGCGGATGAAAGGCGGATTGAAGCCCAGGTTTTTAGGACAATAAATAGACCGCACTTTGTAAGCCTTTCAGCTTTCTCCGTAGCCACAACGGCGCAGTATACGACCCGCGCGTTTGTGGCTACCGAGAAAGCTGAAACGCTGCTTGAAAGTAACATTGAGGTCCGCCGGGAGATGGTGTGCACATAAGGCATGGGAGTGGGCCTTTTTCACCTGCTCCCTTCGTTTTGTGAAAACCCGTCACCGCATGCTTCCCGCCCGCCCCCTCCACTGGCAGAAAAACTACGTGTCAACACCCGGCTGCGCGGGAGATGAGGGGGGCGCTAATTGCGTCCTCGCATGCGGCTCCACGTGGGGTCTGCAGAGGAGGGCTCGGAATCCTAATGGCGGCATTTCTTTGTACCCAAGGGCCTGTGGATTCCCGGAGCGCCTGCTTCTTCGGCAGCCTTCAATGGGCGTCATGGCACAGCAGTCGGGAAAACAACACACCCTGCCGGAAGGAACGTCAACGGATGTATCCCTCCTCCTTGGAGGAATGAGGATGATTCGAGCTCTCGTGTGCGAGGCACTTCATAAAACTGTGCGTAGGTCCAGTTTGTATAGGGTGTTGTAGTAGTGTCACTGTCAAACGAGATTCATGTAGGTTTCATGGTGTTGTTGCATGGTATGTGGGGTAGTTTGTCTCGAAAGAGCCCAAAGCAAGGTGAACTTGACAATTCACATTTATTTGCCCTTGACGCAGCTGATGAGCAGCACTTGACTTGCCACATGCATTTACCCTGACGGCCCCCTACTGACTCCCTTCATGAGAAAGAATACAATTCAAGACTCTTTTCACTATGCACCAAAGGCTGTATCGACATTTACCAGACAACACTGACAAGGTATTTAAATTTTAGTAGCTGCCATATGCCTTTCGTTAGCATCCCATAACCTACATGCCTTTAGTATGATCACGTCACAAGGCTTTGGCAGGTGAAGGCCTCATTTGCAGGGTTCAACCCTTCAGGGATTCTCCGTCTGTTCCAGATAATGCTTGTGTCAGACTACAGGAAGTTTCAGATAGCGGCGAAGAGATACTGGTTGACCTCTGCCTATGAACTGACACAGCCCTCGGAGTTGTCTGCTTATTCCGTATTGCTACTTCGTTCGCTCCCATGTGCGATGGAGGCTAAGAAATGTCATTGGCACTGGGCAAAAACCCAAGTGAGAGGCGGATCCACTACCTCTCACCATGTTGCCATTTGTCAAGCTAGACTTCAGAGGTACATTACCTAGTTATTGATGGGTACATAAAATTGGTACATGTGAGCACTGCAATGAACTGTGTGTGGTAAAAGGACATTTATAGGGAGGACCTGGCCCTGCGGTCATACATGTTGCCAGAGCAGGACCAGGGCACGTTGCGGAGATAGGGCAGGTTGGTAGCCCACTGAGGATAGAGTAGGTAGGTGAATTGGTACATGCTACTGAGATGTCACTGACTAGTTAGAAGGAAGTTTTATATGCAACTTCTCTCAGGTTGGTAGACCAGGACAAGTTATTAATGCAGTGATTAGGGCTTGCCTCCTGGATTGGATGGCCACAAATGTCATAAGGGGTGGAGTCTTTGTTGCTAAGATGAGTTGGACCCTCTGCAAGAACTACTAGCCCCATTACTCATGGACAGGTTGGTGGCACTGTAAGTTGGACTTCACACAGTAGTTAGATAGCCTCAAAGTGGTGTGAATAAGGCTTGGAGGATGGTGTTAGGATAGAGAGGCAGTGCATTGAGTAAGGCTTGACACGTGGCGATGAGATAAAAAAATACACGTTTATAAGCAGGGTTGGAACTGTACGTCTCCCACTGAGCTGCAATCACCAATACGGTGGCAGATCCCAGCTCCAACTCTATCTTTGCTATGACTCACAGCGTAACCATCGTATCGCTAGCACAGTGTATTGGTGCGCAGCTTTTTACCGTACTCCGATCACGTACCGTTGGTTCTATTTATCTAACCTTCTTAAAGTGCCCGAACACCGAACTGGGGATGAATGTATCCCTCTTGAGTTCCAATAAATACGAACATAAATAAGAAAAGGCTAATAGTGCTGTTGAGCATTTACAAATAATTTAAGCAGCACGTATATGCTTCATGCACCCTCCCTGCAAACCCACTGGAAAGAAGACCTCCGCGTCAGATACCAAACACCTCCTGATGCAACTTCCAGTTATGAAATGAGCAATGTGTCCGGTAATGTGAGCCCCAGGCCTGCACCCTCCTCACAGGGCAAGAGGTGCACAAGGTCCAGAGATGGATCTTATGGCTTGCTGCCCACACTTCCGGTGCTCATTATACAGCTACTAACTGTGTTGAGGGGTAGCAGATATATTCCTTGCCCCTCTGATTTGTCACAGATATTTAATCAAAGCATTTCGCTCAATGGGACATTGAGGTATTCATCTAGGAGTTGACTCACAAGGCTATTTTTATGTCTGCTTCTTTCATTTGTTTCATCATCGTCGCTCAAGGTTAGTGCTTGACTGTAGTTGGGAAGCTCCAAGGACAGCGAGAGCAGTTTTTAGAAATGTGTTCCCTTAATTCAAAAGGGCGCACACCTGCATGGTATTCTATGTTTTCCGGCTACAGCGCTAATTTCTCAGGAATTCATAGCTGAAACTTTTCTCACAAAGTATGTTTTTCGTAATTTGGTGTACACCCGTTCAGCCGTTTTGGAGAAATTTGCATTTAAAGTGGTGCTTTGTTTGGGCTTAACCCCTTCTGCGCTGATGTGACGAGCTCAGCTCGTCATGAGTTTTACCTGCCCTGCGCTCATGACGAGCTGAGCTCGTCATGAACCGCGGGGTTTTAAAAAACGTCAGCGCGCAGCGGGAAAACCCGCCACGCGCATGTGGTTAAAAGGGTAAAAACAAAATAGGTAAATCTAGACGGTGGTCCTGTGGGACCCAGTGGTATCGTAAATTACAAAAATTAAGCAATCTGTATGGCTAAGGGAGCTTTTTTCCCCGATCGGACGTCTCTTTTCAGAAGGACCAAGTGATCTGATTGGCTGGCTTCCACTTGAACAGAAATGTTGTAGCCACCATTACAGGATATGGGGACTTGGTCGCTGTGTCCTGAAGTTGAATTTAAAAAGCACATATAAGGGGGTAGGGATACCCTGACCCCCCTGACACTTCTCAGTGTGAGAGGCAAGAGGGAACCACCCTCACAGCAGCCAAAAATAAATAGTGCTGTAGGCACCAGGGTACTCCTCTAGGACCCAGTGTAGCCCTCTGGCTAGGTACTGTGAGGTTCCTGTGGGAGCTGCCACACAAGAGGCATCCCAAATGGAACCGCAAGACTGCAGAAGATTCAATAAGTGACGCTTGCATTGTCCTATGATACCATTTAAATGAAGCTTGTGCTGCAGTACTGCTGGAGTTCCACGGTACCATGAAAAATTGTTTTTTTTTTAAATGGTGAAAAATGTGGATGGGGTTCGCAGGAGTTGGGTACCCGTGGACTGATGGCAGGTTTGCTGTACAGAAGAGTTTGAGTACATTTGAGATGTTAACATTGATACCATCAATGATGTTATTTAACATGTCAAGAGTGATGGTGTATGTGAGGGGTACAAGTTATTGTTAGCTCAGTAAATTATAAATGGCAAATTTCAGTATTTCAACACCTAACTATAAAGTCACATCAATCTTTGTTTTTCTTTAGTGAATTTCTAGGCATTTTATAATGTAAGCCAAAATGGTATTACCATACTTTTCTATAATGTCATTTTAATTTTTGTTTTTTTCAGTGAAGATAGAGGGATAGATAGATTAACATTGTCATACAAATGGCAATTCAGCACAATCCAAATCTCTGTAATATAACATGAACAGTCATACAAAACGTATGTTAATTACAAAGGCATTCTGGAGTATATAAAGTAGCAGTTCTTCTGAACTCGCATTGAGACCTATTACTTGCTATTGTGAATTTTCTCTAAAAGCTTAAAAATATGAATACAATTAGAATAATCAGGAAAATTCGTTAGAAATTAGTACAAATGGAAAGGACTGTAAGTTGCATGCAGCGCTACTTCTCATATTAATAAATGCTTTTGTAAATTGGCCCTCCAGCGCACTCACCAATTTAGAAATGAGGTCTAAAAATGAGGAATAACATCATTTTGCTTGAATTATTAGCCCATTTTTTACATACAATATTGGTACTCACCACCAGGTCAAGCCAGCTGGTAAGTGCTTTTACTAAAACCCAAGCTAGCCTCCTCAGCACTTACTATAATGGGGCTATAAATCCATTTGAAATGGGTTTACAATTCGGGCACACATTAAACCTGATGAAGGTATAAGCCCTTCCCATTTGCATAAGTTAAACATGATGCAAATGGGGAAGACAAACAGCACCCTTTCCCATTTTTCGGTCGAGCTTGTGACAGCGCATGCGTTGCATGCACACTCGTTTATGAGACACAATTGTCTACAATAAAGTGCTTGGAACCCACCCATTGCTTGCCATTTGTTAGCTTCAGTGCAACTCTTCTTTGCTGCCTTCAAATTGGCCAGGGCAGGCTAAGCGCCCCTTCTCTTCTTTTCTGAGGACCATGGACCAAGCAAAGATTGAATGAACGTATTTAGTGCCAGTCTGCTAATTGCGCTTTGATTAAGGTACTGTTTCTCCTTCCCCCTCCCACCCATTCCTTCTCTGTGCTGCTGTCCCTGTCTGGTACTCCCAGACTTCCCGCATGTTGCTTCTTCCACTACCCCCCACCATAAGAACAAGCAAGCATTTACAATGCAATAGGTCTCGCAATGACATTATTTTGAGCTATTGGCATTGTAATTGTAATTGATTTTTGTTTTCCTTAATGAAGCTATAATCAAATGGTGTAATGCAAAATGGCAAAAGCTCACTTTGTTGTAATTGCGAAATCTATTGCATTGCATTTGAACGAGTGTGAATATTGTATTGTAAATGGTATGGGCTTTTATGAATGTTTTTTATTTTTTATCACATTAATCTAATGCATTAAAAATTTTAATACCCACTCATTTTGGAATAAGGACTCTGAATGGATATTACATATAACCATGTATTGTCTCTATGATTGCAGTTATAGGTGTGAGATCACCATCACTGCAGATATAGGTGTGATATTACTATCACTGCATATATATTCATGAACACTCGTATTCCTGGAGAAGCTCCTCGTTGGACCCCAGTCTCAGCCTCTCCTGTAGCAGTAAACCAGCCTCCCCCACGCCCGCCATGCTTCGCAGCAGCTCGAGCTTGCGCCTCGCAGGTGGAAGCCAGAATGTAGGGCCTCCAGTCTATTCAGTACACGGAGAAACTAGCAAAACAGATGCGCTGGGGGGATTTTCCTACTGGGAGGGTCTCTTAGCTCCAGCCCTGTGGACATCCTTGTTTGTTCCATGGTAAAGGCAGGGCATTCTTACCCCCAAAGATTGCTATCCCTGGAGTGAATCTCTTGCACGGTGAAGCGCCTGTTAATCATGAGTCTCCATATGCAGACGCGCCGAGCATGGCGACGTCGCTGCTAGGCCTTGCTCCGTGTGCCCTCACTGCTTCTCCCTCTCCCCTCCCCCCCGTGAACGGCGCAGGGAGCTGGGGGCAGAGTCAGAGAGATCGGTACGGCCCTTTCTGCCTCCATTAACTGGTCGCTTCTTTTGTCTCTTGGAATTATGGTTCATCCTTCAAACGGGGAGAAAGTAGGTTCTTCTGGTGCCCGCCTCGAAGTGGGATGGGGCGGGCTGTTCATATGCAGGGTGAACATGAGAACTTTTCTGTGTAAATGTAATCTACGCATCTACCCTGGCCCAGGGGGTGAGACTATTAGAGGGTGATGGCAACAGTGCATCATTTGAGAGTGAATGTGGAAAAAGGGGCGAAGGGCCAGTCGGTGACAGTTGTGTGAGGGAGACTGTGACCCCACCGTAGAGCAGGCTAAAAAGAGAAGGCCATGACAGGCAAGCAGCACATAGGCTGGACACGACTTTCAGCGGGAGAGGGCCGCTATCCTTTTCAGTTCTTAAGGCTGGGGAGTTTGGGAACGATGCACAGAGCTTCAGTGCTTGTTGTAACTAGGGCAAAAGGGCGCACCCTGGCCTGGACATTTAATTCCACTGGAGTGTTCTGCCTCATGACCGTCCACAATCGTGACCCCGCTCAACCTGAAGCAGAATGGTTTCCGAGTAGTATTGAATTTACATGCGTACACTTCCTTTTCAAAAGATCACCTGGGCTGAGCGCCTCGCTGTTTACTGCGGCTGGATCGGACCTGGATGAACCGACTTAAGTGGCAACTACAAGCTTTAGATAACGGAGTGTCTACTGTCACCGCAGATGCGTGGGAAAAAAAACCAAACACCCCTGCCCCCACAACGAAACAGGCGCCATTAAGAATGGTCGAGACTATTCACAGCATTTAACAGCTGAAGCTTCTCACGTAAAAATAAAGCCCCAAATCTAAAACTTTGCAGTTCCACAACCCAGCCATTCACAGCATTTCATTGGTAAACTTCCAGGACTTTAAGATCATCCCAGAGGAGGGCAACAATGAGCAGTGCTTTCAGTGGGCAGGTTCTCGCGTATAGTTTTAGTAGCACACCGGTCGCCGGTGATAGTGGATACCTACACTTTTTTATTTCTATTTCTAGCGCTGGCAGTGAAAGATGGAGCGAGGCCGGCTCTTTGAATATCTGCAGTGCCCAGTTAGCTCATGCTTGGAAATTGCTGCAGCAGCGCAGCGACAACAACACGCTTAACATCATACAGTGTTTCCTCACAAAGCCGCCGCTGGACTCATCCTTCAGATATCGTTAGCAAGCAAGATGCTGGGAGATGAATAACAAGTCACATCGCAGTCTGTTGCCTTCAAGAGGGGATGGGGGCCCATAGAGGCGGGTGGCGGTCGTTTCGTTGAACACGCGTGATCTTGGGAATTGCTAGCAAGGCAGGAACATTCTTTGTTACCACCCTGTCTCCTTTTGGTATGGCCCATCCGGACTGGATCCTTTGATTCACGGCTTGTTTAGATAATACGCCTTCTTTAGATAAGATATTGCTTCATGACAGCCGAGAAGCAAACGATCCAGTCCGGATGGGCAGTCCCAAAAGGAGAAAGGGCAGTAACAAAGAAGCCTCAGTTTCAATGGGAGGCCACCATTTACCATAAACGATGACGCCATCCAATGAAAATGAGGGGCGAGGCTTCAAGCCCCCTTCTGAAATTTCCTCTCTCACAAGATGTCTCACAGAGCGAGCAGCGTATGTGCGCTGCACTGCTAGGCAAGACCTAAAAAGTGCTATGATGCAGCTAGCGCTAGCCGAGTCATAACAATATTTAAATCATCCCGTTCCTTCCGACTCTCTACTGTTGTGTTGCTCCTTCCCTCCCACACCCCTTCCGTTATACATGTTGCCAACCCCCACCAACCATAGAATTAGTTTCTAGTCTTCATAACTGTACATTCTGCGCACCTAGTGCCCGTTAGTAAGTCAAAAGAACATTTTTCTCTATTAAATACAGTCATTTTCACTTGTCATGGGCAATTATTGAAATTAACATATGGCGCGGGCATCAGGTCTTTTTGCACCAGACTCACTCTAGTTGTAAAACAACAAAACAAAGGAGACAGCAATGTGCACAAACTGATTTAAATTAATTTTGTGCAGGCCATCCCCCTATTTTTTAAATGTTTTGAGCAGGCAGAGGCCTGGGCTAAGAGAGCTAGCTGAAAATACCAGTGTTCAAGACCACTCTTGCTCATCTCCCAGTGGGCACCCATTGTTATAAATGAAACCAATTAAATGTGCAGCCTTTTTAACACTAGTCTTTGGCTCCAAATGAACCCCCAATCCTCCAATGACATAAAAGGTTAATATACTTCAATATGTTTTAAATAAAACACAACTAATAACGACCCTTTCAACATAAACCCAATGCAAAATCAATATTTATTATAACATTTGGTTTGTGTTTTTTCGTTCAACACAGCACACACCAGACAACTAAACAAAAGTTAGTACACAACAACGAACCCCACTATATACAAACAGTTTACAGTTCCAAAAGAACATTGCAAAAGAAGCTCTGCGCTTATTTATGTTTGCCTATTAGCTTGGCCGATACAATTGTTTCTAAAAAATAATCTCCACCAAGTGTTGACTTCATATTGGGCTTTCTTCAAATCAACAATTAGCAAGATAGATCACGAGAAATGGAGGGAATGTGAAGGGAAGTGCTGCACTAATGAGTGGCGGGAACCTGAGTAACGCTCATTAGCTGACAACCCAAAAATAGTCTTGGCTTCCATTACTAGGCTCTCCGGCTATCGCCCGAGGAACCTGAGCGCACTACACACGGGGGAAGTGCGACCTTCCTGTTGGGATCCTTCCTACGCTGCACCGGTTTCCTGGTCCCAGTCGCCATTAGGAAGAAACTTCTATCAGAACGCTGGATTTGCTAAGCGTTTCAAACAAGTGAAAAGATGCCGAATGTATAGAAGAGTCCGGATATGGAGCTCATCTGATTCTGTATTGAAACTCCCCCTCTATGAGTGTGACTCATTCAAATAAAGGCCCGCTCCAACCCAGAGTTGGTCACCAGGGACGCCCTTAGAAGAGAGACGCCTTTCCTCCCTGTGCCCCCTATCCACTCCCGCCCTGATGAAGGTGTAGCCCAGGCTGGGGTGTCTCACCGAAACGCGCGTTGGCGTTTATACCATCTGAAGGCCAACCGAACCACTTGGGAGAATATTACAACTGTCCCCAATTGATCACTAATTATAACATGTCTGCGGAGTGATTTATGAATGTATTAGGTACACTAGTGTTGATGTGAGAAGTATGCCTGTTATTATGAGAATGTGGTATGCGGTGTGGGCAATGGTGAGGATTTAATAATGCTTGTATATATTTTAAGTATGCTATTCTTTTCATAGAACAGTTATCAATCATTTGCTACCAATTAATGTTGATCAAGTGTATGATTTGAAAATTCATGTCTTGAAAAATAATAAAATACCCATATTTCTAATTTTCTACTTTCTTGTTCAAGAATCTCTTTTGTGGTTCGAGGCTGATATAAATTTACCAGGACCTCTATTGAGGCCACTTTGAATTCTATAGGCAGGTATTTTTCCTCTGCCCTGATCTGTATTTTCCCCGTCTACCTGCCTTATATTGATGTGGGGTCTCCCTTCTCTGTGGTTCCATTACTTGGCTCCCTACTTCATTAACTCCCTTCAGCTTATATTAAAACTCAACTGAGGCAGAGAAAGAGGTGAGCATGCCCTTTTTGGTTTGACTACCAAACAAACAACCATTGGCAAAACCAACAGGTCGTGCCACTGTAATATCAATTGACTTTGTCAAAAAATGGGGAAAACATTATTTACATCAAAAGAATAAAAAGGGGGTACCCAGCCTTGCAACATATCCTAACCCTCTGCTGGAAAGAAAACATTTTTTTTTATAAAACCCTCACCCACCAGGGTTACCCCTTGGTGGCATGCTTCATTATTGGGACCATCCTGTTCCGCTGCAGAGTGGGGCGTGCTGCGACCTTTAGATTACATGGAAGCAGTTTTAGGTGAATATATAATGATTAAGAAAATGTTGGTAAATAGGGAGTTGAGTTTTTTTCCAAAGTGTACCTAAAAATACCTGGCTAGTTGGTGTGTCCTATTTATTCTGAACACTAGCTAAACTCCCTGGTACCATTCCTATTGTGTCACACTGAATGCATACATATAAGTGGAATGTTGTAGGTACAGTTACTACCTGTTTGGGGATCACTGTCTCTGTTTATGTCAATTGTTTTGATATCTCATCATGGTTCCTCTGGGGAAGAGGTAAACCTGTAGTCACACTCATTCCAAGGTTTCTCCTCTGCTCAGCAACCTATTTCGTCTGCCGCCAGGGACCGCATTTGTGACTATGTGACTACAGGTTTTCCTCTCCCCCGGAGAAACCATGATGAGATATTTAAACAATCGGCATAAACAGAGACAGTGATTTCCAAACAGGTAGTAACTGTATCTACACCTTTCCACTTATAAGTATGTGTACAGTGTGACACAATAGGAGTGGTACCCGGGAGTTTAGCTCCCTAGGTCCTAATGAAAAGCCAGCAGGGGCCCGACTTGATACATGTTGACCTTTTAGGACACTAGGTAAATAACAATTTAGTTTCCTAATCTTCCCCCTTTGTAATCCTACCGAGTAGTGGTCAGAATAATTAGGACACACCAAAAAGCCAGGTATTTTTAGATACACTCCGAAAAAAAACAGAACTCTCTATTTAACACCATTTTCTTTATCATTATAAATTCACCAAAAAGTGCTCCTGCGTAATCCGTAGGTCGTAGAACGCCCACTCCGCAGCAGAATGGGATGGTCCCAATGATGAAGCATGCCACCAAGGGGTAACCCTGGTGGTTGAGGGTTTTATAAGAAAATTATTTTCCTTCCAACAGAGGGTTGGCTACTTTGCAAGGCTGGGTTCCCATTTTTGTGTAATAAACTCGTTTTGGAGGACAAACCCAGTATATCCTCTCACTCCCCTTAAATATTAAATATATCAAAAGAAAAAAGACATCTTTCGCTTTTTATGCAAATAATAAAGTTAAAAAAATACATTATAAAAAGCACTATGACGGGGCCAGTGCTAGCTGGGTCACAGAGCTTTTTTAACCAACCCTTTACCTCCTACCCACCCTCCTTTTGTTTGTGTTGCTCTTCTACCATTGTCCTTAATGCCCACTCCCACCTGCCATAGAGAACAAAACACTATGACATGACCAGCATTGGCCGCACCAAGGTTTTTTTTTTCAAACTTTTTAAAAAATTTTAAAACTTTTTTGAAACTTTTTTACACTTTTTTATTCACATCTAATTTAAAGATGCCCTTTTTAGGTCGAGCTGACCTAGCATTCAATGCGAAAGCATTGAATGCTGTCAGCAAGACAACTAATGTTACCCGTATTTGGGAATGTGGACAGCAATGTGCCACGCGCTTTTCCTTTCCAGTTTTCACCGCGGGAGCGCGCGTCTGAGCCGCGCTTGCGCAGAGTAACTCACAGCCCTTGCTCACACACAGACACAGGCAGCCCCCACCCCTCTGCATGCACGCACACACACAAAGGCGCGCGCATGCACACGCAGGCACACACATACAGGCACACAGCACACAGCCCCCCCCTCCCCTCCCTTTACCTCACCGGAGTCGGACTCGGGCTCGCACCGTATGCCAAGGGAGCCCAGCAGAGCACTCGAGCTCCTCTGCCACTCTACCAAGAAGCGGAGCTCTCCCCATAGGCATGGGGGCCCGCAGTCTCCCCACTGGTCTTCACCCGGGCCCCCTGCTGGGACCCTGGACTTCATGCAGCACTTCTCTTCTCCGGGCTCGCGCTACGACCTGAAAACGAAACTGAAGAGTGGCGCGCATGCGCAGGCAGCCCCCACCCTCCCACTCCTCACAGGCCGGCAAAAAGCTGATGGTAGCGCAGGACTGGTTTTTATTTTATTATTTTCTGTTATTTCACAGTTGCAGTTGACAGAGATGCATGTAGTTTGTACTGATGTGGGCAGAGGACACTGGTGTTGTTTTGTGGGGTTTAATGTTTTTTTCCGTTATTATTATTCCGTTGTTTCACGGAGTCTCCTGGTACGTAATTTGTGTTGAATTTGGGGAAACACCATTTAGCAGCTTTCATGTAATGCTGCTGGTTTTTGATGCTGTGCAGGTCCCAGCAGTGAGCCTCAGTTGGCCTCACGCAGTCCCAGGAGCTTTCAGATCTTGAGTCAGCAGTCCTTGTTTACCTCCTCCATCTCATGCTAAAGTCGCCGATAGAAGTGCAGACAGCACCAGAATGTTCTCTGGGTCGTCTCTCAGGTGAGCAACTCCCCTCCCTCCCCCACAAGCATGGAGCGCTTTTGAGGATAGCGCAATTTAAGAACTTTAATTAAACTAGGCGCTTTCGGATCATTCTTAGTGTAGAGACAAAGTTCGCGTTTGAGAGTTCTGGACACAAAACTGGCGTGAAGTTCAGAGGCATTGGGTGTGGGCGGCCTGACGAGGCGTTCGAGGGCACCACATGTGGTAGCGGGGCTCTGTGTTTTATCAATTGTAATGGCGGATTTTAGGTGGAAGAAAAGTGAGTTTTCTCTGCATGCATAAGCAGGCCAATGAGCGTCTTTTGGCTGCAGATGGGACGGAGTTTTGTGGGTATAATTGAGCTTGTGCAGAGCTCTGTCCAAGGTGCACTCGTTAGAGAATTGCAATAGAAACGGGAGGAAAGAGATTATTACAGCCTTGTGCCGCGCACCATCTGCCTATGCTCCTGTCCCTCTTACCTGTTCCTCTTAAACCATTGCATCTTTAGCCATGGGGACGCCTCTTTGGGGATGGAGAACTGCATCTCGATGAGAGGTAGGGTTCGCTGGCAGGGGTTCATAGGCAGAGACTCCTACTGCTATAAGGCTGGTGTGAGGCAGGTAGTCTCTCCAGCCCTGAAAACACTTTGATCAGCTTCCAGCCTCCTAAGAAATCCCCCGGTCCACTGCAGTCTAAAAACGGCCTTCCCTCATTCCTTCTGGCACTTTGTATATTATGTCATTAATAAAGAGAATATTTTCCCCTTTGTGTTGTGACATAGTTTTTGAGTTGCACTGCTTATACAATTTGTGCAACCATTCAACAACACCTGGTTCAAATATGTTCTCTCAAGGTTTCAAGCTTTATTACAAAGGTAACAAAAAGATGTTCATATTTCACTTCTGTTCTTGGATTTTCGTCACAATAGAATACACTGAACATAATCTTCACAAAAGTTATTAACAAAACTTTATGCTATTGCCATTATAAATTACAATAACTTTTATTTAAGTATTAATTATTGAAAAAAATGTAAAGCCTTTGTTATTTGTAATATCAATACATGTAAGTCACGTAAATACAACACATATTACATTACAAATGCTATAGGTGTCACATTTGCAAAAGTTATAACTATTGGCATTGTAAATGACAAAGCTATTAATTTTGCTATTTTCAAAAACAAAACATAAATAAAAAAATTGTCATTTACAATACCAATAGCTCAAACTTTCCTAATGCGAGACCTATTGCATTGCAAATGCTTGTTCTTTTGATGTAAACCATGTTTTTCCCCATTGTTTGATGTAGTTATTAAATCTCGCATTGAAGAGACCGGTTTGCTTTTCAATACTTGTTCACATAGGAAAACTATGGAAAACAGGAGCAATTAGCATTTTATCTCTCATTCCGAGGTCTGCAACTCTGAATCAGGTCTGTTGCACAGCTACTGATTACCACACCCTGCACAACAGTAATTCACAGGCTCACAAATTGCATTGTATTCGAGCCCTTAGTAAAGGTTGGAGACGAGTGAGGCACTGAAAGCTTGAGCCAGGCTCTAACCTGAAGCCTGGCCCTAGCTCAGCTCGAGGTCCTGTTGGAACCTCGAGCCCATAACTAGCCACACTTTCATGTGACTTCTGTCTGCCTGCCTCCCTCTACCCAGGATGTGGTGTTATAGCCTCACCTGCAGAGAAGATTCACGTCTCTGCGTTGGCTCAAAATCCTGTGTTTCTGGGCAAATCACATACTCTCCCCCTTCCTATATACAATGACTGTGAACTTGTGTAATATAATTTGCAAAGGTCACATAAAGCGACCCAATACCTTTGGGTCGAGTACAGCTATGTAAAAACTGCAATAAATGCACAAAGAGGTAAAAAAGGAACCCTTAAAAAAGGGATAAACAAATACATACCCATTCCCTGGCTGTTTTGTGCAAAGTGAAACCAGAAACCCTGGATAAATCGTGGCTTTTTCGCTTAAATTGTGTGATCTTAGGCAATTATTTTAGTTCGACAAAATTATTTTTTCTTCATATGAAAGCACTTTCAAATATGTGTGTTCAGAAGACAGCTGTTTAAAAACCTATTGTGCTTGATCTAATAGACTACAATGTTGCTCTGTAATAATCTGGGTCAAGTACGGTGTTTCCATGACAATTTTTTTGCCACTTGGTGCACTAATGGTTCATGTTTAAAAACTAACATTTTTAATAAGTACTTCTCGGTGCACTTCTTTAATGTGATTTATTAATGTCAAAGCTTCACATGTCAAGGAAACACACTGTTTTGAATTTTGAAGAATCTTTTTCGTATCTTAAGGGATATTTGTTGCACGAGTTACACAGCAAACATTTTCAAGGCTCGGATGTCCTCAGCTTTCCCTGTAAATCTGTTGACTTCTCCCACCATTAGGAAAGGCACGCGCCAAACCGGGCACAAATGACCCTTGCCACCAATTTGCCACAGCGTGCAGGTCTGCGTGACCACATGACGTAAGTAGGCGCGCGGCGGACACGTCGGCAGTGAGGTGGGCAGAGCGGATAAACCTGGCAGTCTGCGCCTGGCAACAACAACAACATTGAAGTACGGTCCTAGCGACATGATGTGTTCTCATGTCCTGGACCCAGATGTAAGAGTGCAGAGTAA
Source organism: Lissotriton helveticus (assembly GCF_964261635.1). Taxonomy (NCBI): domain Eukaryota; kingdom Metazoa; phylum Chordata; class Amphibia; order Caudata; family Salamandridae; genus Lissotriton; species Lissotriton helveticus. The sequence continues at coordinate 952,267,807 of NC_136061.1, forward strand.
CCCCTCCCCTTTCATTTAAGATTATTCTAAAGATATCCACGGATGAACAGGTGCGGAACAGAGCTCCGGATACTAAGGGGGGGGGGGGGCGGGGGTTGGTTGACGTGGATGAGTGGGGGGCGCAGCGGATTGGAGAGCAGCAAGGGACACTCTGTTACAAACAACAAGCTGATATTGACAAATTAGGCTCCAGGTGGGGCCGGTTTACAGCAAGCGCAATACTTCGTTATGAGGGGTTGGGGTTGTGCCAGAACTATGCGTGTGATGTAACCCTGTCAGTATGCAGGCCTGAGCCCCTGCATCTGCTGACCGGACGCAGGAATCCCGGGCTGCCTTCGAGACCCGATCTGGCTTCAGTCTGCTGGATTTAGGAGCTCCGTCCCACGGGTGGAGAATGGAGATATGTCTCCCGTGGGGGTGTTCAGGATGAAGATGGTGGGGGCTGTACAGGGACGCAACTAGACCGGAACCTCGTGGGGGAGTGGGGCTAAGACTTCCAGCCAGGACCTGCGCGAGCGGTGGTGGCGGCCCTTACCACAGCCTTTTTTGGCGCTTCCTCCCCCATATCTTCCTCCTTCATGAATTCCCTCACTACCACTCTCCAACAGTGCACATCATCTTTCCATAGCCTCTCTCTAACGTACATTCCAAGCCTCTCTCTAACGTACATTCCAAGCCTCTCTCTAACGTACATTCCAAGCCTCTCTCTAACGTACATTCCATTTTTTTTACAGTGCTACTCACAGTTCACTCACTCTCAGTTCTGTGATCTGCAGGGTACATGTTCTTTGAGGCAGGCACATTAACCCTCCATGCTACTTAACGATGAGCCAAAACTGCAACTTGACAACATTCGGAACTCTAACTAGGAGTAACATTAATCACCAGAGTTATGTTGGTATTTTTATTGTTGCCTGAAAACTACCTGATGCACAAGGAAGTTAATCTGCTTTTAAAACAAAGATTATTTTTAAACACAGCGCCCCCCATCAAAGTCAATGCCTGGTGCAACTGCACCAGTCACACCAGCCTAAAGCCAGTCCTGCTCCCAGCAAGGGGCAGGACACGCATTTCCAGAAATAGTGTGAGAGCTAATCTCATAACCATTATATGAGGAAAAATATCTATGTAAGTGGTGAGGTGTGATACTTCCCCTAAATTATACCAAGCAAAACAAGTTAACAGATTTCTTGTAGATGATTTTAGAGAGAGTGGATTTCTCCCCTGAGAAATTGTTGTAACTTTTGGTATCAAATTAGCTCAGACGCCAGACCCTTATGGGTATTCATGAAATATTCCTGTACTTTCATGGTGCATCAGAGAAGCCTGGCCTTTCCTAGGAGTAGATCTTGTTTTTTTAGGTCGAGACTGGCTTAGGCTGCGCACATGCGCAGTCTCGCCAGCGAGACTTACCCCCAGATGCATCAAGAACCCATTTTGCTATTCCTTAATAGCGAAAAATAACGATTCGCTATTAAGGACTAGCAAAATGCAATGCATGAAGAAATCACTAAAAAAATAGCGATTTCTTAAAATTCCTTAATTGCGACTCGCAAATTGCGAGACGCAATTAAGGAATACCTCCCCATTCATTCCTATGGGCCTAGAGGCCCATAGGAATGAATGGGAAGACCTTCCCAATTTGCGTATCGCAATTAGCGAATCGCAAATTGAGAATGCGATTTCAAGGGTGCAGAGGTGTCCAAAGGACACCCTGTTGCACCCCTGAAATTGATCTTTGCACATATGTTGCACACACACATGCCCTTAGGGCATGTGTGTGCCCAACATGAAACTGTGAAAAATGCACTTAAGTGCATTTTTCAAAGTTTTTGCAAATTACCATGAAGTTCAACTTCATGGTAATTTGCGATCCCTATTAGCGAAATTGCTATTTTTTAAACTTTCATGCATTGCATTTAAGGAATCTCAATGTGAGATTACTTTCAATTTAAGGAATCTCAATGTGAGATTCCTTAAATGAAAGTAATCGCAATTTTGCGATTTCTTAATTTGCGATTTTTGCATTTGGGATGATGCATCCCAAATGCAAAAATACCGATCGCAAAGGGGTAGATTCTGAGAATCTGCTCCTTTGCGAGCGGATTTTACCTTGATGCATCTATGCCTTAATGTCTCAGAGTAGCGAGGGTAAACCCCGCCCCTCTTCTCCAATGGCTGGCATCCTAAACGGCGGCCAGCCATTGGAGAAGAGGTCTCTGTGACGTTCTCTTTTCGCTGTAAGCCCCGTCCTTTTCGGATTGAGCGGCGTGTTTTTTTTCGTTTCTTTCTCTCCTCTCCTCCAGCCAATGGAGAAGAGGGGAGAAAGAAAAACACGCCCCCCCCCCCAGTCTGAAAAGGACGGGGCTTACAGACTCCTGCTGCCAGTCTGCCCGCGTGTCAGCTGTTTAGGCGTGAGCCTACCCGGCAGTCAGCGAGTCTCTTCTGTGCGATCATGCTCTCAGCGCAGCTCCTGACGCACACTGACCGCGTGTGAGCAGGCAGTGCACTGCCAACCTATCCAGGACAGACACTGTGCCCGGGTGCAGCGGCCCAGGCCTCGGGATAAGGACTCCTTCAGGATGGTAACGACCACTTTAAGATGATTTACTCTTTAAAAGCAAAGGACGCTTATTTTACGCAGTCTGGCTGGAACACCCCGTGTGATCTTCCGTTTCTCCGTGATGAGGAAAAGTCTGCATCTTTAGATCGGGAGTTTTGATCTACTCTTTGTTTTATTTATTTTCTTTTTAATTTGAAGTGCCGTTTTTGACCGTGAAGTGGGGTTTCGTCTACCGGAAGCCTCAGCGGCTGCCAGTCACCAGGAATAGTCCCTGTGGTCTCAATGGACAAGCGATGAGTGACCCTGTCACTAGTGCATGGCACCAGGAGTGTGCAAGGTAGCAATGGTGAACATCGCGCACAGTTGGAGAATTGTGTGGCGCGGCCTGTTGTACGAATGTTATGTACGTCCGACTGATATCTACAGGGGTGTTATATTCTTTAAGGACACGCATGGCTGGTTTTGTACATCGCCTAATGGAAACCCATGCTGCTTCTAGGAGTGTGTTGCAGAAGATATAGGAGGCTTAATGTTTCAGAATCTCACTCTTTGGTCACCGGGACATACATTATAATCTAGCCTTAAATTTAAAATGGACTTACCTACTATCTCGTTTCGTATATTAGACTGCCCACGTGCTCCTTAAGCATTCAGAGTTATTTTGAGTGTGCCACGAGGGACCTAAACCATAGGGGGGTGTTTCGGCTGCAATGCACGTGGTCTGTGGGGCAAGAGTACCTGAAAGTTAAAGCAAATGCGTTCCTTTGGTGTTTGCGATTGGACTAAATGTAAGCTCGTCACATGGTGCTTTATATTGTGTTTTGGTGTCGGAAAGGTGGTTTATTAACAGGTGTGTTCCGTTTGTAACCAGTGTCATTTTAGTATTCGTAACGTCTGCGGTTTGAGCCATGTAGCCCAAACTTGTCTGAAGGAAACTGTCGTACCTTACTCTGAAATTTTGCTGTCACCTGTTTTTTGTGTGTCGCTCGGGGGTAACCGGGCACGTGCGCGTTTGGCAATGCTATTTTTTTTCTCTTTGAAGTATGACCTGATTTTTGTATCCACTGCATCTATTGCATTAGGAGTTGAACTTGTCTTAAAACTTTTAGTTTATTCTGCTGCTGATGTTTAAGCTTTTCGTGTGCAGGTAAGCAGGGTGCATTGTTTTATTAATTTCACTGGCGCAGGAGGCTAATACGCCAATGAATGGCGGACTCAGAGAGTGCCCACAGGAAGGTAAGAGCTGGATGTCTTCTTCCTCCACGGAGCTGATGCTCCTGGGCTCCTCCGATCCCAGCCTTTTCAACTCTCTGTGGCCCTCCTGTCTAGGCACCCCTCCAGCACCCAAGGATAACATCAAGAGTCTGGGAGTGTGGCTGGACAGATCCCTCTCATTCAATACCCAGGCCACAAAACTCTCGGCTACCTGTTTTGGCCTCCTCAGGATGTTAAAGAAAATCCTCCCCCTTCTACCCATGGAAGCTAAGCAGGTAGCCATCTAGGGCTTAATACAGTCCCGCCTAGACTTTAACAACGTGCTCTACCTTGGCGCCCCTGACTACACTTTACGCAGACTCCAGACAGTGCAGAACTGTGCGGCTCGCACATTGCTCGAGCTCCCTCGCAGGCAATCAGTGAGAGCCGGCCTGGTCAGCCTTCACTGGTTGCCAGTGCGCCAGAGAATTCTTTTCAAAGCCATGTGCTTTGCCCATCAGGCCTTTTGGGACACAGGTCCCATGATTACCCGGGATTTAGTCACCCACTATCAACCTAGCAGAAACCTTCGTTCAAGCCAGACCTTCATGGCCACGGTCCCAAGAATAAAAAAGTCCAGGTCTGGCGGCAGGACGTTCTCCTACAATGCCTCCAAGACCTGGAACACTCTTCCCCTTCAGCTTAGAATCAACCCCAACCTTTACTCATTCCGCAAGCAGTTAAAGACATTCTTATTCAACCTTCCTCATTGATCCTCCGCTAGCCACTTACGAGGTCCCCTCTGTTATTACCAGCGCTTGGACGCCTCCGGGCAGCAATTCGCGCTCTATAAATTTACCTCCATTTCCATTTCCATTTCCACTGCTTCCCAGGTCTTGCTCGTATGGTTTATCTACCACTTAACATTGACTGTGTTATGGTAATTCCACCTGTACTGCAGAGTAAACATGTGTTACTTTGAATGAGCTGCTAATAACCATTTGAAGCTGGGAGCAGTATGCAGAAATCTGCAGCCTGTCATCTACCACCACATCCACCACCACATCCACCACCACATCCACCATCACCACCACATCCACCACCACCACACCCACCACATCTTCCACCACCACATCCACCACCACCACACCCACCACATCCTCCACCACCACATCCACCACCACCATATCCACCACATCCACCACCACATCCACCACCTCCACATCCACCACCACCACATCAACCACCACCACACCCACCACCGCCACATCTACCACCACCACATCCACCACATCCACCACCACATCCACCTCCACCACCACATCCACCACCACCACATCCACCACCACATCCACCACCAACACATCCCCACCACATCCACCACCACATCCACCACCACCACATCCACCACCAGATCCACCACACCCACCACCACATCCACCAGATCCACCACCACCACATCTATGTGTGTGTGGCTCTGTGTGTGTGTGGCTCTCTGTGTGTGTGCGTGTGGGTGCAAATGCAATAGGTCTCGCATTTGCGAGAGATTAAGCTATTGGCATTGTAAATGACAATGCCATTTATTTATCTGTTTTCAAAACCAACACATAAATAAAAAAAATTGTCATTTACAATGCCAATAGCTCTAACTTTTGCAGAGGCGAGACCGTTGCATTGTAAATGCTTGTTTCAAATGTCTTAAGTGAGAAATTACTTCCACTATACCAAGGTCATCCTTTTTTCACAGGTGCCCCTTATGGCAAGGAGTACATTCAATATGACAGTGCCAGAAATGTACAACGGATAATTCAGCCACAGTCTCAGGTATACAAGGGTCAGCATTTGTATAATTCAGGACAGGATAAGAAATCTTATGACAAGAGTTACCTCAAATATCAGTTCCAACATTTTGCTATGGATCCACCCAATATGCTAAGAATTCCGTGCATCATTTCAGAACCTTCGGCCAAGTGTGATGGCATGTGTTCTGTGCCCCTGACACTGGGTATTATTGGACTAACAGCTTTTTCCGTTAGACAGTTCAAGTCCCCACAGCCAACGATGGTGTCTTAATCGAAGCATACCAGGGCCTGCAGTATTAGTTCCATTGTCAAAAAGGCAAGAAAAACAACCAGTATGCCAGACCAACAGCACATGTGCACACATAACACACATCCACTGACACACACACACTCTCACTATATCTCTTGCACTCTTTCGTATATTTGTAGTCTGTCATGCTCACACAGACAAATTGCCACTCTCACTTCCATGAGTCAATCTGCTTTTATTGTGTTAGAAAAGTTTGCCCTGCGGCTTCTCCTATACCTGCCTTGTCTTTTAGTGAAGCTTAATAAAAACATATTCTCTATACGCTATTCAAAAAAAATTCAGTAACCATGGATTTTATCCAGGAAGACTTTGCATTTTTGTGTTTTTGAGACCCAACTTACAATGTGGAAAAAAACTACAAGTCCTGGAATGAAGCATTCTGATGAATGGAAAGCCAGGAATGGCTGAAGGTGTCACACGATCCTCAACCCATCACCATACCTCAAAGCCTCAGCCCTAGTCTTCCTCCTTGCACCATCCCACATTCTCAGTCCACTCTCTCCTCTTGCAGCAGCCCTGTTGTTGCATATGGAATTAAGTAGGCATCTAGTACTACAGAAAGAGCAGGTATTCTGTGGGCGCCTTTGTAGAAATATGTGTATATCAATGAAAGTTGTTTAATATTTATTTGTGCAGAGTAAGAGGTGCGCTCATGTAAGTGCTGGGTGATGGTGAATAGTGTGAGTGAGTGGTGTGAGTGTAGAGTGGAAAATCTGCTGGTGTGAGTATCGGGTGAGCTGCATGAATGGAAAGTGAGAGCAGGGCCTGGCCCATGTGAGTGTCGGGTGAGAGGAGTGCGTGCACAGAGTGAGGAGTAATTGCAAGGTGGTGTGAGTGGCGTAAATGTGGGGTGAGTGGTGCACCCGTGAGTGGTGCAGGGTGAGCAGCGAGAGTAAAGGGTGGTCTGTGAGAGTAAATGGTGAGAGGAGTTAGGGCATAGTGAGAGGTGTTTGCCTAGGAGTTCCGGCAGACTACTGTCCCTGTGTGCAGGCAGGATTAACAGAATGCCTGTGTGAATGCAGGCTGAGAGGTTTGTCTGTGTAAGTGCAAAGTGAGTGAAGGAAGCACAGTGTGAGTGGTGTAGCTCCGGGATGAGTGCTGTGTTTGTTTGTTCAGTGTGAGTGCTGTGCCAATGTGAGTGAAGGGTGAGCTCTGTGAGTGAAAGGCGTGCCTATGTGAGTGCATAGTGAGCAATATGACTGTGAGAGTAGGGTGAGAGGAGTGACCACAGGGTGAGAGATGTAATATATGAGTTTGAGTGCGGGTGAAAGTGCATGGTGAGTGATGTGCTTGTTTGAGTGAGACTGCAGAGTGAGCAGTTAGAGTGATAGGTGAGTGAAGTGTCACTTGAGTGCAGTGTGAGTAGTTTGCTCATGTAAGTGCAAGGTGAAAAGTGCGAGTGCATGGTGAGTGGTGTGAGTGCAGTGTGATCACTGTGTGTACAGGGTGAGAGGTGTGCTCATGTGACTGCACGGTAAGTGGAGGGAGAATGGCGTGAGTTCATGGCAAGGGGCATAAGTGCAGTGTGGTCTCTGTGAGTGCAGTGTCAGTGGTGTGCTCGTGTGAGGGCAGGGTAAGAGGAGGATGAACAGTGTTAGTGTAGGGTAACAGCATGAGTGCAGTGTGAACCTTGTGAGTGTAGAGTGAGCGGTGAAAGTGACAAGTAAGTGGAGTGTCATGAGCATGCAGGATGACCGGTGTGCTCATGTGAGTTGAAGGGTAGGAGGAGGGTGAATGACATGAGTACATGGTGAGCAGTGTGATTGCAGTGTGCTCGCTGTGAGTGCAGGGTGAATAGGAAGGGGGAGCGGTGAGAATGAGGAGGGAGTTGTCTGAATACAGGACATATTCTCAGACACCTGGAGTAACTCAGCTTTGTATTGCCAGCAGGCGTAGGGTTTCAGATATAAGTTAAACTAATTCTAATATGGCATCAATCATGGACGGAGGGTGGAGGAAATAAAGATTGTGCTGATCCTGCAACAAAATTTCAGTCTCCCGATTAGGGTTGACAGCTGATCGGATTTATACTGGCACCATCGGTATTTTGATGTCTCAGCCAGTACAAAAATAAGCAAAATCTTCAAAAGCCGTTATTTTTAGCACTTATTTGTGCATACTTCAAACAGCAAATATAAATAGCACTTTTACATGTGTTCTAGGGCTGCAATAATGATCCATGACTAATAATTAAAGGAAACAAAGAAGGAAAAGTCATGTTTCAAATGAAAACATACCATTTTATTTATAGCCCTATCTAGTGTCAAGGCGATGCCTTTGCAGACTCTTTAAACAAGATCTAGTGGTTGGTATTTTTCTCTTGGAAAGGTGGAATCCCTACTTGTGAGATGACTTTTCATGAAATGGATTCTCCCACTGTGGCAGTAAAAATAAAATACAAATGTAAAGAATCGGCAGAGTTCGGACCCAGGGGGTACTGGAACCAGTGGAAAAACACAAAGCCTCATTGACGAGTTCACAAAGGCATGTAAAAATTTAAATAGTCTTTTAAAGACCTGAGAAAAACTTAGGGGTAGCAGAGATAAGACTCCATACACTGCCCAGCCGAGCCTTGCTTGGTATAGGATACCCTCTCCCTCCTCCAGTTTTAGCCTCAAGTTCTGAAGTGTTATTTTACATGATAAAGTTAGTGTTAGCTGCCCGGGTCTCCTCCCAGACAACTAGTTTTGCAGCAAAGTCGCGTTCATCAGTGGTGTCATTAAATTCATGCCTGGCCATAAGCCGCCTCGAGCAATTCTTGTTGTATAATACCTGGGATGTACATGTGCCATCTGTGTCTATGTTCACGTATGCCACCAGGTTCTGGGACAGCGGGCACTGGTCGGAGTAAGGTGTGGGTGGGGGTGGGCGATGGTGTGGCATGTGCGTGTGTGCGCTCCAGCGTGTTTGAGGGTGCACTACAGTGTCAGGTGTGAAATCAATAGCTTGCGAGGAAAATCACCACCGAGAAAGACTTTTAAAGGAACGTTTTCGACAATAAATAATATTAGTTCAAGTAATTTCTCACAGTGCCTCTTTCTCAATGTATTCCCAAACACTACCAAACATAACTTGCAATCTAACCCAAACCTGCTCAGCCCAGGCAACCTATTCCTTCAAGCATCCAGCCCGCTAGTCCAGCACAGTTGGACAGACATTTGTCGAAATTAGGGGTCGGTGAATAATTCAGCTCCAATGGCAGAGTTCACAGAGTTTTTTCCACTATGCTTTCTGCTTGGAACGTGGAGTTCCGGCAAACATCCGCCAAGCACTGCGTGGCAGAGTTTTTTCTCACGCGTGGCTCGCCAATTTTAAATAGGCAAAAATTAGCAAGAAATTATATCCACTAGCGCGATTTTTGAGCGATAGAATGCCCTAGGAGAGATTTCTAAACACGGGAGGTCGAGGCAGATCTCAACCGTTCGCGTTGAGAAATCTACCACTTGAGAAGAAAATCTACTTGTGTGGCAGAAAGAAGCAACTCCCTCTGGTGCGATGCGTGATGCCATTTGCACTGCAGAACTTCATGGAACAAGCTTCCAGCACTAAAAATCAGTGCAACGTGTCAATTCCACCCGCTTGCGTAACTCCACAGAATGTCGCTGAGTTTTTATGTAGCTTAGCGGAATTTCACCCACCCCTATTTGAAATGTATTGCAGGGAGGAAAGTATGAATGACAAGGGTGCTTGTGATGAAGAGGTGAGAGACAGTGCTCTAAGTAAGCATGGGACTGCGAAGGCTGAGCATCGGCAAAGCAAACAACCAAAGACATTTAACCTGTGACTTACAGCCTGATTCATCAAGCCGAAATCGGCTCGCAAAGGGCCAGATTCTGAGAATCTGGCCCTTTGCGAGCGCTATTTTTGCATTTGGGATTCATCATCCCAAATGCAAAAATCGGTAATAGCGATTTCGCTATTTTGCGAGGAATTACATTTAAGGAATCTCTATTTGAGATTCCTTAAATGCAATTCATCATCCATTTAAAAATTGCGAATTCGCAATTTCGGCCCGCTATTTACCGCGAGGTCAAACCTCGTGGTAAATAGCGAAAACTTAGAAAAATGCTTTTAAAAGCATTTTTCTAAGTTGCATGTTGCACATGTGTGTGCGCAACACCTGTTTCAATTTGCATTTAAGGGGTGCCACAGGGTGTCAGTTGGACACCCCTGGCACCCTTTAAATCGCTATCTAATTTGCGATTAGCAAATTGCTAATCGCAAATAAGGAATACTCCCCATTCATTCCTATGGGCCTTTTGGCCCATAGGAATGACTGGGGAGTTATTCCTTATTTGCAATTAGCAATTTGCTAATCGCAAATAAGGAATGTGTAGGAATCGCATTTCTTTATGCAATTTCTACATGAATCCCGTTTTGCAAGTCCTTAATAGCGATTCGTTATGAATCGCTATTAGGGGCTCGCAAAACGGGAGAATGATGAATCAGGCTGTATCTCTTTCTCTCCTTTGCCGACTAACGGAAAGAAAATAACTGCCTGCCTCGCAAAAGGGACTTGGGGGACAGCTGACTGGTGGAGGACTGTCCTCCGGGATTATTGGGAGAATGCTACAGTCCAGAGGACATGCTAATAAAGGATGTAGCCCAAGTGGCCTTTTGGGTTACCACCCACCATTTTATGGTTAGGTGACACAGTGGCAGTCCAGTCCTGTAGTGGGTCTTGTTTCTTTGTCATAGGGAGTATATGGCCGCAGACAAGTTACAGCAGGCGCTCTGCTTACTGCGTGAAGCGGGGCACCTGGATCTGTTGGAGGATAGTGTGGACTCTGGTTGCCCGGCGAGATGTGCTTTGGGAAGTGTTGCAGCCTCTGTGCTAGTATAGTAACTGCCAAAGAGAACACTAAAAGGGAGGCAATGACAGCACGTAGGAAGTCAGGCTGCTCGTGTGTGTAGAGAGTAGCCCCAAACAAGCTCAAAGTGAGGCGTGGGACGGGGGGGAGGCTTAGCCTCTAAAGCGGGCAGGCAGGAGAAGCGCTTACAGAATGGGAGGCTCCCCTGTCTGGCTGAATGGCCCGTATTGGAGCATCTGTCATGTCAAGACATGTGGGCGGGCGAGAGGAGCGGCTGTGACAGCAGTAGGAAAGTTCAAAGTGGGGAATACCCCCAGGGCCTTCGGAGAAAAAAAAAAGCAGGCAGTGCGGCATGGCGGCTGTGGACCAGCAGCAAGAGAGACACTTCAGAGGATAGCGAGAGGAGATTGGGGGGAGCAGGTTGCGTCTAGGTTTGGCCAAGGGGATTACAATATGGGTAAGGGCAGTGAGTGGAAGGTGACAGTTGGCCACATACAAGAGGATGATGTCTGGCGCACTGAGGCCCATGAAGCTGGTAAAGGGGAGGGGCAGACATATGAGACTTTGCCTATCTCTATGCTCTATGGTGAGACAGGGTGGGTTGGGAGCAAGTCCAGAATATCACTGGAAAAGAGGGAATGGTTAGATAGGGCACCACAGGGTTGCGGTCACAGTGGCCAGGAAGAGTCACATGACATTTTTATCCTGTGGCAGGAAGCTATGTACCCTATCAAGTGAAGGTTCCACCATGTGCCAGGTGGGCGGTGGTGGATGAAGTGGTAGATTGCACGGAGCTGGATTATTAGGAAGATAGTCTGGAAGAGGGTGAGGTTGTTAACCAGTTGCCGCCTACTGTTTTACAGAGTACAGCCAAGGTACCAGTAAGATTCACCAACACCAGGTTAGCAAGCAGATGTGTTCCGCTGGCAAGGCGGCAGACTATGGATCGGCCCTTAACTCCAGGTAAGGAAACAGGGGCCATGGTGACAGCTCTTGTTATAGTGTCAATCAGGGTGGGTGCTTGGATAATGAAGGTACACGGTTGAGGAAAGGACAGTATGTGAAGGATACAGGGGTAGGCATGGAGGATCAGAAGATGGGCAAAGGGGCAGAGAGACTACACACAAGACAGAAGGCATGCTTGTGGGAAGGTGGGTCTAAAACTCGGGCAGGGACGTCAGTTGGAGGAGAGCAGCAAGGTGAGAGGGACAAATACAGGAAAAGTGCTGGGTTGGAGGCAGGGGGAGCTTGACAAGGGGGAAGGTAGAGAAATCAGAGGGTAAGGAAAGCAAGGATTTGAAAATAAAGAAATTGCCATACAAGGGGTTGACAAAACCATTGGGGACGCACCTTATGTTGTGCACAAAGGAAAAAATATGGAAAGGGGAATCTGTTGAAATGTTTGTGCTGATGCACAGGGAACTCAGAGACAAAGAAGGGTCGAAGGAGGGGGAATACAAATTGTCCAAATGATCCAAGGTGCCCATGACTATCGAAAATTGGATGGTGGCATTTTTAATTTTCGCCAGATTCTAGTATGAAAAATACCACGAGTGGAGTGTAGCTATGCTCAAGTGTGTTGGTGTGTTTTGGGTGTCAGAATTGCTGGGAGGAAAGGGTAGTACAGGTCTCTTACGGGAAGAAGTAGTGACACAAGAGTCTGGGGTAGGGATACAGTTGCGCCATTCAAAAACGGACAAGAGATCAAAGTGAAAGATGGTGGTGTTGAAGGCTTAACCTGTGGAGAGATTCTGTTAAGTAAAATAGGGAGAGAAGTTGCAAGGTAGCAGGAAATCACCCTGTGGGGAAGTGTTCAATCACAGGGATGGAAAATTATGACTGCTTTCCAACTGCTAGCAGTAAGGAGGAAAGTGCGTTTACAGGTCGGGATGGCAACAAAGGAGTGTGGCATTCATTCCTTAAGTATCGGGGTGGCAATAGAGGCAGGCAGGAGGGGTTGGTCATGAGATCAATTTATAAGGCTGGGAGATGGTCCTCAGACTGTTTTAGCCGATATATAAGGTTGGAAAGGGGAATTGTTGACAAACAGTTCGCTGTTTTTAGGGTTTCGCTGAACCAACGCGCATGCGTTGTTCTGCGAGTGTATAGTAGGCAAAACAAAGTCTTGAAAGCAGCGAGGATTGTCCCCAATGCATGTGAGTTACTCAAGCGTGACGCTTCCCCAGCGCGCGCTTGGGCTCAGCCTCACTTCTCCTCCCCCCTAATTCATCCCTGCTGTTGCTGCCCATGGCCGTATTGCACTTTAGCTCTAGCTCATTATGCCGAGAGCTTCACTTCAAAGGGATCCGCTCCCCGCCCCCTGCTTCACACTTCAAAGGAATGCGGCCGCTTTTAAGTATCCTGTGAGCAGTTATATCTTTTGCTCTTTCGCATCTGACTTATTGTTTACATGATGTACTATCATTTTTACTTCACTCTGCACTGCGCTAAATCTGTATTTAATATCAACCCGTCCATTCATTTTTGAGCGCTTTGTCTCTTGTGTTGCTAAAACATACCATGTGCAACACACACAACTGTATTTCATTTTGGGAATGTGGTTGTGTTTTTAAATCCAGGCTAAGCAGCCATTTTACATTTGCTCGGACATTTTAGAATCTGGCCTCACACTCCAAGGCACATTAGCACTTTGTCATTCGTGTGACAGAATCATTCAAGTAATTATAGCGCTCAGTGCTCTCAGTCAAATACTGTTGAAATGCGGAGACATAGTGCTAACACAGTCTTTGTGAAACCATGCAGTAGGTTGTCAATTCGTTTTCGCCGACAAGCACTGCTTGATACGTACTGGAAACCTTTATATGTACATTTCAGTCATCAGAGAAGAGAACAGCACCACCACAGCACAACTCAGCACTACCACAGCACAACTCAGCACCACCACAGCATCACTCAGCACCACCACAGCATCACTCAGCACCACCACAGCATCACTCAGCACCGCCACAGCAACACTCAGCACCGCCACAGCATCACTCAGCACCGCCACAGCAACACTCAGCACCGCGACAGCAACACTCAGCACCACCACAGCACCACTCAGCACCACCACAGTACCACTCAGCACCACCACACCATCACTCAGCACCACCACAGCACCACTCAGCACCACCACATTATCACTCAGCACCACCAGAGCACCACTCAGCACCACCACAGCATCACTCAGCACCACCACAGCCTCACGCAGCACCACCACAGCATCACTCAGCACCACCACAGCATCACTCAGCACCACCACAGCACGACTCAGCACCACCACAGCATCACTCAGCACCACCACAGCATCAGTTAGCACCACCACAGCACCACTCAGCACCACCACAGCATCACTCAGCACCACCACAGCATCACTCAGCACCACCACAGCATCACTCAGCACCACCACAGCACCACCACAGCACAACTCAACACCACCACAGCACCACTCAGCACCACCACAGCACCACTCAGAACCACCACAGCACCACTCAGCACCACCACAGCATCACTCAGCACCACCACAGCACCACTCAGCACCACAACAGCATCACTCAGTACCACCACAGCACCACTCAGCACCACCACAGCACCACTCAGCACCACCACAGCACCACTCAGCACCACCACAGCACCACATCACCACCACCACAGCATCACTCAGCACCACCACAGCACCACTCAGCACCCCCACAGCATCACTCAGCACCACCACAGCACCACTCAGCACCACCACAGCATCACTCAGCATCACTCAGCACCACAACAGCACCACTCAGCACCACCACAGCACCACTGACCACCACCACAGCACCACCACAGCACCACTCAGCACCACCACAGCATCACTCAGCACCACCACAGCATCACTCAGCACCACCACAGCACCACAGCACCACCACAGCACCACTCAGCACCACCACAGCACCACTCAGCACCACCACAGCATCACTCAGCACCACCACAGCATCACTCAGCACCACCACAACGTCACTCAGCACCATCACAGCACCACTCAGCGCAACCCCAGCATCACTCAGCACCACCACAGCATCACTCAGCGCCACCACAACATCTATTGCCATTATAAATTACAATCACTTTTATTTAAGTATTAATTATTTAAAAAAATGAAAAGCCATTGGTATTTGTAATATCAATACATCTAAGTCACGTAAATACAAAACATGTTGCATTACAAATGCTATAGGTGTCACATTTGCGAAAGTTATAACTATTGGCATTGTAAATGACAGCGCTATTAATTTAGCTATTTTCAAAACCAACACATAAATAAAAAAATTGTCATTTACAAGACCAATAGCTCAAACTTTCATAATGCGAGACCTATTGCCTTGCAAATGCTTGTTTTCCCTTCCTGCTGTTGATGTCTTTTCAGTTTCGATTCTGGGCCGAGAGGTCACTGGCTTGTCTGTGTGGATCATGGGATACTTTTTTGGGGAAGTGGGTCAACTTGGAAGCCAAAAAGAGGGCACATGGTCGAAATTTGGATTTTGATGCAAGTTTGCTTTTGGTTTTCTGGTATGGGAAGGGTGATATGCGCTGGAAGAAACTGTTGCGCAGTCTGAACAAGTTTTTGCTGGGAAAGAACTGCCTTGATGTTTTATTGGTTTATTTACGGGAAAATGACTTGGTGGTAGAGAAGGGCCTGGCACTGCTGAGAGCGATAAAGAGAGATTTGAAAGAAATCAAGATGCAGTGGTTAGGGTGCTGGGTGGTATGAACAGCATTTATTCCTAGGAGACTCTGGTGCTTTCAAGCCTGTGGCAATTGATAAGGCCATGAGAAAGATCAAAAGGGAGATGAGAGTATTCTGAAGGAAAGAAGGATTTGGTCGAGTAGAGCAGTCAGACTTGACATACAGTAATGTGGAGTTTTTTCAGGGTAACAGAGTTCACCTTTCTCACTATGGGATGTAGATTTATTTGCTAAAAGTAAAAGAGCTTTTACCTCAAACCTTGAATGTACAGCGGTGAGCAGTAACAACGTAAGACGGTGAGGGGGCAGAAAAAGTCAGGGTAATGCCTTTTTTCTGAGTGGTAGCTGGCTGAGACATTTTCATGGGTTTAGCTAATGTTATTGTGGTTGCCATCAGCAAACTAGGCTGAAAGGGAGGGTGTGAACCAGCTCACATCGGAACAAAACAGGAAGTTAAAGATTAAGTTATAGGAAGTTCAGCTTTAGTAGATGTTAATAGATTCACTGATAAGCAGTAGGGGAAGTTAAAAAGGTCACAATTGCTGGAGTGCAGTATGGTTGAAGATAGATACTTGCTGGGTTACGTTATGTGGGAGGTGAGACATTTAGGGGCGTGGGGAAGAAAATTAGGTGACAAACTTTTGTACAGAGAGGTTTTCGTTTTGTAAGGTGGAATGCCCAAGGATTTTGTGTGATGTGCAGCTGTTTCAATAAAGGCGACCTTTGTCACACATACAAAATGTTTCAGTGGTCTGTGCTGTGCCTTGCTCACCCAATGCCTCCTTTGTGACACACGGAATACTTTTTTAACTGAGCATAATGAACTAGAGTGCATACTTAAAGAAATAATGACAGCCATACTGCCACAGTGCTATCACCGGCATTGCACCAGCCTATGCACCAACCTCTACACTCTCTTCTTTACCTCATAAAATATGAACATGACTTTATAACTGTTGGAGAAATAACCGCCTCCTGCTAATAGGCCGTAAGGCACCTGTCATTTGTGGACACAGAATTCCTACCCAAACATGGATTTGAGTAAAACCAGTAACATAAATTAAAGAAGATAGTAAACAATCAACAATCAATAGGACAGAAGATGCTGATATGCAGTGTCTACCTCAGCTAGCAGAACATTACCAAGTCTTAGTATTTCTGAGAAGGGGAAGGCACTGTCGTAACCGATACTATGGCCTTGTGGCTCTAGTGAAAGACTATGGGGAACTTAAATTGGCTATCTGACTGCCGAAGGTAGACATCCTTGCTTGGTTCCTGAAAGGCATGCCAGGCGAGGAAGTAGTCAAAATAGTAGTCAGAACATGTCCACTTCGTCTGGATGTTCATTAAGACTTTGTGCCCTGAACACTAGCCTTTCCATGCGAAGTTTTTTGTCGTATGACACGTTGAGGGAAACAAAGCCCTCTATTTTCCAATATATATCGAAGTCTCTTTATGAGATATGCCAATCCAAGGAGTAGGTTCACAAGTACGAAAATCTCTAGCAGGATAGAGTTTTTGCATGAGCACTTTGCCACTTACTTGAATGTACACTTCACTCTTCAAGAGTAGCAAACCTAGCATTCAAGGTACCACTCACTTTTAAACTTACCTTGTGAAGTATTTGATTGCTTATGGTCCAGAGTTCCATATAAACTATTAAATATCTTGTTGACTACTGATTTCAGATAACTTTGTCCAGGAATACTCAATTGGGTAACTGACACTCCTGATTGCTGAGAGATCCCTTCTCTTGTCTTCTGAAACCCTGCTTGACCAGAAGACCCCAACGGAAGCCCGAAATTAATGAGAAGACAATTTCTCACCAACAACTGAGAATCTGAAAACTATTTATTATGGGATCTACTCTGTTGATTGTGCCTGCCCATTTCATAAAAAAGTATTCCCCTTGTAAATAGTTCTCTATAGTGGAGAAGTTCACACAGCGGAAATTGGAGCCTCCTGTGCAACCACATATATTTTTCTCCATGGAGCAAGCCCTTCCCCTTCACTTCCTCCAGATGTGTGATAATCTGTTTCCCTTTTATGCCAGCCTGTGCTGGAGTAAATCTCTGCCTATTGCTAAACTGGAAGGAGGGCGGGAAGGAGTTTGGGAGTGATCACAAACATCCACATACTAGGCAAACTATGCCTTGGAATGCACACTTCCTAGCCCTTCAGTGGGATGTGCGAGTGACAATTACTCTGCATGGCCACAGCCATCCTGGCAGGATACAAGATCGCACAATAGGACTGCCAACACAAAATAGGAGGAGGAATCGCGACAATCTGCAAAGGAAATGTCAACTGCTGTGCAACTTCAGAGAATGGGATCCCCATCATGAAGTAGGCACATTTCAAGCTGAGAATCTCAGCTGCATTCGCCCTAACTACCTGGGAAACAATCACCACACAAGAAACAGACAACATCATGGGACCATCCACCCCTGAGGACTGACTGATCCCTGCCCCATCACATCAACAAAATGAGCGCCTCCCCACTTCGTGAAGTACTCACCCGTATTCTGAACACCTCTATCACCACAGAAATGTTCCAGGAGGCCTGGAAAGATGCAGCGGTCAACGCACTTCTAATGAAACCTTAGACAGTGCTCATCCAGCTATCAAACTACCGTCTGACTTCCCTACTACTCTACGCTGCCAAGGTCATAGAGAAAGCATCAACAAGCAACTCTCCCACTACCCGGACACAACCCAACTCCTACAAACCATGCAATCAGGTTTCCAACCCAATCACAGCACAGAGACTGCCCTCATTGCAGCAAAAGATGACATCAGGATGTTCCTCGACCAAGGTAAAACAGTGGCCCTCATCCTGCTCAACGTCTCAGCAGCCTTCGACACGATCTCCCACTCCACCCTGATCAGAAGACTACATGAAAGAGGCATAGAAGGACCCACCTGGATCTGCTCCTTCCTCAAAGGAAGAACACAAACAATCAGCATGTCAGAAGCCAAGAACCTCATTTGTAGAATCCCCCATGGATCATCTCCCAAACCTCATCAGATCGCACGGTATCAACATACTTTCCCATGCAGATGACACCTAATTGATACTCTCTCTGTTAAACAAGACCCCAGCAACAAAAAGCAACTTTGCCACCTGCATGACCACTGTAGCATCCTGGATGAGATCCAACTGCTTCAAACTCAACTGAGACAAAACCAAAGTGGTGATATTCGGAAAGAAAACCTCAGCTTGGGATTCCACCTGGTGGTCAGAAGACCTTGGTCCACACCTTCCCCCACTGCCCACGGCAGGAAATTAGCAATCATCAAAGACCGCAAACTCAACATGATTCCCCAAGTTAACAAGGTGACTTCCACCTTTTTCCACATCCTAAAGAAGCTGCTAAAAATCTTCAAGTGGCTACCAGAGAATACTAGGAAAATGGTCACACAGGTCCAGATAACCACCAAACTCGACTAAGGTAACACACTAAATGCAGGAATCACCAAGCATCTCCTGAACAGGCTCTAAACCATTGAAAATGATGTATCAAGTCTTATCCTCAACGTACCTCACCGTATCCACATCACCCCACACCTCGAGCAACTTTACTGGCTCCTCAAACACAAACGCACTCAGCTCAAACTCCTTGCGCACACATACAAAGCTCTACACATATTAGGCCAATATTCATGGTGTAGAAATACACACACTTTGGGAATTCCAGGCAGACATACAACAGATACATTTAATTGTAGACTAGTGTTTACGACCAAATGTATCTTTGTGAATAAGGCTCACTTTTATTGTCCATTCACTTCCAAAAATTGATTCTTGAGTTGCAGCCAGTAAACAGCAGGTACAAGTGTGTTCCCGTGCTACTCCAGCAGCAGTTCCAGTGTAAAAGGTAATTATAGCTCTTCCATATACTAATTGCTGCATGGCTTGATAGCAATCCAGCCTGTCTGTGTTGGGCTTTAGGCAACCCCTTATCAATCAATGCTTTTTGCACCCCATTTGGAAACACTCACCGAAACTTTGTAAGAAGAAATCTTTATTTTTCTGGTTAAGTTGGTGGAATGTTTTGCAGTGTGCCAGTAATCAATCGGCTATTTAAAGCTCCAGGTTGCTGGGCACATTAAACACTTGTCCTCATAGTCCCCGCTTGGCCAGATGAACCCAAAGGACTCCAGAACCAATGATAAGGCAATGTCCCACCAACAACTGGAAAATAATTGATTTACTGAAGATTTCACACTGCTGATAATATATTTTTCCCACTCCCGTCTAGGCACTTGTTTAAGGAAAAAGAATACAAATGTTTTTAATTTAAATGTATGGGTTTACCATTTAATTACATTTGAATTGTACTTATTGGATACAAAGATTTGCTCCTTCATGAGGACACCTGAGTACTCCTCTACTACTTAGTACTGGCGTTTGTGGCACTTTAAAGAGAGCAAACTACAAACCAGGTAGGCTGATCTAATTTTGTTTTGGGGACGGGTCTTACTCCACTGAATTTAAAATAACAATTTTACTTGGAAAAGGCAGAGAAGCTACCATTCACCCCGGCACTCACTTATTAGCTTGCATTGATTTTCAGCTTGCATTGATTTTCAGCTTACATTGACTTTCAGCTCACATGCCATTCATCTAGTTTCTCTTTCACTCATGCATCTAGCCACTCATTCACTTACAATTTTAGGCCCAGATTTTTTTTTTGATTTTTCAAAAACCTTTATTAAGGAATATAAACATAGCAGACATTACACCGTGCAGAACCACCGCATGCAGTAGGAAAATAATGTACAACATTGACATTGAGTTACATTCGGGTTACGCTTTACAGTAATTCAGCAAAAACTCAGGACTTTTAAAGACACAGTTCCACGCTCCAGGGCCACAGCCTACCAAGGAGAAACACGCATGGAGGCGCCGGAACAGATGGAAGTCTGAGGCGGCAGAGGCGCTGTTGAGGAATAGGGATTTTAGGCCCAGATTTACTAAAGGTTTGTGCAGCTCAGGAAGTTTCTATGCAGCGTTGTGTCAAAGGGAGAGAGCCGAAATGCAGCACTGGTGGCAGCCTAGCAACAACACAAGCACCCTTGTGCCATGATGCAGTGGGGTCTCCATTTGCATTGCTTTACAACTCCCCAAATATATTTTGCATCGGGAGCTGCGACAAAAAAGCGACTCAACCCCAACTGGTAAATCTGGGCCAAAGTTACTACCTCAATCAGCTACTTGTTTGCTCGTGTATCCATTCTCTCATTTACTCACTCTCTAACATGACGCTCTCTTGCATTTACTCATATCCTTTAAAAAAATGTTCACTGACTGACCCCGTTATTCTCTCCTGATAATACAACATTCTTGTCCCTCCAACCCGCATCCCCCACTTCTCCTTCCCTAATTGCCATGCCGGACCGTTCCCCAAGACACCAGTATCTGCATGTAACCACTACTAATTTGAGAAAGAGAAGGATATTTAGAAAATACTGCTGCATAGCCACCTGCCCTACTTTTATGGTTGGTCTCAGATTTTTGGGCAAAAATGTGAAAGTTTTGCCTGTAGTGCGTATTGCTTGTCATCTGTCCCTCCTTAGAAGAAACAGCCTCTGCTCCGGGACATTGGATAAAGTTATGTTGTAAGCAGTTTGGGCAGACCTGGCTTCTAATCACAGTTTTTTAAAAATATGATCAGGTTGTGTAATTCTGGACGAATCACTTCAGTTCCACGCCCTTAGTTCGCTTATCTGCCACATTTGGGAGCCCTTACAAACGGGCAAAACCTATGTACATACTAAATCCCGTCTGCAGAGCGGGTAGGGGGTTAGGAGGACATGGCCAACCCTGCTGGCAATCGCCAAGGGATATAGTATACTCTGTGGAACACTGGGGAACAAGGAGCAGACACTGAATGTGACCAAAGGCCACAAACTGTATCCAGAGCTTGCATGGCATGGCGAAAAGCCAATGTTGTGGGGCAGGGGATTAGGAGGACATGGCCAAGCCTACTGGCAATTGCCATGGGGTATACTCTGTGGAACACTGAGGAGTGAGGTGTGGGCACAGAACGGGCCAAAGGCAGTAGCAGCTGGCATGGCTCGTGAGTGGGGGTGGGGGAGGGCACGAGGTCATGCGGGGAGGGTGGGTCAATAATACATTAAAAAAATGTAAGCCTACCTTTCCGCCGGACCTGGTCCCGCCTCTTAACTGCTCCTGCTCTCCTGCCTCCAACAGGAATAGGAAGCAGGCAGCCTCCCTACCCTCCCCTAAGCCAATCACAATTCTCCAGTAGAGCATTGCGATTAGTCGGGACGCCGCCCAGCCAGGGGCTTTAGGGGATGGCATGTTCTCACTGTAGGCTGCAATGCAGCCTGCATGGAGAAGTGCAGAGTGCGCATGACTTGAGCCGCCCAAACAGTATTTGCGCACTCAGGAGTGGGCAAACAACTCCTGCCCTGCCCTGACAGCTCCGCCCACCAGCCTGCACGCAATGTGCAAAGAAACATAAAATGGTAATAACCAAAAGTAATTACCATTTTATGTTTCTGCTTCTCGCACTGCAAGAAAGCAGTGGGGGGATGCTCCTCCGCCCTAGTGGAGGAGCCGCCCCTGGCCTAATGCTACAACCTGTATCTGGAGCCTGCTTGGCACAGCAAAACCCCACTCCTTGTGAGCTTCGGGCACAAGGGGCCTGGCCTTCTGATCGTGGCCGGAGTCTGTGTGCTTTGGGCCTGGGGGAGTGGATCTTGGCCGGCTATATATAATGCGTGCTCTTAAACTAACATAATAATCCTTTAAATCTCGCTTTTTGTGTGATCTTACTGTGACTGCATAGTGCACCTTCCTGTGGTTTACTGTTGCATAACATATCGTTTATTTGTTAAGCGCACTTTCACCGGTGGGTATCTTGACGCTTATTAACATTTTTATTTTTAGTAAACTCAATGGTGCTGATTTTATCGACATCAGAAGGACTGTGGACCCACTGGGATTTGAACCTGCGACCATGAGGTCAAACACAGGTCCCTACAGGGGGGCTCATTAGTCCATTAAGCCACCAGACCAGTACCCGTGCGCTCAGTGTATTTCTCTTTGTTATCTGTAAAACGCTCGTCTCACATTGGGGGTTCGGTTTCCTCGAAATATTTGAAGAAGATAAAAGCAAACATTAACAAAAGTGAACATGCGCACAGTTCCCACCCTTCCACCCGTGGCCTGCTGACTGTTGCTGCTGCTGCTGTGTTTTGAGATGCTAATTACAGTAAGCAGTGCGAGCCCCGCACCCCGCCCGCGGTAACCATTGAGGAATATCGCCCCCCTCCACCGGAGCAGGTCACCAGAGGGCCCGAAATAATCTCACCAGCTGACAGCCCTCTCCAGAAGGCGCTAATAGACTCATCCTTCGTCATGGCGGGAAAAAACACGCGCTGTTTCCAAGGGCCCGGCTCCTTGTCCCCTGTGTAATTAATCGTAAAGCGACAGGCTCCCCCGGGCTCCTAACACTTGCTCATATTATCCTCATATGACGTCTGTGGGCTGAAAGGGCAGGGGCGTAACGACCCCCCACCCCCCAGCATTTCTTGTTTTGGAGGGGCCCCCTCTCCCTCTAAACCATGTCACTGCATGCCTTGGCATGGAATAAGAAATAGTTAAACACTTGAGAAAGTCATGTGCAGGCCTCTGCAGTGTGGCGGGGGGAGGAGGGGCGGGGGGGCAACACCAATAAATATGTGTGGGATCGGGGAGACACCGGGGTCCTCCTCATATTCTGCAGGGGAGCCCTATCATTTTGCATTAGCCACTCTGAATGGGGGAGAGGGTGGGTAGGGGCACAGGCCAGAGCTCCACCAGGACAAGTGATGTCAAGCCCCAAAGGTCTGAAATTTATTTCCTTTCAGCTAGTTAGGTTCTGGAGCTTCTATTGGGGGGAGGGGAAAGCTGTGAAGGTTTTCGCATATTCAAGTTTGGCATCAGGGTGGTAGACAGACAGATTGATACCATGATTTTCATTGGGCTTTACAGACTCAAGTGTGCATCTCTGATATGAGGTGGCTATAATTACTCTCTGATGAACTTACAAAAAAGGAAACTGTAGAGGGGCAGAGGGTGGTGAGAAAATGGAAAAATATCAATGGAGACAAAATGGTAGCACATCTCCTAGCGAACCCACCCCTGAATTCTTTGCATGAGAATCCGGATGCCCTCCTTAATAATTTGGACGATAGACTTCGAAAGGCGGCCGATTACGTGGCGCCAGCACGAAGGGTCAATCTAGTGAATAGAGGCTCTGGATCTCCCTGGTATAACGACTCTCTTAGGGAAAAGAAGAGGGTCCTGCGCAAGGCGGAAAGAGCATGGCGCAGAGCCTATGACATCAAGGCGAGAAGTCTTTATCTACTGGAATTAGCGACCTATAAGCGTGCTATAATAGCTAGAAAGGCCAAGTTCTACGAAGAAAGGATCATTACAGCTACAGATCCACAAAAAGAAATCTTTAGAGTTCTAAATGAACTCAGGAAAATAAAAGAACAGAGGCCGGAGTTCACTTTAGAGGATTGTCAGAGATTTCAGGACTTTTTCACCAGTAAAATTACTGATCTGATCTCTGAAATCGCCGGCACCTCTATGCATGTCTGTCTCCCACAGACCACCCTGGTTAAGAAGCTGGTGGACAGTCCCTTGGACATCCTACCCTTGATTACGAAGGAGGGACTGCCACAGCTTATGGGGCGAGTCAAATCTGGTTCTCAGGCTGATCCCTGCCCTCCGGAAATATTCAAACTGGCTTTGCCAGGAATGGAGGAAGAGGTCTTGGCTCTTCTGAACTTATCCTTAGCTTTAGGTAAGGTTCCGCTAGCCTTCAAGGAAGCACGACTAGTTCCTTTGCCAAAAAAAACAGGGGCAGATGTGAAATGCCTGAAAAATTTCAGGCCTATTTCTCAGATTCCTTTCCTGGCCAAAGTGTTAGAACAGCATGTACTGCCCTACCTTTCCGATCACCTGGAAAGGAATGGCCTGTTGGAACCGAATCAATCGGGATTCCATGCCAACCACAGTACGGAACTGGTCATGCTGTCTATTTTAGATGAGCTCAGGAGTAGGGCAGACAGGAAGATACCTGGTGCTCTGGTGTTGTTAGACCTCTCCGCGGCGTTTGACACCGTGTGTCATAAACAACTATTGTCGCGGTTGAGGGACTTCGGCATCCAGGGCACAGCTCTGGCCTGGTTCGCCTCTTTCCTGTCAGAAAGGACGCAAAGAGTACAGCTGGGAGAATTGCTTTCCACTGCAATGTCAACATCATGTGGAGTGCCGCAGGGGTCTGCCTTGTCGCCCCTGCTATTCAACATATATTTACAACCGTTGATTGCACTCCTCAATCAAATGGATTGTCAGGTGTACAACTACGCCGATGACACCCAAATCATCATCCACATGGATGAGGTTTCTGGGGCGTCAGCAAGGCTGAAAATCATCCTCAAGCATATAACCAACTGGATGTCATTGAACTCCTTAAAAATCAACCCTGACAAGACAGAGGTTCTACCAATCACTATAGCGGGTAGTCCTTGGCACGATGGGTTTTGGCCTAGAGAACTTGGCCCACCTCCAGTACCTGCATTGGCGGTAAAAAGTTTAGGCATCCATGTGGATGACAAATTATCCATGCGGAAGCAAGTCAGCATGGTGGTAGGAACCTGTGTCGGACGTCTCCGACAACTCAGGAAAATCGCACCACTATTGTCATTTTCAACCTTGAGACAGGCGGTTTCCGCAATGATATTATCAAGGTTGGATTATGGCAATTCGCTATATCTAGAATTGCCCCAAAAACTTTTGGACAAACTCCAAGTGGTGATGAATGATGCCGCCAGGCTCATTTTTAAGAAACCCAGGAATTCCCATGCATCCCCACTTCTGCGCGAGCTACACTCGTTGCCTGTGAGGCAGAGGGTGCTTTTCAAAGGGCTTTGCATTGCACATAAATCACTCTACGGCAAGGCCCCAGGATACATCAAGACCCGTCTGACTCCATACACACCGGGCAGGGCGCTAAGATCTGCCGAAGCATTCCTTCTTACCCAACCACGCGTCAGACTAGCCACAGTGGGTGGCCGTGCCATTTCCAATACCCTCCCTGCAGTGTGGAATAATTTGCCGATGGATTTGCGGAGGGAGTCTAATTTGATGTCCTTCCGGAAGAAGCTGAAAACTGTTTTGTTTCAGAAGGCCTGGGTGGGGCTATAATTTCGGCTGGGTTAACTTAGGAATCTGTTAGTGCTACTTGACAAAGCGCTTAGAGACCCCTGGGTATTATGCGCTATATAAATCGAATAAAATAAATAAATAAATAAATGGGCTTCCTTAACATGGCTGACTGGGATCTATGAGCATTTGAGTAAGACTCTGTCCATGTGGGCAGGAGGAATGTTTCCTGGATGCTAGCCAAGCTCCCAGGCACCAATTCAGAAACATAGAAATACTGGTAGACAACCTACGCTTGATTGCCAGCCAACTCAACTTAGTCATCCCCTCCTGTTTCTACACCCTCAAGATTTTCAGAAAAAGCTTCAAACACCTCATGTTCCACACAACGCAAGACAATCTAGGTCAGCATCCCTACTAGAATATTGGTGATCCAAAGCACAGCAGTAACACTCAGACTACCATCCCGAATATACATAATAAATGTATATGTATGATATATTTTATAGATAGATAGATAGATAGATTGATCCCTCACTAGTTTCCCACCAAAGCGCATTTCAATGAAGTCTGTCTCAATCTTCCGTCCTGGGTTCAAGTCCATGAAGAGATTTGTTTGATGCACGGATGTGGTATGGGTGGAATTCTAATCGCTGTTACTTGGGCACTACAAGAGTATGGGTGGACAAGCAATAGATTGACCTTTTTTATCAAAAATCCATGGTATCTAAAAATCTTTTTTCCTGAGGCTAAACAACAGCTGACCTCTACCTGTCCTTTTACACGCTAATCCTCATCAACCACTCACATAGTTACTGGTATCGGTGTACAGTACTTAGAAACTCCTTTCTTTGTTTCTTATGAATCAGATTTAGCTTCCTCTAGTTTGGGAGCTAAGCCCCATTCCAATTACATTTGGCTTTGCATGCCTGGTGTCCAGTGGTGGTTCGCTGTGGGGCAGTGTGATGGGGGAGGGGCAGGGGCGGGGGTAGTGGCCATTTATACTGCAGCAGCGGGTCATCCATAAGAGCAGAGGGGCCACGCCCGCACCTTTTGGACATAAAGAGTGTCTGTTAGGCTGAGCAAAGGTCAGTCTGACAGACACTCTTTATTTTTAGGTCAGGCAGGCAGGAACTAGACATGCACCAAATTCCGCAGGCTTCTGGCTATTTGAGCTGAACTTTGCTGGGCTGAGAATGTTACAGCGTGACCTCTTCCGCTTGGCAAAGGTCCTCGAGGCCCACCACGTCGTGACGAGGGGGAGCATCAATGATAGCCACATATCTGGGCGCTTCAGTTTGAAGCCCTGAAATGCCCAGGGCTGAGAGTCTATCACTGACACCTCGTCACAGAGTGGCGTGAGCCGTCTCTCTGACACCATCCTTCTCGATGATGAGGTAGGGGCTCTTCCTGCCACCTCTGAGGCTCCCCCCACAACCCCTGCACCTGCAGCTGGTAAGCATTGTGTTTTAATTGACTATTTGATGCATGCATGTAAGAATTTATGTGTATTTGTGAGTGAGTGTTGTGAATGGGGGCACCCGCTTCTCTGTGCGTGCTCCACAAATCTGGAACTCTCTTCCCCTCTCTATCCGCTCCATTCCCTTTTTTTCTCATTTTCGGAAAGCCCTCAAAACTTTTTTCTTTCTTCAGGCTTTCCCGGGCTAATCTCTCTCGCACCAGTTAGGCAGTTTTCGATGTGTTCCTCAGCGCCAGGAAGCCGCATGGCCACAGAGCGCTTTATAAATTTCTTTTTCATTTTCATTTCATTTCAATGGGTGTGCACGCGTTTCTGTATGCAAATGCATTGGTGTGAGTGTGCATTTGTGTGTGTGGGTGCACATGCCACCCTCTAAGCTGTACTAACCGGCCACCAGTGTTTTATCGATCAAGTGACTACTACTGGGTGCCGGACCACTGACCCGAAGCGGTAAACCATAATCGACACAATCTCTTAGTCTCTATAAAAGACAGGTATGTCCCCACCCAGCATAAATTCTTCAGACCCACACAATTGAGTTTTAATGCTACGTTAGTTAAAAAAAAATGCCAATGAATGTCTTGTAGCACGCAAAACCTCCTAGACTTGAACATTAAACATTTTCAGCACATGGGACATGCTATCCTTGGTGCTGAATTCTCATAGGATAATATTAGTACATTATTTCCTATGATAGGCTTTCCACTGATATAAAAAATAAAACTCATCAGCAACCTGGAAGGGCCTACGAGGCATGGAACTAAGCAACCATGAAACTAAAGTATATTTCTGAAATATCTCTCCATTGGTTATGCGTAATGTTTTGCAAATCCCAGGTTCTACTTCACTGTTTACTATACTATAAAAGGTTAAGCCTGGGTGTAATTTCAATTAACCTAGAGTAATCAGAGTAATTTCAATAATTCGGCTTTGATGTGGAATTACCAATAATTATGCGATTACCCTGGTTTACATAATTCTGGGTAATTAGGGGCGGGGGGAATTCCTACCGGAATAGAACATTTAGCGAGTGCAAGTTGTCACTTGAACTTGCTATTCGTGTTCTACGGCCTTTGGAGCTATTTCTTGCACAAAATGCATCCTCATATCGATTTTAGATACAAGGGTGCATTTTGCACTAAGCAAATAGCACTAAATGCTGAGAGTAAGTTAGGGGAGAATTCTACCCCACAAGCACATTTAGCACTATTTCTTAGTGCACAATGCATTATCTCACCCATTTTGGATGTGAGGGGGTATTTGGGCTGAAAAAAACATCACTAAATGTTGGGAGCTAGTTGGGGAAAAATCCTAACCCAAGAGCACATTCAGAGAGCGTGAGTTTCTTCTTGCGCACACCCTTCATTTTTGTTGTATTTAGCGCTATTATGTGGCGCAAAATGCATTCTTGCACCCAATTTGGATGAATGGAGGAATTTGTGCGTTAAGAAATAGTGCTACATGTAGAATTACTCTTTTAACAGAATTTAGCTGAGTCTTGCGGGATTCTATGTGAATACGCTACACTGAATCACAGGAGTTACGCCCATCCCTATTAAAAGGTTTACTTATTTTTTGGGTGATAAATCCGGATGGAACATTCATATCATTATGCGCGTGTGTGTGTGTGTAATAACTGTGTTATTCTATCCCTTGCTCAACCTTCCTACCTCCGCACACAAGCTATGCCTTAACAGCTTTACTGAGCTACCCAAGAGGATCATTGATGCTTTGAAGCCCAACTCTGCCAAGATCAAGTACCCAGGTCAGTAGAGAACACAACAACAGCTATAACTATACGATTAGGTTGTTCCTGCAACTTCAGGGTCTAGGAAAAGTCAGGCACCATAGAACTCAAATCCAGGCTGCCTTTCATTATCCATCTAGGTGGAAATAGGGTCAATTTTCCATGCTCGCAACAGGGCCTATGATATTCGTACTACGCCACTGCTCATGATCGCAGTGAATCATGGCTGCGAGAAAGGAGATCCCACCTTTCCTCCTATTCGTGCCATCCCCGCGGTTCTCCAGTGTTGTGCAGTGAGGTCCTGCTTTTCTGGGAGCAGCCACCTCTAGCCATGTAGGGAGCAGAAAGTAGGATAGCCACTACTAAGGCCTTTGGCACACTCAAGGAGACAGTCAGCGTCTTGCATCTCTCACTATGATCATTCTCAAAACCCTGGCCACCAGAGGAGGGAAAGGTAAGTTGCGGCAGAACAAACCGAGGGACTGGATTTCTTGAAAAAGTTACTTTTAATACAGGCACTTTAGTGGCTGGCATCATACATGAAAAATAAGCTGCAGACAACAGCAATGTAGTGCAGGCACTTATTGGGTTCCTTGTTACAATATAATGCTTGCAGTAGAGGAAATATGGCTAGGAACCTGGCCTTCTGAGGAGTCTGTTTGGAGCGAATGGTCCACAGATGTTCAGTGTGGTTGGGGCTAAGATCCTAAAGGCCTCCCTTGCCATGGTGCAGGGACACTGGGCAACTCGCATACAATTTCTGACACAGGACTTAGTTTACCAGTTACACTGCATGAAACCTGAAGAAAACATGCCTCCCCATCTACAACAGTTGTGCAAGGGCTGAGGTATGTGTGTAACGTCATGAGTGTGAGATTCAATATTGATACGGTTTAGAGTCTCAAGCAGGAACGCATTTGCGGAGAAAGGTAGAAATGCAAAGAGTTGCAGATCAAACACAAGTGTAAAATATGTTCTCTGTGAGGGTCAAGTCTGCAGGGGCGGCCATGAGTCCAGGCTTTAAGAAGGGGCACACAGAAGAGTGGCAAATGAGGGCATGATGGAGTATTCTGGTGCCAATTATGAAAATTGGCACACATTAGTTCCTATAAACCGAGGACTGCGCTTGGTTTATTTGAGTTGGATTAAGACCAGAATAATGCTGTCATGGGAAAGACTTCAGTCTTATTGAGAAGGCGCTCGGGGACTAGGTTACATGACTGGAAACCAAAATCAGCCCTCGCAAAAATGATTCAAACTATCCCCACAATGCACTAGTAAGCAGCGCTCAAACAGCCATGGGGGCATAATTGGGTCACGGCAGTGAATCCTACTCTGAAAGCCTGCTGACTACCGGGAAAATGCCAGAGTGCCAGAATGGCCAGTCTGGACCTGGTTGCACCACTGAGGAACTTGTATGCGATATTCACCATTTGTCATTCCATTCACCAGGAGGCGGTGACCTGGTGTGGTGACATGACCCTGCAAGCTCCTCTCTGTACCAGAAGGCTTGTCAGCTTCAGCTGTCCAGAGAGCTTAAGAAAGCCTCACTTTTGGGCCGACAGTCCGTGCAGACCCTTGCAGGACACAGCCCATAGAGGCGTGCATCCGTGCAGGCCTGTACCAGATTCTGACAAAAACCTGTACTGCTTGCGCGTCTTAGGGCTTCCCTAACTGATATCTCTATATGGGCTCTCTCATGTATGGATTTAGACACAGCTGTGGCCAGGGGTATAACTAGACTGAAACTTCGGGGGCGGGGAGACTCTAGTACTTCAAGCCACAGGGATGGTGGCTACCCCTTCATGCAATGCGGGCAGAGATGTCATCAGAGCCATTATGAGAGCACACATTGCCAATATGTATTGCTTTAATGTGCCAACGCATGCAAATAGTCTTTTTGCATTTCTTCATTTTCATGCTTCGGCACATTAATTCCAGATCTATTTTTTTTGCCAATAATTTCCACTCAGACACTAAGCAAGCTGGAGCTACGACAGTCTCACCAAACTTTGAGCATTGGGTGTCAGCAAGATGTTTGGTACATAGAGAGTCTTGAGCCTGAGTGCATATCTAACACACGGAAAGAAAGCACTGAAGCCTAATTGAAAGTGATCTTTTCATACTAAAAGCAACCTAAGACACATAGCAAACAAAACTTTCCATGGAACAAGTTGATGTGTTTGGGGAATCTCCTAATAAACACAAGAATGTGCTCCCGCAGAAATCGAGACGCAAACGTTTGGGAGCCATATTAAAGGTATGGAATGTGTACTGAGATACACAAAATTATATGGGGCTAGTATCGGAAGGTCATTAAGTGAGGACGTTCACAAAGAGCTCAAAAGGAAGGGGCGTTTACAGGGTGCAATAAGCAGGATAACTAAACACTGTAAAATATGTCTGTGTTTATATTTATATAGCTCAGACTTAGCTGGGGAGTACCAGAGCATAGTACATTTTGGGGAATGAGACTGCATACTTCAAGTGAGGGTTTCAATCTTTGAATTATCCAGTTAGACACAATAACACCATCATAACAGAATAAGTGATTTGCCCTGAACAGCACAATTTCCAGTGAAGAGCCACAGTGGATTTAAAACCAGGGCGACTTAGTCACAATACCACATCTTCTTCCTTAGTTAATTTAAAAAGAGGGTTTTTTTTTTAAAGTTTATGTTGAACATGCACCAAAGGTTCACCTTCACCAGTCCTCGGGAACACTTACATTCTTTTTTATATTTGTCCATGGACTTTATGATGTGTTCCCCATGCTGTCTAGTGGGAAGACTGAATCCAAATTATTGTGGTATCTAGTTATTATACAGGGGTTTCACCCTGATTACGTTATCTCTTGTTTAAGGCTCAAATTCATCTATGGGCATATGCACTGTGGATTAAAGTGTAACATGATATGTAACATTAATATTTACATATTTAGCAAAAAAGTAACGGCGTATTGATAGTGATGCATCTCCACTGTACCTATCAGGGTGGAACAGAGATCCTGGTCCAGATCATAGGTACCTTTTTAGCAGGTGTATTTTCCATCATTTGAAATAACATGCAACGGGATTTTTGGCCCTGCAACCCTTTTTGGAAATAGCTTAAGAGGTGTGGTTTTGACTTTGTTCAGTTCTTGTACATAAGACATATGAATGCACTGCAAGAATGTCAAGTGCGTTGGTCTGTCCCGAATAGGACACGTTACAATTCAAACTTTTACAATGCATGCCTTTACAACGTGGTTTTTACATCGCAACATCCATTACAATGCATGATTTTACAACTCATGCCATCACAACGCATTTTTAGAAACTACACTTACAACGCATACCAGTACAATGCATACCATTACAATGCATAATACTTTTAGGGCAACAGTAGTGTAAGTGTTGGATAGTGTAGGGGTAAAAATGACTATTCCCACTCCAGTGAGTGCAACAGTAGGGTAAGTGTTGGATAGTGTAGTGGTAACAATTACTATTCCCACTCCAGTGAGTGCAACAGTAGGGTAAGTGTTGGATAGTGTAGTGGTAACAATTACTATTCCCACTCCAGTGAGTGCAACAGTAGGGTAAGTGTTGGATAGTGTAAGGGTAATTTCCCATTATGTACCTTATAATGCATTGTAATGGCATGCACTGTAGTGGCATGCGTTGTAATGGCATGCTTTGTAGTCGCATACGTTGTAATGACTGTATTGTAATGGCACGCGATGTAAAGGATTTTGCGATGTAATGACTGCGTTGTAAAGGTAGTGTGTTATAATGACTGTGTTGTAATGGTTGTTTCCAATCGTCCCACTATTTACACACATAACGATTTAAATACCACTATTTTGTTTTATTTCTTTTATAGCACTACTCATCCCAATGCAGAGTCTTAGATATTCAAAAGAGGCAAAACATCTGGACTGTGTCTCTGCAGAAGGTGCATTAATGCAGTTGACAGTTTGATGTTGGCATAAGGGAGCAGAAGCCAGGGTGGGCACCAGCTGATTACAACAGTAGGTCAGGTTGAGGAACAGCAAGGTGCAGAGGTTGCATAACCAAAATGCATTTCAAATGAGCCTTTAAAATGTGTCTGTGTCTTTAAGTTGGAAACGGGCACATTTTTCTCCTTGTTTTCCAACTTCCAACTGCCACACGCAGATTTATTTTTTTTGCAGAGTTTTATATAGCGGAAATTTGACCCGAATCGGGTATCAAAACGCTTTACATAGTACCAGTTACGTTACATGAGGAAACACATTCATTTTTGTTAGTCACGGGGAGATTAAGTGATTTGCCCAGAATCACAGGATGTTCAGCGTCATTGCCGAGACTCGATCCCAGTTTTCCAGATTCGAGGTCGACCGCCGTAGCCGTTAGGCGAACGATGGCAAGAAGGCCTCAGAGGTTAAACCACACAAGGGCAGAGGAGTCTGGGGTACACCATGCTGCTGCAGCAGAAAACTTTGGTGGGTGCATTGCCAGGTGCTGTTCATGCACAGTGCCATGCTGATCCACTCTGCCAGTCTACTAAATATTCACCAAGGGCAACAGGCACACACAGAGTTCTGTGAGGTGGACTGCGAGAGGTCAGCACCCAGAAGCCCTCGACAAGGCGCAGTGAAATATTGCACCCCACGTACGTTCCTTAGTGTGGTGCACGGGTCCCGCTCTACCCAAACTGAGCTACATAGCAAACAAGAGGTAGAGGAGCACAGTGGTAAGCTGCTATCCTCTTCTTCGGTTAGAGTAAATGTGTGGCATGACAGTCAGTGAGGAACATTTTACTCAGGGAATGCCTGCGAGACGATAGTTTTAGAATCCTTGTCCAAATTAATAAGTGCTGGTGCCACCTACCATCAACCACCTAAACAAACTGACTGCCCAGATCCCATATTTGCCAATATCACTATGCTCATTCTTTGTTTTTAGCTGGTATTTGGAATGCTTAGAAGCAAAGCTGGTCCCCTATAGAATGCAAAATGGTGCTGGTAAAACATTGTGGACAGCCAAATGGACACTGAATCATTGCAACACCATTTAAAAAAAAACAGAGAAAAAAAGTTCTCCCCTTTTCGCATTTATATAGTGCTTGCTATGCTTCTCACGGGTAATAAGTGCTATATATATGCAGTAACATAATCCGGGCCACTGGAACCCTGCAGCTGCAGCGTTTTTCGCATAATTATGGATCTTCAACATTTGCCACATCATTTGCTGCATAAGCTGTAGATTTTACCCCCAAAAAAATCTTGGTTCTAGCTCTAACTGTTCAAAAGTTAATAAAAAGAAAGTACCACATGTTGCTGCGCAGAAGGCTCTTTGTAAAGGTTGACTGGTCACTTTTCGTTCGCCTATTACTATGTTTGAGTGTTAAACTAGGACTAATGAGGTGCAACCTATGACCAGACAGTGTTAACAAGTTTCAAAATGACAAAATAGTAAAGTAATACTATTGGAAAAATGCTGCATTTTGCCTCATAATTTGCATTGTTTTGCCAAATAATTTGGTCAACTCTGCCACCTAATTTGGCCCTCTCTTACCTCATAATTCCAGTGGCCTTGAATACAATGTGTCAATTGTGCCTTCTTTACTTGGAAGGTCTGAGGTTAAGAGCCGGTTTGGGAAAAGGGCAGAGATGATGCCTCAGTCATTCCAGTGTTAATGAGCACCTATTGTCTCTTCTTTAAAAGAATGAGGAATGCTAAAGAACAGGGCCCTGAAGAGTCTCCATCAAGGGGTCTGGGAACCAGCTTATTAGTAATCACTGGTTACCTCGACTCCTCTCTTGAAAACAATTTCCAGCAGCAAGAGAAGCTGAAGATATCTCTCAAGCAGGGCCGGACTGGGAACCACAACCTGCCCTGGCGAAGTGCTCGGCCGACCTCTCCCTCCCCACTCGCGGGGAGGGGGGCTGGAGGGGGAGGAGGGGCCGCCGAGCTCTTTGCCGGGGCCGCTTTTCGTCCGATTTTGGTACAGGGCCGATTTAAACGGTCCTGTAACAAAAACGGCCCCCAGGGGCCCAACGACGGCCCCCACCCCTGCGGCGCACCGGGGGTTTGCCCAGTGCCCGCTATGGCCAGTCTGGCCCTGCTCTCAAGAAAAGAAAATGTTTTCTCCGACACCCGCTTCCCAAGAAGTGCTCAGCCTCAGCCCAGACTATCCCGGAGACAAGCACACATGAAGCTCCAACCCGGGCTACGGCACACGGAGGATAAGGGTGTGTGGGTGGGGGGTCACATGTTTGGTTATAAAGGGCTTCTGGTGAGCAAAGACTAGTTGATGTCACCAAAC
This sequence comes from Lissotriton helveticus, assembly GCF_964261635.1. Classification (NCBI taxonomy): domain Eukaryota; kingdom Metazoa; phylum Chordata; class Amphibia; order Caudata; family Salamandridae; genus Lissotriton; species Lissotriton helveticus. The sequence goes on from NC_136061.1 coordinate 952,302,910, forward strand.
CTTTGGGGTCTGAGAGAATTTAAATGTGATTTATATGGTGGAAATAATGGATGTCCCTGGCTTCAGTCTCTGACCATAGTGCTGCCTCATGCTAGGCCTGGTAGGACAAGGAGTCAGACATGGGCCTGATATTGTCAGGGTGGAAGCTAGGCATGGGCAGTGTGGGCAGGGCCCCGTAGTTAGCCCTCGAACTTGGCTTGGGGCCCGCACCAATGCAACAGATTCAGACTATGGCATGAAAGGTGTCACCTTGCAAGTGTGCCACCTTAGGAGACCCCCCTTCCCTGGCCTCACAGCTATGGTGTAGCAAGGAACCCGTAGGGGGGGCATTCTAAGTTACAAGAAGTCATATTCCTCAAGTTCGTCCTGCAATTAGGCCTCCACCACTCACCCACAGAGGCACAGCAGGATGGCTATTGCCCTGCTGTTTAGCTCCCTGGCAGTTTTAACCCTCTCTGGAGATAAGCAACCTCACACCTTCAGCACCTGATGAGCTGTTAAGAGGGCTTGTAGTTTGCTGAGAGGGAGGGACTGCAGCTTTAGGAGCAGTGGCATCTGTACAGATGCAAACAACCCTGAATATGTCAAGTCTATGCAATTTAGAGGGGCTTCAAACATTCCCTTTCTGCCCAGGGCCTCAAAAATCCTAGAACTGGTCCTTCATATTAATCCTGGCTTCTGGTTGGCTCTTGCTTGAAGAGGGCACATTGGGACCCATTGTCCACCCCACACCCCGTCCGTGCAATACTAATGAGGCTCTAAGTCGGGGGAGGCATTCCATGGCTGCATGGGAGCCCCTGGGATCTGAGGCTTGAAAGCATCACGCCTTGCATGGATGAACCGGAGGTCCGAGGCTTACAAGCATCACGCCCTGCATGGATGCCCCGGGGGTCCGAGGCTTGCAAGCATCACGCCCTGCATGGATGCCCCGGGGGTCCGAGGCTTGCAAGCATCACGCCCTGCACGGATGCCCCGGGGGTCCGAGGCTTGCAAGCATCACACCCTGCACAAATGCCCCGGGGTCCGAGGCTTCCAAGCACCACGCCCTGCACGGATGCCCCGGGTCCGAGGCTTCCAAGCATCATGCCCTGTACGGATGCCCCGGGGGTACGAGGCTTGCAAGCATCACACCCTGCACGGATGCCCCGGGGTCCGAGTCTTCCAGGCATCACCCCCTGCAAAGAATGCCCCGAGGGTCCTAGGCTTCCCAGCATCACGCCCTGCATGGATGCCCCGGGGGTCCGAGGCTTGCAAGCATCACGCCCTGCACGGATGCCCTGGGTTCCGAGGCTTGCAAGCATCACGCCCTGCACGGATGCCCCGGGGGTCCGAGGCTTGCAAGCATCACACCCTGCACAAATGCCCCGGGGTCCGAGGCTTCCAAGCACCACGCCCTGCACGGATGCCCCGGGTCCGAGGCTTCCAAGCATCATGCCCTGTACGGATGCCCCGGGGGTACGAGGCTTGCAAGCATCACACCCTGCACGGATGCCCCGGGGTCCGAGTCTTCCAGGCATCACCCCCTGCAAAGAATGCCCCGAGGGTCCTAGGCTTCCCAGCATCACGCCCTGCATGGATGCCCCGGGGGTCCGAGGCTTGCAAGCATCACGCCCTGCACGGATGCCCTGGGTTCCGAGGCTTGCAAGCATCACGCCCTGCACGGATGCCCCGGGGGTCCGAGGCTTGCAAGCATCACACCCTGCACAAATGCCCCGGGGTCCGAGGCTTCCAAGCACCACGCCCTGCACGGATGCCCCGGGTCCGAGGCTTCCAAGCATCATGCCCTGTACGGATGCCCCGGGGGTCCGAGGCTTGCAAGCATCACGCCCTGCACGGATGCCCCGGGGTCCGAGTCCTGCACGGATGCCCCGGGTCCGAGGCTTCCAAGCATCATGCCCTGTACGGATGCCCCGGGGGTCCGAGGCTTGCAAGCATCACGCCCTGCACGGATGCCCCGGGGTCCGAGTCTTCCAGGCATCACCCCCTGCAGGGATGCCCCGAGGGTCCTAGGCTTCCCAGCATCACACTCTGCATGAATGCCCCGGGGTCCGAGGCGTCCAAGCATCACGCCCTGCACGGATGCCCTGGGTTCCGAGGCTTGCAAGCATCACGCCCTGCACGGACGCCCCGGAGGTCCACGGCCTACAGTCATCACCCCCTGCATGGATGCCCCGGGGTCCAAGACTTCCTGGCATACTGCCCTGCACGGATGCCCCGGGGTCCGAGGCTTACAAGCATCATGCCCTGCACGGATGCCCCGGGGTCCGAGGCTTCCAGGTATCACCCCCTGCATGGCTGCCCCGGGGTCCGAGGCTTCCAGGCATCACCCCCTGCATGGATGTCCAGGGGTCCAAGGCTTCCTGGCATACCGCCCTGTACGGATGCCCCGGGGTCCGAGGCTTCCAGGTATCACCCCCTGCATGGATGCCCCGGGGGTCCGAGGCTTGCAAGCATCACGCCCTGCACGGATGCCCCGGGGGTCCGAGGCTTGCAAGCATCACCCCCTGCATGGCTGCCCCGGGGTCCGAGGCTTCCAGGCATACCGCCCTGCATGGATGCCCCGGGGGTCCGAGGCTTGCAAGCATCACGCCCTGCACGGATGCCCCGGGGTCCGAGGCTTCCAGGTATCACCCCCTGCATGGCTGCCCCGGGGTCCGAGGCTTCCTGGCATACCGCCCTGTACGGATGCCCCGGGGTCCGAGGCTTGCAAGCGTCACGCCCTGCACGGATGCCCCGGGGTCCCAGGCTTCCAAGCATCACACCCTGCACGGATGCCCCGGGGTCCCAGGCTTCCAAGCATCACACCCTGCACGGATGCCCCGGGGTCCGATGCTTCCAAGCATCACACCCTGCACGGATGCCCCGGGGTCCGAGGCTTACAAGCATCATGCCCTGCACGGATGCCCCGGGGTCCGAGGCTTACAAGCATCATGCCCTGCACGGATGCCCCGGGGCCCGAGCCCTGCACGAATGTCCCGGGGTCCGAGTCCTGCACAGATGCCCCGGGGTCCGATGCTTCCAAGCATCACACCCTGCAGGGATGCCCCCAGGGGTCCGAGGCTTGCAAGCATCACGTCCTGCACGAATGCCCGGGGTCCGAGCCCTGCACGAATGCCCCGGGGTCCGAACCCTGCACGAATGCCCCGGGGTCCGAGGCTTCCAAGCTTCATGCCCACTCACTGCATTCCAACGAGCGAGGGAGCCCAAGTTACAGACGTTTGCCAGGACCGAAGAATGTCATGGAAAAGGGATGATGGGGCCCATCCTTACCAAGGTGCAAATGATCAAAGAGGCACAACAACAACCTGCAATATATAATAAAAGCCCACTGAGAAAAAAAGAAGACTCTTCTAAAAAACACAGTCATTTGCCTCGAGTCCAAGGACTCCCCGTAAGAGGGAGGCCTGCTGGAAAAATCAGGGACAGCTACACCCGGTGGTCCAAAGTAATAACATTAAAAACATACAGAGCCACAATTCAAACTGAGAAATACTATCTTACCAACATCTTGAAAAACTAGTATTATCAAAGCCAAAAGGTCTCACCAATGAGAGCAACCTGCTTTGGCAAAGTGTTTTAGCCATGCTTCACTGTGCTGCATAGCTAAAAGTAATACAATTAAAAAAAAAACTACTATGATGCATCCAGCACTCAAATCATGTCATCAATTTGTTTTGTTTTTTAAAGTGCATTAGCATTAGCACTGGCCTTGTTCTAGTGCTTGTTTTATTTGTGCTTTTTCGGTCTCGGCCTGCGTAGGCTGCGCTTGTGCAGTCTCGCCGGCGGGATCTTATGCTTTTCAGTGAGGGGTTCGAACCTGCCCCTCTTCTCCATTGGCTGGCTTCCTAAACGGAGTCCAGCCATTGGAGGAGAGGGGCGTCTGTCCATTTAAGCCCCGTGTTTTTGGGATTGAGGGGCGTGTTTCTTTAGGTTCTTTCTCTCCTCTTCCCATTGGCTGGAATTTTACATTCCAGCCAATGGGAAGAGGAGAGAAAGAAAAACACGCCCCCGAATACGAAAATGACGGGGCTTTTCTGAGAGTCATTTCTGCGGAGAGAAGCAAGGGAGAACATCCGAGTCCGGTGAGTGCTCGCTTTTCTTGCCTTTTGTGTCCTTGCTAAGAACGCCACTCTTTTTTTTCTTCACAGAAAAAATGAGTTGCGTCGATATTACTTGCTCCTAATCTGCCTGTTTGTTTTGTTGCGCGTTCTTTTCTAGCACTTTCCGGTCTGATTTGTACTTTAGCATTCCCTGAATGCAGGATAGCCAGCAAGGTTCGCAAACATCACACCAAACCTCCTGATCGCGCCCATTGCTGCCGGAACACCTTATCAGGTGGCTGACACCGTGGGAACCGGCTCCTGGCAGTGCCCGGATTCATGTTTATCTGCAAGGCCATCCTCTCCAAAGGCCAACAGTCGGGCCCAGAATCATGTCCTCGGCGCCAACCCATGCCCCCCACCCCACCCCACTCCACCCCGCCACACACCAAGGTTCCGCATGTAGGAATATTCCACGGGGTGGTTTGTTTTGTTGCTGCTCTTTCTGGCAAGAGTGCAGCAATCCGCGATTGATCTAATGGATAATATGAGGTCGGGTCAGGCGAGCGCAGACTTCCGGTACATGCCGACTGCCAATCACGAGTGCTAGCACAACAATCTTAGATCTCGTGCCATGTCGAGCCGGTAAGGTAGCTCAGTGGACGGAGTGTCTACTGCTGAGATTGTGTAGCAGAGTTCGCTAGTTTATGCAACACGAAAAGATAAATTACGTGGCACATTCTGTGGTTGTATTTGCTATTGTTTATATTTTAAAACACTAAAATGCATTTTGGCCAAAAGTGTCAGCTCCTTAGTACCAGCTTAACACCTGCATGCATCATTTTTAAGACAACCAGTTCGTCTTTGATAGAGGCCTACCAAGGACGGCATTGACATAAGTGACACACTTTTAAGTAGCGTTTGATCCGTTTGTGCACAAAACATTTTTGTTGAAATCTGAAAGTTATGCGGGAGATGATGGATTACATGACAATTGCAGTAAATCTGTAAAGATGCAGATAAGACCTGGGTTGCAGAATGGCTGAGGCCCATTGGCCCTGTCTAAAGGTCATAGGTTGGCTCCAGAGTTCATGTTGGTAATGCAGAGATTTGTGTCTGAACTTCTGCCCACAGTTGAGAAACCAACCCAACGAGACCACTTAAGTAGTCTACTAGACGAGTCTGCTAGATGAGGGTTTTGGGTAACTTTCTCACTGGTGCCGGACCTTGTGAAGTAAGCCAGCGAGTTAATGCACCTGCTACAAGGATGCACGAGTATTCTGTACTCATGGATCCCAGTAAGATAGCACAGACCAGTGCACTTGTGGCAGAGATTTCTGTCATACATTTGCTGCACAGGGTCCCATCACAGCAATATAGCTAAATGGGTTGAATGCCAATAGCGGAGATCTGTATGTCCAAGGCAGATAGTTGAGGTAGTTGTAAACCTGTGTCTGGCCTGTTGGTTCCAATCTCTGGTGCCTTGAGTGCCAGTGGCGAGAACCTGTGTATTATCTGCAGTGCCCAGTTTCTAATTTTGAGAAGACCTCTGTCAGTTAAAACACCTGCTACACAGATCTGTGTGGTACTTGCAGGTCAGACGTTCCTGTCCTAGAAACATATCTCAGTTGGTAAGCACCTGAACACGACTGTGAGCGGAAGTCTGTTTAATAAAATCCAGATAAGTCTAATCGCTGTAATTTTCTATGATTTTTATCCATCCTTTAAATAAAGGAGTTGACTGTATTGAAACGGAGGTAGGGATTGCATATCTGCATACAATTAAATACATGTTCACATATCTAACGCATTTCCTTACAACCAATCAGTGTAAGTATGCCTGATTGTGAATCCTCTCCCCTAACTCTGTACTATATCAAGTAGGTTTATTTTTGGTTACTTTGCTGCTGTTTTGTTTTACATTTATTAGTGGAGCATCTTGCCACTCTTCGTCTCCAGTTTGAAGCTGGCTGGGCAGGGACTGAAAGACATAGTTCAATGATTGCTTGCTGGTCGTCATGAATTCTGTTTGGTGGTCCTTTCTAGGTTTCGCCTACACAGTGCTTGTGAAATCTCTTGTAACGGGGGAAAAAATCTCAAAAGGGGCTTAGATCCCACCATGACTTGCCTTTACTTACCATTGGTTGGCTCCCATGTCACCTCCCTTTCCTTTCTTTCTATTGGTCCGTGCCTCCTCCAGCTTCCTGCTCAGCTTTGCCCTTCCTGTAGAGCATGGACCAAGTACTGCTTGTAAAATACTTTTCTCTTGGTTTTTTTTTACTTTCCAGCGTCTGCATTCTGTTATTTGCTTGCCCTTCCCTACTACCACCACCACCACCTCACTTCTATCGCTGCATGCCCCTTTCCCACCCTGTCTCTAGTTGCCTACCTCCATCATAGCCTGTTTTATGTAGCGCTAAGTCCACTTGCAGGAGTTGGAGCACTTTACATGAGCACCAGTTACATTACACAAGAATACGTTAATTTTTACAGGCACATTAAGTGACTTGCCCAGAATCACAGGATTTTGAGTTGGTGCAGAGTCGAGCCTGGTTCGTCAGCTCCATAATCAGCAGCTTTGGCCATAATGCCACAGCTTCTCCATGCTCAGTTTCCAGCAAGCTACACTTTGACACGTTGGTAACTGCAATGGGCATTTGTTCAATAATATAAACTGCATAGTATGTATAGGGAAAATACCAATTTTAACTTGTTTGTATGTGCATAGCTTAAAGTAAAAAGAAAAGTGCTATGACGCAGTCTGGGCACGTATTTTGCTTTTTTGTTTTACTTTAAGCTATGTAGCACAGCAGCTCACACCGCTGTGCATCATTTAAAAAACAATAGATCTTGCATAGGCCAAACCTATTGGCTTTGCCAATGCTTATTAATATTGCCTGGCTAGTGCTCACCCCTGCACACAGTTTAGTTTGGACTAGCCAGGCCACTAGTTGGTAGTGTCAGATCCGACGATGGGAAGCTTAGCCTGTGTGTGTGTGGCTCTCTGTATGTATGTGTGTGGCTCTGTGTGTGTGTATGTGGCTCTGTATGTGTGTGTGGCTCTGTGTGTGTGTATGTGGCTCTGTCTGTGTGTGTGTGGCTCTGTCTGTGTGTGTGTGGCTCTGTCTCTGTGTGTGTGTGTGTGTGTGTGTGTGTGTGGCTCTGTCTGTGTGTGTGTGTGTGTGGCTCTGTCTGTGTGTGTGTGTGGCTCTGTCTGTGTGTGTGTGTGGCTCTGTCTGTGTGTGTGTGTGTGTGTGTGGCTCTGTCTGTGTGTGTGTGTGGCTCTGTCTTTGTGTGTGTGCGGCTCTGTCTGTCTGTGTGTGTGTGGCTCTGTCTGTGTGTGTGGCTCTGTCTGTGTGTGTGTGTGTGGCTCTGTCTGTGTGTGTGTGTGGCTCTGTCTGTGTGTGTGTGTGTCTCTGTCTGTGTGGCTGTGTGTGTGTGTGTGGCTCTGTGGGTGTGGCTCTGTGTGTGTGTGTGTGTGTGGCTTTCTACTACTCTCTAATGCTCACCTATTGCCATGGTAAATGTCAATACCATTTATTTATGTTTTAAAAAAAACGAAAAATGAAAAAATGCCATTTGCAATGCCAATAGCTCTAACTTTAACAAAGCCAAGACCATTGCATTGTAAATGCTTTTTTTGCCGTGAGCTCCAGATGGGAGAGAAGGACAGGGGTGGGGTGGAAAAGACAGGCGAGAATGGATGGGGAGCATATGGACAACGACGGGTGAGCAGGAGGTGCTCGGGCAAGCAGGTGGACAAAGGACGGTGGGTGGGAGTGGATGGGGGCAAGCAGGTGGACAATGGAAGGTGGGTGGGGGCAAGCAGACTGCCAATGGTAGGCGGCCAAGAGGGGCTGGGGGCAAGCACATGGACAACAGAGGGTAGTTGAGAGGGGCTGAGGTAAAGCGATAGTAGAACGGAGGGTGTGCCGGAAGTGCGGGGGCAAGCAGACAGACAATTGAGGGTGGGTGGGATACACTGGAGGAAGCACATGGGAAATGGAGGTTTAGGGGCTGGGGCATCTGCTCTTTTAAGTGAGAGAGGAAAAGGAATGCTAATTCCTAATCTCCTACATTGGAAACTTTTGGGATCCCAAGACACTGGTACAACACAGAGTAGCCACAGTACAAAGACAGCTGTCACATGCCCTTGGGCTAACACAAAAGCTGTTGCCTCGTACTTCTACCATAGGAGCAAAAAAATAAAATAAACAACAATCATTCAGGAAAGTGAAATATGGAGGTAGAGATCTGTGGGTCCTGGGCCCGACTGTGGAGCACCCTCAACCCCACCTTGCAAACCCAGTCGAACCAGTACGATTCAAGAAACTCTTAAAATCTCAACTCATAGGTTACGGGTCGGGATCCCGGAATATTGGACAGGGGCCTGGGCTCCATCGGATTTCTGTTCATCAGATTTTACATTGCTGTTCTTCTAGCGCCTTGAAGTGATCAAAAGGTAAAACATAGCACTTCACAAAAATCTTAAAGTATAAACAATAACAAAAAGTAGCATTCCCAAAACTTGCCAGAAGGAAATATTGTACTTTATAGCTTGTAAAGTCTAAAAGATGGAAAGAAAGCCCTTTCCAAATGTGTTTCCATCTACAGAGATGAGACGGAAGGGTCTGGAGCCCATGAAACATAGTCTTGGAGCAAAGGTTATTACTGTTTCCACCTCAACTGGCTGTGGAGAGAAACCTCATCTCTTTGGGGACACTGCATCTGCTGTTTCCCATTAGTCTGCACTACGCAGTCTAACATCTATTATCCAATCCCAAGAAGAGAGATTATACTGAATTTATGAGCCCTCAGTGGATTGTTATTGAGATATATTACCCGTCTTTTCCCCTTCTTTTTCCAGTATCGGGAAGGCAGTGGTAACACGATGCCGCGGCTCAATTCAGAAGAATTTCAGAGAGTGAGAACTTTGGAGCGAAATTATTGGAGAAGAGTATGAAAAATATGCTTCTCGTTATATGCAACCATGGTCTATGTTCCTGTATTTAAAAAACACTTGTCTCTTTCTCTTACTCGGTTTCCGTGTATCATGTGGTTATATGTACTGCGTCTGCCGGGAATGGGTGGGATACATTATTAACATGTCAGTTCCCATAGGATTCTCACACCTTGAGAACAGCAGGCACTGATCTCCATTTTGGAATCTACAATGCATTCTGGGATGACTGGGTTTGAGCATGTGCCACAGAAGCGTTCACTAGTCCCCAGGGAGTAGCTGATCTGCAGCCAGATTGTCTACATGCCAACAGACTTGATCCAGGCAAGAGACTCCTTATTTTTTAAACCCAGAATGGTTTTATTTGTGCTTTCTCCTGCCTAAAATCTCCTCCTCTTCAATAGAACTCAATAGGGGAAATCAATTCTAGAGATGTTTTTAACTCTCCCTCTTACCAAGTTCAAAATGTTGGCATGTTTGATATTGGGTGGGGGTGTTAGAGTCCATGGAACGCATAATTTGGTATTCTTGCCAAGGCGCATTCCATAGTGACTTGTGACCTCAAATATTGCCCGAAATTGTTCACAATTAAATATGTATGTATGTATGTATAGGCATTTATATAGCGCACTACTTACCCGTAGGGTCCCAAGGCGCTTCGACCGCTGCGAAACCCTTCCTGGCTTCCCTGAGAGATGGTCCCTTAATGGGTATCTCCAGGGTGAGACCAGGCATCCCCGGCGGTCTGGTGGGGCCGTTAGTGAAGATGAGGCAAGCTAATGCCCAGAGTTGCCGAGTGTGAACGCTGATCAGAGTGGGCACCGAGGCGAGAGAATTATCGAGTCCGCTGACCCTGGTCCAGAAACCTGCCGCGCCGGGAATCGAACCCTGGTCCCGGGCCGTCCTCTGCTCTCGGGTCTGCCGCCTCTAACCAGTGAGCCACACTACTTCACAAATACATTCTAATTCTTCAGCTGTTAGGAGAAAACTGAATGTTGATTCATCTTAAACACGTGTCAGAATATTAAATATCCACACTGACAGAATGTGGCAAATCTTGTACTGTGTAGACGTTTTGACAGCGTTTACAGAAATGAGAAGTCTGAAACACGGGCAAATAAGACAATATCATTTTCTCCTCACCTGTTCCTTTTGTAAGACACACTCTTTTGTGTTGCCTGACATTTGTTGGCCTTTCAGAAGGAGAACTCTAATGGGAACTTTCTGGGTTTCCCGACAGGCAACAGTCCCTGTGAAGAAATGAGGTATCCCTTTCCAAAGCAGGAACAGGGAATGATCTGAGAGTAATGGAAACATGTACTTACCCCATGGCTTCACCCCAGTCACACCACAGTCCCTGCCCCAGGCTCTCCATGTCAAATGTGAACTTGGTAAGGCAGAAATCCTCAAGGAGCTCGGCATAGATGTCGTTGTCGCAGGCGGCCACGATGATGAAGTGGTGAGCTGCGAAAGAGAGAGCGAGACAGAGGGCGTGTGAGTCCCGTGACACCTTATACTCCAAACTCTAAAGTCTCATAGATTAGATTCTCACTTTCCTTTAGGGTCCATGCAGGACCCTGAGAGTGGGTGTGGCATGTGTGTACTATGGGGTGCTTAATTACACTTGTCCCTGTAATAGAAGAGGGACCTGGCACTCACTTTTTATCAAGCAAGGATTAAAGGAAGTAAGAGGACAATCCTAGGATAAGCAAACCAGATCAGAATGAGGCAAGGGGTTTTGGATACCCCAGTAAGGAGCAGCAGTTTGTAGGGTGTGAGTAGTGGAGGCAAAGCACACACTATAGCATGAGAAGGAGCTAGAAGAAAGAGAAGAGTAGAACCTTAGGATCACCATATAATTAGAAGAGGTTTGAGGAGAATGAGGTCTGTAAACTGAGATTCTCCTCTAAAAATTTTTTTTAAAAGGTCAGTTTCCCTTAGAATATATGTGAAGAGTGGAGAAAGCAACATAAATGTCCACCCAAAATTGGTAGGGTCTACTTCTAAAATGTCCCCAAGGGGTGTCTATGAAGAGACTCACCATGTCTGAGATTCAAACCCCTGAAACCAAACATAGTGCTTAAAAGAATAACAAGACCCAAAATGAAGAGACTGCTCCTCTAGCTTCCAAGTTTTCAGATAGCTTATGTGTGATTTGTTCATGGTTTCCATGTATTTATGAGGGACATTCACCGACCAAATGTATGACACTTAGAGTGACACTTTCTCACAAGCAAAACCAAGCAACAAAGTCCATGGAAACAGATAAATGTCAGAAGTTACATCCATTTGAGCAATGAGAAACCTTAAGAAGCTTTCAGTCGTAGGCTGGGACCTCATTGCACTATAAAGACACACAAGTCACTATTCCCCTTGAGCCCACCAGGATTCATGTCCTTTTCTCTCTGGTTACGCAGTGCCAGACATGCTCTGCAGTGATTGTGATGCACTCTGAAACATCATTGGAATCCCCCTCAACAGGAGCCAACACCAGTACCCCACCCATCGTCAGCTTTCTGCCAATGCACATATTAATCCAACACCTTTCCCTAAAAGTGAAAAGGCTCCCACTAACTTGCACAACCTCCTCACATCCTACATGAGTTCACTCTCTCGGAACTGGCATTAGCGCTATGGCACCCAGTGCAACAAAAAATGTTGGCGCCTGCGCTTTTCTAGGGATTCCCCCACTACCACTCTCCAACAGTGCCCCACATCTCTCCACTGGCCCATCTCTAATCTCCATTTCGATTGTTTTATAGCGCCGCTCATATCAGTGTAGGGTGACTGAGCACTTTACATCACAGATACCTGATACAGAGACAATGAATCATACCTGTGTAAATTAGTCTATAGTACATGTTTCAAATGACAATGAGGGTTACACGGTGTAGGATTCACATGTCATCCATACTAGTCGGCAGTATAATTTAAAAGTGTTTGGCATGGAGAAGAATAGATGCTGGATTTAAAACATACCACAGAGGTTGGGTTTGGATTTAGTAAGGAGAATGTATTTCTATCCAAACGAAACCCTATTAGCAACATTAGGATAATGAAAGACGGGGAAAACATACATTTTAACATATACCACTCAGTTTGCATGCAGCTCTTTGATGACAGTTCATAGGCCACTGTGCTATATTAGAATTGTAACTTAAAAACTGCAAAGTAACAAAATGGTCTCTGTGACAAAAGCAGTAACCCACTGAGCTAGCCATATAAAAAAAGAGTTTTGTGATCTACATGGTACAAGTTCTTTGCAGCAGGCAAATTAACTCTGTGCTATCTCATGATCAGTCAAAACTGCCACTAGACAAAAACTCCGATCCAGCAGGAACATTAATCACCAGGGTTATCTTAATATTTTTATTGTTGCCTGAAAACTGCTGTACACACAAGGAGCTCTGCAGCAGATGCTTCCTATAAATTATTCCTAAACACAGTCGCGTCCCCTGCTCAGAGCCAGGTGATGCTGCACTGGTGCCACCCTAAAGATATACATGCACAACACTCTCTATTGTTTGCCCCACCTGTAGTTTATAACTGGCCACTTGACTTACCAACACTCAGTGGTGGGAAACATAATGCCTGCTGCCTCGGGCTGTTGCTATAGCATGTCTGTGGACTCACAGATGCTCAGACCCTCAAGTGCTGGAGTAAGTTGCTGATCGTGAGATCACACATGGCATTGGCCCTCAGCTCCGATCTGTCCCGCTCTGAGGGCAGCTGAGCTGGTAGTCTGGCACAGATGATGCTGGTCTGTTAGAGTACACTTAGAAATAGAGGTGGGAGTGGTCTGTAGCGTGTGCCATTGAAAGACACTGCCACAGTGTTTGCTATCTTGACCAGACACAAACAAAGCTGAACCTTGGTCCCCTACCCCCGTTGCCCACCCAAACACACACACACACAAGCAAGGCAGCACAGGAGAGGACACCACTTAAGCTCACAGAGAGTGACCCACGTTCAATAGTTGTCCTCTTTTGGCAGTCCGCGCCGCCCCAGGCAGCGGTAGCGATGCTATCCTAGCGAAAAATAAATTAATTTAAAACAGGATGCTGCCTGCGCCGGCCAGACCTTTTCATTCTAGTCTGAAAGCTAACAACTACACTGTTCAAAGTGGGGCATTGGCTGCCATAAGAAAGAGAGGTGATGCTTTATGCAGGGCACAAGTCCTATAAAAAGAAGTGGGGGGACTGACAATATGCCAATGACCACATGACGTCACAAGCTGAACGTGTCCCGGTGTAATTTTCAGACACCGGGACACGTTCAGCATATGACGTCATGTGGTCTGAAAATTACACCGGGACACGTTCAGCATATTTCTGTGGGGCCCAGCTTCTTGGCAGGGGGACGGCGTCCACTCTGTGATAAGAGTGGGGGGGACGCCGTGTACCTGTGTGTACCCCTGACTCGAGCCCTGGCTTCATGTGGACCTTAGAGAAGTGCCAGTCCCATTCTCTGACGGTGGGTGGTGGGCACTTTGAAACAAAGTTTTTGCCCATGATCACTAATGCCTGCCACAGTAGGTCAGTGACACACTGGTGGGGTGGCACCAGTTGCTTGAAAAATATCACAAGGCAACTAGGCACGCCCCTGGATTCACGTAAGGCCTGTCACTTCCGGGGTATAACACTGACAGACTACGGATAGGATGATCATGTCATGACAGACAAGTCAGTGACACAATGGTTTGCCCTCTGAGGCAGTGGTCGGGTCTGAATGATACAATGCATTCAGTTGCTGAACAGACTCCAGTTGCAGGCTGCTTAATCATGGATTGATAGTCTGCCAAATTAAACATACAGACACCAGTAAGCAGAGTGTGGGTCTCATCACTGCGGCACAGAAGCATTCGCTGCACTGCTACTTTAATCCATCTCTCAGCCAGCTTGTGCCTTGCAGCACGTTGCAGCAGGGGGTGTCAAGGCGCTATAATGCGTGCCTATGCCTTTTAATGCAGTAATGCGGACCGGCACACTGAAATGCGTTGGTCTAACCACTGATGCGTGGTACTTGGCAGGGCTGTGCTCAGCTGACTCCCATCTTCACCTCAGGGTCTGAACTGTCTCTCAGTGGAAATAGGAAAGATCATTTAGGTAGCCACCTCCAGCCCGCAACCTCCATCCATGTTCCCTCCGGGACATACTAGCCCACCCACAATAACCTTATGGACTGTTCAAGTAAGCAGAAACACATCAATTTTTCATACTGACGCCTTCTAACACAATCAGATCCAACTCATTAGAGGCCACACCACCACCACCAGATCAAGCACCCCAGAGCAAGCAAAAGCAAACACAGCAACATCAAAAAGGTTGCACCTTTAAAGAAAGTTAAAATGGGATACATCCAACTAGAATCAGCCTTAATCCTGACCAGAGCATCTCAGCATCACCTCCTGAGCTAACCAAAAACACTTCTCACTAAAACACTTTCCATGGTCCTTACCACTCAAATGCTGGCTGTTCCTACCAGTAGTATTTTTTTGTCTGCAGGATTACCCCATGCATGGGTACGTAAACATGATCCGCACAGTAAAACTGCAAATGACTCTTTAAATCAGTTATGGTATCATATAAATGCTCACAGGGCTTTCCCTTTCTTTTCCACCCAAGTTCCTCCCTTAGAGGATACACCATACTAATATGCTGCTCTCACATAGGAACTTGCACTTGCTTTTGATACAAGTGATTTGTCTAGAATAGTTGTTTTGCACTCAATATAGTCAAATAAACACGAAAATGAATACATGATCTACGGTTTAGTAGATGTGTATTTGTGGACATAACCACAAGAATAGTTCTACATGACAGAGCTACTACTTGCACTCGTTGCAGATTTATGAGTTATGAAAAAAACATAATTTTAGCTAGATGTTGTACGGTGTACTAAACTATGAAGTTATTCCAACAAATTCAAGATGATCAACCTGTATGACTCAGCCGAGACTGATCCACATATCAAGATGTAGAATATAAGCAGTAACAATGGAAACCCAATCCCAAAAACAAGCTTTGAATCGTGAACAGTAACATTTAGGTCACATACCCTGTCCAAATCGACCTTTCATTCATACTGTGCCTATCTATGAGTGATCAGAAATAAAAACCCAGCTGATAAATGCCCTGCAGCGGTAATACACTGACAGAAGTGATGTCCATACTGAGAACCAGTTTTGATAGGTAAGGCTCTGCCAGGTGTTTTCCCCCTTGCGCAATGCAGCACAGTCAATTCGTTTGGTTGCCAGTGTGTGTTGCATGAAAAATGTGTACATCTTCCCTTCAATCTGTTGATGTCCTATAAATGACTGACTCTGTGGTCCAACAAGACTGAAACCAGGGTTGCTTGTGCTCCCATTGGGAAGTGAAGTGGACTGGTATTTTGGACTGCACTGCCCATACTTGAGCAAGACCACGTCTGATTTGCATATGCCTAGCTCTTGTAATAAGATGGTAGTGGGCAAAAAGCTATGGACTGCAATGCAGCCAAATGATTGTCAGTGGCGGAGACTTTTACAAGCATTCCACCCATCAACTTTGTTTTTCAGAATGATTTCAAGGATGCCCACAATGTGTCAAAGATGTGTACCATTAAGTGAGTGCCCATCTACTGTATTCAATAGCCACCATTATAACAAGAATTCCCACAATGTACCAGGGAGGGGCACAAATATGCAAAGGCCCCATTATACAATGGATAGCCATGGGTATGACAAGCTTGCCCATAGTATGTCGAGTATGAGTCTAATATGCCATGGCTAGCCACAATTATGTTAAGAATGTCTACAACATGCCAAGGGTGGCATCGTCATGCCACTGAGAGCCTTACTGGTGCCACAAATATTCGCAGTATGTCAAGCATGCATGTTACTATGCCAAGACCAGCGCTGGGGCACAGATCAGCATATTTATGCCAAGAATGTGCATAATATATCAACAATGGGCACCATCAAACCAGGATCGTTATTTTAGCAGGTGTAGCCTAAATTGTGCACAGAATTTTCACAAAATGACCACTATGTCATGACCAGCTTTAGGTCTAAGTAGCGACAAATATGTCAAGAATGCATATATAGTATCAAGAATAGTTACAATGAGGTCTACCCTCTATTATGCCGAGGAGAGTCCCAGTTACACCACAAATCCCTGCAATAAGCCAAGCATGGACACCATTATGTAAACACCACCATTGTGCTAGGATAGCACCCATTATCCCAAGAATGGCCACAATACATCAAAGATGAGCACCATCATGCAAGTCCAACCACTGTGCTTCAATAGATACAGTTATATCAAAAATACCTAAAAGTTGTAATAGACAGGTACCATATAGCAAGGATATCCTTGATTATGCCAAAAATGCCCACATTTTGGTACAGGGGGAACCACTGTAGTGGGAACACCAGTATACCACGGATAGTCTTAACTATATCTGTAATTCCAAAAAGTGTCAAATGTATTGACCACTGTGCAGGGACCACCATTATATCAGAGATAGCTTTGATTATCACACAAATGGCAACAATGGACTCCGCTAAGCGAGGGCCCACTTTATACCCTGGATAGCCATTGTTATGTAAAGAACACCCAAAGCAGGTATGGGTCAGCACCATAAAGTCAGGATTACCATTATGTCTAGGGCAGATTCTTTTATGCCTGGAATGCCCCCCATATATCAATAATAGGCACAATTATGCCAGAGTCACTATTATGCTGTGGATAGTAAAAAGTATGTCATGAAATGCTTTCAATATATCAAGGCTGGACACCATTAGGCTGCGGCCAAGTGAAGCCAGCAGTAGTCTTTTGCTAAGCTAACCCACAGCAGGTCAAGGATAGACACCAATAGGCCAATGCCACCATTATATCAGGAGTAGCTAAGAATCAATCAATCAGGTATATATTTATATCTTCAATGGTATCATTGCACAGATGGTATGAGGCAATGTCTACACGCTTCATCAAAGGTATTTGGCAGTAGATCGATCACATATAGACTTCCACATCAGTCATCATTGTAGGGGATAGTTCAGAGACTAAAGATTTCCTTCGGGCCATTCACTCGTCAGATGATCGTGGACCAACCTTCCCATATCATTGATCAAGACCTCTCCACCATTTGTGCATCATTTATCTGACCTATTCGATCGCTTCTCAGAATATCACAGATGGAAATCCTTGCCTCCGACATCAAATTCAACGTCTTGTGGATACAAAAGTAGATATTCATCTTGTGGATTCAGTGGACCCGTAAAAATATTCTCCAGCCCGCGATGTCATCTTCAATTCTGCCATCATGCTTCACCAAACTCGAAACAATTCTTACGCATCAGACATCTGCAGATTTTGGCACTGGTCTATAAGTGTCTCTATCTGCCTCCTCAGCTTTCAGAATGGGATATTTTTATGGTTGGATTTTTCCAGTGTGGCAATAATTTCCTCACTAGGGGCCAGATGTAGGTAATCTCAATTTACCTATTCTTAAATACCGAATCATATTGATTCTGTATTTAAGAATAGGTAAATGGGATGTAGGTAATTTTTCTTTAAAAATTACCGAATCGGTACGTTTCGGTATACCGAATCGGTATTTACCGATTCGGTAATTGCCATTCATTCCTATGGGCTTGGAGGCCCATAGGAATGAACGGCAATTACCGAATTGGTAAATACCGATTCGGTAAAAGAGGGAAAACATTGAAGGGTGGCAGGGTGTCATCTGTTGCACCCCTCAATTGTGTATGGGTGCACATGTGGCACACATACATGTCTGCCACATCGCACTGTTGGAAAAGCAAAAAAAATGATTTTTCATAGGTTTTCAATATTTACCACCAACTTGTAGTTGGTGGTAAATAACGAATCCTTAACTGAGGAATGCACCAACTTGAGTGCTCCCAACATCCTGGATTCGGCAATTTACCGAATCGGTATGTTAAGAATTTGGTATTTTACCGAATCCTTAAATTACCGATTCGGTAAAATACCGAATCCTAAAAAAATGCCACCTACATCTAAAAAGCCTAATACCGGTCAGTAACGGACGAAATTCGGTAATTTCGGCCGTTACCGACCGGTATTGGGTGACCTACATCTGGCCCCTAACGTCTAATCTAGACCTTCATAAGATACCTGAATACCTTGGTGACCACAACTGGTCAATAATGGTGCGATAAAGGCCTTGGCGCCCTCTAGCACTTCCGGGATACATAGTTGTGCATCCGACAAGCATGTATCCATGTGTTTCATTCTCTGATGTATCTGCACTATAGTTGAGGCAGAACAAAGTTGTTCATTTCAATCTACAATGTTATATTAATTAAAAGCTATGTTCGTTTATTTGTAAAGCACTAGAACATGTAGCTTCTTGGCGCTAATGAAACACATAATAAGGGTAAACCTGAAAAGGTGCAGAATTAAAGGTTACTTATGAAGAGTCATGCTTTCAAGAACTGCCTAAAGTGGGTCATTTTAGACTGAGTTTGGGGTCAAGAAGTACAGGTTTGCCGACAAACTGTCCAGTTTTAGGCCATTTTGAGAGATTTTGTTTTTTTTACAGAAAAGGCTAACCCCCAGATGCATCAAGCCCATATTCTGCGAATTCTAAATAGCGAAAAATACCGAATCGCTATTTAGAATTCGCAGAATGGGATGCATCAAGAAAAGCGATTAAAAAAAGCGAATCGCAATCGGCCGCAATTGCCGATTGCGATTTTCGCTAAATCGCATACAAATCACAGAATCGGCCATTTTCCATGTAGCAATTCCGAACTCGCAATTACCGAAATCGCAAATTGCGATCTCGCTAATTGCGAGATCGCAAAAACGGGAAGTTGCATTTCGAGCACAATGATGACATCACAACCAGGAAGTAGGCAGTTCCCTCCCTCATTCAGATCACTGAGCCTGAAAGTGGAAGCAGCACTGGCCAGAGCGCCACAACAGGCTACCTGCAGCACCACACCAGGACACAAAGAACAACTGAAAATGTCCCAGGAAGCAGCAGGGAGCAGTGCACCAGGAAGAAAGAGGAAAATCAAATTCTCAGAGGAGGAACTGGAGTACCTCATTGAGGGAGTCTCTAAGGACCATGATCGCCTTTTTGGAAAGGAGTCCCGGAGGGTGCCTTAGGCGGACAAGAGGCGCATCTGGCTGCGCATCCGCGCAAAGGTGAACTCAGTCGGAGTGACCCATTGCTCCACCGATGAACTAAAAAAGAGGTGGTACGACCTCAGAGGGTGTGCCAAAGAACGCATCGCTGAGAGGCTGGGGGAGCGACTTGCCACCGGAGGTGTAGACCCCACTGTTGCACCCAACACTCCACTGGAAGACCTTGTGGAGGACACCCTAAATCATGCAGCCTGCATGGGGGTCACCCGGCTGGACTCCTCCCGACCCACCCAACAATCCCAAGGTAAGTGCCATGCGACTGCGACCCCGTCCCCTAACAATGCCCATGACTCCAGAGCTAGCTATTTGATAACCCCAGTAATGCAGGCCATGCACACCTGAAATGCCCTATTGCATTGTGGTACTTGTAGTGTGACCACAATTCCCGGATAGCCCCACACAGCCAGACCTGTCAAGTGAAAGTTATTCCTAAAGCCAGTCAGGGAATGCAAGCCTGCATGCATGTAGCAACATCCCATGTGCAAGATACATATCATTAATCATGCACCCATTTAAATCACAGGTGTGTCTGAACAACCCAGCACCGACAGTGAGGCCCTACACATAGAGGAGAACCCTGAGGACAACGAGGGTGAGGGCCATCCTGCCCAACGACCCAGACCATCTCAGCCAGCAGCAGCAGTACCACCACCTCCCCATGTGGACAGGGCCACCCCTGCAGCCACAGGTGCCCAGCAACCACCCCAAGTGACACCCATGGCAGTGGTACAGGCCACACCACCAGCACCCAGGAGGCAGGCACGGCGCACAGCCACTGTGCGATCCCAGTCCAGCGGACTGAGGCAGCAGTGCGACGTCTCAACACGCGCTGGCAGGGGGAACATGTCCGGGATCCTGGGCTGGCCATAGAACGCCGGATGCTTGCAGTACACCAGAAGCAGGCACGGCACTTGGCAGCCATCTACCTGCAGCTGAATATGACCGCCCGAAATGTGGGCCAGCTCACAGAAAGCATGCAGGTCATGACCGCAGCTGTCCGTGTGAACAGCCAGATCCTGGTGTCCCAGCAGGATATCACCCGCCGCCGCCACAGCCAGCTGCTGACCCGCCTGTCAGCCTACACCAGATCTAACCACATCATAGGAAATGCCACCTCCCAACTTTCGCGCTGCTCCCTTGCGATGCAGATGCAGATGGTCCAATGCTGCCAGGACGTCGCCAGGGCCCTTGAACAGGTGACAACAGCTGTGCAGAGTCTGCAGGAGTCTGGCCATGGCAAAGCAAGTGGGGGAGATGATGCCAGAGAGGGCACTTCCAGTCACAGCAGCCTATCCTTGCCGCTGGTAACGGAACGCCGCCGCAGCACCAGGCCCACTGCAGCATCACGGGCCAATAGTGTCGTGGAGGACGTGGAGAGGCGAATGGATGCGTCCGGCCGGAGGCGCCAGTGACACTTTGAACTCTAACAGCAGGGCAATGCTGATTACACAAGCACGCCCTCTACCCTATCATGGGGCTGTATGAGGGAATACAGTTCGCATGTAATATTTCCAAAAATTGTAGTACCCATTATTGTGAAAAAACAATAAGAATTTATGGTCACAAGTAAATCCGACTCATGTCATTATTACATTTGTCATGCATGAGTGCAGTGTTGTGTGAGGGGAATGGGTGCACTTGTGATTTGGTTGCGGCGCCTGTGTCCTTCAGCAGGATTCTCCCCGCATGCATGATGCACATGTGCAGGTTGGTGGTTGTCCCCTTCCGACTCACTGCCAGAGATATCCACAGGTATCCTCCGCTTGGTAGCAATGTTGTGGAGTATTGCACACACGGCCACGATGCGGCAGCAGACCTCAGGCTGGTATTTGATGGCCCCACCAGTCTTGTGTAGAATGCGGAATCGGCTCTTTAAAAGCCCAAATGTCCACTCAATGCAATTCCTAGTGCGAATGTGTGAAGCATGGTAACGCCGTTGCTGTGGTGTGGCAGGGTTGAGGTATGGGGAGAGGAGGTACTCACGGAGGCAGTATGCGCTGTCACCTGAATGAAAGGAGCAGAGGGTGAGTGCCTGTCATGCGCAGCTACATGGTCTCGATGTACTGTTTGTTGGCACGTGTACTTACCTAGAAGGTGTCCTTTGCCATAGTCTCCCCTGGCCAGTCGTGTGTGCAAGCCGCTGTGCCGGAATATGAAGGAGTCATGCGTGCTCCCCGGGTATTGTGCCACTATGTCGGTGATCATTGTCTTAGCGTTGCACACCATCTGGATGTTCAATGAGTGGTAGGACTTGCGATTCCGGTACATGTATTCTGTCTCTGCGGGTGGGCAGATGTGGATGTGGGTACAGTCAATGTATCCAATTACATGGGGGAATTGCGCAACCCCCCTGCAACGGCAACTATCCCCTGGAAGCTTCCGGAGGCCAGGAGGTGCAGGCTGCACAAGACCTGGACATGGGTGGGCACGGCATTGGTCCTCCTCGTTGGGTGCTGCATCAGGGGGTCAAGGTCCTGGATGAGCTTTGTAATCATTGCCCCATTCAGCCGGTACTTTGAGTAGATTTCCTCCTCAGTTGTGCCCAGTAGTGTGATCCGCTGGTGGAAAATTCGCTCCTGGATCATGCATCTGTTCCTTGCTGCAGCCTGGAGCCTTCGCCGCCTAACCACCATGTAGAGTCCTGGCATTGTGAATGTCCTCATGCTCCTACTGTGTCTCCTTAAGTGTGTTTGGTCAGCCCCGCACCTGTGGCTAGTTAGTATTTTTTTTTTTTACTTCATGGTTACCACCTGGTTTGGGTTCTCCTTAAATTGCGCCTCGCAAATTGCGATTTTGAGGTTTTTCGCTAATTGCGATATTTCATGCATTTGGTTTGCGATTATTTTGCGATTTCGCTAATGAAATCGCAGAATCATTGGGAACTCGCAATTTCCGATTCGCAAAGGGGGTTCCACCTTGATTCTGCGATTTTCTTTGCGAAATCGCAAAATATGTTTTGGTCCGGTTTTATTTCATGAATTGGGAGTCATGGAATTGCGATCGCAATAGCTATTTCGCAGCTATTGCGATCGCAATTTGTGTTGATGAATCTGGCTGTAAAAGACTACAAAAGCATGAGTTGGGAAGACAAAATTCCACAAAACTACAGTCCAATTTTTTCTTTCCTTCAATGTCTCCCTGAATCAGTGAGTTTACTACCTCTGCCCAGATTGGGACACTTACAAATCCCACTGGCTGCTTAGCCCTCTGTTTTACTTTCAGTATTGGAAAATCGAAATCAGAAGGATTTCTCCTGGCGCCTATTAGAACTATTGAGTTAAAAAAAAGAGAGAGAAAATAGAGTAAAAGTAAAAAGATGATATGAATTGGTCTTAAATTTAATGAGAATTAAGGTTTTATTCTAAACAATGAACTTGACATGTATGATTGAACATACTAAACTAGGTTATTTTCACTGTGATTATAATTTAGTTTTAATATGAGAAAGGTATTTTTATCAAAGGCATGTTGCACTTTTTCAACTATTTTGCACAAATTGCCATTTAGTCATAACATTGCCAGCATATACATTTTAGGTGTAATAACACTAAGTTAGTGGAACAAGACTTATGAACTGCAAGAATTGTAGATCCGAGTTCTTCTAACAAGCCTCGAATTGGGAAACGGGACTTGGATTATATTCATGGCTGGTGGTTTGTAGCTGCGGATCATTATTACAGAATATTGGCTTTAGGTAAACAATCTTTTATTTTGAGGCCTATGAAATGAATTTTGGTTTTTTATCGTTTGACAATGGGTTTTATGATGTTATTTATTGATGATGTTTTATTTGGTGATTAAATTGCGTCACATTGTAAGTTTTAATTAACTGAGCGATAACGTTTTTTTCATTCATTAATTTCTGGTGCCTAAGTTAGAGATTGACTTCTATGATTTTTATACATGAAAGTCATTTGCTCACAAGAATTAAGGCACAAAAGCATTTACACTTCTCAAAAAAATAGAGCTAGAGTTTTAGGTCTTCCTTTCCAAACGTTATCTGAAGCTGAGCCAGCAGGACTGCTATGTCTTCTGCACGGGGCCCTCTTCCTTTTCAGTCTCACTGTGTACTGGGCTTATCTCATTCCTATGCTCTCTGTCTTTCCTGGTGACCTCCCTTTCAATAAATGTTCACTCTGTACAGATGTTATTGTAGTCATTTCAGCCACTTTAAAATGCCTCATGAATGATGTGCCCCATCCACTGCCTCATGCAGAAATTGCTCTGTACTGCAGAGTCCACTGTAACCTCCTGGTGACATATCTGTTATTGTCATACTTGCCGGTACCTCAGTTGCAGGACATATCAGCTTGTGTACTCCTTATTTCACTGTCAGCTCCCCGTCCCCTCAGCGACACCCCCAACTTCAGGTTCCACCAAGTAGTCACAGAAGGACCCAAGCACTAGGAAGATGAGCATCATGCAAAACAGAAAGGTATGTAGTTCCTCCTAAAAGCTACAGGTTGATATATGTGAGGAACACCATTGCCATCCCGGAAGGATACAAGATCATCCGTAAGGACCGCACCGACCATACAGGAGGAGGCATCGCTATCGTCCATAAGAACTCCATCCGCATCTCAACCAGCTCAGACGTCAACCTTACCAGCGCCGAACACCTTCACTTCCAGATCCACACCGATCCCAAGACCACACTCAGAGGCACCCTCCTCTACCGACCTCCAGGATCCCGTGCACAATTCAGCGACGACATCACTGACTTTATCACCCCACACGCCCTCACCTCCGAGGAATACATTCTACTGGGAGACCTCAACTTTCACTTGGAAAAGAGCAATGACAGCAACGCCACCACCCTTCTGGACAATCTCGCCAACCTCGGACTCAAACAACTTGTCACTACCCCCACCCACATCGCAGGTCACACACTCGACCCTATCTTCACCTCCAGCAAACATATCTCCTTCAGTCACACCACAACTTTGCATTGGACGGACCACAACTGCGTTCACTTTATCTACAATAAGACCACAACCCACAACCATCCTCAACCTACTCTGCGAAGAAACTGGAACAAAATCACCATCAACCAGATCTCCTCATCGCTTCTTCAAAACCCCCCTGTCCACTCCTCAAACACCGACCAAGCAGCCATTAACCTCACCCAATGGCTATCCAACAGCGCCGACATCCTAGCACCATTGAAAAAACGTCAAATCAAACTAGGCAGCAAAAACGCCTCCTGGTTCAACGATGATCTTAAGAAATCGAAGAAACTCTGTCGCTCCCTCGAGAAGGCCTGGAAAAAAACCCCAAACACCAGCACCAGGGACGCCTTCAAAAACGCCACCCGCACACACCACCAACTAATCCGATCTGCCAAGAAAGCTGCATTCAAAGACAGACTAGACAACAACGCCCACAACAGCAAGGAATTATTCAACATCGTCAAAGAATTTACCAATCCCTCAGCCAACTCCAACGACATCACCCCCTCTCAAGCCCTCTGCGACTCCCTAGCTTCGTTCTTCCACAACAAAATCGCAAACATCCACAACAGCTTCGACAACCAACCCGGAGACCAACCCACCCAACAATCTGCAGGACCTTCACCCCCCTTGAACATCCTTAATGACTGGAACCCAATCTCCACTGAAGACACCATCCGCCTGATGAACTCCATCCACTCAGGATCCCCCACAGACCCATGCCCTCACCACATCTTCAACAAAGCAGACTCCATCATAGCACCACACCTCCGAGATGTCATCAACTGCTCCCTCAACTCCGCCACCTTCCCGGAAAGCTGGAAACACGCCGAACTTAGCGCCCTTCTGAAAAAACCCACAGCTGACCCCACCGAACTCAAAAACTACCGCCCCATCTCGCTCCTTCCATTCCCAGCCAAAGTCATCGAGAAAGCTGTCAACAACCAGCTCGCCGCCTTCCTCGAAACCAACAAATCCCTCGACCCCTCACAATCCGGCTTCCGAGCCAAACACAGCACGGAGACCGCCCTCATCGCAGCAACAGACGACGTTCGAACTCTACTGGACAATGGAGACACGGTCGCCCTCATCCTCCTTGACCTCTCCGCAGCCTTCGACACAGTCTGCCATAGCACCCTTCTACAGCGCCTCAGAAACATCGGAATCCAAGGAAAAGCACTGGAATGGATCACCTCGTTCCTCACGGAAGAACCCAGAGAGTCCGCCTCCCACCATTCAAGTCAGAGGCCACTGAAGTCATCTGCGGCGTACCACAAGGATCCTCACTCAGCCCCACCCTCTTCAACGTATACATGAGCCCCCTCGCGGTCATCGCACGCCAACACAACCTCAACATCATCTCCTACGCTGACGACACTCAACTGATCCTCTCACTCACCAAAGACCCTAACACCCCCAAAACCAACCTACACGAAGGAATGAAAGAAGTAGCGGAGTGGATGAAGCACAGCCGTCTGAAACTGAACTCAGACAAAACAGAAGTCCTTATCTTAGGTACCTCCCCCTCCGCCTGGGATGACTCCTGGTGGCCGGAGGCCCTTGGAAAAGCACCCATCCCGACGGACCACGCACGGAACCTGGGCGTCATCCTGGACTCCTCACTCTCTATGAACAAATAGGTCAGCGCCGTCTCATCATCCTGCTTCAACATTCTTCGCATGCTCAAAAAAACATTTCGCTGGATCCCCACCGAAACCAGAAAAACGGTCACCCATGCACTGGTTACAAGCCGCCTGGACTACGGAAACACCCTATACGCCGGTACCACCGCAAAACTCCAGAAAAAACTCCAACGCATCCAGAACGCATCAGCCAGACTCATACTAGACATCCCGCGTAAAGACCACATCTCCGGTCACCTGAAAAACCTCCACTGGCTTCCCGTCAATAAGAGGATTACTTTCCGCCTCCTGACACACGCACACAAGGCACTTTACGAACTCGGACCCGAATGCCTCAACACACGACTCTCCTTCTACACCCCCCCCGCCAGCTACGATCCTCCAGCCAAGCCCTTGCTACCGTACCTCGCATCAACAAAACCACCATGGGAGGTAGATCCTTCTCCTACCTGGCAGCTAAAACCTGGAACTCACTTCCCACTCACCTTCGTCTCACTCAGAACCACCTAGCATTCAGAAAGCAACTTAAAACTTGGATATTCGACAAGTAATTCCCCACCCTTCTTCAAGCGCCTTGAGACCCCCTGGGTATGTAGCGCGCTATATAAATTCCTTGACTTGACTTGACTTGACTAGGAACACTGATGTGTTCCCCAAGAGCAGAAGAAGAGTATCCTCCTTTCGGAAAGAGACCGTCACACTATTTAGTGTTTAACACCTGCGATACACGTTTTTGCAGATTGACGACCCAAATAGGGTGAGTTACTATACATGTCCCCATATTTTATATAAAAAAAGCTTTAACAAAAAAGATGTTCTCATTGCTGTTATTTCCTCACGCTGTGTTCATCGCCTCTAGCGTGGTCTCATACACGTGATTGTGATGCATGCATTTGAGCACATGGTTTAAAATGTCACACCATTTTTGAACTTGAAATACTATGTTGAAAGGATACAGTACATTTTACAATCTTTTCTTTTTACAGGTGATGTTCTATATCTACAGGTATCACTTTTTAGGGTGCTACATGGGTGGTCACATATTTTGTACTACGTTGGAGCACCACCAAAAAGTGTAGATAGATCCCCCATCGGCCGTGAAGAATTGCCGTCTACTTGACTTAGGGCAAGAAACATGTTGGCCTGATCTTATTAGCGCAATACCCTGTAACTTAGAGCAGGGGTGCACGTTTTATTTTGTTTTAATCAGGATAGATGCCACATTCATTAAAGTTGTTCTCAGTGGACATCTATTTCCTGCTTTAGCCTCACAACCTCAAATCTACACTCACTAGAGCCCTCACACGCACTGCACCCAAACGGCCAGGAAAAAAGATCTCTGCTAAAAGGCCCCATCATGGGTGCCGATCGGGTATTGCAGCGTGGACCCGACGAGGAGCAGACCCAATAATGAAGCAAGACACCTAGCCTATTGGGTGTGTGAGGAACCCTTTCCGAAAGGAGGATACTCTTCTCCTGCTCTTTGGGAATACATCAGTGTTCCTCACATACATCAACCTGTAGCTTTTAGGAGGAACTGCATACCTTTCTGTTTTGCATTACATATGGGCCTGTATGCTGGACCTAGATAAAATAGCCCAGAGTCCCCAAATTTCTTGAAGAGAGAAAGATGAGCATCATCCCATCATGCACACCGCAATGGAGATTTGTTGCAGCAGGTGGCAGGTGAAGCAAGGCTGATCTCTACCTAGACTGTGGATTGGGTATCATGAGCGCTTCCAAGATCCTAGACTTTCTTTACAGCTCCTGGTTTCAGAGAGAGACTTGGAGGCAAATTACCATCTACAGATCTGAATAACTTTCTTTCCTTCACCAAATTATACACCCTGCAAGCACTGTTCTCTGTAAGGTGCAGGTGTGCGCGCCCGCGCACCTATATGAATCTAAATGCGCAGTGTCTTCTTTGAAGCGCGCACACACCGCGAGAGGCAAGTATTCAATTATGTTAATCACAGTGCCGTGTACAAGAATGATGAGAGCTGCGATTAACAGGAATACTTGAAGAAAAGCAGACAATCTGCCCCCCTCCGCGCTCTATTAAGAAAAGTCATGCAGCAAGCCTAAAAGCAGAACGTGTGCTTTCACAATCATTAACATATATTAGTGATTGTGAAAGCTCACGTTTATTGTGCTGTTGGGCTTGCTGCATGCTTTTTTTTAACAGAGCGCTGCAGTTTGTGTGCCTTTTTAAAAGTTATCATGTTAAATGAAGCCCGAGTGTAAGCAGGTTGGGAGCTGCAATTAACAACAAAACTCTCAAAAAGGCACACAAACTGCCATGCCCTATTATCAAAAGGCAGGCAATAAGTCTAACAGCATGACGTGTGATTTCACAATCCCTAACATATAATAAATACCCATTGCAGGATGGGAGTTGTGAAGAAAAAACCATTACAAGATGGCCAATCTTCAAGGACATGCATACTGTTCAAACTATTATGAACCAGATTGTATACTAGTCCATGCTAAGAAATGCAATACTCAGCAAACACATGTTTGGATTTAGAAGAAAAAATGCATTCTTGTATTAGTGGAGATTATAAATTGCACACAGAATACCCATATACAGTGCCAAGACTGAGGACACCACCAGCAGTGCAAAGCATGTCAATATATTGAGTGAAAAAAAGAGGAATTCATTGCATTGATCAGAAGTACATAACATTTTGGGAGTATCTGTAATCCTTTTTGGTGATTGAGGAGGCAGGCACCAATGAGGATACTGGCTGATGCATTTTGTCAACCACCGCAAGAATGCCTTCATTATTGGTGACAAAGCGCAGCGTAGAATTAAAGTATTAATTTCTAATCTTCAGCTTGCTAAATGATGTTCTCTCTATGTAACATGTTTTCATTCTGTGTGAGAAAGTAGAGAGGATCCCTGAATATATTGAGCCTAGTGGCAGTGAACACTGCTACCATCTTGAAGGAATAAATACAATGAGGATATTGGTTGATACATAACAGCACAACGTTTGCTTTCACAATCCCTAATATATATTAGGGATTGTGAAAGCACACATTCTTCTGTTAGGCTTGCTGCGTTGCGTGCCTTTTGTTGATAGGTAGGGTGGCCAGAATTTTAAAACCAAAAACCAGGACATTTCACACGAACAGAAAATGGACTACACACAGGGCCGGACTGGCCGTAGCGGGCACCGGTCACTCCCCCGGTGGCCGCACAGGTTGGGGGCCGGTTTGGGGCCCCTGGGGGCCGTTTTTATTACAGACAGGAGTGAGGGTAACCCAATCAACCCTTGTAGGCTTGGGCAGTATATAGTTTCAGGTAAGAGGTGTCTACAAGGGATTTTGTTCAAGTACTACTTGGCTTGTTTCTTGACATTTATCTTTGAGTTTGTTGTAAACAATCTAACTCTAATGTACCCAAAGGGTAACAATAATTACTCTTAATTACATAGGACAACGAAGAAGCACACGAAGGAACCTGTTTATATGAAAGTATATATTTTAAATTCTCGAAATCAGTTCAAGGGGATACATTAGAAATTGATAATGAGCAAAAGGTCATGAACAGATGTTAAAACAAATCAGCAAATCAATTCATAACCAAACATCAACTCCTATAAGTCAATAGAGAGTAACTGAGGCCAAAATAAACACAAAAGTCACTCTTAGACACATGGGTTGCTTGGGAGGTGATGTAGAGGTCGACTTTTCGGTCTTTGTAGCTGTAGTCAATGAGACCATCATCAGGACAAAGTATATAATGCAAAGGAAGCCCCTTAACTGTCTAGGGCACAGATGGTCTAGCTAAGATCAAGTAGCTAGAAGGTGGGAAACGAAGGCCACTGCTATCTGCTGTACCGATGCACGAGATGTTCTTATGATTCGAATTTGGCCAACCAGCAACAATGCAGGAAAGCTTTTCAGGTGAGGAATAAAACGTCGCAATTATTATATGTTCTCAGCGTAACCGTCCGCAATCCGGTGTCTGACCAAGTCAAAGATGTCTTCGTACATTCTTTTATATAGCGCAAAGACGTTCAGACAGTTAGTCAAACTCGCTTTAATTGTGGAGACCGTATAGAGCCGTATAGAGAGCTGTATTTAAATACAGGGAATGTGTGCCTTATCGAGGAGCCCGTGTTAGGATTAGCAGACCGTTGACGGCTGTGACGGGGGGACTACTAAGTAGCCCGATATCACGTGAAGCAGGCTCTATACGGTCTACACAATTAAAGCGAGTTTGACTAAGCGTCTGAACGTCTTTGCGCTATATAAAAGAACGTACGAAGACATCTTTGACTGATGCTAGAGTGGCCCTTAAAGAACCGTTGAGTCAGGACCACGCTTTATAGAAAGTAAGATAGCCACCTTAGTGGCACCAAGACGTATATCTGGAATTATAGAAAGCTTACGTTATCCCCATATGAGATATTTTGAGTGTTATGTGGGATTCAATCATTGTATCCTGAAGAAGGTGTTGGCTTCTAAACATTGTGCCCACCGAAACGCGTTGATGCTCTTTTTTGTTTGAGTTGAAGTACTTTGAGTTCTGGTGATAACAACCCTGGTTGAAAAAATTTAATATCAGAGTAGGATTATATGTGTCACTAATGTACTTACCTCATGCTAATTGGATTCATCAACTCCTTTGGCTTCTGTTTCCCACTTGTGTACTGTAATGAGTTTTTACTGTGCATAAATTTTGTAAATGAAGAATTTCTTTTAATATTTAACTCTATCTGATGACAAGATAAGATAAGCATCTTTTAACAAATTTGTGATTGAATAAACTGTCTTTTTTTAATCCATTTTTCCTTTATGCTCCTGTATGAATGAGTTGTATGGTCAGAAACTGTGTTTAATATATAAGGTTGCACCCAAAAGGGAATCTTTATTTGACATTTTGCAATCTTGAAAAACACAGACATCTCTCTGGGATTTAGCATTCACATTTGACAAGTGATAGTAAGGGACACATTGTTGCATTAAAAGACTTATAATGGAGAATATGCTTTTTAATACTATATCCTTTTTAGGGCTCGCCTGCTGATGCGCTTCAGCGCATAGCTGGCGAAGCTCTATAGGGGCTTATCCAGTGTTTATCCACTGGCGATTCCACTGGCGATTCCTTCAAGTGCATGTGCTTTTTAGGTCATTGCGCTTGCGCAAGCCCTAAAAAGCGCGTGCACAATGCCACCAGCCGCCTGCCTGCCTGCCTCGCATTACCACATCAAAGGCAGCCCTCCGAGCGCATTTCTCACCCCCTAATTATTCACGGCCGGCCGGCAGGCACATCAAAGGCTGCTGCTGCCGTGACTCGCATTTCTCCTCCCTCCTCCCCTATCACTGCCCAGGCCGGCCGTACTTTCTCTTTACAAGGGCGCCCATTCCTGAATCACTTGAAATCTCTCCACATTATTTGCATTTTGTTAATTAAAAAAATTAACTTCAACACAGCGTTGCACATTTTTCTCGACTTCGGAAGGATGAGTCCCAATCTCATTTGTACAAAGTGTTGTAATGGGATTATTGGAGAGTTAGAGAAACGTGCTCACAAGTTACATTTTTATGCAAATCATCTGAGTAAATAAACAATAGCATGGTGCCGTTTGCGTCCTTGACTTGATCTGGTTTTTATTTTTATTTTGCTATTATTCTCACAAAGGCTAAGAAGGTCTGCCTACTTTAGTATTAAGTGCTATACGTCGCATAAGCAACAGCTAACCATTCACTCACCCACGCAACGCCACTCACCCATGCAACGCCACTCACCCACGCAACGCCACTCACCCACGCAATGCCACTCACCCACGCAACGCCACTCACCCACGCAACGCCACTCACCCACGCAACGCCACTCACACACGCAACGCCACTCACACACGCAACGCCACTCACACACGCAACGCCACTCACACACGCAACGCCACTCACACACGCAACGCCACACACGCAACGCCACACACACACGCAACGCCACACACACATGCAACGCCACACACACATGCAACGCCACTCACACATGCAACGCCACACACACATGCAACGCCACACACACATGCAACGCCACTCAACCACGCAACGCCACTCACACACGCAACGCCACTCAACCACGCAACGCCACTCACCCACGCAACGCCACTCAGCCACGCAACGCCACTCAGCCACGCAACGCCACTCAGCCACGCAACGCCACTCACACACGCAACGCCACTCACACACGCAACGCCACTCACACACGCAACGCCACTCACACACGCAACGCCACACACACACGCAACGCCACACACACACGCAACGCCACACACACACGCAACGCCACACACACATGCAACGCCACTCACACATGCAACGCCACTCACACATGCAACGCCACTCACACATGCAACGCCACTCACACATGCAACGCCACTCAACCACGCAACGCCACTCACACACGCAACGCCACTCAACCACGCAACGCCACTCACCCACGCAACGCCACTCAGCCACGCAACGCCACTCAGCCACGCAACGCCACTCAGCCACGCAACGCCACTCAGCCACGCAACGCCACTCACACACGCAACGCCACTCACACACGCAACGCCACTCACACACGCAATGCCACTCACACACGCAACGCCACTCACACACGCAACGCCACTCACACACGCAACGCCACACACACACGCAACGCCACACACACACGCAACGCCACACACACACGCAACGCCACACACACATGCAACGCCACACACACATGCAACGCCACTCACACATGCAACGCCACTCACACATGCAACGCCACTCACACATGCAACGCCACTCACACACGCAACGCCACTCAACCACGCAACGCCACTCACCCACGCAACGCCACTCACCCACGCAACGCCACTCACCCACGCAACGCCACTCACCCACGCAACGCCACTCACCCACGCAACGCCACTCACCCACGCAACGCCACTCACCCACGCAACGCCACTCACCCACGCAACGCCACACACCCACGCAACGCCACACACACACGCAACGCCACACACACACGCAACGCCACTCACACACGCAACGCCACTCACACACGCAATGCCACTCACCCACGCAACGCCACTCACCCACGCAACGCCACTCACCCACGCAACGCCACTCACCCACGCAACGCCACTCACCCACGCAACGCCACTCACCCACGCAACGCCACTCACCCACGCAACGCCACTCACCCACGCAACGCCACACACCCACGCAACGCCACACACACACACGCAACGCCACACACCCACGCAACGCCACACACCCACGCAACGCCACACACCCACGCAACACCGCTCACCCACGCAACGCCGCTCACCCACGCAACGCCGCTCACCCACGCAACGCCGCTCACCCACGCAACGCCGCTCACCCACGCAACGCCGCTCAGCCACGCAACGCCGCTCATCCACGCAACGCCGCTCACCCACGCAACGCCGCTCACCCACGCAACGCCACTCACCCACGCAATGCCACTCACCCACGCAACGCCACTCATCCACGCAACGCCACTCATCCACGCAACGCCACTCATCTATATGCAAAACGAAAAATGTCAAACTCTTCTATTGCGAGACCTATTGCATTTTCAATGCTTGTTTCATGTTGCAAACCTGCCTTAATACCCTTCATGTGGTGCTGTATGTGTAGAAATACATTGTCTTTTCACTTTATTAAGCAAATGTTTGAGTGATATTTGCACTGATATTTGTCGCTGCACCCACACACGCTGTTGCCCTCTTGGCGCACATAGCCTTGCCTGCAGCGCACAGAGACCTTATACAGCCGCACACAGAGGAAAAAATTAGACGGAATATTGCCTGCAAGTTAATCTTACTCACGGAGAATCCGGTCACTGTTCAAAGAAAACACCACACCAACCTAATCCATGTGGGCCTCCTGCTCACTCACATCCCCCGTATCTGCAGAGCCAGTGGACGCCCTTCCTCATAGTTCGTACCCAACGACCCCCCCCCTGCACATCAGTGCTGCTTTCTCCGTCCATGAATTCCGCAAGAAACTGAAGACATGGCTCTTTACCTAGTCCTCAGAATCGGCCACCGCAGTTGCCTTCTTAGCTAGATCTAGATACAATCTCAGGTGAATTGTGTGCTCTACAAATAGTAATAACATAACATAATTTCTCCTCTTGGAATACTTCAAGCCATGTGCATAGGAGTACTCAAGAAACAGAACCTGAGCTACAATAAATATTCAACAAAACCTGATAACACAGAAAATATAGAATAAAGTGGCTAAACGGTGATTCAGTCTCAAGAAACATTATCTGTGGCACTCTTTCTTAATGTCCTACACTGGTTACTGGTGGAGCAAAGAACCACATTCAAAGCCCTATATACTTTCCACAGCACAATATATGCTAAAGACCCTAGCTACATTCAACAACTGTACCCCTTACCAACCTGCCAGTGACCTTAGGTTGAGTCATTCCACTCTTATCCACCAACAGGATGTGGGGCGGAGGTTGGGCCCTAGTGCAGGTGGCTACAGCTCTTTAAAAACCTACCGCAACCACCCCGGCACCAGCCAATCTTGCAGAGTTTCAGGAACGTTATTTCGAACAACGATTTTCAGGAATCAGATTTTCAACTAGGAACGCCTGACAATGCCCCTTCAACAAGGTACCAGGCTCAAGTAAACTTTCTAATGTACTCTACTGAAATGCAATAGCAAATCAATGTAAAATAGAATTATCACTGCCCCCTTCCATCTTTCACACATAATCCAGCCCAAACCTACCGGACACACATCTGAGCCGAATCATCACCACCGACTGTGAATATGGTCAGTGGCGTAACAAAGGCCCCCATAATGCGGGGGGCCTTGAGCTCCAGGGGACACCAACGCACAGTACCCTGGCCTGAGAGCCTCCGAGTGAGTTCGGGGGGTGGGGGCCTCCATGTACTTTGCAGGGCGCCCCCTCAAGTTTCATTATGCCGCAGAACATGGTTAATACTCTTTGGTGGTCGTCGACAGCAGTGACTGAAATATGGATGGATTGGGTACCCAACTGACAGAATAGACCAAAAGCATCCTGTAGTGCTCATAGAACAGCTCTAAACATAAGCCTTAGATAAATAAATGGTACGTTGAGACATTTCTGGTGTCTTCCGGGGTTATTGTCACATTTTAAAACCACACAGACCTTTCCCTCATGATTGCTGACGTCACTAGAACCCTTCGAAGGCAATACAGGACCATGCTTCAAAGTTGCCTGTTATATGTATCATTTATTATAGAAACCCCCCTCCATTTACGCATTATTTAGTTATATGAATATATAATGTATATACAGAGCTTCAATCTTCCAGTGCACATATTAGTTCCTTCACGCTTTCCTATTGTTATTTCATAACCATGTGCTTTGAGAATTCCCTATACACAGC
The DNA here is from genome assembly GCF_964261635.1 of Lissotriton helveticus. NCBI lineage: Eukaryota > Metazoa > Chordata > Amphibia > Caudata > Salamandridae > Lissotriton > Lissotriton helveticus. Next base: position 952,338,093 of record NC_136061.1, read on the forward strand.
AATGATGTCATAGCCGTGAAATATTTCCTGACTTTTATAGAAAGTACAAAACTCATTGAACAGAGAGAAATTGTAAAAAAATATTTGACATGTAATGTAAAAACTGCATGGCACGTTTTGTGTATTTGCGAAAGAAAACGGCATTTCGGTTTACTTGCGAAATCAGTCAGACTTCGGGAAACCTCGATGTCATTATAAGACCATGAAACACGGCTACCCCAAGGATACTTCCGTTTTCAACCACAGGCCCCGTTTGATGTAACAGTCACTATGCTAAGTGCATCCTGTTTTAAATTGGTATCTTTTTCCACGTCTATCTGCTCTCCCTATTGGCCAATTAAAAGCCTACACCTCGTGTTCACCATGCTACAGGATTCACATAGTAAGAAAAATGATGAAAGGAGGCGACTTTAGTGAGAAAGCACGCGTTCCCCCTGGGTTGCAGAGCCACATCTTCTGAAAGGAGAATTCAAAGTCCTCTCTCTGCATATCTAGACATCTGCCTCCCCCTCCAATCATCTCACTGACAACCACACCAGGCCCTGGCCAGTCAATCATTAGAGCTGTGGACTCCGCTTCAGCATTTTAACTGATGGGCTTAACTTCTGCCCCTCCCCCATTCCAATATCTTGACGCTTTGCGAGGCGGTGCAGCTCGCTTGTGCCAGACCCCAGCACATGTATGATGTTATGAACGCCAGTCTATGTACACAGATGTGTAAATAATAACATAATCACATTATAAGTAATAAGAGCCGGGTGTGTGTGCGTTTATGCGCAACTCTGCCAGAAAAAAAATATATATATATATATTTTCTGGCAGAATTGCGCATAAACGCACACACACCCGGCACTTATTACTTATAATGTGATTGAATATATATATATATATATATATATATATATATATATATATATATATATATATATATATATATATATATATATTTTCCCCTTCCCAGTCCTTGAAAAGTACTTCCGTACTTGCTCCGGGGCAGCCCCAGGGTTTCTGCTTGTTACTGGTCCCATGTAGCCGAGGCTCAGGAAGAGAAGACACCGCTCAAGGTCAGCGGCTGGGGTTGAAACCTCTGGCAGGCAGCGCTTCCAGCCCCCGCCCTCCCCCCTCACACACACCACCCCCCATGAAGGATTCCTATCGACATAGTACTGCTACGTGGGATGGAAAGATCCGCACAAACGTGAATGGTAGGCCTCGTGACTCAAATGAGGCCGTCCTTGAGCAGTGACACAGAAAGAGGCCATTTGTCTTGTGACGTAGCTTGAGATATTTTTCTCACGGCCTGTAAAGGCTGCAGCCCTTCCAGGCTTCGGCGTCCGTCTGGACCGGGCACAGCGCGCGCAGTGATTTCAGCGAGCATCCCTGTGGCACAGCTGGCAAGAGCCTCCATGGCATGCATGCCCCCTTCACCCTCCTGGGTTTCCAGGCAACAGCGCATTGATTGCACGTTGCAAACTCATTTATTTTTGGGGAAGTGAAAAGGGCAATTCTCAAGATGCAAAGTTTCACTGTCAAAAAAAAAAAGCCACCGCGTCCGAATTAGTCCCTGTGTTTTCGGGCAGGTGCGCTCCCAAAAACACACCGCCCCCACAGTTGGTGTAGACGTTTTACTCGTGTTAGGATCAGTCCCCTCGGGGCCCTCTAATGCAGCCTTTTCACTTCTGTGGAACCCCACTGACTCATTACTGGAATCCGGGGACCCCCACTTGAATCAGTATTGGAAGCAATATCTATAACTTGGACCTCAAAATAATACACAAAAATACAAAAACAAGCATAAACAAATGCTCAAATATTGAATATTTTGTGTAATTCACAAACACATATAAAAAAGTTTTCAATATTGCTTCTTTTGTTGCTCGTTCTTTATTTATTTTAATTCATTCATTTTTGTATTTTTTAATTTTGTAAAATTGTCGCAGACCCCCTGGGTCCTCAGACCACAAGTTAAGAATCACTGCTCTAATGCTGAAAAGGCCACTTTCACCCATTGGTAGAGAAGCAGCTTGTAAGGAAGAAACAATAAACCACACCGACTAGGGTGCTGCCTAAATACCCCGCCTCTCTTTCTGGTGCCTACAGCAAGTTCATTCAAAGGTGGTAATATTTGAACTACAAGCCAACCACAGGTACTTTTGTGCACCTAGCACTCTGGGAGTAGCCTTCAAGGAACTAATAGGCAGGCTTTCTGTTGCACACTCAGTGATGGCAACGTTCAAACATTTAACCGCAACGCCTGGGCAACCCCTAATCATGCCCCTTTCGCACTCTGATATTAGCCATCACATTAATAATTCTGGCAGTGGCCCAGGATATTACTTGGCACCCACATGCATGTATTTGATGGTCCCTGTATTTGTGATAACAGCAGCCTGGCATATCAGGGCAAAACATTCAAATGGTAATTTCATTTCCTAATCGAAGCTCTCTTGACCGTGATGGGGACTGCATCTTCTGTCACTAGTTTTAAAACCAGTGCTTTGTTTTTTCTGCCCCAGGATTGCATTTTTGTTTTCCTTAGGGAAACTGAATCATAAATGCATTTTCTTTACCTATAGAACCAACATCTATTTTACAAGCTCTCCCGAATTTCTATAATGTGTTGAATGCAGAGAAGTATGTTAGTGGTGGAATGTTCTAATGATCCAGGGTTGTGTGGCAGAATCTTCATATGTGACCCCTGTGAACCCCGCCTTAAGCAGCATCTGCTGGCTCTTTGATCACAAGTTTTTTTCCTAGTGAAGACCCCTGCCTTTTAACACCATTCACCCACTGGCACGTTCAGCTCAGCCCACAAATAAAGGCACTTGTACCACAAAAAAGTAAATGCCATTCCACCTTTGCATGATCTTCCGAACATTAACACCGGCACTTCGGGCTCAGAACGCGAAGTCCATCATGAACACTGGCACGTTGGGCACCACGAAGTGAATCCTACGTCACTCGTTGGCAGCCAGAGCATTGATCTCAGGGGATGAGCAGGCACTTCTGAGATTCTTGGAAGCCATGAAAAGAACTAGTCAGGGAGACCTAAGTGAGACTGTCAACAGTCAGAATGTTTACATTGGTGAAGCTCTCCTGATAGGCCGTGTGGTTGGATGGCAGCAGGTAGTGTGGGCACCTGTCTCTGGATTGTCTCCATCATGCATATATCCTTTGGGAATGTGGCTCTTAGAACTGTATATATTGCTCTTGCTGGGAATCCAAGCCATCCACAATGCTCCACATAAGGTGTCATAAACTAGAAGAATTCACCCTGATGAGGCCTCCCCGGGGGGAAACATCCATAACAACGCGGGCATTACCCCGCACTGCTATTACAATGCAGCTATTACAACACAAGTCGTTACAACGACTTGCGCTGAAGGGCGCTGTAGGATAGGGAATAGTTTAATTTTCTATCCAACACCTTCCCTACTGTCAACGTGGGCTGGAGTTGGAATAGAAAATTTAACTATTCCACTATCCAGCGCCCCCTAACGCAAGTCGTTATAACGACTTGCGTTGTAAAAACTGCGTTGTAATGGCATGCGGGGTAAAAGCCCGCATTGTAATGCCGTACAACCCTCACCGGGGATATATACGATGATGACAAAGGTGAATTGTTAATGTCTGGCTGGAGAGAGAGTGAGCTGTCCTTGCAAGTGTAATTCGCTGTATCCTAACCACACAACACGGTGGGCGCTATGTCCTAACGTTTAATGAATTACAAACAAGTCGCACGAGTACATTCATGCAATGTACAAAGGCCAACATCTGGAAACGTCACAAGATGCCATAGTGAACCAACCAAATAGTGATTTGGCATTTTAATGTTATTTCTTATTTGCGACAACCAAATAATGATTGCTAATATTTACTAAAGATTCACAGATTGTGAACAGTCACAAACGTTACATTTTGCACTCACAAATTACCATCAAGGGCAGTCAGGTGGCAACCAGCTGCAATTGTAGGAGACAAGAGAGGAAATGCAGGCTCAGAGTTACACTTGTTTTTACCAGAGTAAAACATCTTTGGTAAGTATAGGATTAGCAGCCAGGTAATATTTCAACTCAAACAAGAACGGGATCCATTGCCAAGAAGGAACACACATGGAAGCCAGGCCCTGCCTGCACATGTACAAGTCTTATGCACACTCCACCTCCTTGCTTCAAGCAATTAACAAGGCATTGCTGGTGCAGGTGACGGGTCATCACAGAAGGCCCCCCTAGGTTGTTTTTTTTGCATTTCTGGATGCTTGTTGAGTCTAACAACTGCATATCATCCAAATACACCTCATGTATTACAGGACACCAAGCAGCAGTTCTACAATCAATCAATCAATCCCTAGATTTTGTCAAGCGCGGTCCGTCACTCCGGGGGCCTCAAGGCGCTGGGGTTCTACGTGCCTTGGTTAGATGGCCCTGACAGTCGAAGAGCCAAATCTTGAGCTTCTTCCTGAAGTCCTTCAGGGAAGGAAAGGTGCAAAGATTGGGGGGGTCGTTCCAGGACTTGGCGGCGAGGTAGGAGAAGGAGCGATCCGCCGAGGCTACGACAGATGCAAGGGATGTGAGCCAGAGGGTGGACTTGCACTTTTTGCCCATGTTATTGGTTGTGTAGAGGGGACCCTTATACCTATTTGTTGACCCTTTGCAGCAAAATTCCTCTCCACTAACTGAAAAAGTCAATAAAGAGTTACAAATATTTTTGTGGGTGGGTGTCAATGCCATCAGACCCTGGCTGCATATGCCATACCTTAATGCACATACAGCAAGGGTCGGAAGATATAACAGTGCGCAGAAAGAAGTGCTCTCAGTTGTGGCGCCAACTATTGGCTTTTTCAAAGCACGAGTCAAAGGTTTATATAAGATTGGTGGGGCACTCTAATAAACCCCAGAGCTGTCACATAAAATAACAGCTTCCTGTGTAATGTTGCACAACATAGCCACTAAAACGCCTCCTGTCTGTGCCAATGGATAATGATTCGGATGATGAAGAAATTCCTTCGGGACCGGCCCCACCAGCAACCTCAAGTCAGAATGCCTATTTGGCTGACGAAGGAAGGGCACGCCATACAGGCATAACAAACAAGAAGGTGAAGGAACTTTTATCATGCAAAAGCAGTATTTGCAAATGAGCATTATTTTAATGACTTTTTTTTAACGAGTGTACATTTCTGTAAACAAGAAAAAAATAACCAGTCCTGACGTAATCAATGCAAATAAATCGAGAGTACAAAAAAAATAAACACTAGAAAACAAAAATGTACTCCTGCATTACAAAAGCTTTTAAATGAATTCCTCCTCTTCCCTTTGCCGGCACTGGCACGCTCTGAGTTGTTGTTCTAGCCCTTCTGAACTTCGGCTCCTTGTGTGTCTGCCGCATAATTCTCGTACAAATACACCACGGGGGCTAGAAACCTCCTCCCTTGTTCGCCTGTAGATATGTGGCAGGCCTGCAGCTCATCGAAAGCATTTGTCATCTGAACTGTCTCGAGAGACCCCTCCCCAGTGAAATATCTCCTCGCCACCTGCCTGGCTGGCTGGCAAGCAAGTTAACTGAAGTAACCAGTCGCTTTACTGACTTGCCAAAGACCTTCAGTCAACTCAGGAAATGGCACTGTCTAAAGTGTTGCCACTGCTTTTTAGGTCGAGCGTAGCGAACGGACCTCATGTATACTTTAGTATACTTTTGTAAATGGGACAGGGAGGTGCACGCGCTTTCCGTCTCGGATCTCGGATTTGACCTCGTGAGCGCGCATGTGTGCGAGCGCGACTCTGCCATGCGCTTTGGAAAACGAAACCTAAGAGCCGCGCGACGTGAGCTGTCTACGGTAGAAGCTCACGCGCGCGGCTCTTAGGTTTCGTTTTGACTTGTTTGTTTCCATGTTGCTCATTATGCCGTTCTGTAATGGTTGTATCCGGGCAAAATGCTTGTTTAAAATAAAACACTTTTTCTAATTTAATTTTTTTTTTTTTTATTTAAAAAGAGAAATTTTTATTGGCATACAGGAAAAAGAACCTTACAAAAATATATATATATGGGTGGTGCATACAATAGCGTTTTTTTTCCGTCACAGCCCGTTCGAGAGTGCGCGCTGTTTGTTTTCCCTTCATTACAAAAAAAAAGAAAGGAGAGAGAGAAAGAAAGAAAAGGAGAAAAAAGGGGGGGGGCCTACTGGTGCTTCTTCAGGTGGTCATCGAGTGGGCGCCACATGTGTAGTTTGGCGTTGTGTTCTTTCGAGAAGTTGCCTGTGATGTTTTCTGCCCCTCTCAGGAAAGTGACCCAATTAATCCATGTTTTAAAGTTTGCTTTGGCTGTGTTTTTCCAGTTCGTTAGGATTATTTTAAGGGCTGCTGTGAGGAGTAGGTCCAGGAGTTCTCTCTCTTCTCTACTTTTTAGGTTCGCGGTTATATGTTCTGTCGCCAGGCTTACGAAGCTGATTGTTAGGTCTGTTTTGAGCATATCGTTCAGGAAGGAGTTGATCTGTGTCCAGAACCTCCTGACTTTCACGCAGGTGAAAATGAGGTGTTCGAGGGTGCCCTCTTCTTTCTGGCAGTTCCAGCATTTGTCAGAGTCTGCGATGCCGACCTTGTGAAGCTTGGATGGCGTCCAGTAGGCCTTGTGGAGCAGCCAGTACTTCGTTTGCGCTAGTTGTGGGGTGACTTTGTTTGTTGTAGCTGAACTCCACATTTTTGCCCGCTCTATTCCATTCATTTGCCTGCCCAGGAGTGTCTCCCATGCGTTGGTGGCTTTCTTGTTCTGCGCCAGCGTGGAGGGGGTCAGGAGCTTGTAGATCTTTGCCGTTTGGTGACCTGTTGAGTTGAGGAGCAGCAGGTACTTGATGATGCCTGGCTCCTCTCTGCGTAGGTTGGCTTTCGTTATTGCTGTCTTCATCTTGAGGAAGTTGTAGAGCTCTTGGTGTGGGAGGCCGTGTAGCTGCTGTAGGTTCTGAAACGTCAGCGGTCCTTGCTTGCTTTCTGTCTGGTTGGGGAGGCTGATGCCTTTCTCGATCCATATGTCGTTGTTCAGGATCGTACCATGATATGTTACCCTTGTGTTGAACCAGATGGATTCCCATGCTGTGCTTCTCAGCTTCTGCGCCATGCGTTTGTCTACTTTCAACAGTGCCTCCCTCGTGTGTTTCAGTATGGCGTTGGACTTTAGTGGGTGCCGGTTTGCTGTTAGAAGGGCTATTGGCTTAAGCCCTCCCAGGATGTCTTGTTCGACTTCTAGCCATACTGGTGTGTACATTTGTGTGCTGTCTATCCAGGCGATCCCCTGTCTCGCTAGGCATGCCATTTGGTATATTTTGAAGTTCGCCAAGTTGAGGCCTCCGAGGTCTCTCGCCAGTCTTAGTTTCTGTAGGCTTATCCTTGGTTTTTTGTTTTTCCATAGGAAGATGTTTAAGAGTTGATCTAGTTTTTTGTGGAATGTCTCTGTCATTAGGAGTGGTAGCATTGTCAGTGTGTAGTTTATCGCCGGTGTTATCATCATTTTGATTGTTTCAATTCGACCCCACCAACTTATGTATTTGGGTGACCATAGCTCCAGCCTTTCCTTTATTTTTTTCAGTGTCAGGTCCTCGTTGTGTTGTAGCGTTGATGCAAGGTCTCTTCCAAAGTGGAGTCCTAGATATTTCAGTGGTTTCGTCTGCCAGGCCAGCCCAGATTCGCCTAGGACCTCTCTCGTGGTGTGGACATTCATCGGCTTGCACTCCGATTTCTCCTTATTGAGTTTGTAGCCTGAGGCTTCCGCGTACTCTCCTATGGTGGCCATTAGCGCTTTTATTGACGTGGAGGGATTCGCTGTTGTTATTAGGATGTCGTCTGCGTACGCCGCTAGTTTGACAGTCTTCTTCCTGATCTTGACGCCTGTTATGTCTGAGTTGTCCCGTATTCTGGCTAGCAGGGGTTCTAGAGCAAGTAGGAAGAGGCCGGGTGAGAGGGGGCATCCTTGTCTGGTGCCTCTTCCCAGCGTGAGTGTTTCAGATGCACTGCCGTTTACCACTATTTTTGCTTTCGGTTTGTTGTAGAGGGACATGACCATTGCCGTGTACTTTTCCCCCAGTCCGAAACGTCCCATGCAGTTTCTCAGGAAGGGCCATGAGACTCTATCAAAGGCCTTCTCCGCGTCCAGCGCTATCATGACTGCTTGTTCGTTGCTATTTGCCGTGTGGTTGATTAGATGGCAGAGTAGCCTTGTGTTGTCCTGCGATAGTCTGTTTTTAATGTAGCCCACTTGTGAGGTGTGGATTATCTCCGGCAGTATTCTGTTTAGTCTGTTGGCTAAGACCTTCGCGTAGATTTTGCAGTCGACATTTATTAGCGATATTGGTCTGTAGTTCTGGGGGTATTGTGGGTCTTTCCCCTCCTTAGGGATTATGGTGATGTTGGCTTCGCACATGGACTCCGTCATCTTCCCGTTCTGGATGCACGTCGAGTACGTTTGTGCCATTAGCGTTTTAATGTGTTCGCTGAAAGTTTTGTAGAATGCCGCGGAGTATCCGTCTGGTCCTGGTGCTTTGTTCTGTTTCAGTTGGGTTATGGCTGTTCCGATCTCTTCTTCCGTTATGTCTGCTTCGAGCGATTCCCTCTCGTCTTCCTTGAGTTTTGGCAGATTGGTGTTACTGAGCAGACCTAGCCCTGCATCTTTGCTCAGGGTCCGATCTTCGGTGTACAGCTCTTGGTAGAATTGTCTGAAGACTTCTAGTATACCTTTGTTCGTTGTTTGAGATTTGTTCGTTCGATCTGTTATTGCTGCTATCGTGTGCTGCCTCTGTTTTGCCTTGAGGTAGGATGCCAGCTGTTTGCCTGCTTTGTTTGCTGCGCATAGGTTGACTGATTTGAACTTTGTTAGCCAGGACCCTGCTCTCTCACTTAGGATCTTGTTCAGTTCATATTTCTTTTTTGTGAGTAGGGTGAGCGTGTTCTTGTCTGTTATGTTTGCGCAGTGGCCTCTCTCCAGTGCTGTTATCTCCTCCTCCAGCTCAGTGATTTTCTTGTTTCTGCTTCTGTTCATCCTGGATTTGATATTTATTAGTTTCCCCCTCAGTGTTGCTTTAAGGGCGTCCCAGATGGTGTCTTTGCCTACCTCGCCATTGTCGTTGTGCTCGAGGTATTCTTTAATTGTGGCTTCGATTTCTTTAATGTTCTCGCTGCTCTGGAGGATGTCGTCGTTGAGCCTCCATCTCCTCGTTGGGCTCTCGTTGTGTTTGCCACTGAGAGTGAGCGTTATGTGAGCGTGGTCTGAGATGGTTATCGGGGCTATCTCCGTCTGCTCTATAAGGTGCGTGTGGGTGTTGGACATCAATATGTAGTCAATCCTGCTGTAGGAGTTGTGAGGATGTGAGTAGAAGGTGTACTCACGTGCAGTTGGGTGTTGTAGCCTCCATGGGTCTGCTAGGTGTTGTTTGGTACACAGGTCTTTCAGGGTGTTGCTGCTGTTGCTGGAGGTGTGGCTCGATCTGATCGGGTGTCTGTCCGTTGCTTGGTCCATTGTTCTATTCATGTCCCCCGCCGTGATCAGGAGGTCCTCTTGGGGCAGGCTGGACAGTTTGCTGTTTACTGCTTGCCAGAACTGTTTCTCCTCGGAGTTAGGGCCGTATATGTTGGCCACGTGTATTCTGTCACTCCCTCTTTGGACGCTCGTTATTAGCATGCGGCCGTCTTCGTCTGCGTCCGTAGATTGTGTTGTCAGGTTGGCCTTCTTGCTCAGGATTGTTATTACTCCTCTTTTCTTCCCTTTTGCTGGTGAGCAGTGTATTTCCCCTATCCATCTGGCCTTGAGTTGCCCTGCTTCCTCTTCTGAGAGCTTGGTCTCTTGCAGCATGTATATGTCTCCCTTTAGTTTGGCCAGGTGTTCCAGTATTTTCCTTCGTTTGACCGGGTGATTCAGTCCTTTAACGTTCATGGAAACTATCTTCAGGTCGGTAGACAGGACTGCCTTCGTTGGGTCTGTCATGGTGGTTTGGTGCTGTCGCTGCTGTTTTGCATTGTGCGGCCCCCCCCAGGGGTCTGCGTGGGAGTGCAAAGAGGGAAAAAGTAAAAGATGTATGTAGAAAAGGGAAATAATAAGAACATTTTGTCCATTACACCGATGGGTGCTGTAACATGCGCTGCTTTCTTGTCCACCTGCATCACTTCTCCCCCCTGTCCCCCCTCCTCCCCCCGTCAGTAGTACCTCAGGTGTGCGACAGCAAGGGTCCTCACACTCCCCCCCCCCGAGTCTTGATAAGTTCCTGGTGTTAGCCTGGCCCCCCAGGATCATGTGCTGGCTTATAAAACAAAGAGAGACAGAAAGAATGAAGAGAAGAAAAGGATATTGTTGTTGTTCCGTCTCTTCTTTCGTGGCTGCGGTGTCTCTACTGAGGTTGTTGCGTTTGCTCTTGTTGAGCGATTGCCTGAGGTAGATTTTGTTCGTTTTGAGTTCACAGAGCCCTGGTGCTGGGTTGCGCATGCGATTGTCTGAGGTAGATTTTGTTCGTTTGAGTTCACAGAGTCCTGGTGCTGGGACTATTTTAATTTAACATGTTGGCTATAGGAGTGTAGGCATGGCTCCTCATGACGACTGTAATCTCACAATGCCTTACTTGCTGACCACAATTTTGCAAGATTGCATACGAGAACAGCCTCAAGCTCAAACCTATTACAACAGCTCTGTATCTAGTTATTGTTTCTTTTGCACTTTGAGCTTGTTTTAGATTCATTGATAAATTAACAGTATCCCTCGTTCTGAAACAGCTCAGCACTGCTCTTTCTGTTGTGTTGGCATACAGGAGATTCCTTGTTCATCCCTCTTCCTCCATTATTTTTTCAGTGAATTGGTAGAGACTCAGTGCTCCCCTTAAATCACACAGTGGGGGAGCCATGCTGATTCTGGATTCGCAAAGGCTGCCTGCCATTTGGTTTAATTCCTTACTTGTTTTTATGTTGTCTTCTGGTGCCTTTTCTCCGAACCTCTCCTGTGCGCCTTGAGTGTTAGAGTTGAGTGTGCATTTTATCCAGCAAGTCCGACCTAGCCTTTGAGAAACCAGCATACCTGCTTAGCAGAGCACCTGGGTATTGTGCCTTATATAAAGTTTGTCAATGCAAGAATGCACCTTGTTTGAACCTGGGTTTCAATAACAGTCTTTATTATTTTATTTTTTACAGTGTTTATATTGGACAGGATATTATGGATTGCAATATTTGGCCAGAAATATTGGTGTAGTGTAATAAACAGCTACAGAACAGTGTTCGCTATCACTGGCTGTATGCATAAGGTGGCATGCTAAACGATTTTTCACAAACTCACTGGTGAGATAATACATGCTTCTTGTGTGTTGATTGTTGCTGTCGTGAGATAATACATGCTTCTTGTGTGTTGATTGTTGCTGTCGTAAGCACAGATTATTCTCGCAAACAATTTTAACAGTCATGTTAAATTACGGATTTAGTATCAAAGACCTGAATAAGCCTGCAAATATAGTCACACAAATAGGGCTGTTGCATTTGTGGAGATTAGCTTGTTTTTAGATTTGGTGTCAGTCAAGAGCTTTTTTTGATTTTACTAAAATTGTATCTCCCTCATGCTTATAGGGGCTTTCAGACTGCCCTCTTCATCCATTTGTCTATTGCTGTGTTATTCTTATTTTTGAGGTCTCGGCTCTAGACAGCACTCGAACGAAGACATGCTGTATCTACATTATTGGCTTACAGGCATCCCTTCTTTTGCTTTGTTTCCTTTTGCCTCCTCTATGCCCTCCTTCTTATGCCTCCTCCTTTTTCCTTCTAACTCTCCTTTTTAGCCATTGCTCTGCCCCCACTTTGACATTCACCCAGCCACCGGTCTTTTTCTCCCTCACAAACGTTTACTTTTCTGCCCTCTTACGCTCTCTACCTGTGTCCTACTTTTGCCATGCTGTTTACCTGCCTTCACCCTCTGCTTCACCCCATTTCCTCTCCTCTTGGTCCCCTTTTCCTTCTGTGCCCATTTTCCACACGCATCTTGATTCCTCATTGTTCCTGATCAGTGGAACTCCCTCTCTCACTTCATCCTGCTTTTCCCAATGTCCTCAAAGAAAGTGCTGTAACACGGTCAACGCTGGCCACATCACACGTCCTAGCATTTATTCGATTTGTTTTTGTTTTTACTTTCAACCATTCACCATAGCAGTGCTGCTGTACAACATGGATAGAAAAGATTGACAAAGCCACCCACTTCTAGAGACCGTAGAACACACAGTCCCTGTGCTGTTTTCCTGTCCTGTTTCTCCGGTTCCCACCCAGCTGGTCTCGAATTTCACTATTTGGCGAGCAAGCCTCTTGTTTTTAAAGTGTTGATGAACGTTTTCTCACGATAACGAAAGTGCAGGGTCATTGGTAAGCATAAAATAATGGACAAATTGGTTCTCCAAATCCCTGCTCACATGGAAGATAACAGTGGTCGAAAGACCGTATATGGGGTTCTCCTTTTTAGGTCGAGCGTAGCGAAGGGACCTCTTGTATACTTTAGTATACTGAATATGTGGACAGAGTCAGACGCGCGCATTTTCCGTCTCAGATCTCGGATTTGACCTCGTGAGCGCGCATGTGTGCGAGCGCGACTCTGCCATGCGCTTTGGGAAACGAAACCTAAGAGCCGCGCGATGTGAGCTGTCTAAGGTAGAAGCTCACGCGCGCGGCTCTTAGGTTTCGTTTTGACTTGTTTGTTTCCCTGCAGTCTCGATCTGCCGCTGAAGTTTCACCCGGCTGCTCTCGGTGCACACTCCTCTCCCTTGCGGTCCCAAGTTCACCGGACGCAGCCTCGAGGAGACCGTCTCTTCTTCGCACTGGCTACGGCAGCCTCACCTCGGGCTGCCTGCTTCCCAGCTGCTGTATTTTTTTTCTACGGGGAGAGAGCTCCCAGTTCACTCCTTCACATCCCTCTGTGGACCGCGGCCCGCTGCAGATGCCGACCCAGGGACTCCGATGTCGGCCCCTCCCTGCTCAGTCGGATCGATTCACTCACCACATCGTCCTCTCAGATCGACGCCGTTGTCCCTGAAAATGCTTCTTTCAGGTGGGTGTCCGGATTGCTGTTTACTTTTTGTAATGGCCGCTTGTTTGGTGATGGTGTGTAGTGAGAGCTTAAAAGTGCCAGTCTGTGTACCGCATAAAACAATGCATGGAGTTATTCTTTATTTATTTTTTGCAAATTATTCATCTCCGGTGGTGTTTTTTGCAATTTATGACTAGATGTTAAAAGCTGTTTGGTTACCATAGCACTTAATAAGCTTTCAGCTTTAAGACGGCATTCCTTAAACTAGGGTTCGGTTCAGGTAGCCTGAGCGCACGGATAAGGTTCCGCCACTGACTTTGGCATGACCTGGGTTCACCAAATTCAGGGGCTCTCTGTCGTCGAGAATGTTTGATTTGCGGTATTTTTGTCCTCTCGCGGTTTGTAAATACAAAACATATTGCATTACAAATGCTATAGGTATCACATTTGCGAAAGTTATAACTATTGGCATTGTAAATGACAAAGCTATTAATTTAGCTATTTAAAAAAAAAAACATAAATAAAAACTTTGCCATTTACAATACCAATAGCTCAAACTTTCCTAATGCGAGACCTATTGCATTGCAAATGCTTGTTTGTTTAAAGGCGCAACAAACACTGCCACTGCACGAGTAAAGTCTGCAATCTTGATACAGAAGGTATTTGAAACTTTCATTACTCGCCCAACACTCTGCCTGGTAGCCTTCCTTCAATTATCTTCCAGGCCAGCAGCTAACCTACCAATCAGATGCAAAGCCTCTCATTGTTGGTGATGAACATCCAACATGGATGCTTCTTGCACCCAGAAGCGTGATGCGGCTGGAACAGACCCCTCTTCTCACTCCGCAGTGCCTGTTTGTCTGGCTGTGGCATTACATCTGCTTATCTCTCTGACACACCACTGCCGTGCCCCTGAAAGTGCCCGGGGCTGTTGGAGCCGAGGTGCCTCTGCAACAGGAAGCGTGCCTTGTTGTGGACGTCTGACGCGTCTTGCCCAAATGACGATATCCTGTGGTCCAAGAGATTGGGCACTTACCTGCTGGTGCAGCAGTGCCAATGATGCTCACGTCCAACAGACTCAGTGTGGAGGGTTTCCTCTATTCCTTCATTCATGGCGGCTGCTGATGGCTCCGATGAGGGACCTCCATTGGTGCCTGAAGCCTCACACTGTTATCTGGATACATTTTACTTTGCTCAGGAACGAAGGTCATGACAACTTTTTCAAATGTCTTCAATGATATAATGGGTGACACCAACAGCATTGATTCTTATCTATATATTTATCCAAATCCGTTGTATGATGGAAGCATGAATGGTTTTACCACGCGTGGTTCTCCCACGCAGCCCAACCACGGATGCATCTTAACCACGCATGCCTTTACCACGAAATTTCGTGGTATAAGCATGAACGGCAAAGGTGTGTGTGTGTGTGGCTAAGGTAGCCACTAGCCCGCCTCCCCTGACCTTCCCCCAACCCTGCCCCACGCTGTCACTTAAGCTACACCAACCCCTTCCACTGCCCTAAAACCAACCCTGACCCACCAACACTAAAAACGACCCCAACTACCCAGTCCCCTCCCACTGCCCTAAAGCTTAAAACCCTACACTACCTTAACCCCCTTACCCTCTGCCATCTCTTAAACTACCCCAACCCCTTCCACTGCCCTAAAACCAACCCTGACCCCTCCAACTCTAAAACTACCCCAACTACCCATTCCCCTCTCACTGCCCTAAGGCCCAAAATCCTACACTACCCCAACGCCCTTGTGGTCCCTGCTTTCCCTTAAACTACCCCAACCCCTTCTACTGCCCCAAAACCTACCCCAATTCCTCTGCCCTAAAAATGAACCCAGCTACCCATTCCCCTCCCATTGCCCTAAGGCCTAAAACCCTGCACTCAAACTTACACTACCCCAACCCCCCTGTCCCCTGCACTGTCGCTTAATCTCCCACAACTCCTTTCACTGCCCTAAAACCTACACCAAACTCCCAGCCCTAAAAACGACCCCAACTACCCATTCCCCTCCCACTGCCCTTAGGCCTAAACACCTAAACTACCCGCACAACGCTGTCTAATAAACGACCCCAACCCCTTCCACTGCACTAAAAACTACCCCTGCCCTAAAAACGAACCCAACTACCCATTCCCTTCCCACTGCCCTAAGGCCTAAAACACTGCACCCTAACTTACAATACCTCACCCTTTTCACCCCGCGATGTCCCTTAAACTACCACAACCCCTTGCACAGCACTAAAACCTACTTCAAACCCCACGCTAAAAATGAACCTAACTATCTATTCCCCTCCCACTGCCCTAAGACCTAAAACCCTGCACCCTAACTTACACTACCCTGACCCCCGTCCCCTGCACTATCCCTTAAGCTACCTCAGTCCCTTCCACTGCCCTGAAATCTACGCCGACCCCAGCCCTAAACCTACCCTGACTGCCCATTCCCCTGCCCTAAAGCCCAAAGCCCTGCCCCTTTACTTACACTATCCGACCCACATCCCTAATCTAACCTAACTCCTTCCACAGCCCTAAAACCTACCCCGCTCGTCCCCCCCCCAGGCCCCACTCACTTCACCACGGCGTCTTCCTGCTTCCGTCTTCACTGTCTTCCGTCCCTGCAGCAGCTAGACCGCGCACTGCAGTAACCACGCATATGCGTGGTTAAGGCAAGCGTGGTACAACTTGTGTAGTAGGCAGGACACGTGTGGTTCACACTGCGGTGTTCCACATGTTTCACATCCAAATCTGATATGTATTGGCCTTAAACAGTTAGAAAGGTTTTCTGGCATAAATCTTCGGTGTGTGACATACATTCTTCAATCAAAATGTCAAGGTCCTTTCCTGAGAACTAGTGCGTCCACTTTCTGGCACCTTCCGCCCTCTGTGTTACCTGGCTGATCATGATGCCTTTGAATTGAAAGTTGACTTTGATGCTCCTCCATTGGGTCTCCTGGGCTCCTTTGAGATTTGGTGGCCTGCTTCCTGGTTTAAATGCCATTAGTCACAGTTAGAAGGACACTCGCCACTAGCGACTCAATCTGATTTGCAAATAGCGATTTGGTATGTAAAGAAATGCGACTCCTTCGCAATCACTATTACACACTGGTATTTGCTAGTATATCTTAATTTGCAATTCACAAATTAGAATCTTTGTACATCAGGCCCTGGGTCTGGGAACCAAAACCGCCACACAGGACCCTTTATGCAGGTTAATCCAGCTCACTGCACCGCACTGCACCCTAGAGATACTACCTGAAAACTGCACTGCATAGAAGGGATACTGGCTGACTACAGTGGATCCTAGAGACAAGGATGCAACAGAGAACAAACCACTGATTGCTGGGAATACTAACGCATCACAATGCACTATAACCTGTGGACATAACTCACAACATTTCATCTTAAGGGGACTACCACATAACACAGTCGACTCTGGGCACTAAAGCCATAACGGTCCTCAGTGTCTCCTAACTATCCCACACTACACAGCAGTGCACGTTAGGTAGGCTGATCCACCACAATATAACCTGGAGATTCTAACTAACACTACACTGCACTGCACTACTTGCAAGGGACGGCAGTCCACCAGACAGCACCCAGGAGAACGCACTATAACATGATCCCGAGCAGGGGTGGCTCTAGGCTCATGGCGGCCCTGGGCAGGGAGCATAGGTAGGGGGCCCCAGAAGAGGGGGTCCGGGCGGGGCAGAGCGCGGAGGCCAATGAAGAGGGGGGTGGTCAGGGTGTTTGGAAGTGGAACAGAGACGGAGGCCGCCAAATCCCTGCCAGGGGCCGCCACGCAAATATGTATCCATCCTCAGAGGATTATTATATTAAGGATATATATTGGCGTGGAGGCCCCTGGGGTTTGGTGGCCCTGTGCAGGTGCACAGCTTGCACATGACTAAGGCCGCCCCTGTCCCGAGCATCATTGGGGCAGTTCGCAGAAACATGCACAAAAGTACAAAAACACACGCACACATGCTCATACAAATGCTGCAAAGATCTATACAAAAATATGAACACATGCTTGTGTGCAAACAAATACACACGGCTGCACTTATGGAAACATAAACACAGATGCAGGCATACACCCTCCAAGCAAATACAGTGGTCAAGGGTGTCAATATGCAGCTACCCACACTTCCGAAACATCCATCACATATTCAAATGATCGGCTGGAGCTGTCAGAAACGGGGGCTCTGACATGTCTGCATGCCACCCACACCCTGGTAGGAATACAAAACAGACGACTAGACTCGGCTTCCGTCTTTGAAAGCATGACAATACAACACTTTACTGTCTCCTGGTGGACACAAGGATCGTTTTCAAAGTCCTTTGCAGTATCCATATAGTCTACTGGGGAAAGGTTGAAACTCAGACACCACCGTTTGCCGACAAGCGTGTGATCCGCGCTCAACCTCTGAAGCAAGGAGTGCCTGAAAGAATGGGGCAGATCCCCGGGGCCCAAGGCTTTGGAAGTCTAAACCCCGTCCTGAGGGCTGCACCCGGATTCACACGCTGCAAAAACACATGAGAAACAAACAATCTACTCTTGTGTTTGACTTCTCCACAACAGGGGTCAAACCTGAAGAGTTTCAGGCACCTGCTTCTTCCCACATCCGGCGGAAAGTTCTGCCCTCCCCACCCCCTTCCGGATGTATTGTCTTGTTACATAGAGCTCTTAGTGATCAAAAGTTGCTGTGCAGCAGTTTGCAAAACTGCTAATTATGTAGTAAGTAAATTAAACGCATAGAAAAGCAGAGGTATGCACATTAGTCAGATATTCCACTCATCCATACCAACGCACATTCACACACAAAAACTACACTAAAACAGGTGTATGTACACACAGAAGAACATGCACGCACAAGCATAGATATACATAGAGCTATGCAAACCTTATGTTCTTTTAAGTGCATTTGCATAGCGCATTACTTACTTCAGTATGGTCTTCTAGCATGGTTGTGTTTAGCATTGTTTAAAGATGGTAGAGGGCTGTGAGTACTTGATAGAGGGCTGTGAGTTTGTAGTTTCTCGTTTAGCAATGCATTATACTGGATTTGTGACCCTTTGAACCCTAAAATGAATCTGTTTGGAGCATTATCTGCTTTTATGTGTATGCTAAGGTATATTAAGGTTTGTTTTGTTCCGCGAGGCGCATCGTTGTTCATGGCTCAGCTTAGATGGCTGTTCAGGTTTGACGCATCTGTGTCTATAATGTGACTTTCAGGCAGTGCTTCCTACATACACGTCGGTATGAGCAAGTTAAGTAAAGATCTCTCGATGTTTTACATGAAGATTGGTGACAAGCTCTTAGCCAGCTGTATGACTTCAGTCATATTCTCTATGTGATCACGTTAAATGTTGTGTTTATAGCTGAACTCCTGCTGTAGGGTAATATGTAGGCTCAGGGAGCTCTCCGGGCCTAAGATGGATTGGTGCAATTGTGAAATCTGATTTACATACGTTGGGTGTGGGTTTGCCCTGTGGGAGAAGAGAATTCAAAAGGTCATAGTGAAAGCAGCCATGTCTTATCATTTTAGATAAATCGAAGCCACAGCAGTCAGTCAGTATCAGAATATTAAGTACTGAAAAAAATTAGATGAAACATGACACACAGAAGCACACACAGATTGCACACACAGGGAGATGATGTGGCTTAGTGGCTCGAACTTCCAATTTAGGATCTGGGGACCCAGGTTAGAATCCCGGCTCGGTGGTAGACACAACATCGCAAATTACTTATTCTCACTGTGCCTGTGTGTAAAATGTATTTGTGTAATCCACACTTGATGTGCATGAATTTGTAGATCTTTTCCCGATCTATACATAATATACAATGCTCTTTTGCTGCTCAGCCGAATTAGCGCTACATAAATACCAATACATCCATCCATACATGGAGGTACAAAAATACACAACAGCTGATTCAAACGCAAAGATAAAGACAGGTTCACACATAAACACAGAAATTCATATGAGTAAACCTGCGCACACACAGATACGTACTCATGCACAAATTCACACAGGCACACAGAAATGCCTACAGCCATGCACACAAACGCAGAGACATAAGCGTGCAGATATATACTTGCACATACAGATTAATACAAATGCAAACTCAAAAATAGAAAAGCACATGCAAACACAACACATGAACACACAGAGAGGAACACACAAAAATAAGTATATACAGTACTCACAAAAACAAAAATGCACATTTATACAAATATACTTGTGCACGTAGGTAAAGCAGATCCTTGGACAAGTGCATAGAAATAAATATTGATGTGCAACGGGGTCAGCTAGTGAGCGTGTTCACCTTATGGCTTCACTATGCACCACACCAGGTGCATAGGGGTCGAGGCAACTACCGTACATAGCATGTCACGGGGTCTACTGCTCAAAAACTGCACGCTCTGAATAACACACAAGCGTTAAAGTGTCACGGGAAGTGCACTGGGACCACCCTACTTTAAATATTTTATCATTCTGTGCCAGGGCTCCTTTTAGCTGATTTATATTTAATGATCTCTTGAAGATCACTGGAGCCTTCAGAGAAAGCGTGAGCCCAAGGCTTTAAGAAATGGCGGCCGTCCTGCACTGACCTGCTTCTCTTCGCAGGCCACCTGCAGCCTGTAATGTGATTGATTGATTGACAATATTTATAAATCACCCTCTACCCAAATGGGTCTTTAGACACTGATCTATAGAACTGCTTATTCAAGCAAGAAAGGCTTAAGCTTCTTTCTGAAACTAAAAAGTATGAAAGCAATATTACTATCCAACTGAACCCGTCAACCACTTAATTAAAAAAAAAGAAGTCAAACTGTTATTGATGAACAAAACTCTACCCTAGAACTCTCTGACTCAGCACTTGGACAATTTGCTGACACAGTGTCACTACCTGGGCTCTCACTTGCTATCGGCGTCTAGGTTTTTAACTCACTGACCTCCAACCGATTTGCAACGGCTATAGCATTTGTGTTGCTTGTTTGTCATGTTTTTTTCTTGCCTAACCAATGGCAAAGCACTCGGATACTGCACTAGGGTCAAGTCGGTGCCATATCAAACTTTATAAATAAATAAATAACAGTAGTGTATTCCACAGCCTAGGGCTCTGTATAGTGAAAGAAAAGCCTCTACATGTAGTATGGGTGAATCTGGACATTTTTAGCAGGATTTGATCTTTGCAACAAAGTTCTTGCTGAGAAAACTACCCAGGGGGTACAGCTAGTGAGGCGGAAGCCGATAAAGACATTTACATACCATCTATATCTATGTTGGTTGTTAATAATTGTTGAAATTTCAGTTATGTCTATAATTTTGTTGCCTTAAGTCTGTACACTAGATTGATTACTCCCCGCCTTAAGGAACAGTACCCTTCTTTCAGGGGGCCTCTCTCTTTGCAATATATAGACATTTACATACTAACCAGGATATCTTAAAGGTAAGGCTGTCAAGGACTGGGGCCCAGTGCGAGATTTAACAGGTCGAAGAGATAGGGTCTCTCTTAGAAACACCAAAAACAATCTGAGCCTGAACTGCAGTGTCATAGGCTTGTTGCAGCCTCATATGTGGCTTCTGTAGGACGAAAGAAAGAGTATTACAATTGTCGGGGCGATTGTTGACTGTGCACCCACTGCCTTAGCACGGTTCTGTGGTGAGAGAATGGGATAAGAGGTTTGCCACTGTTGATAAGATAAAAAGCTGTTTTTTCGCCATAAGCAAGCAAGAACCCTTGGTTTTGGCCTCATCAGCAGGGAATAATATAGGATGAGGTGTTGGGGAAGTCTAGGGTGGTTAAAAAGGCCTAGAAACCAATATCAAACATTGTCGTCACAGTTTTAGCCTGATTGAGGTGAAGGACATTATCAATCATCCAATCCTGGATATATTCAAGTAACATCTGCAGATCTATACCACATTTATTGCACGAGAAAACCGGATATAACTCTAAGGAGGAAATTTACCAAAAAGTCACGCAATGCAGCGCAGCCACCCACGAGGCTGCACGAGGGAGCAGGAGCACGCCATATCTTCAGAGATATGGCTCTCTCCTCCTCATTGCCTTGTGCCGGTGCTGATTACAGCTGCCGTGCGCCATGCACACACCTTAGTGCCATAGCGCTAGGTTGTGTGTGAGTCTAGCATAGGTTTTGTACAGGAAGGGACAAGATGCAAAGCTTTTCTCACTTTTTGGGCATGCTGCACAGTGCAGCACACTGGCAAAGTCAGAAAGGGAAGGAGAAATTAAAGTTGCGCCTACTTTAAAAGGGTGCAGTTTTCTCATGCTAAACCCAATCTACTTTATTTAGTAAATTGGGTTTAGCGTGAGAAACCTTGGGTGGTTGCATGGGAACGCCCATACTCCCCCCTTGGCATGCCCCAATAGTGTTAAGTAATGTAAAGCAGCGCCATGCGCTGCTTTGCATTACTTTTTCGTTATTTCCAGCGCTAAACTTGTTTAGCGTTGGAAAGTACATTGGAAAAAAAATGTGTGCCGATTTGCGAAACAACATAGGGCAAAATCTTTGTAAATCACCCCCTCAGTGTCGTCAACATATGCTTGATGCTCCTTTGCATGTTTGAACAAGGAGAACAAGTGTAGGTTGAAAAGTGCCGGGGAGCGGGCTGATCCCTGGGGCCATATTCAACTGTATAATGTTAAAAAGAAAAGGATCCACTGTCACTTGTTGGTCTTTCCCGCCCTCTAGCTCAGCTAAGACCTTTAGCATAAAGATTTGGAAAAGACTGTAGGACTATTACTTAAGGGGAAATTATAAATGAAGCTGGACTACTTGGCAGTTATTACTAGGTGAAAAATATCAAATATACCAAAAAGATTTAGTACATTTTATCAGTAAAATCCACTTTGATTGGAGTAAAATTACTGCAGGCACGGCCCCATTAGATGAAAAAAAGACTTTAAAATGATGGAATTCACCACCCATATTAGGATCGACCTCGAAATGATCTTAAAACGGATACAACCTATAACCAACTACTGCAAAGTGAGGCAGGCCTCAAAGGTGGCTACTGAACCCCAGGGTCCTCGCATAGGGATTTCTTTGCGGTGCAGCACATTTTAACAATAGCAGTGCTTGTTTTGCTGCACAGCTCCTTGAAAACACCCTCCATGTGATGTATTTTTAACAGCTGGCAGTAATTAACCCAAACAACATTTATGCCCATGGTAATGCATTGTTGCCAACCATCAGAGCGGCGATCTCATCAGAGCTTTAATTTGCCATTAGCATAGATTTGTGTGGATTTACAGCTCCCACAGATTGTGTGGTGCAATATTTCACTATTTACACAATGGGCAATTGAAGTCACAATTTAACGGAATTACAATCAGAGAATGTAATGATATTTTCATAGAATGGAATAAAATCAAAAGCTAATGAATAGATGTCATAAGTGATCAATGTTATTATCAGATAACGGAAATAGTGTCATCACAGCATGGAATGACACTGATGAACAGAATGACATCATTAGAAGGAGGAATGGACAATCATCAGAGCGAACAACATAATCATTTGATGCCCTAGTGTCAGGGGATGAACAGCGTCAGAAGATGGTGTCAACTACCAATAGAACATCTAATGGTTCAAGAGGCTGGAATGACACATGAGAATCAAATGCCCATTTACAGATGAAACCGCGTCATTAAAGGATGGAAATGCCACATGTGAAAGTGGAAATGAAAGACATCCTCATCATCAGACGATAGAACATCTTCATTAGAGCATGGAAAGTCATTCTCGAAGAACGGAGTTACTTCATCAGGGGATGAAAAATGCATCAGCATTTGGCATAATACTATCAGAGGATGGAATTACATCATCATGTGATAGACCTCCATAATTGGAAGAGGGGAGGTCATTAGACAGGGAAACGCCACCATTGAAGAAGTTAATGGACCAATGAGAGGATTGAATCATATTACTAGTGGCTGGAGCAGCACCATCTGAGGATGGGATGAGTAGATCAACCAATACACAACGCTGCTGATCAAAATAATTCATCTATAGGTAAGCAATTATAATGGTGAGATTTTATACTGTGTGTAAAGCCCAAAAAAATGAATTAGCATTGCTGGACAGTGGAATAATGTTATGTTATGTTATGTTAAGATTATTTCTTAAGCGCGCTTACACCAAGCGGTTTCATGGCACTGTGGGGAGAAAAACTGTGGCAGTGAGAGTCATGGAGATTTAATCATAGGCTTGTGAGAATAAGCGTGTCTTCAGTAGAGTTCTAAATTTGGTGTAGCATGCTGCCAATCTCAACTCGTTCGGAAGGGATTTCCAGAAGCGGGGGGGCTAGGAAAGAGAATCTCAGACCTCCATGTTTTTTCCGTCTGAAGGTAGGGATAGTGAGCAGATGGAGATGGGAAGAACGGAGCTCACGGGATGGGACGTAGCGTTGGATCCGGGAGGAGATAAAGGCAGGGGCTTGATCGGCTAAAGCTTTGAAGATGGTGCAGCCAAGTTTACATCCGGAATGACAAGCTTAGCTCAGACAAAGGAAACACAGCCAAGCAACTGAAAATTACTATTGGTGAACAGAGCGATGTCAAAGTTAGAAAACCTCCGAAGTTTTTCATCCACCATCCCTGACGCAGGTTTACAATGTGCACATACCCTGTTTAGACTCACTGCTCGAAAAATGTGGGCCTCCTTTATGGCATTTTGGAGTACGGCAGCCCAGCAAGGCACCTTGATGCGCTGCCCTATGCCAAAGTGAGAAGGGAGGAATGCACAGTACCTAAGCAATACGGTGCATTCCTGTCCTTTCTGCCTGCGTTGGTGCCATTTAGGCAGCCTAGCGCCAACGTAGGCACCCTTGCACCATGGTGCAAAGATGCCACAGTTGCAGGCAGGATTGTTTTTTTGCAGGAAGCGGCATCTTCCAGCACAAAAACAATTTTACCAGGTGTTTTCCCCTCGTTGTGCCTCACCGCAGGAGGCTTACAGATTTGACGGTTCCCCAGGTTTACATCACTTTGTAAATGTGGGGCAGCGTCAAAGTCTATGGGTGTTGTGTGGGAAAACCCACCCCACTGCCCATGGAACCACCCCTGCTCGCAGAGTGAGCGATTTATGCTGCGTTGCCTTACTCATGATTGATATGGCTACTCAAAGTCATGCAGGGTGGCCGTGCGTGGCATCATAAATTGATTCGACAGCCCGCATCACGCATGTACCACTGTACCTGGTGCAAAAGTGACGCAGGGCTCTCATAAATAAGCCTCCAAGTTCTCCTACATAGAAAATAAACCTTATCCGGACGTGGTACAGTATGACGATACTACCTCACAGGTGTCACCCAAGAAGACCGAAGCAAACCTTCTCAGAAGCCCGATTAGAAAGAACCAGGCTCTCGATGCAGCGCAGTCAATTCTCAAAATGTCCAGTAAATGACCCTGTGAATGTTTCAGAGCAGGCTCGTGAAGTTTGCGAAGAAATCAGACCTGGAGCGCCTAGATCGTTCACCCGAACCCCTATTAGGAACTATGCAATAGGTTTGCCCCAAATTTGCAGACCTCCACCAATCCCTAATCGTATGCATCCGGACTTAAGATCATGGAGACCTCTAGGGGCGGACTACTTTCAGACAGGAATATAACACTATGATATTCTGTTATTTTGTACTGCGTTATGTATTTATAATAAGAAACCCTGAACACTGGCTGTTCTAATCACAGGCCGCCATATTGTTCTGCTGCCAACGCTATAAGTGTCAGAAAGTCATTTTAATCGCTAACAAAGTGGTACTTGCAGATATCTTTACAAGGACAGAGCCTGTAAATCGCAAAATTCCTGACAGTCATCCGGCAAGAAATTCCTGGCCACCGTCTTTATGAGGGCCTAGGAAAGTAAACAGCTGCAGCGAGGCCCTGGCAGCCACCTTTATGAGGGCAATTCGTGCCATTAATGTGGCAAAACCGTCTTAGCCCTCCTTATGATGACAGAAGTCGTAATTCTCTTTAAGAAGGAGGGTAAGTGTCCTGATGCCTGAGCACATGCAACACAAGGGGTGACACACACAATTTCTGTTTGGGTACTTTTATTGCACAAAATGCAGGGGGTTAAAAAACAATCTTTTTAAAGAACTGTGAATAAGGGAAATATTTCTTAATTATCACTCTGGAGAGCCTTACCACTGTAAGGGGCTCAGGAACAATGCAGCAAATTTATATTAAAAGGAAAATAAAGTGGCACATTCTCTGGCGGTATTATATCCATTCATTTTAACTAAAAACGTTTTTGTTAAATTTGCAAGTTATATGAAAATTATGTGACACATGGAAATTGATAATTATGGGGTAAAGGATGCAGCTACCGATTCGTATAAATCCACTGCCCTCGCCATTGTCCCTTCTTTTATCATCAATGTATTTATGAAAGTTAAGCCAAGATATTTTAATTCCAATCTGGAAGAAAAGACATTAGCAAAACACAATTTACTACGTCACAGACTGCATGTTACAATAACTCGGTGCGTAAATTCGACCTCTTGCATTCTGATTTTGATGAAATACTTTTTAATCATTCATAACAAATACACACGACAAAATGCTGTGGCGTTAATCACACATGCAGATGTGCACAGGGCAATGTGCTATTTTGTTCCCCATTGTCGAGGAATGGGGTAGGAACACTGACACGATTATTAGATGGGCTTTGTCCGTGATCTTTTAAGATGGTGCACTATTTTTTTTTTTTTTTTTTTTTTTTTTGAAAACCTTTATTGACAATGAAAGCTCACAAATACTGGCCTACAACCCCACGGGCTGGCCAGAAACAGAACGGTCAAATAACCAGCATACAAAAGGAGGATCTGCACAGGATATAACATCAGGAGCACTGGTGAAACAAGAAAGACCTTCGAGCGTTCAGCAAGAGCAGGATAATAAAGGTTAAGTTTTCTAGCACGGGGAGGGGACCAAAAGAATAACGGGCCGTATACGAGAATACAAGGGAGGGACCGCGGCAAGCCGCCATTTTATAAACACAACGTAAAAAATGAAGCCATATAATCAAATCGAGCAAAGGACAAAAACAGAATCAGAACATCAAATAGCGACAGTGGCAACAATCAATCGCGCACACTCACCTCCGCCCCCACCCAAACAAAGAAGACGTGGTCAAAAAGCCCCATCACAAAGACTATACAATACGCACCCCAACGGAAAAAGGGCACCTCCATAAAGGAGGAAGGGAAAGAGGGAAAAAAGACAACAGAAGGAACACCCGCCAGACCATGCATCCTCAGGGGGAAAAACAGGACAATAAAACCGGCATGCGATGTAACAGCAACATAATACCAGAATAGGCAGCAAACCACAATCAGCCACACACCGGAAGAAGGACAGAATACCCCCGGGGGAGATACAAGGTGACAGAGTCCCGAAAAAGTGAATACACAAGAGCCATAGAACAAAAAGGGAAAATAAGGGGGGAAAAAGACCCCCCGACACAAACAGACCCCCCCCACCCACCCCTAAGCCCACCCTGCACCCCTGCAGAAGGCTACGGCCTACCCCCCCGCAGCGTGCCTGTCGCCCTAAGTTGAACCCGAAATTTAGTGGAACAAGAAAAGTTGGAATTAGAAGACAAAAAAGGGGGGGGGGGAAAGGGAGGGAAGGAAGAAGGGAATAAAGACATACAAACATACACACGGGGGAGGGCCAAAGACAGGAGTAAATGCACCCACCCACCCGCCCGGGTTAAGGGTCCAAGTCCTCGGGAAGCCAAAGAGTATCAGGCCAAAGTCCAGGAGCACTAACCAGTTACACAGAACCATGTCAGGACACAGAGATCATCCAAACCGTTCATGAACCACCGCATATAGGAGCCAGTTTTCATCAGCCCTGACCCTTTTTATCCAAAGCAGTAAGGGTCCGATCCAACGAGGACCCTGCCAGAAAGAACAGAAGGCAGGCAGCAGGAAAGTCCAACGGCAGTCCAAAAAAGTCACAGGAAGAAAAGCATGGAAGATCCAGGAAAGTCACAGAATGTAGCAAACGATGCAGGCACAGTTCCAAGGATATATCCCTAAAAGCCGACCCATCCGGGCCAGTACAGGAGACGTCATCGGGCAGTGGTGATTGAGAGGGACCAGGAGAATCATGAAAGTCCGGCAAAACAAAATCCGGCTCCCGGGCCAAGGGCAGAGGAGGCAGCACAGGAGGAGAAGGCGCCATTAGGATGCGCACCTCCGGGGTGGCAGCCGGGGCCGAGTCCGCCAGGAGAGTACCAGCCACACCCCGCGATATCGATGCCTCATCCGGTCGCGGGGGCCCGTGAGGCCCGTAGTGAGGAACCGTCTCGAGAGCCAGGAGTGGCGCGGCCACCGATAGCCGCCAGGATAGCAGGATGGTCAGGATCCCCTTAAGTGCAGGAAAACATTCACAGTATCCGACACCCGGGCCTTGTGGCGGGCCCCCAGTGCTCGTCTGGGCCCGGCCCAAACAAATGGGGCTGGTCGCCATCTTGAGAGCCCGAACAGGCCGCGCGGCCAACAACCTCCGCCGGGGCGGCATTAAAGCAGATGAAGTCCCGTCGACAGGCAGAAGAACACCCCGGACAGGAAGGGGGGCCACCAGAAGAAGGGGATTCGCCGGCCCTCCAATGTCGCCAGTCCCGTTCTTCGAGTCCGGGCGGCAAAGAACAAAATGGCCGGACCGGAGAACAAAGGGGGAGGAAGCCGAACACACGAGGAACCCCAATAATGAAGGGCAGCGTCACCATCCAAGGCCGCTGCCACACAGGAGTCTCTCAGCCAGGAACCTCCGGCTCACACGAACAGCGGCCCTCTAATCACCTCCAGCGCGCCCCGAAGGGCAAGCCCGCAGGCTGCATCCGGCCCAGGAGCCGGGACGAAGAACCAGGCCAGTCCGCTCTCGAGTCCCGGGAACGATCGGGGACACTGCACCGGACCCACAGCAGCCAGGACAACCGGAACAAGTGGTAAGTGCCTGCAGTGCGTCGTAGTAGTACCACACAGCAAGGAGGGCTTCCCGGGGCAGGATAAATGCAGGATAAATGTGAAAAACACAGGCGGGCGAACGGAGCCGAGCTAAAGCGCGGCCATCTCGGTCGCGAGCTAGGCTCCTCCTCAGATGGTGCACTATTGAACACACTTTTCCAAACATAGCCAGTGCAGTGCCTTCAGCACGTGAACATGGCCCCCTGTGCATGGGCGTAGGAAGTGTGGGGGACGCGGGGTACATATCCCCCCAGATTTTCTAGTGGGGGGGACACGGGGGACGAGGGTAGGGGGAACGAGGGGACGAAATAACTTACCCTCTCTCTCCTATTAGTTGCTGGGCCATTGACACGTAAAAATCACTAGTGCTTTGACGTGCCAATGGCCCTGTACTTGACCTGTGACTTTACCTTTTGTGTGATGCAAAGCTCCAGGAATCATTTCACACCTCGTTCTCGCTACCCCGGCTGCCTGCAGTCTGCACTTCAGGACAAAGGGAGAGAAGTCGTTTGTTTATTGCTGTCTGCATCCTGCCCTTCCCCAGCACCGACCTGACCTTATTCACACTACCTGCGCAATTCAGTCACTCAAAGGCTACTGTTCTGCTTAAATGTTTATTTTAAGCAGCTGAAACTCACCCTGGAACATTAAAACAAATTAGCATTAGTCGTAGTCTACGTTGTGACAGATGTGTTAGTCTGTCCTAATACTTACACAAATAATTGAAATACCACTATTTTGTCTTATTTATTTTATAGCGCTACTCAACCCCATCCAGGGTGTTGGAGCGCTGTACATCACTCATACACATTATACTTTAACAATAAAACGTGTGTAAATCCTTTTACAGGATGTGTTACATAAGATAGTGAGCGTTACAAGGTGTAGGAGTCACATGTGCTTTAATAATAGGTTACAGTGCAATACTCGAAAGATTACAATGTATGAAACGCAAGCACTTAAAGGATCTCTTTGTTAAATGCAGTAACCCACTTACCCAGCGACATAAAATAAAAATCTATCATCTGTGTGTCACATGATGTGCTTTGTGGGAGACATATTAACCCTCTATGCTACTCTGATTAAAAACTGGAACTAGACAAAATATTTTAAAATGCAAACTTAGTAACCAATTAAGCAGAACAGATTTACTGCCACATTTCTCCTTGTTGTCGATTTCTTTCTGGCAGAGTTTGAATTAATAAATGTCTAAGTGGAGGCCAAGATCTTGCGCCGGTGTTGCATCACTTTTTTTGACCCAGCTCCAATGCAAAATCTTATTTGTTAAATATTGTAATGCGCTCACATGTACTCATGATAGAACCACTTAACGTATGAGAGGTCATAGAATCTGATGTCATTTTTTGTGATATCACTTCCTGCGAGGTCATGTGCGATGTCACACACTGTGATGTCACTTACAATGACACATAAAAATCCTTCAAAATAATCAGGTAAGTAGCACAAATATACACTGGTTTCCATGGGGAGACCAAACCATAAACTAAGAAAGTGGAATGCGTACTACAAAGGACAACAGAACTTGGATCAGAAGACACAGAGTTGCTAGGGAGACAAGGAACCACCCAAGGTAAGTACCCAGGAACCCCAAAGAGGCTGTGGGCAAAGTGGAAACACAGCTGCATGCCCAATGGAAGTCAATGGAGAAGTCGCAGTTGCAATTTTAAAGAAGGACCCTTCCCAGAGGACCCCATAGAGACCCTTTGTAAGACTGGAGGTTGGAGATGCCCCGGGAACCAGGTTACTTGCACCAGAAAAGCCGGGTGCATAGGGGTGATGTGACGTTGGAACCTGCCTTAGACAAAAATGGAAGACTCCGAAGATGATACCTCTGGGGAGGCCTGTGAAGGAGTCCAGTGGAATCCAAGAGTGGATTTTTGAGGAAGAGAACCTGCAATTAGAGGTGACAGTCTATGCCACTCAGAAGTGACCAGGAGACACGGAAGCACAAGGCCCACCGATGACGCGAGGTTGAAGAGTGAAGACTGTGACATTGTTGGTGCAGCTATGAGAACCAGGCAGCATTGAGGAAGACCAGGAGCCAAGCACGAGCTGTCCCATATCAGGTTTTGGTGTTCAGGTGGTCGGAGTCCAGTGGGAGCAGAAAAAGCCTTAGTAGCCGCAACTAGTGTGGTGAGCAAAATGATGCAAACATTGGGACCAGCAAGGTCCAAGGTACTCAACAAGTGTAGGAGAGTCAGAGCAGGCCAGTGCAATCAGGGGAGCCCACTGAAGCAAAGGAATATCCTCAAGAGGACCCACAGGCCAAAGGCACAGAAGTTGCAAGAGGACCTCAGGCAGCTCACCAAAGATGGAGACCCACGGTGCAGAGGATGCAGTGAGGATGCTGATTTTTAAGAGATGAGGTGCTAGAAGCTGGTGCCTCTTATAACCTGAAGATTTCTAGAGTGCAGAGCCAACAATCCTTGGCAATGGAAAGTCAACATGGTGCACAGGGGTCTGGTCCCAGCAGCTTTAACAAGGGATAATGTCCTAACAATTTCAGAGAAGACAGGTCAGGCCTCTAGGGAGCTGCAGAACCACCAGCAACACCACCACCTGTGTTGCTGGACCTTGGGAAGTCTGCAGTATGACCGGTCGGCTTCGTTGCGGTGCCTGCAGATGTAGGGAAGTGACTTCTTCACTCCAAGGGAGATCACTTTGGATGTCCTTGATGCCCACAGGCCTTCTGGAGAACCTGGATGAAGTACAGAGACAGAAGACGTAGAAGACTTGAAGAACAGGGAAACCAGGAGCAGCAGGAGTCTTCCTTGATGCACTCTCAGTTCCAGTCAAAGTCCGAAAAAGTCCAAGCGTCCAGATGTTCGAAGAATGTTTTGGTTTCAGAAGTGAGTCTTGTTCCATGATGAATCTGAGGACCCACCCACAGGGGAGCCCCTAGGGAAAGAGTTGGTACAACTTTGTGGTTCCTCCCAGAAGAGGGGCTGGACAGAGGGGAGGATACTCCCCTGTCCTTTTTCGAGTTTCGCACCAGAGCGAGAACCAAAGATTCCTGATCTGGCTCAAACTGGAGTATGCATGGAAGGCATCAAATCTGCCCTTCAAAGCAGCCTGGTGGCCCTGGAGGGCACCCCCATCCCAGCCCAATACACTAAGTTCTGTCTAGGAGGCGGTCACACCGCCCAGTGACAGAAAACCTATTGTTCGACCTTTCCCTGCTCAAGCTCAGCTCAGCAGCAGGAGGGCAAAATCATGTCTGTGGTCGACAGAAGCACAAGCTTGCTGGCAGACCCTGAAATGCTATTATCAGGAGTCTGTCCCTTAAGGAGTCCCCAGTACATGGGATTATACTTCCAGCACTGGAAACGGTTGCTGGGGTATGATTCCATGATGTTTGATTACTCTAGGTAATATCCTTTTAGAGGAACAGCATCCACATTTGCTTGATTGATCTGACTGGGCACTGTTGCTGGACCTCTTCAAAAAGCCCTCTAGTCCCCTCCTTTGATAAACTGATACCAAATATGACCAGGTTCAGTGCAGCAGTAGATAGATATCTTGTAATAACTGATGTACACTATATACCTTAAAATGGCTGACCACACTTACAAAGCCTGGAAAATCGTCTCTGGGATTTGTATTGGTGTCCTGCTCATCCTCAAATTTGTAACCAAGCACCCTGCCTTCCATAGGGGTGACTTAAGTGCAGTGACCTCAGATATAGAGAAACTTATATCTGTCATGAGAGGTGCAAGCAACATCTCACAAAGGCTGCAATGGCAGACATGTAGCTGGAGTTTAAGTGGCCTCTCATAGGTGGCTCATGCTGCAGCCCACAGGAGCACCTTGGTATACCCATGCCCTGGGTACCTTAGTACCATACACTAGCAACCTACCAGGGTACACCAGTAGCCAATTGTGAATTTACGAAAGTACTTACCAGAGCCAATTTCGGGGAGAGAGCACAGTTGCTGGGGTCCTGATTAGCAGGACCCCAGCAGACTACAGTCAAAACACACTTACACCAGGCAAACATTGGGGTTAACGATGGAAGCAGATCCTACTCACCTACACAACCCCCCACCAAATGTAAGGACATGAGATAGCCTTGCCCAGTTGAGTCTTCTTTTTCTAAGGAGAAATATCAGGAAAGTCCATCTGCATTGGCATGGTTACTCCAAGGTGTATGTTTCACTGTATAGTCAATCCTTTGTAGAGAAATAGACCACGTCAAAAGTTTAGGGTTTTCATCCTTCATCTGTTTAAGCCATAAGAAGGGATTGTGGTCTGTACGAACAATGAAGTGAGTGCCAAAGAGGTATGGCCTCAACTTCTTCAAGGTCCAGACCATAGCAAAGGCCTCCTGCTCAAGAGCTGACCAACGCTTGTCCCGAGAAGTCAACCTTCTGCTTATAAACGCTACTGGTTGATCATGGCCCTCTGCATTAAGCTATGACAATACTGCACCTACCCATATCTCAGAAGCATCTGTCTGGACAATGAATGGTTTGGAGTGGGACCCACTAACATTTCCTGCTTCCTCAGCAGCAGCTTGCTGTCTGAGTTGTTCAAAATGGGGCAGGCCTTCTGCTCCAGACTCAAGGCTTCCCTGGAAGGAACCTTGCCCCAGTAGCTCTGCCTTATCAGGGCTAAGCTCCTCTGTGACAAGGTTCTGAGATCCAGCGCCCGCATGAGGCTGATTCACACTGGGACACTTAGAGGAGGATAAATATTTACCCTTCCTGCTGCTTCTTTTGGGAGCAGGCTGGTCCATTATTCTCAAGATACAGGGCTCCCCTAGTGCCTAACGTCTTAGACTGAGCTCAACTGACAGCAAACACACAGACTGAAATTCTCATAAATTCTGCATGAGTCAATTACTCCCCATCAGACCAGGCTGACGTTTCCCAATCTTTGCCCAGTAGGCAATCCACAGGTAGGTCTGAGGATACCACAACTCTCTTTGGACCAGTTACCCTTCCTCAGATGAGATTAACAACTGCCATGAAATGATCTGTCCTGCCCATTGATGAAAGGCTGTTGTCTGTACTTGCCCAAGTTAGTGGGACTTACAATAAGGGTGGCAAGCTCAGTGCCACCATCACAGACTAAATCAGTCTGAGTGGCTGTCCTGACTAGGCCAGAATCCACTTCAGTACCCAAGGTTAACTCAGCTAAACTTTTGGGGGCACTACTACTACCAGTGGTATTACTAGGGCCACTAGAAGGTTGAGGGGTAGTAGTAGCCGTATTGGTGCTAGACTTAGAGCAATTGGCATCACTTGCCCTGTGGCCTTTTTCCTTACAGAAATAGCACCAAGGCTTTGTGTTAGAGGAGGAAGAGGAATGGGTACTACCCCCAGAGGAAGATTTTTGGGGACCTTCAGAAGACTCTTTTTTTCTTTAGATTTCTCCCCACCTTTCGCCTGGGCCTTAGAAGCACCTTGCCTCTTCTGATCACGACCACCATGAGACTTTTGTTTCACCCTTGTACAGACCCACATGTCTGCCATCTTTCCCAATTCTTGGGTAGAGGTCAGATCCGAGTCCACCTGGTACTGGTGCAGGTTCTGATTTTAAAAGACACACAGATGATGGACGGAATGCAGAGCAAATCAAACATTCAACCCCATTCATTAGATCTGGATTAAATCCATCATTCTTTTGCTCACCATGCCACCCCAGTTTAGACCTAGCCATATGATAATCAGCCTTGACTCTGTGCCTCATGGGACCAGTCCAGTCCAGCCCAAACTGCCAAGCTAGTCCTCCCTGGACTAGAAGCAAGCATCCTGGGACCAGTTTCGGGGCATAACCCCTCATTAGCCAGTAAAACAGTGAGCAGGTGCTGATTTTGACAGTTTTTAAAGATAGCTCACTGATAAGTAAATTGTACAGTCCCTCATAATCATGCACATTACTTCCCTGAAGCAGCCTTCTAGAGCCTTAATATCACTATCTACAAAACCTACCCAGTCTTGAGTGAGTACCTTCTGTGTGTCCCTAAACGTAACCCTGTATTGCTCAGTGGTTAACCCAAACCCATCTATGAGGGCAGTTTTCAAGACTTTGTAATTGTCTGTATATTCTTCCTTTACAGTCAAGAGTGTGTCCCTACCTTTGTTAGTAAAAGAGAACCACAGGATAGCTGCCCTCTGCCCTTGAGGAACCTTCTGAACTTTACAGGCCTTCTATAAAGCAGTAATCCACTTATGAATGTCATCACCCTCCTGGTAAGGAGGGACTTTCCAGCTCAAGTTCCCAGTGTCAAAGGGCAGTTCCCTAACTCTAGGTGCACTAGTGCTACCACCATGGGATTCTTATCCCAAATTTTTCCTAGCCCTCTGGACTTTTAGGGTTTCCTTGTCTTGGGCAAACTGTTCCTACTTGATTCTGAGCAGGTAGTATTCCCTTTCTGAAGAATCTTCCCTCTTGCTATAGATGGAGGTCCATATTGAAGTGGCAGAGGAAGTAGAATTAACAGAGGAGGACCTGGACCTCCCCTGACCCCTTTGTACCCTCCCAGGAGGAATAAAGGGGTCCTACCGCTAAGGCATCCCTCTGGGTCAATAGAAATATTCCCTGAGGGACTAGAGTTCTCCAGTAAGGGGTCTTCAGAATCCTCCTGGACATGCTCAGAAGCAGAGTCATGCGTGTTGGACACCCTTGGCTCATCTTCTGGAGTGTCACTACCTATATCCCGTTATCCAAGTTATCCTGCCCATATGACCTTTTTTCTTGGTAGCAATACCTATTCCCCAAAGATTGCTTCACTGTTAATACGCAACTCTCCAAATATCATTTGTAAATAAATCATCATAGTCTTGAGCAAGGCCTCCACACCTTCAATCATTGTTTAAATTAAATGCTTATGTTTTGGGCTCGAATAATCCTAGCATGAGGCATATTTGCTAGTTTTGAGTATTTTATATAGTTTTTGTAAGCCTACCATATAACAAAGTTTGCAACCTTCCACCCACTGTATTCATTTGTGAGCTTCACACACAGACACTATGTTTCTTGTGTTCATTACTAACAACTCATATCTGAGCTTTGCCACACACCTCATTTTGCATATCTTACTATACCTATCTTCTGTGAGCATCTCATATGTCTCTCGCCTCACAATGCACAGTTTTTTTTATATTGGGCAGCATCTTCCACACAAACACAGTACATCTAATTTTTTTTAGCATCCCACACAAGGTTAATTCTTATTGTAAATGTATCTCATGGGGCTTCTTATACGTTTGTGCAAGATAATGTGGTTTGAGTACCCGCTACACTCATAACATACATCTGCAATAAAGCTTCTGATAGATTAGACAACAAAAGTTTTGGTATTGTGTTGTATATTTTGCAATGCATTATTGTTTTCTCCAGCCTCAGGAATGCAGGCGATAAACTTCCACTGTTTGAGAAACCATTCTCGCTCTCCTTCTTGTGCCCTGCTAAACCAGAGTTTTCCAAAATGTATCTGACTTAATTCAATATTCAAACAGACACACAGAATCCTATACAATAATATTAGACCTGCCAGCCTTAGGGTGGTCTTCCTCCAAACTTTTTGTCTGCTTACCTCCATTTTTCTGCTGATTATTTTTGTTAGCCATAGGACTCTGAGTAACTTATCACAGCTGACCAGTGTTATATTGCATGTTATTCTCCCCTAAACATGGTAACATTGGTGTATACACAACTGACACATTTTATTTACTTGTAAGTACGTTGTGCAGTGGTATACCATATACCCAGGGCCTGTAAATTAAATGCAACTAGTGGGTCTGGAGCACTGATTGTGCAACACACACAAGTAGCTCTTTAAACATGTCTCCGGTCTGCCATTGAAGAGCCTGTTTGTGCAGTTTTACTGCCACGTCGACTTGGTATTAAAACTCCTTCCCAAGCCTTAAACTTCTCTTTTATTACACATACATCACTTCTAAAGTAGGCCCTTGGTAGCCCGTAGGGCAGTTTGCTATGTTACTAAAAGGTAAGGCATGTACTTTTAGGTTTTGCATGCCTATGTAGTGAAAAACACCTACATTCACTTTTCACTTCTGTGAAGCATAATCCTCTCATAGGTTAACATTGGGAATTCCTAAATACTTTCTTTTAAGCTGTAATTCATGGTTAGAAAGGAGTAGCTGTGCCATGTTTACATCTTTGGAATCTCAATGATAAATCCTCTCTACTGGTGAGGTTGGATTTCATATTACTATTTTAGATATGCTACTTTTACAAGGTGGTCATTTCTCTGCTCTTACAGCTGTGTGTGCTTGTAGCTTGTCTCCAATAAACTCCAATATTAATCCAATTGCATTTTGAGGTTTAGGAATGTCACAAAGAGCATTTAGATTATTCTTCCTTTTTTTCGTCCCATCTTTGTTGCTTGGTGCATGAAAATGTAAGGTTCAAAAACATGTTTTTCACATTTGGTCTAATTACTTTGTGAATGTAAATAATAATTAAAGCATACTTGCAAACTGTGACTACATGCCTGCCTTTATCAATGTTTCACTACAAAGCCATGTGTTTGTATTAGTTTAACCGAGCGTATGGCTCCTAGACAATGGGCGATTTGTATAGGGTCACTGGGAAGTCCAAAAAGTTTGTCTTTGTCCCCCCCAGAAGTTTAGTGTCTGCTACGCCCCTGCCCCTGTGCCCTGCCTTGTTTGATGGAACGTCGCAGTATTTTACTCTGCACTCTTTGGTCAATTGTCGCTTACTATGCACGTTGCATAGTAGCCGTTCTTATGGAGCTCAGCTCTAGATTTAACGTCCAGTTTCAACCACGGATCGTCCCCACAATGCCTGGTTGCCAGGAACACGTCTGAGGGCGTCGGAATGTGATTGATGGAGGATGCGCTGAGATATCCACTGGTCATATTTCTGGGCGAGCTCCCGAGCCCAATTTGTGCCTGGGGCTGAAGGGAACGTGAACACCAAATTTCGAAGACATGCAACGCATTTTGTGCATACTCAGACTCATTCTGGGCCAGAATTAGGTCAATAAGGCTGTACATAGGTGGGGCAAATCACCTCTTGCAAAGGCTGGCCACATTTATTGTGGCTTCAGGTAGGGTTTTAAGTGGGCCGGGTCTCACCGGTGCTGAGCACCAGCAGTTTTTTAAAGGGGCCTCGAAACGAGTTATATCGGGATCTGTTTTGTGCCCTGGCACAGGAGGTCCTTTTTTTCCGGTCTGCAGTGACAGCAGGCACATCATGTGCTTGTGCTCACACTGCTCACTTCTCACTAGTGAAGAAGTTACAGCATGACGTAATTCCAGGTGAGTGTTGTAAGGGAAGGGAAATCCTTTAAAGGGAGTCATTTATTTTCTATCTGCATTTCCCTTCTCTTTTTGAAACTCATGAGCAGCAACATTGTCCTGGTGTCACCAGGGTTTTAAGTGAAAGCTTTTTCAATATTACAATATACAAGCCATAGTTGCTGCTTATTTATCTTATGCAACTAACAACCATTGACAAAGCCAATAGTCTTGACTTGTTGTAGGTATGCTGTTACTATTAGTATTATATATCTGGATGCAATGACATAAACAGCAACATACAAGTCGGGCGACACACTATAGTAAGCACAGATTTTTAGCCTACCTGTTTTTAAGCCACGCCCTTAATTCCATTGGCCAAGCCACTTTTAGAGACCTCCACCCAGTTTTTTCATCCCATTTAACGCCCTGGCTGCAGGTTCGGAAACAGTACTTGCAGCGAGTGGGACAAGCC
Organism: Lissotriton helveticus; assembly: GCF_964261635.1. NCBI lineage: Eukaryota > Metazoa > Chordata > Amphibia > Caudata > Salamandridae > Lissotriton > Lissotriton helveticus. The sequence continues at coordinate 952,375,855 of NC_136061.1, forward strand.
ATAGATTATTCATTTGCATACTTTGGCTGACCATCTACGCATATTGAGGGAGCCGGCATGCACCTGTTCTTGTACTGTGCATTGTCTCTCATGCACCACATATGAGTCAGAAAACGGACGACTGATGCCAGCAGGTTTCAGTCGCTTCATCCATGTCCCTGACATGGGAGTAGAAGGGGCATTGACATATATACGCTTTAAAAGTCACATACATTTCAACATATTTATTACATTTCTAGGTGTAAAAATGGAAGTAGCCTTTTCACAAACTGCATTTTGTCATACGTTTATTAGTACTGTAATAGCACTACAAAATGGTACTCACCGACCCATGTGCAGAGGTCTCCACTTCTTCCTTCTCATCCGTGCAGAGATATCTGCCTGACTGTGGAAATCTCCACACATGTTTGCATATGTTTTAGGAGCAAATGTCAGAGAGACAGGAGGGTGTGGCTGGAAAATGGGGACTAAGTACTATGAAATGGGAGGGGTTTGAGATGAGTTAGGAAGAGGTAAAGGAGGGATAGGGAGGGACAAGCATCCACACACAAAAGTAAGCGCATTGCTATAGACAAACTGCACTTGTAAAGTTACTATGATTACTACAAAAAAGAACCAACTAGTAGTAAATATATCCCAGCTCATACCTGGAGTACCACTACACAACTCATTCCTGGAGTAACACTGCACAAGGCCAACCACTGGAACTATAACACCCTCCCATAGAAAAGAATATTAAAATTAATTAATTATTTAAAATATTTTATGATTTTAATAACCTTTTGTTATTTAAAAATACATGTAATTAAAAAAAGTAATTAAACTAAGTACAATTTCTTCTAACGTAACTTAGAAAACACATTCTTTTAATTACTTTTAAAAAAATCAGTCCCATTTATTTTTAAATACATAATAAATAAATATAATCATTCTACTTTTTTTGAATGAATTAAAAAATATTTAAAAAATGAATTGCAATTTAAATGAATGTACTCAATGAAATATTTAATTCAAATTTAAGTTAATAGTTATATAGCATTTTTGAAGTTGTTTTACATTTAAAATAAACACGTGAAATTAATTAACATTTCAATTTATCATAAAATGAATGTCACTATTTTTGTAAAGTTTAATATCCTTATTTACTTTTCCCAATACTATACCATAGGGAGTTCTCCCCCTGGATTCTGCGGTCTATGTCAAGTGTGCGAAACATAAAATAGAGTTGTAAAGTTATGAGGAGTGTAACTTTACAGTTGAATTTGAAGTTTTTTGCACCCTAAATTGAAGGGATGGGGACATGTACGTCTAAACTTTTTAGTAGCTATACACCAAATGAAAGAGTAAAATTACACATATAGACTTACTCATGTGTAAGTTTACCTTTTGAATAGCCCCACAGTGGGAACTCCACTGCTCAAGAATTACATGACCAATGTGGAACATGAGACCTATAATGCTTGCAGCTGACGCTTTTGTCCCTTGTGCATTTTGTAGCAAACCTGCACCAATTCACGACTGATGTAGCACAATGGGAGGCTTGACAAGCTTTGGTCTATTTCCATCATCTCTTAATGATGGATGCACTTAATATGCATTAGCCCCATGCAGCCCTGGCCCCATGTGCCTTATTTTACTGGGGCATAATGTTAAGATGGGTGAATACTATGTCGATGTATGCTATAATATGTGCTGGGCCTGACAATGGCAATACCAATAAATGCAATGTCAAAATATGCCATAACCTATGCCAGCATAACAATGTCAATACCCATAATTGCAATGTCAATGTATGCCATAATCCATGCATGCATAACTATGTGGATACCGGTAAAAACAATGTCAATGTACAGCATGACCTAGTCATGCATAACAATGTCAATACCAGTAAAGACAGTATTGATGTACGCTATGACAACTGTACGCACAATATTGAGAATGCTGGTAAAAATGGTATCAATGACCGCCACATTCAATCAATCAATCAATCAATCAAAGCATTTATATAGCGCACTACTCACCCGGAGAGTCTCATGGCGCTAGGGGAGGGGGGGTCTGCTACTGCTCGAACAGCCAGGTCTTGAGCTGCTTCCTGAAGGCAAGGTGGTCCTGGGTCAGGCGGAGGTGGGTCGGGAGGGAGTTCCAAGTCTTGGCGGCCAGGTAGGAGAAGGACCTTCCTTCTGTGGTGGCTCTTCGGATGCGGGGGACGGCGGCGAGGGCGTGGCCAGTCGATCGAAGCTGGCGTGTGGGAGCGTAGAAGTTGAGGCGGCTGTTGAGGTATCCTGCGCCTTGGTTGCGAAGGGCTTTGTGTGCGTGGGTGAGGAGACGGAAGGTGATTCTCTTGTTGACCGGGAGCCAGTGCAGATCTCTCAGGTGTCTGGTGATGTGGCTGCGACGCAACGCAATTTTTTACAACGCATATACTTTTACAACGCATACCATTACAACGTAAGTATTGGTAAGTATATAATAATTTTTTTAATGTAATATAAGTAAAATTAATATAATTTAATTTAATTTCATTTAATTAATTTATTTTAATTTTTTTTTTTTTACCCTGTACCCCTGTACCCCAAAAACCCAAAACTGACCCTGAACCCTAAAAATACCCCTTTACCCAAAAACCCAAAACTGACCCTGAACCCTAAAAATACCCCTTTACCCAAAAACCCAAAACTGACCCTGAACCCTAAAAATACCCCTTTATCCACAAACCCAAAACTGACCCTGAACCCTAAAAATACTCTTTTACCCAAAAACCCAAAACTGACCCTGAACCCTAAAAATACCCCTTTACCCAAAAACCCAAAACTGACCCTGAACCCTAAAAATACCCCTTTACCCAAAAACCCAAAACTGACCCTGAACCCTAAAAATACCCCTTTACCCAAAAACCCAAAACTGACCCTGAACCCTAAAAATACCCCTTTACCCAAAACTGACCCTGAACCCTAAAAATACCCTTTACCCAAAAACTCAAAACTGACCCTGAACCCTAAAAATACCCCTTTACCCAAAAACCCAAAACTGACCCTGAACCCTAAAAATACCCCTTTACCCAAAAACCCAAAACTGACCCTGAACCCTAAAAATACCCCTTTACCCAAAAACCCAAAACTGACCCTGAACCCTAAAATACCCTTTTACCCAAAAACCCAAAACTGACCCTGAACCCTAAAAATACCCCTTTACCCAAAAACCCAAAACTGACCCTGAGCCCTAAAAATACCCCTTTACCCAAAAACCAAAAACTGACCCTGAACCCTAAAAATACCCCTTTACCCAAAAACCCAAAACTGACCCTGAACCCTAAAAATACCCTTTTACCCAAAAACCCAAAACTGACCCTGAACCCTAAAAATACCCTTTTACCCAAAAACCCAAACCTAGCCCTGAACCCTAAAAATACCACTTAACCCAAAAAACCAAACATATAACATTTTAAATATAATTATATACTTACCAATACTTACGTTGTAATGGTATGCGTTGTAAAAGTATCTGTGTTGTAAAAACATGCGTTGTAAATGTATGCGTTGTAATAGTTTTTGCGTTGTAAAAGTTTCGTTGTAATGGTAGTGCGTTGTAAAAGTTGCGTTGTAAACGTTGTATACCGTGACGAGGGCCTGGGTGACCGTTTTCCTGGTCTCGGTGGGGATCCACCGGAAGATCTTACGTAGCATGCGCAGGATGTTGAAGCACGACGAGGAGACGGCGTTGACTTGTCTGGTCATGGAGAGGGAGGAGTCCAGGATGAAGCCCAGGTTGCGTGCGTGGTCTGTTGGTTTGGGTGCGCTGCCCAGGGCGGGGGGCCACCAGGAGTCGTCCCAGGCAGAGGGTGAAGATCCCAGGATGAGGACTTCCGTCTTGTCCATGTTCAGTTTCAGGCGGCTGTTCGTCATCCACTTGGCTACGTCTGTCATCCCTTCGTGTAGGTTGGCTCTGGCGGTGGCGGGGTCGATGGTGAGGGAGAGGATCAGCTGGGTGTCGTCGGCGTAGGAGATGATGTTGAGGTTGTGTTGGCGTGCTATGGCTGCAAGAGGTTTCATGTAGACGTTGAAGAGGGTTGGGCTGAGCGAGGAGCCTTGAGGAACGCCGCAGATGACTCCGGTGGCTTCTGATCTGAACGGGGGAGGCGGACTCTCTGTGTCCTTCCGGCGAGGAACGAGATGATCCATTCCAGTGCCTTCTCCTGGATTCCGACGTTGCTGAGGCGCCGCACTAGGGTACGGTGGCAGACAGTGTCGAAGGCCGCGGAGAGGTCTAGGAGGATGAGGGCCGCTGTTTCTCCATTGTCGAGCAGGGCTCGGATGTCATCGGTGGCTGCGATCAGGGCGGTCTCGGTGCTGTGGTTGGCCCGGAAGCCAGACTGCGAGAGGTCGAGGGATCCGTTCGTCTCGAGGAAGGCGGCCAGCTGCTTGTTGACGGTCTTCTCGATGACTTTTGCCGGAAACGGGAGCAGCGAGATGGGGCGGTAGTTCTTGAGGTCGGTGGGGTCGGCTGATGGCTTCTTAAGTAGAGCGCTGAGTTCGGCGTGCTTCCAGCTCTCCGGGAAGGTAGCGGTGTTGAAGGAGGTGTTGATGATGTCCTGCAGGTGGGGTGCGATGACAGCGTCGGCCTTGTTGAAGACGTGGTGGGGGCAGGGGTCGGTCGGAGATCCGGAGTGGATGGAGTTCATCGTGCGGATGGTATCTTCGGTGTTGATTGGGGTCCAGGCGCGGAGGGTGGTGCTGGGGGGCGGTGGTTCAGTCGTGGCGTGCGTTGGTTGAGTGCTGAAGCTGTTGTGTATGTCCGTTATCTTGTTGTGGAAGTAGGAGGCGAGGGAGTTGCAGAGGTCTTGTGAAGGGGTGATGTCGTTGTTTCCGGCGTTGGGGTTGGAGAGCTCTTTAACGATGTTGAAGAGTTCCTTGCTGTTGTGGGCGTTGTTGTCCAGTCGTTCCTTGAATGCAGTTTTCTTGGTGGCATGGATCAGTTGGTGGTGTTTTCGGGTGGCGAGCTTGAGGGCAGTCATGTTGTTCGGTGTTGGGTCTCTGCGCCAGGCTTTCTCGAGTGCTCGGCAGTTCTTCTTGGAGCTCTTGAGTTCGTCGGTGAACCATGGGGCTTTCTTACTGCCGGGTCTGCTGGGCGGGGTCTTCAGAGGGGCGAGGTCGTCTGCGCAGTTGCTGATCCACTTCGCGAGGTTGGTGGCCGCCTGGCTTGGGTTCGTTGCGCTGGTGGGAGGGTTCATGCTCAGGGAAGTTGCAAGCTGGTCGGCTGTGATCTTGTTCCAGTTTCTGCGTGCAACCTGTTGCTGGTGGTGGTGGATCGTGGTCCTACTGAAGCTGAAGTGGACGCAGCTGTGGTCCGTCCAGTGGAGTCTGGTGGCGTGGCTGACGGCGATGTCCTTGCTGGATGAGAAGACGGGGTCGAGTGTGTGTCCGGCGTAGTGGGTGGGGGTGGTCACCAGCTGCTTGAGTCCGAGGTTGGCGAGGTTGTCCAGCAGGGTGGTGGTGTTGCGGTCGTTGTTGTTCTCCAGGTGGAAGTTGAGGTCCCCGAGGAGGATGTAGTCAGTGGAAGTGAGGGCGAGAGGGCTGATGAAGTCGGCGATGTCTTCGCTGAATTGTGTGCGTGGTCCCGGGGGTCTGTAGATGAGGGTGTCTCTGAGGGTGGTCTTGGGGTTGATGTGGATCTGAAAGTGAAGGTGTTCGGCGGGTGCGAGGGTGTCGTCGGTGTTGGTCGTGATGCGGATGGTGTTCCTGTGGATGATGGCGATGCCTCCTCCTGTCTGGTTGACGCGGTCCCTCCGGATGATCTTGTAGCCGTCCGGGATGGCGATGGCGATGTCGGGCGCTGAGGAGGCGTTCATCCAGGTTTCCGTGAGGAAGGTGACGTCTGGGGCTGTGGTGTCGAGCAGGTTCCAGAGCTCGATGGCGTGTCTGTGGATGGAGCGGGTGTTGAGCAGGATGCACTTGAGGTGGTTGCTGCTGGTGTTCGGCTTGGTCGGTGCTGGTGTAGTGCAGGTCCGGGTGCAGGTGAACTTGCAGGAGTGGCAGCAGAAGGGTCCGTGAGTGCATCTCGGGGTGGCTCGATAGCATCCCGGGGTTCGGCCGGCGTTGAGTGCGTAGAGTTCGGTGGCATCGTAGGTCCGGCGGGTGGGCTGGTGTCTTCGGGAGCCAGGGGTCCTGGCACTGGGCGCGGTCCAGGCGCGGACGGGCGCAGACGGGCTTACCTTTGACGCACCTTCGGCGCTCAATCGGTGCTCCCGCTGCGCGCGTCCGCTGCGCGGTCGCTCTGGGGGCATCATAAGAAGGGGGACGGGAGGGCGGGTCAGCTGGGCGGCGGGAGCGGGGCGGCCAATGGGCCGGTGGTGGGCGGGGCCGCAGGGGGTCAGCGGCGGGAAAAACTGTCGGGCGGGCGGCTCAGCTGAGGCTGGGCCGCTCGGGGGGCAGGGGGGGCGTCGGTGGTCAGGAGCTTGGCAGGCGGGAACACTGGCGTAGGCAGGCGCAGGAAGCGGCAGGAGCAAGGGGGTGACCCGGCCTGGTGAGAGGCTCAGTGGTACATTATTTGTAGGAGTCCTCACAAACTCATATCATTGCTGTCGGATTCACCCAAGGTGACCTCCCCGTCAACCCTGAACCAGAGATACCGGGTCAGACTGGCCATGCGACATGAACCCATGCATATTGAGTGACAGGTCACAGGTGGGGTCTCATTTAGTCCAAAGACAAACACTCACCCAGGGAATAGCCTGATGAATCCCACTGTTATACAGTTGCACCACAAACAGGTCCAAGGAAATTAGCTCCAATAAAACACATTTGGCCAGAGGCACATGTTCCCTAAAAATACCACAAAGGTAGATGCCACCTGTATATAAAAACGCTCAGGACACAACATGCACACTGTAACGGCCCCGTTAACCCCCAGAGAAGACTCAGACTCCGGAGCTGCTTATCCGTACCACCTTTATTCTCTATCTTCACAACTCTACTGCCTTTTTCCTATTCCCTCTTGTCCCCGCCCCTTCCGCCTCCGCCTGCCCTGTCTCAACATCAGGGTCAGGCAAGGCGATATGACACCTCCCCCTTTTGTACAGTAAAGCTTACTGTCTCTTAGAGTTCTTCAATAAGGCGGACGGGTCGTTTGGCAATCCGTCGTGGCCGGCTGGCTCGCGCCTGTTCAGGAGGATGGAGGTCTCTGACATCTTCATGTCTGGTCGGGCTGGAATGCTCTCGATCACTGCGTTCTCCTTGGCTCCGTGAATCAGCGCTGGAGCCTCGAGCCTGGGCTCGGTCGTGAGTTGAGGGATTACATTTTTTGAAATAGGATATGTTTCGGGTTATTCGTTTGTTGGCAGCCTCAGCTGTAACCATGGGTCCTTTTCGACTGGAGACTCGCAATGGGTGTGCGAGGTATCGGCTGTCGGTTTTTGTTTCTTCGGTCCCTTTTAACCATCACCCAATCTCCTTCCTGAATGTCTGTCTGTTTGGCATGCCTGCGTTGATCAGCATAGTCTTTCATTTTTAATTTCTTGTCGTGATCCAGCTTCACCAGCGTATCATCATCCGTAGTCACAGTTCAAGATTGCATGACAGCGCTTGAGGTAGGTAGCCGTGTGCGAGGAACTCGTCCAAGCATCAGGGTGGCCGGACATTGATTTGTGGTGCTGTGTGGTGTGGTGCGGTACGCTCGCAGTACTTCATTCAAGGCTTGTTGTACGTCACGACGAGCGAGTTCTGCCTGCTGGACTGCCTTCTTGAGAGTCCCCATAAACCGTTCCACCATGCCATTGGCTTGAGGCCATAAGGGGGTGATTTTCCTATGTTTGAAATTAAGATGTTTTGCGAATTCAGCGAATTCGTGATCATTGAACGGTGGTCCATTATCTGACTTTACTCCGGTGGGGATTCCCCACGCTGCAAAGGTCTCATCAATGACGGGGATGACGGCTGTCGCTTTGGTGGACGGTACTTGATGTGCGATGGGAAAGCGAGAGTACTCGTCCATGATGACGATAATATATTTGCCTGATTTCAGTGGACCGAAGAAGTCAATAGCCACTTGCTGCCACACCCCATCTGGTAGTTCGGACACCTGCAGGGGAGCTGGTGGTACGTCACGACCCACTAGTTGACATGAGACACAGTCTTTAAGTGTGGCTTCCACCATTTGATCTAGTAGGGGAAACCAGACGCGTTCCCGGAGTGCTTTCTTGGTGGCTACTATTCCTCTGTGTCCCTCGTGGGCCAGGTTGATGATTCCTTGTCTCAGTCGCTGAGGAATGACTATCCTCCCCCCTCTTAGCAAGAGACCATCCGTGCTGATTGACAATTCCTCCTGGACATGTCGGAATGCTACCAGTTACTGGGCATCAACGGTTGTGTCTTGATGGTTGTCCCTGAGATGTCTCCATGAGTTGGTACGGATTCGGACCATAACGTCCTGAATAGTGGGGTCTTGACTAGATGCTTCACAAATGGCTTCCAGCGGTACTGCAGGAGCGCATGCACTGTCGATGACGAAGTGAATGTATTCTGGACAATGGTGTAGATATAGTCCTGCAAACGTAGGCCCCATCTTTCTATGTGCGGGGGCATCTTCGCTCGTGGGTTGCCAAAGATGGTGACAAGTGGTTGGTGGTCTGTGATGAGCGTAAAGTGTTTCCCGTATACGAACAGGTGGAAGTGCTTGCAGGCCCATACAACCGCAAGGCTCTCTTTCTCGGGTTGCGAGTAAGCTTTCTCCGTGTCGGTGAGACTTAGACTTACATAGACCACCATATGACTTTGGTCTGCTTCTTCGTCGTATTGTGCCAGGATGGCACCTAGTCCAACCGGACTGGCATCCACTGTGATTTCAGTTTTCCGTTTGGTGTCAAAGTAGGCTAGGTTAATGGCAGAGCTCACAGCTTTCTTGATTTTGTTGAATGCGTGTTCACACACGGGTGACCATAGGAATTGCTGGCCTTGGAGGGTGAGTTCTCTGAGCGGGTAGCTGATGGTTGCGTAGACTTTAATGTAGCGAGCGCAGTAACTCGCCATTCCCAAGAACGAGCGAAGGTCCTTCCGCCTCCGCCTGCCCTGTCTCAACATCAGGGTCAGGCAAGGCGATACGATACACACCACACGTAGTGATCACACACTCCCCACACCAGACACCTGGACACATACACCCTGGCCCACACTAGCTCTGCCTGAGGTCGGGAGCCATCTGGATCCCCTCATCAGATGCCCAAACGTGTTATTTAAGACTAAGATGCATTTGCAGGAATGCAGAATTGGTCAATTGTATTACAAGACGTATATATTGTCAGCGTAAACCTAGTACAATGAGAGACTTTCTTCAGAAGCGCTCTGTCGATACTCTCCCAGTCGTTGCGTTAAATTAAACCAACTTATTCCTGTTTGGTCAAACACCTCTTGTCTTTTCATTTCTTTAAGGTAAATTCATATCCGACCAACAAAATGAAATTTACTTATGCACAGTCTCAATTTGCAACCAGGCAAACGCACAAAGTTTACATATTTCCTCATCTACACTAGTGCAGGTTTGAAACACTTTACTAAAACTGGCCCTTTTTCTTCAGATTATAAAGGATTATTGTACTACATAAGACTTTAAGAAGATAAAAAAATAAGATGCCATTTTCTCTCAACCGATGGTGTCCTCTCTCCACACCAAGCAACTCTCCCTACCAAATGAGGAAATGTGTGCCCTCTTGCAGATGTGAATACCTCCTCTCTGTCTCAAAGCTCTCCCAGGTAAAAGGCTGTGATGGAGGGTAGCAAAGCTCCAGCGGATTGTGGGTTAAACACAGCCAATGCCAGGCTGGATGCACCACAAGCTTGCAACTTCGAAGCGCTGCAAATAACACATAGTTGTGCTATTACCCCTCAAATCACTGGTATTCCTTCTAACAGCCCTCATAATCAGCCCTAATGGCATTCCAATCTGTAACGTGCTGATAATATACAGACCTGAGCAACACGCACTCAGCCCGCTGAGCTGTCTTATCAGCAAGCCCGTTCGGATGAACTGTTATCATCCTCTGCCCGGCGACATTGACGCTCAGATTTCTCCCGGTAGGCAACGCTGCATTTTACATTAAGCCCCGCTCTGTTGCATCCAAGTAAAAGGTTGCTCGCTGTTTGCCAGCTGTCAGAGGCTTGTAAAGACATCTTTACAGTTCGGCTGCCTTTTCCCTTCCGCTCCATTGACTGCGATTACCCCCCGGGAGCAGCTGATCCGGAACAAGAACATCACCTGCCGGGCTAGGGAAGCGGCCCCGCCTAGCGGTTCCAATGGGTCTCTGTCCCAAGGGCCGACTTCCGGTTACTTCACAATAAATGAGTCCTTGGGAGGTATTGGGGCAGTGGAAAAATATTTCTCAGAAGCAGGGGAGAATGTCAGCCACAGGATAGAACTTTGAAAAAAAAATACTTTTCCAATCTAAAATGATGTCTCCTCACGTTTTTAGGCTTTTGCAACTAGTGGTGCACAGAGGGTACTCATTTTGCACACGTGACTATTAACCCCTTGGCCGTGGCGGTAATTCCGCCGCGGCGCTAGTGGGGGGGGCGCGCGGCGCCGCCATGATCGTGACGGAACTACTCCGTCACGAGCCGCGGTGGCACTGTGCTTGTGATGGAATGGTTCCGTATGGCCCCGCCCGCCTAATAGAACGCTGAGCGCAGGTGTGAAATCAGAGCGCGCAGGCGCGGCGGCCGGGCCGTGACGGAACCATTCCGTCACCAGCACAGCACTACTGTGGTTCGTGACGGAATGGTTCCGTCACGAGCATGCAAGGGGTTAAGGTGGGTTTTAAAAGTAACGTTAGTACTATTGATTAGGTTTTCCATTTCAGGGGTAACCTGTACGTTACCTTTGATGATTAACATGCCGCCTTTGACTTCATACCAAGGGGCAAGCTGTGGAGGGTATCGGAGGCAATGGGTATCACTGCAAACCGATTAGATATTTTGGTGCAGCTGCCCTCCGAAAATGATGCCTGAGTCAGGTGGGTGGAAAATGGGCAACCTACAGAGCCTTTTAGGAACAAACGCGAAGTTAGGCAGGGTTGTGTTATTGCCCCTGCCATCTTCTCTTTGTACAACAATGGGGTGGTGGACCATCTGAAGAAGGATGGGTGTGACTCACCAAAAATGGGTGGCCAGAGGGGGCCTGCTTTACTTTTTGTTGATGATACCTTACTGCTTTTGAAATCCACTCAGGGGTTACAACAGCTGTCAAATTCAAATTCAAATTGACTTTATTTCGGATATATTGCAATCCATAAAAGTACACACAATAGACAATTCATAATAAAACATCACAGTGATCACAAAGTCAATCTTAAATTACATACAACTCAAATGTATCATAAAAAAGAGTGCATTGACAGAATCAGAATAAAAAATGCAAGTAAGGTCCATATACAGAATATACGAAATAAAGTGCGATAGTGCCATAAACTGCAGTTAATGCACATTTACTCATCCAAACAATTTCTTAGTCTCATGGTCATTTTTAAAAATTCTAACACCTGGAGGACACTGTCAGGATGCAGCAACTGTAAGTACATAAGGGCGGGTCTAATTTGGTTAAAATTTAATTTCTTTAAAAGAGTAACCAGATACCGCTTTCGGGGATATTCATAAAATGTACATAAAAATATAAAATGCAGCATATCCTGTGGAGACTTCCCGTCGCAGCCACAGGGAGCTGCTGGTTTCTTAAAAATGTCCGACTTGGGTCTAATTAAAAGCTGATGAAAGATGTTAAACCTGAAACGGGTCAGCAAAAATTTTTCATGGGTGGTGAAGGAGCATGTTAGATACAATTCCATTGAATTACAAGTACTCAACATAATATACATTCTAACATTAGGTTTCAAGAGCTCTACTTCATCTCTTACAGCATTACGGTTCAGGAAAAAAGCTCTCTTAATTGCAGCAACATCACCCTTAACTATATCCCCCGGGTTATCAAACAGGTTCAGGCGGCCAAGCTTCAAAAATTGGGACTTCAAATATTTAAGCCAGGGTACACGCATTGCGTGGTCAAGCGATAAGAGATCCTCCACTATCAGGTGGGTCAGAGGGATTGCATCACTTAACCATAGTTTTACCCAGCACAACAACGGTTTCAGTCCAACAATGTCCGATAAATGCAAACAGCCAAGTTCTTCATGAGCAGCTAAATTCGGTGTGCTCCCAGGGACACACAACAGACGCTTTAAAAATTTATTTTCAACTATTTGAAGTTGGTCATCGTTTGTGTAGCCCCATATCTCGCTTCCGTATACTGCATTGGCTATGGATTTAGCGTTATATAGTTTCATCATAGCCACATTTGGCTTTTTCCCCAATTTAGAGGCAACATTGAAGATAGAAGCATTTACCCTGGACATTTCCCCCTTCTTCTTGGCCAAATGTGGGGCCCAACACATCTTCGTATCAAATAAAACACCCAGGTAGGAAAACGACTGGGTGATGGGTATCGGAACATCATTCAGTTTAAAATTGAACTTCTTCTTAGGTTGACGGCCAACATGCATTATAAAAGATTTTGAATTGTTGACCGTGAGGTCCCTATCAGACATAAATTTATTAAAACCATTCAAAAGTGCCTGAAGACCTAATTCTGTTCGTGAAATTAAGACCGCATCATCGGCATATAAAAGCAGAGGAATACCCCTCGCACCCGCCCTAGGACAATCAGATTTTATCTCCTGTAATTCAGCCTCCAGGTCATTTATATAAAAATTAAAAAGGTAAGGGGCCATAATGCACCCCTGACATACACCTTTATTAATTGGAAAACAACCCGTGGTTTCCCCAGTCGAAGAATACCTCACGTGGCTCTTGTTTCATTGTGCAGATCCGCAAGGAACTCCACAATACCCCCATCTATTCCCTTGTCCTTCATGGTCCTCCACAGCCTCCCCCTGTTAACGCAGTCAAAGGCTGAGGAGAGATCCATGAAGGGAAGATGAATTGCTCCCTTCTGAACGACAGTATATTTATTCAGAATAAGGAACAGATTGAGACACTGCGTTATGGTTGAGCGCCCCTCACAGAAGCCATATTGAGAGATTGTCAAAATGTGGTTCTCATTCGACCAACTTATTAGGCGTTGAAGTATAACTCTCCCCATGATCTTAACCATTGAATCAATTAGGGATATGGGTCGATAGCAAAGTGCACTTCCCCTATCTCCCTTCTTGAATACAGGGACTATAGTTGATGGTCCCCAAGATTCTGGACAACCCACAGTGGCCGCAGCATTAAATACGGCGACCAGAATGGGAGCCCAAAAAGCTGGATCAGACTTGTAAAGATCGGGGGGTATTCCGTCAGGCCCTGGCGCTTTATTAGCAGTGAGGCCCATTATGGCTGCCAAAACCTCACTTTCGTAAAAGATAATAGGGCTAACCCTGTCACAGGGGGCATCAGTCATAGATCCAGCATTTTCAGAATAATATAAACTTTTAAAGTGGCCTTCCCATTCCTCTTTGGTTATACAGCAAGCAATTCCGTCACCAGGGTCCTCGGTCAAGAAAGGTTTCTTAACCAAAGCCCAGAATTTGGTGCTGCTATTCAAAGTAGAGGGGTCAAGCAATTCCTCCCACGCCTCTTTCTTCAGTAGCTCCTTACGGGAGATAGTAATAGCCTTATATTCCTTTCCACAAAGTTTTACAACCTCCCGATCCCTCGGGGAAGCTGACAAAGCAAGCCTCAGCTTGCGAGCAGCTACAGTGCAATCATGGCTAAACCATCTCGGTCCTACTTTTGTGTGGGTTTTATTAGGAACAGATTGGAACGCTGACACCTTCTCCGCTATATTTTGATAAGCCTCTAGAACCGATTTAGGTTCACCTCTCCCGTTAATACAAACGTCAATGTCCTCTGCACACCCTTCAGAGATGTTTTTATAGAGTGCATCCGCGGAGTCAATTGACCATTTTAACCGCCTCCTCCCATCTGTTGTGCCCAGACTTCCTTGGACAGTATTTTTAGGACAAATTTTCCCCCATGGACAGTTCAGACAGATTGTGACAGGATTATGGTCACTAAATTCACTAGGGAGGATACAAAAAGAATCTAAAAAAGTTTGCATAGTCCTCGAGACAAGTATATGGTCAATGAAGGTACCCCTACCATGTCCCTTAAAAGTAGGGATATCAAAACAGTATGAAGGGTCCTTTAAAGACATAGCCAAAGAGAGGTCAAGGTCATTCATTAAGTCATTACACATTTCCCCCTCTAAGGTGTGCTCCATATGCAGACAATCTGCACGCGCACAGATCATTTCTGGTAAACACTTGTGCAATGGATCGACACATGGATGCAGATTAAAATCCCCCAAAATCATGAGGTTTTGGCCCACTTTTTCCATAAAATTAGAGACAAAGGAATTAAGAACATGGATATGTTTCGGACCTGCACTATCAAGAGCAGCATTGTAAAAATTCACCAGTCCCACAAGAACATTACCACCAGATAGAATTAGTCCCATGACCCCTGTGTGCTGAGCTTCCAATCTCCGTACTTCACACGGTATCAGTATGGAGACAAAGACTACAAGACCCCCCTTGGGCCTTCCCCGCACTGAAGGCAAGGCCGGCACAAAGAAGGCCCTATACCCTTCTAAAAACAGATTACAGCCCAGCTCCCAGGTCTCTTGGAGACAAATGATAGAAAACTGCTTGATGTAAGTAACCCAGTTTACATCAGACATTTTGGCCGCAAGACCAGCAATATTCCAGGAGACAACAAGAATTCCTGAAGTTCTACCCACCGGATTCAAAGAATTTGTAGTTTCACCTGAAGCCCTAGTAATCTGAGCCGCAGGTGCCCCCAGTCAGTCACACTGCTCAAGACCGGATAACATTTCGAATCTATTCTGTGTATTTACATTCGACCCATAATGATAATGGCCGTTACTTGGACTCCTGTTATGAGTTCTAATGGGCCCACCTGACCCACAAGGATTAGTAACATTATAGAAAAACTGAGACTCCTGCACAGGAGTATAAGGTTCAAGCCCCCGCCTGGTTAAATTCTGTTGTGATGTAGGTTTAGACAGATGCGCATAAAAATAACCCAAGGGATGTACACAAATACTATTAGTGTTATATACCAATGCAGAAGCTCTCAAAAGGATAGTTGCCACGTGCTGGGGGTGTTTAAAATTTACGACTATACAGTCCCCTATCCCAGTCTTTTTAGATGGCCCTACCCAATTTACACGTCTTACTGTCATAATTTGTTCTGAGTATGACACAGGGAACCCACAATTTTTGTTAAGCCAAGACACAGTCTTATTTTTCAAAGAGGATTGGGATTCATCAAAAGGAGATGCTGGATGTGTCCCGCAGGGGGGCACATTAGTTAATACAGCCACAAACGGAGCACAATCTGGTGGTAAATTAAGATATCGATTGTACCTCGGGGGTCTGGGCGCTCTACTGTTTATTTGCTTTGTAGATGGTATCAAAGGAGCCGCTGCCACAGGGATATCTGGACGAATAGGGGTTTCAGAACCAGTGGCTACTGCAACAGCAGCATTCCCCCTTGCCTTATTACATATATTGTTGATATCGGCAGGTTCTTTACCTTTCCTCCCAGAGTGTACACTTCCACTAGATGTAACACTATTCTTTGCTGATAGCAGACCACCCAGCCTTGTCACTTCCTTTGCTAGGTTATCTATCTTACTCGTTAATGGTTTAATAAGCTCCTCCAATTTAGTTGTCAAAGAAGCTTCTAGATTTTTTATAAGCGAAGCTAAAAAATCAGGGGTTATGCTTACACCATTATCATTACCATCATTATTAGTGCCCGTAAAAACAAAAGGGGTTGGTATTACAGGACTAAAAATAGCCTTACCATCCCTTTTTTTTGTGACTTATCTTGCTTCCCATTTACCTTTTGAGACAGTGTTCTACAAGTTCTTATGGCCCTGGATTCTGGTTGGGGCTCATGTAACACAATAGTATCAGGACTAGTATCAGGACATGACAGCACCTGAGGGTCAGAATGAGCCTCCACATTAACTAAGATGGACACTGGAGGGTCAATGGAAATGACATCAATCGAGTTAATTGCACATCCTTGTAACGAACTGATAGGGGAGTTTTCCAATGACGTTTCCCCTACCACAGTGCTTTTCCCCAATGATGCACGTCTGTTGTTATTTATCTGGCTTACTTTCCTAACCAGGAAATTATCAAGAGTAGCAGGGCCCACCGGCACCTTGTCATTTTTGGGTTTTGACATTGTAAATAAAAATGGAACTAATACTTGCAGACAGGTACCCTTCAATCTAAGCACTCTATACTAAAACAACCTATAAAACACAAAATTAAAAGTTAATCAGATGTCTTACACGCTCCAGGCGCGAGATTGGTCCGAAAGGGAAATATAAGGGTCCAGGCCCAGTCCAGTCTCCTTCGGTCCCCTGAGGGCCACAGAGGGCCCGCCCTTTGCCCGGGCTTAGGGTGACGCACGCCAGCGCGCGTCCCGCGGGACTAGGAGGCGTGTTCTCCTTTATGCGCCTTCCGGCGCTCCCTGGTTGTGAGGGCGGCGGCGTCCTTGCCGCGATGGGGCTGCTGGGGGTTGTAGTTTGTCAAAACCCCCGGCGGAGCCAAGCCCGGCCGGGAGCACCCACCGCAAGGAAAAGAGGAATGGCGGAGCCAAGCCCGGCCAACAGCGCTCAGCGGAGCCAAGCCCGGCCACACGCAGCTGCAGGTAAAAGTTTCTGCGCCCCCCGCAAAACTCAGAGGCGTGCTCTCCTTTATGCGCCTTCCGGCGCTCCCTGGTTGTGAGGGCTGCGGCGTCCTTGCCGCGATGGGGCTGCTGGGGGTTGTAGTTTGTCAAAACCCCCGGCGGAGCCAAGCCCGGCCGGGAGCACCCACCGCAAGGAAAAGAGGAATGGCGGAGCCAAGCCCGGCCAACAGCGCTCAGCGGAGCCAAGCCCAGCCACACGCAGCTGCAGGTAAAAGTTTCTGCGCCCCCCAACAACAGCTGTCAAATAACTTTAATGCTTTTTGTGTTGAGTGAGGGGACTACATTTTTCAAATTCAGCTCTTTGAAGCAAAAAAAACCTCACAAAAGAGATATGTATGTGAGCAATGATCCAATCGATCAGGTGTTAAACTTTGATTATCTAGGAGTAAGATTAATGTAAAATCTAAATTGGGCTCTTCAACTTCAAAAAGTGCACTTACTGCTGCAGCGAGTATAGCAAAGATTTATAGGACAGTATCTAAGAGAATTGCACAGGCCATAGAGATATATATCGTAAAGTGTAGACTTTTAATTTACTTGATTCGGTTGTGGACTGCCCTAGAATCATGTTGGATGGTTTAAGAGAGCTCATGTCTCCTGCATGTGTTCACAAAATCTCTTGGCTTAGCTCTGTAAAAGCACTACTCAGCAACCGGGTCTAGAGAAATTTTGGTTGTCCCCAAAAGAAATGTGTTCAGTATCTAAACCCGGTTTAAAAGAAGTATACTGTGATTTTGTGGTTGTTCAAACTGTTATTAATTGCAGAGGAACATTGACCATGGAGTTTATATATGTCAAACCATGCCCATGGTATGAGCCTATAATAGATGAAATTACTCCCCCTCTCGCAGGTAAAGTGTACATTAAATTCAGATCCAAAACCCTTCCAACAAAAAGGTTTGGTAACAAAAGGACTGAAGCCGTACCTGGGGGTGATCTTAGCCCTGCCTGCGTAGGGGCGCCGGAATAATTAACTCATATACGATTCTTCTGTTCGGTCCAGGGCTATCAAAGAGCAAAGTGGATATCTCTTCTATGTAGGAAATTGGGTACTAGCCTGCATATGGAGGATTTTAAGATCCTCAGTACTGATACCAATATAGCACAATTCCTGATATCAGCCGGGATTTGTGGAAGTAAGTGCTTAGAAGCTAGTGAGTAGTCGTAATTGTGTTGTGTTATGATGTTGGTCTGTGTACTATTATTCTGTATTCTCTTTCGGGCTAGAATGAAATGAGATCCTTGCTGTATGTATTCCTTTTATATACCGTTTTTGCACACTGTCTGGCATATGTTGAAACAATTGTGACCACTCTAATTTGAGATGTCATTCTGGAGATACGTTACGTACAGCTTTCACACCATATTGCTCATTTGCACACACCAGGGAGCCGTTAATTTGGGATTTATGTGCTATTTTATTAGAAAATATATTAAGCTAGACTGATATTGCTAATGCTGATGAAATTGTTCTTAAACTGGAGTCCACACGATAACTTACTGTTTAACTTTGATTGTGGCATGTTTACTGCTATCTATTTTGCAGCTTGTCTTCATGCCCCAAAGATAAGTGACCTCTTAACACACTTGCACTTTTAATTGCGGTTATCGTATATCTTTGCACTAATTGCCACAACTAATGATACCACATTTTTTGTGGAAGGCATGCTATGTACACTTAAGCGTTAACCTGCACAAATCCTGCTGAATAATTGTAAAATTGATGATACATGTGTATTTTGGGTTGTAAAAGATCTGATTTTTCCATAAGTGTTTGAAATATGATACCAGCATACCGATAGTGTACTCAGTTGCAGGGTTCCTACATTCTATGTGGCACACGCGTCGCGTCGTAAACATCTGAAAGCGTGAGGGTCATGTATGTGACTTATCCTAATGGGAGCAGGATATCAATAATACTTTATTAGCGAGATATCTTAAAACAGGTTGTACTGATCCCAGAAATATGTATTAGTGCCATTGGCCTTAGACCCTAGTGCAGGTAATTTATGACTTCTGTGTCTTATGTTTGAGGAACTTTCGAGTACAGGTCATCTTTTTTAGTACTTTTGTAAAATACTTGTTTTTAGGTACTTTATTTATTTATTTAGCATAATTGCACTTCCCGAGTACGGAGTTCTATATACTGCTATGAACTAACACCCAGTAATTTGTATCTTTCTATGATAAATTAATTTCCAGTGCATTCTCCATAAATTTTTTTTAATTTATTTTTTTTTTTTTTTGAAAACCTTTATTCAACTTATGGGCAGTACACAGCGTCTGCCTACAACCACTACGGGCCGGCCGCCATGACATACAGAAACATTACAGGTCAACGCAAAAGGCGGAAAGCGAAAAACAATAGCGCTACAATGTAGTAACAGCAGACAGAAAAAGAATCATGCAGGTTTCATTTTATGAGATTAGAGAGAAATCGTACATTCAGTTCAGACAACCGACAAGGTGGGCCATACGACAGAATAACAACCAAATGAACCACAACAATGGGAGTCGTGCGTAAAGCATTGTAAATAGTATACACAAACGATACACTACAGTCCCCGCAAGACTGTGCCCACCCAGTCGACAAACCACTTCAGGATCTCCATAAATTTTAACTGTCACAATTTTAAATGTTTTGCCATGTTTTATCGATGTACTTTTTGAGGTTATGCTAACCGAAATAAAGTCTTTGTGATGATGTTTTAAATCGGGAAGTTTTAATCTATGTATCTAATCAATGATATAGCGTATTTACCTGTGTAGGATAACCGTAAATGATTACCTAAGACTGTTCAAGTTCTCCAACACAACTCAACTGACGTTGACGGCAACCAATCACACAGATTCGAAGTGCATTGTTTGGTGCACTGATTGTGGTCCCGAGGTAACTCATATATTCTGACTCGTCACGTGAATGGTAGAATGAGTCACTGAGCCAGCTGGTTTCCTTCAAAGTCTGTTAATATTGTACAATAAGAAAATTAATAATATAAGGAAAAAGTCTGTAGTCACTTCTTCGTCAGCGCACCTACTCACAGTTAAGAGGCTCAATTAAAAAACAAAATGAAACGTGCACTCAGACAAGTACAATTATGCATTGGAGAAAAGTAGTTCTGCTGTGGAATTGCACATCTTTTTCTGGTTTTCTCTCAACCTCCCCCGAGGAAAACGTTCTGCCCCATGGAGAAACCCTTTTCCTTAAAACCCTACAAAGTT
Source organism: Lissotriton helveticus (assembly GCF_964261635.1). Classification (NCBI taxonomy): domain Eukaryota; kingdom Metazoa; phylum Chordata; class Amphibia; order Caudata; family Salamandridae; genus Lissotriton; species Lissotriton helveticus. Next base: position 952,395,846 of record NC_136061.1, read on the forward strand.
TTGTGGTATTTCCTTACCCTTTCCCCCCCTGAAACGGGATCTACTCAAGCTCTCTGCTGAAGCAAATGTCCTACGATTTCAAGGGTGGGAAAGGGTCAGAGAGGAGTTTGTGGAGTTCTACATGTTTGTGGCCATTCACAAACTCCCAAGACACACCACCCCTTTATCTCAGCACACGCCACCCTTGTGTGGGAAGCAGTACTGCAACATTGTTTACAGTCATTGAGTGCAAAAAGTCAGTAGAAAAAAAATGCATTTACACATCATAGGTATTCATTTGTGAATACCTGACGGGGGTAAATGGGGACATTTACAGCCATACATATGTTTACTGCCAAAGATCCCTTTTATATTTCGGTACTGCTTTGTCTCTACAACAATTACATCCTGATTTTTTAATAAACGTATGAAATGTGCAAACAAAGGCTAACACCTACGTTTTGAGTTAATGTCTAACTTTTTTTGTAATTCTCGAAGAATGCGATGAAAACTTATTGGAACTTGCAAATGTTGCAGATTTCCTCAAGTGCTTACCTCTGTAAGGTCAAACGTTTGAATGTGCGTGTTTCTATAGGAGTAAATGATACACAAATTGCATTTGCAATATAAATTTTTTGTAAAAATAATTCTCCTTGGGCAACCACCTCCCCTTACATCTTAAAACAATTCTGGGGGTGTTCTGTTCCTTTAGCTGCACTGAAGACAAATGCATTTCTCTTGATGGGAGCAGATCTATGACTGTTTTCAGAGTGGGAAATTGATTGATATATGTTTGAACGTCCGCCAACTATGGTTGTTGTCTTCACCAGCTTTAGCAAGGTCATCACATTGAGACCCTTCCAAGCCACTCCTGGAAACAGATATGTGCATGCAGAAAAGTGTGTCATAATGGTGGGCATTTTCATGTGAGGAAATTGATTTTCGAGTGCAGATTCACAATCAGCAACCACTACAGAGCATTTGACCTTGCAACTGGAGAACATTTGCACACAAAGTGTCACTTAGAAAGCCGGGAATGAGAAGTGTGTAAAGAAAAGAGCAATGCTTTGCTTACAATTGCTAATCTCCACGAGGGCATCAGTCAGAGTGAAGGTGATCTGAAAGGAGGACGAATTTGAAAGAGAAACTTTCAATCCAGGGGCTTCAAATGTCTGGTAAGAGACAAAGGGCCAGATGTAGGTAAAGTACATTTACCGATTCTAAAATACCGAATTTTACCGATTCTGTATTTTAGAATCGGTAAATGCTATGTAGCAAAAAAAATAGGAATGCATGGCAATTACTGAATCGGTAAATACCGATTCGATAAAATGGGGGACACATTCAAGGGTGCCAGGGTGTCACTTTGACACCCTGTTGAACCCCTGAATCGTGCTTGTGTGCTGATGTGGCACACATACATGCCCTAAGTGTCTGCCACATGGCACAGTTGAAAATGCACAGATCAAAGGTATTTGTTATTTACCACCAACTTCTAGTTGGTGGTAAATAACGAATCCTAAAATGGGAAAAGCACTCATTTGAGTGCTCCCTACATTGCAAATTCGGTAATTTACTGATTCGGTATTTTAAGGAATCGGTAATTTACCGATTCCTTAAAATACCGAATCGGTAAATTACCGAATTTGCAATTTAGGCCACCTACATCTCAGTAGCCTAATACCGGTCGGTAACAGCCGAAATTCGGTAATTTCGGCCGTTACCGACCGGTATTGGGTGACCTACATCTGGCCCAAAGTGCCTCATGACGAAATTAAATTCCATGAGCGAGAGAGAGAGGAAATTCTTATTAGGCAAATGGCATCTGTAAAGAGGAGTAGACCTGTTTATACTGTGGACTAGGACAAGCAAGCATCGGCAAAGACAACAGGCAAGCTGGTGCAGTTGATATTTTATTTATTTTTATATTGCACCTGCTTCGTTTACCTATTTGTTTGTCTACCGCATTTGTTTAGATTCTTAGTAAAAGGCCCCTGAACCAGTGGCGTAACGAAAGTTCAGGGCCCCCCCCTGCAAGATAGAAAGAGGGCCCCCCTCTCCGGATTTAATCCAGAGTTCTTGTTCCTAAATACTGTGCTGAGTGGGCCCCCTGCAGCTCAGGCCCCCCCCCCCCCCCCGCACTGAGGGGGCCTGTGTTACGCCTGCCCTGAACTTGCAGAACAATTGTACGTTACGTATTGTATGAAATATAGTCTGAAAAATGTGTTACATAAGTGATAAATTATTACCACTGGAAGGGCGAGATTTTGATCGATACCTTATCACTATTGATCTAAACCCCGATCTGGTCGACTGAACCTTTGTTGCCTGTCTTTGAGGAAGAAAGTGCCTCTGTTACCAAGCTAGTTCACCCAATAAAGGACCCCGCTCCAAAAGATCACAAACAACTTCTAGCTTTCAAAAGTTTATTGTAAGGATAGGATAAGCTGCAAATACAGACATCTCAGAATGAGATTCACGAGATACACAGGTCCAACTACATACATGTGCTCTCTGAAAGCCCTCAGACGAGCAACGGAAATTACTAACACAAGTTCTAAGAATAATAAAGCTATCAGCATTGACGCATATCTCTCCTTCATTTAAGTTGGAGGAAAACACACAGGTTAGGCTGTCCCTACCCTGCTCTAGATGGTATCCCTACTTAACCAAATCCCAACCTAACAAAGGTGTCAGCAGTGAATGACCCCCAAGGGAAGTCACTCACTCTAAGTCTCTTGGTGAAAACCTATAGTTCTCCAGTCATGACCCCTCTCTGCCTACCCATCCGCTCTCTAAAGGGTCCTCAGGTATCTGCTCTAACTCCACCCAGGGGTGCTGTCCCTAATACAAAACAGTCAACAACATTTGAGACGCCCCTCGTGAGACGCCCCTCACGTGGTGTAGCTTCTGGCTTTTTCCATGCTGCTTTGTATTGGGCCTCATACGTTGGAGTTGACCTTGCTTCTCAGACTCTTCTCCGGCCCGCTGATACCCCTTAAACATTCCAGAACCCTCCTCCATGTCTGGGCCGTCTACTGAACAGACCTCTATTCATATTATTTATAATCGGATCCTCCCTTTCTCTTGCAGACAGACATCTGCAGCCAAGAACCCAACTCTCATAGACTTCCAAAAAGGTTCGCAACATTTCTCGGCCCAGACATGTACGTGTAAATCAATGTTAAAACATTTCAGGCCTACAGCATTTCTCATAATGATTATAGCATTCAACTTCTTCATTTAATTAAAGCATGTTAATACTCTTATTCTATTATTCAGTAAACACATCTATAAATCATGGCCCATTAATGCAATGACCAAAACATTATTTCAATCTATGTCGTGAAAAGAAACACCTTCCCCTTCCCTTCTAGCTCTGGCCCTGAGGCCTACCACATTCTGCGTTTAACCACATGCCATCTTACATTTTAGCAGCTACACGACATGGATTCAGGAATAATCACATCTAATAAAATCATATAGTGTCACACATTTCTGTATTAGTTCCACTTCTACTTAAATCTCTACATTAGCTATACATTCAGAATATAATTGCAGATACTACTAGCACTCATGGCATTTCTCCTCATGATTTGTGCTTACTACGGGTAAGTGTGATGCACTCATACATTTAGGTCAGTTTGCGCTCTCTCAGTTCCCCCCTTTGATGACCTCTCGGGGTCATCACTAACATTTAAACTGCAGTTATTGCTAGCATAACTTGTCTCTGCGCTTCCAGAGCCCTCAGACTCCTGTACTGATTATCTTGTATGGCAGCCAATCTCTGCAGCTGCTCTCTTTGGGCCCTTTCTGACCTTCTTGCTCTGTACCATTTGAATACCCTCACCAATCCCCACAATATGATCCCACAGATCAATATTATGATGATAGGTTTTAGTATATACCACACAAAGCTTTTGCCTAAGGTGGAGATCCACCCTCCAACTTCACTCATTCCGTGGCCCACCTTTTCCCAGACATTTTCTCTACTCAAGTCTTCGATCTCCTTGTGAATATCAGTTATGTTCCTAATAACTTTCTCAAGGGGCTTCGAATTGTCTGGAATGTAAGTACAACATTCCTGGACCTTCAAAGCCTTACAGACTCCGCCCTCTTTTGCTAGTAGGACATCTAACGCAAGACGGTTCTGAAGAACCATAGCCCTTATCGATTGCATCTCTCCTTCTACCAGCATTAAGGACTGAGCAGTGCTGGCAGACAACCTGTCGACGACTGTTGCCAGTCGTCTAATTTTAACATCATTAAGGATTACTCCCAAAAGAGGGAACATAGCTCCAAAGACATCTCCAACCATTTCTGCATCTCCTATATCTCTCCTTCCCCTCGATGATGTCTTGCCCTCGATGATCACTAAGTCTTGTGCATGATATATTTTGGGGAAGACAATTGCTAGGTAACATGATCCATACCAGTTGTCAGGTAGTCTCACGTAGGCATTTCTTCCACATACAAAATACACATTTGGAATCACTTGCATTCCCTTCAGGAAATCTTTAGTATAGTACTCTATATTGAAAGCATGTTCACAGTCGACTTCTCCCACGTATACATTTTCATAATACGTTTTGGCTCGGTGAAGACATAGCTTTCCTCTCTGCGTCTTATCTAACGCTATTGGACCACTACTACCCTTTCTCTTGTGTGCCTTCTCTTCCTCGGTCCAATCTGTTTTCCATTGTCCTGATTTTTTCAAAATCTTTTGTCTCCTGTAACGATCATCCACCTGCCCTATGAACTTCTTCTCAACTTCTGACACCTTGCATGTCAGGTTATTTCTACGGGCATGTGAAGTATCTAAGGTAATCCAAGGAATGAAGAACTTAGCCAATCTGTCTTCACTCTTCCAGTAGTCCCATTTGTTCATCTGCTTATAATTTGGGACTTCTGGCAACACTGAATCATAGTTGGAGAAATAGTATTCAAAACTATCTCTCTCATAAAATATACTAAGCAATAAGCTACATGTAATGCCATATGTCAGCGGGAGGTGATGATATCTAATGCCTTCATCTACAGACGCCGGCAACTGCATGCAGACGTAACAGTCCTTAACCTCCATGGCATCCACGTATTCATATAAGAGTTTAGCATAAGCATTTGACCTAAAGTCTCCTTGGGACTCATCTACGTGTAACCTGCGGGCTTCTGCAGCTAATAACGCTTTCTCTTGAGTGTTTTCCCTTTTCTCACCAGCAACAGTGGGTGTAAGCGTTTCTACAGATTTCACATCAGTTACCTTCGCCTCTTCCTCATGTCCCTTTACATAAGAAATTGTTACCACTAAAGCTATCAATATTATCACTCCTACTATTAGTGTACCTATTATACATTTAGCTCTGCGGTTCTGGGTGCCGGCTTCCATTTCGTCAGACAATATGGCTCTCTCTTATCTTAGCAAAAAGTTCTTTTCTTCTCGTTCCTTTACAGTCTCTTTTTACTCTTTTTGTCTTTTAGAATCACACAACTGGAAGCTGACAACCTTTTTCGCAAAAGTCCTTTAACAGTTCAATAAAGACAACCCTAGCCCTTCTCCATCAACTCAAGGGAAGTTCCCTAATATTCTCTGCTTCCTGGGCGCTAGGTAATCTTCTTTGTTTCTGCTCGCTTTATTTACAAAGTCCTTTAAGCATCTACTATCAAGTTTGTGCCTGCAGCTTCGATAGCAAAGTTCAGTATTTCCAAACGAAGATTGTGCTCTTCATGGGCTGTTATCGTTGTACCAAAGTCGGGGAATTGCAATTCTGAAAGAAACATATGTTTTAACTTGCTGAGGCGGGGAGGTCTGGGGAGCATGAATGTTAGTGACCCTTCTTGTTCGACTCCGGGTACCAACAGTCGTATTTCCACGGTGACGATGGGCTCAGAACTGGACACCACCACCGCTCGAATCCTCCCTGTCTCCTGTTTCAAAGACATTTGTCGCCAGATATGTCCACTCAGGTGTGGAGTATCTTCTGTTAGGCACACGCACTCTTCTTGACCTTCTTCGGTCCGGTGCTTCAGCGCCCTGAGCACCTTCTTCCGGGTCTGAGTCTTCTGATATCGGAGGAAGGGTTACCTCTGGAGTTGACCTCAAGCTAGAGCTCCTTCTTTGCGGCCAATTAGCTTCTCCACGTGCCCTTCTACTCCTTCTCCTTCTTGTCTGTTCTCGCTCTCTGTCAGACCTGTCAGTGTCTGACTCGTACTCCCAGCTACTTTCTCCTTCTGTAGCGTCGTCTGTTTCACTGTTGTACTGACCGTCCTCAGCTTGGTCAGACTCGTTCCCTGCTTCCGCTGGCACCTCTTCAGCTTGGCTAGCCCCCTCTATGGCTTCTCGGTCCTCTGTTGGACGTCTATCCGAGAGAGGAGCTGTTTCTTCCCGAGGTGCTGGAACCCTTCGCGTATGTGACGCGTGGATCCAATTGGGCAGGCCTCCCACCTTCACAGCCGTGTTCGTGATCAGGATGATCTGGAAGGGCCCACGCCAACGGACATCCAAGCAGCTTCTTCTCACATGTTTTTTCACCAGGACCCAGTCCCCAGGATACAGGTCATGGCACGGGCCCTGGCACGATGGAACCTCGGCAGCCTGCACCTGAAGGGACACAGAACGAATGGCGTCAGACAGCCCCTTACAATAGTCCAGGATCATATCATCTGTGATATTTAACAGTGCAGTAGTTGGGACAGATGGCAGCCTCATTGCTCTCCCCATTAACACCTCATGTGGTGACAACCCCGTTCTTCTGTCTGGGGTACTACGAAGGCTCATGAGGACCAATGGCAGGGCGTCAGGCCAACTCAGGGTCGTTGAGGAGCACACTTTTGCAATTCGGGCTTTGATCGTGCCATTGATCTGCTCCACAATTCCTGAGGCTTCTGGTCGGTAACTGCAATGCAACTTCTGATCGATATTCAGAGCTACACAAATCATTTTCACAAGCTCGCTGTTAAAATGCGTTCCCCTATCTGATTCCAAAGAGGCCGGCACCCCGAAGCGCGGAATGAGTTCCCTAAGCAGTAACTTGGCCACTGTGAGGGTGTCGCACCTACGTGTAGGGTATGCCTCAACCCATCTGGAGAACACACAAACAACCACCAGGACATAGCGGAGGCGGTTGCACCTCGGCATTTCAATGAAATCTATCTGCATTCGATTGAATGGACCTCCAGACCTTCCTATGTGACTCAGTGCAACTGGTGTTCTTTTCCCTACGTTCAGCTGCTGACAGGTCACACAACGCTGACACACTGCTTCTGCTGCTATTCTAAACTTAGGATTGTACCAGGTCTGTCTAAACACTCTCAGCATAGCATCTCTCCCTAAGTGTACGGGACCATGTATGAGTCTGGCCATTGGACTCACCATCTCATTGGGCAACACTGCTCTGCCGTCTGCTGAGACCCAAAAATGGGACTCCCCCATTACACATCCTGCCTTTTCCCATGTTTCTTTTTCAAAATCAGGAGCATTTTCTTGCATGTTTGACAGTTCATCCCAAGTATCAACAGTTTCCAATATCATGGCTAATTCAGTCCTTACATTTATTCCACCCACTTCCACCTCTGTGAAAGAGTACCCTTGCTCCGCGCAATACCGCGCAACTTCATCAGCATATCTATTGCCTTTCGAAACGAAGTCCTCATTTCTGGTATGTGCGGTGCACTTTACAACTGCGATACCTGCTGGGCATTGCAACGCCTCTAACAACAGGCGCACAAACTCTCCATTGCGAATGGGAGAGCCTGAAGAGGTCATGAACCCTCTTTGAGACCATAACTGCCCGTAATCATGAACCACCCCATAACCATATTGGCTGTCGGTGTATATGGTGACTCGAATTTGATTGCTTGCCAAGCAAGCACGTGTCAAGGCAATAATCTCGGCTACCTGAGCGGAGTGTACTCCTTCCAGGCACCCAGCTTCCACAACTCCAGTAATTGTACAAACAGCATAAGCTGCTCTCAACTGCCCAACTTCGTCTCTTACACATGAGCCATCGACAAAGAAAATTTCATCTGGGTCGGTCAGTGGCTCATCTACGATGTCGGGTCTGGGTTTGGTGCATAGTTCAGTCACATCGAGGCAGTCATGGTCTGTACATTCATCATCATCCTCGATATCATTTGGGAGTGGCATCAAGGTGGCAGGGTTCAAAACAGAGCATCTCCTGAGGGTCACATTCTCTGCAGCAAGAATAACTTGCTCATAGCGCGTGAGCCTGCTATTGGTCAGATGCTGTGTTTTGGTCCTGGTCATCAACAGTTCAACAGAATGGGGCACGCACACCTCTAACGGGTGCCCCATGACGATATTTTCACATCTTTCAATGCTGACACCCGTTGCAGCAACGGATTTGAGACATCCGGGCAACGCTGCGGCTACTGGGTCTAAAGTAGCCGAGAAATAAGCAACTGGTCTGCGGGCATTCCCATGGATTTGGACTAACACAGACAACGCGCAACCTTCTCTCTCACAACAGTAAAGCAAAAATGGTTTATTGTAATCAGGCATTCCCAATGCCGGAGCACGACACAGGTCCTCTCGCAGCTGTAGGAATGCCATCAAACAGTCTTTGTCCCATGGTACCGGATCGCTCACCTCCTTGTGCGTCAGTTTTTGCAAGGGCTTTGCTTTCAGTGAAAAGTTCGCGATCCACTGTCGGCAATAACCCACCATCCCTAGGAACATCCTGACCTCTCTCTGTGTCTTAGGCGCATTCATTTTCATGATCGCCTCTATCCTGTCTGGTGACACCTTTCGCTTGCCTTTCTCTATTCTGTGTCCCAAGTACTGCACTTCTGTCAGGCAGTACTGCAACTTTCCCGGGGACACCTTGTGCCCATTGGCAGCTAGGTGATTTAACAAAGCAATGGAGTCCTCCCTGCAAGCTTCTTCTGTTTCTGACGCCACGAGGAGGTCGTCTATGTACTGGACCAGAACTGACTTCTGGGGCAGCACTAGACTTTCAAGATTTTTCTTCAAAAGCTGGTTAAAGATCGATGGGCTCTCTGTATACCCCTGAGGAATGCGACACCATGTTAGGACGCGACCTTCCAGCTTAAATGCGAAAAGAAAATGGCTTTCTTCGTCCAGAGGGATCGAAAAGAAAGCCTGACAAAGATCAATCACAGTGAACCACTCAGCTTGGAATGGAATCTGAAACAGTATCACTGATGGATTCGGTACCACTGGACAACACGAAACGACTATGTTATTAATCTTTCGAAGGTCCTGTACTATCCGAAATTTCCCATTTGGTTTCTGCAGACCCATAATCGGGGAGTTGCATGGACTACCCACGATTTCTTTCAGTATTCCCTGTTTAATCATGGACTCGATCACGGGTTTTATGCCTGCAATCGTTTCTGGAGTCAATTTATATTGGGGTGTTCTTGGGAACTCAGCATGCGGTTTCACTACAATTTTCACTGGGTCCACCCCTTTGACCAATCCTATCTCTTCCCCAGTGAAATCCCATACTTCTGGTGCCACTGTCTCTCTCAAGTCCCAGGGGAGCTCATCTACTGTCAAAGTAGGGTACAGCTCCACGCATATTCTTGAGTTTGCAACTTTGAAGTCTGCGTCATCATCATTGGTCAATACCTCCACTCCCTGAGGTGTACAGTATATTGTACAATTCAATTTACACAACAGGTCTCTGCCTAGCAGACACACAGGACTTGAATCGCAAACCACAAACTGGTGCTCATCGCTGTACTTCCCTATTTTCACCTGTACCGGTTCTGTCAATTGGCTGGTTATTCTCCTGTTTGCGACCCCCACCACTTGTATGGTCTCTCCAGACATGGGCAGGTCTGGAACTGCAGCTGATCTGATCGTGGATCTAGTGGCTCCTGTGTCCACCAGAAATGTCGTGGGGCACCCTGCTACTTCTGCTTCGACATAGGGTCCCCTCTGGTCCACCTCCAAGGCTGCCCCGAGGGTGCAGTCTTCTCTTTCCACTCTCTGTCCGGTTAATGGGTCCACATAATAGCACTCTTCTCCTTCTACAAACAGGGGCATCTGTCTATAGGTCTTACCCATAGTCCCTACTCGAGGAGGTTGCGGGAACTGGGCTCGGGGAGGAGCCCCCCCCCCTTTGAGCACCTTTCCCTGGTATGGCGTCACCCCTCTTGTAGGCGCGCTCTGGACCTCTTCCTCCTCTATCTCTTGCTCTCCTATCTCTACATTGTAGGGACACTCGCGTTTCCAATGCCCCACCTCGTTACACTGGTGGCACCTAGTCGTTTTCTTCAAGGCAGCTATGTCTATTCTGGGTCTAAAGGTGGAACTCTCCTCATTGCCCTTGTTCTGACTGTACTGCTTCTTTCCTCCTGTACCTGTTCCTTGCTGCTGTTGCTGCTGTCCCCCCTTCCCTGCTGCCTGCATCTGTACCACCATCAACTTTTCTTTTAGTTTCTTAGCCTTGGAGTCTATCTCATCACAGCAGTACCTGGCATACCTCAGTATTTCGTCTAGGGGTTTACTTTGCCAACAAATCGAGTGTTGCTGAATCATTAAACTAATATCCGGTCTCAGTCCCAGGACGAACTTGGACACGAATTGCCCTATGTCTTTTGGATCCATTACATCCAGGCCGCTATACTGTTTAAACGCCTTCAGCAATCTCTCGTAATATTCGTGGACGGTCTCTTTGGGTTCCTGTCTGGTTCGGTCTATTCTGACCCAATCTATGTCTTGCATTGGCACTTTCTCTTTCAGCCAAGTCATCACTCTCTCGAATTTTGCCATCACAATCTCGGACGGCCCATTAGTCTTAGCATCTCTCTCCGGCTCCGTTGTGGGCCACTCAGCGCTAACCTTGCATGCTGTCCACAGATCTCCTGGTACTACAATGTCGAACAGCGTGTTCAGATCTATCCATAGGACCTTTGAGATTTTTACAAATCTCTCGACTTGCTTGTACCACTCCACTGGGTTTTCCCGCAATTTGGGGAAGGAGGTGGTAAAAGCAGCTAAATCTCCCCTACTCCAAGGGACATGCACATAGTTCCCGTTTGCGACTTCACGCAAAGGGTATGCTTCTATTCCCTGCAGTCCTCCTGGTGTCATACCAAGCGTGCTTCTCCTGACGGTCCCTTTCTTGGACCACCTCTCTTCCCACTTATCTAGTGCCCTCCATGTCCTTATTCCAGTGATCAGTTCCCTTATGTGCGTTTTCAGCCCAATCGTTCTCCTCTCATCTAGGTCTCGATCTGTGTAATGTAGCCTGTGGTTACCCTGTAATGCTTTGGTTCTTGACAGGTCCACCATATATTTGCCTGCTAATTCGACTAACTTCTCATGGATTGCTCTCGCCTTTCGAGTGATGTCCTTTGCCATATACAGTATTTCATCCTGCTCATACATTTCCATTCTTTCTAAAGGCAGGGTACCATCTATCATGTCATCCAGGTCTGACCTTAAGCTGGCGACATCGAGTCTCTTAGCTTTTATCTCAGCTCGCAATATGTCTTTCGAAGGGGGCTCACTGGTCTCCCTACCATCCCAACTTCGAGCTCTACGTTTGGGCTCGGGAGAGTTAATGAGTGCTCTCCCTTGCTCCCATCTCTCCAGGTCCCATGCTCGGCCATCCGATCTTGGAAGGTGATGGAACACGGGCCTGTTACCCCCACTCTTGCTCTGCCCACTCTCTCCTGCTTCTCTCCTTTCGCCGTACGCCTCTCTGTTATTTTCCCTCTGGTCGCTACTCTCCCTTTGCCTAGTATCGCTCAGTATCCGATACGATCCTTCCTGGTTCCCCATATTCCCTGGGCTGCGCTCATTTCCGTCATCACAGGGACTATGATGCGACCTCTCACAACTCCCATTCAGTTCTCTGGTGCCGGGCACACAGTGTGGACACTTAAAGCTGTTTCTGTACTCTTGCGCTCTCCTCTCCCCTTCACTGAGTATTGGGCACGCCACCCCTCCACTCCCGGGGCCCCCGTTTTCCAGGTCTGTTCTATTCCCAGTCCGGGCCCAATGGGTGACTCCCCTACTATCTCTCTCTCTACAGTCCCACTCCGGGCTGCTCTCCCCAGCCCCGCAGTGAGTCCGAGCTCTGCTGTCCTGACTTTCCCTTTCAGCTTCTGCAGCTATGATGCTCTTGTGAGCCTCCACTGCCTCATCCCACTTCTTCATGTACTCATTTAGCTCTTGAAAGGATTTTCGTCCAGATCCCCTCAGATCCACTGGCCATCTAGGGCCCCCAGGATCCCCTCCTGGATCCCCTGCTGTGTGCATCGGGGTGCTCCACTCTCTTGGTATCGGCATCTGACTTGGGGAATTAATCGTATCGTTCCTCCTTGCCGTCCCTGCTCTTTCTCTGTCCTTCCGTACCCGTTCTTCCCCTCTTGCTCTTTCTTGGTCATATATCGATATTATAGGACCTATGGTAACAGGTACCTGTAGTGCATCTGGTAATGCGTAGGATGTGGCGCACTCCGTTTCCGGCGCTCTTTGTACCACAAACCTCCCGACTACCTGTTGCACCTGACTAGGCTGGGACAGCTCTTTCTTTGCCTCAGGATCCCACTCTGAACTGGGAAGCGGTCTATGCTCTCCTGCATTGCCCCCCTTTTCTCCTTCACTATGCTCGACCTCTCCCCCTGCTCTATTATACGGGGGTGGCCTGTCTGTCAATAATCTGTTTATCAGGCTGTCCTCTGTTTCGCTCTCATCATCTTCTTCTAGGGGGCTTTTATTTCCAGGCACCTCTAACACTGGGTACAGTTTATTTACTTCCATGTTATGCACTCTCCATCTTTTAGCATCCGCATCCCACCTGGCATCCTGCACTGCCCTTACCGATCGTTTCACCCTTTCTTGTCGTCTGTTCATATTCTTTTCATGCGCTGCCCTAATCCATGCATCAAGGGCTTCAAACTGGGTCGGTCTAGGCAAGGGTCTCATTGAGGTCATGACTGATTTTAATCGATGTAACACCTCTAATCTGAACGTCCCGTACTTCGGGAACGTCAGTTCCTCATTTCCTTCCGTAATCTTACTCCACTCTGATATCCAAAGGATCGTATGCAGCCCAACATTCACTGCCATGTAACGAGCCGGCGTACCCTCCGGCGGGGCTTCTTCCCCTTCATACGATCCCCGCTTCTCTTTTTTAAACACCGCTCTCAGCCATTTAAAACACTTCATAATTATACGCACAATATCCAGCCTCGCTACTCTGTTTACTTCCTGATGACAATCCACCAATCCTGTCGCGGCTTTGCTAACTTGGCCTATCGCAGCGCGGTCTTTCTCCGGTCGGCCAATCACAGAGCGACACTTTCTGACGTCTTTGCTAGCTGGCCTATCACAGCGCGGTCTTTCTCCTGTCGGCCAATCACGTCGCGACACTTTCTGACGTCTCTTTTCTCCGCTTCGCAGCAGCACCCCTCCTTTCTCAACTCGTCTCCCGGTCATGCATGCGTCCCATTCATACACCGAAAAATGACTACTTCCGACCAAGCAGTCACTTCCCTCGACTGTACGTCCACAGTCTATATGTAATTGTCAACACAACTGACGAAATGTCTATCGTCTCTCTGATAGGTTGCTTACACACACAGTAACTTCCGACCAGCGTCCGTTACTCACGCACTCACTCTTACGTTCCCCCTATCTCGGTCTTTCGGGTGATCAATGGTACCTCATGACCCCCTTCACACTAGTTGACAATTACTCTGGGTGTCCGATACACCCGAACCACTTAAGCTCTCCTTGAACTTAAGATTTCCACCGGTTGCGCGCGCTCACAACCTGTTCCACAGTCACTCTACAGACATTCAACTCCGCCAGACATTACAACATAGATACAATACAAAAACACCGCAATCTAACACGCATGACCCTTTATACTCACTCTCGACCGATACTGCTGCTTTTTCTGTCTCACGTCATCCGGATCTTCTTCAGCGGGCGGTTCTTCCGATCATCGATTTCTAGGGGCCTTGGGGTAAGCTAACCTGGCCTAGGTCACCGTCCTCAAGAAGGCAACCATCCTCTATAGCTACCAACTGGAAGGGCGAGATTTTGATCGATACCTTATCACTATTGATCTAAACCCCGATCTGGTCGACTGAACCTTTGTTGCCTGTCTTTGAGGAAGAAAGTGCCTCTGTTACCAAGCTAGTTCACCCAATAAAGGACCCCGCTCCAAAAGATCACAAACAACTTCTAGCTTTCAAAAGTTTATTGTAAGGATAGGATAAGCTGCAAATACAGACATCTCAGAATGAGATTCACGAGATACACAGGTCCAACTACATACATGTGCTCTCTGAAAGCCCTCAGACGAGCAACGGAAATTACTAACACAAGTTCTAAGAATAATAAAGCTATCAGCATTGACGCATATCTCTCCTTCATTTAAGTTGGAGGAAAACACACAGGTTAGGCTGTCCCTACCCTGCTCTAGATGGTATCCCTACTTAACCAAATCCCAACCTAACAAAGGTGTCAGCAGTGAATGACCCCCAAGGGAAGTCACTCACTCTAAGTCTCTTGGTGAAAACCTATAGTTCTCCAGTCATGACCCCTCTCTGCCTACCCATCCGCTCTCTAAAGGGTCCTCAGGTATCTGCTCTAACTCCACCCAGGGGTGCTGTCCCTAATACAAAACAGTCAACAACATTTGAGACGCCCCTCGTGAGACGCCCCTCACGTGGTGTAGCTTCTGGCTTTTTCCATGCTGCTTTGTATTGGGCCTCATACGTTGGAGTTGACCTTGCTTCTCAGACTCTTCTCCGGCCCGCTGATACCCCTTAAACATTCCAGAACCCTCCTCCATGTCTGGGCCGTCTACTGAACAGACCTCTATTCATATTATTTATAATCGGATCCTCCCTTTCTCTTGCAGACAGACATCTGCAGCCAAGAACCCAACTCTCATAGACTTCCAAAAAGGTTCGCAACATTTCTCGGCCCAGACATGTACGTGTAAATCAATGTTAAAACATTTCAGGCCTACAGCATTTCTCATAATGATTATAGCATTCAACTTCTTCATTTAATTAAAGCATGTTAATACTCTTATTCTATTATTCAGTAAACACATCTATAAATCATGGCCCATTAATGCAATGACCAAAACATTATTTCAATCTATGTCGTGAAAAGAAACACCTTCCCCTTCCCTTCTAGCTCTGGCCCTGAGGCCTACCACATTCTGCGTTTAACCACATGCCATCTTACATTTTAGCAGCTACACGACATGGATTCAGGAATAATCACATCTAATAAAATCATATAGTGTCACACATTTCTGTATTAGTTCCACTTCTACTTAAATCTCTACATTAGCTATACATTCAGAATATAATTGCAGATACTACTAGCACTCATGGCATTTCTCCTCATGATTTGTGCTTACTACGGGTAAGTGTGATGCACTCATACATTTAGGTCAGTTTGCGCTCTCTCACCTTCGTTCTAGTTTCCTACGTGGCAAATTCTTATTTTTCGCCCAGTGACAGGCAAAGAAAGTTAAACATGTCATTTTATTCTGAGCAGCGTGGGGGCGAAATGCATGTGTATTTGAAGAGTATGATAGAAATGCTATTTATTTAGCAAGACTGATAAAAAAATGTTACAAGATTTTATTTTTTTCTTAAGTTCTTCATTTTTTATTTTTTACTGTAACCCTCTTCATATCCCCCACAGCACAAAAAAGGCCAGTGGCTTTGTACATGGCTCCTTTCTATTGCAGAATTTAGGTTCGACATATTGCTGCCAATTCAGTAAAGGTCAATGAACAATTAAATGCCGTGATCAAGCGAAGATAATCTGCATTAGGCGAGCAATGAAAAGATAAATGAGGTGCATTCTCCTTCCCACTTGAAGATGCAATAAATCGCTTTAGCAGCAGGGTCAGGGACAGCTTGCACGAGATAAACGTGCTGTCAAATGCAATTGAATATGCACCGTGGCCTGAATAAAATGATTGATCCATACAAGCTCCCTTGTGCAGGAAGAAAGAAAATGTATCCGTTAAAATGCTGTCTGCTAATGCGCCAGACGATTAGAGTGGAGGGATCTGAGCTTCGCTGTCATGATGGGGAACCGTGCAACGATTTTCAGTCCTCCTGGAAAAATAGCATTTTGGGTCTGGAGCGCTCCCCATTACTAAGAAAGGAGCAGTATTTTTGGCCTCTGCCTGTTATTTGGCGAAGCTTGTGGGGATGTTTTGAGGCTTCAACCTCATTTTTGCTTTATGGGAACACCAGTCTAGTCTTTCTACAAATACCTATCTATTTTATAGGGCGCATTAGTTAATTTAACAGATTTGTGTAGCGCTCCTGCGGCACAGTGTAATGGGGCACTTTACTGATAACTACATTGGCCATCCTAGATATCACCAGAGAAGACTATTTTTAACAACAGTTTGTACATCAGAGGCATGGATCTTGAGGGGGCTTATAAAGAACACCGTGGGTTAGGGTGGCATTTTAGTTGATCAGGGAGCAGTGTTAGGAGAGGAGGGAGTATTCACTTAAAAAGAAGTGGAAAGGTGTATGTTTAAATATTTCCTGAAAGTAGGTTATGTCAATGTCATGGTATTTATAGAGCGCACTGTCACCAGACGGTCACCTTGCGGTGTTGCCTATGCGGCTTCCTGGCGCTGATACTCATACCGCTGTGGAACCCCTCCTGGCTTTCCCTGTGAAGTGTCCACTCCTGGGCACCCCCAGGGTGAAGCCAGGCATCCTTAGCGCTGTTGGGGCCGGTGTGGAGGCTAAGCAAGCTATTGCCCAGAGTTGCAGCGTGGGGCCCGTGATTAGAATAGGCACCGAGGCGAGAATTAACAGGTCCGAGTAAATTGAGCCCGAGACCCCGCCGAGGCGGGAATCGAACCCTGGTCCCCTGGCCAGAACTCTGCATCAGGGTCTGCCGCTCTAACCAGATGCAGAGTTGCGGCTCCTGCGAATGGCTGATTCTTGGCAAAGGAAATTCTCAATCTAATTACCTGCAATATTAGAGAGTTTTAGCTTCTGAGGCCTCTTTGTCCATCTGAAGAAGCTAAGATAACTATAGAGGACTGCTGAGGTTAATGGATTTGTAGGAGAGGCAGCTTAAATTTAAATTGATGCTTGATCCTTGATTTAATTGGAAGCCAGTTTAGAGGCAGGATGGGGATAATGTGGTCAAAGTTTCTTTGGCTGAGATCAGTCTGACAGCCGAGTTGCGTATAGCTTTGAACAGAGGACTGTGGAGCACCGGCTAGAATAGCATCTCCCAAGCCCAGTTTGTAGACAACAAGAGATTGAAGTGTTCTTTTCAACTGGCCCAAGAATATAAGGTGATTATGTATTTTATTGAGTGTATGAAGGTAGAAATATGCTGAGTTAGCCACCTGCTGCGCATGTCATATGAGGGTGTGGGTAGAATTTACAAAGAAGATGAACAATTTTATTGGGTGTGAGAGAAAGGAGAAGATTTATTTATGATTTCAAAAGGCCCAGTAATATGGCGCAAATTGCATTGAAAAGTTGAAAGTGAATCCATTTCAAACCCAAGCAGGAGTTGAACTGGGGGCTCAGTATGTCTATTCCTCTTCCCAGCTCCCCAGGTATCAGCTCATATCCTGGTGGTCTGCAAGGCGGGGACAGGGTCGCACTGGGACAAAAAATAGTCCCGGACACCAAAATAAAAGTGGCTCCTATGAGCAAAACATATAGCAAAAAATGTACTAACATCAGGTATATCAACAGTAAACAAGCATCGGCAAAGCCAATAGGTCTCATCTACATGAGAGCTATTGGCTTTGGCAAGGTGTTTTAGCCATGTTGTGCACCATTGTGGCTGCTGTTTACCATGGCTACATGTTAGTGACGTGGCATGGAGTAGGGTAGGGTGGGGTAGGGTAGATTGGACTGTGTTAATTTGGGGTAGGGTGGAGTAGGGTAGATTGCCGTAGTGGGGCTAGAGTGGGGTAGAATGGAGTGGGTGGGTTAGGCTGGATTGGGGTAGATTGTAGTGGGGTGGAATAGGGCAGATTGTGGTAGAGTGGCTTGAGGTAGAGTGGAGTAGGCTAGATTGGAGTGGGCTAGATTGGAGTGGGGGAGTTGGGTAGATTAAAGTGGTAGATTGGAGTGGGGTAGATTGAATTGGAGTAGATTGGGGTGTAGTGGGGTAGATTGGGGTGTAGTGGGGTAGACTGAGGTGAAATAGATTGGGGTAGATCAGAGTGGGGTAGAGGGTAGATTGGGGGGTGTAGATAGAGGTAGGGTAGACTGATGTAGAGAGGAGTGGTATATATTAGGGTACAGTGGAATGGGATATAGTGGGGTACAGTGGAGTGGATTGAGGTAGACTGGGGAAAAGTGGAGTGGGGTAGATTGGAGTGGCGTGGGGTAGATTGGAGCAGGGTAGATCAGGTGGATTATAGTAGGGTAGAATGATGGAATGGAGTGTGGTAGATTGGGGTAGTGGGAATGAGGTGGATTGGAGTAGGGCAGTCTGGGGTAGGGTGGGGTGGATTGAAGTTGGATGGAGTGGTTTAGATTGGACTGGAGTGGGGTAGATTTGAGTGGGGTGTTGTAGATTAGAGTGAAGTGGAGTGGGGTAGATTGGGTAGTGTGGAATGGAGTGTGGTTGATTAGCACAGGGTGGAGAGGGGTACATTGGGATACAGTAGAGTGGGGTAGATTGGTGTGGGGTGGAGTGGAGTTGGATAGATTGGAGTGGAGTCGAGATTGCAGTGGAGAGAGATAGACAGGGAAGAGTGGAGTGGGGAAGATTGTAATGTAGTAGGGTAGATTAAGGTGGAGTGTAGTTGGGTAGATTGGGTGAATCAGAGTAGGGTAGATTGGAATGGAATGCAAGGGCCATTTTTGGCCTTCGTCGAAGAGCGAGTGCACCGGAGCTGCTTAAAAGGCACCGGAGCTGCTTAAAAGGCTTCACTGGCTCCCTGTTGCGAGACGGATTACCTTTAAGGCGCTGACTCTCGCCTTTAAGGCGCTTTATCTTGCAGGGGCCAGATACATCAGAAGGCGTCTTGCCTTTTATCTGCCCTCTAGGACTTTGAGATCAGCTTCTTTGGCCATGGCTTCTGTTCCTCCCATTAGACGGGCTAGAATTGGAGGTCGTTCTTTCCGATACTTGGCACCACGGTGTTGGAACTCCCTCCCCGTCTCCCTTAGGGAAATCAGCAATTTACTGGTTTTCAGGAAGGAACTGAAGACATGGCTTTTTACCCAGTAATTTTTTTTCTGTTGCTCTGCATCTGCCCTGGATTTTCTCTCCTTCAGGTCTTTGTCAAAGCGCCGAGACCCTCCACGGAGTAGCCGTGCGCTATAAAAGAGCCAAATTAACATAACATAACATAACAGAGGGATAGATTGAAGAGGGATGATTGGAGAGGGGTAGATTGGAGTGGATTGGGTGGGTGGATTGGGGTGGAGTAGATTGGGGTGGGGTAAATTGGGGTAGATTAGAGTGAAGTATATAGGGATAGACTGGGGCAGGGTAGATTGGGATGGATAGATTGGAGTAGGGAAGGTTGGGTGGGGTGGGGTAGATTGGAGTGGGGTGGAGTTGGCAGATTGGAGTTGAGTGGGGTAGATTGTGGTAGATCAGAGTGGTGTGGATGGTTATGGAGTGGGATAGAATTTGGTGAAGTGGGGTAGACTGTGGTGGAGTCGGGTAGATTGGAGTGGAGTGGGGTAGAGTAGAGTGGGGAGGAGTTGGACAGATTGCAGTGGAGTGGGGTGAATTATGATGGAGTGGGGTAAATTAGACTGGGGTAGATTGGAGTGGAGTAGAGTGGTGTGTGGTAGATTGGAGTGGGGTGGATTGGCTAGATTGGAGTGGAGTGGGGTAGACTGGTATAGAGTGGGGTAGTCTTGAGTGGAGTGCAGTAGATTGTGGTGGAGTGGAGTAGATTGGAATGGAGTGGAGTGGGGTGGGGTAGAGTGGAGTTGGGTAGATTGAGGTAGATTGGAGTAGGGTAGATTGGATTGTAGTGGAGTGGATTGGAGTATACTGGGGTACAGTGGGGTAGATTGAAGTGGGTAGAGTGAATTGGGTGGGGTAGAGTGGAGTGGGGTAGTTTGGGTAGAGTGGAGTGAGGTAGATTGGAGTGCAGTAGATTTGGGTAGATTGTAGCGAAGTGGAGTGGGGTAGATTGTAGTGGAGTGGGGTAGATTGGAGCAGGGTAAGTGATATGAAGGGTGTAGAGTTGAGTGGCGTTTTGTTGCATGGATAGAGTGGTGTGGGTTGGAGTGGTGTGGAGTCGAGTGGCATGGAGTGTTAGAGTGGAGGGGCATAGAGTGGAAGGGCATAGAGTGGAGTGGCATAGTGTGGAGTGTGTATGGTGTGGTAGAGCACTGCCATTACAGACAACACATTTTCAATTGAAAGGAATATTACATTTTCACTGAAGTAAGGTTTTAACGCATACAAACGATAATGTGTGCAAAGGACATCACCTAGTACATTGATGTGTTTTGATAAAATTCAAATATTTGTTTCCACCACACGTCAGATTTAGAAAATAAAGTGCTTCATTTGTACTAATTCTGATGTATTCTGAATCATCAGAACAGTTCATTTTTTTGTTGTGCGCTACAAAAAAAACATCTTAGACCCTTTCTTCTTACATGGGTACAAAGTAGGATTGCCACATAAATTCTCTCACTTCAAAGTAAGAGAAAGAAAAGTAAACACCTCTGTCGTTAAATGCAGAGCAAATGTGACAAGATGAGAACAAGCTTTAAAGGCCTGTTTACAGAAAGCACGTTTAGGGAAGAATACAGTAACCAAGGTTTGGGCAATGGGAAGGACGAAGTCAAACTGGACAGCAAAAAACAAATAAAGATAGTAATTAGAAAGCCAGAAAATGTGAGTTACAAATCACAGATCTAATTGTCAGCAATGGACAGAATGTATTTCTAGGTCAGCTTTCTGAATGTCTCCAAGATGGTTTTAGAAACCAAACAGCTGTGCAGTCTAGTAAGCTTTGACCTAAAAACGACCCACCTGGCCACATAACAGGCCTACAACTTCTAAAAAAAAAACGGGCCACACACTGATCTGTCATAGCAGCCCATCTTGCACTGCCTGATTGCCCTATATCCCAGTCTGAGTGTGGCCGGGGCTCCAATACCATGCAGCTTCAAAATGCTGGAGACATCTGCTATCATTAAATTGCACCTGGTGCTGCTCGTCAAGCCTGTCCCCAAGCTTCATCAACCTATGGCACAGAGTGCTTCAGTCTATAGCCTGGATCACAGGTGGGCACTGTGAGACAGCAGGCTGTGCCTTTGCGTTGAGCTTACAGCAATTAACAAGCCAGATTACAAGAGGGTCTGCGATGCTTTGTTAATATGCGTATCACTATCAAAGGAGAGAGAGAGGACTAGGTAGATAGTCCCTATCCCCGGGGTTTAATATGTGAGATCAAAAAGGACTAGCCTATTTGTGAATTTACATAGGCTCAAGACTGTAAGACAGGGTACAAACCCTTTTGTTTGTTCATGAAGCCCTCACACACCAACCTGGTTGATGGCATGCTTCATCATCAGGCCCACCCAGTGACACCGAGTGTGTCCCGGTCGTGCTTCGACGCCTGGATACAGCGGAGCAGGTATGTTTCTGAGTGTGCAGTGTAGTGACGCGAAGGTGAAAATTTAAAAGCTATACAGGGGTCCCAGTACCCGAGGGTCAATTATATTTGAATAACTGGATCACTGTTAGCACTAAAAAAGGCTGTTGGATGTTATAGGAGCGTTAATTAGGGTCTCCTACATACAGGTGACCACACCTGGATGTAGAAGACCCTAATTAACACTCCTATAATATCCAACAGCCTTTTTTTTAATGCTAACAGTTATTAAAATATAATTTACCCTCGGGTACTGGGACCCCTGTATAGCTTTTAAATTTTCACCTTCACGCCACTACACTGCACACTCAGAAACATACCTGCTCTGGTGTATTCAGGCGTCGAAGCACACCCGGGACACCCTCGGTGGGTGAGGGCTTCATGAACAAACAAAAGGGTTTGTACCCTGTCTTACAGTCTTGAGTCTATGTAAATTCACAAATAGGCTAGTCCTTTTTGATCTCACATTGTTAATATGCGTACCAGTTTCTGCAAAATTATTGTTTTTAGCCATGTCTAAGCCCAAACAAGAACATGGTCTCACAGGCAAAGTTGCAACAGTGGGATATGGAACAAAAAAACAGCACCAGCTCTAAAACAAGTATTTACTGGTGGTATCAGGGATCTACCACCAGCCAGGTGACAACTATACGTGAGAGTATTTCTTTTTATTGTTCATTGGCAGTCACTGCATGCTTCCAACCTTGATCCCAGCTCCTGTAGCTTGTCCTTCAGTTGATGAATTCATATCTAAGAACTCTTTTCATCTGCCCCTTCATTATGCAGCTTCTACATGAGGACACTTCAGACTCCACAAACATCATCTGCTGCTGGAAATGCAGGGTGCTAACGGTGAGATTATTGTCATTGACATCGTCACCGGATGTGTGCTCTTTAGGCCTGTCTTCATCTTAGTTGTCGTGAGTACAAGCTCCACCACAGGAGACACAGCCTGTGCCACACACATCATAAGCACCCAACAGTTTTGGGACTGGGTGTGCATCCCTTTGAGGTTGGTAATGAGCAGGGCTATATTGGGGGACATTCCTCCACTATATGAACCTCTCTCTGTGATGTTTTTTAATGCCAAATCCACTCTTTGCGTTTTGCCACTGTATAGAAATATTTCCTTGTTTTTCACCTTTTTGTGTATTTAGTTGTCCACATCCTGTGATGTTTATTGGTTATGTGTTGTTGTGTACCTTGACCAAGTATGCTTTTGTTCAGAACAGTTCTCACCTTGGTTGGTCTCCCAATCACTGGTGTCTCTTCCAGAACTACTGAGTCACCTTGATCCATCCAGTTATACTTTACAGTTGGGATCCCTCACATACACCTCACTGGAAGCAGGGTGGAGTCACCCTTAAAGCGTCCAGACTCCTGACCCCCAATGGGATCACCACTCCCATAGACGACAGTCAAGAAGAATTCTGCCATTCAGCAGTCAAGATACATCAAATAATGAATTAGTAAATGTATGGATGACTAAATAGAAATATATGTGTAAGACTTGGCACCATTGGCGTGGGTCTCCCTTACTTTTTTTTTTGCTGTTGCCTCCTGTGTTTTTGCTTTATGTTTTGCTGGTCTAGATGCTTTGGGCACTGTGCCACGGCTATTCAGTGCCACAGTGCAAGTGCTCCCTATGTTAAAGTGATGTAATGGATTACTGACTGCGTGATTGGCTTATTTGGTTTACTTGTCAGACCCTAGTACAGTGCACCGTGTGTGCCCAGGGCTTGTAAATCAAATGGTGCTGGTGGGCTTGCAGCACTGATTGTGCCACTCACAGGAGCAGCTTGCAACCTATTGCTGAGGCCTGCCATTGCAGGGCCTGTGTGCAGCCTAGTGCTGTCATGTTGACTTGGTAAGTGCACCCACTTGCCAGTCCCTAAACCTTCAGTTTTCTATATGTTAGTCACCCCTAAGATAGGGCCAAGGGCAGGGTACATTTGATGTAAAAGGTAGAACATGTCCTGATGTGTGTGGCAGGTCCTGATAGTGAATTACAGCCATGTTCATGTTTCACTATTGCAAGGCTACCTGGTCCCATAGGCCAGAATGGGCAGTTTGATTATAACATCTTATAATCCTAACTGACTCAGGGACCTAGGTAGAAATTTGAGTTTAGTATGCCTGACTTCAGAATGATATAATACATATTTTAGTGAAGTTGGTTGTAAAATGATGTGCCTGAAAATACCACTTTTAGAAAGTATGTATTTTCTTGCCTAACCATTCAAGCCTGCCTCTGCTAGGTTGTGTATTCCATGTCTGGTTTGTGAGTGACAGGGGCTGGGGTGGCTCCAAGAGACAGGGTGAGTCAGCACAAGGCTGAATAAACCTATCTGCATGAGGAGTGGTGGGAGGAGTAGCACCTGGGCCTGAATAGGGCTGTGCCTGCCTTCCACGATGCTGGCTCCACCTCCTGTGGTGTGCCTGATGACCCTGGCCCACCCTGACAAAGGAAGAAGTTGTGCACTGGCAGAATGCACACAGAACTGGTTTGGACCAGGTACAGACACTCTCTGCCTTCAGAGTCAGAGGATTTATGATTATAAAAAGGGTGATCCAGACCCCAGAACTTTAGATCACTTCTGGGAATAAAGATGACCCTTTGCTGAGGAGAAGAACCAGAGAAGTTGAAGGACGAGACTACCCATGTGCTGTGTGTTTAGGGGTTGGTCAGCAGTGGTTGCTTTATTGCCAAAGAAAGGAGAAACAGGACTAAGTGTGCTTTCTTCATCTTGAAAAAGAATCTCCAAAGGCTTGAACTGTGCTTGCCTCCTGCTTGAAATCTCAGGGATACAAGACTTCACCACCAGACCCCCCCCTGAATTCCCTTGCTGGGAATTGAAATGCCTGCTGTTGTGCTAGGCCTTCTGACAGACTGTGTTTTGCTGGAAACTGGAAGCGCCACTCAACGACAAGAAGCATGTCGCCGCCGCAGCAGTTGCATCGCCGAAGAAGCGTGCCGCCGCTGTCACCATCACATCGCCGGCGTCGCATCACCAGAGAAGCGTGCCGCTGCCGTAGAGGTCACTGTCGCATCACCCGCGAAGCGTGTCGCAGGGCCTGTCGTGGCTCAGAAGTTTATCGAGTCGCTGCACGGCCGTCGGGTGTGTACGCATTGCATCTACATTGTCGCACCATAACCAAGACGCCTTATTGTCGCATCGCACCGGAGCGTCATCGGATCGCAGTAAGAAACCGACGCATCACCTCCCCACACAGTAAGGAAGCTCGCATCAACTCCCCTGCGCAGCAGTAAGGAACCGCCGCATCCACTCTCTTGAGTGTAAGGAACCGATGCATCACCTTCCCTGCGACCCCTTTGTTTGTTTTTGCGTTACGCATCCCAGGTACTGTGAGAGTAAAGTGTTGCATTTACAATCTAAAGTGAACTAAGCTATTTCTACCATTTTAAAGACTTATTTTGATTACAGTATTGTGGATTTTTGTTGTTTGGTCTTGTGTTAAGTCTAGTAAAGATTACTTATTTTTCTAAAGCTGTGGGGTGTCCATCTGTAGTGTTTTCACTGTATTACTGTATGTGTTCACAAATGCTTTACACACTGCCTCTAAGATAAGCCTGTCTGCTTGTGCCAAGCTACCAAGGGGGTGAGCAGGGGTTATTTTAGGAGTGCAGCCTCTTACCTTGACTAGAAGCAAGGGTCCCTATTTGGTCAAAGGTACCTACCTCTGCCAACTGACCCCCAATTCTAACAATATGCATATATATTTTCAGTTTCTTTAAAAGTGGTTTGGTTGAGGTTTCAGCCACTGACACCGCTGAGACACTGGCTTTGCATGCTAAGGATTTAGGGCCTGATTAAGATCTTGGTGGATGGGATACTCCTCACAAATGTAACAGATATCCGGTCTGCCGTGTTACAATTCCATTATATCCTATGGAACTTGTAATACGGTGGACGGAATAGCCATCACGTTGGTGGCAGAGTATTCCATCCTCCAAGATTGTAATCAAGCCCTTAATTTGGTCCATGTTTCTGAGTTGTAGTAAAGGAGCAGGAGACTTTTAGTTGTTGTTTAGAAATGTAACTTATGCTGCTAAAGGACAGATTTTCAAAGCAGGTGTAAGGTATTTTTCCAAGCACAGGGCAATTCTGGAAGATACATTTATACTGTGTTTACTTTTTTGGATTTATATTTTTCAGTAAGGCTGCATGCACATTGCCAGTTTTATAGGGAACCTTGACACGTCCTCAGGGTAGTTCTACTAGGATTTAATCTGAGAAGTACCGCCTGCTTATCTTCGTTCCAGTGACTGCTGCACTGGTGTGTGAGTAGATTGAGAAATCCATGCCCAGATTTGTGACTATTTGTTCCACTGCTTATGTTGCTTCTGTAAATCATCGCTCTGTGAAGAGCTGTGTTCTTGCATTCTACTTTTCGTAGAAGTAAATGTAACCAAAACCATCTGAAGTTTTGGTATAGGCTGAGGACAAGATGGATAAAGATGTAAATTTGCAATTTTATATGCTAAGATGGAGGACAGCCAGGTGCAGCTTCTCAAGGGTCTCCGAGATCTCGGTGGACAGCCAGGAGCAGCTTCTGAAGGGTCTCTGAGATATCGGGGGCTTTGGGATTTCTGCCCCTACAAACTATGTCCTGGATCCCCTCTTTGATTTCTACCCCACTCAGAAGCATCTTTGGTTCTCTCCTGCCTGCTGACACTGTTCAGGGCTTGTTGGCCTTCCCTGATCTTGGCAACTGGCTTATAGTGACATAAGCTATAGAGACAGTGAAGGGAGCGATGAAGTATATTTATCGAACTATCTATGAACATGGGTATTTGATACATTTGATGAACCAGATTTTCATATTTATTGGATTCAGGTTCCACAGTGACTGAAGCTTGCTGTCAATGCAAATTAACAGGTTGTAAAGCTGAGGAAGCGGGTGTCGGATCTCCTGCATGTTCGGGCCTCCACACCAGGGAATGGCTATGTGCTGAAGGTTATATGGTGACGTGTCTTAGGGTCAGGCTCCAGGGAAAGCAACTAAAAGCTCATCTGCATGACCCCTGCTCTCCTACCTCGCTAGCCGCTGAGCAGCCTACCTCAGTCTCTCAATTTTTCAGTGACTGTTTGCATGTGTGTTTGGTTCTGTCCAACCACTGCAGAGCAAAATCCTTATAATTATGACCAGTTTGAGCATCCTAGAATGAGGCGCAATATTGGGGTCCTTTGAGGTGCACAAGCGCCGGTCTAGCATGGAGAAATAAAGTGACTATCCAGTGCACTCAGGGCCTTTCACACAAGATCCAGCAGAAACTGCTCCTCATTAGGATTGGTAGGTTCATCAATTGGGCCATTGAACCAAGCGTGGTGGATGGAGCCCAGAAACCTTGCAGACTTTAAGCGTGTTGGCTACCAGCCAAGCAGGCATCGCCATGTGCCTGGAGGTATTTAGGTGGAGACCTACCACTAATTTAGAGCTCTATCCCTGGATTTTTTCAGAGCTCCATGGAATGATTTATCTACTCTCTTAGTTTTTGCATAGGGTTCTTGAAGACAGGAGCACAGGCACAGATGCCTTTCCTCTTCTCATAGGTACTGATGAAAGCCAGGGCAGAGAAACCAAAGGTTGTACTGATGATCCTGTTCTGTTTCAGATGGAAATGGTTCCTGCTTCTCCTGCACATGGCAGTTACAAATTAGTGGAAGGTGCAGGCTCTACCGTCTGCAGAAGTTTCAGCGCTTGCCTGACTGTACGTTTATCAGTCTAGGCTGGGGTCAGCTGAAAGAACCTGTCAATTTGAGGACCTTCCTAAGGTGTTAGCCCATGTTTTGCAATGGATAAGATGACAGACGGCCTTGCAGGCATAAATGAGGCATGAATGTGTTTCAGGGTTGGAGTGACTTGAGAAGCACTATCTTGGGGGTGGGGCTGTGCCGGAGTTTCTGCAGGAAGGGGTTTAATGTGACTATCTGCTTCTCTTCCTGGTCAGTTGCAGCTATTTGCACCACTAGGGAAACAGAAAGACGGCGGCAGCCAGGTTGCTCCACAGCTTTTCTATTTCCCAACCTCTGCCTAATCCATTGATGCTCGCATGGGACTTGCCTCTGGTTTAGGAGACATTGCAGGTTTAGCTGTTTGATACCCTAGAAACAGTTGCCGTCGAGTTCCAAGCCGTGAAGGTGGTCTTTCTGGATGTCATAACTTCAGCAGGTTAACCGTTGGAATTTTGTTCCCCCATTTGGCGGGCAACTTCCTTTTTCGATTCTGCCCTCAAATTCAGCTGTTTGACCTAAGACCCTTTAAACTTTTCATAGTTCACATGATATTTTGTTGCTGGCCTTCTTTCCCTATCCATTCTATCCTGTGGCAGCTAGATCACACTGCCCGGATGCGCACAAGGCAGTGGCAGTCTGTTTGGAAAGGTCTGCCTACTACACCCCTCTGACAGCCTGTCTCTAACCACATGCGTGCGGCGGCTTTTCCCGCGGTATGCGACATTTTAAAAATTACCGCATTACATGACGAGCTCAGCTCGTCATCAGCACACGGCAGGTAACGCTGATGACGAGCTGAGCTCGTCATCAGCATGGAAGGGGCTAATCTGTATTGTTACGGCCAGGGGTGGAAGACTTCCAATGTCACGACAAGCAGGTCTCCTTGGCCAATCTGGGAGAGACTGGGGATAGTCAATAAAGGAAATGACGTCTTCTTCAGGGGACCTCGTTGCAATCACATCTGAAGGATGTCTACATGAGTGATTGGGTCACACCACTCGCCTCCTCTGCATACTGGGATAACTGTCCCTTAGCCCCACCCACACACACATAGGGTGGCCTGGGCTTGTTTCCAGCAGAGGTTTCTTGTCCTGGAGAGGGACTCCACGAGTAAGGGTTGTGAGGCAGGGCGGTATCTGTTAATAGTGCAGCAGGCGCAGTGGCACCAGGGTCTAAGGACGCCAGAGGCCAACTGCCACCTCGAGTATGGCTCTCTTGTACTCCCTGGAGGGCCTGCGCACACAGCACAAACCAGCGAACTACATTTCCGGGAGCAAATTCATTAATAATAAACCCGGCCTCCTGCCCTGACATTTGAAGGCTGTTCTGATTATTCATTAAGCTTCAAATTGCCTTTGCAATTGCACGCGAATTAGCGTAGAAGGACCCTGTGTAATTATTAATTACCATAAATCTGAACGTGATGCAAGGAAGGTGAAATGGTTTGTACATTTTCATTTACCCAGAGGAATTCACCCCCTCGGGCGATGTGCACTCCAGATGTGAGCGCGCACTTCAGAGAGCATGAGAACGGGTTAGCTCGGCAATATGCTAAACCGTTTAACCCCTCATTCCACACGCACGCCGAGAGGCGCGTATGAAGGGACATGCAGATCTTGCATTTGTCATTTTGTGGGAATTTACGTACCGTTGAGGCTGCCTTAATGCAACTGGGGTTTGAGCAACAGTTCTCATCTAATTCTTGTCATTTGCCTGATCTGAAAATATGTCTTTCCACCAGGGTTGGGTTTTTTTGCTGCATATTTATATAGCGCAAACTTGACCCGAAGGTATTGGAGCACCATATTTACATTAGCACCGTATTAACATCACACATTCAGGCACGGAGAGATTAAGGGCCAGATGTAGAAGCCCAAATATCGGTCGGTAACGGCCGAGCCGTTACCGACCGGTATTTAGGAATTGGCATGTAGGGGCCATTATTTTACAGAATCGGTAAATTTACCGATTCAGTAAATTATTCAGTAAATTTACCGATTCTGTAAAATACCGAATCGGTAATCTTACCGATTCGGTAAATCCAAATGTAGGTGACACTCCTGAGAGTGTCACAGGCCCTTAAGAGTCGGTATTTTACCACACAATCCTATTGTGTGGTAAAATACCGAATCCAGGTGTGCATGCACATCTGTGCATGCACACTGTGCAATGTGACACACAGACATGCCCTAAGGGCATATATGTGTGCCACATGTCACACATGCCTTTACTTCCGGTGCTAGAGGGTGTCAAAGTGACACCCCCTGCACCCTTGCAACATTCGGTATTTACCGATTCGATAAATACCGAATCGGTATTTCCCATTGATTCCTATGGGCTTCACAGCCCATAGGAATCAATAGGAAATACCTATTCGGTATTTACCGAATCGGTAAATACTGAATGTTACCGATTCGGTATTTCTAGTTTAAAAAATACCTACATCTCCCACCTTCATATTTACCGATTCATAAATACCGAATCGGTAAAATTCGGTATTTATGAGTCGGTAAATATCCCTCACCTACATCTGGCCCTATGTGATTTGCCCAGAATCACAGGATGTGGACGCGAACCCGAGGCTCGAACCCTGGTTTCCAGCACCAAAGTCGGCAGTCTAGCTCTGATGGACCACATCCTCTTAGATACTGTCTTAGATAAAGATGCCATTGACGTGCTGCCCCACTGATAAAATATTTCTTTTGATCTGGCCTAGAGACAGCTTTAACTGTCTCACCAGCCTCATGTGATCAGAATAAATAATAAATAAATTAAAAAAATACACATTGCATTCAGAGGCTTGGCTGTTGAAGGAACACAGACAATGCTGCACTGTGAGAGACAGGGTGTTATTAGTTCAGGGATCATACATTTGGAACCCACCTGCACCCAGTTTTCAAAACTGAAACCAACCATTCAACATTTTGGGAAAAAGCGAAACCCATCATTGGGTCTAGCAAATATGCGTGGATATATGAGTCACACTATGTTTATTGTTTCGCAGATACATTTCCTATCCATCCAGCGTGTCACGCTAGTATTTTTACTGAGCTGCCTCGAAAAAAGAGTGCGCTGTTAGCCTGCGCGCATAAACAGAAAGTCATGATTTGAACAAGTATTAAAAAGCCAATAGATCTGGCCATGGCACGTTAATGTAATTGTTTTTTTTTAAATTGCAAGCATTTACACCAAAAAAAGGGAATAATGCTCTTACCATATGCTTGCAATAAAAATTGTAATTTGGAAAAAATTAAGCATTTCGCATACATAACAGAAGAGAAATCATGCACTTTGCTGATGACATCCAATGACCACTTTACTGCAAATCCTTACTACATCCACTCAGCAGATTTGAACTAATAACAATACTTCCTACCATCAGACAAAAAGTTACACCAAAACAGCTACACACAACATCTAGTCGCCACGCCTAAAACATCAGACAACTGCCTCACCAAACGCGAACAAGCCAACTCTAAAATGACAGACTACAACATTTGCAACTTCGACAAATAATGAAGACAATATTTAGACAAACACACTTTCTGCACATTGAGACAATAACAGTCTAGTAGCAGCATTACTAACACTGACCCCATGTTCTACAGATTAGACACACACACCTGGATCTTGATCTTCCGACAAGTCTGTATGTTCTTCCGGGTAGATGGCCACCTCGGCAACAACAAACATGTTTAAGCCCACCCTAATTGCAACAAAACCACAGTAATAAAAAGGTTGATAATGATCAAAGTAAAGCGCAACCACAGATTCGGTAAGCACAAAGAACCACTCCAAACATGTGCACTTCCTTAGGGCATCCCAGTGTTCCAGGCCCTGCCAGTCTTGCCACTTCTTGCAACGAGAAAGGGCATATCCTGTCACCTCCAAGCCCCCATGTAGCTCTACACTAGTACCCTGATGCGAACCGCCCCATAGCACCAGTCCAGGTGTTACCTTTCTTCCCAAATCCCCCTTCTCAAGGAGGTGACTTATCAGCACCCGCGCAGCAAATAGGGGTCCTTGAATGGCATTAAAACAGGTCCCCTCTCCCAAACCCCACCTGGGTCCTAGGGTCCAGTCATCAGTTCCCTGTGAGCCTCAT
Organism: Lissotriton helveticus; assembly: GCF_964261635.1. Classification (NCBI taxonomy): domain Eukaryota; kingdom Metazoa; phylum Chordata; class Amphibia; order Caudata; family Salamandridae; genus Lissotriton; species Lissotriton helveticus. Next base: position 952,427,303 of record NC_136061.1, read on the forward strand.
CAACGTTGTACATTAAGGGAACTAATGGGGGATATACCCTCTCTCAAGAACTCTTCTGCCTGCGCCATTTATACTGTGAGATCAACCTTCAAAATGTGTCAGGAATCTATGACTTTATCACTGCTTGCTACCTCCATCCGCCGAACATCATTAAAGCCTGGTTAAACATCACATTTTGCTCGACTTTGCAGATCTCTGTCTGACTAAGCACAACAAACGACTTAATCCTGTGTTACCAGTGCATCCAATTCCGTTGTATGTGACGTAGTGTTGCATCCACCCACAAAATGCCTCACAACCTTCTCGAACGACATCCTTGAGCTTCCCAAGCAAGCTATCACACTGGGTGAGCTGAACATCTGTGGGGCCCGACCAAAAAAAGATTTGAGTAAACTTCACCTATACACATTCACACAAGCGCCCTAGAAACTGAGTAATCACCCTGGTAATCCCAAAATAAATCCTCTTCCATATGCAAAGCAAATGTTGTCACTGCTATTCATGTCATTGGCTCACTCATTACCAACAAGTCCAATCACAGGAAGGAAAATGACAGGCTCTAAATCAAATGTAGGCCAGATATACAGAACTGCATGTAGCATACGGGAAACATCCTTTACAACGCAACTTTTACCATGCAGTGCCTTTACGACGCAACTTTTACAACGCAAACCATTACAACGCATTGCGCTGGGGGCGCTCAAGGATAGGGAATAGGTTTAATTTACTATTCAACACCTTCCCTACTATCCACGGGGACTGGAGTTGGAATAGTAAATTAAACTATTCACTATCCAGCGCCCCAAAGCACTATGCGTTGTAAATGCATGCGTTGTAAAAACAGCGTTGTAAAGGCATGCGATGTAAAAGCATGCGTTGTAATGTCATACATCCACACAGAGGCATTCTTCCATATCTATAAGTAAGTGGTGGCCCTAAAAACAGCAAATCCCCCCATTCCTTCAAATATCTCCAAACGTGATGTTTCTCTTTCCATTAGAGAGTGCTCCACCAACTTTCATAAATGTCATCATAGTTCAGCTTCTAAAGAAATCTAGGAGGGTATGGCGAGGATAACCCCCACCCACTCAGCTCAGGCCTCATCCTATGTAGGGCTATGGCACCCTTTTATTATTCCACTATCATCTGGATATCAAGAACTTACCTTTCCTAAATATATTTGTCTCCTCTGTCTGACAGATGTTGTGACAATTCCATCCTCAGAGACTACCACTTAGGAAGCAACAATTACTATGTATGATCACATCACCTTTATCACTGGATAACATCTGGTTCCAGGGAGAGTTGGGGGGGGGGGGGGTTGAGTTATTTATCCTTTCCTGTAATGCACAATGCAATAGAGCTACAGCTGCTCGTGATACTGATTTGTTATATTGTCATCATGTTAAACTGCACCCAATAACAAAGATTTAAACTATAAAGAAATCCACGAGCCAGGCAGCTTGTCAGACTGCAGACCAAACCTGGGCTTAGCTTGCATCGCAAGGGCAAAGAACATGACGGTCTCAATGGGCTCTGCCTGAACAGAGTGAAAACCTCAGCCTGTTCCTGAGTCCAGTGGACTGTTCATCTATTCCTTTTTCCCTGGTTGGACTCACTTGACCCATGCTTCCAGGGCATTAAGCATGAAACAAAGGGCAGAGAAAGCGAGCAACAATTAACATTACTGCTACTGCGCTCCAGGGGCAAAAGCATGACACAAAGGGCAGACAGCACAACCGGCAATCAGCAGCACACTAGGAGACTCAACGCTTGCTGCCTTCATACAGCACATTGGTGTCTAATGAGGGGAATGTCTTTCTGTCTCTATTTCTTTCTTTACGTTTCATTTTAATGAAGAGAATTAAAAAAGGAGTTTCAACCTACGCGCTTATTAAGAATGTTTTTTTTATTGTTACGGGAATTAATGTAAAATAAAACTGGAAATGTTGCCTTTGAATAAGCATTTGTTTTAATATATTTTAAACAAGCATTTACAATGCAATGGTCTCGCCTTTGCAAAAGTCAGAGCTATTGGCATTGTAAATGACACATTTTTTATTTATGTGTTGGTTTTTAAAACAGATAAATATATGGCACTGTCATTTACAATGCCAATAGCTTAATCTCTCGCAAATGCGAGACCTATTGCATTTGCACACACACACACACACAGAGCTACACACACATAGCCACACACACACACACACACAGAGCCACACACACACATACACACACAGAGCCACGCACACACACACAGAGCCACACACACACAGAGCCACACACACACACACAGAGCCACACACACACACACACACAGAGCCACACACACAGAGCCACACACAGCCACACACACAGCCACATACACAGAACCACACACACACACACAGCGGCTCACTGGGACACGACACAGCTGAGGCTCTGACACAAGCAGGAGGGGTGAAGACTATAGTGTGTGGGGCTGAGCGTGCACAGGCAGGGGAGGGGGGTCAAAGGCTATAGAGTGCGGAGCCAAGAGTGCACAGGCAGGGAGGAGTGAAGGCTACAGAGTGCGGATCCGGGTGTGCACAGGCAGGGGAGGAGTGAAGGCTACAGAGTGCGGAGCCGAGAGTGCATATTCACGGGAGGGGGGGTCAAAGGCTACAGAGTCCGGATCCGAGAGTGCACAGGCAGGGAGGAGTGAAGGTTACAGAGTGCGGAGCCGGGTGTACACAGGCAGGGGAGGAGTGAAGGCTACAGAATGCGGAGCCGAGAGTGCACAGGCAGGGGAGGGGGGGTCAAAGGCTACAGAGTGCGGAGCCGAGAGTGCACAGGCAGGGAGGGGTGAAGGCTACATAGTGCGGCGCCGGGTGTGCACAGGCAGGGGAGGGGTGAAGGCTACAGAGTTCGGAGCCGGATGTGCACAGCAGGAGAGGGGTTAAAACTAGAGATAGCAGAGCTGGGTGTGCACATGGCGGTAATGTTAAGTGTGCACAAGGAGGTAAAGGGTTAGGACTGTAGGCAGCAGGGCCTACTGTCCACTGGGAGTGAAGGGACTAGGGCTTTAGAGGGAAGGAACGATTTAGGGAAAACTCAGGGACTGGCAGTGAACGAGGAGTGGCAGAGCGGGGCACTAAGGGGGGCAGACTGGGTGTGCGCGGGGTGGTACGGGGGGCAGAGCTGGGTGTGCGCAGGGTTGTAAGGGGGTACAACCAAAGGTGACAGAGCCGAGGGTGCTCAAGTCTGTAAAGGAGGTACAACTAAACGTGGCAAATCCGGGTGCTCGCAGGGCTGTAAGGGGACCATGGCAGAGCTGCAGGGCAGTTAGGTATGCAATGCATGAAGAGCCTCCATTGCTGAGAATCCCGTACCTGCTGTCCGCAGCCCCTCAGGTCAGTCCCAGCTGGGCTGCCTGTCCTGCCCCACAGAAGATCCCCGGCAGCTCTCTTGCATGCTTCCCGGGGCTGCGGCAGTGCCGTGACTGCAGAGGGACCTTCCCCGGTCCTGCGGGCCTCGGACCCTCTCCCTCGGTGTGACACTTGGCCTCTTTGTGGGGGAAGTGTGGGGCAAAGCAATACTGTTCGGCAAGGTAGTTCTTGTGGAGGTCGGGGAATCGGGCCTTACACGTTCTCGCTAAGTGGAGGGGCTCATCAGAGTACAGTGTTGGGCTGCCAAGTGGTGCCAGTCTATCTATCTTTGCAGCAGCAGGAAACTGCTGACATGGGCTGTTAAAACTCTCAGTCTTTGTTTACATCTCTTCAGCTTTGTAGTTTACAAATCGCAAACGTGTGAGTATTAAAGCCACGTAATCAGATGCTGCCGCGACTGCATTGCCAAACATGTATAATCCCTTAAGAACGAATTCTACACACCTTCCTACTCTCAATATTCACTGGATGCGCCCTATTCAGTTAATCGTTTTCCTGGTGCATCCACAGGAGTAAATTCGGAGTGACAGCCAACGTTTCAGGAGAGTGCCGTAGAGCTGAACTGAGCCATCACCCAGAACCTGAGACTAGCAAACCGCATCGTCTTAACTGTAAAGGTGAAAAATAACAGCCTCACCTGGGGCCCAGGGACTGCCACACACTTATCGGAGAGGGCGAGGATGCCTGAGATCAGCTGAAGACAAGAGGCGCGCGCAGCCCTCCTGCCTTCTGTCAGAAGTAACTTGGAAACAGCTGTTGTCAGCCCTCCTCCTCTCGGAGGAGCCAGGTTGCGGCTCTCCTCCCTCCCCCTGCAGCAGCCTCTGTGACTCCGCTGGGGAGAGCATAGAATGGCCTTCTTACGTACGGACTGCAGCGTGAGTTGAGCCGGGGGCCTGCCGCCGCCGGAGCATCGCTCCCCGGTCAAGCGCAGGAAATGGCCGTCGGTGGAGCTGGAGCGGGGACGTGACCCTGCCTCAAGGCGGCAAACATGGTGCTCTGATGGCCAGCAGCAACTCTGAGCAGGCGAGAGGGAGCTCCGGCCGTCCCTGCCCTCCAGTGAGGCACCATGCCGAGGTGAGTCGATAAGGTCTGGGTTTAATGCAATGTTTCAAAACTTGGTGCTTTAAAATAAAGTGGGGCTATTAGTAATTGCCTGTTTGTGCGAAGAGCCGGGGCCATGAAGTGAGACGCCTGGACCACAAATCTCAAATAATAATGTGTCAACTAAGCGCGTGAAAATAACAAGCACTCAAGCGCTGGCCATTTGTCTCTAAGGCCCGTCCTTTTCAGATTGGGGGGCGTGTTTTCTAGAATGTAAACAACAATCAAAAACATGCCCCCAGTCTGAAAAGGGCGGGGCTTACAGACAAATGGTTCTTCTTTTGATGTAAGCCCCGCCCTTTTGCGATTGGGGGGCGTGTTTTTGACCGACGTCACTAGTAGAATAAAACTAAAAAACACACCCCTCAATCCGAAAAAGACGGGGCTTGGAGCGAGAGAATGACGTCACTGAGACCTCTTCTCCAATGGCTGGCCGCCGTTTAGGAGGCCAGCCAATGGAGAAGGGGGCGGGGTTTACCCTCGCTACTCAGAGTCATTAAATCTCGCCAGCAAGACTGCGCATGTGCACAGCCTATGCGAGCCGAGACCTAAAAAGAGACGTTTCTCTTTGGCACAAGCCAAGCCGGAATTCCTCACATTGGCAGAGATATTTTACGTTTAGGAAAACCATTGGAGGTATGATGAGGCATGCCGTCATCATCACCACTCTCCACGTGACGCCACATGCCAATGGTTTTCAACCTCTCCACACACTGGCCATCCCTTGAACTAAACAAAATATCTATTGTCTGTTTTACTGAATCATTAAGGCATTGCTGCTTTTTCACAACATTCGAGTGGGCACAGCAAGGCAGGATTCAATTTCCAGGAAATGCAGGCTAAAGCTTCTGATCAATAAAGCCTTCATTTTCTCACAATAAATCTAAAAAACGTAAAACATTGCAAGTGAGTCAAAAATAACTATATTTCGAAGAAGGAAGGAGGGTTTTCTTTTGATTTCCTCCAAGAAATGTCCACTAATGACTAAGCTGCGAGTTCCTTTTTTGGTCCCACAATAAATATGAGACATTTAAGGAATTGAGAGGGAACATACAACTTTAACCTTTCCAAAGGGGTTTAGAGGAATGCTGCATAAGACATGATTATCAGAATGATGTTCAATGTTTCCATTTATTTAATAACACTTATAACGTTAAAATACTGAGTAAGACCTATGATGAGTTATCCCACTTCAAAGTACACCTGGCCAATGATACCAGTTAAACACTGTTGGTGTCCAAGACGCCTGCTAATTGGCTAAGTCAGTGGCCGACTTTCTTGCCAAAGCTTCGTCCCCACTGGCTGTCCCTTCTTGTCACGCCTGCAGTTTGAAGAGCACATCTTTAGACAGTGGCCTCTGCTCCCACTGAGAACACGAAGAAATTGCAATTAAAGCTCGAGAGAGAAAAAAGCTACTAAACTTCCAGTCTTCAAGCAAACATGAGCTTTTTACAGCAAGCCTGCTTATCTAGCAGAGGATTCCTCTAAGACAGTTTTAAACATTTGAAAGCACTGGATCCCAATTATAATTTAAGTTCACTGGATTCCAACCAGCCAATTAAAAGGTGCAATAAACGGTAGAAGTTTTTTGTGGAACATTTAGAAGCCATTAAGTAAGGTATCAATAACAATACTGACCCTGGCATGAATAGTCTACTGTCCACTTGGGGGGGAAGGGAACCGACTTGGAGGACAAGTCGGGCACAGCTTACCCTTAAACTCGTTTCCCCCAATAATTATGAAAAATCCATGAACTTACAAGACTATGAAGGAAATCCCTTATTGCTCAAAAAGGATTTCCTAGACTAGTTCTTGCATACAAATCTCAACGTCATAAACTACTCACAAAAACCGCACTCTCACCAGGACTCCATGATAATTTTTTTTATAAAAAGCCTGGACAACACCCTTGCTAAATAAAACTGTGGGTCCTACGGTCCGTATATAGTAACTAACGTTCCATCTCAATTGTTATCTTGCTTTTAAAAAAACTGGAAAAATATGCCATTACTTAGTTGTAGCCATAGGATCCTCGTTGAATGGCTAACCCATGATTAGCAGATAAAGTGATCACTCTTTCAGGAAGGTGAAGATGCTGGGCACCAACCATATGTGACTCTATAGAATTTCAGATTGATTCATTTCTGGGCTCTTTGAACAACTACGTTAGGCTATTGCCCTTTATCTATTCTGTCTTGCATGAGAGGAACTCTAGAGATTGCTATGTTCATCCCCAAGAAAGACTATCACACAATTCTGTCCATAGATACAGCAGGTAAATGTATTGAGAAACTCCAGATTTTGCTGAATATTTAAGGCCCATACTGACAATGAGTCATCTAGAAAATAACGTCTCTCCAGTACGTAGAAGATTTCGTCAGTTACCGGTCCAGCATAGATTAGTACGGAACTGTACAACGAGACACCATAACATACCGAAAGGTTATGGCTCCCTTTATGACGACTGTTAATCTTAGTTTGTAGAGTCTTTCCCAGATGGAATTTATGGCTATTCCTTCCAAGTGGCAGCACTGCAAACTGTTTCCAAAACGGTTTTAATACAGACTTTTGTGTGTCTGAACTGCGATTTGAAATGCAGTATTAAACCACATTATCCAAACTAATATCTGATGATAAAATCATTAGGAAGCAATTAAACCAAGGAAGTTAAAGCCTGGTCGCGAAGATTTGGCAGTTGAAGTAGTCTTATTGTTAAAACCTCTGCCTCGTCCAGCTTGGCTACAAAGACAAAGACTGAACCTGCATTCAAAAATATGATCAAGAAATTGTCTTTTTAAGGACTGTCATCTTGAAAAGAACATCAAGTGCTAAGGTGCCTTCTCTGTTTATATCATGGTACCTGAGAATATCTAGCATGGCCCTCCAGGGACTGGTATCCTTCCAGCAAGATCACTTACAAACAAAGCTGCTGGCCTCTCCTGTCCAAATCCAAGGTCCACCAAGGGATGTCACTCTCCCTGACCTCATTCAATGTATTAATGCTCCCACTAGCTAGATTTAAGAAGCAAAGAGCCCTACTCTAGCAAAGGTGTCATGCTGTTTCCTGACAGGGATTTGGAAACAGTAAAGAAGGGGAAACAGTGCATTGAAGGAAGGGATTGGGGTGGGGCTCCTCCAAGCAGCCAACTATGGAGGACCTTCAGCCATAGAGAGTAGGTTTTTGCGATACTAAAGGCTCAGAGAAGGTTTGAAATCCATTAAAATTACAGATGGGCATTGGAAGGCAGATAATCATTGAAATAAGACTGAGTCAGTACGGCTCCATATACCTGTTGAGAAGTGCCACAGAAGGGAATTCATGGATACAAGCAGACTGCACTTTACCATTCTCCTGTGGGATGGATGTATTTGATGGTATTGAAAAAAGCAAAAATGGATCCATGAACATTGTAGAAGAATTTTATTTGATGGAGGCCACTTTTAGAACTAGTCTATAGGTGTCCATATGAAGACAAAAGGTGTTACATTATGACTCAACCACTATGCCATTTATTAAATTACTGCAAATTACATTCGGAAACGTACAAATAATTACTGAATTGAGTATTATTAGTGCACAATTATAAGTATTGTGATCTGTGATAGACTGGGCATACTCCATGACTTCTAGTGTTATTGATAATTCATAAACAAAATAAATTTTAAAGTACATGTACAATGGTGACACATTGATCCTACTAAGGGCCAGATTCCAAGCTATGCAGGACAGTGAGGATGGGTATACCGTTTCTAAAATTAGTTTTTGCCTGGTTTCTCGTCCCTGTACTGTACAATTTTGAGATGGTGGGCCAGGAATGAAGAGGAACATGAAGGTCCTATAATTATCTGGCCCTTGCCTCAAATGTGATTACTGGGTTTCAGGCCCTTATTCCATGCAGAATTCTCGTGTGCTTCCAGGAGGCAGGGAATGTCATAGAAAAACATTTTGCTTGGTGATCCCGCACCTGGTAAAACTCCTGCAGATATTCTGCATAGTTTGTGATTAGGTCCTAAGTGGAGAAAAAAGGCTGTGAACTGCTGAATATCTCAAACTGCTAAGCACACATTCAGAAATGGAGAACAGTAGGATGTTTGTGCCACATATGTCCAAAAACAGAAGTCCTGGCAATGTCTGCGGTCACTTGTGTGACCATGAAGTGGACCTGATCTGGTAATTTGGGCTCGACTATTCCTACTGGAGTAGGAGAAACGCTGATTTGCATTTGGCTGGTCTGTGTTGGAAGCAGTATAATGAATAAAAAAAGATTGACTGAAATATAAACTTGAGCAATTGCCAGTGGCTGAGGCTTTCCCAAGCATTATAACCACCACCTTTGGTTTTTAATCACCTGAAAAGGTCAGCCAAACCAATATAATATTCCAGTGATCTATGCTATTGGGTAGTCCTCCAACAGACCGAAAGCTAACAATCATGTTTAGGGCATTGCTATTATCCGATCACAACGAAAGCTAGAAAATAGCTCATACATCTAACTCCCAACAGCTCAACTACATTGTCCCCAAACTGCCTCTCCAGCACAAGGTGAATTTTATTTGCCAGATGAAACTGTCTCCTACACAGTGTAATAGAATGGACCGAGAAACAGCTGCAATTAGTTATTAGAGTGAGACTGTTAGACGGCCCCAGAACAAGAGACCAAACAATATCTTCTTCAGAGTCCTTACAATGCCCACTGATAGATCGCAGAGTTACCTCAAAGACCCTGTACATTATGCACAAGACTGACTGGACCCAAACATCTAAGCTAACAGACACTGCATTGGGGACTTGTCCAGATCAGAAGAACTACTATGGATGGTAGAATCACACAGGCAACGCTCAGCCAAAACATTAGGCAGAGGCCCACAGCTATGCAACAAACCGTACGCTGTGGTCCAACTTCAACCAGACTATCTCAGGCACCGAAAGACTTTGACAATCATGCTCCTCCTCCAACAACACTCCTCCAAAGCAGCAAATCCGACTAAGAAAGCCTCTAAATGTGAATGCTAAGAAGCTGAAAGTCTGTTATTTGATAGTATTTTCCTCTTATAACAGTTGTATTCCCCCATCCTTTCCCGCAATCATATCTTGGTGCCTCGAAGCAGGCTACATGCAGCATGTGGTACTTAAAGAATCACAAATATATGTGCAAAATAAAAAAATAGTGAGGTATATTGTGTGTTTTGAAATATACCTGTGTACATATTAAAGTGTTTTACTTTTTAGGGACAGCTGGATTGCGGATATTAATCTTCTATAGGTTTAGATTGTAAGGTGGTGTGCTAAAATGCATTCAAAGCAGTGCATTCACCAGGAATTAGCGAGAATGTTTTTGAGAAAACTATTAAGTTAGCACGATTGTGTGCCTTAAGCTTACAGTCGAGACATTTAATTCTAACGTGAAAGTTGTTTTTCTGCATGTTTTCTACTTTGCAGGTGCAGACCAAAGGCATTAATTAGTTAGTAAAAGCACACTGAACTGCAGAGATAGTAAGGCGAGGAAGAACTGGACAGGTATAACATTTTTAATGAAGAACAAAGGGAGTATTACCAGTTTGTTACTATCAGATGAATGGAGGAATCTAAGGACGCTTTGGAAGAGGAGACTGGAATATGGAAGTAGTGTTCAAGGCGCCAAGATCTTTCTTGGGAACTTGACAAGTACTGTGATGCGTATGAGGTCATATTTCTAAAATGTCCTTTGTGCATTTTAATTAGTGAACCCACATTGGGGTTATTCAGATTACCTTTAGACCTGGAGAGTGACAGACCTCGCTTGTCATCTCTGATTGTGTGGCTTCATGCTACACAACTCCTAACTTACAGAACTTCTACAGAGGTTCAGATGCTGACACATTTCTTTCTCCCTTGATTCAAGAGGGGTTCCCCTATCCTTAGTTTAGTGTGTAGTAGATGTTGCAAATATTTTCCGTTTATGGGAGAAGGATGAAAACCATTTTTTTAGTCATCAAATCCTTTTCCTTATTTTTTTGTATGGCTTCCGCTGAAATTCTAATATGCTCTTCGCTGTTGAGGACCAATAGTGTATGCCGCTTTGGACTTCCTTTAATAAATTTGTATTTTTACAGTATGTTCTTGAGAATGATTTATATTAGTTTGACTGTAAGTTTGCAATCAACCCTTTAACTTCAGGTCAGGCTTAGACTTTTATTGTGCAGTCCTAATGATCAAGCTTTATGTTAAGATTTGAATTGTTGTTAACCCCTTTTCCTCTCAGGACATTACCAAGGTCTATTAACCAGAGGTAAATTGGAATAAATGGCCCAGAGCGTTCTCATTAGCAAACCTGAAACAGAGGACAGCCCCAAGCAGGATGCCTTGATCCATTTCAGAAGGAAGGACGGACGCTTCTTTTTGAGAAGACGTACCTGCCAAAAATAATACTTTACCTTATGGACAAACTGGAGCAACCATTAAGACTCCTACTTTCCGTACCTTGGATTGAGGCATGATCGATGTATGGATGAATAGGATTGGGTATGAATTGGACAACACATGGGTGGTTTTAAATCTGCTGCCGGGAACCACGATTACTTCTGTCACTAAAGCATTGAGCTGAAACTGGTCTTTGCACATCTAGCGTTCAATACTCATCAGACAGCCAATTAGGTAAGACATGCAATCAGTAGGTAAGGAACTAAATGGATTTGTGCGTCATTGCGTATAAATGACACACATTAATAATGGTGGCCAGGAGCAACTTGTAACAATTAAAGAGAAGCAGTAAGAGTCAATTTAGGTGGAATGACGTTTGGAAAACTGAAGCCACGGGGAGAAAATAAGAACTACTTTTACTCTATTCTCTATACTATAGTCATATATCCAGATCAGACATGAAATCATGCCTTTTTAGTATCTGTTTCTATGTCACTGTGCAGGATTGGCTCACCGAGTTAGGTGTAGAGAACAATTTTAAGACCAATATGCTCACTGTCCATACAAAGGCAGGGAAAGACGTCACTCAAAAACACACTCCTCAGCGAAGGCTTGCATAGCCGACCCGATATTGCCAATGTTATGTTATGTTATGTTATGTTATGTGTTTTATTAGGCGCACAGATGCTCCAGCCAAGGAGCGTCCTGGCGCCCGACAAGGCAGCTGCACAACACAACGAAACAATAATCAAACAAATTTAAACTAAGGGAATAAAAAAGTTTTCACCGCACGGCGAAAGGAGAGCAGATCCCCAAGGGCACGAATCGCCGGGGGAAGGGAGTTCCAGAGCACCGCCGCCCGAACTTGAAAGGAACGCCCACCCGCTCTGCTCCGCTTAAAATGCGGGACAACAGCCAGTTCTAAATCAGCAGATCTTAAAGCTCGGGCTGGAATGTAATGGGCCAAAAGTGTAGACAGAATCAAGGCTGGGGACCCCTTCAGAATCTTATAGGCGACACAGAGGACCTTAAACTGGATCCGCTGGGCCACCGGGAGCCAGTGCAATGAACGCAGGGTACTGGAAGTGGGGCACGATCTAGGTAATCCTACCACCGCCCTTGCTGCGGCATTCTGGATCCGTTGCAGACGTCCGATCTCTGCCTGGTTCAGACCTACCAAAAGGGAGCTTGCGTAATCCAGCCTAGAGATGACAGTAGCTTGGATCATGAGCTGCCTAGTGGAGGCATCAAAGAACTTGAGCACTGGACGGAGCCCGCGCAGGATACCAAAGCAGCAGGCCGCCGTACGCTTGGTATGGCAGGCGAGCGTAAGGGAAGGGTCCAGCCAGACCCCGAGGTTTTTAAGCTCGGCAACTGGGATGGGAGTAGGACCCAGATCCCCTGGCCACCATCTCTCTCCCCAAAGTTCCGGTTGTTTGCCAAAAATCAGGACCTCGGTCTTACTCGCGTTCAACTGGAGACAGTTGGACGTCATCCAGCCGGCGACCGCCCGCAGTCCTTGTTGGAATCTGGGGGCATCGACATCGGCATCCCCGCTGATCGTAACCGCTAGCACTCTCTAGTAGATTACTCCATACTGTTAGTGCTCTTCTAGTCCTATGATCAGGGATCAAACTAGGCTTTATAGCTGCCACACAGAATGGAGTCAAGTTAGCCTGGAAATATCAAACAGCTAGGATTTTCGAGAATTGGGATGTCAATTTGAGGTAATTTTTAAGCCAGTAATTCTGAGCAATGGAATGAAAAAGTATTGTGCTTTCACAGAAGAATAAGAAAATTAAAATTACCTGAGCAAAGGTGCTGTAGAATGCGAATCAGTGGCGTAGCTAGACTTTTGGCCGCTCATGGCGGCCTCTGTGTTTGCAGACCCATGACGGCTGCAGGTAAGAGCCGGGTTGTGTGTGCTGGCGATCTCTCGCGACGGGTGTAGGTAGGAGCAGGGGGTGCTGGCGATCCCTGCGTTTGATGTGACTGCCGCAGTTAAGAGTCTCCCCAAAAACACATGTCGCCCGGGGCAGCCACCTCCCGCCCACCCCCATTCTACGCCACTGATGAGAATTGCTTTTTTTTCGCAGTGTGTATTAAGGAGTTTAGCTCCTTAATACAAAGATATCAAAGAGCACCGGCTCACCTTGGATTGGGGACTCAGAGATAGACTGCATGAAGCCCGGGGGAAGAGAACATTGTGCTGCTTTATAATGGAGTGAGTTTGGAACTCAGGGGCTTAGAAAACACAATGAAACTGCATCTACATTTTTCATAGAGAGGCACAGGGAATTTTGTGGCAAACTCATCGATTCTGCCAGGGAAACCTAGTTCACAGAAACAGATTTCCTCAGTCCTATTTTCCTTTTTTTCTAATATTATATTCATTGTGGGTATACATAAAAGATGTGGACTAGTGGCTGGAGGTGTGACATAGTGAACGAGAAATTGTACAGTAAGGTGATGTGACAGAGAATGGTTGGTGGTTTTAGGCATGATATAACAAACGGCATTTGCTTCAGCGAAGAAGCTATGCTTCATTGAAGAGGGGGTGGGAGGCTGAAAAAGTTGTGTTACAGTCAAGAAGGTGTGATAAAGTAGCTAAAAGAGAGCTAGTGAAGGAGGTGAAAGGTAGACGAAGAATGTGTCATATAATTAAGAATGTGTTATATATATATTTTTTTATTTGGTAGAGTTTTATATAGCGCGAACTAGACCCGAACCGAATCAGGTATCAGAGCGCTTTACATAGCACAAGTTAAGTTTTTACATGAGGACACACACTTTCAGGCACGGGGAGATTAAGTGATTTGCCCAGAATCACAGGAGGTTTTGGCGTCATTACCGAGACTCGAACCCAGATCCCCAGGTCCGAGGTCGAGCGCCTTAGCCGTTAGGCCAACTCCTCTCCGATATGATAATGTAAGGGGTATAGTGAACTAATGGGGTTATGGCATAGTAGGAAGGTGTGATGTAGAGAATGGAGTGGTAAATATCCAAGGAGATGTGGTAAAACCAGAGGCGGCTCGCCTAGGGAGTGCTTCGGGCGGTGGGGCGGGGTGGGGGAGGGGCAGGGTGGGGGGTAGTAAACTCATACATACGACGGAAAGGAAAAAAAGTAATTATTTACTTTCCTCCGTTCCGTCGTATGTCTGAAATTAAAATTTGTGGTATAATCAAGAAGGTGTGATATAGTAACATAAAATGTGATATAGTGAAGTAAGCATGGTATACTAGGAAAGGGTTATACAGTGGTATAGTATAGTAACATGGGCATGGTATAGAAAGTATGTGTGATATAGAGAACAAGTAATGGTGTACTGAAGGAGGTGTGGTGTAGCTAAGGGATGTCTTACAATGAAGAAGGTGGGCTATGGTATACAATTAGTAGTAAGCTGAAGGAGCTGCTGAACTGCCAAGAAGGTGTAGTATTTTAGCGGTAAGTTTGATAGAAAAAGGAGGTTTAGTGTAGTAGAAAAAGCAATGAAGAAGGTGTGATATAGTGAAGTAAGTATTGCATACTATAGAAAGAACAATACAGTGAAGTAGGGGTAATATTGTGAAGAGGGCATCAAGGACCTAAAACAACATCCCTCTATGGATTAGGACCTTCATAAACCTGCTACATTCAAGAAATAAATGAAGGTGCACCTCATCAAAGAGCACTACATTCTGTTGAAGTAACAGTCCATAAACCAGCTCCTCTACAATCAGTTGTTGACTGTATTATTACCTTTAACCCTGTTCAGCGCATCACTGTCTATTGGCTACCTTCATACCATACAAATGCCACATATATACATACATGATATAGTAAGAAACGTGTGATATGAAGAATGGGATAAAGCATGTTTAAGGCGATGTGATATTGTGAAAGAGGTGTACTATTGCAATGAAGGTGTAGAGAAGTATATGCTACAGTGGAGGTGGGGTAAATTAAAGGAACCGTTGTATACTGATGAGGACATAGTATAGTCGCGGAAGATGTGATATAACAAAGGACTTGGGTTATGGTAACAGGGTATAGGATTCATTAAATATAGAGAAACAAGGTAACCTGTGGTATGAAGGTTTGGTATAGGGGAAGGGTTATGTCAATTTCCTGGTGCTTCCATTTCGTAGATGTACATTGAAGGAGTGGGAGGAAGTGTTTAGTGAAACACGAGGCATTATATGTGATCACTTGCTCACTAAATTTTTGAATTGTCTACACAATTCTGAAAAACATGATTAAAGTTGTCAAAAGCAAATGCAGATTAGACTTGGGGACTATCATAAATTTGGCCTCTCAATGAGTTTTTAAAGTTTCCATGGAAAAATGATGGTAAACAAATACAATATTGTTTGCCTCACAAATGTTTTCAACGAAAACTTTAACACCAAATGTAATAGCACCAAGGAAAACAGGCCTCTGGTAAACTAGGGTCTCTGCAATCTCATTCACTTTGCCAACTGGGTCTACCACCACCCTGCTGAAAATGTTAGAAAACTGGGAGTAATCATTGACAGTCAGCTCCCTTAATGAGCCAAAGTAGTCGGCAGTCACAAAAACTGGCTACAGTACTGTACACCAATTCAAAAGTTGAAACCTTCTTGACCTGAAATTACAGGAACTTTTTTGTTTCATGCTACAGTGGGGCCAATAACAGAATACACCAAGCCCTGCTTCTGGTTTACCCAGAAAGCATTTCCTAAAGTTATAGAGCATTCAAAATCTCACCACTGGTAGTTTAAATGGGGGAACAACCATTACAACGCGGGTTTTACCACGCGTTGCTTTTACATTGCATGCATTACAACGCATGTGATGTTACAACGCGTGGTAAAACCACGTATACCATTACATCACATGTGCTTTTACAACGCATGCGATGTAATGTGTAATGGCGGCGGGGGCGGCTATCCACGTCGTTGTGAGGAAACTTAGACTGTTTCCTCACAACGACGTGAAGCAAGCAGGAAGGAGGAAGCAGGATCCGACGGCGACGCTGGAAAGGAGAGAGGTAAGGGGGTTTGTGCATGGGGTGGGGGTTACTTTCGTAGGGTTTAGGGTAGTTTAAAAGTAGTGTTTTTAAAAAAAGTTTTAGTGTGTGTTGTGGTGTTGTCGTGTTTGTTTAGTGTAGTGTAATGTTTATGTAGTGTAGTGTTATGTTTATGTAGTGTAGTGATTTAGGTTTTAGGGTAGTGTAGTGTTGTAGTGTTTGTTTATTGTAGTGTATTAGGGTAGTGTAGGGGTGGGAGTAGTGTGGGTAGCGTAGTGTTTTAGGGTTTAGGGTAGTGTTGGGGTGGGAGTAGTGTGGGAGGCGTAGTAGTGTTTTAGGGTTTAGGGTAGTGTAGGGGTGGGAGTAGTGTGGGTAGTGTAGTAGTGTGGTAGTGTTTTTGGGTTGGGGTAGGGTAGGGGTGGGAGTAGTGTGGGTAGCGTAGTAGTGTTTTAGGGTTTAGGGTAGTGTAGGGGTGGGAGTAGTGTGGGTAGCGTAGTAGTGTTTTAGGGTTTAGGGTAGTGTAGGGGTGGGAGTAGTGTGGGTAGTGTAGTAGTGTGGTAGTGTTTTTGGGTTGGGGTAGGGTAGGGGTGGGAGTAGTGTGGGTAGCGTAGTAGTGTTTTAGGGTTTAGGGTAGTGTAGGGGTGGGAGTAGTGTGAGTAGTGTAGTGTGGTAGTGTTTTTGGGTTAGGGGTAGTGTAGGGGTGGGAGTAGGGTGTTGTGTAGGTGTAGGGGTAGGGTTGTCACTTACCTTGCATACTTTTACCACGAGTATAGCTTTACCACGCATGCCTTTGCGTTGTAATGGCATGCGTGGTAAAGGCATACTCGTGGTAAAAGTATGCGATGTAATGGAATGCGATGTCATTGACATTGCGTAGTAATACCCGCGTTGTAATGGCATGTGTGGTATTATTATGCGATGTAATGACATACATCCTTCAAATGTCTTGAGAAAGTGACTACATCTATCAGCCAGTAGCGGCTCCACAAGGGAGTGCTGCTGGGCGGTGAGGCGGGGGAGGGGCTAGTTGGGGGAAGTAAACTCCGGAATTGGGCCAAACGGAGTTGAGTAAAGAAATAAATAAAACAAATTACATTGCTCGCTGCATTGCCGATTTGGAGTTGCAGCGCACATAATGTAATTTGTTTTATTTATTTATTTCTTTACTCAACTCCGTTCGGCCCAATTCCAGAGTTTACTACCCCCCACCCTGCCCCGCCCCGCTGCACTCCCTCGAGGAGCCGCTACTGCGATCAGCTCCATTGATTTTAAACTGGTTTGATTTCGTTGGACATGGTAATCAAATTCAAGTGGGAGTTATGTGTATTATCTGCCTCATCTAATACGTGGTTGTTGCTCAAACCTGATCACACTGCAAGTACCATTTCGAGATCAAGTTGTACAGCGTCCTAACTTTTCTGAATTAGGGAAAGGACAAATGCAAGGAGGAACTATCTACATGGCCAATTACTCTCATTAAAAGGACATTGAAAACGTGCTTTTAGGACAATGAAAGGCCAATCGATGTCCGTTTCATTATTTTTTTCTGCTGAGCATATATCCAATATTTTCACTGCGCAGTTTCCCATCTGTTTTATTTGCTGGTGTATTGTGCTTGACTGAGCCTAGAAGTTGCATGCTTCAGAACTTTTATATAAAATAAAATCAAATTCAAAACATGGCAAGGGTAACATCATAGTAGTCCGCTTTTAAATTTAACAATTGTTCTTTTGGAGGTTTCTGGTGTCCATGTGCACTTTACGTGCATCTATAAGGACCAATTTAAAAACACAATGAGATTTAATAATATGGGTTGAGATTTACAAAGAACGTCCTTTTGTTCTGTTCACAAACATTCCCAAAAGTATGCCTGGAAAGCTGTGCCGAGGGCTATACCAGTTGTTAAAAGCCCTGAGCCCAAATTATAGGTCCAAGCCATAGGCAAGGGCCTATAACGAGGGAGAGAGCCTTTAACTGCCATTAAAGGATGAGGCAGAAGGGCTACAAGGCTACTAGAACATTCCACCCAATGCGGGTAGAATGTTCTAAATTAAAAATGGAGTAACATGAAGACAAACATTGGAATGTTGGAGCGCCGGGCTAATACCAGCCATTATCAGCCCGGAGCGCCTCCCTTGTCACCGGGCTGAAAATGAACGAGCTGCGGTATTTCCTCTACTCGCCATACATTTAAATCGCTAATCAGCAGCTGTTATTTTGTGTGAAAGGCTTTGTATTTCGAATGAGCTCGGGGACTGGAGAAGGGCCGTTCTCAAAATTGCTAATTCATTGATAAATCAATATGTTTGTTACAGGAAGGCAATTCATTATATATTGTGGACTTGAGGGATTGAAATCCAGGGGGAGGTACATTTGAACCAAGGTAAGATTTTTGTTTGCTTAGAAATGAAGTTAGTTGAATCTTATGAACACTTCGTAACCAACTCAGCCTCATACCCTTAATAAAAGTAGCGTTGATAAGAGTACTAATCCACAGCCCCCGATCGTCTTTCCCATGCTATCTGACATCTCTCTTCTCAACACGATTCTAAACATCTCTTCCTAACCCGCGTTGTCTCTTCCGGAGCTTAATCTCGGGGTATGAGCACCGAACGTTGTGACTTATGTTTATGAATCTGACGGTATGGCTGTCCTCCCTTCTGCCATACATATATGATTGTCCTCTCTTTAGCCCTGCATATATGAATCTCATGGTATGATTGTCCTCTCTTTAGCCCTGCATATATGAATCTCATAGTATGATTGTCCTCTCTTTAGCCCTGGATATATGAATCTCATGGTATGATTGTCCTCTCTTTAGCCCTGCATATATGAATCTCATGGTATGAGTGTCCTCTCTTTAGCCCTGGATATATGAATCTCATGGTATGATTGTCCTCTCTTTAGCCCTGCATATATGAATCTCATGGTATGATTGTCCTCTCTTTAGCCCTGCATATATGAATCTCATGGTATGATTGTCCTCTCTTTAGCCCTGCATATATTAATCTCATGGTATGATTGTCCTCTCTTTAGCCCTGCATATATGAATCTCATGGTATGATTGTCCTCTCTTTAGCCCTGGATATATGAATCTCATGGTATGATTGTCCTCTCTTTAGCCCTGCATATATGAATCTCATGGTATGATTGTCCTCTCTTTAGCCCTGGATATATGAATCTCATGGTATGATTGTCCTCTCTTTAGCCCTGCATATATGAATCTCATGGTATGAGTGTCCTCTCTTTAGCCCTGCATATATGAATCTCATGGTATGATTGTCCTCTCTTTAGCCCTGCATATATTAATCTCATGGTATGATTGTCCTCTCTTTAGCCCTGCATATATGAATCTCATGGTATGATTGTCCTCTCTTTAGCCCTGGATATATGAATCTCATGGTATGATTGTCCTCTCTTTCTCCTGACATATATGAATCTCCTGGTATGACTGTCCTGTCTTTCTCCCGACATATATGAATTGCATGGTATGAGTGTCCTCGGTTTCATTTGACGTATGTGAATCTCTTGGTACGAGTGTTCTCTGCTGCACCCGACATATATGAATCTCATGGCATGAGTGCCCTCTGTTTCACCTGACCTTTGCCAATTTCTTGGTACCAGTGTTCTCTGCTGCACCTGACATATAAGATTCACATGGTATGAGTGTCCTCTGTTTCACCTGACATATGTGAATCTCTTGGTATCAGTGTTCTTCGCTGCGCCTGACATATATGAATCTCATGGTATGACTGTCTTCTGTTTCTCCTGGAATATATGAATCTTTGAGTAAGAGTGTTCTCTGTTTCATTTGACATATATGAGCAAGTGTTTCCTGCGTCACCTAAGATTTATGAATCTTATGCTACAAATATCCTCTGTTTCACCTTATGTGCATGGTACGAGTGTCCTCTGTTCCGCCTGTCATATACAAACCTTTTGGTGTAAGTGTCCTCTGCTTCAATTGTCATATCAATCGCATAATATGAGTGTGCTCGGTTTCATCTGACATGAATCTCACTGTACAAGTGTCCTCTATCTTGCTTGATAAATATATGAATATTATGGAATGAGTGCCCTTTGCTTCACCTAACATTTGTTATCTTTTGGTATTAGTGTCTACTGTTTTGCCTGATCTAAATTAATCTTTTGGTACCAGTGTCCCCTCTTTTGCTTGACAAATATCAATTTTATGGTGTGAGTATCCTCTAGGAGGCGTTGCAATGTAAGTAGGAGAACAAATACCACAAGGACCAGGCTGAGCGCGATGAACCAGATATAGTGATTTAAACTCAATTCTCTGTGCTAGTAAGAGCTGATGCAGAATATGGAGGGTTGCTGTAACATGGTGAAATCTTTGCACCTCTAGGACCAATCTTACAACTATATTTGGAAAAAGCTACAGTAGGGCCAAGGTCCTAGAAGGGAGGAGTGGCGTAGCTAACCGTACTGCCACCCGGGGCGGCCCCTAAGTTTGCTGCCCGGGTGCAGGTAAGAGCAGGTGGGGCGATGCGGCTGATAGACGACTTGTTATGAAGGGGGTTGCGGACGACTTGTTCTCGGGGCAGAGGGGACGGTGGTAGTCGATGGATACGACTCCCGCTGCCCCCGAAAACAGTGCCGCCCCCCCTTAGCTACACCACTGGTAGGGAGGTCCAATAGCAGGCAGTGGCATAGTCAATTCTAGACAGAAGGACTGTGCCTACCAAAGGGCCCTCATTGAGGAATAAAAGGAAGGATCAGCCTTAATTGGAAAAACAGGCAGTAGTTACTGAGTTAACTTGATTTTTCAACAGAAGTTCTTGTCAAGAAAACGCTTGGGTTCTTAACCATGCTTCCAGGGTGGGAGGAACTTCCAGATGACTATACCAGAAGCCAAAATTCCACACCTCAGTTTGTTCACATGACTTTTAACAAAGTGATGCCCATCCAGGTTTAAATGGAAAACAAACGCAATTGAAGTGCATTCCAGATCTCTCCAGGAGATCAGTTAATCCTAAAAATAAGTTGGGTAGCACTACCATAAGACAAAGTCCAGCCCAAAGGATCTGATAATATCAATCAGTGGCCTCATGCAAATATTAAACAGACTCAGAGACAATGATGGCCTCTGGAGAAATTAGTACAGCACTGGCAGGGACTTACTGTAAAGTGGAAAGCATCAAGGACTGGTTATGACCTGATACAAAAGGGGAGAACTGAGTTAAGGCAGAGGCACCTAGTCCAACCCTGGCCAACAGGTCGAGTGGGATGGAATAGTAAACCATGTCGAAAGCGACAGAGAGATCCAACAAAATACGTCCTGTGGGAAATCCGCCATCTGGGCTCATCCTTTCATCATCTAGCACAGAAACAACAGCCATTTTAGTGTCCGTGCCTGAGCAGGATTATGTTTAGAGGTTTGTACCTTTCTAAGCACTTGGAGAGCCACTGAGCCAGGAAGGTATTACTCCTCCTGTTTAGCAATGGCTGAGGTCCATGAAATAGGTAGTTACTCTCTATCCTGGGATCCAGACCAGGCTTATTTTATAATGGTTGATCAATGCTCGTCTTCCAACAGGCACGGACATTGCCTGAGGAGAAGGAATTATTAAGGATCGAGGGCAGGCAGGGATGATCACAGGGCAGAAGGCAATGAAGACCCTGACAGGATAAATATCATCAGGGGATGATGATAGCCTTGGATAAGAGGGTCACCCTCCCCTAAGGACTCCTGATCAAGGCAGATTGTTTCTCCTCCTGATCATGGTGAAACAAGCGGTGTCTAATAGTGTGACATGAAAGACATATCTTTTTGATGAAATAGGAGGCAAGTTTGCCACCCAACGCTCATGAGGGCAGGAGGCAAAGGTCACATTCCAGTATTTGTAAATCCAGTATTTGCACAGCGCGAACAATTACCCGACGGCGTCAAGCAGCTGGGGACCGTCAGGAAGATTAAGAGAGCTATTACCCAGAGTCACATGTGCTAGGCTGACCCGGAACTCTCTGGGGATCGAACCGTGAGCTCCTGTGTTCCGGTGTCAGTCGCCCTGGCCGCTGTGTAACACCTCTCTCCATTGAAAGCGTTTGCAAGCTCTCTGACAAACCCAAACATTGCACAAGTTCAGCTGGCAGATGTTCAAATACATTCCTATGTGTAGGAGATCATAGCCTGATGAAGGCAATCATTATAGTGTTGGAGCTGTATTTTATTGGCTTAAAGTGCCTTAGGATGGTAGGACTGACGCCACTCCTCTTTAACTTGTTTGAGTTCATCAGTGTACCACAGGTTGACCTGTCTAGATGATGCACTTCTGTTAATATAAAGTATGGTTGGTTAACAAACAGCTGACAGATGGTTGATAAATGATGAGGGATGCTCTGAGGGACTATTAGTTGGCAGAACCAAGCCCCATGGCTATTAGAATTTCGAGATGACCTCATCAATCTTAATTTGAGATCAGACGCACGATGAAAAAGATGAATCAGTTCAGAACTAGGTTAGGTTGGAGATAACACTGCTAGGGCAGAGGGGAGATAGTGGACCAGCAAAATACAGATAGGGGAAGAGGTTCATATTTAGAGCTAACACAACAGAAATTCCTCTAGCTCCTGGCTCGAAGTGGGATACGTCATCACGTTCAAATTGAATTTAAAGACCGCTGCGACTCCAGCTCACGAACACTCCCTTCTTTCATAATGTATTAGATTAAAACCCAGAGAAGGTTCTGCAACAATATATGGCCCAGATACCTCCTGCAGCCATGTCTCCATCATGCACAATCTGTCTATAGGGGTATCTTGTAGAAGGAGATAGATTTCATCCTTACGCTTAAGAAGTGGCCTAACTTCAAATAATGCTAACTTCAGTGGAGATCCCCGGCACGGCTGTGACTGAGTCCCTCCTGCTAATGGAAGCTTGTCCTGTTTGCCTATTCCGAACTCCTTGATCTAGACCCATACATGATGTAAAAGATAGTGAGAACTCTGGGGTGAAGAAGGACAACAGGCATACCTTATATAGTGCAGTTTGGAGGCTTCATAGGTAAACTGGAAGCATTCTCCACTGGACAACATCAACTCAGCACGGACGGGTGCAGACAGGCTTGGCTGTGCTGCACAACCGCAGTACAACTTCCACTAAGTAGTCACCTACCCGCATGGCCAAAACAACTCTTTTTTTATATGCCATATCTGAATCTCATGGTATAAGTGTTTTCTGTGTCTCCTGAAAAATAGGGATCACCGGGTATGAATGTCCTCCACTGTTCTTGATAGTCAAGAATCTTATGGTACGAGTGTCCTCTGTTTCACCTGCCATATATGAGTCTCAGGGCTCGAATATCCTCTGTTGCACCGGGCATATAGAAATTTGTTAGTACAAGTGTACACAATTTTGCCTGACCGATTTGAATTTCATGGGGTGAGTATTTTTAGTTGTTTTTAGACTATATGACTCTAATGGATAACGTCCTCACCAGTACCGTCACATATGGGTTTCATTGAATGAGGTTCCTCAGTTGCACTTGGCCGATTTGCGGGGGCAGAGGAATTATACAGCATTGTATGGGCAAAATATGCGGCATAGTCAGACTAATTTACGTTAAATTAGACTAACGAAACGCAAATTGTACTCCAGATATTTCCATTAAAAACAGCACTGCAAAACAGTGCAGCACATTTCATATTTATTGTGTACCTTTTTCATTAGGAGATACTTTAGAATTCAAGGCATGAGACTTTAAAAAGAAATGCATCATGTATGTGATTCTTCTAAAGTTTGCGCGTCCTGTAGAAATAATTGCAGCTCTTAGAATATAGTCTGCGAACATTAATTTCTGTTGATAAACAAAACGTAAAATCCATAAATCCACCATGATTACATCACTTTTAAGTACTTAAAGAGTTTTTGTTTCCTCCTGCAGACAAAAGCCCTTCCATTAGTCTATCAAATAAGGATGAGTTAGGATTTCATCCGAGCAACATATACATACATCTCTTTCAATGGCTGAGTACCTGGATCAACAGCCGAAGGCGCCCAGTAACATTTCTAAGTGTCTGACACAGTATTGCACCCTGCGTGCTGATAATCTCTGAAGTTTTGTTCTTTTTGCACCCAAAAAAAAAATCAAACTTTATAGCAGGTGATGGATTATGTGGCAGATGTGGCTAATTTGTATCAGCACAGAAAAAGCTGCAGCCTCACAATTGCTTTATTCCAGTGGGTCTATGTGTTGCGACAGTTACCTGATGTTCTTGGCCAGGGGTCTTTTGGCTGATCACATATCTAAGAGAGGAACAGGATGCGTTGCAACAGAATGCTAGCACCAATGGAGCGTAGGAAGGAGAGCTCATCCGGCCAATAAGAGGCAGGAAAAACTTGGCGTGCCTAACAGTACGCAGAATATGTAGACGCAAGTGACGTGTCGACGCAGAAAGGTTTTATTGTAGTGAAGCCCAAGGTGGTTGCCAACCTTCCGCTTGAGCAGGGTGAAAAGATGTTCTGGATAAGGCTACATTACTCAGAGTGTTGTGAAGGCTAACATCTTTGCCAGTCCTCTTAACACACCAGGGACAGAAGTTCACTTGTTTAAATAGTTGTCTGCTGTGCTTTGCAGCCTTCCTATTGAATGTTTACCAGGGGTTTCAAAGCTTATTTTTCAAAGGAAATAACTTGATCTGTGAATTATTTCCCAGTAATTCGCAGGGCTGTGCTCATTTGCAGCCTATTTAGCTTCCCTAAACACATAAAAAAAAAGGTAAATGGATGGTTAACACAGCATTTTTTCTTTCTTTCAGTGCTGCTAAAAAAAAAAGAAAAAAAGTTCACAATGACAGTGCTGCTTTTAGAATATCATTCTGCAGAGTTGACAGGCTCACCCTAGCAGGCCCATCCTTGAAGCTGGCATCTAAGAATCAATTCTCCCAGAGTGTGGAAATAAATATTGTAAATACAGAAGCCTGTCGGCAATATGCTACTCTGTCCCACATTGTATTCTATCTTTCTTTATTTAGACATGTCTTGTTAAACCCAGACTATACTGTTAATGTAAGACAAAGTAAAAGTAAATATTAAAATGCACTTCTTTAGTTTCCGTAGAACACACTTTGTATTTAAAAATTGACTCAGTACGCACTGTTTCATAAAACACATTTTTAATATCAGTACATTATTCCCAAAAAAAAGACACATTTCTTTAAACATTGAGGACAATATCTGCAATCTTAGGCAAGCATTGAATACTAAACAGGCAATGCTCAAATCTTCCTACAGAGCCCTAAAATCATTTGATAAATCATGTCATAAAAAACACGGTATGTTACGCTTAAACAGAAGCTTTACTTCGAAGAGCGTTACCACACAGGTAAGGGCAGAGAGGGGCCTTTTTCAGTACCTTACAATGTAGGATTTTACAACACAGGTACGTTTTTAACGTTGTTATTTATTAAGAGAAGAAAGGGGAACAAAGGTGTGTAACTAGTCTTAAGGGTTTGGGGATTGGTAAAGGGAGGGCTAATAAGCATTATAAACAGAGCCACTGGAATTATGCTATTCTGCAGGTGTGGCTGTTTCTGCATGATTATGGATTTGCCACATAATCCATCATCCGCTGCATAATCAGCAGATTTTAACAAAAGAATTGTTTCTAGCTCACACGGATCAAAAGTTACTATAAATTTGGCGACGTGTTCCCTGGCAGATTAAGGCCCTTTGCCTAAGGTGACAAGTCCTTTTTCAGTTGCTTATTGCTGCATTTGGTTGTTAAACAGGTACTAATGGGGTGGCATCTTTGCCAAGGCAGTTTTACCATGAGAAAAATTGTAAAAATAATGAAGTAATACTAGGCCAAAATATGCTGCATTAAGCTCCATAATTTGTCTTTTTCTAACTCATAATTGGGTCCTCCCCAGGCACATAATTTTATTGGCCCCAGTTATAAGGATTTTTTATGATTCAGAGATGGGTACGAGCTAGTAAGGGTTTTAAGGGGGTTTTAGGCCTGAGGGTTGGAAATTAAGTAGAGAGGGTTGTAAGGGTTTTTTAGGGTTCAGGGATGGGTAAGAGTAGGGGATGGTAGCAGGTTTTTAGACTTCAGGATTGGGTAAGGGTACAGGTAGTAAGGAGTTTCTATGGCTTAGGGTTGAGTAAGGGTATAGGGTGGTAAGGCTTTTACTAGGTTTTTAGAGTAGAGGGATGGATAAAGGAACTGGATGGTAAGAGTTGTTAGGGGTACAGCAATGAAGAAGGGTAGAGGATGTCTTTTGAGGGTTCAGGGTTGGGTAAGACTATGGGATAGTAAGGGGTTTCTAGGGTTTATAGGGAAAATCATGTCTGCTACTGGCCCAATAGTGCAAAGAGCTCATTAAAGTGCTGGTGTTTGCGCAAATTAGCAAAGGTCTGTGATTTTTAATCATGCATAAAACAATTTTCATTAGAACATAGCAGCTATTATTCTCATCTAATGTGCCTAGCAATATAAACTCAATCAGCAGTAATAATAATAACAGAGCACTGACCAAAACTGGTCCAATAATGCTAAGGAAAGTGCAAATATTTGTGCAGATTGGCAGAGTCCATGATTTCACATTGTGTCCAATACAATTTTCATTAGAATACAGCAGCTGTTGTTCAGATCTACTATACCTGTGGGTATAAACTCAGTCAACAATCAATGTGCAGCTATAATATTACAGTGATAATAATACAGCGATTATTACAAGTTTCCAGTGTGTGTTTAACTAATAGCCATGCTGTCTATCCACAAGAATAAATGGAATAAAAAATTGCTTCATCGTCTGTCCTGTGGCAGAAAATGAAAGCACTTGTGGTTGATCTTATCCTATATGACCTGAACAGGGGCAAAATTGATTGTTTACATGCTCTTGCAAATTTAGTGCAGAGTAGCAAAAAATGTATGATTTTGTCTTTCCGGACATAAATACAATTGCAGAATTCACGTCTGCTAATGAGCCTTGTATATCTCACAAGACATTGTCTGGTACGGAAGGTCCACATTCTAAACTTGATATATACGGTATGCTTCTGTTCATGTTGGATCTAGTCCATGTAATACCTATACCTTGATATTACATGAACTAGATCTTATTCTCAAAATAATCTGCTGTAATGCTGCCTGGTCTAATCGCGGCAAGCTTTCATTCCCACTTTAGTGTCCATTTGTCACTATTTCCGTGTCAGGGCTGACCTTGTTTAGATCAGTTCTGAGAAATCACAATTGCATGGCAGTTAATAATCTCCTTACATGTGCCAAACAGTTGGTTCCCCCTAATCGGCCATACATTTCTACTAAGCCTGAGTGGAGTTCGCTGAGTTCTGCTACGCGTTACTCCAAAAAGTGACCAAAATAGTGTGTTGTGCTATGTGGAGTTTTGCAAGCAGTGGAGTGCTTTAGGTCACGCCATACGCAATGATTTTTAGTGCCGGGTGGTTATCCCGCGCTGGGAGATTAGCGCAAACAGCACCATGCGCAGCACAAGAGGGCACTGCTTCTGTCTGCCGCTCAAGTAGATGTTCTACTCGAGCGGCAGCTTCCTCAATGTGAACAGAAGGTTACTCAACGCGAGCTGTAGTGGCCATCTGCGACTACCTGTGTTGAGAAATGTCGCCTGAAGGTGGTCTGGAGTAAGATTTTCCTTTCTCTCCAACTTAACGCTGGCAGGCAAGGAAACAACTCCGCTCCGTGAGTTTTTCCGAACTCCACACTCTACGCGGAGTGGGAAAAACTCTGCAAACTTGCTGAACAGAGCGGAATTTCATACCCAGGCCTACTTTCTACTTCTACATCTGATTGTAGCTTTTGAGATTCTAACAAGCCTATTCCAATATAGCATTGCTTTTACTTCAGCCAGTACTAAGATTATAGCAAGACAGAGTCCCGAATATAGTAGCAGTGATGGAGTCCCTATTAACAATTTTAATAAAAAGGGTCTTAAAACACTTTTTCGACCACTTGCAGTGCATGTAAGTTGCCACATCCTCACAACTCAGTTCCATACAGAGCAGCAATTACTGCTTTCTGTTTGTAGATTTGGAGGATGGGGCAAATTCGCTGGCAGTCCACCATTTGTTTCATTTTAAGTACAGTTCTCAATGTTAGTAGCTGGACAGTACTGTCCTTAGACATCTGATTCTTCCAGCTAGGCTGCTCCGTGAAGCATATGCCCAAGTAATCATAGTGCGTTACACCCTTGATTTATTCTCCATACACTATTAATTTCCTCTTGAGACTGGGGACGACTTAAATAACATGATCTTTGTTTGTTTACAGTTCATGGGTAGGGGATTCTGGCCTCAATAATCCACAAATCTTCCCAGTAGTTTATATATAGCATTTTTTTCGGTTCTAGTTAAGTACAACCACATCATTCACAAATGCACAATGATGTCATTAATGCTGTCATTTTAGATATCATCAGTGAGGTTATCAATGATATCAAAGAACATTTAATGAGCGATGTAAAATGGGAGGTCATATTCAAGATTATAAGCAGTGCCATTCAAGTACACACGTTATAGTTACTTGATTTCCCTATTTCTGGTGTATTTCATTATTTTTTTTTAATTTAAAACATTTCAACTTACGTTTTCGACTAATGAAAACGTCACTTTACATTTTGGTCATTTTCATTGAATTTCTGAGGTTTTTTTTAATGTAAAGTTAGATATTGTTTACCTTATCTAACTGGCTAACGTGACGTAACATTTTATTATCATTCCCACATCACCACCTGGCACACAACAACCACCAGCTGCAGACAGCCTTTGACCGTGCGCCATTTGGCGCGATTTGGCGTTGGCCGCAGGGCTTGGCCAGCAGCCAGGTCCTGTATCCAACCTCCTGTGTATGACCAATCTTCCACCGTGTGTGTCGTGTTGGCCCACAGAGGCAGGCCTATACAGAGGAACATGAATTGCACTTGTTTTCTTTAATTATTTTTTTTTGATCCTGCAGGACTTTCAAAAGAGTAAAAAGGGGGGGGGTAGAGGTGGCTCCTGCAGGACTCCTATGAGGCGGTGGCAACCCAAAAATAAAAGTTTATTTCCCTTCAGGGGACGTCTCTCTAGGACTCCCCCAGCAAGGTCCAGAAAGACCCCAAGGCCCTACCCTGCCCCGTTAATCTTTATTTATTTATTTTTAATTTTGAGGACACAGGGACAGAGTCCCCACCCCCTGTAATGGTGGCCACATATGTCAGCCAATCAGAGCGCAAGCTCCCACTGAACTCGCAGGAGCTTCTCGCTTCTGCGGTAATGAAGTGGCTCATGGGAAAAAGCGTCAAGATATCTATACATTTTTAACCTTAATTTCACAAAAATTACTGAACTGATTTACACCAAATCACAAAAAGGCCGATTTCTCTGTAAAGATGGCTCTAGAGCTGTTCAAAAATCCTCAACGAAATTGATTAGGGAAATTGTGTTTTGGGGCCCCCTTTTCCCAGACCTTGCTTAATGTATCACAACAAAACTTTTCAGGAAGGGGCTAAGGTGGATAAAATTTTCTTTGGAAATTTTTGTGCAGTTTCGTCAAACAAAAGTTAAAAGTTAAAATAAAGCTCGGAGTACCAGGAATGACTTTATTCTGGAGTTCCCCTGCTCTAATTAAAATGAAGACTAACCGGTACTTGGTAGTGCGTGCTGTGGTAGTGACCGACCACAGCACGCACTAAGCCGCGACTCGTAATCAGGAAGCATAATATTCCAACGAGTACCGGTTAGTCTTCATTTTAATTAGAGTAGGGGACCTCCAGAATAAAGTCATTCCTGTTACTCCGAGCTTTATTTTAACTCACATTACCATGTCTACGCACTTTAGGCCCTCACACCCGCACTTCATCTATACGGCAGTTGGATAAAAGATCTCCGCCAAAGAGCCCCTCTTAGAGGTGTCGCCCGTTGGGTATTGCACCGCCGACCCAACGAGGAGCAAGCCCAAATGATGAAGCATGACACCTGAAAGGGTGTGTGAGGGTATTACATCCAACATAATGGATGCCCAATTGTAGGAACCTTTGGAATCCTACAACATCCTACACTCCACAGGGACGCATACATTCCGTTAAACACTAGGAACAGCCCAGTACTTCTTTGGCAACTATTCTTCATCTAGGGCACCACTGAGGCCGGACCTACCACTCACTAGGAGTGGTGAATGCCCTTCTCCGATCAGAATTTCTCCCTTATTTTGTAAAACTAAACAACTCAGAAATCACAGCAAGTACATCCTTTCATCCTTTCAAGTTTAACACAATGAATAGCATCAGAAGACATTTCAGGTTCCACGGCGCGCAAGTATGGAATACGAGACTTTCACAAAATGATTTATACAACATTTTTGGTGCAATGATACATTACAGTGTATAAAACTTTAGTGCTAGCCATTGAGTAAAACTGCAAACGACAGTGTGACACTTACCCTCAATTAGTGTCATAGGAGATGTCTGTCTTTATGAACCTTACCAAACGATTTGGAAACTCTCATACGTATGTTACACATTTTCAGGGTCAGTGGGGGTGGGGGGAGTTCAGTTGTCCCCCTATAAAACAGTACACATTTCCCCACAAAATTAGACCAGTGGTCTGGCTTCCATCTCAAAGAACCGTGATTAATTCCAAGTCATTTTAATGACTGGCACACTCAGCAAAGGAGTTGTTTTGGTTCATGCCACAAATTCTAGAAGATTATGTTAACTTACAACATAAGATCAGTTCTGATGGCATGGCGAGTAAAAAGGGGGAAAACCATCTAATGTAATATACAGCAGAAAAGAAACTTCTCTTGTGGACATCAACAGTGAGCAAAGAACCCCATGTGTAGGAGGTCGGGTTACCCAGTGGGGCAAACTCTCCCACCACCATGCAAAACTAGTTCCTAGTAAGTCAAACACTATTTCTCTAAGTCAGTCTCGCAGCAGGGGACTGAGACGGAAGGCAATTTCAGAGAATGTGTGTTAAGGGTTAATAGCACAAGTACATCACCCATGTCAACAACCCACTCAGAAAAGCACCACACCCCTTTGATGGAGTCAAAAAGTATTTTATGAATATCATAAGGATAAAATGACAAACTTTTGATCAGTCATTGGAAAGTTGTAGCTTTTTAAGGGACAGTTGCATTCCACATTGCATCTACGTTCTGCTTGGACAGTCAATGAAAGCTCCTGGCAGTCCTTACAAGTGGCTACTAGGGACTCTTCTCTTTCCAATCACACAGCCCGATTCCCAGCTCTAGGCCGCCTATAGTCAGGCCGGAGGGGCTGGATGAAAGAGAGTCTCATTTTGCAGACTGACACCGTTCACAGCAACCACATACAGAGTTCTGTTGGGTTGTCTCTGACTTACGTCGCCAAGACAGACAGAGGGTCTTTCTGAATCAGATTAAGCCAGATGATGGTACCAAACCCCCCACTCTACCAGCCCCACCGAACTCCTTAGCGACCACTCTATTCGTTGGTGTTAGCTCCAAAGTCCTCGTCTTGCTCTGGGGAGTCCTCTTTCTGGATACCAGTTCACTGCGAGTGTAAATTGGCTTTGTCACTCACCAGGTCTAAAAACGATTCTTCACCAAGCCCAGTGCCAGACCAGTTACAACTAGTCTGCATCGCAAGAACAGCCCTTCGGTGGTCTTGGATAGCCCCGAACAACTCAGTCCGCATCCAAGTCCTTCGCCATGTAAGGTAATGGGCCTGCGGATCCTCCCTCCATGGTCAGACGTCCATTGTGTTATGTCCCTCAGGACCTTACAAGTCTGAGCTTCAATAGCGACGTACCAGAATGCTTCCTCTGGGCAGGGGTCTGTGTCCCAGATCTGCAAACGTGTAGGCAGATGTATGATTATGTCAAACTCACTGCTTCTCTCTGAAACACCATCAGATGTAGCAGAAGAGGGAGTAGGCACCTCTCTCCTCTGCTCCTTGTGGGGGATTATTCTAACCCCCCACAATCACTTTCACTCTCTCCTTTCTGGCAAAGAACTTGCTAAGTAAGTGGTCGAATCCAAGTTTCATAAGATCACACTAGCTGCTTTCAAAAACTGGCCTTCCCTTTTTACTTCATTTACATTGATTCGCTCGAAGGGGATAACAAGGCTGGCCTCACTTAGACTGGTTTGGTAAACTCTGGTCTAGGGGTTCAATGGAGAACCGGATGAAAACATATCTCACCATTCCCGCATCACAACTGTACCAAGTCTAGGATGATTTGCTGGAGGGGGAGCCCTGCCCACAGAACCTCCTCCCTTATCTCCTCTGGGGGCCTCCTAGGAAGGTGGTTGTCACCACCAATCCATCTCCGCTTAGTACTGGTGACCCCTGTGAGGTTGTGAAAAGCAACTCAGCTCTTCTGCAACCCTCTCCTGCAAAGAATAGGCAGGTTGTGCACCTGCAGCCGAGAAGACCTTAACCATGTTTTGATTGTGTGCCCAGCACTTAGTTCGATACGCCGCAAATATTTAAGGCATTTTTTTACAGTATAAAATCTCAACAGCAGAACAGGCCCGTAATTTTCTTCTGCTCCCACCATCTGAACTGATTTGTTTTAAAATGTTTCGCTTTTTTAAAGAATTTTTGAATGTATATTAAAATTTAGCAGACGTAGGTGATCCTTATGCTTTTATAGTACTGTGTGATGTGTTCTCATGCATTAGCACTTTGTTATGCACTTTAAGCACTTTAATTAGTCATTAAATATGAAAACCAAGGCTTAATTCTGCTGTGTACTAGCACTCCTGTAAGATAGTTAATTAACAAAGTGCATTTCCTTAGAAGCATAGCTCCTGGGTAATTATTTGTGAGAAATGTCCTAGAATAGGGTATTAATGCACTAGCACTTTTGTATTGCATTAGCACTTTATTTAGCACTTTATAAATATACTTGCTGCTATTTCCATTTCATGATCACATCCCTAAAAAAAGTTTTTAATTATTTATGTAAATTGTTATGTGTATATTGGTTGGTAATGGTATTTTTATCTTAACCAAGTGCCATCCAAATGTAGAATATTTTTTTTTTTAAATCAGGGTGAGAGCTAAAAGTTTTACCCACCTGATAATGATCGACATTGGCCGTAAATATATTTTACTAGAATGTTGTAGCCCACCGTACTGATGAACTTAATGAAGAAAAGAGAATTCGACTACTTGAGAATTATGGAATTAAGGAAAATTGAATATGTAACTCTTTGTGGTTTAGAGACTGTCCTCTGTCGTTCTCCAGAGTGTAGTCTCTATTGAAGATAAGTGATGATGTACTCTTGGGTGTAACCTAGAAAAATTCACGTTGAATTTTTTCCTGTTTTTTACTATTGTGATTTGAATGAAATGTTGTTTTATTTGTATTTTATGTGGAATTCCTCGGAATTCCAAATCATAATAAAATAATTGACCGGGTTACAATTTCTTCTCAGGTCGCAAAAGATATACACCGAGAAACTAGTTAGTGGTTTTTCAATTTACTGTTTCAAATACCAGCAGTGTCTAGCAGAGAACCATGGGATACGTGCTTTTTCCACACCTTGCATCCTTCCTGGAAATTCACAAAGAAATATACAAAATAACACATAGCAGGAAGCAAAAAACAATCCAGTTTTGTGAAAGTAAACAAGGTCGGTCTTCGGATTCATTTGTGCTTGTTTCTGTAAACAAAATCGGTCTGATTTTTTGGTCCCTGCTCGTGTGTCCTCATTTTGCCCTGATGCTCCTGTTGTAAGACAGACGATCTATGTCATGTTGGGGTGACTTCAGCCCCTTCAGATTACCAGTGAGTTTTGTGTATTCCTCTCCCTGGTTGATCTCCTGAGACTACTATATGTTATATTTACTTATTGGTGTAGATGTACATTACATTGTTTCAAAAGTAATTTAGGATTAGAAAACCTGTATTAAATTAGGCTGTTTACTCTCCTCTAAACCTCCCCATTTTTATGATTTTAGCCCCTGTGTACAACTCTGCAGACAAAGTTGCATGATGCTATGGATGGTCAAAGAACCAACTGGATCAGACGGACAGCAGTTCCTCGCCTCCAAGGGAGGTAAATGTGTGCACTGCAGATGGTAACTCAGGTCCCCTCTGTGTCACAGTGCTGCAACCCCTTCAAGTCTTTAACTCATGAGAGGTTGCTTGTCCTCTTCATTCTCTAGGTTAAATAGTGCTGCCCAAGAGCTTTATTAGAAAAAAGAGATGCTTGGAGAAGCCATTTTTGGATCTCAAGAGCTGACCTGTGTGGGGAGGTCCTTTTGTGCCTAGCTATTGCGGATAGGTCGGAGGCTGAGCCTCAGGTTAGGGGTTTTCACATACTGCGTTACACATACTGGCTCGATGCTAAGTAGGTTCATTTTGTGTATCTGACTATAACAATCAATCGGATGTAGTCCCTTCATCTTAGAACAGCCTTCAGTCTGGTGGATCTCTTTTCGGGTACCCGCCCGGCACGGGGATCAGAATCCTAGGGGCCTACCAATATCAGTAGTACAGGTCAAGCTTCTGGTCTTTTTGGGAGAGGTGGGGGGTAAATATTTGAGGTGGCCAATATTTTCCATGTGTGAGAACAGTGAGATTTGGGATTGAAATGACAAGCCAAGGATATACATTGTCAGGTAATTTCCTATAGTGGGTGAGGATTTCATGCAGGTGGAAGAAGAAAGACTTAGCCAAAATTATTCGGGTGTAAGGCCACTGAGCAGCAGAAGAGAAAGAATGTAGCCTCAGGACCAAAGAAAGTCAGAACTTTTTATTGACTAGGAACAATAAAACCAAGTATTGCCCGCCCCTCCCAGGACAAGGACCTGTTTGAAAGATTAAACAAATGCCATGTAAAGAAAGAGAAAACACACCAGTTCTACGATATTTTGTCACCTAGTAGTGTTAAATAAATAGGGCAGACTTATTTTAAAATCTAGTACATGTTGCAGCTTGTGCCAGGGGCCCTGAAAAGTGTGGCGAATAATGACCCCTTTGCCACCATCCCTTAAACTCTCTGGTGGGTCTACCTACGTCACTCCAAAAGACCACAGAGGCTTTGGAAAGGTGTGGTCGTGTCCGAGTTCTCCCTTCAAGAAAAGATTCGACCTACTGAATGATGTTTTCTAACATACCAATCTTTTGGGGGTTTTGTAAGAGGATGGCGCCGTTAATAAATGCATCAGTGAAGGTGAGGAGGAAAAGGCTGCCAATTTACCTTAATCACTGAGGAAATATGGGGACATGGTTTCAGCCGTGTCATCTGGGGTGGGCTCTAACTAGAATTTACTGTAAGGTGCTGGTAATCAGTCAGTCAGTCAAATAGGCTTTATTTCGATAAAAGCATATCTTTAAAAGCAATACATACGACAGGATAAAAGAGATAAAAAGCCAAACATATAAATACAGTCATAACTTGATGCAAATCGAATGGCAACAATAAATTACCTAAGACGGTCTAACATAATGACCAAAATTAAACAATTTCATTGAGCCTTTTTGACCTGATCACCCATGCCCAACCTAAAAACTTTGCCATGCCACATACAAACAAGGGCCGGGTATCGGACTTCAAGATTCGCAAAGCCACAATATAATTTCTGGTACCCAGCTCCTTGCACAGGGGTTTCAGCCACCTAGATCGGGGAGCTTTAGAGACAGGACATTCAAATAGAAGGTGGGGCTCTGACTCAATCCTAAGTGCACAAAAGGAGCAAAAAGGAGTGGTTTGGGCCGGGATTTTCCAACACGCAGTCAGTACCCCTACTGGAATTACTCCTATTCTAAATTTAAAATACAAGGCCCTATCTCTAGGTTTTAAAATTATGTCGCGATAGGGTTCTCGGAGGGCCACGTCCTTCACCAAGATAAATTCGCTGGTGGATCTGCATAGGTTGGGGTCGGTGTTTCTCCTATCCGCTACCCAATTCCAATAGACTCTCTTCAGGGGGAGCAGTTCTAGTCTGCCATGCCTCCCCGAGTCCCAACTCCCCAAGCAGGAATTTAACGTCCCTCAGCCACCTTATTTTTGACCAACCAGACAACGATAGAACCTCCTTCAGCCCTTCCGCGTAACTGGAAAGTTCAGGGACTCTCCATAGGCGGGCCTAGAGAAGAAGGGGGTGCAATTTTGCCTGATCTTTAATTGGGCGGCAACCCATATCCAAAAGCAGGGGCAATGTGGGGGTGCTCTGTGGGAGGACCATCAGGTCCTTCAGAAATGTATTCTCTGAGCAGGATAGCTGATCAACATCCAGGGAACCCCAACGCTCTGCCCCATAAAGAGCCGCACTAATGTAATCAATTTCCTTACAATTTGCTCCTGAGTGGATCTTTAATAAGATGGGTTAGGGGGAGTTTGCTGAGCACCTCGAGCAAGTGGTCTTACTTACACAGTTGTGGGAAGTTGTCAGTGGAGAAGAAGGTATTCAGAATTACCCACATCTGGGAGGACAGTCCTGGCACTGAGGGTTTGGTTGGGTGATTGGCAGCTATACAGTGTAAGAGAGTAGATTTTGTGAGTGGACTTAGGGTGGGGGCTTGCAACAGAATTTGGCTTCAGCCATGGCAGAACCAGAGGACAGCCTGGGGTGCCTCTACAGTTTTAAGATGTAGAAGTGGATTATATCTTTGAGGGAGTACCTCAATACGTGTTAATACTGTGATGTGTTGTACAAACCTGAGTAATGTAAGGTCTGCGGCTGAAGCAAGAGTGGCCGTCTCCTACCAGAGTCAAACCAGGAATTAAAGTCCTGTAGTAGTGTCTTTGATACATAGGAGTTGAGTCACATGGAAATGAGTAGTATAAGAAGGCTAGAGTGAAAGAGGGGATTGAGAGGGCACACACTTTTGTTACACCAGATTTTGGAGAGGCAAAGACTTCACAGTCGTTGGGGAATATTAGCCCCCCCCCCCCCGATTCCATCTAGGCACATGCCGGAGCTCTGTTAAGGTCATGGCCGATGAGATGGGGGGTCGGTGTATTTTCCAGGAGGCGAGAAAGCTTGATTGCTACTGAGTTATATGTTTTTGCTAGAATGGGTTTAAGGGCTTGCTCAGGACTTCAGCACAAGGGTCAGTCATTTGTGTTAAGAAAGGTAAACCATAAGGCAGACCCGGGACCGCTGCTGCTTGACTGCCCGAGCGGTGAGTGGGGCGGCCACACACAGTTTGTCTACGGTGCAGGCGGAGGTGAGAGGGCCCGGCCTGGGCTGCTCCTGGCCTACCGTGATTTAACTGCCCTTCACCGCTATACACAGGAGATCTGTGCGCCGTACACGTCCGCTGCTTTGGGGGAGGCCGGCCCCGGGAATCTAACGGTGGAAGGCTCGGCTGGAGGCGGACAACGGGCCCGGGGGGTGTTGGATCAAGACGTGAAACCCCGGTCACGACCATAGAAGTGGGCCCCCGCGCTGCCACAGCGCCTGGACGGCAGCTGCTGTGTGACAGGGTCTCTGTCTCTGCCTGGAATTGGCGGGAGCCGTGAGTGGACCAGAACTGGCAACGGTCAGGAGGAGAGTGGGCGCCATACTGTCGGACCCCAGAAGCACCAGATCGACCATGAAGCCCCCCAAAGGGGGCGCTGTGCCCCAAGCGAACAGGCTGGACCAATATACTGTGCCCAAGAACCCAACACAGCCTGGGGGAGAGACGAGGGATGTCGCGGGAAAGGCGGAACCCTCTCTAACGTCCATCATGGCCGCGATCCAGGCACTTGGCACCAACCTCGAAACGAAGATGGACAAAATCACCATCGAGGTGAATCTACTACGCACCGATTTGGGGAAAACCGCGGACCGCTCGAAAGCCAATGAGGCGGACATTAGGACCCTCCAGGAATCGGAGAAGAAGCTCACTAGTAGGGTCAACGAGTTGGTCCACCAGCACCGACAGATGGCACTGCGGCTCGACGATCAGGAAGGTAGGGCTCGAAGGAGCAACATACGCGTGGTGGGAGTGGAGGAAGGACTGGAGGGTGACAGTATGGAGCTTTTCATCGAGGACCTTGTACTCCATCACCTTAAGCCAAAGAGACTTTCTAAGATCTTCACTATAGAAAGAGCCCACCGGGCTCCGATTCCCAAGCCCAAGACTGGAGCCTCACCGCGAACAATCATTGCCAAAATCCTCAACTACCGCGACCGAGACGCTATACTACAGGCTGCCAGACAACACGGTGATCTACAATACGAGGGGTCCACGGTACGGTTTTTCCCTGACTTCACGCTGCAAGTGCAACAAGAACGGCGGTCCTTTCAAGGGGTCAAGGCGGCGCTCCGAGACCATGGAGTTCGATACATGATGTTCTTTCCTGCAAAGCTGAAAGTTATATATGAGGGTCGGTCCCATCTCTTTACCTCGCCGGCATCAGTGCAGGACTGGATCGACGCGACGCTGGCTGTAGGCACCTCTCGCCAAAATGGCGGACAGTGGAGAGACAATGGACAACCTTCCCCGGGATCGGTTACAGAGGGAGCTGCAGCGGGGGGGCAGAGTCAACGATCCTGGCGCTCGAGGTCTAACAGTCCCCGTTGGGACTCACCCGGAGAAAACACAGCACGATGAAACGTAGCTCGCAGGGCTTGGAGGAAGCCGGA
Organism: Lissotriton helveticus; assembly: GCF_964261635.1. Taxonomy (NCBI): domain Eukaryota; kingdom Metazoa; phylum Chordata; class Amphibia; order Caudata; family Salamandridae; genus Lissotriton; species Lissotriton helveticus. The sequence goes on from NC_136061.1 coordinate 952,465,756, forward strand.
CAGTAATGTATTAAGTGTGCTTGTGGGTATGCCTGGGTGCTCCAAAGGGGGCGGAATGGGGCCGGCCCAGGTATCTAGGGCAGCGTACCCACTCTTTGCTTGCATACCCGAGGCCTGAGGGACTAAAGGACCTGGGACACTGACGGGGGGCGGCCGGGACGGGGCTGGCAACGTGCTTCCCAAGCTAGAAGTTTCCTCGGCTTATCACCGGGGCTGGGGTGGGCGACAGGCGCTCTGTAATTGGGGTGGTGGGTAGTTTGGAACCCACGGAGCAGGGGGCAGGGAGGGGGGGTTTTGTTATTGCAGAGGTGGGCAAGTTGGTTGGGGTCCAGGGAGGGGGAGACCTAAGGGACTGTCGGAATTGCATATGATTGTCTGTACTGTTAGAACATGTCGGGGAAGTTCCAGGTCGGGGGTGAGCATTGGGGGGGATCCGGGGAGGGACGGGGGGTTGGGGGTCTGTTATGGTCGAACGATGTAATTTGCTATGACGTCATTAGCGGTTCAGTGATGCACAGTTGGAAAGGTCTACAAAGCAATGGTTATGGCTAGGCATTGGGAAAAGAGCTTGAGAATCATGAGCTGGAATGTCAATGGCCTCGGGGACAGGCTCAAGCGCACTATAGTCCTTCAATTCCTTAAACGACACCAACCGGACATAGTAATGTTGCAAGAAACTCACCTACTGGGTAACACATGTCACGCACTCAACAGGTGGGGCTATGCTCTCGCCTCACATTCTGGCTTCACATCAGGTTCCAGGGGGGTGGGGATACTGATTCGCCGCTCACTACCCTTCCACATTGACAGTACCAAAGAAGACCCACAAGGCCGTTTCACGGTGGTCACAGGACGCTGGGAGGGGTCCACGCTTAACCTGCTTTCGGCATACATCCCGCCGGGATTACAAGCTCAGGCCTTTACAGACCTGGGCAAATTGCTGCTCTCCCTTCCCGAAGGTCAGTTGGTCCTGGGCGGGGACTTCAATTCTGTAGTATCAGGACTTCTCGATAGACAGCCCCCCAGGGATCTTCCCCAAGGGCACCTGTGGTTGGCTGACTTTCTTGAGGCCTTTGGGCTCACCGACGTTTGGCGTCACCCCCATCCCACACATACCCAATTCACCTTCTTCTCAGGGCCACACCATACCTTCTCACGGATCGACTATATCCTCACAGTCCTCCATCACCACACTGCAATACGGGAGGCCACACTCTTACCCAGGGGCATCTCGGACCATTCCCCAATTACTACACACATAACATTCGGAACCAGGAGGGAGGGGTGTGTAGCGCCGATAAACCCCTGGCACCTAAAGAACGAGGACACGAGGGGGAAACTTGCCACCTCCATCTCTAATTACTTTGATGAGAATTTTTGACTCCCCTGTCACGGTGTGGGAGGCATTCAAAGCGGTGGTTAGAGGGGAGGCACTTTCAGCCATCGCAGGAAAAAAACAGGAACGGCAATGTCAGGTCACTACAGTTGAGGCGGACCTTGCTACACTAGAGGCGGAAGCGCTTGAAAAGGGGACCAGGAATATTAGGCATAAGTGGCAGGTCAAATTGGCGGAATACAGAGAGTTGGTCTCCCTGGAGGCCCAGACGGTGGCTAGACATAGAATGGGTAGATTGTACGACCAGGGTGTCAAAGCTGGAAAGCTCATCGCCTGGTTGGATAAAAAACAGCAAGCCAAAAAGATAGTCCCATTAATTCATGCCCAATCCGGAGTGACTCTCACGGAGCCTCGAGAGATAGTGGAGGAGTTTGCTAGACACTATAAACAGGTCTATACAAGGGTGTCTGACCGACCAGAGGAAGACTCTGTTGCCCTCCTTGCTGATATCAGGATGCCGTGTCTATCAGATGAAGATCGAGAAACCATTGATAGCCCCCTCACAGAGGCCGAAATACAGCGAGCAATAATGGAACTCCGGCCTGGGAAGGCATTGGGTCCTAACGGCCTCCCGATAGAACTATACAAGATTAAATCAGAAACTGTCAGTAAGCACCTTAAAGCCATGTTTGAGACGAGTAGAGAGAAGGGAATACTGCCGCGTGACCAGCGCATCGCCACTATAGTGGCAATACCAAAGGAGGGGAAACCTGTTGAACACTGTGCCTCATACAGACCGATCTCACTCCTGAACGCTGAGCCGAAAATACTGGCGAAGGCACTTGCCAATAGGCTCAAACCTGTACTTAGTACGCTGGTACATCCTGACCAGTCAGGATTTATGCCACACCGGAATACGGCCCTCAATATTCGACGCCTACACGGGGTGCTCTGCCAGCGCCATAGACTGACGGAGGACGCGGTGGTGGTCTCCCTGGACGCCACTATGGCGTTTGACACCCTGGAATGGCCGTACATGTTCGCTGTCCTGCGTAAGCTGGGCTTCGGACCCCGATTCTCGTCGTGGGTTCGTCTCCTATACTCGGACCCGCTGGCACAGGTACTAGTGAATAATAAGGTTTCGAAGATCTTCACCTTGGAACGGGGCACTAGACAGGGCTGCCCTCTTTCCCCTCTCCTGTTCGCCCTCTCCCTCGAACCTTTGGCTGCCTGGATCAGACAGGACGTATACCTTCGCGGAATAGAGTGGGCGGAGGGATGGGAAGATAAAATATCCCTATACGCTGACGACATTCTCCTGTACCTCTCCAAGCCACGACGATCAATCATCGCTGCACTGGACATCCTCGCCAGTTTTGGTCGCAATTCCGGCTTCAATGTCAACTGGAGCAAATCCTACCTTTATGTCCTCAGAGGGGAATCACCGAGGCTTCCTGCCGCTTGTCCCATCACAGTTGTTGAGGAAGGCTTCAAATACCTGGGAGTGTTCATCTCCACCGACAAAGCCCTATCCTATGAGCGTAATCTTCTGCCTCCCCTTCGGCGTCTCCAACGAGAAGCCAAATCCTGGCAAGATCTGCCATTGTCACTGCTAGGCCGAGCTGCCTTATTCAAAATGATGGCGCTGCCTAGGTTCCTGTACGCCCTCCAAAACTTCCCTGACCTTGTGCCTGACGCCTACTTCAAGGCTGTTGAAGCCGCTCAGCGTACCCTCATCTGGGCGGGCGCCCCTCGTATTGCCTTGCAAAAACTCACACTGGGGTGGTATGACGGTGGCATAGCCCTACCCGACATTCGCAAGTACTACTGGGCGGCCCATCTCTCAGCTATCAATCAGGGGACCTACGGGGACGGTAATGATCCGGCCTATGGGATGGACAGTTGGCAACTCCCGGGGGGGAACTATGACATCGCACTTTACTCCAAATTGGGTAAACATCAACTCACTGGACCTACGCAGCATTCGGTACAGATATGGCGCGTAGCCCAGGAAAAACTTGGCTGGTCCGGGGTCCTCACCATGGCCACGCCGCTATGGGCCTCGGGCAAGTTAGGCAACCTGGGCCGGACTAAGGGATTCCGTAATTGGGACCTGATTGGGATCTCACAAATCAAAGACGTCTGGGGACCCAAGGGTGTACACACATTCGAACACATGCAGGCAACATATGAACTGGCGCATACTGAATACTTCAGATACCTACAGTTGCGACACTCGTTGCAGGCAAACATTCCACCACACACTACGTTACCTGTGTCCTCCCCTCTTGAAGACAGGCTGTTAGATGGCCTTCTTCCGGAACATGTTATATCCCTCACGTACAAAAAATTGCTTAATAACTCCCCGGACATACTCCTTCCCCTAAAAGAGAAGTGGGTGGCTGATGGGTTAGAAATTGATGAGGAGGAGTGGACTCATGCTTTGGCGTCCCCCCGGGAAGTTGCAATAGCAGCCCGACTGCGCCTAATTCAACTTAAGATACTTCACAGGATTTACATTTCAGGTGCAAGGCTGCAGAGAATGGGATGGGGTGGGGACGGCCTCTGTAGAAGAAGTTGTGGTGCAGAGAGTACATTCTTTCATATCCTTTGGGGGTGTCCTAAGATACAACTGTACTGGGGGAGGGTGGTCCGGTGCATGCAAGAGGTGTGGGAGGTAGAAATACGGCTGGAGGCCAAAAAATGTCTGCTCAACATTTGGGAACCAACGGACCTGTCACACAGGGGGAGGCTTTGGGTTACGCTTGGGATGATGATAGCTAAATGTAACATTGCCAGACTGTGGGGTGATCCCAACCCGCCGAAACTGAGGGACTGGAAATGTGACATGGACTGGTCCATGTTGCAGGAAAAAACGGTGTATATCTCACGAGGCTGTCCTCGCAAATGGGTGGAAATATGGTCCAGGTGGAACGAATTCAGGGGAGACATCTGTGAACCCCCACTGACCACACAGCCTGGCTCACTGGAAATGTAGGCCGCGACCAGACTCCTAGAACTATACTGCCTTAGTTACCATACATGTGCACCTGAACTGCTCTGAACCTTACCATTATGTACCGTATCGACCAAGTTAAAGGGGGGGATGTTCTTAGTTTGTTTCTTTCTTGAGACCTATACACATCAACCATATTATATGCATTAAAACTGAAAATATGACCTTCTTTATCCTTCATTATCCTTCAGGATCTCACAGTTATACAATATGCAACGCCGCCGTACCCCCGGGTTGACGGTCTGGGCTGTGTTCAAAATCTATCTGCACTGCTGGTTTTTACTGTTGGCCGGCCCTGAGGGGTTGTAGGCGAGGAAAATGTCTTATGTGATCTGCTAAATAAAGGTCTTTATAAAAAAAAAAAAAAAAAAAAAAAAGAAAGGTAAACCAGTCACTTAGTTCAAATGTCTGAGCTTTCATCAGGTTTAGATGATTTTCAGCGGCGGTTCCTCCATAGGAGTGTCGTCCCCCCCACACACACACTCCTGCAGAAAGAGTGGACATTAAAATGGTAATAATGATTTTATTACCATTTTATTTTTAACTCTCTGTTGAACAGAGTGTGGGGTGGCACTGCGTCATTGCTGCCAAGTGATTGAAAACAGGCACAGGACTCCAGTGCTCTTCAGAGCGCTGAGGTAGCCTGCTTCAGCCAATCCAGACGCTTCACTCATGCAACATGAGAGCAGCGTCAGGATTGGATAAGGAAGTTGCCTGTCTTACATCACCTCAAGCTCGGAGGAGGCTGGAGGCAGGGACTGGAGAGAATCTATGACCTGCTGCAGGAGAAGGTAAGTGAAACTTTTATTTTTCTTTCTTGGAATTTTTAATGTAAAGTAATGTTATAATGTATTTGTGTATGTATGATTCTTTTAATGTTTTTTGCACCCCATTGGTTTTTCAAGTCACCAGCCGCCACTGCAGATAGACCTCTGCTCCTTGGAAAATACCGCTGGGCTAGAGCACAGTCAGTCATACAGTGCTTAATTTGTGCCAGTGGTTGCATGTGGTGAGCACCTGCACTGAGTTTTGGGGATTAATACTTATTTTTCATCGTGTGACTTTGACTCAGAAGAAGAGAGAGAGAAACAGAAAAGGGAAAAAGAAGATAACATTAAGAAAAACTTGACACAGGAGGAAGCAATAAAAGAGACCTGCAAAACAGTGTAAAGTGGCAGAAGTAAGAAGTGTGAGGTGGAATCAAGAACAGGCAGCTTTGCATTAAGCACTTGTCATATGTTCGCTGTGACTGACCCCAGACTAACTCTCCCACAGGCCTACTTACATTTTAAAGGCCATGGCGCAGGCCCATCAGGGAAACTTCTAATTTCCCTCCTGGCCAGTCTGCTTCTATTACAAAAAGTAATTAAGCATGGAGTTAATTATTTAATCCAAGTTTCTGCATTGAGGTAATTATTTAATCCAAGCTTCTGTTCTTGCTTGGTAACTCCTTGCACAGCAGAGAGCTATTCATACACTAACCGGCATTATGAACACATGCTGTTCAGTGAGTTGCTGGGAGCAGTGATTTGTTCTGTTGGTGTGCTCAGGTTTTCCCTTGTTACGCACAGAAGTAATTTCCTGTTCTACCGTGGGAGATGGTGCTTATCCCTCCGCAGAAGTTCATGATCTGATTAGTCCTGAGCGCATTTACAGACAGCGACGCTGAGCCTGTAAATACGGGGGATTATTTTTGGAAGGTGTGTATATTAAAGATGATTAACTCCAGGTTTCTGCCGCTATGTCAATAAAAAGGAAATGGCGCTTATCAGACAATCAACGACAACGGCACATAGTCATTTCCCCTTTTAACCCCTTAACTGCTGAAGCTTTTCCACCCCAGAGCTCAACCATTTTTTAGCTATTTGAGGTACTTCGCACTTATGTCTCCATAACTTTTTTTGCACATAAGGTATCCATGCCAAATTTGCATCCTTTTCCCCCGATATCATGGGAATTTTAAGGATACCTGGAAGGGACCAAGAAAATACCCAAAATATAGCTACATTTTGGGTGTTTGGGGAAAATGGGAGAAAAGTGCTCTGCAAAAAAGTGTCTTATTTTTCCTAACAATGGCATGAATAAAAAGTTTTATGTGAAAAAAAGACATCTTTCCAGCTTTCAGGAAAATGCCAAGCTCTATCCAACAAATACTTTTTTACCACAATTTTGCCATTTTTCTAAGAGTTAGCTAATTTTTCAATCATATTTGTGCTTTCGGAAGCAAGTGTGAAACCCATGGGTAATTTCGTGTTTGTAAAGTACACATAATTCTGAATTGAACGAGCAGTCATATCTGTAGAGCCTTCAAGGTTTTCTCAAAGAAACTGACTGTTCAAATAAAAACAACACTGAAAATAGGTAGGAAAATACAAACATTTGTGACAATCTTTTAAATTGTAAATCCTTGTCACTATGGCTGATTTACAAAAACAGTATACATTATGTTCTCTAGACCCTTGTAGTCACGGGGATATGGAAGGTTTGTAGGTTCTCCAAGAACCCAAGGTGCCCAGAACCAACAACTGAGCAGCAACTCGCAATGGATTTTCATTATTTACAGAACAATTTGTATGGTAAAATATAAAAAGTGAAAATGGGTATGAAGAAAACCTATGTATTTCTGAAATGTACATCAGCTATTGAGTTCAGGAGCAGTGCTTTTTTGTACATCTTGGAGTTGGTGGGCATCCATATTAGTATATGATTCAAAGCCATTTTCTAAAATGTCTTCTTTATGACACACTGGCTTGCATTTGGGGGCCCAAATGCAGAGAAATCCAATTGGTAATAACAAATGTTCTACTATTTTATGTTCCCACACATCTCCTGATAAAAATGGTACCCCACTTGTTGGACTTGGTATAGCACCTGTGACAAATACACCCCAAGCACGACCTGGAGACATCATATTTTACCCAGCGGAATCCATGTTTTATTTACAACGTTGGCAGCTGTGCAGTTTGAGCCCTAGCTCAGCCACCACCCAATAACAACTACAATACCAATACATTTCTGAAAACTAGACACCTGGGGGTGTCCAGGGAACTGTGACCTGTGGTTCTAACAAGGTTTTTATCTAGAAGTCCTTGCAAACCTTAGACTGGCCCTAAACAGTTCTGTGAGGGAAAGGTCTGGAATCCGCAGGAATACACACATTTCCTACCATCCTGCTTTCCCCCCATGTCTCCCGATAAAAAATGGTACCTCAATTGTGAGTGGGCCTAGTGCCAATGACAGGAAAAGACCCAAATAAAAAATAAGAGGTGTGACTGACACTGACCATTTCATATTTATTGACAACAAGAGCGATGGTTGACACCAACAATGTAAACATATATAAAGACATCCAGAGAGGTGCAGAGTATTAATCAGAAAAACATACATACCAGACCAAGGCCCTCATTGTGAGCATGGAGACACAGACGAAAAGAGGGACTATTTAAATAAAAGGAGTGCAACTGACCACAGAAACAAACTCTGGCAGCAAGAGGGGAGGTTAACACTGGTTATGTAAAGATATCTAAAGACAGCAAGAAAGGTGTTGAGTATTGATCATGTAACATGCGTTCAAGATCAACGCCCTCATTATGAGACGTAGTGGTGTTTCTGGGCCTGGGATTACCTGGTCTGAAAATACCTGATCTGGTAAAGTCAAGCCCAGAAACCCTGGACTCAGGCCAATGTGCTGTGCAACAGAGGCTGCTGGCAGTTTGCTGCTGCCAGCCCACTCCCACCCTATTCTTGCACTCCTCCCACAGATCTTTCATCACCTGCTCTGCCCTCCCTCACTGCCACACTCCTTCCACTAGCACTAGAGGTGAAAATAAAGCACATGCATTCCTGTATCACCTGTCTGGGAATGAAGAAAAGATAAACAGAATTGGACCTGGCATTCCCAGGTCCACCTGTTAATTCCCATTCCATGGAAAATAACTTGTGATTCCATATTTTGGTTATTTGGATACTGGCTGGGATCAGTGATACAGTCTCAGGTACCTTTGCACCAAAATATGGAGAACTCCTAATGAGGGCCCAAGAGAGATGCCTCACACTGACCACAAACACTGACATCTAGACAAGTGTCTGATAGGGACTGCAGAATCATCAATACAGAAAGGATGATGTGTGTCTCCCAGTGACTCCTCAAAGATATATATGGCATGAAGACGAGCCTAGTATTGATCATGTAAACCTATAAACAGATAGAGTTGTGGTGCACACTGATCACAGAAACAAACACAGAAACTCAGAGCTGTGGCTGACATTGGCCATGCAAACGTGGATATTGACAGCAAGAGAGCTACCTCCCCTGACAAGGGGCACCAACAGAGAAAGTACAATATGTACCTCTCCGTGACCACAGACATCAACAGGCTGAATAAATGGAGGCACATGCACTGACAGAAAGCGAGATGGCAGACACTGGCCTGGTAAAAACACTGAAGTCTAGAAAGGTAATTTGCAGTGACCTTAGAATCATACATAAGCTGACAGCCTCTCTCTGTCCTTGAAAGATAAACCCTAAGAAAAGTGCTTGAAACAAACAGCAAAAGCCTGTACATCACTGGCATAACGAAACTCGAGGGGGCCTCCCTGCAAGGCACCTGGAGGGGCCCCCTCTGGGCTCAATCAGGAGCTCTGCAGCCAGAGTGCTGTGCTGAGGGGGCCTCTCTGCACCGTGGGGGCTGCGGGGGCCTTTGTTATGCCCCTGCTGTACACTTTTAGGGAAAAAAGGCGATTCAATTAAATTGACAGCATTCCCAGAGAAAAAAAACAGGCCATTTGTTCATGTTTGCAGATTTTACAAAGGCCTGGACACCATTCTTAAATTGAACTCCATATCAAATCCTTTGTATTCTTTTTTAACACGGTTCTCTATGTGCCAAAAAATTGGAACTTAAACGCCTGAAAGAATTAGTGATGCTACATAAAAGTAAGGGGCATATTATCAAGGGGGTTTATCTCCGCTTTTTTGGCTTTAAAAGCCAAGAAAGCGGAGATAAAATTATCTCCCTATTACCTAGCTGTCGCTAACACCAGTTAGCGACAGCTAGTAGGAGATAGCGACCATCTTGGGCCCCACTTTGCATGTCAGTGATATTTATCACTAATGACATGCAAAGTGGGCGTGCCAAGATGTTAGAGACTGGAAACAGTCGCTAACATCGCTATCTCCTATTACCAACTTTTGGAGATATTCGCGCTAAGCGCTAATATCTCCAAAAGCTAACACCTGCCCTGAGCAGTTCTTAGCCATGTTATCCAATGGGAGGTGGATAACATGGCTAAAAGCATTAGCTCGGTAATGCATGAATATCGCTGACTTTTCAGCGATATTCATGCATTGCGGCCGTTTTTTATCACATTTGCGATAAACCTTGGTAATACCAAGGTTTATCTGCGGTAAAAATCGCCGCAGCTCAGCGGTAAATTTTTGTCTCTAACCAAGCAATAGCGATAATTATCGCTATTGCTTGGTAATATGCCCCTAAGTGTCTATCGCTGGCGACGTATGGAGCGGGAAGTATGGGGCTATGCCCCGGTGTCATCCTTGCAGACAGTTGAGTACACATTTCTGCCCAAACTTCTAGGATCCTGAGATCCATTACGAGCCTAAATACTCATAATGAAACAGGGCTAGGTTTCCTGGAAGACTCGGTGAGGCTAGCTCCTAATATGCTATGGGTCAAAATATGACTGTCTCCAGATCTGAAATGTAAATGTGGCACTGATGAATATTGTTTAAAACAGTAATGCACAGGCCATTCCATGGTTAAGCTATGTTAAGTTATCTTTACAAGAATTGGGGTGGGCAGATATGTGGGTAGATACAGGAAACATTAGCATTCTTACTAAGGTGCAGATTAAGTTAAAATTCTTATACTGCAAGGAAAAGCTAAGTATGGAGAAAACTATTGACATGACAACAGTCCAACAGTATATAGATCTTTCTATGTGCATTGGCAAGAAGCCATATCTTTTGTGGATTAGAACTTCCCAACATAGATTTTATCTAGGGGCATTCCCGTCCACAGGTTCTTGGCTTGCCTCCTTGCCATTGTGACGGGCCTTCCTGCCAAACTACCAAGCACTTTATACTATTCTGCCCACTCTATGCAGTCTATAGATTCCGATTCTTATGGCCAGTCCTTAAAGAGAGGTCTTTTACCTCACATCTTGCAGGTCTGACTTTCTTGCAGCGTTTAGGGTCCCCGTTGATTTGTTTTTCTGTTTTAAATGTTATCATTCAGGCCTTGAGCCTAAAAAAAGGTATCCACCATGACGCTAAACTGGTGACGTGAGGTTATAGGATTTGTTCTGACTAGATACTTAATTGTACTTTTTCTGTCCCTTTTAGATACTGCTGAGCCGGAGAAATATGTAGGAATTATGAATTTAAGCTGACAATGTGAGGCTTTACGATTTTACCTGAAATGTATTAATATTTTTATGTTTTTATACATATGTGTAGTATATGCAGTTTTCGCCTTTTAGGAGCTTTTATGGTGGTATACCCGACCGGATAAAGTATTATGATTGATTGATTGAACATGGCTTTCTGTCGTTGTATACTTATCAGTAAGGAATCATTAAGGCAGCAACAGAACACATTTTGAAGTGATGTAGTAAAATGTTTAAAGTTTGCACTGATAAGTGGAAAAATAAAGGCTTTAGGTGATTTTCTTCTTACAGTTTGGAACCTAAAAATACTGGTCGTGCCAGTAAAAAACAAACTAGTGGACACCATATGTTTCACGGAAACATACAAACTCACAGCAAAGAAGATGCCTCATGTTAGCCTTAAAGAACAAGGATATAGAAAGCGAGGGGGATGTATTTCTACTAAACACAATCATACTAGGAGCAGTGGCGGAGCCTTTTACTGACCAACAACGAGAGCTGCTTGTCAGTGTCTGCCTAGGCACGTCCAACAACAGCAAGAGCGAATCATAGTCATTGGAGGGACACCAAACAGCACAATACTTTTTTCGAAGCATTAACCTTTACCACTTGCGAGCATTGATAACACATATCAGAAAATGCACTAACGCTCTAAACATTTTTTAAAGTGAGACCTATAGTGAATGGACGTCGGTAGCCCTCCTAAACTTAACTGGCTTTCTGGTCGTCTCCGCTCTCAGAGCCTAAACAACCGTTGACAAGCAAAATCGGAAACTCAACGAAACGGAAGCTGTGAAGACAAGAAGTGAGGGTACTTAGAGTACAAATATGCAGGTGAATCAAAGCAGTGATTGTCTGCTTGCGCATGCTCTGTAGATCCACCTGTCAAAACTGTATGTCGAGCTGGAGGCGGTGTCAAAGGAGCACTAAGGCGTTAATAGGGTTGGCACCCGGCTGGTTTTCTAAAGGAATGACTGGTATTTTAATGTCCCAGTTGGCAGAAATATTAGGAAAATCGCCTAAGCAGGTATTTTCCCCCTTATCAGTAATTAGGTCAAACTGCAAGTATAAGAAGAAAGCAGTTTAAAACATACTCTAGAAATGCCTTAATAACTCCTGTCTGAAAAGCAAAGTAAACAAAAACAGAAAACAGAAAAGTCATATTGCTAATGAATACGCAATTTATATGAAATTCTATTTAAGTATGACGTCTGGTCTTCTGCAGGCTGTTAAGACCTGCACAAATGGCAGATATGTTATTTGGAAAAGTGGCAACCCTAGGCAGAAAACCTAAGGGTAGTGAGGGTGATTAGAAACCAGGCCCACTCAACCACCTCATGGGGAGACAGCCTTTACAACGATGTCTTTACAACAATATGCTTTTACCATGCAATGCCTTAACCAAACATATCTTTACAACAAAAGGTAAGTATGTATGTGTGTGTGTGTGTGTGTATATATTCAAGAAACTGTGTTCTGCAATCAATACAAAAAAGTTCATACTCCAAGACATTAGTTATGCAATGATTTATTCAGCTGGCTGACAGATTTTGATCCCGCGGTCTTTGTCAAAGCCACACGTACACGGTTATGTGTGGCTTTGAGAAAGACCGCCAGCTAGAAACACGTCAGCCAGACGAATAAATCATTGCGGAACTAACATCTTGGAGTGCAAGCCTTTTTTGTGTTGGTTGCAACACAGCATTTTTTGAATGTTAAGTGGGTCCTGTTGCCAAGCACCTACCCCAATAGGTGGATGTAATCGAAAATGGAGCACGGACCACAACTTGGTGCACAGAATCTGGTTTATTTTCCAAAAGCTCTGTCGGCCATTACGCGTTTCGGCTCCGGGGAGCCTTGATCACAGGACACGTAAGAAAGTCATCTGACTGTTTTTGTACCATTTGTTTCTCCATTTTTTTCAAGCTGGGTTAAAGTGACAGTGCAATTTGAGTAAATATGGGTTTAAATATAAAGTGTTAAAAACCTGTCTAGTTGTATCCATTCAATGTGAGCTGTACACAGTGTACATAGTAATGTATCAATCAGAATTCAGAATGTATTGTGGTTTAAATACCCGTTTAGCCATTGACTGGATGACTTGTCAGTTATTGATATCAATCTTGGCTCCCAGACTGTTTACATGTGCAAATCCAGTGCAATTTACATAAATACAATGTTTGATGGAAAAATAGATATTAAAATCCAATAAAATCTATGCGGGAGGATGCGAGGTCTGCATTCAAGTTTTAAATACCAATATATTCATTTGACAAGGTTGGCTCTCAGTTTATTTACATGTGCAAATCCTGTGCAATTTACATAAATACAATGTTTGATGGTAAAATAGATTTTTAAAATCCGATAAAATCTATATGGGCGGATGCGATGTCTACAATCAGGGTTTAAATACCAATACATCAATTTGACAGAAACCACTTTTGTCATATCATTGATTACATCTTGCAGAATTACACTCAATAAATAAATAAATAAATACTTGCATGAATAAATAATCATTAGGCACTGATTTTTATCATAAAAATACAGTCTCAAATCATTTTTTTTAAATTCTATTAGATAAATATTGGTACCACTCTGTCCCATCTGTTGTATTTAGTGTTACACTGCTAGATCTGGGTGTGTGTTCCTGACTGAATGTTGTTGTGAAACTGTCCATCTTGTCCTTGCCTGGTTAACACTGTGTGAATCCAAACTGGTACACAATCTGGATGAAAAGTGCTGGTGGAGTAACCCCTGCTTAATCGGCAAAAGCCTTTGTCGAAAGTAGCGTGGAGTTAAGTGAAAAAAAAGGGTATTAAAATCAAGATAAAAGCCTTTATCTTGTTGCGGACTTCTTTCAACTGTGAGGTAAAGATGTGCTTCATTGTCGAAAATTCGTAGCCCCATCATTTACAGTTCTTAATACTATTTTATTTGCAACATTTAGAATTTAAAATTTAAATGTAAAATTTTAAATTTAAAATTTAAAATTTTAAATTTTTAAATTGAGAAGCTAAAGCGTAATGTAAACAAAAACTGACTTGAAAATAGCTAGTGTAATATTACAGACATGTGTACAGGTCTTCAGTTACATTAAGACCATTGGGGTTCTTGGAATCCAGTTCCAGAATATATCTGGTTTCCAATTTGCATAGAGCTCTCTCTCTATTGCCGCCTCTTCTATTACAAAGTCACAATAAACATATATATATATATATATATATATATATATATATATATAAATAATCTGAGCTTAACTATAACATCCCTGTAACCTTTGTTTTTTTCAGTGAATATATATATATATATTAATTTTTTTATTGGAAAAGAACAAAGGTTACAGGGACGTTATAGTTAATCTCCGATTTTACTTGTTCAAAACAATAAAAATTCAGCAGTTATAGTAACTCGAGCTAACTATAACTTATGCCTAGCAATGCACTGCTTATAACCTCACATATTACATCACTCATGACATGGTCAGTGACCTCAGTGATGACACCTCAAATGACATTATCCAGTGAGAGTAAGTGTTTTGCAAACGTTTCTGAGACTTACAGATATATACAAAAAAGCTTGAACTTTCAGGTATGAATCGGGCCCTAAGAAGCTCCAGCACCTCCTGCTGAAACCTCACAATTTCAAAAGGAAAGAACCTAAACCGCGCTTTCTCTGGTCTTGCCCCAAAAATTTGGAATGCTCTTTCCCCCCGATATCCGTTCTAACCCTTCAACCTCTTCATTCAAACAACAAGTCAAAGAGCTACTCCTGAATAATCAGCAGTAAGATTCGAAATGAAGACAACATAAATAACTTTCATTTCTTACAGACAACAGGGGTATATATGTAACTGTGCTGGTTAACTACAAATGTTTATTATGTTTGCTTTTTACTGACCAATCTTACCCTCTTTCTTTTCTACAGCGCTCTGATACCCTTACGGGACATGTTTGAGATATATAAAACCTTTCAAATAAAGAAAATACTAAGCTGGTCCACAAGTTAAATTACTATTCTTTTTCTACTACTAACGAGTGATACTAGTTCTAATATATGTCATCTGAGTGGCTGTGTGACTGTTTTGTTTTGGGAGTGGGTGTCTGAGTGTGGTATGTGTGTAAGTGGGTATGTGAGTGGAGGTATAGGTGAATAAGGGAGTGTGTAAGTACCTGTATGGGTGTGTGAGTGACTGTGTGAGAGACAGTATTGGTGAATAAGTATGATTGGCTCTATTGGTGAGTGAGGGGCTGCCTTAGTGGGTATGTGGGTGGGGGAGTGTGCAAGTGGCTGCTCTGGTCACTGAGTGGCTGTTTGAATAGCTCTGTGGGTGTGTTAGAGGCTATATGGGTAATTTAGTTGCTGTTTGAATTGATGTATGGGTAAGTGTGTGTGTGCGTGTTTGTGTGTGTGTGTGAGAGTGGCAGTTTTGCACAGTAAGTGTCTGCGTGACTGGCTGTATAGGTGAGTGAGTCCATGTGAGACTGCTGGCTTGGGTATGTGAATGGGTATATACAAGTTTAACTGGATTAGTTAATGGATGTGTGAGTAGCTGTATGGGTAAGTGAGTGGCTGTGTGAGTAGCTGTATGGGTGAGTGAATGCTAGTGTGAGTGGCTGTATAGATGAATGAGTGGATGTGTAAGTGGCTGTATGGGAGAGTGAGTGAGCGTGTAAGTGGCTGTATGGGTGGGTGATTTGACTGTGTTAATGGCTATATGAATCAGTGAGTGGGTTGTGTGAATTGTTGAATGGGTTTGTGAACGGGTATGGGAGTGATTTTGTGGGTGTGTGAGTGGACATATGAGAGGTTGTATGGGAGTGTGAGTGGGTGTGTGAGGGTTCTGTGGAAGATTTCATCAGTGATGTCATTGACCCTGTCCTGAGTGATTTAATTTGTGAGGCCATAAGCAGTGCATTGCGGGGGTTAAGTTATAGTTAACTCAGGTAACTATAACTTCTGAATTTCAATAGTTTTGTATGAGTGAAATCTGAGCCTAACTATAACGTCCCAGTAACCTTTGTTTTGTTTTTTAGTGAATTTCAACGTTTAAAGAAAATTCTATTTCCTAACTATAACATCCCTGTAACCTTTGTTTTTTTCAGTTAATTTCTACATTTTTAAAACATTTTAATCCTAACTGTAACAAGTCACCTTTGAGAGTGGGTGGGTGGCTGTGTAGGTCTGTGAGTGCCTGTGTGAGTGGGTGTGTTAGTGTCTATGTGGGTGTGTGAGTGGGTGTGTGAGTGCCTGTGTAAATGGGTGTGTGAGTGTCTGTGAGTATCCATGTGAGTAGGTATGTGAGCGCCTGTGCATGTCTGTGAGTGGGAGTGTAAGTGGTGCTATGCATGTTGGACATTTTCATAGTTAGGATATTTAAAAGGGAGAACCATGGACTCTGCTCTTACCAGGAGACAACAAGAAAGAAACCACTCATCACAGTCACTTAACATCAGATAATGGCCCAATAGATCAACGATGAATTCACCTCCATCAAATATTTCATATAGTTTTCAACGCCGAATGCGAAAGGAAACACACTTGTTTTACCTTCTCCAAGCCCAAGAAGATAGGATTGTTTGAGCTTTACTGAAGTGGAGCTTCAACTGGGGCATCTGCTATGTTTATATTTGTAAGTGCTTCCTGGTGAGGTTTAATGCCTGTGAAATGAGCACCAGGGCCAGAATCAAACCTAATTTTTTCCAAAAAGAGTCATTAATTTGGCCAAAAACGTCTACTCAACAGGTAAATTTGTAAGTGCTACCTAGTTGGGTACATGTCTGTGCATATTCAACACTACAGCTGCGTAAAGGTTCACAAGGTGTAATTTTGGCAATGTGATTGTTCCTCTAACGTCTTCATCCACAAATCTATGATAACATGAATCCTCGCCAAGAGAAGACGACAAGACTACAAATCTCCACCAAACAGGGGTACTTCCCCTTAACTAAATGAAGTGTGCCTTTGTTTGGTGTCGATGTCCTCATATTCCTCTGCCTCAATAACGTGTCACCAAAATTGTCTGAAAACACGCTCAAGGGCCTTTTGTTAAGCTGTCCATCAATGTGGGAAAAGGCGGGAAGACCTTTGCATACTGCTAAGGAAAACGGGGCTGTCCAAACATGCGTAACTTGGAGATGATTTGAAGCCTTTGCTTATTCAGGGTAATTAAAAGGGATTCCCAGGAAACGACAAGAAAGTAATAACTTGTCATAGTCACCCCAGATCAGATTGTGCTCCAATAGATCAACGATGTAGTCACCTTCATTAAGGATTTCAGATTGTTTTTCAACATGGAATACGAGAGGAAACACACTTGCTTTGCCTTCCCGTAGCCCAAGAAGTTAGGACCTTTTTTTTACACAAGGGGAAGGGGCCAGGCTGTCTCCTCCTGGGGCTGATTTCGGCCTCGGGGACCCCGTCCCCCATCCCGGACCAGGCCACGTCTCCCTAGGTACCATGGTCTCACCCAGGGCACCAAGTGTGTATGCTGGGGACTGCAGGGGGAGCCTCAAGGCCCCAGTGGCCCCAGCTGGCTCCTCGCCTCAGACGGGAGCCGGCATTGCTAATGCATGCAGAGAGCTGCTAAATATGCCACTACCTGCATTCAGAGTCAATCTTTCATCTGTTTCCCTGCCCGGATGACAGCAGGTAGGGAAACAGATGAAAACTTAGCTCCCAGGAAGTAGGAGAAGTTTGACAGCTCCTGCTTGCTGGGAGCAGAGTTATGTTTGCTCTTGCTTGGTGGGAGCTGTCAAGCTCCCGCCAAGCAAAAGCAAACAGCTGTGTCCCAGGGTGATCACCCTGGAATATAGCAAGAGCCGGCCCTGGGTGGTGGCGGTCCCAAGGGCCATTAATCGAAATAATGGCCCTTGCCCCTCCTCGAAATAGTAAGGGCTGCCCTGGGGAGGTGGTGGTCCATGGGGCCATATATGACCCGGGATTAGGGCATCAGGACACCCCTTCCAGTTTATGCTAGCCACAGGGAGGTGGCGGTCCCTGGGGCTTCAAAAAGCCCCAAGAGGGGGGTCCACACAGCCCCCTCCATTTAATAAATAAAACCCCAGGGGGGAGGTTGTCCCAAGGGCTCGGGAGCCTAATGGAGGGGGGACCGCGCAGCTCTCCCCCATATGGAAATAATGCCCTGGGTAGGTGATGGTCCCCGGGGCTCAAGACAGCCACAGGAGGGGGGTGTCATGCACCTCTCTCCCCTCTAATTTTCCTTGTAATGCCACTGGGACCTGGCCCACCCAGGGGCATACAGTAAACAGGTGCGGGAGCCCACACTTGTTTTTTTTCAACGGATTTGCAACTGGAAATTAACATTGGAAATGCACTGTTTTGACCCCCCCCCTTTTTCTCAGCCCCTGCTTGACAGATCACCCCAAAACTTTCCATGCACAACTAGAATCACCAGCACACTTTTTGGAGGGAAAATTCCATGAAGATTTGTCAACTAACTCCATATATGTAGGCAAGACACATTGCCGATGGAAAGAAGGTCCTAACTATAACTACTTACTGGTGACCACCAGTAGGTTTTATTTATATATATATATATATATAATTTTTTTGCACATTCTGCATTTAGAAATCAGGGGATTGTTAATGCATTTGCCCTTTATGATGTGAAACTCAGGGGATGTCTGATATATATCTATACTACTATAATAAAGGAGAAACTTTCAGGCTTTGAGGTGGGTAAACTCCGGAACCACTGCGCCAATCTACACACCCGATACACCGTAGACATCGTCAGGGTGTGTAGATGGTTATAGGCTATATAAAGTTTAAAAATAAACCTTATTTAAAAAAAAATCTTTTAAAAAAAAGTAGTCCCCCCAAAGTAGCGCCGGCCGCGACGTGCGTGCTCACGTCGAGGTGCGGCATCAGAGGAGCGGCGGACATGGCGCGGGGGAGGAGCGGTCACATGAGGAGCAGCGGACAGGCCAGCGGTGGTGCGACCAGCGGAGAGGCGGACATGGCGCGGGGGAGGAGCGGCGGCGGACAGGCGGTGAGGAGCAGAGCGGCCAGGAGCTGTCAACTCAGGAGCGGCGGCTGAGGTAAGCAGGCGGGTGTCGGGCCAGGCGGGGGACGGGAAGTTACAAAAGGCAATGTCGGGGCAGGCGGGGGTCGGGGAAGGCGGGGGACGGGGACTAACACCTCCATTGACTCAGGCCAGGCGAGGGTCGGGCCAGGCGGTAGGCGGGGGACGGGGCGGGCGGGGGCACAGGCTGCTGGGCAATGTCGGGGCAGGCGAGGGTAGGGGGAATCCTGAAAGCTCCCGGACAAGGTCGGGACAGGCTGCTAGTATATATATATATATATATATATATATATATAATCAGGGGAATCTCAGAAGTATCAGTACTTTGTATGAATGGGAATATATACATGTATTTGCATAGAACTCTTGAATGCGTAAGGATAACAATATTTATAGCATTTAAATCGTTTTTTTTTATAAATCTTCTTATTTTGCAGATGGCAAATGCATACAGATATCAAAACCATAACTTTAGTCGCATAGAATAAAGCCACCATTGACAGAATTCCAGCCTCCACGGAGTACCCTGTTGGGGTTAATAGATAATATTTGCGTTCCATGAAGTCTGCCTTACCCTCAGAGCCCACTAATAAGGGTAACATAATATGTTCTCTGACAGTGAAGGTCCTTGTTCTCAACAATGTCCACATCTCCGACTGCCAGTTGTGTGGGGCCGTGTACAGTGTCCCAGAGATCTAGTCTATAGTATTGTCTCCATGGCCCCCAAACCTTGTGGAAGTTTCTGGAACATCCCCATCTTAGGTATGTAGTACGTTTGGGGGCCATGAATAAGTCCATAACTCTTGTCCTCTCCTGTATCATAGGGTTCTCTTCCACACCCCTTCGTGTGGCCACACCACAAGTGATATCCTGACCCCCTATAATCTCTCGCACCCATCTAGCCTATCTCTCCCTTTTACTGATCCAGGCCAATAGTTTCCCCTCCTTATCTCCCACCTCATAGAGGTGATGGAGCGTCGCCAATCTCTGTTTCCTAGCGTTGTCCATAGCAAAGTGTCTGTATTCCTGTCTCAGGGTGTTGAGTTGTCGAGCTAACTTGGGATCTTTCTCATTAATTGCCTGGCTTTCAAGACCTAGTATCTGGTGTTCCAGGTCATCTAATGATTTGGTCCTTTCTTACCTTTCCCATGCAATGCACCTTTTGGCTCTATCATGCAGCACAGTCTTGTAGACCTTCCACACCGTCACCCCAGAAGGGATAAACTTCTCATTCTCACAGAAGTATATTTCTGTGTCAGCCTGTATTCCCCTCAGGACTTTACCATCCCACAAGCCCGAGGCGTTGAGACACCATCCTGTTTTCAACCAGGGCCCGTGTTCCTATTCATACTATGAGCGGACAGTGATCAGAGAGACCCCATGCCAAATAATCAGCCCCTCCTATCTCATTTATTTCATCCCCCAGAAACACAAACATAGTCCAGCCTGGTGTACACTTTGGGTGCACCAGAATAGTGGAGAACTGCTTATCTTGGGGATGTTCCCGCATCAACAAGTCTACTAGTCCGAGAGTTCTAGCTAATCGGGACAATGAAATGGTGGCCAAAGACCCCCCCATCTCATCCTGAATGGTCCAGTGATGGGTTCATTACGTCATTGAACTCACCCCCTATTACGTGAATGGTTGAGGGTGTCTCAAGCAGAATGTCCATGGTCTTACTCAGAGTGGATGCCTGGAGACTGGGCAGTACATATGCACATATCATGGTCACCTCTTGCCTGCCCCATTGCCCAGTGACTCCCACATATCTGCCAATGGGATCTTGCCAGAGACGTGTTGCCTTGTAGGAGGGGGACTTCTTGATCCGTATGGTTACTCCCCTTGACCTCCTGGTAAATCCTGCATGTTCCAACAGTGTGTATGCGCCCCGGCCAAGAAATCTACAGTGTACCCTGTAGATGTGTCTCCGGAAGCATCACTATATCAGGGTGTAGCCTTTTTATAAATTGCATCACCAGCCGCCTTTTAATTTTTATCACCAAGCCCATTGACGTTCCATGTCAGCACCGCAAAGTCTGGGGTCTGAGTTAGGATATTTGCGGCCATGGGACTTAATCGTGTCCGCCATGTAGGTGGGATTGACTGTT
Source organism: Lissotriton helveticus (assembly GCF_964261635.1). Classification (NCBI taxonomy): domain Eukaryota; kingdom Metazoa; phylum Chordata; class Amphibia; order Caudata; family Salamandridae; genus Lissotriton; species Lissotriton helveticus. The sequence continues at coordinate 952,486,669 of NC_136061.1, forward strand.
GGCACCCCATGTATCCTGTAGGGACTCCCGCCCATGCGACTGGCAAACAATAAATAGTAAAATACAACCAAAACCTATTTCCCAGCCAACAAACCCCCCTTCCCACCCCCTATATGCGGCCCGCAGCATCAAGCCCCCTCATCCTGGAGAAGCAGCTATTCACCAGCGAGGATAGAGAGGTCTGTCATCCACCCCCGAAGACTTATGCAATATTCAACCCATCATACACTTAACACATTTTAACCAGGCAATAATTCAGTTCAAAAGTAGGAGAACTCTTGCCACTGGCTTGCACTTATATATGTGGAGCCCATATCGCCGGTTTTCAAGTGCCAGTTCCTAAGTCCTCTGGGTTCAGTGGTTCACTCAGCACCGACTGTGCCCCGACGCCTCCATCGTGTTCCAGAGCTGCTCTCTCAGCAGCCACTGGGTGTAGGGTTTCTTGTCCAGAGGACATCCCGGTGTCCTCTGAGTCAGTGTGAATATCCAAAGACTATGCCCCTTGTGCTGTTCCTGTCTCTGTGCTTGCCCATTCGCTAACTTTGTCAGCAATGCATCTCTGGTCTTGAATTGCTTTTCTTAGGGTGTAGGGAATTCCTCCTCCCGCACGTCGCGTTCTATGTTCATTTCTGTGTTTCCTTCGCAAAGAAGCCTGGGGTCTTGTCTCCGTAGGTTTTTCTTGACATCGTTCCAGTGCGGGTTCCCTTGAGGGCCGGAGGACCGGTCTTTACTCTACCCAGGCCCATGCATCTTCAGGGCTGTGGAAGAAGTGCGTTTTGCCTAGATAAATGACCTTCAACTTTGCAGGGAAAAGAAGCATATATATGGTATGCGAAGGACTCTAAGTTTGACTTAAACAGAGTCAACAGTTCGACGTTGTCTTTGGACCTCACGGCTGTGGTCTGGGATAATCATGATCTTGGAATTTCCACGTCTAACCTCCCCTTAGTGGCGCATTACTCGAAGGATCATGTCTCTATCCAAAAAGTTAAGGAACTTCGAAATCATCGGTCAGGGGGAGGTTCCTGGTGGAGGTTGTGCTCCCAATGCACGATGGGCCCGCTCTATGACGAAGCATGCGGAGAGTTTTTCAGATGGGATTATAACCTCAAGTCAGGTCACCAGGAATGCAAGTACGTTGGTCCCCTCCACTCCCTCTGGGAAACCCATGAAGCAAAGATTATTTCTCCGGGCCTTGTTTTCTACATCCTCGAATCTTCATATTATGTCTGCGGTGCTGCTTCGGAGGTCCATCACCCCTTTCTGGAGGGCCTTTAGTACGTCCTCCACCTCTGAGACTCGGGTTTCTGCCTCTGTCACCTGTTCTGACACCTTGCTCAGGTCTTGACGTAGGAGTGTAACTTCAGAGCAAACCTTCCGTATCTTTCCTTCAAGCACCTCTCTGGAGCTTTGTATCACCTGGAGTAACATGGCCGTGTCTGATGGAGGTTGTGCACCTTCCACGTTCTCCACCTGGGGTGTCAGCACTTTCATGAAGTGGTCCATCTTCCCCTGTTTAGGGTGTCTGGGATCCTTGTCTTTAGTCATTATAATTTGCAGATATTGTCTTCAGATGTAGCCACGCACTTCCTCCTGCAAGGCTAATCTGCCCAACCGTCAAGCACCAGCCGTAGGTAAAGGCAGTCCAATCTTTCACAGGGGGCCTAACAGATGGGAGTTAGGGGTCTGGACCACCTGTCTAGGTTGCCCGTCGTCAGCCTTGTTGTCAAATGATGGAGTTGTGTGGAGCAGCGCCTGAATATTTCCTTTTAGTTGCCTGTCAGATCCCCATTGTCTTTTCTGTACCCCTGATTTCGGCTGACTGCTCAGTTCCAGGTGACCACAAAGGGGAGCTGGATGAGGTGGAGTTAAAAGGGCTCTCCCCATACCCAGTCCATTCCCTTTTTCATATTCTGACCCAGAGTCCTCTTTCACCCTCAGGTCAAGACAGCCCACCCTGGCCATCGCAGTAATGATCAGTCACTTTATTATTGTGGGCTTGGGTTGTGGCTAGGGGTCAGTACATGTCTCCTCTTCCAGCGCTTTGAGTGACCAGGGCCGCCCCTTTCCCACCAGGACCCAAAATCAACCCACTGGTGCAGCTCTGTGGCGGGGCTTCACTCCTGGTTCTCTCCGATCAGTACCCCCCTTCACACCCATCCCTCTACCCCAGGTCATCAAGAAAGGCAAATGGAAGAATGCGGGGGGTTACCAGAGTTCTAACAGTCACTCCTTTCAGCCCCAGGGATGTTTCCCTCATTTATCACGGTAGGCAGCTTTCCTACTGTTTCCGTAGTCGGGATCACCGCTCTGGGCCACACTCAGCACCTTGGGCCGCCAGCTCCACCTTGGTCAGGTGCTTCACCTCTTCTATGCCAGTTTCTTCAGGAGGCACAGTGGTGCTCAGGGCCTGCAGATTCCGCCATCACTCCTCTCTTTAGGCCATATCTGGCGGGGGTCAGGGCCTGCCGATGCCGCTGTCACACTTCTCATTGGGCTGTGCACGGTCAGCAGCAGTCACATGCGGCTCCAGGGCAGCCGCCACTCCGTCCAGCCTCAAGCTCCGCCTCGCAGCACTTCCTAGCCACGCGACCTCCTCAGCCCTGTGGGTTTTCTTCTGGCAGCAGGGGAAGGAACAGGCGAGCGAGACGCCGTACTGCTTTAGCAATGGGACACACAGTAGGTGTGCTCCACTTCAACCAAACCACTCACTCCCAGGAGGGGCAGTGAGCCACAGTTCTCCAGGGAAGGTCAGGTAGGACGGGACAATGGCGGTGCTTTTGTGGTTCCACTAGTTTTGCAACTTTGGGGCACTCAGTTGTAGTCAGTGCCACATACCTAGTTGGAGGGGCCCTGTGGGCACTGTCAGGTCACTCTTAAGATGGCAGAATTGATAACGGATTGAGAGCTCCGACGGGAGCTTGCTGGAAGCACGTCTTAACATGGTCATGATCTAGGCCACGCCCCTCCAGCATTTGAATTGTTAACATTATTGAATCAAGCATATTGATTTCTGGTACTGACTGAATTTACACCACAAGAGGCACGACTATTCACATATTCGTGGATATTTGACATGACATTTCCTGGTATGTGAAGAGTTTATTGCTAAATGCACATGCCATTCATCATAGCAAACTCAGGGAATACTGAAGTATTAGCACTTTATATTAATGGGAATACAAACATATACTGGCATATAACTTGAATGCATCTGAACTTTAGGTTCTTACGTATAGATGGTACTTGACCGGGTTATAAAACATATGATGTCACTGTGAAAACATGGACAATTACATTATTTATTGTATTTGCACTTCAAGAATTGCAAACAGGATTAGGTAATAGAATGTGCCCTAATGGAGCTTTTAGCACTGAAATTAAAGGAAACCACCTATGAATTGGCACCTTGGGAATTTTAACTATAAATAGTCCCTTACTGGGCTATAAGACATATATGATGCCTTTTTGAAAAGTTGGATAACATGGCCTCACCAACACAAAAGAAACTCCAATGATGAAGCAAGCCACCTTTGGGTGGGTGAGGGAAACCGCCCTTTAAAAGAGACATCCCCTTAGCACTCTTCCATACTCTGCAGTCCCATGGGTTTCTTTTGTGTTGTTGGTTTCCGAGTTGGGGAGCCACTCCCTCCAGGTCTCTAAACCTCATCTAGCCCTCATTTGTGTTTGGTTAATGTGAAATCACAACATTGATCCAGTGTTGGTGTAAGTGCATGATATGATATTTGGCTTTTTGTCCCCAAAATGTGGATCCAGTAAATGCGTATGTGCAGGACAGCATACTCTTGTTCACTTAGATTCTCTTTTTTAAATGCAAACTATATGTTGAAAATGATACACACTTCTGTTGGAGAAAATGGTGACCATTATGTGCCATATTGAAAAGAATATATGTATTAGGTCAGCATTCCAGTTTCTGAATGGATTGATTAGTGGTGGGTAAAGGGGTTTGTGCCTGTAAATCTACAATCTGCACAAAAAAACTATGACCGTCAAAGGCTACAGCTCAAACGCTTATGCCAATATTTCTTGCACCTTACAAGAAGTAAACAAATTGAAAGATTGCTTGTGAACTATGGAACCTTGCTGCTTGCTTTCTTTCCTGGAGACACATTAACAGATGCGGGAGGCTGAGAAGTGTTCATGGAGATATATATATATATAGATATATATATATATATATATATATATATATATATATATATATATATGGCTCTTACTGAATACCGAAGTTCCAGTCATATATATATATATATATATATATATTCATTCCAGTGGCAGTCGCCACTGGGTAAAGTTAGGTTCATGTTTTCATAGGAAAGCATTTTTTGCAAACTGCAAAATGGATTTAAACCGAACTTGGCAGGAAGCTAGATCTTGGTCCAGAAAGAGTGATTTTTGTAATTTGGTTTAAATCCGTCAGTAGTTTTTGAGCAATTGATGCTCAAAAACACTGTATATTTCATGCCAGGGAAGATCTCCAGACACAACAGATCTCTTGGAGAGATCTGATTGGCTGCCACCACATCAACAACTATGTCGCACCAGTCATATTACGACACTTAGGACTGTGCGATGCTTGAGGTCGGATGCCTGCAGGGATTGGACGCAGGGCCTGGCTGCAAGTTAAAGGTTGTGCCTGGCAAGGCCCTGTGGCCAACCCCTGTTGTGTACGGCCAAAGGCTGTGTGCAGTGTGGGGATGGCTGCCCGCTGGGGTGCTGGCTCTAGCCAACCCCACTGAACACTGGCATAGGCCTTGTGCAGCATGGGGTTGGCTGCCTCTGGTCTGCCAGGCCCTTCGGCCAATCCCTCTGAGCACTTTACATTTTAAAAAACCTAGAAATTCACTGAAAACAATAAAGGTTAAAGTACTGTTATAGTTAGGTGAGAATTTCAGTGACAACATAACGTTTTAAATGTACAAAACCACTGACATTGAAGTTATAGTTAGCTCTGGTAATGATATCTTGTGTCCTAAGGTAACTATAACTTGTGCCCTCCCCATGCACTGCTAATTACCCCACATATTACATCACTCATGACATCTACTATAACATCATTGATAATATCACTGCAACGTTTGCACTGAAATTATTGATGAAGAAACTGTGCATGGTGGTGGCATGAGCTATAGTTACCTTAGGGCACGAGATATAGTTACCAGAACTAAGTATAACTGGTGAATTTTCTGTGGTTTTGTTTGGTTAAAATGTTACGTTGTCACTGAAATTCTCACCTACCTATATTGTTACTTTAACGTGTTTTTTTCAGTGAAATAATATATATATATATATATACATATATATATATAGATAATTTTTTTCTGAACCGCTGTTCAATTTTCCTATGGAAAATTGCATGCGTAAAACAGGTTTGGGACCCTTGTTTTTCTCACCCTCCACTTGATGGATCATCCTGAAACTTTCCATGAAGGAGCTGAGGTGCATGAGACTTTCTTGGGAAAAGTTTAAAAGTTATTAGGAAATCAAATCCATTGACATGAAAAACTGGTCCTAACTATAATACCCAGTGGCAACCAGCCCTGGGATATACACCCACATGTATACATACATGGATAGCGGTTCAGAAAAAAGGCAAAACAGAATTACACCAAATTTTGCAGTAAGCTAGATCTTTACACAGAAAGTGTGGTTTATGAGATTTGGTGTCTATTCAGTTGTTTTTGAGAAATTAAGGCTCAAAAATGTATTTATATATCACACCAAAGTGCTGTAAGCTCAAACCAGACTATCTGATTGGCTGACCACAATCTGAAGAAAATGTTGCAGCTGGCATGTTAGGATTTAGGGCGCTATAGTTAGGTATGCTAAAACAAATTGTACTTTACATTTGTTTCCAAACGGAGGAGATTCACTGAAAAAAAACAGAGGTTCAAGTGACGTTATAGTTAGGTGAAAATAACAGCTAAAATTTTATTTTAAACTGAAAAAAACACTAGAGTTTGCCAGTTATAGTTAACTGAAATAACTATAACTCAAGCCCCCCTCCATGTACAGTGTAGTCATCTGCTATGTAATTTCAGATGCTGCACTGATGTTATCAATGAACTGATAGAACATGTCAGGAGTGATGTAATATGGGGGGTAATACTCCTCCACTGGCTCTCTATTGGAGCAACTTGCAGAATGCTAGCTCTGTTCTTTGTAAGCCAATTTCTAGACTGAAAGTGAATTCATGCTCCCTGCAACTATAGGGGTGGTGAGTTTTGAGGAACTTCTCTAGAGGTCCTCTACGAGGCCAACCAGAAGAAATGCAGAACAGAGCCTTACACGTACAGTTCATATGTTTCAGTTCGATGCCAAGGCTGTGTAGAAGTGTGGTTCTATTTGAGAGCGGAAAAACCTGAAAGTTCTTTGGGACCCCGTTATTAAAGGTTCTCTTCATTTCAACCTATCATGTGCTTCGATCCTTCCCTTTTACATGGGTTTATTTCTAGATATATGAATGAGCCAGGGTGCAAGGGAGACCTGTGTGAGGAAGTACAACCTTGGGGTCCGTGGACTTCCAATGACGGGTTGATGGATTATCGGTTCAGATGATGGATGTCAGTCCTATGTGGGAGAGCTCTGCTTACCCCCAGTTTAGTGCTAAATATTCCTCGTGTACCACTATTGAAAGCACACCTCCCCTACATGGAAGAATTGCAAGGAATGTAATTGTTTGTCATGTTCAGAGAACCGAACCATGTGGGGATCATTGCAGAAACACTGCTTCCCAAGTGTTTTCCCCAAAAGCTAAATCAAGGGCTGTAAATTCGAGACAGAGGACCACATAACTTCTAAAGGAGCCTTGCGCAGGGGCACTTTGGGGAGTCAGGCATGGATTTCAAAGGACGAAGTAAGCCCCTGTTGCCCATGGAGAAGCCCTTTAATGTACCTTCAGAGACAAAAATCATCAGATTTCAAAGGGACAATGGATGTTCTTTGCACTGTGGTGGAGACAAAGAGAATGCAAGGCTAGTAGCATTCACCTCTTGTCTCCAGCAAACACGGGTATGTGTGACCATGTTGCTGATTGGCATCAGGCAGCTAGTCCCATGTGAGCTCCCTTTCTCTTTGGAGTTCTTTAAGAATGAGTGGCTGAAGATGAGAAGGAAGCTACAGGGCTCAGCTGCTATGTTCTGTTGAAGGATCCCCAGAGGCCCTGCCCTTGGAGTGGAGGTGAGTGAAGCCTCAGGAAGACCTGCACTTGAGGAGAGGCTTTAGGTGTTTTTTTTTTTAGGAGAGTCAAGATACATTCCTGACAGCATCTTCATTTGGACGCTGGTTCTCTGGGCTTCTCTGCAGAAAGGGAGAATGGACCACAGCCCAAAAGTTCTCTAATTTGAGAAGTCATAATATCTGTCTTATGTCAGAGGTGACTGACGTCTGATTCTGCCTGAAAGCAACACTAGCTGCAGTGTAGTCTGCAGTCCTCTTGGTATATGTCAAGAGAGATCTGTATGCCAGTTTGGGACCATGGTATTTGATTAAGAAAAGGAGAACTAAAAGCAATCTTGACCTGTTCCTCTGTGATGCAGCTAACATGGAGCAAAAGAAGATGTTTTCCATTCCGTCTGTGTACGTTTTCTTACATACTTGCTGCTCCTTGCCTCAGAAACCTATGAGCAGTCCTGGAAAGGGTTTGAGTATGCTGAGTTATTCCTAGTATCTAGAGGCCAGCTCAAGCTGTGCTAGGCACCCGTTTGATTTGCCTAAGACAACTACAGAGTTAGCATTTCTAAATAAGCATTGGCTTTGCCAATATGTCTCTCCTAAGCAAGAGCTATTGGCTTTAGCAATATGTTTTAGCCATGTTGTAGACCAGCAAGTTCAGCATGGCCAAAGATGTGTGGCATAGAGGATAGTGGCATGGAGTGGCGCAGAGTGGAGTAGCATTGAGTATCATAGAGTGGCATAGAGTGGAGTGTCAGAGTGGAGTGCTGTAGTGTCGTAGAATGAAGTGTGGTAGATTATAGTAGTTCAGAGAAGACTTGAGTGGCCTAGAATGCAGTGATATGGAGTACAGTGGCGTTGAGTGCAGTGGTGTAGAGTAGAGTGGCATAGAGTGCAGTGAAGTAGAGTGGAGTAGCGTAAAATGCAGTAGTGTAGAGTGGACTGACGCAGATTAGAGAATAGTGGCATAAAGTAGAGTGACACAGAGTAGAGGAGAGGAGAGTGCAGTGGCATAGAGCAGAGTGCTGCAATGTAGAGTGGTGTTGAGTGCAGTGGAGTAGATAGGTGTGATGTAGAGTGTACTGGCATAGAGTTCATTGGCATAGAGTGCAGTAGAATAGATTAGCTTAGAGTAGAGTGCAGTGGCACAGAGTGCAATGGTGCACAGTAAATTGGCAGAGAGTTCAGTGGCAGAGAGTGCAGTGAAGTAAAGTACAGTGGTATAGAATGTAGTGGTGCAGAATAGAGTGGTGTAGGGTGAAGTGGCATAGAGTGGGGTTATACAGAGTAGAGTGTAGTGGCATAGAGTTCATTGGCATAGAGTGCAATAAAATAGAGTAGGATTAGAGTAGAGTGCAGTGGTGCAGAAGTAAAGTGGCTTAGAGTTCGGCGGTGGAGAGTGCAGTGTTGGAGAGTAAAGTGTCAGAGTGCAGTGGTTTAGAGTAGAGTGGTGTAGAGTAGAATAGAGTGACGTAGAATACAATGGTGTAGCGTTAAGTGATGTAGAGTGTAATGGCATATTGTAGAGTGTTGCAGAGTAGAGTATAGTGGCATTGAGTGCAGTGGTGCAGAGTAGATTGGTGTAGAGTGCAGTGGCATAGAGTGCATTGGTTTTGACTAGAGTGGTGTACAGTGCAGTGGCATATAGTTCGATGATTAAGAGCAGAGTGGCATAGAGAGCAGTGAAGTACAGTGCAGTGGCACACTGTAGAATGGAGTGGCCTAGAGTGAGTAGAGTGATCTAGAGTGCAGTGGTGTAGGGTGGCTTGTTTCAGAGCAGAGTAAAGTGGCGTAGAGTGGAGAGGTGAACGGTAGAGGGGAGTGGTGAACGGTAGAGGGGAGTGGTGCAGGGTCAGAGTGCAGTGGCATAGAGGAGTGTGGCGTAGAGTGCAGTGGAGTAGAGTAGAGTGGCGTGGAGTGGTACAAAGTGGAGTGCATTAGCACAGACTGTATTGATGCAGAATGCAGTATTGCAGAGTAGAGTGGCATGGTGGAGCGTAGAGTAGAATGGTGCAGCGTAGAGTAGAATGGGGCAAAGTGGAGTACATTTGTGTAGAGTGGAGTAATGAAGAGTTTAGTGGAGTAGCTTAGACTAGAGTGGTGTAGAGTGCAGTGGTGAAGAGTGTAGTAGTGAAGAGTGCAGTGATGCAGAATGGTGTAGAGTCTATTGACAAAGTGCAGCATTGCAGAGTAGAGTATGGTGGTTTGCAGTAGAGTGGAGTGCAGTGACTTAGAGTCAAGTGGTGTTGAGTGGAGCTGTGCAGAGTAGAGTGCAGTAGCATGGAGTGGTCTCTGTGAGAGTGGAGTGGAAAAATGGGAATATGCATGGTGTGGTAGCGCACTGCCATTACAGACAACACATTTTCAGTTTAAATGACCATTACATTTGAACAGACATACAGTTTTCCTGTTAAAAGTATATAGCGCACAAAGAATTGTGTGGAAATGTCATCACCTAGGATAATAATTTGTTTTGATCGTATTAAAAAAATTGCTTCCACCACACTTCAGAATTACAAAAAAAGTGTACTTTATTTGTCCTACATTCTGAAATATCTGCACAGTTCATTTGCAGACATTTAAACTTTGTAGTGTTCTAGCAAAAAAGTACTTCTTTCACAACACGATTGTCACATAAATCCTCTCACTTTGAAGTCAGAGACAGAAAAGGAAACACCAAGCTCCCTCGGAAGATAGAGCCTGACAATAAATTCTCTCTTTGAATGCACAGCAAATGTAAATAGGCTCCATGCGAGGGACGAACACAAGCTGGACAGCCTAGAACAAATAAAGCCACTAAATAGAAAGCAAGCACATGTGAGCTACAAACCACTCAATGGTAAGCAAAGGGCGGACTGCATTCCCAGGGAAGCTTACCGAATGTCCCCAAGATGTCTTTAGCAAACTATGCAGCTGCACTGTCTGGTAGTGTTTGACCTAAAAAGTACCTCATAGTCTGTTGCTTCCCCTGCGCAGGAAGTCCCTGCATCAGTGACTATCGCCTCATCCTCTGCAAACTCACCCTCTCACATGCTCTCTTTTCATCATATTGAATAAGATATAGAGTTTGAAGACACATATTTGTTTAATGAAACTAGGATTAAATCCCTGTTGATATGCATGAAAAAGGACAACTTTTTTTATTTTAAACGATTGTTTTTATGGTTTCCCAAAAAAGAACCATGAAATAAAAATAAACATCAAGCAGCAAGGAGAAATCATTTTACAAAGGTGTGTTCCACTTTAGGAAGAAAAGGAAATCACATCAGTGCAATCCAGGTAGACTAGGATGGCGATTTGTGTTGCAGTATGGATCGACACTTCATGGCTTCGACTCTCGGATTTCAGGGTAGACCCAGCACCCGATCTGCATGCATTGGGGTGGGTCCAATATCCCAGCCTCTATATGAGCACCATCCCACCAAAACCTTTTCCCACAGGCAAGTGGGATATATTGATTTCTCATTTGTCATGCACCAATCAATGTACCGCTCGAATCAATGTACCGATCCTACTCCCCTACTGTTGGGGTCCCCGCCACTCCCCAAAGTCGTGCAATATTTAATTTGGCTAATATAAGGCCTAAAGACAGCCATATCTTGACGTATTTTGGTGGTGGGTCTTCCCCCAAAATATGTAAGATACATCTTTTCGCTGTTTCTGGGGGGGCCTGGTCGTAACCTCCCCAATGATTCTTTGTAAATCTGTCCAAAAGGTCTGAATTATCGGGCATGACTATATAATATGGAAGAATGTGCCTCTATTGCCACAGCCCCGGAGACAAAGATCTGTTGGAGCGCGACCCTTGGCTCAGAGTGCCGTGTGTGAAAAGTAAGAGCATTGCAGTCGCCAAAATCTCCCTCCCATATATTCCTAAAGCCTTTGAGTGTCTGGAGCGAATTCTTTTTTTTTTTCTGTAAATCAGGGAGACAGTTTTTTGGGGAAGTGATTCAGTTAGGACTCTATCTTCTAAAGGAAAACAATCTGAGATGAAAGTCCCACAAGGAATATGCGTCTTAAGGGCATGTTGGAGCTGGAGGTATCTGAAAACCTCAATACAGTTCTTATTGGGCCTGTAACTCCGCCAAAGTGAGCATGTTGCCCTCCCTCCATATATCTACCAATGAGGATATTCCTATAAGGTGCTATGATTTGCGGTTGGGCTTCAGCCCGGATTTCGTGCGTAAGGTACGACTTCGATACAAACTGCCTATAGCCCGCATCAGGATAAATGGGCAGATCACTGATCCTATTCCCATCACGAGAGTCACCAGGCAGGGGTGCGCCCTCTCCCCTATGTTCTTTGCCATCACCATTGAACCATTGGCGGTCCGTCTGCGCCAACACCACACCCAGAGGGGCATCGGCTTCACGGCCCGGGCACTTGTCACTTCCATGTACGTGGACGATGTCACGATCTACGTCCGAGACCCTCAGGGAATCCTTACGCCCATGACGAGGGAGGTGGTGCGGTTCGGGTGCTTGTCGGAGTCCAAGTAAATTAGAGTAAGTCGGTCCTCTTCCCCCTCACAGACGCTACAAAGCCCTTCACCCCAGACTACCCCTTCATTTAGGTGTCGGGCCCCACCAGGTATCTTGATATTTGCTAAATGGTGGTACTCCCAAAATTCCTGTACCTCTTCTTAAGCATCCCCTTTCCTCTCACATCACATTTCTACCGCAAACTACGCTCTAACATCATAACTTTGGTCTGGACAAATTGACAACCTAGAATTGCCTATGACATTCTTAGGCTCCCCTTGATCTGAGGCGGGATGGGTGCTCCAGACTTTAAGCTCTACGCGCTGTGCGCCCAGGCCAGTTTCCTCCACTTTTGGTTGCATCCCACGCCTTTTCAACCCCATGTGGTGGTTGAGGCGGATCTCCCTGCACCATGGCTGCTCCGGACCACGCTCTTTATCCCACCAAACCCCCCACGCGGCGAGATCGGTACGATTGAATGCTTGCGCTGGGCCTGGGATGGACTGCGTAAATACACAGGCGCTAACACGCTGTATGCTCCCTCCATGAACCTAGCCAGCAACCCAGCATTCCCCCTGTTGCAGACTGCAGGCATGCCGCGCAGCCCTCCTAGGACTCAACACCAAAGCGGACATCTACCCTGACAACAAGTTTTTCGCTATTCCTGAAAACGCCTCCACCAATGGATAAGTTGCTGTACTATCAGATCAGAGCGACTTGCAGAGAAGTTAATCCTGCATTTCCACAGGCCCCCCAGGCTAATGCTGCCCTCGAACAAGTCCACTCCTGTAGCTCCCCGCACAAGCTGGTCACTAGACTCTATGCTCTCACATCAGTCTCCTCCTTCACTAACACTGAGCAGGCCCGCGCGGGGTGGAGTGTAGATTTAGGCAGGGATCTTCCCCAGGAGCTTTGGCTTTACAGCTGTAATCAGACCAAACACCTCTCCCCCAATTACTGCCTGCGGCTTATACATTTTAAATATTTGCACAGACTCTATCGCTCTCCTGCATCACTACATAAGATGGAGTAAGGGTCGAAGCTTGGGACTGCTCGAAAGTGACAGGTGTGCACGTTGTTCTGCTCCCGGTGCGGACTTCGCCCACTTGGTCTGGTTATGCCCCCGGGTCTCAGTATTCTGGCAAGTGGTATGCACAGCCATAAACAACATTACACTGGAACACATCACGCCCGATCCCCTGGTATGCCTCCTAGGGTACGTAAAATAGGTGTCGGACGCTAGCTGTAATCTCACCGCCATGCTTCTTGTGCTTGCCAAGCACAGGATGTTCATCCACTGGGGGCGAAACCCAGCACCTTAAGTAAAAAGCTGGCTGTATGATTCAGCCCACTGCCAGACACTGCTGGGTGAATTCTGGGATTTGATGCCGCCAGCCGGCAGACCCCTGACATATGGGCCCCTCTCATCACTTACTTGCAGCGCTTAGCTACCCCAGACGCCCACCAACGGGCTCCCTCATCACCGACAAGCAAAACGCCAGAGACAGTGCTGCAGATAGCCCCCCCCCCCCCCCTCATCTAGCCTGCATATCCGTGCATCTCTCACTGTGCCCTGAACACCACCTATACAAGCTGGATTATGTGCCTTTATGGTCCGTCATTCTTCTCCAACGTGGGGCGTAAATATGTTAATGTAACTGTGACTGCACTAATGCTGCAATGACAACCTGTAACATGTTGTGATATCTTTTTCAATAAAGGCTTTTGGAAAATTAAAAAAAAATGTAAAAAGCTTCCACGATTTAGAGCCCTGAAGACTGCGCACCTGAGTGAGTGCATCACTAATCCACAGTGGTGCCATAACCAGTGAGTTTTATCCTCCAACCCAAAAACGTTGTGGCTGATCCGAAGATCTGAGCCACTGTGTGTGTCTGAAGAAATAGATTTTTGGCCTTGAATGAATTGTAGAGTATACCCTGGTAACCTTCAGTTCCCATTGAGAATCTCTCAAGCCTGAAGGCGGGATTATCCCAGGGATCAAATGCCCAATCATCTGCAATTGCTAAATGCGATGCCCAATAATGTCTTTTAATGTCAAGGAGACCGATGCCTCCATCGTACACCCCATGCATCAACTTGGAGAGGGCAACCCGTGGCTGGGTTGCATTCCACAAAAGTGAACAGAGGAGGGACTCAGTGGTGTGGAAAAATGTGTCTGGTATTTGATGGAGGGTAGAAAAAGGACTATTTTTAAGAGATAACTAATACATTAAAATTATTTTTTCAGTGTGCTGATCATTTCTGTCCCTTCTAAGCAGGGACAGGTGGGACCGCCGCCCTAATACTGGCTACACTGTCAATCTAACTTTCTCTAGCTTTCGTTTGGGCTCTGCCTGTTTGTTCTCCTTCTCAACCACAGCCTTACACCAATTTTCTCTCATCCTCCTAGGCACCTCATCACTCTCCCTCATTTCTTTCTTTTTTGATTGTCTTTCAGTTTCTTTCACTTTTTCTTGCTCACTGTACACAAGTCCCTCTCATTCATCTAATCATCCCTCTTTTGTTCCCATCTTATTCCTCCAGTCCCACATTTTTGGGCCATCTCCCTTTTTCTATAATTCTACCCTCCGATTCTTGTGTCGGTGACGTTCACCATTTCTCTCTAACATTCTCTATATTTGCCACTCCCCCTTCTATTCCCCTGCCTTGTAAAGGCAAATGTCTCTCCAATGCACCATAATTAAAGAGGACGAGGGGGAGAAGGACAGAGCACCAGTCCCAGGATGAAACATTATTAGCAATGTAGCCCCCTGATAAATGTCAATTTAAAGTGAATTCTGCTGTTGCATCAATGCTGCACTCTTTTTCATGTTGTGGTGTAGGGTTACTTAGATGTATGTTTCAGAGTTTGAGGCCTGTTACTCTTTCCAACTATGTTCTTTCCCAATGATACCAGTGATCGGATAAAGGGAAATGTCAAAATAAAAAGGTCAAACAAAAAGGGTGTATGGTTATCCACCTAGAGACAACATCCCATCTATACAGAAGAAGGGGTTCGGTAGGGGCGAGTAGACTAATTAAATTGCTCTTTCTAGTGATGGTGGATCATTCACAGAAGGAGGAGGATGCTGTGGACAACACCTGAAAAGAAAGAGAGGAAGATTTTGCAGCTGGGTATCCAAAGTACAAAACCCAACAAGACAGACGTAAGGAGAGTAAAGCGGGAGAAGTTACAGACTCAGAGACAAGTCTAAATTCTGCAACAAAAGATTCAGCTACCATTACACTAGTAGTTATTGTTGAGGTAGTCATCAGAACCAGTCGCCACATGGAGCCGGCACCATCACAACACAAGGCCTGACTGGGGCTGGTTCTCGATTGTTCCTAACTAGATAATAATTCCAGAGATCCTTGAAGACTTCCCAGCCCTGAGGAAGGAAGTCATTGAGAAGATGTATCTCTGGATCTTCATTTTTGTTTCTTTATGTTGTGATCTACTATGAAAAGGGATTACAGATCGACTAAATAAATCAGGTAAAGTTCAGCCAATTTGCTGCCCTATGCTTCAGGACATAAAGTTGAAGAGGCATAATTTAGGTAGGGTCACGCTCTCCTCATCACTACCTAAAAGACCTATGCTCTAGCATGTGAACAAGGGTGAACAACTGGTGCTGGGCCTGCACTATTCGTGTCTATTATTTTGGGATAAAGGGGGTCATGACTTTCTTGCAACATGCTTCATTTCAAGAACAGCTTGATACACATCGTACAAAACATTTAAGGTTCAATGGGTCCCAGACAAAATTTAAGGGTATATTTTCAAAGAGTTCATGCAATGCAGAGGGGGAACATCACTTACAACGCAACTTTTACCACGCTGTGGAAAAGTAAATTTTGCCATGTTCTGTGTCCCTACGCCTCATCCAACATATGTTATGTGTGCATGACCAATATGCATATGTTATTCCCCATGTCTGATTAATGACGCAATTACAGTTGTGTCCACCTCTGGTATGTCATTTTCCAGTCCTCGTGAATACTACGAATATCAGGCCTATGTAAAGTTACGTTGCCACGTTTCTCAGTGTGCACGTTATTCCATTATAAAGTCCCCGTTTCCAGGCCTCAACAGGGCCCGGACATCAGATTCAGCTCCTGTCTCCTGAAAGCCTCGCTGAGGAGCGATACAGCCCCCACCTGTATCCTCGACCCTTCACTTACTTCCTGCCTCGCAGTGCCCGGTGTAGCTTGGCTCTGCCTCTGAGTCTGCCAAAAGTATGTTATAGTTCCAGTTATCAGTTCAGTCCTTCTTCTCTGCATTCCTAAGCTACTGAACTGCATCAATAGTTTCCGTCATTGTCTAGCCTTCTCGTCTCCACGTTAGAGAAATACTGTATTTAAATGGTCATTTAGTATTCCTCATCACGCACTACATGTAGAATAATGCATGGTCCAGTCTTAGAGTCAAGTTAGCTTTTCCCTTCATGACTTCTAGTTTATATCAACATGTTCCCTAAACATCAGATACCAGATAGGGTTTAGGTACATGTCGCTCCGACCCTCCAGACTCTAGTCTCTGCTCCTAGCACAGAGTTCGTAGCCCCCAGCTTCTCCTAGTAATACGTCATTGCCAGTTTTCGCGCACCATTAGGTTAGAGGTCCCGGCTCCTTAGGTAGCCCCCTCCTATGTTTCCGCCCATTTCATGACATATTCTGTTACGTTTGCATCACATGTCTATGTATACTCCCAGTTACACCTCTTTTTACTGTTATCTTTCGCGACTGCTACGCGTCACGCCTTCTGCTCCACCCACTGTTACGCCTACTGCAATGTAATGCTATGTGTTTGCGTTATGTATATAAGTTGATGTATTGTTATTAAAGGTTAGCGCGCTCATCCCAGACCAAGCCCCAGCAGCTGCTGGGTCATCCTATGCAGGTTGTCCTGATCCTGTCCTTATGCTGTAATAAACCTGCAGAAACTCCTACTACCTCGAATCTTGACTCTTATTTATTGAGCTATCTGTTATACTATATGCTTAGTCAAAAATAGGGTATTATTTATTTATTTACCACATAATGGCGCCCGAATAGGGACTTGCCCTTTCCCCACGCGTCGGTGAAGCCACGCCGACCCCCTGACCCTCTGCAGCCGTGACGGAACCATACCGGCCACGTGCAGATATTTCTGCTTCAAGTATCCCTCAGGCCCACGGAGGAGACGGAGGAGGCGGTCCAGCATCCAAACGAGACGGTGGAGGAACGCGGCGAGTCCCGACCAGAGCCCAAGCCGAGAGTCCAAGGTCCGAGGTATCCGGAGGCCCACCCGTAACTGAAGTCCGAAGTCCGAAGTCCGTCGTCGTAGCAGTCCAGTCCCGTCCGAGGCTTTCCGTTCCGTGCTGCCCGGTGAGTACCATTGCTGGGGTAGTATCTAGACAGGACCAATCTAAATTGACTCCTGGTCCGTGGGTTGGTGGTGCCCAGACTCACAAACGAAGTGTTCACCTAGGTGGATACGGGTCTTGATGCGTCCCTTTATGGGACCGGTATGTTCCGTACTGTTTCAGCAGTGCATCCAGTCATTCTAGTCTGTTCCGTTCTCGAGAAAATTCTTGTATTTCTGTTCTCAGTATTTTCAGGTAATATTCTGTTCGAACTGTTATGTTATGATATTGTTTAATGTATTTCCAATGTCGTGGTATGCCTGAATTGTTTTCCCAATTGTTATTGTTCTTCGTGTATTGTATTGTGTTCCGATTCAAGTTTACAATGCCGCTCTTTTCAAGATTACGACAGTTAAAAACTAGAAAGGGTCTGTTAGAGGAAGCGGTTCCTGTCCCACCTAGGGACAGTCCAGGTCATTTTATGTATCAGAAACATGGCATAAGCGCCAAACTGTATCTAGATTTATGGGTAGAGTATACCAAACAGTTAGAAGAAAAGTATAGATGGCCCGTATCGGGTACATGGGATGCCGAATGTATCATGCGAGTAGAAGAAGCATTATGGAAAAAGAAAGCCAGACAGTCACAGAAAGATGCCATCGAGTTATGGCGCAAGGAAGCTCATAGAAGAACGGAAAAGGAAGTCAGAAAGTCAGAGTTAAGTAGAGAATCCCAAGAACGAGTCCAAGAAAGAGAATTAATCGAGATAGGTGAACGAGTCAAAACCGAACAGTCAGACAGACAGAGGCATGCCCTTATTAAGGGTATGTATCCTCTGCTTGCCGAAGGCTTGCCAAAAGCAACCCCAGAGGCATCCAGTAATTTCCCGCCACCATTAGTTCCGACCAAGCTACGTCACAAACCGACCGCAGCTGATATTTTTATTTCGTCCTATTTGGACGACACAGTCCCAGAATATGCGAATCCTGTTCGCGCTCCGCCAGTCCCTGCAAATCAGGCACTTCCCGCTCCTCCAGACACCGGAGTACCTGTTACGGTACCCCCGGTCCAGCCTACAGTTCCATTTCCCACTCTGCCAGGACGTAGAGCCTCAGTAGACGACTCCAGTCTAGGGGCCGCAGGAGGAGCTACTCCTCAAACCCCGCCGCCACACAAGCGTTTATCAGCACTCGAATTACATGCTCAAGCATCACAGCGTACTCCTAAAAGTAATAAGTCTGTCACAGAAATCAGACAAGCCCTTAACGAATGTGTCTATGATCCAGTCCCAGGCGAGTATAATATGGTTTTATATTCCTTACGTGTAAGAAGAGTGACCGAGTATCTAGTCACCTTACCGAATATGAAAGAAGATCTAGACAGAATATATCGTTTCATCCGTACAGGGGATGATCCAGAAAGCATTGGCGAGATTATGTCTCAAAGGAAAGCCGAGATCCAGCTCATGATATTAAAGTTCCTGATCAATTGTCTAATAAGAGAACAAGACTACCCGTCTAAAGATCCCGCCGAAATGAGAATCCTGACAAGGTGGAGTGATAATATAGCCGAGGGTAAGCACAAGACCGTCGGTGCCATGGAGAGTATGTACAAGAAAATTCGTAAAGAAATAATAAGGTTACACGACCAGCGTAAAGCAGCACAAGTAAGCGAGAAAGAAAGTATCTCTGATCCTGAAGAGGAAGACGAGAATTCCGCCGGAATAGCGTATGTAGGAAAATCTAGATTTCCAGATCGTCATTTACGCCTAGAACCCAAGTCTATTTTTCATCATACAGCGCCAGAACAAGGTTCCCTAGAGCAAGTATTTCAAGCTACCGATCACATTCTGAAATCACGAATCGGTTATAGCGAATTAAGTACTATGCATGAACAAGAACTAGCCCGATCAGCAGTCCGATGGATTACTGATTCTACCACTTTTCCAGACGAAATAGTGGCACAAATGTTTCTGAAACTGCCCCCAGCCGAGCAACGACTGGTGGGTATGTATATGATCCAGTACCTCATTACTCTGTATGAGGGTCAACACTCTGATCCAGGTCCGTTACATGATGTCCTGAACGAGTTACTCCAGTACAAATGGAGAGGTCTAGGTACCGATTTAATCAGTATCATTCTAGAACAGCGCCACAAATATAGAACGTTCCTGAACCCGCACTTTGTTCATGTCTCACCCCCAGAAAGTAAACCATTCTACATAGACAGACAGAATCCGTTACGAGAAGTCCACCCAGTCCAAGGGACGGGTGGCGAAATGCAACGAGTGTTTGTATACACTCCGATTTCAAAGATGGAACTTCTTGAAATGAAGAAATTAATTCCCTGTCATGACAAAGATCCAGCAGGGTTCCATAGAGAATTAAAAGACATGCTCCGTATGGGAGAATACACTTACCCAGATATCATTAAAATGTTAAAAGTCCTGCTGCCCGCAGGGGTGTATGAAAAGTTAAAGGAAAAAGAATGGGAGGTGGGAGAGAAAAAGATCGATTGGACAGCTCTAGAAGCTGAAGACAAGGCACGAGTACCAGGTACCGGTCTTGGAGATAAATGTAAAGAATTACCAGAATTATTGATTCAAGTTTTACCCAGATTATTGACAACGAGAAAAGAAGACTGGGATGCAATCTCAGCCTGTAAACAGAAACAAGACGAAGATATTAGTGATTTTTATTCTAGATTTGAGAAATGTTTCAGTATTAATAGTGGTCTCAAGACAAGTAGTGAGTCATACCCTCATCTTTTTGTTACTAAATTAGTCGAGAATTCAAGTCCACAAATTAAAAATCGAGTTTTGAAAGTCGAAAGCACCTGGCAAGCAAATACTCCGTCCCAGATGCTCCAGATGCTCCAGTACCACCAGAATAGAATCAGGGAAGAGCAAGAGCACGAAAGAAAACGTATGAAAGACACGAAAATGAAAGTGCTAGTTGCACAATCTGTTCCTCAAGACAGTCAGAAGAGGGGTCCGAATCAAGCCAGTCATCCTGCAGCTCCCGTTAAAGGGAACTGCAATTATTGTAAACAGCCAGGTCATTTTATAAATGAGTGTGCAGTCCTGAAACACAACATAGCTACTGGTAAGACTAAAGAAAGACCACGTCCGCCTAGACAAGAACAAGTTTCACAGATTCCTCAGTCACAGAATGCACAACAGACAGTTCCCGCACCGCAGCCTATAGCTGCAACACAGCATGTCACATCGCAGATGTACCAGTATGCACAGTCTGAGTATCCAGAGTACCAGCCATATTCATGAAACAGCCTGGAGAGGGAGGTAGGCTTGCCTCTCATCGAGATACCTGTAGATCAAGAAGGTCCCTATGTTCACAGTCAAGTATTAGGGAAAGACAGAAAGTTTTTGATCGATACAGGGGCAAGTAGGACCACAATTAGTCACGCCGAAGTTCCAGGGGCTCCGCTCTCAGGCTCAAGAAATGTTTCCCTTGGATTTTCAGGAAAGCCAATAGTTAATGAGATATCAAAGCCAGTCACTCTAGAAGTAGGTCCATTGTCCCGTACTACTGATCTGTTACTTACTAAGTCATGTCCAGAAAATCTATTAGGCATTAAGACATTGAAAGAATTAGGTGCAGTTATATGCTGTTCCCCAGAGGGAATACGATTGTTCCTACGTGACTTTAAGGGTCACTATGTATTACGAGATTTTGATTCGAGATTGTCTAATGTTCCACAGCACTTATGGGCGCAAGGTCCAACTGATGTAGGTTATATGCAAATCACACCCCATCGTGTGACTCTCAAGCCAGGCGTAGTGTTACCCCGAATCAGACAGTACAGATTGCCACCTGAGGCTGTAGCAGCCTTATCCAAAATTATTGATGAGCTCATGGCTCAAGGAGTAATTGTAGAAACTGACTCCAATGTATGTAATTCTCCGATCATTCCAGTCATGAAACGTACTGATCCAAATGCACCCCCAGTATATCGATTAGTGATTGATTTACGAGAGCTTAACAAATGTATTATTCCTCAGTACCCAGTTGTCCCAGATATTTCTTCCCTGTTAACAGCCATTGATTACGAAGCCATGTTTTTCACTGTCATAGACCTTAAGAATGCATTTTTTAGTGTTCCAATTCATCCAGACAGCCAGTTTCTTTTCGGATTTTGTTTAAATGGAAGGAGCTATATGTTCACACGCGCTCCTCAAGGTTTCACAGAAAGCCCTAGTATTTACAGTCAAGCACTTAAGAGACAACTAGACAACATTCACATGCCAACTGACACTGCCCTGCTCCAGTATGTCGATGATCTACTGATCACAGCCCGTTCTGAACGTGACTGCGAACGAGCGTCACTTACAGTTCTGTATTTTCTAGCCGAGATGGGGCACAAGGTGTCACCTTCGAAGCTTCAATTCTGTGTCCAGCAAGTGGTATACTTAGGACACTTGCTGTCCAAGAGGGGTAGGCAGTTGACACCCGACCGTATCCAGTTAATAGCGAGTCTTCCCCAGCCCAGAACCCAGAAGGAGGTACGTGCCTTTATCGGCCTTACTTCTTATTGTAGACAATGGATTCCCCAGTATGCATTTCTAGCCAAGCCACTGATACAGTTAACGACACAGGAGGCAGCCGTGTCGACTGTCCTCCCTTGGACATCTGAACATACACTTAGTTTCAACGAGTTAAAGAAAGCCCTATGTCAAGCTCCAGTTCTAGCTACACCGAACTACAGTAAGCCTTTTACACTTTTCGTTACTGAACGCGAAGGTACAGCATTATCTGTTCTCACACAAGATCAAGCAGGACAATACAAGCCCTGTGCTTATTTTTCGAGCACATTAGATCCAGTCGCCCAGGCGTTGCCTGCGTGCCTCAAGTCAGTTGCAGCCACAGCACTAGCTATCAGACAAAGTGATTCCATAGTTTTAGGACATTCCCTGACAGTACAAGTCCCACATTCAGTAGAAGTTCTTTTAAACCGAACACAAACTCAGCACTTGACAATTGCACGTTTAACGGGTTATGAATTGACACTGTTCCAGCCACACATAGAAATTAGACGCTGCAACGTCCTGAATCCTGCTACACTGTTACCATCAGTTAGTTCAAATTCTGACCCACATGACTGTGTGGAAGTAGTTAATATTACGACAAAGCCAAGACAAGACCTGACAGACATTCAGTTACCAGATCCTGACCTGACACTTTATGTGGATGGTTCATGTATGAGAACTAGTACAGGAGAACTAGTCGCCGCGTATGCAGTGACTACTGACACTGAAGTTATTGAAACACACCGTATTGATACCCTGTCCGCTCAAGCAGCAGAGCTAGTTGCTCTGACACAAGCCTGTATACACGCCAAGAACCTGAAAGTTAATGTTTACACAGATTCACGTTACGCATTCGGAGTTGTACACGACTTCGGAGTGCTCTGGCAGGAGAGAGGTTTCATGACTTCTCATGGAACCAAGATTCAGCATGGTCTCCTTATTCAAGCCCTGTTAGATGCCATACATTTACCGGCATCCATCGCTATCATGAAATGCAAAGCACATACGAAAGTTACTGACATTATTTCCCAAGGTAATGATCTAGCAGACCGCACAGCCAAGCTTACAGCACAGACTCCAGACATTCCAGTTAACATGACACATACTCCAGATCCGATTACATGCATGACAGTTAAGGACCCCACACAAGAAGTCATAGATATCCAGTTACATGCTACTCCCGATGAAATCAAGAAATGGTCTGAACAAGGAGGGGTCCAGACAGATCAAGGATGGTTAACGAAGGGTAGAGCCACATGGTTTCTCCCCGACTCTATGGTTCAAGTCATTATCAATACCGCACATAGTCCAGCACATTTAGGAGAAAAAGCTATGTTAGACAGTATCCAGAACATTTGGTTCAACAAGCATTTACGGGCTGCAGCCAAGCAGAAAGTCCGTACCTGTATGATATGTTGTCAGTTTAATCCAGGTAAAAGTGTCCCGGTGGAACAAGGTGGTTTCCAGCCCCCTGACCACCCTTTTGAGGTCCTCCAGATGGATTATATTCAGATGGAGCGATGTCGAGGTTTCAAGTATGTCCTTGTAGTTGTATGCGCTTTGTCCAGATGGACAGAAGCATATCCAGTCCCAGATTACACAGCCGCGACCACTGCCAAGCAGTTGGTTCGTGAATTTTTCCCTAGATACGGACTCCCTAGAGTCGTATATTCTGATAACGGTCAGCCATTCTCATCTGAACTCATGAAGCACGTTTCCCTTTTGTTAGGGTACCAGTGGAAGTTTCATTGTGTACGCCATCCTGAAGCAGCCGGTCTGGTCGAGAGACATAATCAGACTCTGAAAATCCGCATTGCAAAAGTCTGTAAGGAAAAAGGTGTGGACTGGCTAGTAGCTCTGCCAGTCGCTTTATTTTATATGCGCATGGTCGCACATTCCAGATCAGGTCTGTCCCCGTATGAGGTCGTATTCGGCCGCCCCCCTAACATGTGGGGTACTCCTAGACCCCGAAGTATTACCGATGTTTCATGTAATATGCTGACAGATTACCTAGCTTCCTTGATGTCTGCCCTCAACTCATGTCGTTCACAGGTTGCCGCCGCATTTCCAGACAATACCGAGGTGGCACCGCACGAAATCGTTCCAGGCTCCCTAGTGATGGTCCGGAATTTCGACAGATCAAGTCCGCTGGAACCACGTTGGAAGGAGCCACGTCAGGTCCTCTTGACCACCCGTACTGCCGTCAAGTTGGAAGGCAGGAAGGGGTGGGTCCATCTTTCTCATGTAAAACTTTTCAATGGATTGAAACCCGTCTCCAAGAACATTTCCCAGGATTCCCAGGATTTTAAAAACTGTCAAGACATTGTTTTAAAGGACTGTCCCGCAAAAGACATTATTACAACCCCTCCCTTGTTAGAGAAAACTCCGCAGCAGGAGTATAAGTTAAAGCTCAGGTCTAGTAAAATAAGTCAGTCAGTTTGATTGTATAAGTCCTCCCCTAGGTGAAACGGTTAGACTGTTTCTGACATGTATAAAATAGACCCCCATAGTGAGAGAGTCAGTCTAAACGCAAACCGATGTATCGTTTTTCTGAGTTTCGTATTATTCATCAGCATAATGATTTCCTGCACCAGCTATGCATTCTATCTGTATTTTCCAGTTCCTCATGTAAATATGTCTGCTAATGCTACAGTAGAGCACACGTTTAGTGATCTGCCTCCTCACGAATATTTTTACCGCCTTGCTATGCGCAACAATTCTTTCATCCGTATGTTACATTATTCACACCAGACCAGCAATGCCACTAATTGTTGGGTGTGTGGTCGACTCCCCCCTTTCCAGACACCGAAGGGAGTTCTGCCACTCTTTCCTTATCCATTCTCACATAATGGTTCGTGTGGAGCATGGTCCACGTTAACGTCATCCTCAACAGATATGTCTTTTCTTAACAGTACTTGTTTCCCAGACAAGCAAGGTCTTCCCCACAGAACAGGTTTAGATCTAGAAAACGAAGTATATAATTTAGGTAATTATTCGTCGAATTTCATGGTCCTGAATGTTCAGTCTGATACTACTCCAGACTTACCTGCTATTTCAGTACTACCTGTCAAAGGCGAATTATGTGTCCGTAATTATGGTTCTGTACACGTAGGACATAGTGATTGTACTACTGTTATCCAGTATAGTGACAGTGGGAAATCTGTTTTCAAAGCTTCACGTCATTCTTATTTTATTTGTGGTCAAACTGCATATGTCCGTCTGCCCCTCGATTGGGAGGGAACCTGTTACATTGCTTTCTTACTACCACCTGTTTTCCTAGCCCCATGTGATTATCACAGAAACACACATCTAGTACATATTAGACATAGAAGGGAGTCCCCAATTGTCGATTATACTGAAACTACTCTAGAACAGTATACAGATTTCAATAAAGGTTTCTTCTTCTTTGTAGGACCTGTCCAGAACAGTAAACTGATCCGTAGGTTAACCAGAACCCTTGAAGCTGTAGTAAATGAGACTGCCTCTGCTCTAGGTAACCTAACCGAAGAACAATCTGCTATGAGATTTGTCGTTTTGCAAAATCGTCTCGTCCTTGACGTCATACTGGCCGATAGGGGCGGGGCCTGTAGAGTCATCGGATCTAGCTGCTGCATTTTCATTCCAAATAACGCGCCGTCTGTTTATTCAGCTATAACCAGACTTCATAAAATCGCCCATCTGTTACACCAAAACCCAGGCACCTGGACATGGTCCGGTTGGTTCTGGAATATAATTTCCGCCTGGGGATGGAAAGTCCTGTCCTTTCTAAGTATAGCAGTAGCGATCATATTTAGCTGCTGCCTCTGTATACAATGTGGCCCTGCGATTTGCAGCATTTGTGCTACCTCTTGTATTCCTAGTCCCAAGCCCCGTTCTAAGTCCCGTTCCAAGATAATTCGAGACGAGCAAATGGTACTGTATGAAATGATAGACGGTATCATGAATATTGATGTTTCCTGATGGAAACGTAGTGACAAGGAGGGAATGTGGAAAAGTAAATTTTGCCATGTTCTGTGTCCCTACGCCTCATCCAACATATGTTATGTGTGCATGACCAATATGCATATGTTATTCCCCATGTCTGATTAATGACGCAATTACAGTTGTGTCCACCTCTGGTATGTCATTTTCCAGTCCTCGTGAATACTACGAATATCAGGCCTATGTAAAGTTACGTTGCCACGTTTCTCAGTGTGCACGTTATTCCATTATAAAGTCCCCGTTTCCAGGCCTCAACAGGGCCCGGACATCAGATTCAGCTCCTGTCTCCTGAAAGCCTCGCTGAGGAGCGATACAGCCCCCACCTGTATCCTCGACCCTTCACTTACTTCCTGCCTCGCAGTGCCCGGTGTAGCTTGGCTCTGCCTCTGAGTCTGCCAAAAGTATGTTATAGTTCCAGTTATCAGTTCAGTCCTTCTTCTCTGCATTCCTAAGCTACTGAACTGCATCAATAGTTTCCGTCATTGTCTAGCCTTCTCGTCTCCACGTTAGAGAAATACTGTATTTAAATGGTCATTTAGTATTCCTCATCACGCACTACATGTAGAATAATGCATGGTCCAGTCTTAGAGTCAAGTTAGCTTTTCCCTTCATGACTTCTAGTTTATATCAACATGTTCCCTAAACATCAGATACCAGATAGGGTTTAGGTACATGTCGCTCCGACCCTCCAGACTCTAGTCTCTGCTCCTAGCACAGAGTTCGTAGCCCCCAGCTTCTCCTAGTAATACGTCATTGCCAGTTTTCGCGCACCATTAGGTTAGAGGTCCCGGCTCCTTAGGTAGCCCCCTCCTATGTTTCCGCCCATTTCATGACATATTCTGTTACGTTTGCATCACATGTCTATGTATACTCCCAGTTACACCTCTTTTTACTGTTATCTTTCGCGACTGCTACGCGTCACGCCTTCTGCTCCACCCACTGTTACGCCTACTGCAATGTAATGCTATGTGTTTGCGTTATGTATATAAGTTGATGTATTGTTATTAAAGGTTAGCGCGCTCATCCCAGACCAAGCCCCAGCAGCTGCTGGGTCATCCTATGCAGGTTGTCCTGATCCTGTCCTTATGCTGTAATAAACCTGCAGAAACTCCTACTACCTCGAATCTTGACTCTTATTTATTGAGCTATCTGTTATACTATATGCTTAGTCAAAAATAGGGTATTATTTATTTATTTACCACAACGCAGTGCTTTTACATCCTAGCTTTTACAACGCAAACCATTACAACGCATTGCGCTGGGGGGCGCTCTAGGATAGGGAATATATTTAATTTACTATCCAACACCTTCCCTACTATCCACGGGGACTGGAGTTGGAATAGTAAATTAAATAAATCACTATCCAGCGCCCCAAAGCACTATGCGTTGTAACGGTATGCGTTGTAAAACTCACGTTGTAAAAGCATGCGATGTAAAAGCATGCGTAATGTCGTACATCCAATGCAGAGCAGCAAGTGAAGTTGCTGTGTTGCATTTTGTGAAGTTTAGAGAGCAGAACTGCGTTGTATCTGCGAAGAAACGGCAATGTTCTGCTCTCTCACTTGTGGTTGCCTAGCACCAATGCAGGAACCCTTGTGCCATAGTGCAAGGGTGTCTGGGTTAAGGTTAAGATCGTTTTTTGGCAGGAACGGATACCTACTGCACAAAATCTATCCTTTGGGGCTATTTCCTCTTTGCATGTGTGCTGCAAAATGCAGCACTCATGCAATGAAGAAATATGGAGAAGAAAGAAAGATATTTCTCCTTGCTAAGCCAGGATGGTGCACCATTTAGGTGAAAACCCATGTCTACAAATTTTTGAAATTATGGGTTTACATCAAAATCCATGGGTGAATGCACAAGAATCCCCATCCACCACCCATGAAATGCCTACCCAATGCAAAGTAACACAAGGAAGAGTTGCGTTACATTTTGTTTTAACAAAGTAACACAAATAACCATTTGCATTGCTTTGTAAATACCACTAAGGATCTTGCATCTGATGCAAAATCTGTGAAAATATGGCCCCTAATCCTCGATCGTATAGTAATATACAGGCCAAAAACAACTACCACAGTGGGATGAAGGCCGTTGCCACCTGGATGAAAACCAGTTGCTTCAACCTCAACTTGGACAAGACCAAAGTCTTCATTCTATGATCCACCCCCTCAGCTTGGGACGACTCCTGGTGGTCCTCCGCATTGGGAACCCTGCCCACCCCCATGGACCACGCACGAAACCTTGGCATCATACTGAACTCTTCACTCACAATGAACCACCAGATCACTGCTGTCTGTCTGTCCTTCGAAAGGCATTCAGATGGATCCCCACTGAATCCAGAAAAACAGTCACCCACACACTCATTAGCAGCAGACACGACTACAGCAACATATTCTCTGCCGGAGTCACCCAGAAACTCCTTAGGAAACTACAGAACAACCAAAATGCTGCAGCCAGACTGGTCCTAGACATCCCCCGCCGCAGTCATATCACCAAACACCTCTGAGAACTCCACTGGCTCCCAGTTCACAAAAGAATCACCTTCAAGTTCCTAATGCACACCTACAAAGCCCTCCACAATGCAGGAATTTCATAGCTGAACCACCGATTCTCATTACACGCACCCACCTTCGCTTCATCCAGCTGACCCTTGCCACCGTCCCTCAAGTCCACAAGACTAGAACCGGAGGAAGATCCTTCTCTGACCTCACCACCAAGACCTGGAATACCCTGCCTCTCCACCTCAGACAATCCCTGTTGCTGACCCAATTCAGGAAGGATCTCAAGACCTGGCTCTTCGACTGAACCCCAGCGCTCAGACGGATCAGTCCCCCCTACCCCCCTCCCTAAGCACCTTGAGATCTTCATGGATGAGTAGGTGCACTTTACAAACCCTGATTGATTGATAAAGGAATGTTAAATAATATGTAATACTAGCAGTTTGCCTGTTCATACACAACATTTTGCCCAGCAAAGAAGAAAGTGGGTAAAACCATAAAGAATGACTGGGTGGGTTTTAAGATAAATAATATAATTTTTCAATTTACAATTTTTTGTGTTAAAACTCGGGGAGAACATTAGCGATCTCATTGTACATGCCTGCAATGTTGGACACCCCAATGAATCTACAATGGGTTGTTGGAGTCTGCCCATGGTCCTTGACACTAATAAGCAGGGGCGGCTTCTCCGCTAAGATGGAGGAGCATCGCCTCACTGCTTTGCAGCAGTGAAATAAAGGAAAAATAAAAGGATAATAACCTAAAGTTATTATCATTTTATTTTTTCCTGCTGTGGCAGCTTTGCGAGGCGAGCGGTCTCCTCTGCTCACAGAGCAGGGGTAGGAGTGGTGGACACAGATATGCGCACTTTGCATGTACTCCAACCCTGGCTGCATTACAGCCTGGGTGGAGAACATGCTCAGGCTACCAGTCCCTGGCTGAGCGCTGAACCAAGGTGCTCAAACCATTCACAATGCTGCATTGCAGCGTTGTGATCGGCTCATGGGAGCCTGGGTGCTACCTGTTCGTCCCCATGTGGAGGAGAGACAACCTGGGAGAAACGCAGCGAGAAGGTACTTTTTTTTTCTTTTCCTCCCCACTCCCTACCCTACCACCCCCGATCTGTGCCAGCCGTTACTGCTAATAATGTGTATATTGGCTTGCATGTAATTTTGCATTCAACACAAAAGAACTTGCACAACTGGAAAGTAAACATGTACTCAAACATTTCTCTAACCGTAACTCATCCAACGTGATTTACGCCATCTGATGCCCTTGCAATATAATCATTGGCCATACCACTCAGAAAGTAATGGAAACTGGCCACCAACCCAGAATTATGGTTAAATGCCAGCCCTTGAATGCTCCTCTTGTTGCCCAATTTGATAACGCCAACCACAATGAACACAACATTAGATGGCAAGTAATTTATATAAAAGAAATGAACCACAGAGGCGGTGAAGCATCCCAGACTCTAAACAGACTCGAGCGTGGCTGGACGGTCCAATGTAATTCAACTGAAAATTGCCTAAAATGGAGCACCATTTTGAGCTCAAGATAAGGTATATCCCACTGTAGATCTCACCATGTCCTCTCTAATGAGAGACTTATTTTTTGTTCTGATGAGAGCATACTCTGCATGGCTTGTTTCCATTTTTAATTCTTTGATGACTGCGATTACTTGATCACTTTGTGTGACAATTCATATATTAAGTTTTATTGCAACTAATATGTACCAATAGGTTTTTGAATGTTTTTGTCAGATATGTTTTTCATCAGAAGCTAGGCCTACTGATGTTTCTGCCTCATACTTATCATCTGGCCCCTATCTAAGAAGAGAATGTTGGATGTTCTTACATTTCGGTCTTTATCGTTTACACCAAGATCAAATGATTCCTGCTCTTTGTCACTGTTTGTCATTTGTTTCCCACTCCCCCCCCCCACTCCCCCGCTGAGCGCGTCTTACTTGTCTTACCGTCACAGCATTGAGTACTTTTTCATGAAACTTTCTTTATTTGTAATATTATACTTTGAAACATAACTACAATGTGTCCAACAACTTTCTGGTACTAGATAAATCACTATTCTCAATGCAGCCCTAGAATATTTGCGGCAAGGTGCTTGTCACAGAGCCCACGCTCAATCTGCTTCATACCATAATGTCTTCCACCATCAATAGCGCTTCGCTGACTTTAGGTTCGTGCTATAACGTGCACCTAAGTGCATATATAATACTTTAAGATATTATTTTAGTTATTAATATTATGTAAGTTACAATTTGGTAGTTTCACAGGCGTTCTTGAAAAAAAATATTACCACCAAACTTTTTGGGGGTATTTTTTTTTTCAAACAATTTTTACCAAACGAATTGAATCTACACCACAATCCATGTACAGAAGGAAGCACACAAGGATGAGAAACAGGTCCCACCAGTAAAGCTGAGGAGCAGCCGCTCGCTGTGGTGACCTTTAAGACCCGTGCCCCAGTGACCACATGGAAATGGTCAGTAGCAGGTAACCAACACCTGGTGTGTGTATGTGGGGGGGGGGGGAGGGGTACTATGTAAACTCTTCACTCCAATTCCGCCCACCCTCTCGCCCCCAACCCCCCCCCCCCAAAAAAAAGATTTTTGAGGCACTTAAGCATTAAACATTAGTTTAGTTATAAGAAAATAATATCGGTAAAGCGGTACACTCCAGTTAAGTGCTATACTTATTATTATTATTATTTTTGCATGCCCTTTTAAGATGCCAACATTTCCCGTTCGGGGTGTGGTCTGTTATTTGACGCACCTGTGCAGGTGTCAGGACCACGTGTGTTCGATGCGCTGCCTCTCCGCGCGCAGGGTGTGTGCTGGCTTTCCCACTGTAAGCCCTGCCTTATCTCGAGGTGCAAAATGCTCGGCATACGCTGCTAAACACTTTTGTTTCTTGTCTCGTCACGTTCATACATTTTGCTTGTGACTAATTTGCGATGAGGGAGCTACAGCCCTGTAAACTGCAACGCTGCATCCATCAAGATCAAAACACGTGTTGCTTGCGAGTTACATAACGTTTTTTCTTATTTACGTTTAGGGCAATAAAAGGGAAGCGAGGAGTGGGCGGAGCCCAGGTTCCGCCGAAACAGAAAATAGGACGGGACTGGGCACCAAAATAAAATATACCGTCATTAGCGAAGCAGATAGATGAAAAAGTGGGCCACATTTGGAGATCAGTGCAGTTGTGAACTTGTAAAGACGCTGCATAGGGTTTTGCAAGATATGGGCGACTCGACTGCAAGCATTTGTGCTTGCTGCAGGCAATGTTTGTGGTAATACTTGGAGAAAAAAAAAATAACAGCCAGCAGACCATATAACAAGCCTACGAACAGCCAAAATAAACAGCCCACATGGTGACCAGCCCTCTACGGACTGCAAGATTGTCTTTTAGGCCAGTTTGACCCTGGTGGAGCCTGTTCACTTACACTGGAGTGAGTCATATTTCAAAAGAAAATAAGCACACCTGATGAGCAACATGCCTGTGGAAGAGAGGGCGCTCCCTCCTAAACCCAGTCATTGGGCGTGTTATCAACATTCGGACACGAAGGGTGTCAAGGGAGATAGGAAAAATTGGTCTATTCTGGATGGCTATTATCAGGGCCAATGGAATTATGCGATTCTGCGTTTGCAGCTTTTTATGCATGATTATGGATTTGCTGCATTTGCCTTGTAATCCATCATCGGCTGCATAATTTGCAGGTATTACCCCAAAAAGTGTTTCTAGCTCCAACAGATCAAAAGTTACTAACAGTGCAGCAACAGGTGTTGCTACACCAAGAAAGGCCTGCCTCTGAAGTCGATGGGTCACTTTTCAATTGCTTATTGCTGTAGTTGAGTGTTAAACTATTATTAATCAAGTGGAATCTTTGCCTAGACAGTGTTAGCATGTAAAAAATACAAAATAATGCAGCAATACTTTCTCAAAATGTGTAGTATTATGCTGCATATTTTGCCTTTTCTAGCCACATAATTTAGTCAACCCTGTCTCATCATTTGGTCCTCTCCTTTTAAAAAAGTCCATTGACTCTTGTTATAAGGATATTGAACAATTTATATACCACAAAATAACGACTAACAGGTAGGGTGACCAACTGGCATTGGTGCAAATTCAGGACGGTGAGTGTAAAAATTCAGGACAAAGGGTCAAAATTCAGGACACAAATTCAGGACAGGAGGTCAAAATTCAGGACAAAACTTCAGGACAATAGGTACGTTTTACAGACACATCAGAGGTCGCGCAATAGTATATAAGTAAGCCCAGCCATTTCCAAACATATTCACCCATTTGCAAACCTATCCATCATGTATCCTTCCAGCTATCATTTCACTCATCATCCCTTCATCCATCCCCTCATTCATCCTTTCACTCATCCTCCATTATCCATCCATCCATCCACCCTTTCACCCTATCCATCTGTACACTTATCCATCCACTCTTCATCCCATCCATCCATTCACTCATCCATTCAGCCATTTACCCTTTCACCAACCCAGCCATCCTTTCACTTACTAATCCTTCCACCCATCCACTGTTTAGTCATCCATCCATCCTCCCTTTCTCTCTCCATCAACCCTTTCACTTAGCCATCCTTCCTTCCATCCATCCATCCACCCACCCACCCATCCATCCATCTACTCATCCACACATGAATCCATTCATTGACCCTATCACTCATCCATCTATCATTTCACTCCTTCACACATCTATTCATCCTTTTGTCCATCTACCCTCCCTTTCACTCACTCATCCATCCTTACATCCACCCTTTCACTCATACGTCCATTCATTCACCCTTGCACTTATCAATCCATCAATCCATCCATCATTTCACTCATCCACCTACCCACCCATCATCCACCCAACCATCCACCCACCCACCATCCACCCACCCACTCATTCATCCTTTCACCCACCCACCATCCAATCCACTGATCCATCCTTTCACCCACCCACTCATCATCCATCCATCCTTTCACCCACCAACTCATCATCCATCCATCCATCCTTTCACCCACCCACTCTCCATCCTTCCATCCTTTCACCCACCCATCATCCATCCATCCATCCATCCTTCCCCTTCTACCCACCCACTCATCATCCATCCTTCCCCTCATCATCCATCCATCCTTTCACCCACCCCCTCATCATCCATCCATTCCCTCATCATCCATCCATCCATCCTTTCACATACCCCCTCGTCATCCATCCTTTCACCCACCCCCTCATCATCCATCCATACATCCTTCCCCTCATCATCCATCCATCCATCCTTCCCCTTATCATCCATCCATCCTTTCACCCACCCATCCTTTCACCCACCCATCCATCCATCCTTCCCCTCCATCCATCCCCTCATCCATCCCCTCATCCATTCATCCTTCCCCTCATCCATCCATCCTTCCCCTCATCCATCCTTCCTTTCATCCATCATCCATCCTTCCCCTCACCCATCCATCCACCCCATCCATTTATCCTTCCCCTCATCCATCCATCCTTCCCCTCCATCCATCCATCCATCCATCTCCTCATCCATCATCCTTCCCCTTATCCATCTTTCCCCTCATCCATCATCCAGCTACCCTTCCACCCATACATCCAGCTATTTACATTTTCTCTCCATCCTTCCCCTCACTCATCAATCCATCCATCCTCTCTCATTATCCATTTATTCAATCTTTCATTTAATCATTCACCCTTTCACTAATTCATCCAGCCATTCACCCATCCCTTCACTTACTTACTCGCCCACCTTTCCATATTCATTTTGAGCTGAGCCCTTTTGAGAAGAGGCCCATCAAGAACTTCACCCTCGCTGCAGGGGCCGTTCCAGGACTGGGACAGAAGCCACCCAGGGCGGAGACAGGATCCACCACAGGGGGGGACAAGAGCCATCACAGGCGGGGGTGGACTGGAGCCACAACATGGGGGGACAGGAGCCATCACAGGCGGGGGTGGACTGGAGCCACCACATGCGGGGACAAGAGCCATCACAGGCGGGGGGGGGGTGGACTTGAGCCACCACATGGGGGCAGGAGCCATCACTGAGGGGAGGGCAGGAGCCATCACAGGAGAGGGAACAGGATCCACCAGGGTGGGCACAGGGGTGGGCATGCAGTATTCTAGTATCATCTTGGGCTCCTCGCCCCCTCCTGCACAAGACAACGAAGACAGGCTCTCTGTCCAAAATGCCATCCCCCACTGTGATGTACAGTACTTACTGGAGATACTCTAAGAGAACTGATTGAACTGATTGTCCTCCATACTTTGTTAATCAGTGTGGGTGCGATTGTGCCATTTCTTTATTGTATTACATTATAGACTGCATGTTTGAAGAACAGAGGTTTGCTTACAATTTAGTGACAGTAATTAAGCTCTGTGAAGAAAACCACGTGCTGCCTCGGTGTAATCAGGGGTGTAATCTGGCCGAGTCTAGGATGTTTGGGGCCCTGGGTAGAAATGGAATGTGTGAGCCCCCCTCTAAATAGCAGAGACATGACACATTCAGGGCTGTTTGCATGTGAATAGATGTCGCTTCTCCTGAACCTGCAGCCCCTCCTCTCAGTCACCTTCGAGCACCTCTTAACAGCTCATCAAGGGCTGGAGGTGTGAGGGTTGCCATCCCGCTGTGCCTCTCCAATGCTGCTGAGTATCTGAGGAGCTTTGGTGCAGCATCGGAGTCAAGCAGGGAGGTGGGTGCAAGCTGTGCCAGCTTTAGGGTGAGGCAACCCGTGCCCGGCTAAAATGACGGACAAATGGCATCCGTTAAAGAATCCTTCACGGACAACGGACAGACGGACAAAATTACGGACTGTCCGTGAAATTTACGGACGGTTGGTCACCCTACTAACAGGCTTTTAAAAAATGTACTCTCATTGAGACCACTGTGCACTATTGTTGGGGAGCAAACAGCGAGAGTCTGACAGCCTTTAATGTATGAGTATCTGGTCTTATCTGAGGGTGGGAAGAGCTCGGGGGATTCTACTACGCGGAATTCCGCAGAGTGAACTAAAAAGCCAGTGAAATTCTGCGGAGTTCTGTGTGCGGTGGAATGCCACACAGACCTATTTACAACAGCACAATCAGAAATACAGATTTAAAAAATGCATCATATTCATAACTCAGCTGCACACCAACTATGTGCCCGCCCACTGAAATGCCCTCACTGAGCCTCCCCACGCAGACATCAGCAACTTTTGAGACACTGCCCTAGACCAGAGCAGTCACAGTCTCCCCATACTACGTGCTGTCCTTCCATTGTCCCCAGCGCTTCCTCTCCTCTTTGAAGACTATGCTGCACAGTAGGCCTGAGAGCAGCCCTTTCCCTTACAGTCCATGCCCAGGGGCTACTGGTGCCCTTGCTCCCCCTGGGGGGCAGCTGCCCTATATCCTCCACTGCCCACAAGATCAGCGATGCCTCCAAACTGGAGTTGGTACTTCACAGGCAGTGGGTCCTCCTCACTTCTCAGTCCGTCCCCGGGTTCCTCAGACGCCATTGGTGAAATAAAATTGTGGCCCCGCCGGAGCTGTGTTAGTGTGTCCGGTCAGGCAGCCATCCATTGTGGGAGAACAAAATGGTGGGCATGCATGCGCTCTACTGCCACAGAGTCCGATCTCATGTTGGGAGACAACGAGGCTGACCTGAAGGGCTCAGAGCGGAAGCGACTAGCGGAGGAGCATGTCGGAACGGGCTGGTGAGTAGGAGCGCGCCAGTAAAGTAAAAAAACTCCCCACCACCAAAGCGTAGACGGAGTTTTCTGCCAAATTACGTGCTGGAAGCAGAGCATGGAGTAGCAAAAACTCAGAGAACTCCGCCGGCAGAGCGGAGTTGGCCTCCCACGCTTATTCTTATCCCCTACCTCATCACCCACCCTAGCCATCGACTCTCACCACTAAGTCCTACTCAGCGACTTCAACTTCCACATCGACGACCCCTGCGACGTCAACTCCATTGCTCTCCTAGAGAACATCAACAACATCGGCCTCACTCAACTGGTCACCAAACCCACGCACAAAGCCGGACACCCAATTTTCACCTCCAGCGACAGAATCAAATTCAGCCATACCACAGAACTCACCTGGAATGACTACACCATCATACACTTCACAATCACCGATGCCCTGCACACCATACCCAGCGGTCATCACCTCCCACAACAGCTGCAACAAGGTCACCTCATGTCAGAGGTCACAGGCCTTCACCACTTCCCAACCCGATGCCTCAACGGACCATAACCAGGCCATCCAGAACTTCGTTGCCTGCATCACCAACAGCTGCAACAGAGTCCCCCCACTGAAACTTCCAAAATCCCAAAAGATCCCCAAACTTGCCTGTCGGTACACCCCAGAACTCAGGACCACCAAGCGCAACTGCCACCAACTGGAGAAACGATGGCACGCCACCAAGAACCCCACCAACAGAGCAAACCACAAAATAGGCCTCAGCAACTATCACCGGCACATCAAAGAAGCTAAAAAGCAGACATCACCACCCGCATCGACTCCGCAGCTAACCACAGAAAGGAACTCTTCAAAAGAGTCAAAGAATTCTCCAACCCGACAGCCACACAGAACACCATCCACCCCTCCCAAGAACTCCGCGACACCCTCTCAGAGAACTTCCACAGCAAGATTACCAACATCTATAACAATTTCAACCTCCAATCAGCCACCCCCAACCCAGAGGACCTCAACCAACCAGCGAACACCAGCCAAACCATCACCAAATGGTCACCGCTCCCTGCCCTGACCACCTCAACCATAATGTCTTCCTTTCACGGTGTGGCACCCACCAACTCCTGCCCCACCACCTCTACAACCTTGCAATCCGCACGCAACTCACTAGCATCCTCAGCATCTCCACAGCAACCTTCCCTGACAAATGGAAACACGCAGACGTCAGACCCCTCTTAAAGAAAGCCTCCACTCAAAAGTTATTGTCCGATCTCCCAGCTCCCCTACCTAAGAAAGCCAGCAGCTCACTGAATTCTCGAAACAAAACCACCTACTGGATGCCTCTCAATCAGGATCCTGTGCAAGCCACAGCACTGAGAGTGTGCCGATTGCCACCACAGACATCATCAGAAAACCCCTCATCCGTGGTGAAACCGTGGCCCTGATCCTCCTCAACCTCTCCGCAGCGTTCAACAGTCTACCACAACACCCTCATCAACAGACTCCACAACATAGGCATGAAGCAAGATGCCCTCAAGTGGATCGCCTCCTTCCTTACAGGACACACACAGCATCCAACTGCCTCTCTTCACCTCTGCATCCAAAGACATCATATGCGGTATACCACAAGGATCATCCCTCAGCCCCACCCTGTTCAACATCTACATGACCCCCCTCACAGATGTAGTCAGATCCAAACGACTCAACTTAATGTCCTACGCAGATGACACTCAACTGATCCTCTCGCTCACTGAGGACCCTTCCATAGCCAAAACCAACTTCTGCAAAGCCATGACCAACTCAGCCAAATGGATGAGACACAACTGCCTCCAACTCAACTCCGACAAAACTGAAGTACTGATCTTTGGGAAGAGCACCTCTGTATGGGACCACAGCTGGTGGCCTGCAGAACTCGGATCCACACCAACCAACCACGCACGCAACCTTGGCATCATCCTGGACAGCCAACTGACCATGAAACAACAAGTTAACAGTTGCCTCCTCCTGCTTCCACACACTTTGCATGCTCTGCAGAGTCTTTAGATGGATCCCAACCATTATCAGAAAGACCATAACTCAGGCCCTCGTAGCCAGCTGCTAAGATTATGGCAACACTCTCTACGCCAGCATCTCCACCCAACTCCTCAGAAGAATCCAGACCATACAGAACACTCCAGCCAGACACATCCTGGACCTCCCCAAATGAACCCACACCGCCCCCCCACCTAAGAGACCTCCACTGGCTCCCTGTTCAGAAAAGATACCAGTTCAAGTTCCTCAAGCATGCATACAAAGCCCTCCATGACCTAGGACCTGCCTACCTCAGCCATCGACTGAACTTCCACTAACACCTTCTCTCCTCTTCACTCGCCCTCGTGCAGCCCCCGCATCTGCAGCAGTGGCCAAGCCTGCTCCAACATCGCTATCCAAGAGTTGGAACAGCCTTCCCCTATGGCTTGGCACAGCTCCCTCGCTGGCAGACTTCAGAAAGAGACTCCAGACCCTGCTCTTCGACAAGGCCACATCGACCAGATACCCTTAGGGGTGACTGTGCTGCACCTTACAAATGCTGTTTGTGTTTATCCAAAGAGTTACCAAGGTCTTCCAGGCGTACCAATCAGAGCACAGGATTATTCACCAGGGGCATGCGCTCCATACATCAGTATCAGGTAGTGTCCCTTGCCTCCTGTCACTGTCTCTCACTTACTTTGGAGTCGGCCAATGACTTTTACCTGAATGTTTGTTCCATACTACATCCTTTCGTTTAAAAAGCATCACTGTAGGTATTTTAAGAGAGTTAGGTTTAATTCCAAAGATGGGGGATGTCTAAAGGTTCCTATTACGAATTTTATATGTCCGTATTTTTTCTTTATGAGTCAAGGTGTCTTGAAATTGCTTCTTGTTTCTTTATTGCTTTAGATTGTCTTTTTTTTAACTTATATTGTGCTTGTCCGTCACCTTTATAGAGAGGTTTGTCCTCGGCGAGGAACAACGCACAGAGTGTGGTCCCCTTTAGGAACGGTTGGCCCATCTGTGTGGATATCTAACTTAGTGCATTCTCGAGCCTGGCCTAGGACCCAGTAGCTTGCCTGTTAATTATATTGCTTTCTTGAAACAACTGCTAACTATCCCTGCTTTGTAAAACATAAAGAACACCTCCCACCGTTTTCCGTCGACCCTCTTTAAAAACAGGGAGATGAGCTACATTTCTTGAAATTTGCTGGGACAGTTGGTTAAAAACTGGGACCGTCCTGGCAAAACAGGGACGCCTGGTCACCCTAGTCTGGCCTGACATTGTCATTTATTGGTCTATGACCAACCCACTGATGGGTTGGAGCCCCGGAGGGTAAACCTTGTTTTCAGGTATGATAAAAGTATCACAGTTCAGTGGGTTTAGAGCATGATGCGGAGGTAAGTGCCTCTCCTGCTAGTCACATGTTCGACCGCTGATGGGGCCAAAACACTTTCGGTATCGATATGTTTACCATTATTTAATTTTGGATTAATGACCCATTTTATGAGCACCAAGGGACTATTTCGTTTGTGCTGCGTGACATCTGGCTGGTCAAAATTGTTATTATTAGTCAAGCAGTGACTTCTAATTTTAAAAGTCTATTTTGTTGTGGCATGTAGAGAGAGTGCCAGGCCGCATTGTGAAGGCAGCATCGCCCGGGGACATCTTTCTGTTTGGCCCGAGCCCAAGGACCAGGAGAGATTCCCTTAATGAGGAAGGAGTTGGGAATAAGCCCAGACTGGAGGCCGGGCCCGCAGCCAGCAGAAAACACGGAGCTTTGGCAGAGAGCGGCGCTCAGCCCGCAGCCCTGCTACTCACACAGCAGGAGGCCTGAAACAGCAGGGCTACTGTTACACCGCGGGCTGTCTGCGTTTACACCGTCCTTTCCGCTACACTGCAGGCTGTCTGCGTTTACACCGTCCTTTCCGCTACACTGCAGGCTGTCTGCGTTTACACCGTCCTTTCCGCTACACTGCAGGCTGTCTGCGTTTACACCGTCCTTTCCGCTACACTGCAGGCTGTCTGCGTTTACACCGTCCTTACCGCTACACTGCAGGCTGTCTGGGTTTACACCGTCCGCACCCCTACACTGCAGGCTGTCTGCGTTTACACCGTCCTCACCTCTACACTGCGGGCTGTCTGCGTTTACACCGTCCTTTCCGCTACACTGCAGGCTGTCTGCGTTTACACCGTCCTTTCCGCTACACTGCAGGCTGTCTGCGTTTACACCGTCCTTTCCGCTACACTGCAGGCTGTCTGCGTTTACACCGTCCTTTCCGCTACACTGCAGGCTGTCTGCGTTTACACCGTCCTTACCGCTACACTGCAGGCTGTCTGGGTTTACACCGTCCGCACCCCTACACTGCAGGCTGTCTGCGTTTACAGCGTCCTTACATCTACACTGCAGGCTGTCTGCGTTTACACCGTCCTTACCTCTACACTGCAGGCTGTCTGCGTTTACACCGTCCGCACCCCTACACTGCAGGCTGTCTGCGTTTATGCCGTCCGCACCCCTACACGGCAGGCTGTCTGCGTTTACACCGTCCGCACCCCTACACTGCAGGCTGTCTGCGTTTATGCCGTCCGCACCCCTACACTGCAGGCTGTCTGCGTTTATGCCGTCCGCACCCCTACACTGCAGGGCTGTCTGCGTTTACACCGTCCGCACCCCTACACTGCAGGCTGTCTGCGTTTACACCGTCCGCACCCCTACACTGCAGGCTGTCTGCGTTTACACCGTCCTTACCTCTACACTGCAGGCTGTCTGCGTTTATACAGTCCGCACCCCTACACTGCAGGCTGTCTGCGTTTACACCGTCCGCACCCCTACACTGCAGGCTGTCTGCGTTTACACCGTCCGCACCCCTACACTGCAGGCTGTCTGCGTTTACACCGTCCTTACCTCTACACTGCAGGCTGTCTGCGTTTACACCGTCCTTACCTCTACACTGCAGGCTGTCTGCGTTTATACAGTCCGCACCCCTACACTGCAGGCTGTCTGCGTTTACACCGTCCGCACCCCTACACTGCAGGCTGTCTGCGTTTACACCGTCCTTACCTCTACACTGCAGGCTGTCTGCGTTTATACAGTCCGCACCCCTACACTGCAGGCTGTCTGCGTTTACACCGTCCGCACCCCTACACTGCAGGCTGTCTGCGTTTACACCGTCCGCACCCCTACACTGCAGGCTGTCTGCGTTTACACCGTCCTTACCTCTACACTGCAGGCTGTCTGCGTTTATACAGTCCGCACCCCTACACTGCAGGCTGTCTGCGTTTACACCGTCCGCACCCCTACACTGCAGGCTGTCTGCGTTTACACCGTCCGCACCCCTACACTGCAGGCTGTCTGCGTTTACACCGTCCGCACCCCTACACTGCAGGGCTGTCTGCGTTTACACCGTCCTTACCTCTACACTGCAGGCTGTCTGCGTTTACACCGTCCGCACCCCTACACTGCAGGGCTGTCTGTGTTTACACCGTCCTTACCTCTACACTGCAGGGCTGTCTGCGTTTACACGGTCCTTACTTCTACACTGCAGGCTGTCTGCAT
This sequence comes from Lissotriton helveticus, assembly GCF_964261635.1. Taxonomy (NCBI): domain Eukaryota; kingdom Metazoa; phylum Chordata; class Amphibia; order Caudata; family Salamandridae; genus Lissotriton; species Lissotriton helveticus. Next base: position 952,527,994 of record NC_136061.1, read on the forward strand.
TTACACCGTCCGCACCCCTACACTGCAGGCTGTCTGCGTTTACACCGTCCGCACCCCTACACTGCAGGCTGTCTGCGTTTACACCGTCCGCACCCCTACACTGCAGGGCTGTCTGCGTTTACACCGTCCTTACCTCTACACTGCAGGCTGTCTGCGTTTACACCGTCCGCACCCCTACACTGCAGGGCTGTCTGTGTTTACACCGTCCTTACCTCTACACTGCAGGGCTGTCTGCGTTTACACCCTCCTTACCTCAACACTGCAGGCTGTCTGCGTTTACACCGTCCTTACCTCTACACTGCAGGCTGTCTGCGTTTACACGGTCCTTACTTCTACACTGCAGGCTGTCTGCGTTTACACCGTCCTTACCTCTACACTGCAGGCTGTCTGCGTTTACACCGTCCTCACCTCTACACTGCAGGCTGTCTGCGTTTACACCGTCCGCACCCCTACACTGCAGGGCTGTTTGCGTTTACACCGTCCTTACCTCTACACTGCAGGCTGTCTGCGTTTACACCATCCTTACCTCTACACTGCAGGCTGTCTGCGTTTACACCGTCCTTACCTCTACACTGCAGGCTGTCTGCGTTTACACCGTCCTTACCTCTACACTGCAGGCTGTCTGCGTTTACACTGTCCTTACCTCTACACTGCAGGCTGTCTGCGTTTACACCGTCCTTACATCTACACTGCAGGCTGTCTGCGTTTACACCGTCCTTACCTCTACACTGCAGGCTGTCTGCGTTTACACCGTCCTTACCTCTACACTGCAGGCTGTCTGCGTTTACACCGTCCTTACCTCTACACTGCAGGCTGTCTGCGTTTACACCGTCCATACCCCTACACTGCAGGCTGTCTGCGTTTACACCGTCCTTACCTCTACACTGCAGGCTGTCTGCGTTTACACCGTCCTTACCTCTACACTGCAGGCTGTCTGCGTTTACACCGTCCTTACCTCTACACTGCAGGCTGTCTGCGTTTACACCGTCCTTACCTCTACACTGCAGGCTGTCTGCGTTTACACCGTCCTTACCTCTACACTGCAGGCATTCTGCGTTTACACCGCCCTTACCTCTACACTGCAGGCTGTCTGCGTTTACACCGTCCTTACCTCTACACTGCAGGCTGTCTGCGTTTACACCGTCCTTACCTCTACACTGCAGGCTGTCTGCGTTTACACCGTCCTTACCTCTACACTGCAGGCTGTCTGCGTTTACACCGTCCTTACCTCTACACTGCAGGCTGTCTGCGTTTACACCGTCCATACCCCTACACTGCAGGCTGTCTGCGTTTACACCGTCCTTACCTCTACACTGCAGGCTGTCTGCGTTTACACCGTCCTTACCTCTACACTGCAGGCTGTCTGTGTTTACACCGTCCTTACCTCTACACTGCAGGCTGTCTGCGTTTACACCGTCCTTACCTCTACACTGCAGGCTGTCTGCGTTTACACCGTCCTTACCTCTACACTGCAGGCTGTCTGCGTTTACACCGTCCTTACCTCTACACTGCAGGCTGTCTGCGTTTACACCGTCCTTACCTCTACACTGCAGGGCTGTCTGCGTTTACACCGTCCATACCCCTACACTACAGGCTGTCTGCGTTTACACCGTCCTTACCTCTACACTGCAGGCTTTCTGCGTTTACACCGTCCTTACCTCTACACTGCAGGCTGTCTGCGTTTACACCGTCCTTACCTCTACACTGCAGGCTGTCTGCGTTTACACCGTCCTTACCTCTACACTGCAGGCTGTCTGCGTTTACACCGCCCTTACCTCTACACTGCAGGCTGTCTGCGTTTCCACCGTCCTTACCTCTACACTGCAGGCTGTCTGCGTTTACACCGTCCATACCCCTACACTGCAGGCTGTCTGCGTTTACACCGTCCTTACCTCTACATTGCAGGCTGTCTGCGTTTACACCGTCCTTACCTCTACACTGCAGGCTGTCTGCGTTTACACCGTCCTTACCGCTACACTGCAGGCTGTCTGCGTTTACACCGTCCTTACCTCTACACTGCAGGCTGTCTGCGTTTACACCGTCCTTACCTCTACACTGCAGGCTGTCTGCGTTTACACCGTCCATACCCCTACACTGCAGGCTGTCTGCGTTTACACCGTCCTTACCTCTACACTGCAGGCTGTCTGCGTTTACACCGTCCTTACCTCTACACTGCAGGCTGTCTGCGTTTACACCGTCCTTACCTCTACACTGCAGGCTGTCTGCGTTTACACCGTCCTTACCCCTACACTGCAGGCTGTCTGCGATTACACCGTCCTTACCTCTACACTGCAGGCTGTCTGCGTTTACACCATCCTTACCCCTACACTGCAGGGCTGTCTGCGTTTACACCGTCCTTACCTCTACACTGCAGGCTGTCTGCGTTTACACCGTCCTTACCTCTACACTGCAGGCTGTCTGCGTTTACACCGTCCTTACCTCTACACTGCAGGCTGTCTGCGTTTACACCGTCCATACCCCTACACTGCAGGCTGTCTGCGTTTACACCGTCCTTACCTCTACACTGCAGGCTGTCTGCGTTTACACCGTCCTTACCCCTACACTGCAGGGCTGTCTGCGTTTACACCGTCCTTACCTCTACACTGCAGGCTGTCTGCGTTTACACCGTCCTTACCCCTACACTGCAGGCTGTCTGCGATTACACCGTCCTTACCTCTACACTGCAGGCTGTCTGCGATTACACCGTCCATACCTCTACACTGCAGGCTGTCTGCGTTTACACCGTCCTTACCTCTACACTGCAGGCTGTCTGCGTTTACACCGTCCTTACCTCTACACTGCAGGCTGTCTGCGTTTACACCGTCCTTACCTCTACACTGCAGGCTGTCTGCGTTTACACCGTCCTTTCCGCTACACTGCAGGCTGTCTGCGTTTACACCGTTCCTACCTCTACACTGCAGGGCTGTCTGCGTTTACACCCTCCTTACCTCAACACTGCAGGCTGTCTGCGTTTACACCGTCCTTACCTCTACACTGCAGGCTGTCTGCGTTTACACCGTCCTTACCTCTACACTGCAGGCTGTCTGCGTTTACACCGTCCTTACCGCTACACTTCAGGCTGTCTGCGTTTACACCGGCCTTTCCGCTACACTGCAGGCTGTCTGCGTTTACACCGTCCTTACCTCTACACTGCAGGGCTGTCTGCGTTTACACCGTCCTTACCTCTACACTGCAGGCTGTCTGCGTTTACACCGTCCTTACCTCTACACTGCAGGCTGTCTGCGTTTACACCGTCCTTACCTCTACACTGCAGGCTGTCTGCGTTTACACCGTCCTTACCGCTACACTGCAGGGCTGTCTGCGTTTACACCGTCCTTACCGCTACCCTGCAGGCTGTCTGCGTTTACACCGTCCTTACCTCTACATTGCAGGCTCTCTGCGTTTACACCGTCCTTACTGCTACACTGCAGGCTGTCTGCGTTTACACCGTCCTTACCTCTACATTGCAGGCTGTCTGCGTTTACACCGTCCATACCCGTACACTGCAGGGCTGACTGGGTTTACACCGTCCTTACCCCTACACTGCAGGCTGTCTGCGTTTACACCGTCCTTACCCCTACACTGCAGGGCTGCCTGCGTTCATACCGTCCTTACCACTACACTGCAGGGCTGTCTGCGTTCACACCGTCCTTACCTCTACGCTGCAGGGCTGTCTGCGTTTACACCATCCTTACCGCTACACTGCAGGGCTGTCTGCGTTTACACCGTCCTTACCTCTACACTGCAGGCTGTCTGTGTTTACACCGTCCTTACCTCTACACTGCAGGCTGTCTGCGTTTACACCGTCCTTACCTCTACACTGCAGGCTGTCTGCGTTTACACCGTCCTTACCGCTACACTGCAGGGCTGTCTGTGTTTACACCATCCTTACCTCTACACTGCAGGCTGTCTGCGGTTACACCGTCCTTACCTCTACACTGCAGGTTGTCTGCGTTTACACCGTCCTTACCGCTACACTGCAGGGCTGTCTGCGTTTACACCGTCCTTACCGCTACCCTGCAGGCTGTGTGCGTTTACACCGTCCTTACCTCTACATTGCAGGCTCTCTGCGTTTACACCGTCCTTACTGCTACACTGCAGGCTGTCTGCGTTTACACTGTCCTTACCTCTACACTGCAGGCTGTCTGCGTTTACACCGTCCTTTCCGCTACACTGCAGGCTGTCTGCGTTTACACCGTCCTTACCGCTACACTGCAGGCTGTCCGCTTTTACACCGTCCTTACCTCTACACTGCAGGCTTTCTGCGTTTACACCGTCCTTACCTCTACATTGCAAGCTGTCTGCGTTTACACCGTCCTTACTGCTACACTGCAGGCTGTCTGCGTTTACACCGTCCTTACCTCTACACTGCAGGCTGTCTGCGTTTACACCGTCCTTTCCGCTACACTGCAGGCTGTCTGCGTTTACACCGTCCTTACCGCTACACTTCAGGCTGTCCGCGTTTACACCGTCCTTACCTCTACACTGCAGGCTTTCTGCGTTTACACCGTCCTTACCGCTACACTGCAGGGCTGTCTGCGTTTACACCGTCCTTACCGCTACACTGCAGGGCTGTCTGCGTTTACACCGTCCTTACCCCTACACTGCTGGGCTGCTGTCCACGCCAGGGTTACACACAGACCCTAGGGCTATTCTTACACTGCAGGGCTACTGTCCAGGCCAGGGTTACACACACACACACACACACACACACACACACGCACTAGGGTTATTCTTACACTGCAGGGCTGCTGTCCAGGCCAGGGAGATATATACACACACACAGACACACACACACACACACACTCTCAAACACAGACACACACACACTATTCTTACACTGTAGGGCTGCTGTCCATGCCAGGGTTACAAACACTAGTGTTATTCTGACACTGTAGGGCTGCTGTCCAGGCCAGGGATATATACACACACACACACACACACACACACACACTAGGGTTATCCTTACACTGCAGGGCTGCTGTACAAGCCAGGGTTACATATGATAGGGTTATTCTTACACGGCAGGGCTGCTGTCCAGGCCAGGGTTACACACACACACACAAACACACACACGCTAGGGTTATTCTTACACTGTAGGGCTGCTGTCCAGGCCTGGGTTACACACACACACACACACACACACACACACACTAGGGTTATTCTTACACTGCAGGGCTGCTGTCAAGGCCAGGGTTACGCACACACGTACGCTAGGGTTATTCTTACACTGCAGGGTTGCTGTCCAGGCCAGGGTTACACACACACACGCTGGGGTTATTCTTACACTGCAGGGCTGCTGTCAAGGCCAGGGTTACATACACACGTACGCTAGGGTTATTCTTACACTGCAGGGCTGCTGTCCAGGCCAGGGTTACACACACACGTACGCTAGGGTTATTCTTACACTGCAGGGCTGCTGTCCAGGCCAGGGAGAAATATATATATACACACACACACACTATTCTTACACTGTAGGGCTGCTGTCCATACCAGGGTTACACACACTAGTGTTAGCCTTACACTGCAGGGCTGCTGTACAGGCCAGGGTTACACACACGCTAGGGTTATTCTGACACTGCAGGGCTGCTGCCCAGGCCAGGGTTACACACACACACACAAGGGTTATTCTGACACTGCTGTTCAGGACACAGACACACACACACGGACACACACACACACACACGGACACACACAAACGGACACACGCACACGGATACACACATACGGACACACACACACACACACACTAACTAGGGTTATTCTGACACTGCAGGGCTGCTGTACAGGTCAGGGTTACACATGATAGGGATATTCTTACACTGTAGGGCTGCTGTCCAGGCCAGGTTTACACACACACACACACACACACTAGGGTTATTCTTACACTGTAGGGCTGCTGTCCATGCCAGGGTTACACACACACATACACACACACACACACACACACACACACACTAGGGTTATTCTTACACTGTAGGGCTGCTGTCCATGCCAGGGTTACACACACACACACACACACACACTAGGGTTATTCTTACACTGTAGGGCTGCTGTCCAAGCCAGGGTCACACACACACACACACACACACACACACTAGGGTTATTCTGACACTGCAGGGCTGCTGTCCAGGCCAGGGTTACACACACACACGCACACACACTAGGGTTATTCTGGCACTGCAGGGCTGCTGTCCAGGCCAGGGTTACACACACAAGGGTTATTCTGATACTGCAGGGCTGCTGTCCAGGCCAGGGTTACACACACTACGGTTATTCTTACACTGCAGGGCTGCTGTCCAGGCCAGGGTTACAACAAGTAGGGTTATTCTTACACTGTAGTGCTGCTGTCCAGGCCAGGGTTATACACACACACACACACACACTAGGGTCATTCTTACACTGTAGGGCAGCATATCCAGGTCAGGGTTACATACACAATGGCGGCTGGCTTAAATGAAAAATGGTGAGGCTCGAAGGCACACAACTCAATATAAATTCCGGAGCACAACCAGTGCAGCACTTCTGTTTGCTGTCCACGAGCAGGAAAAGGAAGAACTTCCTTCCTGCTCATGGATCGCAACTCCAATCTATCCTAGAGCTGCTCTCATGCTGTGAAAGCAGCTCCAAGATTGGTGGTAGCAGGCTCACCCAGCGCTCATTTTGATGCGGAGGGGGGTCTGGGTCAGCAATTCCCAGGCTGTTTCACAGCCTTTTGATTGTTGAGTCTACTGTGCGCATGTCGGGCTGGCCGTCACAAAACGGCCAGCCAATCTGTCATACGCACTATTAAATAAATAAAATGGCATTGAGATGCCATTTTATTTGTGTTTGCCTGTTAAGCTCACAGCAGGCGGGGTGACCCTCCTCCACTCCTGAGGAGGAGACGCCCCTGCACACAGAAACATACATCACACCACACAAGGATTGTTCTTACAAGAAAGGACCAGGGCTCGAGTCGGGGGTACACGCGGGTGGACGGCGACCCCCCACTCTTTTTACAGGTGGACGCCGTCCCCCTGCCAAGAAGCTGGGCCCCACAGAAATAAGCTGAACATGTCCCGGTGTAATTTTCAGACACTGGGACATGTTGAGCATGTGACGTCATGGGGTCATTTGCATATTGTCAGTCCCCACAGCCCTGTGAAGGACTGCATGTCAATCAATCAATCAGTTGATTTGTAGAGCGCAGCTTGATAATCTAGAGGTTAGCCAGATGCTGTCTAGGCCAGGTACGAACACTAGGGTGACACACACGGAAACATACACACACGCAAAAGTGTCTGGCATTTACACTACTGCGGTGTTGGTAACACTGAAGCATATAATCTATTATCTCTAAAGAGCACTGGGGTGGGGTATTCTGTGCCCAGTGTTCTTGTACTGTGATCGGGAGAATTTTAGGATTTGAATTGGGGGTTTGTTCCAAATGGAGTCTGGATTAAGGCAGATGGATGGACTACTAATAAAAGAATTAATGTACACATGCATGTCTCTCATCCTTTGCAACGTTAGGCCTACCAGGCTTCTTTTATCCTGAAAGGACTGTTTTAAATTTGCCAGGACTCTTCTATGCTCCACGTGAACTTTCAAACTAGACGGCTGTTTTTACTCTTGCACCAGAGGGCAAATTTTATACTGCAGCCGTATGTATGTGTACCTAGGAGAGTAGTCGCGGCTGGCATGACTCGCGGGTGGGGGTGGGCGAGTGGGGAGGTCGTGCAGGAGGTGGGGGGTTAATTTAGAAAATATAGAATAAACGTACCTTCCCGGGACCCGCACAGTCTCAGTTCCTGCCCGGGTCCTGTGGAACAGGAATCAGGCAGCCGCCCTCCCCTACCCTAAGCCAATCACAATGCTGCAATGGCAGCGTTGTGATCGGCTGGGACGCCGACCACACTGGCGTCTATGAGAAGGCCATTTTCTTTATGCAGGCTCCATGCAGCCTACATGGAGAAAATGCAGAGTGCGTATGACTGGTTTGGTCAGCGCCCTCAGAGTGGGCAAGCCACTCCTCCCCTACCTGAGAGCAGGAACCCCAACCCGCCCCAACCAACCCCTCTGCTTTCTCGCAGTGCGAGTAGAAACATAAAATGGTATTTATAATACCAATTTAATGTTTTTGCTTCTCGCACTGCGAGAAAGAAGTGGGAGGACGCTCCTCCGCACACATGGAGGAGCCGACCCTGTGGGAGAGTTTTTTTTACAGCAGGGGTATTTTAAAATTGTCAATGTACTTTTACACTGTGGGCTCTTTTTAAATCACAGGGCTACTTCTAAACTGTAGAGGTATTTTGACCCTCCAGGGTTAACTACACTTACATGCTATTTTTACACCTGTTACTGAGAACAAAGTATTGTTTTTCAGACTATGTGACTGTAACTTTCCGAAACATTTTTCCCTCATGCTCTTTTCCAGTTTGCCTTCAGCCATCGCTAGAATTTACATAACTTTACACATTGGTCAAAAGAATTACATGGGGCGGTCCCTCTAACAAAAGTGAAAAAAGGCCATGGTTGCTGTAGCACACGGTTCCCAAGTGGCTGCATGAAACAGCCTATGAGCACCTTTCTTTTTAGGTTGAAGGCTACCAGGCAGCACAGCTGACTGCTTTGCTAAAGACATCTTGGGGACATTCGGAAAGCTTTCCTGGGAATGCATTTCACCCATTGCTTCCAATTGTCTTTTTTTGGTTACTCGTATGTGCTTGCTTTTTATTTTCTGGCTTTGTTATAGGCTGCCCAGCTTGAGTTTGTCCCTTCCGTGGGGCATAGCTTGTTTACAAGGGCCCCTTGTATTCTTCCACCAGTCCTCCTTTCTATAAACAGACCTTTAACTCTTGATTTTATCTTGTCACATTTGCTGTGCACTCCAAGACAGAGGTGAAGTCAAGTCAAGTTTATTGGATGAGCTTTACAAGAAAGCCACGCAATAAAAACGTACAATATTAAATTCAATAAAAAAACATGAGTATATGAAGTCAATTTAGTGCATTTCCCCAATAATATAGAGAACTGTAAGTAAAAGCACCCACATGCACGATCATAAAACTAAAGACAATCAATACTATTATATGCTTTCATAAGCCAGTTAAATTGTATAAACCTGGAAAAAGTGCTGGATACAGTTGCCAAAGGACAACTAAAACTATTAACCTGGCAGCTTGAGAATAAAATGTTCTCAAGATGTAGCTCAACAGGTGTAAAGTTATTAAAAAGTCTTTTGAGGCAACATAAAGTGCTACATGTAACACAATCTAGATACATTATACTAATAACAAGTACTTCCTAAATAAATAGTCACTAGAGCTATAAAGAAGAGTAATACAGGGAGACCAACCAGCTAATACTATGAATTATACACAAAAGTGCAATCGTGCAGAAAGACAGGCATTAATTATAGTTCAAAATATAGATCAGCAGGGGGAGAGTTACTTAACAATCTTTTAAAGTCAAAGTTAAGTGCTGCGTGTAGTGCCAGAGTTGTATAGGTAAAATATAATACTATCAAATGCTTCATAAATAGATAGATAATAAACGACTATTAAACAGGCAGATCCGAAAAAACCGACCAGCTAATACAATTAATTATACACGAAAAGTGTAAAGGTGCCATATACAAGCAATATATCGATGGAAGTTACATATCTGTGGAACAAATAGAATAGAGTGGTGCATACAATTGAAGGAAGATATCCCATCCAGCAATATATCAGTACCATTTAAGTCAATAGCAGCAATTTATAAAGCCGAATCGCAATGTCTAACTATAAATACAAAGATCCGATGTTAGGCTCTGTCTTTCAATTGAAAATGTGTTGACTGTAATGGCAGCGCGCTACCCACCATGCATACTCCATTTTACCCCACTCCACTCCACTCTGCATCACTGCCTTCTACTCACATCACTTTACTCTATGGCACTGCACTCTACGCCTCTCTACTCAAACACCACTCAACTCTATGGCAATTCAGTCTATGCCACTCTACTCTACTCTACTCAACTGCACTCTTCGCCACTGCACTCTACACAACTCCAGTGTAGGCCATCCACTTAATCCGCCCAACTCCATTCTACGCCACTCTACTCTGCAAAACTGCACTCTATCTTAATGCACTCTACGACAATCCACTCTACAGCACTATAATCTACTATGCACTGCACTCTATGACACAGTACTTCAATGCACTCTATCCTGAATCACTCCACTCTATCAAATGTACTCTACCCTGAAACAATCTACTGTACACCACTGGTCTTCGATACTGTACTTCACTCTACACATTTTCCCTTTAAGGTGCATCATTCACTCTACACCACTGCACTCTACTCTAACACTGTGCTCTATGCCACTGCACTCTACACCACCTTACTCAAAATCAATGCACCCTATGCCACTGCACACTACGCTAATCTACGCTGCACCACTACACCATATGCCACTGCACTATACACCACTGCACTCTACTCTGCACCACTCTACGCCAATGTGCTGTTCACCACTACACTCTACACCACTCTACTCTGCATCAATCCACTCTACGCCACTGCACTGTACACCACTGCACTCTGGACCAATCCACTCTAAGCCACTATAATCTATTCTGTACCACTGTATTCGACAACACTGCACTCTATGCCACTCTACTCTACACCACTGCACTCTACCCTCTATCACTCCACTCCACACCACTTCACTGTACTCTGAAACAATCTACTCTATGCCACTGCACTCTATGCTACCATACTTCACACTGCACTACTCTACTGTAGGCCTCTCCACTCTACGCCCCTCTACTTTGCACCTCTCTACTCTACACCACTGTACTCTATGCCAATGCACTCTACACCACTTTACTCAAAACCAATGCCCTCTACACCAATCTATTTTGAACCACTGCACTTTACACCACTATACACTACACCACTCTATGCCATCACACTCTACACCAATGTACTCTTCACCACTCTACCCTACACCACTGCACTCTACGACACTCCTCTCCAACACTGCACTCCCCGCGACTGAACTCTATGCCACTCTACTCTGCACCACTGCTCTCTATGCTGCTGCACTCTATGCGACTGCACTCTACTTTAAGCCAAGCAACTGCACTCTACACCAATACACTCAACACCACTCTACATCTCTGCACTCTACACCACTTTAATCTACTCTGCACCACTGCACTCTACGACATTGCACTCTACGCCAGTATACTCTGCATAACTACACTCTATGCCACTATACTCTACTCTGTAACACTCTACGCCACTGCACTCCATTCCACCTCACTCTAGGCCACTCTATGACACTCCACTCTCACACTTTAATCCATTAAACTCTACTCCACTCTATGACATTCTACTCCACTCCACTCTGTTCTACTCTGCTCTCCACTCTACGCCCCTCCAGTCCACTCTACGCCACACCACTCTTGACACTTTACTCTAGGCCATTCTACTCTACACTACGCTACTCCACTCCACTCTACTCCAGTCCAACACTTTACTCTACTCTATGGCACTTTACGTTACTCCATTCCTCTCCACTCCACAACCATTTACTCCACTATATGCCACGGTAAAACACTCTACTCCACTACAATGCTCTACATAGGTTTATGACAGAGGTACCCATGAATGAACCCTGCATGCCTCTACAATGCGTTCCCAACCGTAAATAAATCTTAACCACAAATTCCTTTACCATACATACTTTGCCATGCAATTTTGTTGCAAAGGCATGATTGGTAAAGGGATATGCGTGGTAAAGATCATCACTACCCCGACTCCCCTCCCTGCCCTAAGATCCTATTCCTCTACCCCGCACTTCCCACCAAGAGGCCTAAAATCTACCACTTCCTGCCCTTAAAACTACCCCTTCCCCTGCTTTGAGGCCTAAAACCCTCCACCTACCAAAAATTACCCCAGCTCCACCCGAGCCCTAAAACTTACCCTGCGCTGCCCTTAAAACTACCACTACCCCTCCCCCCCCCTTAGGCCTAAAACCCTACCTCCCATTAAAAAAACTACCCCAACCCCCTCCACACGGAGCCCACAATCTGACCACAATCCCTAAAAACTCCCCAACCCCAGTAATAAAAACTACCCCGACCCCCACCCCATGCCCTGAGCCCTAAAACCCAGCTCCCTTTTAAAACCCCTTACCGACCACTGCCTTGAACCCTAGAACTGACCCCACCTCCAAACCCAGCCAAGCCCATAAAACTACCCCAACCCTCCCTCCGTGCTGAGCCCTAAAACCCTGACCCATTACAAAACCCAAAACCCTGCCTCCCTTCCAAAATCTACCCAAACCACCCCGCCCGAGCCCTAAACCCCCCTTCCCAAAACCGTATCCAGCCACTCCCTCCACAACACTCCATATCTCTCTACGGCTCTCCACTCTACTCCACTCCACTCCATGACACCACACATCACGACAAATCCACTCTACTCTACATGACACCACAACACTCAACGCCACTTCACAACACTCCATTCAACTCCATGACACTCTCCTTTATGTCATTAACTTTTAGCCACGCTGAATAGCATCCACGCTGGTGTATAACATGGCTAAAACACATTGGCAAAGCCAATAGCTCTTGCACAGGCGAGACCTATTGGCTTTGCAAATGCTTCTTTGGTGTACCTCCACACTTGGTGTATATGTGGCGTGATAGAAGTAACAGCAGCACAAACACTGATTTATCCTGCGTGGTGACCATCGTTATTACTGCTTATGCGGGCAAGAATATGGCACGCAGAGTTGTAGGCTGGTAAAAGAAAGCAAAAGGCTACATGTTTACAAACCTCTAAAAACAACACAGAAAGCTTTGTTTCAGCTAGGCTCACTGGAAGCCACGGTTCAAAGCACACACTCAAGCAAACGGCTGAGAGAGAAAACGAGCTATGCATTGTCAATCAGGCTTGCAGACTTCCAAACGTGAGAATTTTTTTAACCATGTGATGGTGGAGAAGGCGCTTCAGAGTGGGACACATTGAGAGGATACCTGAGAGGTGGCTCCATCGTGGTGCTGGAGGTAGAAGGCTACTGAACTGAGCTGGGTGATCTGTCATTGGGTTGGTTGCTGCTTGTGCTGGTGGCAAACTCCGAAAAGGGCTACTGAGCACTGGATGTGGAGAGACCTGGTCTTTCACGCATCCATTGCCCCAGATGTTCCTGCATGAAGGTCACCTGCTGAAGTGATCTTTCAAAATGAGAGAAGTTCCTGGGCACTGTTTGCTCACCGTGAGTGGCTGTGACCATAGTGCCCTTGGTGACAGTCTTGGCAAAAGGCTGCAGATCAAAGTTAAGACTTAACTTTCCGTTAATGTATCTCATCGCCACTGGTAGTATGTCTCCTAATTAGACTTTTGAAGATGAAGTTCCTCACTTCTTCTACATTTTAGAGTTGGTCATTCTCCTGTGTTCCAAGTGTCTTGAGGTCATAGGTTCAAAAGTCCAGGACTGGTGGGACAGGATGGCTCATATTCTTTACCAGGAAAGCATGAACGGAGGATTGCGGCTTAGTGTGATAGATACCCTCAGAGGAAGTGGAAAGGTGCTATTTAACAGCCAACCTATTGGTCTTGTACAATTCTTAGTACTTCATTCGGAGTTTGCTTGAACCATTCAACTTCCCTATTACTTATGACTAACAAGGTTGATCGTGCAATTTTGAACTCCCATGGTGCAAGATACTTTTGAAAGGCCGTCCCTTTAAAGGGTGGTATGAAACTGTGGGCTACTTAATCGTACCTAGCTTCTCTAATTTGAGGATAACAGTCTCAGCGTTGTGAACTCGTTCTGGCAGCCATCACTACAAGAAGATAGTGGTTCAATATAGAATGCAAGACGTGATCGTTTATCAACCATGTAATCCATCCCTGGGAATCCGGCCTTTTCTTTTAGTAGGGCCAGTGTCTTGGCTATGCTTTCAGGACTTTCAAGCACCAGAGCTACCACTTGCTGGGTGAGGGCACTAGGGAAGGATGAATTATGAGTCTCATAAGAGTAGACCATAGTCTGCTTCCGACAGTCCAAAGACAATCTCTTAGATGTTGTCCACTTACAACGCTCATGATAACTATAAAAACAGATGTTCAGTTTTGTTTAGTCGGGCTCTCATTTTACAAAGGGTAGAGTGACGCACAGGGGTTGCGAGGGGATATCTGCCATATTATCTGCACCGAAAACTACTTCAGTCTTGGAATTGATGCTCGGACTTCTCAATCACGTCTGGCAAATGGGATAAGGAACCACTGGAGATTGGAAGATGAGACCTAGACCAGTCATGACAGTCAACAGAAGTCCTTATAGACATAGATAAAAGTAGCAATAGCCTCAAAGAATTGCAATCACTTTCATTTTGGTCTCGCAAGAGAGGTATTCAGTGGGTTTTAAGGCTCAGCTGGCGTATGTCATGTTGTTTGTTCTCCCAGGGATCTTTCTACCAAAACAGGTGCCAATAGAGATGGTCTCAAGCTGAACATCTTCAATGTCTTTGCCCTAGTCAAAATATGCCATTTGGCTAACTGATATGGAGGCACTTCTTTTTTTTACAAGAGTGAAGTCATTATGTTCACTGCGAACCCCACTTCCATGTCAATGAGACTTTTGGTGTCAATGCAGAAGCAGGGACAGCTTTGTTACACTCATGATCTACTGACCTCAGAAAATGGCCATGTATAAAAAGCTCAGCAGTTCTTGTATCAAATTTGAAGAGCTTGCACCTATTGTATGCACAACTGTTTGACAGCTACAGAGACACACTACTTGTTGAATACTTAGCATAAGAACTCTAGAATTGTCTTCATGTTTGGCACTCAGATGTGTTCAGTGAAGGGCCAGGGCCTTTCAACCCTTTGAATACTGCCTTCCGGCATGTTTGCTTATCTTGAATGTACCTATTAAGTGTCATGATACCACCACTTATGTTTAAGACTTCTGTGAGGTCTGGCAGCACTTTTTATAGCGGTCCACAGCTCAGGATATGTCAAAACCCAAGCACTTATGCTGACTGTCAAAGATCCACATGCACAGAAAATTTGCTGAGATAATTCGAAGTTGGATGAAGCTCTTTCCTGCTTTTAGGTTGCATTTTTTGCAAGACTTGAACCAGTCAGATCAACGATGTCCCTATTTGTGGATGTGTTGGAGGGAGGGGTTTCTCAAGCTTCTCAGCTTTGTTGAGCGATCATAGGTCAAAACATATGCACATTCCATTTTTCTAAACGTTTTGGAGCAAAGATGACGAATACTGGCAGGCTTGGAAGGGATACCTGTTTTATAAAGTTGGCTTCTGATAGATGTTGTTGTTTCTTTCCTTTCCACCTTTCAGTTCAATTGGAAATGCATCTACGGCACAAGGCTGGAGATGTGTTGTGGAGTCAATATGCAGCGTCTTATGCTAACCCGTCAGACAATCTTTCTCCTGAAAAAGGCATTCACAGTTCAAAGGTATCAGAACGCTGCTGTCTCAGAGAGGTAGTGATGTGTGAAATGGACTAAACCAAAATTATTCTATAGTATAACAGCTGTGTACAGTGCCCGTGTCCACTGGTGTGACAAACAGCTCACTCTCCAGGTATGAATCAAATCCAGATGTCGTGAGATGTTATTGAAAACGTTCAATAGTGGAATGGGTTTGACACAAAAGATGTTGATTGCTGTGACTGCTCACAGTTAATATTTTCAACCAATCATATTACGACCTTGCCGTGATATTCTCAGAGGAGCCAGCGTCAAATGTCTGCAATTAATGCTTTACATCTAGAATCTTTGGGCGCCCAACTGCCTTGCAGAAGTGGAGTATACATCATCAGTTCTGTCACTAGAAGGTCTCTCGAAACCTTTGTCACACCAAGGTTGTCTCACATGGTGTATGGAGTTATTTCTGCCTTTTGGGGATGAGCAAAAGCAAGTGAAGTGCTTCAGTTGTGTTCGACGTCCACCAGGTAATCATATATCGGTGGAAGGGACCAGCAGACTTCCCACATGACTTGCCATGGTCTCCGCTGTCTCCATGCACTTGTTTCCTGTTTGTGACAACTGGCTAAAACAGCATCCTATGCACAGAGTTCATTGGAAAGGAGCACCTTCATCACGGCTGCCCTTATGCTGAAAAGCTTGTTTTCCCAAACCAGCAGGAAGGATCACTGAAGCACCATATCTGTCTTGCTAAGAATCTGCCTCCTCAACTCTAAGAGGTCCCAGCCTCAGGAATCAGTTCCGTTACCACTTCATCCAGGTCCCGCAGCATGCACAGTACCATCAGGTTGCCTGCGGTGCATGTGGAAAGGAGTTTTGGGATCTCCTGGTTGTTGCCAGACTACACCTCTCAAAGTCAAGATGCAATGCTGGCCTAAACTATGCAATGCAAGTTGTAGTTGCTGTCATATTGATCAGATGCTTCATCAGTGAGAGGATGGGATTTGAAAACTGTTGGGCTTGGCCCTTTTTGCAGGGGCTTCCCTGAACTTTTTGCCTCCCTCCGGTATTTTGTCTGACCTGTTTTTGTTGGTTTTATGACTCTGGGCACTTTACCACTGCTGATCAGTGCTAATGGGCATATGCTCTCCCTATTGTAAATTGATATTTGGATTAGTGATTCCATGATTGGCTGGTTTGGTTTACTTGTCAGACCCTAGTACAGTGCACCAGGAGTGCCCAGGGCTCGTAATCCAAATGCTGCTGGTGGGCTTGCAGCACTGGTTGTGCCACCCACAGAAGCAGCCTGTAAAAGTATGTCTAAGGCCTGCCATTGCAGAACCTGTGTGCAGTCTGGTACTGCCATGCTGACTGGGGAAGTGCACCCACTTGCCAGTCCCATTTGAAGTACAGTATTGTGGATGTTTGTCGCTTGTGGTCTTGTATTAAATCTACAATACTTATTTTTAATATACAACTGTGTGGTGTCCATCTGTAGTGTTGTCACTGGGTTAGTGTATGTGTTCACAAATGCTTTACACACTGCCTCTGAGATAAGCCTGTCTGCTCGTGCCAAGCTACCAAGGGGGTGAGCAGGGGTTATTTTAGGAGTGTACCCCCTTACCCTGACTAGACGCAAGGGTTCCTATTTGTCACAGGTACCTACCTATGCCAATCTAGAGACCCCCAAATCTAACAAAAACATTGTAAACTTTCTCACAGCAAAGTGATGTCGGAGCAACCTCTGGGTGGAAAACAAAGAGTTCTGAGAGTAGTTAGTTATGACAGAGACTCAACCATGGACTCGGAGACAGAGAGTCGCATGCTAGTACTGGCTCCAGGAGGCAGGCCTTGTAGCGCGTCCCCACACATGTACATCTTCCCTCGTCTCGACCAGTGATCGGGTTAGTGCTAACGGCTAAAGTGTGCAATGCGTCCTCTTAAAGGCAACAGCCTCATCCATCAGCAGATGGTAGGCAGGCTGTAGTGCCCCTCAGTGAACTACTCATGGTGCAAGGCACCAAATGAACAGCGCCACTGGGAGTGTGCTTCAGCTGTAGTGAAGAGTCCTAAAAAAAGAAGTGAGGGGACACTGTCACCGGAAGTGACGTCACGACAGGAAGTGATGTCACGAAAGGTGGCTTGCGCCATCGGGCTCATTGCCTCCCATCGCTCACCTCTTAGATGCAATTGCATCTGAGATGTCAGCGCGTGAGCAGCGTGCTGTGAGCTCCGAGCTCCTCGTCCCAGAGAGGCCAAAGAGTAAAGTCCAGCTGTTTGGCAGGGGGGACGGCGTCCACCCGGTAAAATAAATGGGGGTACGTACGCCGTCCACCCGCGTGGTACCCCGACTCGAGCCCTGCATATGAGAGAGTCTTGTGCAGTGACTTGTATCATCACGGTACACACGGACAGCTGCAAATGTACATCACCACTAGAGTAAAGGCCACTGCTAATTGTGATCCCTAACAGCTGTGAGCCTGAACACGGAGAGGAACACAACCAGCAGCAGGATTAGGCCCTCCACACCAGTATGCAAAGCTCGTGGTACAGACGCCCTCCTCCATCCTAAATGTTGTCGTTAGACCTCCCATCATCCTCTACCAGAGAGCAGGCGCAGCCATTCATTCAGTCATGGACGACGGAAATGACGCGATGCACCGCTTAACTCACGTTGAGTAAATATGATAATCTGCAAGGTTCCCTCGTCGAACATGTCGCATCTGTAATTTGAGTCCTCGACAGGAAGGCCACAGAGGGGCTACTCCAGGCTAGGGAGGAAATGCTCGGTGATTACGTCTATCTGAAAAAACGTCTCGTTAGTTCTGCAGAAACATTTGGATTAAAGTTCACGGAGGTCACCAGGCACAACTTGGATGTGAATATTTGTAAATGACAGGACATATTTCAGTCTGTGGCTAGCTACGGAAAAGCGAGTTTCCTTCCAGATAAACAAATTGATGAAACTCGCCAACATTGTACTCAGCCTCCCCTGCAACGTTGTTTCCTAATCTCCCTTGGACCAAGTAATCAACTTTGCACACAAACTATCTTCAGTCTGACCAATTACTTTTCCTCATCTTTCCATCGACGTCATCTCCCTTGGCTGCCTGTAAACTAAAGTGTTTTTTTTTATATATTCCTTTCTCTGGTATCCACGATTTCTCCTCACTTCACGCCTCGTTTTTCCTCTCCCGGGGTAACCTTCAATCCACTCCAAGTTAGAGCCTACTGTCCAATGGGTACTTTCCTCTGGAACTCACTGCAAAGGAACTGAGAGACACTTTTTTAGGTCCAACCTAGCAGGAGCACGCATCCACTGCTCACTCTGCGAGGCATGCAGTGGTCAAGTATGCTGTGGAAGCCTCGCCTTCTCTCCGCCCATATTTTTGATTGGCTGGTGTCATTGTCCTTGGTAAATGCTGCCTTCCGATTGATAATGAGGCTTGTTAGTCCCTCCTTGTTACCGCCCTGTCGCCATTTGTTACCTCCCATGAGGACTGGATCTTTTACTTGTGGCGTTGCACGGTCTCTTTCATAAGTCAGTAAGCACTATTTTTTTATTTTTTTTGCAGGGCGGTCTGCTCTCACTTTAGTGGCCGGGATTGTTTATTAAATTAGTTTGCCGCGCGGGCCGAAAGGGAGCGTTTCTACTCACTAATCAAACAAGCAATTGCAATGCAATAGGTCCCGCATTTACGCGCGTTTGAGCTATTGACATTGCAAATAACAATGCCTTTCATTTTTGTTTTAGTTTTTAAAACATAAATAAAAGGCAGTCATTTACAGTGCCAATAGCTTAAACTTGCGTAAATGCGAGACCTATTGCATTGCAAATGCTTGTCTCTCCCTGCATTCAAGGCTGCACTGTAACCCATTCCCTCTCTTGTACGAATGTATTATACCCATTTTACTCCTGGCTTACGTGTCTGATTGGTCTCACCTCTCACCCTTCATGGACCATGACCTCGGGACGCATCCGCTCAAAAAATCCCTCTTGCCTTTTTACCTTTGTCTTGCTCTGGAGTGGACCTCTTTCAAAAGCACTTAACTGTGCCAATAATCAATACCTCTGCGGGACTGCACCGGCTAATGCTCACTGAGCTGAGAATATTGGAGAATGATATCAAGTTGCTGATGAAGGGCACTGGCATCCTTCAGGCCCTGGCTAATATGGATTCAGCAGGTGCAGTGGCACCTTGGCCCAGGGTGCCACTGCACTGGATTCAGGCTGTCTTTTAAGACCTCAATGGTACCTAGGCAGGCCCATTTCATTGGCTTGCATTAAGGTGACCTAGACCTTGCTCCGACACTGGCAGTAATAGAACACGAAGCACATCTCAGCCAAAATTGATCTTTATATAAAAAATAGGTTTGTCTGTGGGTCAAGGACAAATGGGCAACTGAAAATCATGCGCTGGGGGGACTGTACCACACAGGAGAAGTGAGGGTAATCAGTGCCTAATTTGTAAACAATTAAGGCCACTGCAGCCTGCACCACCCATACACTGCCAGTGCTGACAATGGCAGTAGCAACAGAACACCTAATCATCACACACACATCACAAGTGTGACAATTCAGACTATTTCATGCAACACAAAGCTTTAATAATGGCACGAGAGGCTGGTATTACTCATTTTCAATGTATATTCACTTAATAAACACGGTTGTTGTGTTCATCTCCAAATTAAAAAGACATCTCCAAATTAAAAAGACGCCTCCACCATGTTGTGGGCTATCACTTGAGCCGGTGCTGACAATTAAGTGCCAGTGCCCAGCACCAGAAACCACTGGCACAAATTAAGCACTGGTAAGATCCTCCCCTAGAATAAGAATGCTTGTGCAAGCTCCAACCGGGGGAGGTCACCCCACTTGAAAAGACACAGTTCCTTCTGAACTCATTGGGCAGGTGTGTGAGTTTGCAATCATGGTGACAAACTCCAGCCTTAGGGGAAAGCGAGTTTTTTCAGCATTTGGTCTCCATCGCGGTATAACAGATTGACTAGTACCAGAACGATTGAACAGCAGAGACATCCTTGCACTATGGGACTCAAATAGTCACTACAGTCCAACAGAAAAACTAAGGACGTGATGACCAACACAACAATATGAAGATCTAGCAGACATTTGGCCCCTATGCCGCGACCTGAGAGGTTCATTACGTTATACTCGCAAACATCAGACTTCTCTTTAAGCCTAAAAAAGAACATCAGACTCTCGACCAGAGCGAAATATGTGACAGCTGAGCATTCTTTTATAGTTTCAAAATTGTATTCGACACTGATCTGGAACCAGCTGAAGATGGTTGGTTAAATCCAACACCTGTTATAATTATTATAAAATATCTACGAATTAAAGAGCTCTAATCATAAACCTATTGACTCGGGATGCTTTACACAACTTGTGGTGCGCATGATCAAACTACACTACTGTCCTAATCAATCTGGGATGTAGAGTCAACCCCAGATGACCGAGCACCCATCCAACGTCATACAAACCTACCAAACTCTAGGTGTGGCCCTCTCACAGTACCAAGGGAAAGACACCTTACTCTGTCAAGAAAAGTATTCATATGCTTCCTACAGTGAAAATAGTAAAGGATGAGGATCCTTCCAGCTGTAGTCAGTGGTAGAAACTACGGGGGGTAACTTTGTGATCAAACATAGCACGCAAAGATGGTTTGCAGTGACCGGATACACTGGAAATGGGTCCTCCAAAGAGTCTGTAAGAACGGTACAGTTGTTACGTACCATTGAGACACACAGCAGAGGGAGATGTACTGGCTTACCAACTATTCCCATTCCCTCTTTATGAGACAAAGCTATTGATATTTTCTTTTTTGTAAATCCACCTCCCTCAAACATCCCTCATCTCAAAGCGAATTAATGCTAAGTACATTTTCCTTCTTTCTAATAATGCCCTATTGTTTATGAAGTACCTCATACTACACTTCAGCCATTCCTAAGCAATGCAAATACCAGGGCCTAGATTTACTAAGCCTTTGCGTCGTCCTTGCATCGGGCAAGGCGACGCAGGGTAACACACAGGCTTACTTGGACTTTACAAAGCCACGCAAGGCCTGCTTTGTGTCAACTTGCATGGCTTTGCAAAGAAATGTAACGCAACGCAGCTGCTTGTGCTGTGTTACCTTAGATTTCCACTTGGGAGGCTTTTCATGGGTGGAGCATTGGCCCCCTGCATCCATTCATGTATTTTACTGCATTCAAAAATTTAGTAATGCTAGTAAAACTGGGAATGCTTCAAAATGCTACGTCTTCCCCAGTGAGGCATAACAAGGAGTCTTCCACAGTGAGACAGATCAAGGAGAAATATTTGTATTTCTTCTTGTTATTTCCTCTTTCCATGTGGGCTGTTTTCTGCAGCACACGTAGAAAGGGGAAAATGCTTCTTAGTATAATTTTTGTGCAGGAAGGTGCACCTTCCTGCGCAAATACAATCCTGATTGTAACGCATGCACCATTTCACTATAGTGCATGGGGTGCCTACGGTAGCGCTAGGCAGCACAAAAGTGTGCCAGCATCAGGAGTGAGAAGAATGCTCCATATCATTTTAGATATAGAGCATTTCAGCTCTCTCCCTGTCACGCAACAACGCAGGTTTTCTCGCTGCCCTGCGTTGTGGTAAAGATTATTAAATATGCCCATAGCCCTAGATGTTTCAATCATCTAATGTATGGTACTCAATTTACCAACCTTGGAAGGAGGAGTCTGACTTGCCAGGATTGCTACCATAAGATATTCAGATCATTGCAAACATCATTGGCAAACAATGAATTGACCGTGCCATCCGCCGGATTATCTTGTGGTTTCCCAAAATAACATGGAGGACACCCCCTGAGCTAGGTGCCAGATTCTCCAGATGGTCTCTCAAAAGAGGCTAAAGTCGGCATTTGATCCCTCAACAAACTCTTTCGGTCCACAAACACACAAAAGACTTTTACTTGAGATCCCTCAATGGCTGCATAAACACCCGGGAGGGAAGAGAAGGAATCAAACCTACTACTGGCCACTTCACAAGCAGTCAGTGTCACCTTTGAAGTTGTGCAAGCAGAAGTGGTAAGTCGTAAAGTCTAATGGGCACGTTGACCTCACTAAGGCCATCATAATGTGTTGGATAAAAACATCTCCCCTTTACCAGGTGCAGTAACTATTATCCAAATCTGAATTATAAGTGAGGCAAAAACACATCATGCCCAGAATACTACCAACCCCTAAGGGCATTTCAGCAGCAAAAAAAAACAGACAACTACTGGGTTGGAAAACTGACCATCAATGTGAAATAACCTGTGAAAATGAATGTAGCAACAGGAATTTCTTAGGTTATTTCCCCTTTCTCTGTGTCAAGCTTGTTATGGCCCTGTAATTCTACATGCAAGAATTATCTTGCGCCTTGAGACCCTCGTGGGTGAGTAGCGCACTTTATAAACCCCCTGATTGATACCTACGCCTAGAGTATTACTAGCTCCATGTGCAACATTACTGTATTAGGACTCTAATGTTCTTGTAATGATGGCCTATGTAATGCACTTGTAATGATGGCCTATGTATCAAGAGACACTTCAGCCCTGTGGTTCAATAGTACCAATGACCTGTTTGATACCTTAATGTAGCTGTTCGCCTGAGTAGGCTTCAAAGAAGAAACAGTCTCCGATCATGGACATCACTACAAGGTATAACTCCTCTAGATCAATGCCACACAATCCTGAATTAATGAGTAGTGCCATGGTCAATACGTGGGACCTCAATGCGCTTAACTATCACAAGAGCACAATTTACCTCTCTGAGGAAAAGAGTGTCTCTCCCCCGAGAGCATGCTCAGAGTTCAGTGGGAGCTTGCATGGGAAAACCTACCATATTAGTGCTTTCTCGCATGAAGAGCCTTAGAAGATAACATGTTGTACATTTGAAATCCCTAACAATTAACAAGTGAAAGACACCCTTCAATGCATTTGAACTGGTTGGATAGGAAGGTTTAATGAAAGTACTCTACCCATTGTTCTTATGCTGTCAAGATAGGAAGGTAATTAAAAATGTCAATACATGTCTCAGTACCAAAACACAGGAGGTCTTACAGTTGATCATAATGCAGAAAGATACATCTAAAAAAACTAGGAACAAGCACCACAGTGAAAAAAGTAACCTGAACTTGACTAAATTCATGATGAAGAGCGACTCAAACCAAGATATTCAAAGATCTGGCCATACCTTTTTGCATAAAGAATACAAACATGAAGACCAGTCCCTCATGGTTCATATGCTGAATGGATTGGGACCATCTCCAATGGCATCTTTTGGTGACTTTATAACTTATAACATCATAAACATCTTATGGTGGTACTGGACAGGATCATAAAAACTGAGCAGTGAAACAAAGAGGTATAAATTTACCCTTGGTGAAGTTATTAACTTTAGCCTGTGGTGAGTCAAGGTAACATCATCTTGCAGGTGGAGGCTTTTCAGGCACTATGGATTATTTTGGTAGTGTGATTGAGGTTTCAGTAAATATCATGGCCAATCTAATACAATTCTGGGTGCCACAGAAGGTTGTAGGCTCTCTGGTTTCTCTGTGTGTTGCACTGGTACTAGCTAATATATTATCCAATATACTCTTCTTTGTCCAGAGGATCGATTCCGATAAGAGAGTGGGCTGTGTTGAGCCAGGAGGTAGTAATATTCCATTGTGTTCCTTTCTCTAACTGTACTGTCATCAGAAAAGATCTGGGATGTAGAGAGATGTGCAAGTTCAGATGGTATCTGGCACAATACTATGCTACTTGAAAAATAACCAAGCGGAAACTGTCCCATTCATACAAATTCACAGTCACAGTTCTCCAGTTTAAGTCAAGATCAAGTTGACGAAAAGAAAACTTGTCAAGTCCTGTTGACGAAACTGACCAATGTGTGGTAAAAACACTGTAGACGCAGTATTGAATCCCAGGAGCGGACCTAAAACATCATGAAAGGAGCTAATAATTCCTGAAATGAGAGAAATTGAGTACCAATTTCTAAGAAAGCTGTAAAAAGAACACGACAGGGAACACAAGCTAGGAAAAGCAGGATGAGAGAAGGAATTCAAAGCAGCGGTGGATGTTTTACAATGGGTGCGCCTGTCGTTAAGAATAGGAGATGCAAAGATGGAAGGAGAAGGGAGTAAAAGTGTAAAATTAAGCCACTGATGAAGGATGGAAGGGGAACAACATAATAAAGCAGTTGCAGCATATGCTATAGACTTGTACACCCCTACTTTAAAAGTAATATAAACCTTGGCAAAGTCAATAGGTCTCGCCTTTGGGACCTACTGACTTTGCCAATGCCTATTATCCATGTTGGATAGCATCGGGAAGATGCTGTGCAGCAAAGCAAAAAGCTAAAAATGGCCCTCTTGTCATTACGAGTAGGGATGCACAGATGGAAGGAGACAGGAGTAAAAGTGTAAGATGAAACCAACAATGAACTATGGATGGGAAACAGCATAATAGAAGGGTGGCAGAGTATGCTCTAGACGAGTAAAAGTCTACTTAAAAAGTAAAACAAGCATTGGTAAGTTGAAAAGGTCTTGCCTTTGGTACCTATTAGCTTTGCCACTGCCTTTTATGCATGATGTACATAAGGAAGATGCTGTGCAGCATGGCAAAAAGCTACCAAAAGAAAATAAACAGAGAGTGGTGATTTGGAGGTAGTCGCAATGGGGAGCAATTGGGAGTGTGTAGGGGAAGTGAAAAACGGCACCCGAAACAGGCTAATGAGAGCGACAATAAAGCGAACTATTGGTAATGGGTGGGCTCTAAGCCCACTGTAGGTTCACAACAGGTCTTTTGTAACCAGAGAGTTTGCGATGTCTGGTTGACAAGACCTTAAAAAACACACAGAGAACCCTTTTTTCAAAAACAGCATTTGTTAGACTAGTTTCATCTACCTTGATAATTCGATGCAAATAGTTAAATTCGAAAAAATATGTTGCAAAGTTTAGACTCAGAATGGTAGCAATCAACGTTTTTTTTCTACCCGTTGTGAAAGCATGAACAGCTGGACAATTAAGACATCCGCAACAAAATTTCTACAGCACTTTCTTAATGGTCCAGTCCCGCCAAGGTTCACTTACTTGGTTAAACCTCCGAGCAGAGTTCCAGACAGGCTTTTTGCCAAAGGAATAAATGGCTCTCAAGCCACGCACTGTAGACGCCCATCGATTAATTTTAAATCCCACTAATTTCAGACAAATGGAAATTAAAAACTAAGGGTCTGATTCACCAACTGCATTTTTGTATAGGTAGTTGAGCCAGCAAATTAACAGGGCAAGTCGGGGCAAAGCCGAGCCAATGGCCTGGCTTTTAAATGTAAATGTAAATGTCGGAATTTGTAAAGCGCACAGCTACCTCCACCGGAGGTGTCCCGGTGCTGTCCGTATACCGCTTAGGAACCCTTCCTGGCTTCCCTGGGAAATGTCCACTCCTGGGCACCCCCCAGGTGCAGCCAGGCATCCCAGCGCTTTTGGGGCCGTTGTGGAGACTAAGCAAGCTATTGCCCAGAGTTGCAGCGTGGGACCCATGATCAGAACAGGCACTGAGGCGAGAATATACAGTCAGGGGAATTAATGAGCCGGAGGCCCGCCGAGGCGGGAATCGAACCCTGGTCCCTGGCCAGAGCTCTGCATCAAGGTCTGCCTGCTCTAACCATTGAGCCACACTTCTCCACAAAGACCATGCATAAGTAGAGTCCCCAAAATGTTTACGTTTTAAATCAGAGAACAAACATTGCATACAAATGTGATAAGGTCTCTTCGAAATTCAAAAAAGTATATCTCTTTAACATGTGGAAGCTTTAACTTTAATATGTCACATTATAGCACTGAAAAGTACTCATTAAGAGTGAACATTTTTAAACATGAACTTAGAACCATTTTGCCCCGTCCCTACTCTAGCATGAGTGCAATTAGTGAACTAAGAGGCAAGACAGTTTCCTTTTGGGCTTTGATTTAGCCCAGATTGTTATAGATAGAGCAACATGATAGTTTGTAAGCTGAACTCACTTATCTGCAGGAGCTTTCATATGCAATAGTGAAGAAAAACAAGGATTGGTCAAATAAAGTATTTGCCTAAGATCACAATTTTGGTAAAGGGTAAACGCAATAAATCCAGATTGTCTGGTTTCACTTTGTACAATCAGCCACTAAATGGGTATATATTTGTCTTTCTTTTTACCTCAAATGTTAATTCTTTGTTTTAACCTCATTTTGCATGAAGGTAGAGCAAGGGTGGTAGCAGAAGCCACATGAAAGCTTGGCTCGTTATTGGCTCGAGGTCCCAACGGGACCTCTGGCTGAGCCACAGACTTCAGGCTTAAGCCTAGCCCTAGCTTTCATCCGCTAGCTCACCTCTAATTTTGTAGTACATAAAGTAGTACTACTTACTACAAAATGCAATTCACAGTCCTACGAGTATAGATCTCCCCTTATCCTATCTCTTCCATGGTGAGATCCTCACACTTGTAAGTTTACTACCTGGCAGTAAATGTGGGAGAGACGGTACAGCGGCTGGAAAAAGGGCAATACTTACTACTAAATGGGAGGGGTTTAGGTAGGGACAGACAACCACAACAAAAGAGTAAGCCCATTGCTATTCACAAGCTGCACCTTTAACATTACTGCAGCTCAAAAAGACTCAGAACAGTATTAAATGTATTCAACTCGGAAGTGGAGTAAGTCCAGCACCTCCCATGAACAACCACCAGTACAGCAACTCCCTCCCATTGAAAATAATGGTAGTAGGGGCTTAAAATAAAACCCCGTAGGAAATAATGCTATATGAAAATGTTTAAAATAGTTAAAAATATATAAATACATTTAATTTAATGCTAAATAATAAATAAAACAAAAACCTTTTCTATATTAACATAGTTTAACATATTTATATTTGTAACTGTTTTAAAAAATTTAATGTAATTTCCTATGTTCTTTTATTTTAAGTCCCTACTTTCATTATTCTCAATGAAAGGTTGTTGTAGTATCAGTGGTATTGGTGACTAGCTAAGTGTGGTGCTGGACTTACTACAATTCCTTTTTGACTGCAGTAACTATACACTCGTAAATTGCTCCACCACCCATTTTTTAGGAGACGGAGACATGTAAGTCTACAATTTTGAATAACTTTACACTTAGATTTTATGGATATCCCAAAGTAGTAAAGTTGGTAAAAAGTATGAGTAAATTTACTAGTAGAAAATCTACATGTGTAGATTTATCTTTGCGAGTAGGCCTTTGTTGTACATTTACAAATCGGAAATTGAGACTAGCCAAAAGTAGACAACTTATTACAAGGTGTAAGAGTAAGTCTACACGTGCAAATTTATTATGTGTAAAATGACCTTTGTGAATAGGCCCCTCAACCTCAGGCAAAAGAATCAAACCATTCTATTGATGACAAAATAGAAACAAGCAAGTGCTAACCTTTTTTGCATTCATTTTCAGTCTGTTCATTTGAATTACCAAAACTCTTAATCTGTTAATCCTTTCTCCTTCTCATTCACTTCTCTCACTCCTCAGCTCCCTTGGCACATTTTCTTCCTCTTTCGCTCAGACTTTTCCCTCTTGCTATATCCCCTCTTTCAGTCCAATTTCTCCTCCCTTCCCTCATTTCGCTCACCCATATATCATCATATCCTCACTCCAAGCATCTTTCTCACTCCAGTATATTGTTATATGTTTCAAGACAAAATAAAAAAATATGAGGCTTACGAAATCAATACCTTGTAGATATTAGAACTTTTCCCTTTCGCATACTTTTGCTATTTTTCCGTTCTTCTAAACTCTGCTCAGCACAGCGACGAATATAATTGAACTATCCGTCTAATATTTGGGTTATTTTAGTTTTATTATATTTACATAAAGAGTTGCGTGCTCCAGTCGACCGCTTCACTGTGGTACGAGAGGTATGCATTAGTCACTTAAACCGACAAGTACTTTTAGAATGGAAAATCAAGGTCAGAGGCCGAACGGCCGTTATGTATTTCACAACAGCCTGGTACCTACAGAAGGGAGAGGGGGCTGGGGAAGAGTCAATGTCATGTTCAGCCCTGTCTTAAAAAATGACCGTTGCGATATTTTCAGCCACATTGTTTGTCAAAGTGTCAGTGTAATGAATGAATTATTCAGGGTTTCTCTTTGAACCCCTCAGTCATCAGGGGTCGCAATCGAAGAACGTCAGGCTAGGGCAGGCACACCACTTTGGACTCTAATTTCCTTTCTTAGTGTTTATACGTCTAGCGTTCTGAAGTACCCAAGAGGTGACTTGCACCGCTATAAAAACGTACAATAAATAATTAAATCTCCACAGTCCAATTTATAGTCAAGGAAGAACCTTTCCAAGGCGCCCCATGTTTGAGCACCCCCAGCAGGGCAGTGCATCAGGAGGCCTCACCTGACAAGGCTTTGTACATCAGCTGGTCACAGAGTCCTGCCCTTATCCAGTTAACCTGCTAAACTGGCTGTTATTCCTACTGCAGGCACTTGAGTGGCATGCAGTCAACATGCCAGGCCTAGCAATGCAGTTCAGCTGGGTGCAGGGCTTGACAGAGTAATCTGTGGGTACCATCAGCGCCAGGAAACCCTCACGGGCGATAGTGCGCTTCACAAAAACATAACATAACATATAGGCCAGCTCCAGTAAGACTACTCAGGAGGCTACTGCACCTGCTGCTCAGGGTGTGTTTATTTGCCGGTCAAAGAGCACCACACAATTGAGACAGCTCAATGGATCTACCCCTTCTGCAGGTCACAGAGCCCTACCACAGAGACATACATGCCTGAGCAGGTTACTCCAGCTGCTGCACACATGTGTGTCAGCAGTAACTCGCCACAGAGACCAGTGACAAGGCGCACTGTGTTGCTGCGCCTCTTGCAGGAATCTGTGCTTCTTCGGAAGGCCACATGTTTCAACCCTCATTTTTTGACCTTGGTCAAGTTGCTATCTTTCAGTGTATTTATTCTGCTTCGTTATTTGTCAGAATTGGAAGAGCTTAGAAACACACTAGATGTCAGTACAAGCAAACAGAAAAAGTCACTTGACTAGATAAGCACTTTAAAGTGGATGCAGTCACTCCCAATCAGCTGTCATGTTAATAAATATCCCAGTCATACAGAGTGCAATGTCCATCTTCCCATCCGCAGCCTATGGCTTAAACACATGCTCGCTGTGGCTTGTACTGTGCACAACAACAAAACACACCCAAACGCCACATGACATTCTTCCATCTATAGTAGTTCCACGGGGTAGTGTGCTACCCCTCCCCAAATGCATTTCACGCCTCATCCGGGATATTAAGTGATAGATAAATGCAAGTACAATACAAACAGCTAATTTTTTCCGATGTATAAAAAGCTGTGCCTATTGGCTTTGACATTGCTTGTTTTCAGTCTCAATTTGGGCAGTTAGGGAAAGTGGGCATGGTAACATAAATTGATTTATACACATTTTAAATACAATTAGTGACCCGAGGAAGCTGTGATAAGAACGCTGGCCTTCTGGCTTCACAGTAGAGGTGAAACAGAAACAATTTAACAACAAGGATGGCTGAGCAAGGGTTACTTCTCCAGCTGATGCAGACTTATCATTTTAAACTCAGTGAAACCACTCCAACATGGCCGCCACAATGTGCCCCACCCACTGGGATCACACACATACTGGCATCACACTCTGAGACTGAATCCACCTCCGGGTCACAGTCCAAGTCAGACTCTCTAAACCTGCAACGACACACTGCATAAAGCCGCCTTCCACTTGACGAGCACTTTATCTATAGGAAGGCAGGGGGAAGGGAGGTTACGGGTGTCACACAGTGCACGATCAATCAATCAAACCACTTTATTCGGCTAACCAAAGCCATAAAAGTACACCACAGTGAACAATTTACATAAAAAACTGAATAAAAAACCTATTAATGCATTTTAAATTCATTAAAATATACCACATACAAACAATACAATTATACCGATAAGAACAAATGACTTGTAGTTCATTAATCATGCGATAAAAGCAATTATATCTATATATGAGATCAATCAACACTTTAAAATATCTAACACCCTTTCTTCTTATATCTGACTGCCGCCACCAAATATAATTTGCAACATAAAAAATCTCCCAGGTGTTATTTAACAACTGCAGATATAGTAGGGGTGGTCTGACTTGCACAAATCCCTTCCCCTTTAAAATGGGTCTTAAAAACGTTCTCCTCATGGAGCTAAAATGCTCACAAAACATTGTAAAGTGCATGGTGTCCTGCAAAGAAAAATTATCACATGTACAAGGACCTAGATCTGTTACCCTACTCCTGCCCTGTACATCTGCTAAAAGACACCGTGCACAAGACTAAGTACAGAGCTCCCTCCTAGACAAGAGCTGTACATGAGTACTTTGTAGATGATTAGAGGCATTAAGCACCATCACTCTTCATTTTTGTTTTCCAGGAACTGCAATATTCTTGCGGTCCTCTGACTTGACCTAAGGCACACGATGGCCCAATATTAGGGGTAAGAAACGTCAATATTGAGTGGAGGTCACACTACCAATGATGGTTTTATTCTGTAAATATGACAATGTTTGTGTTGTGTCTTTATATGTTTAGTCCTTATATATTGATGTATATCATATGTATACACTGTAACATTACGAGTAATTCAGGCACTGGTGGCAATCACCGACAGAAGAGCTAGAAGTAGCTCTGAAACACAGCATGGCATTGTATGATATGACAATATGCAGAAACCAGGTTCGCATGAACTGTTGTCCACTACAATTAATTTAAAAAAAAAAAGAAGCAATAATTTATGGATGTTTCATGTCTCTCCTTCTCTGCACTTTTTCTTTCTAGGTGGGTTTATGGACACCTTTTGAGATGAGCATATTATAGATACTACAGATCTAATGCGTCATAACCAGGAATTACATAAAACGATACTCTAAACACCCACCCTGAACTCATTTCTTGGTCCTGAAGAAATGCAAGGATCCATGATGGACCAAAAGAGAATGAAACATGTCGACCTGAATTATGTAACTTTGACAGTTCATTGCATCACATACACTAAGTAGTGGCACTTCTTAATTGTGTGCACACTACAGTAACTTAGTTTTAACCTTACCGAAAGGAACTTTGAATCAAATTTAATTTGATTTCCCTCTGGAAATTTAAGATCACCCTTTCGACCTAAGATATATAGTTCCTCACACACCATCATGGCTGATACAAAAAGGTCTCCGCTAAAGAGCCCTCTCGGGAGGCCAATGGGGAAATTGCAGTGCTGGGCCCACGAGGAGCAAATAGCCTGATGATGAAGCCTGACACCCATATTGGTGCGTGAAGGCAACACTTTCAAATAAGGAAGATCTCCCAGAACCATAGATTCCAACCATTCATTTTCCCATTTCTTCTTCTTGCTTTTTTGTCACAAAGGATCAAGTACCCCTATTGATTATAGATATTATCCTAATTAAGGAGCACGGGTTCTGGACCTTTATCTTGCTCCCAGTCCCCCTCTATGTGATTCCTGACTTAGAAATAATCCTACATCTCGCCGTGGCAGCCATTAATGAACTACGATGCAAATCATTTGTGTGTATCCTCTGTGCTTAATTTGAGCTGGTGGTTGCCGTGGCGGCCACCGGCACAAATTCTGGGGGGCTGCCACTTATTTTTCCTCATTAGACATTTAGGTAGAGCAAGAGGGGGAAAGACGACGGAAGAGAATGACAGAAAAAACATCACATAGGGAGAAAGCAGCAACCTGCAAGAGTGAGATAAAGGGACACGGAGTTTCTGGTAGTGGATTAAAGGGAGCCGAATATGCAACCTTCCTACTCGGAGCTGGGACATTTAATCGCTCTGGTGCGGGCTTCTGACCAGAGCTTTGGGTACCATGCACCCTACACTTAGGCTAGATTATTATTACACATGGAGCAACACTATAGTAATTCAAACACAGAGCCTTTTGTAAAGTGCACATCCTAAAATCACGTATTTGAAGGTGTTCTCAAATGTGACACTTAGGAAAAAGGAAGCTAAGTGAAATAATATATTTGTTCGGGAGCACACAATTTGGTTAAGCAGGGAAGCCAGGACTGATCTGAGTGTTTCTGGTTTCAGTTTGTTCAATTCACCACCTAAATCTGTATCTCTTGCATTCTCCTGTTTTTAACATCAGATGTTAACTGTGTTGTCTTTACTTCTTAGAGCACAAGGTTGAGGCTGTGGCATGCAGAAGCCAATTAAAGTTCTGCTTGTTTTGGGCTCCAGGGTCTAAGAGGACCTCTTGCTGAGCCACAGCCAGGCATCTGGCTCGAGCTTTCCGTGACTCACCCACCTCTGCAGTTATCAATGTGACTTTTAGACCACTATCGGAAGGTAATTAGTGCTGCAGCTTATTTGAAGCTAGGACTAATTCTACATTAAAGCAACTGATGACAGCTGCCTTACAGAACCACCACAAATGGCCACAAGAAGGTGCTATAATGCAAGAAATAAAGGATTCGATCTATTGATTCTCTGCCTCCTAGTGGTTGGACCAGAAAGTGTTCATACCTGTTTACATTTGGGCAGCTGATCCTATATATGTACGTATATGAATGTGTGAATTTACCTGTGCAGGTTTACACCACTGTCAGTGTCTTCTTGAGAAAAGAACTTAGTGTTCTGGACTTGAGTCGCGGCAGAGGCGGGCTAAGCAAAACTACATTGGGCTGGGGTCAGTTTACAAACTGTCTCTTTCGTGCTCTTACCTGTGGACAGATTCCACAGCTAGAAAACGCAAAATGAGGAGGAAGAAGAGCTGAGTTTTCAGACCTAGTGGCCAAATGACTCATTGGCAGGTTTGTCTTTAGTCAGCCCTTACACATGTCCTACACTAGACCACACCAAAACATCTAAACCACAAGGGATGCACAAGTAGCTGCTCTGCGTATTTTTCAAATACGAAAATACCTGGACTATGCCACAGATGTTACCGTCGCTAGGCCCGCATGCGCATTAGTGAGGACGGATCGAAAAGGATAAGCAATGCGAGAAACAGGATACAATCCATCTGGCAGTTGTGGTTTTGACTTCTTGTTATGAGAAGCCACCATTACAAAGGACTCCCAGACATGACAGCTGAAGGTTAAGGCTCTTGGCACATGGTGGTTTCCATCAGTACATTACATCCTGGCACCTGGGCGACAAGGGTGAACTTGGGTCCCGGTGATGTGAGTACGGATGGAGCTCCTCGTGCTCCAGGGGTATCGCAGGGATACATGCCAGCTTCAGGATATTTTAATTGGGCGTCAATGATGCTGCTGAAAAGCTAACAGTATGTCATTTGTATACTCCTAGAATGGTTAAACCTCTATCACTGTAATGACCGATACAGAGCATATCAAACCTGTGATCACATATGGAGTGTATCAGAAACTGGTTGATAACTCAAGTGCGAATCCTTGGTCCTACGCAGTATATCACACAGTGGCGCACTGGGGATGCCCAATTACTCTCTGTGGCTGAGTATCAATATTTATTTATGTTAGACTTCATAATATCTTAAGGTTGCTCACTAACTCCAACCTAATCAAGACAATTGATGGGTGCTATTACCAGGATCGGCAAGCGTCATTGAGTTTAGTCAACAATTCTGGTAATTACAGCATATGACGGAAAGGTAGTAGCAGCGTTAACTTATGGTCCTTCATTGGGGCTTCATTACCAGCTGATGAACCTTGATTCTACTGCAGGCCCCCTGAGGAGGCAAGCCTAGGGAGGGAGGTACTCCATGCCGCTTCGGGCAATTTGCCTCGATTTGAGCTGACGCTCAAGTAGGCCAATGTCAGTGATAGCTACAGTGCGCTGAAGCTCTACCGGATTCAATGGCTGTTTTGAATAGGTAGCTTTTAATTCTGCCGCAGAAGAAAATTAAACGCTTAAGAGCTGTGGTTACACTTGGCTGGATTTTATGACCGAATTAGAACTTTCTTTGCAATGTCTTAGAAATCTACATGCAAAGACATATTATAGCAATGACTTGCAATGTTCTCCCAAAATTCTAACAGTAATCACGCAGAATGTAATATAGTATTTATTTCCAATAACGAGGGTGGGGGGAGACATCAAAAGAGGCTTTGTCTCTAATGAGTCATGGGCACTCCCCATACTCAACAATGGTAATAAACAGCATATACAGAGCATGTGCTTGGGAGTATGTGAGACCTGCATTACCCTATGCTTCAAGCTGCAGGATTTTTTGGGGAATCAGTGCTTAATTTGAGCCAGTGGTTTCCTGTGCTCAGCACCAGCACTTAATCAACACCGGCGCTTTTCATGAGAACCAGTTAAGGACACATTCATTTACAGGGAGATTAAGTGATTTGCCCAGAATATATTGAGCTGACACAGAGACTCAAACCTGGCTCCCCAGCTCTGTAGCAGGCAACTCTGGCCATTACATCACATCCTCTCCCAGCTTTCATGGCTAGTAGTTGGTTCTGTTTTAAGCGACGCTAACAGGAGAAATGAGCTGGTGCAAGCTGCCTCCTGACGAGAGCCCTGGCACTTATTTATTTTTTACAAATTAACCACTGTTTGGTACAAACCATGCCCTTACTACCAGCCGTTACTAATGTCCAGAATATCTTCAGAGCTCTTCGGCCTCTCTCACCCTTTCATCCTTTGTCTTATGACCTCTGCGTCATGTCACATATCGCGTTCATATGATTTTTAGAACAAGCACAATTTATACAAGCACCACCTCTTATATAGGCCCGTTAGAGGTTTTCAGTGAGATGAAATAGGTGGGGGATGTCTGAGAAGGACGTGGTCAAAGAAGTATAAGTATGTACCCTTTCCAAGAGTCTTGACCTATGTAAGTATGGGTGTGGCTTAAAATATGTGTATTAAAATCCTGTGCTTTGGACAGCATGCCAACTGATTAGCATTTGAGTGCCTCTCTGTGAGCTGTCTGTCATTGCATCAAAACACAACACGCAAATAACCGGCATGCTTCTAAAACAATGCAGACCCATTGGCTTTGCCATTCCAAGACAGCAGTAAAAGATAAATGAATTACACAAATCATATTGTAGTAAATAATTAAAATCGAAAATGTTTTAATTCTGAAACCTTGAGACTGAATTAAAAAGTTCTGAAGTCGATGAAAGGGGTGGTGGTCTTCAAAGTGTCACAAACTTCCCTTCACGCCCTTTTCTCTGCCGCCTCTGTGAGACACTTACATCCTTTTTCTCCCCGCAGTTTTCCAATATCCTCCATCTGCTTATTCCACACCTCATCTCTTTCCTCTTCCACGCCCACTTTTCAATTTCTCCTTCTGCACCTTCTTTCTTGAATCTCGCTCACTTCACCATTCCCCCTCCACCCACAAATACAAGGCACAGATTTACCCGTAAGCACTACATTTTCTTTTTCTTTTGCCTTGTCCATGTTTCAACAGCTTTTAATCTACTTTCTCATATAATCACAATTACATTTGACATGACATCATTGCTCTGTGAGCACTGCAGGAGCCAAGGACTGGATGAGCATGTATTCTGAACACCTTTATGACCTACTGACAGCCACTGTGAGAACCTCGCAGTGCCTTCAGTCTCAACCCCAGAGTTCTCAGTCGTGCCCCTTTATAAATGTAAATTGTAAATTGATACTTGTATAGCGCACTACTCACCCGCAAGGGTCTCAAGGCGCTTGTACGAATACCGCTGTGGAACCCATCCTGACTTTCCCTGTGAGGCGTCCACTCCTGGGCACCCCCAAGGTGGAGGCCAGGCATCCTTAGCGTTGTGGGGGCCGTTGTGGAGATTAAGCAAGCTATTGCCCAGAGTTGCAGAGTGGGACTCCATGATTGGAATAGGCACCGAGGCGAGAATTATCAGGTCCGTGGAATTTTGAGCCCAAGACCCGCCGAGGCGGGGAATTGAACCCTGGTCCCGGGCTAGACCTCTGCATCAGGGTCTGCCGCTCTAACCATTGAGCCACCCACAAGCTGAACTCACATAGATATCTACAGGCGACCCAGTTCTCAGTAAGTCTAATAAAATATTAATATCATAAATTTAAAAAGCTACAGAAAAACAACATCATAATAAAAGCAATTACTGCAGGGTCTGAGACCGAGAGTGGCCCATGTACAACTGTGTCACAGGGCTATGTTTTAAGCTTTTCCAAGCTTTGTATGCAAGAAATTTGCATGCATTGTAAAACTGTCGGATGTATCTGCCTATGAGTTATCACACTAATAACCATTTGTATAGCACTTTCTAATATGTGCTTATTACTGTCCAAAGTAACCCTGTTTAGCAAACTTAATAACAAAAGATTGAGGAAAAATAGTATGGTTCTAAGCTTATGCTTGTGGTTTGCATGCAGCTCCTTGATGCAGGGTTATAACTAAGGCTCTCAGTTTTCTGTTTTTACTGATTTTTACAGATAAATACAGACAGAACACAACCTGTTTCCTGTCTGCATCTATTTTATTTTTTAAAGTGGAAAAGTACAGACAATTGTACTTCTTGTAAGTGATTGTCCTCAGCTGTTCTTCGTGAATTTCAGTCCAACAGCTGAGCAGATAGACAGCATGGGTAGATAAGAAGCAGGATGAGATATCATTAAATACCTGCATTTATTGACATATTTCTCTATTTAATGTTAATTTTTACTTGTGGGTGTAGTGTTTAGTTGTATATGGCTGCTTATTTCCTAAAATGCAACAGGCATCAAAGTATAAGTGCATGTTTATCAGTTTAAAAACATATCATTAAATATATGTGGAAATATACAATTTTACAACTTCATTTATACTCAAAACACAAAATAAATAAGGATAAATACAGATGGAAATGTTAAAAATATATATATAATACAACTGGGAGCCCTATTTATTACTCAATACTGATTATGACAAGATTTTAACATGTGACCTGCAGGTATCAGAAGTAATCGCTGCAACAATAACAGTTACCAACTGAGTTCTCTACATAACAAAATACAAATCTGTGATCTGCATACTGTGCTTTTCGGCGCTGACCCTCTATTCTATTATATGATGAGTTGAACCTGTGACTGGACTGCACACAGACCTCTCCAGCCCGTTTATCAACCACGTCAAAGCGTCAATGAACTCCGGAAGTTGCTGGGAAAGCAAAGATCTCTGTAGCAGGTGCCTTAACCCCATAAGATATTTTAAAATGCAGCTGGGTCTGACCGATTAAGTAAGACAGGAGATCGTTTTTATCAAGTGTCTTTTTTTCATTTTTAAAGCAGAGATCTAAAAATGTTATGTATGAATTCAGACTTTGCGACTCCGCCCACTTTCTCCTGTCAACCATTGGCTCTGGCCCGATTACAAAATGTGTGTTGGCCTCAGAAGCGCCCATTTTTAAGATACATTTGACTCCTTCAAGGTAAACCTGAGGCATCATTTGTACACAAAGCTGAATACATTCTCTTAAAGTAATTGGCATTACTCCTGATGAAAGGCATGCAGCGTTACTGTAGCATACCAGTTGTAATTTTGATTCACATCAAAGAAATCAATTGGTCTAAACGACTCGATTACAATATTATGTAAAAGGAAACCCTAGATCTGGAAAAAAGAATTCACTTCGGTGAGTATGCACCCTGTATGCTCACCTAAATACTCTAACTAGGGTAGGATTTGTAAATAGGTTACCCAGAGAGACAAAATAAGCAACATGATGCAGGAAGCAAGAACAGGAAGATGAATCTGGAAAAGCAAATTATAATAATTTTTTCAAGTAGTTCAGTTGGAGGTTTTGTAATGTGCTACATTTCAACTTATGGTGGTCTCACAGTGCTTTGGGGTATTGATTCATATAGTAAGAGGTAGAAAAAAAGATATATTTACATCTGCAAAAAAAAGCCTGATGGTGGGCGAATCAGTCCGTACACCAGCGCGGGTGGAGTCTACGAGCAGACACACCCCACAACAGAGTGCAACCCCTGAAGAAGAGCAAGTGTCATGGGAGCCCTGAGGTAGGTCGACGAGCGGGCCTTAGAGGTCCCCTAAGCAGGGCTTTAATTGGGCAGGGTCCTGCCGGTGCTCAGCATTGGCAGTTCTAAAGGCAGTTCTAAAAAGTAGGTGCCGAGACGGGTTTCTATCAGGTTCTCCATTTTTGCCATCAAGGTGTATAAAAAAAAACCCTTAACTCTTCTTTCACAGTCTCATCATTTCAGAACTGAAGCATTTTCAGTCTTCTATACAACAAAGCTTATTTATCTTACACAACTAACAACCATTGGTAAAGTCAATAGCCCTGACTTGTTGTAGGTGTAATGCTATTTGCTGTATTATGTACCTGTATGCAATGACAGAAGCAGCAAAATACCAGTTGGGTGGCAAAGTATGCAAAGCACTGATTTGTAGCTTGTGTATTTTTAAGCCACGCCCCTATTTACATCGACCACGCCCCTTTGAGAGACCCCTTAGGTTTTTCATTCCACTTAAAGCCCTACCCCTAAGGTTAAGTTAAGGATTTACAAAACAAGATAACAGAGAGGGAATCTGTTGGACCCTTCCACCATTGCGAAGTGAAAGCATGTCTAATAAAAAGGGAAAAGCAAACATTCTTAAAAGTTTTTCCCCTCAGCATTTACAAATGGCCGACTTTCAATATGTAGGAGTGCATATTCAAAGGGGATGTCAAAGGTAATTATAAATAACATTTTTAGTAATGACATTTATTAAACGGTATAAATCAGACATAGGTTTAGACTTCTTAAAAGTGCAAGTTAGAAAACGTATGTTTTAAAGAATTACTTGAATGGGCTTATGTAGTGCATTTCCTGCCTCCGCAATGCCTGCTGTGTTTATATCCTTTTATTGGTGATGGAAGTTTCAGTACACAGACTACACTCGGAGGCTTTTCCTAGGTTTGGGGTCTGTGGGAAGGGGTCTTGCAACAATCCTTAACACCAAAGGTGTCCACAGTAAGTCTATGAGGGCTGCTCCATACCAGGTTTACATGATAACCACAGGAGATACATTTTTCTGACAATTTATCTGAAGGTAACTCCTGTATGTACTCAGTGCTAATCCTGAAAGTTGACCCGACCTCCTGGACCTACTTTGGAAACCCCTGTACAAACCTTATAACTGTGCTCCGAGTTTAATTTTTATGGGTGCCTGTGCCCTCAGTAATTTGGGGTTTGCCCTTGGGAGTGGTCCCAAAGTAGCATGTCTTCATGGACAACATTATGGGGGGGGGAGAGGGAGCAGTGTATGCCTAGGACAAATGTGGGTGCTGTGTATTAGGACTTCACAAAGACTGGTTACAGAGCAGAATACAAGGGCAGTTTTTAAATGACTGCACACGAAAATTCAAAATCAAATGGGCAACTGTATAGGACAATACAAAGGAAGTGATCCTGGAGGGTGGTAATTAATGTCACAGATTCTGAGTGGTGCGAGCCAAGTGGTGACACCGAGAAGAGTGTCACATCTCTTGACCACCCAAAAGAGGGTCGGATACAGGTGGATGAGCAGAGATCCCACCAACACACGAGGGCCAGCAGGAAGACTTTTATCTGAAAACAGAAAAAAACCAAATACATGAATTTCACTGAGGTGTAATGAAGGTCAAATGTCAGTGGACCCCGAAGTGTGGACAATCTATGGGAGTGGTGTCTCTGCTTCTCAAGGCCTACAGGTGATGACAAAGATGAGGGTTTTGCTAATGACACTCGGTGGTGCCTGAGCTGGTTGTCTATGTGGACCTTCTGCCAACCAATATGAGTCCCCCTACCATCTGCAGAGGGAACCATGTAAGCAGAGTACTGATTGGTGGGTAGCGGAGGGGGCGCCTCGTAATAATCTTTTCAGATTCTAGTACAGCATCAGGTTTTACTAGATGACAATATACAAATATCAATAATAGATCAGGAAATATTAAAAAGTGCACTCAAATGGCAGATCGGATTATGATTTATGAACATAAATAATGCAGCATGATTAGGTATGCTGCAACAACGCACATGTGCATTAATTTGTGTTGGTGGTTGCTGCTGAGGAAGAAAAATGAGAGGGGCGGGAGAAACAGGGAGCTGGGGCGACTCAAGAAGGAGCTGGGTGGGGGGCGGGGCGTAAGCAAAAGGCAAGCTTGGAGGTATCAACCCTGACAGTGTGGGGTAGTGATGTGTGTGGGAAGCAGCACTTGGGGGAGTGGGCAAGAAAGTAAATCAGTCCCAAGGAGGGCTGAAAGGAAATGGAAACAGTAGTTCCCTGGAACGTGGAAACGTGCAAGTCAACCAATCAAAAGGATGCAAAGAAGCCATGCTCCAGAGAAAGGACAAATGCAAGAAGATGAGGGAAAGCCATTGAACAGATGTAAGCGACTGAGAAGAAATCCAAGGGCTGACCCAAAGAATGACCCATAGTAAGCATTACCCACAAAGGGTCTTTCACCACAGACCGCTCAAAGCTGTCCGTAGGCAAACCTACAGAGAAAGATAAAGAGGGATATAAATAGGCAGGAACTGTAGGGTGGTGGAAGAAAGACTTGTGATGTAGAACTAAGACCAGCTAGGCTCGATATTTGGCAACTCGAGCATAACAAAACCTTTGCTCCTGTGCATTTGGTTACACTGTCCCTATATTCTACATGGGTTAATTTGGATAACATGAGAATAGAAATGATTTATGAGTTTTGAAAACAAGAAGGTAAACATGAGTAACATATGACATCCGACGATCTGTTTGAAGGTAATATAGGGAGATGCATACGCGCCCTTAAGGGGAGTATGGCCTTTTGGAGTACCCTTCCACTCTCGGTGATAGGTAGGATAGCTTTATTGAAGATGGTGGCGCTCCCTAGGCTGTTGTACCATTTTAGGACACTGCCTATATGGGTGCCGTGCTCAGTGTTCACCAACCTAAAATCTATGACGGTGGGATTTATCTGGGGATCAGGGAGGCGCAGAGTGGCGCTTAAGACACTAATGAGACATAAGGTGGAGGGCGGTTTGGCAGTTCCTGATCTGGAGTTGTATTATATAGCAGCCCAATTGCAGGCCCGTACACAGGTGGTAGCCAAGGAATTCAGGGGCCCAGAAAATGTGAGAGGTGGTGGAATCCCGAGGCATATTCTGTCTTTCATAGTGCTGCAACAAAGACTAGACCTTAGGGATCTCACTTTGGAAGAAAGGACCTTGCGGTTGTGTTGGAACCGGAGTCAGCGAAGAGCGGGTGTACAACGACCTTACGCGCCTGAGATTCCGCTAGGGATGCTGACAGCACTCCCTCATGGTGGAGATTGGTCGTCATTATGGGAATGGGAGCAAGCGGGGGTCCACATGCTGGGGGACCTGTACGACGATAGAGTGCTGATACCTTATCAGAGGCTACAGGAGAGATTTGATCTCCCTAGAGGAGATTTTTTGCTCCATGCAGTCCAGGTACGAGCCATCCAAAAGCATTGGAAGGGGGGACTGCCAGAACCGGAACTAACGCAAGCGTGTCAGTATGTGGTGATGGCAGCGGGTACATTCAAAGCCGTTACATGCCTATATTCTCGAATGTTAAATGAGGGTTTAGCCCCGTTGGATATGCTTCGTTTGAAATAGGAGGTGAGCACAGGGAAACCCATACCGGAAACTGCATGGGGACACATTCTGCGGAGGGCGTGGAAGGGCACCAGGAATGCACGCTTCCAACTAGTGCATTTCTTTATAATACATAGGGTGTATTTAACTGCGAGTAAGATCATGGAATATTATAACGTCGGGAAGGTGATGTGCCCTAGGTGTAGTATGGTGGGAGCTGAGTTAGATCATATGTTGTGGGGGTGCCTGAAGTTGGGGAACTATTGGAGGAAGTGGGGGACATATTAAACCTAGTTACGGAGCGCCAATTGACATTTGATATGGCCACATGCATCTTACACTGGTTCCCGCACACTTCCAGGATGAAAAT
Organism: Lissotriton helveticus; assembly: GCF_964261635.1. Taxonomy (NCBI): domain Eukaryota; kingdom Metazoa; phylum Chordata; class Amphibia; order Caudata; family Salamandridae; genus Lissotriton; species Lissotriton helveticus. Next base: position 952,570,411 of record NC_136061.1, read on the forward strand.
TACAAGTAAATTTATAGATATGGGCCTAGTACTGGGGAAAAGGGAAATTGCGATGCGCTGGAAGGTGAAGGAAGGTCCCAGCAGTAAAAGGTAGAGGGCTGAGTTGATTAAGTGGTCTAGCGGGGAGGGGGCTATTCGTTTTCAGCAAGCGCAACACCTAAATAATGAAAAGGCGCTGGAAGCGGCACGGGCATGGGAAGACCTGGTTCAGACGCTAGGAAACCAGTCGACTGAGGACAACGGGGACTAGTTGGAATGGCGAGGTGGGGTGCTAGATCGCCCATTACAATTACGTGCATCCTGATTGTATGTTAACACAACTCTAGGTACTGAATTGTTGTGAATAGTTGGAACACACCGGTGGGAGGGAGGGGGGTAAGGGGGGTTGTGGGACGGAGAATTTTGGGGGGGTTGTTTAATAAGATATAGCGGATTGTCAATGTCGGTTGCTTACCATGTTATTTGGTTACGGTTATGCCAGAATTCCTGATTGAAGCATGGGAACATATGTTCTGGACATCATTGGACAATAATGTGGACATATACCAGTAGCTGCAGATTGCACTTTGATGGGGGAAAGGAGGTGGGACAATTGTGATGATGATTATCTGTTTGTAGCACTGAAAACTCAATAAAATATGTTTAAAAAAATGAGTAACATATGACATTGAGTGTAACATAGATCTCTTGGTGGCTCTGTGCATGGTATAAGGCCTTCGACCACTCACCAAATTATTTAGGAGGTCTCTATCAATTTACATTATGCTACTACATGTATGTATATGTGTATGTATGAATCTATGTAAGCATATAAAAGTTTCTGCAAAGTACAAATCTAGCTAGAAAGCAATGAAGTGCAGGACAAGTGCGGGGGACGAGTTATGATTCAGGATCATTCACCATGAGCCAGTGGAGAGTAGTGGGTAGCGACTCCTAAGGTGTGGAGTTATTGTGGTCTCCGCAGAGGAGGGTCTTGACCACCTTTCTGAATTGCAGAAGGGTTATGGTAGTTCCGACACATATGGGGACCTTGTTCCAGATCCTTGAGCATAGACCGAGAAGGGTTTCTCTTTTAAAAGTTTTTCTTCTCAAATTTGAGATATTTAATTTCAATGCAAGGTACGGAAGGGTATCAGTTCTGGGGGCCTTGTATGTGATGCAGCTTATCTTGAAGTTGATGAGGGTTTGGAGGAGGGGCCAGTGTACTTCCTTCAGCAGGGAAGTGATACAGTTGAACTTCATTAGACCTTGCTGTGACCTTACTAACTATGCAGAGAGAGATGAATCCTGTTTTAAATTGGCACAGAAAGTGGGCCTAGAGATGTAATTTACCACTGTACAATCCAGTTTTGGAAACCTCAGAAGATAAACCATATAGTAAACAAGATACACAACATTGGAAATAACCAAAAGCACAATGACAAGCATCAAATTAATTAAAAGGACGAGAGACAAATCATGAGGAGGATAATCCAATTGGTTTTGTTTTTTGTTCGAGGAAAGGAGGCGGATCGGATTAGCTTGTGTAAGTACATAAATGGGCCCTATCAGACTTGGCAGTGGACATGGTCAGTCACAGAACAGAGAACTCGAGGGCACTCACTGGAGCTGGAGGGAAGGAGGCTCAATCACTGGCACAAATAATTACCTTATACAGTCAAAGTTTTCAGGATCTGCAATAAACTCCATACAGATATGGCCTGCAGTCTTGGCAAATGTTTTCATGTCCTAGCTAGGTATGTTCTTTGAGAAAAAACAGCAGAATGGCCTGCACTCACCCAGCCAAAGCCAACAAAACTATTTGTGTAAATGTTTGGGAGCGACAACAGAGCGAGCTAGAATTTGGAGGGCGGGTACTCCATCATCCATCTGAAAGATATCTCTTTATTCCTCATTACAAGTGTATTATATTCTAATGCAATTGCATTGCATTAAGTCGAAAGCGATGTCAGTCATGTCTGTGACAGAGAACCCATCAACTAGACTTAATCAGGCTCCAGGCTTGTTCGCTGTTCATTTTTCGTTCAGTGTGGCGTAACAGTCAAAGCTGCCGACTTTGGAGCTAGTGATCCAGGTTTGAGTCTCAGCATCGCCTCACTATCCTGTGATTCTGAGCAATTCACTTAATCATCATCAACCATTATCAAATAACTCTATTTTGACTCGGAAAAGCCATAAAAGTACATCATAGCACATCCGATTACAAGCACAATAAAAGTACAAAATGAATAAAATAAGTTCATGATAAAAAATACAAAATAATGAAAATACAATAAAGAGTGGTAAAAATGATAGGCCAATGGGCCTTAATGAAATCATGTATAATGCCCCCTGGTCCTAAAGGGTCCAATAGTACTCTAAGACGGCCAGCATATCAAGGGAGCCAGCTTCAAAGTTCGGTTGGAAAACATCAGTCAAACATAAAAAAAAATAGTTGAAGTAGTATAGTTTGCATATAAGGCATAGCGGGATACCCCCATGGAAAAACACCTCTATTGGTGGCCTAAAACATGAGTTCTGCAAGGGGCCACTATGGGGCAGATTTACAATTACTGGCGCATCCCTGCATATCGGCAAGGATGCGCCAGTAATTGTGCGCCGCAGCTCCGCCACCCATGATGCGCCGCATTTACAATGCGGCGCACCATGGGGCAAAAACGGTACAGATGCGTCACGCATCTGTGCTGTAAAAGCGGCGCATTGCTGGAGTTGCGTCGCGCTTGCGACGCAGCTCCAGCAATGATCAGGAGAGTCCTATGTGTACAATGCTGCGTCAATCCTTACGCCTGCTTCAAGCAGGCGCAGGGTATTGACGCAGCATGGGCCCAAAAGTGACTAAGTGAAATCTTGTAGATTTCACTCAGCCACTTTTGGGAGGCGTTCCTGCGCAGGAACGCCTCCCCCTGCGATGGTACGCCTCTTCTGGCGCAGGGCTTTACAACATGACGCATCTGGGAGATGCGTCACGTTGTAAATACCCCGCACCATGGTGCATCTTTTGCGCCGCCGCTGCCTCACAAAAGTGACGCAACGGCGGCGTAAAAGTGGCGCAAGGGGCTTGTAAATCTGCCCCGATGTGTCCAAGCACCTATTAAGTATAAACAGAGTAGGCGATTCCCACAGCGCACAAGCTATTCCTAAATGAAGATCGGCATAGATCTCTCAATATGCCTTCAAAATAAAGTAATATTTTTTTAAGACAAAAATTAAGGCAAAAGCCATACCTGCACAATTAGAGTTTTCACTATAATAAAATAGCCATCCTGATTGCCAGCACCCATAGCAGGGTACAGCCCTCGACCCAGGAACAAGAAGGGATCTTCTCTCTCCATTACTACACATACAGCAATTTCAAGGGCAGCTCGTGCTGAGGGTGTCATGGGCTAACACTGTTAACGTTTAGCTGAAGCACTGTTACCTTAAAGGTGGTTAGAATGCTTCGTGTACGTCACGGCATCTCCTGGTGATGGTTCCAAGGTCCAATCAGTTAATGGCTGGAGCCCCAAGCGACATTGTGTGTTGTTTCTCCAAATTGTAATAAAAGCTGAAAACTCCTATGATCTCGTGTCCGGTAGGTAGTTCCTAACTCGCCGGTCACTATCCAAAACCTACAAGAAATGAAACCCGGCCTATGGGGTGCACGTTTCCGATCTGCGGTAAGGATTCATTTATGGACGCCTGGAGTTAATCGACAGGGATACGGGGGACGGAAAGGCCCAATCTAGTTGAATCTTCACCAGTAATTCCAGGCTTCATACCCTACAGTTCCAGGAATGGGGAATAACGTGCAGATCTGGCATCTTTACTGCATGCAGAAAGCCCATTGTGGGGGCTTTTTACAGTGGATATTTTCCATGTGTTTGTGGGGGAGAAAAACGCCCCAGACCCACGGGTGGTTTTAACAGCTGCATAAAGACACCCAGCAAAATGGAGCCCAGTATCACACCGCCCGAATTTCAGGTGCGGGAACAAATGCCAGTTAAAATGAGTCGGGGCATAGGCCCCGGAAATAAAGCCACGGCCAATTAGGAACAAGGGCCTTCTGTGGGCGTGCCTGGCGCAGACCGGAAATGGACACCAGGTGACAGAAATATGCAGTCCCAGCATAGTCAAAGGGACAGCTGTTTGGAACTGCTGGTGTGCCTTCCAATGGCTGGTGAGGACCCAGCCTCTGCTTCAAGAAGGAGGAAGGATCCCCCAATAGCCAGGTGCAGGGACTGACTGCTCTCGACCATTGGGTGATGCCTGGGGGTGTCCGTGTGACCCCCAAACCCTGCTCCTGAACGGTGCCCTTAGGAAGTGCACTGGCCTCGTATGTGGTACACAATCAGAGAGCCACACAATGGCCAGTGGCTTCTTCTCAAAACCATAGTGTCCCGGGACGCAAAAAGCTGGTCCAATCCCCTGTTGCTCCCCCAGGGTACCACCAGGAATGTTCAATTTAAATGTCACTCCGAAGTGCATAAAAAACACAGCCACAACAAGGCATTTTATATTTCTGCGGCAGACGGAAGAGGGAATGTGAGGGAACAACAGGCGGTGTGGTCTGAAAACAGGTTTACTACCTTGTTATTCTCCATTGCCGCAACAAGCCTGTGCTGTGAAGCCAGGAACATTATTGGTCAAAAAGGCCATTTCAAACCCCCAGAGCAGTTGAAGGACTGTGACTCTGCCATGCCATCACCACAACTAGGAATCTGGATCTCAGTGCATGTTTCAGGCCTGTGCAAAGTTATCAAGTGGATCACGGTATACTGACAAGGCCATCCAACTCCGGCTTCCTGGGTACCAACTCAGGGTACATGGTGGAAATATGTTGGTTGCAGTGTGATCTATTTGGGATTTGTTGGCTGAGGCGCACAAGGTTCAGAGATGTGCGCCACAGTGCAGAGGCTTACCGGTAACAGCAGCAGAGTCCCCAGAGCCACCGCAGAGCAGAGCGAAGCCGTGAGGGCAACGGCAGTGTAGCGGACCTACACCGGACTTCACCCCCCAGCAGCACCAGGGGCGACGTGCCCGTGACGCGGTCAGAGCGCCAGGAGGCCCAGAAAGGGAGACGCCGCCGGGAGCCTCGTGGTAATTGCGCCACAGTGCAGAGGCTTACCGGTAACAGCAGCAGAGTCCCCAGAGCCACCGCAGAGCAGAGCGAAGCCGTGAGGGCAACGGCAGTGTAGCGGACCTACACCGGACTTCACCCCCCAGCAGCACCAGGGGCGACGCGCCCGTGACGCGGTCAGAGCGCCAGGAGGCGCAGAAAGGGAGACGCCGCCGGGAGCCTCGTGGTAATTGCGCCACAGTGCAGAGGCTTACCGGTAACAGCAGCAGAGTCCCCAGAGCCACCGCAGAGCAGAGCGAAGCCGTGAGGGCAACGGCAGTGTAGCGGACCTACACCGGACTTCACCCCCCAGCAGCACCAGGGGCGACGCGCCCGTGACGCGGTCAGAGCGCCAGGAGGCGCAGAAAGGGAGACGCCGCCGGGAGCCTCGTGGTAATTGAGCCACAGTGCAGAGTCTTACCGGTAACAGCAGCAGAGTCCCCAGAGCCACCGCAGAGCAGAGCGAAGCCGTGAGGGCAACGGCAGTGTAGCGGACCTACACCGGACTTCACCCCCCAGCAGCACCAGGGGCGACGCACCCGTGACGCGGTCAGAGCGCCAGGAGGCGCAGAAAGGGAGACGCCGCCGGGAGCCTCGTGGTAATTGCGCCACAGTGCAGAGGCTTACCGGTAACAGCAGCAGAGTCCCCAGAGCCACCGCAGAGCAGAGCGAAGCCGTGAGGGCAACGGCAGTGTAGCGGACCTACACCGGACTTCACCCCCCAGCAGCACCAGGGGCGACGCGCCCGTGACGCGGTCAGAGCGCCAGGAGGCGCAGAAAGGGAGACGCCCCCTCTCGCCTCGCGAGTCGCGCGCGGGAAGCGCCAGGGAGAAGCCCGGGACAAGGGCGGGACAGTCTTAGACAGTCCTAGACTGGCCGGGACTGGACTGGGCCACCCCCCTGTTAGGTGGCATACAAGTAAGAAAATAAGCTTAATATTCATTATCTGCTACGGATATTACTAAAGTGGGGCCTCTCACTCCGATTGTTTGTTAAATGTGACTCTAGCTCTTGGTTATTACCCTTTCGGAAAACTTTTGTGACTCTAGCTCCCTCAATAGTGCTTTAAGTAGGGGTCTGTGTGTATCACCTGTTCTTGCTTGGCGAAACTAACAGCGTAATCTCCTCATGCCAAAAAATATGTCTAAAAAACCGGCCCCAGCGAACACTAAGCCTATAGAAAATTATATGGTCCAAGTAGTGAGTAAGATCAATGATAAAAGGAGACAGTCATTGGGCTTAAGTCAGTCTCCGGATTTACATCCATTGAGCCCGACTCAAAACAGTCACCAGTTAAGCACTACAGCTCCGGATGTCTCTACTGACCTGATAGATCTCATGGTCGACTTCAATCCAAATATGGATCAGCAGAATACTCTTTCACCTAACAATGAAGTAGATTTAGTTTCTCCTGATTTAGAAGCCGTTTCTGACTCTGAACATGTGACCCTGGATGATAAACCTGATGATCCTTCATCTCCTGAACTGGAAGCCCGACCTGCCAGAAGACATAGAAGAGTGCAGGAAAAACGGTCGGGCTTACGATCAGGAAATAGGAAGAAAAAATCCCCACCCACAGGGAAATACAAAGCAAAATCTACTGAAGAAGGAGAAAATAATACCCTTGAAAAATGTGACCAGGATAACAGCTATAATGAGGATGATTTGTTGCTGAAAATAGCTGATATCATTGATTCAAAAATTAAAACCATTATTAAGCCGCTTGTTGCTAAGATCGACAAATTAAATGCGGAAATAAAAAGAATGGGTGCTCTTCAGTCAAAGACTGTGGATGGGGTTGTCAATTTAACTACACTGGTGTCACAAATGGGAAAGCCAGCCGAGTTTAAGGAAGGGAGTTCGGCAGAGAAAGAGAATGGGCAAATACTCCCTGATCATTCAGCTCAAAATGGGTCTAATTCTATTAATCAGCCTGTGACTATTGATGGTATACCACAGTCAATATCCATTCCAACAGCAACACGTCAGGAATTAGATCCTCTTCAATTCATTGAAGAAGCGTCACCAGTGGTATTGGTGTTGGCCAATGTGCCCCCGCCAACGGATACTCAAATGGAATCATCAGCATCTTTGTCTAGCAAGGCACTGCACTGGCTTACAACTAATATGCAAATGGCACCAGGAGGCAAGCACCAGCTTGCATGTGAAATTAAGTCTGTGAAAAGGGTTGCTTGGATTGGGAACCGCCCGAAAAGGTTTAAAGGAGATTGTGTTATAGTGACTTTTTGCCATGCTGCTGTACTACCCAATGTTTTAAATTATATTTTTCCACCACAAAGAAGAGCTGGGTCTGTTGTCCCCCTTACTTTAAAATTCTTTTATGGTGAGCAACAAAATGTGACATTCCCAAGAACTCCTGGCCCGTTATGGGAAACAGTTAGAAACAACAGAGGACCAAGGGCTGCTCCAAATGAATGGGGTTTGGCCCTAGGGAATAGATATGAAGCCTTATCAGACCTAAATGCTTGTGATTGACTGGGCAGAAGTAATTCCTATATTGATCACCCTACCCCTAATGGGGGATTTGTAAGGGGGGAAGTGGATGCTCAGACAAACTCTGTAACAACTAATCTACTGGTAAATTCAATTAGTGCACAGGGGGTCATAGGTGTTATATGTAATGAGTACCAATGTATTGCTCCTGTTGATTACATCGACGAAACTGATCTAAATGTCAATTTATCCCCAAATATGGTTGTAAATGTGGATAATCGAGGTGTAAACCATTATAGACAGGAACAAAGGGCTAACCTACCTAATAGTAGTGAACCTTTTATTGACAGAGCGTCTGGTCAATATATCCTATCGTCCTGGAATATTGCAGGTCTGAAAAGCAAGATACCTTCACAGGATTGGCAAACTTTCCTGGATTCTAAGGATATAATCCTCTTCCAGGAAACTTGGCAATTAGATCCAGATCCTATTGAAGGATATTTACACTTTTATGTTCCAGCCACACCAAGTTTAAGGGGAAGACCTAAAGGTGGTCTAGTAACATGGGTAAAACAAAATAGTGACTATTCAGTGGTCCAACTTGCCACTAACAATCCTGATATACTGCTGATTAAGCTACAACGGCCACTTAGCTTGGATCTTTATATTTTTAACATATATTCAAGGGGCTTACCAGGTGGTAAACCCACGGAGGCGGTTGACCTGCTAGATTCCCTCCTAAAACAATATTGCTTAAAAGCAAATGTTATTGTGGGAGGTGATTTTAATTGTTGTTTTGAACACCTAGACAACCACGATATTGATCTTACGTTAGAAGAGGATTATACCTGGGATATCCCTCAACTTTCCTTACCACCAATTAAAAAATGGTCTGAGGCTGCACTGCAGCTAAAAATCCTGTGCGTAGAGTCCGGCTTGCGGGCCACCAATGGAAGAGTGATCTCAGACAAACATGGTGCCACTACCTTTTCCAATGGAAATTCACAGAGTCGTATTGACTATATCTTAATCAACAAAGAGAACTGGGCCAGTGTTGTAGATATGTGGATAGAGCCTAGAGTGGAAAGTGACCATGATCCATTAATTCTGACATTTAAAATGTATGGAGTACTGAGAGAAGACGATTTGAGGGAAAATGTTAAAATAAATCTCTCAAATGACACCAGACACATTAGATGGGCAACCTGTGCAGCCACTGAGGAAAGCATAACAGCCATGAGGGATTTAACGATACAGGCCACTAAAGAAATAAGGAGTATAAGCCTTATGGATACCCAGTTATCTGAAATTAGTAGGATCCATGATGAATTTTTTAAAAGGTTAAAAATTTTCTTTGTTAAAAAAGTTACTAAGAAGCAACGTAGGCCGGTAAGAAAGGAAGACCAGTGGAACGACAAATCCTGCAGGGATTCTTATAAGGCATTGTCTGTTGCAGTTAAGTCAAAGGATAAAAATAAAATAAGCGAAGCACGTGTTATGTACAAAAAGGTCCAGACAAGTGCAAAAAGGGACTGGGAAGAAGACTATTGGAGGGATCTCCTTAAAGCAAGCGAGGAAAGATCTATGACGCCCTTTTGGAACATTGTCAAATGGGGAAGGGGGGCCATAAGAGGAGAACCCATGAACCATGTGTCACCAGAAGCTTGGGTATCCCATTATGCGACTCAGTTCGCTGCCGAGGAAACAGATGGAGAGGACTGTGTGGCCCCAGTAAATATGCTGGAGAGCCACTTATCTTTTAGCAAAGCTGATGTCCCAAAAACCTTAAATAATATCCCTAAAGCCAGAGCACCGGGCTTAGACTCTGTTCCAGCAGACCTTTTTATGCACGATAAAGACCTATGGGCCACGTACATTCACTTGCTAGTTAATGGTATCGCGAAGGGCTCGCCTATTCCTGAGACCTGGAAGGGAGCCGAGATTATCCCCATCTATAAAAAGGGGGCATGCTCGGATCCAGGCAATTATAGGCCTATTAGCCTTATCGCATGTATACAGAAAGTTTTGGCCAGACTTTTACTTCAGCGAATCCATGGGTGGATAGACGATCAGGACATACTGTCACCCTTGCAGGCAGGCTTTCGTAGCCATACAAGTACCATAGACCAAGTGTTTAGATTTGTTTTAATTTACTGGCGTGTAGTTATACTTGGGGGGGGAATGCTTTTTGCAGCTTTTGTCGATTTAAAATCGGCTTTTGATTTAGTCCCCCGCCATAAGTTGTGGAATGCTCTTCAAACGCAGGGCATCCCAAATGAAATTTTGGCTTTATTAATAAGAATGCATGAAAAAAATTATGCACAAGTGAGATGGAACCAACAGGGTAGTGTCACTGATAAATTTCCTATTGCGAAGGGAGTACGCCAAGGTTGCGTGCTCGCCCCAACGCTCTTTTCGCTATACATCAACAGGGTGATCAGATACTTTGAACGTCAACCAACAGATGCCCCTAAGTTGGCAGGTAAACTGATACCCCTGTTGATGTTCGCGGATGACACGCTGTTGATATCCAAGACACAACAGGGACTGCAGAGGGCTATTGGAGTGTTTGAATTATTCTGTGTAGAACATGGTCTTGTAATTAATACAAGCAAAACAAAATTTATGGTTCTACATAAACGGCGACATATCAGAGGGAAAGCCATTATGGATGGGGTACAGCTTGAACAGACTCAGGTATTTAAGTACCTTGGAATTAATTTGTCCTATAATTTGGATTGGAAACAACATACAAATGAGCTAGCGACAAGACATGCTCAATTAACTGGAGCTCTTACTAAGGAACTTTTCACATCACATACTAAACCTATTAGACCAGTCTTGAAAATTTATAATGCTAAGGTTGGAGCGGCTGTTCTGTATGGAGCTGAACTCTGGGGGCCCAGTAATCTTACAAAGCTGATGGTAGCACAGAATAGATTCCTCCGTAACATTACTGGGCTACCACTGTCAACATCTTTGATACCCCTAAAATATGATCTGGGTTTCCATAGCTTTGAGGATATGGCTAGATATAGACCTGTAGCCTACTGGAGAAGGCTCTGGGTAACCCCAGAGCTTTCTCAGTATGCTCAAGGATTCCTAGAGGTCCGATCATTGGATAAAGGGTGTAAAATTGTCTGGCTGAGAGATGTGAGAAGTATATATAGGGCGATGGGTTTATCCCAACTGTGGGATGATCCTGTTAAAAATGTTTTTCCTCCGAAAAAGGTACTTCGAGATCTATACTGGAGCATGATTGAGACTAAGTGCTTTAGAAATCGCATTGAACGATCTTTTACTAGAGATTTTCTAGAACTTAAGCATGCTCCGGCACTTGAACCTTACTGGGACTGGATAACTGTACCAGGGGATCGGAAAAGGTACCATCAGTTGAGGGTAGGGTCTTTACCTTTAAATGCCCTAACTGAGAAATGGAATAAGAGCAAAAGCCCAAGGTGCCCTTTCTGCCCTGATCAAAATGAAAATATAGGACATGTGCTATTTGTCTGCCCTGAATATAGTGTTCCTAGGCGGTCATGGCTTAAACCGATCTGTGCCCAGCTAAGCTTAAGAACTGCAAGTGAGGCTCTTCGGGTTCTAAGATCTGATACATCACAGCCTGTCGTTATAGCCATGTCGAAGTTTTTGCATTGGATATGGATTATTCAGTCACGTAAAATGAGTCTGGAATAATCATGAATTTCTGTCGTCTGTTGATATCTAACCCTGTATAGCATATTATTAAGTGATTAACTATGTATACTGCACTAGTAACTGATAATTTGTAAAAAAAAATTTGATATGATGAATTCGCTTCATATTGGGTTCTTTTTAGAAATGTTTTTTTAAAAAATAGGATTAATTTTAGAATATGTAAAAATGTAAATAGGATGAGCGAGGGTGTTATTTATTCTACTTTTATTGTATATCGAATATTTTTAACTTGTATCTTGTGTATGGAGGAATAATCGTGGTTCCGGCCCCTTTGTGGGATAGTGGGTGGGGTACTAAAAACAACCATTTCCTTTTCTTTTTCTTTTTTTTTATTAACTGTAATATGTCTTTCATGATTGAAATATATCGAATAAAGACTATTTTGAATTGAATTGATGTGCTCTAAACGTGGCGCATTGTAGGTTGCTGTGCATAAGCATGAGTGCGATAGACTCAATTTGTGCATGTCGACTGCCGCGGCCGGCAGTGGGAGTAAATGCAGGGCGGTGACGTGGGGAAGGGGAGGGGGAGGGGCAGGGTGGGGGGTAGTAATATATGGATTACGGAGTTTTACAGGTAAGTAAACATTTAAATAAATCAAACGAATTTCGTTGCGCGCACTGCGTCGCATTTTGGGATGCAGTGTACTCAACGAAATTCATTTTATTTATTTAAATGTTTACTTACCTGTAAAACTCTGTAATCCATACATTACTACCCCCCACCCTGCCCCTCCCCCTCCCTACGTCACCGCCCTGCATTTACTCCCACTGCCGGCCGCGGCTGCATGTCGATACCTACCATCATTTCTAGGAGTGCTCTCCATTATCAAATAGAAACTAGCATTGATAAGTCACCTAAGCTTGATAACAGCCTAGTTTCAGGGGTAGAAGTGTGATGTCAGCAGCTGAGGAGACTTTCAAGCGAAGGGCATCTTCGGCAACTGTCACCAAGATGTTCAAGGGGGAGACCAAGGGAAGTATGTGGCATCAGTGTGGCAAAGGGCCAAAATATCATGAGAAAACTATCACATGACAGAAATATTGTGTCCTGAGTACTATTTAGAAAAATCTCACCCCCATAGAATTAATACCAGAGAATCTACATTTACGACATTGAGCCCGTCCACCGAAATATAAATCATATTATATCCTATGGAATTTATATTTTGGTGGATGGGGCTATCCGTCATCGTTTTGACCGAGTAACCCATCTGCCAAGAGCTAAATCAGGTCCATAATTTTTCTGTCAGATAATATTTTTGTTGACCGTCACTCTGACATGCAATCACCACTAATAGTCAAACTAGAAGAGTTCATCACCACAGGGACTGAGTAGGGAGGAATCAAATGTATTAAGTAAGATCCACAATTAGGAATGATTTCTTTGGAACATGGAGATGGGACCAGCAACCGGAGAAAAAGGGAGAGAAACTTGAACTTGGTGAAAAAATACAGATGGCATTAGGATCAGTGCTTAATTTGAGCCAGTTGTTTCCAGTGCCCAGTACTGGCACTTAATTGTCAACACTGGTACTTGTGACAATCTGCCACAAGATGGCGCTGTCTGGCTAATTTAGAGATGACCACAACAATAGTTAATAATTAATTCAATATACACTAAAACGATTATTACCTGCTTCCAAGCCATTCCTATAGCTTTGTGGACCTCAAATAGTCCGAATTGTCACACTTATAGGAGTGTGATGGTTAGTAGTTGTGTTGTTACTATCATTGGCAACATAGCAGGGGCAATATGTGGTGCAAGCTATAGTGGACTCCTGACAAGAGCCCTGGCACTTTTTTTTTAATTAAGCACTGGAGAGGAAGGCGGGATGTGGTATTAGACCACAATAGTGTGGTGGGACCAGAAATCAGACAACAGGCCACAGGTGTGTTTAGACACCAGAGAGCAGGAGTGACTGACACTTAGTCAACCATTAAACCATCCACAAAATTCTGGCAAAACATCACAACAGTGAACAACCTATGACAGAAGTCCGGAGGGTGGATAAGGGATGCAGAGGGGATTCATCAGCCATATTGAGTTACACGTGTGTAGGCATCAATAAGGTCATATCTTCCACTGAGGCCTCCTGGCTGGGATAGGCTACTGAAGCACTGCTCGCAGTGCTCCTGAACTGTCAAGCTGTGTGTGCACTTTGTACAAAGCTTCCATTGCACGCCTGCAGTGCACTGCAGCAGGCTTCACTCTGGAAACCAGTGAGAAGTACCAGATCATCAGCACCTTTATTCAAACCCTTTGGCCACTGCCAGTGGACTGGCGAGGAGTAAATCAAAATAGCAAAGTCTCCCTTTTCCCAACCCGATCTCATTCTGCACACGGGGAGGGGTGATAATGATGGCGCGTGGACACACAGCTGGCCGACAAACATCCGAAACATGTTCGGCTCGGCTCGTTTTTTGGCTCGAGCGTGCTAGAGGACTTCGGGCTGAGCCAGGCCTCTGGCTCGAGCCTTCAGTGGAACACCCTCGATGGAAAACACCCACCTTCTTGATACTGGACCACTGGGTGACCACCTGTATAATGCACTTTCGTTTTTGTTAACTTTCCAAATGGAAACCGAAAAATAGTATATGGTTTGTATTCACCAGTGACCAAAACCATATATTTGTTAAAAGCTCTACTTAGCTCCACCATGTTACACCTCATGTCCATGTGAAGTCGTATGAAGATGATGCAAATTTGAATCGACTAACTACAGAATGCAAACTGTCACTTCCGACAATATTTATTTACGTAGCGGGAACCCACGGCAAACAATATATATATAATGTATGTATCGTCCACCTGCGGAGCTAGAAATCTAAAGTGGCTGCAAGACAATGCTGCAGCTCTCTGCAAAAGTAAAAGCAGCTTCCCAGCCGTGCCCAGCATGGAAGGGGGCAACAGATAAGTCGGGCATCCTTTGCATACGGAGCACCGTGCGGGATGAGTCACAGCGAGGCACCTGCGACTGGTGCCCATGAAAGGAGAAGCACTGAGGGCACGAGGAGCCATAGATTCAGTGTCGGTGCCAGCTGCTTACACTGCCTGCCTCTGCACAAGCTCCTCGCACGCAGTACCAGAGGGCCATCTGTCAGCATGGGCGATGTATAAAACATCAAAAATATTAGAAGAAATAGTGGCCATCGGTATACCGTCCCGAGTGCGTCACATTGTCTGCTAATCAGCCCATGCGTACCAGCAATAGCTTCCTGTGCAGCCAGAATTCTTCACGGGGCCTGCCCTAGTGCCCACAGCGCCTTACACCAGCTGCAGTTACTGGGGCGGGTCTTTTAATAAAATTAAGACTGCTGCGAAGGAAAGACCCTACAACTGTAATGATGGAGAGAAAATAGTGCAATCCGGCTCTTTAGTGCAATTGCAACTGCGATGTATATTGAGAGTACGTCACTTCCGAGGTATTGAAGAAATGAACTTCTGATTGTTGTTCAAGTGTCACTTTGCTAATCTGCATACAAGGTCACAAACCCTCTGCACAATCACATTGTATATGCACTCTATCACCTGATCCCGGTCTTATGTAATATTATGTAAGTCGGACAGTGTCTGCAGAGCCTGCATTTTGGCAAGTAGCAGGGTGATGGGCAAACTTCAGACTCGGTGCCAACCTTGTAGGGACAGACGCCACCAAGAGTCAACTGTCCAGGAATAAACATCAGGTGATCCACGTAGAGTTAGTTCATTGTGACGCCTCCAAATGCTGCAGTGAAGCTCCATATGTTCACCCCCAGTTTATGGCAGCCAGGCCAGCCCTTATTTGTTTACCTGTATCCTGCACACTGCATAACTGTTGTAAAGGCGGCTCATTCGGCGCTATACGGAAAGTGTTCAACAGAACATGCTGACAAATACCACTTCGCATCCTATCCAAAGGTAGAGGCAACATACTAAACCAATGACCATAGCTGTGCGCCAACGACTGCTACATTGGGCACTCCGTAGAGAAACAGATGCCCTAGGTGGAGTCTACATTCGTTGTACCGCTTGTTGTGGAATTTACCAGAGGGGTTTCACTTCCATTAACATGCAATAGCTCATTGAGGTCATCCACCCTAACAACACTGGACCACACGTTCTGCATGGACATTTACCATCTGCTGCTTATTAATGTTATATCCAGGAACAGCTTGTAGTTTTTAGTATAACTGTTTTTGAAATCTATCGTTTAGGAAATAAAACATTGGATGTATCCTCTGTAGACCTTTGACTTCCTGGCCAGGGACTCTGCTCTCTGCCCCAGCAGCTCAGCTGTTATGCCGCTGCCCCTACACTGCTCTGCGAAGGTAGGTAGGTGTTCGAGGACCTCCTCCACCCGCAGGCTCCTGCCTGCGCCTCATCCCTGGTGGGCCAGTGGGAGAGCATTGCTCTTCTGCTGGTCTGCTGTGGTCTGTCGTTGTGTTCATGCCTGTTTTCCTGCCTTTTTTGTTACTGTTTCTTGTATTTCTGTCTGTTTTCTGTCTTCATCTTTCTTTTTTGTTATTGTGCCTTGTATTTATTATTTATTGTGTATTTATTGCTATTGTGCCTTGTATTTGTTATGTGTTGTCTTCCTGTTTATTGTTGCGTACTCCGTGCCTGTTTCCTTTCCCGCCACTGCTGCCCCAGCGGCCCCTCCCCCTGCCGGTTCCCGCTCCTGCCTCCCAGTTGCGCTTCCCTCCCCCTTCCCTATTTAATGTTGGCCGCTGCGCGACCGCGCCGCTGGCCCGATGGCAAGACCGTCTGTGCCTGTCCACGACCCGACTGTGACCAGTGCCAGGCACCATGGCTCTCCGACCACCCACTGCTATGACTCAGCTGACCTCCATGCACTCCACCCCGAAAGAAACAACAACTGCAAGCTGGCGATGCCAAATCCCACCCATGGCCAGTTCACCTGCTGACACTGCCGACAATCCTTCACCATCCTCCGCACCCCCACGGCCGCCCCACCCACACCAGACACCAGCCCACCTGAAGCCCTGAGATGCATCCTCCTCAATGTGCACTCCCCGCACAGACTTGCTTTAGAGATCTGGGACTTCTTCGATACCCTCTTGCCAGAAGTCGCCTTCTTCACGGAAACCTCCACCCCTGACATCGCCACCGCCATTCCCGACGGATACAAGATCCAGAGGAAGGACCTCTCCAACCGCCCAGGAGGAGGACTAGCTATCGCACACAAGAGCTCCCTCCGACTCTCCACCTCCAGCACGAGTGACTCACCTTCCACCACCGAACACCTCCATTTCCAGATCCAGACCAGCCCCAAAACGACCCTACGCGGCACCCTCGCCTACAGACCCCCTGATCCTTGAACTTCGTTCACCACCTCCATCGCCTCCATGGACTACATACTCATCGGGGACCTCAACTTCCACCTTGACAACCTCAGCGAACCCAACTCTGCCACCCTCCTCGACAACCTTGCCAACCTCGGACTGAAACACCTCGACCCACAAGGCAGAACACACCCTCGACCCCATCTTCCCAGGAGAGAACAACATCCACTTTAGCCACACCACCCAACCCACTGGAAGGACCACCAGTGCGAACACTTCTCTTTTGACAAAACCACAGCTCACAAACCTACACCACACCCACCATGAAGGAACTGAAGCAAGGTCACAGAGGAGCACCTCAACTCCACTCTGAACCATGATCCCCCTCCCGCCTCGACCAATGTCAACTCTGCAGCCAAAGAACGACACCGGTGGATCACCAACTGTGCAGACAAGCTTTCCCCCCTTCCAGACAGACAGCGCCCAATAAAGGCCACCTGGTTCACCACCGACCTCCGAGAATCCAGACGCAGCTGCCGACGTCTCGAGAAACAATGGAGGAACAGCGAAACCCCTAAAACCAGACCACCTCTAGGAACGCCATGACAGAATATCACTAACTCATCAGATCCACCAAAAGGACCTTCATCTGGATCAAAATCCTCGCTAACTCCAGCTACTCAAAGGAACTCTTCAGCATCATCCAGGAATTCACCAAACGCTCCAGTGCACAAACGTCACACCCTCCAAGGACCTCTGCAACAAACTTGGCTCCTAATTCCATCTGAAAATCAAGGCCCTCTACGACAACTTCGCGAACAGACTCCACAAACCACTCCTTCCTCCAGCAAAGACAGGCAGCCTACCATCGCCACCTGATCCCCGGTCACCAATGAAGATACCGCCACAACCATGAAGAGCACCCACTCAGGAGCCCACATGGCCACCTGCCTGCTGCTCTTCTTCCACAGAGCCGCTGCCGCCATAGCACCTGAGCTACGACGCACCATCAACATCACCTTCGAATCCGGCACCTTCCCCGATGACTGGAAACGTTCAGAAGTCAAGCCCTTCCTCAAGAAACCCTCTGCAGACCTGATGGACCTGAAAAACTACAGACCCATCTCTCTCCTTCCCTTCGTTGCCAAAGTCACTGAGAAGATCGTCAACGCCCAGCTGACCAACTTCATCGAGGAGAACGCCATCCTCGACCCTTCCCAATCCGGATTCCGCAGCAACCACAGCACAGAGACTGCCCTCCTCACCACCACAGACGACATCCACACGCTCCTCAACCAAGGTCACACTGCGGCCCTCATCCTCCCAGACCTCTCAGCAGCCCTCGACACTGTCTCCCACCGCACCCTCACTGCCAGACTGCACGAAGCCGGCATTCAGGGAACCGCCCTTGACTGGCTCTGCTCCTTCCTCATCAACAGAACCCACAGAATCAACACCAGCCCTTCCTCTCCGAATCCACAGAGATCAACTGCGGAGTACCCCAAAGTTCATCGCTCAGTCCCACGCTCTTCAACATCTACATGGCCCCACTCACAGCCATCGTCCAACAGCATGGACTCAGCATAGTATCCTACGCCGATGACACCCAGATCATCCACTCTCTCACGAAGGAACCGGACGGCACCATACTCAGCTTCCAGGAAGAAATGAAAGATGTTGCATCCTGGATGAGCAGCAGCTGTCTGAAGCTCAACTCTGAGAAGTCAGAAGTCCTCATCCTCGGGCACAACCCCTCAGCTTGGGACAACACCTTGTGGCCCACCTACCCCCTACGTACCACGCCCGGAACCTCAGCTTCATATTCGACTCCTCCCTCACCATGAACCACCAGATCAACTCTGTTGCCTCCACTTGCTTCAACACCCTCCACAAGACCTCCAAATGGACCCCCCCGAATCCAGATAGCCTGTCACCCATGTACTCATAACTAGTAGACTGGACTACGGAAATGCCCTCTGCACCTGAATCAACAAATCCCTGCTACAAAAACTCCAGAGCATCCAGAACACCACGGCCAGACTTGTCCTCGGCATCCCACGACATTAACACAACACCCAACGCCTGTGAGACCTCCACTGGCTCCCCATCGAGAAGAGAGTAACTTTCAAGCTACTCAACCACATCTACAAATCCCTCCACAACACCGGACCCAAATACCTCAACAACAGAGTCTCCTTCCTTGTACCAAAGGGAAACCTCTGCTCCACCGACCTCGCCCTTGCAGAAACACTGCGCATACGCAGAAAAAGAGCGGGTGGAACTGCCTTCTCCTACATCGTGGCAAAGACCTGGAACGAGCTCCCGATCAACATCAGATGCTCCCCCACTCTGCACACCTACAGAAAGAGCCTCAAGACCTGGCTCTTTGGCCGGCTCGAAGGCCCACCCCCCTTCCCCCGGCGCCGTGAGACCCTCACGGTTGATTAGCGTTCTTCACAATTCTCTGATTGATTGATATAAATTTCACGTTCCATATTTTTCCTGATATACTGTGTCACTTGTAGGTAAAACGTGACAAACCATAAATCTATGTACTTGGAGTAGATTTGGTTACCAAAGACATTGAAGTAGTACCAGTATAAAGGAAGCAGGACATTTTTAGACAAAAATAGAAGCAAAGTGCATTTACCAATGGGACAACAATAGAGTATATCCAACAATGTGGGCCAGATCATCTTTAAATGGGCCCACAATTTTTTTCTGAAACTGGCTTTGAGACCAAAGCAACTGTTATATCAATCGCACGCCAAGTCAACAGCCTTGAACACGCTAGGTTCACATGATACTAAATTTGAGTAGCTCCAGATAACTTTTAAAGGTAATTAGTCAGTCATTACTTCGCCCACCATCCCCAGGACTACACTACTGCGCCTCGTCTTTTATGTCAGCTTACCTTTAGATCGACCTCTTTATATTACTATTCAAACACAAATTCCCACTAGCTTGAGCGCTGGAGTCTTTTGAGAATAGATGTCAATTAATAGTTGAAGTATAATGGGTAAAGTAACCGGGGCGCACCAGCTATCTGATACATAATTTTATAGAGAATAAAATTCATAATTCAGAACTCCTACGTACACAAGGAGTTCTACCTGTCTAAATTATTCAGAAGTGAAATAAGCCCTAAATTATACAAGCAAACCTAGCTAATCCATTGCTGTATTTTGCAAAGCACTACACTGCTCCAATTCAGGAAGGACCTCAAGGCCTGGCTCTTCAGATGACCCCAACACACTATGGATCCAAATATCCCCCCACCCCCCCAGCGCCTTGAGACCCTTACGGGGGATGAGTAGCCGCGCTTTACAAGCCCCTGATTGAGTGATTCATGACAGATTTTCTTGAAAGCCACCATTCTCTGAGGTCTCAGAGTGAGCTGTGGAGGGTGAGACTCGAGGCATCTCTGGGAAGAGGTCGGTGAAGATACGACTCTCAGTCGTGCTACAGAGACTTAACCTGAGCTCACAAACCATGGCCTACTTTTCCCGCCTCAGCCATGTCTGCTTTCTGGTCACAGAAGGATGAAGCAGGAAGTGAGGCCTCCCTGGTGCCTAACGACGAGAGGCCAGTGATTGTAAGCTAAGCAAAATCTCTGGGATTTGTACCAGACTGCCAACTCATACCTCCAGGGTTGCTGACCTCAAAGGTAGCCCTGTGGCTCGACGAATGCCACAGTTGCGACCAAAGGCAATCTCACACAGAGTTTGGGGTCCTGACTGATGCAACCACTTGCTGTGCACTCAAAATGTTGCCATCCTTTATGGCCTCTTCGTGCCGCCAGGGGAAGCAGCAGCTTTGACTCTTTCCTGGGCTGGGGCTGCATGACTCCATTGTGCAGTCAGGGAGCTGCTTCCCCCAGTGACAGGCTAATCCTTATTCTCATTGGACTACTGGCCACTCTACGCCACTCTGCCTCTGGTCGAGTACATGCCCAACCTCATTGAGCCAGGGCCCGCTGCCTGCCTCCTTGCCTGCCTGCTAACTCCGAGGGGGGGCCTGGACGTGGCACCTGCAAGTCCAGAGAATCTCTGACAGGGCCCAGCGGTGTGACCCAGCAGACAACCAACTTTGACCCACTGCAACTTTGGGCCCTGACAGAACACCCGGCCACCAGAGAGGTGAGGACAGCTGCATGCCAATAACCGCCTCCCCGTTGCATTACCGAAGGGCGGCCAGGCTTCCCTCTAGGGGCCCCTTGCAACCCTGGTTGGCTCCTATACTGCAGCCCAACCACCATTCTTCTCCACACCCCGCCCCACTGAAGCTGAGGAACTCCTAATCCGAGGGCTTGCATGGGCTTAGATCCTCCTGCACTGCTTTGAAATCGTACTCCCCGAAGGCTCCGGGTTATTAGACCCAAATAAAGAAAATAAAAAAAGAGTGCTAGATTTAGGGAAATTTGAAACAGAAGATGGTAAACTTAATTTACTGAGCACAAATGCTATTTGCTCCTCCACATGTGCCTGACTTTAAAATGGTGGCACTCAATCTCAATACTAGAATTACAGCCTTTCCATCCTTCTCTCAGAAACAGAAAGAGGACTATGATCTTCCCAAAGTGGTAGTCATCTTTAATGGGGCAAAGTCATCCTCTACCAATGTCCATTTTATACCAGTAACTCCCCTCTTAAAATCACGGCAATGGAAAGAGGCCTTTAATTCTCCCCAAAATGGTGGCCATATTTAAATGGTTATGTTATTATCCTCTGGAGAATTCCAAATTGCAGGGGCCATTCTGATATTCCTGGCCCTTTGTGTCCAACCCATGGACTCAACAAACCACGCCCAACCAACTCTCGAAAACTGCCCTATCCCACCGGCTCATCATATCGATGACACTGGTATCCTAATCCCAGCCCCTTCTTTATCTCTAATAAATGAGGTCTCCTTCCACCCCAAAGAAGCCTGTGCACTTCGCAAGGCAGCAGATGACTATGCAACACCCATCTCTACCATAACACTGGTTGTCTAGGTCATACCTATAACTTCTCGACTGGTATCATCCTCCAATATGATGGCGACGCCTGTGGCCCCTAGCTACCCCCATTGTGACTTTCCTGATCGATCACCATACTTTCAAGATTGAATACCCAACAAATCTTTCCAAATAAACAATGAAAAACCTGAAACACACGACCTTGAGCGACTTCATAGAAACTCTATTTGCAGACCAATAGCATTGCCAACGCAAAGCAACTCTCAAAACCGGCCTCCTCGTTTTTACACCAATGAATCAGATCCTTACACAATTTTCTATCATCCTCATCTCTCTCTAACATCCCCTTTCGACGCAAACTCAGATGCTTTTCCTTCTTTGGCCTTTCGGGCAACCTTTCTATCTCCATCTACAAATACTGGAACATAATGTTTCCAGCCAATTACACAATCCTGGCCACAATCGACTTTATCTCACTCTCAAACTCTCCGACGATCCTTCACACGCCCCCTCTCAATTCATCTCTTACTCCCGCACCCATTCTCTGCCCCTTCTGATCCACCCAGACATCCTTTTCACCACGATCTCTCCTGCAATCTGATATCAAAACCCTTAGCTCACCACAAAAACAGACCTGAAACATCCCTCCAAAGGCCATCTCTGCACTGTTACTCTTCAAACGGCCACACGCCATTATGTCCCCCTCTGGTTGCCTCAGCACCCTTTTCTTCGCTCCACAGTCAGTCCATAAGCCTCACCCTCCCCCCACCTTCTTCGCCCCCTACCCTAGATCTCCCAACACCAGATACCAACAACCCATGCCCCCAAACCCGCACTGCAGCCCCTCAGAGTCTGTTCCTGACAGATCACCCCAACCCCCCAATAATTAATGAACATGACTGACCTCTGTGCAACAAGCTCTTTTCCTCATTCTTACACCTCTCAAAGAAAAATGGAAATCCTATTGGCTCTACTCAATCTAAGTGATTCTCTGTCCTCTTGTTGCAGCTCTCCGCGTCATCCTCCCTGAAGACACTCCCCCCAACCTTCCAGCATACCAAGAGCCAGCCATCTTCCCCGACCCAAATGGAAACAATCTCGACCATATGTAAGTACTCTCTCCACCAGGATATGAACTTCCTTCGTAATGTGACCCCACCATCTAAACTGATGCTTTAACTGTGAATGACCGTTGACCTACTGCTATGATTGTATAATGTGGTAGTTAATTAATGTACCTGGAATTTGCTGTTAACCCATGTAACCTCCATGTCCGCGATATATTAAACTGCAAAAATAAATAAATTAATTGCTTTGTGTCTTTCTTTGGTATGAGAATAGAATGATATCTTATTACATGGATTTTGAAACAGCCTGTCAAAGTCACACCACAAGTGAGTCAGGAATCTCCTAAAAATTTCACCAAGTTAATTATGTGCTTCAGAGGTCTTGATCCAACACTGTCAGACAGGAGCACCCACCCTATCTGTCTGGACACGAACATCCCTTCATTCTTTCAATCTGCACTTGTTTATTTCTTCTAACGCTCTCAAATCATACAAAGGTAATATGTATGGCTATATATATATATATATATATATATATATATATATATATATATATATATATATATATATATATATATATATATATATATATATATAAATAAACTGACTGGAGGTGGGGGGCAGAGGTCCAACAGCACGTAAAATTCAAAAGCGTGGCAATTACTAGAGCAATACACCAAGGGGGAAGAATAGGAGATGCTTCCGCGTTAAATAGGCGACAATTGTTTTCATGGCTTTGACCGAAATTAACAATTTAGAATCGTGTGGATGGAAAACTCTTGCGCATGCTTACGACTACAAGCCAAGCCACTCCCGTTCAAGCACTTCGACTGGAATTAGGGTTGAGAGTGCATACGCGAGAGCTATGGCAAACCTTGTCAGCTGGGCATATAACATACTACATGCACCTGACGGTACATTAAGAGAAATTTTACGTCACTAAACTTTTACGGCTGATGCAGGAGTATATACTTTTAAGCAAAATTGAGAGTTCTCTTTGGAACACTTTCAGTGCTCCGAGAACCTTTTACAAAGCTGGCCCCCAGAACTCTTGAAGTTCTTTTAAAAAAAATCAACCCAGAGACTGAGCTTCGAAATGGATAAACTTTATTGTCAACAACTCTCGCATTACAAGCTGGCGTTAGCTAGTGTGGAGTATAAAGAGATCCCAAAATATTTCAATTTTACATTGGACCACAAGGTTAGGCGTTGCATTCTGATGTCAAGGCTGAGGATACTCCTGCTAAAAGATGTAATAAAAAAATGGGGCGGTAACTTTAATAAAACAGGCCAGAGTGATAAGTGTAATGGTGGAATCCAAGACTTTGCACATGTCTTATCTTTCTGTCCAAAGAGCAGTTTGGTTGAGGCACTTTCACGATTTTTAAAAACTTATTTGTATAAAATATATTATTCTTAGAAATACGGATCTGATTGAGATCATAAAAACCCCTCCTGATGAATTTGTATGCTACAAAGTTTTTAACTTTTTTAAGTGTTACTCCCGCTATTTTAGAGATATATATGCTAAGGAGAATAATCAATGTTGCTTATAAAGAATTCTATGATATATTGTAATACAATGGGATTGAAAACTTGTATATATTATTTTACTATATTGTGGATCTCAGATGAGGTCTAAATCTATCAATACATTTCAATTTCAAAGTAAGTTTGTTCCTAGCACAGGAGTAGGAAGATAGAAAGATCCTCTGCCCCACCACCGGGAGCTGCAAGGCTGGGCCCAGGCGAGGCTCAAGCTGGTTAGGAATAGTACTACTTCCCGGGGTGGAATCTGTTTCGCTGGATCCCAGCCAGGGCCGGACTGGCTACCGGTTATTTTGGAATGGTGCCGAGCTGGGGGCTGATGTCACTGCGGTGGGGGCTAATTTCGTTGATGGAGACCTGCGTGTGCTTCGAAATAAAAAAAGCAAAACGAATTTCGTTCAGCACACGCAGGTCCCCATCAACGAAATCAGCCCCAGCTCAGCAGTATGCCAAAACGCAAGTGGGCCTCTTTTCTTCACCTCTGTGTACGAGTATGGGCTGGTCTTTAGAATGGGCAGCTGGGCTCTGGCCCAGGGCGCTGCCTGCAGAGGGGCGCCTGGAGCTGACTGCGGACAGGTCATCCTCGCCCAGACTCCCTCCACTTTTGTTCAGACTCTGCGTCTGCAGGCTGCCAGTGCCATGTTCATCACACAGCTGTGCACCGAAGGCTTAGAGGGTAAACAAGTTGCCTGACAGTCTCACCCTCAAAGCAAGCAAAGGCTGGGAGCAAAAGTATTCAATCGAAGGTGGGTGAAGGGGAGACGCCAAATTGCCGTTCGCCCGGTGCTCCGGCCGAGCAAAGGCCAGCTGTGGTCCAGGTGCTCTGAGCTAAATCCAGCTGCCACACGGCCACGCAACGTTGGCATCACTTTTCTCACCAATCTTTCCCCTTCTTTTAGAGACTGCGGTGGGATTTGATTTGGGATTTTTCTTTCCTTTCGGCGTGTTTTAATCTAGCCTGTAATGTGATGATGGTCACTTGCTGGACCACGGGTTAGCATTAGACTCATGGCTTGGATGATGCAAGCCTATTACCATTGCACCCCAGAAGAGATCTGATAACATGTCATCTGAATGTTTCACCAGGGGTGTGTGTATGTGTGTGGGTGTGTAAGGGTCATTCTCCACGACGTACACCACCTACAGCCCACAGGGAGGGGGGGGGGGCTCTGTGGCAGGAGTCCAGAACTTCCTCCGAACAGGTGTTGGGGAGGGTAGAGAAATCAGGTACTGATTAACCTCAAATGTAATGCCCTCCTTCTCAGGGGCAGGGGTCAAAACTGTGAAGACACTAAAAGACAGTGGTTTTGGTTCCCTCAAAGGAAAAGGATTATAGTGAGTGGGCTGTAAACAACGGTGATAACTATGAATGCAAAGAAATGTTTTAGATGTAGGTCAACTCATTTTATTGTCATACGATTTTTCAATGACGTGTTGTTACCGTTAAATAAAGTGTGCAGTAATAAAAATAAATCGATATGTCTTCTAAAAACGACTTGTCTTTGGTTGTTACCCTCACACTGGGGCCTCGCTGCTTACTACCTCCTGGATTCGGTGTAGTTATTGTTTATTAATGTAAAAAGTGTGAAAGTAATTTCTCCCAAACGTCTCTGGCAGTGTGCCCCAAACTTGGCCTCAAAGTGGCCCTTTTATCGTGCTTACAAAGGCACCTTTTCCTGTTACTTTTGCCACAGACACTGCTTTCTTCCGCTGCTGCCATGGTTTGCTCCCATCTCTAGCGAATTAGGGTAACACCCCTGACCAGGGCTTTAAGTAGGATGGGACACATGGGGGTGGTCAGGACTGGCCCTAAATCGGATTGACCGGGACTGTGCCCGAAACGGAAAGACAATGTGGTGTTTGTTGGGGAAGGGGGGCAAGAGGGGGTGTCGTTGCGCTATGAAGGCAGGAGGTGTGAGGAAGGTGAGAGTATGACAGGGGGTTGTTAGGGTGCTAACACTTACGCTGAGGTGCATTAAGGGCTGATAACAGTGTTTAACGAGCCTGATTGAGACCAAGTGGGATGGACGAGCTGCTGTCTGCATGACATAAGTCAGGCAGATCCCTGCTACGCCCCTTGGAATATTTGGTGCCATGGGCATAAGCCCAGCTCTTCCATGCCTAAGGCGGGGCATGGTCTAAGTAATTAAGGGTGTGACTTAAGCACATGAATTTAATTTCTGAGATTTACAATAATGTGACATCCAACCGGTAGTTTGGTGCCTCACTGAACTTTCTGTTATTTTATCCAGGTATGAAATACAATTTACATATATCTAAGACCAGCCAGGACTATTGGATTTGTCAAAGGTTGTTAGCTGGTTAAGATAAGTGAGTAACAACGATTTTTTTTCTAAATAATTCATATTAAAAATATTTTAATTTTGAACTTATTAGACTGAATTAAACATTACTGAGGCCTTTGGAAGGAATAGTGGTCTTCAGAGTGTCTCAGCCACTACCCTTATGTTCACTCTGTTAGACATGTACACCCTTTTTCTCTCCACATTACCACCATCTGCTTATCCTACACCTCATCTTTTCTCCATAGCACCCTTTTTCACTCTCTTCTCAATGCACTTCATCACATCTTCACTTCACTGGTCCTCAAACACACAACGCACCCACTAACACATAAGCACTGCATTTTCGTTTACTTTCATCTGGTCAACATTTTGATAACTGTGTACCTCCTTCACAAACATTTGCACAGAATTACAATTGGAATTGGAATACATAGCCGTTGCTCTGTGTGCTCTGAAGAGAGGCCAAGGATTGGATGGCCATGTATTCTGAACACCTTTTAGATCCACCAAAAGGCACTGTGAGAAACTCGAAATGCCTTCAGGCTCAACTCAAGAGCATTTAATTGTGGCCCTTTATGAACACCCGGAGGCGACACAGTTAGAAGTATGCACCATACAAGAGTAATACACTACAAAGAAAAAGATACAAAAACAAAACATCCTAGAAATCCCAAATACTCTTAGGGCATACAAGATTGAGAACAACATAAAATATGATCAGGAAGTAAATCGCTGACATGGATTACCTAAACGTGTTTTACATTCATTGTTCAGAAAGTCACCAGTGTTTATGCCATTAAAGCTAAGGACATAAATGTAGGGTCCGATATGGACCCGTTTCATTGCCCATTTTTAATTACTCCCGGGTCTGAAACCAGGAGGGACCTGGCCTACTTAAAGCCCTACACCTGACACGAGAGAGAGCGGAGCTGCGCAGGGAAAGCCTCCATCTAATCATAAAGTGAGAATAAAGGAGAATGGTGCCTCACTGCCATCTGTAGGGAACAGACTCGCTACCACCGCAAACCCATACCATCGCCCCACACTGAGCATCCTGGGACACTGAAGCAGCCTTTCACTCCCATCCCAGGGACCAGCCTTTCTCTCCGCTGCTATGGAATGGCCTTTTCTCTCACTCCTGCCCACTGGAATAGACTTTCCTTCGGTCTCTACAGAACATCATGTGCTCCCACTTGGAAACTAACAGCCTGATTCATGTACGGGCCGTTTTGCGTGTCCCTAATAGCGATTAATAGCGACTCGCTATTGAGGAAACGCAAAACGGCATTCATGTACTTTTCGGGGAAAAAATAGTGACTCGCACGCGGGCGCTAAAGCCGTTAGCGACCTACAAAAAAAGCAGAAAAATCGCTATTCCCGGCTACCTGCGATCGGGATTGCGACTCGCAATCCCGATCGCACGGGATTGCGACTCGCAATCCCGATCGCACGGGATTGCGACTCGCAATCCCGATCGCACGGGATTGCGACTCGCAATCCCGTGCGATCGGGAATGCGAGTCGCATTCTCGCGCGATCGGGAAAACGGGAAGACGCATTCCGAGCACCGTGATGACATCACAACCAGGAAGCAGCCAGTTCCCACCCCCAAACACCACAGTGACGCTATCCTTCGAGTGTGCACGTCGGAAAGCAGACGCTAAACCACCGTTAGCGACTCCAGAAACGGCAGAAATAGCGACCGCCATGTCCGAGGAACCTGTCCCTGGCCCCAGCAACAGCGCTGGACGAAAGCGCAAGCTCAAGTTCTCCGAGCAGGAGCTCGAGAACCTGATTGAAGGGGTGGTGGCCAACCACGACAGGCTGTTTGGCGCCAACTCCAGGAAGGTCCCAGAGCAGGACAAGCGGAGGATCTGGCTGGGGATAGCCTCCAGCGTAAACTCGGTGGGCGTGGCGGACAGGTCGTTGGAGGAGCTGAAGAAGCGCTGGTACGACCTCCGAGGTCGTGCCAAGGAGAGGGTGGCGGAGCGCCTTGGTGAGGCATCGGGCACTGGAGGTGGCGGACCGACTGTCCCACCCAACACACCCCTGGAGGACCAGGTTGAGAACACCTTGGAGAGGGAGGCGTGTGTTGGCGTGACCCCTCTGGACTCCTCCCGCCCCACCCAAGACACCCAAGGTAAGTGGCATGCGACTGCGACCCTGTCCCCTATGACCGTCCCTGACCAAATAGGCTCACTCATTGGCCCTTAGTCATGCCTATGTTGTGCATCAGGAAATGCCCTGAAGCATTGTGGGAGATGTAGTATGTCCACAATGTAGTAGTACCACAATGCGGCCAGAAAGGTTCCAAAGTGCGCAAATCCACAGCCATCCAGGGAATGACACCCAGCATGCATGTAACATCTGCACGTCTGACAGTCACATGCACCTAATGAGTATCCACTTACCCTCACAGGTGGCGATGATAGCAGTGACAGCGAGAGGCTGCAGATTGATGAGGAGGCCCAGGAGGAGGAATCACTACCCGAAACCCAGCCACCAGCCCCTGCCGCTGCACCAACACCAGCAGCCAGGCCCCCCACCGTACCTGCTCCTGCATCTGCCGCTGCACCAACACCAGCAGCCAGGCCCCCCACCGTACCTGCTCCTACATCTTCCGGCCAACCGGCTGCCAAGGCCAGGCCCCCCACCGTACGTGCTCCTACATCTGCCGGCCAACCGGCTGCCAGAGCCAGGCACCCCACCAATGTGCCTCCAGTTCCTGCCGCACCAGCAACACCAGCTGCTACACCACCTGCAGCTCGTGCAACCAGATCTGGGCCAGCCACAGCCGCAACACAGCGGCCGAACAGCAGGAGGGGCAATGGGCATCTCCATGCCTGCATGAGCGTCGAGCGGCGCATGCTCCGAATCCACCAGCGCCAGTCGCAGCAGCAAGGAGCCATCCAGCTCCAGCTGCATAAAATTGGCCGCAATGTGGCGGGAGTCGGAGAGCGGATGGACCGCATGACGGCGGCCATGGACCGCATGACGGCGGCAATGGAGGACAATACTGCTGCGCTCGTCAAGCACCGCAGTGTTGCAAGCAGGCGCCACCACCAGCTGATGAGCCGGCTGTCGGCCTATAGTAGGTCAAATTATGTGGCAGCAAATGCCACCACCCAGCTGTCGCGGCGCTCTCTGACCCAGCAGCACCAACTGGTCCAGTGCTGCGAGGACATAACCAGGGTGCTGGAGCACCTGACCACCGCCGTGACGGCACTGCATACACCTGTGCTACCGGCCATTGTAGGGGGAGACGATGCCAGTGAGGGTGCCTCCAGCGTGAGCAGCCACTCTGCCACGCAGGTCCCGCCACCTAGGCGCAGCACCAGGGCAACGCCTGGTACAGCTGCCCAGGATGAGGAAGAGCCTCACAGGCGCCTGGGCATTACGCGCCGGAGGCGCCAATGACATTGTCTGAGGGACACTGCCACAGGCTGACGCTAAGCCTGCCAAGAACCTACTTCACACTGCAGTATGCAGGAATACTGTAATTTGTAAATAGTTGAAACCATAACCTTTTTCTTGTGAATGGAACAAATACATTTATTTTGCTGCACACATTAGCCTTGTGTAATCATTAAATTTTGCATGCAATTGTGATATGTGGGTTGGGGGAAGAGGGTGGGCTAGAAATTGTTCGCTGTGATGTGGTTGCGACGTCTGTGGCCTTCAGCTGGGTTCTCCCCGCGTGCATGGTGCGCATGTGCTGGTGGCCGGTCGTCCCCCTCAGATTCACTGCCTGAGATGTCAACAGGTATCCGGCGCTTGGTTGCAATGTTATGAAGCATTGCACAGACAGCCACAATGCGGCAGCACGCTGCAGGACTGTAATACATCGCCCCACCTGTCTTGTGCAGAATACGGAACCTGCTCTTGAGCAGGCCGAATGTCCTTTCTATACAGTTCCTTGTCCGGATGTGCGCAACATTGTAGCGCCGTTGCTGAGGTGTGGCAGGGTTGAGGTAAGGGGTCAGGAGGTATTCCCGTAGGGCGTAGCCACTGTCACCTGAATGAGAGGAGCAGATGTTGATTGCCTGTGCAGCGCAGTTACTTCATAGCAATGTGACATGGTCGACAAAGTGTACTTACCAAGTAGGTGTCCTTCCCCAAACTCTCCCCTGAGCAGTCGTGTGTGGAGTCCGCTGTGCCTGAAGATAAAGGAGTCATGGGTACTCCCTGGGTACTGGGCCACAATGTCAGTGATGATGGTCTTGGCATTGCAGACCATCTGTATGTTGAGGGAGTGGTAGGACTTCCTGTTGCGGTACATATACTCCGTGGCAGCTGGTGGGCAGATGGCGACGTGGGTACAGTCTATGCAGCCGAGGACATGGGGAAAATGGGCGACATTGTAAAATTGTAGTTTTGTCAGGTCCAATTCCTGTTGGCTCGTGGGAAATGTGATGTGGCGGTGGAGCTGGCTGAGCATGGCGTCAACAAAAGTGTGGAGGCAGCGTGACATGGTGGGCTGGGATATCCCCCCAGCAGCGGCTACTATGCCCTGGAAACTGCCGGAGGCCAGGAGGTGCAGGCTGCACAATACCTGCACATGTGTGGGCACAGAATTGTTTCACCTTGTTGGGTGCTGCATGATGGGGTCGAGTTCTTGTATCAGCCAGGTGATCATTTCCCCATTCAGCCTGTATTTAGCATAAATCTGTTCTCTGGTTTGGCCCAGCAAGGTGACCCGCTGCCGGTAAATCCTTTGCTGCCTCATGCGTCTCCTCCGTGCTGCTCGCTGTAGCCTTCGCCGCCTCACCACCATGTACATCCCAGGCATTGTGGAACGCCTAATGCTGCTGCTGAATGTCCTTATGTGTGATTGGTCAGGCCTGGACCTGTTGGTGATTGGCCAACAGTTTTTCAAATTTTACTTAATCATGGCTTTTATGGTTACCACCTGCTTTGAGTTGTCCTTAAATTGCGCCGCGCAAACGTGCGAATGAGCGCTTTTTCGCTATTGTATTTATTTCATGAATGCCGATTGAGACAATATTGCGTTTCGCTATTCATTTCGCAGATTCCGTGGTTGGTCGCTATTTCCGTATCGCTAATGCTCGACTACCCGGAGTCTGCGACTATTATAGCGTAATCGCTATTTAAATTGCTATTCTTTTTTTGCAAATTCGCTATTTCGTACTTGAATGCCGATTCCGTGTTTTGCACCCGCAATTGCATTTTCGCAGCCATTGCGGGCGCTATTTCGCTTCATGAATCAGGCTGTAAGAGCCTTCTGTGGTCAGTGACCTCATTCAGCAGCTTTTCACCTGTGGTCGATGTTCAATAAGAAAAAGTGTGGGAACTGTGATCCTGGGTGCAATGGGGGCGTGTCACTGAGGGGGCGGGGTCAAAGGTGTGGCTAAAAAGAACAGAATATTTGGTGATTATTTTGTTGGTCTTTTACCTTCAGATAACGGCATATAAAATGATTCACACTTTACATTAAAAAGTAAAAGCAAGTTAAACGAACCAGTGGGAAATCCACTATTTTACGGTTTGAAACCTCTGTTGATTGATGTGTCACTGTAATATCTGTGTGTGTTTAACCAGAAGGCCACAGAATCCTTGTTGTTTCTAGTGGGGATTGATGACATGTATATTTTTAAGGCTTTGAGGTCCCAGCATGTGACAGAAAGCATTGTAAATATGTAAGATGTTATTTTTAACTGGCAGTACACACAGCATAAGATAGGCTGACACAAAATGCACAAAAACATTTGGGTTTAAGATAAAAAGTGCTTCCGAAACAGATTATACAAACTATTCCTAGTGCAAACATTTGTATGTGTTCGTTAAAAGCATGCACTCTACAGTTCAGCTGTAAACACCCTTACAATACCTCTCAAAAAAGAAGACATATTTATCATCACAAAGCTTCAAATGAACTCCATCACTTAAAGCCAACATAGCTTCCAAGCAGCCTTTACTTTTACAGATTAACCCATTGCACACATTTACATTTCTCTGAGGCAGCAGGCACCCTGGCAAGGGCAGCGTCTAAGTAGATAGCGCAAAGTCATTCCGGCGATCACAACGCCAACGACGAACGCGGGGTCGACCGATGCCACCTACTGACGCACAGGGGTACTGCTGAAGAAAAAATTCTCCGGATCCAGTCGGACGCCTGGGAGTAATTCTAAGGTAAGGAGTTCATAACTTATATACGTCTCTTATAGATATATTGTTACCGAAGGTAAGTAACTTGTTCTTCAGTGCACATTTAAGGGTAATTTCAAATTAAAATGTCTTCTCTGTAATGGCAGTGCGCTACCACACAATACACACTCAACACTACCCCACTGCACGCCTTTCTACTCTATGCCACGCCATTCCATTCTATGACACTCCACTCTGCGTCCCTCCACTCTAAGACACTCTACAACACACAACTCCAATCTACTCCAACGGCATCAATCCCACTCTACCCCACGCCACTCCAATCTACCCCACTCAAACCCAGTCTATTCCAACTTCATTCCAATCTGCCATACTACAATCCACTGCACTTCAATATACCCCGCTCCACTCCAATCTACCCCACTCTTGTCCAATATACCCAAATCTATCCTACTCTAATCTACTGCACCCCAATCTACCCCACTCTACCTTCACCCTACCCCATTCCACTCTAACCCACCCCCTGTCCCTATTTCTAGCCATGCTGAACAGCAACCACACTGGTGTTCATAATGGCTAAAACACATTGCCAACGCCAATAGCTCTCGCATAGGCGAGACCTATTGGCTTTGCCAATGCTCGTTTCTCATCGTTCTCATTTCACTAAGAGGTTTTATCATATTCACTTTTTGGACCAAGAACTTGAATATATACAGTAACCAGTTTTCCCAAAAAAAGTAGTAAATCTGCCATCCCAGAAGTACTTCTCGAATGGGTGTAAATGTACTACATTTCTGAATTCTTAAAAATAGGCAGAAGTAGGGTCAGAAATGTGCCAGTCTCACCTTTCCAGGCATGCTACTGTCAAACACCCAAAAGGTGATGGGCCGAAGGCTTGCAAATATTCTAACCAGTGCAATCGCTCGGGGTAGGTAGCATTCCAACCCATCATTCTTCACCCACTGTGCCACTCTAGACAGAGGCCTGCCTAATGCAATTCAATACTCACTCCCTCTGTTCCCCGAGTGACAGATAATCCCAAATACTGGACCTGTCTCCTTTCCACCCTGCAGCCCTTGAAGCTTTTAGTGAGACATTTGAGACCCACCAACCAGGAATCTAAGCTATGCCCCTGGTTTTCCTTCTCACTCTCATGCCACTCAGCAGCCGAGCCTCTTACTCACACACCATGCAGCCTCTTATGCCGGCACTACGGGGCAGCCCTTCACTCTCTCCCCCTCCCATGGAACAGACTTTAAATCTATAGCCCCTCTCATGGGACAGCTTTTCACCCTCTTCTCTACTCCTTATAACAGCCTTTCACTCTCCCCTCCTCTCCATGGGACAGCCTTTTACGCTCACTCGATTAAATGGAGCAGCATTGAGCTCACCACATGGAATAGTCTCTCACTGTCTCTCAAACTCTATGTAACTGCCTTTCACTTTCTCTCTCACACCTCACGAGCCAGCCTTTCACTCTCACTCCGATGCCATAAAGCAGCCTTGTACTCTCACTCGCACCCCGTGAAACAGCCTTTCACTCTTCCTCATCCCATGGAACAGTCTCTCATACACTCTCCCACGCCACAGGACAGCCTTTCACTCTCACGCCGATGCTAAAGCTCAGCCTCTACTCGCACCCCGTGGAACAGCCTTTCACTCTGGCACTATGGGTCAGCCTTTCACTCTTCCTCATCCCATGGAACAGTCTCCCACACACTCTCCCACGCCACAGGACAGCCTTTCACTCTCACGCCGATGCTAAAGCTCAGCCTCTACTCGCACCCCGTGGAACAGCCTTTCACTCTGGCACTATGGGTCAGCATTTTACTCTTCCTCACCCCATGGAACAGTCTCTCATACACTCTCCCACACCACAGGACAGCCTTTCACTCTCACTTCGATGCTACGGCGCAGCCTGTACTGCACTCCGTGGAACAGCCTTTCACTCTGGGACTATGTGAAACACCTCTCACCGATATGCTGTGGAGCAACCTTGCATTTTCACTCGTAATCCGTTAAAACAGCTTTTCATTCCGGTAC
Organism: Lissotriton helveticus; assembly: GCF_964261635.1. Taxonomy (NCBI): domain Eukaryota; kingdom Metazoa; phylum Chordata; class Amphibia; order Caudata; family Salamandridae; genus Lissotriton; species Lissotriton helveticus. The sequence goes on from NC_136061.1 coordinate 952,605,008, forward strand.
TATGGGGAAGCCTTTCATTCTCTCTCCTCCGCCCATGGAACATCCTTTCACACTGTCCCCCTTTCACGCTCGTTCAGCCGCTGAGGCACAGCACTGGGCTCCGCGGGAGAGCCGTTCACGGTCCCTCCCACTCCATGGGTCAGGCTCTCTCGCTCCGGTGCTGTGGAGCAGCCTTGCACTTTCACTCGCAACCCGTCAAAAAATATTTTCCTTCCGGCACTATGGGGAAGCCTTTCACTCTCTCACTCCGATGCTGCGGAGTACCGTGCACTCTCACTGCCTCCGTGGAACAGCCTTTCACTCCGGCTCTATGGGGCAGTCTCACACTCGCCTACACCCCGTAGATGAGTCTTTCACTCTCTCCCTTCGACCTCATGAGACAGCCTATCACTCTCACTCGGTGCCACTGAGCTGCCGTGTACTTTCCCTCGCGTCTCATGGAAAACCCTTTCACTCGTTCCCTACTCAATGAAACGGGCTTTTTCCCCCACGCCAACGCTATAAAACACCTTTTTACTCTGAGTGAACATAAAACTGACAGTTCACTCCACAGGCAAGTTTTTAATGTTTACGCATTGACTGTAATACTTTGAAAAAGCCTCTTTCACTCTTACCCCAACACGGTTTTAAAAAAAACAAAAAAACGAATACTAATCTCTATTAATGTTGCATGTGCAACGATAACTCGCCCATGTATTACTATGGTACACTTCAGCAATGCCTTTCACAATCTCCAGATACAAGACACAATGTGCCTCTCACTTGGACACCGAGGTACAGACATTCTCTCTCATTTCTCCATTAACGTGATTCCTTTACGTCCCGCTTCAACACTACGGAACAGCCGTAACCCTCTCTGTAACGTCATGCAATTGGTTTTCAAGTTTACTTCCAGAATATGGTACACCCATTTCACTCTCGCTCCGAAAGTATGGCTCAGCCTTTCAACCTAAGCCATTGTGGTGCAAACAGTTCGAAGTAAGAGTGCTTCAAATTCACACTTCTCGTGTCATTCTATAATTCCTTCTTGTAGAGCGCTTAGACGATCGCACGCTTGATGTCCACAGTATATAAAGTATACATTGTACCCTTGCCCTGAGCAGTACAGTCACACTTTCTAGACTTGTCTGCTGATTCGTAGAGTGTTCAGAAACATTGCAACGCTGTCGGTCCGGCTCATACATCAGTATAAAGAAAACAGAAGGGTCACTTGTGCCTGGTGCACGAGGCAGGGCTCACTAAACGCAGCGCTTCTCTTAGAGTGGCATGGGAAGCTGGCACCTGTAGGTAGGATGCCCAAGGAAACACACTTGCAGGGTGAAGCTGCGGGGGGTGTCAATCACAGGGTCTCCCGGGCCCCCCTCTGCTCCTGCTTGGTCCTTCCCCTCGCAGACGTGCTCTCCCGAGTAACAGCGGCTCCGGGGGCCGCCACTAGCAGACATCTATGAACCGCCACTCTGAGCAGCGCCCTGAGGCGGTCAACATCCTTCCGCGAGTTGGTCGCTAATTTCCATAGCGCGCACAGCCGCTTCTAAGCGCCTTCCCGTGACAGACATTATACTGACATTGGTTTCTCACGTACCTATGAGGAAGCAGAGCAGGTGCCCGGGGATGCCGGCCAGCTCCAGAGCCATGGTCCGGGGAGGGACAGTCGCGCCGGGAGCGGGTGCAGGAGCTGCTAGTCCAGGCAGGGGGTGCAAGAGAGCCCCATCAGGAGGAGCCGGAGCCGCAGCAGCCTCAGACCTGGGGCTCAGCAGATCAACAGGAAACTCCGGCGACGCGAGGAGTCCGGGGGTGGAGGCGGCAGGTGCAGCACGGCCGTGCCAGCCAATCCGGGGTGTCGGCAGTGCAGGGGTGCTGTCCTTTATTAGGGGTCTCCTTCGTGCACACGAGGGTTCAGTTCTGCACAGGGGTCCGAGAGCTGCACTGGGGTATCAGCTCTGCACAGGGGTCTCAGAGCTGCACAGTAGTCCGGGCGCTGCACAGGGGTCTCAGCTCTGCATAGAGGTCTCAGAGCTGCATAGGGGTCTCAGAGCTGCACAGTAGACCTGGCGCTGCACAGGGGACTCAGAGCTGCACAGTAGACCTGGTGCCGCACAGGGGTTTCAGCTCTGCATAGGGGTCTCAGAGCTGCACAGTAGACCTGGCGCTGCACAGGGGTCTCAGAGCTGCACAGTGGTCCGGGCGCTGCACAGGGGTCTCAGAGCTGCACAGTAGACCTGGCGCTGCACAGGGGTTTCAGCTCTGCACATCGGTCTCAGAGCTGCACAGTAGTCCTAGAGCTGCACAGTAGTTCTAGCGCTGCACAGGGGTCTCAGAGCTGCATAGAAGCGTCCGCTCTGCACAGGGGTTTCAGCTCTGCACAGGGGTCTCAGTGTTGCACAGTAGTCCTAGCGCTGCACAGGGGTCTCAGCTCTGCATAGAGGACTCAGAGCTGCATAGAAGCCTCCGCTCTGCACAGGGGTCTCAGAGCTGCACTGTGGCCCCAGCCCTGAAAGTTGTGTCAGCCAGGGCAGCACAGAGGTCTCTGGTCTCCACGGGGGGTTTCTGCCCAGAAATGGCTCTCGGCTCTGCACAAGGGTCGCCCTTTCTGCACAGTGGTCTCAAATCGGCCAGGGGGGGGGGTGAGGGGGGTTCCCTACACGTGTCTTCCGGTTCTTCCAATGGAGGGGGAAGTAGCTCCGACCTGTGCCTCCTGCTGCCCCAGAAGAGCCGGGTCCGGCCGCTCTAGCTCTGCACGGGAGAGAGGGACAGTGCCAGGGACCGAGGGGAGGGGAGGATATAGGTAGGACGAACCGTAGGGGGTGGGGGGTCGGGGCACGATCACAGCGCGCGCCCGGACTTCTCTCAGCCCCCACCCCTTCCAGGAGGGCACAGCTAAAATTAGAAAACCCGAGGCTGTTAAAATAGGCGCCGTCAGCTGTGCGAGCTAAAAGTGTGAGGGGGAAAGGAAGCCGTGGGGAGGGGGGCGAGGGACGTGTGCGGGGCGGGGTGTGGAAGAGGACAAGGGCTATCTCAGGGGAGAGGCCACCAAGAGGCTATTTGGGGGGAGGGGTATCAAAGCGCTATCTCGCAAAGACGAGTTAGTGCCGAGGGGGTTGTAGATGTGAGGGTCGCGGAACAGCTATTTCTGGAGAAGTGTTTGTGCCCCCCCTGAGCTTCTTGCACTTTTGCATTGCATTGTAATCGACCCTCAGGCTCCAGCGGCTCACGTGGGTGCCGGAGCACACGAGCCGACAGAGGGCACGCCTGGATTGTTTGACTCCCGATGCAGGTGCGCTGTCACTGCGGCCACGCCCACCCTATGCTCCCGGGACTGGGCCAGAGAGTGCGCCGTAGACACTGTGCGCCGGGAACCTGTGTACTTTTTATTTTTATTTATTTCATGCATTTTTATATTAAACGTACTTTACCCAAAGGTGTCAGAGAACCTCACAATAGAATCAAGTAGGTTACGTGAGGAGGATTTTACATATTTACACGTTACAGATGCCTCCATGACTTTGTGCACATGAAGGTTGAAGCGTGCCTGTTGCGGCGCCTGCTCTCCATGCATGTGGCTGGCGCTGCACCTGCCCTGTTCCGTTCTGCGGCGGTGCCACTGCACGTGCTCTCCTTAACTCTGCGCGCCTGGCACCCCCGCTCTGCCCGTCACTTTCAGGCGTCCCCGAGGAGCTGCACCCGCCCTCCTTCTCAATAACCCCTTTTATTGCAACTGCCCTTCTTCATTCTGTGCCCTGGCACTCCGGTGTCCCTCGCTCCCAGCCGTCCCTCTGAACTGCACATGTCCTCCTTCTAAATACCCCTCCCACCGCGCCTGCACTATCACACCCTGTGCCCCTGGCACTCCCTTTGTGCCACTCGCTTCCAGCCGTCCCTCTGCCATCCTTCCCCCACTCGAGCCCGCCTTCCGTCCACGTCAGATTCTGCACTTGCCCTCTTTGAATGCCTCCACGCCCCCATTACTGCCCCTGTCAGTGCTCCCAGACGCCTCTCTGGCGCTGCATTATTCAAACTTTCATGACCATGTGGCACTCAAAGCCACCGCACTTACCATGCCTTTCAATGCTTCCCAGCACTGCCTCTTGCCTTCCTTCCTGGTGTTCCTCTGGCACTGCGCCTGCCCTTCCTTCCGGATGTTTTCTTGGTACTGCACCTGTCAATTTGACGGGATACCCCACCGCACCGATCCTTCCTGTCGATGCCTTTTTGGCACTGCACCTATCCTTGCTCCCGGATGCCCCCTTGCACTGCACCTGTCCTTGCTCCGGGGTCCCCTTGCACTGCACCTGTCCTTGCTCCCGGGGTCCCCTTGCACTGCACCTGTCCTTGCTCCGGGGTCCCCTTGCACTGCACCTGTCCTTGCTCACGGGGTCCCCTTGCACTGCACCTGTCCTTGCTCCCGGGGTCCCCTTGCACTGCACCTGTCCTTGCTCCCGAATGTCCCCTTGCACTGCACCAGTCCTTGCTCCCGGATGTCCCCTTGAACTGCACCTGTCCTTGCTCCCAGGGTCCCCTTGCACTGCACCTGTCCTTGCTCCCGGGGTCCCCTTGCACTGCACCTGTCCTTGCTCCCGGATGTCCCCTTGCACTGCACCTGTCCTTGCTCCCGGATGTCCCCTTGAACTGCACCTGTCCTTGCTCCCGGATGTCCCCTTGCTCTGCACCTGTCCTTGCTCCCTGATGTCCCCTTGCACTGCACCAGTCCTTGCTCCCCGATGCCCCCTTGCACTGCACCTGTCCTTGCTCCCGGATGTCCCCTTGAACTGCACCTGTCCTTGCTCCCGGATGTCCCCTTGCTCTGCACCTGTCCTTGCTCCCTGATGTCCCCTTGCACTGCACCCGTCCTTGCTCCCGGATGTCCCCTTGCACTGCACCCGTCCTTGCTCCCGGATGTCCCCTTGCACTGCACCTGTCCTTGCTCCCGGATGTCCCCTTGCACTGCACCCGTCCTTGCTCCCGGATGTCCCCTTGCACTGCACCTGTCCTTGCTCACTGATGTCCCCTTGCCGTTGCAAGTCCTTGCTCCCGGGGTCCCCTTGAACTCCACCTGTCCTTGCTCCCGGATGTCCCCTTGCTCTGCACCTGTCCTTGCTCCCTGATGTCCCCTTGCCGTTGCAAGTCCTTGCTCCCGGGGTCCCCTTGAACTGCACCTGTCCTTGCTCCCGGGGTCCCCTTGCTCTGCACCTGTCCTTGCTCCCTGATGTCCCCTTGCTCTGCACCTGTCCTTGCTCCCTGATGTCCCCTTGCCGTTGCAAGTCCTTGCTCCCGGGGTCCCCTTGAACTGCACCTGTCCTTGCTCCCGGATGTCCCCTTGCTCTGCACCTGTCCTTGCTCCCTGATGTCCCCTTGCTCTGCACCTGTCCTTGCTCCCTGATGTCCCCTTGCTCTGCACCTGTCCTTGCTCCCTGATGTCCCCTTGCCGTTGCAAGTCCTTGCTCCCGGGGTCCCCTTGAACTGCACCTGTCCTTGCTCCCGGATGTCCCCTTGCTCTGCACCTGTCCTTGCTCCCTGATGTCCCCTTGCTCTGCACCTGTCCTTGCTCCCGGATGCCCCCTTGCTCTGCACCTGTCCTTGCTCCCGGTCGCCCCTTGCACTGCACCTGTCCTTGCTCCGGGGTCCCCTTGCACTGCACCTGTCCTTGCTCCCAGGGTCCCCTTGCACTGCACCTGTCCTTGCTCCCGGGGTCCCCTTGCACTGCACCTGTCCTTGCTCCCGGATGTCCCCTTGCACTGCACCTGTCCTTGCTCCCGGATGTCCCCTTGAACTGCACCTGTCCTTGCTCCCGGATGTCCCCTTCCTCTGCACCTGTCCTTGCTCCCTGATGTCCCCTTGCACTGCACCCGTCCTTGCTCCCTGATGTCCCCTTGCTCTGCACCTGTCCTTGCTCCCGGATGTCCCCTTGCTCTGCACTTGTCCTTGCTCCCGGATGTCCCCTTGCACTGCACCCGTCCTTGCTCCCGGATGTCCCCTTGCACTGCACCCGTCCATGCTCACTGATGTCCCCTTGCCGTTGCAAGTCCTTGCTCCCGGGGTCCCCTTGAACTGCACCTGTCCTTGCTCCCGGATGTCCCCTTGCTCTGCACCTGTCCTTGCTCCCTGATGTCCCCTTGCTCTGCACCTGTCCTTGCTCCCGGATGCCCCCTTGCTCTGCACCTGTCCTTGCTCCCTGATGTCCCCTTGCTCTGCACCTGTCCTTGCTCCCTGATGTCCCCTTGCCTTTGCAAGTCCTTGCTCCCGGGGTCCCCTTGAACTGCACCTGTCCTTGCTCCCGGATGTCCCCTTGCTCTGCACCTGTCCTTGCTCCCTGATGTCCCCTTGCTCTGCACCTGTCCTTGCTCCCGGATGCCCCCTTGCTCTGCACCTGTCCTTGCTCCCGGTCGCCCCTTGCACTGCACCTGTCCTTGCTACCGGATGTCCCCTTGCACTACACCTGTCCTTGCTCCCGGATGCCCCCTTGCACTGCACTTGTCCCTGCTCCCGGTCGCCCCTTGCACTGCACCTGTCCTTGCTACCGGATGCCCCCGTGCACTGCACCTGTCCTTGCTCCCGGGGTCCCCTTGCACTGCACCTGTCCTTTCTCCCGGGGTCCCCTTGCACTGCACCTGTCCTTGCTCCCGGGGTCCCCTTGCACTGCACCTGTCCTTGCTCCCGGATGTCCCCTTGAACTGCACCTGTCCTTGCTCCCGGATGCCCCCTTGCCCTGTGCCTGTCCTTGCTCCGGGGTCCCCTTGCACTGCACCTGTCCTTGCTCCCGGATGCCCCCTTGCACTGCACCTGTCCTTGCTCCCGGATGTCCCCTTGCTCTGCACTTGTCCTTGCTCCCGGATGTCCCCTTGCACTGCACCTGTCCTTGCTCCCGGATGTCCCCTTGCACTACACCTGTCCTTGCTCCCGTATGTCCCCTTGCACTGCACCCGTCCTTGCTCCCTGATGTCCCCTTGCACTGCACCCGTCCTTGCTCCCTGATGTCCCCTTGCCGTTGCAAGTCCTTGCTCCCGGGGTCCCCTTGCACTGCACCTGTCTTTGCTCCCGGATGCCCCCTTGCTCTGCACCCGTCCTTGCTCCCTGATGCCCCCTTGCTCTGCAACCATCCTTGCTCCCGGATGTCCCCTTGCACTGCACCCGTCCTTGCTCCCTGATGTCCCCTTGCACTGCACCCGTCCTTGCTCCCTGATGTCCCCTTGCACTGCACCCATCCTTGCTCACTGATGTCCCCTTGCCGTTGCAAGTCCTTGCTCCCGGGGTCCCCTTGACCTGCACCCGTCCTTGCTCCCTGATGTCCCCTTGCACTGCACCCGTCCTTGCTCCCTGATGTCCCCTTGCCGTTGCAAGTCCTTGCTCCCGGGGTCCCCTTGCACTGCACCCGTCCTTGCTCCCGGATGTCCCCTTGCACTGCACCCGTCCTTGCTCCCGGATGTCCTTGCACTGCACCCGTCCTTGCTCCCTGATGCCCCCTTGCTCTGCACCCGTCCTTGCTCCCTGATGTCCTCTTGCTCTGCACCTGTCCTTGCTCCCTGATGTCCCCTTGCCGTTGCAAGTCCTTGCTCCCGGGGTCCCCTTGAACTGCACCTGTCCTTGCTCCCGGATGTCCCCTTGCTCTGCACCTGTCCTTGCTCCCTGATGTCCCCTTGCTCTGCACCTGTCCTTGCTCCCGGATGCCCCCTTGCTCTGCACCTGTCCTTGCTCCCGGTCGCCCCTTGCACTGCACCTGTCCTTGCTACCGGATGTCCCCTTGCACTACACCTGTCCTTGCTCCCGGATGCCCCCTTGCACTGCACTTGTCCCTGCTCCCGGTCGCCCCTTGCACTGCACCTGTCCTTGCAACCGGATGCCCCCGTGCACTGCACCTGTCCTTGCTCCCGGGGTCCCCTTGCACTGCACCTGTCCTTTCTCCCGGGGTCCCCTTGCACTGCACCTGTCCTTGCTCCCGGGGTCCCCTTGCACTGCACCTGTCCTTGCTCCCGGATGTCCCCTTGAACTGCACCTGTCCTTGCTCCCGGATGCCCCCTTGCCCTGTGCCTGTCCTTGCTCCGGGGTCCCCTTGCACTGCACCTGTCCTTGCTCCCGGATGCCCCCTTGCACTGCACCTGTCCATGCTCCCGGATGTCCCCTTGCTCTGCACTTGTCCTTGCTCCCGGATGTCCCCTTGCACTGCACCTGTCCTTGCTCCCGGATGTCCCCTTGCACTACACCTGTCCTTGCTCCCGTATGTCCCCTTGCACTGCACCCGTCCTTGCTCCCTGATGTCCCCTTGCACTGCACCCGTCCTTGCTCCCTGATGTCCCCTTGCCGTTGCAAGTCCTTGCTCCCGGGGTCCCCTTGCACTGCACCTGTCCTTGCTCCCGGATGCCCCCTTGCTCTGCACCCGTCCTTGCTCCCTGATGCCCCCTTGCTCTGCACCCGTCCTTGCTCCCGGATGTCCCCTTGCACTGCACCCGTCCTTGCTCCCGGATGTCCCCTTGCACTGAACCCGTCCTGGCTCCCTGATGCCCCCTTGCTCTGCAACCATCCTTGCTCCCGGATGTCCCCTTGCACTGCACCCGTCCTTGCTCCCTGATGTCCCCTTGCACTGCACCCGTCCTTGCTCCCTGATGTCCCCTTGCACTGCACCCGTCCTTGCTCCCTGATGTCCCCTTGCTCTGCACCTGTCCTTGCTCCCGGATGTCCCCTTGCTCTGCACTTGTCCTTGCTCCCGGATGTCCCCTTGCACTGCACCCGTCCTTGCTCCCGGATGTCCCCTTGCACTGCACCCGTCCATGCTCACTGATGTCCCCTTGCCGTTGCAAGTCCTTGCTCCCGGGGTCCCCTTGAACTGCACCTGTCCTTGCTCCCGGATGTCCCCTTGCTCTGCACCTGTCCTTGCTCCCTGATGTCCCCTTGCTCTGCACCTGTCCTTGCTCCCGGATGCCCCCTTGCTCTGCACCTGTCCTTGCTCCCTGATGTCCCCTTGCTCTGCACCTGTCCTTGCTCCCTGATGTCCCCTTGCCTTTGCAAGTCCTTGCTCCCGGGGTCCCCTTGAACTGCACCTGTCCTTGCTCCCGGATGTCCCCTTGCTCTGCACCTGTCCTTGCTCCCTGATGTCCCCTTGCTCTGCACCTGTCCTTGCTCCCGGATGCCCCCTTGCTCTGCACCTGTCCTTGCTCCCGGTCGCCCCTTGCACTGCACCTGTCCTTGCTACCGGATGTCCCCTTGCACTACACCTGTCCTTGCTCCCGGATGCCCCCTTGCACTGCACTTGTCCCTGCTCCCGGTCGCCCCTTGCACTGCACCTGTCCTTGCTACCGGATGCCCCCGTGCACTGCACCTGTCCTTGCTCCCGGGGTCCCCTTGCACTGCACCTGTCCTTTCTCCCGGGGTCCCCTTGCACTGCACCTGTCCTTGCTCCCGGGGTCCCCTTGCACTGCACCTGTCCTTGCTCCCGGATGTCCCCTTGAACTGCACCTGTCCTTGCTCCCGGATGCCCCCTTGCCCTGTGCCTGTCCTTGCTCCGGGGTCCCCTTGCACTGCACCTGTCCTTGCTCCCGGATGCCCCCTTGCACTGCACCTGTCCTTGCTCCCGGATGTCCCCTTGCTCTGCACTTGTCCTTGCTCCCGGATGTCCCCTTGCACTGCACCTGTCCTTGCTCCCGGATGTCCCCTTGCACTACACCTGTCCTTGCTCCCGTATGTCCCCTTGCACTGCACCCGTCCTTGCTCCCTGATGTCCCCTTGCACTGCACCCGTCCTTGCTCCCTGATGTCCCCTTGCCGTTGCAAGTCCTTGCTCCCGGGGTCCCCTTGCACTGCACCTGTCCTTGCTCCCGGATGCCCCCTTGCTCTGCACCCGTCCTTGCTCCCTGATGCCCCCTTGCTCTGCACCCGTCCTTGCTCCCGGATGTCCCCTTGCACTGCACCCGTCCTTGCTCCCTGATGTCCCCTTGCCGTTGCAAGTCCTTGATCCCGGGGTCCCCTTGCACTGCACCTGTCCTTGCTCCCGGATGCCCCCTTGCTCTGCACCCGTCCTTGCTCCCTGATGCCCCCTTGCTCTGCACCCGTCCTTGCTCCCGGATGTCCCCTTGCACTGCACCCGTCCTTGCTCCCGGATGTCCCCTTGCACTGAACCCGTCCTGGCTCCCTGATGCCCCCTTGCTCTGCAACCATCCTTGCTCCCGGATGTCCCCTTGCACTGCACCCGTCCTTGCTCCCTGATGTCCCCTTGCACTGCACCCGTCCTTGCTCCCTGATGTCCCCTTGCACTGCACCCGTCCTTGCTCACTGATGTCCCCTTGCCGTTGCAAGTCCTTGCTCCCGGGGTCCCCTTGACCTGCACCCGTCCTTGCTCCCTGATGTCCCCTTGCACTGCACCCGTCCTTGCTCCCTGATGTCCCCTTGCCGTTGCAAGTCCTTGCTCCGGGGTCCCCTTGCACTGCACCCGTCCTTGCTCCCGGATGTCCCCTTGCACTGCACCCGTCCTTGCTCCCGGATGTCCCCTTGCACTGCACCCGTCCTTGCTCCCTGATGCCCCCTTGCTCTGCACCCGTCCTTGCTCCCTGATGTCCTCTTGCTCTGCACCTGTCCTTGCTCCCTGATGTCCCCTTGCCGTTGCAAGTCCTTGCTCCCGGGGTCCCCTTGAACTGCACCTGTCCTTGCTCCCGGATGTCCCCTTGCTCTGCACCTGTCCTTGCTCCCTGATGTCCCCTTGCTCTGCACCTGTCCTTGCTCCCGGATGCCCCCTTGCTCTGCACCTGTCCTTGCTCCCGGTCGCCCCTTGCACTGCACCTGTCCTTGCTACCGGATGTCCCCTTGCACTACACCTGTCCTTGCTCCCGGATGCCCCCTTGCACTGCACTTGTCCCTGCTCCCGGTCGCCCCTTGCACTGCACCTGTCCTTGCTACCGGATGCCCCCGTGCACTGCACCTGTCCTTGCTCCCGGGGTCCCCTTGCACTGCACCTGTCCTTTCTCCCGGGGTCCCCTTGCACTGCACCTGTCCTTGCTCCCGGGGTCCCCTTGCACTGCACCTGTCCTTGCTCCCGGATGTCCCCTTGAACTGCACCTGTCCTTGCTCCCGGATGCCCCCTTGCCCTGTGCCTGTCCTTGCTCCGGGGTCCCCTTGCACTGCACCTGTCCTTGCTCCCGGATGCCCCCTTGCACTGCACCTGTCCTTGCTCCCGGATGTCCCCTTGCTCTGCACTTGTCCTTGCTCCCGGATGTCCCCTTGCACTGCACCTGTCCTTGCTCCCGGATGTCCCCTTGCACTACACCTGTCCTTGCTCCCGTATGTCCCCTTGCACTGCACCCGTCCTTGCTCCCTGATGTCCCCTTGCACTGCACCCGTCCTTGCTCCCTGATGTCCCCTTGCCGTTGCAAGTCCTTGCTCCCGGGGTCCCCTTGCACTGCACCTGTCCTTGCTCCCGGATGCCCCCTTGCTCTGCACCCGTCCTTGCTCCCTGATGCCCCCTTGCTCTGCACCCGTCCTTGCTCCCGGATGTCCCCTTGCACTGCACCCGTCCTTGCTCCCGGATGTCCCCTTGCACTGAACCCGTCCTGGCTCCCTGATGCCCCCTTGCTCTGCAACCATCCTTGCTCCCGGATGTCCCCTTGCACTGCACCCGTCCTTGCTCCCTGATGTCCCCTTGCACTGCACCCGTCCTTGCTCACTGATGTCCCCTTGCCGTTGCAAGTCCTTGCTCCCAGGGTCCCCTTGACCTGCACCCGTCCTTGCTCCCTGATGTCCCCTTGCACTGCACCCGTCCTTGCTCCCTGATGTCCCCTTGCCGTTGCAAGTCCTTGCTCCCGGGGTCCCCTTGCACTGCACCCGTCCTTGCTCCCGGATGTCCCCTTGCACTGCACCCGTCCTTGCTCCCGGATGTCCCCTTGCACTGCACCCGTCCTTGCTCCCTGATGCCCCCTTGCTCTGCACCCGTCCTTGCTCCCGGATGTCCCCTTGCACTGCACCCGTCCTTGCTCCCTGATGCCCCCTTGCTCTGCACCCATCCTTGCTCCCGGATGTCCCCTTGCACTGCACCCGTCCTTGCTCCCTGAGGTCCCCTTGCACTGCACCCGTCCTTGCTCCTTGATGTCCCCTTGCACTGCACCCGTCCTTGTTCCCTGATGTCCCCTTGCTCTGCACCTGTCCTTGCTCCCGGATGCCCCCTTGCTCGGCACCCGTCCTTGCTCCCGGATGTCCCCTTGCACTGCACCCGTCCTTGCTCCCTGATGTCCCCTTGCACTGCACCCGTCCTTGCTCCCTGATGTCCCCTTGCACTGCACCCGTCCTTGCTCCCTGATGTCCCCTTGCACTGCACCCGTCCTTGCTCCCTGATGTCCCCTTGCACTGCACCCGTCCTTGCTCCTTGATGTCCCCTTGCACTGCACCCGTCCTTGCTCCCTGATGTCCCCTTGCTCTGCACCCATCCTTGCTCCCGGATGCCCCCTTGCTCGGCACCCGTCCTTGCTCCCGGATGTCCCCTTGCACTGCACCCGTCCTTGCTCCCTGATGTCCCCTTGCACTGCACCCGTCCTTGCTCCCTGATGTCCCCTTGCACTGCACCCGTCCTTGCTCCCTGATGTCCCCTTGCACTCCACCCGTCCTTGCTCCCTGATGTCTCCTTGCACTGCACCTGTCCTTGCTCCCGGGGTCCCCTTGCACTGCACCTGTCCTTGCTCCCTGATGTCCTCTTGCTCTGCACCTGTCCTTGCTCCCGGATGCCCCCTTGCTCTGCACCCGTCCTTGCTCCCGGATGTCCCCTTGCACTGCACCCGTCCTTGCTCCCTGATGTCCCCTTGCACTGCACCCGTCCTTGCTCCCTGATGTCTCCTTGCACTGCACCCGTCCTTGCTCCCGGATGTCCCCTTGCTCTGCACCTGTCCTTGCTCCCGGATGCCCCCTTGCACTGCACCCGTCCTTGCTCCCTGATGTCCCCTTGCACTGCACCCGTCCTTGCTCCCTGATGTCCCCTTGCCGTTGCAAGTCCTTGCTCCCGGGGTCCCCTTGCACTGCACCTGTCCTTGCTCCCGGGGTCCCCTTGCACTGCACCTGTCCTTGCTCCCGGATGTCCCCTTGCACTGCACCTGTCCTTGCTCCCGGATGCCCCCTTGCTCTGCACCTGTCCTTGCTCCCGGATGTCCCCTTCCACTGCACCCGTACTTGCTCCCTGATGTCCCCTTGCTCTGCACCTTTCCTTGCTCCCTGATGTCCCCTTGGCGTTGCACTGCACATGTCCTTGCTCCCTGATGTCCCCTTGCTCTGCACATGTCCTTGCTCCCTGATGTCCCCTTGCCGTTGCACTGCACCTGTCCTTGCTCCCTGATGTCCCCTTCCACTGCACCCGTACTTGCTCCCTGATGTCCCCTTGCTCTGCACCTGTCCTTGCTCCCTGATGTCCCCTTGGCGTTGCACTGCACCTGTCCTTGCTCCCTGATGTCCCCTTGGCGTTGCACTGCACATGTCCTTGCTCCCTGATGTCCCCTTGCTCTGCACATGTCCTTGCTCCCTGATGTCCCCTTGCCGTTGCACTGCACCTGTCCTTGCTCCCTGATGTCCCCTTGCCATTGCAAGTCCTTGATCCCGGGGTCCCCTTGCTCTGCACCTGTCCTTGCTCCCGGGTCGCCCCTTGCACTACACCTGTCCTTGCTCCCGGATGTCCCTTTGCACTGCACCTGTTCTTGTTCCCGGGTCGCCCCTTGCACGACACCTATGCCCCCCCCCCGCCTCCAGGAATTCCACGTCCTTGCTTCTGACTGCCCCCTGCACTGCTCTTGCCCTTCCTCCCAGAAGTGCCCTTGGCCCTGCACTTTCGCTTTCTTCCATATGCTCCCCATGCATTGAACCTGTGCTTGCTTCTGAAAGTCCCCCTGGTACTGCACGCCCGCCGTTCCAAATGTCTGCCCAAAACATTACACCCGTCCCTCCGTGCATAAGCCCCCTGTCCTTACACCTGGATGTCCTCCTGACACCGTGGCCTTTCTTCCAGATGCCCGCCCCAGATTAAAAAAAATTCCTTCCATCCAGAATCCCCCGTGGGCCTGCACTTGCCGTTTCTTTTCAATTCCCCCAGGCATTGTACATGCACTTCCTTCAAGTAGCCCCCTGACCCTGCACTTACCCTTCCTTCTAGATGCCCCCAGGGATTGTACGTCCTTCCTCCCAGAAGCCCCCTGACCCTGCACGTGCCCTTTCTTCTCGATGCCCAAGGCACTTTACATGTCCTTCCTTCCAGAAGCCCCCTGACCCTGCACTTGCCCTTTCTTCTCGATGCCCCAGGCACTTTACATGTCCTTACTTCCAGAAGCCCCCTGACCCTGCACTTGCCCTTTCTTCTCGATGCCCCAGGCACTTTACATGTCCTTACTTCCAGAAGCCCCCTGACCCTGCACTTGCCCTTTCTTCTCGATGCCCCAGGCACTTTACATGTCCTTACTTCCAGAAGCCCCCTGACCCTGCACTTGCCCTTTCTTCTCGATGCCCCAGGCACTTTACATGTCCTTACTTCCAGAAGCCCCCTGACCCTGCACTTGCCCTTTCTTCTCGATGCCCCAGGCACTTTACATGTCCTTACTTCCAGAAGCCCCCTGACCCTGCACTTGCCCTTTCTTCTCGGTGCCCCAGGCACTTTACATGTCCTTACTTCCAGAAGCCCCCTGACCCTGCACTTGCCGTTCCTTCTCGATGCCCCAGGCACTTTACATGTCCTTCCTTCCAGAAGCCCCCTGATCCTGCACTTGCCCTTTCTTCTCGATGCCCCAGGCACTTTACATGTCCATACTTCCAGAAGCACCCTGACCCTGCACTTGCCCTTTCTTCTCGATGCCCCAGGCACTTTACATGTCCTTCCTCCCAGAAGCCCCCTGAACCTGCACGTGCCCTTTCTTCTCGATGCCCCAGGCACTTTACATGTCCTTCCTTCCAGAAGCACCCTGAACCTGCACTTGCCATTCCTTCTCGATGCCCCCAGGCACTTCACATGTCCTTCCTCCCAGAAGCCCCCTGAACCTGCACTTGCCCTTTCTTCTCGACGCCCCCAGGCATTGCAGGTCCTTCATTTTGGGTGTCCTCCTGACACCGCGCATGTCTTTTCTTCCAGATGCACCCAGCGCGACCCACACTTTTCCAAATGTCCTTCCTTCTACAATGCCCCCTGAACCTGCACTTGCCCCTTCTTCTCGATGCCCCAGACACTGCAGCTTTGCTGTCTCCTCAATAGCCTCTGGCAGTGCGTTATTCACATCTGGGCTTTGGTAATGAATGCAGCACCTTTCCAGGAGGTCTTCCATCTTCTGCCCATGCCACAACAATTAGTCATAGTCATAGTCAAAATACATTATTCGGTTTTACAAGTAGCAAACCATAAAAGCAATATTTCAGCAATAAAAGGGACAATTATATAATTAAAAATATGTGCATTAAACTTGTACAAGTAATAAAATAATTCATTCACATGTTAATACAAACCAGGTTAAAAAGCATACATCCCAGATATGCAGACTTTAAGCTAAAATTTGGTTGATACCATGACTACAGTACAAGGTTCCGTTAGTTTGGGAGGCTTTTTCTCAGTCTCAATCATTTTTTTAAAAAAACAACTACAAATAAAGTGCTTTCTGGGCTCAGCATTTGCAGGAAGCAGAAAGCCGGGCAAACCTGGGTAAAAATTTTTTTGTTTTAAAAGAGGTAGTAATAATGGCAAAAAAACATAAAGGGCATTAGGTCCTGTGGAAGTGAAACATCGCAGGCACAGGGCGGCAATACCTGCCCTTAATGACTTCCCTTCGGAACAGCAAGTAAAAGGTGGTAAAAGTTAAACCTGAATCTGATTAACAGAAACCGCTCTTGGTATGAAATAGGCCACATAAGATATGGTTATTATTAACCGAGTTTTATAAAGCGCAAACAACCCGGAGGCCTCGTAGCGCTAACCTCCGGAGGAACCGTTCCAGCGAGGGGACGGTTTTAAGTAGCATGAAGTTGCGAACACTAGGTCTAACCAGTTCTGCCCCTTCTCTGTTAAATTTTTGCCATAGGGGAAGGGTTTTATTGACATAGGCCACATCCTCGATGGTAATCATTTCAGGGTTTAAAAAGAGATCCGGTCGTCCCAGGTCGCTATAGCAGGATTTTAAGTATTTTAGCCAGGGGATTTTAAGCATGTTATCCAGGGTCAGGGCTTCTTTAAGTAGTTGGTGGTAAGATCTTTATTTAACCAGCATTTCAACCAAAAAAGCAGAGGGCGCATAGCTAACGTGTCGCCAATGAATGGGAGTCCAGTTTCTTCATGAATGATTACATTTGAGGTTCCCTTTGGTACTCCCAATAATTGTTTTAGAAAATTATTCTCTGCCACCTGGATGCCCTTTACTGCTGCATATCCCCATAGCTCACTGCCTTAGCTACCAATTGCAACACTTTTTGCCTGGTACAGCTTCAGCATTGCAGCAATTGGGCGTTTTCCCATTTTGCTTGCAAAGCTGAAGATGGCGGCATTCGCCCGTGTAATCTCCCCTCTTTTCTTCTCGACTAAAGCAGCCCAACTTAAATGGTCATCAAACAGAACTCCCAAGTATGAGAAAGTTGTAGTAATGGGCACTTTTCCATTATTTATCATAAAGGGTAAGTTGCCTTTCGGGCGGGTCCCGACCTGCAGTATGAAAGACTTGGAATTGTTTATGGCTAAATCACGTTCAGCCATAAAGCTGCGGAAAGCATTCAGTAGGGATTGCAGGCCTCTGGCAGTTCTAGCCAATAGGACTGCATCGTCCGCGAAGAGGAGGACGGGAAGGCTCCTACGCCCTACGTAAGGGTAATCCACCCCGGTTTTGATCAGAGACTTCTCTAACTCATTAATATATAGGTTAAAAAGAAAGGGCGCTAAAATGCACCCTTGCCTTACTCCCCGGGTAACTGTAAAATCCCTTGATACTCCGAGATCATGTGAGAATCTAATGCTTGCCCTGGTATCACTATGTAGATCCCTTAGGAAGTTAACAAGAGTGACGTCCACCCCCATGGTGTCCATGGACTGCCAAAATTTCCCCCGATTGACACAATCAAAAGCGGACGAAAGGTCCATGAAAGCCATGTAGATGGCACCCTTGCGAGCAACAGTATACTTCCCAAGGATCATGTACAGGTTAAGACAATTACCCTTCCTGAAGATGTGCCCTTAGCACTGAGACTCACTTTATTTCTCCATCAATCAAACATTTCTAGAGCATGTCAAATCACCCACGAGGGTCTCGAGGTGCTGGAGCTGTTTGCTGGCTCGTGGAGGTTTGATCATTCAAACATCTAGATCTTTAGTTCTCTTCTGAATTGCTGCAGCAATGGTGCGGTGTTGAGGTGCAGGGGGAGGTTGTTCCAAGCCTTGGCTGGCAGGTGCGAGAAGGAGTGTCCTCTGCTGTTGGATTGACAGATCTGTGGGAGTCTGCGAGGAAAAGGGAAGCTGATCGAAGGAGTCTAGTTGGTTGATTGAGGGTCAGGCCTTTGTTGATATATGCTGGTCCTTCGTTCTGCAGTGCCTTGTAGGGGGGGTCATATCTTTAACTGCTGTCTTTCCTGACTCAGAGCCAGTGTAATTTCTTGAGCTGTGGGTCCTTCTGGGGAGGTCGAGTATGAGTCTTGCCACTGAGTTCTGTATTGTCTGGAGTCTCTTCAGGAGGCGTGCAGTGATTTCTATGTAGAGCATGTTTCTACAGACCAGTCTGCTAGTGATGAGGGCCTGCGTGACAATCCTCTGGTGTCTGCTGGGAGCCATCTGAAGATCTTACGGAGCAACCGAAGGGTGTGGAAGCAGGCGAAGGAAACTGCATTGACTTGCTTCTCCATGAATAGCTTGCTATGTAGGATGATGCTGAGGTTGCAGGAGTAATCTGTTGGAGTGGGGGGTAAGGGGGGGGAGGGGCTGGGGTGCCAAGCTCCACTGGCCACCATGCGCCAGTCCATAGCGAGGTGTTGTTCCCAAAAGATGAGGACTTCCGTTTTATTCAGTGCTGAGTTTGAGAGAGTTGTCTTTCATCCAGTCCATGACATTCATCATGCATCTATGGATGATAACTTTAGTGGTGGAGGGATCTTCAGTGAGAGGATGAGCTGTGTGTCGTTTGGCTTAGGAGATGATGTTGAGTCCGTGTGATCCGACGGCGGTGGCCAGGATGTTGAGGGGGGGTCATGTAGGTGTTGAAGAGGGTCAGGCTGATGGTCGATTCTTGGGGATGATCTTCTTGGGTTCCAAGGTGAACGGTGGCAGGCAGATCCTTTGGGTTCTGCAGGTGAGGTATGAGGCAGTCCATTTCAGGGTGTTTCCTTGAATCCCAATGTGGTGGAGTCTGTTAATCAGGATGTGGTAGGAGACTATGTCAAACGCGGCAGAAAGGTTCAGGAGGATGAGGGCTGCTGTGTCTCCGCCATCCAGGAGGTCTCTGATGTCATCTGTGGTTAAGATAAGGGCTGTCTCAGTGCTGTGATTAGCTCGAAATTTCGATTGGGAGGGGCTCAGGAGGTTGTGGTCTTCTAGGTTTTGGGTGAGCTGCTGGTTGATTGCTTTCTTAAGGACTTTCGCTGGATAGGGGAGCAGAGAGATTGACCGGTAGTTCTTCAGTTCAGCTGGGTCAGTGGATGTTTTTTACAGGAGGGGCCTCACTTCAGCATGTCTCAAGTTCTCAGGGAAGGAGGCTGCGGTGATGGAGGTGTTCACGACGTTCCTGAGCATGTCACCAATTGTCTTGCTTCTGAGGTTGAATGGGTCTATGGGTGCTCCCTTGTGCACAGAGTTCATGATGGAAAAAATGTGTCCTGCGCAGTGAGTTTCCAGTGGGTAAGGTGTTCAGGGTTTGTGTTTGTGGGTGTGAGCTGGTTGATGCTGTCTACAGTGGAAAGTTGGTGTTCAAAGTTTTCATAGTTGGCCGAGATCTTGCAGTGGAAGAATTCTGCAAGGTTGTCGCACAGTTCCTAGGAGGGAGTAATGTCATTCTCGGTGGTTGCAGGATTGGTGATCCCCTTCACGATGGCGAAGAGTTATCTGCTGTGGTTTGCACTGGTTTTGATGTGGTCTGCTAGGGCGTTCTTCTTGGTTTCTTTCAAGTGGTGGTGGTACTGGTTCAGAGCGGACCTGACGGCGGTGCTGTCTTCAGTCTTTTCGCTGATGCGCCACTTTCTTCCAAGTCGCTGGCAGTTGCATTTGGCGGAGTGAAGGTCCTCTGTGAACCAGCTTGCTCTTTTGCTTTGTTCTTTGATGCTGGCTGTCTTGGCCGGGGAGATGGTGTATGCACAGTCTGTGACCCACTGGGAGAAACTCTTAGGTGCTTGTTCAAGGTTGTGTGTAGAGCCTGAGCGGTGGGAGCAGAGTGTCATTCCACTGGCTTTCTGATACCTATTTCCAGTCTCTTTGTGTGGTTCTGTTGGGCACAGTGCAGGGGTGGGTGGCTTCTGACATGGCGCAGTGTATGCTGAGGTGGTTGGACCAGGTGAGTGGTGTGGTGTGGATTTACATTTACATGTTGCTGGAGGTGAAGATGGGGCGAGCGTGTGTCCTGCGATGTGGGTATGGTCAGTGACAAGCTGTGTGAGGAGAATGTTGTGCATGCTTTCCAGGATCTCAGTGGAGTTGGCGTCATTGGGGTCGCCGAGGTGGAAGTTGAATTTCCCTCGGAAGATGTAATTCTCTGAATCGATTGTGAGCGGGGCGATGAGTTCTGGGATGGCGCTGCATAAGCTGGGGTGTGCTTCTGGTAGTCTAGAAGTTCATCAGGCAATGCCACTGCATCCAACCTCATCCCGTAATGTGGGAATGCCACTCTACCAGCTCTCTTCCAAATGCACAACTGGCACTGCACAATTTTTCTTTCCACATGCCCCCTCACACTGCATCTGCAATCCATCATCCCAAGTCTTTACCTGTTATTGTATATCCTTTTCATATACACAACCTGCACTGCACTGGTCTCTACATCACGCTACTCCCTGGCACTATATGTGCCTTTTCCACATTGCCCCATGGCCCTGTATGTGTCTCTCCACCACACTACTCCATGCCCTGCTTGTGTCCTTTGTGCACACTTCCTCATGGTGCTTCACATATCCTTCGTGCATATTACACAATGGACCTACCTGTGTCCATTGTCCACAACACCTCATGCCCCTGCATGTGTCCTTCGTCCATACTGCACCATGGCCCTGCTTGTGCTCTTTGTGCACACTACCTCATGCCCCTGCGTGGGTCCATCATCCATACTACTCCCTGACCCTGCTTGTGCTCTTTGTGCACACTACCCCATGCCCCTGCATGGGTCCTCCGTCCATACTACTCCCTGACCCTGCTTGAGCTCTTTGTTCACACTACCCCATGCCCCTGTATGGGTCCTTCGTCCATACGACTCCCTGACTCTGCTTGTGCTCTTTGTGCACACTACCTCATGCCCCTGCGTTGATCCTTCGTCCATACTACTCCTTGACACTGCTTGTGCTCTTTGTGCACACTACCCCATGCCCCTGTATGGGTCCTTCGTCCATACGACTCCCTGACTCTGCTTGTGCTCTTTGTGCACACTACCTCATGCCCCTGCGTGGGTCCTTCGTCCATACTACTCATTGACCCTACTTGTGCTCTTTGTGCACACAACCTCATGCCCCGCCGTGGGTCCTTCGTCCATACTACTCCCTGACCCTGCTTGTGCTCTTTGTGCACACTACCTCATGCCCCTGCGTGTGTCCTTCGTCCATACTACTCCCTGACCCTGCTTGTGCTCTTTGTGCACACTACCTCATGCCCCTGCGTGGGTCCTTCATCCATACTACTCCCTGACCCTCCTTGTGCTCGTTATGCACACTAACTCATGCCCCTGCGTGGGTCCTTCGTCCATACTACTCCCTGACTCTGCTTGTGCTCTTTGTGCACACTACCTCATGCCCCTGCATGTGTCCTTCGTCCATACTACTCATTGACCCTACTTGTGCTCTTTGTGCTCACAACCTCATGCCCTTTTGTGGGTCCTTCATCCATACTATTCCCTGACCCTGCTTGTGCTCTTTGTGCACACTACCTCATGCCCCTGCTTGGGTCCTTCATCCATACTGCACCATGGCCCTGCGTGTGCTCTTTGTGCAGACTACCTCATGCCCCTGCGTGGGTCCTTCATCCATACTACTCCCTGACCCTGCTTGTGCTCTTTGTGCACACTACCTCATGCCCCTGCGTGGGTCCTTCGTCCATACTACTCCCTGACCCTGCTTGTGCTCTTTGTGCACACTACCTCATACCCCTGCGTGTGTCCTTCGTCCATACTACTCCCTGACTCTGCTTGTGCTCTTTGTGCACACTACCTCATGCCCCTGCGTTGATCCTTCGTCCATACTACTCCCTGACCCTGCTTGTGCTCTTTATGCACACTACCTCATGCCTCTGCGTGGGTCCTTCATCCATACTACTCCCTGACCCTGCTTGTGCTCTTTGTGCACACTACCTCATGCCCCTGCATGGGTCCTTCGTCCATACTACTCCCTGACCCTGCTTGTGCTCTTTGTGCACACTACCTCATGCCCCTGCGTGTGTCCTTCGTCCATACTACTCCCTGACTCTGCTTGTGCTCTTTGTGCACACTACCTCATGCCCCTGCGTTGATCCTTCATCCATACTACTCCCTGACCCTGCTTGTGCTCTTTGTGCACACTACCTCATGCCCCTGCGTGGGTCCTTCATCCATACTACTCCCTGACCCTGCTTGTGCTCTTTGTGCACACTACCTCATGCCCCTGCGTGGGTCCGTCGTCCATACTACTCCCTGACCCTGCTTGTGCTCTTTGTGCACACTACCTCATGCCCCTGTGTGGGCCCTTCATCCATACTACTCACTGACCCTGCTTGCGCTCTTTGTGCACACTACCTCAAGCCCCTGCATGGGTCCTTCGTCCATACTACTCCCTGACCCTGCTTGCGCTCTTTGTGCAAACTACCTCATGCCCCTGCGTGGGTCTTTCGCCCATACTACTACCCGACCCTGCTTGTGCTCTTTGTGCACACTACCCCATGCCCCTGCGTGGGTCCTTCGTCCATCCTACTCCCTGACCCTGCTTGTGCTCTTTGTGCACACTACCTCATGCCCCTGCGTGGGTCCTTCGTCCATACTACTCCCTGACCCTGCTTGCGCTCTTTGTGCACACTACCTCAAGCCCCTGCATGGGTCCTTCGTCCATACTACTCCCTGACCCTGCTTGCCCTCTTTGTGCAAACTACCTCATGCCCCTGCGTGGGTCTTTCGCCCATACTACTCCCCGACCCTGCTTGTGCTCTTTGTGCACACTACCCCATGCCCCTGCGTGGGTCCTTCGTCCATACTACTCCCTGACCCTGCTTGTGCTCGTTGTGCACACTACCTCATGCCCCTGCGTGGGTCCTTCGTCCATACTACTCCCTGACCCTGCTTGTGCTCTTTGTGCACACTACCTCATGCCCCTGCATGTGTCCTTCGTCCATACTAATCATTGACCCTACTTGTGCTCTTTGTGCTCACAACCTCATGCCCCTGCGTGGGTCCTTCATCCATACTACTCCCTGACCCTGCTTGTGCTCTTTGTGCACACTACCTCATGCCCCTGCTTGGGTCCTTCAACCATACTGCACCATGGCCCTGCTTGTGCTCTTTGTGCACACTACCTCATGCCCCTGCGTGGGTCCTTCATCCATACTACTCCCTGACCCTGCTTGTACTCTTTGTGCACACTACCTCATGCCCCTGCGTGGGTCCTTCGTCCATACTACTCCCTGACCCTGCTTGTGCTCTTTGTGCACACTACCTCATACCCCTGCGTGTGTCCTTCGTCCATACTACTCCCTGACTCTGCTTGTGCTCTTTGTGCACACTACCTCATGCCCCTGCGTTGATCCTTCGTCCATACTACTCCCTGACCCTGCTTGTGCTCTTTATGCACACTACCTCATGCCGCTGCGTGGGTCCTTCATCCATACTACTCCCTGACCCTGCTTGTGCTCTTTGTGCACACTACCTCATGCCCCTGCATGGGTCCTTCGTCCATACTACTCCCTGACCCTGCTTGTGCTCTTTGTGCACACTACCTCATGCCCCTGCGTGTGTCCTTCGTCCATACTACTCCCTGACTCTGCTTGTGCTCTTTGTGAACACTACCTCATGCCCCTGCTTTGATCCTTCGTCCATACTACTCCCTGACCCTGCTTGTGCTCTTTGTGCACACTACCTCATGCCCCTGCGTGGGTCCTTCATCCATACTACTCCCTGACCCTGCTTGTGCTCTTTGTGCACACTACCTCATGCCCCTGCGTGGGTCCGTCGTCCATACAACTCCCTGACCCTGCTTGTGCCCTTTGTGCACACAACCTCATGCCACTCCGTGGGTCCTTCGTCCATACTACTCCCTGACCCTGCTTGTGCTCTTTGTGCACACTACCTCATGCCCCTGCGTGGGTCCATCATCCATACTACTCCCTGACCCTGCTTGCGCTCTTTGTGACACTACCTCAAGCCCCTGCATGGGTCCTTCGTCCATACTACTCCCTGACCCTGCTTGCGCTCTTTGTGCAAACTACCTCATGCCCCTGCGTGGGTCTTTCGCGCATACTACTCCCCGACCCTGCTTGTGCTCTTTGTGCACACTACCCCATGCCCCTGCATGGGTCCTTCGTCCATCCTACTCCCTGACCCTGCTTGTGCTCTTTGTGCACACTACCTCATGCCCCTGCGTGGGTCCTTCGTCCATACTACTCCCTGACCCTGCTTGTGCTCTTTGTGCACACTACCTCATGCCCATGCGTGTGTCCTTCGTTCATACTAATCCCTGACCCTGCTTGTGCTCTTTGTGCACACTACCTCATGCCCCTGTGTGTGTCCTTCGTCCATACTACTCCCTGACTCTGCTTGTGTTCTTTGTGCACACTACCTCAAGCCCCTGCGTTGATCCTTCGTCCATACTACTCCCTGACCCTGCTTGTGCTCTTTGTGCACACTACCTCATGCCCCTGCGTGGGTCCTTCGTCCACACTACTCCCTGACCCTGCTTGTGCTCTTTGTGCACACTACCTCATGCCCCTGCGTGGGTCCTTCGTCCATACTACTCCCTGACCCTGCTTGTGCTCTTTGTGCACACTACCTCATGCCACTGCGTGGGTCCTTCGTCCATACTACTCCCTGACCCTGCTTGTGCTCTTTGTGCACACTACCTCATGCCCCTGCATGGGTCCTTCGTCCATACTACTCCCTGACCCTGCTTGCACTCTTTGTGCACACTACCTCAAGCCCCTGCGTGGGTCCTTCGTCCATACTACTCCCTGACCCTGCTTGCGCTCTTTGTGCAAACTACCTCATGCCCCTGCGTGGGTCTTTCGCCCATACTACTCCCCGACCCTGCTTGTGCTCTTTGTGCACACTACCTCATTACCCTGCGTGGGTCCTTCGTCCATCCTACTCCCCGACCCTGCTTGCGCTCTTTGTGCACACTACCTCAAGCCCCTGCGTGGGTCCTTCGTCCATACTACTCCCTGACCCTGCTTGCGCTCTTTGTGCAAACTACCTCATGCCCCTGCGTGGGTCCTTCGTCCATACTACTCCCAGTCCCTGCTTGTGCTCGTTGTGCAAACTACCTCATGCCCCTGCATGGGTCCTTTGTCCATACTACTCCCCGACACTGCTTGTGCTCGTTGTGCAAACTACCTCATGCCCAGGCGTGGGTCCTTCGTCCATACTACTCCCCGACCCTGCTTGTGCTCTTTGTGCACACTACCTCATGCCCCTGCATGGGTCATTCGTCCATACTACTCCCTGACCCTGCTTGTGCTCTTTGTGCACACTACCTCATGCCCCTGCGTGGGTCCTTCGTCCATCCTACTCCCCGGCCCTGCTTGTGTTCTTTGTGCACACTACCTCATGCCCCTGCGTGGGTCCTTCGTCCATACTACTCCCTGACCCTGCTTGTATTATTTGTGCACACTACCTCATGCCCCTGCGTGGGTCCTTCGTCCATACGACTCCCTGACTCTGCTTGTGCTCTTTGTGCACACTACCTCATGCCCCTGCGTGGGTCCTTTGTCCATACTACTCCCTGACCCTGCTTGTGCTCTTTGTGCACACTACCTCATGCCCCTGCGTGGATCCTTCGTCCATACTACTCCCAGTCCCTGCTTGTGCTCGTTGTGCAAACTACCTCATGCCCCTGCGTGGGTCCTTCGTCCATACTACTCCCCGACCCTGCTTGTGCTCTTTGTGCGGACTACCTCATGCCCCTGCGTGGGTCCTTCGTCCATACTACTCCCTGACCCTGCTGGTGCTCTTTGTGCACACTACCTCATGCCCGTGCGTGTGTCCTTCGTCCATACTACTCCCTGACCCTGCTTGTGCTCTTTGTGAACACTACCTCATGCCCCTGCGTTGATCCTTCGTCCATACTACTCCCCGACCCTGCTTGTGCTCTTTGTGCACACTACCTCATGCCCCTGCGTCGGTCCTTCGTCCATACTACTTCCCGACCCTGCTTGTGCTCGTTGTGCAAACTACCTCATGCCCCTGCATGGGTCCTTCGTCCATACTACTCCCTGACCCTGCTTGTGCTCTTTGTGCACACTACCTCATGCCCGTGCGTGTGTCCTTCATCCATACTACTCCCTGACCCTGCTTGTACTCTTTGTGCACACTACCTCATGCCCCTGTGTGGGTCCTTCGTCCATACTACTCCCTGACCCTGCTTGCGCTCTTTGTGCACACTACCTCATGCCCCTGCGTGGGTACTTCGTCCATACTACTCCCTGACCCTGCTTGCGCTCTTTGTGCACACTACCTCAAGCCCCTGCATGGGTCCTTCGTCCATACTACTCCCTGACCCTGCTTGCGCTCTTTGTGCAAACTACCTCATGCCCCTGCGTGGGTCTTTCGCCCATACTACTTCCCGACCCTGCTTGTGCTCTTTGTGCACACTACCTCATGCCCCTGCGTGGGTCCTTCATCCATCCTACTCCCCGACCCTGCTTGCGCTCTTTGTGCACACTACCTCATGCCCCTGCGTGGGTCCTTCGTCCATACTACTCCCAGACCCTGCTTGCACTCTTTGTGCACACTACCTCATGCCCCTGTGTGGGCCCTTCATCCATACTACTCCCAGTCCCTGCTTGTGCTCGTTGTGCAAACTACCTCATGCCCCTGCGTGGGTCCTTCATCCATACTACTCCCCGACCCTGCTTGTGCTCGTTGTGCAAACTACCTCATGCCCCTGCGTGGGTCCTTCGTCCATACTACTCCCCGACCCTGCTTGTGCTCTTTGTGCACACTACCTCATGCCCCTGCGTGGGTCCTTCATCCATACTACTCCCTGACCCTGCTTGTGCTCTTTGTGCGCACTACCTCATGCCCCTGCGTGGGTCCTTCGTCCATCCTACTCCCCGACCCTGCTTGTGCTCTTTGTGCACACTACCTCATGCCCCTGCGTGGGTCCTTCGTCCATACGACTCCCTGACCCTGCTTGTGCTCTTTGTGCACACTACCTCATGCCCCTGCGTGGGTCCTTCGTCCATACTACTCCCTGACCCTGCTTGTGCTCTTTGTGCACACTACCTCATGCCCCTGCGTGGGTCCTTCATCCATACTACTCCCTGACCCTGCTTGTGCTCTTTGTGCACACTACCTCAAGCCCCTGCGTGGGTCCTTCGTCCATACTACTCCCTGACCCTGCTTGTGCTCTTTGTGCACACTACCTCATGCCCCTGCGTGTGTCCTTCGTCCATCCTACTCCCTGACCCTGCTTGCGCTCTTTGTGCACACTACCTCATGCCCCTGCGTGGGTCCTTCGTCCATACTACTCCCAGACCCTGCTTGCGCTCTTTGTGCACACTACCTCATGCCCCTGCGTGGGTCCTTCGTCCATACTACTCCCAGTCCCTGCTTGTGCTCTTTGTGCAAACTACCTCATGCCCCTGCGTGGGTCCTTCGTCCATACTACTCCCCGACCCTGCTTGTGCTCGTTGTGCACACTACCTCATGCCCCTGCGTGGGTCCTTCGTCCATACTACTCCCCGACCCTGCTTGTGCTCTTTGTGCACACTACCTCATGCCCCTGCGTGGGTCCTTCGTCCATACTACTCCCCGACCCTGCTTGTGCTCTTTGTGCACACTACCTCATGCCCCTGCGTGGGTCCTTCGTCCATCCTACTCCCCGACCCTGCTTGCGCTCTTTGTGCACACTACCTCATGCCCCTGCGTGGGTCCTTCGTCCATACTACTCCCAGACCCTGCTTGCGCTCTTTGTGCACACTACCTCATGCCCCTGCGTGGGTCCTTCGTCCATACTACTCCCAGTCCCTGCTGGTGCTCTTTGTGCAAACTACCTCATGCCCCTGCGTGGGTCCTTCGTCCATACTACTCCCCGACCCTGCTTGTTCTCGTTGTGCACACTACCTCATGCCCCTGCGTGGGTCCTTTGTCCATACTACTCCCCGACCCTGCTTGTGCTCGTTGTGCACACTACCTCATGCCCCTGCGTGGGTCCTTCGTCCATACTAATCCCTGACCCTGCTTGTGCTCTTTGTGCACACTACCTCATGCCCCTGCGTGGGTCCTTCGTCCATACTACTCCCTGTCCCTGCTTGCGCTCTTTGTGCACACTACCTCATGCCCCTGCGTGGGTCCTTCGTCCATACTACTCCCTGACCCTGCTTGTGCTCTTTGTGCACACTACCTCATGCCCCTGCGTTGATCCTTCATCCATACTACTCCCTGACCCTGCTTGCGCTCTTTGTGCACACTACCTCATGCCCCTGCGTGGGTCCTTCGTCCATCCTACTCCCCGACCCTGCTTGTGCTCTTTGTGCACACTACCCCATGCCCCAGCATGGGTCCTTCATCCACACTGCTCCACAGGACAGCGTGCCTCTTCTCCACAGTATCCCTTGGCCCTGCAGGTTTCCCTTGTACACACTACCCCATGGCCCTGCATATCTCTTCACAGCACTTCTCCCTGGCACTGCATGTGCCTCTCCTACACACAGCTTCCTGGCACTTACCATGTCACTCCTCAACATTATCCTAGCATCTCACATGTCCCTTTCCTCCACACCATAGTCCAACATGTTCCACTCCTTCACGCGACCACCTGGCACTGCACGTGTGACTATTCCACACTACCCCCTAGCGCTGCACGTGCCCTTACTCCACACTACCCCTTGCGTCTCTTCTCTGCATTTAAACCATGGCCCTGCATGTGCCTCATCTGTGAAAATCCCAAAGCAGGCTCCAGGCTTTAAGTAGGTTGAAAAAACTGAGGGCTCTGTCAAAGGGGCATAACCTATGTAATAAAGGGCGTGGCTTAAGCAACAAATCTCTGCTGCCTGACTGGTATTTTGCTGCTGCTGTTCTGCTAGTGCATCCAGATATATAATAGAACAGCTGGCACGCACTTAAACAAGCCCAGACTATTGGCTTCATCAATGGTTGTTAGCTGCAGAAGATGAATGAGTAACAAGAATGACTCTGTGGTAAATAATAGTGAAAATGCTACAATCCTATAATTATGATGCTGTGAAACAACAATATGGCTCCATTAAAAACGTTAAATAAAACTCTTTGCAAAATACTTACTCTTATTTATTGTAGACTTGAAACCATTTCTAGAAGCTGGTAATACTGGGCAGCAGCTGCCCACGCAGCAGCTTTATCACTGCAGACCTGTTCAATTTAGAGCCTGAGTCTGTGCTCTGTCCATCACCTTTCCCACCCAGCTGTGGATCCCCATGGCGTGCACTTTCAGATCACTAGCAGGTGATCGTATCACCTGATTATGAGCTCCTTCGTCTAAGCATGCATACCAAAGGGGTCTCTCCAGGGTTACATCAAAGGCTGCTGATGGCTGCTAGTGCTCCAGAGTGAAGATTGTTTTCATGTCCAAGGTGAGGGCAAAAATGAAGAGCCGTATAGGGAACCGTCTCAGCTCCTGTTTTTTAGAGCACTGGCAGGACCCGGCCCGCTTAAAGCCCCGATAGGCTCTTAAAGGAAAAAGGCAGTGCCTGGCTTTTGGTAACTTGGCTGTTATTTAAAAGTAGCATATGAGCCTACGTGCAGATTAAAGGCAGGTCACACAGCATAATTAAAGCTGCACTTTAAAAAACGAAAACGTACTGTGCCTTTTCCTTTATTTGTTGTGCTAGTCTAGATGAACAGTGATAAGCAGAAAGGCGATATCTATGGCAATGTGTTTATTTTTCCACGTTTTGGATTATAGAAATTATAAAATGCCTCTGCTTGTTTCTACACATGGTGAGCTAAAGTGTTTTTAAAAAATCCGAGCTATTAACACGTTCCGTGCTGCCGTCGGCCATTGGCCGACGGCAGCACTACCTCCCCACTGCTGCCGTCGGTCAATGGCCGACGCGGCCCCGTCCGTTTTGCAGAAGTGCCACACTTCCGCAAAATCACAGCCGCCGTTAAGGTGTTAAACTAAATCTTTTTGCAACAAATATTTAAGTTTTTTGGTGTGTTTAACTTTGAAACAGAGATTAATTTTGTATTCTTCATGTTTAGAAACATCCTATTTCTTTCATGTGAAAGAACACCACATCAAGGATTTAGGTGGTTTGTGGGTAGAGTGATACAGTTACTATGTATTATAAGGAATATAGAGCTCACTGCTGTACATAAGAAAGGATATTGCATGTTTTCTCAAAGTA
This sequence comes from Lissotriton helveticus, assembly GCF_964261635.1. Taxonomy (NCBI): domain Eukaryota; kingdom Metazoa; phylum Chordata; class Amphibia; order Caudata; family Salamandridae; genus Lissotriton; species Lissotriton helveticus. The sequence goes on from NC_136061.1 coordinate 952,634,657, forward strand.
CCATGACCTTTTAAAGGAACTCTGCCTTAGGCCTTGTTCCTCTATATGGCCACAGAACTCTTCAGTGACAATATCCTTATAATGGAGTTCAGGGGGGTACTTTCTTCCATATAGTACCAAACTCAAGTAGGTTGTCGAAAAGGCAACCACAGAGTCTACGACATCAAGCTACAAACAGCCCACCCTGAGTGCATCGTATTTCTTGGGACAGGCAGACAAGGCATGTATGTGCCTGTTCAACCCCACCCCCCCCAAAAAAATACTCAGAATTAAATCTGTTATTTTCCAATGTCATGTCAGCCCCTACACCAGAAAGTTAGCCCTGTGACATTAAGCAACAGCGAGGCAGTTGTGCCTCCACCTCTGTACACTGCAGGGTCACCATTAAACCCACATCACAGTATAGCAACAAATCTGGAAATTCTTTGACCCACTTTAACTTTACTGATAATAATCAGAGAGAGAAGCCGAAACTCACTGCGCTTGTGGGCGAGCCACAGATTTTGAATTACTCATAAACGTAATGGAAATGAGGTCAGCTTAAAAAAAATGTTTACTGACGAGTTCAACTACAATAAAACAAAAAAATATATATCTAAATTATGCCTAAAAAATACCTTCAGGACATATATATATATATATATATCACAGAAAAAAGAGTTGCCCCAAATGAAGCCATCACACACAGAGGGGTATCAGCACAAATGCCCCAGGCGGCTGCAGACTCAATGTGCCTTCCACGCTTCGTGTTACAGCCAAACGCGTTTCAAGTATCTCATACCCTTGGTCACTGGCAATTCAAGTTTCACAAGTGTGCGGACACTGCAAGAGATGTTAGGGACCATATTTTATTACGTATCTGAGCCCCGCCCACATAGGCGACACAAGTGCTTTATGGTTAAAGTAGTCCATTTAATAAAAGCATGGCTCCCAGTCCCGTTCAAACCCCAGTGGGTATTTGTATATTACCGCTCAAGTTCCAAGCACAAGTGAAATAAAACAATTGTTCCTTTGTAGGTAAAGCGCTTTAGGTACGCTGAAGTGCTGCCAATATATACCTGAGGCTCAGGCCCCCTATGTTCCAAGTCAGGCTCAAGTTTATGAGCATGTGGGATCCGCATCACAGCGGCGGGACGGCTCCCGACCGGACAGGCCATATAAATCACAGAAAAAAGAGTTGCCCCAAATGAAGCCATCACACACAGAGGGGTATCAGCACAAATGCCCCAGGTGGCTGCAGACTCAATGTGCCTTCCAAGCTTCGTGTTACAGCCAAGCGCATTTCAAGTATCTCGTACCCTTGGTCACTGGCAATTCACGTTTCACAAGTGCGCGGACACTGCAAGAGATGTTAGGGACCATGTTTTATTACGTATCTGAGCCCCACCCACATAGGCGACACAAGTGCTTTATGGTTAAAGTAGTCCATTTAATAAAAGCTGCGTGTGCTGTGAGTCCGTTCCGAGGATATACATTGGCACGGACTAGATGCCCTGTGTACTGTGAGCATACCCACATGGGAAGGATTGTGATATTTCAGACATTTAATGGCACCCACATGGGTTTTATTTATAAGCGGACTACGAAGACCATGATGCACTCGCACACACGCCCACTGGGGCGGGACATTAAATTGTGTGCAAGTGGCCCGCTTGCTGTTGAGTGCTCTGTGGCCAGTGAACAAGGGCGGCACATGCCCGAAACGGGTCTGGTAGGACATTGGTGCTTTTCGTGTGCATGGCAGAATGTTCGTGTAATCCTCGGAATAAAATGGGTTTTCTCACCGCGAGTGGTCTCTTCAAGTTTGTGGCAATCTTTTCTGGATGTCCAGGTCGCGAAGAGCCCCACTGCAGAATTTGCGGGACAGCAGCGTCAGAAACAAAGAGACGCTGCGTGTGCGGTGAGTCTGTTCCGAGGATATACATTGGCACGGACTTGATGCCCTGTGTACTGTGAGCATACCCACATGGGAAGGATTGTGATATTTCAGACATTTAATAGCACCCACATGGGTTTTATTTATAAGCGGACTACGAAGACCATGATGCACTAGCACACACGCCCACTGTGGTGGGACATTAAATTGTGTGCACGTGGCCCGCTTGCTGTTGAGTGCTCTGTGGCCAGTGAACAAGGGCGGCAAATGCCCGAAACGCGTCTGGCAGGACATTGGTGCTTTTCGTATGCATGGCATAATGTTCGTGTAACCCTCGGAATAAAATGGGTGTTCTCACCACGAGTGGTCTCTTCAAGTTTGTGGCAATCTTTTCTGGATATATATATATATATTTATATATATATATCTTTATTCGTGAAAAACCCAAAGGTTACAGGGTGTTATAGTTAGGAAATAGCATTTAAAAAATGTAGAAATTCATTGAAAAAACCCCAAAGTTTACAGGGACGTTAATGTTAGGTTCAGATTTTACACATACAAAACCATAGAAATTCAGTAGTTATGGAGTTATCTCAATAAACTATAACTCATGCCCTAAGGTTAACATTAAGCTTGCGCACCCCCATGCACAGTTTTCTCATCAAATCATTTTACAGCACATGTTGCAGTAACATTATCAATGATGTCATAGAAGACGTCATGAGTGTTGTTATATGTGGGGTAATTAGCAGTGTATGCCAAGAGTGCGAGATATAGTCAATTACCTTGGGCACAAGTTAGAGTTATTTGAGATAACCAACTATAACCGCCCAATGCCTATGGTTTTGTGTGTGTAAAATCTGAACCTGACTATAACATACCTGTAACCTTTGTTTTTTTGAGTGAATTTCTAATTTTTCTTAATGCTATTTCGTAACTATAAAGTCTTTGTAACTTTTGTTTCTTTCAGTAAACTTCTATGCTTTTGTTTAACATGAAGTAATATTTAATTACCACACGCTAATCCAACTGCAGCCAAGAGGGTTGGCCGCGGGGCGTGGCCTGGCTCTACATCAAATCCCCTGCATGCAGCAAACCTGGTGGAGGGCATCCCTCAGTGCTCGCCAAATTTTTTCAGGGCAGGGAGGTACATATCCCCCCCTCCCTGGGCCGCATTTGGCCCCAGGGCACATTTTCCTAGGTCCCACTGCTTTATATATGGGGGAGAGGGGGCATGCCGTTCCCCTCCCCAGGCTGATTTTGGACCCCGGGGACCCCATTCCCTCGGACCAATCCAAAATAACCTGGCCGGGGAAACTGCTATGTCCTGGGGGTGGGGCCTCCAGGGTCATTAATCGCTTCTATTTCTATGCATGCCCTGGGTGTTGGGGTCCCTGGGGTCGAAAACAGCCTGAGGAAGGGGGAACAAGCGGCCCCGTCACCATTTTTTTTTTCATGGCCTGACCCCAGGGAGTGGTGGTCCCTGAGCTGAAAAAGGTCCGGGGGGGGCACTTGCCCCCCTCCTATATTATAAAATGCTGGGCCCCAGGGGATGGGGTTCTCGGTGCTGAAATCGGCCCGGGGAGGGGGAACGCACAGCCCCCCTCTCTCTGTTAATATCGGCCACTTGTTTTCTGTTTTTTTCCTCAAAGGAAAACATTTTAAAAAAATGTTGGGAGCCTTGCTGGGCTCCCTGCCACCAGCCTAGTGGGTAAGGGTAATCCTACCCTTCTCCCTTCTTTTTTGTGTGTTTTTTGGGGAATTGGGCTCTGGCTCAATTCCCAGGTTGTCTGCCACCACTTCCTGGTTGAAGAAGTAGCAGCCAATCAGATCTCACCATGAGATCTGTCAGATCCACAGTAGGGCCGTGTCCCTGGATATCTATAAATCTTTTTTCTCTAAGAACTCCAAAAATACTGAACGAATTTACACAAAATCACAAAAAGCACTGTTTGTGGACTACGATCTAGCTTTCTGCGAAATTTGGTGTAATTCCGTTCAGTGGTTTAGGCTGTAGTCGTCTATATCCTATGGGAAATTGCATGGGGAAAACGCTTTTTGGGATCCTCTTTTTCTCAGCCCCCACTTTACAGATCACCAAAAAATTTTCCAAACAGCTGCTGAAGTGGCTGGCGTACTAGTTTGAAAATGTTGTCAAGATTCATCAAACAGCGCCAAAGTTATTAGTAAAACAAATAACGCTTTGTCTCTAGAAACTACCTACTGGGGACTGCCAGAAGGAAGGAAGGATGGATGGATGGATGGATAGATGTAGATATATATATCGGTATTACAAGTCGTACAGGTGGCCATTAAATTGATTGGTAATGACGAGTAAATTGTAAATTTGTGGCGAACTGAATTTACAGTTCTGGTTTAACAAATGTTATTTATGCAATGAATTCTGAGTTTGTCATTATAATTTTATTTTTACAAACGAAGATATGCATGCAATATGTTGAAAAACTACAAGTCTGTCTACACACACTATTGTTTTGTAGTTTAACACGTGACACGTATTGAAAGAAGTTTAAAAATGGCTGCTTCTTACTTTGTAAATATTGTTGAACAAGGCAGCAAGGACTGCTGAAACGCGTTCGATTGAGGCCGAAATAAACTTATTTTCAGGCAGCTACACCAGGCGTCGTGGTTATCTTTGGCAGCAACAGAGATAGCGTGGTTTATATATTACGGACCTCCTCCTGCAGGGTCCGAAAGACGACGCGACTCGCATGACAGGCAGGGGTTGATACACAGGAGAATTTTGTGGAATATATATATATGTGTGAACTGCCAAACTCGTCAGGGCGCCATTTGAGCTGCATGCATAATTAAAACCCATGTGGGCCTCTCAGGTGAGTCATATTACAAGCATGCTGGAACCCGTAGTTTTTCTTTCCAAGTGGGTGCTGTTCAACTTCAGTGTCTTTTTCTTCAAATCATAAAATCCCAAGCGGGCTGCAGTGAAATATCAGTTCCCTTTCATAAAATCCGTCTGCGCCTCGTGGTCCGAACATTCAAACCTTTGGCCCCATATTAAAGTTCATGGTGGGGCATCCTTCTCGGCCAGGCTGCCGAGTTAAATTCATCATACAATTGCGCTGAAGCAAAGATGCCCTTCGCAGTCGGGAGCTTTCACAAGAAGCATTTATTTTCAGAACCGGCATTTCATCACCAAACACAAAGTCCCTTACGCGTTTCAGAGCGTGAAGGCTCCTTCGTCAGAGGGTGACGCTGTGTGAACTGCCAAACTCTGAAGAACTGGGATTTCAAGTACCCAGCGGCGCCAGGGACACGCCCAAAGTCCTCTGGGTTCCCTTGCCTTGGTATACAGAGACACTGAATACTTCTAGGTGGCGTCAGAGATCAAATTTATTAGCTGCAGCCAGTAGCAGAAATCCCAGTAATACAACACGGTGTACAACTCAAGAAACTGCTCAATTTACTAAGGCGAGACATCCCTATTTATACACAAAAAGGTACATTTAAAATGCACGCCCCTGCACCAAAATTCAACCAATAGAAAATACATGACATCACACAGCATTATATAGTAAAGCTCATTTTACAGTGTCCCAACCCACAAGTTAATATTTAGGCATATCTAAATAATAATCTGGAAGGCCCGAACAAACCCTTAATTGAAAGCGTAACCCATGAAATGAAGAAACAGTAAAGAAAAGTAGTTTCAGATAATGTGCAAGATAACAGAAACGTAAAGAAACTTAAAAGTTAACAAATGTCTTGAATGGTGATTGGGAAAGTGGATAACGATCTTGCAGGGAAATTGGCTTGGCAGGGTCAATTCCAGGTGAAAGGCCAGCTTCTGAAATTAACTCCAGCTCACGAAGGAAACCTTAGTTAATGTACACATGACCCACAAAAGGTCAGACTGCTTTGCTCGCAGACTAACTTCGGAGGCCTAAGTAAAAGGCAACACCAGATGGCAGTCACGACGCATGGCAAAAACCCATGTTTAGAAAAGAAAGTCGTGCACTTTAAAAGCACGCAAAATCACAGAACCTCAGACCCTCCTTTTGCCATTACGTAGGCAATAGCCTAAACTCATGTCAATCTGAATCAGGTCTATATCTATTCTCATCAGGTCATCAAGGTGTTGCTGTAACATCATCTTATTATCCTTCACTTCTCTAGGGGCTGGTCTTCTCACACAGATCGTAGCACAAAGACTACAAATGGCGGGACCACACTGGATGCATAAACAACACAAGAAAAGGATAGCTAACGCCATACCAAGGAACATCAGAATCTTCCATCCCCATTTGGACAATAATTCCCATAACCATCCCATCAACGACCAGTCTCCTTCGTCCACATGAAAAGACTCAGAGATCTTATGTAGTCTAGAGATGGCTTGGTACACTGTCGGGGCATTATCTGGTATGAAAACACAGCAACTAGATCTAATCAATTTACATACCCCACCTCTATCTGCAAGTATAATATCTAAAACAAAACGGTTCTGTAATGTCATAAGGCGATCCGCTTGAAGCTCAGCAGTAATATTGCTAAGGGCACCTGCAGTCTCATTTATAGTGGCCTCAACCACTCTCGTAAGCTGACGAATATTCCTACTATTAGCCATAGGACCCCAAAAGGGTAGGAAACCCTTAAAGAAGTCTCCAGCTTCTTGTGCGACAGTATCTTTCGCATCGATTACACCTCTACCATATCTTGTCTTATGGTAATTGGAAACAGCAGTGTATGTAGGGGGAAGCAAAAATGCCACGTAACACGTGCCGGAAAAATCAGATGGCAACCATGTGTATGCTCTATCATAACAGACAAAATACGTGCCTTTAGCTGGCACGAACGGAGGAGATTTCTGGGACGTATAAACGTATGTGTGAACACACACACTCTTACCAAGCAGAGCTCTCAGATTCTGACCATTACCTTGCAAACAAAGATGACCTCGGTGGGGTACAATCCAAATAGGAGGAGACCTTCGCTGCCTTTCTTTCTCCGTCAAGCTAACACTATATGTCGTCTTATTCCAACCGACATATGCTCGTACCTCATCTTTAGAGATAGCATTATACGCGTCAATATCTCTAATCATATCGACTATTCCCCGTATCAAAGCATTCTTGCTCACGTTATCGTTAACACAACGCACTGGAGAGGCTTCGTTCGCATAGATAAACATCGATTGGAGTGCCCAAACTGACCCATTAGGTGAAAAAGGCAAAACCAAATATGGCATTCCCTTGTCTGTAGTATGTGGCATAAGACCACACACCCAACAATTCGTGGTATTTATGACTAGCTGATGCTGATGCAACATCTGTAGAAACGAATTATTCACAAATTCTGATCTTCGTGTCTGTTCATGTTCAGGTAACGTATGAAACTCATGTGGAGAAACAGTAGAAAAAGAAAGAGTAGGTTGGGAGGTAGATGTAAGCGGCAATTGTGTGACATAGAAAATCCAACCCACACAAGCTAACGTAATATTCACAAGCATAAGGAAACACATTATTAAAAAACATTTGCTACGAACCAATATACATATTCGGTTTTTAGAATCCACTTTCCTAACACATTTTTCAGACTCAAGAAACTCCATCCTCTAACGTGCTGCTCACGGAAATTTTCCTTCTTCACTTAAGTGTGCGCCAAGATCGCACTAACGACCCTGAACCACAGACCTTGTGTCAATACGTGGCTCACCCCTTAAGAACTTCCTACCGTGAACCTGCAGCTGAGTCCGGATGGTGACTCGAAAAAGGAAAAAGCAAAAAAAAAAGTTTCTTGATCTGCCAAAGTGTAACTTCACTATCTAAAAAAATTCCAGTTTCACGTTTATTTGTCCATATGTACAGTCTTTCGCGGTCTTAGATCGTAGCGTTCTTTATTCGGTACAGTTGGATCCTTGAATAGAATTTCCGGATTGGTGGTGTCAATCTTTAGATGAGGAGGCACAGCAGCTTGCAGAACATCATCATCCTCGCGTTCTGACCGTGTCCATGTCAAATGAGAATCACTAAATAGAACAAATCTAAGAGTTTTTTCACATTCAGAATCGGCTATACCTCCCCTCACCCACTTGTCATATGGTAAGGGCAATGGAACTTTTTTACAATGGGTGGCATGCACCCAGTTCTTTTTGCCAGCTACTCTAACAGCAGTTCTAGTGACTAACAAGACCAACTGAGGTCCAGTCCATCTCGGCTCCAAGTTCTTAGTCCGTTGAAAATTCCTGGTGAGCACGTAGTCTCCAGGTTTGATAGCGTGATCTGGATCTGCAGTAGCTGTCGGCAATGTATCATGAACCTGTTGGTGAAGGACACGCAATTTAGCAGTCAAGTCATGTAAGTAATCCACCAACATAGGGTACTCAATACTGCTGTATTCTTTAGGACGAGGCACACCCCAAACATTCGCAGGACGACCAAACACGATTTCATACGGACTAAGGCCCACTCGAGAATGCACAGTCGTCCTTGTTGACAAAAGGGCCAACGGCAAGGCATCCGGCCATGTAAGACCAGTGCTCGCTTGTACCTTAGCTAATTTCAGCTTCAAGGTACCATTGTAACATTCAACAAGTCCAGCAGACTGGGGGTGATTCGCTGCATGGAACTTTTGATTTATTCCCAATCCAGCACACACTTTCTTCATGATTTGACCCACAAATTCACTCCCATTGTCCAACCATACAATTCTCGGCAAACCATACCTAGGGAAGTACTCTCTCAGCAAAACCTTGGCTGTCGACAAGGCAGTATTATCTTTTAGGGGGTAGGCCTCTATCCACCTGGAAAAGGCACAAACAACCACAAGGACATAGTTCAAATTATTGCATCTCTCCATGTGAATGTAGTCTAACTGTATCACTTCAAACAGATACGTTGGAGGAGCAAAATGACCAGCTGGAGTTGGAGTTCCCTTACCAGGATTATACTTCAGACAAATCATACAATGTTTCACCACGTTCTCTGCACATTTCAGAAATCCAGCATTCTGCCAAACTGGAGCCAACAACTTGCATATTCCCTTCGAACTTATGTGAGCCATTCCATGAGCCATTGTAACCACTGGGAGCACATACGCATCAGGCAACAACCATCGCTGGTGTTCTAAAAACTCAACCCAACAACCTGTCGAATCCAACATACCCGTAGTTTCTCTCCAAACACTCACTTCTTTCTCAGTCGCTTCAGTCTGAATCGTTTTCACACTTTCTATTGTGTCTTCACACATTCCACCAGCCATAACCCAATTAGCTGGGCCTGCAACATACATACGGCTCATCATGTCTTTCGCCGTTTCCTTCGCAACTTCATCTGCAAACGCATTCCCTCGACCAACATCATCCACAACTTTCTTATGCGCACTACACTTCACAATTGCAATCTGCTTTGGGAGAGTGAGAGATTCCAAAAGTTCATTCACCAACTGCCCATGCTGTATTTTTGTCCCATGCGAAGTAAGGAACCCACGCTCTCTCCACAAACGCCCAAAACTATGGGCAACACCAAACGCCTACTGGCTATCGGTGTAAACATTCACTCGCTTTCCTTCTGACAACACGCACGCTCTTGTCAGTGCAATCAACTCTGCTGCTTGGGCAGAATTCTGTGGTATGCGTGCTGTCTCAACAACTGTATGTAAAGTTGTAATAGCATACGCTGCAGTCGTTTCACCATTCGGAAGTTTAAAACACGAACCATCTACCCATAGGGTACCATAAACATCCGTAAGGGGAGTATCCCTTAGATCAACTCTAGCTTTCGTTTCTTTCTCTGTACAAAGAAAACAATCATGCTGTTCCTGAGGATCCGTCTCTGTAGAGATCGGTAACAACGTAGCTGGATTCAGCACATTACATTGTTTAATGTGAACATGACTAGCCAACAATGTCAACTCGTAACCTGACAGACGTGCACTAGTAAGGTGCTGTGTCTTAGTCCTGTTCAATAAGGTATCCACTGCATGTGGGACCATCACAATCAACGTATTGCCCAATACCAAACCAGCAGACAGTCGAATAGAAACAGCCGCTGCAGCTGTAGCTCTCAGACAACTCGGCAACGCCTAAGCAACTGGGTCTAACGTTGCTGAAAAATACACGCATGGATGCTGCTTGTCCCCAAATGGTTGTGTCAACACTGACAACGCACAACCTTCTCTCTCGTGCACGTACAACGTGAAAGGCTTACTATAGTCTGGAGTACCCAACACAGGAGCCGAACACAATGCATCGCGTAGTTCAGAAAAACTTTTCTGACATACGTCAGACCAAGGAAGAGGATGCGGAGTATCTTTCAGAGTCAATACCAACAGAGGTTTCACTAGCAAGGAAAAATTGGGGACCCACTGTCTACAATATGATGTAATACCTAAAAAGGCACGCACTTCTCTCTGTGTGGATGGTACATTCATTTGCGCAATTGCTTGAATTCGTTCTGGGGTCAATCTCCTTCCCTCCTTCGACAAGAGATGACCTAAGTAGGTCACTTCTTGGCGACAATATTGCAACTTTGAAGGTGACACTTTATGATGAAGGTCAGACAAATACCGCAACAATGAAAGAGTAGCCTCTTTACAAATCTTTTCATAATCAGCAGTAACCAACAAATCATCGATGTACTGAATAAGAGTAGCACCAACAGGTAACACAAAACCGTCAAGATGAGTTTTCAACGCTTGACTATAGATGGAGGGACTTTCACAATAACCTTGGGGAGCTCTCTTAAACCGGAAGCTTCGGCCTCCTAATGAGAAGCCAAAAATATCCCTACTCTCCTCAGCAATAGGAATACTGAAGAAAGCATTCTTCAAATCGATGACAGAAAACCAAGCTGCCGAAGCAGGAATCAAAGTCAACAAAGCAGTGATATCAGGTACCACAGGAAACTGTGGCACTACTATCTTATTGACCTCTCAAAGGTCGATCACAAACCTGTACACAGGTGGCTGAGAAGCATCAGTATGTTTAAGAACAGGCAAACAGGACTTTTACACACATTACCTCTCGTTTCCTCAACTACATCCTTCTCAACCAGATCATAGACAATCGCTAAAAGAGCTCTCTCACCATCACTCGAAATCTTGTATTGGGGAATACGAGGTAGCCTAGCATTTGACTTAAGGGTGACAACATGAGGTGGAATCTGCAAAAGACCAACATCATTTGGACCTGTAGCCCAAAGTGTATCAGGAAGCGAACGCAATTCCAGTGGCAAACAATCCTTAGGCAAAAACATTGGAGAAATCACTTTCTTACCAAGGGTAAGTTGTACTCCCGAAGGAGAACAATGCAATGTCGCATACAATCTTTTCAGCAAGTCCAAACCCAACAGATTCTCACCACAACCAGTCGTTAAAATAAGTGGAGCTTCCAATTCACAAGGGCCAATGGTAAGGGACAAAGGACTAGAAACCGGATTACGAACTGGGGCGCCTGAAAATCCTACTGAAACATTGGTCAAGCCAGACAAAGGTGCGCCAGGAAGTTTAGAGTACATAATAGAACTCTTTATCGCACCAGTATCCAAAAGAAAAGGTTCTACCACGCCTGATGTAATCACTTCAACATAAGGTCCACTCTGATCTACTGGAACTGACACTACTCCCTCTCTTTGTCGTTGGCTGTCCTAGTTATCATTATAACCAGAACTCTCACCTTTGACATAGTAATCCTCAACATAATACTGGGCAGACTGACCACTCGGAACATTCTGTCTGTCAAAATAATTCACAGAATTCTGTAGGGAAGAGGAACGCTCATTCTGAGGGATCACACCACGTCCCCTACCCCTAGGAGCTTGCTGAAAACTACCACGACCTCTCTGACCAGATACACCATTCGCACGCTGTAACAAAGCCGGGCAACTATTCTTGTAATGACCTTCCTCTCTACAATAAGCACACTGATTAGGGCCAGGAAAGAATCGCTGAACATAAGACTCAGGCTTCTGTAACAATCTCTGAAATTGTGGAGGTTGCTGGAACTGAGGCTGATTCCGACGAGGCGGATAAGCTTGCTGCAAAAGAACTTTCGTCTTTAACTCTTTATTTTTCTTGTCCACTTTATCCTTCTCATCTTTATCCCTGTTCTCGTAATATTGTGCAGTAGCCAATATCTGGGCCGATGAAGAGACAGCCCATGAACTCTCAGAGTCCTTTAACTTATTAGAAAGTTCGGGAAGCCAATTAAAGACAAATTTATCCACAAACAACCTTTGACCACCCTCCGTACTCATATCCTGACCACTATGATCAATAAACGTCTCTTCAAACCTAGTGAAGAAATCAGATACACTCTCGTCTCTCTTCTGCTTACATGCTGCTAACTTATCCCAATTTACTCGTAAAGCAGGCATCATCGTTTTCATCAGATTAATAATTCTACCTGGTAATTCTGAAACTAGAGGTTCAGGTTTAGCACCTCCCTCCTGTCTACCATCTGCGGCAACAATATTCGCCCAGGTATCACCTAATTCAGCAGCATGATTCTCATGACGAATCTTCACCCACAAAGGTTGGGGGACTACATTACCCATCAACATATCGATGTCAGCTAAATTCATAATACACGCTTCAACTGTCTGGGACAACTCCTTGTAATAACCAGCAGGATTCTTACGAGGGTCAGGTAAGGTCTGCTTAAGAGCCAAGACCTCTGCTCTCTTCCAAGGGACATGTACCCATATTCGCTGAAAATGCGGCAGAATAACTGGATTAGCGTTTGGGTCCCCTTCCTTCCAAATTGGGGGAACTTCTCTCATTGGATACTGTCTCGCTTTACTTCTAACAGAAGAATCAGGTTCATACAATGTCTGGGGCGGAAGGCTGGATCTAAAAGCCAGTATCGTCTCTACGGCATCTGTAATATCAGATTCTACTATCATTCCTTTAGCAAAATCCGACTGAACATCAAGTAATTCCTGCGGGATCAAACCCGAATCATTATATTCCCATTCCTGACGCAAAAACATACACATCACATTAAAAACATACCTTTGCTTTGGCGGCTCCCACTGAAAGAAAACATCCATAACCGCTGGCAAACTATACCTTGAGGCATTTATAATCCATTTATGAGCCAACAAATCCAACACAGCCCGTTCCTCAGAACCAGGAAGCTGACTACGACTCTGCTTACGCTCCGAAACAGGGGTCATATTCAGTGACCCAAACAATGGTGACAACAAATTAGAAACGGTTTCTGTCATTCGTTTTCGAACAGAAGGAGAAGAAGCAGACATAAGAACAGGAGAATAAGTATTTTGAGGCAAAGTAGGTGTAGGGACAAGAACAGTAGAAATCGAAGATGCAGAAGCAGAAGGCAAAGGAGTTTGAGGCAAAGCTGGTAGCAAGGCTGGCGACCCTAGAATGGGTTGCGCAGGAGGAGGCAAAACCATCTGTGGAGCACCGGGTGGCTGAACAACAGCAGGAGGTTGAACAACAAAGGGTGGAACAACCGTGGGTAATAGAGGCGCAGTAGCACCCTGCACATAGGGAGGTGGCAATCTCAGTAAATGAGAGATCAAAGGATCTTTTTCAAGGTCCTCAATCACTTTTGGAGGAGAAGACGGCAAGGCCAGATAACATTTATCTATGGCCATACAATGCTGTCTATCTAAAACTTCACTCGCGCGCTCTTCTCCATCTTCCTTAAACTGTCTAGCAGCTTGTAATACTGACATATTCTTATCTTTCCTATCTCTCTTTGCTTGTTTAACTTCTCTCTGTTTGGCTTCCTTCCGCCAAAGGCGGAAAGAGTCAAACATTGCCGGCCGGGCTTTCTTCTTAAATAGCTTAACTTCTAGATTGTCTAAAATCTCTGTTTCAAAACTACCATGTGGGGGCCATTGCAAAACACCATCCTTTTTAGTGTAGTGGACCCATACTTCATTATAAGTAATGGGACCCACTCCGTGTTTAGAATAGAGCTCATAAGTCGGAGTTCCAACCGGAGGTATCGGACATGAATCCTCCAATCGGGAATCCCTGTTACTACCACAAACAAACCAATTACCAAATTTACCAAGACCAGGCATCTTGCTCACTAGTCTGGTTTCAAACTTCAAAGGGAATCAAAAAATGATACACTTGTAAATATACAAGCCCTTCGGCTTTGGGTACTGCAGCAACCAAATCAAAACCAAGGAACCAAACAAAGTCATGGGAGCGACCCACTTATACTTAACCAAATATCTGTCACACCACCAGAAGACCGTCTATCGTCTCGCTTTACGAACATCAATCGGAGGGTCCAAAGCAAGGCGACAATCAGGGCAGCAGTCCTTCATAGCCGTTGGAAAGCGGGAAGCCTCGCAGAAAAGACCTTCGGTCCACGTCGACATGCAGGGGTCGATGAAGTGGGGGCCCTCCTCCAGAGTTTCCTCACGTGGCTCCTTGCAATCTTCGGGCTTGGACCGGTACCACTGAAGTCGTCCCACGTTGGCCGCGCCAACTGAAGAACTGGGATTTCAAGTACCCAGCGGCGCCAGGCACACGCCCAAAGTCCTCTGGGTTCCCTTGCCTTGGTATACAGAGACACTGAATACTTCTAGGTGGCGTCAGAGATCAAATTTATTAGCTGCAGCCAGTAGCAGAAATCCCAGTAATACAACACGGTGTACAACTCAAGAAACTGCTCAATTTACTAAGGCGAGTCATCCCTATTTATACACAAAAAGGTACATTTAAAATGCACGCCCCTGCACCAAATTTCAACCAACAGAAAATACATGACATCACACAGCATCATATAGTAAAGCTCATTTTACAGTGTCCCAACCCACAAGTTAATATTTAGGCATATCTAAATAATAATCTGGAAGGCCTGAACAAACCCTTAATTGAAAGCGTAACCCATGAAATGAAGAAACAGTAAAGAAAAGTAGTTTCAGATAATGTGCAAGATAACAGAAACGTAAAGAAACTTAAAAGTTAACAAATGTCTTGAATGGTGATTGGGAAAGTGGATAACGATCTTGCAGGGAAATTGGCTTGGCAGGGTCAATTCCAGGTGAAAGGCCAGCTTCTGAAATTAACTCCAGCGCACGAAGGATCCCTTAGTTAATGTACACATGACCCACAAAAGGTCAGACTGCTTTGCTAGCAGACTAACTTCTGAGGCCTACGTAAAAGGCAACACCAGATGGCAGTCACGACGCATGGCAAAAATCCATGTTGAGAAAAGAAAGTCGTGCACTTTAAAACCATGCAAAATCACAGAACCTCAACTCGTCAGGGCGCCATTTGAGCTGCATGCATAATTAAAACCCATGTGGGCCTCTCAGGTGAGTCATATTACAAGCATGCTGGAACCCGTAGTTTTTCTTTCCAAGTGGGTGCTGTTCAACTTCAGTGTCTTTTTCTTCAAATCATAAAATCCCAAGTGGGCTGCAGTGAAATATCAGTTCCCTTTCATAAAATCCGTCTGCGCCTCGTGGTCCGAACATTCAAACCTTTGGCCCCATATTAAAGTTCATGGTGGGGCATCCTTCTCGGCCAGGCTGCCGAGTTAAATTCTTCACACAATTGCCCTAAAGCAAGGATGCCCTTCGCAGTCGGGAGCTTTCACAAGAAGCATTTATTTTCAGAACCGGCATTTCATCACCAAACACAAAGTCCCTTACGCGTTTCAGAGCGCGATGGCTCCTTCGTCAGAGGGTGACGCTGTGTGAACTGCCAAACTCGTCAGGGCGCCATTTGAGCTGCATGCATAATTAAACCCCATGTGGGCCTCTCAGGTGAGTCATATTACAAGCTTGCTGGAACCCGTAGTTTTTCTTTCCAAGTGGGTGCTGTGCAACTTCAGTGTCTTTTTCTTCAAATCATAAAATCCCAAGTGGGCTGCAGTGAAATATCAGTTCCCTTTCATAAAATCCGTCTGCGCCTCGTGGTCCGAACATTCAAACCTTTGGCTCCATATTAAAGTTCATGGTGGGGCATCCTTCTCCGCCAGGCTGCCGAGTTAAATTCATCACACAATTGCCCTAAAGCAAGGATGCCCTTCGCAGTCGGGAGCTTTCACAAGAAGCATTTATTTTCAGAACCGGCATTTCATCACCAAACACAAAGTCCCTTACGCGTTTCAGAGTGCGATGGCTCCTTCGTCAGAGGGTGACGCTGTGTGAACTGCCAAACTCGTCAGGGCGCCATTTGAGCTGCATGCATAATTAAAACCCATGTGGGCCTCTCAGGTGAGTCATATTACAAGCATGCTGGAACCCGTAGTTTTTCTTTCCAAGTGGGTGCTGTTCAACTTCAGTGTCTTTTTCTTCAAATCATAAAATCCCAAGTGGGCTTGGAATACTCCTAATTATGGGGCTCATTAGGATCACGATTTTCCCACATCCTCCGGGCCGGCGGAAGCCACCGCCGGCCCGGAGGATGCGGGAAAACCGCCGCGGAGCCTCCAAAGACCCACCGCCAAATTAGGATGGCTGGTGGGTCTTGGTTTATGTCCGCCGCTTTTCCGCCGCGGTCGGCTTACAACCGCGGCGGAAAAGCTCTTATATGGTGGCGGTGTCTCTCAGACACCGCCAGCCATATTAGGATTGCGTATCTGATATGCTTTTCCGCGGCGGGTTCTCCGCCGAGGAAAAGCATACGGATGTGCACTTCGGGGGCCTGTTGCGGGCCCCCAGGGTGAAGGGGGGCGGTGGGGGATGCACATGGGGGGTACCTATGGTACCCCCCTGCATTTACATGCAGACAGCGGCAGGCACCGCGCGGTGCCTGCAGCTTTCTGCATGTAAATGCAATGCGTTCTTTTTTACCATTGCGGCGGGCACAGCTTGAAGCCGCACCCGCCGCAATGTTAAAAATAGAGGATGTGACCGCCAGGGTGGAGGTCACATCCTAATTGCAGAGGAGGGAACGCCGCAGCCCATGCCGACATTCTCTCCTCCTCAAGGGTCGCGGACGGACACAAGTCCGTCCGCGATCCTAATGGGCTCCTATGTGTGCAGGATGATGACTGGAGGCATGTAATATGGCATTGCCGGTGGTCTGTTTCCTATACATTGTAGTCTGTTTTGTTCGATTCAAATTTCTACATACAGAAAGCATATTGACCTGTTGCTTATCTGACCAGTAAAACCAAGATTCAAGTTAATTCTGTTAAATTTTTCAAAGGTCATCAATATACCTAAACCATTTCACAACATTTTCAGACATGATTTCTGGGTAGGTGGGCATGAGGACCTGTTCCTCCCAGTACCCCATATGCAGACAGGCATAGCTAGGGGAGAAACAGGCCCCGCCGCTCACCTGCTGGAATACTTGGTTGGAAAATAGAAAGAAATTATTTTCAAGGCACAGGTTAATCATAGACAACAATATTCTGTTATGTTCGTAAAAACAGATGGGTCTCGTGTTCAAATAATATTCAATAGCTTTCAATCCATCTCTGTGGTGGATACTGGTGTACAGGGAGAATACATCCAGAGATATCAGTAAGTAATCATGTTGCCAGGTTATTCCCTCTAGTTTCTGAAGCAAGTCACCAGTATCAAGAATAAAAGTGTGTGTGTGTGTGTGCAAGAATAAAAGTGTGTGTGTGTGTGTGTGTGTGTGTGTGTGTGTGTGTGTGTGTGTGTGTGTGTGTGTGTGTGTGTGTGTGTGTGTGTGTGTGTGTGTGTGTGTGTGTGTGTGTGTGTGTGTGTGTGTGTGTGTGTGTGTGTGTGTGTGTGTGTGTGTGTGTGTGTGTGTGTGTGTGTGTGTGTGTGTGTGTGTGTGTGTGTGTGTGTGTGTGTGTGTGTGTGTGTGTGTGTGTGTGTGTGTGTGTGTGTGTGTGTGTGTGTGTGTGTGTGTGTGTGTGTGTGTGTGTGTGTGTGTGTGTGTGTGTGTGTGTGTGTGTGTGTGTGTGTGTGTGTGTGTGTGTGTGTGTGTGTGTGTGTGTGTGTGTGTGTGTGTGTGTGTGTGTGTGTGTGTGTGTGTGTGTGTGTGTGTGTGTGTGTGTGTGTGTGTGTGTGTGTGTGTGTGTGTGTGTGTGTGTGTGTGTGTGTGTGTGTGTGTGTGTGTGTGTGTGTGTGTGTGTGTGTGTGTGTGTGTGTGTGTGTTTTAAAAACCTTCTTTGGCAAGAAAACTGGTTATTTGTGGCGGCTCACATTTGTTGGTTTTGAGGATCGACACGTTTGGAAAATATATAAATATATATATATATATATATATACACATATTTGGGGAAGACTGAATGGTACCTCCAGATTAACCGGGATATACTAAAACAGTAAGTGAGACAGGTGCTGCGCTTTTACCTTTATGGAGGAAAACTGCTGGTCTTCCCGCCCTCTCTCTGCACACCTGTGCAGGTCATTTTCTGTGCAAAACATGACAAGTACTGCACAGACACCTACCAGCAGTGCCTGAACTGGAAAAATATAAGTGCTGACACTCTGTACCAGAGTACCTGCTTGTTTGAGAAGTGCCGGTACTCTCCAATTAAAAGTATTACGTTTTTCTTGAGAAGTGCCGGTACTCTCCAATTAAAAGTATTACGTTTTTCTTCAGAAGTGCAGGTACTCTCCCTCTCAAAATAGAAAAGGGCTGATACTCAGTACCGGCGCATTTAAAGCACTGGCTACCAGCAGTCTGTGAATTAATTTTGGCCGACTCTTAAATCAAACGCTTCACGACGAAATATTCGTCCAAAACTGCAGGACGCGACAAGAGGAAGCGAGAAGCGGTGGCGACACACAGTGGCCAGGAGCGGAATAGCTTTCTAACAGACAGGAATTTCTTTTATCAAATAGGACACATATCTCCGACTACATATGTTTAGTGCGCGAGGCCCTCCCGGTGCGTTTTTTCCTCTTTCTCTTTCCCCATGTGTTCTCCACCCAGTACCATGTAAATATGCTCTTTATTTTCAATAAAAATTACAGAAATAGAAGAGGCGTCCCTGGTTTATGCTACTTTGACTTGTGATGCGCGACGCTAGGAGATAACAGAATATAAATTAAACGAAATAACAAGACATGCCAGACTCGGGAGCCGACCGAAAATAACTATGTAGACTAAACAGACCCCTCTCCTACCAGGAGTCTGGGTCTGAGGTGCCGACACACTGGTGGGCTACAAAGATGCTTCCGGAGCGGCTAAAACTCAAACTTTTTTTCCAGAGACCTAACGCTTCAGAAACTGGGAATACTGACACACGTAGGAAGTTAAAATTACCTTTCTTTAGTAATACGCGAACTGATTAACATGGTTATTGGCCATGCCCTGTGTCCAATGGTTAAGGCGCGATGTGAGCAGGGCTAGTGACCACTGCACGTGGGCGTATGCACTATGCCTCGCGCCCACTGGGAGCAGATGCAGGCCATGCGCAATGGGCACTTGAAGCAGGGTACTGGGCACAGGGCCTGAGAGCAGGCCACCCCGTCCCCGCTGTATCTAGACATGCTCAGAGTGAGATTACGGGAAGCATGGACGTCATGGCTGTAAATCACAGCTGACGTGGACGCGCTGTGAATTCCGAGGTTGTACAGTATCAGAATTAACCTTACATGGAGAAAATTGTGTTTTTGTATCATAATTACGTCTTAGCAGTAGTGTTTCAAACACGCAAGTTTCAATGGAATGACAGAACTATGATTTTTTTTCACTTTCAATCAATCTTGGGATCTATGTACTACACATTTCAGCCAAATAAGACTGCTGCATACAGCAGTGTTCCATACTACTTTCTGTCCTAAGTACTACATTCAGCGGCAGCTTCTCTGCTATGGCGGTGGAGCAAAAGCGTAGGAGCATCGCCCCACCTGCCAGCAACCGACAAAATTAAAAATAAAACGATAATAAGCCCTTGTTTAATATCGTATTATTTTTTCTCTTGAGCCGAGGCGGTTGGTGGGGGCAGAGGGGGTTCAGGCTGTTGATAGGATGGAAGAGGGAGTGTTGAGCACAGCTATTAAGTGCGCATGAATGTCTGGCCGGCCAAACCGTCATGCACACTGAATCTCTCTCCAACCCCAGCAGCATTGCAGGATTAGAGAGAGCAGGTACATGCTCCCAGTCTAACTGGGAGCACAAATCATCAGATATCCAGATGGACCCGTATAATGCCACACCAGAAATAATCTATACGTTTAGAAGAACCTCTGATGAGAATATAACATACAGTCCGATGCTTCCTATTTTTCCGACGTCCAGCCGTGCCACGAGTCACTGTGGAGAATTGCTACATTAGATGTACATTCTTATCATGGAGGTGTAACGTCACTGTTGACATCTACGTGGAAGTTGTTTTCATCATCCATCGGACTATATGTTATATTCTCATCAGTGGTTCTTCAATAATTATAGATTATTTCCGGTGTGGCATTATACGGATCCATCTGGATATCCATGAACTAAATGATACCAATATTTTCATAGTGGATTTTTAACATCCACATTGACGGGTTTCTACGGGCATCCATATTCAGCTCGATGCTCCGCTGATCGTCGTGGTGATTAGCAATTATCGACGCTTGAAATTCTCGATCGCCTTGAAAAAGTCTGGGTACAGACGAAACACGTGTCGGCTAGATCGTGTGCTGAGAATCCTTTTAAAACTAATAAAGACAAGAATCTGCAAAATTGTTTTGGTTTGGACTTTCTGCTGGATATGAAGAACATTGATTGAATTGATCTTTCCAGGATCATATGTACCAATAAGTACATTTTTGTTTGCGTTTTCGAATCAGCCTATACCAATGTTGGACTGATAAATAATTATAAGGGTGTGCGGTTAAGGCTTATATGGGTCTTGCCTATTACAAGTAGGGCGATTGGACCACCACTGGACCGCTGCTACCGCCGGGATCCTTGATCCCACGGTGGACGTGCAGCAGTCTGAGGCAGCAAAATGCTGGCGGTACTGTTGCAGCACCACTGAGCGTATTACAGGTTGCCTCACTGCGACTCTTTCACGGCGGTGAGCCCCACCATGGAAAGGATAGCATTGAGGCAACTCAGAACCCACACAGGGCCCTCTGATGCCTCTGTACATGGGGGTTCATGCGGGGGGCACATGATGTGCCCCCCCTGTATTTTTGCACCCCCTGTACCTGCACGGAAAGAAATGCACAACATTGTGCATTTCTTTCTGTGCAGCAATGGGCTGCAGTGCCTTTCTAAGGGTCTCCTATGAGCCTTATAAAGGCACAGTCGTGGAACTGTCGCCACAGGAATGCCTGTCTGCATTATACTCGTAATCCAGCAGGCGATCAGACTACAAGTTTGGCAATCTCGCAGCAGGGCACTGGTGCTGAGGCGCACTTGGAGATCGCCAGACTCCTAATGAGGCCCTTGGTCTATTTTATGGAAGTTGAAAATCTCCAGCGGGCTGAAGCTGCAGGCTATAGCCATCAAGGGCTGCAGGATGTTGGATATCCTTCCCCTGAAGAGCCGCTGAACAGGACTTGCTGCTGCAGATAAGAACATAGCCGGTGCTACCACTAAGTCATGCCGACCAGCGATGTACCTCAGGTGGATCAGCGAGCAGGTCGGTCCCCTGGTCTCCTCTCGGTTCTCAGAACACTTTTTGGCAGAACATTTTCTAAGTCTCAAATGTTGGTTTCAGGCTACTGGGCGCCTTTCACACCACTTCCAAGGGTCCATGATTGGAGGGCATGCTTGGAGGGTCAGGACTCACCCAGGCTGGGTCTGGGTTCAAGATGATTACAGCCTTTTCTGTCCCAGAGGTTCTGATCAGGAGGCCAGTCAACTAGCCCTTGAACGCACTCTGGAAGTCCTGGGTTCAAGCAGCAAAACAGGTCTCAAGAAGCAGGACAGTCCTCTGAGGGCACAGGGGAGGCTTCAGGTAACAGGGAAGTACTCTTGGTACAGCAGGCAGTTCCTCTCAAATGCACAGCAGGCTACAGGCAGCAGGGCACTCATCAGAGTCCTCTGCAGGTCCAGAAGTGAACTGAAGTGTGGGGGTCCTAGTTTTATAGCTTTAAAGTGGAAGACAGTTCTGGAGTATCCCCCCCACCCCCCACAGAAGTATCTGTCTGGAATTTCCTGCTTCCCTACCCTAGCCCCTAGTCTGAGTCACAAAAGGCTAAAGTGAAGTTATTTGTGTGTATAATGAGACAGTGTCTTTGACGTCTAAGTAGGGCTGTGCACAGCTCCACCCCCATCCTTTCAGGAATGCTCATCCTGCCAACATCCAGTCCCCCTATCGTGTGGCGGTGTGCAAGGAACAGACAAAGGCCAATTGCCAACAATACCTACTCATGTGACCCAGGAAGCAGACTGGCACCAATGGCAAGTATCAGAAAAGTCCAACGTTCTAAAAGTGGCATTTTCAGAATTGCGACTTAAAATCTGACTGTTCTATTCAAAAGGATTTTGAATTACAATTCTTTAGACACTAAAAGTAACATTTCTACCTGCTCCCAAACAAAAGTTAGCACTTATTAAATGTAATAAGGTAACCTAGTGTTATCCTATAGGAGAGGTAGGCCTCAGAGTAGTGAAAAACGAAATTGTGAGTTTTCTTTCACCATGACAAATAAAGCTTAAAAGTACATGTCCAACTTTCTAAATACAATGAACACTGACCTATAGGCTGTTTAGGGCATACCTTAGGAGTGACTTATATGTAATAACAATTGAGTTTTAGGCCTGGCAAGGGGTTCATTTTGCCAAGTGGAATTGGCAGTTTACTACTGCACACAGACTGCAAGGGCAGGCCTGAGAGTTCTTTGAGGGGCTACTTAAGTGGATGGCACAATACGAGCTGCAGGCCCACTGGTAGCATTTCATTTACCAGCCCTGGGTATATGGTATATCACTTTACTAGGGATTTATAAGTAAATAAATATACCAATCAGGTGTAATCAATTTCACCATGTTTTAGGGAATGAACTCAAGCCCCTTAGCACTGGTTAGAAGTAGTGTAGTGCAGAGAGTCTTAAGACCAACAAAAACGAAGTTAGCAAAACAGGAGGGGAGAAGGCAAAAAATTTGGGGGTGACCCCGCAGAGAGGACCAAGTCCAACAACAAATATATTGGAAAGAATTTCTGCAGCTATCAAAGGTATTTTGGGTTTTCCAATCACAACTGATCCGTACATTGCTCAGACCCCGTCCTTAGGAGGTGATCAATTTTAGAATTTGGAAATTGATATCCCAACTTTCTTTTCAGTGAAGATAGTTATAACAAGAAACTGGAGAAACGCTTTTATCTCTTCTATTGGCATGTGATATGCGAAAATATGGGTGATGATGGCGATGGTATAATTTTCTAGGCACTTGATCAATAATAACAATGGCTTTCTGTCTAAGTGCCAACTTATCTTGTTGTATATGAAAGGTGATATATATATAACATGGAATAAACCTGACCATACTGTTTTAGAGTTTTTCTTTTTTCAATTGAGCATCTAGATACATAGTAAATTACTACCCTAGATGTTTTCTCTTTTAATATATGTAGACAAAATACTTCCTTGATGAACATATATACAATACACCTGATGCACAGTGCACTTCCAGCTTGTGGGTGAGTTGGAGGTATGGGTGGGGGTGTCTATAGCGTGAACCTAGCCAAAAGGCAGCTTAGCACT
Organism: Lissotriton helveticus; assembly: GCF_964261635.1. Taxonomy (NCBI): domain Eukaryota; kingdom Metazoa; phylum Chordata; class Amphibia; order Caudata; family Salamandridae; genus Lissotriton; species Lissotriton helveticus. The sequence continues at coordinate 952,658,081 of NC_136061.1, forward strand.
GTAGATTGTCAAAGGCAAGCTTAAAGTCCGAGAGTAAGGAGAGACAGCAGAGTTAACGGTTAATGCATTGTGATGTCGTGTTCCTTAAAGAGGTGGGTCTTCAACTATTTCATAAACTGTAGCAGCATTGGGGAAGTCCTGATAGACTCAGGGATGTTGTTCCAGATCCTAGGTGCAAACATGGAAAAGGCCTGTTGTCTTGCTTTTCCTTTTTTACACTTCTTAGTCTGCAGTCTGATAGTGTTCTGCCAGCAGGTGTGTCCAGAACCTTGTGGTCTGCAAGATAAGAGAGAATGCTGGTTGTGATTGCTTTGTAAGTGATGCAGCTGGTTTTAAAGATGGCGTAGGATGGCATGTGGAGCCAGTGTAGTTCCATTGGGTTGGGGATGATATGATCATGTTTCTTCTAACCTTGGATGAGACAGGCTGTGGTATGCAGGATGCCCCCTAGGGTTACATTCTTCTAAACCCCTAACCGCCAGCTACGCTCCGCCGACCTCTCACTCGCCACAGTCCCGCGCATCCCAAGAACAACCACCGGCGTAAGATCCTTCTCCTGCCTCGCCGCCAAGACATGGAACACCCTCCCACTGAGCCTACGACAGACCCAAGACCTGCTGACCTTCAGGAGGATACTAAAGACCTGGCTGTTCGATCAGTAGCGGCCCCCACCTCGCCCCCAGCGCCTTGAGACCCTCACGGGTATGTAGTGCGCTTAACAAATGACTGATTGATTAACATATAAGAATTTAAAGAACTGAATAACTGAGGATTATTATAGCCATAGAGATGTACAACTCTCATAAATAGATGTTTAAAAAAAAGCTGTATAGTTGTAGCGGATTAGCTGCTTTTTTATCCAGACAGTCAATACTTTTCAGGTCTCCGAGAACTTCTCCACTCTAAAGCTCCTTGAGAGAAATGTTGTCATCCAGGCAAGCTTTTGGCTGGACCGTTAGTTTTTTTTACCCCATTGGTCAACAACAGCCTATTTTTACTTAAGCCCTTGAAGAGGCTTTCCAATCACAGTAATTCAAGACTGAGCCAGAAACACAATTCTATCCACAGTCCTCTAATGAGCAGTTTGGTATACTTTCAACACAAACAGGCAGCCTTTTCTTCTTCAGTACCAGGCAGCTATTGGTCAATAGTAATTATTTATAACAAAGTCATTGTTGTTACTCATTGATCTTAAACAGCTAACAACCATTTACAAAGCCAATAGTTCAGGCTGGTTTTAGGTGCACATGAGTTGTTGTGTGTTACATAACTGAATGCAATAATAGAAACCTCAGACAGGAACCAAACAATGGCAAGGAGGCACAGTATGGGAATAGCAGTAATTTAGTTTACATGTTTAAGCCACACCTTAAATTACGTAGGCCACGATCCACTGAGAGAGACATACACACACTTTTTCTCTCCACTTTAAGCCCTGGGAGAAAAACCAACAAGTGCTCACATGCTTCTCTCTCTAGCTAGATTCTTGACACTACCTACCATTGAGGAATTACTACCATGGCAGTATCAAGGTGTGCTGGGCAGATCTTCTGCATTTAGTACAGGCACTGTGGTATTGTATTGTAGTGTAAATGCATTTATATAACCCTTATTACCCACAATGTTTCCAATCACCACACATGAGTATTTCCATTTTGAAAGCATTCAATTTGAGATGGCTCAACGTCATCCATTGATCCACGGCTCTGAGACAACAGAAAATTAGTAGCTGGACACCTGGCTGCCAACTTGTAGAGATTTCGTCCTAATGCCCGATGCAACTAGTCTTTGACCAAACTGAAGCATACATTAAAATAATATGGAAGGTAAGATAATGTTTGCCACCTTCTGCTCTCCAGTTTTCAGAGACATTCTTTCCTGTGGCTGTAGACAAAGGCGGAAACCCAAATGGTAGCCAGTTGGGAGCTCAGTTTATGGAGAATAAAAACATGCAAAACATATTATAGATCCTCCTGCCACACAGACGGTGCCATTCTAATTCTCAGTAAACTCTGCTTTTTCATCAACATTTTCTCAACAATATTCAGTTTTATCGTGCTACTGGAATAAATACCTCCCGCCTGGGTTGAAAATGTAAGTACAGATGGCAGATCAACTACAAAGAGGTGTGATTTCTACTAAACAGAGGGTGTCTTAAACGAAATGATCAACAAATAGTTAAATCAACCAAACTTGAGATACTTCTGAGTTTGATCTAAAATCCATTTCAACTAGCAAACGTTCCAAAACTTTGATCAAAAACTTCACAGCAAACTTTTAATGATCTTGATTTCCATGGCTAGGCTTTGCTCCAATTCATCAGGGCTAAATACAAGCAATCAGCACCATCCTTCTTATATTAGCGCCATTTGTTATAGGAGACCGCTTCCCCCCAGTAGCTTGCATGGAATCCATCTTGAAGAATCGTCATCTGCTGTTCTATTGAGGTTGCAATGCTAAAGTAATATACCAACGGACATTTCTTGAAATGCCAAATCATAGGTAGGACAATACCATACTAATGGCAGATCGTGCTACACATATTATAACTATTGATAACAATACATAAACATACGCAGCTAGGTCTGTGTTGGCTCCTGTTAAAGAACCTAATTTAATCTATGAACTTGCTAACTAGAAGGAAACCATGGACAGAGTCAAAAGCATCGACATCATTTAGGGGTCATCAAAGGTTGTAACTGTTTTCTCTCCATCACAAAAGTAACGGGTGTGGTGAGGAGGACGAGTTGCGCAGGCCTCTTGCTTCTGCTACACATTTGAACTCAACCAGGTCAGAACAGTCTAGAGCTTATTATGAGCCTGTGGTTTCCAGTGCTCTGCAACAGCACTTAATTCTCAACACCAGCACTAATGATAGTCCAGCACATAGTGTCGCTCTGTCCAATTTTGAAATATGCACAATAACAGTGTTTAACGACCAAGTTACTTACCTTTGGTAACGCATTATCTGGTAGAGACTCTATCCAGCTGCAGATTCCTTACCTCTGAATTTCCCAGGCGTCAGGCTGGATCCAGAAAGTTTTGCTGAGTAATACCCCTTGCGCGTGCCGTCGGGTGGTTCCATTCGGCTCCGCATGTCGTCGTCGTCAGGAGCGTCGGTTACGACATTGCGGTACCTATATAGGTGCCAGCCAGGTGCGCAGATGTCAGTACAGATTTTTCCACGCCAGAAGCTCAAAGCCGCGAAGTAACTGACGTAATCGTGTGCATAATTAAGGCCCTAAAAAGGGGAGTAACCCTAGCTCTAGAAAATCAGTCCGCAAAGCGGGGAGGCGTTGGAGGGGCTGTATGGAATCAGAAGCTAGATAGAGTGTCTACCAGATAATGCGTTACTGAAGGTAAGTAACTTGTTTATCTGATAGAGACTTTTAGCTGCAGATTCCTTACCTTTGAATTAGATACCCGAGCCACACCATCCCGGCAGTGGGGTGTGGACCAATACCTTATACTAGGATGTCCTGCAGGACCAAATGGGCAAAATGCCCGTCCGTGCAGACAGGAAGCTGTCCAGGCATTAGTGCTTGGCAAACGTGTCCAAAGATGCCCACATTGCTGCCTGACACATGTACCCGACACCCCGAGCCAAGGCCGTAGTAGCAGCCTTTACCCTGGCATAATGGGCCCTTAATCCCTCAGGGGGCTGCTACTTGGTCAGGGCATTGCAGATCTTAATGCAGAGAACAACCCAGTGAGAGATGGTCCTTTTCTGCACTGCCCGCCCCTCTTTGCTCCCACATACCCCACAAAGAGTTGATCGTCCACCTGGAACTCTTTTTGTACGATCAAGGTAGAACGAAGCTGAAAGATAACCCTGGAGAGTTCCCAAACCAGAGCCCTCTCGGGCAAGGGTTAATATTAATAGAAGAACAATGGAAAGAGGCGCAGAAAGAAGGTCAATAGACCTTTCTGTACAGTATAATACACATTTCTGCCAATGACTGGCGTATACCGTCTCAGTGGAGGGCTGCCTCACTGGCAAAATAACTTTACATACTTCGGGAGGAAGGTCAAAAGGCATCAACTGCCACCACTCAAGCTCCACGCATGGAGGCGCAGAGTTGGCAGGTTCAGGTGGAGAACCCTCTCCTGCTGCTGCAACAGATGATCCTCCAGATGGGGCAGCCTGATCAGAGGGTGGACGCTCTTTTTCAGAAGCTTGAATCCCAGACTCTCCTCGTCCAGTCTGGAGCCACAAGGATGACTTGGGCCCGGTCACTTCTGATCTTCCTCAGAACCCTGGGCAGGAATGGTGTGGGCGGAAGGGTGTACAGCAGGCCTGAGCTCCACTCACAAAGAAAAGTGTCGCCGAGCGATAGCTGCCTTTGAAACTCCAGCGCGCAGTATTGCTGACTCTGTGCGTTCTCTTCGGAAGTGAACAAATCTAACCAAGGTTCTCTCCACTGCTGAAAGAGCCCTTGTGCCACCTCCAACTGGAGACGCCAGTCATGATCCGCTAGGCATCAACAGCTGAGTTCATCCACCCTGGTGTTCAGAGAACCTGGCAGGTGTTGAACCACCAGGGTTATGCCCAACTGTTCCAGCCATGTCCAGAAACGTAGGACCTATTGACAAAGTGTCCATGACCCCACCCCGCTTGTTGCAGTACCACATGGTCCGCAAACACTTGCACTAATTTCCCCTTGACAGAGGGAAGAAATGCTTTCAATGCCAATCCAATCACTCGAAGCTCCAACAAATTTATGTGAAGCCCTGACTCTGCTGGAGACCAATGTCCCCTGATCTTCACCTCTCCCAGATGGCCGTCCCATCGCAGAAGTGACGCATCTGTCACAACTGTGAGATCTGGGTGGGGAAGGGAGAGGGTTCTGCCGTTGATCCAATTGTGGTTCGGCAACCACCACTGCAGATCTCTTGCACTTTCTTCCAAGATCAGGACCACGTCGGTGAGAGTTCCTCGATGCTGTGCCCACTGGAAATTCAGGTCCCACTGCAGAGCCCACACACGCCACTTGACATGCTTTACCAACAGGATGCAGGAGGCCATGAGGCCCAACAGCCACAGAGTCAGTCTCACTGAAACTTAAGATAGAGGCTGAAACATCGGAATCATAACCTGAATATCCTGAACTTGCTGCTTGGGAGGATAGACCCGAAACTGCACTGTGCCCAGAACAGCTCTGATGGAAGGGAGCATCTGAGAAGGAGTCAGGTGTGACTTTGGAATGTTTATAGAGAACCTCAGCAAATGCAGGAGGTCCACCGTAGTCTGAAGGTGGTAGACGACCGCCTCGGGCGGGACGCCTTTAACAGCCAGTCATTGAGGTAGGGGAAGACTGAAACCCCTAACCTGCGCAGATGAGTTGCAACCATCGCAATCACCTTGGAGAACGTCTGAAGGGCAATGGTAAGGCCGAATGGGAGCACAGTAAACTGAAAGTGCTTGCGGCCTACCTTGAACCGCAGGTAACGCCTGTGGCCGGGCAGGATGGGGATGTGAAAATACGCGTCCTGAAGTCATTGTAAATGATCCTCCATCAGCTGTTCCTTATTTGGCAGAATGGGAGGAGGAAAAAAGAGGAAAGACAGAAAACAGCCACCCTGAATGATCTGCCAGACACACGTTTCTGATGTTATGGACCTCCAGTGGGGAAGATGATGATGGATCCTTCCACCAACTGGAGTGCTGTGGTCTTGCAGAGTCAGACCAGGAGTGCTAGGAGGTTGCCGAGGGCAGGGTGGCCAACGACTTCTGGCTTCCATTCCTAGGTCGGAATGCACCACACCCATGTACGGCTTGGGAAGCATGCACAGGACCGTGGCTGGGATAGGGTTGATGTGACTGGAAACCCCTTCCATTGCCACAAAAGGGGGTGAAAGGTAGACTGGCCATAAGGAGTAGAAGAGAGGCTCAAGGATCTGGTCGTAGAGCGAGAGTCCTTGAATCTCACTAGGGCCGAACCTGCCTTTTCCCCCAAAAGACAGGTTCCATCAAAAGGCATGTCAATCAAATTTGTCAGGTAATCGCCGGAGAAGGCAGTTGCCTTAAGCCAGGTGTGGTGCCTTAAGACCACTGTCGTGGAAATCTATCTGCCCAGAAAATAAATCATATTAAGGCCACACCTTATGGTTAATTTTGTTGCGTCTCTCCTGTCCTTAACTGCTTGAGGGAACACAGTCCTGGCCTCCTCCGGGACTTGTGGCAGGACTTGCGCAACTGTCTCCCAAAGGGAGTGGGAGAAATGGCCCAATAAGAATGCAGTATTCACCGACCGCAATGCCAGGCTGAAGAAGAAAACAGCTTACCAAATGAATCCAGCCTCTTGGATTCCCTATCCAATGGGGGTGAAGGGAACGTGCCCCGGAATGTGGAGGCCAGCACAACCAAACATCCAGGGTGGGGTGTTGGCTGAGGAACTTTGGGTCGGCCAGAGATGGGCGATGGCAGTGTGCAATTGTCCTATTCACAGGAGCCTCTGTGCTAAGCTTGGACCATGTGCCTAGAAGGAGATCAGTTAGTGCTTCATTAAAGGGAAAAAGGGGTTTGGAGTTGGAAGTCCCAGGTTGAAGCACTTCAGTCAGTAAATTAGTCCTGACTTGCACGGAAAGCAGCTATAGTCCGAGTACCTCAGCTGTTCTGTTAACAACCATGACATAGGATGCCCCCTCCTCTGTAGCCACAGTTGGCGTTGAGAGGATGCCAGTATTAGGAGAAATGTCCAGTCCACTTGCTTTCCAATTTACCCATACCAGTTCGACTGCTCTGCAGAGTAATCTGGTGTTCCAAAGGATCCATAGACCCCTTCCATTACTCTCCTGAGCTGAATACATCCTCAAAGTGTTCAGGCGACAACATAGAACCCTTGGGTTCAATTGGCACCGGAATTGATGTTTCGACTCTGTGTCATCTGGGATAAGGATGGGGCTGGTGAAGGCTCCGACTTCGGGTCCGACACCGGTGGAGGTTGCGATGGCACGATTGGCGTCAACCTGGATCCATGATCTGATCCCTGAGGCCCCACCGGCACCATGGCCGACTGCGTCAAACCTGGATCCATGATCTGATCCCTGAGGCCCCAACGGCACCATGGCCGACTGCGTCAAACCTAAAGGGGCACCTTCTGACCCCGTGGGGCTCAAAAGCTCACCAGAGGGGTCGGCATTCTCAAATACGCAGCGCATGGGCTTTTAAAATTCTTTAATTTGACTGGGAGTCGCTCCGGCTCCCGGAAAGGGAGGGAGGCACAAAGTCGACCCTGGCGCTGGCTCCGCAGACCCATGCCTAGAGCGTCGGTGCTCCCTGCGTCTTTCGTCAACAGACAACAGCGGAGGCGAAGATGAAGTCCACTTGGACTTCGTCTTCTTGTGCCTCTTCCCCAAGTGTCCTGAAGACCTCGAGAGGGATGAAGAGGAATTTGGGCCCCTGGAGTGGTTCCGCGACCTCCTCTTCTTTGAACGGGACCGGGAGCTCTGCAGAGTCTGACTGGATGGCGTTGAATGCTGGCCTGCATGGCGCTTCATAGCATGCGCCGACAAAGCCTTCGGAGCCATAGCTTGACAGTCTGAGCATGACTGCGAATCGTGGTCATGCTCGAGATGCCAGAGACAGCCAAGGTGGGGGGCGGTAACCGACATCATGCGGTGGCAGGCACTGCACAGCTTAAACCCTGCCTTCCTCAAAGACATACTCGCACAAGAAGTAAAAAAAAAAAATCAGAATTTGACAAAAAAGTTGAGAAAAGGCCTGTCAAAAAGAGACAAAGGGGTAGTTCTTCCTGAGTCTGCGCTTAACTGGCAAAAAGAACAGATGTCCGTGCACCAGGGTGGCACCTATATGGGTACCACAATGTCATAATCAATGCTCCCGACGCATCCAATGTCACACGGAGCTGAATGGACCCACCCGATGGCGTGCGCAAGGGATATTGCTCAGCAAAAGATTCCAGATCCAGCCTGATGCCTGGGAAATTCAAAGGTAAGGAATCTACAGCTAGAAGTCTCTATCAGATAAGTCAATATATATTAACAAGCATTGGCAATGCCAATAGGGCAGACTTATTAATGCACTATCAAGCAAAACCTAAAAATCCATGTAGGTGTTAAGAAACTCAACTGAAAGCCGTAACGACGAACACGGACTACGAACCACAAGTTCCATGAGGCCATCCGAGTCGAACTACAATACCCAGAGGACCTAGCGCAGAACACTCGCGGAGGGCGTCACCATAAAGGCAGTCGGGACGCCAGCAGTCAGCGTCGGATATTTTGATTCCTTGCAACGAGACCGCAACGCCGACGCTTCGGAGAAGGTGAGCCCCGTGATTCCTTGAGTTGTCTACGCGAGCGCGAGACGCTGGTGCGGGAAAAGGAGAGCTTGCGAGCAACTCGTCCCTGTCAGCAACGGGGGTTCGTGTTCCGCCACAGTCGTTAACCTGTCAGTCCCCGCTCGAGGGTTATCGAGTGGTTGAGACTTAACCCTTCCATAGACATTGTCAGTCCCTGCTCGAGGGTATTCGAGCGGTTGAGACTTAACCCTTCCATAGACATTGTCAGTCCCCGCTCGAGGGTATTCGAGCGGTTGAGACTTAACCCTTCCATAGACCTTGTCAGTCCCCGCTCGAGGGTTCTCGAACGGTTGAGACTTATCCCTTCATAGACTCTGCCAGTCCCCGCTCGAGGGTTATCGAGTGGAAGGAACTGTCCTGGCTTTACGTTATCCTTTATATCGTTTTGCCCTCCGTTGGAGCGTGTCAGGATTGACACGAGTGCGGAGGACGCCACTATTCCACCAATTGCGGCCTATCCCCGCTCGAGGGTTATCGAGCGCGTGGGACCCAGTCCACGACTGCCTTTGCCAGTCCCCGCTCGAGGGTTATCGAGCGTAAGGAACTCTTCTGGCTTTTTCGTTATCCTTTATTTCGTTTTGCCCTCCGTTGGAGCGTGTCAGGTCGGACACGAGTGCGGAGGACGACAACAACCATCTTGTGTATATACTCGAGTGGCTTTGTCGGCCATTACTTAGCACGGTGTCCTCTGTTGGGGAGTGCCAGGACTGGCATTCGTGCAGAGGACGGTTGGAACATCTGCCGTACCCTTAAGTACTATACCTATAATAAATAGCTGATCGCTTACCCCGCTTTGTCTGTTCTCAGTTCTTGATCAGTGGGTGCCAGAGGGTGTGAGGTTACCCGATCCCGAGGCCATCAGGATTACATAATATCCGACCTGAGCATCACAATCAGCCTCCTGGTCGGGTGACAGGTCATGGCCACCATGGAAGACGTTTTGGCGGCATTGCTAGACGTACAGAACGAACTGGCTGCCTCGCGCCTGGAAACAGCGGACTTAAGAGCAAGGGCGGATAACCAGCAGAGGAATCCGTTCAACGCAGGGGCTTCTCCCACGGGAACGCCGGCTGCAGTGGTAGTAGAGATGCCTGTAGCGATACCACTAGCCACACCGGAAAGGTACAGCGGGGATCCGTCCACGGTCCAGGTGTTCATAACACAGGTGGCTCTACACTTCTCCTGCAAACCGAAGTCATTTCCCACCAACCAGGCGAGAGTCGCATTCATGATCTCCTACTTGGCGGGGAACGCCGCTCAGTGGGCGGTGCCGCTGGTGAGCAGGGACGATCCGCTTTTGTACGATTGGGAACAATTCCAAGAGGAGTTCATAAAGGTGTTCGATCGGAGGGCGGATTCATACACAGCGGACAGGGAGTTATTGGAACTAAAACAAGGCACAACAGGTCTTGTCCATTACCTGAACGCCTTCAGAAGATTGGTAGCGGAATCCAAATGGCCCCCGGCCAAACAAACGGCGCTTTTTCATCAGGGATTGAGCGAGGACTTGAAGGACGTGATCGCACAAATAGACCCTCAACCGGTGCACTGCGAAGACCTAATCAGTCTGGCCCTTCGCCTAGACCATCGCCTTAGCGAAAGGCGTGGGGGTGTACATAAAAAGGAGAAAACCCCGCTTGCTGCGGGCCATACAACCGCTTCTGAAGCGACAACGGCTGCGCGTACTGACTCCATGGACATCGGGCGGTCCGAGCCCGCCTTACGGCTACCGAGAAAGAGGCCTGAAGAAAACAAGGGCTATGCCTGTACTGCGGCAAGAAAGGACACTACGTCCGTGAATGTCCGGTCAAGCCTAAGACAGGACGTCCGTGCCCTGGTCGTTTGTCCACGGCGTCGGTGGACAAGACGGCGGAAAACTAAAGAGCTCCTGGAACAACGAAGGGGATTCCATGGCTTTATCCCTTCAGCCCAACTGCACACAACGGAGAGCACCCGACACCTGTACATCCCGTTACAGCTGAGGGTCAGGAACACCTGGATTTCAGTCTCAGCTATGGTCGACTCAGGGGCCACAGGGCTGTTTATGGACGAGAAGGAGGCTAAACGTATAGGTATGTCCCTACTGAGATGCGTGGTCCCAGAGGAGGTCTTCGCTGTGGATGGACGTAGGCTGGTGTCTGGCCCCATCTGTCACCACACAGGGGACATCAAAGTGGTGTACGGGACACAACACAAGGAGGTGGTGGACTTCAAGATCATCTGTGCTCCGCAGTATGGGATTATATTGGGATTGCCGTGGCTGAGAAAACATAACCCTGCAATCAACTGGGAAACACAGGAACTGCACATGAACTCCCCTTTCTGTTCTCGGTCCTGCCAGTGGTCGGGAGAATCAAGCAAGGAAGTGGAGAACACAGGGTGGGTAGTGGCCACCGCTGCGGAAAAAGAGGTGTGCCTCCCTGAGGCCTATACATCCTATAGGGACGTGTTTGATGATGACCAAGCAGAGACACTTCCACCTCATTGGATCTATGATTGCCAAATCGACCTGGTCCCTGGGGCTACGATACCTGGCGGCCGACTATACGCGCTATCGGAACCTGAAAACATCCACCTTCGCGCCTACCTGGATAAGATGCTACAACTCGGGTTTATCAGGCCTTCACGTTCTCCTGCGGCTTCGCCACTGTTTTTTATCCCTAAGGCCAATGGAGAACTCCGTGCCTGTGTGGACTTTAGGGCGCTCAACGCCATTACAATCAAGAACAGATACCCACTACCGCTCATCAACGTGCTCCTAGAACAAGTGAAAACAGCACGTGTATACACCAAGCTCGACTTGAAAGGGGCTTACCATCTAGTCCGTATGCGTTGCGGGGACGAGTGGAAGACGGCATTCAAAACAAGGTTTGGCCTGTTTTGAATACAGAGTAATGCCGTTTGGGCTGTGCAACGCCCCTGCAGCGTTTCAGTTCTTCCTGAACGACGTATTGGATGTATACGTTGTCGTATACATCGATGACATTTTGATCTACTCGGACAACACGGAAGAGCATGTGGGGCACGTGGCTTCGGTACTCCGGATTCTGCGGGAAAACGCATTGTACTGCAAGCTCAGTAAATGCGACTTCCATGTGACCACCGTAGAATTCCTAGGAGTCATGTTAAGCCCTGAAGGACAAACCATGGCGGAGAGAAAGGTGAAGGCGGTGGCGGAATGGCCAGCCCCTAAGAACATAAAGGAAGTTCAGAGCTTTCTTGGCTTTGCCAACTTTTACCGCCGGTTCATAGAAGGGTTCTCAAGGCTCGTAACTCCTATCACGCACCTATTGAAGAAATCTGTTCCTTTTCTGTGGTCGGAAGGGGCCGAGAACGCGTTCCGTGCGTTGAAGCAAGCCTTTGTGTCAGCTCCTGTCCTGGCACACCCGGACCCGGAACAGCAGTATCTGGTAGAGGCGGACGCGTCGGATTCGGCGGTTGGGGCTATTCTGTCACAAAAAGACCCTGTGACAGGAACGCTGCATCCCGTTGCGTTTATGTCCAGAAAGCTAAATACGGCGGAACGGAACTATCACGTCGCCAAAAAGGAGCTACTGGCCATCAAGGACGCCTTCACCGAGTGGAGACATCTGCTGATGGGGGCCAAACACGTGGTGTTGGTGTACACAGATCATCGGAATCTACAGTGCATGACGGCGGCCCGCCAACTGTCTCCTAGGCAACTACGCTGGATGTTGTTCTTCTCCGGGTTCCACTTCACCATCACCTACAGGCCAGGTACAGAAAACAGGAAAGCGGACGCGCTGTCCAGGCAAACCACCGAGGAGGAACCTCCTCTACCTACCTTTGAATCCATCATAAATCCGGGTGCAGTGGTGAATGCTATCCAGCCGGGGGCATTCTTACATGGCATACAGAAGGGTGTCAACACCGTTCGATGGTTGACATGGTTACAGAGGCACGAGGACTGGCGAATGAAGGACGGCATCCCGGTAAAGGGTAGTCGGGTATTGGTACCTACCCCACGCCTACAGAAACAAGCCTTCATATGGTGTCATGAGTCACCCAGTGCGGGACACTTTGGATTGGAGAAAACGGTGGATTACGTACTGCGACAGTTTTGGTGGCCATCGGTGAGGACGGATGTGAGGAGCTGGATAGCCGCATGCACGACCTGCGCCGCCATGAAATCGGATCACAGGCGCCCCCAGGGACTACTGCAACCGCTTCCGACTCCAGCACGGCCATGGGATCGCATCTCCCTTGATTTCGTGGTTGGGTTGCCAGTGGATAAAGGGTACACCGCCATACTAGTGGTCATAGACTACTTGACCAAGATGGGTCGCTTTATAGCCTGTAAGGGTGTGCCCACAGCTGGACAGTTGGCGGTCATGCTTCTGAAGGAGGTGGTGAGGGCTCACGGCCTCCCCAGCGTCATTGTGTCGGATCGGGGGTCGCAATTCACGGCGCGGTTCTGGAAAACCTGGTGTTCGTCGCTGCACGTCACCTCCGCGTTATCCACCAGCTACCATCCGCAAACTGACGGGCAGACGGAATGCCTCAACCAAACGTTGAAACAATACCTTCGTTGCTTCGTCGATCAAGGCACGGAGGAGTGGGTGGATAAGTTGTGGCTTGCAGAAGTCGCTTACAACAACGCCACGCATACGTCCACGAAGGTGTCTCCGTTTTACGGCAACTACGGGCATCACCCCAGGTTCCTCCCCTTGTCGCACCCCGCGACAACGTCTGGCATTCCTGAAACCGCCAGAAGAGTGGCTCACATCCGGGACGCGGCGGTGAGCGCGAGAAGATGCTTGGAGGCGGCGAAGAGACAATACAAGGTGTCAGCGGATAAAAGAAGAAGGCAGGGCCCTCTATATCGGGCTGGGGATTACGTATGGGTGTCCGCCAAGTACTTGAAGTTCCGCAAACACAGCGTTTTTCATCCTCGTTTCATCGGCCCGTACCGAATAAAGGAGTGCATCAGTCCGGTGAACGTGAGACTTGAGTTGCCAGGCAATCTGCGCATCCACCCCGTGTTCCACATTTCACTGCTTAAACTGTCGGGGGCACCCAGACCCCCCGCACCTAAGGCGGTATGGGTGAACGGCGAGAGGGACTATGAGATCAAGGGTATCAGGGATTCGCGCTGGCGCCGGGGGAAGCTGTGGTACCTCATGGCTTGGAAAGGCTACGGTCCTGAGGAGGAGTCCTGGGAACCTGTTGGCGGTGTATGTGCACCGCGGATGGTGGCGGCATACCACAGGAAATACCCGGCTAAGCCCGGTCCGGCTGGTGGCGCCTGACGGAGGGGGGATGTACTGTTAAGACACTCAACTGAAAGCCGTAACGACGAACACGGACTACGAACCACAAGTTCCATGAGGCCATCCGAGTCGAACTACAATACCCAGAGGACCTAGCGCAGAACACTCGCGGAGGGCGTCACCATAAAGGCAGTCGGGACGCCAGCAGTCAGCGTCGGATATTTTGATTCCTTGCAACGAGACCGCAACGCCGACGCTTCGGAGAAGGTGAGCCCCGTGATTCCTTGAGTTGTCTACGCGAGCGCGAGACGCTGGTGCGGGAAAAGGAGAGCTTGCGAGCAACTCGTCCCTGTCAGCAACGGGGGTTCGTGTTCCGCCACAGTCGTTAACCTGTCAGTCCCCGCTCGAAGGTTATCGAGTGGTTGAGACTTAACCCTTCCATAGACATTGTCAGTCCCCGCTCGAGGGTATTCGAGCGGTTGAGACTTAACCCTTCCATAGACATTGTCAGTCCCCGCTCGAGGGTATTCGAGCGGTTGAGACTTAACCCTTCCATAGACCTTGTCAGTCCCCGCTCGAGGGTTCTCGAACGGTTGAGACTTATCCCTTCATAGACTCTGCCAGTCCCCGCTCGAGGGTTATCGAGTGGAAGGAACTGTCCTGGCTTTACGTTATCCTTTATATCGTTTTGCCCTCCGTTGGAGCGTGTCAGGATTGACACGAGTGCGGAGGACGACACTATTCCACCAATTGCGGCCTATCCCCGCTCGAGGGTTATCGAGCGCGTGGGACCCAGTCCACGACTGCCTTTGCCAGTCCCCGCTCGAGGGTTATCGAGCGTAAGGAACTCTTCTGGCTTTTTCGTTATCCTTTATTTCGTTTTGCCCTCCGTTGGAGCGTGTCAGGTCGGACACGAGTGCGGAGGACGACAACAACCATCTTGTGTATATACTCGAGTGGCTTTGTCGGCCATTACTTAGCACGGTGTCCTCTGTTGGGGAGTGCCAGGACTGGCATTCGTGCAGAGGACGGTTGGAACATCTGTCGTACCCTTAAGTACTATACCTATAATAAATAGCTGATCGCTTACCCCGCTTTGTCTGTTCTCAGTTCTTGATCAGTGGGTGCCAGAGGGTGTGAGGTTACCCGATCCCGAGGCCATCAGGATTACAGTAGGTTAATGACTGACTCCTCCCATTTGTGCTGCTGCCCGAGAAAAAACACCATACATTATTTAGTTATCTAAGACACTTTAATAGCATTACAATATGTGTGCACCCCTAAATGTTGAAGCTAAGACAGCTGGATAAATAAACAAAATTATCATAGCTGTGTGGAGGGCAAGCACTAGTGGGCTGAGCTAAAGACCCTTTCCTGGTGGTTCTCCCATAATTGTCTGGCTGTGCTGTCAAGCAAGACCATAAAATTGAATATCTGGCACCCACGCCACACTCATAGCTTTGGGTGGCCTGGAACAGTCTGATTTGTCACAGGTTTAGGAGTGTGAAGATTAGTAGTTGTGTTGGTACTGTCATTGGTAGGGCTGGCATTGTTACTGGGTGGTGCAGGCTGCAGTGACCTCCCAAGAATGGCCCTGGCCGTTACTTATTTTCAAATTAAGCACTGAAATAGTCACACATGGAGAGGTGGGGCAGCAAGGATCATGCAAAGTGTTTAACAGCTTTTAAAGCATGGTTTTGTAATGCTGCAGGATTAACTCAAGTCTTTTCACACACGCTTAGCAGTTGTACCCACTCCTTTACAAATATGATTACATTTCAACTCCTCCTTGAATCGCAAACAAGGACAACAACTAAATACACTTGCTGCGCCTAAAGAGTGACACGAAGGTACTTAACTTTAAAAAATAATATAATAATAGGAATGTCACCTTGGAAACCTTAGACACCTTTTAAAAATGTTCATTAAAAGTGAGTGTGGGTGGCATGCAGTCCATTAAAAAAAAATATTCAGTGTTGCGTTCATTACATTGTGTGATTTTAAGTCTAATCGAACAGACACCAAGCTAAATTTGGAAAGACAGTGTCAGAGACCGTTGATTTTTGACAATGCACAAGTTACTTACCTTCGGTAACGATGTATCTGTAAGAGACATATATTATGTTATTTGTAGATTCCTTACTTTAGATTTTCCCCCTGGCGTCAGTCTGGATCTGGAGATTATTCTTTAGCAGTACACCTGCGCGTCGGTAGGTGGCTTTGGTTGACTCTGCATCCGCTGTCGGCGTCGAGGTCGCTAGGATGACATCGCGGAGCCTACATAGACTCCGCCTCTGAACGCTGATGTCAGTTCTGACACGACTTTCGATGCCAGAAGCTCAGAGCCATGAAAGACACTGACCACTGGTGCGGCACAACTGGGCCCTATAAGGGAGTCCCTATCCCTAGAAATCAGTTTGCAGAGTGGGGAGTAAGAGGGTGGGGCTGTAAGAAATCTACAACTAACATGTCTGTAATAGACACATCGTTACTGAAGTTAAGTAACTTGTTCATCTGAAAGAGACAGTTGTAGATTCCATACGTTGGAATAGATACCTCAGCAATTTCATCCCTGAAGGAGGGTCTGCGAACCATGTTCAGATGAGAAAATCCTGGAGGAACGAACGGGCTAAATAGCTGTTACTCCGGACTTCACTATCCAGGCAGTAATGTCTAGTAAATGTGTGCAGAGATGCCCACGTTCGCGCCTGGCAGTGCAGTGTTTGCTCCCGTAGCCCTAGTAGAATGAAAATGCAACCCCACCGGAGTAGCCTTCTTTGCTAAAGCATAGCAGATCTTTATGCAAAGGACAACCCACCAAGAGATGGTAAGTTTTTGAACAGCCCGGCCTTTCTTGACACCTACATTTCCAATAAAGAGTTTATCATGCACCCGGAAATATTTAGTGCGGCCAAGGTAGATTTACAGCGCACGTTTAGGGTCCAGACGGTGGAGTCTCTCCTCCTCCTTGGAAGGGTGCAGAGGTGGGAAAAAGGTGGGCAAAGTGATACATTGTCCTACATGAAATGATGTAACCACTTTAGGAAGAAACAAAGGCCTCGTTCTAAGCACCCCTTTTTCTGGATGAAAACAAAGGGAGCTTAGAAGACAAAGCTTGAAGCTCACTCACCCTGCGAGCAAAGGCGATGGCCACAAGGAAGGCAGAGAGAGTAAGGAGCCTGAGAGGACAGTTATGAAGATGCATGAAGGGAGCACACACAAGAAATGTGAGAACGAGATTCAAGTCCCACTGGGGAATTATGAAAGAAGATTGAGGAAATAGATGCCTAATGCCCTTACAGAATCTATTAACAACAAGAGACTTGAATAAGAATGGCTGAACTGGCACCAGAAGAAAAGTAGAGATAGCAGCAAGATAGCATTTAAGATGCCCAGAGCAGAGCCCTGCTGGGCCAAAGAAAGTATATACAATAGGACCTCTGAAATCATAAGACAGTGGCATGGCGGGAGGAGTAGTCTCTAAGGGGAGGGAGTAGCCCCTTCAGACGATTTGCCAAACCCACCTGACCGACGTGATGGATTGCCAGTGGAGGAGGTGATGGTGAATCCTGCCTCTAACTGGTCGTTGATGGTCCTGGAATGTCGGAATAGGAAGGTTTGGAGGCTGAGGCAGAGGGAGGGTGGACTGGCTTGCCTACTGACTTCTTGCCCCACGAGGTTGCTGGGCCTCACATCTGTGGTCATGCAGGGGCTGGACATCTTGCGTGAACCAGTGGCAAGACTGGGCCAGACTTGGTTGGGCACCCCTTCTATAGCCACGAAAGGGACGAAAAGCAGACTGGAGTGGGCAAGAAGGCGCAGTGAGGCCCAGAGATCTGGCCATAGCTCTAAAATCTTTAAGGCGCTCCTTCACTAAGTCTGCTTCGTCGCCAAAAAGGCAACGGTCATCAAAGGGTATGTCCATCGAAGTTGACTGGACATCCCCTGAAAAGACAAATGTCCTCAACCAGGCATAGCGCGTAAGGGTTACTGACGTGGCTTTCGTTCTGCCCAGTGAGTCATTGGTATCCAGTCCACATCTTATGGCAAATTTGGCTGCATCTCTCCCATCCGCCACTGCCTGTGAGAGAACAGCCCGGGCCTTCTCCGGGCACTGAGGCAGAACCTGCGTGACCATATCCAAGAGGGTATGGGTATGCATCCCAAGAGCCACGCGGTATTCACCAACCGCATTGCCAAGCTGGAGGAAGTGAACATACGCTTCCCAAAATGGCCTAGCTTTTTTGATTCTCTCTCTGGGAGAGCAGAGGGGAATGAGCCTTTTGAAGAAGAAGCTTGGACCACCCAGCTCTCAGGGGAACGGTGTTGGGTCAAGAACACTGGGTTGCCTGGGTCCGGGCGTTGGCGGCAGGCAATTGTCCTCTCCACAGGAGGCCCTGTGCTCTGCTTGGACCAAGTGCCCAGAACGACATTAGTGATGGCCTCATTAAAGGCAACCGGGGTCAGAAGTGGAAGCCGCAGGCTGAAGCACCGCTGTCAGGAGGTTAGTCCTGACTGCCACGGAAGGGAGCTAAAGGGCCAAAACCTCGGCCGCCCTGGTCGGTAGGGTATACCATGGAACAAAAGTACCCATAGGCATCGGTTCTGATGTCGATTGACATCGGTCCAGCTCCAACTTGGGATGAGGATAGGGACACCTTTGGCCAGGGGCATTACCGATGCTGGAGGTATCGTTGTCTGGATCAGCGCAGGGGAAGGTCGAGTGAGATCGTCCGGCATCGATCCAGATCCAGGCTTGGATCCACAGGGGCCCATCGGCATCGAAGGCCCAGGACCCACGACCCGCTCCGCCTGCTGGCAGAGTTGGGCTACCCAAAGACGAGGTGTAAGGCCTTGTAGAACCGTCAATACAGTTGGACAGGGGACGCTACGACTCCCAGAATGGGGGGAGGTGCGGAGTCGTCCCGGAATCAGACACCAGAGATGGAGCCTTTGAGCGACGACACTCCGAATCCCACGTTGCATCAGCCGATCGATGGGGAGAAGGTAAAGAGTGCTTGTGCTTCTTCACCTTCTTCTTGTATTTGGACTTATCCGATGACCTCGACGACTTGGAGTGCAATAAGGAGTGGGGGCTCCGCGAACGGCCTCAAGACCTTCCTCTCGAATGAGATCGGAAGTGACGTGGAGCCGACCGCCTGGCCTCCAGCAACTTTCAAGACCGCTCCTGCAAAGTTTTCAGGGTCATTGCCCAGCAGTCGGAGCACGACTCCGGGTCGTCACAACAAGCATACGAGGTGCGGGTCAGTTACAGGCTGGATCCAGAAATATTTTCCAGCAGCACCACTGCGCACCGGGGGACGGCGTTGTACGGCGACCCAGTGATGTCGTCTCCAAATATGACGTCAGTGGAGCCATATAAGTCTGCTTCGGCGTGTGGAAGTGAGCTTCTTCTGTGAAACTTTCTACACCAAAACCTGGAGCCACTATAGAAACTGGTTGTGTTAACAGTATGCCAAAAGAATAACAGATATCTATTAAAACATCATTAGAAATTTAAACATCAAACGGTATGAAAATATCAGATATGGATTATAGAAAAAAGGGCCCAATAAAAAAAACCTAGCACAGGGCTATATGCACCTCTGCACCCTGGTGAATAACTCCCAAAAGAAGGAGACCACCAAACCCTCTATGCACCATACACCAATGGCCATAAATGGCCTTGCAATAGTCCAACAGGACCTACAACAACAACACTAAGCTGTGTGTTAATTCACATCAACACTTGGTATATTGACAGCACCAATGTCAAGGTATGACATTAGGAAGAAGTCTTTCATAGAAAGGATGAACAAGTTCATACTACTCACCAGTGTGTAAACCGGAGAGCAAGGGAAACACACACCCATTCTACCAACCATATATATTCAGAAATGGACGGTATTGCAACCTCTAATAAAAGCTAAGTGGCAGGCCAAGCAGCTTCTTTAACCCTAACATACAATCAGATAGTGATCACTGGTATATAGACCCAGTACTGAAAGGGTAAAACCCTTACCTCAAGAAACATTCGCAGAGCGGGGAGAATGGACAGGGCATTAAGGAAAACAGTGGCTAGACTGTGTCTCTACCAGTTATAGCGTCACCGAAGGTAAGTAACTTTTACATCTGATAGAGACATCTAGCCGCAGATTCCTTCACTTTGAATTAAATACCATAGCTTTACCCCACTACTGGAGGACGGTCTGCGATCTAATGCTATTAAAGATCTATAAGAGAACTTACCGGTCGAATGTACGACCAACCAAATATACATAGGAATAGCAGAACAAGGGCTTAGTTCCTAACAGAATTTATGATCACTGTCAGATAAATAAATCAAAACGGCATTTCATCTGTCAGAGGGCAGAGATGACACTCTGTCCCTCAAAGGGAAAAGACCGCTCAATGCCCCAAAATGCCAACAGCATAACAGAAGTCCTATAATCTGCATTGTTCATGACAATATTAACTATAAAAAAGATCTGCTCTGATAAAATCCAAACAGGACTTTCAGAACTCTTTTCCCCCAAAGGGATGGGGGAACGACAACATCTCCATGGTATGAACCATTCAACCTGGACAAGAAAATATCCAGATTCATCCTAGGCGCCGACTGTAAACTTCTTGCCACAAGAAGCAATAGACATAACAAAATATACGCACATAAAAAGCGTTGCCAGATACCTCAAGTGACCCAAAAATTAATAGAATTAAACTGACCAAAACATACTGTCGGTAGAAGAACGCATTAAGCCTGCCTCTATACGGCCGTGCCATGGTGCGATAGACTGAATAGTATCTCAGGTTCTGAAATAACTCAACACCAAGGAAAGTGAGAAAAGAGAAAACACTGCATAGCTGACTAAAACATTTTTCTTTTTACTCTCTCTTCTTTTTTTTTTAAACCACGTGTGTGTACACATACACACAAGATCATATATGCTTTGTTTAGTTGAATAGAACAGAAATCTGCCGAAGAACTTTATAGAATATGCCACCTATCAGCAAGATTGATATGATATATATACTACAGTTCAGCACGCTCTCAGGATAAAAAGACACAGCAGCCCAGTATGAGTTGTGTTATTTAATTCACATCGTTATGGCGAAACGCATTGTGAATTAAACAACACGACTCATACTGGGCTGCTGTGTCTTTTTATCCTGAGAGCATGCTGAACTGTAGTATTGGGGAATATTGGATTGCTGGTTGACTCCGCCGGCGTGCACACCACTCTCGAGGGTCAGAAGGGGTCCGGGAGGAGTTTCTTTGTTTGGAGATATATATATATATTCAAAGAGTTCATCTTTGAATATAAATAATTATTTGCTTAGTACCAATTTTTCTGAGACTTTTGCTAAGAAGCAGTATCTTATTATTGAAAAGGTCCAAGCTATTTATCACGCCTTTCCCATCACTGAGCCGGTAGCTGAGCCCACTAGCCCTACACTGGCCATATGTGAGGCCTTAGCCTCACTCCCTAGTCTGTCGATGGAGACATTTCATAAGCTGGCCTATAAGATAAAATCTGGCTCGCCAGCGGATCCCTTGAGACCAGCTCAGTTCAGAGACTCTGCTGTTATTTGTCTTCCTCCAGTGCGCCACCTTATAAATCTTTCTCTCGCCTCGGGTGTTGTTCCAATTAAATGGAAACAGGCTGTTGTGACACCCATATTGAAAAAGGCTACAATGGACCCCCTTAAACTCGAGAGCTATCGCCCGATTTCTCTCCTCCCCTGGGCCGCTAAAATTGCTGAGGTCTATGTGAATGGTGTGCTGTCTGAACATTTTGTGAGGGCAGGTATTCTGGATCCCTCCCAGAATGTTTTTTGTGCTGGTCACAGCACCGAGATAGCCTTGCTCTCAATGACGGAACATCTTCGTTCTGTGCTTGACTCTGGTCAGACTGCGGCACTAGTACTACTTGATCTTAGTACCGCGTTTGATACGGTCTCGCACAGGATCTTACTCCAACGTCTTGGAGAGGCGGGTGTTACGGGCACTGCACTCGACTGGTTTAGCTCCTTCCTTGCTGATCGGACCTTCAAGGTAGCTACCCCGCCTTTTGAGTCCAAGTCCTACCCGCTGGAGCTGGGTGTGCCTCAGGGTTCTTCGTTGAGTCCCACATTATTCAACCTTTATGTGAGACCGCTGGCGGCTGTCGTCAAGCATTGGGGCATGACTATGGTCTCTTATGCTGACGACACGCAGCTGGCGGTCGCCCTGAGTGGGGACTCCGACCTTGACGCCCCCAGATTCGGGATGGACTCTTGGCGGTAGCTAGCTGGATGAATGCCAACTGTCTCCAGCTTAATGCTAAAAAAACATAGGTCATGATTGTGGGCAAGTGGACGGATCTCTGGGGGAACATATGGTGGCCCCCTGAGCTGGGTGTAACTCCTATTCCAGTCTCAGAGGTAAAAAACTTGGGGGTTTGGTTAGTTCCTGCCCTCAATTTTTGTGGCCACACAAAAAAAGTGGCGGCCACCTGTTTTGGCATCTTACGAGGGTTGAGACCTATTTTGAGGTTCTTTGATGCTCCTACCAGGCAGTTGGTCATACAGGCATCCATACTATCCCGGCTTGATTACGCCAGTTCGTTCCTGTTGGGGGCCAACCAGGCTGAAATCGCCCGGATGCAACGTGTCCAGAACGCCGCAGCTAGAGCCCTGGTAGGCTTACCGAGGTTCTGCTCTGCGGAAAGTAGCATCCGTTCTCTGCACTGGCTGCCTATGGCAAAGAGGATCCACTTTAATACCCTGTGCCTTTCCTTCAAGATCCTCAAGTTGGCCTCTCCCCAGATCATTGATAATCTTTTGGTGCCTTACGTGCCCTCGCGTTCCTTGAGATCTTTGGGTCAAAACTTGGTGGTGGTCCCACGGTTCAGGCTGTGCAGGGCTGGAGGTCGGTCCTTCCGGGTTTTGGCTGCAAAATTGTGGAATTCTCTTCCGTCCCACATTCGTGAAATGGATGAGCATCTGAAGTTTAGGAGGGCTATTAAAACGCATCTGTTCCCTCATACATCTTAGTACTCTGATCTGTGCGCTTCTGCCCTTGTACTGCTGTGTTGTGTTTGGGTACTCTCTCTGAAGCGCCGGGACGCCCCTTGGCTGGGGCAGCTGTACGCTATAGAAGTGTTATTAACATAACATAACATAATGCCAGGTAATCATTATATTACCTACTGGCGGTCGCCAGTAGGTATATATAGTTAGGATTTTTTCTCTATGGGATTTTTGAAAATTCTATGTCTAATAACTTTGGCGTTTGTGGACGGAATTGGCTGAAATTTTCAGGAAAATGGAACATTTTGTTTCTGAGCAGCCCTTGAAAATTTGGGGGGTGTTCGTCAAGGGGGGGCTGAGAAAAAAGGGGGGTCCCAAAACGTGTTTTTAACATTGAGTTTTCCATAGGGCGGTTGGCCTCACTTTTAGCCCGAACGGCTGAATGGATTTGCATGAAACTTGGCAAAATTGTAGGGACTGGTAGCCCGATGTGCCTTTTGTAGGTCTCAATATATGTGCTACAGTGGATTTTGAGAAATTAACGTTTAAAAAAAGATATATATCTGTAACAGCGGACCGGGCAGCGCTCCAGGACGCGTACTTTTCGCGCAACGGAGCTTTGTGAAGCGAAGCTGATTGGTTCTCCGGCGTCTGTCAACATTCCAAACAGTCCGTAGCGGCCGCCATCTTGTCTCTCGGTAGGATCGAGAGACAAGAGGAGGCCAAAGCGAAGGGGCAAATGACCATAAGGGGGAATAGTAGATCCTCGCTGACCCCGTAGGTTTGATGTGGAGGTTTTAAAAGTGCCCCGCGGGGCAAAAAAAAAAATTAATAATAATAATCGAACGGCTGAATGGATTTGCACGAAACTTGGCAAAATTGTAGGGACTGGTAGCCCGATGTGCCTTTGCTAGGTCTCAATATATGTGCTTCAGTGGATTTTGAGAAATTAACGTTCAAAAAAAGATATATATCTGTAACAGCGCACCGCTTCGCGTACTTTTCGCGTTACGGAGCTTTGCGAAGCGAAGCTGATTGGCTCTCCGGTGTCTGTAAACATTCCAAACAGTACGTAGCGGCCGCCATCTTGTCTCTCGGTAGGATCGAGAGACAAGAGGAGGCCAAAGCGAAGGGGCAAATGACCATAAGGGGGCATAGTAGATCCTCGCTGACCTCCTAAGTTTGATGTGGAGGTTTTAAAAGGGCCCCGCGGGGCAAAAAAAAAAATAATAATAATAATCGAACGGCTGAATGGATTTGCACGAAACTTGGTAAAATATTAGGGACTGGTAGCCCGATGTGCCTTTGCTAGGTCTCAATATATGTGCTTCAGTGCATTTTGAGAAATTAACGTTCAAAAACAAGATATATATCTGTAACAGCGCTCCGCTTCGCGGAGATAAAATTATATCTGTATTACCTAGCTGTTGCTAACACCAGTTAGCGACGGCTAGTAGGAGATAGCGACCATCTTGGGCCCCACTTTGCATGTGAGTGATGTTTATCACTAATGACATGCAAAGTGGGCATGCCAAGATGTTAGCGACTGGAAACAGTCGCTAACATCGCTATCTCCTATTATCAACTTTTGGAAATATTCGAGATAAGCGCGAATATCTCCAAAAAGTAACAGCTGCCCTGAGCAGTTCTTAGCCATGTTATCCAATGGGAGGTGGATAACATGGCTAAGAGCATTAGCTCGGTAATGCATGAATATCGCGGAGTCTTCAGCGATATTAATGCATTGCGGTCGTTTTTTATCGTATTTGCGATAAACCTTGATAATAGCAAGGTTTATCTGCGATAATTTCTGACGGTAAAAAAATCTTTGCAATGCATCGTTAGGGATAAATATCGTTTAACTTTGGTAATATGCCCCAACGTCTGTTAACGTTCGATTCGAAGGAAATCAGGAAGTGTTGAAAAACATTGTCTGCGCCATCTTGTCTTTTTTCAAATGCCACACTTTTGTCGTGCACGGCAGCCATTTTAGATGCCTTGACCAGACCCACTCTGTGCACGCTGTCGATCCTTAGCATGGCTCCCCACCCTCGCAAGCATCTCACCCAGGCAGTGGTCACCCCCGCTGTCTGTGTTATGCATGGGTAATAAACCTCCCCCCATCTGCGCTGCTCTTCCCTGAGAATCACACCCTGTGCCCGCCCGACACCTCCCTTTCGCCCTATTCACTACCGCACCCTCTGACACTCCTTTTCCTCTGTGTCCGATTGTCCAGGCCGGTCCTAGGCTATCAGCTAGCCCTGCAGATGTAGTTTATGGCCACAGCTGTAAAGAATCACCCCTCTTCAAAGGAGTTATAGTAGATCAAGGTCCACACTCGATGAGATCCGTCACAGCAGAAGCGTTGCTATTATCTGAAAACCATCCTGTATTGTGATTGGGGAGGGGACCGAGCGTGAAGCGGAAGATTCCAGGGATGACTCTTTGTACATCAAAGTTTTTACAATTATGTGTCACATTAAAAATATATAGCACTCCGACAAAGTAGTAAGATTATAAAACTTTAATAATTTATAAATATATACAAGAAAACAAAAATAGTAATAACATATAAACATTTTTAGGGAAAAACAACGAAGTAGCGGTCGGCTGTGCGAATAGTCCCAACGCAGCACAACGTCCAGATTTCCGGCGTGGGGCGTCGCGGGGGGTGGGTCATCAGTAGCAAACTGTTGTGCGAATAGTTCCAAGGCAGCAGAACGCGCCGAAATCTAGATGACACGAAAGTGATGTCTAGTAAGTTGCCACCCAGCAAATAACGGCGTGGGGCGTCGCGGGGGGTGGGTCATCAGTAGCAAACTGTTGTGCGAATAGTTCCAAGGCAGCAGAACGATGGCACCAAGGTGATGTCCAGTAAGTTGCCGCACTGGTTTTGGTATCCTACAATTCTGCTCCGAATAACGACGTGGGGCGCCCCGGGGGAGGCGGCGTGAACGGGCCTCTCCAGGTGGAGTCTCATCTGTTGTAGTGGGGCGCCCCTTTACCGTTTCAGTTGCCATTCCGTCCGTTTTTGGTCCACTGTGTCAAAAGCCGCAATTCAGCTGAGTTGCGCCCACTCTTGCGGTGCAGCGATAGGCGGCTGTCACAGGACTCTCAAAATGGCGGCAGGCTCTTTCCTTTTTGGGCCTGGTGCACTGAAATGGCCCTGGGACACCTTGGAAATCGGACGCTTGTCTGCTAGGTCTTGGACCCCATTCTCGAAAGCGTCCCCTCCGCCTTGAGAATTCATCAAAAGTTTTGGGGGCCCGACTCCTGCAGGCTTCTGGTGGGGAGCGGCTGCCATGATTGCTCGCGGAATGACCACGACGGAGCTACGAGATGGTGGTGCTCTCATGCTGACGCCAGTTTAGTCTGAAACATCCAGAAACAAGGTGGGGCTTTCATCGTTTGGGGGAAAAAAAAAGTTTTCATCCAATGAAAAGTGTTGTTTTTAGGTCATATGATCAAGCCTTCCATCATTAGGAAACCAAAAGTAAAATGAACCAATGAAAAGTTTTATAAACAAGTCACATGACCTGTTATGCGGCATAGGGTATAAAATGCGGAGAAAATACGTTGGCACGTCAGGCGGCGTCAGTAGCGGACCGATGTGCGAATAGGCCGAAGGCAATACAACGCGTCAAGATCCGGATGGCACCGAGGTGGTGTCCAGCAAGTTGCAGCACTGGTGTGGCCATCCTACAATGCTGAAAGTCGGCGTGGGGCGCCCCGTTGGCCTGTGAGTTTGCGTCAGTAGCGGACCGATGTGCGAATAGGCCGAAGGCAGCACAACGCGCCAAGATCCGGATGGCACCGAGGTGGTGTCTAGTAAGTTGCCGCACTGGTGTGGCCATCCTACAATGTTGAAAGTCGGCATGGGGCGCCCCGTTGGCCTGTGAGATGGCGTCAGTAGCGGACCGATGTGCGAATGGGGCCAAAGGCAGCGCAACAATATTTTCTGACTGACACCACAAGGCGCTGAGATGCCAAGATCCGGATGGCACCGAGGTGGTGTCTAGCAAGTTGTGGCACTGGTGTGGCCATCCTACAATGGTAAAAGTCGGCGTGGGGCGCCCTGTTGGCCTGTGAGATGGTGTCAGTAGCGGACTGATGTGCGAATGGGGCCAAAGGCAGCGCAACAATATTTTCTACAATATTTTCGGAGTAGAAGACACCACAAGGCGCTGAGATGCCAAGATCCGGATGGCACCGAGGTGATGTCTAAGTTGCGGACTGATGTGCGAATGGGGCCAAAGGCAGCGTAACAATATTTTTTGTATGGAAGATACCACTAGGCGTTGAGATGCCAAGATTCGGATGGCACCGAGGTGATGTCTAGCAAGTTGCTGTACTGGTGTGGTCATCCTACAATGCTGAAACTCGGCGTGGGTCGCCCCATTAGCCTGTGAGATGGCGTCAGTAGCGGACCGATGTGCGAATAGGCCGAAGGCAGCACAACGCGCCAAGATCCGGATGTCACCGTGGTGGTTTCATAGTTGAGAGGCACTTCATCTGCAGTGGGGCGCCGAGATCCGGATGGCACCGAGGTGATGTCTAGCAAGTTGCTGTACTGGTGTGGTCATTCTACAATGCTGAAAGTCGGCGTGGGGCGCCCCATTAGCCTGTGAGATGGCGTCAGTAGCGGACTGATGTGCGAATGGGGCCAAAGGCAGCGCAACAATATTTTCTGAAGAGAAGACACCAAAAGGTGCTGACATTCCAAGATCCGGATGGCACCGAGGTGGTGTCTAGCAAGCTATGCAGTTGAGTTGTGTGCGCACTTGCGGAGAATAGGTCGAAGGCAGCATAACAATGTTTTCTGAATAGAAGACACCACAAGGCGTTGAGATTCGGTTACCACCGAGGTGATGTCTAGCAAGTTGCCGCACTGGTGTGGCCATCCTACAATACTGCTCCGAATAACGGCGTGGGGTGCCCGAAGGGGGGGGTGAGCCGGCGTGAATGGGCCTTCCTAGGTGGAGGCTCGTCTGCTGTAGTGGGGCGCCCCTTTACCGTTTCAGTTGCCATTCAGCTGAGTTTTGGCTGCTCTTGATGCTACAGCGACAGGCGGCTGCAAGAGGACTCTCAAAATGGCGGCCTGTTCTTTGGATTTGGGCCTGGTCCACTAAAATGGCCCTGGGACACCTTAGAACTCGGACGCTCGATTTTTTTTTTCCTTTCCTGTACATGCAAAAAAAGGTCAATGCCCGGTACGTTACACGCTTCATCTGCCACGATGAACTCTCCAGAGGAACCGAAAAAAAAATATAGTTGTGGTAACTATAACATACATCGTCATATGGAGAGGTGGCACCAATTAATTATAGTGCTGCATAAAAGAGAGATTTGGAGGAGAACCCCTGACCTGCTAGTACATTCATCAAAGAAGTGGCACTGAGAGCTTCAGAGGCAAGGGAAACGGTCCCAAATATTTAGAAGAACTTTGGAAAGATTAAAATGACATGTTTAGATTGTGGCAAATTAATTTCACGTGGACAGATGAGTGTTACTCTAATAAATACAGCATATGAACATCATCATAGTCGATGGTTGGTAGAGACATTTTGACTATATCCTGGACCTGCCCGTCCTCGCCCAAAATGGCGCCGGAATAAATGGGACTCGTAACTCCTTGTTGTGTACTGGTTGCAGAACCTTGAAATCACGAGATACGTATGCAGTTTTGAAGCACATGGCGGGCGGGGACGAGAATTGATTGAATATTTCGACATCCCTATTGATATTAAGTTCTGATGTGTTATTGATTACTGTACTGTTGAAAGTTCGAATTAACGTCACCCATGGTACTTGCCCGCAAATGTATATCTAGATAATTTTATTGTAACTGGCCCTGTCGTATTTTAATTATAAAATGTACGTCCACCGATTCCGTAACTGTTAGACACCTTAGTTCTTGCAACCTAATGGCCCGCCCGTTACGTTCCTCTACAGTGTAAATGTCTATTCATCATATACGATTACAGTTTGCTCTGTGGCAGGCCCACGTGGTTATAGGCAAGTATTTGTATAATGAAATTTTCACAATAAAGGTTTTTAAAAGAAAACATGGTAGTAGTATATACATTGGTAAAGTTTTTAATAATAGTGACTGTTTTAGAATCATTAAAAGGCAAGTGAAATAAAGCAGACCAATTACATGAAGGGTAAAAGGTATAATACGAAGGAACGCAGTAAAGATAAATGGTCAAGGGCTGTTGTGTTTTCTATTCCTGCAACATAAAGTGATCGATAAGAATCTCATATTCAGGCGTATCGGCGACTAAGACAGCAGGTCGACCCTCTTTTGCTCAACGGCTCCGTCATGGGACGAAGAAACGCTCTTTTTCTCGAAAAAAGAATATATTTTACTTGCAGGACAGTTGTAAAATTTCCGGGAAAGTACATTAGCCTGGAACATTATAACATATATTTAAGAAAAAATAATGTTCGGAAGTAATGAAAAGCGTAATTTTTAGGTCATATGACCAAGCCTTTCATCATTACAATAAGAAAAGTAAAATGAACCAATGAAAAGTTTTATTAACAAGTCACATGACTTGTTATGCTTACGTTACGCGCTGCGCGCCCCGGATGACTTCCGGATGCGCTAACGCGGCGCGTCATATGACGCATTACGCGACAACGCAGGTACAGAATATAGTCAAAATGTCTCCACCAACCAGCGGTCGGAACACAACCCCTTTCAGCAGGCTAAATAGTTCTGTTAAATGACAACAGAAGGGACAGGCAACAAGAACCATCAGTCAAAGAGGGGAGGGCTAGTTCTTCTCTACCGGGTTACATTGGGGCGCTACCGGAACTGATCGAATTGGTAGTCTACAGTGTTTCTGGATGTTTCAGACTGAAGCTGGGGTTAGCATGAGAGCAGCACCATTTTGTAGCTCCGTCGTGGTCATTCCGCAACCAATCATGGCAGCCGTTCTTTATCGTTATTTTGGGCGGGGTGGGTGGCGGAGCCGAGCTGTTTTGCAGCCATCATTGTGTGGAGTTCAGTTCATCTCACTAGTTTTGTATTTGTCATGAGGGGTTGTTCCTAATGTTTCTATTTTAGCGAGGTCAAAAAGAGATCCCATTAGTGGCCTACTGATTTTGCTCGATTCCTTTTCTTTTTTTTTACACGATTTTTCGTTATCTGCAAAGACTAAACAGAGTATTGCGACTCTGTGTTTGTTTGTAAATAGAGAATGAACCAAAGAGAACTAATTCTAAAACAGTAAATACTTGGATAACAATCAATCAAATGGAGAGAGAAGCAGGCACGACGGATTACAACGGGGGCAAAGGCCTGCGTTAACTACCTTTCACTATCTGCAAAGAGAGAGTACTCCTAATAGAAATGAGGGGGGGGGGCACCATTCAAAGCAGATCAGTGTGCATAAACGCGAAAATGTTTTCACTTACCACGTACTTGACATTCGACAGCTTATGATATTTGCTATTAAAAAACCATTGAAATTCACTGAAAAAACCATAGGTTATAGACCATATATAGTTAGGAATTAGCATTTACAAAACCTTGAAAATTCACTGAAAAAACCATAGGTTATAGACCATATATAGTTAGGAATTAGCATTTAAAAAACCTTATTTTACTCACACAAAACCATTGAAATTCCATATATAGTTAGTTGCACTAACTATATATCGCGCACCCGCAATCCACTGCTGATCATGTCACATATTACATCATTCATGACATGGTCAGTGACATCACTGATGACATCTCAAATGACATCATTCTTGTGCTAATACGATAAACCTCTTCAGACTCTAATATAACCTTAGATACACTCAGTGTATACAGACACTCACACACTGCCACTCATCCATGGAGTTACTCACACACCCAGTCAGTCATGCAAAGAAACAATCTCACCTCCATTTCTTCAACTATACAGTTAAACACACCTTACTTATTGAAACATATACTAACACATATTTACTCTCTTATACAATCCCTGATACAAGTTCACAATGATCGATACAACCACTCACTCATTCAGTGGCTCTCATGCACAGTTATTTATATATGCCAACTCTCACATGTACTGTGTTTTACATATGTACTTACTATGACATGTAGCATTGAGATATCCATTCACTCATGCACACAGTCAACTGCCTATGTAGCTGTTTCCACATGCACTCTTGAACTCATACACCTAGTGAATAAACTGCTCACACATCTATGCATAGAGTCACACACCTTCCAGCCACCCCCACACAAACTCAATCTCCCATATAAATACTTGGGCAACCAATTAATAACACATATAGCCTCTCGTATAGCTAATGATCAACACATGCAGCAGTTTACAGAACAACAGACATAATGATGCACAAATTAAGACAGTTTAGTCACTAACCCATGCATTCAGTGAGACACATTTAATCACTCACTCATACAGTCAGTCACGCACCTACTAAATCCTTCATCCAGACACTTATACATCCACTCATTCTTCAATATGTAAGACATATTTTAACTTTACAGAAACATACAGTCACTGGATGTTGTCATCAGTGATGTCATCAGTGATGTCATTTGAGATGTCATCAATGATGTCATCAGTGATGTCACTGACCATGTCATGAATGATGTAATATGTGACATGATCAGCAGTGGATTGCGGGTGCGCGATATATAGTTAGTGCAACTAACTATATATGGAATTTCAATGGTTTTGTGTGAGTAAAATAAGGTTTTTTAAATGCTAATTCCTAACTATATATGGTCTATAACCTATGGTTTTTTCAGTGAATATATATATATATATACACAGACAGCAGACAAAGGCGTGATGCCGAAACGCTTTCTGTTTTCTGATTTAGTAATAAACTTTTGAGAATCTTGGATATTGAGTGCCGTCCATTCTTTTGCCACCGTAAGGGAATTCGGAGCGTATATATATATATATATATATATATATATTACGAACACCGGAATCCCTCAGTCCTCGGGATATACCATTAACGAGAGCACACAGAGCCAGTATCTCGTGGTTCAGCCAAATTTATTCGGATTTCTCTGCGAAAAAACAATAAGCTCACAAACGCGTTTCGGCGTTCCCGCCTTCGTCAGTGTGAGCGCGCGTTTGGTAGTTCACCATTTTTAAACACCACCACAGTGATCATCTATCACGTGTCAATTAATCAACAACACAAAGGAAGGCACACCAGGTTCGCCGGAATTTTCACGGCGGCCATCTTATAGTGGTAAAGCAAAGCAATATATACAGCCAAATTATAGAATCATATGACAATCAAATTATTCATATGTTAGATTCCACTTATTTACAAGTCAATTCAAAAAGTAATTTAAATTCATTCATTCTCTTTGAATACTTTTCGACTCATGATATGCATTGTACTATATGTCTCACATAAGTGAATTAAATGCACCTTAGGTGCCTTCTCAGCTTATATAGAACCATACATCGGTATATTCAGGAAAGGTTCACACACGAGGTTTCTCCATGCGTAACCTGCACCGTTATCCTGCCCTGAATGGGCTACAAATCATAAAAATTTCATTCAAAAAAATACATTTCACAGTGTAATGGGGAGAAGTAGACATTCCTCAGTTTAACATGCATCACATCCAGGATCCAAAATTTCAAGAAAACAACACCTAGAGTAGGGTGGTGTGATTAGATGTGTGTCCACATCTCCTCCTCATTATTCATCCCACCCGGGGCCTTGGTCTGAAGCTGGATAATGAATCTTGATTCCAAGGTTCTCAATTTCTTCACCCAATTGCCCCCTCTCTCTGTTCTGACCAACTGATCCAGTATAAAATATGTCAGTAAATTACTGTTGCTATTGTGTTTCTGCTCGAAATGGCGAGCTACAGGATAATTGGGGTCTTTTGTTGTGATGGCCCTCATATGCTCCAAGACCCTCAATTTCGTAGCTTTTATGGTGCTGCCTATGTATTTCAGTCCACAAGGACGGATCAAGCAGTACACTGTGTAGTTAGAGTTACAGTTAAGTAATTTGGTGATCTTACTCTTGTTTTTCTTGCCTGGGATGTGATATTCCTTTACTTTCTGAGAATTTTTACAGGCCTTACACTTCATACAGGGATAGAAGCCAGAAACAGCACTTTTTTTCTTTCTCTTTTTCTCATAATGGCTATTCACCAAGAAATCTTTAAAGGAATTTCCCTTCCTATAGGTGACAAGGGGATAGTCAGATACCAATTTACCAATTACAGGGTCTGCTTTCAGGATCCTCCAGTTCTTCCTTAATATATTAAAAATTTCTGGGGATTTGTCTGAAAAATCCGTAATTAGTCGGATCTTAGAATCTGGAGGTTTGACCGTATCCCTTAATAGGTCGCTCCTCTCAATTTGGTCGCTTTTCATTTCAGCTCTATCTAAAATCCCTTGCCCATAGCCTCTCTGTTTGAATCTCTCTCGTGCCTGTTCCTTTGCTACTCCGAACTCCTGTGTGGTGGAGCAGTTACGTTTCAAACGTAATAGCTCCCCCAGGGGAATGTTGTTAATGACACTGCGCGGATGATAGCTCTGTGAGTGTAGTATAGAATTACCCGCAGTGGGTTTTCTATATACCGCAGTTTGTATGGATTTGTTCTCCACATAGACCCGAAGGTCCAGGTAGAAAACCTCACTCTTGCTAATATTACTGGTGAATTGTAAATTCAAACTGTTCTTATTTAAGTCAGCAATATATCTCTCAGCTTCCGACTGTGGACCGCGCCACACCAAAAAGAGATCATCGATGTAGCGGGTCCACAGAACGATGTTATTCATCCACTTTTCATTTTCCCCCGCCCAGGCCACGTGCTTCTCCCACCAGCCCACGAATAAATTCGCGTAGCTGGGGGCGAAGCACGTGCCCATCGCGGTCCCCTGCAGTTGTAGATACAATTTACCTGCAAACAAAAAAATATTGTTACGCAAGCAGAAGTTCGTGAATTCAATCAGCATATTGTTATGGCTTCGAAATTTGATCGGTCTATTGTCCAAAAAACTCCTCATTGCCAGTAAACCATCCTCATGCCTAATGGAAGTGTACAGACTGGCAATGTCTAATGTTATTAAGACCATGTCCTCTTCCCATTCGACACCCTGTATAATTCTGAGAAAGTCTTTCGTATCTTTAAGATACGAGCTAAGATCTTTGACAAATGGGGCAATGAAAGTATCGATGTAACTAGAAAAAAAAAAAAAAAAAAAATATATATATATATATATATATATATATATATTCAATCAGAACAGGTAACCTTAAGCGAAGCACTGCCACACGAAGTTTTTCAATAAGCACGTTTATTTGAATCCATTTCACTTGCTCGATCCCCAGCAGATTTCAGAGTCTCCTTCGAACATAAAAGCCTGACGCGTTTCAGGGATGACCCTTTCCTCAGAGGCAATGTTCGTGAAGGTCAATCAAACAGTTCCTGGTAGTGTCTACTCAAATAGCTCTCAACTGCCTCTATGGGCGTGTCTCAGGCGCACTGCATCCTGGGCTTTGTAGTGCACTACCCTTTAACCCACAGTGGGGCTGCTTCTTCAACCTTGCAATTGGAACCAATATTCTCCCAGTGGAGCGAGGAGAGCACTGGAACCTGTCAGGAAGCGCACTTGTAGCAGCGAAAACGTGTCCAAGGCAGCACCACCTGTGTTGGCGCTGCGCCTGCCTTCGTTCCAACACTGCAAGCTCTAACCAAAAACCTGCATGGACCCTCATTCAAGGTGGGACTTGCTTCTCGACTGGGCAACAGCCGAAAATTATTCAATCAGAACAGGTAGCCTTAAGCCTTAGGTCCCTAAGCCACGGAAACAGAAGCTCTCATATAAATTACTGCAACTGATGTTAGTGCTGGCTAGACGCAGGTTCGCCATCACGTGGATGGGACAGAGAGCCCCCGATGTAGACACATGGCTTAAGGATGTGAGGGAATGGACACTTGCAGAGGAAACACACATGCAGAACACTAGAAGAGATGTAAAACTGCAAGAAGACCTGCTGGCATAGCGTACCATGTGTATGACAGGATTGGCTATGGAAGGGCACTCGTCACACAGTGACTCTGAGGGGACTAGTGGCGAATTATTTTCAGCGCAAGAATTGGAGGCTGAGGGGGAGGGAGGAGAAGTCCACTGAGGGATTACCCGAACAGTGCATGGAGCTGGGACTGGCCTGTATTCCTCACAATGTTATTTGTTAGCTGCTAGCTATTATGCTGCACCACATGAGCTTACGTGCGTTTAGACGTTGTCCTAATCTGTGATGTGCCATAATGAGTCCGTCGATCTGTATACAAATGTTTTTAACGATGACTTTGGAGGGGAGTTTTTTACCTTGTATTTTGCAAAATTGAAAAATAAAGTTTTAAAAAAAGCTATTCTGGCTATGAACAATTCCACAGAATGAAAGCATCAGGACACTTAAAGGTACCACCAAGGAAAGCAATACTATGATCCATCAAGGTCATATAACCTGACCCTAAGAGCCTCTGTTACATTTCCGAGTGGCACTCGCATTAGGCCAGGTACTCAAAGGAAACCATCTGATAGCAAAGCAAAGTATCCAGCAGCCTACCAACATACTACATAAGTAGTTTCACACAAGCTACACAATAGCAAAGCAATACTCCACATAGAGTAATGTATATATCACAAGGGTATTGAACTCTTGAGACAAGCCTCTTCTTCAGAGTACTAAAGAATAAACCACTAACCAGGAGCAAAACAATCCGCAGATTTAAATGATAAATGCAGACACTGTTCTCCCAGCAAAGAAGAAGAGAAGGTGCTTAACTTCAACAGCACAATTGCAACAGGGCGTACTTAATATTAATATTTGCCCCTAGAGATTGTATACATTTCTTCAGCAATGGGGGGAACTTAGCCCCACATTCAAAAGATAAAATGGGTAGGGAGGGCAAGCCAAAGTAACTGTACACAGACTAAGAGTCTGCTCGTTCATCCCTAACCCTGTGAAGGGCCGCATCCCTGTGATCCGCCAAAGAGGTCATGGAATACCGGGGCTTCCCCTTCTTGCAACGTCGCTTACCGTGAAATGTCGCCGGAGACTGGGACCGCTGCTGTCGATCATGGGATAAAGGTCGGCACTCCCAAGAACGACCTCTAGACTGGGAAGGCTTCAACCGTTGACAGGCGTCGCAGTTGTCCACGTCGTGGTGCACACCTAAGCATCACATACAAATAGTGTGTGGATCGGTACCCTACATGTGGCAAACACATGACTTAAACTCAGTGGATATAAGGCGCACTGTTTCCTGATGAAAATTCGTCACAGAAGGCCCAAACAACCCTTATTGATGATTGGTTGTAAGTCAACCTTATAGACCAGCTATCCTAGTAGCATGGATACGAGCAGTCTAAGGCTAAGACTCTAGAGGGCGTGTTAAGCCAGCTGTTTTACCATCACATTATCCCTTGAACACCAAGTGAAAGGACACCACACAAGTTGTTATGAAAATAAACAGATATTTATTTATAACAAGACTACCCTGAACTCTTTATGAGTCAGGGAGCTAAGCACATAACAAAACTCTTAAGAAAATACTTTAAGTCGCACAATTTACACAAATGCCCTAGGGGCACGAAAAACCATATATTACAAAAGTGGAATGCGAACTACTAGCAGGTAAGTAACTATTCTCATAGACTTTAGAAACGCTAGTCCTACAATGCTAAACACTTAGATTAGTTGCAGGAGGCCTGTGGACGTCGTGTGCAGAGTGGGAACTCTCACGCGTAAGGCGGGAAAAAGTCTATGGAGGCTAGCAGTTGCAAAGTTACTGTTCTCGGGCGAACCCGACTAGGTGGGTCGAAAACAAGAGTGGATCCGAACACTTAGGGTGTTGGACTATGCTGGAGCACCGGAGTACTCAGGTTACCTAGCCCAGGGGCTGCGGCTGCATAGGGTTGAAGTTGCGTCGGAAACCCTCGTTGAAGATCCAGGAGCCTGAAGAAAGAGTTGCTGGCAGGCGGCCAGTGAAGAAAGTTTGGAGTGATCCAAGCCTGGATCAGGGAAGAAGAAATCTGTAAGCAGAGGGGACCAAGTTCTGAATCACTAGCCAGTGATTTGAGTGGGCACCAGGATGGCACCGGACGAAGTCACCTCAGCCAGGTGAGTGGGCGCTGCTGGGCTCTGCAGTCTCTCGGACCAGGAGGCGTTGTCGGCGACCAGGATGGAGGTGCGAGCTGTCCCACGAAGGTTCTTGCTGTCGACGTCGCTGGACCCAGGATTGGGCAACAAGTCTTGGCAAATGCAAGGCCCACGCGGTGGACCTAAAATGGCGTCTTGAGTGGACCAGGAGGGTCCAGGGTGCTCCTCTGTTGGAGGGGAGCAAGGGCTAGTCTGGAGCAACCAGACCAGCAGTAGTTGTCGTCGTGGAGCGTCGTGAAGGGGTCACTAGCCAACGGGCAAGCGACCTGGACAATGCGGTTGGCAGCAAAGAGCAGAAGGGCCCCACGCAGATCTCGTGGATGCAGGGGGGCTGAACTTCGGTGCTGGAGCTGCTCAGGGTCGGGGCTTCTCTTACCCCAAAGCACTCAGTTGAGGG
The DNA here is from genome assembly GCF_964261635.1 of Lissotriton helveticus. Taxonomy (NCBI): domain Eukaryota; kingdom Metazoa; phylum Chordata; class Amphibia; order Caudata; family Salamandridae; genus Lissotriton; species Lissotriton helveticus. Next base: position 952,695,232 of record NC_136061.1, read on the forward strand.
TCACTCGGGAGGCGTGCTGGACAAGCGTCGTGCAGTTCTGAAGATATTTGATATTTGATATTTGATATTTATTAGCATTTATAAAGCGCTAACTTTCGCTCCGGAGGGAGCATCTTGGCGCTGAGCACAACAGGAGGTCATCTAGGGGGGCATGGATCAAATAGCTGCGAGAACAAAGGAGTCGGACTGAGAGTAAATCCAAGTTTTCAGGGATTTCCTAAATAGGCTTTCTGAAGGAGCGTGCCTAAGGTTGGGGGGGAGACGGTTCCATGCCTTAGCCGCCAGAAAAGAGAAGGTCTTTCCACCCTTGGATTTTAGTTTTATACGCGGTTCAGAAATGAAATTAGCGCCAGATGACCTCAAACAGCGGGTTGGAGTGTAACGCTGGAAGCGCTTAGTGAAGTAGAATGGACCCAAGCCCCTGTTAGCTTTAAATACAGTAACTAAGAGCTTGAATAAGATTCTCTTATGGAGGGGCAGCCAATGGAGAGTGTTAAGGGCTGCAGAGGCTGAGGACCTACGGGGGAGTTTCAGAACAAGCCTAGCTGCCGCATGTTGGACACTCTGCAGCTTTTTCAGAGAGGACTTCTTGATGCCTGCTAGGAGGCCGTTGCAATAATCCAGCCGGGAGAGGATGAGGGCCACCGCGACTGCTTTCCTGGCTGTGATAGGCAGAAAATTAAAAAATTTCTTTAGTTGCCTGATCAGACTGAAACAGCGCCCTGCGGTAATACGCACATGTTCATCGAAGCTGAGGGACGTGTCAAATTGAACGCCCAAGTTGCGGGCTGAGGCGACCGCGCTTGGTGGTGCTTCGGAGTTATGAGGCCACCAGTCTTTGGGGGAAAAGAGTGTGCCTTTGCCAAGGGGAATTATTTCTGTTTTGGCGCTGTTGCATTTTAAATGGTGCAGGTTAAGCCAAGAAAAAACTTCTGACAGACAGTTTTGGAATCTGATGGCAGCATCCGGAAGTCTTTTATCGATAGTGACGACAAGCTGGGTGTCGTCAGCGTAGGATGTCACGAGAATCCCATGTGACTCAATCAACGTGAGAAGGGGGGCCATATAAACATTGAAAAAGAGGGGGCTCAGGATGGAACCCTGAGGGACCCCTGAGATGATGGATCGTTCACCGGAGAGGAAGGGGCCCAGGGAGACCTTTTGAGAGCGATTGGACAGGAATGAGGTTATCCAAGCAAGCGCGGAGCCCGAGACACCAATCTCACGCATCCTATTGATTAGAATAGCATGTGAGATGGTGTCGAAGGCCGCGGTTAAGTCGAGCAGGATGAGGACGGCCTGCCTGCCCTCATCCTGCAAGAACTTGATGGTGTCTGACAACTCAATCAAAGCGGTCTCCGTGGAGTGGCCGGAGCGAAAGCCGGATTGCTGTGGGTGCAGGATACAGTGATTTTCCACAAAGTTCTTTAGTTCCTCATGAACTAGTTGCTCAGTGATTTTGCCTAGCGCAGGGAGGAGTGAAATTGGGCGCATATTAGACAAATCAGTAGGGGATTTATTTTGTTTTTTCATGAGGGGCTTGACTGTGGCCTTCTTCCACTCGGAGGGGACAATGCCGGAGTCAAGGGATTCGTTTACGATCGCATTAATTAGAGGGTTAACGGCCTCAATAAGATGGTGCAAGATGACTGGGGGGCAGGAATCCGTGGGCGCACCTGATTTGCAGGCTAGTATGGCTTTATGCGTTTGCAAGAAGGAGACTGCTTTAAATTGGTTTAGTGAGGGAATAATTGTGTCAGGCTCTTGGGTGGGAATAGGTGCAGGGGGGAAATCCTTGTGGATATTATTAATTTTCTCCTCGAAGAAATCAGCAATTTGATCACAGAGGACTTGCGAGGGGGGGATTTCAAGTGCCAGTGCTTTAGGGTGAGTAAAAGATTTTAAAAAGATGGCCGGTCCCTCGAGGTCTCGTCACACCCACGGATCACAGCTGGGCTGATGATGTAGGTTGAGGTCAGAGGTGCCAGGGAAGCCGGTTCTCATCGTGCTGGAGCAGTCTTGATCCGAAGGAGAGACTGGCAACAAACCACGATGCTTGGTTGGTGCCTGCTGCTGCAGGGTGACTACTCCTTAGTCACAAGGGAGACTCTTGGGAAGAAGTCTTGAGTTCCTTTCGTGGAAAGTAGTTTCAGGATTCAAAGATGATCTGATCTGGAAGGGGGCCAGTTCCTACCTTTATCCTGCAAAAAGGGGCTGGCACGCGACTAAGTCCTGCCCTATGGGTGGGACTAGGAGGGGGGTGGTTACACCCCTCTCCTTTGGCGGGCTTTCCCCAGGTCAGGGGCTGGAGTGCCCCTGGAACTGGTTCCAGCCGGCCTATGCACAGTGAGCACCGGGGTGCCACTTGCAGTCACCTTCCTCTAAAGCCCTGCCTACCTAGAATACACGAAATCCTGTCTGGGACGGTGCTGGTACCGCCCCTGGCAGGAAACCCTTTGTCCTTGCCTCCTGCTCTGGGAGGACTCCCAGCAGCAGGATGGCAGACTTGTGTCTCGGTGGCAGCATCCATTTTGTGGAGCTAAGGCTATGTCTGACTTTAACCGGGGTTACAGGTTACATACATGTCGTGTCCCTCTAGAAGGGTGGAATGCTAACCCCGTCGCCAGAATTGGCGAGGGGTTAGTATTCCAATTCGTATGACACCTTACTCGACATGTTTTGATAAAGCGATACCAGAGTTGGCATATAACCGCGAGGATTATAATGCACTTAAGAGTATATGGTATGCGATATCATGGAAACGGCTAAGGGATGGATCCCGAAAGCCGCAGACAGGCTCAGCTCATGCCAGAGCACTATCTCACACGATTCCAAGCACTCTGCCTTCAGGATTGTCAAGGCCTGCCATAGGAGTGACTGATAGGAGATCTGTGTGCCCATTTTAGGGTTAGATATAGGAATACTATATCTAAAGCAAAGGGTGATTACACCACCTTGCCCCAGCTGTCGTGCAGCCAGTTGTGTCAGATTTGGATGGCCAGCCAGGGGTGGCATAATACATGCTGCAGCCCCTGGTAGGCCCTGGGTACACCTATGCCCTGGGTACCTAAGGTACACTGTACAGGGACTGATAAGGTGACTCAGTATCCAATTAGATATGTACCTAAGGTACATGGAATCCATTTTACAGAGAGAGCAGTAGGCCTGGGGTCCTAAATAGCAGGGCCCCAGGTCAACTAAGTCAGAAAACCAGCAAAACACCAGGCAAAAAGTTGGGGGCAACCATAGTCAGGGATCTACCTTCCTACAGTGCACACCTAAGCATCACATACAAATAGTGTGTGGATCGGTACCCTACATGTGGCAAACACATGACTTAAACTCAGTGGGCATAAGGCGCACTGTTTCCTGATGAAAATTCGTCACAGAAGGCCGAAACACAGCCAGAGATATGCTTCCCTGTATCCGCGTTACAGTACGGAAAAGAAGAAACTTATGTCCGAGTGCCGGAGGGGACTTATATGGCTCCACTGACGTCATATCCGGAGATGACGTCACGGTAGAGCCGTACGATGCCGTTCCCCTGGCGCGTACAGGTACTGCTGGAAAAGATTTCCGGATCCAGCCTGGTGCCTGGGGAGAATTCAAAGTTAAGGAATCTGTGGCTTAATGTCTCTATCAGATAATTGTGTCCTTCCTCTGCTTACTTTTCATGCCCTAATTTCTCCCTTTGTGGTTAAGCACTCCATAAGTTACACTGCTTACTTTTCAGGCCCTAATTTCTTCTTTGGTTAAACAGTCCATGAGACTGCATGGGATTTCCAGCTGCCTTCTTCATGTGTCTCTCTTTACTGATGGTGCTCATTGAAATGTTCATACACCTTTAACCTAATAATAAAATGCTCAGGACTGCATCAGGACCTATTTTACGGCAGATGGTCACTCCAACAAATCAAATGAGGTTCACTTGAGAGCTAATATATTGTGCTTAAGGGGTTGCATTGCACACTTTTTGAATTAGGCAAAAAGCCATGTGCAGGGCAGTGCACTTTGGACCACTATGATTTTCAGTTTAAACTAATTCTTTAAAGCCAAGCCTTCAGCATGCAGTACATTGCGTGCCCTTATTTATTATGTGCTTGTATTTTGCAGTTATTTTCATCTAAGCAATTCAGTCAAGTACTTGAGGTGTTGCAGAATGCATTTCTTTAAATGGACATAGTGCTTAATCTATCACCTGTAACAAGGCCCCGTCAAGCAGAGACAGTTGGCCCAGTTTCAATTTACTACCGAAAAGCATTGGTCTAGGTCATGGGTACTCAAAAACTTTCTATCGGGTGCCAAATTTACAGTGTGGTTTGTGTCCGAGGGCTGCACCAGTGGGGGTGGGGGCGGGGCTAGAGCAACAAAATAAAACTGGCCATGAGGTTGATCTCCGGTCCCTGCAGCAGACGCCTTCGCCCACTGAGCCACCAGACCCGGCATAAACACATCTCTCTCTCGCTGTCTTTCTCTCTCCCTCTTCCTCTCCCTCTCCCTCTCCCTCCCTCTGTCTCTGTCTCCCTCAATCTGTCTCCCTCACTCTGTCTCCCTCACTATGTCTCCCTTTCCCTCCCTCACTCTACCTCTGTCTCCCTTTCCCTCCTTCACTCTCCCTCCCCCTTTCCCTCCCTCACTATCCATCTGCCTCCCTTTCCCTCCCTCACTCTCCCTCTGCCTCCCTTTCAATTTACTTTGAAGAGCTTTGACCCTACACATACGAAGGGCCATCTGCTAGATGCGGTATTCCGCAATATTCACAAGCTACATGTGGGTCCTCCAATGCCCCTCCCTTGGACCGATCATCTGCTCGTTCCATTAACCTGGGACATTGCAACCTCCTTCTCGGTCCCTACCCCAGCTCCGCAGAGGGGAAGGAACTGGTCGAATCTCCCCATCAACCTTTGGGCTCGTGCCCTGACTGCCATGCCGCCGGTTCTGGGCAAAGACCCAGAGATATCTAATAGGCACTTCAATATCTGGATCCAGACCTCGCTGGATTTAGTAGCCCCACTAAAAATCCTACACAAAAAAACTAAGGCTAAAGAAGCACCATGGTTCACTCCAAAACTGTGTAAGATGAAACAAAAGTGTAGGAAACTAGAGAGGGAATGGAGACAGGCTTCAGCGGTAGAAAACCGAACCAACTATAGAGAAGCGATCAGGATGTACAAGGTGGAAATAAAAACGGCACAATCCGCCTTTTATGAGCAGAAGATAAGGATTGCAGCCAATTCCCCTAGGGAAATCTTTCAGATTGCGAAAGCACTTCTCAAGACCCCTCAAAATCTCCCTGATCCCAAAGATGCCCAAAACCGCTGCGATAAGCAGGCGGAGTATTTCCATAAAAAAACCGAGCTCATTTCCCTCTCCTTTGCCCCTTCCAAGAGAGAAGCTACTCTTCCACATGCCGAGAACATTACTGCAACCACCCTCTGCCTCTTACAACATTTCCATGGCTCGATGAGGAGTCATTCCATACCTTAATGCTAAAAGTATCATCTGGCTCTCCCACTGATCCAGCCCCTCCCCATCATCTGTTACCAGTTGCAGAGGTAATAAGACCAGCGATTCTGAGTATACTAAATGCTTCTATCGCCACAGGAACAGTGCCGCTGGCATGGAAATGCACACAAGTCAGAGCCCTCTTGAAAAAAACAAATCTTGATCCTGCTATTTTGGCCAACTACCACCCGATCTCCCTCCTGCCATGGCTGGGCAAACTGCTAGAGAAGTTCATCAATCTCTCCCTGGTCAATCATTTGGAGTCTCACAAACTACTCCATGATTGCCAAGCAGGCTTTCGTCCGAAGCTTGGAACGGAAGTTGCCCTTCAGGCAGTGACAGCACGGAGAGAAATGGATCAAGGCGGCACTTCAGAAATTATTTTGCTAGATCTGAGTGCCGCTTTTGACACAGTGGATCACAACATCTTCCTAGCTCGCATCAGGCGTCTCAGAGTAACGGGGCTAGCTCTCTCCTGGCTACAATCCTTTTTGGAAGACCGTATGTTTCAGGTCTCAGAGGGTGCCATTCAATCCAAGTCATGGCCCCTCAACTGGAGGGTTCCACAGGGCTCCTCTTTAAGTCCAACCCTATTTAATGTTTATATGGAACCCTTAGCAGAGATCGTGCACCCGTTTGGCATGGAAATCGTTACCTATGCTGACGACACCCAACTGGTGGTTGGCTTAAACCATCCCGAGGGATCGTCTAGCACCTTGTGAAGCTGCCTAGAAGCAGTCGCGAACTGGATGGCGCTTTCCCATCTGAAACTAAATGGGGAAAAAAACAGAACTGATGTTCCTGGGGAAGTCCCCCTCTCCCAGACCAATTATTGACTGGCCGTCCTGTATGGGCACCACACCAGAACCCAAAGAGCAGATAAAAAGCCTTGGAGTATGGCTTGATAACACCTTAGGGTTCAACCATCAAGCCACCAAGCTTTCAGCAACCTGCTTCGGTCTGATGAGGATGTTGAGGAAAATCTTGCCGCTCCTTCCCTTTCAGGCCCGGAGAATCTTGGTGCAGGCTATCATTTTGTCCCGCCTTGATTATGGGAACTCTCTGTATTTAGGCGCCCCGGCGAGCACCATTAAAAAAATACAGGTCACCCAGAATTCTGCAGCTCGCCTACTGCTCGGACTCTCCAGTAGACAGTCAGGGTCAGCCACCTTGAATACACTCCACTGGCTGCCAATACAGGCCCGGATCCAATTTAAGGCACTGTGCATAGCCCATAAAGCCATATGGCGCACTGGTCTAGCTTTAGTCTGCTCCCTAGTCTCCCACTACCATCTGCCTAGAATCCTACGATCTGGGGGCACCTGCCGGGCAGTGATTCGTAAAGTCAAGCGAGCAAGGTGGGGGGGGGGGCGCTCCTTTTCTTGGAATGGCACCTCCCGCTGGAACTCCCTGCCACTAATCCTACGCTGTGAACCAGATCTACACAAATTTCGCAAACAGCTGAAGACCCTTCTTTTCCAGTGATGGACACAATCTGACAGTCGCTTTCTCCCACCCGTCCAAAGCGCTACGAGGCCTCAGGGTAGCAGTGCGCTTTATAAAACCCCATTACATTACATTACCTTTCACTCCCTCACTCTACCTCTGTCTCCCTTTCCCTCCCTCACTCTCCCTCCCTCTCCCTTTCCCTCCCTCACTCTCCCTCCCTTTCCCACCCTCACTCTCCATCTGCCTCCTTTTCCCTCCCTCACTCTCCATCTGCCTCCCTTTCCCTCCCTCACTCTCCATCTCTCTCCCTTTCCCTCCCTCACTCTCCCTCTGTCTCCCTTTCCCTCCCTCACTCTCCCTCTGTCTCCCTTTCCCTCCCTCACTCTCCCTCCCTACTTACCGCACTCACCTATAATCACCAAGTAAGAAGTCAGCCGGACAGTGGAGAAGAATAAACAAAGTATTTTATTAGGCCCCAAAAACTCCCATATGAGAGGGCCCTGTCCGACCTCACCCCTAAGAGTGCGCCGAGAGGACTGACTCATATCATCACAGCAATACATTATAACATGGTACAGCAGAGTAAAACACGCCCATACTGGAAAAGTACTGGACCCCGGAGAGGGCGAACAATGGCCTCATACAAGAGGCATCTGCACCTGCAATAGCAAAATTTGGTTATCTCTGCCCAAGGCCGCGGAGCCGGGCCTCAGCATCTCCAGCGCATGAGAACATTACTGATTAGGGTTTTTGTTATTAGTTTCGATCACAGTTAGCTAAGAAACGAAAACTGCTGCGTCCAGGGTTTTTCCTATTCCTACGGGAGGGGGTGAGCGAGTGCGACTCACACGCAGAGAGAAGCAACCCAAAATGGTGGCACACAGGCTAAGCTAAGAAAACTTAACAACATCACACGCATAAATGAATAATGAAATGGAGAGTATAAACCAAAATGCATAAATGAATACATCATTAGTTAAACACATTACGCTAACTCATAAATGTAAATGTCAGTGGGCGGGGCATCGGAAAATGAAACCTATCAGACCCTCCTTTTAGCATTATGTGGCTAACATGGGCGTAGCCTTTATTAGCTGAAAGATAAGGTCTTTACACATCATTCTAGGGACGGGGAAACATATTAATCAAAGACATCATCATCAATAAGCATCAACCAGTTAACATCATTGAGTTCCATGTCATTTAAAACAGGATACTGGCGGGTCAGTCTTTTAGGAGATTGCAAGTTACTGGCACACATGGAGCAACAAGGGGGGAGGCAATAAACACATAGGCAACAGGTCAGCAATATACCCACTACTCCTACAACACCCATCAAAATCTTCCAGCCCCAAGAGGAGAAAACACCTAACAGCCATTTCTGTAGTGACCAAGTACCAGTGTCCTGATGAAGTTCAGTCGCTAGTCTATGAAGTTTTTGTACAGCTAAGTTAACAGTGGGGGCCAAGTCAGGAATGTACACACAGCAAGACGTCCCGATGACGCCACAGGCTCCACCCCTATCAGCTAGGATGACGTCAAGCACCATCCTATTCTGAATCGTAAATAATCTCATAGCCTGCATCTCAACAGACATATTAGCTGCAATATCAGCCTCAGTATTCACTACTTTCTCCATCACCCTCGACAGTCCCCGAATAGCCCTACTGTTAAATATGGGACCCCAGAACTGCAGTAAACCCTTAGAGAAATTGGTCCATTGCTGCAAAGAAGTATCAGTCTGATCTACATCCTCAACTTGGAGTGCCCTCCTTTGACACTGTCCAGGCATTATAGCAAACCGGCGATGAGTCTTATGAAAGTCTGAGGGTGCTACATAGACAGGAGGAATCAGATAAGCCAGATAGCAGACCCCACCCCAACCCTCAGGCAACCACAAGTATCCATTATCTCCACAAAGTAAATATTTGGGGGAGTGACCAAAGAAGGACTAAGGGGCAGGCGAATCGAGGCAGTCACATTGCAAGAACTGTCCCCAACCTTTACAGGGCTCCTCCCCAGGATACAGAAGAATGGTGAGGGCCCAACAACTGCCAAGGGCACCAAAGAATGACTACTATTGTTTGTCATAGGAGGGTGTCTATAAGCCAGAGAAGAGTTCAACTGTAGGAAACTCTCCCTAACTTTGTCAGTGTCGTTAGGAGTCACTAATTGTCCCACTTTCTTCGAGCATGTTTCCAGAAATGTTTGATCAAAACGTCCGTCAGTAAACAACTGTCCAAGAGAAGAGGTGAGCATAGGGCGTACTCGCATTGTCAGAGTAGATCCTTTACTAGGTAATCGAGGATCTAGAAAGTCAGGTTGTTGAAAGAATTTCACCATGCCAATTAAAGTATACCATCCCACACAACTATTCACAGGAGTTAAAGGGAGTGCCAGCAACCTATCCTTTTTATAGGCAGCAGAAGGTAGCAACCCACAAACCCAACAATCTGTCACATTATACACAGCATGGGCATGATGTAAAGTCTTGATAAAAACATTATCACGGTAACCTTTTCGCAAACATTGTTCGCCATAATCAACAGTAACCATATGGTGTTTGGGAAGGGCAGAACGGGTAGGGATAAACATGTGAATAGGATAGGCTTCATCTAGGAAGAACAGTATCCCAAGAATTATTAGAAATACAATGATGAGTATTACAATGGCCACAATCTCCCCTTTCCGTGACAGAGCAAGCCATGGAGAGTCGGGTTCTGGTCTACGAGGAGCTGCAAAAGGCTGCTCCTCCTCTGGGATAGGACGGCCAAAGGGGCACATGTTCCCTAACTAAAAGTCCAAAACGAATCTAAAAAAAGTAATCAAACAGTCACAGTCACACCGAAGCCGGCCAGGGGGGGAGTCTTCTCCCTCAGAAGGGATCTTCTCCCTGTGTCCGTTAAAGCCTCACAGGCAGGCTTCTATTGTTCGTTCCCTAATCCCACGACGGAGTCGCACAACTTTTTGCAACTCAGGAGCACTTAATCCGGGCCCAGGCGCAATCCTAGTGTCCCATCTGATAATGTCTCAACAGTGCACCAGGGCTCTTACCAGCAGTCCGTCCCTAACACTTAACTATTCTTCAGCACTGTTCTTTTCTAGTCCCTATCTCAGCCCTTCTTCCAGTGCTCAGTTCTCCTTCTTTCCCTTTCTGAGCCGCAGACTATAACGAGTGCTCCCTCGCACCTCTGGATCTGTGAACAGAATGGGGGGCTCAATGGCAGTGGACTTATCCGCTGATGTTTGCTCACTGTGATCAGGAGAGGCCTCACCACTTGCAATCAGAGCCGGCCTCTCTTCTCTTTGATCCGGCTCCTCACCCCTCAACAAAGCATCCGAGAAGGGTATGTACCGAGGAACTACTTCACATTCGTCATCAGCGATGCCGTTTCTCACCCATTCGTCATATGGCAGTGGCAGTGAGACGCGCTTCACGTGGGACGCATGTGTCCACGCCTTGTGGCCCTGGATCCGGAGTGCGGTACGGGTGGTGAGGAGAACTTGCCTCGGCTCCGACCACCTTGGATCCAAGCAGGACTTCCGCTGGTACTTCTTGACGACAACCCAGTCCCCGGGTTGTATAGTGTGTCCTTTCCCCTCCGGCAGCGGCTTCAGAGTGTCTGCTACCTGCTGATGAACAGAACAAAGATCTTTAGTCAAAGCATACAGGTAATCTATCAACAAAGGGTATTCTATTTCCGAGAAACATTTAGGTCTAGGGACACCCCACACGTTGGCCGGACGGCCGAAAATAACCTCATGGGGTGAGACACCTGTCTTGGAATTGACTGTCACTCTAGTGGAAAGCAAAGCCAGGGGAGGTGCATCTGGCCAGCGTAACCCTGTGCTCTCTTGTATCTTGGCCATCTCTAACTTCAGAGTCCCATTGAACCTCTCCACCAAACCCGCAGCCTGGGGGTATCAGGCTGCATAAAATTTCTGTGAGATCTGTAGTCCCTTACATATCTGTTTCATCAATTCGGCATTAAAAGATGTGCCGTTGTCACTCCAGATCACCCGGGGCAATCCGTAGCGTGAGAAATATTCCTTGATCAACATCTTAGCTGTTGAAATAGCCGTACAATCCTTAGTTGGGAAAGCCTCCACCCACCTACTAAAGGAGCATACAACCACCAAGACCTACTTAAGGTTATTGACTCTCTCCATTTCAATATAATCCATTTGGATCACTTCAAAAGGGAAAGAAGGGGGAGCAAAATTGCCAACCGGAACAGGTGTTCCCTTTCCAGGATTATGTCTCAAACAAACCATGCACTGCTGCACTAAATGGGTTGCCACCTTGGAAATGTTCTTATTACTCCACACTGGGTCTAGTAATTTACATGTTCCTTTCAGACTAATATGAGTTGGCCCATGAGCCATTGCTACCACTGGGAGGACATATGCGTCCGGGAGTAACCATCGTCTTTTGTCTGACACATCCGTCCAACACTCATCTGAGTCCAACCGCCCCCCACCATCCTTCCATGTCCTCAACTCATCCTCAGTCGCTTTTTCTTGTATGTTTCGCACACTTTGTACAGTATTCATGAACATGTCAACGTCCGGTACCCACCTAGCTGGTCCTGCCACAAACATTCGTGGGAGTTTTGTCCTAGCTGTCTCCTTAGCTGTCTGATCTGCAAATGCATTGCCCCGTCCTACATCATCCACCACCACTTTGTGTGCACTACATTTGATCACAGCCAGTCGTTTTGGAAGCGTCAATGCTGTCAATAGTCGTAATATCAACGGACCATTCTGAATCCTTTGTCCGTGTGATGTCAAAAACCCTCTTTCTGCCCACAGTCGCCCATAACTATGAGCCACGCCGAAGGCGTATTGGCTGTCAGTGTAAATATTCACGTCCAATCCTTCACTCAATTCACACGCTCGCATCAATGCTATTATTTCTGCAGCTTGGGCTGAGTGGTACGGGACGCTAGAAGTTTCCACCACTGTTTTCAATGTTGTGACTGCGTATGCTGCAGTTGAGGTACCATCCGCAAGTTTAAAACAGGAACCATCAACATACAGCTCCCCGTCGGGATCATTTAGGGGGGTGTCCGTTAAATCTATCCTTCCCTTCGTCTCCTCCTCAGTCCGAAACAAACAATCATGGACTTCATCGTCCTTTTCATCTGAAGGGATGGGTAGCAACGTAGCCGGGTTCAAAGTGGCACACCTTTTAATCGTAATATGGGGTGCGAATAATGTGATCTCATAACCAGTAAGACGAGCACTAGTTAAATGCTGCGTCTGCGTTCTGTTCAATAAAATGTCCACAGAATGCGGTACCATCACTGTGAGATTAGAACCCAGCACGAGCCCCGCCGATTGTCTAATTGAGACCGCAGCAGCCGCTGTAGCCCTTAGACAGCTCGGCAACGCTCTCGCCACATTGTCAAGCATAGCAGAAAAATAAGCACAAGGTCTCTGTTTCCCTCCAAAACATTGAGTTAGGACAGACAACGCGCAACCTTCCGCCTCATGTACATAAAGCACAAAAGGCTTCTGGTAATCAGGAGTTCCCAAAACAGGTGCAGAACACAAAGCAGTTTTTAGTGACTCAAAAGCTTCTTGACATGGTGGAGTCCAGGGTAGGGGTTCGCGCACCTCCTTAGTAGTCAGATACAGATGGGGTTTGGTTAGTAAGGCATAATTGGGTATCCACTGGCGACAATACGAGGTTATGCCCAAAAACGCGCGCACCTCTCGCTGCGTGTTAGGTACAGCCATGTTAGTTATCGCCTTGATGCGCTCCGGTGTCAACCTCCTCCCCTCCTTCGATAGGAGATGACCTAAGTAGGTAACCTCCTGTCGACAGTATTGAAATTTAGGAAGAGACACTTTGTGTCCATTTCGAGCCAAATGGTGCAACAATTTAACCGTAGCTTCTCGACATCCATCTTCGGTGTCAGATGCAATTAAAAGATCATCTACATATTGCAATAAAACATTGCCCTTGGGGAGTTCTAAATCATCCAATTGAGCCTTCAACGCCTGGTTATAGATGCTGGGGCTCTCTGGGTACCCCTGGGGAATTCTACAAAATCTGAAGCTGCGGCCAGCCAATGAGAATCCGAAAAGATGACGGCTATCAGGGTGTATCAGGATACTAAAGAAAGCATTTATCAAATCCAAAACAGAGTAATATTTGGCGGTGGGAGGGATCATTGTCAAAATCATCGTAATGTCAGAGACCACCGGATATTGGGGTTCAACCACCTTATTAATGTGGCGTAAATCAATCACGAAACGATAAACATCAGGTGCACCATCACCTGCATCAGCAGAGGGTCTTTTAAGAATCGGGAGATTGGGGCTATTACAAATGTTAGAGGTCGTCTCCTCCACTACACCTGACCGTATCAAATCCTGTATTATTTGTAGCAAAGCCATTTCACCATCTCTAGATATTTTATACTGCGGTATTCGGGGCAATCGGGCTCCAACCTTAACCTTGATGGACATCCACCTTTCCCACATCAGTATCACTACTGGCCCACAAAGTCTCCGGGATCCCCTCAAACTCAGCTGGAAGAGGCTTGTCTTTTGAGAAGCACTGTTGTGCACGCGCGACAGTAGGACCCAAAGTGATGTACACACCATCCGGAGAACAGTAAATGGTGGAATACAATCTCTTCAACAAATCCAAACCCAGTAAATTCTTGCCACAATTTGAAGTCAAAAGGAAAGGAGAGTCAACGGTAAAAGGACCAATCGTAAGTGTAAGAGGTTTAGAGATGGGGCTAATTACCGGAGTACCTGAGAACCCAACGGAAACATTATTCTTGCCAGACAGAGCCGCCCCTGGGGCCTGAGCACGTGCTACAGAACTTTTCATAGCACCCGTGTCCACCAAAAATTTCTGAGGAGACCCCAACAAATCCGCAATCACGTAGGGCCCTCGTTGATCAACATCCACAGAAACTGGTCCCATGCTCTGTCCTACGCTGTCCTAGTTATGGGAGAAGCCAGTCATGTCATCCAATATGTGTCGTGGTAGTACTGTCTATCTCCGTCCTGGTCTCCCTCAGTTTGAAAATGTTGTCGATCCCTCTCTCCGTCAAAGCAATTTCTCCCTGGTCGCCTTCCTTCATCAAACTGTCTGTCATCCCTTCGAAATTCACCACGACCTCTACCTCTGCCTGGTCCAGCATTGGACCGAAGCTCCGGACAATCTCTCCACCAATGCCCCTCCTTTTTGCAGTTCGCACACTGATTCGGCCCCAAACGCTCTCTCTTCTCTCCCCTTCCTTAACTACTTCCACCTCGACCCGCTACCATAGGTGGGGCTCCACGTCCCGACCCTTCGACACCTGCTGCAGCAGCACCCTTGTCTTCAAATCTTTGGCTTTCTTTTCCTGTCTGTCTTTGTTCTCTATGTTCATAATACTGAGCCATACTCAGAATACCAGAGGGGGTGGACATTGTCCACGTGCTCTCCGATGCCTGCAATCTAGCCGATATTTCTGGTAACAAGTTGGTTACGAACCTATTCACGAAAAGTCGCAAGCCCCCATCCTGAGAGAGATCCTGACCACTAAAATCCATAAAGGCTTCCTCGAAACGAGTGAAGAAATCCGAAACCGCTTCATCCTTCTTTTGTCTACATGCAGTCAACTTATCCCAATCCACCTTCTTTGGAGGAATAAGAGAGTGCATACATTTTATTATTCGCCCTGGTAATGCTAAGATCTCAGGTTTCGGTTTTTCCCCTGGCTTCCGTTCCTTGTACCAGTCCTTAAATTCCTCCCAAGTACCTCCCAATTCCTCTGCATGATCCGTACCCTTCACCTGTCTCCACACATCCACCGGAACCAGTAATCCAAAGAACAATTCTATGTCAGCTAAAGTCATAACCGTCGAGGAAGCTGCTTCCGTCAATTCTTTGTAATAGGCAGTCGGGTTTTTTCTAGAGTCGGGCAACTGCGCCTTCAGCGCCAACACCTCGCTCCGTTTCCAAGGCATGTATACCCACTGTTCCTGGAAACGAGCCTCTAAACGAGCTCTGGTCACATTATGAGTTACTGGGTCTACCACTTCCGGCACTTCAGGATGGAAAATAGGGTGAACTTCGCGCATTGGATGCACTCCAGGAAAAGAGGGCCCTCCTGCTGACGGCAATTCATTTCTATATTCCAGCAAAATCCGCACACTCTGTACCACATCCCTCACACTAGTATTAGCCCTATAGGCTCTGTCCTTAACTCACCTTGGGGGGTAGCGCTAGCAGAAACAGTGGGAATTGCAGAGGAGATCACAGAGGAGGCAGGTGAGCTCGCCGCAAAGAGAGAAACCAAGGGCGCAGTCACGGAAGAAGTGACAGAAGACAATGCTTGTTCAACATCTCTCAACAAAGTAGGGGCCGAAACAGAGGAAGTGGGGGTGCCGAACAAGGGAGGAACAACCGTTTGTGGAACTGAACCCGCCATAGAGGAAGCAGAACCTGTCAACACGGGGTACAATGATTGCGGAGCATACGGGGGAGGGGGCCGAGCATTCAAAATGTCCTCCATCTCATCTTGTTCTTCCTCTCTTACTAAATAGCTTTTATCCGTCTGTAACCGATGACGTCTGTCTGCGCGCTCAATCTGTATCTCATTCTCTTTATTAGTATGTTCTCTCGCCTTTTGTGCCATCGTCTGCGCTGCTCTCTTCTGAGCCACTTTCTCCTCTCTCATCTGTCGTTCCCTTACTTCTTTTTGCCACATCCTCAAGGAATCGAACATACTCTGGCGGCTACGCTTAGCAAATAATCTGTCCTGCAAATAATCTAGTTTTGACACATCGAAGGAACCAGTCAACGGCCATTGCAAATCTACGTTACCCTTTGTATACTTGTGCCACAAAGTATTGAACAAAATCGGAGTCAATCCATGTTTAACATACATCTCGAAATTAGGTGAGCCCTCCACTGGGGCGGGTTGGCTCTCCGCCAATCTAGTGTCCGAGGTGCCGCAGCAGCACCCGAGGCACCGAAGCTTACTGAAACATGGCATCTTCGCCCACTCAATCACACACCAACACGAAATTCACATTCACCCTCTCACCAACACCCAGACCGCACAATCACTACTAGACACACAAACATATATTCGCGCTTCCTATGCCTCAAATCCCTGCCAAACACGTGTTACCAAAATGGGACAAGGCCCGTCGACCAAGTCCTGGGGAACCTGGACCCTACCGCAGACCGAACAGTATACTCACTGTTCCGAGGTTGGGGAACACATCCGCCACCCGGGCGGCACTACAGATCGCTGCGCACTTCACCACGGGAGACCCGGGACCCACTCCCAACCAACCACACACGCTGGGGGTTCGGGTGAGTCCCAGAATCCACCCGCAATGAGCCACGCCTCGATCGCAGTACCATCCGGTCGGATGACCACAAACAAACGTCCACCCAACCTTCGCCAAGTCTGTCAGAGCACCACTCGCACTCTGAGTTCCCGGGAGCACACTAGCCCCAGGAGCACACGGGCTCCTCCAACCACTAGAGACACGCCGGTCTAGGAGACACACCAGTCTCTTGGAGCGTCCCAGCTCCCTCAACCAACAGTCAGACCACTCACCTTCTATACGCGGTACCGACCTCTACCGTTCTCCACCGCCGGCTGTTGGGACCAACACGGTCAGCTCCAAAGTTCCGCCTTCCGGACCCCGGCGTAAGATCATGGACCGGGACCTCTCCCGATCAGCAGGGTGGGGCAGCGCTGCGAGAACCAAGCTTGGCATCAAAGTGGGTACCCAGACCCACTGTGCCGACCAGAGGGTCCCCGGCCTTCTGCTACCCACTTACGGGTGAGAAAGATCCTTATCGCGAGGTCCCTGTTCGGGCGCCATCTGATAAGCGTGGCTCAAATCCACCCGAGTGACTTATCGCACTCACCTATAATCACCAAGTAAGAAGTCAGCCGGACAGTGGAGAAGAATAAACAAAGTATTTTATTAGGCCACAAACTCCCATATGAGAGGGCCTGTCCGACCTCACCCCTAAGAGTGCGCCGAGAGGAGTGACTCATATCATCACAGCAATACATTATAACAAGGTACAGCAGAGTAAAACACGCCCATACTGGAAAAGTACTGGACCCCGGAGAGGGCGAACAATGGCCTCATACAAGAGGCATCTGCACCTGCAATAGCAAAATTTGGTTATCTCTGCCCAAGGCCGCGGAGCCGGGCCTCAGCATCTCCAGCGCATGAGAACATTACTGATTAGGGTTTTTGTTATTAGTTTCGATCACAGTTAGCTAAGAAACGAAAACTGCTGCGTCCAGGGTTTTTCCTATTCCTACGGGAGGGGGTGAGCGAGTGCGACTCGCACGCAGAGAGAAGCAACCCAAAATGGTGGCACACAGGCTAAGCTAAGAAAACATCACACTCATAAATGAATAATGAAATGGAGAGTATAAACGAAAATGCATAAATGAATACATCATTAGTTAGACACATTATGCTAACTCATAAATGTAAATGTCAGTGGGCGGGGCATTGGAAAATGAAACCTATAACTTTCCCTCCCTCACTCTCCCTCCTTTTTTCCCTCCCTCACTCTCCCTCTGTCTCCCTTTCCCTCCCTCACTCTCCCTCCCCCTTTCCCTCCCTCACTCTCCCTCTCCCTTTCCCTCCCTCACTCTCCCTCTCCCTTTCCCTCACTCACTCTGCCTCCCTCTCCCTCCCTTTCCCTCCCTCCCTCTACCTCTGTCTCCCTTTCCCTCCCTCTCCCTCTGTCTCCCTTTCCCTCCCTCCCCCTCTCTCTCCCTCTCTTTCCCTCCCTCTTTCCCTCTCCCTCCCTTTCCCTCCCTCCCTCTCCGTCATCTCCCCCTGCCTGTGTGTCAGCTGAGACAGCTTCTGGGCACACACACACAGAGCTGCACCCGAGCACTTCACAAGTCTTTAATAGACCATTCGCATGTTAATGAGGCTGTGTTGCATTTCACCTTTCAGCGTCGCAGCTCCACTCTGACTATGGCTGGCCCCCACAGAGCAGCAGAGTCTCTGAGTCACACTGGTAGAAGATGTCTGCAAGGTCCGTGGGTCACCAGGGAAGGTTTGCCGGGCGGCTGGCAGCCCGCGGGCCGTACTATGAGTACCCGTGGTCTAGGTGGTAACTATTTGAAAGTCCCACACAGAAACACATACTCATTTTCACTAATGTTATGGTGATACGTTGAGGGCCAACTTCAGGATAACTTGAAAGCAAACATGTGTTGCATTGTATAGTGTACTGACTTTACAGCTGGCCAGAATTGCATAAAAACAGGAGGAGGTGATGTGCCCTAACGATCAGAGACGGCGACTGGGGACCCAAGCCGAGTGTCAGCTTCCACTCAACTGCAAACACAACAGTGATGGACAGAATGTGGATCAATGTCACACATTCACCCCAGTCCAAAGATCTGGGCCCAAATCCATCGTTTTTCCACTCCACACCACCCTGGGTTAGACAATGGCGATATGCAAATCAGCGCTGACCCTGTGCCCCATGGGAACAGTCCAGTCCGAACTACAAAAGCCATGTCCTTCCCAGAACGGAAACAAGCATCCGAGGACCGGCCCGGTTTCGAGGTAACACCTCTCATCAGCCCGGCTAGCTTGATTCCAGTGGTGTGGAGTGCCTGGGACTCACGTCTGAGCATCCCCAGTACACTTAGAGCGGTAATTGCAAACACAACAGTGATGGACAGAATGTGGATCAATGTCACACATTCACCCCAGTCCAAAGATCTGGGCCCAAATCCATCGTTTTTCCACTCCACACCACCCTGGGTTAGACAATGGCGATATGCAAATCAGCGCTGACCCTGTGCCCCATGGGAACAGTCCAGTCCAAACTACAAAAGCCATGTCCTTCCCAGAACGGAAACAAGCATCCGAGGACCGGCCCGGTTTCGAGGTAACACCTCTCATCAGCCCGGCTAGCTTGATTCCAGTGGTGTGGAGTGCCTGGGACTCACGTCTGAGCATCCCCAGTACACTTAGAGCGGTAATTGCAAACACAACAGTGATGGACAGAATGTGGATCAATGTCACACATTCACCCCAGTCCAAAGATCTTGTTTCCGTTCTGGGAAGGACATGGCTTTTGTAGTTCGGACTGGACTGTTCCCTTGGGGCACAGGGTCAGCGCTGATTTGCATATCGCCATTGTCTAACCCAGGGTGGTGTGGAGTGGAAAAACGATGGATTTGGGCCCAGATCTTTGGACTGGGGTGAATGTGTGACATTGATCCACATTCTGTCCATCACTGTTGTGTTTGCAATTACCGCTCTAAGTGTACTGGGGATGCTCAGACGTGAGTCCCAGGCACTCCACACCACTGGAATCAAGCCAGCCGGGCTGATGAGAGGTGTTACCTCGAAACCGGGCCGGTCCTCGGATGCTTGTTTCCGTTCTGGGAAGGACATGGCTTTTGTAGTTCGGACTGGACTGTTCCCATGGGGCACAGGGTCAGCGCTGATTTGCATATCGCCATTGTCTAACCCAGGGTGGTGTGGAGTGGAAAAACGATGGATTTGGGCCCAGATCTTTGGACTGGGGTGAATGTGTGACATTGATCCACATTCTGTCCATCACTGTTGTGTTTGCAGCTTCCACTCAACAGCCTGCGATTCTGGGCAACCCACACGGCTTTAAGAAGAAGGCTAAAAGTAAGGCGTTCTACAAATGGGGTGTGGCCTATGTAATTAGGACGTGGCTTAAACATGTAAAGTGGATTTCTGTGATTTCCATACTCTATAACCTAACTGGTATTTTGGTTCTACTTCGAACTTTCCGGTAATGCACCCAGGTATATAAGACAACTGACACCCAGTGCTTTAAATGGGCTGGTACTGTCCAGTACTGAGTACCTGCACTTCTTTAATTTGAAAGACAAGAGTACCCGCACTTCTCAGCACTGCTGCAATACATCGAATGGGAGGGTACCGGCACTTATCAGGAACAAACAGGTTCTATCAATGGTGAGTACCTACACATTTATATTTCCAATTAAAACACTACATATCTCTAAAGCCAGCCAGGACTGATGGCTTTGCCAAAGGTTGTTAGGCATGAGTTTAACCTGTTTAGCGCGCACAAAATCCACAGCGCTGCGGGCCTTCTATTGCGCGGGCGGGGCCGCGTCAGCCAACGGACTTGCGCAGCACTACTGAGGTAGTGCTTATGACTGCCGTTGGCAGACAACAGCAGCTAATAGGTTAAGATAAAAGAGTAACAATAACAATTTATTTGAAAATAATTACTATAGTAAGTGTTTCAATTCTGAAGTTTGATGAAAATGTGGAATAAACCTTACTAAAGCCTGTGGAAGGGGTTCTGGTCTTCAGAGTGTCTCAATAACTTCCATAATGTTCACTTTATGTTGGACATATGCTCTCTTTCTCTTCACATTTCCATCTGCAAATCTCCCACCTCAACTCTTTCCTATGCAGCACCCTTTTCACTCTCTCCTGAATGCACTTCCTCACATCTCCTTCACTTGGCTTGTATGAAACACACAACTCACCCACTCACCTGTAAGCACTGCATGCTCTTTTAAAATGCCTATGTCAGTATTTTGACAGCTGCGTACCTCCTTCACACACGCATTTACATAGAATCACAATTGCAACTAGCATGTCTGGCTGTTGCTTTGTGTATTGTTTAGAGTCCAAGGATTGGATGAGCATGTATTCTGAACACATATTTGACCCACTGACAGGCACGGTGAGAAACTCGCACTGCTTTCAGCCTCAAGTCCAGACCTCTCAATCATGGCCGTTATAAACACCTGGAGGTGGTTCAGTTCAAACCAAGCACTATACAAGAGCAATATGCTACAAAAAAGGAAACATACCAATACGCAACATGCTGGAATTAGCAAACACGCTCAGGAAATAAAATATTAAGCAAAACATGTCAAATATTAACAGGAAGTAAAGGTATGCCATTATTTGCCTTAATGTTCTTTACATGCACTGTTCAAAAATAGATCAATGTTCTTTGCCAATAGACTTAAGGACATAAATGCAGAGCCCGATTTAAACCCATTTCAGTGGCAGTGTCTAATTAACCCGACCCACTTAAAGCAATGGCAACCCACCTAATCACCCCATGACTGAAAAATGTGTTCTGGTATCTAGCGTACATACATATAAAGCATTGTAATGGCCTTGGGCCAAGTTCAGCCGAGAATACAGAGACTGACAGCAATGGCTGTATGTCAAAGGCACAATATGGCACTTTCTTGAATGTAATGGGGTCAAAGGTCCTGTGATGCCATTTTTTGTGATGCCATCCATGTATCAAAGGGCATGTGATGTCACTACCATTATCCCAATAATCCACATTGGCTGCTGACAGAAATGTTCAAGCACGCAGAAGTTTTTTTTTGTTTTGTTTTGTTTTATATAACGCAAACTGGACCCGAAGGTATTGGAGCGCTTTACATAAGCACCAGTTACATCACACGAGGACACATTCATTTTTAGGTCTCGGACTAGGCAGCGCATGCGCTTTCTCGTCAGAGAGATGCTGTATACAGTATAGTGGGGGAAGCTACACCCACTTTCCAGCCTTTTTTTTTTTCAGTAGTAATAATTATTTATTTAGATATATAAAAACATATCTTTAAAAGATTCTTCCAACACATTAAGTACAATTTTGCAGATTAAAAGAGTAAAAAAAAGCAAAATAAAATAAAATTTGGCCTTTCTTATCAGTGCTTACTGCGACATATCAATTAAAAAATTAACGCTCCCGGACAATGCAGATAAAGTTAAAATACATATCATTCTACACAGTTATCAGCAGAGCCTTAGCCGTTTCCAATTTTTCTAAAATACTGTAAACTTGCTGAACGAATTTGGCCAATTTTATATTTAAAACAGTATTCTCTAAAGACAGAGCAGCAATCAGGGCGTGCCTACAAGTCCGGACTCCCAGCCTGTTCCATTCTGGCCTGAGTAGGCGTCTGCGTTGAAGAATAAAGAAAGGGCATATACAAAGCACGTGCAGAATAGTCTCATTTGCTGCCCCACACCCTCTGCACATTAGATCGTCCCTTTTTCGGCGCCATACTGGGAGATTTTGAAGGAAGCGCCAGTCTCCCAGTCTAAGGGCGATCAGACATCGCTTTAGATGATGAGAAAATGTTACCGAAAGGTAATTGGCCGGGGATAGTCGTTTATAAGAGTTGGCTACTGCCCAAGCATGACTACGTTTCGCAAGAAGAGCTTTGTCCATAATCAGGGATTTCAATCTTATGCATTTTTTAATTGTGTTTTTAAAGACAGTCTGGCTTGGATTAAGAGCCCAGAGATCCGCAGCAGACATTTGTTGGATGTGGTCATTTAGGAGGCGGCCAAATGATCCCCCCGGGTTGTTCACACTGATTTCCTTCCAGACTAGGAATTCCAGGGTACCTGCTTCTGCCTGTCTTTTTTTTTTTTTTTTTACTTTTTTGAAGACCTTTATTTATAACGGTGGTACACAAAGCCCAACAGAAAGCCCGAAGGCTTAATAGTACAGTACACAGCAATAAGTCAGTGTATAGAGGATCAGTTACAGATTTACAGAGGTAAAATTTCAAATTTCAGTTCGTAAGGAGAAGTAGTATCAGGACAATTTAAAACAGAGCATCGAGTTCAGCCGCTAAGATCAGGAGAAATAAGTACACTTTTCGTTCATTATACAAATACTGCAACTATCCTCATAGGAGGAAACATATGAATGATCAGTAGTACACACCAATTAAACTTCAATAATCGGGAACTCAATCCACTATATAGCTCAGAAGAAAAAAGAAAAAAGAATAGAAGGCCCATAGAACAAAAAGAAATAAACGAAAAACCCTCCGTCCCACCCCCCACCCCGCACCCCTGCAGTTGGCTACGGCCTACCCCCCCTAGCAGTGCGCCTGTCGCCCCAAAAAGGGAGTCCCGAAGTATAGAAAGGAAGAAAAAGGTCCTAACCTAGAACTACAATAAGAGTAGTGGGAAGCGGGGAGGAGCCTTCCACCAGTCCCCCGGCATCTCCCTCCCGTAAGTCAATAACAGCACAGAGTGTAAAGTCCGGTAACAAGAACCATCACTAGCAAACAGGTTTCATAGCACAAGTTCAGCATATGGCGCAATCAGGGAAATCAGCACGTCGTACATCTATCACGGTCAGCAACGAAGAAACTGTAGGATTGCAGTGGGCAGTGTTCATCCCTGTCCCGTCTTATCTTTTCTGCCACTGCTTACCAAAGTGTCCCAAGCAAGCGTGAACAGCAGCCCAAAAGCGTCAATTTGATTCAACCACATCACGACCATACCCTTCTCACGCTGATCCAGTGATCCCGGCCAGGGCCAAAAGTACACCTTCCACATGATACGCAGCGGAGCTGGGCCGGAGAGGAAAGACTCAGTGTCACACAAAAGCTGGAGTGGCCCCCGGGTGACCGGGAGCACGACATAGGACGAGCACTCACGTCGCGATTCCAATCCGAAGGCCACATGTCGTCCCGGGCAAGCAATATTTGCAGCAAGGGACGTTTCGGGGCTAGGGGTCTCAAATCCGTCAGTGCTGCACAGTGCCACCATCTTGTCGTAGTCGGGCATAGAGGGAGGCATGTCGCTATGTACCCGTTGAGCAGCCATTCTCGATCGCCCCAGTGCACACACGATATCATCCACCTTGCTGGTCAGGGTTCGGACATAATGCATCAGGTCGTGGCGAAGGGCGACAATAGCTGCCATAAGACCGCCAAAGTACCGTCTGTTCCGTGCCCCCTCTCCATCATGTCTCTCTGCTCCATACGTCCACGTCCCCCTTGTGACTCAGTCTCCTCGAGGCAGCACTCCATAGTGCACGGTGCGGTCATTGGCAGTGACCCACTGAGTCGGGTCAGGCAACACACAAAGGAGCACCAGAAATCTGCGTAGCACAATAGGGACCGACAAAACCAATATGGTGCGATAAGCCACTATCTATAAAGGGGGGGGGCAGCCCCGCTCGATGTTAAGTAAGCAGAAATTCGGGAGCCTCCCGCCGACAGCGGGACAATGCACCAGCAGTTTTCTCGGCAGCAGATGATCAAATCACCTGCGATCGTGCGATTCACCCCAAACAATTCGTCAGGCAGCCTGGGAGTCGTGCCTGTAGTCCAGCAGGATATGTGTCTCGAAAGTCGGCCGTTTCGCGTCAGAAATGATCCGACCGGCACCACTTAGTCGCAGACGCCCGTTGTTGTTCACTTGGTGGCCAGCCCCGATATCTACTCGAGGCCCCGGTCACAGGGCTGCTACGGGCCACAAACTCTAGCCGAGTGTTTCTCCCGTTTGCGAGTGGGCTCGAGCCTCAGGATTACTCCGCGGGTCGTCGGAAGTTGGCATGTTCCTCAATATGTCGTTTCAGTGCAGGATCACCGGCAGGATATGCGCACAGGAGGAGACGGTCTTCAGAGCCGAGGGACTAGGCGCCCGTCCCGGACGCCATCTTGGCTCCTCCCCCTCTCTGCCTGTCTTAATTTGTGGATCAGCTTAAGATATGAGCCAACGTTGGAGGCTTCATAATTAATTAAGCCCAGCTCTAGTCTGACCTGTGCTGGCGAAGAAGAACTCGGCAAGTGAAGCAGTTTCTTATAGAGTTTGGTTGTAAGTTTATTTAAGGTGTTATTCACTTTACCCTTAAAAATCTCCATGCCATACGAAAGTATGGGCCCGATCTTTGCTCTAAGCACTTCCAGTAGGGGCAAGACAGTGGGGCCTGAGATTCTCCTCGATAACTTAGCCAAGGACACCAATAGAGCTGTAGCCTTGGCTGCAATCACAGTGTTCTGTTTGGTGAAACTGCCCCTGGAGTCGAGATGGACCCCTAAGTATTTGTAAGATTGGCAGATTGAGAGGTTTTCTTTATCTATCGACCAGCCTCCACTGCTGTAGCGTTTTTTGCCAAACGGGACAATCATGGTTTTTTTCATGTTAATTTCTAACTGGTTGTTGGCCGTGTATTGCATTAAGGCATCAAGGAGTCTTTGTAGCCCCACTCTGGTGAGACTGAACAGTGCCAGGTCGTCGGCATATAAGAGATTACATAATGCCGTACCTCCTACTTTGGGTGCATGGCTGATTACCTTCTCTAGAGTGCTTGACAGGTCAGCAATGAATAGGTTGAAGAGGAGGGGGGCCAGCACGCATCCCTGTTTGACACCACGAAAGGTCGAGATTTTCCGGGAGAGATGCGAGCCAGACCCTAACTTCACTCGAACCCATGTGTTGGAATACAGCAGGATAATTGGATTCAGAATGTTGTCTGGGATTCCCCACTTCCTCAGTTTTTGCCAGAGAGCTGCCCTGGGCACCCTGTCAAATGCTGCTTTGAAATCAACAAAGCAGCAAAAAATCGACCTGGAGCTTGAAAGAGCTTTGTCAATGATGGTAGAGATTGTCAGTAGATTTGTCATTGTGCCTGAGTTGGGAACAAACCCTGTTTGATTCAGGGGAATCAAATTGTTGTCCTTTGCCCATTGCCTGAGATCCTCCAAAATGAGGCCTGCAAAATGCTTTGCCTCTATATCCAACAGGGCAATTAATCTGTAATTGTTCGGATTGCCTCGTGCTCCAGCTTTATAAATAGTATGAATGATAGCACCTCTCCAAGAGTCCGGAATTATTTGAGAACTCAAGGTGTAATTAAAGAGGTTTGATAGCACCATAGACCAGAAGGGGACATCGGACTTGAATAGCCTTTGTGGCAGGCCATTCGGGCCGGTGCTCCATCTTGTCTCCCTTTTGTCAGTGCTTTAGCTACTCTTTCTTCAGACAATTCATCAAGTATGGTGAGCCCCTGCATTAAATCGAGTGGGGTATTCGATGGTGCGCCCATGCCAGTGTCAAAAACCCATGTTGATCCAGGGCGGTCAGGATGGTCTTGTGCCTGGAAATGCTCCGTTAAGTATAAAATCCAGTCTGCTTCCTGAATGTTCGCTGCTCCAAACGATGCTATGTTTGGATCGGTGCAGTTGACAAGTGACCAGAATTTCCTTGAGTTCTTTTGCTTGCTTTCCCATACCAATTTGACCCAGAATTGGGATTCCTGGGCCTTTTTCTCTTGGGCGACTGCCCTCCTAAGTGCCTTTTGGGCATGACCGTATGTTACGAGAAAGCTGCTATTCCCTGGAAATTTTGATAGCAACCTCAGTGCGTTGTTTCTCGTTCTTTTTAATGATTTTATGATGGGGAGGGCTGTTGCTCCTACCGGTAGAGTACGATTTGGGCCCTGCCTTGTCACCGGTTAAATACTGATCAGATGTGCGCATAACTGCGACCATATTACTATTGGGGAGGCCACTTGGTCTGGAACACACATGATAAAATCCTTGCTTGTTCTTAAGATGCTCTGACAATTGGACTCACTCCATTTCAGGCGTTTTAAATTATCGAATATATTCCTTTGTAAGTAGATGGTGCCTTTTTATGGAGAACTAAATTTGTGGTGAAGGAGATAACCAATGGCCTGTGGTCGCTTTCGGACCTTGGCAGGACGGAGAAGCTATCCAGATTAAACAAGAATTCCGAATTGCAGATAGTAAAGTCCAGGTAGGACTTTTTTCTTCCATTTGACCAGGTCCAGTTTGGAGGGGAGTCGCTGGCCGATCTTCCATTCACCACCAGGTAACCTGCGTTGTAGAGTCTCATTGCGGTGACCTCGCCTGATGTATTGGAAACGTGCACAGGAGGTTTGGATTGGGGGATAGCCTCAATAATGCTGGTCATGTTGGGTCCTTCTAAGTCTGCTGTGTTCCCCTGAAATAGGTTTGTATTAAAGTCCCCTGTGATAATACGGTCGGTGTTGGGATATTCTGTGGCTATGTCATTCATAATTTCACAGAGTCTGGCCAGGTGGTCTTTTTTGTGCGGGTGTTGGGGTTAATGTACACATTTATAAGCAAGAGTAATCGCTGTCTGCTCCGCAGGTTAATTTTGACCCCCAGTAGCCAGTCTTCTTTCAGGTAAAGTTGACTGAATTAGCCTTTTAGGTTATTAGATATGTATGTGGACAGCCCGCCTTTGGGGTGGCCGAAGCGGCTGTCCCTAAGTGCCAGTTTCCGATATTCGATAAATCCTTCTATGGGGCGGCCCTCTAGTTCCCAGGTTTCCTGTAGAGCTATTGCCATGTGTTCCCCCAGGAAAGCCATGGTGTCTTCATTTAAGGTTTTTTGGTGTAGGCCGCTGATATTCCATGAACACAATGAAAAGAGTAGCCCCCCATTGCTATTATCCACTTTGTGCTGTGGAACCCCTGCTGGGAGGAGTGATTTGGATGCATTGTGTATTTCTGCGGGTATCCCAGCCGCCGATGGTCAGTTTGGGTGTTTTGAGGCCAGTACTGCTGGCAGCCATCCCCAGACGTAGTCTAGTTCTCCGTTTCTCGCCGCCATATCGGTGCGTTTAAGTTCTATATCCGACCCTGAGGCGTTTTTTAAACACAGAGCCTCCCATGCTCTGTGTTTTTTGTGTGTGCCGACTTGCTGGGTGTGGTCGCTCTGGATAGCAGCGTGATTGGATACCCTGGTGTTGAGTAAGGGTACACTCTAATTCCCCAGTTCCGCAGTATGGCCTTGTGTTCAAGAAAGGCTCCTACCCAGCCTACCTGTACAAAAGTTACAACGGTGACCTCGGAGGGTTGGTTTCCTCGTGGAGGAAGGAATTCAATGGATTCGATGCTTTTCGTGTCCAGACCTGCTAGCCCCGGTATGCCTTCCACTAATTTCAACAGATTTGATCTGTTAAGAATGTCGTGCCGCCCCTTGGATTTGTATTCAGGGGCTAGTAAAATCCGATGACACAATAGGACGTCGCTTTGCGGCTCTGGTGCACTTGTGGGTCTGGAGACCGGTTTTTCGATTATTGCATCTGATCTGTTTATATGTAACTGCTGTGGTGGTTGAAGAGGGACCCGTTTTAATTGTGAAGTGTGACTTTCCAGCTTTATTTTGTATTGGCTTGAATCAAAATTTCTGCATTCTCATTAGTGCTTGGCTTCTTATTCCCGC
The DNA here is from genome assembly GCF_964261635.1 of Lissotriton helveticus. Lineage (NCBI taxonomy): Eukaryota > Metazoa > Chordata > Amphibia > Caudata > Salamandridae > Lissotriton > Lissotriton helveticus. The sequence continues at coordinate 952,723,221 of NC_136061.1, forward strand.
CTCCTGGAGGCCATGTCGTCATTTTTATCCTTACGAGGCTATCAGCCCCTTTACTAGAAAAACTGTTTTGTTCCCGTGCCTCTCCTCATTCCCTCCTGTAGTCTGTCACTTATTACATCACAACCACCCCCCCACCTCCTCCCGTTAGTGCCTTCTTTTACCCCCGCACTTCTGTGCAAAATGCAATAGGGCTCGAGTAAATATGAGCCTGATTGCATTTTCAGTGCTTGTTTGCCGTCTCATTGGTGGGCGATTTCGCACTCTGTCTCCCATGCGCGCGATGCCTTACATTGTGTGCATGCGAGACAAATAGAGGCAGAGACAGCACAAGCAGTGAAGCAGGACGCAGTGAAGCGCGGTCGGATTATCTGTAGGGGTGGGCGTAATGCTCCGCTACGTCCACAGAGTGTGCGTAGTGTTGCCTACTTCGCAATCCGCAAAGTAGGCGTAGTAGGCAGACTACGCACACGTCATGGAGGAGCGAAGTTGCCTGCCACCCACCTCCCTCCCGCCCTCTTCTAAATGCCCTTAAAGTCCTTAAAAGCATTCTAAGAGTAATGAAAGGCGTGGCCAAGATGGCGGCATGAGCGGACGTGTTGTTCCACCGCTCCTGCTGACGGCCCATCATCAGCACCGGCATTCTGCCGTCGGGGCCTTCTGGACCCAAGCACTGTAGTAGACCTCTGCGCAGAGCTAGCCAGGAACCGTTTGGTGACCAGAGCGCTCCTCCGGGGCCGAAGATATCGATAGTGCCAATGGCGCGGCAGTTGGTGCACCCATCCCCCCCGAACCACAGGGTGAGGCCCGAGAAGAGGGGAGCTCGCCCCACGCGAGGTAGATCTGCAGCAGAGGGAGGCCCCGTGAGGCAGTGGTGGACGTGGGATTCCCGCCGCACCCGGGGGGTGATTGCAGCAGCCCAGTCCCGAGTGACGCTGGAGAGAGAACCGGGAGAGCCGAGGTGGTAGGCCGTGCCGCCAATTTGAGCAGTGGAGCGAGCGGCAGCGTTTGAGGCCTGCCGGTGGAGCCCGGTCCCCATTGGGTGGCTCTCAAGTAACAACGGAACGGAGGTGCGCCAGGTAGCACCCGGCGAATGCGGCGGACTCCGAGGGAAGGGACGATGGCGAGCCTAGAGCACAGCAGCAGAGAGGACTAGCAGCCGGAGGGGGGAGACGACCTTACCCGTGTGAGCCACATCCTGGGCCTGCTGCGGGGTGCTGGCCTCCGGCGGGGCAGGATCGAGTTACCGGTCTGCGGGGAGGAGAAGAGTGCGCTGCGATCTACCCGGTAAGATTACCCCCCGGACTTTCCGGGAGCTGGGCGGTACCGTGTCTTTCCTCGCCGTGCCTTGGAGGAGAGGCCCAGGCCCTGGGAGTGGAGTGGCCCGGCGGCGGGGAGGTCGGCAAGCCCTGTGAAGTGCAGGCATTGCTCAGGAGGGGCGGTAGACCTGGGGAGCGAAGCCGGGCTCCGCCGCGAGCAGCATCTGAGGAGGCCCGGCGGGGAATGGCCCACTTAGGCAGAGAGGCCGCATCTTGGTGCTGGTCGCCGAAGCTAGTCTCGCACCATAGACGACTGTGTCCCTTGGAGAATAATGGCAGGAAGGAGCTCGTAGGCAAGGTGCGCTAGAGGAGTATGCCGACTGGAGCGGTGGGGCCCCGGAGGTGAGAGGCCGGCTGGGGATATGAACCGCGGACCCTTGTGATGACCGACTCTAGCACAGGGCCCCTCAGGCAGCGAGGTGGAGTGGTCCAGCGGGGGTCTCTTGGCTGGGACTGGGGCTTGGTCAGCTGGAAGATAGCCAGGACTTACAAGACAGCTCAAGAGTGAAGGCCCTTTGGAGTCGCCAATGAGTGGGGCGGCACGGTTGAGGCTCTAGTGGCGTGGCCTGGAGATACCTGAGACTCTAGTGGAGCCCAGACTGGGAGGTGGGGTGACCCTACAGCGGACACAGCAACTACGAGGAAGGGGCAGAGGCTGTAGGGGATCAGAGGCTGAGATCCGGGGTCGCTGAGATGTAATCGGGATAAAGTCTAGCAGTGCGACACTCTCTGGAAAGGGCTGACCGGTGGTAAGGGTGAACAGCGTGACTGGCCTCCTGCACCTTCTGAGAGGTGGCGGATGGGTGGGGTGCTGGAGAGGGGGCTCTTAATAATAATAATAATAATAGAACATTTATAAAGCGCATGGCTGCACAACTGTGTATCCCCGCGCTGACTGCCAACAAAACTCACAGCGGAAAAAGGACGAAAAGGAGCAGAAAATATTATTGGGGAAAGAGGTGAGTTTTTAGTTTGGCTCTAAAAAGAGTTTCTGGAGGTTCCATTCTCAAATGAACTGGGAGGGCATTCCAGTATTTTACTCCAAGGTAGCGAAAGGAACGGCCACCTATTTTTGCTCTGTAGATACGGGGAAGTTTGAATTGTGTCATTCCCGAGGATCTAAGATCTCTGGTCGGGCGATGGATAGTAAGAAGATTTCTTAGATAGGTGGGTCCTTTGTTGTGGGCAATCTTATGGGCGTAGCAAAGGCTTTTAAATCTGATTCTCTCCCTAACAGGGAGCCAATGCAGTTTGGACAATGCCGCTTTGGAAGATGTTCTTCTGGGGAGACCCAGTACCATGCGGGCGGCAGCATTTTGAATGCATTGAAGCTGGTGCAACTGCTTTTGGTTCAGACCTAATAGGAGAGCGTTTCCGTAGTCCAAGTGTGGTGTTATGAGCACATGTACAATAGTTTTTCTGGCTTTAGTAGGGATGAGATCAATGATTTTTCGCAGAATTTTTAGCGTGCCAATGCATTTACCTATTATTTTGTTGACTTGTGATTTTCCTGAGAGATCCGAGTCAACCATAATCCCTAGATTTTTGACCTTTTCTACAGGGCGGGGGAAATCGCCCAGAGTTGTAGGCCACCACTCCTGGGACCATATTGAGGTTTTGTTCCCTACCACCAACACCTCCGTTTTATCTCCGTTTAAACGGAGGCAGTTGTTATCCATCCAAGAGGCGACAGCAGCCATGCAGTCAGAGAAATTGGTGGCCAATTTCTCGCTATCAGGCGTGAGCTTAAACATGAGCTGGGTGTCGTCAGCGTAGCTAACAATGCCCACCCCAAAGTTCTCTACGACTTGAGCCAGGGGCTCCATATAGATGTTGAACAATGTGGGGCTCAAACTAGAGCATCTTGTAGCGCACGTTACACGCTATGTCCTCCTCTAGTGTGGGGAAAGATAAGACACTGAAAGACCTGTTTGCTAAGGCCCATACTACCGTGCAACCTTCTGAGATGGCTTCTAACACCGCTCAAACTGCTCCGGACCGGAGTGATGGTTCGGAGCCCATCACCAAGGCATTTCTGGAATCGCTATTCACGACGCTACAGGACGACATCCACACGTTGAAAAAGGAGTTTGCGGACGAAGTCAAAGAGATCCGCAGAGATGTGGATGGCATAGGGGAACGGGTAGCGATGCTGGAAGAAAAAAGCGATGGGAAAGACACTGAACTTGAGGCCCTCCAACAGGAAATCTAGAGGATCCATGACCAACAGGTTGATCTCCAATCGCACCTGGAGGATCTAGAAAACCGCTCGCGTTGGCATAACGTACGAAATCGAGGAGTGACACTGAGCGAAGGTACCAAGGATCTGTTCAAATTTACGAGGGAACTCTTCAATCACATTCTGGGGCATCCGCTGTAATCAGATCTCCGACTTCACAGAGTACATAGGGTGGGACCCTCATGCCCTGCTTTGGCTCCGCTGCTGGACATTCTGGTCTGCTTGCAGGACTTCCGCACTAAAGAAGAGATCCTCCAAAAAGCCCGTTCACTGCATCCGCTGTCATTTCAAGGCCAATCGCCAGCACTGTTTCGGGATTTGCCTGCCCTCACCTTTCAGAAGTGGAGAACCTTTAAACCTGTCACGTCCCACCTTCATCAGCGTTACATTCCCTATAGCTGGGGCCATCCATTTTGCTTGGTTTTCAAGCTGGACTATAAGCTATACCAGATTTGCTCCCTGTCGGAAGAGTGCCGATTGTTGGGTATAGACCCCCCACCTGGGGAAAGCGACACGATAGATGCAGTTGGGGAAACGGAGGACTCCAAGCCTCGGTGGTGTATGCAAGGCAGACGGCGTCGTGTCAAGAGACCCCCCACAGCCGAGATTCGGGAGGGTCAACGTGCCGCGGTGGAGGGGGTCTCCTCTGATTTGACCTCGCCTCATCCCAGCTGAACTTCAGGACGGGTCACAGCACTCTGCTTGTTTAGTTTCTTGCTGGGCCGTTGGCGGGAGGGGGAGCTGTGGTGCAGTGTTTGAGCTATCCCATGGTATTCTATCTCCACTCATCTACGGTTGATGGACAATGTGTTTTTGATTGTCTGGTTTTATGTCGGGGGGTGGTACTTTTTTCGGGGGGAGGGAGATCAAGGGAGGGTATAGTGTTCCTTGTCCACCGAACACCTGGGGCCGAGATGGCCATGGGGTATCTTTTCCCCTAGAGGGAACTGATGCTCCTGATTCCCGCCTTAGCGGCGCTAGGGTGATACTCCTGCAATCTGTTGTAACACAGTTTAGATGCTGACCACTGACCTTAAAGTCCTCACTTTAAACGTGAGGGGTTTGAATAACCCCGTGAAGCGCAAAGCGGTCCTCTCCTGCCTTGAGAACTCACAGGCTGACATTTGTCTTCTGCAGGAGACACACCTTCTGCAAAGGGATTGCCACCGTCTCAGATCTCGGAAGTTCCCATGTCAATTCTTCTCCTCAGGTACTACTAAATCAGCAGGGGTGGCCATTTTGGTGGCCCAGAGGTTCAGGGGGAGGGTTATACTGAAAGAGGCTGAGATTAAGGGCAGGCTATTGACGTATAGGTTTGCCCTGGGGGACCACACGTTCACAGTGGGCTCCATTTACGCCACTAATGAGGGTCAGGAGAAGTTTTTCTACTCTGCCCTCGCTGATGCTACTGCCACTCCAGATCAACATATCCTACTGGGTGGGGATCTAAATCTGTTTTTTGATAACTCCCTGGACAGGTCATGCCAGCGCTCGTCGCAAACTGGCGCCCTCTCTGCAGAGGGTCTATCCTATCTCCGAGACCTGGGTTTCAAAGATCTATGGCGCAGCTTTCCCCCCCAGGGTCGTGCATACTCGTACTACTTGAATGCTCTCAAAACATATGCCCGCTTAGACTATTTGCTGGCGACAACGGCGATGCATGCGCTTGCGACCGAGGTGGAAATCGGAGTGTCCTCTCTCTCTGATCATGCCCCGGTGACTGTAGTGCTAGCCTTCCCACCACTCCAGCGCGCGCAGCGGACCTGGCGCCTTAGAGAGACTCTGTTACACCGCAAAGAAGTAGTGCTAAAGATACAGCGCGTCATCGCGGATTTCCTCTCCCATAATGACAACACAGACACCTCCTTGGCTACACAATGGGCGGCTTTGAAGGCGGTCCTCCGGGGGGAATTTATTGCAATTTCTGGGGCAGACAATGCTCAGCGTGGTCGCACACGGGAGGAACTCATTCAGCGCACGAGAGAGCTGGAGCAAATGCATCAGCGCATAGGGGCTCCGCGAATATGGAAGCAGCTGAAGGTAGTGAGGCAACAATTGGCAGCTAACGATCAGAACAGGGCGGAGTTTACCGCATTGAGACTTCGGCACGCCTATTACACAGGTGGGGATAGGTGTGGGAAACTGCTAGCTCATAAATTGCGCAAAACACGACAGAAACAGAACGTTCCGGAGATTCTCCTGCCGGACGGTAGGAGTGTTTCTGATGACCCTGGCATTGCGAGTGCTTTTAGTGCCTTTTACGCCGATCTTTACACCAGCTCCCTCTTGGAAGATGTGGCCGGAGAGGCTTTCCTGGACTCTGTCCAGCTACCTACCCTTACGAAGGAGCAGGCTGACCATCTCGAGCGAGATATACGCATAGAGGAGGTCATTTCCGCCATCTTGCGACTTAAGGTGGCAAAGTCCCCAGGCCCAGACAGGTTTTCTGCAGTTTTTTATAAGACCTTTTGTGCGCAGTTCGCTCTCCTACTCACGCGATTTTTTAACACTTTCTCGAAGCCTGGGGCGATACCGGGTGATCTCCTACGAGCTTCCATAGCTGTCATCCCTAAACCGGGGAAGGATAAGTCGCAGTGTGGTGCATACCGCCCCATTTCGCTCCTCGACGTAGATCTTAAATTATATACAGGGATACTGGCGGCGCGGCTTGCGCCACACATGAGTGGACTGGTCGACCCAGACCAAGCGGGATTTATACCGGAGCGCCAAACCTCAGACAATACTAAGAGGGCCTTCCACCTTATTCAGAAAGCGACCTGTACCCATGGGGAATACCTGATGCTGGCCATCGACGCTGAAAAAGCGTTTGATAGGGTCCATTGGCCGTATCTAGAGAAGGTCCTAGAAAGAGTGGGTCTAGGTGCAAAGTTCCACACTTATGTAATGAACTGCTACAAGTTGGCCACGGTCCGCGTTAACGGGCACACATCTCCCCGATTTCCAATTGAAAGAGGCACAAGGCAGGGGGTGCCATTTGTCGCCCCTCCTCTTTGCCCTCTACATGGAGCCGTTGGCGCAGAGGCTGCGGTGTAACCCACAGGTGCAGGGGATCAAATTTGGGGTTTTGTACATACAATCAGTCTTTAAGCTGATGACGTCTTGATTTCGCTGGCCAACCCACGAGACTCGTTACCTGTGTGCCTTGCGGATCTCAAACTTTTTGCTCAATGCTCTGGCTTTAAGGTAAATATGGGCAAATTGATGGCTCTTGACCTGTCGCTGGAAAAGTCCACTAGAGAACATTTGCAGAACTTCCTCCCCATTCAGTGGGCGGAGGGGCCTATCTCATATCTGAGGATTCAGCTAGCAGCCTCACTCACAGACACGGTCAACATTAATTACGTCCTGTTGCGACGGAAAATTAGGCAGGAGTTGTGGAGATGGAAACAATATCCAATATCATGGCTGGGTAGGGCGCAGAGGTCAAAATGACTGTTCTGCTGCAGATTTTATATCTGTTCCGCACTATTCCTCTCCGGCCACCAATAGGCTGGATACAGCAAACTCAGGTGGAACTAGCCCAATTTATATGTAATGGACGCAAGCCACATCTAAAACTACGGCTAGCGATGCTCCCGTCGGAAGGAGGGGGACTAGGAATACCGGACCTTACGCTTTACTTCCAAGCGGCCCAATTACGGCTTCTGGTGGAATGGAGTAGATGGGAGTCCGAGAAGCATTGGCTATTTCAAGACCAAGCGGTGGCAGGCAGACCCTTACAGGAAATCCTGTTTTTTACGCAAGCAACATCGGCCCCCTAAACTCTACTCCTCCTACGTTACCATGGTCCCTCTGGAAGTCTGGGACCAAACCAACATTAAGCTCGAACTCACCACCTTCCCATCCCCGGTCACGCTCCTGGTGGATAATCCTGATTTCACGGCGGGTACGGACTCGGGGGCATACGCGGGAGGGCGGCCGGCCAGTTGCTGCTGCCTCTTCCATATGTATACACCGGAGGGAATTATCCCCTTTACTCAGTTTCGCCAAACATATGGGATGCCGGAGTCGGAGAGATTGCGATATCTTCAGGTGGACATTGGGCACTGAGTGACCAGGTGCACCCGGTGGCTGCAAGGCGTCTTTTACCTTATGAGCACTGGCTGATCACGCGTACCACAGATAAAAAAATTATTTCGGACTTAAAGAAAATGCTGCTGGCTAGGCACGCCCACACGTACAGTGCAGGTAGGGCTCGCTGGGAGAGGGAGCTAGGCAGGACACTTAGCCACAAAGAATGGGAGGGAGTCTACTATAGAGCGCGGCATTCAGCGTACCACATGGGACTCACCGACACTCTCACCAAGATCGTGACCTATTGGTACTATACCCCCGAGCGCCTTCACGCAATGGATCACACCAGGGACACGACTTGCTGGCGGGTTGTGGTCAGGTGGGTACCCTGGTCCACTTGATTTGGCACTGTGTTCACCTGCAGCCATATTGGAAGCGAATACTGGATGAGAGAGATGCGCATCTAGAGACACAGATACCGCACTTGCCCGCGTAAGTTCTACTGGGCCTACCGAATCCCCTGATGTATCCCCTATGCTCCCGCAGAGGCCGCTTGATTGCTATTGCCCTGGGTTCTGCAACGCAGAACATTCTCACACACTGGAGGACCACACATATTCCCACATTCAATGGTTGGATACATCGTTTATGGCATGTGCTTGGGATGGAAAAGCTCTCATTGACGCTGGCAGGGGAAGGATCCAGATATACAGAGCTGTGGCAGCCTTTTCTGTCCCTATTGGCCTCAGAATTCCGGGAGGTCACATGGCCCCGCTATCTTAGGCTGTTGTGCCTCTCTGATCATGAACACACGAGAACGGCCCGAACGTCGTAGGGGCATAGATTTGGTAGGCGGGGGGAGGGTTGTGCAGGGTAGGTTTTTTTTTAGTTATTCTTATTCCAAATTATGATGGGGGTAACCCCTGTTTTGCAGCCGCCCGATGGCATCAGCATAGTTGGACTTACTGGAACATGTTGATTCTTGTCTTCGCTATGTGTACAATGATGTGATGGCTTTAACCAACAAACTGCTCGTATGTGCTGCATTTCTTCAATAAAAAGATTTAATACTAAAAGGAATGAAAACGACTTACCTGATATGCGGCGTCCCGGGGCTCCCTCTTTCTGGTTTATCGCAGACTTCTTCCTCAACAATGCGCATGCCCGGGTGCCTGCGCATGTGCATTTCTTGCGAGAAATGCGCATGCACAGGCGCCCGCACATTTGTGAGGAAGAAGTCGGCGATAAACAAGGAAGAGGGAGTCCCGGGACGCCGCATCTCAGGTAAGTCATTTTCATTACTTTTAGAATGCTTTTAATGGTTCTAAGGGCATTTAGAAGAGGGTGGGAGGGAGGCCACGTGAAGTGTGTGGGTGTGCGCAGATTCCCCCCCACTTCGTGATGCTTTGCGTAGCTGCACTACGCCCAGGTCTAAATCTGTCATCTAATTACAGGCAGATTTAAATACAGATGGGCGAAAGGGCACAGATTATAATATTTCTAGAGGCAGTTGCACAGGCCTGTTCTCCCAGAAGGCTCGATGGGCCACGGGTGCGCGTTTCCCTCGGATGTACGTTGTTACGACGCGTGGTATTACCACGCGTACCTTTACAACGTGTATTTTACAACGCAAGTTGTTACCACGACTTGCGCTGTAGGGGTGCGGACTTAGTAATAGTTTAATTTACTATTCCAACACCAGCCTACGTACAGTAGGGAAGGTGTTGGAATAGTAAATCTACTATTCCTTGTCCTTTAGCGCCCTCCAGTGCAACTCGTAGTTACGACTTGCGTTCTAAAATACGCGTTGTAAAGGTACTGCGGGGTAACATCCGCGTCGTAAAGGATGTTCCCCGTTTCCCTCATGATGGCCGTCGCGTGGCCATGTTCTTCTCCGAGCGGCCAGGAGGGGGCAGTGATAGAGCGCGCGAGGCCACCCGACCAATAATTTTCGCCGTTTCCGGCTTCAGGGCCCATATACTTTCAAATCACCATATACATTGACCAGGTGACTTCACGAGCTCTACCAATTTGTGTGTGTGTGTTCCCTACTATTATTTCTCAGTGCACCCGACTTACCATCCACCGATGCGGGTACCTAATGACCACAATGAATCAGGGAGCTAGCTGTAAAAGGAAAGGCAGCAAAATACAAACCCAACCAATAACATTCAAAATACTGATGAAATGACCACGGACAACGGGAAGTTTTAAAATGTTTATCTAAAGTTCATTTGCTTCATGCATAAGGTACATCAGAATAAGGCAATCAATAACCAAGATAATGTAAATAATGTAACTATAGAGAAATAACGACAGAGTAATCATTGAAATACTGATATAAAATGTAACGAGAAGATACTATGCTATTCAGAAATATTTAAGCATGGGCAGACTATATGTATGTATAACTACAGGAGGGCCTATAAAGAGTAACACGCTTCACTTAAGGTGAACGGGCCTTTAAACAGTCTAGGCAATGAGGTTCTAGACCATATCAGAAAATGACAAACTGCAATGCAAAATATAATTTCTAACAAGTGAGAAGACATAAGAACAAACTTATGGAAAAATGCAAATGACTTTCAATAGTTGCGGAAAGACATGGAAAAATAACATATGCAATGGGAAACTTTATTGAAGCAAAAGTTAGAAATTCAGAAGGTGCAAGATTTAAGAGGTTCAGAGCAATATTTACCTAGAATGGTGTGGAAACCAAACCCTGGCCACGGGTCAGTTAAGGACAGGAAACCCTCAAGGAAGGATACCCCTCAAAGGACAGCAGGTGCAAAATGGACACCCCGGACAGGACAGGATACCCTCGGATTAGGAATCAGGACAGGACCTCAGGACAGGACAGCAAACCCTCAGGACAGGACCGCTCAGGACAGGACCGGAACCCACAGTTCGGAAGCAACGCCTGCGCTCCACCCGCTCTGCAGCTATCGATCAAGACCCCGATTGGGTCAGCGAACTCCCAGCAAAGTGCTTCGCCAGCACTTTTAAGGTTCAGTAGAACCTTAGTCTATGGTCAATTTCGGACAGAGTGCTCCGCAGCGCTCTGTATCTTCAGTCACCTATTGAGTACGATGGGTCAGTGACAGGTCAGCTAAACCAGACAAGTCGGACGGTTCCCTAGGTGAACCCAGGGTAGATATACAGTTTGGGGACAGTGTACCACCCCCCAATGTTGCAAAGTGTCAGAATCCCTCAATTTCGATTGGTCCTAAGGTAGGATTTGGGTAACACACCAATCACAATGCAATATTTCAAGCCTGTATTTGCATGTTTGGGCACCGCCTAGAAAGATTTGGGGTTCCCATGAGAAGCTACACGGCAAGCAGTAGCACAATATTACATTGTAACATATAAGGAGCCACATTCGCTGTTCTCGCAGGGCAGAGGTGACTTTCTCAGGAGCATCTCGCCCATCGCTGCCAACTGGCTATGTTCCATCAGTCAAGGTCTACTGTGCCACAGAGAGTTGCGCAGGCGCAGAAGGGACCTCCAATATGGCTCTCCTCTCTCTCAGACCCCCATTCCCCGCGGTACATGAAAAGTAAGCGAAAACAAATTAATACATAATAATGTCATCATGAAAACACATCACAGGGTTTGTACTTTCTACTTATCATCATAAAATATACTTATGCAGTTTAAATGTTAGCTACATGGATACAGGCACAAGAGCAGTGGCACGAGCAGTACCACATGATGGGCACAGCTATGCATTACGCATGCGCATAAATTTCCCTCCACTTCTGCAGACGCGTCAGGACACGTGAGTGTGGCTGACGCATGCGCAGTAACTAAAATACAAGCGGCGGACATTTTTAAGTACACGGATTAAATGCATTAGAAATACACATAGGCAAGCTTCGTACCTTTACTCAAAACTTAATATAAATGTTAGTAAGACGTACATTTGTTACTTTATTACACATACACGAGGTTCATGACTTCAGCAAGTTCGCGAAATATGTGAAGCTTTGCTTCATCAATCCCCTCTTTGATGATATTTACTATCATCACAAACTAAATGGAACCAGATGCCAACTTTCTTTCACACTTTATACACTTCTATCTCTTCCAACAATCGTTCCAACTTCTCTCTTTCAGTTCTGGTAGGGTGAGAAGTCTTCACCTTCTTGTATATCTGATCATTCACTTCTTCCAATTCAATCTCATCCACACTCCGTTTCAACCCTCTTGCATTTACCTCGTGCTTCTTGGTGCGCTTGCGGCATTTACAACAGATAAAAATGAGAAATATGATAAGACCTATAATACCAATTGGCATCAGTATCTTGAACAATAAGCTTTTACCTACGCTAGCAAGCCAATGACCTACATTTGACAGACCATCTACCAGTCTCTTCCAGGCACTATCAACCTCGAGTGGTTTCAGTTCCTTTGTCAAATTAGTAATGTTTTTCACATATCTTTTGATCTGTACACTTTTATCCGGAATATAAGTGCAACAATGTTGCGCCTTCAACATCCGGCAGACTCCGCCCTCTTTCGCTAATAAGGTGTCAAGAGCAAGTCGATTCTGCAAAACCATTGATCTGATCGCAACCATTTCGGAATTGACCAGCAGAAATCCATGAGCTGTTTCGGTAGACAGCACATCCACTATAGTAGACAATTTGCAAATTCTGTGAGTGTATGTATGTATGTATTTATTGCTTATTAAGCGCAACTGCCACCCCCAAGGGTATCCTGGCGCTGAGACCGAACCGTGCATCTATCAAAACAACTACATTACTCTGGGAAACAGGTAGGTTTTGAGGCTCTTTTTAAAAGTGAGCAGATCAGGGCAGCTCCTTAATGCCAGGGGAAGAGTGTTCCACAGCGTGGCAGCCGCAAAACTGAAAGCGCGACCACCCATTCTCGTTCTATTAATTTTAGGAACGTTTACCAAGAACGCCGAAGATGATCTTAGAGGTCTGGCTGCCTGATACCAGAGGAAGAGAGTCTGAAGAGGTATTGGTCCCAGTCCATGCAGGGCCCTAAAGACAAGGCAGAGAGCCTTAAACGCAATTCTCTGCTGGACTGGAAGCCAGTGTAGATCGGCCAGAGCTGCCGATGAAGAGGCGGACCGAGGTCGAGACAAGGCCAATTTGGCGGCCATATTCTGTATCCTTTGGAGCTTTAGGATCAGAATCTTCGGAGCACCCAAAAGTAGTGCGTTACAGTAGTCAATCCTACTGAGGATGGAACTACGCACTACCTCAGCTCTGGATCCCCGTGGAAGAAGTGGCAGGATTTTCCGTAGAACACGGAGCAGACCCATGCATGTTGCTGCCGTTTTGTTTACGGAGGCATCAAGCTGCAAATTGGGTTCAAATAGAACTCCCAGATTGCGAGCTGACTCTGCCGCCTCCACCGATCCCGGGATGGACACTGGCCAGAAATCTGCCGGTAGTGTACGGGGAGTTCGGTCCAAGGAGCAGTGGAGTACCTCCGTTTTTGATCCGTTGAATTGCAACGCATTGGCTCGCAGCCATGCTGCTGTGGCTGCCATACAACGGTGAAAGACATCCCTTGAAATAGTCTCTGAACCCTCAAATGAAAAAATCAACTGAGTGTCATCGGCATAGTTGACAACAGATATGCCGAATGACTTTATCAGTGCTATCAAGGGACGGAGATATATATTAAATAGGATCGGGCTAATTGCCGATCCTTGAGGGACTCCCTGTTTCACCCGCCTAGTGGCTGATCGAAAAGGTGGTAATGCCACGGCTTGTTGTCGGTTGTCCAAGTAGGACGTGAGCCAGTCTAGGGCCAGGCCGCACACTCCCGCACTCCGAAGACGGCCAAGTAGAACTTCATGGTCCACCGTGTCGAACGCGGCCGACATGTCAAGTAGCACCAAGAATGCAGACTTGCCCTTGTCGACTCGCGTTCGCAGATCGTCCAACACGGTGACCAAGGCCGTTTCGGTGCCGTGCGCTGGCCTAAAGCCATATTGTACAGCATCCAGACACAGATTTGTTTCTAGGAAGTTGGATAATGCTCTTGTGACCCATCTTTCAAGGACTTTAATCGCAAATGGTAATAGCGAGATTGGCCTATAATTGGCCGCACAAAGAGGGTCCAGAGAAGCCTTTTTCAACAGAGGTGTTACAATGGCCAACTTCCAGCTGTCTGGAACTGACGCTGTGGTCAACGATTGACAGCAGATGGAATGCAGCGGAGGGAAAAGCTCATCTTGAAAGGCCTTCCAGATCTTGTGAGGCATGGGGTCCAGCGGTGATCCTGACGATACACTGCTTGCCAGGATAACAAATTCCTCTAACGAGGGGACGGGAAAGCTGGACAACTGAGGCATACCTTCCTTGTTAGGTACCCAATTGGAATCCATGTTGTCAGACGGTTCCAAAGGAGAGACTGCGGTTGTTACAGATTGATCGCAATTTTTCAGTCCAGTCAGGATAGTCCTGATTTTCTCCTCAAATGCAAGGGCCAGCGAGTCGCACAGTGCCTGTGAGGCCGGAATAGTGGACGCCATGCAAGGCGGGTCAGACAAAGTCTTGACCAGTCTAAACAGGGTCTGAGATTTGTTAGAGGCCTTCGCCAGAGTGTCTTCCAAAAACTTGGCTTTTGCGGCTCTTAACTGGACCTTGTATTCGTGCAAGGCTGCTTTATAAGCTGCCTTATCCTGCTCCCTATATCCTCTCCTCCAAGTGCGCTCCGCCTGTTTACAGCGGAGTTTGGAGTGCCCTAATTCTTCGCTGAACCAGGCGTTAAGGCCCCTGGGCCTGTCTCTTACCTTGCGTAAGGGGGCCAGGTCATCGAGAGATGATACAATATGCTGGCAAAGAGAGGCATAGCTCTTATCCACATTCTCCTCCATCTGAAAGATTCCCGGTAGGAGTGTGGGTCGAATCGGTTCCCTAAGGAGACGACTCCATTGCCGATTCAGCTTCCTGCTGGTCGATTTATTGGGTCTCCATGGGCCAGGTATAAGGAGGGACAGGACAATCATAGAATGATCGGTCCAACCCTGAGCCTCGACCTTATCTACCACAACCAGGTTCTTATCTGCAAATACCAAGTCTAGTATATGTCCCCTATCATGGGTGGGTGCCTGAACCAGTTGAGCAAGTTGGATATTGCTACATGCTTGACACAGTTCTCGGAAGGCCAAATCATGGGGGCCAGAAGGCCAGAGGTTGAAATCACCCAGTACTAGAAAATTGGTATGCGAGTTCGAGAGGTCGTAAATCAGATCAATCAGAGATTGAAGGGCTGTCGTAGGCAAAGAGGGCGGTCGGTAGCATAAAAGACCTGCTACTAAGGTACCTCCTTGAGCCACGATGGAAAAGCCCATAAGCTCAAACCCTGCTACCTTCGTAGTCACCAATTCGGTCAAGGATATAGAGTCTCTGAAGATGTAACCTACCCCACCACCCCTGCCCGAGATACGGGGGGTGTGTCTTATCAGATAGCCTGGCGGGCACGCCCAACCTAATTCCATGTCACAGTCCTTCGTGGCCCACGTTTCAGTCACGAATAGTATATCTAGCTGTGACGATTCAATTAATAAGGCGGTCTCAGCGTAGTGCTTTATCAAAGAGCGAGCATTCAGCAAGCCGCAAGACAATGTCTTATGCGGGGTGAGGATGGGCTCGGGCTCTAAGTTCTCAGTGGAAGCAGGGCAGGGGTATGCAGGGGCAGGCGCGCCAGAGGCGCCCGGGACGTGAACGGGCGCAAACGGGCTTACCTCTGGCGCACCTCCGGCGCATCTACGGCGCCTCCGCTGCACGCATCCGCTGCGCGTCTGCTTACACATCCTAGTTATAGTATTACGCCGAGCGGGCTTCCGGCTGCTCGAGCCTCTAACCCAACCAATATGGCGCCTGAGAATGTCTCAGAGCGTCACTACCTATCCAAGATGGCGGACGAATCACCAGGACCAGGGACCCCTAACTCAGTCTCGCAAACGCGGCTTGTGGGGGCACAATTTAGATGCAGGTAAGCCTATCTAATCCCCAGGTGACAGCAGTAGCAGCGCTTAGATTTAAACAGCGGCGGAATACAGCTGCGCAATTACAATGACGCAAATTTAAAAGTAACGAACAGTGCAGGTTTTAAAAGCAAGAATCCGAAGTAATGCGCGTGATGTCAGGAAAGGTCTGAAAGACGAGAGCTAGGAGCAGCTTTTATAAGCTCTCCAAATGCGGGCTTCCGGCTGCTCGAGCCTCTAACCCAACCAATATGGCGCCTGAGAATGTCTCAGAGCGTCACTACCTATCCAAGATGGCGGACGAATCACCAGGACCAGGGACCCCTAACTCAGTCTCGCAAACGCGGCTTGTGGGGGCACAATTTAGATGCAGGTAAGCCTATCTAATCCCCAGGTGACAGCAGTAGCAGCGCTTAGATTTAAACAGCGGCGGAATACAGCTGCGCAATTACAATGACGCAAATTTAAAAGTAACGAACAGTGCAGGTTTTAAAAGCAAGAATCCGAAGTAATGCGCGTGATGTCAGGAAAGGTCTGTTCAGAACCACTCCCACTCCAGGTATCAGTGCACTGAAAATACTACCCATAATTTCACCTATACTTTCTCTTTTACTACGCACTAAGCCATTAGTATTTTCACTGCTTCCAGCGCCTCCATTCACATGGTATATTTTCGGGAAGACAATGCCAAAATAGCAACTTCCATACCAGTGATCCGGCAGTTTGAAATAAGCCTTGTCCCCACAAATATAATAAATTCCAGGAAACACAGGCTCTGACCCATTTTTGAAACCCCAACCTCCAATTACCTTGTAATTATGTTCGCATTCACTGGAACCAATGAAAACATTATTATAATAGCTAGTCTTCTCGCGGTGAAGACATAGCTTGCCTTTCTTTTCAAAATCCAGCAACAGAGCAGGTCCCGCCCCACCATTTGAGGTGCCTTCCATGTTCTCTGCCCACTTTGGCTTTTTCTGACTTTCGTCATTAGCCTTCTTTTGTATTTTAATTCTTCTTTTCTCTGCCATGTTCAGGAACATCTTTTCCTGTTCACGCAAAGAACAAGTCAAGTTATCTCTGTGTGCATCAGCTATGTCAATGTTACCTATAGTCAAGAAGTAGTCTCCCATATATCTTATGGTGTCGCTTTTGGTATGTACAGGATTCAAGTTCCCACGTATAGGAAGTTCAGAAAAGATCACGTCATTATTAGAGTAATAGTACTGTAACGGTCCTCTTTTGTAAAATAAACTAGCTAAAATGCTACAGGAAATTCCATATGTCAATGGCAAGTGATGGTATGTCACGCCTTCAGCCACAGAGGTAGGTAGCTTCATGCAGACATAGCAATCTTCAATTTCCATAGTCTCTACATAGTGTATTAACAAGTTCGCAAAAACATTTAAGTGTGTCCTGTTCTTAATTCCATGATAATGTAGTCCTCCCTCATCTGTTGCTTCTAAGTTTTGCTTTGTTTGTCTCAGTGCTCTCTCATGTCTCGCTACACTCTGTGTTGTCAACTCCTCACTGTCAGTATTTACAATTTCAGTAGGGACAATGTTAGTATCTTTACTTACAGTAAAGGGTATAAAAATTGTTAGTCCTATCCAGATAACTATCAGTACTACTATACTACATATACACACCTTGCAGCACGTCTTGCAACGACTGCAACTAGGTCTACCATTCACAGTTGAATCAGACATTTCGGCTCAGAAGAAGTTTCTTGACCCCTCTTTGTGTCTTTACACAACTAGCTTACTTTGTGCAAATTCACGGTGGTTCGTCTTCTTCTTCAGCAGAGTACTCAGGGACGGGCTCTCCGTCGCTTACGTCAGTTATATCAAGATCTTCAAGTTCTTCCAAAACGAGTGTCCATTCAGGAGACTTGTACTTTTTGTTTTGTCTTTTTATTCGTTCACTCCTTCTTTTGGAAGAGTTTTCTTCTTGCTCTGTTATCCGCGCACTTCTCCTTGCTTCTGCACGTTTTTCTTCCACCGTCTTTATCCTTAGCCTTAATTTCTTTACGAACCTAGGCTCAAGGTTGTTTCTTTTCTTAAGTCTCTTAGTTGGTACTTGAACTTCACCTTCTTCTCTTATCCTCTTGTTCTCTTTCGCTTGTGGCAATTCTGCTTCACTTTCTTCTTCTTCTTCCCCTATTTGGCTAGTTCCAGGGCTAGCATCAAATTCCTCTGCCTGGTTACTAATCTGGCCTTGTTCAGGAATATTTTTTTTTTGGCTTTCGATTGTCTCTGTTTCTGTTTCTGTTTCTGTTTCCTGAACCCGTTCTTCTAACCCTATCTGATCCTGTTCAAGCACTTCGATCTCTTGATTTTCTTCTGCTCGAACTATCACTCTATGTCTAAGCTGTCCCTTATCCACATCAGGAGTTAGCGGTGGTGTATCGAACACCTGTTCTGTCCCTGTCTGACTTTCTCCTTCCTCAGTTTTGATGTGAATCTCAAGCGGCTGAGGTTCTTCGCCTGTGCCTTGCTTTTCCTGACTAGTCCACTCTCTACCTTCACAAAGTCGCTCTCTTGTTCGGATGGGATCTTCGGTCAGATCAATCATCGGTATCCATTCTTCTGGCCATATGCTTGGCAGCTCGTCATCAGCTACTCCTGGCTCAGCTTCCTGGACCTCTTCATCAGGCTGGATTCTCGGCAGTTCGTAGTCAACTACTCCTGGGCCAACGTCTGCTGTTCCTGCAGCCTGACTGGTGCTGGGCTGTTCGTTGTCAGCTGCTTCTGGTCTGGCTCCTGCAGAGTCCTCTGCTGGATGCCCTTCTTCTTCAAGTTCTTTGTCTGGTAATACCTTCTGGGTGTGGCCAGCGTGGATCCACTGGGGAATACCTGCGACCTTCACTGCAGTGGTTGTTACCAGGATTACTTGGCGTTTCTTTCCCCACCTTGGTGCCAGACAGCTTGATCGAGTGTGCTTCTTTATTTTAACCCAGTCTCCTGGAACCAAGTTGTGGAGAGGAGTCGTTGGATTGAGGATGCCGTCGTCTCCAATCTGGCGAGAGATAGAACGCACTTGGTCACCCAATCTTCTGCAGTATTCAAGCACTAAATCATCAGTAATACTCAACAGTTTGCTTCCTGGCACCCATGCTTGTCTCATCACTCTTCCCATAATGATTTCATGGGGACTTAGGCCTGTCTTGCGGTCAGGAACACTTCTCAGTCCCATCAGGACCAGGGGCAGGGCCTTCACCCAGGTCATGCCAGTGGCATCAGTCAGCTTTGCTAGTCTGTTTTTGATAGTTCCATTTACTTGTTCCACTACTCCAGAAGCCTCTGGATGATATGCACAGTGAAGTTTCTGCCTTATTCCAAAGGCCTTACAGAGTTCAGCCAGTATTTCATTCTGAAAATGTCCACCCTTGTCTGATTCAATAATGAATGGCACCCCGAATCTAGGTATCAGTTCTTTTAGTAAACACTTCGCTACTGTCAGTGCGTCACTTTGGGGAGTAGGGTAAGCTTCTACCCATTTTGAAAATACGCAAACAATGACAAGGACATATCGCTTCCCTTCACAACGGGGCATGGTGATGAAATCAATCTGTATCCTTACAAAGGGACCCCCTAATCTCCCAATTTTGCTCAGTTCAACCATTGTCCTCTTGCCTGGGTTCATCTGTTGACATGACAGGCACCTCTGGCAGAGGGACTCTGCTACTTTCCTGAACTTCTTACTGTACCAAGTCTGTTGAAATACCAGAATCATGGCATCCCTACCAATGTGTGATCCTTCGTGTATTAATCTTGCCATTGTGCCAAGCAAGTGTCGGGGTAACACAGGCATACCAGTTGGGCCCAAAATGACACCATCCACACGTCTCGGTCTGCACCCATCCTCCTTCCATTTCTCTCTTTCTTGCCAAGGGGCCGACTCCTGCCACTCTCTCACTTCATCCCAAGTAGGCACTTCCTCAAACACTTGAAGTTGGCAGCTGGCTCCGATCCCCCCTCGTTTAGGATTAACGATATAGTGATCTCTGGCGCACCATTGGGCAACTCGATCAGCATAATCGTTTCCCAGTGATACTTTGTCCATGCTCTTCTTATGAGCAACGCATTTTACCACTGCCAGTTCCTTGGGTAACTGGATGGCCTCTAAAAGGTCATGAACAACTTTTCCATTTCGAATGGGAGTACCTGAGGAAGTCAGGAATTCCCTCTGTAGCCACAATTGGCCAAAGTCATGCACAACTCCATAACAGTACTGACTATCAGTATACACTGTTATGCGTAGGTTCTTCCCAATTTTGCAAGCTTTTATCATAGCAATCAATTCGGCTACTTGTGCAGACTTGATGTTATATAGGTAACCTGCTTCTTCAATTTTTGTTAAAGAGACTACTGCATAAGCAGCACTCAGGCCTCCTAGTTCATGTCTTAGACAGGAACCATCTACAAACAGTTCTTTATCATGCTCAGGCAATGGCGTTTCTTTTATGTCTGGGCGTGGTTTGGTGCTGAACTCTGTCAGATCAATGCAGTCATGTTCATCATCATCCCCACCTTCCATCTCCAGGGGGTCGGGGAGTAAAGTGGCAGGGTTCAGAATACCGCACCTAACAATGCTTACATTTGCTGCACCCACAAGAATCCTCTCGTATTTAGTCAGCCGACTAGGGGTGAGATACTGCGTTTTAGTTCTAGTCAATAAAATTACCACTCCATGTGAAACATACACAGTCACAGGATGTCCCATGACAATGGACTCACTCTGTTCCAAACTTGCGCAGGTAGCAGCTACTGCTTTCAGACAGCCTGGTAACCCAGCAGCTACTGGGTCCAAGGTGGCAGAGAAATAGGCCACAGGCCTTCTGGTCGT
This sequence comes from Lissotriton helveticus, assembly GCF_964261635.1. Lineage (NCBI taxonomy): Eukaryota > Metazoa > Chordata > Amphibia > Caudata > Salamandridae > Lissotriton > Lissotriton helveticus. Next base: position 952,743,634 of record NC_136061.1, read on the forward strand.
GCCATGTTCTTGAGTCAGGACTGACAAGGCGCAATTATCGCGAGTGTCACAGAATAGGGCAAACTCTTTGGAATAATCTGGCATTCCCAACGCAGGTGCTGTACACAGACAGTTTTTCAGTCTTGTGAAGGCCATTAGGCTTTCATCGTCCCATTCTACAATGTCTGGCATTCCTCTCGTGGTAATTTTTATCAAAGGCCTGGCTAAGACTGCAAATCCCAGAATCCATTGCCTGCAGTACCCTAGTACACCCAGGAACATTCTGATTTCTTTTTGAGTACGGGGCAGCTGCATCTTTTGAATTATTCTCACTCTTTCTGATGTGACTTTTCTGACACCCTTTTCTATCTGGTGTCCTAGATATTTCACTGATTTGGCACAGAACTGTAGTTTGTCAGGGGCCACTTTATGCCCTTTCTCACACAGATGATTTAGTAGGGCAATGGTGTCAACTACACAGTCCCTATGACTTTTAGACGCCAATAGAAGGTCGTCTATGTACTGCACTAAGACAGAGTTCCCAGGTAAGGTCAAAGTCTCTAGACATTTCTTCAAGATCTGGTTAAAGATAGAGGGGCTCTCTGTATACCCCTGAGGGACCCGGTTCCAGCAATACACGTGACCTTCGAAGGCAAATGAGAAAAGAAATTTGCTGTCGGGGTGCAGAGGTATCGAAGAGAATGCATGACACAAATCAATCACAGTGAACCACTCAGCATCCCAAGGAATCTGGCACAATATCACTGCTGGGTTCGGGACAATAGGGCAGCAAGGAACTACAATTTTGTTTACCTTTCTTAGGTCTTGCACTACCCTATACTTGCCACTAGGCTTCTTGATACCCATAATCGGTGAGTTGCATGGGCTACTCATCACTTCCTGTATGATGTTTCCTTCTAATAATTTTTGTATTTCCAGAGTGACACCGGCTTTCACTTCAGCATTCATTCGGTAGGGCTTAGTGTTAGGATATACTGCATTGTCCTTGATGGCTATCTGTATGGGGTCCACATCTTTCATTAATCCCACATCTTTTCCAGTGAAATCCCACACCTCTGGCTTTACTGCTTCCTGGAGTTCTCGGGGCAAGTCCTGTAGGGTCAATCTTTTAATTTCTGAGTCAGGTCTGAGTAACAATAGTTTATAAATGCCATCTTCATCTGGGGTCTGAATTTCAACACCCTTTGGTGTGCAAAAGATGGTACAGTTTATTTTGCACAGCAAATCACGACCCAGTAGATTCACTGGACTGGTGTCACAGACGACAAACCTATGCATTTGTTTAAAATTTCCAATTGAAATCTCCATTGGTTCGGTAACAGGAGTACTAATCAATTGATTAGATACACCCACTACTTGGATATTTTCTCCCGAGAGGGGTAGGTTTGGAACGTCCACTGTTCTTACAGTAGAACGGGTAGCGCCAGTGTCCAACAGAAAGGTGACATCATTTCCGTCAACCTTTCCTTCAATGTATGGTCCAGACTGGTCTACCGGCAAGGAAGCGCCAAGTACGCACTCCTCGTCCTCCCCTCTCAGGCCCCGTCAGTACTGATCATTACAAAGGAAGGTATCATTCAGCAGATACTGCGAAGTTGCTGTATTTCTGTTCTCACCGCTTTCCCAAACTTCTATCTCCTCACCCTCTGCCTGTTTTCCCCTGTATACCTGCTTTGGCGCCCGAGGCACCTGAACTGTTTTTACCTGTGGTTGCGTTTTTCTTGGTCTTTCTTTCTGCGTCTGTGGAGTTAAATCAGGTGTTTTGGGGTTATCATCGGCCAAATAGGGACACTCGTTTCGCCAGTGTCCAATTTCGCCGCACTGATGGCAGGGAAATTTCTTCATAGCCTCTTCCCTGCTAAATTTGGGCCGGGGCTTTCCTCCACCCCCTCCCCCAGGACTTTTGTTCTCAGCATTTTTAACCATGTTACTCAACTGTTTTTCCTGCTGTTCTGCGAGCTTTACTTGAGCCCACATCACCTTTTCCTTAAGGGCCTTTTTCTTTTCTGCCATCTCGTCCTCGCAGTACTTAGCGTACCGCAGGACCTCATCCATTTTTTTTGTATGCCAACAGATTTTATTATCTTTTATCCACTGACAAATTTCAGGTCTTAAACCATTTACAAACCTGTAAATAAAGTGCGTCATGTCTTTCAAATCGATGTTATCAATACCACTGTATGTTTTGAATACCTGCAATAACCTCTCATAGAAGGAGTGCACTGTCTCGTCCCTTTCCTGTGTTGTTCTATCTATTTTTGTCCAATCAGTTTCCTTTGCGGGCACCTTTTCTTTCAAATGCTGAATTACCTGCTCATATTTTCGCATGACATCCTTTGATGGCTCCCCTGTTTCCTTATTTCTTGGGTACTCTTCACTAGGCCAGTCTATGGCTATTTTACACTGGGTCCATAAATCTACCGGAACCACAATGTCGAAAAACCCATCCAGGTCTTTCCACAGACACTTCTGTACCTTCACGAACCTTTCCACCTGCCTGTACCAGTCTACTGGTTTCTCTCGTAATTTTGGAAAATCGTTCGTAAAGGACACAATATCCTGTCTGGACCAGGGGACATGCACATATTTCCCTCCAGGTACTTCGCGCATGGGGCATAACTGCTCAGGTTTTTCTACCTCCCTTAAAGCAAACTCAGGAGTCACTTGTCGGGAGCGAACCTCTTCCCTCTTTTTCGCCCACCTGCTTCTCCATCTTTCCACGTCTCCCCATTTTTGCAGTACCCCCAATAATTCTTTAATCTGCAACTTTTTCCCTGCCACATTCAGGTGCTCTATATCTTTGTCTGAGAAGTCTGCTCTGTACGGTTTCTGCAAGGGCTTGGATTTTGAGATATCTACCCCCATACTAGCTGCGGTGTCTGTCAGTTTTTCGTGGAGCACTCTGGTGTTCCTTGTAAAACTTTTACACATAAACGACAATTCTTCTTCAGAGTAGGTATTTAATCGATCCAACCCCACATTTCCTGCCATTAATTCTTCTATTTCTACCCTCAGCTTGTAAAGGTCTAAAGGTTTCGTTTGCGGAGTCTGCTTCTCTAATTCGCGACTCCAACTCTCAATTTCATCCGGAGTTACCAGAGAGACACTCCTAGTACCTGTTGCTGACTCCAATTTAATTTCTTTCGCATTAAAAGGGTTATGCCTCTGCTGCATTCCCCTCCCGGTCTGTTTGTTTGGTAAGTCCAAGAACGCAACTTCAGACTCACACTCACTGGACTGATCGTCTATGATTATCGGTTCCTGTCTCGGGGGTACCATGACTGGGGTCATGACTGGAGTAATCGGATTTCCCTGACCATTTCCATATAACGGAACCACTGGTCCAATAGTTACTGGAATAGTCAATGCCTCAGGACTGGTATTTAACTGGGAGATTTTCTGAATTATTTCTGTCCTTTGTCTAGCCAGAGCCTCTTGCTCCTTTTCCACTAGTATCTTTCTTAAAGTCGTATCATGTAATATCTGTGGGGTCAATGGAGGAGTAAAGCTCGGGGCAGTAGGATGCGTTTCACTTGGTCCCCCACCATAATTTGGTTTCGGGAATAAAGTTCCAGTGTTAAAGGACCTACGCTCTTCCTCATATGGAGGTTGAACAAAAGGCCGTCCTGAATTCGATGGTTTCTCTTCGTTTTCATACAGGGGTCTGGGAAAGAAAACTTTCGTACGCGAATATTTTTCTTCCTGGCTTGCGGGCACTTTGGGATATATATCCCTTGTTTCCGCCGGTTCGGGTTTCTCAAAATAGGGCAATACTTGACCACCCCCTCCCAGTCCTAGGGATCTGTCTTCTTCCTTGAGGAAGTGGCGTCGGGGAGCATCTCCTACACTGGAAGGTCGGGTTCCCTCATTATAAGGTGGCGGACTTCTGGTACAGATGTCATCTATCAATTCATCATCTGACTCCCCAGGGGCCCCCCAATGCTTACACTTTTCGGTACTTTTCTCACCCGCTGCAGGGTTATGACATGCCGGCATCATGGGAAACAGACCCTCAACAATCATGCTCTGCCTCCATTGTTTCATCCTTTTATCCCTGGACTCCTGTTTCAGCCTGGGGTACCACTTGGTCAAACCCTTGTCCATTCGGGGTCTTTCTCTTTCAAAAGCCTCAATCTCCCATTCCTCTAATGCCTCATACTGCGTTAGTCTCGGTCTGGGATGCAGTTCATTCATCCGAGTTCTTAAATTAAATAAGATCCTACCATTGAAAGTACCATCTAACGGAAAAGCCAATACTCCGTCATCTTTTGTGTACTTCACCCAATTCTCCAACCACACACAGGTATTGTACCCTCGGTCAAACATCATGAATGAGGCAGGAGTATTGGGTGGTGGGACAAGAACACCTTCTCTAGATTTAATCGGTTTGTCCGTTTTAAAATAATTTTTCACCTTACTTACAAGGGACATTTTTCTCTTGCTTCCGTACATAATATCGTATCTATTAGTCTTCCACTGATCCCTTTCAAACCCTAGGTGCCTTGGATCAGGTCGAGTTCCTGTAGTCTGCGAGTGCCACATACGACTTCTACGCTAAACTTTGTTTACAAACTACCTCCAATCAGAACGTGCTTCAGAAATCCGTGCAACCAATGGGTGCGCGACTCTGAATAATCTTCGCCAATGGGTGCGCGGCCCCTTCGTGAGACAGTTCCCACGCTCTGGCGCTCACCCCTCCTTTACAATCTCAGCTCCGCTACCCGCCCGCTGCTTCTACCAATCCCAGCGCGGCACAGAGTGACGTCAGAGGCGCTTCGCGACTGACTCCCTCCCTTCACAAGGTAACAGAAACTTTCTTTCTTTTAAAGTGCTCAGTGCTTGGTTATTTTACAACAAATACACATTCGCCACAGTGCTCAAGTGTCTAGATAGGAACGCTTTGTTTTACTGCAAGTAAACTACTTCCATTTACTTTTCACACACTGCGAGTAGATCTCTTCCGCCTACCCTTCACTTTAGCATCGGTGAACCTGTTATTCCCCAAAACTCATCCACTTCTCCGGGATATATCTGAGTCTAAGGTTTCTCAGCGGACCCCTCTGCTTTCACCCAAGCTCCGAGGAACCTGCTACTTTTCCGATGTGACCCTTACTAGGTTACGCCACTATGGGAATTTTGCCAATGAACCCCGTTACTGACATTTATTCACACATGTATTCAGAAAACCCTAGTTAGTGCTTCCCGGTTATCTTAACCTGCACCTAACTTTCCTCGAGCCTGTGACCTCAGGACAATGGATTCTATTCACCACTTGCCCTTTCAATTCCCCGGGGAGTTCGGACAACACAAAACTAAACGGTTTACAAGCGCATGGATTAATACATATAACAATATAAGAACAAGAATAATAACAATACAGCAATTCATGAATTCCAAAACAGCGTATTCATAAGAGAATGATCAGGTCTCTTAGAACAGCCGCTCTTCTAGCAGCATTAATGTACTAGCAGCTTCCGACTTGACTAGACCAACTAGTCCCTGCCTTACTCTCAACTAGTCACTAACCATCCTCTGGCTACCAGTAAAACTGATAGAGCGCGCGAGGCCACCCGACCAATAATTTTCGCCGTTTTCCGGCTTCAGGGCCCATATACTTTCAAATCACCATATACATTGACCAGGTGACTTCACGAGCTCTACCAATTTGTGTGTGTGTGTTCCCTACTATTATTTCTCAGTGCACCCGACTTACCATCCACCGATGCGGGTACCTAATGACCACAATGAATCAGGGAGCTAGCTGTAAAAGGAAAGGCAGCAAAATACAAACCCAACCAATAACATTCAAAATACTGATGAAATGACCACGGACAACGGGAAGTTTTAAAATGTTTATTTAAAGTTCATTTGCTTCATGCATAAGGTACATCAGAATAAGGCAATCAATAACCAAGATAATGTAAATAATGTAACTATAGAGAAATAACGACAGAGTAATCATTGAAATACTGATATAAAATGTAACGAGAAGATACTATGCTATTCAGAAATATTTAAGCATGGGCAGACTATATGTATGTATAACTACAGGAGGGCCTATAAAGAGTAACACGCTTCACTTAAGGTGAACGGGCCTTTAAACAGTCTAGGCAATGAGGTTCTAGACCATATCAGAAAATGACAAACTGCAATGCAAAATATAATTTCTAACAAGTGAGAAGACATAAGAACAAACTTATGGAAAAATGCAAATGACTTTCAATAGTTGCGGAAAGACATGGAAAAATAACATATGCAATGGGAAACTTTATTGAAGCAAAAGTTAGAAATTCAGAAGGTGCAAGATTTAAGAGGTTCAGAGCAATATTTACCTAGAATGGTGTGGAAACCAAACCCTGGCCACGGGTCAGTTAAGGACAGGAAACCCTCAAGGAAGGATACCCCTCAAAGGACAGCAGGTGCAAAATGGACACCCCGGACAGGACAGGATACCCTCGGATTAGGAATCAGGACAGGACCTCAGGACAGGACAGCAAACCCTCAGGACAGGACCGCTCAGGACAGGACCGGAACCCACAGTTCGGAAGCAACGCCTGCGCTCCACCCGCTCTGCAGCTATCGATCAAGACCCCGATTGGGTCAGCGAACTCCCAGCAAAGTGCTTCGCCAGCACTTTTAAGGTTCAGTAGAACCTTAGTCTATGGTCAATTTCGGACAGAGTGCTCCGCAGCGCTCTGTATCTTCAGTCACCTATTGAGTACGATGGGTCAGTGACAGGTCAGCTAAACCAGACAAGTCGGACGGTTCCCTAGGTGAACCCAGGGTAGATATACAGTTTGGGGACAGTGTACCACCCCCCAATGTTGCAAAGTGTCAGAATCCCTCAATTTCGATTGGTCCTAAGGTAGGATTTGGGTAACACACCAATCACAATGCAATATTTCAAGCCTGTATTTGCATGTTTGGGCACCGCCTAGAAAGATTTGGGGTTCCCATGAGAAGCTACACGGCAAGCAGTAGCACAATATTACATTGTAACATATAAGGAGCCACATTCGCTGTTCTCGCAGGGCAGAGGTGACTTTCTCAGGAGCATCTCGCCCATCGCTGCCAACTGGCTATGTTCCATCAGTCAAGGTCTACTGTGCCACAGAGAGTTGCGCAGGCGCAGAAGGGACCTCCAATATGGCTCTCCTCTCTCTCAGACCCCCATTCCCCGCGGTACATGAAAAGTAAGCGAAAACAAATTAATACATAATAATGTCATCATGAAAACACATCACAGGGTTTGTACTTTCTACTTATCATCATAAAATATACTTATGCAGTTTAAATGTTAGCTACATGGATACAGGCACAAGAGCAGTGGCACGAGCAGTACCACATGATGGGCACAGCTATGCATTACGCATGCGCATAAATTTCCCTCCACTTCTGCAGACGCGTCAGGACACATGAGTGTGGCTGACGCATGCGCAGTAACTAAAATACAAGCGGCGGACATTTTTAAGTACACGGATTAAATGCATTAGAAATACACATAGGCAAGCTTCGTACCTTTACTCAAAACTTAATATAAATGTTAGTAAGACGTACATTTGTTACTTTATTACACATACACGAGGTTCATGACTTCAGCAAGTCCGCGAAATATGCGAAGCTTTGCTTCATCAGCAGTAGGTGCTTCTGCAGCTTTGGGAGCGGGAAAGTTCAGGCTCAGTGATGCGGAACTTCTCACTTCGAGGCCCGAAGGACCAGTTTGTTGGAGCAGGTACACAAGGACTTACGGGGGGTGGGGGGAGAGGGCTGGTATAGGGCATGGGGCATCTTGCTTCTAGAAGTGAGAGGGTCAGGGGTACATAGAATTAATCTCTCGGGCACAAGAGATACAGGGGAGTGGCACAAGCGAAGGAACGCATTTCATCATTAGACCTACATAGCTCTGTGGTTTGTGAAATGGGTGCCGGACTGCCTCTACAGCATGGCTCAGTGGACTGGCGTAGGGAGTCTCAGCATTTCACCTCTTGGACTTTATGATTACAACAGTACAGACACTTTCCGGGGGCATTCCGGGGATTGGAAACGGTAGCCTTTCCCTGTAGGGATTGACACTTCTGGGTAACTATAACAGGCGACAGCCCCCAGAATGAGTGACTCAATTAATGGTGCCTCTGGGACTTAATGGCGTCTCCTTCTCCCCTTCTTTCTTTGCTCTTACCTCCTCCTGCACTCTGCTGAAGTTATACTGTTCGCCTTCTCGTCTTGTTGTTGTTCTCTCAATGTATCATCTCTCACCTGTCTTATAGTTATTCCTTCCCGGCCCTCCCCACACTCTAACCTAGAACGCCCCTCCCCTCCCATAACCTTCTCCACTGCCTCCTAATTAATTTTTATTGTTTACTTTCTCATCCTATTGTTATCCTTTCAAAGCAGAACACAATCTAGTGTTATGTTTTTATGTAAAGCGCCTAAAAGCCTCTGGGTGCTAGTGCGCTGCATATGGATGCTAAATTAATAGTAAGTCTACGCTTTAGGGGCAGGCACAAGAAGACAAAACATTTTCAGAACTACAAGACCTTGAGGACAGACACAGTCACACAAACTCGCCTATGGAGACGGGTGGCTAATATACTGACTCAGAGGTGCGCAGCATTTCAACCACTGACCTTTCAATTCAGGGGTTTGATTTGCGGCGGAGGAGCTGAAAGAAGCGACACAAAACATACCATACCTCATGGCCTCTAAACTGGCCGACACTACACCCATGTGCTTCGAAGCCGCATCTTGAAGCACCAGGTGCTGTCCTGATTCTTCACAATACCCGGGGCTTTATGTGGGCCAGGTCCTGCCGGTGCTTAGCACCCCCGTTCTAAAAAGCAGGTGCTGAAACGGGTCCCTGTCGGGCTCTCATTTTTGCCCTCACCCTTGAAGAGGAAAAATAACTTACCTCTTCAGCAGAACCCCCCTTCGCTAGGATGTAACTTCAAAGAAATGGTTATAGTTCTTTCACAGTCTCATTATTTTAGAACTGCAGCATTTTCAATATTCTATACAGCGAAGCCCTAGTTGTTGCTTTTTTATGTTATGCAAATAACAGTCATTGACAAAGCCAATAGTCCTGGCTTACAGTAGGCGTAATGTTACTTATTGTATTACATATCTGGATGCAATGACAGAAGCAGCAAACTGCCAGTCAGGCGGCACACTCTGCTACGCATATATATACCATCTGGATAATTTAGCACAGGACCATTCTTCTCCTATGCGAGTTTGAGCTATTGTAAATAACAATGCCTTTTATTTTGGATTTTAAAACATAAATAAATGTCATTGCCGTTTACAATGCCAATAGCTTAAACTCGCGTAAATCCGAGACCTATTGCATTGCGAATGCTTGTTTTGGTGGGCACGGATGTGGAATCGACCCCGAGGCTCGAACCTTGGTTTCCCAACTCCAAAGTCGGCAGTCTAGCGTGAGCCCACACCCTTTCTACACAGTTGTGTATGTGGGAAAGTATGCGAGCGAGAAACACACATGACGCAGTACCATGAACTTGATCGCCTTAAATCTTTACTCAAAAGTCAAGGAATCTGCGGCTTGATGACTATTAGATTTTAAATGAACAACTTGAGGATACTATATAGAGCAATGAACAAGGCGTGTGCGCCCTCTAACGGCTATTTGAAGCAGCAGGTCTTCCAAATCACACCGAGGAGCTCACTTCGGCCACATGCATCAATGTTGCCGTTTGCAAATCCTTAATTGCGAAAATTAAGGAATCGCAATTAAGAATTCGCAAACGGCAATGCATGAATAATTCACATTTTTTTTAGCGATTTCTTATTTTTCCTTAATTGCGATTCACAATTTGCAAATCGCAATTAAGGAAAACCCTTCCCATTGATTCCTATGGGCCAAGAGGCCCATAGGAATCAATGGGAAGGCAGTTACAATTTGCGATTTTCAATTTGCGAATCGCAAATTGAAAATGCAATCTCAAGGGTGCAGGGGGGTCCAAAGAACCCCTCCCTGCACCCCTGAAATTAAACTTAAGTGCAATTTACACACACACATGTCCCAAGGACATGTGTGTGTGTAAAATGCAACTTTCAAAAATGCATTTTTGTGCATGTTTGAAGGTTTTCTGTAAATTAGCACGAGGTTCAACCTTATGCTAATTTACCACTTCCAAATTGCTTATTCGCAATTTAAAAATGATCATGCATTGCATTTCAGAAATCTGAAATTGCGATTTCTTAAATGCAATCGCAATTTTTGAAATAGCAACATGATTGCGATTCCTAAAATTGCGAAATACATGATGCATTCCAATTTTGATAATTGCATTCGCAAACGGCCAAAAATTGCGATTCGCACCGTTTGCGAATGCAATTATCGTTGATGCATGTGCCCGGATATTACTTGGTATGGTTAATTTTCTGTGAAATGTGTTGTGGCTTGAGAATGGCTCACGCGAGAGTCTCGGCGGCCATTTTCAGGTCAGGCGTGAGGGCCAATCAGCAAGTAGCATCGCGCGGGCGGCCATTTTGAGGTCAGGCAATAGCGCGATTGGCTGTGAAGCCTCGCGAGACTCTCGGCGGCCATTTTGAAGTCAGGCACAGGAGCCAATCAGCAAACAGGAAAATCGGGCGGCCATTTTGAGGTCAGGAAATGACGAAAATAGCAAGAAAAATGCCGATTTCAATGAAAAAGACATAACAAGCACAGGCAAAGTCAAGAAAGGACACAAATAAAGGACTTGAAGTAAAAAGAAAAGAAAAACAAAGGAACACACAAGAGATTACTGAAAAATTAAAGAAAAGGAAGATAAAAAGAAGGTGAAGCAACTAAAGAAGTGTTTGACGGATAAATTTGATCCGCAGTGCAACGTTGACTTTGAACGCTATACCTTCATGATTGCATTCCAACAAGCAGAAGAGTCTCTGGATGATTTCGCAAACCAGATTGCGGAAGCTAGTGACTCATTGCGCTTCTGACAAATTTGACAATGAACAGGCAATAAGATTGCGCATCATCGAAGGCTGTCGTGACATCGACTTCCGCACAAGGATCCTAAAAGAACCGATATCACTAGAAAGGACGAGGAACAGAACAGATTCAGCGAATGACGAACAACCGCTCAGGCAGCTGGAGAAAAGAAAAAAATGACCAAACGACGAAAAAACAAACAGAAGGAACTTGCTACAGGTGCGGACTAGAGTTCCCGCACAGAGGCCCATGCCCGGCTTTCGGCCAGACCTGCAGGAAGTGTAACGGAAGAGATCACTATGCCAGTGTGTGCCAAGGGAGACAATTCAGAAATGACCGAGGAAGGCCAGGAAGAGCACGAATGCCGACAAACAGGCACATCAGACATGTCGAAACAGGGGCAAGAAGCTCATCAATAGAATCTGAGGAAGAGGAAGTAGAAGAAAAAACGGAACGACTGTACCTCATGACCGCAGAGTCAGAAACAGATGAGGAAGATGATGATGAAAGAATATGCCTGATAGACAAGAAAAAGATAAAGAAAACGGAGTCAGTGAACATCAAGGTCGGGCCACAAGAAGCAGAATTTGTCCTGGACAGCGGTGCAACGTGCAACATTATGTGCGTCTCGGAATATGACAAGATGGAAGTAAAGCCAATTCTAAAACCATCTCGAGTAAGAGTATTCACGTGGGGGGCCAAGAGACCAGTAACCAACATGGGAAAATTCAAAGAAGAGCTGACATACAAAGACCAAAAAACAACTGAATAGATACATGTACTGAAAGGAGACATCCCGGCACCATGCTTACTGAGCAACGTCACGGCTCAAGGGATGGGCCTGATGGCAATGACATACAACATGTCAGAAAGGAACAACATTCTGAAGGAATACCCCAAGTTACTAAGAGGGCTAGGAAAGCTGAGAGACAGACAAATAACGCTACACATTGACGAGACAGTGAGGCCAGTCGCACAGCACCACAGAAGAGTGCCAATACATCTGCAACCACAGGTAGCCGAAGAGATAGAAGCGCTACTAAAACAAGATATAATAGAACCAGCGGAAGGACCAACGCCATGGGTATCGCCAATTGTGGCTGTTCCAAAGAAAGACAGCTCAAAGATAAGAATATGTGTAGACATGAGGATACCAAACAAAGCCATTGAACGTGAACGACATCCCGGACCACATTTGGATGACATGATCAGCTGTCTCACAGGCACAAGGCGTTTTTCCAAACTGGACCTATGCAAAGGATACCACCAACTAGAACTGGATCCTCAGTCTCGGTACATCACAACGGTCTCCAACCATCTAGGTCTGTTCAGGTACAAACGTTTGAGCTTTGGAATCTCCTCAGCGGCAGAGATATTTCAAGAAACAATAAGACAGATAATAAAGCCAATAAAGAACAGTTTAAACTACAGTGATGACATTTTAGTGTTCGGCAAGTCAGATGAGGAGCATGACAAAGCTCTACGAGAAGTGTGCTCACACCTGGAGCAGTCTGGTTTGACACTGAATGAAGACAAGTGCGAACTAGGGCGAAATGAACTGGTTTTCTTCGGCCACATCTTCTCCAGAAAAGGAATGCGGCCGGATCACAGCAAGGTGGAAACACTGGAAAAAGCAAAACAACCAACGGATGTAGCGGAAGTAAGGTCATTCCTTGGCCTAGCAAGTTACTGCGCAAGATACATCAGAGATTTTGCCACTGTAAGTGCACCACTCAGAGAACTAACAAAACAAGGGCAAAGCTTCCTGTGGACCACCGAATGCATCAAAGCATTTGAAGAAATAAGACAAGCAGTAACAGCAGTGGATCATCTGGCCTATTTTGACCCGAGACTGTGCACTGAATTAACAGTAGACGCCAGCCCAGTGGGACTAGGAGCAATACTGGCGCAGCATCAACAAGGAAGGGACTCCCCAAGGCAAATAGTGGCGTATGGAAGCAAGAGCTTGTCAGAGGTTGAAAAAGGATATTCGCAACCGGAAAAAGAAAGCCTGGCAGTGGTGTGGGCCTGCGAACACTACCACATGTTCGTCTATGGGAAGCCATTTACAATAATAACAGACCACCAGGCACTCACGACAATTTATGGAAACCCCAATGCAAAGATACCGCCCAGGATAGAACGATGGGGAATTAGGCTCATGGACTACAACTTCAAGATTGTTCACAAGCCAGGAAAAGAACACAATCCAGCTGACTATGTGTCGCGACACCCTCTACCACAGGTATCACAAGCAACAACAATGGCAGAAGAATACCTTAACTTTGCACTGAAACTCAGTACCCCAACGACAATCACATTGGAAGAACTGCAAAAGGAAACAAAAAGAGATCGCACCATGCAGGAATCGATGAAGATCACCAAGCAGCAAAGATGGAGACATGTGAACAGCAGCAGCCACGTAGAAAAAGGGGTAGACAAAGAAGAACTTTTGGCTTTCAAAAGGGTAAATGAAGAACTATCGGAATGCGGAAATGGAATAATGCTGAGAGGCACACGGATAGTGATGCCCAGAACACTGAGAAAAAGGACAGTGGAGCTGGCACATGAATCACACAGAGGAATTGTAGCAACCAAGAAGATGCTGCGGGAAAAAGTGTGGTTTCCGGGACTAGACAACATGGTGGAAGAAATGGTGATGCGCTGCCACATCTGTCAAATAACAGGACCGTCATCAAAGCCCGAACCACGGCAAATGTCTCCACTAACGAAAGCGGTGTGGACAGAACTGGCAGCAGACTTCTATGGGCCTTTGGAAACAGGAAGCTACCTGCTGGTGGTCAGAGATGAATATTCAAGATTCCCAATAGTGAGACCAGTAGCATCAACGTCAGCAAATGCAACCCTGCCTGTACTAGATGATGTGTTCGCTGCGTGGGGCTCACCCCAGACATTAAAGACAGACAATGGCCCACCATTCTCTGGCGAGGAATTCAAGAAGTTCATGGTGTACCTGGGAATAAATCACCATAGAATAACGCCGCTATGGCCGCAGGCAAACGGCATGGCAGAGCGGTTCATGGGAACAATAAAGAAGGCGATACAAAGAGCAAAACTGATGCAAATATCAAATGGGCAGGCCCTCTGTCAGGTACTAAGGGACTACCGCAACACACCTCACAGTTCCACGGGAAAATGCCCTGCAGAACTGGTACTAGGGCGCTCAAGCAGAACAAGACTGCCACAGCTTGAGGAGGCAGAGCAAGCAGAACACAGCAGAACACTGCGAACACCAGGACATTGCGACAAGAGACAAGGAACAGAAAGCGAAAATGAAGGCGTATGCAGACCAGAGAAGACACGCGACGGGAACAACAATCAAAGAAGGAGACACTGTGCTAGTAAGACAGAGACAAATAAAAAAGTCAGACAGCGCATTTGCAAAGGAACCCCTGAGAGTGACTGAAGTCAAGGGGCCCATGATCACGGCATCAGTGGGCAGATATCACATCACACGGAACAGCTCCCACTTCAGAGAACTAAAAATAAAGGAAGAAGAGATGCCAAAGCAAGAACAGAGTGAAGACACTGCACCAATAGAACAACCAACTGACGTCAGAGAACAACGACCAAGAAGAGAGTGCAAAAAGACAAAGAGACTGATTACAGAGATGTAAAAGAAAAACAACAAGGGGACAAGCATGTGAAGGGAGGGTAGATCTCCCTTTTCAGATCTATCTCTATCTCTCTCTCTATCTCTATTTCTATCTCTCTCTCTCTCTCTCTCTCTCTCTCCTTTTTGTTCACAACAAAGGGGGAGATGTCGTGCCTTGAGAATGGCACTTGGACCCTGAGGCACAGGGTGGGGACAAGGACACCGGACACCACATCCGGTCAGGGGAGGGGACCAGGGGTCACTCAGGAGCAGGACCTCGGAGCAAGAGGTCGGGGGCAGCGAGTGGCGACCATCGTGTAACTGAGAAGTAAATAAAGAGATCGTGATAATCCCTACCGTTTCCTGTGTCTCCTTAGTCAGGGAACACGACAAAATGCTATAACGTTCTGGTCGGCCTTACACAGCTCAGTTGTTCGCGAAGGAGCTCTGCTAAGGGTATAGCACACCCGCACACTGATCTCATGAGAATGACAGCTGAGTTCCGAGCTGCAGATGCCAACCAGGCAGCTGGTATGGAACTGGCTTTTTTCCAGTTCTCTAATGAACACAAGGTGTTACCCAAAGAATATAAACATGCCGTTCAGCACTGGTACAATCACAAGTGCGTGGTATAATGCGGCACCATTTTCAGTTCTCTGCTTTGTATCATTAATGAAAGAGGCTACTGCCCAACATAAACAGAGGCGAAAGCACCGCAGAAAAGACTGCCAAAAAATATTTGCATGTTATTTTGTATGTTAAGGGCTTTATAATTAAACATATTATCAGCTATGCTTATCTTGTAGAATGCACCGACAAGAAAATATTAGATATGCAGCTTTTATGTATACATTTCAAAGTAGGCTCTATTGTGCTCTGGATTAGAAACACATAAGAGGCTAGACACTTCTACTCTGCCCATTATCCGCCCTCTATAGTCGTGGGCATCCTGTTTAAACTTACTGCATGCTACAATACCATATTTCTCAGCATGAATAGGTAAACACAAGTTATTTGTGTGAAGTCTAACTTTGTTGCAGCCCTTTTCATAACTTGGATCCTTGGTCACATTCCACATGTTGCTGCAACATTTATTTTACATAAATCTATTACGAATCCTTAGGTTCTGAAGGGGTACTCATGAAATATTCTGAAATGTTCATGGCTTGCCAAGCAAGATTGATTCTCCACAATGATGTAGGGTTTACCTAGCATACAGGGATTTCTGAAACCTATGACATATTGTGTGGGGCCAAGGACAACATGTTTTCTGATTTGTTTTGTGCAGTGGGCATGGAGACCCCAACTTCTTTAGATACCAATTTACAGAGAACAACTCGGTTGTGGGAAAGAGTTTTGTCTACTGCTACGGAAAGACATGCATAAGCATTTATAAGATTTTAAAATTATATACGTGGTTCATTAATATAGTTACTAAGGGTGGGTGTGCTAAGTAAATACAGTGAGTAAATACATAAACACAATAAATAAATAAACACAAAGCTGTAGGCCCCGCATTCAACACTCCGCGGTATGTAAGCCCCCTGGGCGCAGCCTTCGGGCCTGTGCAGCGGGGAGTTGGCCATATACCTTGCCTTCGGCCAGCCTATGTGCCCAACTCTCTGTGGTTGGCCAACATTTGCACCCCATTGTCTTTGGCTACGTGCACAGGTGGTTGGCCACAGTGCCTGGTCTCTGACATGCCCTTATCTAACACACTGTAGGTGTACAGCCTTCCGCCATGCGCAGCAGGGGTGGGCGATTGGGCTTGACCCCCAGCCAGGCCCTCAATGGGCAATCAACACCTAAAGGACACGGCCTTTGCCAGAGTGCATTGGAGCTTTTTATGCAGGGCCTGGACTGTAGATATGCCCTGTGCCCACCCTGCTTTTTGTGTCCAACATGTGGCTGTTAGGCAAGCACAGCAGTAGTGTTTATATACTTGTTCTAAGGATTCACAAATCCTATTATCAAAGTATTGTCTTTTATTTTATTTTACTACCTTTGGAACACCCCCTTTCACCCCCCAGCCAATGGATTTTTTAGGTTAGGGTACCCTCACTCTGCCTCTTTATGGCCCCCTCTTTCTTTTTTTGGGGTGTTTTTCACCAACATGGTGGTCAGTGAACCGTGTTGGTTATTGACCAAAACAGAATTTTTCCGTGATGGTGAGCCAATCAGAAGGTAGCCAATCTGCGAATGTGGGCCAGAATAAACAATCTGACAGGGATTATGGAAGAAAAATCTCCCATATCCAATGGTGTGCCTTTGTCTTTTTAAAAGGATTTGCGAATTATCCATGTATTTGCAAAGCTGTATAGGGGACACACATTAATAGTCCAGATTTCTCTAAAATGTAACCTTTTCACTCCCAGCAAGTGCATCATTAAAAATTCAATTTTCTAAAAAAATTACTGAACAAATTCACACAAAGCCTAAAACAGCACAATCCTTGGGTAAAGTTCAACTTTCATGACAAATTTGGTTTAATTCCACTCAGCTGTTTTTTCTTTATCGAACAGCAAAGAATCATATGGGAATTAAAATGAGAAATTGCACTTTTTGGACTACCTACCTGGCCCATTTTCTTGGCCCCTGTTTGACATATCTGCAGCAAACTTGCCATGAAGACACAAATTGGATTTACTTGTTTTGGAAAGTTTTGTTCCGATATGTTGAACGGCACCAAAGTTATTAAGAAAACAATACGTAACTTTCGTATGGGAACTCTGACCTAAATATAACTACACTGGTGCTGTCTCATCGGATGTATGACGTTACAACGCACACTTTTACAACGCATACCTTTACAACGCATTTTTTACACCGCAACATCCATTACAACGCACACCATTACAACGCATACCATTACAACGAATTCTTTGAAACTACCTTTACAACGCATTCCACTACAATGCATACTACTTTTACAACGCATACCATTACAACGCATTACATTACATTGCATATAAGGTAAGTGTTGGATAGTGTAGGGGTTAAAATTACTATTCTAACTCCAGGGGGTGCAACAGTAGGGTAAGTGTTGGATAGTGTAGGGGTTAAAATTACTATTCTAACTCCAGGGGGTGCAACAGGAGGGTAAGTGTTGGATGGTAAGTTTTGCGTTGTAATGGTATGCGTTGTAATGACTGCGTTGTAATGGTATGCGTTGTAGTGGTGTGCGTTGTAGTGCCATGCTTTGTAATGACTGCGTTGTAAATGCATGCGTTGTAATAGATTTTGCGTTGTAAAAGTTTCATTGTAATGGTAGTGCGTTGTAAAAGTTGCGTTGTAAAGGTTGTATACCGTCTCATCAAGTGCACTAAATATACACTGGGAAACATTTGTAAAGTGACATAGTTCGTTTTACTTATTTTCCATAACAGATGTTTAAAAAAAAACCTCTGAAATTCATGAAGAAAAATAGTGCACCCATGTCGTGGACTGCTTATGACCTCACATATTACAGCATTGAGAATATGATAAAAAGACAATTGTTGACTTTACTTTTATGTTATCATATTCCATGTGGAACAGTTTTTTTAAGCTCACCGTCTGTTAATGTCTAAGCAACACTGCAAACAGATTTCGCTGTGCCGGGGAGGGGCTGGCTGAAGGCTCTTTGCCGAAAACCGCTGCAGTGCAAGACTTTTGGCTAGGTGAAGCCGGGGTTGGCTGCAAGGCATGTCCAGATCCTGCTCCCAATGCTCAGTGGGTGGCCAACTCTGCCACTTGCTCAACAGGGGTTGGCAACAGGGCCTGGAATACTATGCGCACCATATAGTTGGCATGCTGCTGGGCCAGGCAAGCACACCATGTCTTGCACACCAAATCCAAGGTTCATTACTTCACCCTAAATGAAGCAGATGTCCTTACAAATATTGTAAGTCATTTTACAGTTGAATGTACATATCACTTTACCCGTACCAGAGGCAATTATGAATGTAGAATTATGTACTGGTTTGATTATGTATAGTTGTCTAACTGCATTTTGCTTTTAGGTGTTTGTGATTTAATGGTATAAATATTGTGAGGTCATAATCATTGCATTTGGTGTGCAAGCTATAGTTTGCATGGCTGTTGTGTGAGTGATAGTTTGTGCTCCTAGACGTTTCACAAATAAGGATAACATTTGGCAGAACTTTAGCATGTTTAGCTTACACTTAGTATATGGAGTTTCATGCAAACCCATCAACAGGAGAGGTACAGTTTCTAGGGACAAATAGTGTTTCTTTTTTACAAATGTTCTAATTTGTTCCAGACTGACAACCCCGTTGCGCAGACCTTCAAACATGCATTGCACTGGTTGGCAAAGCAATAGGCTATCAAAAACGTTGATCACTGCACAATTAGGGTTTGTGGATGGCTTAATTCATTTAATGTGAACATCTTCATGGCAAACTAGAGGACTTCATTGTAAAAAAACAATTGGATCTAGGTAAGTCACATAAGAGCCAATGTCTCAGGCAGGCGGTGAACAGCAGCAGCATATTGTCAACTGCACCACCAGTGCCAACATTCTAATGGAACAGTCAGCGTGCACAAGTAAAACATGCCAACCTGTGCACTACTGAACAGAAACATAAGAACTTATAAGAGAAAGTTATTTGCCTTTATTAGCAATCCCCATTCTTCTTTGCACGCCCTTCAATGCGAACATAGATGACCGAAGCTATGAAATCAACAGCAGTGTACCACACCAGGGGAAACAGGCTTTACGCCAACGTTTTTACGCTGTATTGCATTTTCCACGCATTTTTTACATCGTAAAGACTTTTGGCACGCAAGTGTTTACAACGCAAAATAAAAATAGGCATTTGAGGGTAATTGAAAAAGGGGGCTTGGGAGCACTCCCCCCTAAATAGAGCATTTTCAAATAGTACCGAACCTGTAAACGACAAATGCAATAAAAAATATATTAAGAATTAATGTATAATTTTTGTACAGTAGTTAGCAGTGTTAGATTGACAGGATTTTTTGGAAACAGTAAGCATGGTAAAAGTATGGGTGGTAGTGGAATGTGTAGTGATGGTGTTTCTAATGTGAGTGAATGTAAATGCATGGTAGTTGTATGCGTTATAAAATCTTCGATGTAAAGACGTGCGTGGTGAAGGAAGGCGTGGTAATGTCATACAACCCACACAAGCAAAGCTAGCTTCGGACCATGTTTGGGTAAAAACCCAAGATGGGAGTGGGCAGTTAGGAATCTGTAGGTAGAGTATCATCAGAAAGACTGTTGTCAAAGATACATTTTTCCTCTGATGGATGCTTCTCCCTGCTGATTCCTCACCTATGAATTCCTCCCAACGCAGCCTCGTAAGGTATTGCATCTAATTAGTGGATTATACCAAATAGGTCCGCAGGATTTATTTGAAAAGTTTTATATAGCGCTAGCTAGACCCGGAGGTATCAGAGCGCTTTAAATAAGGATCAACGAGTTACATGTTACAAGAGCATAAAAAAACATAGTAAAAAACAATGTTATGGTAATTCGTCGGACGGGGAGGAAGGAGACACAGCGGGGAGACAAGGAGAACTATGCCCAATGTCCGGCTGGGTGGGTGACAGTCGAGGGGGTGAACTTGGGCCGATCTCCTCTATAGCTGTATGGCAGCTCCATCGGGCTTCGGCCATACTGCTCGGTCGCCATGGTCAAGATAATGATCCAGGTTACTCTGAAAATGTCAAATTCAAACGCGGAAGTTGGAGAGATGAGAACCGCAGTCAAGTTGAACCCCAGGTGTGAGTAGGGGTCCAAGAAGGGGGGTAGTTTCCAGGGGATTTAAGCCTAAAAGACAATCCAAAGCCAGGGGTCTCCCGGCCGGAGCTCATCATCAGTCGGCCATCTTTGAAGAAATCCTTGATAAGATACATTGCTGGAGAAGCTGGTAACCGGCTGACATTATTGGCAGATTGCACTCTGGCTTGATGTCATAGGAAGGGTTGAAATGAGCTCAGCGTCGCAGCAACCGCGCTAGGCTATATTACTGAGGGATATGCCGATAGCTACATCATGGGCGCCATGATAGGGCCAGTCCCCGCTCTGGGGAAGATCGTCGTGTAGGTGGAATCAGATTAGATAATTGAGTCAATTTGCTAATCTTTACAGCGTAGTTCAGCAAAGGAAGTGTAGACCGCATTCCGTACACTTCTGCCGCCATCTTAGGGTTATATTATAGAGAACAGTGGTCCCTATTCTAAAAAAATGATAAACAAGGGGAGATAATCATACACTAGATAGAAAGTATGACTTTTGTCCAGCCGGACAAGAATTTATTTTCATAATATATTTCAATAAGTAGCGTTTAAGAAACAATCAATAACAAGTGGGCACAGCCGTGACCCACAAAACACAAGACAGAACAACGAAAAGGATTGGCCAAAAGGCAAGCCAAAATGGATCTGTATACTTGTACTCAGTTTACACAGACATATATCAACTTTTAAACACCATTGCACACTCTAATACAGCTTAATCTTAGTGCATAAGGTGTCTCGGTGTCGACGACGTTTCAATGCCCCTATTAAATACCAATTGGGAACAAAAGGGGTTAGGTCCTTTATGTGGTGAGGGCTAGACCTAATATTATTTGTGCGATACAACCGATTTTTTTAACAAAGTCGAAGGTACCATCTTTGATCCGCAATCGCAAATCATGGTTACAATGGACGTTACGTCCTTGTATACCCAAATCCCCCAGGAAGAAGCCTTAGAAGTCATGCAGATATATCTGGACATGAGAGAAAGACCACATCGAGTTCCGACTGCCTTTATTTTAGAATTGGCAGCAATAGCACTGAAGAGAAATTACTTCACTTTCAACGGCCAGTTCTACATGCAAGTGAAGGGCACCGCCATGGGATGTCCTTATGCCCCAGAAATGGCGGTGCTCTTCATGGCGCAGTATGAGGAAAGGTTCGTGGACATGAATAACCCTTTTAAACATCAAATACTACAGTGGTACAGGTACATAGACGACGTCTGGCTCCTGTGGCAGGGGAGTCAGACCGAGTTATTGGCCTTTCATGGATGGCTCAATACTAGGCACAGAGATATAAAATTCTCGATAGAAAATAGCCCTAGTCATATGACTTTTTTGGATATTGAAATGAGGTGTGTGGACGGGAGGTTGGTTTCGTCTTTGTTCAGGAAGGCCACTGACAGAAACACGAGTTTACACCACAGAAGCGCACATCCCCGCAGTCTAAAAGCTAATTTACCCTATGGGCAATTATTAAGAATAAGACGGAATTGCTCAGAAATACAAGACTATAAGCTGCATGCCCAAGCATTTTGCTGTGATATGCAAGAGCGTGGTTATCCACGTAAGCTCCTCAAACACTCTCTTAAGCGTGCAAAATATACGCCTAGAGAATGTCTACTGCAAACCAAACAGCGAGCACCTCTAGAGAAACTTGTGTGCGTCACTACCTTCTGTCCGGACACCCACAAATTGAGACAGGCTGTATTAAAGAATTGGCATTTGTTGGAGGGGCTGAGCTGCCCGTTCCCCAAACCAATTTTTGCATACAGAAAAAACCGCAGCATTGGCCAGGAACTCATCCGAGCTGACGTGGTTATTCCCAAGCCCAAAAGCGACTTATTGGCGCAATGGAATCTCAAGCCTATCGAGGGTCACTACAAGTGTGGTAACTGCATCGCCTGCTCTAGCACAATAGAAGGCGACGAGTTTGTACACCATGGGACCAAGTGGAAGCACAAAGAATTTTCTAATTGTAGAACAAAGAACGTTGTGTACTTGATTCTATGTCCTTGCCAACTAATTTATATTGGAAAAACCAGCCAGCAAGTCAACCACAGAATAAGTCAGCACCGATCGCGGATTAAGAAAAAGGTCATGTCTGCTCCAATGGTGGAGCATTTCTGCGAGAAGTCTCACAATGAGCAAGAATTCAAATGGTCTGTCCTATACACTGTAAACTCCAGGTCAAAATGCCATGACGTCGAACGCGTTCTGTTACAAAAAGAAGCGTATCTAATTTTAAAATTCAATAGTGCACAGACCGGTTTAAATAACCTGTCTGAGATAGCGCATATTTGACCACATCTGTCCTGATTTGCATCAGTTAGACATCCCTGGCTTGCCCGCTGGTCTTGGTCCTCTATTGCATGAGAACAGGTCATTGACCCAGAGAAGCCACCCAAAATTCTAGTACAATCTAGCGCACTCATTTTTTGTTTTAAAATACATGATACAATAAACAATTGGAAGGACATACCCATTACCTTTAGACTAAGATAAGGTGCTGTAGACAGTAAGTCTAGCCTTTATTTTCAAGCAAATGTGACTCATGGGACTACATGCCCCACAATGCATCAGTATAGCTTTTGCATATAACAAACAGGAAATAGCGGCGGCCATCTTTACTGAGAGAAATTCGAATCCCACAGAGTAGCAGCTCCAGCCACAGGTATTTGTCCCACTTGCACTAATACGCGCTTGCTAAGCGCTGAATCAGTTGATCAGTTAAAATATTTTACTACGGGTGCGCTTTGTTTTTCTTTGTAGAATGCTGAAATCAACAATTCCATTTATGCGCAAATGAGAGATTAAATCAAGGTAGGCAATCCCTTCTCAAATTCTCCAAGCGAGTGTTTAACATAACGTGCACACCGCTAAGCGTCTGAATATTAATCTTTCCCATATCTCAGAACCCAAACTGATGGTCACGCCGCTTTTAATGGACCCTGCCAGCACTCGGCACTACTGAAAGTAAAAGGTATGCTTCCACTCTCCAACTGGTTTTAGCTAGTGAATATATTGTACCAATCTCGTAATGATAAAAATTAAAAACATCCCTTAAATTCTTTTAGGCTTCTCTGCTTGGCCATGTTATTTCATTTACACGGACCCCCAAAAGACCCGATCTGAAATTCAACACTGAGCAGCCTTGGTATGTAGCGCACACCGACATTACAGCTACTGCATGATAAAAAGGAGCCCACACACTAGATTAAGCAAAACATTGCTTTTGTATCCCACAGATACAAGATACATACAGCCCTGATGACAGACCAGTGACTCCAGTCTGGTCTAGAAACGCGTCGGCAGTATTGGTTGGGAGATATAAAGTATTACTGTTGCACTAAAGCTAGGACCGGCTGGTCCAGCACTAAAATATACAAGATATTTAATAATTTATCTTCCCAACCCCTAGTTTCTCTCATTCAGTGTTTGTTAGCTTTTTGTTGTTCGTAATTGATATGTTTGGATTATTATTTTTTCAATAATGTCTGATGTGAGAATATTTTCTATTGTGTGTTCTAATGATTTCTAAATGTGTAAATAGTCTTTGCCTTTAATGTTTGCTAACATTAGTCCAGCCTTGTAAATATTTGTAAATATTTGCAATCAATGTCTTTTTTCTGTCAGCAATTTTTTCAAATTATAGAAAATACAAAATGATTGACACAAAATAATGGTGTCCAGGGAAGCGATAATAAAGTGTTTCTTACCCTATATCAAAAAATTGTATTGAGTAACTGTGGTTTGGGCATTTTGTGTTGTTTACTAATCCTATTAAATACCAGGCATCATCTTCAGGACAATAGAATTATACATTGTAGTCTTGACAGTTATATACTGCGCCTTTTTATGTTACTTTACATTCTAAAAGGACATGGGAGAAAGGTAAGATACACACAGGGAGAAAAGAGGGAAAAAAATGTAAAACATATTTAGAAAAATAAGCTAAGCATGTTATCAGCATAGAAACGGTGACATTTGTAAATAAACCGGCGATTTTTATGGTTATTGCTGTGCCAATTTCATGCTCGGGTGATATAGATATGAGAATCATGTCAGAACCACGTAAGGACTATATAGGTAGTTATACATAGTTTTCTCAAGTATAAAGCGCGTGACCCAGTCCTGTAGGTTAAGCGGGTTGGTCCGGACTAGGCTCGTGAGGACGGGTTTCATCATAATCACATGCTTATACAAAATTTAAAAACAGTGCAGTACATAGTAGTGAGGGGTGATTGGAAAACCGGGTAGTCATTTAGACCGCGTGTGGTTTAAAAACGGCGCAGTGCGTACTAATAACTAAAAGTGCAGTGTGAACGGGCATTTACCTATGGCAAGAGTTATAAACGAGTCCCACGTAATTCTGTGAGGCACACGGGCCTTCACAATTGAGTTAGTAAGGGTTGCTCGGCCAGCAGTCAGGGTATCTGGGTGGGCGAAATTCCACATATTTACCAGTTCCACTTTTTTTAGTCTCAGAGCATCCCTGCGCAATGGCGTATGTTGGACGCCAGTCAGTGGGAAATGCACCATCACATTATCTGAGAACAAAATTGTGAATAGGATTTAGGCTGGGCTGTGACAGCGGGTAGCTGGGGATGGAAGAGTTTAGGCTTGAGCACTTACTTTGGTAGTGGTGAGCCAGATTACTTCATCTACTTCCGTGTAACCCGAGAGACTGGCAATTGCCGGCTATGGGCTCAGCATATAGTTCGAGGCAGCACTATCGCCAGAAAGCGTTAAAGAACTAGAATCTCAAGGCAGCACTATCACCAGAGAGCGATGAAGGACTAAGAAATCTCAAGGCAGCACTATCACCAGAGAGCGATGGAGGACTAAGGAGTCTCAAGTGAAGGGATTAAGATGGAAAAGCGGCAGCCATCTTAAGGTGGTGTGGAAATAGTCTTGTCAGTGCAGAGGGGTGAGATAAAAATGGAGGGGCGAAAGCATGCAAGGTGACACAGCATGTGACTTAATTACATGTTATAGTACGAATTACAGAACACATTTTATAATAAGGAGGTCCAGTCCTCAAGACGGTTGAGGCCACTGTGAATGCTGTTGGTCTTTAAAATCCAGTGTAGTTCCTCTTTGTTAAGAAGTTGCGATATGTCAGCCCCTCGTGGAGGCGGTTTGATCAATGTTATTATTGTCCATTTGAGGTCATTCTCAGTGTGTCCTTTGTCTGTAAAGTGATCCACAAGGGGGGCATTAGCAGTTTTTCAGCGAATCCTGCTGCGATGCTGTCCGATCCTGAGTTTAATTTTCTGGCTTGTTTGACCTACGTAGATCATCATGCAAGGGCAAAAAATAGCGTACACTACATTTGCTGAGTTACAATTTGAAAAATACTTTCTCTCACATTTGATGGTTCCATACTCGAAGGTTTTTCCTTCAACAGTGTAATCACAACATACGCAGCTGCCACATTTAGCATGCCCTGGCAAGGTTGGTAGGCCCCAGGCATCATTAAGTGTGGCTTTCAAGGTTGATTGAGGGAGAGATGCCCGGACAAGATGATCTTTTATGTTTTTAGCCCGTTTAAAGGCGAACAGCGGACGTTCAAGGTTCAGTTGTCCTGCATTCAGCACAGGCCAATGCTTTACTACACTCTTTCTTATTGCATTGGATGCTGGAGAGAATGTAGTGACACAAATGAGACGCTCCTGCATTTTTTTGGGCTTGGGTTCTAGAAGAGTTTCTCTTGGGCAGTACCATGCGCGTTTAAGTGAGCGTCGCACGAGTTTGCGGGGATATCCTCTTGCTCTGAGCTTATTGCTAAGCGTCTTGGCCTCGCTGAAGTAGTCCTCTTTAAAGTAACAATTCCTCCTTATGCGAAGGAACTGGGAAAAAGGGAGAGAATCTCTCAATGCGCGTGGGTGGTGACTACTATAGTTAAGTAGAGTGTTCCGCTCAGTCGGTTTGCGATGTAAACTGGTGGTATGACGGCCCTCCGTGTGTTTTATCACTAGATCTAAGAAGGGAAGTGATTCTTTGCTAGTGGAGAGTGTGTAGTTTAGCCCTCCCTTGGACACTACATAGACTACTTTATCAAACAATTTGTCCCTGGGACCATCTGTTACATAAAAGACAGTATGGACATGATTAATCTGATTGAGGACCTCCCATTTGATCCCACATCCAACAGCATGTGCACGCTGGATGTGGAATCATTATATACCAACATTCCTCAATACGAATCCCTCCGTGTCATTGAGAAAGTGTTGGAAACACGTCCACACCCACATAATGTTCCCTCTGTTTTTATTCTCCAACTATTGGAGATATGTCTGACAAAGAATTTTTTCCTTTTTGAAGGGCAGTTCTATGGCCAAGTGCACGCACATCAATGGGAGCGATTTTTGCTCCCAATCTGGCCATTCTCTATATGGACCACCTTGAGACATCTTGTATCCTTGACACGTCTAACCCTTTCCACAATGGCATTGCCTTGTGGAAAAGGTACATAGACGATATTTTCCTACTGTGGACTGATTCCTCTGATGGCCTGAAACAATTCCATCACTGACTCAATAACAACACCCGGGGACCCCATCCCCGGGGCTGGCCCTCTTTGTTGGGGACCCTGGGGTGTCCCAATCCCCCCACGGTCCTGCCGGCTCCCCGCCTTCTGCGGGAGCCGGCATTGCTTTTCCACATGCGGAGCAGCTAACATGCTGCTCCACATATGGAAAAGCAATCTGCTTTGCTTAATTGAAGCGAGAGCAGGTTTCCCTGCTCTCGCTTCAATGAAGCAAACAGCAGTGTCCTGGGGGTGGGCACCCCTGGACACTGCAGGAGCCAGCCCTGGATGAAGGTTGACAAACATCTCACGATTAAGCCCTGTGATAAGGTTGGGGGGATTGTTATCTTTGACAACCCGACTTTTGTAGAGAAAATGAACTTGCCCCTTTCCTCTCCTGAACATTACAAGAAGATTCTTAGGAACCCTGAAATTGCATTAAAACAGCACATTTTGTCACTAGTTGAGCAGGCTCTAGATATGGGCTATATATGCGAGAAGGAAGCGGAATATTTAACCCCGAGTTTTACTAGGATGCCCATTATCTATGGGGTCCCTAAAACCCTTAAAAACAGTTCTGATCCACCGCTGAGGTCTATTGTATCTACCATTGGCTCAGCCACGGAGCCTCTGTCTAAATACATAGATCACTTTCTGAAACCGTTGGTCAATGATCTGGAATCCTATGTGAAGGATACTGCCATTTTAGAGCCAAAATTGAAGGAACCCCCTACTTGGATGACAGGTAACTTCTAGTCACGTTAGATCTGGAATCGTTATATACGAATATTCCACAGAGTGGAGCCCTGAGAGTCATCAAGGAAGTTCTATCCTCTAAACCCGACATCAGTAATGCTCCCTTTATTGTGCAATGCCTTGAAGTGGTGTTGCATGATAATTATTTTGAGTTCAACAATGAATTCTTTAAACAGATCCTGGGAGTAAGCATGGGGGCCAGCTGTGCCCGGAGTATAGCTTGTCTGTACATGGGGCAGTTTGAAAAAATGAACATTTACAATGAGATGGCCCCCTTCCATGAAAATGTCCGAGCTTGGTCTCGGTTCATCGACGACATTTTCTTTATATGGAAGGGAGACAACGATTCCCTCAATTAATTCATACTGTGGCTTAACTCTGCAGACAGTAATTTAAAATTTACCTCTCATGCTAGTAACATCAGGATTGAGTTTCTCGATATCTGGATAAAGAATCAAGAGAATGAGATAGCAGTGTCCCTCTTTACCAAGCCTACTGCAAGGAATACTCTACTGCAGTATGGCAGCTTCCACCCTCGCTGCCAAAGGGACAGCATCCCTTTCAGCCTGTTCCTCCGGATTCGGAGGAACTGCTCAGACAAGACTTTCTAGCCCAAGCAGACATCCTAAAAGAAAAATTGGCTTATCATGGTTATCCTCCCAAATTGATCAAAGAATCATTCAAACTGGCCATATATTTCAAACAGGAATCGATGTTCCTGCCCAGGGAGAGGGAGCCCCAGGACAAATTGGTGTGTATCACTCGCCATTCCAACCTGGACCATAAATTGAGGCAGACCATCAACTCATGTTGGCATCTCCTGAATCTGGGCAACAATAAAGAACATCTTCCGAAACCCATTTTTGCCTTCAGGAGATTTACAAATCTGAAGAATTATTTGGTCAAGGGCAAGATATTGGAACCCTCCGCGTCTCAACAAATTGCGATTGGAGGTTTGAACCCTATCTATGGTAACCACCGATGCGGTAATTGCCAGGCTTGTCGCAATGCGCTGATCGGAGACACGATCATAACGAGTGAACGCACCATTTCTGTGGCACACAATAGGAAAATGACCAACTGCCGCACGTCCAATGTGATATACACCAACCTATGCCCGTGCAACCTACCATATGTGGGTGAAACAGGACGAGAATGCCGTTTCAGAACAGGTGAAAACAAGTCTAACATTCGTATCTTGAGGTCCTCTGCCCCTATTGTGACCCTTTGGCAGGAGGCTAAACATACTGAGGAAGACCTTAAATGGTTCATACTGGGAAAGGTCCAGGCACCGCCTGGATCAGATCCCACCTCCATCCGTAAAAAAAGAGAAGTCTTTTGGATTTTTGATTTGAATTCAGTTAAAAGGGGTTTAAATGAAGATTGCCCCTGGGCCAATGCTATTGTTTAGCATGGATCCCCGTCTGGAGATCAACCTGCCGCCCCATGTCCCTGCCTCCATGTTTAATATAATGTATGTTTCAGATTTTTCTTTGTGAGGTCCCTGCTGGGCTCCCCTAGGCTAATTATTTATTTATTTATTTATTTATTTTTAAACATTTTTATTAGCATTTTTAACCAATGCGATACAATGTCTCTCGGAAATATAAAATATGGTATGCATTTGAGTTTGGGACCAGAAATCCTTGTAATTACATCATTAACACAAGAGCTGAACATTATACATGGTAAATCAAGGGTTGCGGAGTACACCCTGGGTGGAGCCGCACTATTCGGTATCAGAGCCAGTGTCGTCTGCATCAGAAGGTGGGTCACAAATGTCTCCTCTATATTTATTCCATGCCCCCCACACCCTTTTCCATTTCTTAGGACATCTTCTGTTCTGGTACACAGCCCGTTCTGCAATCATTGCAGCATCCATGTCCTGTTTCCAGGTCGCTATGGATGGCGGCAACCCCCCACCCCACCTTTGTGCTATATTCCTCTTCGCCACCATCATACCTATTGTCATCCAGATCTGCCCATATAGCGTGAGATCATTGGGCTCCCACACGTTCAGGAGGCATCGTTTGGGATCTGGGAGTATGGATAGGGCCTCAGATTGTGACATGGTGCGCATCACTTGTGCCCAATATTGCGCAATTCGGGGGCATTCCCATATTGTGTGGTAGAAGTTCCCTATTTCCCCGCATCCCCTCAGACAGTAAGGGTGTGCAATCCTTTTCATCTTGTGTAGTGCATCCCTTGTGTAATATGACCTGTGCAATATACGGAGTTGTACCAGGCGTAAACGCGCGGGGATACCTATTTCTTTTGGAGATGAAGTCGCCTCTTGCCACTCCGTGTCATCCATGTCGCCACAGTCATGTACCCATTTCTTCCGCAAGGCCTCTAGGGGGTCAGGCAGATTATTTACAAGTTTTCTGTAGGTTAGTGATGTTGCTTTTGAGGGCATAAAGTCCGTCAGCAGTCTGTCCTCTAGTGGGGACGCCTCTGGGATATCTGTACCAGGTTTGAACACCGTTGTCAAGGCATGACGTATCTGTGTATATCTGAAGCGCTCCGTCAGCGCCAGCTCATATTGTTGTTGCAGTGTCTCGAAAGGCAGTACGTGCCCTCTCTGCCACAGGTCTCCAATGGTGGAGATGCCAATTGCATCCCAACTGTCGAAGCCCTTGGAGTGCCGCAATTGTCCAAGTTGTTTTATGTCCCATAAAGGGGTGAGCTGCGTTAGCACTCCCCGCCATTTCAGCCTGCGCAACGCCGCGTGCCACACGGTGAGTGTGTGCCGTAGTGGGCCGATTTTCGATGCTACTAGCAACGTATCGTACAGGGGAGTCAGCATTCCAGAGAATCCCAACTGCGCCCTGTCCGCCTTTAGGGCCGGCTCAGACTGGGGAAGATGAAGCCATTGATTAATAATCTTCAGCTGTGACGCCCAGTAATACAGGAGCACATCTGGGAGCGCTATGCCTCCGTCGTACCAGCCCCGCGTGAGTTTGGCTTGCGCTATTCGAGCAGGTTTAGAGCCCCACAATAGCACTGAGACTTGTGCTGCGATGGTTTTAAAGTATGCGGGGGGGACAGAATAGGGCGTGTTTTCTAGAGCATATAGGAAGCGGGGCAGGGCCATCATTTTGAATAGGGCAGCCTTGCCCAGCAGTGTCAGCGGTAGCGATTCCCAGTGTCGAATGTCACGTTTGAGGCGGTCAAGGGGGGGCTGTAGGTTTTGCCTGTGGAAGGAAGCAGGGTCAGCTGTAATGTGTATCCCTAAATATTTAAACCCGTCGACCGAGATCCGTATCGGGCAGGTGTCTGGCAGGCTCGGCGCAGGGCCGCGCAGTATGTGCATGGTGGATTTGGACCAGTTGATCGAATAGCCGGAAGCTCGACCGTAGACCGTGAAAACATCTAATAGCGTGTTAATCGAGCGCCTGGGGGCAGTGAGATATATCAGCACATCGTCGGCGTATAAGGAAATTTTATCTTCCCAGTCATCCGTCCAGCGGATACCCCTGATCGTCGGTTCCCACCTCACCCATTCAGCCAAGGGTTCCAGGACCATGGTGAACAGCAACGGGGAGAGTGGACAGCCCTGACGCGTGCCTCTCTATAAGGGAAAGTCCGCCGAGATATGGCCATTCGCCGCCACATGTGCCATCGGCCTTGCATATAGCAGACGGATCCAGGAGCAGAATTTCTGGCCGAAACCGAAGTGACGTAAAACCGCAAATAAGAAGGGCCAGTGGACTGTGTCGAACGCCATATGGGCGTCAAGGGACAGTATCACCGCGGGCTCCAACAGATATTTCGCCCGCGCAAGTGCACCGTGCACTCTGCGCAGGTTAAGTGCCGTGCTTCTGCCCGGCATAAACCCGGATTGATCTTTATGTATAAGTTTGGTCAGATAAGGCGTGAGACGCTGCGCCAACAATTTCGCAAGTATTTTGGCCTCCGTGTTAATGAGGGAAATTGGCCGGTATGACGTACATTGGTCCGCTGGTTTCCCCGGTTTGAGAATCGCCACAATCGTGGCCGTTCGCTGATCTGGCGGGAGTTCACCTGTCTCTAGGCTATCCTTGAACATATGTAGCAGGTGCGGTGCGAGTGTGTCCGCCTGTTGCTTATATAAGTCTACTGGTATCCCGTTGGGCCCTAGCGCTTTACCCGTCTGCAGGGCTTTAATCGCCAGTTGTATTTCCTCGGTCGTTAAGTCTACGTCCAGGGCCCGCGTCTCCTCCTCAGTCAACACCGGCATTTTGAGATCTTTGATATAAGTGTATGCCTCGTCTTCTGAGATTGTGGACGTGGACGCGTATACCGTTTTGTAGTGAGTCGCCAACGCCTGCACTATTGCACCAGGATGTATGTAAATGTAAATGTATAGGCATTTATATAGCGCACTACTTACCCGTAGGGTCCCAAGGCGCTTCGACCGCTGCGAAACCCTTCCTGGCTTCCCTGAGAGATGGTCCCTTAATGGGTATCTCCAGGGTGAGACCAGGCATCCCCGGCGGTCTGGGGGGGCCGTTAGTGAAGATGAGGCAAGCTAATGCCCAGAGTTGCCGAGTGTGATCGCTGATCAGAGTGGGCACCGAGGCGAGAGAATTATCGAGTCCGCTGACCCTGGTCCAGAAACCTGCCGCGCCGGGAATCGAACCCTGGTCCCGGGCCGTCCTCTGCTCTCGGGTCTGCCGCCTCTAACCAGTGAGCCACACTACTTCACTTGAGCCACACTACTTCACTAGGATCCCTAATGGGGACATCACCCTTTACCGTCAGTTGTGCTATCCACCTGTCTCGTTTGTCTCGTCTGTCCAGCCAGGCCAGTAATTTGCCCGCTTTGTCCCCCATCTCGTAAACCCTGTGTCGTGTGGCAGTCAGTTGCAATTGGACCTTCTCTGTGAGATGTGCTTTGTGATGTTGTATTGCTATTCGCAAAGCGTGCGCTGTAGTGGGGTTTGGATCTTCCGCATGCTGCGCCTCAGCTTCCGTCACCGCTGTTTCTAGGGTTAACTGCTCTGCCTGCCCCTCCCGTTTAAGCGATGTGATGGAGACTATCGCACATCCCCGAATTACTGTTTTATAAGCCTCCCATAGATTGGCAGCTGAAGACACCGAACCCGTGTTGTCCCTGAAGTATTGTTTGGTTCCCACTCTCAGCTCCTTTTTGATCTTAGAATTATGAAGGTATGATGCGTGGATAGGATAAACCCGGCGCCGTGTGGGTTGGTGATGTGTATAGGTAAGTAGCAGCGGGGAGTGGTCTGAAATACCTCGTGGCCTTATCTCTATTCTAGAGACAGTACCAGGCCCACCCGGAGAGCTAAGAAAATAATCGAGCCTGGTGAGAGTGTTATGGACGTCGGAGTGGTATGTGTATTGTCGGCCCTGGGGGTTGTACTTCCTCCATTGGTCTTCCAGTCCCATCGCAGCCATGAAGCCTGCCAGGCGTGTTGCGTTAGCT
Source organism: Lissotriton helveticus (assembly GCF_964261635.1). Taxonomy (NCBI): domain Eukaryota; kingdom Metazoa; phylum Chordata; class Amphibia; order Caudata; family Salamandridae; genus Lissotriton; species Lissotriton helveticus. The sequence continues at coordinate 952,776,676 of NC_136061.1, forward strand.
GGGGCCAATTTCGGGGGGACCCTATCTTGCAGGCTATTAGCTATCAGATTGAAATCTCCCCCCAGAAGTAAACCTCCCTCGGGGAGCCCAAGTATAAAAGTGCTAAGGTCTGCTAGGGCTGCTGCCTGTAGTGCAGGCGGAATGTATACTGAGACGATGTTGATGGGTTTTCCTTCCCACTGTGCGTGCATAGCGGCAAATCGTCCTGCCGTATCCACCTGGCAGACTGGACAAGTAGGGGGAATTGCTTCTTCACAAGGACGCCTACTTCCCTTGACCCAGAGGTGAACTCAGAGTGTATCATCATCTGGAAACCCCAGCGATCCATAGCTTTCACAGCCGTGCCTGTGAGGTGCGTTTCCTGTAGGAGGACCACTGCAGCCCCCTCCCTCTTGATGTGTTTCAGGACCAGTCCACGCTTGACCTTGTCCCCAAGGCCCCGGACATTCCAGGAAAGTATCGATAGAGATGGTGTCACAGTAGTTCCACCTCCCCGTCGAGTCAAGAGTGTGTCAGCCCCCATCATCCTGGATCAGTGTGCTCAGCAGACAAATAATCGTTTCTGCAATTCCCAACATCATGCCAATCAGAGTAGTCAAGTGTATCGCTGTAACTAAAACCATAACTAACAACATAGAACATTCCCTCCTTCCCTCCCCCCTCCCTGCCTCCCTGCTTCGCGGACTCCAAACTGCCCGCCACCCCAACTCAGCAGAGTGCTTACTACCCCAGTCAAAGGACAACGTTGCTTACAAGAGCTTGAGGGGGGGTTAAAGTACAAGGGGGACCAGTAGCCCCCGACAGTTCCAGTGTCCCAGTTCACTTGCAAGGTCTCAGTAGTACACCAAGGAGGTGAGTGTCCAGAAGGACTAGTTCAACGCCTCAGCGATAGTTCTCAACAATAAGTAAAAAGAAAAAGGTTTAGACACTTCCCTTAATGCAGCAGGAGTCAGTCGCCAGAGTCCTCGATTGGGCCTGTCTCAGCCTTCTCCTCCTGCCCGGTCAATTCATGCTCGCCGGACTGTTCTTGTCTTCTTCGCCTGCTGTTCTGCTTGCCCGAGCCCTCCGCCGGTCTCCACCCTTCGAGCCAGTCGTGTGCCTCCTCCGGCGTGTCGAAGAACCAAGTTTTTTTCTCAGCCACCACCCTTCTTCACCTCGATGAAACTTCTCCGTTTCGCCGCCACCGCCGTCGTGTAGTCAGGAAAAATCAAAACTTCCGAGTTCTGTATGCGTATGGGCGGCGCGACCCTCGCCGTTTGTAGTATGGCATCGCAATCCCTAAAGTTGAATATGCGCGCCACAACAGGTCTTGGTCGTGCCCCTGAGCGAGGACGCCCCCCCGGGACTCTGTGCGCCCGCTCCACCGAGAAGAAGTTGGAGAGGCCTTTAGGCTGCAGCACATTCCTTACTAGGTCCTCCACATAGAGGTCCATGGCAGGCCCCCCCTCCGATTCCGGCAGGCCAATAAGGCGGATGTTATTGCGCCTGGAGCGCCCTTCCTGGTCATCCATCTTGTCAGCCAGGATTTTATTGTCCTCCTCCAATTGCGCCACTCTTTTCAATAGCGACACCGTGTCAGATGTAAGTGTTGTGGTGACCTGTTCAACCGTTGATACTCTCGCCGACATCTTTTGTAGATCAGCCCGCAAGAGCGTGACGTCCGTGGAGATGGTGCCCACCGTGGTCTGCACCTGCGTCAGGGCCGCCATAATGTCTTCCAGGGTTATGGCCGAAACCGCGCCACCCTCTGCACCCTTTACGCTGGTTCTTTTTTGCTCCGGCAGCGGGGGAAAGTCCTTGGCGTAAGCAAATTTATCCAATTTGCTCTGCTGGGTCCCTCGGTTGCCCCTGCCGCCCATTGTGGTTCAAAAGGGGGGGGGCGCTGCTCCAGGCCACACCGGGCAGAAGAGGGGATGTGCCGCAGATCGGGGTTTGGGTCGGTTGGTAGGAGGGTAAAGCCTGTCTCTTCATGTGTCGCCAGGCGTCTCTCGGGGATGTCAGTCCCAGGTTGTTCTCACTGCTGTTGTGCCACTGCGGAGCGTGGGGGTAGGAGTGGGCCCCCTCGCTCGGCGTGTGTGCTGGCCTCTGAGAGGAATGCCGGAGGAATCCCGCCGCTGCGGGCTGTGGTGGATTGTGCGTCACGCCGCTGCCGGGTCTGGTGGGGACAGCAGTCCCAAGGTCTAATGCCGCCGCTGAGCCACTGAGAAGCAGGGGGGGTAGGGGAGACCGTAGTGAACCCCTCGCCTGGCGCGTACGCAGTCCTCCGAGGTGGTCACAGGAGGAATCCTGCCGCTGCAGGCCGCGGCGGGCCATCAGGGCCACGAGTCAAGCCGCCGCTGGGCCTGGTGGGGACACCAGTCCCCGGTCTTTGTCACCGCCGTTGTGCCGCTGGGAAGTAGGAGTGCAGGAGTGGTCCTTCCGCTCAGTGTGCTTTCTTCCGCGGAGGACGCAGGAGGGGTTCCGTCGCCGCTGGCTGTGGTGGGTCACTAAGGGTCGCGATTCAAGCCGCCGCCGGGACCGGCGATGTCAGCGGCTACCGGCGGCTCGGGCTCAGCCTCTCCGACGGGAGTTAGAACGCAGCGGGCCCTCCCGTGTGGTCTTCAATGGGGCAATGTCGGGCAGGGGGGCGGGTGCGGGGGGGGGTAAGCCAAGTCGTCACTCACCCACCTCCCGGCGTCCAATTCAGCCCCGTGTCCACACTCGATAGCGCGAGGCGCCTCCTCGGTCGGGCCGCCAAATCTAGGCCGGTGCTTCTGGCGCCAATGCAGGCCGCAGCCTCTCTGACGACTTAGCTCGGGTCTCCGGCATCGTGGCGAGCTCAGAGAGGGGTCGCTGCACGTCAAATCACCTCTGCTGCACTGTTGTCGCGTCTGGGGTACTGGATGACAGGATTAATGGCCGGATTGATACTGGGCTATGGTCTCACCCTCGGAGCCTCACCAGAACGCGGCCATCTTGGTCGATCGCCGGCCCGAACTTGGCTAATTATTTTGATGAAGTAAATTAGCCGTTATGCTCATCAGAATCTCGATGTTCATGACCTGGTGTCCCCATTCCTTGATGATGCCAGGTCATCTGCCCCCTATGTGGATACTCTTTATGTCTTTCCATGTTTGTAATTATTTCTTGACATTCGCCGTCTATGAGCCTGGAATTCTTAGTTTATATGAGATCTTCGTAGTCCGGACTGTTTTTTATCGCTTTCTTTATCGTTTCTTCCTAGTGTATTTTCTGCTCTAAGATGGCCGCCTAGTTATAGATTCACTAGGAGCTTTGCGACCGGACCTGCTTATCCTTGGCCATTTAACCCAGGTAGGTTCGCGTACCCCGCATCCTTGTGTTGCAGCGACCTAGCTATTCCATCTTGCGCGCCTGGGCCCTCTGGCCGGCCGGCTCCTTTAGTACATGCTCCCGCTGGGCCACCATACTATCGGGGAAGCATTATGGTCCTGTTAACCCGTAAAGTCCATCGTAGGTTGCCTCTATCGCTGAGCTCGCGGCTCCGCGAAGATGTGCTGTTAACTGAGGCCGCCCTTATGCTGCTATAGTTCCTCTCCTCTGTCTCTTGAGCAGCTCGTGCGTTACATTTAGCGCGCACCCTGTGGATCTGCCCGTCCATTTTAGTTGTATGAATGGCCACTCTACACATTAGGGATTTGAGAAATGATAGGCTGCCCCGGGACACCAAAGGTGGCCACCTACGAGGGCGGCCACCCTTAGTGCCATAGGATGGCACAGACCCTGAGCGGTCTAGTGGTTGGGGGGACCAGTGGTCCCCCTGTGATGTCACTTCCGGTCATGGGGGGGGAGGGGTTGTAGGGCTATATAGTCCTGGGGGCGAGGGTCAAGCGCCCTCTTTGTCCCTGGCTGCTGCTCGCGCGACCCTCGCCCTCCCCTGACCTCGAGCGGGTGCTGCCCGTTGCTGTTTTTTGCTGAAAGGTGAGGAGGCGAGTTGTGGGTTGTAGGCTAGGTCGAGTGTGGTGGGCTTGCGACGGGGGGTGCGGAGGGGATTGCGGCCGGGGGGGGTCCGTTCAGCGCGGGCGGGGGGGGTGGCTGGCGTTGTTAATTGTTCATCGGCGATCCTTATGTCTGGGCCTCCGACCCCCTCCCTGGGGCTGACGGAGGGTAGGCGAGACGTAGTTGGGGGCGGGCATCGGGCCTCCTTGCTCCATGCCTTGGCCCCCAGTCCGGGAGAGGGGGGCGGCTCTTGCTTTGGGCATTGTATGAATTTGTTCCCCCGTTCTTGGGCCCATTATTGCTCAGGCGGCCTCGCTTGTCCCTGCTCCGCTCTCTGCTGCGGACCGGAGGGGGGCCGATTATGTGTGTGAGGTTTTGCGGGACGCGTATGAGCTGACCGCGCGTCGGGGGTGGAGGGGCTAGCCGGGGTCTTGCAGGCCGCACGCACCGGCCCCGGGCTTCAGTTTTCATTATTGGGTATACCGGAAAGTTAGGGGGAGGTGCAGGGCTGCAGCTTACAGCTGGGCTTACAGCTCCCTCGGCCCACGGGCCGGGGGGGGGAAGGCTGGGATTCATGTTTGCGCATGCACGTTCCACTTGAGCTCTCTATTAACCCCCCCCCGCATCTTCCTCTTAGCGCCACACTCCCGGTGTTGGGGGGGCCCCCTCTTGCCTTCACGCTCAGCCAGGGATGGTCTTGTGGGAGTGGGCAGTTGATTGTTTTGTCATCGTGGCATATCATTAGCGCGTGCTGTACACGCAGGTGTCAGCGCGCATTGATTTACAGTACTGATGCATTGGGGATGACGGCACGTTTACAGTCACATAAACAGATGATGTTGCATGAAGCAGTATGTCTGATTGGGGGAAAAGCGAATTGTGAGGCATATGTGGGGCCGGAAACTCACCGGTGAAATGAGGAGGGGGGGGGGAATGGGGTAATTGAAGTTTTGTTTTGTATTACTGCAGGGCAGCTGCTACAGAGAAGGTCGACACACGCTAGTTTGCTTCTTCTCTCCTGCCTTGTGCCCGCACGATGCTCCGGCGAACTGCTGGCGCCCCCCTGGTCTTGCGGTCCTCATGGTTGGGGGGATTTAATGTTTTGTTTTGTCTTTCAGCAGGAGAGCAGCAAAGAAAAGGTCGACAAACACAAAGTGAACGGGGCAGTGTAGTGTTGGGTGGCGGGGGGGGAGGGGGCGGGCAGGCATAAGGTATTGATCGACTTTAATTTTCCGGTGCAATGTGGATGCGGGGGAGGTGGGGGGTGTGGGGCCAATTGACACTTTTGTTTGTCTCACTGCAGGACTGCTGTAAGAGAAGACACACGCCAGGTAGCGCTATTATTACCCGCTGGCCTTCCGGGTCGCGCTGGGCCGCTGGTCGAATAGCGCGCATGTGTGTGACATGCGTGCTCTCCTACCCCTTCCTCCTCCTTACGGGCGACCTTGTTCTTTGCGTGGGGGTTGTAGTGGGGGGCGGGCTTTGGGAATTTTATGTGTTGTTTTTGTCTTTCAGCAGGAGAGCAGCAAGGTGAAGGTCGACAACATGGAGTGAACGGGCAGTGTGGGTGGTGGGGGGGCGGTTAAAAGGTATTGATTGCTTTCAATTTCTATTACTGCAGGACTTCATCCAGATGAGTGTAGGATCACACATCACGACGAAAGCGCAGAGTAATTTGGTTTGTCCCACTGCGGGCAGTGGGCCGGTTTTAATGGATACTGGCTGCAGGTTTCCTCCCCAGGAAGTTCTTTTGCCCGTTAAAATGTAGTCATATTTATTCTTACTTTGGCTTGTACAGTCTGTACTTGCGGCACTTGAGATTGTGTGCCTTCTGCCGGTGTTGCTTCAACTCCACGGCTTGCTAATTTGCTTGTTCCTTTCCTGTATCAGTTATCTCAGGCAACTTATCTGGTTAGATAGTGCTATGCTCTGACACTTTTGGGTATATTCGTGATTGACCGAAGTACTCTAAATAATAATTTACAGTAATGGAATTTGGAACATCTCTGGTACTACCTCAATTAGTAGTACATATTTAGTGGATTTATTATGGATAGCTTAGGTGGTACACCCAGATCAGGTAGCCTAGGTGGCTATCCAAGGATGAGTTACTGATGGGTGAATTGGTCTTACTTTATTCCTCAACTGCGACGTGGCTAGATGGAGGTAAGAGAGTTGGGTTTTAGGTCTGGAGCGAATTAGGGAGCTTAACTAAAGGCTGAGTTGGTGCAACATCCATGCTCCAGTTGGGTTTGTAATTTACATCCATAGTTAAACATATTGAGCTATTTTCCACCTAAGGTCAACACTTTCCCATCCCAGGGAGCTCTCTTTCCAGCTTCCTAGATAGAGGTAGGAGAGTTGTGTTGTAAAGTTGGAGTAAATCAGGGAGCTGACCTAAAGGTTGAGTTGATATACCATTGTTGCTCCTGTCGAGTTGAGTTTGGAGAAATACATTACAGGAGTTACCAACCTACATCACAAAGGGGATAATGTGACTGGGGGACTGGTAACTAAGCGCTGAAAGTCAAGTAGATGTTAATTATAGCGACACATGGCAGACAGTCTAAAACATGAACGAACGCTATGCGGCGACGGTGGCACTTGTGCAAGTACCGGAAGCAAACACATCGTCAAAGGTGGCATACAGTGTGTTACAGGAGTATTGTTTATGGGCATGTTGCTCACGTGTACCAAGCACAGGTAGTAAGATTATACTGCAATAAATGATGGACTTTCAACAACATGAACACACTGGGCAGACACTTCCATAGTCAAGTGAAATGTAATGGCATTATTGAAAGGTCCGCATTTAGATATTGGAGAGGGCTTGAAGTAAAGTTAGACGTGTCTTCATAGGAGGATAACTTTGAGGTCAGTTTGGAAGGCCCGTGAGGACGACATGTTGCTGGAAGTAATGTGGGGGGACAAGTTAGAAGTTACTCTATATCACATACAGCCATGCAATGTAGATAGCTCAACTTTGAATTCGATCTGTTAATATCTGATGGTTAGTATCATCATTGATCAGTTTAAGAGTGTACGATGAGTGGTGCCGTATTTGTGCCTTCATCCATCATTTCTGGTATGTTGTGCTGAGGCGATGGTAATATTGCTATCAAAGTATCTAAAGTTAACCCACAACAGCGTGGGACCACAAGGATGTATTTGCTTTGAATATGGTTATTAGTGCATGAACTCTTTACATCTTGAAGCGGAACTCGTGGGGAGCAAACATAGATTTATCCCATCTGTAAAGAATTAATGACGGATCTATGATTCAAGTGTAGAGGCTCGCCGCCGATTAGACTGTTTATCATTACAGAGGGGATAAGAACCTGGTTTGCAGGTCTCTGCAGCTCCATGCTCCTGGCGTCAGTTAGCACAACCTTGGCCGGATGGGTCAGAATACTTAATAGGGGGACAGAACTGACACTACCATAAGTGATCTCATTATTAAGAAAACGCGTAGTTGCGCGTAGCAAGGTAACTACATGAGAGGATAGTAGAAGAGGTCTAATCTGGGCACTGCAGGAAGAGATTGGGTCAGGTGTGCTGATTTATATGGCTTAAATAGTACGAGTGCGGTACATTAGTACATTCTTGGCAGACAGTCAGACGTAAGAACAACGTTATGAGGCATTAGTGCAACACGTGCTAGCGCCGGAACACAACTGACTAGAAAGGTAGCAAAGTGTGTTACCAGAGATTGGTGACTGGTGCATGCGTCTATAGACGACCACACTCGGTTATAGGTCTACACGGCCATATTGGGCACACTCTCAAGGCGTCTTTTCTTGTGAAGTCACTTCCAAAGTCAAGGAGGAAATTATTTCGTTACTGAAAGGTCTCCCTTCAAATAATAGAGATGACTACTTCAATTTGGAAGTGTGCAGGTAATGCGGACAAATTAGTGCTCGTAACTTCCAACCGGCCTGGGTAGCGTGTGAGGCATTGAGGGCCATGTCTTATTGCTGAGAATGCGGATTGTGGATGGGGGGGGGGGGGTGCTTTTGATCAATGTTTTCTGTCTCCAATGCAGGAACCGCGCTGGAGAACATCCCTACACACAGGGGGGGCTACATGAATTATCAACAGGTATAAGGATTGCTGTGCCGTTTGCTCTCTAATATTTATTAGCTGTTGATCAACAGAGGCCCTATCCATGGAGGGACTGGTGGGTGCTTGATACCTGTGGCACATTGGAAAGCCCATGTTGGGATTACTCCCTTGGTACGGTCTGATTAATTCAGAAGGGTGGAATGTTGTTTTCTTCCACGATACCCAGAGTTATTATTTAACAACATTAGGCTATGACCAAAGAGCTACCAAGTTTTACTTTCCTGTCGGGTCACAGCTCCTAGGTGACTGGACAAGTACCCTCATGGGTAATATGGTTGAAGACCGGTCGGGTCCTCATTGTGGGGTACATGGAGGACTTCTTAAAATCCCAGGTCTCATGGGGCCAGGCAGTTCGGACTGACTGTAATTGTGTGATACTCTGTCCCATCGGAGCTACGCAGTCTCTTTCAAGTCCAGGCAATTTTACGCCCTGGGTTTCGTGCATAGGTCACTGTCTCACACATGCACACTCCAGCTAGGGAATGTCTGACTAAAGCAGCCTTATATCCGGGGTCTGCCCACAACCTTGTGGGTCAGATGGGCGTATTTCTGACATTGGGTCTCCATCAACTTCAATGTTGTGTGCTAGCAAGAATGTGTCTTTCTTAGTCTTCCAATGTCTCTCTTCGTGCACTGAAATCATGGAAAGGTCACACATTGCGGTCTTACGCGTGTAGCCCTGAAAAGGGTGGCTAGCTCGTGGCTGGCTATGCAAGAAAGCTTAACTGAGGCTTTCTTACCTTGGGCAATGAAGCAGCTTTGACTGTTGTAAGTATAGTGCTCCTTTGTAAATTACAGGGAGGCATTTGACAGGTGGCAATACACCAGACAATATTCAGCACATCACCCGAACTAGCTAGACAGCCCGGCAGATTAGTTGGGCCTGCACAAGCCGCACATTAACTGCTGCATCCTGGCCCACGCTGAGACAATTACTTACTTGTACCACAGCACTGCCAGTTTCATTTAATCTGGCCCATTGGCACTATGGGGGTGCATTATCAGGTTACACAGAATGTAGGGCCTGCATTAGCCATTCACATACTCACACACTTCCTCCAGTCTGATCCCTCTAAGACCGCTCGGCTATGCCTCCACTTTGAATTAGGCTGTTACAGTAAGCCTCTAACTTGTTAGTTCACGGGACACAGGTTGACACATGTCGGGCCATGTAAGCGATTGGTTGAGGCTGGTTTTACGTGAAGGGTCCAGATATGGGCAGGCAATTTTAGCAGCAAAAATCAACAGGGGTTGACACGCAATGGGGGGCCCGTGGCTAGGTGCTTGGGTGAGCTTTCACCTAGATAGTATTTAATTAGTTGTTTTTAGGTTCCAATTAAGGATTCCTCCGGCAGTGTACACATGCCAGGAAGTAAGAGGAAGGATTAGTTCATCTAGTTGCACTACTTGTGTATATATAGTTATATAGGCTGCTTGTTACAAGCTTCATAGGGTCCATCGAAGGCCAGGCACAGGGGGACGTCTTGTTCAAGTGTTAAACATGAAGAGATCCTCTACACAGTGTTTTAAGCCAACTCCAGAACGCAGTTCGCAGGCATAGTTGAGAGGTGAGGGTCCTACAATTAGGTTCCTTTGGGTTTGAAAGTACGTGTCTTTCCAATGAGGCTGAACAGGTGAGGAGTTGGTTAGCCTCCAGTAGGGTCGGCGTCATGGGAGTGAGCCGACTGGTGTGACCTGGATGGTGAAAATGTCCCCAGTAGGTCCAGGTAAGGGTGTGAGGCCATATGCTAGACAGGGGACACCAGGCCAGTGGCCGTGGTGTCGTTTACCTGATAGAGGCTGTTGGTTGGTTGGTCAGCCAGCTGTACAGAATAGGTGAGACCGAGGGATGGCGTACTAGATGGACACCTTAAATGCACAGTGGGCAGTTAGTTGTGAAGTGCATGGACATCACTGTCACAGTTCCCTGTCCGGAGGGCGGCAGAAGTGAGAAGGAAGTTTGGTTGCGCGCCAGCTTGGCGGGGCGGAGGAAGAGAGCAGACTTGTCCTTGCCTGAGCCGAGGGAGGCCGATGATTGCAATTGCAGGGCAAAAGGTCCTTGGCGCTAAGGAGAGGTGGATTGTGTTGCCTGACAACTTGGGAGTGGCCTGAAGCAGAGGAGAACTTGTTTTATCAGGCTTGGGTTACTACTGGCCAAATGCACTGTGTGCTTTGATGTAGACGGGGTTCTTTTACCCGAAGTTGATATGGCGATCGTTGGTTAGTATAGCGGAAGACACTGGGAGCAGCAGGTTGTACTAATAGGAAGCTAGTTGGTGGGGGGACTCTGGGGCGGCGGCGGCCACACCCAGAGCCTTGGCGGAGTACAGGGCGATCCAATGCAGAAAGGTACAGAGGGGTCCCCTCTACAGGAGCACCGGTGGGTGCGAGAGCAGAATTATCCTCCAGGGAGATCCACGCTGTGATGGATCCTGGAGGACCGACGGCGCCCCGTTAGTCCTTCGGGCGGTTGTAGACCTGAGCAACCGGGGGTTGCCACAACGCTCCGCCCCCCGAGAGGGGGGGCGCGAGCAAGGGGCGGAATAGAGGTCCGCCGAGGGGAGGGGTAAGACCTTCCCTCAAAACTGACAACGCCCCCGCGGTTAACACCCCGGGGGGTTATGGCTCATCAGGTGGGCGGGTCGCGAGGGTCGGCCTGCTCTTGGATCGCCCGTAAGATAACCCAACATGTTGGCATAATGTATGTGCTAAAAAAGCTGCAACAACTTTCTCCATCAACTTGTGTCGTGTCGGTTATTGGTGGAGGGGTATGTTGTATGAAGAAAGGCCTGGGTCTGGGCCGATATTGGCACCATGATAGGCTGCCCCGGGACACCAAAGGTGGCAACCTACGAGGGCGGCCACCCTTAGTGCCATAGGATGGCACAGACCCTGAGCGGTCTAGTGGTTGGGGGGACCAGTGGTCCCCCTGTGATGTCACTTCCGGTCATGGGGGGGAGGGGGTGTAGGGCTATATAGTCCTGGGGGCGAGGGTCAAGTGCCCTCTTTGTCCCTGGCTGCTGCTCGCGCGACCCTCGCCCTCCCCTGCCCTGACCTCGAGCGGGTGCTGCCCGTTGCTGTTTTTTCCCTCCCATCCGCTTACCCTGCTTTCGGGCAGTAAGTGGGGGGGGTTGTATTTAATATTACTGTCTTTTGTGTTGCAGGCGGAGTTACAGGGCGATCCAATGCAGAAAGGTACAGAGGGGTCCCCTCTACAGGAGCACCGGTGGGTGCGAGAGCAGAATTATCCTCCAGGGAGATCCACGCTGTGATGGATCCTGGAGGACCGACGGCGCCCCGTTAGTCCTTTGGGCGGTTGTAGACCTGAGCAACCGGGGGTTGCCACAAAGCTCCGCCCCCGAGGGGGGGGGGGTGTGAGCAAGGGGCGGAATAGAGGTCCGCCGAGGGGAGGGGTTAGACCTTCCCTCAAAACTGACAACGCCCCCGCGGTTAACACCCCGGGGGGTTATGGCTCATCAGGTGGGCGGGTCGCGAGGGGCGGCCTGCTCTTGGATCGCCCGTAAGATAACCCAACATGTTGGCATAATGTATGTGCTAATAAAGCTGCAACAACTTTCTCCATCAACTTGTGTCGTGTCGGTTATTGGTGGAGGGGTATGTAGTATGAAGAAAGGCCTGGGTCTGGGCCGATATTGGCACTATGAGACTTCTAATTGTTATCCCTCGGCGCTTTCTTTTGTACTCGTGTTCTGTTAGGATCTATGAGCCAGTTAGTCGGTTGTCTTCTCTCTTCTCGGCACACTGGGCTATGTTAGATTAGAGAATACTCAGTATGGGTTATCTTACGCGATAGGGCATGAAAGCCTTTTTAGCACGCCTCGACTTCAATCTAGCGCAATGGTATTTATTTTTCTGTTTTCTTAGATTAACTATTTGCCGCACTTAAAGGAGGGCTCCATCTACAATTAATGTATACCGGCGGTTTGCTATCTGCCCAGAAATTCTCCTTTTGCCTCTGAGTGGACCCAGCCTTAGACTGACACCGCTATCCCCTGAGGATACTTGTTAAAGTAATATCGGTAAGTCTCGCCTCTCCACGTTTATAAGCTGATTCGGCCCCCTTTAGGGATTCTGCTAAATTCCCACTATATTTAATTTTCTTTGAATTCCTAAATTGGATTTAATTGTTCTCTGCTCTATGTTTATTATGTTTTAGCATGCTGCAAGGGGTTTACTGCCGCATATAAACTGACTCTGCCCGGTAGGATCCAGTTCCTATTATTGATTTGGGTCTGTTTGGCCCCTGGATTAGTGACATCCTCCGGACCTGTTATTTCGGGTAGGAATCACCTTTCTGTATATTCTTTTTATTCTTCCTTGATATCTACGGTCTATGGTCTTATCTGTTGGTCTCGCTATTTTCCTACACACCCTGATCTTACCTGTTCACGTTTATAGCCTTTTGTCACTTTATTTTCACACGCCACGCGATATGAGTCATGGCACTAAATCTTTTTGGGATGATAAGACAGTTCAGATCTGTTTTTTCTCAGTGGACTCTGGACTTGAACAGTCTCTGATGGAGTGAGTGTTTGTATTTGCTTTCCCCTTGTTTTTCTATGTGAACAGCTTATTCCAGGCTATTTTCCTATGTTTTTGATTTGGATATTATTGTGTAGACTTTGATCTATGGCTTGGAGCACCTATTGGAGTCATTTTATATATTATATTGAGAATAATTATAGACAATGCTAATGAGTTTGTATTGTGCCCATCTGTACATATATACATAGATATTTTTTATCTACAGATTTACTGTCCCATACTCCGTTGTACATCATCGCCCTGACGAAGGTGTAGCCCTGGCCAGGGGCCTTACACCAAAACGCACGTCGGCGTTGTTCGCGTGGGCTGGCAGGATTGTTTTCTTCCATCTTCAATCCACTTTTCCTCCTCCGCCCCCGCTCCTCTGTTTGATGATTTATTTCTATCTTGTCATCGTTTCAATTTGGGGTGTATATGTACCATTGTGATTGTGTGTTTGATGTATGATGTTTGGTTAAGGATGGAATGTATGTGGGAATGATTGTGAGATTTGAACAGTGTATATGGGACCTAATATGTTGAAAACTGTTGCTTTGTTTTGATGTAAATGACCATATCATGGCTTGATATCAATTTTTTATGTTCATGAACTAAATTCTAAATTTTGAAAAAATAATAAAAATAACTAAATGTATGTTTGGGTCTGATTGTTTGACTCCCTTGATAGTTGCTCCTATGCCCATGTTTGCATCTTAGGATCCTCTTGTAGGACCTTATTTAAATATTTTTGGCAGGTTTCCTCTCTGTTCTAATTGATTGCTTGTTTCCCCCTGTTGACCTGCCTATATCCTTTCAGGGGACCCCCTTCTGTATAGTTATTACTTCACAGCCTGGAGCTGTGGGGGTTTGGTTCTTCTAGCCTTGGAATAGCTGTCCAATTTGTTTGTGTATGATTCCTCCTGTTTGTGGTGAAGGTCCCTTATGTGACTACATTTTGTTGGTTTATTTGTGGGTTTCCTTTTTCTTTAGTCTAATTTTTGTTCTCTGGAAGTTCTGTTACTTGGATATCTGGCAGCACTATTCATAAGCTGGAAAGTATTAAAACGTTTGGATTTTCCGACGAAGACTTTGCCAAAATGATCGGCTTATAAGTAGGCAGTGACCAGCAGTTCACCCTCTCTAAGGGACTGGAGGGAGAGTGGACTAAACTACTGACTTTGAAAAAGAAATCAAAGCGGACTGAATTCCACGCACAGTTTATGCTTGATTACCTCAAAGCAGGGACTATTCATATAGGACTTAGGGTCCGTAATATCCCTGGTATTTTTGTGGAGATCAGACAGTTCCTGGAGAAATGGGCGTTAAAATCTAAGCGATGCTCCAGGGACTGGATGATGCTCATCATTGAACCAGCAAGGGAAGTGATAGCCATCCTTAATAAGGAAATCCAAGAACTTGAAGAAAAACTCAAAGAGGGGAATGCGGTTGAACTCGGTAAAAAGAAGTTGGAAAAAATCAATATAGAGCTTGATTCCTTCATAGAGTACCTTTTTAAAAGAAAACCAGAAAATTTCAGAAAGGATATCCGCTTATTCTCCCAAGAACGCGCTTACCCATATCTTACCACTGGCTTTTACACCAATACAGATTATGTTAATTCATGCAGTAACACCACTAGATGGGGTAATAAACGGGTTACCACTTTCTCCGACACCACGGACTCGGAGGGAGAAGGACAAGGAGAATATGATCCCAACTATGACCCTAGCTATAACTCCAACCCCCAAATGAGACAGGGATCCTTTGAGAGAATAGTACAACAGAACCGTTTTTTAGGCAACCGCAGGGGCAACTTCCACCCAAGATCCCGGACCCCCCAACAGAGGAACTACCATCAGGGTCAGGGCCAGCCCCAGATGTACATCCAAACGAGACACCAGCAATATTGGAGAACATAAAAGGTATACCAGTGTTCAATCTATCTAACAAAGATATGGACCCGGGATCCGTTTGTCTTTTATCTAGAGGTTTATCATTTGTTCCCTCCACTAATTTTAATAAATTTGAATTTATTAAAGACCTACATCTCTTTTTCAGAAAAATCAGACTCAAGAATTTTTCTTGATAGGCCCATGCCTGAGACGATAGAGAACCGATCGGGTATGAAGCCCCCATCTGTCTTCACCCCCTCCCTTGATGTCATTGGTCCGGAGGTGGTTATCTTTGAAAAAGCAGTCACCATGAAGATTAAGAAGTTAATCAAATATGTACCTGTACCTCCCTCCAATCTTCCCAGACATGAAGAAATCCTTCTCAAATCTATGAAGGATGACAAACATCTCACGATTAAGCCCTGTGATAAGGGTGGGGGGATTGTTATCTTTGACACCCTGACTTATGTAGAGAAAATTAACTTTCTCCTTTCCTCTCCTGAACATTACAAGAAGATTGTTAGGAACCCTGAAATTGCATTAAAACAACGCATTTTGTCACTAGTTGAGCAGGCTGTAGACATGGGCTATATATGCGAGCAGGAAGCGGAATATTTAACCCCGAGTTTTACTAGGATGCCCATTATCTATGTGGTCCCTAAAACCCATAAAAACAGTTCTGATCCACCGCTGAGGCCTATTGTATCCACCATTGGCTCAGCCACGGAGCCTCTGTCTAAATACATAGATCACTTTCTGAAACCGTTGGTCAATGATCTGGAATCCTATGTGAAGGATACTGGCCATTTTATAGCCAAAATTGAAGGAACCCCCTACTTGGATGACAGGAAACTTCTAGTCACGTTAGATCTGGAATCGTTATATACGAATATTACGCAGAGTGGAGACCTGAGAGTCATCAAGGAAGTTCTATCCTCTAAACCCAACATCAGTAATGCTCCCTTTATTGTGCAATGCCTTGAAATGGTGTTGCATGATAATTATTTTGAGTTCAACAATGAATTCTTTAAACAGATCCAGTGAGTAAGCATGGGGGCCAGCTGTGCCCCGAGTATAGCTTGTCTGTACATGGGGCACTTTGAAAAAATTAACATCTACAATGAGATGGCCCCCTTCCATGAAAATGTCCGAGCTTGGTCTCGGTTCATCGACGACATTGTCTTTATATGGAAGGGGGACCACGATTCCCTCAATGAATTCATACTGTGGCTTAACTCTGCAGACAGTAATTTAAAATGTACTGCTCATGCTAGTAACATCAGGATTGAGTTTCTCGATATCTGGATAGAGCATCAAGAGAATGAGATAGCAGTGTACCTCTTTACCAAGCCTACTGCAAGGAATACTCTATTGCAGTATGGCAGCTTCCACCCTCGCTGCCAAAGGGACAGCATCCCTTTCGCCAGTTCCTCTGGATTCGGAGGAACTGCTCGGATATTAAAGACTTTCTAGCCCAAGCAGAAATCCTAAAAGACAAATTATCGCGGCTATCCTCCCAAATTGATCAAAGAATCATTCAAACGGGACAGATATTTCAACTGGGAATCGATGTTCCTGCCCAGGGAGAGGGAGCCCCAAGACAAATTGGTGTGTATCACTCGCCATTCCAACCTGGACCATAAATTGCGGCAGACCATCAACTCATGTTTTCGCATCTCCTGAATCTGGGCAACAATAAAGAACATCTTCCGAAACCCATTTTTGCCTTCAGGAGAAATAAAAAGCTGACAAATTATTTGGTCAAGGGCAAGATATTGGAACCCTCCGCGTCTCAACAAACTGCGATTGGAGGTTTGAACCCTATCTATGGTAACCACCGATGCGGTAATTGCCAGGCTTGTCCCAATGCGCTGATCGGAGACACGATCATAACAAGTGAGCGCACCATTTCTGTGGCACACAATAGGAAAATGACCAACTGCCGCACGTCCAATGTGATATACACCATCCTATGCCCGTACAACCTACCACATGTGGGTGAAACAGGACGAGAATGTCGTTTCAGGATAGGTGAACACAAGTCTAACATTCGTAACTTGTGGACCTCTGCCCCTATTATGACCCATTGGCAGGAGGCTAAACATACTGAGGAAGACCTTAAATGGTTCATACTGGAAAAGGCCCAAGCACCGCCTGGATCAGATCCCACCCCCATCCGTAAAAAAAAAGAGAAGATTTTTGATTTGAATTCATTAAAAAAGGGTTTAAATGAAGATTGCCCCTGGGCCAATGCTATTGTTTAGCATGGATCTCAGGCTGGAGATCAACCTGCCGCCCCATGTCCCTGCCTCCATGTTTATTATGATGTATGTTTCAGATTTTTCTTTGTGAGGTCCCTGCTGGGCTCCCCTTGGCTAATTATTTTGCCGAAGTAAATTAGCCTTTATGCTCATCAGAATCTCGATGTTCATGACCTGGTGTCCCCATTCCTATGGGACCTAATATGTTGAAAACTGTTGCTTTGTTTTAATGTAAATGACCATATCATGGCTTGATATCAATTTTGTATGTCCATGAACTAAATTCAGAATTTTGAAAAAAGAATACAAATAACTAAATGTATATTTGGGTCTGATTGTTTGACTCCCTTGATGGTTGCTCCTATGCCCATATTTGCATCTTAGGATCCTCTTGTAGGACCTTATTTAAATATTTTTGGCAGGTTTCCTCTCTGTTCTAATTGGTGGCGGTCCGCAGGGCCTGTACAAGGTTCCAGGAGGGGGGCCTCGGGGCTGGGGGGACTTCAGAGCCCCCATACCCTTTTTTAAGTAGCCCTGGGAGGTGGCGGTCCCCGGGGCTGGGGGGGCCTGAAAGCCCCCCCCACCCAATTTTAATAAGCCCCGGGGGGTGGCAGTCCCCGGGGCTGGGGGGCCTGAGAGTCCCCAGTAGATAATTTAAAAAGGCCCAGGGTTGGCGGTCCCCGGGGCTGGGGGGCCTCAGAGCCCCCCACCCAATTTTAATAAGCCCCGGGGGTGGCGGTTCCCAGGGCTGGGGGGGCCTGAGAGCCCCGTACATAATTTTAAAAAGCCCCATGGCGTGGCGATACCAGTGGCTGGGGGGCCCCTCTGGGCCCCCCTTTACATAAAAACCATTGTCCCCGGGATTTGGCACCCCTGGGGGCTAAATTCTAATGAAGCGCGGAGGAATTTTTTTATCATAAGGATGCGTGGATCCTGCGTGCATCCTCCCGTTTTTTTAGGTTTTCTTTGGCATTGGGGGGTCCTTGTGGGACCCCCTGAGCAGACCTAGGGGGACAGGGTGTTTCTACCATGCCCCCTTTTCGCAATGTTTTTTTTTGGGTTTCTTGTGTTCTACCGAGGCACAAGATGGCTGCCAACATTTCCTGATTTGGAGTGTTGACAGACAATTAAAATACAGCTTGTGCACGGCAAGGTGCGCGTAGGCTGCGCGTAGGGTAAGCGGACCCTCCGAGGCCATAGATATATAAATGATTTTAACTGTCATTTTCTCAGGAACTATTGAACAGATTGACACCATTTAAGCAAAAGGCACGAGTCTGAACTAAGGACTACCTCTTTGCTAAATTTGGTGTAATTCCGTTCAGCAGTTCGGGCTGTAGCTGGGGCTAAAGGTCCTATGGGAAATTGCATGGGGAAAACGTGTTTTGGGACCCCCCTTTTTTCTCGGCCCCCGCTTGACAAATCACCTTGAAACTTTCAGGATAGGAGCGGACCGTAAGTTTTGAAAATTTCGCAAAGATCCGTCAATCCGCGCCAAAGTTATTCCAAATAGAATGTTGCGGATTTCCCATGGAAAATAGGTCCTAACTTTATCTACCTACTGGCAACTGCCAGCAGGATGGAGATATATATATATATATATATATATATATATATATATATATTACCTACTGGCGATAGCCAGTAGGTATATATAGTTAGGATTTTTTCTCTATGGGATTTCTGAAAATTCTATGTCTAATAACTTTGGCGTTTGTCGACGGAATTGGCTGAAATCTTCAGGAAAATGGCACATTTTGTTTCTGAGCAGCCCCTGAAAATTTGGGGGGGTTTCGTCAAGCGGGAGCCGAGAAAAAAGGGGGGTCCCAAAACGTGTTTTTAACATTGAGTTTTCCATAGGGCGGTTGGACTCACTTTTAGCTCGAACTGCTGAATGGATTTCCACAAAACTTGGCAAAATTATAGGGACTGGTAGCCCGATGTGCCTTTGCTATGTCTCAAGATATATGCTCCTGTGGTTTTTACGAAAATTAACTTTGAAAAATATATATTGGGCTACATTGGGCTATATATATGTTGGAGCCCAATGTAGCCCAAAGTAGCCCAATGTAGCCCAATGTAGCCCAAAGATGGCCACCAGAGACAAAAGAGCCCAAATGTAGCCCAAATATCAGCCAGATGTAGCCCAACTATAGCCCAGTGACAGAATGTCCCAGAGTGTTCTAAAGAACAACTAGAGCGCTAACAGTCTTACTTATGACAAAAGTATGGCACACCTGAAGTCATCTTGATTGGAATAAAGTGTTAACACTTAAAACATTTAATTTGCAAAGGAACAAAATGAGGGGTTTCATTTTGCCATAGAAATGTTATATATATTACCTACTGGCAATAGCCAGTAGGTATATATGGTTAGGATTTTTTCTCTATGGGATTTCTGAAAATTCTATGTCTAATAACTTTGGCGTTTGTCAATGGAATTGGCTGAAAATTTCAGGAAAATGTCACATTTTGTTTCTGAGCAGCCCCTGAAAATTTGGGGGGGTTTCGTCAAGCGGGGGCCGAGAAAACAGGGGGGTCCCAAAACGTGTTTTTAACATTGAGTTTTCCATAGGGCGGTTGGACTCGCTTTTAGCTCGAACGGCTGAATGGATTTCCAAAAAACTTGGCAAAATTGTAGGGACTGGTAGCCCGATGTGCCTTTGCTATGTCTCAAGATATATGCTCCAGTGGTTTTTACGAAAATTAACTTTGAAAAATATATATTGGGCTACATTGGGCTATATATATGTTGGAGCCCAATGTAGCCCAAAGTAGCCCAATGTAGCCCAATGTAGCCCAAAGATGGCCACCAGAGACAAAAGAGCCCAAATGTAGCCCAAATATCAGCCAGATGTAGCCCAACTATAGCCCAGTGACAGAATGTCCCAGAGTGTTCTAAAGAACAACTAGAGCGCTAACAGTCTAACTTATGACAAAAGTATGGCACACCTGAAGTCATCTTGATTGGAATAAAGTGTTAACACTTAAAACATTTAATTTGCAAAGGAACAAAATGAGGGGTTTCATTTTGCCATAGAGATGTTATATATATATATATATTCACTGAAAAAACCATAGGTTAGAGACCATATATAGTTAGGAATTAGCATTTAAAAAACCTCGAAAATTCACTGAAAAAACCATAGGTTATAGACCATATATAGTTAGGAATTAGCATTTAAAAAACCTTATGTTACTCACACAAAACCATTGAAATTCCATATATAGTTAGTTGCACTAACTATATATCGCGCACCCGCAATCCACTGCTGATGATGTCACATATTACATCATTCATGACATGGTCAGTGACATCACTGATGACATCACTGATGACATCTCAAATGACATCACTGATGACATCACTGATGACATCTCAAATGACATCACTGATAACATCTCAAATGACATCACTGATGACATCACTGATGACATCTCAAATGACATCACTGATGACATCACTGATGACATCATCCAGTGACTGTGTGTTTCTGTAAAGTTTAAATATGTTTGATATATTGAAGAATGAGTGGATGTATAAGTGTCTGGATGAAGGATTTAGTAGGTGCGTGACTGACTGTATGAGTGAGTGAATAAATGTGTCGTACTAAATGCATGGGTTAGTGACTAAACTGTCTGAATGTGTGCATCAGTATGTCTGTTGTGATGTAAACTGCTGCATGTGTTGATCATTAGCTATACGAGAGGTTATATGTGTTATTGATTGGTTGCCCAAGTATTTGTATGGGAGATTGAGTTTGTGTGGGGGTGGCTGGGAGGTGTGTGACTCTGTGCATAGATGTGTGAGCAGTTGATTCACTAGGTGTATGAGTTCAAGAGTGCATGTGGAAACAGCTACATGGGCGGTTGACTGTGTGCATGAGTGTATTGATGAGTGAATGGATATCTCAATGCTACATGTCATAGTAAGTACATATGTAAAACACAGTACATGTGAGAGTTGGCATATATAAATAACTGTGCATGAGAGCCACTGAATGTGTGAGTGGCTGTATGGATCATTGTGAACTTGTATCAGGGATTGTATAAGAGAGTAAATATGTGTTAGTATATGTTTGAATAAGTAAGGTGTGTATAACTGTATAGTTGAGGAAATGGAGGTGAGATTGTTTCTTTGCATGACTGACTAGGTGTGTGAGTAACTCCATGGATGAGTGACAGTGTGTGAGTGTCTGTATACACTGAGTGTATCTAAGGTTATATTAGAGTCTGAAGAGGTTTATCGTATTAGCACAAGAATGATGTCAAATGAGATGTCATCAGTGATGTCATCAGTGATGTCATTTGAGATGTCATCAGTGATGTCATCAGTGATGTCACTGACCATGTCATGAATGATGTAATATGTGACATCATCAGCAGTGGATTGCGGGTGCGCGATATATAGTTAGTGCAACTAACTATATATGGAATTTCAATGGTTTTGTGTGAGTAACATAAGGTTTTTTAAATGCTAATTCCTAACTATATATGGTCTATAACCTATGGTTTTTTCAGTGAATATATGTATATATATATATATATATATATATATATATGTTTATATATATATATTTTTTTTCCATCATATGAAAACCCAAACAACGAGTTATTGCGGGAATGGTCTGAATTTATGAATGATGTGATGCAGAGAATGCTCAAACTGCTAGTGAAACATGCTTGGAATGATAGAATCAAATTACAAGAGGAGATAAAGGATGGGAGAAAAATCAAAACAAAGATATCGAAACTGCTCAACTGTAATTCTGACCACACTGTGTACTGCTTGATATGCCCATGTGGGAAAAAGTATATAGGGAGCACAGTGAAACCTACCAAACTCAGGGTCCTTGAACACATGAGGGCTATCACCTCAAAGGATCCAAGTTATCCAGTAGCTCGCCACTTTGAGGAAGTACACAATAGTAACAGCAATCTATTGACTATTTTATACTGGACCAACTAGTCAGAACAGAGAGAGGGGGGAACTGGATTAAAAAGTTAAGAACCTTAGAATCAAGATTCATTATCCAGCTTCAGACTAAGACCCCGGGCGGGATGAACAATGAAGAGGAGATGTGGACTCACATCTAAAATATTACCATCCTGGCCCTTGTGAGATTATGTGAACCCTGAGAGAGAAAACATAGAAATGATATGCAAACAACAATGCAAAAGTTGGCTGCCCAACCCCCTAAAAACCAAACAATATTCTACTATGGAAAGATATAGGAACAATCCTAAATGATTATTGTGTAAGCACACAACATGATTAAAATTAAATTGCCCATTCAGGGCTTGATTGCACTGAACTCGTAATAGAGAATTGTTCCATACACTGCAAAAATGTGAACTATTCGTCAAAGCCCAAAACGGGATCGTAGTGGGCTTTGCGAATCAATGGCACTGTCTGAATAGGCGCCTCAAAATATAAATACTAAACATAGGTTACCACGAGCACTTGAATGATTGAATCATGAAACAGATGTTTACCGCTATATACATCACGTAAATAATTATGTTGAATGAATAACATGATGGTATCAAATGTTATGAAAATGATCAATGTAAAATTGTATTCAATCCATTATAAGATGGCCGCCACGAGTAATGATGTAATTACAAGCTATGTGCCGTTTTTTATGTTTATCTTTTAGAACACGTGACAGGCTGTCACCATGGTTTTATTTAAATCACCAAACAAACTAGTGCCAGTTTACACTAACGAAGGCGGCAACGCCGAAACGCGTTTGTAAGCTTGACTAAAAACTGCGAAAAGTTTCTGTAATTAAATCACTTGGCGAAACCACGCTGTATTGGCTTTGAGTGCTCTTTACTGAAAAAATCCCGAGGATTGTGGGGTTTGGCGTTGTGAATATATATATATATATATATATATATATATATATATATATATATATATATATATCTATCTATCTATCTATCTATATATATATATATATATATATATATATATATATAACTGGAACTCCGAAATTCAGCGCAAACCATATATATATATATTCACTGAAAAAACCATAGGTTAGAGACCATATATAGTTAGCTGGACATTTTATTGACATAAAACCAATGAAATTCCATATATAGTTAGTTGCACTAACTATATATCGCGCACCCGCAATCCACTGCTGATGATGTCACATATTACATCATTCATGACATGGTCAGTGACATCACTGATGACATCACTGATGACATCTCAAATGACATCACTGATGACATCACTGATGACATCTCGCGGGGGACTTTAATATCCCCCTCATCAATCCTAGGGGGTCAGGAGGGGTTTACCTTGCCCCCTTTCCTTCATTTCCCCCTTCTTTTTTCACCACATCTTGTCTCTCGAACCTACCGAGAGACAAGATGGCGGCCGCTCCGGACTGTTTACAATGTTGACAGACACCGGAGAGCCAATCAGCTTCGCTTCGCGAAGTTCCGTTACGCGTCAGGTACGCGAACCGGGGCGCTAACCGGAGCGCTGTCACAGATATATATATTTTTTTTAACGTTAATTTCTCAAAATCCACTGGAGCACATATATTGAGACATAGCAAAGGCATGTCGGGCAAACCATATCTACAATTTTGCCAAGTTTCATGTAAATCTATTCAGCCGTTCGAGCTAAAAGTGAGTCCAACCGCCCTATGGAAAAATCAATGGGAAAAACGCGTTTTGGGACCCCCCTTTTTTCTCGGCCCCCCCTTGACGAAACCCCCCCAAATTTTCAGGGGCGGCTCAGAAACAAACTGTGCCATTTTCCTGAAAATTACAGCCAATTCCGTCCACAAACACCAAAGTTATTAGACATAGAATTTTCAGAAATCCCATAGAGAAAAAATCCTAACTATATATACCCACTGGCTATCGCCAGTAGGTAATATACATATATAAACATATATAATCTGCATATCTATATAAATATAAATGCATGCATACATATACATATATGCATACATATGCATGTTATTTACATGAAAGTTTTAAAAACACTAATAAAAGCAAAGCTAAAAAGCCACCTCATTACAAACAGAATGGCTTTAACTTAAACGAGGGCGAGATCTATTGCATTTTCAATGCTTGTTTACTTTGGTTCTATCAAGAAGGCATTCAGATGTGTCACACATTTGCCATAAATTCTGAATGTTAGCACTCTAGTTGCTCATTAGATCACTGTAGTAAAGCTAGTGCTCACCAGGGAAGTCTGCTGCTAATCATGGTTTGCAGCCATTTTCCCGCATTTTTTATCCCGCAGACTTTCAGTCCGCATACCATTATCCCGCAAGGTCATTGACCTCGCATACCATTATCCCGCATTTTTTCAAAACGCATGTGCATTTATCGCGCATGCCTTTACAAAGAATTACGTTTTAAAGGCATGTATGGTAAATGCATTTGCGTTGTGAAAACCACGATGACGAGAGAGGTAAGTGGGTTTGTGTTAATTTTTTCGTGGGTTAGTGATTGTGTAGTGTAGTGTAGTGTTGTGTAGTGTAGTGTTGTGTTAGTGTAGTGTAGAGTTGTGGTGGTTGTTTAGTGTAGGGTCATGCTGGGGGTAGTGTTTTAGGGTTTAGGGTTGTGTTGTAGTGTTTGCGTAGTGTAGGGTCATGCTGGGGGTAGTGTTTTAGGGTTTAGGGTAGTGTTGTAGTGTTTGCGTAGTGTAGGGTCATGCTGGGGGTAGTGTTTTAGGGTTTAGGGTTGTGTTGTAGTGTTTGCGTAGTGTAGGGTCATGCTGGGGCTAGTGTTTTAGGGTTTAGGGTAGTGTTGTAGTGTTTGCGTAGTGTAGGGTCATGCTGGGCGTAGTGTTTTAGGGTTTAGGATAGTGTTGTAGTGTTTGCGTAGTGTAGGGTCATGCTGGGGGTAGTGTTTTAGGGTTTTGGGTAGTGTTGTAGTGTTTGCGTAGTGTAGGGTCATGCTGGGGTGTAGTATTTTAGGGTTTAGGGTAGTGTTGTAGTGTTTGCGTAGTGTAGGGTCATGCTGGGGGTAGTGTTTTAGGGTTTAGGGTAGTGTTGTAGTGTTTGCGTAGTGTAGGGTCATGCTGGGGGTAGTGTTTTAGGGTTTAGGGTAGTGTTGTAGTGTTTGCGTAGTGTAGGGTCATGCTGGGGGTAGTGTTTTAGGGTTTAGGGTAGTGTTGTAGTGTTTGCGTAGTGTAGGGTCATGCTGGGGGTAGTGTTTTAGGGTTTAGGGTAGTGTTGTAGTGTTTGCGTAGTGTAGGGTCATGCTGGGGTGTAGTGTTTTAGGGTTTTGGGTAGTGTTGTAGTGTTTGCGTAGTGTAGGGTCATGCTGGGGGTAGTGTTTTAGGGTTTAGGGTAGTGTTGTAGTGTTTGCGTAGTGTAGGGTCATGCTGGGGTGTAGTGTTTTAGGGTTTTGGGTAGTGTTGTAGTGTTTGCGTAGTGTAGGGTCATGCTGGGGGTAGGGTTTTAGGGTTTAGGGTAGTGTTGTAGTGTTTGCGTAGTGTAGGGTCATGCTGGGGGTAGTGTTTTAGGGTTTAGGGTTGTGTTGTAGTGTTTGTGTAGTGTAGGGTCATGCTGGGGGTAGTGTTTTAGGGTTTAGGGTAGTGTTGTAGTGTTTGCGTAGTGTAGGGTCATGCTGGGGTGTAGTGTTTTAGGGTTTTGGGTAGTGTTGTGGTGTTTGCGTAGTGTAGGGTCATGCTGGGGGTAGTGTTTTAGGGTTTAGGGTAGTGTTGTAGTGTTTGTGTAGTGTAGGGTCATGCTGGGGGTAGTGTTTTAGGGTTTAGGGTAGTGTTGTACTGTTAGTGTAGTGTAGGGTCATGCTGGGGGTAGTGTTTTAGGGTTTAGGGTAGTTTAGTTGTTTAGTGTATGCTAAAGGCACATTCGTTCTAAAAGTTTTCGTTATTTTAATTTGCGGCCTAATAGTACATGCGGGATTTTTTTTTGCGGACTGATGGTATGCGGGATTTTGTCATATATTCGCTAATCATACTTTCTATGGCAAAATGAACCCCCTCATGTTGTTCCTTTTTAAATTAAATGTTTTAAGAGTTACCACTTTATTCCAATCAAGATGGCTTCAGGTGTGCCATACCTTTGTAATAAGTAGGACTGTTAGCACTCTAGTTGTTCTTTAGAACACTCTGGACATTCTGTCATTGGGCTATAGTTGGGCTACATCTGGCTGATATTTGGGCTACATTTGTTTTTTTTTGTCTCTGGTGGCCATCTTTGGGCTACATTGGGCTACATTGGGCTACATTTGGGCTCCAACATATATATAGCCCAATGTAGCCCAATATGTATTTTTCAAAGTTAATTTTCGTAAAAACCACTGGAGCCTATATCTTGAGACATAGCAAAGGCACATCGGGCTACCAGTCCCTACAATTTTGCCAAGTTTGGTGTAAATCCATTCAGCCGTTCAGGCTAAAAGTGAGGCCAACCGCCCTATGGAAAATTGCATGGGAAAAACACGTTTTGGGACCCCCCTTTTTTCTCGGCCCCCCCTTGACGAAACCCCCCCACATTTTCAGGGGCTGCTCAGAAACAAAATGTTCCATTTTCCTGAAAATTTCAGCCAATTCTGTCCTCAAACGCCAAAGTTATTCGACATAGAATTTTCAAAAATCCCATAGGAAAAAAATCCTAACTATATATACCTACTGGCTATCGCCAGTAGGTAATATATATATATATATATATATATATATATATATATATATATATATATATATATATATATATATATATATATATATAACCTACTGGCGGTCGCCAGTAGGTAGTTATAGTTAGGATTGTTTTCCATAGGGAAATCACAACATTCTATTGGGAATAACTTTGGCGCCGGTTGAGGAATCTGCCTGAAATTTTCCTTAACTTTGCCTCGCGGCGCTCCGCTCCTTCCCTGAAAGTTTGGGGGGCATTCGCCAAGCGGGGGCCGAGCTAAAAGGGGGGTCCCAAAACATGTTTTCCCCATGTTAATTTCCGTAGGGCGGTCGAACTCACTTTCAGCTCGAACGGCTGAATGGATTTTCACCAAACTTGCCAAAATTGTAGGGACTGGTAGCCCGATGTGCCTTTGCTATGTCTCAAGATATGTGCTCCAGAGGATTTTGAGTAATTTAGGTTAAAAAAAATATATATCTATAGCCGCACCCCGGTACGCGCACCGGGGAGCGCTCCGGGCGCGCCACGCGACTTGCGCACGGAAAGCTGATTGGCTCTCGGGTGTCTGTAAACATTCCAAACAGTCCGGAGCGGCCGCCATCTTGTGTCTCGGTAGGATCGAGACACAAGAGGTGGCAAAATCAAAGGGGGAAATGACCAAAAGGGGGCAGGGTAGACCCCCCTCACCCCCTAGGTTTGATGTGGGGGCCACAAAAGGGTCCCGTGGGTGAATTTATTTTTTTTATTTCTTTTCGATTTTCGCGGGGGGAGCGCCCGGTACGCGCACCGGGGAGCGTACCAGGGAGCGTACTTTGGTGAAAAATAGTGAAAATAATAGTGTAAAATAATCATTTTGAGTGATTACAGGTAGGGTAGCTCTGAAAAGAGCTTTTGGGTTCTGTGGCTGTTTTAGGTACCTACAAGTACGTCCCACACACACCCACACGCACACAATCCCACACCCCCACACCCACACACTCCCCACACACACCTCACACACGCACACCTCCACCCACACCCAAACACCCCACACCCCCACACCGATACCTTACACATCCACACCCACACCCACACATCCCACACACCCACACTCACACACACACCTCACAGACACACCCACACATCCCCCACACACTTCCCCCCCCACACATGGGGAAAACTCAGTGAAACAGGAAAATAATAATTTAAAGTGATTAGAGGTGGGTAGCTCTGCATAGAGTTGTTTTGTTGTTTGGGTGTTTTAAGTACCAACATGTAGGTACCAATGCTGAGTCTTAAATTTAATGTGCACGTTTCCTCTGTAGATATGTTGCATGTTGTTACAGAAGTTATTGTGGTATATGGAATCCATATCATAGTTTGTCAGGAAAGCAGAAAGAACATGGAGGCAGGAGATGAAAAAGAGATGTCAAATACACATTGGAGATAACATAGTGGGAGAAAGGAAGTAACTATGAGCAAAATTACTATGTAACATAAAAAAATTGCACAGTATACTATAAGTCTGAATTTACATTATAATCAATTTGGTACTAGTTTATGAATGACATATAAAAATGAATAATGTCTCGAACAATTTTTGGTTATTAAATATAAATTTATTTTTCTGATTCTTTTTCCAAATTTAACAGAACTTCTAACAACACATTGTCGGAAATGTCCTCATTTTCAATCAGCGAATCTACTGCTTCTACATATTCAACTAATTCATAGTCCCGTGATTCATCCATGAAATCTAAGTCTTCATTATCTACAAAAAAAAATTCACCGTTGTTCTCCAGAACAATTTTGAAGGAAATATTCTGCTCTCCTTCCATTTTTTTGCTGTAATTTGCATAAAAAATAAATATATCAGTAGAGATAGGGCACTGTTGGGTTTAAGTTCAGACAGGTAGTTTTGATTTTTTAACAGTGAAGTTATCTTTGGGCAGTGTATGGTATCAGGCTGGAAGTAGAAATATAAAAAAGTGTATATCATAAAGCCTAAGTAAATTCATAATTATACAAGACAAGCCTAACTCCATCCATAAGTATAACAGAGAAGCCTATCTCAATCTATAACTATTACAGAGGGATAGTATATAACTATCAGAAAATGTTTTCCAAATTAACTTAAAGTGCACAACATACTTCAGTTTTCAAAATAACATTTTACCTTTGAAAAAGAAGTTTAAGTTCTCAGTGAAAATCCTTTTGAAATGTACTTTAGGAATTATTATTCAAAATGGCTGTGTTTCCCTCTCTTTCTTTATATATATTCATGTACATAACCAATCAAATGTCATGAAATAATAGTAGAAAATGAAAGTAACATTTTAATTGGTTGTAAATTCTAACACTTCAGATGTGTTTTTGTCAAGTAATTCACCTCAGGATATTTAGAGAGGGCTACAGGCCAAATGGCTCAATGGAATTCCACCAAATTTGGGAAAATGGTAGGGACTGGTATGTAGTATGGCCTATTCTATATTTGGTGAAAGTGTCTAGAGTGGTTTTTATGTAAATTAACTTTTTAAATTTTTGGGAGCGCTTCCCGGTGCGCGCCCCGGTACGCGTACCGGCAGCGCTACGGGAGTCCTCCATTTTGTGTTTCGGTAGATTTGAGACAGAAAATGGAGGACAAACAACATTGGGAATGGGTATAAGGGGGCATGGTAGGCACTCTCTGACCCTCTAGGTTTTCTGAGGGGGTCTTAGGAGGCCCATATAGGCGAGAAAAAAAATATATATATTTTTCGTGGGAGGAGCGCCCGGTACGTGCATCGGGGAGCGTACCGGGGAGCGTACTTTGGTGAAAAATAGTGAAAAAAGTTAGAAAAAGAAAATCATTTAGAGTGATCAGAGGTAGGGTAGCCCTGAAAAGAGCTTTTGGGTTCTGTGGCTGATTTAGGTACCTACAAGTAGGTACCAATGCACAGTCTTAAATTCAGGAGGAATATTCTATTCCCCTCATCTGAGAAGTGCACACCATCTGCTCTGTAGATATCTTGCATGTTGTAACGCAAGTTGTTGTTGTATATTGAACCCATTCCATAGTCTCTCATGTAAGCAGAAACAGATTTATTCACATGTTTCCGTGCTTTCTCAAATTGTGGACAAAATTGGTTGGACCAGTTCCATTTCTGTCTTTGGCATATATTGGAATATACCATGGCAGTTTGTGGAAAAATTGTCATCAATTGCCTAAAGGTGTCCTTTAAAAGCATCTCCAGACCTACCCCAGTCAAAGTGCCTAGGTCATTTCCACCACAGTGCAAAATTATGACGTCAGGGTGTGGCAGATGGTAAAAGGTTTTCACCAATGGTATCAAATGATGACATCTCAATCCTCTTTGGCCAATCCATTTTATGTGCACATTTGGTAAATCAAGGTTGTGAACATTTCTGGTAGTACAACACAAAGGAGAACGGGTGAATGGGGAGAGTTTGCGCTGGAAAGAAAAAAAAACTTATTAACAAGCAGCAATATTTGGTAAGCTCAGAAGGATCAGATACTGGTCACCCAACCAGGATCAAACAAAGTGCGACTCCAAAGGGGCCACGTTTGTACAGTTAAACCATGAACATTAGATCCTGAGCTTAAAGGAAACAGGTCAGTTCAAAATATCAAGTCCAAATTTTGTACGTTTTTTTTTCCGTTTTAATCTTCTTTAGTCTTTCAGTGGAATCAATCCAATCTTCACACGTACAAAAACAACCGCTGCCAACACGTGTTTCGTCAAGGTCATCAAAACCAAGCGACTTCGTCAGGGCTGTAAGCATTACAATAGATATAAACATAATTACATTCCACTCTGGAGAAGTTGTCAAAAGTCAAAAGTCAAAACACTTACTATTTACAATAAGTAAACAAAGTGGCTTTCATTCAAACCTTAAATTACAACTTTTTAGTACAGTTTTCACAACAGAGGTTAACGAGATCTCACAAAGAGTATCTCAAAGTTGTCTTGAAAAAACTCCATTTGCAAACAAACCAGCCAAATAGAGTAATTATGCCAAACTAGTCAGAATATAAATTAACCACATATGAAACACTCCCGAAAACACTGGAGAGAAGAGTGGACCAAATAGAAAAATTAATCTATGCAAGGACAGAAACAAGCCCGTGAGTAAGAAGTATAGAAAGATAACACCGTGATTAAGAAATCCATCGTGCAATCGGTAAAGTCAGTGGTGTTTTTATAAATAAAGAGTCGAGTATCAGAAATGTGATGTCTTCAGAATTGTTTAAAGAACAAGGGATAGTCACCACGTCCCACCAGAATATAAAGCGAGAATTGTATAAGAATTAATAATAATTAGGTATCCGAAAAGCACAGAGGTTCCATCAGAAAAAGCCCTAAATAATGCTAACAACCATCATCAAAATGAAACCAAGCCCTTAATTATTTCGCCAAGTGAAAATTAGAGATAAAATAACAGAGGGGATGGGCTCACCCTTGAGATTTCATGAAACTGTCATATTTGGTCCACTCTTCTCTCCAGTGTTTTCGGGAGTGTTTCATATGTGGTTAATTTATATTCTGACTAGTTTGGCATAATTACTCTATTTGGCTGGTTTGTTTGCAAATGGAGTTTTTTCAAGACAACTTTGAGATACTCTTTGTGAGATCTCGTTAACCTCTGTTGTGAAAACTGTACTAAAAAGTTTTAATTTAAGGTTTGAATGAAAGCCACTTTGTTTACTTATTGTAAATAGTAAGTGTTTTGACTTTTGACTTTTGACAACTTCTCCCGAGTGGAATGTAATTATGTTTATATCTATTGTAATGCTTACAGCCCTGACGAAGTCGCTTGGTTTTGATGACCTTGACGAAACACGTGTTGGCAGCGGTTGTTTTTGTACGTGTGAAGATTGGATTGATTCCACTGAAAGACTAAAGAAGAATAAAACGGAAAAAAAAACTTACAAAATTTGGACTTGATATTTTGAACTGACCTGTTTCCTTTAAGCTCAGGATCTAATGTTCATGGTTTAACATTTCTGGTAGCTGCATACATTTGAGCCCAGTGAATGTAGCTATGTCCAATAATCCAGACAGAGTACATGGTGAGAGGAGGTTCTGGTGCAGTCAGATGAAGTGTAGGAATAAAATGGCAGTTGGAACAGTAGGAGTTTGCAAAAAAAACTGTGGAGTTTCAGTGCTCTTGAATCACAAGCAATGATTGGTGGATTCAGATAGTTGAAAACTGAAAGTTAGGGTGCATGGTTCTGTTATGTGAAAGAAGTAATTTGAATGGTTAAGAAAAAGTCATTTAAAGAAAGATTGCAGTGGATAAGCTGGTGTATTGAGAGGTCAAACATGCTTGCTGATTTGATTTGCAACATTGTAGAATAAACTTTTAACCCTGGGAGCTCAGTGAGGAGGGAGTTGCTATGGTAACAGGTAGAAAGGGCTGAGGGGGGGAAGGGTGTTGATTTGAAAATAGAGAGGGAAGAGTTTTGATTGGTTACCATGAGGATGAGGAATATGTGTGTAGAATTAGAGGTTTTCTGTGCCATTAATGGTTGCAGTGCCTGGAGAACATACCTTTTGCTCTGCTAAAGAAATATTGGTGTGTGTATCTGACACTGTTCTGAATCTCCTAAAGCATTTGTAAAGGTGAGTTATGATTCATTTAGATAGAGAGTTCAGATTAAGAAGCACATTGATTTTCTTTGATGTTGGTTTGTGTGATGCTTTTTGAAAATGCATGGTTTCTATATTTGTAAAATAGAGGATTTGTATTTTGTGAAATAGTGATGTTTCAGTAGTGAAGTTGAATGATTGTACATAGGACTTGCACTCTGTATCTATAATGGTATTTTAAAAATCTATTTTAGGGTAAATGAATGGGTTTCAGTAGTGAAAATGAATGCATGTACATAGGACCTGTGTTCTGTTCCTAAAATGGTAATTGAAAAACGATTTTAGTGCAAATCAATGGGTTTCAGTAGTGAAAATGAATGCTTGTATATAGGATCTGTGCTGTATTTCTAAAATGTTAATTGAAAAACGATTTTAGTGCAAAACAATGGGTTTTAGTAGTGAAAATGAATGCTTGTAAATAGGATCTGTGCTCTGTTCATAAAATATTAAATAAAAAACGATTTTAGGGCAAATTAATGGCTTTCAGTAGTGAAAATGAATGCTTGTACATAGGACCTATGTTCTGTTCCTAAAATGGTAATTGAAAAACGATTTTAGTGCAAATCCATGGCTTTAACATTTTTAAGAAGGAATAAATAGTGTGTGCATAATTATATAAAAATATTTGATTCTTTTACAAACATGTTACCTGTTTTACCTCAGATTGGGAAGCAGACTGAGTTTCTTTGCTGTTGGTTTGTTTCATTTTTTGGGTAATGCTTGGCAGTAATGTTTGCAAGAGATAGGCAATGTATTTTGTAAAATAGTGACTTTTCAGTACTGAAATGGAATGATTGTACATAGGACCTGCACTGTGTTTCTAAAATGTTATTGAAAAATCGATTTTGGGGCAAATTAATAGCTTTTACATTTTTGAGAAAGAATACAAAGTGTGTGCATGATTACATAAAATAATTTGAAGCTTTCACAATCATGTCACCTGTGTTACCTCAGATTAGGAAGCACACTGAGAGCGTTATTTATGAAAACAGCGATGCGTCACTTTTAACTGTGCACTCCTTGTGACACCAATGATGCATTATATTTAATGTATGACGCACCATGTTTCTAGGACTTACAGATAAGTCAGTATTTCTGATGTATCTGTAAGCGCAAACGTGACGAATTGCTGGAGTGTGTCACAAAAATGACGCAACTCCAGCAATGCATCCTTTCACATGGGGAAAGCCCCATGTGAAAGCGTTTGCCTCAGTCTTACGCCTGCTGTGAGGCAGGTGCAAGATTTTGACGTAATAGTTTCCTAAAAGTGACGCAGTGAAATCTCATAGATTTCACTGTGTCACTATTACGAGGCTTTTTGCGGGGGAGTGCCCCCTCTGTGTACATTACACCTGACAGAGGTATAATGTGGCGCAGAGGTTTAAAAAGTGACACATCTACCTATATGCGTCACTTTTTAAATATGGCGCAAAAAGGCACATGTTTTATGCCGCCGATGCGTCAAAAAAAGTGACGCATCAGCAGTGCAAAACTGACGCAGGGCCTCATAAATGAGGTTCATCTTTTTTTGCACACTACTCCAGTTTAGTCCTGTCCACTGCACTCTTGGACACAAGCCTTACCTTTTGTGCTCCCCTGGACAGGCTTCATCTCATCTGCACTCCTGCTTAGGTGTCAGAATCCTTTCACATGGGGAAAGCCCCATGTGAAAGCGTTTGCCTCAGTCTTACGCCTGCTGTGAGGCAGGTGCAAGATTTTGACGTAATAGTTTCCTAAAAGTGACGCAGTGAAATCTCCTAGATTTCACTGTGTCACTATTACGGGGCTTTTTGCGGGGGAGTGCCCCCTCTGTGTACATTACACCTGACAGAGGTACAATGTGGCGCAGAGGTTTAAACAATGACGCATCTACCTACATGCGTCACTTTTTAAATATGGCGCAACAAGGCACATGTTTTATGCCGCCAATGTGTCACAAAAAATGACGCATCAGTAGCACAAAACTGACGCAGGGCTTTATAAATGAGGCTCATCTTTTTTTTGCACACTACTCCAGTTTAGTCCTGTCCACTGCACTCTTGGACACAAGCCTCACGTTTTGTGCTCCCCTGGACAGGGTTCATCACATGAGCACTCCTGCTTAGGCCTTATAATCTTTTTTAGAATAACATTTGAGAAAAAGAGAAAAGGTCATATGTATAAGCTTTTCATTACACTACTAAAATATTTTGGGGCAAATTAATGAGTTTTACATTTTTGAGAAAGAATAAATAGTGTGTGCAGGATTACATAAATAAATTTGAACTTTTCACAATCATGTCACCTGTGTTACCTCAGATTAGGAAGCACACTGAGCTTCCTTGCTGTTGGTTTGTGTCATTTTTTTGGTAATGCTTGGTAGGATTGTTTGCAAGAGAGAGGAAATGTATTTTGTAAAATAGTGAGTTTTCAGTACTGAAATGGAATGCTTGTACTCCAGCTATGCATCCTTTCACATGGGGAAAGCTCCATGTGAAAGCGTTTGCCTCAGTCTTATGTCTGCTGTGAGGCAGGCGCAAGATTTTGACGTAACAGTGTCTTAAAAGTCTGATAAATTTCACTGCGTCACTATTACGAGGCTTTCTGCGGAGAAATGACACCTCTGTGTACATTACACCTGACAGAGGTATAATGTGGCGCAGAGGTTTAAAAAGTGACGCATCTACCTACATGCGTCACTTTTTAAATATGGCGCAACAAGGCACATGTTTTATGCCGCCGATGTGTCACAAAAAGTGACGCATCAGCAGTGGAAAACTGATGCAGGGCTTTATAAATGAGTCTCATCTTCTTTTTGCACACTACTCCAGTTTAGTCCTGTCCACTGCACTCTTTGACACAAGCCTCACCTTTTGTGCTCCCCTGGACAGGCTTCATCACATCTGCAATCTTGCTTAGGCCTCATAATCTTTTTTTAGAATAAGATTTGAAAAACAGAGAAAAGGTCATATGTATAAGCTTTTCATTGCACTACTGAAACATATTTGGGATAAATTAATGTATTTTACATATTTGTGAAAGAATAAATAGTGTGTGCATGATTATATAATTTTTTTTGACCTTTTCACAATCATGTCACCTGTGTTACCTCACATTAGGAAGTAGATTGTGCAGATGAGCTGAGGTATGTCCAGAGGGACAGAGGAGGTGAGGCCTGTGTTCAAGACTGTAGTGGGAGAGAGGCTTTTCTTGGAGAGCGTAGGTGGTGAGACCTGTGTCTAAGAGTGCAGTGGACTAGGCTTCATGAAGCCTATCCCCCACTGCACTCTTAGACACAGGTCTCAAGTTCTTTGCACCCGTGGACAGACCTCTCTTCTACTACACTCTTCAATAGAGGCCATACCTCTTGTGCACCCCTAGACAATCCTTACCTCATCTGCAACCCTGAATAGACTTCAACTAATTGGCATGCTTAGACAGGCCTCAGCTTATTTACACCTTTGGACATGCGTCACCTCATCTGCACCTACTTACTATCAATTATACTCAATACATTGAGGCCTGTTCAGAGGACAGAGATGAGGTAAGGCTTGTCCAAGGGTGAGAGGAGCTTAGTCCTCTCCAATGTAGTCATGGACACTGAATGGTTGTACATAGGACCTGCACTGTGTGTCTAAAATGTTATTTAAAAAACGATTTTGG
Organism: Lissotriton helveticus; assembly: GCF_964261635.1. Classification (NCBI taxonomy): domain Eukaryota; kingdom Metazoa; phylum Chordata; class Amphibia; order Caudata; family Salamandridae; genus Lissotriton; species Lissotriton helveticus. Next base: position 952,812,369 of record NC_136061.1, read on the forward strand.
TGGAAAACAATGACTTTTAGCTTTTTGAGAAGGAATAAATAGAGTCTGCATGGTTAAATACATATATTTAATCCTTTCACAATAATGTCACCTGTGTTACCTTACATTAGGAAGTAGATTGTGTAGATAAGGTGAGGCATGTCCAGAGGGACAGACGAGGTGAGGCCTGTGTTCAAGACTGTACTGGGAGAGAGGCCTTTCCTGGAGAACATAGGTGGTGAAGCCTGTGTGTAAGAGTGCAGTGGACTAGACTTCATGGAGCTTATCTCCTACTGCACTCTTAGACACAGGTCTCACTTTCTTTGTACCTGTGGACATACCTCTCTTCCACTACACTCTTCAATACAGGTCTCACCTCTTCTGCACCCTTGGAGAATCCTCACTTGATCTGTAACCCTGAATAGACCGTTTGCTTTTTGTCATTGCTTTGTTGTTTGATAATAGTGGTCTATAATGTGCTATTTTTTTCTTTAACACAGATCGAAATCAAGATTTCAAGAGTAAGGAAAGATGCCCTGAAGGCAAAGAAGAAGGAAAAATAAAATACGGTTACAAACAAAAACAGCAACGGAATTACAGCACTCTTCAACAACAAATACTTAAAAAAACAGGAACAAAGCTCCTGGTAAGACAACTAAGGGCCCGATGTAGGAGCCCTAATACCGGTCGGAAACGGCCGAATTCGGCCGTTTCCGACCGGTATTACGTTTTTCTTATGTAGGGGGCTACATAAGTACAGATTCGGTAATTTTACCGATTCTGTACATTTACCGATTCGGTAAAATACCGAATCGGTAAATGTACAGAATCGGTAAATAGAGATTTAGGTGGCACTCTGAAGAGTGCCACAGGCCTTCAAGAGTCGGTATTTTACCACCCAATCCAATTGGGTGGTAAAATACCGAATCCAGGTGTGCATGCACATCTGTGCATGCACACCTGTGCCATGTGACACACAGACATGTGACACACAGACATGCCCTAAGGGCATGTCTGTGTGTCACATGGCACACAAGCACACAAGCCTGTAATTGGGGTGCTAGAGGGTGTCAAAGTGACACCCCCTGCACCCTTGCAAGAATAGGTAATTACCGAATCGGTAAATACCGATTCGGTATTCCACATTGATTCCTATGGGCTTCAAGGCCCATAGGAATCAATGGGGGATACCGATTCGGTATTTACAGAATCGGTAAATACAGAATCTTACAGATTCGGTATTTACCGAATCAGAATTTCCTACATTTCCCCTCCTCTAATTTACCACTTCTTAAATACCGAATCGGTATGATTCGGTATTTCAGAAGTGGTAAATTAGATTTACCTACATCGGGCCCTCAGTCTTTCAAACGGAACATTTGTAGATCCAAAAAAAATGTTGGACAGCATGTAGAAAAAGAGAATGAGACAGTAAATTTGAAAAGGAAGGAGAGACCCTCAAAGAATCCTACAACTGGAGCAGGAGAGAATAATATGTATAGGAATAGAAGGCAGAATCAGTTTAGAGACATTCGTAAACGAATGTTTCGCAATAGGGTGGTTTTAAATTTGTTAAAAAACATTAGGAAAGGTAAACAGAGAGCTGCTTTTTATAAGAAAAAGAAAAGTGTAGAGAAGATTGATGATCAGGCTTTTGAAGTTAAGAAAAAATTATTTATTTTAATAATCAATAGAATTAGGACACTTAACAAGACAATTGATGTTTTCAAATCAAACAGTAGATGGAAAAGAGTAATTAATCAGACTAATTTTTGTAAAGTTTTTTCAGGAGAATGGATGCACAGTTCAAGTTGTGAGCCATTTTTTAATGAGGAGAGTTACTTCCAGGAGAATGATTTAGTGCATGCAGTTGACAGCAGTGGTCGAGCGTATGAAGTGAAAGACGGTTGTCCGATTGAAAAAGAGAAACTTGTGCCTAGAGAACCAGAAGAGGTGTTAACTGATGAAGTTTTAGGGAGACTTACTAAGGGTCCAGTGTACACTTGGAAGTGTAGTCGTATTTGTAGTGTGCGACAGGAATCAATTGATTTGTTTTGTAATTTATTACGTACATATAGTAAGAAAAGTCTAAAGCAGAAAGTGAAGTTGTTGCAAGATTTAGATCCTTGCAGAGTGAGAGAAAACACAGTTTTGCAAGGGCATTCACTGGCTTGTCTTTCTAGAAAAGTCTGTCAGAGTGTTTTTCATCATTTTAGGATGTTAGCAGTGCATCATACCAAAATGAGGAAATTAGTGAGAATGTTGTATTATGCAAAAAGTCCAGCACTTAAGCTTAAACAATTAAACAGTGCACTTTTGCATGGAACTGAATTAGATTTGAAAAATATTTGTGAAGAAATTGAGATTTGTTATTTTGGTGAAAAAGAGGACAGTGTATAAATTGACACAGCAATTCAAGGTAATGTGGAAGAGAATGTACAGATTTCAAGTACAGAAAAGTTTGAGCAGGAAATTACCAGGTTTAAGGTGAAATCAAGTGAAAGGCCGAATTTTACTTGTGTGTGTTGTCGACGAAGTCATTATAAACATCAAACTAGATTAGTTGATTTTTACGTAAAAAGTGAAAAGATGAATAATTATGAGTGGAAGAATTTTGCAACTTATTTGTGGGTGGAGAATTGTTTTGATTTGAGTTCTGATCAGCGTATTTGTAAATATTGTTATGATAAATTAAATCAAAACAGAATGCCTGCTAGAGCTGTTCATAATAATCTGGAGTTGGTAGACATTCCCCGTGAATTGATGGATTTAAATACATATGAGTCTATTTTGATTCAATGTGTCCATCCTTTTCAGTCAATTGTACATGGAGCCTAAGATAGGGAAATTGCCTCCTACAGATTTGCAGAGAGGATTAAAGGGAAGAGTTGTTTATTTGCCTCTAGATTTAAAAAAAATATCGATACAATTGGTATAGAAAAAGTAGAAGAGGAACCTTTAGTTATTCTAGTTAATGGGGTTCCGACAAAGAGTAAGAAAATCTGGCAAGATTTAGTGGATGTTAGGAAAGTCAAAAAGGCAACGTTGTATTTAGTAAAAAAACAATGAGTATTACAAAGATGTATGTGTTGCAAAAGAGGAAACAGCTGCAGATGAAGACAGTGATTGTTCAGGCGGACAAATTAAAAAAGTTGATGTGTCTAGAAGTGAAGAAATATATGAACATTATACTGTTCATCCTTTGCATTCCAAAGAAGTAATGGGGAATGCAATTGAATTGTTTCAAATGAAAGCAGCAAAAGGAAGTCCCATTAGTGTATGGGAAGAAAGTTTGGAAGCTCGTTGTTTTCCACAGCTATTTCCAACAGGTCGAGGTGTACGATATGACGATCGACCACTTCAAATTCCTGCATCTGAATATCGAACTGTAAGATTATATGCTGAAGATCCAAGGTTTCGTCAATGCATTCCCTATTTGTTTCATTTACTGTATGAAAGTGACTTGTCTGGGCTTTCTTATGCAGTAAACCATATACTGAAAAGTGGAGCACATCTGCAAAATGTTTTGGCGAGGGACTTTATGGAGAAAGTGAATCTGCAAGATAATATTTTGGAATCTCATTTAATCAATCTCATGGCATGTCAGCGTGGTACAAACGAGTAGTGGTACCGTCGTCATGGGGAATTGAAATGTATGCTAAGAAACTTAGGAACTCCTACATGAATGAATGAATGAAGTGGGATTTACACATGCGCGACTTAGCCCCATGGGCGTCAAGGCGCCTAACACCAAGCTAGCTGAGGCAGAAGATGGCTTGAGCTTACTGATATGCCTTAACAAAGCACCAGGTTTTCAGAGCCCTCCTAAAAAGGTCCAGTGAGGGTTGAGATTTAATCTCTAGGGGAAGTGAGTTCCATAGTTGGGGTGCCAAGATGGAAAAGGCCTTATTCCCCCATCTAACCTTCATGGAGCGAGGAACTGCCAGTTGATTGAGCTCAGAAGAGCGTAGGCATCTACTCGGAGCATATCGAGTGAGCCGAGATCCAAGCGCATCAGTTGGGCCGGCCATAAGGGCACGATATGTAAGACAGAGAAGTTTAAAAGATACTCTCGAGATGATGGGGAGCCAATGAAGACTCTTCCTTGCCATGGTCGCTGAGGACAGCCAGGGCAGGGCCAAGACAAATCGTGCCGCCGCATTCTGTACGACCTGCAAGCGCTGTAGAAGGCCCTTGTTGGCTCCGGCATACAGGGAGTTACAATAATCAAGCCTTGAGCCAACAAGGGCGATTACAACCTGCTTGCGTGCCTGCGGGGGGAGATAGTGAAAGATTTTCTTCAGAGTCCTAATAACACCCCAGCAGGTGGCCACAGTTTTGTTAACCTGGGCCACCATAGATAGCCGAGTGTCAAAAATGACCCCAAGGTTCCTGGCAGATTGTACGGGAGTGGGGCAGTTGCCTAAAGATGGAGGCCACCATTCACCTGACCATATGTCCTGGTCTTTACCAAAGACCAGGACCTCTGTTTTGTCACCGTTCAGCCTTAGAGAATTGAAAATCATCCATTCTGCAACAAGTTGCATACAGGACCTAAAGTTGGAAGCGGTGACAGTCACAGAGTGGGTCAGGGACACCATAATCTGCGTGTCATCAGCGTACGATACTACCTCCATCCCCTGCGATCTTACTAGTCTAGCAAGGGGGGCCACGTAGATATTGAACAGGGTCGGACTCAATGCCGACCCCTGTGGCACCCCACATTGCAAGGACTTGGCAGGGGAGAGGAGATCACCAAGCATCACACGCTGCTCTCTTTGTTGTAGAAAAGAGCTCAGGATTCTGAGGGCCGGTCCTGTTACTCCTGCCTCCCTTAACCTAGCTGTTAATGTAATGGGAGACAGGGTGTCAAAAGCTGCTGTAAGATCTAACAATACTAGCACGGTAGTTTGACCCAGGTCTACTTTCCAACGTGTGTTATCCGTGACCATAGTCAAGGCAGACTCCGTGCTGTGAAGCTTTCTAAAACCATGTTGAGACCCATCCAAGAACCCTGAAGCATCCAGAAAGCGAGAGAGATGACAGTTTAGGTGGGCTTTAAGCATCTTAGCAGGGGCCGGCAGAAGAGATATAGGTCTGAAATTCTGCAGGATTCCTTGATCCAGAGTAGGCTTCTTAAGCAAAGGCTTCACTATGGCTTTCTTCCAGGCTACAGGGAAGATGCCATGTTCCATCGCATCGTTCATAATTTTCAACATGGGAGGAAGAATAGTATCCCTACAATCCTTTAGTACTTTCAAAGGAACCGGATCTAAGGGAGAGGCAGACTTAATTCTATCCAGCAGGAGGTTTAATCCTTCCATAGAAAGTGCAGGAAAATGATTAAAGACCTGGGGAGGGTCATCGACCCAAGATTCCAGATGTCTGACTCGAGCAGAGTCCTCTTCACTCAGGAAGCTCCTCTGAGATTGTAGAGCCAGATAGATATCATCTATTTTTTTTAAAAAGAAGTCCGAGATGTTGTTACATAGCTCCTGTGAGACTACCACGGGGTCAGGGGCCTGAAGAGAGCAGAGAGAGGTCACGATCTTAAAGAGTTCTTTAGAAGATGTAAGAGAACTAGTCAAGTTGGTAAAATAGTCCTGTTTCTCCTTAATAACTCTGCTTTTATACTCTCGTATCTGGCGCCTGTACACTTCCCGATCAGTCGGGTCCCAGGATTTACGCCAACATCTTTCCTTCCTTCTACATTTTTGTCGAAGAAGCCTCAGAGTTTCCGTGAACCAGGGGGCTGTCGGCTTTTGTCGCGCAACATATTTAAGTGAGGCAGGGGCTAGCTCATCCACCGCTTTGGAGAGAGAGTCAGCCAGCTCTTGTGCTGCCTCATCTACCATCACCTGAGATGTAATATTAACATTTTGAACAAAAGGGACCAACTTCTCATTCGTAATATTTCTAAAATTTCTTTTAAGACAATTCTTAGTGATAGCCAAATTACCTTCCATATTGGGCGTATTTAAATATAATGGTACTGCTAGATGGTCTGACCAGACTATCGGCAGGGGAACGCCGACTGTTAGCCTGGAGTCATTAGAAAACACTCCATCAAGGGTATGACCCGCCTTATGCGTCGGAAAGGATACCATTTGGACAAAATCACCTGCGTCCAGGGCGTTAACCAAGGAAGATGTATCAGTGGATGCCAGATCATCTAAATGAAAATTCATATCACCAAGAATAGTAAAGGAAGATCTCCCAAAGTAGGGTTCCATAATTCTAAATAGTTCAGGGCAAAAGTTAGCTCTAGGTCCCGGAGGTCCATATACCAAAATTCCAGTAAAGGAGATCGAGGGAGCACATACAATGCGAAAATATATAGTCTCAAAGGGATCCGAGGGGACTGATAAAGATTTTATAGTACAGGAGAGGGTGGTTTTATAAAGAACTGCCAATCCACCCCCCCTGCGTCGCACTCTATCCAGCCTGTGAAGAGAATATCCTTCAGGTATAGCCAAGAGAAGGTCGTGCCCCGAGGACTCGGAGGCCCATGTCTCGGTCACAAAGACCCAGTCAGGTTGCCTCGCACTAACAAAATCATGAAACTCTATATTATGTTTGATGAGGGATCGTGCATTAATCAAAAAGCCCTGTCTGAATTGAGAGGGCCCCCTTCCGTCAGGAAAAGGGGAAGCAGATTTCCTGGCCGCCCGTGGAGTAGAGTCAAAACAAGATTTACACGCAGGACATACCAGAGCCTGTCGCAGGGTCTCAGGGCGCAACCGATGATGACATGGAAGCACAGAAGGTCTAAAGAGCAAGAGATCGCGCAACAAATTTTATCGGGTCACTGAGATGGGTCCATCAGGAGTCCCAGGGTCCAGCCCGTCCCGCAGCACGTCCTCAGCGCGGACGGGCGCAGACGGGCTGAACTCTGGCGTAACTCCGGCGTCAATCAGGCGTCCCCGCAGCGCGTAACCGCTGCGCGTCTGCATGGCTCTCTTTTATACACGCCTAGCGTCCTTCTGACGACTAGAGCGTGTAGGCTGCCAGAATGCCCCGAAAAACGGCACCGCCTACCCTCAAGATGGCGCAGCTGTAGGGGAAGACGCCGGGAAGCGGACCCGCCCAACAGCGGTGGATGTAACAGAATTATCGTGCAGGTAAGGGCCGAGCGCGTTTTTAAAAACAGGGGAAAAGAACAAAATTCCAAAAATAAAATATTAAACAGGCCCTAGTTAAAATATACCAGCAGTGATCCAGCGCTCTCACCAAAATATTGCACAAATGACACTATCTACTACCACAAAACTTACACTACAACACTAGGCCCATATCAACAATAGAGCGCCTGAATCATGAGGCGATAAGATCTAAATATAGTTGTTTAAACTATCTACAATAATCAAGACCAGCTTGTCATTTTAGAAAGTTTATTTAAACACATCTAGGAAAACTTAGGTTTTGGTATTTTATTAAACAAGCATTAGAAAATGTCATAAAGAAAGATTTATTCAGTATTAATAAAAAGAGCATAAATCAAGAATTATTATTCATTAGCAGGAATAAGTAAAATTAAGCATTTTCCAAAATCCTAACTATATCTCTGTCTCTACCCTCATCACCTAGTAATAAAGTAATTAATAAAAATTTCTTTCCTCACGTGTAAAGTCCATCAGCATAACACGTCCTCCAGAATTTCTCGAGCGTAAGCCAACTATGTGTTCTCTGAACCTATTCTTATACCCTAAATTAAGCTGAGCTAACTATTTTTCACATTCCAGCAGACGAATTCTAGTTCTCCATTGGCTGAGCCACCTCGTACCACAGTAAACTGTGACACCTCCTTCTTACATGCCCGGGCAAATTCACTAGTCCATTGTTCATTTAGAAGTCTTGGCAGTTCTTCCTTAGGCTGCTACATTTTGTAGCTAAAGCTTCCTTTTAACCTTGAGCCTGTCAGCTCTGAACTCCCGTGGCACGTTAGCAAACGTTAGCAAATTTCTCCAAAGAGTCATCTTTTTAGCAGTTCATTCCAAAACCTTTCAAAATAAAAGCTCAGAGGCCTTTTCCATCCTTCTCAGAATTATTTTCACTTGAGCCATTTTCATCAATAGGCCTCTTTTCAATGAGCGTCAATTTTCTGCGCCACCTCTCCTGCGCCACTTTTAAAAGTGTACTATTTTCCTGCAGCCATCTCTAAGCTTCATTTGTAAAACTATTATATAAACAAACACAAAGAATAATTAATGAAAGAAATACAGTTTGTTCTGTTGCCTCCCATCATTGCTAATAATTAACCCATTAGTCTAAATTACCTAGCAGTAAAGCACAAATAAAGCAGTATTTTATATCTACCAGTCTTCATGAATCCATAAAACCTTATGTGCACCTAGAATAGTAGAAATGACATCACATAGACAAGGAAAGCAAAATAAGCACATGCCCTTATTTTAAAAACAGCTGCTATTAGTTATGACATGACAATAGACAAGATTAATTTATTATTTTCTACATACATAAGAATGCAACATAATGCACATTTATGAGCACACATGTTAGTTTCCCGCGTGTTCTGTGAAAATGCAACTTTAAACTAGATTGAATTAGCATACACATAGCACAAATTGTTAGCATTATTAATTTATTTATGGAAGTGTGACTTCACAAGTTTAAACAGATTTCTGTTTTCTATCTCGCTCCATCAACTCCCTCATCTGGTGATTAACAAATCACCACACCATCACCCAAAATTTAGCAAAAATTTTATCTAAGATGAACATGATTCAATTTCACCTATGTTAGTATTTCTAAAGACTTATCTCATCAGTTTATCTACAATTCTCATATTGAGTTTTAAGAAACCCCTCTAGTTCTATTTCTTTCTCTTGTGTAACATACGACTGAGCTTCAATGAAAGTGTTGCAAAAACTATAACTAATAAAATGTCAGTATTATACTATGTTTGTCTTGACTAGCTGAAACTTTGCTTGTCCTATTGACCTTAAACTTCTCTTTGTTAATTTCTAAAGGAAAAGTAACCTAAATTAACCAAAGCAGAATTATTAGGAGCATATATATCAGAGACATCTTACAATATCTCTTTAAAATTAGGCATCTTGAGCTTGTTGAATGTATTTTCATTAAGCTTGCAAAGAAAAATAAAACAAAAATTTTAAAAATTTTACCTACATTTTCTAAAAATTTCTAACACCCCCCTTTTTCAAATTTTTTTTTTTTTTTTTTATACTCTTTAAACCTTCTAACAGTTTTTCTTCGACCTAATGTCACAAATTAATTTTTCAGCTAACAGAATTTCTTCGACCTTGTGTCATCTAACAAGATTTCTTCAGCCTTATGCCAAAAACAGAAACCTAAAAATTCAACAGGTATGTACTTCAATCATTGTCACTATTCTTTTCAATCACTTTTTGACTGTGACTATTTACCTCCATTACAGGTATCACTTCTATTTTCTTTCCTGCCTCACTTTTCTTTACAGAATCTTTTTTACTTAATTTTTCATCAATCTGTTTCTTTGATCTGTATCTCAATTTGAATTTTAGGCCTTCATTTTCTTCTGGCCAGTTACTTTTTCTTAGTAACTTCTTCTTTTGCTTGGTCACATTACATTCTGTTCTCCAAGCTCCTTTTCTGAATTTTCTTATTTGAGAATCTTCATCATTCTCATCATTTTCAGTGTCAGAAATTTTCATTCTGGACTCAGGTACTTCTTTACTCAGCAGCTTCACTCCGTTAGGAACATCATCTTTGTAGCTGGTATTTGGCAATTCATTTTCTTCTTCAATTACCTTCAACTTCCCAGTTTCAGAATTCCAGTTCCTGCTTTCAGAGCTACTTTCCTGCTTTTCAATACTCTCCTGGTCTTGAATCACAATCTGATCACATTCTTCTTCTGCTTCCTTTTCTGGCAGATTTCCATCATTTTCTGAGTCTTCAGTCACAACTTTCAAGTCTTCTTCAATCAAGGCTTGTTCTCTTTTCGTGTTCTCCAGATATCGACCAACTTGTCGACCTTCAAGATCTGAATTCTCTTCAGGCTCTTCTTCAGAATCTGAATCATCAATTGTGACACTATCCTCATCAGGATTTTCAGGTGTAGTTACACGAAAAGTATGGCCAGTGTCAATCCACCTCTTCAGTCTTTTGCACTTCTCTGCATTTGTTGTGACAAGACTGACTGACCTCCTTTTCTGCCACCTTTGCACTAGAGTATTTCTTTTAAGACGAACCTTTTTCCTTATTCTTTTTCCTGGTAACAATTCAAGTGCTTGCTCTTTTTCTCTTGTTTGCACTTCAGTTTCATCTTCATCAAACACAGATATCATTTCATCTGATAAATTCTTACAGTTCTCCAAATTGATGCTATCATTGATAGGCATCATTCTTTTCTCTGGTATAAATGTCTGTCTCATGACCTTGTCCATCATAATATCACGTGGACTTAAATCTGTCTTTTTATCAGTAGTGTTTCTCAGAAACATCAAAACAAGTGGAAGAATATCTGTCCACTTTGTACCTGCAGCTAGGCACATTTTTGCATCTCTGTCTTTTATAATAACATTCTCATGCTCCTCGACACCTGAAATTTCTATTCTATCTGTACAATGGAGCAATCTGTTTTCAATATGTTTTCTGTTATCTGATAACTTTGCAACAATAATTTCATCATTATGTCGCATCTGAAATGTTTCAACCCAATTTGTAATCAAACAGTAAATCACAAAAATGTAGCACAGTTTGTCATGCAGTGCCATCTCACAGAAATCCATTTGTAATCTGGTCAATGAACCACGCTCCTGTAATTCTGTTCCCATTCTCACAATTGTTCTCTTAATTAAGTTCACTTGCTGATATGTCAGACACCTCTGGTAAAGAAATTCTGCAATTTTATGGTACATTCTGTCCATGGCAGTAATCATGCTATTTAGCAAAACTACTCTGTCATCTTTGTGTGACAAAATCTCATTCTCATCTCGCTGTCTAAAATCTGTACTCAACCATGTGTTTCTCAACCATGTGTTTTTCTCCTCATGAGTTGCATCATCTTGTAAGTCTTTGACTACCTGCCATGTTTCAACTGCTGTTAGTATTAGTGAACTCAAAGCATGTTCATCATTCATTTTGTATGCTGCACATATCACGCCAGCAAACCTTTCTGCCAATTGAATATCATCAATCAACCTTTTAATTAAATTTGCATTTCTGAAAAGTGAACCTGCATAAGTCAATGTTTCAATCTGTTGATCAATTGTATCCTTCACTTTGATGTCTTCACTCAAAAGAACATCATTTTTATTCCAACATTCTGGAAGTGCATTTAATCCTTTTGGACTGTTTTCTTGTTCTTTATTTAATCCTGTATCTGTATTCTCTGTCTGTTCATTAACAAAAATTTGCAATGGCAATGAAGCCATCTCAATCTCTTGAATCATTACCTGTCGCTGTATTTGTAACTGTTCATTCAGCTCACTTATCTCAATCTCCCTTTCATTTAACCATAATTTTGACTCATCAGACTGTGTCAATTTAATCAGATCAGTATCAGACTTCTCATTTGCTAAAACTGACGTCATCTCTGTTTCTTGCTGAGTTGCAATCCCTACTAATTCAATTTCAAGTACAATAGAATAAACCTTTTCAGTCAATGAGACCTTTAAAACTGCGGGACTAATTTCATCTTTTCTAAGCCCAGGGACTATCTCTGTTTCCATATTTTTCATGGACTCCTTTAAATCATTTGATGAATTTACATAATCAGGAATATTAATTCCAGAAGTACTAGACATTTCATCATGTTTTTCGGTTGCATTAATTTTAGAAGAAGTTTGAGCTGACACTTTATCAATCTGATCTGACACTTTTGGCGTTACATTAATCTGTTCTGGGGGTCTTCTTGAATTTCTGTTCTGATCCATATTTACAATATCAATTTTATACTGCTCTATATTTTCTACTCTGACACTTTTATTATTTATTTTCGCTAATTTGGGAATCTTTAATTTACTCTCGCATTTGGCAACAACCTTTTTCATTTTCTTATATAAGGAAGACATTTTCTTTCTCTTTATATAATTCGGTAAACGTACTCTCTAAATTTGCCTTGCAGCGCTTGCTGATCAATTAATTAATTAATTTAACACTATCAGGTGTAGAAAACCTTATAATTTGGTCAATTTAATATATCTCCTAATTTACCTGTATCACTAATTATAATTAACCTGGAAAGAAAAACATCAATTTGCAAAAACAGTAGCAACGCAAAATATTTATTTATAACAATAATACTAACATATAATCACATGTGTTTTAAATGTACTTATTTTTCACTTACACACCTTCTGCAACATATACCTGTGAAAAAAGAAAACCTACTTTGTTTGCCTTTAATTTAAATAAAAATTGTTTTGCTACAAAAACCTTTAGACTCCTTTTATTAATTTCTTTAAAACAATAATTTAATTTGACTTGGAAATCAAAAAAATCACCAAATGTGATAAAATGTTGCTGTTGAAGACAATTTAACTATTATTACTGCTATAAATTTTATTTAATTTACAACTCAAATAGTAACTTTTTATTATTTGCCTTTCTAATCACCTTTGCTGCTATTGTTAATTTATCAGGGTAACTGTTTGCTATAATACCCACTTTTAATGTTATGGCTAAAGTTAGAATCAATCAGTTATTAAAATATATTTCTGGGCATTACTAGCATAGGAAATTAAACACTCAATAGAAAATAAACAATGTGCATCAGCACGAGTGTTGTAGCCAATCAGCGTGTGGCTGCATAGTGCTCAGCCAATCAGAACGCCCACCGAGTCTCGACCAATCCGGTCGCGGCCTCTCTATGACACTGCAGTGTCCCTTTCAAGGCAGCCCCCATAATCGGAAATTTTAACTTTATTAGCGCGATTTCACTATGCGCACCAACACTCTCTTGAAAAATAAAAATAAAAATCTAATCATTTAATTACACACGAAGGTCTGACCAATCAGGTCACAGCTCGTGACAACACATGTCACAGCCAGCTCCTTGTTTACACTTGGGAGAACCTCGCCCAATCCCAGCGCGGCTCACGGAGCCCCACCCAATGGCTCACGAAGCCTTCCTTAACCAAGCCTAGACAACCTCGAGGCTCACGAAGCCTCAACCAATGAGGTCGCGGCCTTTGTGTGACGCTACGCGTCAACAACCAATGGGTGCACAATCTCCTTAAGCTGCACCGGGAACCAGGGGTGTGCGCGTCACCAACCAATGGGTGCGCGACTTCGCTATGACACGACGGGACCTCCACCAATTATAGCGCTGCCCCTTCGCAACTTCTCCAACCTCGAGGGAGGCGAGCAGGCTAAAGAAACACAGCGCATCCACACGCAATGGCCTCGCCAGAACCCCGCTCAACGAGAGCGCGGCTCCCCCATGCAACCCACATTAAACGCCCTGTCTCCAGACAACACACGGAGCTCTCTCACCTCACACAACACACGGAGCTTCGCCCAATCAGAGCGCGGCTCCGTGTATGACGCGACGGAGCGTTTAACCAATGACAGCGCGGCGGCTGATGCACTGACAGCTCTCTTACTCGCTCCAGCCCCCCCTCCTTCACAAAATGCTCGCGCGACACAGTTAGCTTTAATTTAAAGCATTAGCACACATCTAGCAACCAAATTAAAACGGGGAATTCACAGCTAAAACTTAATGAGCCCACAACGCTACGCTTCACTTTAGGATGATACCATGCTCACTAGCATAAATCAGCTGTGATATACAATCAATAGCGCGATCTACAAGAGGAGGACAGAAATAAAAAGGGAACACTTATAAAATAAACAACATTTCAAGCATTAATCACGCCTCAGCCAATAAAAGCGCTGTTTTGTTCTGACACTCCGGGAAACCTGAACCAATCAGAGCACTACTCAATGATGACGCTCCAGACAGTTCTACCAACCAGAGCGCGGCAGGGCGATGACGTATGCAGCAGCTGCAGCTGCAGTCTCTCCCCACACGCTCTCACTCGCAAAATCAGCCCCTCCCTTACAATTTTCGATCGGGGCACAATTTAATCGTTTTAAACTACGGAGAACAATTTATTATTATAATTAAAGTGTGGAATGTTTATAAAATGAATACTAATCACCTTTTACTTACTTAAAAATGTTTAACAACGTGGAATACCTTAATTATAGCCTAATTAACACAGAACATTCTAAAATGCTCCTGAATGTTTTAAAATAGCACAGTTCACCTTTTTATACTTTTCAACTATGCTGAACACTTTTGAATTGAATTTTATTAGCGTGCAGAGCTTTTAAATGTATTTAAACACTGCACAACATCATAAAAAGTCTTAGAATGGTATAGACTTTATCCTGAACTTTCCTAAGTACCTTAGAATTACTTTTGGTACATTTTAGTGAATACATAAAACGAAACTCATCTGTCTGCTTCTCTAATTAGGATAGTTTACATACATTCAAGTATCCACACTTCGGAATAGTTGGCGCTATTCTCACTAAGGATAATTTTCATTTGCCAGTAGAGCAACTCTTACCCTACCCTTCTAACACGTAAAAATATGAACCAGTTTTCCTCTGAACGCACCGCGAAGTGACAGTTCTAAGAGTTCCACTTGAACATACCTTACAAAACAATCACACACTTTCACACTGAAAATTCCCTAACTTCAGTCACACATGAAATCCGTACAGGACTCTCACCTGTTTATAGAAATCATGCACCGTTAGCAAAATAACACCGTTATCCGTACAGGACTCTCACCTGTTTATAGATATAAAACATGTACCCTTACAGGACTCTAACCTGTTTATAGATAATCATGCACCGACATTACCCTGCCCTTCACTCAAGCTCGAATATAACTAATACTCTTATCGCAGTGAGTTTTATGGAAGGCGCTTTGTCCCTATTCTCATGCTGCTCTAATTTCTTAGAAAACCCTCACTATACAAGATTCACACCTAGCCCTAAAACTGTGTTGCACGGCGACAACACTGTATTGCACGGCGACAATACCTCTGGTACACGGCGATACCAACAGTGATACTCGGCGATATCACAGAAACAGATCAGATATTCTGCATGACTACCTTCTCATCACACAGTTTTTGTACCGGTACACACATAGCACAAAATAAACAAACTCAACATGTGTTAAAATTTAATCCTATGATTTTACCAACATATATGTATCATGCATGTAACATGTATGTCAAAAACAACATATATAAACCGTCCGATGGCTACCATGAAATTGATCCAGCGCTCTCACCAAAATATTGCACAAATGACACTATCTACTACCACAAAACTTGCACTACAACACTAGGCCCATATCAACAATAGAGCGCCTGAATCATGAGGCGATAAGATCTAAATATAGTTGTTTAAACTATCTACAATAATCAAGACCAGCTTGTCATTTTAGAAAGTTTATTTAAACACATCTAGGAAAACTTAGGTTTTGGTATTTTATTAAACAAGCATTAGAAAATGTCATAAAGAAAGATTTATTCAGTATTAATAAAAAGAGCATAAATCAAGAATTATTATTCATTAGCAGGAATAAGTAAAATTAAGCATTTTCCAAAATCCTAACTATATCTCTGTCTCTACCCTCATCACCTAGTAATAAAGTAATTAATAAAAATTTCTTTCCTCACGTGTAAAGTCCATCAGCATAACACGTCCTCCAGAATTTCTCGAGCGTAAGCCAACTATGTGTTCTCTGAACCTATTCTTATACCCTAAATTAAGCTGAGCTAACTATTTTTCACATTCCAGCAGACGAATTCTAGTTCTCCATTGGCTGAGCCACCTCGTACCACAGTAAACTGTGACACCTCCTTCTTACATGCCCGGGCAAATTCACTAGTCCATTGTTCATTTAGAAGTCTTGGCAGTTCTTCCTTAGGCTGCTACATTTTGTAGCTAAAGCTTCCTTTTAACCTTGAGCCTGTCAGCTCTGAACTCCCGTGGCACGTTAGCAAACGTTAGCAAATTTCTCCAAAGAGTCATCTTTTTAGCAGTTCATTCCAAAACCTTTCAAAATAAAAGCTCAGAGGCCTTTTCCATCCTTCTGAGAATTATTTTCACTTGAGCCATTTTCATCAATAGGCCTCTTTTCAATGAGCGTCAATTTTCTGCGCCACCTCTCCTGCGCCACTTTTAAAAGTGTACTATTTTCCTGCAGCCATCTCTAAGCTTCATTTGTAAAACTATTATATAAACAAACACAAAGAATAATTAATGAAAGAAATACAGTTTGTTCTGTTGCCTCCCATCATTGCTAATAATTAACCCATTAGTCTAAATTACCTAGCAGTAAAGCACAAATAAAGCAGTATTTTATATCTACCAGTCTTCATGAATCCATAAAACCTTATGTGCACCTAGAATAGTAGAAATGACATCACATAGACAAGGAAAGCAAAATAAGCACATGCCCTTATTTTAAAAACAGCTGCTATTAGTTATGACATGACAATAGACAAGATTAATTTATTATTTTCTACATACATAAGAATGCAACATAATGCACATTTATGAGCACACATGTTAGTTTCCCGCGTGTTCTGTGAAAATGCAACTTTAAACTAGATTGAATTAGCATACACATAGCACAAATTGTTAGCATTATTAATTTATTTATGGAAGTGTGACTTCACAAGTTTAAACAGATTTCTGTTTTCTATCTCGCTCCATCAGCAGCTCAGCACCCGAGCCGCAATAACGCAAGCACGAGTATAATGACAGCTAGGACATGGTTCCTCAGTCTTAGCTGTGCCGAGTATGCATGGGACGACTTACTTCAATTTCTACGAGAGGCAAATGCAAATATACAAAATATAGAATTCAAAACACCTGGAGAACCCGAGCATGGAAGGAGGTGAGGCCCCCCCCCCTGACTGCGTGGAAGGCAGGCTTAGATTTTTGTATGGGTCTGGAGAGGCCAATCTTTGAGGCGCGGGGATGCCCTCGTAAACATTTCAAGATATGGAAGCGGTGGGCGGCCTACAGAGGTTTGACACTGGATCCCCCGGAGGACCCGGAGGAGGACCTATAGCCCAGTCTACTCCTGAGAAGCCCACTCTCACACTCACGCTTGATGCGCAAAGAGTTTCCATACATATGGCTCCCACACACATGCATGGGGTTAGGGAGGGTTGAGGGAGGGTTCGGGGAGTTGGGTGGGTAAATTCTGAAATGAGGAAGATGGGGTTGGGGTTTTTGTGTACCATTGGCTCCGCTGGTTCCTTGCTTTAATGCTCAGATTTATTTTGCAAATGTAACTACAATGCCTGGTGGTATCGTCCTGTTTGTGGGATGCCACTTTCATCCATATGCTCATCTTTATCAATAAAAATTGTTGTGAAAAAAAAAAACACCTGGAGAACTGTGTTCTTTGGATCCAGTGAATGTATGCAGATATTTCAATCATAGATTTGAAGCTATGATGTCTTTTATTACCAACAAAAAAAATCCTCCCCTTGGAGAGGTTTTAGATTTCTTTTGGAGAAAGGAGTATCAAGCGAGAGGTGCTCCTCACATACATATGTTGTTGTGGATTAAAGATGCACCCAAATTTGGAACAGATTTGGATGAGACAGTGATGAGCTTCATTGAAGAGTATTCAACATGTGCTGTTCCGAAAACTACCGAAGAAAACAGTTTAAGGCAACAAGTTTTACGCTTTCAATCCCATCGTTGTGGAAAGTACTGTCGTCGAAAATTCAGAAACAAGGACAAGTTCTACACAAAATGTCGTTTCAGCTTTCCACGACCAGTGATTTCTAAAGGAAGAGTAAATAATTTGATGTCTTCTCTGCGACATACTGTGACGAGGAAATCACCAAAAAATACATACAATTTAAAAAGAAACGAAGAGTCCAAGTACATCAACGACTACAACCCAGTGATTTTGTCCATGTGGAATGCTAACATGGATATTCAATTCGTTGCTGACAACTCTATTGCTGTGGCTCGATATGTGACGTCTTACATCACAAAAAAAGAAAAGACAGAACTGAAGGAAATGTGGGAGGACCTTTCACATGAAAAGAGTCTAAGCAAGAAATTATACAGTTACAGTCTGAAGATGTTGTCGCATCGAGAAATTGGAGCATATGAATGTTCTGATCGATTGTCATTAGCAAGTCTCTATGCCAAATCTAGAACCATCATTTGGGTGAGTCTAGGTCTTGCTGCAACACGAAATCGAGTTTTGAAATCTGTACAAGAAATAGAGTATTTGGCGGAGAAAGAACCAGAAAGTACAGATATTTTGAAGACAAACATGTTGGATACATACTATCCAAATAGAAGTAGTCATCTTGAGAACAGTTGTTTGTATAAAGTTCTGCAAAACTATATTTATAAGAGAACCATCAGAGAAGATATCAACAATGGAATATATGCTATCATTGGGTGTGAAGGATGTCTAGTGAGACTGATAAAAGGCCATTTGATTAATCATCGAAAATTGAGTTGCGAAAATCCAGAGAAAAGGGAATTTTACTATTTAGCTCTTTTGCAACTCTTTAAGCCATGGCATACAGAAGAGGAACTACTTGGTGATTTTCTCTGTTATGAAGATTCTTTTAATGCAACCAAGGATACCATAGAATGTCCTGTTTTTCCAAATTATCTGCAAATGTTGAACGAAGAAATAGAGCAAGAAGCCACAATTGCTGCAGAGCTTGCTAGAGACAGTTCTCAAGACAGTCAGAGTTCTGCTTCATTGAGTCAGGATCCACTTGGAGGACCAATTATTCTAAATGAAGCTGCCACTGCCATGGATGAGGTGGAAAGAGCTATGGAACAAGCTCAAGATGATGTAGTTAACTTAGAAGATTTGGTGAAACAACTAAACCTTGAGCAGAAACAGATATATGACGAAGTCAGAGATCAGATTGAACATGGATTCACTCATGAGAAAAAAGAGTGCTCATGTACATCATTTAAACCAGTCCAACTGTAAGTAAGTGGAGAAGCAGGAACTGGAAAAAGTTTTCTGATTAAAGCAATTGCAACGTATCTGCAGAAAAGGACTGAATCACCGCTATCTTGTGTTGTTACCGCTCCAACTGGGCTGGCAGCACATAATATTAAAGGGATTACTTTACATCGTTTACTGATGCTGCCAGTGGAGCATGATAACAAATTGCAATATCACAAGCTATCTGGAGATGCGTGTTCCGAAGTTTCGAGAGTCCTGAAGAAAATGAAACTTCTTATCATTGATGAAGTAAGCATGGTGTCAAATATAATGCTTGCTTTTGTGCATTTGAGAATGCAAGAGATTCTTAGAACAGACTATGATGTCTTATTTGGAGGAAAACATATTATTGTTTTTGAAGATCTACTGCAGTTGACTCCAGTGAAAGGACAACCTGTGTTCAAAATGCTCACGCATGAAGATACCAGGAAGTGCCTAGGAAGCATTGGAAACGTTAATATATGGTTAAACTTCAAATATGCAGAACTGCTTCAAAATATGCGGCAGGCAAAGGATGAAGATTATAAAAATATTCTACAAGATGTAAGAATCGGAAAAGTAAGTCAGCAAGGGAAAGAAGCTTTACATGGACGATTAATTTCAAATTTGTGCCCAAATGAAAACATTCTTCCAGAGAATATTTTTAAGAAAATTAACGAGAAGAAATCTGGCATATGTTTGATGCCAACTCTGAAAGAATGTTCCATGTTCAACAACAAAATGATAAAGTTAGAAAATGAAGAGATAGTGAAACTGGAAGCTATAGATAAAATTTAACATATGGGAGCAACAATTATTTTGTCTGAAAATTTGAAATCAAAATTGGATTCATTAGAGAAGACTATATCTAAAACTGCTGGTTTTGAAAAGACTCTGAATGTGTGTTTAAATTGTCGTATCATTTTGAGAAGGAATTTAAATGTTGAAAGAGGTCTGGTAAATGGAGCAATGGGTCATGTTGTTGGTTTTGTGAATTACAAAAATAGAGATGGAATTGAAATTTTAAAAATTAAATTTGACGGCATTGATGAAATAGAACAAATTTGTCGTTGTTCAGCTAGGTTTTTGCTTGTGAAAGACTTATATGTTCGCCGAAAACAGTTTCCTATTTGTTTGGCATATGCGGTGACAATTCATAAATCTCAAGGTTTAAGTGTAGATAGCGCTTTGGTGAACATTGGAAGTTCTGTGTTTAAAGAGGGTATGGCATATGTGGCATTATCACGAGTCAGAACTTTATCAGGATTGTACTTGATTGAGTGTGATGAAACAAAGATTTGTGCAGATCTACATTGTGTTAAAGAATACAATAGGTTAAGAAGAGAGTATGCTCCACATTTGCCTCAATATCCTCCGTTTGAAAAACGTGTGATAGGCCGAAAAAGAAGAAATGAGAATAATTGCAGTGAGGTAGTAGCAAAAAGACAAACAGTAGATGAAACTGTAATTGTAAGGAGAAAGAAAAAGGATTCTGTTGAAGATGTTGTTGGATTTCAGTTTGAAAACAGTTCTGGTGTCAACTGCTATGCTAATGTAGTGGTTAATGTTGTTTTTTTTCTTCAAAATATACAAGAACAGATTGTTGAAAATCGGGATCAAAGATTCTGTTGTTTGTTGAATTCCGTGTTTGAGAAATGTAGCAGTGATAGAGCACAAATAGAAAGTGTTTCAGAAATTCGAAATCTTCTAGACATATGTTCTGGTCAAAATCAATTTTCAGAGAATATTCAGCAGGATTGTCAGGAATTATTTTTATTTTTTTATTTTTATTTTTTTTTAAAAACCTTTATTTGCAAGAGACAAATAGAAACAAAGATGTGCCTACAACCCTCTGGCCGGCCAGTGCAGCATCTCAAAACAACGTTAAGGTACACAGCTCATCAGCCGACAACCAGGGGTCCGGCAGCCATGGTGCATGACATCGATCAATCACAAAACGACAGGATATAAAGAGGTTTCATTTTTTAAACAACTAAACAAACGAAGAAGAAAAAGACAAGGCTATGCCCGAGTTGTTACGTCCGTTTCATAAGATGCGGGGCGAGTCAGACCTAGAACAATAGGGAAAGACAGGAGAATCTTCAGAGGATAAAAGAAAAAGGGAGGGGGGAGAGGGGGGACCCAGCGCCAGTGGTCTAACAAAAATACAGCACGGGGAAGAGCCGAAACACACAGCTAAGGGGAACAAGGAGTATCAGGGGGATCAGTGAAAGGGGGGTCGCAGACATCCCCACGGAACGAGTTCCATTGGCCCCATATCCTACCCCATTTTTTGGGCCTGCCACGGGAGACATACACAATCTTTTCCTTGAACAT
The DNA here is from genome assembly GCF_964261635.1 of Lissotriton helveticus. NCBI lineage: Eukaryota > Metazoa > Chordata > Amphibia > Caudata > Salamandridae > Lissotriton > Lissotriton helveticus. The sequence goes on from NC_136061.1 coordinate 952,833,668, forward strand.
GCACCAGTCCATACTATCTTCCCACCCGGAGACTGATGGAGCCCTCTGAGATCCCCACAATTGTGCAATGTCCCTCTTTGCAACCACGTTCCCCAGCGTCACCCATTGAGTCTGAGCAACATTACAATCAGTCGGCTCCCATACATTCAAAAGACAACGCCGGGCTTCAGGCAGCAACTGAACATGCGTAACTTCACTCATCACCACATACACTCCATTCCAAAAAGATACAACCTCCGGACACTCCCATATAATATGGAGGAAGGTAGCAAGCATACCACAGCCCCGCCGACACAATCCATCCTCTGAGAAACCCATATGCATCAGTCTGGGACCCGTGACATAGACCCGGTGTAGAATTTTCAGCTGAACGAGTCGCAGACGCGCCGGAATCGCAACCTCCTTAGGAGAGGATATCGCGGCCTGCCAATCCTCATCATCCAGCTCCAGTCCGTCATCAGTCCAGGAAGTACGCAGATGAAGAAGCAAATCCGACCGAGTATTAATAAGTTTCTTATATATAAGAGAGATAGTGCTGTCCGGCACATGTCCGTCCAGCACCCTGTCTTCCAGGGGGGAGCTCTCCGGGATGGCAGACCCAGCCGGAAAAACCGACCCAATGGTATGACGAACCTGAAGGTACCGGAAAAACTCCGAATCAGTCAAACCATATTCCTGTTGCAATTCAGCAAAGGACTTAACCCTGTCCTTAACCCAGAGGTCATCCAACTTACTGATCCCGATGAGGTCCCATCTATCAAACCCTTTTGAGGTCCACAACTCACCCAGCCTCTCCGCGGCAAATAGAGGGGTCGCTCTGGTCAGCCTATCTGTCCATCCGGTAGCCGCGGTCGCGCTGCCCCATACCCGCACCGCCACTCCAGTGGGTCCCGTCAAGTTCTTCCTAGCACCCCGAGAATAGAACGCCCTGTAATAGTTTCCCCCGGGCAAGAGCCACCGGTCCATTTCGTAAGCAGGATTCGGAACTGGACCATACATAGCATGATTCACAGCACTCAGTTGAGATGCCCAATAATACCGTCGTATATCAGGTAACGCAATGCCCCCATCGTACCAGGGTAACGTGAGCTTAGCCAACGCAATACGAGGTCGGCCAGCCCATACCAGCTTCCTTTGGAGGCCCTCAATTTCGCGGAAATAGCTAGCCGGCACTAGATCAATTGTATTTTGCACAGCATATAAGAACCGGGGAAGAGACATCATTTTAAACAGGGCCGCCCGTCCCAGGGGGGATAAGGGCAGAGTACACCAAGCCGCGACATCCGACCGAAGTCGGGCGAGTGGAGGCAACAGATTCCGATCATAGCGCAACACAGGGTCAAGTGAAATATAAATACCCAAATACTTAAAACCCTCGGTGCGGACTGGGATCGGGCACACTCGGGGCAAAGAGAGAGGGTCACCGGTAAGCGGGAAAATACAGGATTTGGACCAATTGATAACCAACCCGGAGTTACGTCCAAAGGAACGCAGGACATCAAAGAGGACTCCCAATGACTTACGGGGGGACGTCAAATACAACAAAATGTTGTCGGCATATAATGAAACACGGTCTTCAAAATCAGGGGACCACCGAATATCCTTCAAGGGGGGTTCCCACCGGAGCCAGGCGGCCAGCAGCTCGAGCGCGAGGGCGAACAACAGCGGTGACAAAGGACATCCCTGCCTCGTGCCTCGCCCAAGAGTGAAGGGCCTCGAAGCTCTACCATTTACCACCACCTGCGCCAACGGTTGCTCATACAGGAGTTTAACCCATGCAATAAATTTTGGGCCAAAACCAAAATTGGCGAGAGTAGCCCACAAATATGGCCACTCAACCGTATCAAAAGCCATCGAAGCATCAAGAGAAACCAAGATGGCCGGCTCACCAAGAGATCCCGCCCTCGCTATGACGCCATGCAGTCGACGAAGATTGAGTGCAGGATTACGCTGGGGGATAAAACCGGACTGATCAAGGTGAACCAGTCCGCTAATCACCGTGGCTAGTCGGTTTGCCAGTAGTTTCGCCAATATCTTGGGTTCCGCCTCTGGTCTCTAGGAAGACAGCCGAGGTCACGCGACGCCGCAAAACATACGCAGCAGATACGGCGCCATTTTATCCGGGCATAGCTTATACAGCTCGACCGGTATGCCGTTAGGGCCCGAAGCCTTTCCTGAACGAAGAGAGCGAATAGCGAGCGCGACCTCATCGATGGAGAAATCAGCCTCCATTAAAACCCCGTCTGATTCCGAGAGACTGGGCAGCTCAAGATCACGAAGTAGCAAGCGCGAGTCCTCCTCCGGCAAGCCCGAAACCGGCGCATACACAACCCGAAAGTGCTGGGCAAACACCTCAACTATCTCAATCGGGTCCACGACTCGCACTCCATCAACTCTCTCAACCACAGGCACCACACGATTCAGTCTGTCTCGCTTATCCAGCCATGCGATCAACTTCCCCGCTTTGTCACCCACGTCGTACAGACGCCCCTGTTGCATACGATGCAGTGCCTCAGCCGAGGTAGTAACCAAGGCTCTGTAATCAGATTGCTTAAGAGCCAAAACATGCAGCGTCTCAGGCGTAACCTCAGCTTCCAACCGCTCCTCCAACACAGTAATCTCAGACTCCAATCTCACCACCTCTTCTTGTGTGCGCCGCTTCTTGTCAGCAATTAGGGATAAAGTCTGACCACGGATAACAGTTTTATAGGCCTCCCATAAGGAGACTGGGGAAGACACCGATCCCTCATTTTCAGCAAAATAAAAATTCATGCATTTGACCACCTCTGCTCTGATCTTAGGGTCCTGAAAATGCCATGGATTTATCGGGGCAATTCGGCCCCCATTCCCCAAACAGATATCCAAGTGGAGCCATATCGGGGAGTGGTCTGAGATCCCTCTAGCCAAGTGTTTAATTTCACGCACAGAGAGCAACTGCACCACCGGCACGAGGAAATAGTCAATTCACGAGAGACTGCCATGAGCCCCCGAGTGGAAAGTGTACTGAAGCCGGCCAGGGTGCAGCTGCCTCCAGCAGTCGGCCAAACCAAAGGCATCCAAGAATTTCCCCAACCATAACTGCGAGGCAGGGAGGAGCCTGGGGGGGCTACGATCACTCTCTCCATTCGCCACAGAGTTAAAGTCCCCACCCAACACCAGTAAGCCATCGGGCAAACCAAGGACAACCTCACCTAAGTCGGTGAATGTGGTAGATTGCAGCCCAGGCGGGACATAAATAGACAGTATGGAAATCAATTTCCCCTCCCATCTCCCCGTAATGCCAGCATAGCGGCCCCTGTCATCCAGCACCGTGCTATCTATCTCCAGGGGAAGGGAATTCCTGACCAGGATACCAACCCCTCTTGATCCCGAAGTAAAGCCGGAATGTGCCACCAAACGATAGCCTCTTCTGTCCAATGCATGACATGTATTGCCCACCAAATGGGTCTCCTGAAGCAAGACCACATCTGGGGTGTGTCTTTTCAAATATTGTAGCACAATCCCACGTTTTATCCTATCCCCAAGACCGTTAACATTCCAGCTCAACACCCTGAGTCCCCTACCCCCCATCCCGGAAGAAGACCGACCGCCCCTCCCATCCCGAAACAGACACATGAAAGCAATTGTAAAGCAAAGCACAGCCTCGAAACCAACAAAGAGAAAAGAACCCCACCACCACCCCCAAGGAACCCATCAAATTCAAACCCCCCTCCCTGCACCCCTGCGGTAGACCTAATAGCCACCCCAACTTGCAGTGTGCCTGTCGCCCCATTGAAGTAACCTACAGAAAGAGAGAAAAAGTCCCCAGAGGAGGAAGATTCCCGAACCCCCCCACCCCCGGGCATTCACACAATGCTTGAAACAAAGTCTCTAAGCCACTGCAGCGGATGATGGCTCGCCGATGTAGACTCACTGCTCCTGGCCCTCCACTCCTCCCTCAGCGCCTCTCGAGTCCTCCGGGCCCTCATGATGCGTCGACAAAGTGTCTAACCAGTCACTAACCACCTCAGGGCGGTCAAAGAAGAATGCACGATCAGCATGTTCGATTCTCAGGCGGGCCGGGAAGAGCATAGCATATTTCAGTCCCAGGTCCCTGAGTCGTCTTTTCACACCCGTAAAGCCCATCCTCTGTTTCTGAACTGCCTGAGTAAAGTCAGGGTAAAAACTAATTGAAACGTTCTCAAATTTAGTGGGCCCATTGGTGCGCGAAGCTTGCAGGATAGCGTCCCTATCACGAAAGTTGAAAAGTCTAGCAATTATGGGCCGCGGAGCGGCTCCCGACTTTGGCTTGCCACCCGGAACACGGTGGGCGCGCTCCACAGCGAAGAATTTACTGAGGCCTTTCGGCACCAGATGCTTCAACACGAGGTCCTCCACCAGGATATCAACAGGCATGTCGGCAGAATTCTCCGGGACACCCACAATGCGGACGTTATTGCGCCTGGCCCGGCCCTCGAAATCTTCCAACCGATTGGCAAACAGGTCACAAGTAGTCCTAAGATGGCGGACCGTGGTCTGAAGGTCCGAGACATCCGTGGTCAAACTAGCAGTCTTGAGATCGAGAGATTTGACACGCTCATTCGTTTTCCCAAGGTCCGCTCTGATGAGGGTGACATCAATCGCCACCGTATCAATCTTAGCCGCTAGTGTTTCATATTGCTGACCCATGGCGGATTGGACACTCGCAATAGCGCCCATAACGTCCTTCAACGTTGGCTCCTCGTCATCAGGAGCACCATCCCCAGCTTCTTCCAGGGCACCACTCAATCCGCCCGGGGAGCCCCGTGGTCGAGTAAATCGATCAATGGTCTGAGATTGGGTGACCCCCCCTCGGGACGAGCCTCTATTGCCGCGCCTCTCAACGACTGTTCTGCCCGTCATGTCGTGGAAGGAGCTCCAACGGGAATTGTAGAATCAAGGCAAAGCGAACTTCGTCGTGGCAGGCTCTGAACTGCGAGTGGATAAGGGCGCAGCATAAGCAGCAGGCTGGCAGCGATAGCAGAATCGGAACTCGGATCTGGAAGTGAGCGTTCACAACAAAGAGAAGAAACGAAACCGAAAGTACACCAGGGGCAGCGGGCGTGGCTTATCCGCCGTTGTTGTTCGATTGCCACCTGGGTACCTCGGGGACTCAAGCCCCCTGCTGGCCATCGATATAGGCCTCAAAGTTCAAAGCGCAGCAGGTCCAGTATCCGACGGCCAAATCGATTTCTGAAAAGAACGCTGGCATCAGCAGGGCTTCAATAAAGAGCACCCATCGTCAAAATCAGGATCTTGCACAGGATAGTCGCGGGAGGCGGAAGGGGTATCGGGAGCCCTTAGCTCACGCGTCCATCTTGGAATCGCGCGAAGCTCCTCCTCCGTCAGGAATTTTTAATGTATATGTTTGATGTATTGGAAGATGAAGGTGTAGATATAAAAAATCTTTTTAGCCTTTCTTATCAATGGCAACATGACTGCGACAACTGTACTTTATCAAGTACTACTAGAATAGACACTGAAAGATTTATATATTTGACTTTACCAGACTGCAAATCAGTGTCTTTTAACAATCTAGTTAAAGCAGCGGATCACAATATGGTGTGTACCCAATGTAAGTCTACAATGCTGTCCACATTATTTCTACAAAATTATGGTCAGTATGTGATTTTTATGTTCCAATGATGTAGACCTGATGGAACTAAATTGACAACTTCTATTAAAAATTTCGTGGCTTCTCAGTTATCAATATCAGGAAGAACCTTTGCAACTGTAGCTATTATTTATCATGACGGTCCTTCTACAACATCAGGGCATTACACATGCTATTTAAAAAGTTGTAAAGGTTGGACCCACTGTAACGACACTCATTTGACTTTCAAACAACGTTTGCCTTTTGGCTTAAAAAATTCATACCTAGTGTTTTTACAACCAAAATTTAAGTAAAGGTAATTGGCCTATGAAGACGGGAGCAGTTAATAAAGGTTATTTTGCTGTTTAACAATATATTCTGAGTAAAAGTGATCACGGTAATATAAAAAATTGACTTGTCATATAGGTACTGTAAGTGGATCTCATAGTAAGTAATGTAATGTAATGTAAAAGACATTTCTATAGCGCTACTTTCACTCCAAGGAGTATCTTGGCGCTCACCCAACCCAGATGGAAGAGTTGGAGGGGAAAAGGATGACTTACACTCTACACCACAAATTACACCAACGCCCTGCATGCCGCATCGGGCAAAGAGAAGATCCAGGTTTTTAATGCCTTCCTGAAAGAATTTTCCTGGGATAGTGAACGTAAAAGGGGCGGAGCTTATTCCAGGCCTTGGTGCCTAATACAAAAAGGGATTTACCACCTTTTGTGGCCAGCTTGAAACGGGGAGGTGTAAGTAGATTCTGACTGGTAGACCTCAGACAGCGTGTCGGGTGATATCTTCTGAAACCATTGCATAGGTATTTTGGGACATGCTGATGAAATGCCCTAAAGGTAGTTATGAGAATTTTAAACAAAATTCTTTTACCTATTGGCAGCCAGTGGAGGGTGTTAAGTGCTGCTGAGGCTGAAGACCTACGGGGCCAATGCAGTACAAGGCGGGCCGCCGCATTTTGGACCATTTGTAACCTGTGGAGAACGGTTTTATTGGCTCCAGCATATAAACCGTTACAATAATCCAGCCTAGAACTTAAGGCCACTGCGACTGTTTTCCTGGCCGACAGCGGAAGTAGGTCAAAAAACTTCCTCAGAGCTTTTATGATCTGGAAGCACGTCCCAGCTACTGCCACAGCCTGATGTTTAAAAGATAGTTGGTCATCAAATTTGATGCCTAGATTGCGGGCAGATGTAATTGTATTGGGAGGGGCTTCTGCATCCACCGGCCTGCACATTTTTGGGGAAAACAGATTATGACTCCTGAATGGCAGAATTTCTGTTTTTCCAGCGTTACATTTTAAATGATTGTTAGTCATCCATTTAAAAGTTGCTGCTAGACATTCCTTAAGATCTTCCTCGGCACCTAGCCGTTCCCTATCCAACACCAGAATGAGTTGGGTGTAGTCAGCGTATGAAATAGAACTGATCTGGAATGACGCAATCAGTTTCACTAGGGGTACCATGTACAGGTTGAAAAGTACAGGACTTAGGCTCGAGCCCTGAGGGACCCCTGAGCTGACGGCTTTAGCCTCAGACTGATATTGACCCAACACTGTGACTTGGCGTCTGTTGCTAAGGAAATTCCTAAGCCAGGCCAAGACCTGCCCTCCTACCCCTGCGGCAGCCAATCGGTCCACTAAGATGTTATGTGAGACCGTATCAAAGGCTGCCGACAGGTCAAGTAGGATAAGGACAGCCTTCTTTCCTTGATCCATGGCCGCCCGTAGGGTCTCTGCTGTAAAAAGCAGGGCTGTCTCGGTAGAATGTTCTGACCGAAACCCTGACTGGTTAGGATGGAGGATGTTGTTTTTCTCCAAAAAGTTTGTCAGTTGACTGTTGATGAACTTTTCTGTAAGTTTGAACAGGACAGGAAGCAAGGAAATAGGGCGCAGGTTGGAGAGAGTGGTAGGGTCAGCAATTGCCTTCTTTTGGAGAGGCTTGACAGCTGCAAGCTTCCAGTCATTGGGAATGTCTGCCGTAGTTAGAGAGGAATTAATAATCCTATTGATTATAGGATTAACTATCTCTACTAAGGTGTGTAACACTGGAGGAGGACAGGGGTCAAAAGGGGATCCCGATTTGCTGGCCAAAATAGCCTTAGAAGTGTCTTCAAGAGATACTGGGGCAAATTCCTCCAGACAGGTAGAGGTCTTCATCTCCACTGTCTGTTCAGAAACCGCTGACGCGATAGGTCCTGGTGGGAAAGTCTTCACGATGGTAAGGATCTTGTTGTCAAAGTAGTCAGATATCGCATTGCAGAGATCTTGAGATGGAGGGATCTCCTGCGATAGAGCTGATGGATTCATAAAATCCTTTACAATCTTGAAGATTTCTTTTTGTTCCTGGCCTGCCATGGATAGGGCCTGTAAATAATGGATTTTCTTTGCGGATTTTATTCCAGCATGGTACTTCCGTCTTGCTGCCCTATAGATGCTAAGTGATATTAGTATTATACAAAATGATGAACATGAGTGAGTCAGAGATGGTTTTACAAATACTTAAGTATTGTGAAAATGTTGTATGAGACTTTCTTTCAGAACGTCGGAAAAAAGGTAATTTCAGAGTTTCTTAGAATTAATTTGAAAATATACTCATACATCTGACACTATTTGGCCAAAAGGAAAGGTACAGGAATGAGTAAAGAGTCATGACTGAAAAAAAGGAGTATATGAAAATATTTCAGATGTTCTTGGAGCTTTTCTTCTAGAAAGTCGATGAAATTGATTTTTTAGTGAACAGCAGAGCACTTTGCAACGAGAAAAGGACCTCCATGATATACTATTTGGCCTCAAGGAAAAGTAAGTCAATCAAAGATTAGTGTAGATTTGTCATTTGTCAGTATCTAAGGTTTTTTTTAAAACACAATCTTTTAGACTGTGGTTTTTTTTCCCGCTGTCATATGATGAGTAATTTGAACTCACTGTTTTAAGTGAAATTCAATATATTCTGAGAACAGCAAAAATAAACTATGTAACATGTTGTACAAGTTATTCTATACTTTGGATTGTGTAAATTAAATTGTATTCCCATTCTCTGACACTCACTTTCCTTTTTCCATCCTCTTCCAGCTCTTTTTACTCATTTATAATGTCTTTCTCTCACTCTCTGTAAACCCCGTTCCTTTACTCCACTTCTTTGACAACCCCTCATTCTCATTTCAACTGTCTGCATCCCCTCTCTCCCTTGCATAACTTTTCAGCTTTCAGTCTCTCTGCTTTACTTCCCTTTTCCGTATTTTCCTCCTTTGCTCTTTTAGTAATTCCTGTTTACTCACTCAGCAGTATTATCGCACTCTATCACTATAAATCACCCACTCTCCCTCGCTTATCTTTGTTTGCTCCTTTCTTTTGACCTCTTCTCTCTATTTTTCGTTCACTACCTCTATGTCCTCAGTGCCTCACTCTACTTGTGTTATGTTCACTTGTGTTTATCTACCTTCTATCATTTCTTTTACAACAACTTCACTGCTCCTCTCTCATCATTCTTCATCCCATTTCTTTTACTCTGGTTACATTACTATCCCTCATTTCCTTTCTTTCAATGTCCTTCTCTTTACTTTCATCACCAAATTATTTTCTCTCAGTACCACTGTTTTAGTCGTCTTCTCCTCTCTTTCCTTTTTTTTACTCCCTTACTCATTTCCTTTGCTCATTCATTGTACTCCACCTCACTCAGTTTTTCTCTTGGTGTGTCTGTCTACTAACTTCCTCACTCCATTTCCCTCAATCGTTGTATATTATCCTCTCTCCCTGCATCTCTTCACTCTATGACTGTTCTTCACTTACTCTCAGTTATCTTGTATTCCTCATTCTTCTAAATGCATCCTTAATTAGACTCTTTTCTGTCTCAGACATTATCTTTTTACATACTACTGTTTCCTGATTTAGTTTTGCTAACTCACATTGTTTTAGTATCTTTCTTACCTTCATGTCATTTCTCTGTTCTTCTCTTCCTCTCTGTCAGTGAATCTATATTCCTTACTCTTAGTAATTTGCTCTCCTTCTATTTCTTTTTCTCTCTTTTTGTCCTTCTACCTTACTTTATTTCCCTTTCTGTGTCCTTCACTCTTACTTTATTTCTAAATACACTGTTATGATTTTTAACCTCTTCATTTGTATCTTTTAATTTAAAATACATATTTTACTAATTATAACTTATTTTCTTCTCTCTTTCACAGATACAAAGTGTAGTAAAAACATGTAATTAGGTTTGCATTAATTATATGTTAAGTGTGACAAAAAACATTATATGTTAAGTGTGACAAAAAAATTCACTTTGTCATACCTCATATTCACTCCTCCACCCATGTCAAAGGACACGTCTTAGACCAGGTTTGGTCGTTGAATTGCCCGGTGAAGTCCATTTCTATCTCACCCTGTACATGGTCGGACCATCACTTAATTTTTTTTACCCTTCCCATTCATCCCCCGGTTAAGTCCTCACCTCCTAAAAATGTCTGGGTTCGGGCTTGGGGGCGAGTAGATCCTGACCACCTATCTAATCTACTCACTACCTCTTATCCCCCACTACAAGGTTTGTCTACTCTTTCCCAGGTTACTTCCATCAATCAGTGGCTCACCTCAGGATGCGATACCATCGCTCCCATGAGGCGGGTCACCTCAAAGCGGGAGAAGGACGCTAACCTATGGTTTAAGGAGGACCTTAAGACTATCAAACTAACGGTTCGCAGAGCGGAGCGTGCCTGGAGGAGAAACTATTGCCCCTTACTCCGATCGGAGTTTATTACCATCCTGGCCCATTATAAACAGGCTATCTTGGCGGCAAAAACAACCTATTTCTCCTCCAAAGTCCTCGCTGCGGAGAACCAATCGAGGGAAATATTCTCGATTGTGCACAATCTGGCATTCTCCGACAGAATCACCTTGAAGCCCACCCCCTCTTTGGAACTATGTCACTCCCTTAATAATTTTTTTATTCAGAAAATTGCCATCATTAAAGCTAATATCCCCCCTCCCTCCTCAGCCTTTGTGGATCCTCAGTGCCCCCCCCCAAGGGACAACTCATTGCCCTCCCTCCTCTAACCAAGGAATCCCTGGCCTCCTTAATCCCGCTAGTTAAATCCGGCTCCCCTCTTGATCCTTGCCCTTCTCATATTCTCCGTCATATTTTTTCTTCCTGCTCTGACCCCCCTCTTCAGTTTCTTAACAGTTCTCTTTCTCAGGGCGTTGTGCCCGCTCCATTGAAATCAGCTATTATTGTCCCTATCCTGAAGAAACCGGATGCAGATCCCACGGCCCCTACCAACTATCGCCCTATCTCCCTTTTGCCGTTTTTGGCAAAAGTACTCGAGCGCCATGTCACTCGCACTCTGAGTTCTTTTGTGGAGACGCATGGGATCTTAGCCCCCCGTCAGGCTGGCTTCCGCCCCGCACACTCTACGGAGTCCGTAGTACTATCGGTCTTGGACAACCTCAGGGAGGGAATGGACACCAACCAGACTCAGGCTTTGGTCCTCCTCGATCTCTCAGCCGCCTTCGACACGGTTGATCACACCATCTTACTTTCCCGTGTCGGAGCGGCGGGGATCGGGGACACCGCCCTGGTATGGTTGTCCTCCTTCCTGAGAGACCGCACTCAGGCGGTTCGCCTGGGTGATTTTACTGCGGACTTCCGGAAAGTTCAGTGCGGGGTCCCCCAAGGTTCCTCCCTTTCCCCCCTTTTGTTTAACCTCTACATTGCCCCCCTTATTTTTTCTTTGCAGCAGATGGAGGTCTCCGTGTACAACTACGCGGACGACCTCCAACTTGTCTTTAACTTGTCTTCTTCTTCTTCTTCTGTCTCTAACTTTCAATCTATTATGATTCATATCCGAGACTGGATGAGCCACAACCATCTGAAACTCAACCCAGACAAGACTGAGCTGGTGTTGACGGGTGGCTCATCCAGTCCCTGGTCTTCTTTGTTTTGGCCCCCTTCCCTAGGGTCCCCTCCTGTTCCCTCCACCTCAGTAAAAACACTAGGCATTAAACTCAACCCCCAGCTCACCCTTCACTCCCAGGTAAGTTCTGTGGTGTCTTCTTCTTTTGTTTCACTGCGTACTATACGCAAGGTGTCCCGTTTCTTTTCTTTCGACGCCCTCAAACTGATTACCTTGGCAATGGTCATATCCCGCCTGGATTATGGGAACGCCCTATATGCCAGTATACCTGCATATAGCTTAAGGCGATTACAGCAGATCCAGAACCAGGCGGCACGTTTGGTGTTCAAGCTGCCAAAGTTCCATCATGTCACCCCCCTCCTCAAAACTCTACATTGGCTTCCTGTCCGCGAACGTGTCCAGTTTAAGCTTGCTTCCCTTACCTTTCAAGCTCGACTGGGCACGGCACCGGCTTTCATCTCAACTGAGATTACACCCTATATTCCTACTAGGGAATTACGTTCTTCCACTAAATCCCTTCTTACAGTCCCTCGGTTTCGGAGGAAGAAATGGGGAGGATCGAAATTTGCGACCCTCGCCCCACTCCTTTGGAACTCCCTACCCCCAGAACTTAGAGCTTCCACTCTTTACCTGCAATTTAGGAAACAGTTAAAAACCCATCTGTTTACCAAAGCTTTTAATTAGTCTTTTTTTTTCTCTCTCAGTTTCCTTTTTTTTAGCTTCACCTTTCCACCATGTTATTTGCCAGTTATAGCGCCATGAAACCGCCGGTGTCCGTGCGCTTTATAAATAATTTTAAATTCAAATTCAAATTTGTCATCACCCTTTGCTTTAACCTCACTAATATTTTCTCAACGAACCTCACTCCTGTTTCTTTACTCTGCTTCCCTCACTTATTCTCCATGTTTACTCCCCTTTCCCTATTTCCCCTCTCATATTCAACTTCTTTCAGTTCCCATTCTTTACTTCACTTACCCTCTGTTCCCTTCCTTTACTTCTTCACTCATTCTCTTTTTCTTAATTATTTACTTCACTCCTACACACACAACGTATCCCCCTCCCAACACATAGACACACGTCTGACATACACCCCACACACACAGCACACACACACCTCATACACACACCCCCCCACACACACTCTTCACACACACACACATTCCATGTACACACATACATCTCACACACATACCCCCACACCCACACCCCCTCACAGATATCTCACACACCCTCACCTCCACCCACAGCGAAACACCCCACACACCCACACCCACAGACACACCTTACACACCCATACCCCGACCTACACCCACTGACTCCCTATAAGTCACACACACTGCATTACTTACCTTTATTTGCTGTTTCACTCAAACCCATTCAGGCAGTGTTTCCTTTACTCTCTTTGTCCTTTCTCTTTGTGATTCCCCATGTGTTATCCTCATTCAATTTTTCACCCTCTTTCACACCTCTTTACTTACACTAACTGGTCTTTTCTCACCCTCCTTCACAGTTCTTCATTTATCTCGGTTCCGCCACTACCCTTCATTCTCCAGTTTTTTACTGTTCTTTTTTTTCTTTCAACACCCACTCACATTCTCCCACTATCTCTACTTTAGTCTTCTTCCTCTCTCTTCCTTTCTTTCGCTCCTTTAGTCATTTTACTTTTCTCACTTTCACCCTATTACACCTTCTCTGTTTTTTACTATGTAATAAACAATCCCTCTGTGTTTCTCCCTGTAGCTCTCTTTCTCTTAACATTACTCTCTTTGTGTTCTTCCCTCATGCTCACTCCTTCATTACATTTTTTTTCTTTTTTTTTGGGTGCGCGCCCCGGTACGCGTACCCTAAGGAAAAAAAATTGACAGAGATTCTTTAAAAATATAGGTTTATTTTTATAAATTAAAGGTAGTTCTAAAAAGAACTGTTTTTTTTCTTCTTTTTGTTGTTTTATATTTTTTTATTGTTTTTTTGAACATTTTGTACTTTTTTTGGCTTTTCAAAACTGTTTTATATCTTTTTTGTATTTTTTATGGGGAGAAACAAAAAAAAGGGAATTGAAAATGGCTCAACTGGAGCAAAAAACAAAAAACGGAAAACATTAGGGTTTTTTGGGGCAATTGTGGTTGTCACCAGCAAAGACGATGAGCTTTACGCTCTTTTCACCATACGACATGAGCTTACCACAGTAAATACATGTTACTCTAAAATCTTCAAATCGTTGTATGCAAGGCATCATCTCCGTTGTTTCTGGTCCCGATGGAGTGGGTTGCTTTCTTTTGGAGGTGGTCCTTGAAGACTGGGGGAGGTTTCTGGCCAGTTCTCTCATCTCTGCACGAGAATAGTTGTTTGGATGCTTGCGGGTCATATGTCTAATCATGGTATTGTTACCAAAGGAATATTTTTTGTTTGGGTTGCCCCTTGAGAGTTCTGCGCCACAGATTAGACAAGTTACCTTGGCTGCATTCACTTTTTTCTTGCCCTCTGGGATTGAAAAAAACTCCCATACAATGTGTGGCCTTGGCTGGTATGGGGTATTGTCTTCAGCCAGCCATCTTCTCCTCTCCTCCTCTTCCTCTTCCTCCTCCTCCTCTTCTTGACCACCAATGTACTGTTGTGGTGGTCCTCTTGGTGGTGGTGGTGGTGGTGGTGATGCAGATGCTCCAGGTGCTGCTGCTACTGTAGCCATTTTAAAGTACAAAATAATTCTGTTTGTTGTTGTAACAGGTCTTCCTCAGTCAAAGGACAAAGTCAGAATAAGGAAAAAAGGTGGAGTCTTTCATCATTTGGAAAACAGAACTGTTCTTGACCAATGAAAAGTGTTATTTTCAAGTCACATGATCCGGGCTTACATCATTTGGAAACCAAAACTGATCTGCACCAATGAAAAGTGTTATTTTCAGATCACATGACCTGACGCGCTTACGGGGCGCGCCCGTAGTCGCGCTCCGGGGCTCGCCCGGGGGTGCGTAGCGTAAGCGCGTCAGGACGTTGCGCGATCGTATGCGCTCGCGTGCTTCCGGGTGCGCTTACGCAGTGCGTCATATGACGCATCACGCGGCTACACCAAACGTTACGATGTTGTTTTCGTTCGCGGGAATAGCGCTAACGGGACACTCCCCGGTACGCGCCCGAGGCGTGCCGTAACATTGCGCTTACCCGTGCGTTCACCGGTACGCGCCCCAGGAGCGCCCCAGGGCAAAAAATTAAAAAAAAAAATATTTACATAATTATACATTATAAAATTCGTTATAAATTTTTTTACTTTTTATACCTATAGAGAATTGCTATTAAAAAACCTATTAAATTCACTGAAAAAACCATAGGTTTCACTCCAGTTATAGTTAGCTGGAAATTTTACTCGCATAAAACCATTGAAATTCCCACGTTATAGTTAGTTGGACTCACTATAACTTGCGCGCCTGCAATGCACTGCTGATGACATCACATATGACATCACTCATGACATGGTCAGTGACATCACTCATGACATCACTGATGACACCATCCTTGTGACAGAGTGACAGACCTCCTTTCACTGTAATGTAACCCTTGAAGCACATATTCAAAAATAGAAACTAAAATTTTCAAAAAGATGGAGATACCCATACCAGTAACAACAACCAATTCAATAATTCCACCATCTATATACACAACCACTTATTCACCAACAGTTCTATATAGTCACTCATACATATACTCACTCATCATATGTAGTGATACACCTATACATCCTGATACACACCGACAGTCATCTAAAAGATACTCTGACACATACTCACACATGCAAATAAACTATTGAACATCCATTTATTTGCATATACAGCTATACACACACTACCACTTTACTTCTAAGGAAACTAACACATACTTACTTTCTCAAACAATCACTTATAGAAGCACATACTAATTTAAACAGGAACTCTTAAAATCCCTTACTCTCACATATACTCACTTATATACATCAATATTCACATATATTAGATTCAAACATATGTAGTTACTGATAAAGACACTAGTGAGACAGTCATTCAGTCACTAACACACACATATATACACTCATCCACCCATACAGTCCTGCACATATGCTGTCTTCAAAACACATACAAAGAGTGAGTCAATCATTCATGCCTCTATGTGCTAAGTAATACCCCACCAAACCATACAGACACTCATACTGATACTAAGAAAAACATGTAATAACGCATATACCTACACATGTACCTACTCACCAACCCATGCAGCCACTTATACACAAAGTGAAACAATAATACATATATTTAAACATTACTCACTAATATTTATTTTTCAGAAAGAGACGCATTCACTGGATGGTGTCATCAGTGATGTCATGAGTGATGTCACTGACCATGTCATGAGTGATGTAATATGTGATGTCATCAGCAGTGCATTGCAGGCGCGCAAGTTATAGTGAGTCCAACTAACTATAACGTGGGAATTTCAATGGTTTTATGCGAGTAAAATTTCCAGCTAACTATAACTGGAGTGAAACCTATGGTTTTTTCAGTGAATTTAATAGGTTTTTTAAATGCTAATTCCTAACTATAACTGGTGTGAAACCTATGGTTTATTCAGTGAATATACATATATATATATATATATATATATATTACCTACTGGCAGTCGCCAGTAGGTAGTTATAGTTAGGATTGATTTCCATAGGAAATCCGCAACATTCTATTGGGAATAACTTTGGCGCCGGTGGACGAATCTTCGCAAATTTCTCATAGAAGATGGCCCGCTCTGCTCTGCTCCTTCCCTGAACGTTTGGGGGGGATTCGTCAAGCGGGGGCCGAGATAAAAGGGGGGTCCCAAAACGTGTTTTTCCCATGTTAATTTCCATAGGGCGGTTGGACTCCCTTTTAGCCCGAACTGCTGAATGGATTTCCACAAAACTTGCTTGGCAAAATTGTAGGGACTGGTACCCGATGTGCCTTTGCTATGTCTCAAGATATGTGCTCCAGTGGATTTTGAGTAATTTAGGTTAAAAAAAAATATATATATCTGGGCGGAGCCTAACCACACATCTGATCTGATTGGCTGTCAGCACTTCATCCAAGAAGTGTTGGCAGCCATCTTGGGACCAATATACATGATAGCACCTCATTAAAAAGCATTGGAGTTAATAGAGGGTTTTAGGACTTTAGTTACATTATAAATCATTTGTTGATGGTACCATACTCATTTTAGGAATTGTGGTGTGTTCTAAGGTGATTTTACCATGTGAAAAAGCCTTCTGCTGTGATATCATGAATCATGTTTGAAAGAAAACTAATATCTCATGATTTTCCCACAGTGGTTTGGAAGGGGATCTGTAAGCTAAACTGAAAGCATATTTTCTGTAAATTCACATTATCTTTCTCAGTCATGTGAGAATGAAGTCTGACATTCTCAGTAAAACATGTACATCCAACAAGGACAGAGACTGTCAGTTGATTCCTTTGTGTTCTACTGCAGCCTCCTAGAGTGTTCTAAAGAACAACTAGAGCGCTAACAGTCCTACTTATTACAAAGGAATAGCACACCTGAAGCCATCGTGATGGGAATAAAGTGGTAACTCTTAAAACATTTAATTTAAAAAGGAACAAAATGAGGGGGTATATTATGCCATAGAAAGTATTATTAGTGCTGCAAAAAGAAAAATTAGGGCACATTTTGAGTGACTTCTCAAATCCTCTTCTATTTCATTAAAAAATTCTGACATGCAGTCTCCCAAGATGGCCACCAGAGACAAAAGATCCCAAATGTAACCCAAATATCACCCAGATGTAGCCCAAGTATAGCCTAATGACAGAATGTCCCAGAGTGTTCTAAAGAACAACTAGAGCGCTAACAGTCCTACTTATTACAAAGGTATGGCACACCTGAAGCCATCTTGATTGGAATAAAGTGGTAAGTCTGAAAACATTTAATTTAAAAAGGAACAAAATGAGGGGGTTCATTTTGCCATAGAAAGTATGATTAGTGCTTCAGAAAGAAAAATTAGGGATCATTTTGAGTGACTTCTCAAATCCTCTTCTATTTCATTAAAGAAATTCTGACATGCAGACTGAAACATGCACTTTGAATACCAGCAGCAGACTTCCCTGGTGAGCAGTAGCTTTACTACAGTGATCTAATGAGCAACTAGAGTGCTAACATTCAGAATTTATGGCAAATGTGTGACACATCTGAATGCCTTCCTGATGGAACCAGAGTAAACAAGCATTGAAAAGGCAATAGATCTCGCCCTCATTTAAGTTAAAGCCATACTGTTTGTAATGAGGTGGCTTTTTAGCTTTGCTTTTATTAGTGTTTTTTAAACTTTCATGTAAATAACATTCATCTGTATTGAAATATATGTATATGTATGCATGCATTTATATTTTTATTTATATAGATATACAGATTATATATGTTTATATATGTATGTATATATATATATATATATATATATATATATATATTCACAGAAAAAACCATAGGTTATAGACCATATATAGTTAGGAATTAGCATTTACAAAACCTTGAAAATTCACTGAAAAAACCATAGGTTATAGACCATATATAGTTAGGAATTAGCATTTAGAAAACCTTATTTTACTCACACAAAACCATTGAAATTCCATATATAGTTAGTTGCACTAACTATATATCGCGCACCCGCAATCCACTGCTGATGATGTCACATATTACATCATTTATGACATGGTCAGTGACATCACTGATGACATCACTGATGACATCTCAAATGACATCACTGATGACATCATCTAGTGTCTGTGTGTTTTTGTAAAGTTTAAATACGTTTTACATATTGAAGAATGACTGGATGTATGGAAGACTGAGTGTGTGTGTGGCTGGCTGGGAGGTGTGTGACTCTGTGCATATCAATGTGTACTTGTATCAGTGATTGTATAAGAGAGTAAGTATGTGTTAGTATATGTGTGAAAAGTATGGTGTTCTGTGTTTAACTATAGATGAGGAAATCGAAGTGTGATTGATTCTTCACAGGACTGACTAGGTGTATGAGTGCATATGATAGTGTTCTAATAAGTGACTGTATGTATGAGTAATTGTATGGGTGAATGAGTGAATGTGTGTGTAGACGTACGAATCAGTGAGTGTGTATGTAGTAACTGGTATTGGTGTGTCATGATGTCATCAGTGATGTCATTTGAGATGTCATCAGTGATGTCATTTCAGATGTCATTAGTGATGTCATCAGTGATGTCACTGAAGTATGGTGTTCTGTGTTTAACTGTATAGATGAAGAAATGGAAGTGTGATTGATTCTTTACAGGACTGGCTTGGTGTGTGAGTAACTCCATGGATGAGTGGCAGTGTGTGACTGTCTGCATAGGTGTATGAGTGCATATGATAGTGTTGTAATAATAAGTGACTGTATGTATGAGTGATTGTATGGGTGAATGAGTGAATGTGTGTGTAGACGTAGGAATCAGTGAGTGCTTATGTAGTAACTGGTATTGGTGTGTCATGATGTCATCAGTGATGTCATTTGAGATGTCATCAGTGATGTCATCAGTGATGTCATTTGAGATGTCATCAGTGATGTCACTGACCATGTCATGAATGATGTAATATGTGACATCATCAGCAGTGGATTGCGGGTGCGCGATATATAGTTAGTGCAACTAACTATATATGGAATTTCAATGGTTTTGTGTGAGTAAAATAAGGTTTTCTAAATGCTAATTCCTAACTATATATGGTCTATAACCTATGGTTTTTTCAGTGAATTTTCAAGGTTTTGTAAATGCTAATTCCTAACTATATATGGTCTATAACCTATGGTTTTTTCTGTGAATTTCATTGGTTTTTTAACAGCTAATATCTGTAGCTGTAAAATGTATTCTTCTTTAAATCCAAAAATATATTTTATATGTTTATGAATAATTTTTTTTTTAAATATTTTTTTTTCTTCGTTCCCGCTTCGCGAATCGGGAAGCTTCCCGTTAGCTGACCTTGATGCCGCGAAATAGACCGCGAGCCGGTAAACGTTTCTTTACCGCAAGTGCCGCATTAGAAAACAACATCGTGACGCCTCCCGTCCGCATGACGTTTCACGTTGTCGCGTGATACGTCATATGACGTACAACGTTAGCGAACTGGTACGCGAAGCGAGTCGCAAAGCGCAGGTTTCTGGAAGCAAACCGGGAGGCCCTGCAAAGCGCTTAACGTAAACACAGCAAGTCATGTGACTTGGTAATAACACTTTTCATTGGTTCATTTCACTTTTGGTTTCCTAATGATGTAAGACTAGGTCATATAATCTAAAATGAACACTTTTGATTGGTTGAGAACTCTTGTTTTTCCCAAATGATGAAAATCCCTCCTTCTTTCCTCACTCTGACTTTCATCATTGTGAGAGAAAGACCCTTTGTGATCACTGAGCAATGGCTTCTTTAGTAGCTTCAGCTGGTGCTTCCCCACCACCTCCACCACATCCAAGGAAGAGTGGACCACCTGCTCAAGTTATAATTCAACAAGGAGAGGAAGAAGAGGAACAGGAGGACGAGCACGAAGAGAGGCAGTTTTTGCCTGAGCAGCCCAGGACGTCTCACCGGAAAGAAAACTTCATTTGGCAATTTTTTAAAATTCCCAAAGGTCAGAAAAAAGTAAATGCAAGATACGTAACTTGCCTTATATGTCAAGATAGACTGTCCAGAGGGACCGACAAAAAATACAGTTTCGGAAACTACACAATGCATCGCCATATGACTAGGTGGCATCCTAACAACTACAGTGCTGCACAGTTTCGGAACGACCTAGATAATCTCCCTATTATGGCCAGAAGATCTGTTGTACCGGAAGTAACGGGACCAGAGGGCAGGGAGATGGTGCCAAATATACAAATGAGATTTGGTGATGTAAAACACATCTGCGTATTTTGCGATGGATTCATTTCCTACGGAGAAAAAAGCATCACTCTGATCAACAGAGCTATTGACTATCATATGCAAGTTTGTACGAAACGCCCAAAATAATAAATACTTCTTTTTTTTGTTTTGTTGCTCCTGTTGAGCCCTTTACAATGAATCGTTTTCATTGCCCCCTCCAAGAAAAACCCCAAAAAATATAAAACTGTTCAGAAAAATTCAAAAAAAGTAAAAAAATGTTCTGAAAAATAAAAAAAAAAGTTCTTTTCAGAACTACCTCCCCGTTATTAAAAAATTGGTACAATATTTGGAACTGTGCCAACCTCTATTTCTCTTAGTTCGCTTCCCAGTTCGCTCCCCGGTACGCGAACCGGAAGCGAACCAAAAACAGTAAGTATAAGGGAAGGAAACAGACACTTATGTTAAAAGAAAGACAGCTATAGGGGAGTAAACTAGAGATACTATTACCCGTAATCCACTGCTGATGATGTCACATATTACATCATTCATGACATGCTCAGTGACATCATCAGCAGAGGATTGCGGGTTTTTTGGCAACGTGCCTTATCCACGGTTTAATAACGCTGCCTTTTGCTTTATATAAGTTTTCAAATTGTATGAAATATATACCAATAGGTCGTTATGAACCTTTAGGTAGTGCTTTTCTTCATGAGGTCTGGTCGCTTCCATACACATACAGATGATTCAAAGATGATCAAGAAGTTTATCTGAATGGAGAGGAATGCACTGAGACGCCAGATCATTCACTAATGTGTAGGCACATACAGTTACACGGTTCATGCAACAAACACCGACCAAATATGGCTTGCGTGTTGCAAGGCACGCCAGTTCCTGCTATCATCCCCACGTTCAAGTTGTTGGAAAATGGTAGTTATTTGATGCTCAATAATGAAGATTGTTCTGAGTTAATTAAAAGTATTCCTTTTATCGTAACAGTAAGTGAACGGGTTATTTGCTGCAGAAATGTTCTATTTCCTCCCACACATGAACATAGGGAGTTTTCAATCTGGCCACAAATACCAACCTTGGGACAGATTTCAACGGCATGGCAAGAATAAGAGCTCTTTTGTCTCAGAGAGAGGTGGCCTTGAGTTCGGCCCGTGAAACATTTGTGCTTCACATAGCGAACACCCGTACAGAGGTGCACACACTTTTCAATTCAGATTTGCCTTTCAAATTCAGCAAGATGGTTCCGACTATCTTTAACGCATCCTCCGCAAAGTCCCTGGCGCACTTTTTTAAAGTTGTTACCATTGGTCTCGTGACTTCATTTGAGAAAATCTTTGGACTCATCCCTGCTTCCTTTCATTCTATTTTCTCCACTCTGGTTCGTGGATTGGCATTTTTACTTGCATTACCAGCGGACGCTCTTGTGCTTTTTTACATTTTTAAATATGGATGTCCCTCCTATGCAACCTCCCACCCTGCAGCTGCTGACACTGTTCCGCAATCGCATGCTAGAATATTATGGCACAATGCCGTTGGCGATATTAAGCACGGCATATGGATTATCTTTTCGATTCTCCTACTTCACCTGTGTCCAGCCTCTATTTCACTGCCTGACCTGTGATTTCGATTGGGCCATTGATTTGTGTCTCTGCGGACCGGTTTCTCCTGACGTCGACTTTAATCAGCTGATGACTCCTATCATTACTCACGAGTTGGTTTGTCCTGGCGAAAGGATTATGGCTGTGGCATTGATGCATGGACTACTTGGTCCCTGGAATTTACTGGCGGCAGCACAGTCTTTCTTGGAACAGAGCTTTCTTGAAAACCCACCGAGCTGTCCTCTGATGGTGATAGAGGATCCGGCGCTGGGAGAGCACGTATGTTCTTTTCCGCTTTTAAATTGGATGGCTGAACTGTTTTCGGATGAAGACGGTGACTTCCTATTGGAGGCTGTTGCAGCTTATTTTGCATACACAGTTATGTCATAGACCTTTTTCATGTTTGATATGCTGAGTACTAGCATTTCATTGACAATTCATTGACTTATTTGTCAAGTTTTTATTATTTACCTTGCCTATTGGCTTAAGACTCGATAAAGTACTTGGCTGTTTTATTTTTCTTTAGCATTAAATTTTCCTAGTTTTTAATGCTTTACCTTGCGGACCGTCCACATATAAACTTGCAATCTGCTCTCATGAGATGGCACTTCTATTATCTTATTCAGTTCGTTTCCGGATCATGGGGAGGTGTCATCTAGGTCCTGGATATCTTTACACCGTGTTAAGTTAGCATGGGCTCATTACCGGTTTAAACGCCATTTTTCCTTTTTTGCAACTTCTGCACACGACACTTAGTTGTTGCTTTAGCTTTCCACCTAGTAGTTCATCGTGGTTTACATGAGAATAATATGTTATTGCTCTACTATCTGCTTTGCTTGTTAAACTATATCTGTACAGCGAGTGCTAAAGTTTCAAGAACAACACGATACAGAATTGTTATGAGGTCTGATCTCCACGACTTCATACTCATAACATAAGTGCAACTTCTGCCAATTCTGGGCATGAGGCGGGTTTTATATTGCTTTGCCGAACACACATACACAACAGTTGATGCGGCTCACATGAAGAGAGAGCTGGTGTATGCTGATGTGATTCCTTCAAATCTAAGACACTAAAGTATGGGCACGCCCTAAACCAACACAAAGAGACCTTCTTAGCAAATAATATAATATGTGTATTAGGGAGGGTGAGATATAAGCAGCCGCGGGCCGTGGAGGGAGTTACGGTGAGGCAGGGAGGCGGGGAGGGGGAGAAGCAGGGTGGAGCCCTCTCTACCTTGCCCCTCCCCCTCCCCGCCTCCCTGCCCCACCGTAACTCCCTCCACGGCCCGCGGCTGCTTATAAGTGTTGCTAACTCTTATTCATTTACAGCATGTTAACATACTATCACCATTCGCTTTTTATGTACTAGTAACTATGCTGGTAATTTTGCTACTGATAATATGTGTACTTGTATTATCTAAGATACTACGCCTGTGAAGACGGCATTAGTAAATAAACATTTCAAATACACATGTGTTCTTCTTAACTCCATGTTCTGGTTTCTAAGAAATATATAACGACCGACTGTTCATGAGTTCCACGTATCCTGAGGTACTATAAGTTCATATTCTGGATTGTCTAAACATTGAGAGTTTGTTATATCCAATGTGACACTGTACCTAGCTTGCTAAGGAGTTTTTGATTACTAACGTGAGTTTTGGGACACCCTAATTCGCCGAGGTTCCAATCCTCTGTCCACAGTTCTGTGTGAGAACAGAAACCCTGCGACAGGGGCACCCCCGACCCTTGCTGGAGCTTCATCACACTTGCGATACAACTCCAGCAATGCGCCACCTTTACGGCACAGATACATCACGCATCTGTGCTGTTTTTGCCCCATGATGCGCCGCATTGTAAATGCAGCACACCATAGGTGACGGAACAGCGGCACAGAATGACTAACACATCCCTGGTGATGCGCCAGTCATCATAAATGTATCCCTATGCTTCTTATCTTGTTAGAGATGAACCGCCATATGTATCATCAAAGTTTTTTGCATTTCCTAAATAGCGAACTTTAAGGAATAAATAGCGATTCTTTACCATTCCTAGTTTGCGATGAGCTATTTGCTAATTACAAATTACCCATTCATTTCCTTCATTTCCATAGGGCGGTTGGACTCACTTTTAGCTCGAATGGCTGAATGGATTTCCACGAAACTTGGCAAAATTGTAGGGACTGGTAGCCCGATGTGCCTTTGCTATGTCTCAAGATATATGCTCCAGTGGTTTTTACGAAAATTAACTTTGAAAAATATATATTGGGCTACATTGGCCTATATATATGTTGGAGCCCAAATGTAGCCCAATGTAGCCCAATGTAGCCCAAAGATGGCCGCCAGACACACAAAAAAACAAATGTAGCCCAAATATCAGCCAGATGTAGCCCAACTATAGCCCAGTGACAGAATGACCAATCAGCTTCACAAACCTCCGTTACGCGAAGCGGAGCGCTGTTACAGATATATATCTTTTTTTGAACGTTAATTTCTTAAAATCCACTGGAGCACATATATTGAGACCTAGCAAAGGCACATCGGGCTACCAGTCCCTAATATTTTGCCAAGTTTCGTGCAAATCCATTCAGCCGTTCGATTATTATTATTATTTTTTTTTTTTGCCCCGCGGGGCCCTTTTAAAACCTCCACATCAAACCTAGGGGGTCAGCGAGGATCTACTATGCCCCCTTATAGTTATTTCCCCCTTTGTTTTGACCTCCTCTTGTCTCTCGATCCTACCGAGAGACAAGATGGCGGCCGCTACGGACTGTTTGGAATGTTGACAGACGCCGGAGAACCAATCAGCTTCGCTTCACAAAGCTCCGTTGCGCGACAAGTACGCGTC
This sequence comes from Lissotriton helveticus, assembly GCF_964261635.1. Classification (NCBI taxonomy): domain Eukaryota; kingdom Metazoa; phylum Chordata; class Amphibia; order Caudata; family Salamandridae; genus Lissotriton; species Lissotriton helveticus. The sequence continues at coordinate 952,858,509 of NC_136061.1, forward strand.
CTGGGCCGCTGCCCGGTCCGCTGTTACAGATATATATCTTTTTTTAAACGTTAATTTCTCAAAATCCACTGGAGCACATATATTGAGACCTACAAAAGGCACATCGGGCTACCAGTCCCTACAATTTTGCCAAGTTTCGTGCAAATCCATTCAGCCGTTCGGGCTAAAAGTGAGGCCAACCGCCCTATGGAAATTAACATGGGAAAAACGCGTTTTGGGACCCCCCTTTTTTCTCGGCCCCCCCTTGACGAACCCCCCCAAAATTTTCAGGGGCTGCTCAGAAACAAAATGTGCCATTTTCCTGAAAATTTCAGCCAATTCCGTCCACAAACGCCAAAGTTATTAGACATAGAATTTTCAAAAATCCCATAGGGAAAAAATCCTAACTATATATACCTACTGGCGACCGCCAGTAGGTAATATACACACACATACATATATATAAATGCATATATATGCATATATATGTGTGTATATGTGTGCGTGTAGAGAGAGTTAGAGAGGTAGAGGTGTAGAGGTAGAGGTAGAGAGGTAGCGGTAGAGAGGTAGAGACTAGTAGAGAGAGAAGTAGAGAGAGGTAGAGAGTGGAGAGTAGAGAGTGAGTAATAGAGAGTAGAGAGTGAGTAATAGAGAGTAGTAGAGAGCAGTAGAGAGAGTAGCAGAGAGTGAGTAGTAGAGAGTAGTAGAGTGAATAGTAGAGTGATTAGTAGAGAGTAGTAGAGAGTGAGTAGTAGAGAGTGAGTACTAGAGAGTAGTAGAGAGTAAGTAGTAGAGTGAGTAGGAGAGAGCAGTAGAGAGTGAGTAGTAGAGAGTATTAAAGAGTGAGTAGTAGAGAGTAGTAGAGAGTGAGTAGTAGAGAGTGAGTAGTAGAGAGTGAGAGAGAGAATAGTAGAGAGTAGTAGAGAGTGAGTAGTAGAGTGAGTAGTAGAGACTAGTAGAGAGAGTAGTAGAGAGTAGTAGAGTGAGAAGTAGAGAGTGAGTAGTAGAGAGTAGTAGAGAGTGAGTAGTAAAGAGTGAGTAGTAGAGAGAGAGTAGTAGAGAGTGAGTAGTAGAGAGTAGTAGATAGTGAGTAGTAGGGAGTGAGTAGTAGAGAGAGAGTAGTAGAGAGTAGTAGAGTAGTAGAGAATGAGTAGTAGAGAGTGAGTATTTGAGAGTAGTGGAGTAGGAGAGAGTAAGTAGTAGAGAGTAGTGGAGAATATGCCAAAGTTTGGCACAGCACCACTTGCACAATAAGTCCAATCAAATCATATCACTTAGAGTCCTTATTGAAGCGCTGAATCTTGGTGTATATTCAAATGCTTTTATTTTCCTTAAGTTTATGTACCACAGCCAGCCGAAACGTTTCGTTCTGTACAACAGAACTTCTTCAGGGCGTTCTTATTTCCTTCAAGTTATGTCGGTATCCCGTTGTCATATAACTAGATATTTCTTCCAAATGTTAGACGAGACGTAAGTACATTCTTATTCAAAGTGACTAGGTGTCAATTTTACCCACACAATTCGGGCAGACTTGAGTAATTTATAGCATCCTCAAAGTCAGTCTTTCAAAAATTCCAAAGTATAGGACATGATAATCCAAATCTAAATGTTTCTCAAGAAAAGTCATTTTCAATCGTTCGGAATATCGGTGTTTGGGCAGATATGACCCAGGGACCCCCAGTATGCAAGGGGAATTAGTCCCCCCTCTGCAAACGCGCCAGTGGCCTGCGTTGCAGAGAGGTGTAAAAAGGGGCATAGCCTCATTACACCTCTGTGCAATGCAGCCCCCTGGTGCATACTGGAGGTTCCAGGTGGGCTAGTTGGCCCCCAGGGACCCCTAGTATACAAGGGGAATTAGTCCCCCCTCTTCAAACATGCACGGGGGCTGCGTTGCAGAGAGGTGTAAAAAAGGGTGTGGCCTCATTACACCTCTCTGCAATGCAGCCCCCTGGCGCATACTGGAGGCTCCTGGTGGGCTATTTGGCCCCCAGGGACCCCCAGTATGCAAGGGGAATTAGTTCCCCCTCTGCAAACGCGGCAGGGGGCTGCATTGCAGAGAGGTGTAACAAGGGGCATAGCCTCATTACACCTCTGCAATGCAGCCCCCTGGCGCATACTGAAGGTTCCAGATGGGCTAGTTGGCCCCCAGGGGCCCCCAGTATGTAAGGGGAATTAGTTCCCCCTCTTCAAACATGCACGGGACTGCGTTGCAGAGAGGTGTAAAAAGGGGCGTGGCTTCATTACACCTCTCTGCAATGCAGTCCCCTGGCGCATACCGGAGATTCCTGGTGGGCTTTCAGGCCTTATATAGTTAGGAATTAGCATTTAAAAAAACCTATTAAATTCACTGAAAAAACCATAGGTTTGACACCAGTTATAGTTAGCTGGAAATTTTACTGACATAAAACCATTGAAATTCCCACGTTATAGTTAGTTGGACTCACTATAACTTGCGCGCCTGCAATGCACTGCTGATGACGTCACATATTACATCACTCATGACATGGTCAGTGACATCACTCATGACATCACTGATGACACCATCCTTGTGACAGAGTGACAGACCTCCTTTCAGTGTAATGTAACCCTTGAAACACATATTCAAAAATAGAAACTAAAATTTTCAAAAAAATAGAGATACCCATACCAGTTACAACAACCAATTCAGTAATACCACTATCTATATACACATCCACTCATTCACCAACAGTTCTCTATAGTCACTCATACATATATTCACTCATCATATGTAGTGAAACACCTATACATCCTGTTACACACCGACAGTCATCCAAAAGTTACTCACACACATAATCACACATGCAAATAAACTATTGAACATCCATTTATTTGCATATACAGCTATACACACACTACCACCTTACTTCTAAGGAAACTTACACATACTTACTCTCTTAAACAATCACTTATAGAAACACATACTTATTTAAACAAGAACTCTTTCAATCTCTCACTCTCACATATACTCACTTATATACATCAATACTAACATATACTAGATTAAAACATATGTAGTTACTGATAAAGACACTAGTGAGACAGTCATTCACTCACTAACACACACATATACACACTCATCCACCCATACAGTCCTGCACATATGCTGTCTTCAAAACACATACAAACAGTGAGTCAGTCATTGATGCATCTATGTGCTAAGTAACACCCCCACCAAACCATACAGACACTCATACTGATACTAAAAAAAACAACTAATAACCCATATACACACACATGTAGCTACTCACCAACCCATGCATCCACTTATACACAAAGTGAAACACTGATACAAACATTTAAATATTTAAACAATACTCGCTAATATATGTATTCACTAAGATAAACTTAATAAGCCAGTTAACCAATCATTTTTTTTTTTTTAAAACATCCATTAAGACACTTATTTAAACATTTATTCTTCCATCGACCTTTACATATACATATATAAAACATATTTATTTTTCAGAAAGACACACATTCACTGGATGGTGTCATCAGTGATGTCATGAGTGATGTCACTGACCATGTCATGAGTGATGTAATATGTGACGTCATCAGCAGTGCATTGCAGGCGCGCAAGTTATAGTGAGTCCAACTAACTATAACGTGGGAATTTCAATGGTTTTATATCAGTAAAATTTCCAGCTAACTATAACTGGTGTCAAACCTATGGTTTTTTCAGTGAATATATATATATATATATATATATATATATATATATATATATATATATATTACCTACTGGCGGTCGCCAGTAGGTATATATAGTTAGGATTTTTTCTCTATGGGTTTTTTTGAAAATTCTATGTCTAATAACTTTGGCGTTTGTGGACGGAATTGGCTGAAATTTTCAGGAAAATGGCACATTTTGTTTCTGAGCAGCCCTTGAAAATTTGGGGGGGGTTCGTCCAGTGGGGGCCGAGAAAAAAGGGGGGTCCCAAAACGTGTTTTTAACATTGAGTTTTCCATAGGGCGGTTGGCCTCACTTTTAGCCCGAACGGCTGAATGGATTTGCACGAAACTTGGCAAAATTGTAGGGACTGGTAGCCCGATGTGCCTTTTGTAGGTCTCAATATATGTGCTCCAGTGGATTTTGAGAAATTAACGTTTAAAAAAAGATATATATCTGTAACAGCGGACCGGGCAGCGGCCCAGGACGCGTACTTTTCGCGCAACGGAGCTTTGTGAAGCGAAGCTGATTGGTTCTCTGGCGTCTGTCAACATTCCAAACAGTCCGTAGCGGCCGCCATCTTGTCTCTCGGTAGGATCGAGAGACAAGAGGAGGCCAAAGCGAAGGGGCAAATGACCATAAGGGGGAATAGTAGATCCTCGCTGACCCCCTAGGTTTGATGTGGAGGTTTTAAAAGGGCCCCTGCGGGGCAAAAAAAATAAATAATAATAATAATCGAACGGCTGAATGGATTTGCACGAAACTTGGCAAAATTGTAGGGACTGGTAGCCCGATGTGCCTTTGCTAGGTCTCAATATATGTGCTTCAGTGGATTTTGAGAAATTAACGTTCAAAAAAAGATATATATCTGTAACAGCGCACCGCTTCGCGTACTTTTCGCGTTACGGAGCTTTGCGAAGCGAAGCTGATTGGCTCTCCGGTGTCTGTAAACATTCCAAACAGTACGTAGCGGCCGCCATCTTGTCTCTCGGTAGGATCGAGAGACAAGAGGAGGCCAAAGCGAAGCGGCAAATGACCATAAGGGGGCATAGTAGATCCTCGCTGACCCCCTAGGTTTGATGTGGAGGTTTTAAAAGGGCCCCGCGGGGCAAAAAAAAAAAATAATAATAATAATCGAACGGCTGAATGGATTTGCACGAAACTTGGTAAAATATTAGGGACTGGTAGCCCGATGTGCCTTTGCTATGTCTCAATATATGTGCTTCAGTGCATTTTGAGAAATTAACGTTCAAAAACAAGATATATATCTGTAACAGCGCTCCGCTTCGCGGAGATAAAATTATATCTGTATTACCTAGCTGTTGCTAACACCAGTTAGCGACGGCTAGTAGGAGATAGCGACCATCTTGGGTCCCACTTTGCATGTGAGTGATATTTATCACTAATGACATGCAAAGTGGGCATGCCAAGATGTTAGCGACTGGAAACAGTCGCTAACATCGCTATCTCCTAGGGACTGGTAGCCCGATGTGCCTTTGCTATGTCTCAATATATGTGCTTCAGTGCATTTTGAGAAATTAACGTTCAAAAACAAGATATATATCTGTAACAGCGCTCCGCTTCGCGGAGATAAAATTATATCTGTATTACCTAGCTGTTGCTAACACCAGTTAGCGACGGCTAGTAGGAGATAGCGACCATCTTGGGTCCCACTTTGCATGTGAGTGATATTTATCACTAATGACATGCAAAGTGGGCATGCCAAGATGTTAGCGACTGGAAACAGTCGCTAACATCGCTATCTCCTATTATCAACTTTTGGAAATATTCGAGATAAGCGCGAATATCTCCAAAAAGTAACAGCTGCCCTGAGCAGTTCTTAGCCATGTTATCCAATGGGAGGTGGATAACATGGCTAAGAGCATTAGCTCGGTAATGCATGAATATCGCTGAGTTTTCAGCGATATTAATGCATTGCGGTCGTTTTTTATCGTATTTGCGATAAACCTTGATAATAGCAAGGTTTATCTGCGATAATTTCTGACGGTAAAAAAATCTTTGCAATGCATCGTTAGGGATAAATATCGCTTAACTTTGGTAATATGCCCCAACGTCTGTTAACGTTCGATTCGAAGGAAATCAGGAATTGTTGAAAAACATTGTGTGCGCCATCTTGTCTTTTTTCAAATGCCACACTTTTGTCGTGCACGGCAGCCATTTTAGATGCCTTGACCAGACCCACTCTGTGCACGCTGTCGATCCTTAGCATGGCTCCCCACCCTCGCAAGCATCTCACCCAGGCAGTGGTCACCCCCGCTCTCTGTCTTATGCATGGGTAATAAACCTCCCCCCATCTGCGCTGCTCTTCCCTGAGAATCACACCCTGTGCCCGCCCGACACCTCCCTTTCGCCCTATTCACTACCGCACCCTCTGACACTCCTTTTCCTCTGTGTCCGATTGTCCAGGCCGGTCCTAGGCTATCAGCTAGCCCTGCAGATGTAGTTTATGGCCACAGCTGTAAAGAATCACCCCTCTTCAAAGGAGTTATAGTAGATCAAGGCCCACACTCGATGAGATCCGTCACAGCAGAAGCGTTGCTATTATCTGAAAACCATCCTGTATTGTGATTGGGGAGGGGACCGAGCGTGAAGCGGAAGATTCCAGGGATGACTCTTTGTACATCAAAGTTTTTACAATTATGTGTCACATTAAAAATATATAGCACTCCGACAAAGTAGTAAGATTATAAAACTTTAATAATTTATAAATATATACAAGAAAACAAAAATAGTAATAACATATAAACATTTTTAGGGAAAAACAACGAAGTAGCGGTCGGCTGTGCGAATAGTCCCAACGCAGCACAACGTCCAGATTTCCGGCGTGGGGCGTCGCGGGGGGTGGGTCATCAGTAGCAAACTGTTGTGCGAATAGTTCCAAGGCAGCAGAACGCGCCGAAATCTAGATGACACGAAAGTGATGTCTAGTAAGTTGCCACCCAGCAAATAACGGCGTGGGGCGTCGCGGGGGGTGGGTCATCAGTAGCAAACTGTTGTGTGAATAGTTCCAAGGCAGCAGAACGATGGCATCAAGGTGATGTCCAGTAAGTTGCCGCACTGGTTTTGGTATCCTACAATGCTGCTCCGAATAACGGCGTGGGGCGCCCCGGGGGAGGCGGCGTGAACGGGCCTCTCCAGGTGGAGTCTCATCTGTTTTAGTGGGGCGCCCCTTTACCGTTTCAGTTGCCATTCCGTCCGCTTTTGGTCCACTGTGTCAAAATCCGCCATTCAGCTGAGTTGCGCCCACTCTTGCGGTGCAGCGATAGGCGGCTGCCACAGGACTCTCAAAATGGCGGCAGGCTCTTTCCTTTTTGGGCGTGGTCCACTGAAATGGCCCTGGGACACCTTGGAAATCGGACGCTTGTCTGCTAGGTCTTGGACCCCATTCTCGAAAGCGTCCCCTCCGCCTTGAGAATTCATCAAAAGTTTTGGGGGCCCCGACTCCTGCAGGCTTCTGGTGGGGAGCGGCTGCCATGATTGCTCGCGGAATGACCACGACGGAGCTACGAGATGGTGGTGCTCTCATGCTGACGCCAGTTTAGTCTGAAACATCCAGAAACAAGGTGGGGCTTTCATCGTTTGGGGGAAAAAAAAAGTTTTCATCCAATGAAAAGTGTTGTTTTTAGGTCATATGATCAAGCCTTCCATCATTAGGAAACCAAAAGTAAAATGAACCAATGAAAAGTTTTATAAACAAGTCACATGACCTGTTATGCGGCATAGGGTATAAAATGCGGAGAAAATACGTTGGCACGTGAGGCGGCGTCAGTAGCGGACCGATGTGCGAATAGGCCGAAGGCAATACAACGCGCCAAGATCCGGATGGCACCGAGGTGGTGTCCAGCAAGTTGCAGCACTGGTGTGGCCATCCTACAATGCTGAAAGTCGGCGTGGGGCGCCCCGTTGGCCTGTGAGTTTGCGTCAGTAGCGGACCGATGTGCGAATAGGCCGAAGGCAGCACAACGCGCCAAGATCCGGATGGCACCGAGGTGGTGTCTAGTAAGTTGTCGCACTTCTGTGGCCATCCTACAATGTTGAAAGTCGGCGTGGGGCGCCCCGTTGGCCTGTGAGATGGCGTCAGTAGCGGACCGATGTGCGAATGGGGCCAAAGGCAGCGCAACAATATTTTCTGACTGACACCACAAGGCGCTGAGATGCCAAGATCCGGATGGCACCGAGGTGATGTCTAAGTTGCGGACTGATGTGCGAATGGGGCCAAAGGCAGCGTAACAATATTTTTTGTATGGAAGATGCCACTAGGCGTTGAGATGCCAAGATTCGGATGGCACTGAGGTGATGTCTAGCAAGTTGCTGTACTGGTGTGGTCATCCTACAATGCTGAAACTCGGCGTGGGTCGCCCCATTAGCCTGTGAGATGGCGTCAGTAGCGGACCGATGTGCGAATAGGCCGAAGGCAGCACAACGCGCCAAGATCCGGATGTCACCGTGGTGGTTTCATAGTTGAGAGGCACTTCATCTGCAGTGGGGCGCCGAGATCCGGATGGCACCGAGGTGATGTCTAGCAAGTTGCTGTACTGGTGTGGTCATCCTACAATGCTGAAACTCGGCGTGGGTCGCCCCATTAGCCTGTGAGATGGCGTCAGTAGCGGACCGATGTGCGAATAGGCCGAAGGCAGCACAACGCGCCAAGATCCGGATGTCACCGTGGTGGTTTCATAGTTGAGAGGCACTTCATCTGCAGTGGGGCGCCGAGATCCGGATGGCACCGAGGTGATGTCTAGCAAGTTGCTGTACTGGTGTGGTTATTCTACAATGCTGAAACTCGGCGTGGGGCGCCCCATTAGCCTGTGAGATGGCGTCAGTAGCGGACCGATGTGCGAATGGGGCCAAAGGCAGCGCAACAATATTTTCTGAAGAGAAGACACCAAAAGGTGCTGACATTCCAAGATCCGGATGGCACCGAGGTGGTGTCTAGCAAGCTATGCAGTTGAGTTGTGTGCGCACTTGCGGCGAATAGGTCGAAGGCAGCATAACAATGTTTTCTGAATAGGAGACACCACAAGGCGTTGAGATTCGGTTACCACCGAGGTGATGTCTAGCAAGTTGCCGCACTGGTGTGGCCATCCTACAATACTGCTCCGAATAACGGCGTGGGGTGCCCGAAGGGGGGGGGAGCCGGCGTGAATGGGCCTTCCTAGGTGGAGGCTCGTCTGCTGTAGTGGGGCGCCCCTTTACCGTTTCAGTTGCCATTCAGCTGAGTTTCGGCTGCTCTTGATGCTACAGCGACAGGCGGCTGCAAGAGGACTCTCAAAATGGCGGCCTGTTCTTTGGATTTGGGCCTGGTCCACTAAAATGGCCCTGGGACACCTTAGAACTCGGACGCTCGATTTTTTTTTCCTTTCCTGTACATGCAAAAAAAGGTAAATGCCCGGTACGTTACACGCTTCATCTGCCACGATGAACTCTCCAGAGGAACCGAAAAAAAATATAGTTGTGGTAACTATACCATGCATCGTCATATGGAGAGGTGGCACCAATTAATTATAGTGCTGCATAAAAGAGAGATTTGGAGGAGAACCCCTGACCTGCTAGTACATTCATCAAAGAAGTGGCACTGAGAGCTTCAGAGGCAAGGGAAACGGTCCCAAATATTTAGAAGAACTTTGGAAAGATTAAAATGACATGTTTAGATTGTGGCAAATTAATTTCATGTGGACAGATGAGTGTTACTCTAATAAATACAGCATATGAACATCATCATAGTCGATGGTTGGTAGAGACATTTTGACTATATCCTGGACCTGCCCGTCCTCGCCCAAAATGGCGCCGGAATAAATGGGACTCGTAACTCCTTGTTGTGTACTGGTTGCAGAACCTTGAAATCACGAGATACGTATGCAGTTTTGAAGCACATGGCGGGCGGGGACGAGAATTGATTGAATATTTCGACATCCCTATTGATATTAAGTTCTGATGTGTTATTGATTACTGTACTGTTGAAAGTTCGAATTAACGTCACCCATGGTACTTGCCCGCAAATGTATATCTAGATAATTTTATTGTAACTGGCCCTGTCGTATTTTAATTATAAAATGTACGTCCACCGATTCCGTAACTGTTAGACACCTTAGTTCTTGCAACCTAATGGCCCGCCCGTTACGTTCCTCTACAGTGTAAATGTCTATTCATCATATACGATTACAGTTTGCTCTGTGGCAGGCCCACGTGGTTATAGGCTCGTATTTGTATAATGAAATTTTCACAATAAAGGTTTTTAAAAGAAAACATGGTAGTATATACACATTGGTAAAGTTTTTAATAATAGTGACTGTTTTAGAATCATTAAAAGGCAAGTGAAATAAAGCAGACCAATTACATGAAGGGTAAAAGGTATAATACGAAGGAACGCAGTAAAGATAAATGGTCAAGGGCTGTTGTGTTTTCTATTCCTGCAACATAAAGTGATCGATAAGAATCTCATATTCAGGCGTATCGGCGACTAAGACAGCAGGTCGACCCTCTTTTGCTCAACGGCTCCGTCATGGGACGAAGAAACGCTCTTTTTCTCGAAAAAAGAATATATTTTACTTGCAGGACAGTTGTAAAATTTCCGGGAAAGTACATTAGCCTGGAACATTATAACATATATTTAAGAAAAAATAATGTTCGGAAGTAATGAAAAGCGTAATTTTTAGGTCATATGACCAAGCCTTTCATCATTACAATAAGAAAAGTAAAATGAACCAATGAAAAGTTTTATTAACAAGTCACATGACTTGTTATGCTTACGTTACGCGCTGCGCGCCCCGGATGACTTCCGGATGCGCTAACGCGGCGCGTCATATGACGCATTACGCGACAACGCAGGTACAGAATATAGTCAAAATGTCTCCACCAACCAGCGGTCGGAACACAACCCCTTTCAGCAGGCTAAATAGTTCTGTTAAATGACAACAGAAGGGACAGGCAACAAGAACCATCAGTCAAAGAGGGGAGGGCTAGTTCTTCTCTACCGGGTTACATTGGGGCGCTACCGGAACTGATCGAATTGGTAGTCTACAGTGTTTCTGGATGTTTCAGACTGAAGCTGGGGTTAGCATGAGAGCAGCACCATTTCGTAGCTCCGTCGTGGTCATTCCGCAACCAATCATGGCAGCCGTTCTTTATCGTTATTTTGGGCGGGGTGGGTGGCGGAGCCGAGCTGTTTTGCAGCCATCATTGTGTGGAGTTCAGTTCATCTCACTAGTTTTGTATTTGTCATGAGGGGTTGTTCCTAATGTTTCTATTTTAGCGAGGTCAAAAAGAGATCCCATTAGTGGCCTACTGATTTTGCTCGATTCCTTTTCTTTTTTTTTACACGATTTTTCGTTATCTGCAAAGACTAAACAGAGTATTGCGACTCTGTGTTTGTTTGTAAATAGAGAATGAACCAAAGAGAACTAATTCTAAAACAGTAAATACTTGGATAACAATCAATCAAATGGAGAGAGAAGCAGGCACGACGGATTACAATGGGGGCAAAGGCCTGCGTTAACTACCTTTCACTATCTGCAAAGAGAGAGTACTCCTAATAGAAATGAGGGGGGGGGGCACCATTCAAAGCAGATCAGTGTGCATAAACACGAAAATGTTTTCACTTACCACGTACTTGACATTCGACAGCTTATGATATTTGCTATTAAAAAACCATTGAAATTCACTGAAAAAACCATAGGTTATAGACCATATATAGTTAGGAATTAGCATTTACAAAACCTTGAAAATTCACTGAAAAAACCATAGGTTATAGACCATATATAGTTAGGAATTAGCATTTAAAAAACCTTATTTTACTCACACAAAACCATTGAAATTCCATATATAGTTAGTTGCACTAACTATATATCGCGCACCCGCAATCCACTGCTGATCATGTCACATATTACATCATTCATGACATGGTCAGTGACATCACTGATGACATCACTGATGACATCTCAAATGACATCACTGATGACATCACTGATGACATCTCATTTGACATCATTCTTGTGCTAATACGATAAACCTCTTCAGACTCTAATATAACCTTAGATACACTCAGTGTATACAGACACTCACACACTGCCACTCATCCATGGAGTTACTCACACACCCAGTCAGTCATGCAAAGAAACAATCTCACCTCCATTTCTTCAACTATACAGTTAAACACACCTTACTTATTGAAACATATACTAACACATATTTACTCTCTTATACAATCCCTGATACAAGTTCACAATGATCGATACAACTACTCACTCATTCAGTGGCTCTCATGCACAGTTATTTATATATGCCAACTCTCACATGTACTGTGTTTTACATATGTACTTACTATGACATGTAGCATTGAGATATCCATTCACTCATCAATACACTTATGCACACAGTCAACTGCCCATGTAGCTGTTTCCACATGCACTCTTGAACTCATACACCTAGTGAATAAACTGCTCACACATCTATGCATAGAGTCACACACCTTCCAGCCACCCCTACACAAACTCAATCTCCCATAGAAATACTTGGGCAACCAATTAATAACACATATAGCCTCTCGTATAGCTAATGATCAACACATGCAGCAGTTTACAGAACAACAGACATAATGATGCACAAATTAAGACAGTTTAGTCACTAACCCATGCATTCAGTGAGACACATTTAATCACTCACTCATACAGTCAGTCACGCACCTACTAAATCCTTCATCCAGACACTTATACATCCACTCATTCTTCAATATGTAAAACATATTTAAACTTTACAAAAACACACAGACACTAGATGATGTCATCAGTGATGTCATTTGAGATGTCATCAGTGATGTCATTTGAGATGTCATCAGTGATGTCATCAGTGATGTCACTGACCATGTCATGAATGATGTAATATGTGACATGATCAGCAGTGGATTGCGGGTGCGCGATATATAGTTAGTGCAACTAACTATATATGGAATTTCAATGGTTTTGTGTGAGTAAAATAAGGTTTTTTAAATGCTAATTCCTAACTATATATGGTCTATAACCTATGGTTTTTTCAGTGAATATATATATATATGCAAAAATAGTCCTCCTCATTCCAGGCAGACAAGGGGGCACTGCGGGTTTTAAAAAATTCAATTCACTTTTGAAAGGGTAGCATAACGCGTTTCAGCTTTTGCCTTCGTCAGATGCAAAGCCTTTCAAGTTGCCACTGACGCTGCAATCCAGAGTGTATTTTTGTACTGGCTCATCTGAAGTAGATTTATTGCACACCTGTGCCTCGTTCAACCGGAATCACTGTGGTAGTTGTGAGTGAAAGACTGCAACTCCCAGAATGCAGTTATTACATGTTGCGATGTCGCGGTGAGTGATTCCGTTCGCCAGCTGCTTGTGGGGCATCCAGTTGGAAGGCTGGCTATGAGCGTGCACAGGTTGGTGATTGCAGTGTGTTTTCTGGGCGATAGAGTTCTCTTAAAACCGGCACTTCCTACCCCGCGGTCCCCGTGAACACAGGTCTGGGACATCATTGAAGTAGTGATGTCGCTCCACGAATTCGCATATATATATATATATATATATATATATATTCACTGAAAAAACCATAGGTTAGAGACCATATATAGTTAAGAATTAGCATTTACAAAACCTTGAAAATTCACTGAAAAAAACATAGGTTATAGACCATATATAGTTAGGAATTAGCATTTAAAAAACCTTATTTTACTCACACAAAACCATTGAAATTCCATATATAGTTAGTTGCACTAACTATATATCGCGCACCCGCAATCCACTGCTGATGATGTCACATATTACATCATTCATGACATGGTCAGTGACATCACTGATGACATCACTGATGACATCTCAAATGACATCACTGATGACATCACTGGTGACATCTCAAATGACATCACTGATGACATCATCCAGTGACTGTGTGTTTCTGTAAAGTTTAAATATGTTTGATATATTGAAGAATGAGTGGATGTATAAGTGTCTGGATGAAGGATTTAGTAGGTGCGTGACTGACTGTATGAGTGAGTGAATAAATGTGTCGTATTAAATGCATGGGTTAGTGACTAAACTGTCTGAATGTGTGCATCAGTATGTCTGTTGTGATGTAAACTGCTGCATGTGTTGATCATTAGCTATGCGAGAGGCTATATGTGTTATTGATTGGTTGCCCAAGTATTTGTATGGGAGATTGAGTTTGTGTGGGGGTGGCTGGGAGGTGTGTGACTCTGTGCATAGATGTGTGAGCAGTTGATTCACTAGGTGTATGAGTACAAGAGTGCATGTGGAAACAGCTACATGGGCGGTTGACTGTGTGCATGTGAGAGCTGGCATATATAAATAACTGTGCATGAGAGCCACTGAATGTGTGAGTGGCTGTATGGATCATTGTGAACTTGTATCAGGGATTGTATAAGAGAGTAAATATGTGTTAGTATATGTTTGAATAAGTAAGGTGTGTATAACTGTATAGTTGAGGAAATGGAGGTGAGATTGTTTCTTTGCATGACTGACTAGGTGTGTGAGTAACTCCATGGATGAGTGACAGTGTGTGAGTGTCTGTATACACTGAGTGTATCTAAGGTTATATTAGAGTCTGAAGAGGTTTATCGTATTAGCACAAGAATGATGTCAAATGAGATGTCATCAGTGATGTCATCAGTGATGTCATTTGAGATGTCATCAGTGATGTCATCAGTGATGTCACTGACCATGTCATGAATGATGTAATATGTGACATCATCAGCAGTGGATTGCGGGTGCGCGATATATAGTTAGTGCAACTAACTATATATGGAATTTCAATGGTTTTGTGTGAGTAAAATAAGGTTTTTTAAATGCTAATTCCTAACTATATATGGTCTATAACCTATGGTTTTTTCAGTGAATTTTCAAGGTTTTGTAAATGCTAATTCTTAACTATATATGGTCTCTAACTTATGGTTTTTTCAGTGAATTTCAATGGTTTTTTAATAGCAAATATCATAAGCTGTCGAATGTCAAGTACGTGGTAAGTAAAAACATTTTCGTGTTTATGCACACTGATCTGCTTTGAATGCTGCCCCCCCTCATTTCTATTAGGAGTACTCTCTCTTTGCAGATAGTGAAGGGTAGTTAACGCAGGCCTTTGCCCCCGTTGTAATCCGTCGTGCCTGCTTCTCTCTCCATTTGATTGATTGTTATCCAAGCATTTACTGTTTTAGAATTGGTTCTCTTTGGTTCATTCTCTATTTACAAACAAGCACAGAGTCGCAATACTCTGTTTAGTCTTTGCAGATAGTGAAAAATCGTGTAAAAAAACAAAAGGGATCGAGCAAAATCAGTAGGCCACTAATGGGATCTCTTTTTGACCTCGCTAAAATAGAAACATTAGAAACAACCCCTCATGAGAAATACGAAACTAGTGAGATGGCCTGAGCTCCACACCATGATGGCTGCAAGACAGCTCGGCTCCGCCACCCACCCCGCCCAAAATAACGATAAACTCTATGCAAATATTACAAATATATACAACACACCAGCAAAGTAACAGGGTAAAACATTTTATTAAATAACTATTTACATAACTATTTTATACTTTTTGTTGCCCGATCCGGCTAGCTCAATCGATCGAGCATGAAACTCATGCACTCTGATAGTTCAAAGTTTTGAGGAGTGCTTGTTAGACTGTCTGAAGCTTATTTGCACCTGCTACAGCTTCACTATTCTCAATGTAAGTGGGGGCTGTTTGAGGACGTGACTGCATTTGAAAACAATGTGATGCGGTGCCTCCCTGAACCGCTTGACGGAGGCCCCCGAGGGACGGTGTGATGGCGCGGACTCGGAGGGGGCGCTTGGCTCCGGCACCCTCCCCAAGTCGTGTTGCCCTGGTGTGGCCTGAGATCGCCCCCGACATAGGTGGCCGGCTCCCGGGGTCAAGCGGAACTTTTTTACTTTTGGTGACTCTTCCATTCTGGACCTTGTCCCACAATCCGTTTGACCTGAAGACACGCTGTAGTGAGGCGCCCCTTTACCGTTTCAGTTGCCATTCCGCCCGCTTTTGCTACACTGTGCCTCTTCTGCTATTCAGCTGTTTACCGCCCGCTCTTGCGACTACAGCGTTTCGCTCACCATGTAGTTGAGTTGCTCCCGCTCTTGCGGTGCAGCGATAGGCGGCTGCCACAGGACTCTCAAAATGGCAGCCGGCTCTTCAGATTTGGGAGTGGTCCACTAAAATGGCCCTGCGACACCTTGGAACTCGGACGCTTGTCTGCTAGGGCTTGGGCTCCATTCTCGAAAGCGTCCCCTCAGCCTTGAAGATTCTACAAAAGTCTTGGGGGCCCCCGACTCCCGCAGGCTTCTGGTGGGGAGCGGCTGCCATGATTGCTCGTGGAATGGCCACGACGGAGCTACGAGATGGTGGTGCTCTCATGCTGACGCCAGCTTCAGTCTGAAACATCCAGAAACACTGTAGACTACCAATTCGATCAGTTCCGGTAGTGCCCCAACGTGACCCGGTAGAGAAGAACTTGCCCTCCCCTCTTTGACTGATAGTTCTTGTTGCCTGTCCCTTCTGTTGTCATTTAACAGAACTATTTAGCCTGCTGAAAGGGGTTGTGTTCCGACCGCTGGTTGGTGGAGACATTTTGACTATATTCTGGACCTGCGTTGTCGCGTAATGCGTCATATGACACGCCGCGTTAGCGCATCCGGAAGTGCTCCGGTGCGCGAAGCGCAGCTTCCCGGAAGTGATCCGGGGCGCGGCGCGCAGCGCGTAACGTAAGCATAACAGGTCATGTGACTTGTTAATAAAACTTTTCATTGGTTCATTTTACTTTTCTTATTCTAATGATGAAAGGCTTGGTCATATGACCTAAAAATTACACTTTTTATTACTTTCGAACATTATTTTTTCTTAAACATATATGTTATAATGTTCCAAGCTAATGTACTTTCCCGGAAAATTTACAACTGTCCTGCAAGTAAAATATATTCCTTTTTCGAGAAAAAGGGCGTTTCTTCGTCCAATGACGGAGCCGTTGAGCAAAAGAGGCTCGGCCTGCCGTCTTAGTCGCCGATACGCCTGAATATCAGATTCTTATCGATCACTTTATGTTGCAGGAGTAGAAAACACAACAGCCCTTGACCATTTATCTTTACTGCGTTCCTGCGTATTATACCTTTTACCCTTCATGTAATTGGACTGCTTTATTTCACTTGCCTTTTACTGATTCGAAAACAGTGACTATTATTAAAAACTTTACCAATGTAAATACTACTACCAAGTTTTCTTTTAAAAACCTTTATTGTGAAAATGTCAGTATACAAATACGGGCCTATAACCACGTGGGCCGGCCACGGAGCAAACTGTAATCGTATATGATGAGGAGACATTTACACTGTAGAGGAACGTAACGGGCGGGCCATTAGGTTGCAAGAACTAAGGTGTCTAACAGTTGCGGAATCGGTGGACGTACATTTTATAATTAAAATACGACAGGGCCAGTTACAATACAATTATCTAGATATGCATTTGCGGGCAAGTACCATGGGTGACGTTAATTCGAACTTTCAATAGTACAGTAATCAATAACACATCAGAACTTAATATCAATAGGGATGTCGAAATATTCAATCAATTCTCGTCCCCGCCCGCCATGTGCTTCAAAACTGCATACGTATCTCGTGATATCAAGGTTGTGCAACCAGTACACAACAAGGAGTTACGAGTCCCATTTATTCCGTCGCCATTTTGGACGAGGACGGGCAGGTCCAGGATATAGTCAAAATGTCTCCACCAACCATCGACTATGATGATGTTCATATGCTGTATTTATTAGAGTAACACTCATCTGTCCACATGAAATTAATTTGCCACAATTACCATAACTATATTTTTTTTCGGTTCCTCTGGAGAGTACATCGTGGCAGATGAGGCAGGTAACGTACCGGGCATTTACCTTTTTTGCATGTAGAGGAAAGAAAAAAAAATTCGAGCGTCCGAGTTCTAAGGTGTCCCAGGGCCATTTTAGTGGACCAGGCCCAAATCCAAAGAACAGGCCGCCATTTTGAGAGTCCTGTTGCAGCCGCCTGTCGCTGTAGCAGCAAGAGCGGGCGAAACTCAGCTAGACGGCGCTCCACTGAAGGAACATAGACTTGCTGTGGACCTCTCATCTTTTCAACACACACCAGTGCGGCAACTTGCTAGACACCACCTCGGTGCCATCCGGATCTCGGCGCCCCACTGCAGATGAAGTGCCTCCACATGGAGGGAGAGACTCGTTTGCGCCGCCTCCCCCCGCTTCTCAGAACTCTCAACTATGACACCACCTCGGTGCCATCCGGATCTTGGCGCTTTGTGCTGGTTCCGGCCTATTCACACATCGGTCCGCTACTGACGCCACCTCACAGGCCAACGGGGCACCCCACACCGACTTTCGGCGCAGCATTGTAGGATGGCCACACCAGTGCGGCAACTTGCTGGACACCACATCGGTGCCATCCGGATCTTGGCGCGTTGTGCTGCCTTCGGCCTATTCGCCGCAAGTGCGCACGCAACTCAGCTGCATAGCGAGTGAAACACCAAGGGGCGCCCCACTGCAGCCGAGGAACCTCCATCTTGGTGGCGACGCACAGCATCACATTGCTTTCCAATGCAATCAGATCCTCAAACAGCCCCCACTGACTGACGCGAACTCACAGGCCAACGGGGCGCCCCACGCCGACTTTCGGCGCAGCATTGTAGGATGGCCACACCAGTGCGGCAACTTGCTGGACACCACCTCTGTGCCATCCGGATCTTGGCGCGTTGTGCTGCCTTCGGCCTATTCGCACATCGGTCCGCTACTGACGCCACCTCACAGGCCAACGGGGCACCCCATGCCGACTTTCGGCGCAGCATTGTAGGATGGCCACACCAGTGCAGCAACTTGCTGGACACCACCTCGGTGCCATCCGGATCTTGGCGCGTTGTGCTGCCTTCGGCCTATTCGCACATCGGTCCGCTACTGACGCCGCCTCACGTGCCAACGGATTTTCTACGCTTTTTATAGCCTATGCCGCATAACAGGTCATGTGACTTGTTTATAAAACTTTTCATTGGTTCATTTTACTTTTGGTTTCCTAATGATGGAAGGCTTGATCATATGACCTAAAAATAACACTTTTCATTGGATTAAAACATTTTTTTTTCCCAAACGATGAAAGCCCCACCTTGTTTCTGGATGTTTCAGACTGAAGCTGGCGTCAGCATGAAAGCACCACCATCTCGTGGCTCCGTCGTGGTCATTCCGCGAGCAATCATGGCAGCCGCTCCCCACCGGAAGCCTGCAGGAGTCGGGGGCCCCCAAGACTTTTGTAGAATCTTCAAGGCTGAGGGGACGCTTTCGAGAATGGGGTCCAAGACCTAGCAGACAAGCGTCCGAGTTCCAAGGTGTCCCAGGGCCATTTCAGTGGACCAGGCCCAAAAAGGAAAGAGCCTGCCGCCATTTTGAGAGTCCTGTGGCAGCCGCCTATCGCTGCACCGCAAGAGTGGGCGCAACTCAGCTGAATGGCGGATTTTGGCACAGTGTACCAAAAGCGGGCGGAATGGCAACTGAAACGGTAAAGGGGCGCCCCACTACAGCAGACGAGCCTCCACCTGGGGAGGCCCGTTCACGCCGCCTCACCCCCCCCCCCCGGGGCGCCCCACGCCGTTATTCGGAGCAGCATTGTAGGATACCAAAACCAGTGCGGCAACTTACTGGACATCACCTGGGTGCCATCCACATCTCAGCGCGTTCTGCTGCCTTGGGACTATTCGCACAACAGACCGCTACTGACGAGGCCTCCCCCCGCACCCCCCGGGACGCCCCACGCCGTTTTTCGGAGCTGCATTGTAGGATACCAAAAACCAGTGCGGCACCCAGGTAACATCACCTGGGTGCCGTCCAGAACTCAGCACGTTGTGCTGCCTTGGGACTATTCGCACAAAACACAGCTACTGACCATTGTTGCTTCTTTTTTCGAAAAAATGTTTAAATGTATTTACTGTTTTTGTTGCGTTGTATATATTTATAAGTTATTAAAGTTTTATAATCCTACTACTTTGTTGGAGTGCTATATATTTTTAATGTGACACATAATTGTAAAAACTTTGATGTACAAAGAGGCATCCCTGGAATCTTCCGCTTCAGGCTCGGTCCCCTCCCCAATCACAATACAGGATGGTTTTCAGATAGTAGGAACGCGTGTGGTGTGACGGATCTCATCGGGTGGGGGCCTTGATCTACTGTAACTCCTTTGAAGAGGGGTGATTCTTTACAGCTGGGGCCATAAACTACATCTGCAAGGCTAGGTGATAGCCTGGTACCGGCCTGGACAATCGGACACAGAGGAAGAGGAGTGTCAGAGGGTGCGGTAGTGAATAGGGCGAAAGGGAGGTGTCGGGCGGGCACAGGGTGTGATTCTCAAGGAAGAGCAGCGCAGATGGGGGGAGGTTTATTGCCCATGCATAAGACAGAGAGCGGGGGTGACCAGTGCCTGGGGGAGATGCTTGCGAGGGTGGGGAGCCATGCTAAGGATCGACAGCGTGCAGAGAGTGGGTCTGGTCAAGGCATCTAAAATGGCTGCCGTGCACGACAAAAGTGTGGCATTTGAAAAAAGGCAAGATGGCGCAGACAATGTTTTTCAACACTTCCTGATTTCCTTCGAATCGAACGTTAACAGACGTTATCTCTCCCACACTACCGGTCCCCCTGTGCTTAAACGCCGAGATAGTAGGGACTGCATCCCGTGGAGATAGGCCGAGACGTCACTCAGCAAAAAAAAAAAAAAAAAAGTCTATAAACATACAATAAGTTAAAAGTCAATCATTCTTGTTTCCTTGTAGTACGCTCCCCAGTCCGCTTTCCGTTAC
Source organism: Lissotriton helveticus (assembly GCF_964261635.1). Lineage (NCBI taxonomy): Eukaryota > Metazoa > Chordata > Amphibia > Caudata > Salamandridae > Lissotriton > Lissotriton helveticus. The sequence goes on from NC_136061.1 coordinate 952,879,063, forward strand.
GCGTACCGGGCGCACCCCAGGCCCTTTTAAAGCCTCCACATCAAACCTAGGGGGTCAGGGAGGATCTACTATGCCCCCTTATGGTCATTTGCCCCTTCGCTTTGGCCTCCTCTTGTCTCTCGATCCTACCGAGAGACAAGATGGCGGCCGCTACGGACTGTTTGGAATGTTTACAGACACCGGAGAGCCAATCAGCTTCGCTTTGCAAAGCTCCGTAACGCGAAAAGTACGCAAACCGGATCGCTGCCCGGAGCGCTGTTACAGATATATATCTTTTTTGAACGTTAATTTCTCAAAATCCACTGGAGCACATATATTGAGACCTAGCAAAGGCACATCGGGCTACCAGTCCCTACAATTTTGCCAAGTTTCGTGCAAATCCATTCAGCCGTTCGGGCTAAAAGTGAGGCCAACCCTCAGAAAACCTAGGGGGTCAGGATATGTCTCCCGTGCCCCCTTATGCCCATTCCCAACATTGTTTATCCTCCATCTTGTGACTAAATTCGTCCGAAACACAAGATGGCGGACTCCCGTTACGCTACCGGTGAGCTACCCGGTTCGCGTACCGGGTAGCGCTTCCACAGCGAAAAATCGAAGAAAAAAAATATTTTATTTTTTTGCCCCGCGGGGCCCTTTAATAGCCCCCACATCAATCCTAGGGGGTCAGGAGGGGTCTACCTTGCCCCCTTTCATTCGTTTCCCCCTTCGTTTATTTCCACCTCTTGTCTCTCGATCCTACCAAGAGACAAGATGGCGGCCGCTCCGGACTGTTTAGAATGTTGACAGTCACCGGAGAGCCAATCCGCTTCTCCTCGCGAAGTTCTGTTACGCGTCTGGTACGCGAACCGGGGCGCTAACCGGGACGCTGTCACAGATATATATATTTTTCTGAACGTTAATTTCTCAAAATCCACTGGAGCACATATCTTGAGACCTAGCAAAGGCACATCGGGCAAACAGTATCTACAATTTTGCCAAGTTTCATAGAAATCCATTCAGCCGTTCGAGCTAAAAGTGAGTCCAACCGCCCTATGGAAAACTCAATGTTAAAAACACGTTTTGGGACCCCCTTTTTTCTCGGCCCCTGCTTGACGAAACCCCCCCAAACTTTCAGGGGACGCTCAGAAACAAAACGTGCCATTTTCCTGAAAATTTCTGCCAATTCCTTCCATGAACGCCAAAGTTATTCAACATAGAATTTTCAGAAATCCCTATTCAAAAAAATCCTAACTATATATACCTACTGGCGACCGCCAGTAGGAAATATTATATATATATATATATATATATATATATATATATATATATATATATATATATATATATATATATATATATATATATATATATATATATACATAAAGATGCTCACAACAGCATACAAACAATACCCCATATAGGGTATAGTATATACCATAAGCGTATCACTCTTGAGCCTAAGTTTTCTCCAGAGTAATTCTGTAAGACCTGTATAACAGGACTCAGATAAACAATATAGCATTAATTAAACACTGAAAAGCTGTCAGCGACAGTGTCCAACATCTCAGCAGCAAGCAGAGTAACCTAGAAAACGACTTCTATAACTTCTGTAATCTCTACCCGTGATTAAAAAACACTGGTTATCAATACCTTTGAATGAAGCAAAACACTACCCTGGACGTACCAGTTGAAATACAAAATGACTCCGTTGTGTAGGTACCTCTCTACACAAGATCAACACCAAACTGAAGTTTAAGTTAGAGGGAGAATGAGGAATCTGGCTCTCAGGACACAGTACACCAAAGTATACAGTAATATTATTAGCACAGTGCTAATAGAGGGGACGTCATCCCTGAATCCCCCGACACATGGGTAAAACAACTAGAACAGGTCTCTCAGCAGAAGCAATAGTATTAACACATATGAGTCTTCAGTCGTCTCTTTCGTTCTCCAATTCTTTATTTATGTCTTTTTGATTCTTCTGCCAGCCAACACGTGTTTCGTCTATGGTGTGCTACCCAAAGACTCAGGGCTGGAAACACATAGTGGACACATGGTCCGGGCATTATATTCAATCTCTGTGTTGATAATTTTATCAATTTACAGTTAATGGTGGAAACGAGTTTTATAATATTAAAAGTGATTTGCACCACTAGTAGGTTACATAATATATGCTCAAGTGCGTTCTTTCGGTTGCCACTACCACTCCGTTGGTGATCAGTTTGTGAGGTTTGACAAATATGCTGTGTTCTCCCAGGGCAGAACGATACCTATGGCCCATAGGTCGGTCAACTGGAGCTCCTGACACGGGCTTTGCCCAAGCTTCCAAAAGAAGATCAGAGACTCATTAAAAGGGAGCATGGGTTCGACCCCAGGCTCGCCTTGATGAAGAATATTCACCAAGGGATCAATGGATATTTCCACTAAGGGAAATTCACAATCCAACAACACAGCTGCCCTTTTCAATACGTCAGCCAATGAGGCACTTTCCTCTGTTGCCATACCAGGTGGGGAAAGTAAATCTGACACCAGGGAGGCCTCCAATGCATTAACCTCTCCCAGTTCAGTCAGCCAATTCTCAACCACAGGAGGCTGGACAACATTATGCAAAGGGTTTTCACCCTCAGCATTTTCCCCTTCAATTTCTAAACTGTGCATTCCCAAAGACAAGGGCTGAAAAACACCAGAAGGAGAGCAATAAGAATCTGGCACTATTGATATCAGAAATAGGAATAGGATCAATGTCTACCGACGCCACTACTGCGGGCTAACTGGGCACCGAAGCGCCTGGGTCTGCATCAACCGACGTTGCCTACTTCACTTGCTGAATGTACCCTGAAGGTGTGAAGGCCAAAGGCTTGTGAAACAGCTCCATCTCGAATCCTACAATGGATTAAGAAACTCTAACTGTGATTGATGGCGAACTCGCATGTAAGGACCCAGCCAGGGTATCTCCTGCCTCCTTGGGGCCAGAGTGCGCACCAGAGGGAGACTGAAGCCTAAAAACTTCTCGCAGGGAAAAATAATTTTGTAGCATTTGGGCTAGAGTCACCCGGCTCCAGCATATTTAGGGAGGAGTGGGTAGATTCTTGTAAGTACTTCTCAACTGACAGTTAGAGGACGGCATCAGACTCACATTTTGACCGATGGGCTCTCGGAGCCTTTCCTTATGTCAACGGAGGCGACCCCTCACCCGAACGACTCATGGACCAGTCTCTGGACTTCGGTGAAAAGTGAGAATACCACGGTTTCTCAGAAAAACCCGCTGCTAGGAGTTTCATATGGAGATCTTTAAATTCCTTGGACGAAGACGCAGGCAGGAACTGCACTCCGAAAGAATCGCAGTATTCTCCGAGGCACCATAAACATAAGAAATGCAGATCCGTGATCGACATCTGTCTATCACAAGTTCTGCAGGGTTTAAACCCAGACAACATTGTCTTAAAATAGCACTGTTCTCTCGCGAGGACGTCAAGATGGGCATGAAAAAGTGTTCCTTAACCACTCCGGATCTGTGTTGCAAGCGCAGAAAAGAAGGAACTGGCATTAGCGTGTCGACAAGGGAGTTATATGGACTCCGTAGACGTCACAGCCGGTCGAGGATGTCAATAAGGAGTCGCGCAGACGTCCTGTGAGAAAAAAATTCCCAGAACCTGTCTCGCACCTGGGGAGGATTCTAAAGTAAGGAATCTGCGGCTAGATGTCTCTATAATGTATATGATAAAATATATTCTGTTCCTCTACACCAAGTCAATGAAATAATATAGCACACTTTCATCTGGAGTGATGGCTGGCTCTCTACTGCCACAAGGATGGTAGTGACTGTCTTAAAGTAACTTTTCCACCTTTAGCTTTGTTCCTCATTAGGTATGTCATCTAGTAACAAAGGAGCCACGCTCAAATTTTACCGATTTCCCAGGGTAAAAATAAGCAGTGTTTTTTTGTTTTTGGACTCCCTCAGGTCTTTTTTTTACCTTGGAGTCTTCAAAATACCGAGTAGCACTCACCCTGAAAACCAGTGTTAGGTGCAGGCTATATGCAAATGTATTCAACAGAACCATACCAGGCAATAAGGAGCTTATAGACAGAAACCTAACTCTGAGCATAAGAGCCTAAAACCCTATTTATTTTTTAAAGAAAACTCATTAGCCATATGGGCATATTATAATTTTTTAATCAGATGCATTTTCCAACTTTCTAGGCTGCCTGATTCAAAAAGGTAGCAGAACTCTTTTTTGTAAGTTTACATTTGTTTTGTGATTCACAAACTCAGATTTAATAGCAGGTTTATGACTGTAGAGACACCGCAGTTGCGGCGGAGACCTCAGCACATAAAGAGATACCACATGACTATCTTTTTATTTTTTATTATTACTTTTCAAAAAATACAAACGAAACAAAAATAATCATACTTCACAATATAACCATACAAAAATAGTCATGAATGCAAGATGCAAGAAATCAGCCTCATGTTGACCACATCTCACACAGCAGCTAGATTCACATAACCCATATCGATGCAACCTTGCTGGTGTATAGTACACCTCATATGACTATCTTTTTATGTGCTGAGTTCTCCGCCCCAACTGCAGAGTCTCCGCAGTCATACACTTACTATTAAATCAGAGTTTGTGAATGCCAAAACAAACGTAAAATTACACAAAAGTGTAAGATTGTGGAAGCTGAAATAAGAAATAATACCACACATACAACTCTCTATCAGCACAAAAGATAGCACGGTTTATTGGAGAGCAACAAACAGTGGATTAACGTGCAGCACATAGACATCAGCAAAGTCACTGAATGTCCAAAGAGGTGACATGTCTGACAGTTTTTATAGGCCCAAACGACAAAGCATGTAGCGTTACAACATACATAGCACAAATTAAGCACAGTTCATTTGACCAATTAGCAAAGGCCTAAGCATTTGTATACCATTTAATGTACGAAACATACTGTTCCTGACCACGTGTCACAAGTAGGCAGTTTCTGTGACTTTCCACTTTAATGTAAGATATAATTCTGGTGCTTTTCCAGTTAATAACTGCAGCATAATAGTAATGACTAGAAACATATTGCGAAACGAGATATGCTGAAATGTTCGTGCCTAAGCGAGCATCTTCCTTTGCCACGTATCTCTTTTGAGCAAGCCTTGCGTTACTAAAGCTGCTTCTCAGAAGCCAGGGTACAAGCGTTTAGTGCAGTGAATGTTATGTCAACTTAACCTGGCCTAGAATCTTACAGCATTTGGTATCATAAAAGAAAGATGGCTTCTACATTGCCCCATCTGACACCAAATCACTATCTCCTAACCCCTCACCTCCATCATTGTCATTGGTATGGTGTTCGTAAGGTCAATGCCATTTATTATGAGGCATACAGTGGGCACAGCAGGAAACAAAGGCTGCCAGACAAACCTGGATCATCACCAGAGTGTTATTAGTACTGTGATTATTACAATAATCACTTCCAATATCCATGATCCCCAGCTTGCTAACCATATCATTATGTTTTCCCACATGCTTCCTGTATGTATGCCGTGGGCTTCGTCCCTAATGTCTTTAATCTTGTTTATTGCATAATCTATATTACGGCTGTTGTCAGGTATATACGAACAGCACACCTGCTTGATGACGTGGCAGGCTCCTCCCTCTTTGGCCAGAATGATGTCTAACGCAACTCTGTTCTGCATCACTATGGCCCTCATGGCTGTCAGTTCTTCAGTAATATTTCCCATCCCTGCTGCTGTTGAGTCAGCTAGGTCCTCAATCACTCTTGCTAACTGATGTATTCTCTGTGTGGTGTAGATCACTCCTGCACCAGGGACCATCATCCCAAGACCTGTCATCACGTTGTCTGCCCTTTCTAGCGTCCTCCTAACTCTCCTTGGCTTTTGGCCTTGGTGTGTGATCTGTACTATGTCGGAAGAAATGTGTCATTTGTGGTATGATGGAGGCAAGATAACAACTGCCATACCATCCTGGGGGCAGGTAGAAGTATGCCCATCGGCCGCAGACAAAAAACAGTCCCTTGAAACCTACTAGTCCAGGTGAAGCATGCTGATCGCTCTTTCTAATCCGTGACAGCTTCGTTGTGTGTGTGCAGTTACTTTCACCCACATACATTGAAGTTGTTACTGGTGGTGTTACGGAATCTTCTCCTCCTGAAATCCTGAATGCTAAATCATTCCTTTTATTGTATTCCCTTAGTCCCTGCTCACCCTTTGCTAAATCTGCAATGCTGCATCCAAAACTGCATTTCTTCCATTCTTCCCTTCCCATCAGTAGCTGTGTAAATGTGCATGGTTCCCTAAAGGGGGAGGGGCGCACTAACACAGCTTGCTTTTAAGGTGTTGTCCCTCTGTCATTTTGAATGCATGATGGTGCAATGAGCTTTTGTTCTACCCTAATCCTTGGTACTTTTACCTCTGCCCTTTGTCCCAACTATTCCTGTCTTTCCATTCCTCATTCCTAGTTGTTTTGTCAAATGTATTCAGTGTTGCCTGATCTCTTTTTGTTAGTTGCATGTTCATGCACAGCACCCACTGAGTCTTAGGCCTTGCAGTTCCCGATCCTACTGCCAACCCCTTCCCAGGAGCTGCAACAGCTATGGACATGTTATGCTGCCCGAAAAGTATGTCCGACATTAGGACACAACCCACATACTTAGAGACAGGTAGGACATGGTAGCTCATGCTATTTTCTGTGTTTGTTGGTAGATGTGTGCAAACATAACATCCAGATATGTTCCTTTTCTCCTTTAATATCAACTTCCCCCGGAATGTCTTGCTCGGTCATATTAATTTTCCTTTCTCATGCTATATTTGAACCACTTCCATCCCCCACCTCAAAATTAAGGAACAATGGGCCAGATGTAGGAAGGCCTTTACCGATCGGTAACGGCCAAAAATCGGTATTTTCGGCCATTACCGATCGGTATTTAGCATTCGGCATGTAGGAATCGAAAATCATCCGATTCGGTAAATTTACCGAAACGGTAAAGTTACCGAATCGGTAAAATACCGAATCAGAAATATTACCGAATCGGTAAATGTACCGAATCGCAAAGGTTTGCGATTCGGTAAAATTACCGAATCGGTAATATTTACCGAATCGGTAAAATTACCGAATCGGTAAATTACCCATTCGGTAAATAAGGAGTGGAAAAAATGGATATTGAGATGTAGGGAAGCTCTGAAATACCGAATTTGCTTGAAATTCGGTATTTAAGAGTCGGTATTTACCATGGATTGGAATCAGGTGGTAAACAGGTGCAACCTATAAAAATGGACCCAAAATGCAATTCTTCTTGCACAATGGCGGCATTTTATGTCATTGCAAGACGGCAACAGGAGGAAGGGGAGAGGGAATGGCAGAGAGAGGAGCAGGTCTACAGGCAGAGGATAACCCTGTTCATGCTCACAGAGGCAGAGATACTCCAGAGGTACAGGTTTGCCCCAGACACCATCACTGACCTCATCAGGGACCTCCACCCACTGTTGGAGCACACTACCCCAAGGGCACACGCTATTCCTCCCCATGTGCAGCCTACACCTGCTTGCCTCTGGGAGCTACCAGAGTGTGGTTGCTGCGGTAGGTGGGGTGACCCAGAGCAGCCTGTCAAGGTTTCTTCACAAATTCCTTGACGCCATGTTGCAGAGGATGGAGCATTACATTTCTTTTCCTGCCACCCATGCTGAACTGGTTCAAACCAAATCTGACTTCTATCAGATGGCTAGATATCCCCATATCATCGGCTGCATTGATGGCACGCATATCCCCATTTGTCCCCCTGCTGCCAAGGAATACATCTACAGGAATAGGAAGTCAACGCACACCATCAATGTGCAGGTGATTTGCAATGCAAAGTGCGCCATCACTGACCTAGTGGCAAAATACCCTGGGAGTACCCACGACTCCTACATATTTCAAAACAGCAGCATATATGCACGGCTGGCTGCAGGAGAATTTGGTGAAGGATACCTCCTAGGTGAGACACAGTGTCAGAACCCCATCATACCAATTGCAGTAGGAAGTACATGTATGCATGTGAGTAATGTATTCCCTTTTCATTCTAGGAGACAGTGCATATGCCCTCCGCTCATTCATACTGACCCCCTACCTCAACCCCTCAACTCCCAGGCAGAGGAGGTGTAACCGGGCCCACAAAAGCACAAGGAATGTAGTCGAACGGACCTTTGGCATTTGGAAAAGCAGATTCAGATGCTTGCACAAGAGTGGAGGTGAAAGGCAGTATACCCCCATCACCTGCTGTAAGATAATTGCTGCCTGTGCCATGTTACACAACCTTGCAGTGAAGAAGGGCACTGAGGTGGAGTTGTCAGACTACGAGGATCATGATGACGACAATGCTGTGCCAGAACCCCAACCTGCTGGAGTGTCAACACCAAGTGATGGCAGATACAGACATGAGATTACAGACAACTATTTCTGAGTGAGTAAAGAGACACAGACAGGTTGTGAATGTGAAAAACGATTTTTAATGTTGCCACAACGTTAATGCACTGATGTGGAACAAAAAATAAGTATTTGAACGTGGGGACTGCTAATGTCCCAGGTTGCCTCACCCACACTGTCAATGTCATTTGCGGGCGCGCTTCGCAGAGCCACTGGGGTGTTGCTCACTCCCTTCAGCATGGCCTGCAGGCTCAGCTGAGCGCCTGGTGCTCCGGCGTGGCTCAACAACTGCGCTAGCCGGGCTGCTGCGACTGCTGCTGTCATCTGCCCCAGCCACGTCCAGGGCAGGATTCACAGCAGTATGGGAGATGATCATGGCCTCCAGGGCACTGGTGATCCTGCCCATGCCCCTGGTTACCTCCGCGGTGTTTTGCGTGAGGCTCTCCTGCATGTTGGCGCCCCTACGGCATTGCTGGGATGATGCCGTGGCCAGCCGGTTCATAGCCCTGTTGTGCACACGCGCATCCCTGCGCCTTGTGTGCTCCTAGGTATCCATTTTTGCGCACAGCTGGTTGATGGCGGTGGTGATGTGAAGCATTCCTGATGCAATGTCACTGTTAGTCTTTGCAACCTCCCTGTTGGTTTCCACTAAATCACTGATGCCCTTGGCCATGTCTCCCATTTGCTGATTTAGGATTCGAAATGGCCGGTGGCAGGCCTGAATCGCTTTCCCCTGCATGCGCTGGATGCGCACCATGCTCCCCTCAAGGCCACGGAACACAGTGCCCTCTCCAGGTGGACCTGCACTGCTGGGAGTGGGTTGGCGGCGGCGAGTGCTGCTGGACTGATGGGTGCACACCTGTGCAGTAGGAGTGACTACTATGGTTGCTGGAGTCTCACCCTCACCTCCCGCCATGACTCTCAGTGGGGCCACATTTCTCCTCCTGGCTGGTGAGGTAGCAGGTTTTGTCAGGGACCATGATGGGGAGTTCTCAGGTGAGAACACGAATGTGGGGGATTGGGAAAGGTGTGGGGAGTGGGGAAACACAAGGGGACGAACAGTGTCATCCTCATGGGAGATGGCAGTGGCGTCTTCGTCCTCCTGCGAGGCATCTGCGGTGCTTGGCCCTGCCTCAACACTCTCCTCCCTCGCTGGTGCAGTTCCTTGTGATGCAGATGGTCCACTGCCTGATGTTGGCCCTACGTATAAAAAAGCGTATGTACACTGAGTGCTATTGTCTTACAGTCACTACAATAAATGCATTGCACATTTCACTTTCATTACTCTGATTGCCTTTCAATGCCTTGCTGTTTTCAGTGCACTTACATGTGGTCCTACATTTGCTGACTACATTTCCCATAATGCATTGCTCATGTATAGTGCTAGCAGTACTGGACTGGGGATGGCCTGTACACAAAGGCTAAAGGGAAGCAGTTTGCTTTGGGGTGTCATGCTGCGCAAGCCTTTTACCTTTTGTAGTAGCTCTGGCTGAGCTGTCCACATCTCCTACTCCCACAACACTGTCAGGCTCGATGGTTGAGGCCACCAGTTCCTCAAGGTCAGTCAGGGGGGGCGCAGGGTTCCTGCCTCCACCGGTCACACCAGCCTGCTTGTGGATCTCTGCCATTTTTTTTTGGGTGAGGCTCCTGAGGTCGTAAAATCTTTTCTTCAGGTCCTCTTGGCTCCTGCTGGTCACACCCACAGCATTCACCTTCTCCCCTATGGCAAGCCACAGTTTTCTTTTGGCTGACTCTGCTACTGTGAGGGACAGCCTGCCATAAAGCTGTTTGTGGACCCTCACCACTTCCTCCACCAGTACCTGCAGCTCCATGCTGCTGAACTTTAATTTTCGTTTTCTGTCAGCCTTCTGGCTCTCTGTGCTGCTTGCCAATATTACTCTCTTTCACTGCAAACAAATCTCTCCCTGCTGCTCTGTCTCTCTGCTCAGCTCTGACTGCCTCTCCAGAACCTTCTAAGGAGTTGCAGCTGCCTGGGTAGCCACTTCCTGGTTGGGAGGGGGAGGGTGGTAGCACCTGATTGGCTGTTCTCATTAGTTTCACTTTTGCTTGCTTCCCGATTCGGTATTTACCGAATCGGTATTTTCAATGCATTCCTATGGGCCTTTTGGCCCATAGGGTTGTATGGCCATTACTGATTCGGTAATTACCGAATCGGTATTTGCCGATTCGGTAATTACAGAAAGTCCGATACCGACTTTTACCGATTCGGTAAAAAATACCGATTTTTGACCTACATCTCATTTACCGATTTTTGAATACCGAATCGGTAAAATTCGGTATTTAAGAATCGGTAAATGACATTTACCTACATCTGGCCCAATATTTCCAAATCTTTTGCATATATTATTATCAGTGCAGTCACTATTATCCATGGCACTGGCGATAATATTGCCAGTAGCACTGATGTCCTGTAATAGTCTTTTATATTTCTTCTCTTTACTTTGACCAGTGCCTTTAATCAAAGTCTCTTATAAGGCCAGAACCAGTGTCCTCTATTGCATAAACCACGCAATCTAAAATTTCAAGACATGTTGCTGCAATATCTTGCGCTGGTACCTGATATCCGAAAGTGGGGAATGATATGTCGTGCAAAATTAGGCTTCTTAGACCACTCAATAGGGGAGGGTTTGGCACAGTCAATTGCCGCACTGCCTTTATCTCTATCCCAGGAGACAGCAGTTTTATGTGAATTATTACTTCTAACTCTTCCATTTGTTTCCGCAGAGATCTGAGTCTTCCAGACCTTATTATTGGCATTTGCAATCAGATGATGCTATTCAAGTTATAGGTGTGTCCTTGATAGCTTTGCCTTCGGTATCTACCTAGCAGGGTCTGTATAGCTACAGGTACTATTGGTACAGACTCCAGCAACACTAACGAGCAGGTTCTGCGCCGCTATTGGAATTGAATTGGTGCAGACCCAGCAACACTTGAAAAGGATCGTTGGTGCCTGTGTTGTATACTGTCAGAGGTTACTAGCACGTGACAGTTGGCACTATTTTCAGAAGGATGATACCCAGGCCTGACCAGTCATGCGCAGCAGGGTATTGCCTCTGGTATGTTGTTTCTTCTGATGGAGGCCTGGCCTGCAGCGAGCAGGGAACTGCCTCTTCTTCAGTAATTCTCCATTCTTGCTTGTCTGTTGGAGCGAAGGTTGTACCTGCAGGTTGCCTCAGATGCCACTGGAGGGGGTAGCGGAGCTTGATCTCTGCTGTATGGCCCTGCTGCCTTCTTGGTGTGGGAGGTAGGTATCCAGGATGTCAGACCTTCGCACTTGACATCCGTTGCTTTCGTTAACAGGATCTGGTGCGGTCCCTTCCACCTTGGCTGGAGGCAGTGCCGTCGGGTATGGGCCTTTACCCAGATCCAATCACCGGGCTGCAGATCATGTGGCGGTGGAGTTGCTGCTTCTGGAAGAGCCTGCATAACCTGACGATGAAGATAATGTAAGGTCTCTGTTAATTTCTTACAGTAACATAAAAGCAAGTCGTCTGTTATCGATAGTGGAGCAGTGGACATATTGCCTGCAATGTTCATGGGGCGGCCGAAGACTATTTTGTGGGGGCTGAGCTTTGTTACCCTATCTGGTGTGCTTCTCATTGCCAGCAGGGCTAGTGGTAGTGCATCCACCCATGAAAGTTCAGTTGATGCACACATTTTTCCAATCTTATTCTTCAACACCCCATTCTTCCTCTCCACAGCACCTGCTGCAGTTCGGTAATAGGCACATTGTAACTTTTGTGTGACTCCAAGCCCCTTACATATTCCTCCTATAACATGGTAAATGAAGGCAGTTCATTGTCGGAGCTCAGAAGGGATGGAATTCCAAGCGTGGCAACAAATCTTTCAGGAGGCATTTAGCAACCGTACGTGCATCACAGTTCTTTGTTGGATAGGCCTCTGTTTACTTGCTGAATATGCATAGTATTACCAAAACATGTTTGTACTTCTGGGTGGGGGGCATGTCAATAAAGTCTAACTGGAGACTTTCGAAGGGTCTGTGGGGCGGTGGGAAGTGGCCAGGTGCAGTTGGTGTACCCTTCCCAGTATTATACTGTGCACAGACAGTGCATTGTCTAAAAAGTTTTTCTGCTATTAGACAAAACTTGCAGCTCTAGAAACATTGGGAAAATAACCTGATCATGCCGTCCCGACCAACGTGTGAGAGACCATGAAAAAGGCAGGCCATGGAGTGAAGCATGGATGAAGGTAGGCATATTTTTCCATTAGGCCCTGTCCATAATCCTTCCTTTGTTTGCACACACCCACCCTTTGCCCATTCCTCCTTTTCATTTTTCTCCACTTTGCTCTGAATGAGTATGGGATCAAAATGTAATGAATCATTGGTAGTATCTGTGTCATTGCTGTTGCTTATTATCTGTACCACAGTTAGCTAATAGCCTGTCAGTGATATTCTCTTTGCCTCCCCATCAATGAATGCATTTCCTTTTGACACATAGTCTTTGGCTGAAGTTTGTGCTGCACATTTGATGATAGCCACTTTTGATGGTAATAACAGGCTTGGAGAAGGTCACTTATCAATTGGGTGTGTTGTATTTGTTGGCCTGCTGATGTGAGGAATCCCCTCATTGACTACAGCTGGCCAAAATCATGGACCACTCCGAAGGCATACTGGCTGTCTGTGTATATGTTCGCTCTTTTCCCTTTAGCCAATGTGCATGGCTTCGTTAGTGCCACGAGTTCGGCTGCTTGTGTGCGGTTGGCATTTGCCAGCCTCCCCCTTCCAGAAGTTTATTAGTTGTGCCCACTGCATAGGAGGCCTGCAAAGTTCCTTTGTCATCCCGAAGACATGACCCATCTACAAACAAGTCCCCTTGGGCGTCGGGAAGTGGTGTGTCTTTCAAGTCTGGGTGCACTTTTGTGTGTCTGTCAATGGCTAATGCACAATCGTGAAAGGCATCATCTGATTCTAGATCATCCAGCTGGTACTCTGTTGGCAAAAGGCATGCTGGGTTCAAAGTGGCTTACCAATACAGAGTTTGGCTACCACGCAGCAAGGCCACGCCAACATAGAAATTAACAAAGTGAAATGCCAATGCTGCCACTCGATTACACAATTTCAAGAAGGAAAAAGAATCGAACAGGTCCTTCTCAACCACCTTTTCCGTTTGAATTAATCAATTGTATTTATACAAATTTAGAGCTAATACATTCAATAGAACATTATACAAAACTTTACAATGACCCCCACACTGACACACTCATCCTTCCAAATCCTTTTAATGCTCTTCTGTCAGAACCTCACAACTTCAATCTCTCATATCATTCATACTTTCCATATATGGGTGCATCTCCTGATGGCAATGTGTGGTGCTAACAATATAAGTTCATACCTAGTAAGTCGTGCATTTGTTAGGTGCTGAGTCTTAGTGGACGTGAGCAGTGTGTCCAACGCATGGAGAACGTGCAAAATCATGGTGTGTGCCAGCACTATGCTCTCAGACTGTTCTACTGCTAGTGCTGCTGCAGCCACGGCTCGGAGGCAAGTCGGGGGCTTGGAGGCAAGTCGGGAGTGCAGAGGCCACTGGGTCTAGTGTGGCTGAGTAGTATGCCACTGGGCGGTAGAAGGATCTGTGCTTTTGACTTAACACCCCCAGTGATCGCCCTCCCTTCCCATGGCAGAACAGGTGGAAATCTTTGCTTTAATCTGGGAGGCCTAGCGATGGTGCTCCACTTAGGTCTCTTTTGAGTTTGTTGAATGCCTTGTCACAATCCGGTGGCCAAGGTACCACGTCTGGGATCTCTTTGTGTGTTAGTGCTTGTAATGGCTTTGCCATGAGGGAGAAATTTGGGATCCAGTGACGACAGTATCCCGCCACCCCCAAAAATGCCCGAACCTCTTTTTGTGTGCGTGGTCGGGAAAAGTGGGTTTTTGTTGATATCCTGTCAGGCAGTAATTTCCTGGTCCCTTCGACAGTTCGTGGCCTAGATACTTCACAGCAGTGAGGCAGAACTGTAATTTCTTTGGGGAGACTTTGTAACCTTTCAGTGCCAGAAGGCACAGGACTGCAATAGTGTCCTTTGTACATGCGTCTTTTGATGGTGAGGTCAGTAGTAAATCATTTATATACTGGATAAGTGTGGATCCCTCCTTTAGCACCAGGGAGCCTAAATCTGTTTTCAATGCGTTTGTGAAGATGGAGGGGGACTCTGTATAGCCTTAAGGGAGCATACACCATGTGAAACATTTAGACCGGAAACTAAAGGAGAAATATGATTGGCTGTCAGGATGCAGGGGAATAGTAAAGAAGGTGGAGCTCAAATCCAGCACTGTGAAGTGTGTGGCTGTGACTGGAATATTAGACAGTATTGTTGCTGGGTTTGGAACTACTGGGAAGGAAGGTATCACTATTTTGTTCAATTCCCTCAAGTCTTGTGTAAAACGGAATACAGGGGCTCCATCCCTTAGATGCTTTCTTTACAGGGAGTATTGGTGTATTGCATTGGCTAGAGCGTATCTCCCTTATTATTCCCTGCTTCAGGAGGTCCTGTATTACTGGTGCTATGCACTCCTCCCCTTCCTTTGAAATGTTGTACTGTGGTTCTCTCAGGAGTGGGCTCCTGGCTTCAATGTAATCTGTAATGATGGGTAATTCAACACCTGTCCTATGTCATTTGCACTGTTATCCCAAACTTGGGATGGCACACAGTCACGCAGCTCTGAGGGTATGACGGGGTCAGTGCAGGTCATGAAGGCTTGTAACATCAGACCATTAGGTCTGCTTTCCAGAAAGACCCCTGTTGGTAAGCAGTGTATAGTGCATTGCAACTTTCAAAGCAAGTCCCTACCTAGCAGGTACACTGGGCAGAACCTGCTGAGGATAAACTGATGGTTGACAGTTATGGTGCCTACCCTTAATTGCAGTGGCTGTGTGAGATATTCATGTATTGGTTGTCCTGTCATTCCGACTGCCTTAACCTGTGTTCCTGAAAGTGGTGCCTTCGGTGTCACTGACTCTTTTAGCATTGATGTTTGAGCTCCTGTGTCTATCAAAAAGGTTACAATTTTGCCCAATATTGTCCCCTCTACATATGGACCTGATTGATCCACTGCTATGGCTGGAGCTATTAGACAGTCTCCCACTTTCAGGCATCCCTAGAATAAATCTTGGGGTGGTGGTGAGAAGCTATTGTCCTGCTGTCCATACCCATCCCTCCCTGCTGTTGGAGGCATGTCGTTGGACATGTACCCATGCTGTTCATTAGTTCTATACTCTGTGCGCTGGGTGTTATGCTGGTATTGTTGTTGGTCCTGTCCCCTATTCTGTGTGGGCCTGCCTTCAGAATTTTTCTTTTTTAATATTGGGCAGTCTGCTTTCCAGTGGCTGGGGTCCTTACAGTAGAAGTAAGCTATACCTGGTGGCGGTAGGGAAGCTGACCTGCCATTCTGTGGTCTTCCTGTACCCTTCCCCCTACCTCGGCCCCTCCCTCGTCCTTGCTGACTTGTGTAGAACCTTGCTTGTGCTACCATTAGTCTGACTTTTTCTTTCTTTATTTTCTCTGCTTCCGTTGTCTGTACATTGGACTGATATTCAGAGCAGTACCTTGTAGCTGCCAGCACCTTTTCTATGGGTTCTTGCTGCCAGCAAACAAACGATGTTTGTAGGTGTGTTTTAATAGGCGGTCTCAGGCCTTGGACAAAAGAGGTGACAAAGGCTGGCATGGCTTCTCCCATTGGATTTTTTAGATTGCTGTTCTGCTGATATACTTGCAGAAGGCGGTCAAAATACGAGTTCACACTAAACTTTTTCTTGTTTGGTGTGTATTATCTTGTTCCAATCTACCTTGTCTTCTGGTATTTTGCTTTTAAGTATTTAACTACTTCTCTGTATTTGTCATCTACTTAATTTCCTGGTGCTCCTCCCTTCCCCCTTTCTGGCTCCCCCTTTGGCCGTCTCCACTTTCCTTTTACAATCTTTCCACAGATCCTTTGGGACTATTATATTAAATAAGGTGTTAAAATCTCTCCATAGCAGTCCTCCCAAAACCGCCATCCTGTCTAGCTGAGCGTACCATTTCCTTGGCTCTTCTCTGAGCTTGGGAAAGTCTTTCGTAAAGCACATAACGTCTTGTTTAGACCAAGGAACATGGACATATGCTAATTCGTTATCTTTACTACCTGGTGGAGGTGGTATTTCTCGAAGGGGCATTATTAGTGTTGATGGGGTCGCCGTGTGAGGGGTGACGGTGTGGACTACTGGCTGCTTCCACTGTTACAGTTTTTCTACTGCATATTGTAGTCTGCCTTTCATGTCTTCCTCTTTGTATGTTTGCAGGTCCGAGTCTGTGAAGCTGAACCTCGCTATATCCCATTCATAATGCGCTGAGGTGAGTTAGCTGGACTCAGACCTGAGTTCATGGACCCTAAGAACTGGCACCCTGAGAAACTGTTGCAACCACAAGAGGAGCAGCCCAAGTAGCCACAGCCTCCACTATATCGTTCCAGCACAAGTAGGATGTGCAATGACAGGGGTGCTATTACCGCCACCACCTGAACCAGGGGAGCAAAACTGCCACAGCTCTAAAACTAGGGGCTACCTGCTACAACCCAACCTGGAGTATTCAAAACCCCTATCAAGACTTACCGCTGTCTGTTGAGTCTGGCAAAGCATACCGACCTCTGCTCCAATCAATTGGAAGTAGCTGTAAAGCTCCTCCACCCCCATCGGCCAGGGACTATCTGCTAGCAAGACAGAGGGGGTGCAGTAGGTCACCCTCCTTGGTACGCCATCTGGTAGGTGCTGCCTGGCACCAGGGAGTCACTGCGTGCAGGGAACTTGCAGAAGGACGCTGTCATTGGCCAGGTGGGGAGGGTATCCGGACCAGGAACTAAAACTTACAGCAAAATTGCACACGTAGAGAATTCTGGCAGAGACCGGCAGCAATGTCAGAGGTCAAGACACACTCACGGAACAAGAGGAGAAAGCCTTTCAGCACCCGTTAGCAAGTGCTGACGTTAGACAGGCATACAGTCTTCAGCAGAATGATGACAGACTGAAAAATAAATTATGGGAGCCACAAAGAGGGCACAGAAAAAGGTGACAAGGACAGCTGCAACGACAGCCATTGGTAAGTCCCATAAACTGCGGAAACATAACATGTAAACATCACCAGGGTACAGGCAAACCGTCCCTGGCACGAGAAAAGAAATGGGAGAGGGAGAGAGAAGAGCGATGAAGAGCCGTTAACCAGAGATCATAGAAACGTGCTGAGAGAGAGAGAGAAGGAGCAGGAGCCAGACATATGATGAAGTCAACTTATGGGCAGACTGTCCCCCAGCATCCAAGGGAGGCGGAGGAGAGAAAAGATAAATGCAAACGTTATCGAACCTCAGGTCTCTGAACCCCGATGGAAGTCCTGGTCCATGATCGTCAATGATCGTCAATGATCCAGGAGCCGCATTCTTCACCAAATGTGGAAGCTGAAATAAGAAATAATACCACACATACAACTCTCTATCAGCACAAAAGATAGCACGGTTTATTGGAGACCAACAAACAGTGGATTATCGTGCAGCACAGAGACATCAGCAAAGTCACTGAATGTCCAAAGAGGTGACATGTCTGACAGTTTTTATAGGCCCAAACGGCAAAGCATGTAGCGCCATAACATACAAAGCACAAATTAAGCATAGTTCATTTGACCAATTAGCAAAGGCCTAAGCATTTGTATACCATTTAATGTACGAAACATACTGTTCCTGACCACGTGTCACAAGTAGGCAGTTTCTGTGACTTTCCACTTTAATGTAAGATATAATTCTGGTGCTTTTCCTGTTAATAACTGCAGCATAATAGTAACAGCTCATAGATCTTACATGTCTGTTGCAGCCTGATAAGATAGGTCGCAATAGTGCATATGTGTAGTCACCTAGACAAAGGTTCTTGCTCTTAACACTGTTTGCTTGTGTATCACAGAGCAGCATGCGCCTTTGTGGTTGATCAGCATTTTATGAGTCTTCTTAAACAACGAAAAGTAACATGACCTCAAACCTCAGATTGCGCCCAAACAATACATATATTTCCTTTCCCAGTAGTTTTCTAGTTTGAAAAGTCCTACGTGGTTGTCTTCTTTTTTTGTTTTTTTAAGACTGAAGCAGCTTTGTAATGACGACATAGACAGTGACCTACACAAACAGCAGTGCGTGGGTGAATACAGCTCAGCTTGTTGCTAGTGTAAACAAGAGAACATGAACCAGATAAAAATCAGCTACAATTCTGTATTAAGATCCAAAGTCACGGGCGGGTGTAAGCAGCAGACTCAACTGCAGACCAGCCAGCATGTACAAAAAAATTACTTTTACTTGCTATTATCACTACATACTACCTGCTTGGTTAAGATACACTGATGACATATTTCTCGAATTTAAAGCAGAAATTTAAAAGTAGAAAAACGTACTGCTTATTTGAACAATGTTTATCCTGCCGTCAAATTCACCAGTCGCAAAACTGAGCAAAAGCCTAGTCCCTCTTTTCTGGGTGCGCTCCTATGCAATCATAAATGGAAAATCATACCAGATTTGCACAATAAATCAACATATACTAATCTGTATCTGAACTGTATTTTTATGTGATTCAGGTTACAACAGAATTAGCATTATGTAAAATCAAGTGCTCAGAATAAAAATTTAAGAACGTGAATTACTAGTTGCGTAGAAAGTAGTTTGTTAATAATAAGTCTACAATCCTCCGTCTACTGGAACCAGGTTCCCTGTTGACTACCTGACTCAGGGTAATAATATCCACATTAATAAGGTAGTGTAGTGAGCCAGAGCAATCCAAAATCTAATCTGATAGGCTGTGTGGGCTAGTACCACAGTCCGCAGGAACGCAATACCAAATAAATCATTGCCCTGTTGCTGATTTTACTTATAAAAGGAAAAGTACCTTATTACGCACACATTTCTCAATACTACACATTAATTTACAAATATGGATATGGCAGTCCCCACTGGGTAGTTATTGTTAAGGTCGGGTTTCCATAGGAAACACCTTTTTTGTGTTGCTAATGACTTTTGTGCTTTTTGACGAATCTCCACAAAGCTTTCCAAAAAAGTGCTACTTTTTGACTAGTTTGCACATGAACGTTTTATGGTGATTCGTCACGCAGGGGCAGAGAAGAAGTGAGGATCCAAAATTACATTTTCTCCATTACGTTCTCCATAGGAACTTTCGACACAGATACAGCCAAAACAACAAATACATTTGCACCAAATTTGGCAGAAGGCTAGGTATTGATCAAGAAAGAATACTTTTGGTGATTTGGTGTAAATCCGTTAAGTAGTCTTTGAGCAATTAATGCTCAAAAACTTTGTATATCTAGGGACATGGCGCCGATAGATCTCAAGCTGAGATCAGATTTGCTGCCACCATATCCACCAGGAATTGGTGGCAGTCATTTTAAAAGCAACAAAAAATAGACATAGGGAGCAGGGTAGAGATATCCTGACCTCCTAGGACTGCTGGTGGGGGCCCAACACTTTTTTGTAATTTCTTTTTTAAATTTTGCTGCAAATTCACAGAAAAAATATGCAGGTTCTCGCAAGAGTTATCTTAAAAAAATAACCCCCGGGTGGGCTAGGTTCTGGGCACAATATAAACTTTTTGAGGAGGGGGCATGGGTCCCACCCTCCTGGAGCCTCAAAGTCCCTGGGGCCTCATTACCAGGACGCTATAAAATAAAGAAGGGAGTGGGCAGGTGCCTCCATCCCCAGGGTTAAAGGTTTTAATAAAAGGAGAGTGGTGGACAGCACTGTCCCCCTCCCCAAGCCTATTAAGACCCCAGGGCCGGCTTAGTGACTCAATCCCAGGGAACCTACCCCTGAGAGACAGTAGTTTCACTGCCCGCACTACTACGAGCAACTAAATATATGTTTGCTCACGTCTGGCAGGAATATTTTTCAATCTCCTGCCAAATGAGAGCAAATATACAAGTCCTCTCCTAGCCGGCGGGAGCTTTTAATATGCTCCCGCCAGCTGAGAGCAGACATCTGTCCTGATTCCCTGCCCGTAGGAGTGCGGGCAGCGTAACAGAACACATACTGCTACTCCATGGAAGAAGCATGCAAAGATAGCTACTCAGGCACCATATACAGAGCCGGCAGGGCTACAGTGTACCTGTGGCTCCCTCAGTGACTTTCAATGTGGTACTAGGTGGGTGCCCTGGGTTAGCACCAGGCAACCAACTAGGGGTACCCAGGTCCTATTAAGGCTCAGGGAGGGGGTCTTGTGCCCTCTCCACCTTTTTATTATATTTGTCCCCTGGGCTTATTAAGGCCCAGGGAGAGGAGCTGCATGGCCCCACTCTGCTTTTTTGTTGAATTTGGCCCCAAGGATGGGGTCTTCGGGACGTATTAAGGCTTGGTGAGCAGTTCTGCACACTACCCTCCCCTTAATATGTATGTTTTGGGATCCAGGGAATAGGCCCCGGGCTGAAGGCCAGCCCTATAAAGCATTGCTAAAGGCTGTGCGTAGTGTGGGTTTGGCAGCTTGTGAGGGGGTGAGGGGGTTGCATTAGGGTGTATTGCCCGCAGGGCCAGGCCACAGGCCAGGTCCTGTGGCAAACTCCCAACTGCGCAAGGCAGAAGTCCATGCACATCGTGGGGTTTGCTGCCTATGGCCAACCGTGCAGCTTAAGGCCAATGGTTTTGTGCAGTGTGGGGTTGGAATTATGTGTGGTATTAAAATATCACTTTACGTTAAAAAACCTAGAAAGTCACTGAAAAAACAAAGGCTAAAGTAATGTATAGGTGAAATGTTCAGTAACAACGTAGTGTTTTAAGCTCTACAAATCAAAGAAATTCAATTGCTATAGTTATTTCGAGTAACTATGGCTAGTGCCCCAAGGTAAATATTACCCTGGTCTTCACCATGCACTGCTAATTACCCTACATTTGACATCACTCCTGACATCTTCTGTGGTGTTATTGATGACATCACTGCAACATTTGCGATTAAATTATGGATGAAAAAACTATGCGTGAGTTATAGTTACTTAATATAACTATAACTGGTGAATTTGTGTTTTTTTAGAGTTTAGAACATTACGCTGCTACTGAACATTTCACCTAACTAGAACGTTATTTTAACCTTTGTTTTTTTCAATGATTGTGTGTATACATATATATATATGATGGCAACTTGAACAACGACAGTGCTTCAGCAACCCACTGGGGATTTATCAGCAAAGATAACTGCGGGGCGAATTGCTCACTTGAGAAGACAGGCACTACATTAACCAACAGGGGTGGCCACGCCCAACAGGACGGGGACTATCGAAACTTTATGTAGTGCTGTAATTCGGCCTGTGTCAGAATGCTGTTGGAGCATTGAGCCTTTGAAGAAGTGACCATGACACAAAACGCGTCAGGCTCGCAATACTTTGATATGGGCTAAAGCACTGAGCTGCTCAATTTGCGTTCCCTCAATAAACGAAGGCAAGATTTACTTACCTGCATGGGCTCCCTCATTTGCAGGCAAACGTTGGTGGATAAATATATATATATATATTTTTTCTCAATATCTTCCTCCCAAATACAGAAGAAAAACTTGGACACCCAGACACAGTGCAAAAATAGAATTGTATTGTATTGAATTGTATATGCTCTTGTATAGCGCATGGCTACCCTAAGGCATCCCAGCGCTGCAGATATGCGGAGGAGCAGGAGAGGTGTTTACGGGAATAACCAGGTTTTTAATTGTTTACGGAATGCGAGGTGGTTGACTTCTTGGCGGATGTGGATGGGCAGGGAGTTCCAGAGTTTGGAAGCATTGTATGAGAAACGACGTCCCCCAATGCGGGACCTCCTGATTCTGTGTACTTCAACCAGATGAAGATCGTTAGAACGAAGGCTCCTAGCTACTTTGTAGGGTTTGATGAGGTTATTGAGGGCAGGAGGACCTTTTCCTTGGAGGTTTTTGTGGACTATGCATAGAGCTTTAATTTAATGGCTCAAAAACAACGTGTTTCGGCTTTCGCCTTGATCACGCTCTAGACACACACATTTCATTTCAGCCATTATAAACAGTGAAAGAAAAGAAAAGAGAAAAGGGACTGCTAAACAGGGTATGTTTCTCATTACAATACTGTGGCAGCCATCTTGGCATGTTGTCGAAATATCACCTATTGAACACCAAGTCCAATAGAAATAATGTACCATGGTCAGATTTACACACCATGTAGAATGGTCATAATAGATCGACATACATATAATTTGTATAATTACATTATATTCATGTGGCAAGGCGTTTTGTTGTATCTAATGCTTTTCGAATCACTCAAAACACCCCTCTCAAAAACCTCAATTGCATCACAGCCGTCGCAGCCACATCTCCGTACACCTGAGAGACCTGCACTGGCTCCCGGTCAACAAGAGAATCACCTTCCGTCTCCTCACCCACGCACACAAAGCCCTACTCAACCAAGGCCCAGGATACCTCAACAGCCGCCTCAACTTCTACGCTCCCACATGCCAGCTTCGATCGACCGGCCACGCCCTCGCCGCCGTCCCCCGCTTCCGAAGAGCCACCAGAGGGGGAAGGTCCTTCTCCTACCGTGCCGCCAAGACTTGGAACTCCCTCCCGACCCACCTCCGCCTGACCCAGGACCACCTCGCCTTCAGGAAGCAGCTCAAGACCTGGCTGTTCGAGCAGTAGCGGACCCCCCCCCCCTCCTCTAGCACCTTGAGACCCTGCGGGTGAGTAGTGCGCTATATAAATGCAGTGATTGATTGATTGATTGACATTGGATGTTAGGTAAAAATACTGATTTTGGTTTGAATTTGCTATCCGGATTAATATCTAATTCCACATCAAGATCATTAAAATTCAGACTCACATTATCTGAATAACCAATATCATTCTCCAAAGATACCAAAGTATGTAAAGTCTCAATATCCCCACTATTTACACTATTCAATGGTGACATTTCTTCACCTTCCCTTGTCACATAATGTTGTGTATCAAACCACTTTTTCAATTTTAGTTTGCGTGAGAAGTAGAACAAATCAATTCTTGTTTGGGCAAAATTTAAATTGCTAGATGGACAAAATGGCAAACCTAAAGTTAGTAGTCTTTCTGCTCCGCCGTCAGAATGCGTTGGGATAGATTTATCACAGTCATGGTAGAGCCTTCCTGCCCCTGGTCTCCATTCCCACGGGCGTTTTTGCGTCAGTTGCGCCTCCTCTTTTTGGCTCGTTTGTTCCGCACGTTCTTTCTCTGCCGCCGCACCCTCTCCCTCTCAGAGAATTTTGCTCTTGAAACTGTTCTGTCCTTCCCTGGTTCATCATTTGGAATTCTCGTAAAAAATTACCTCCTTTATTATATTGATGAACTTCACTACTGGCTTGATTAAATGTGGATGCTGATGCATCTGCTAAACTGCCGTCTGAAACATCACTTTTGCTGATTTCCATGTTCACTGGCATAGTTGTAGTTTTTACTGCTTCTTTCCCTTCTTTGGTGCTCATATTTTTCTGGAAGGTTAGAGTACGCCCCGATTGATAGTCTCTAAAATCTCTCAGAAACTTTCGTGTTTTTTTGGCGGTTATCCCTCTTTCAAATTTGTTCATACGAGTTGCAAAAATTTTCATAAATTCATCTAATGCATCTTTTGTAACCAGTTTTTCCAATTCAGGATATGGACATTACTGTTTAATTGTATAAAATGCATGTCATTCCATATCTTGTTTCGTGAGATTGTGGACGACAGGCCCATTTGGGCAGGATGTTACTAGAACATTGTGAATTTTCTTGTGTAACCTTAAAACAAGTGCTGAGCAATCCAGCTTTTCAGGCCCACCATCTAACTGTATAACATTGCATGTTATTCTGGAGGTTGTTTTGCTACATTGTTGGTAATATGCCCACTTGGGCAGGATGTCTAACTGCATTACATGCATGTTATTGCATAGGTTGTTTGGCTACACTATTGGCAATATGCCCACTTGGGCACGATGCCAGACATTGGAGTTTTACAATATGTTAATTTTAATATATTGTATTTATACAAAGTATATGTATGTCGATATATTATGACCGTTCTACATGGTGTGTAAATCTGACCATGATACATTATGTATATTGGACTTAGTGTTCAATAGGTGGTATTTCGACAACATGCCAAGATGACTGCCACAGTATTGTACTGAGAAACATATTGTGTTTAGCAGTCCTTTTTCTCTTTTCTTTCACTGTTTATAATGGCTGAAATGAAATGTGTGTGTCTAGAGCGTGATCAAGGCGAAAGCCGAAATGCGTTGTTTTTGAGCCCCTGAAATCTATTTTTGCACCGTGCCTGGGTGTCCGAGCTTCTCTTCTGTATTTGGGAGGCAGGACATTGAAAGTGTGGAGTTGCCGGCAACTCGTGTCTCGGACCACCCCGGCAGACAGCTTTTTTTCCCCAGCCGGGATTATAATATATATATATATATATATATATATATATATATATATATATATATATATATATATATATATATATATATATATATAATCACACTGGATGTAGCTGCACTATACACCTGTATCAACAACCTGGATGGGATATGTGCAGAGGAACATTACTTGCAAACTAAACCTGCTCATATGTTTAATCACAACAGAATGTTAATTGACATGATCCAGACTTGTCTTAACAACAATTATTTCCTGTTCCAGAGTCAAGTTTTCCAACAGATGAGGGGCGTGGCAATGGGGGCTTGCTTCTCCCCCAGCTACGCTTGTTTGCATATGGGGCTGTGGGAGGAGCAAGTCCTCAGAACCAAGTTCGAAGATACCATGTTGAACCATATTGTAGCGTGGTATCGCTACATAGATGATTTATTTATCATCTGGAAAGGCTCTGAGTTGTCAGCAGAGAATTTTATTGCAGGGATCAATGTGAACAACTTAAATCTTAAGTTCACTGGTCAATTGAGCAGGGTCTCGGTGAATTACCTTGATGTGGAAGTTTACATTGAGGATAATAAACTGGAAACAAGATTACATCGCAAGGACACAGCGGGAAACACAGTCCTGCATGCCACCAGCCACCATCCGGATCATCTGATTCGCAGCATCCCCTTTGGGGAGATGCTGCGAATTAGACGGATCTGCAGCACGGATTTTGAGTGCAGGCAGGCACAACTGAGAAGCAAGACCAGGTTTTTGGCCAAGGGTTATTCTGCTACTGTATTAGATAGAGCCATGATTAGAGCCAATTTGACTTCTCAACCAGCAATACAGGGTGGAAAGATGGATATTCCAGTGTCCCTTGAGAGATCAGTATTGGACCAACCAAGGCTCATCACCACCTACAGTAGACCGTATAAACAATTGCGGAATATCATTTGCAGAAACTGGTCAATTGTTCAAGGTGATCCTGTAATTGGTGGCACTCTATCTAAAACCCCGGCGTTCACATTCAGTAGGGCGGGCTCCATGAGCGATATGCTCGTGAAAAGCAGCCCGGAGGTTTGCACGAACAGGTCTTGGTTGCAAACAACCAATGGATTCATTAAATGTGCATCATGCAAAGCGTGTAAACTGGGCAAGAATAAGACTTCATATATTACGCCTTTCAGTGAGGTACCAGTGCCCATAACGAAAAATCTGACGTGTAAATCCGAATATACTGTGTATGTGCTGGAGTGTACGTGTGGCCTGCAATATGTTGGGAGTACCAAGTTACAGATCACAAACGTATACCCCAGCACATGCGGGCAATTTGCAACCAAGATGAGGCATAACCGGTGGCGAGGCACTTTAAAACAGAACATGGGAGTAGTCTGGATTATCTCAGTTACTTTGCAATAGACATGGTCCCACCATTACGTGTGGGGGAAACCGTGAGGCCCAATTGAGGACACTTGAAACCCGTTATATCCTGGAGCTTGTCTCTAAGACACCTATTGGATTAAACTCCAGTGAGGATTTGTATACTTCTCTTTGAATAGTCTTAGGCCCAAGGGTTGAGAGTAGGGAGAATTACATTATGTGATGTTATTGAGTTTCTAGCCCAAAATCAATTTTATATTATGTTGTAGACGGCTGAACGCTAGAGAAATTACATTTAGCCTTTTTTTTACACTGTACACTAGGTAGGGTTTATATGATTTAGACACATGTTTCTCGTTTCCTTTTCTGGAGATAGACATGAACAACATCTTATACCATAATTTTAAGGTAGTTTGGACATTGAATAGTCACCACATTATGAGAGGCCCACTTGGGCTTTATTACAGTAGTAGGGCGTTTATAATCACAGGTGTAGTCATCTTAACCTGTTGCTGGGTGCCAGGCAGGATAGGTGGTGAGGGACTTTACCATTATCCATGCTACAGTTGTCTTGGTGACATCAAAATCAGCTGGTAGAGGCACCGTGTTGGGGATGGTTTGCACATTTTCAGCATATTTTGCACATCTATAGGCAAATTTGCACATTTTATACTATTATGTATATTGATGTATATTTATTTATTTATTTGCGTGATGTTGCACAGAGCTGTCATATTTTTTGCACTTTATCGCTGCTGCTATTTAATTCAATGTTTATCGATTATGAAGTAATTGGTGAATCGATCTGTATTTATCAGTACATTGATTCAACAGCATAGCATATGGAACGACTACGTGTTTAAGTAGTAGGCTGTTGTTTATGTCCATAGGCCTGGTGGTCAGATGATCTGCATTGGCACTTTAAATGGTGTGGCTTGTTAACAATCGTCATGTGATCAAGGGCTCATCAGGCCCGAAACGCGTCATGGCGGTCATGGGACTGCACAGAAAATAAAGAAGACTACATATTACCTGCTTGGGTCCGTGTTCGTTTTTCCTAACAGTTGGTTGAAGAAGCGAAGTTCCATGTGAATATATATATATATATATATATGGGGTGGGACTTTACACTCCGATATTGAGGAATCTGAAGAAGACTGCAAAAGTCGAAATGCATTATGCCGAAATCTTTGTTGATTAAAGCGGTCCTCCACCTGATCCCCGCTGTGTCCCTTTGGTCTCTTTGATAAGAAGATTCCGGTTGGTGTTACTTTTAGGCACGCATGCCAGTAGCGTGCGAAAGGAACCCGTTTTTCAAGTGTCCGGGGGAATTTCTGGCAAGTTTCTGTGTTTCCAAGTGGTTGGTTTTCTACCCGGACCGCCTCAAAAACCGATCCAGCATGTGGTTTTTGCAAGCAGCAACCCCGATCTGACGGGGGGCGCGGACACTGCTTTG
This sequence comes from Lissotriton helveticus, assembly GCF_964261635.1. Taxonomy (NCBI): domain Eukaryota; kingdom Metazoa; phylum Chordata; class Amphibia; order Caudata; family Salamandridae; genus Lissotriton; species Lissotriton helveticus. The sequence goes on from NC_136061.1 coordinate 952,906,710, forward strand.
GCGCTCCGTGACCCTGTTGGTTGAAGTAATGGAGGCAAAGCGAAGGGGACTTGAGGAGGACTGACAGGACATCTAAATCGGACTTACCTTTAGATTCATCATCCACCTCTACATGGCACGAGCAGGAACCCACTTGGGAGTTGGTGTGCTCCATGGAAGTTGTATGTCATCGCAAAGACTTCTGGGAAGTGGAGTCCTCAGTGAGACTGTGAGCCAGCTGCACTCCAAGTATGGGGAGGAGCCAAGGAGGCACAAATGAGGGTGGAACTTTATACTCTGATATTGAGGCATCTGAAGAAGACTGCAAAAGTCGAAATGCATTATGCCGAAATCTTTGTTGATTTAATGCGGTCCTCCACCTGATCCCCGCCGTGTCCCTTTGGTCTCTTTGATAAGAAGATTCCGGTTGGTGTTACTTTTAGGCACGCATGCCAGTAGTGTGCGAAAGGAACCCGTTTTTCAAGTGTCCGGGGGAATTTCTGGCAAGTTTCTGTGTTTCCAAGTGGTTGGTTTTCTACCCGGACCGCCTCAAAAACCGATCCAGCATGTGGTTTTTGCAAGCAGCAACCCCGATCTGACGGGGGGCGCGGACACTGCTTTGGCGCTCCGTGACCCTGTTGGTTGAAGTAATGGAGGCAAAGCGAAGGGGACTTGTGGAGGACTGACAGGACATCTAAATCGGACTTACCTTTAGATTCATCATCCACCTCTACATGGCACGAGCAGGAACCCACTTGGGAGTTGGTGTGCTCCATGGAAGTTGTATGTCATCGCAAAGACTTCTGGGAAGTGGAGTCCTCAGTGAGACTGTGAGCCAGCTGCACTCCAAGTATGGGGAGGAGCCAAGGAGGCACAAATGAGGGTGGAACTTTATACTCTGATATTGAGGCATCTGAAGAAGACTGCAAAAGTCGAAATGCATTATGCCGAAATCTTTGTTGATTTAAAGCGGTCCTCCACCTGATCCCCGCCGTGTCCCTTTGGTCTCTTTGATAAGAAGATTCCGGTTGGTGTTACTTTTAGGCACGCATGCCAGTAGCGTGCGAAAGGGACCCATTTTTCAAGTGTCCAGGGGATTTTCTGGCAAGTTTCTGTGTTTCCAAGTGGTTGGTTTTCTACCCGGACCGCCTCAAAAACTGATCCAGCATGTGGCTTTTGCAAGCAGCAACCCGGATCTGACGGGGGGGCGCGGACACTGCTCTGGCGCTCCGTGACCCTGTTGGTTGAAGTAATGGAGGCAAAGCGAAGGGGACTTGAGGAGGACTGACAGGACATCTGAATCGGACTTACCTTTAGATTCATCATCCACCTCTACATGGCACTAGCAGGAACCCACTTGGGAGTTGGTGTGCTGCATGGAAGTTGTATGTCATCGCAAAGACTTCTGGGAAGTGGAGTCCTCAGTGAGACTGTGAGCCAGCTGCACTCCGAGTATGGGGAGAAGCCAAGGAGGTAGAAATGAGGGTGGGACTTTACACTCCGATATTGAGGCATTCCGGTTGGTGATATATATATATATGAACAGGAACTCGCCAGACGCTTGGACAGCGCCACCAATTTTTAGTCAACTGAAAAATGACAAAGAATGGAACCCAATATGGTGCCAAAACAAAGGTGCCTTTATTTGTGCATATTGTTGCTCAGCATGCCGCCATGACGCGTTTCGACTGTCTCCACAGCCTTGATCACATGATATATATATATATTTATTTTTGTAAAAACAATTTTTATTGGCAGTCAAAACCAAAAAGGGATTGTTACAGTCAGCAAAACAGTGCATTGAATGATGATAATCCAGGATGATAATACTTTTCATATATGTAGCCTTTTATAGAACGATCCCCACAACATTCCTCGCCCTGCACCCCACCCACCCCTGTCAGTGCGCCCTATGTCCTCCCTTAGCGAGCTTATAACCAATGGAAACTCTTCCTCCTGTCAAATATAGAATCGAATTCGATAGGGGAACCGACCTTCTTCCAGAACCCGTGTCGTGCTTGTAGTAAACGTGTGTTTCATTGGAAGTAGGGTACCCATTAAAGTGTCACTCCTATGCCACTGCTCCATCCTCTTCCTCACTTAGGTTACTCTCAGGCAGTTGGAGTGCTACCACCAAGGCCTCCCATGCTCTAGCTACTTCCAAGGCCTTGTCGTTGTCTAGTCGCCTGGCCTGTTGCAGTCGCAGTGTGCTCTCAGCCCTCGCCCAACGCATCAGAGCGGCCCTCCAACGCAAGTAGCTGGGACCCTGGTAGGATTTCCAGTGCATGGTGATCTCTCTTTTGGCTAAAATCAGGCCCAAATCATAGAACTTGCTAGTAACCCGAGTCCGGGGGGTGTGAGGGAACCATAATAACAAGCAAGCGCCCATGTCCAACTCTATCTGCCGGTCTGTGACAGCATTCAGGCAAGCCAGCACCGCCCCCCAGTAACCAGTCAACCTACTACAGGACCAAAACATGTGTGCGAAGTCCGCTCCAGCTGTCCCACATCGAGGACAGAATGACGACGCACCCACAAAATATTGCGAAATCTTAACTGGTGTCAGGTATGCACGGTGTAGTGTAAAGAACTGGACCAATTGGAACCTGGCATTCCTAGTGCCCTTCCATGCGCGGCGTACCAGCTGCGGCCACGTCGATTCAGGGATCGGTCGCCCAACATCACACTCCCATTTGGCTCTCAACCCATCCAAGGGCGGTAGAGCTTCAGTCGAAAGCCTCCGATAGAGGCAGGTGACGGCCTTGTAAGTACCAGCCGCCATGACCACATATTGGCAGCTCACGGATGTCGGTGGCTCGGCGAGCCCCCCCCTCCAGTGTCTCCGAATACCAGCCACCAGCGCGGCGTGCAGCAGGTAATCACCTCTCGGGAGGTCGTAAGAGTCTCGCAACTCTTGCAATGCGAGCAGCGAGCCATCCTTGTAAAGATCTCCAATCATATGCAAACCCAGTTCCTCCCAGGCCGCCAGCGCAGACCAGTCACCCCCATGTGGGAAGGCCGTGCACATCCCCAGAGGAATTTCAGGGGCATATGGCGAGCGGTACCGGAGCGCCTATGGCAACGAAGCCAACAGCTACGAAGAGTACGTTATCACATGATATATATATATATATATATATATAGCATTTATAAAACCTTAGAAATTCACTGAAAAAACCTTAGGTTTCAGGGACGTTATAGTTAGTTATAGTTAGTTGGACATTTCACTGATACAAAACGATAGAAATTTCCCTGTTATAGTTAGTTGAGCTAACTATAACTCACGCCCCGGCAATGCACTGCTGATGACGTCACATATTACATCATTAATGACATGGTCAGTGACATCACTGCTGACATCTCAAATGACATCACTGATGACATCACTGATTACATCATCCAGTGACTATGTGTTTGTATAAAATGTAAATATGTTATATATATATATGTGCCAAGGTGTATTGAACAATGAATGGGTGTATAAGAGTCAGGATGCATGATTAAGTAGGTGTGCGACAGACTGTACAAGTGACTGATTCATTATGCCTTCCTTAATTCATGTGTTACAAACTGATACCGACATTCACACACTTTAGGTTCTCATCTCCGGAGAACCGGAGTGGGCATGGGTCCACTCCGGATCTCTGTCAGACTCATGCCCACACCAAATCTTCAGCAAAGCCAGCACAGCCATCACGCCACATTTACGGAAAGTCATCAACACCTCCGTTGAGACAGCAACCTTCCCGGAGAGTTGGAAGCATGCCGAGATCAACGCCTTACTCAAGAAACCCAAGACGGACCCCAAGGACCTCAAGAACTTCCGGCCCATCTCCCTGCTCCCGTACCTGGCAAAGGTCATTGAGAAGACCGTCAACGAACAACTGACCGACCTCGAGGAGAACAACATCCTGGACCCTTCCCAGTCCGGGTTCCGCAGCAACCACAGCACTGAGACTGCCCTCATCGCCGCCACCAATGACATCAAGTCCCTGCTGGACAACGAAGAAACGGTGGCCCTCATCCTCCTGGACCTGTCAGCCACCTTCAACACGGTCTGCCACCAGACACTACGAGCATGCCTCCACAATGCCGGGATCCAAGAGAGGCCCTGGACTGGACCACCTCCTTCCTCTCTGGCAAAACACAGAGTGTCCGCCTTCCCACCTTTCCGCTCCGAAGCCACCAAGATCATCTGTGGCGTACCCCAGGGCTCATCCCTCAGCCCAACTCTGTTTAACATCTACATGACACCGCTCGCCCACGTCACCCGTCGGCACGACCCCAACATCATCTCCTACGCCGAAGACACACAGCTGATCCTCTCCCTCACCAAGGACCCCCACACTGCCAAAACCAACCTTCACAAAGGAATGAAGGCCATCGCTGAATGGATGAGGAACAGCCGACTGAAGCTGAACTCAGATAAGACGGAGGTCCTCATCCTCGGATCCACCCCTTCGGCCTGGGACGACTCCTGGTGGCCGACCGCACTGGGAACCGCCCCGACACCCACCGACCACGCACGCAACCTAGGGGTCATCCTTGACTCCACCCTCTCCATGACTGAACAGGTCAACGCCGTCTCCGCCTCCTGCTTCAACACCCTCCGCATGCTCCGCAGGATCTAAAAGTGGATCGCCACTGAAACGAGAAGGTCGTCACCCAGGCCCTCGTCAGCAGCAGGTTAGACGATGGAAATGTCCTCTACGCAGGAGCCTCGGCCAAACTCCTGAGACGGCTCCAACGCATTCAGAACACCTCTGCACGCCTGATCCTCGACATCCCTCGCCGCAGCCACATCACACCCCACCTGAGAGACCTGCACTGGCTCCCGGTCAATAAGAGGATAACTTTCAAGCTCCTCACCCACGTACACAAGGTACTCCACAACACCGGACCAACGTACCTCAACAGACGACTCAGCTTCTACACCCCCACCCACCAGCTCTGCTCCGCCGACCTTGCCCTCGCCAAAGTCTCCCGCTTCCGAAGAGCAACCTGCGGCAGATCGTTCTCCCATCTCGCCGCCAAGACCTGGAACACCCTCCCCATCCACCTACGGCAGACCCAAGACCTGCTGACCTTCAGAAAACTCCTCAAGACCTGGCTTTTCGAGCAGTAGCAGCATTTCCCACCCCAGCGCCTTGAGACCCTCACGGGTGAGTAGTGCGCTTTACAAATGATATGATTGATTGATTGAGTTGGCGTGTAAGCGGTTGTATGGCTTCGTTAGCGGCTAAATGAGAATCTATATCGGCTCTTGATTGCTTGTCTGAGTATCTCTATGGGTACCTGAGTGTCTCTATGGGAGGGTGAGGAGTACGACTGTGCATAGATATGTGAGTGGGTAATTCACTGGGTATATGTGTTCAAGTCTGTATCTGTCAAGGGCTCTATGGCTGGGTGAGTGTGTGTATGAGTTTCTTGGTGACTGAATGGATGCCTCAGCGGTACATGTAGTATATAAATGAGTATAGGTAAGACTGAGTTATTGTGAGAGTGCCTGTATGGATCAGTGGGTGCTTGTATTAGTTATTGTATTAGAGTGTAAGTATGTGTTTAAATAAGTAAGGTAGTATGTGTATAACTCGACAGGTGAGTAAATGAAAGTGTGATTGATTATTTCCATGACTGACAAGGTGCGTGATTAACTCTAACAATGAGAGGTGGTGTGTGAGTGTCTGTATAGATATGTGACTGGATATGATAATGCTGTATTGATGGCTGACTGTATGTATGAGTGACTGTATGGGTGAATGAGTGGATGTGTCTGTAGACCTACAAATTAGTGAGTGGATATGTACTAACTGGTATTGGTGTGTTAATGGTTTCGAAAATTATAGTCTGTATTTTACAGTGGGTGTATCAAGTGTTATGTTAGGGTTTGATAAGGGGCATCAGATTTTCACGTGGATGATTTCATCAGTGATATCATTTGAGATGTCATCAGTGATGTCACTGACCATGTCATGAATGATGTAATATGTGATGTCATCAGCAGTGCATTGCGGGGGCGCAAGTCATAGTTAGCTCAACTAACTATAACAGGGACATTTCTATTGTTTTGTATGAGTGAAATATCCAACTAACTCTAACGTCCCTGAAACCTATGTTTTTTTCAGTGAATTTCTAAGGTTTTTTAAATGCTAATTCCTAACTATAACATATGTAAAACCTATGTTTTTTCAGTGAATTTCAAAGGTTTTTTAAATGCTAATTTCTAATTATAATGTTCATTAAACATATCTTTTTGTTGGTGTTTATTAATTATCATCCCATTCCCAACCGTGGTGCAAACTGCAAATCTCACCACTCTTCCATCAATACCTTCCGCCAACAAAATCCCCACAAACCAGAGCCACAACTAATGCTAATGATATGCAAACTAGGCGTTCTCGTGCAAAAAAACACAAAAACACCACTTCCCCATATTTTCAACAACTAGCCAAATCTGCAATGCGATCTAAAAACAGGCGATCAGCCAACTTACCAGTAACAAATAACATCAATCTTTAACTGATGTAAGGACTTCAACTATCTACTGCGTGAATTACACCCAACTCACAGCCACATCTAAAGACCAACATGTGAAAGAGGTACTAATCATGGAGCTCTGACACCCAACAAGGCCACAACACCCAGCACCACACCACCAGAACCTCTACCCCGCTACTACGACCAAAGCAGCTCAAAACAGGACAACGGACCTTCCCAAAATACCATATCCCCTCAACCGCACAATAGCTGAATGTTGGGAGATGTGGCAACCAAGTATGTGTGAAGGATGCAAGTCGCCCATCAATAATAATTCACACAATGCCAAGTGTACCGGTGATGTGCTGCACAGACCTCACTAGGCAAAGCACAAACCTCTCCATGTGGAGATATACTATTGATACTTGTAGTGTAGTGCACAGTGGACACAACCATGTTACCTCAAGCAGTGGGGAAGATCTCGGTCATGTACCTGTGTTGTCTCCCCTGGAAGCGGAGTGGGCTGGTCCATGTACGCCATTCCAGCGTAGGAGTATGAATAAATAGGCCAGGCCCTTGGCGTGGTTCACTTGTGGGAAGACCAACTAGTCTGCCAGAGTGGCGGCCCTCACCCTGGCACGTGGCTGCCACCATGAACGTGGGCCTCCTCTACACAAGCCCCCTGTGAACCCAGCACCACCGCACCGCAGACTTATGTCTGTACAGACTACTGCCTTCGATATACACTGCAGACACCAGGGTTCACAACTTGAATTCAGTCTTGATTTATTATTGCACAGAGAACTGTACTCTATGTCCTCGGATTTTGTCAAGAAGAAGTGACATAAAGCATTCCTCGATGTCTATGCTAACTACTGCCTTCGATCTACACTGCGGAAAGCAGGGATCACAATTCAGATGCAGTGGCGATTGCAGATGACGCAGTCCAGTTTGCAAGACACGTTGCTCCCAGTGCGGCCCGCTGGGACCACGCCTCATCGCAGGATGCGCACACGCTGTGTACTTCAGGTGCTACTAACTCACTGCACCATAAATCATCGCCACATGGCCTTATCAGGGCAAGACATTTCTCCCAGTGCAGGCCGCCGGGACCCCGTATCATCGCAGGGTGTGCACGCGCTGAGTTCTCCAGGTGCCACGTACTGTGCAGCTCAACTCAACGCCACGTAGCTGTGTGCCCATCCTGACCTCTGCCTGCGCCCTACACTGGGCTTACACAGTTCACAATTCAACATTAGCAGCTACGCAAATTGTGTAAGAAACTATAATGGGTTAAGAAAACCAAATGCTCCCGATCTGTGCAGCTCAAGTAAACGTCATGTGCCTGTGGACCTTTGCCGACCGTTGCTTCCGGCCTGCACTGTGGAAGACCGGCGACACGTGGTGCCAACTAACCCTGTTCAACACAAGCCGATCCCACATGTGTAACTGGTTCCTGAGTCCTGAATGGCAGCAACCCCAACTTCGTGGCAGCGACCACAGCACCAGACACCCTTCAGTCAGTGAAGGATATTTGCATATGGAAGGCCAGTGACACGTGGTGCCACTGAACCTGTACTAATCAGGCCGGTGGCGCCACCAACGTATGCATGTGGCTGTGGGTCCTTGCTCACCGCTACCTCTGACCTACACTTTGGAAGACCGTCGGCACATGGAGCCACTAACCATCTTCAACACAAGCGTACATGTGTAACTGTGTCCGGAGTTCTGAATGGCAGCGACCCCAACTTCTTTGCAGCAACCACAGCACCAGACTCCCTTCGATCACTGAAGCATATTTCCATATGCAAGGCCGGAAATACGTAGTCCCACTAACCCTCTTTAGCACCAGTCGATCCCACATGTATAACTGAGTCCTGAATGGCAGCGACCCCAACTTCGTGGCAGCGACCACAGCACATCACCCCCTTCGATTAGTGAGGAATATTTACAGATTGAAGTCTGCCGACAAGTTGGTGCCACTGAACCTGCACTACGCAGGCTGGTGGGGCCACCAACGAATGCACAAGGCTGTAGGCCCTTCCTCATCGCTACCACTGACCTCACTGCTGTCAGCCGGCCTCACAATTCAGATACAGTCCGATTCCACATGACGCAGTCCAGTAGGCAAGACACATTCCTCCCAGTGCGACCCGTCCACATCAAGCATCATCACAGGCTCATACACTCTCAATGCTTCTGGTACCACTAACCCTATTTAACACAAACAAATCCCACATGTGTAACTGTATCCTGAGTCCTGAACAGCAGTGACCCCAACTTCGCAGCAGCACCAGACTCCCTTCAGTCTGATTTTTTGTTCTTTTCTTTAAATAATTTTTTTTATATGTAAATCTATACATGACTAAGATTCTTCTTTGTCCAACCGCACAGGGATACTTCTGGGCCCAAGAAGGTTGCTGGGCATTTGTTGGTAATGTGGTAAGAGGGTAAGTTACCTGCTAATGTGGGGAGAGGGAGCGTCCAAAGGGGTATCACTCACAGAAAGAACTCCAATATGTTTTCACAAATGTCTCGGACAGATGCCAGCTGACGGACTGAATCACAAAATGGTTTTTCAATACTTATGTAGTGTGAGCTATGAACAGTTCGGACCCAGTCTCACAGAGGGACAGCAGCGGCCAGTCTGTTTGACTCCCAGACGCTCTACTAAGAACCGTCTGTGTCATTGTGTCCTTCCCTACCCTGTTCCATCGTACGCCACACCACTCCACTCCGATTACGTTCCAACTTTGGCCCCACATAGCTACCTGTCGCAGGCGTACTCGCTGTTGGTGTACATGTCAGTGGTCTAGTTCTCAACATTTCACGGCCACTCTGTTCTATAGCATTTTAGGACCCTAGTGTAATTTTCCCGATTCATGCCCTTATATGGGTATTAATCACCTTGTCCTTATATAGGCCTAGAGATCATAACCATATTTAGACATAGCCCATGCAGTCCAAATACAGGCATGGATACTTTCACTAGTTCCGAAAAGCCACAGCGGTTTCTTGGAAAACTCGGCTTCAGCAGTTAGGGACTTCGCCTTGCTTGAATATTGATTTGTCCAAGAATTCATGGAGTTTTCAAAGAACTGCGATTCTTTGATGACGTTATTATGTTCAACTTTACGTCATACTCGGCACCTTCAAGGTATAAATATGCCCACACTTGCCCTAGCAAACACATGGTGGTTTGGAGCAGCTCAACTATCTACTTACCCGACACAGCTCGCTACAGCAAGTGCCGAAGGAAGCCGACCCTCCAGCTGACGCACTGAGAGAGACGCTGTCTTTTCTCTTGCCAAGAAATCCAGCTCCAGTGTTTCCAAGCTCCCCTTGTGGGGTGTTGGGAAATCGAGTCCTGAGACAGAGAGATACCAGACCTCCTTCATTCTAAACCAAGGTACGGAGCTGATTAGACCCTAAGAGAAATCTTGGATAGATTCTTGGCAAAGAATACTAAACTTATGCTACACCTCACTTACTTCTTCCCACGTACTAGACTTAGGTTAGGTAGGTTAGGTACATCGGGGTAGGTGTATTTTAGAAGCACCAGTTGAGTACGTTTTAGTATTTATTTATGTATGTATTTTATGGCTTAGAAACCATACCATGCTTTTACAGTATTATTTTATAATACTCTTCTTGGTGTACGCATTATACTTTACAGCCAGTATTACGATTGTAGCAGTTCATTTCTTCTGCATAAGAAAGAAGACTGTTCAATAAATACTTTTATTGAAAACGCCCATCTCTCTATTTCTCTGCACCTCAGATGAAACGAAGCATGCACGATTGACTGAGTAAAATATCTATCTATTGTTTCCACGACTCTGAAGATACGTTTTATCTTGGGAAACAAAGTTTCTTGTTTATTCGAGAAAGTTTCCAGTGACCTCTGAGCTAGCTGGCACTCACAATTAAGTCTAATATATTTGATAGAGAGAGAACTAGTAGACCTAAGTCCTACATCATCATCATCAAATCTATAGGTTATATAATTCCAATGCACAGAGCCTTATGGGAATATAGGAACTACACTACATGGCGCCCAACGTTTGGTAAGGCACTAATTTAACGCTAGATACTACAGTAACTCAGTCGTGCTTTTCACAGAGACCCCTTTCTCCTGTAAAATACTCCAATAGACGTCTGGAGTGGGTTAAAGGATAAAATATCCGCCATTACTGAGTAGGACAAAAATACTATTTATTAGATTTTGGTTTGTTCAACGTTGAAGGATACAGTGTTCCAAAATATTGTGCACCTTATCTTTGTTCCCTTGAAATTTGCTCTGCAAACTTTCAGTCAACAAAATGAATGACGAAGAAAATGGAGATGCAGTAAATGCAAACCAACCGGGTTTAAACCTCACAAGTTTCCGAGAAACCGATGCTGATGCTATAAACATCCCGGAAAAAGTACGGAAAAACATCGCTATAAAGCTTATACAAAATGGCCTATTATCAAGAGGTGGTAGGGTAATTTTTGTCATAGATGCACACGAATATCAGCAGACAGAGGTATTCTATTCATGGATTATCTTCCCTGAAGCAAATCCAAGAACACGTGTTCTACTTCTATAAGATAGAAGAACCTCCAGCGGAATACACTCCTTTCGAGGACATTGAAATTCCATTAACATACCAAGAGCATGCGCTCTGGTTTAAAGGCGCCCTACAACATCAAAATTACATTACCAGGCTCGGTCCACTAGGTAGACCAGGAGCAACATGGCCGGTACTAGCCAGCTATACACCACATCCTGACATTGAAAGAATGACAGATGTAGAACTATTAGCTCAGCTAAAAAAATTAATTAAAATACATAGACAATTGATTCAATATGTCATGCGGACTATAACAGTCCAACCTGCTATAAGGATTCCACAGCACACCCCTCATCAGAGGAACACAAACAAAATTACACCACTGATTATACAATCGGTCATTGGCAAAAAAGGGAACAAATTCCATTCTGGTTAGCTCAAAAAATTACTCAAATCGAGGCAGTATTTCCCGATAGTACACCTCATGAGAAACACAGGATTCTAACAATCTGTTTACCAATGGGGATCGCACCACACCTGGAGGACTGTGACACTTGGGGTACAGTCTTTGCTGCAATCTACACAAAAACACATGGTGTTCCGTCTATGGCAGTAATACAAGACGTCCTGAAACAGATTCAAAATGAATACGGGCAGAGCCTGCTTTAAATCTCGGTATGAAGTTACTGAAGGATTTTAAACAGGTCTCAGCTATAATATTAGCTAATATTAAAGGTGAAGCAGCATCCGTGGCGATCCACCACAAACTAAAAGAACTTGATGTAACTGAGCAACCGTATGAACTGGCCAGAATAATAGAAAAATCCTATGAAGAACTAGGTAGAGATAGTTTGGGTGGGAAACCAGTAAAACCCCAGCTAACAGAAAATCCTGAAAAGGTTTTTATTAAAAACGCTCTCACTACTCCTAAAAAGAAGTGGGAAAACACTAAATAGATACTTCCTAAAGAGAAGTGTTCTCAATCCAGAGGTAGGTCTCCTCAAAAGGAGCCCTCTGAAAAGAGGTATAACCTCAGAAACAGGGATAATTTAAGAAAACCTGATAGATATCAAGATACTGATACACGTTCCTCTCGTACCTATCAGACTTCCTCACAGAAATCGGAAAGAAGAGGACAATCAGAACACAAGGAAGAACGCATGAAGGCCAAAGACGATCAACATGTTACAAAAAATAAGAAAACTCAATCCACCAAAAAGAAGGTAGCAGGTCTAAAAATCAGACATGCCGAGGATCTTGAGGACACAACTCAAGAACGGTGAGTGGGCTCAGACAATGCTGGACAGCGCAAGATCCTGAAAGATCATCTGAGACAGTGGACTTGAATGAATACATTCAAGTTGAAACTGCCGATACCAGGGTTAGTGAACCTTATATGAGATAACGCTCAGGATAGAGGGGGACATAACTACAAAAATAAGAGCACTCTTTTGGGAGAAACTCTCTAATGGTAATGACATTCTTCTGGCTGAACAAGACTGGCCACCTGAATTTGTCAGGGAGTGCCCACATGGCGAAGACATCATTATGTCAGCCTTCTCAAATCATATTCCTATTCATAAAAAATACACCTATGCCAGAAAATGGGCTGTAGCCCAGGCTCCAGCATTATATAAAATCCATGTGCGATGGGATGAGGATTCTCCTCACCATAAGATCCAGTTACAAAATCAACCAACTGCTCAGAGGCAGTATCCAGTTAAGCAAGAAGCTAAAAAACAGGTCAGGGAGATCTTAGATCAACTTGAATACCAAGGGGTGATTGAAATATGCACCTCGTCCATGAACAATCCTCTGTTTCCTGTCTCCAAATCAGACAATACATATCGTCTAGTTTTGGACTACAGACATTTAAATTCTTGTTGCAAAACCTTTGCAGTATAAAATGCACACAGTGCAGCACTGATGAATAACATTGTGCGCAAAAAATATAAAACCACATTAGATATTTCTAACGGTTTCTTCTATCAAAACATTGCACCTGAAAGCAGGTACTTGACAGCTTTTTCAATTATGGGGACACTGCGTCACATCTGTCGTCTCCCCCAGGGATTCAAGAATAGTCCAGGGTTATTTTCAGCCAGAGTAACAGAGTTACTACAAACGTACGATGAGGAGGCATTATCTTATGTCGATGACATCTATCTTACAGACGATGACTTGGATAGGCACATGAATAGAGTGAATACTATAATACTTGGTTTCGCATCTGAAGTGTAATAATTCAACTTTAAAAGCGAGAATTGCCCACCTCAACATCCTATTCTTAGGATATGAACTTTCAAGTGAAGGCAAAAGCCTGGCAGCAAACTTTTTAGAGAAATGTACGCTGCCCCAACCTCCAAAAACGCTGAAAAACTTACAGTCAATTCTAGGCTTCCTGAATTTTGGAAGAACTTACATTCTGAATTATGCAGAAAGGGTTAAACCTCTCTACGAACTAATCAAACCTGATTTCAAATCAACTAATTGGACTCAAAAATACACAGAGATTTTGCATTCAGTGCAAACAGACATGTTAGCAACAACCCATTTACAGACACGCGTAAACGTACGCAACCTTGTAATCCGAATCATCCCAGGGCGATGCGGATTCACGTACTTAACCTTTAATGAAGGTGAAAAAGTACCAATTGCTTATAAATCACACTTGTACACACAAGCTGAAATGAAATTCACTTCAACAGAAAAAAGTCTGACAGTGGTTCAAACTGCAGTAGCAAAAGAGAGAGCCCTTGCACAGGGAAAACGCATAATGGTCATTACGCCTGTACCTGCCTTAGAGGCAGTGACAAAAACGAGCATTCCGAATGCAAAAGCTTTACATCTGAGGTGGATACAGTGAGTTAACTCTCTTGCTGCAACAGACTTTGAATACTTTTTTGACCCCTACTTGAAATCACAAGAATTTTTAAAATTCGAACAAGAATGTCCTCTGCCGACTGAAATTCTGCCTCTGGAACAGTACGAATGTATAATTGATACAGATCAGCACAACCCGCAATTGAGGGTAAACAAGCTTATAGTGCTGCGAGCTCGATTGTTAAAGGTCGCTGGCGCGATGGTAAATTCCGACCTATGGTCACAAAAACTCTATCTCTCGGAGACTGCACAGCTCAGCGAGTTGAACTACAGGCTTTCAAGATGGCGCTTGAAAATACCGATCGCTAATTCCCCACACTCATAGTGTGCGATTTGTATTACTGCGTCCAGTCTTACAATGGATACTTGCAGAACTGGGTTCAAAACGGTTTCAAAGATGCAAAAGGTGGCACAATCAAGCATAAGTTGCTTTGGGAACAAGTAGTTCTATTACAGAAAGAACTGAAAAAGACTCATGTGATTCATACACCGAGTCATCAGCGTGATGGCGTTCACGTTGCAGGGAATTCATTGGCTGATGAAGCTGCGAAGGCAGCTGTGCAAACGGCTTCCGTAACTGCATGCACTCGTTCAAAAACAAAAATAGACTGCGAAACAATGCTATCTGTCAATGCCACAAGCAAAGGCAGCGGTGCAGCGTTACCTCTAAACTATCCACTCCAATATTCATACATAATTGATGCAAACTCAGTTCCTTTTGCTCGAATCCCTGGAGTGGGGGATAAGGTGATTCCAAACAGGAAACGTAGAGGTGCTTTGATACAAGAAGCACATATCGGAGAGGGTCTGATACATCAATGGATCTCAAAATGTCTACTAGAATTAAAAGAGACATACTGGTAGCCAGGGATGAATGCCCACATTTACGAATTTGCAATTAATTGCGATGTCTGCTACAGAGATCACAGCATATATTACCGTCAGATACCTGACTACAGTATTGCCAGCCCAGTACAGACACCATTGTTAGACAGCACTAGACTTTCTACACGCAGACGTCACTATGGACAAATACGGTCTCAATGATGATTAGGACAAGAAACATTTGGATATGGCCTCAGCGCTCGGCTGACGTCCGAACTGTTATACAAGATTTGCGAGTTTTTATCGGCACATACGCAATCACCACGGTCCTGCGTTTAGCTCTCGAGCTTACAAGGAGGCAATGGCCAATCTGGGCGTTGCATTGCGGTACTCAAGTCCATTCCATCCTGAGGGAAATTCGGTAGTGGAAAGAAAAAAACGGGACATAAAGCAATCTATAACAGCGAGGGTATTAGGCTTGGGTGACCGGTGGGTCAAACATCTAAAAAGTGCCCAACGTAGTTTAAATAATCTGCCAAGAATTTCTCTGGGTGGAATCACTCCATATGAAATCCTTTTTGGTACTAGAATGATTGTCGAAGACCTCAATCGTCATACTTCAGTGATAGAACAAAAACCCTTTGATATCAAAGACCGTTTGGCTGTTTTGCAGGACTTAAATGAAACACGAAGAAGTCTAAGCAACACATTACAGAAGCCAACGACCACTGAAGAAAAACCACCTGTACCAGCAAGACCTGTCTGGATTACAACGATTGGGGATCTAGTCAGAGAAAAGATCGCGGATAAAAAGGAATTTGAGCCTTCTTACAGAAAACCAGTACCTGTGCTAGCAATTCACGGATCAAGAACAGTGTTACTGCCGCCCCTTGCTGGAAGAAAGGAGAACCGGGTTGTGTCCATCGATCTGGTAAAACCACATCAAGTGGCCAATAATAAGTATTATTCGACACTAATGATGTTGTTGTTGGTCACAGGTGTTAATTCTCTCCCCCTCTTGAGATTGTAAGCCCTTGGTTCATTTGCAGTGCCAAGATGTGTTTGCCAGATTGAACCTTGGCAGCACCATTATACAAGCATTCACTTTGGGTGTGTTTTTTTTTTTTTTTTTTAAATATGGGACTAGGAGCGGTAACATTTCAGTGCCGTTCTTTGTTTCCTTCTCTCACCCCCCCCCTCCCCCCCCTTTTTTTCTCCCCCGTTTCTTTCCTATGTTTGTGTCTTTCTGCCCCTTCGGTTTTTTTCTTCCTGTTTTTTCTCTCTCTCGCTTTTCCCTCTGGGGACCATGTGAGTTTTGTTGGGATTTGTTCCCGCATGCATGGCACCCTTAGGGGCTGTAAATAGGCAGCCCTTTCACTACAAGGTTCCTAGTGTCCCTTCCTCCTTCAAGATGGCGGAATACGTGGTTACTATTCCGACACGTTTCCCGTTTGATGGACACGACGGTACACGTTAGTCCGCCTTTTATTGCTAGCGATCCACACGCCGAGACGTGTGAGGTCAGCACGTTAGTGGAGCAGTTCTTTAAGGAAGTTTTCCCAGCGGACACACGCCATGCCGGTTAACCTTGTTTCCGACGCATTCTGATAGCCTTTAGCCGTGTGGACCCCAGATATAAGGTACGTTCAGTCATCCCCGCGTTCTTGTTTACATGTACGATAGTTAGTTCGCCCTGAGCTTCGGTTTGCGGAGCTACGCTGCTAATTTTAGGATACGGGGCTCGTTTATTTTCATGGTTAGCTAGGTTGGTGGGACCCTATGCATAGTGGGGTGGCATACACTGCAGTGTTTCTTTACTGCACCCCATGTAGATAATCGAGCGTCTATAGTTCCATCCTTTTCCTCAAAGTTGTCCCCATTCAGTGCTTTCATTTTTACGTTTCAGAGAGAGAAGAACCGATCTCTTCCTCCGTGGTGTTTTTTCCTTACCGAGTGGGCACTTGAAGTTGACACCAACCCATAGGTACGCGTGGATACAGCGGCCCTTTACGCTTCCTCTGACTCGATGCCTCTTCCCCCTTGTCTTTGTTAGTGCTTTTTTCCTAAGCACTTTTTGATATATACCCGGTTATTACTGTCCTAACAAACCCCTTCCCCCCTCCCGCCCCCCCTCTTTTTCTTTGTTGCATGTGCAGGTACCCCCCTTGGGGTGTACCCCATCCCTGGATTTTCCAGATATGGCGTACAGGGTCCGTAATTTAATTTTGGATCCCGTGAGTATTTATTAGATTCTCTTGACCTGTCGGCCTGTCACTACCCCGACTTGGGATGCGTGGTTTATTGGTGATTTTTTTACGGGCCCTTTCACACCACTCTTATTATTTTTTTATACAATAATTTTTATTTTTTCAGGTGCAGCGTGTCACCAACTCTTTAGTATTTACACAGGTGGTGGTGTTCATGAATCACATGTTCACTTTGGTTTGTGATTCCTTCTTCTTTTCCTTGTTCCCTCGCCTTTTGCTAAACCTTTTTTCATGCTTTCTTTTCTTCCCGCTTCCCCCCCCCCGTTTTTTCCTCCCCCCCTTTTAGTATTCTTCCCCATCTTTCTTCTTTTCTCTCCACTTTTCCCTTTCGCTCTTGTTTTCAAGGCACTGCAGCAGTAACCGATGGGACAGTGTGTTCTTGGCAGAACTGTTTGTTGTGTATATATTGTAAATAATGTCTCTTTAATTCTAGTGTAATTTGGCCCTTTTGTCCTGAGGAAGCCCATAGATACGTGTGGCTGAAACGCGACCGCGACTGCGTCGACATTCTGTTGAGGAGTCCGTCTCAACTGTTAATTTGTGCTAGACTGTAGCATAAGCGCCGGTCTAAATAATCATTTTGGGGTAATTAATTTCCACAGGCGCTGTTACATAGGACTACCTGGTAGTGTAGCATTGCAATTCAATGCGCACATAGATATTTAAATGGTTTTTGTGTCAATTTTGGTTTTATGTTTGTTTTGTGTAGGGCTGTGTTTCTTTAAAATGTGTGTGTAAATATATATATATATGTGATGTATATGTTGTATATTGTATTATAAGGAAAGATTGAGTTCAAGTGAAGGTACTCTTGTTGTATATATTTACTTGTTGCTTGTTTTATGTGCTCCACCTAGTTGTTTGATATGGCTATATATGTGACTATAATTTGAGTTTTCATTACTTTATAAAATTCATTTTTGGGATATATCAAGGCTTTTAATTTAACCTTGATTACAAATAAACACTGAATCGATCCCTCTGTGCTCCTTTGTATTAGTATACATCTTTTTGATGTCATGTGCTCATGTCCATGAGGGTTACTTGGGCACAACCCCTTCTTTTTTCTTAGTAGTTTAACAATAATAAGTAGTAGGCCCAGTGGACTCCAAAGATGTAGCAGGCGACCAAATCTTGCTACCATCCAAGAGGTTTAAACTGAGAGACTCACCACATTTGAAGAATCTGCAGTGCGAAAAGAAGGACTATGTAACAAAGACATGGAACTTGTGCCTCTTGAGACCCAAATAACAGTTCGTCAAGACACTCCTGTGTACAATTATATAGCATCTGTCTATACTAATATGACAAGGGATCAAGAAGCTCCAATGATTTCAAGTAATCCAGATGCAATACCAACAATTGACAGAACTGCCTCTGGCTATTTCTTTGATATGTTTTCTGAGGATCCCAGTGAACCTGAAACGGCGCCAGCAAATAAAACTTTCAAGGAACAAGTAACAGAGCTTTTTCACCAGCTTGCAAATATATCTGGTTTCACCATGGGGTGAATTTTGGATTGTGTTAGGTGTACTTTTTCTCCTACTTTGGCTCATTCTTGTTTTATGTTTGGGAAAGCTTATAAATAGAAAATATAGTAAAATGGACACAGCAAGTAAGAACATCAACTTGCTCCTGAAGCCACACAAATCATCTCATCGTGAACAAAGTGACCTGTCATCAGTAAACATCACAGCCGTTCCTCTACCTGGTGGTATAGCATGGGACAGAACTGATTATGACATTTATGGTCCTGTAGAGCTGTTGAAGATTCCACACCAATTTAAGGTTTCCTTGAGTGACTTTGTTTCACCCAGCACATTTTCTGATGATTGGGACTTTGAGACTGTTAATAACATGATGGCAGACTTAGAAATGTCAGCAAAATTTACAAAACATGAATACTTAGAAGGTTCATCAAATTATGAACAAATGTATTGTTTTAATCATTATGTTCATCATTATTTGTACAAATCTGCAAACCCTAGAAATGTTTTTACTTATAATCAATGGGAACATTGTCCAATGCCACCAATGGGTAGCTCAAACACATTCTATGAAAAATGTCCATACTTCTCAGGTTTTAATGTAACAAATCCAGAAACATTTTACTTTAAAAATGTCAATAAGACAAGAATGAAAAGTATGTTGACTAATACTAAGCAAATTTATTCTGCGGCCTTTTATGCTCAATTGTCCACATTAGGTTTTGACTTTTGGAAAGGAAACTTTGAGACAAAAACTGTCTGGGGCACAAAAGACTGGAAGGTGAAAGGTTTAGAAGCCTTATTCAGAGCCTGCATCATCCCAGAACAAATAAGTTTCTTGAATGACACTGTTCAACAGACATCTTGTCTTGGATTACCTAAGATAAAAGACTTAAACAAACCGTCCATACCTAAACTCCCGCCTGGCACTACAGATGAGGAGGTAGACGTGAAATATATTTTACAACAAAACAGAACTAATCCTGATGGAAAAACATGGTTGATCTGGCCCACAGACACAAATAACTGTCAAGATAGATTCCTGAACATGACACAAGGGTTTACAGTAACTAGGCCAGATCCAAGATATGTCCAGAGACAACATCCAGGTATAATAACAACATACAGTGTAGGTAAACTGTGCCTTGAGTGGCTACAAAAATCTGCACTACCAGATATAAATCAACTTAACTTTACTTAAAGATGGCGTTGATTTGAGAGACTTCTTACAAGGACCTTGTAAACCACATCATAAACGTTTCATATACGCCGGTATATATGCTGCTTATAATGAAGCATGGAAAATCACGCAAATGGAAACTACAGAACGAATACGAGAAATTGATCGTATTAATTTAGAGAAAGCTCTCTCTGTAGTTGACAATGGGTTAAGGACTCTGTCATCCAGAATTTATTCTTTGGACAGCATTGTATCCTCTGCCATAAACATAATGGAACAAGACTTGCTCGTGTTACAACATGTAGTAAGTTCCAATGGGGTAACCCAGTATCCCTCAGAACCTGGGCAATGTTAAGGTATAACAACAATGGTCCTGTCAGGTTCGAACAAGCTTCTTACCACATTTTACTGAATAATTAACACTTCAATTCTTTCTCAAAGGTTCAATCAGAGCAAGAAGCCAAAAGCCAAAAATCAATTAAATAAACAAATCCAAACCCTATCGGGTATATCAGGCTATTTTATATGAATTATTTGCATTCACAAATACCCTATTTGCATTGAAAAACAATTTGTACTATTGGAAAAATGGCGCATCAGTTGTGAGAACAGTGAAGTTCAAGTGCTCAGTGATGTATCGTGCAGTGATAGACTTGTGACTTTATATACAGTGGGGAGATGAGGGGATTTTTGGTCAGTCACATCTTCATTGAATAGTATATGCTGCAGAACGAATACAAGAAATTGATCGTATTAATTTAGAGAAAGCTCTCTCTGTAGTTGACAATGGGTTAACGACGCTGTCATCCAGAATTTATTCTTTGGACAGCGTTGTATCCTCTGCCATAGACATAATGGAACAAGACTTGCTCATGTTACAACATGGACAGTCTCAACCGCGTTCTATAATGCTGCTAGGCTGGACGTTCCTTGGCGTCTAATCAACACCACGTCATTGTTTACTGGATTTAACCTTACAGATAAACAAATCTCTTTGGCACAGAGGGGAGCAGACTATACGGTGCTGAGCCAAGAAAAACTGGAAAGATTACCATTAACCGTTTCTGAGAAACCAGCTGTATGGATAATACATGGCACCATCACGATACCAGTGACGATTTTCCAGTTTCAGTAATGCTTGAAACACATACCAGCAGGCCTGTATGAAAGGTTGGGTAAAGAATACATAAAGTCGACCTGGGATTTACCATACACACACAAATGTTGGAGTGGGGAAAAGGAAGTATTTCTTAGTGGTAAAAATTGCAAAAGCACACTGAGCGGTGCACTTTTATGTCAGGGTATTAATTTGCATGGAGCTTGCGATGGCTCTTCGACCAACTTATCCTGCCACCTGCAAGGTTCTCGGGCAGCAGTGATAGATCCAATTTTTAGGCAGCTTTCCAATGGGAGCTACATAATGTTGAATGATCACAGCTGTTGTGGAATGATGCCAGGAATAGCCTATCTCTTTAGTATGTCAGCCAGGCTCACTTGTATGCAAGTATTGTTTCCTAAAACTAAGACAGACGGGGAGCCGCCATTATTGCCTTCACTGAACATCTCTTCTACACAAATTGATACTTTAAGCAGAATGAAAGCCATTCTTTTACAAAAAACTGTGCCACTGACCTCGTTCAGAGAGACGTATGATCTGCAAGTTGCAAGGTCCTCTGTGGAGATACATGCCCTATTATCAACAAACTGCCCCATACATTTCGCAGAAATGTTAGGTCGCATCTTAAACATGTCTTATACCAGTGGTATTGTACATGTATTTAAGACGATTTTTTCGGACTGTTAGCACCCTTTGAAACAGTCCTAGGCATTTTTCCAAACTTCATGCACTCTGTGTTCGGCAGCCTGCCTCTCATTTTGGGACTCATAGCAGGGATAATATTCTTGTTCCTTCTGCTCCGATATGGCAAATCCAGTCACCAGCGATACCCAAATTACCATGGAGAACACTCTTCTGGCAATGCAGTATCGTGAGCGCATAATACAGATTCTTAGCTTGGCTTGTTTGAGAGATCTGAATATCACGTGGTTCCTGTCATTCAGACCAATCTGGCAAGATTGCATTTTACCTGTTCTACGATGTCTGCTTTGTAAAGAGGAATGCGTGTTGGCTCTTTGTCTGACACGTCCATCAGCACTGTCAATGGATGTTGACAGGGCCCGGACTGGCCATAGCTGGCACCGGGCGTTTCCCCGGTAGGCCGCTAGGGTGGGGGGGGGGGGGCGGTTTTGGGCCCCAGGTGGGCCGTTTTTCTTACCGGGTGTCGGCAATATCGGCCCCGGTATAAAAAAATCATCCGAAACCGGCCCTCGCAAACTGCTCAGCTGTACTCCCCCTCACCCCAGGGGAGGAGAGGGGGGCAGCTGAGCAGTTTGCCAGGGCCGGTTTCTGTTCCCAGTCCGGCCCTGGATGTTGACGCTTTGCTTGGTTCGGTAACGGCTCATGCATTGAGTTGTCCCCAACGGCTACCAATCTTGATGACGGCATTCATTGAGGTCTCACCAGCAATTCCAGCTGAGGGTGAGATACGTGGACCAACAGGCACACAGGTACCATCTACTGCGAACATTGCTAATGCGACTGATGCTGACGTCGATGCTTTTCATCTGTGTACGATTGATCTACTTAATGAAGTGGTTCAACTTTCACCTACTGTGGTAGACGATTTCTTTGCAAGCTTAGAAGATTTAATGTTTTCTCGACACCGAGAATAACTTTTGAAATTATGCACACAGTGTTCTATCAAGTTTGAATTCGTTTTTCAAAACAAAGAAATAAAAAACTTTTAACTTTGGAACAAAGTAATCTGCTTAAAGTAGAACTATTCTTAGACAACAAGAATTCTTTGAATACTTCCTAGAAATAATATTGACCTTATCCACAAACAAAACCAGTTTATATATTCTGCTATGGGATGGTCTCGACCTTTTTTCTTCTGTATTTAAGAGCCATTTCATAAATGTAATTTTCATGATTCATTCAGTTAGCATGGCAATATCATACTATATGCTTTAAATGAAATCATTGCTCTCAAATGCATACAGTACAAATACTCATTTTCGTGTGCAACCATATCAAATGCATTTTATGTATTTTTGGGTGGGATTGTAAACGCATGCTTTAGATATGTTTTAGTGCTTAAATTTAGTAATGTCGAACATAATAAAGTGGAGTGGGTGTTGTATAGCATTTTAGGACCCTAGTGTAATTTTGCCGATTCATGCCCTTATATAGGTATAAATCACCTTGTCCTTATATAGGCATAGAGATCATAACCATATTTAGACATAGCCCAGCAGTCCAAATACAGGCATGGATACTTCCACTAGTTCCGAAAAGCCACAACGATTTCTTGGAAAACTCTGCTTCAGCAGTTAGGGACTTCCCCTTGCTTGAATATTGATTTGTCCAAGAATTCATGGAGTTTTCAAAGAACTGCGATTCTTTGATGATGTTATTATGTCCTACTTTATGTCAAACTCGGTACAGCTCGACTATCTACTTGCCCGACACAGCTCGCTAAAGCAAGTGCCGAAGGAAGCCAACCCTCCAGCTGACGCACTGAGAGAGACGCTGTCTTTTCTCTTGCTGAGAAATCCAGCTCCAGTGTTTCCAAGGTCCCCTTGCGGGGTGTTGGGAAATCGAGTACTGAGACAGAGAGATACCAGACCTCCTTCATTCTAAACCAAGGTACGGAGCTGATTAGACCCTAAGAGAAATCTTGGATAGATTCTTGGCAAAGAATACTAAACTTATGCTACACCTCACTTACTTTTTCCCTCGTACTAGACTTAGGTTAGGTACATAGGGGTAGGTGTATTTTAGAAGCACCAGTTGAGTACGTTTTAGTATTTATTTATTTATGTATGTATTTTATGGCTTAGAAACCATACCATGCTTTTACAGTATTATTTTATAATACTCTTCTTTCTGTACGCATTATACTTTACAGCCAGTATTATGATTGTAGCAGTTAATTTCTTCTGCATGAGAAAGAAAACTGTTCAATAAATGCTTTTATTGAAAACGCCTGTCTCTCTATTTCTCTGCACCTCTGATGAAACGAAGCATGCACGATTGACTGAGTAAAATATCTATCTATTGTTTCCACGACTCTGAAGATACATTTTATCCTGGGGAAATAAAGTTGTCATGTTTATGCGGTTGTCAGAAACAAATTCCTTTTTGTTTATTCAAGAAAGTTTCCAGTGACCTCTGAGCTAGCTGGCACTCACAATTAAGTCTAATATATTCGATAGAGACCTAGTAGACCTAAGTCCTACGTCAAATCTATAGGATATATTATTCCAATGCGGAGAGCCTATTGGGAATATAGGAACTACACTACAACTCCATGAGGGCAAGTTAGCACACTCACCACACTCATCCGGCACATGCGATGTGACCAAGCAAATATAATAGATCGACAACGTCACATCCTTTATTGCCGGTGCCGACTATCTGGCAAACGCTCCAAGGGTCTCAACCATACAAAGTCCACGAAAAGTTGCACATAAGGTTAGTCGCACCCTCAGCTAGATGGCCGTCAGCGGCCTACCATCCCCTTGGCACGGACTTCATATGCATAGGGTTACTGCCACCCCAAACTCATGTGTCCATCAGGAGCCTACTACCACGTGCCACGAACTTGAGTTCCACAGGCTTAGCGGCACCAAACCCTGAGGTGCTCTCCACCATTGACGACTCAGCGGCATGTGTGAGATATGCCAGGCCGCAGAGAAGCTCATGTGTTCTCCACCATTCAGGACTGAGCGACATCTGTCAGATCTGCGCACAATGTGTTGTGATCTCAGCCGCATAGGACTCTGCAACACATCTGAGATCTGCAGGGTTTTGACGGGCACGTGCAGTCCGCCCACTACTGCACACTCCGATGGCACCAGGTAATTATGTGCTAATTGATGCTCAGCGGCGACAGTCTCTCTCTCACTTCCCTCTCTTCTCTATCTCTCTCACTCTCTTCATTCCTTTCCTTCTATCTCTTTCTCCCTTCTCACTTTCTCACTCCCTTTCTTTCCTTCCCTCTCTTTTTCTCTCTGGCTTGTTTTTCCTTCTCTGTTTTCTATTATATTTGTTAAATTGTATTTATTGGTTTATTTTTTATATATATATTAATAAAAAACTAAAATGCGAAAATAGTTTATGGTTTATATATGTTTATAAAAAAATAAAGTTTGCCCCAAAAAATTATAAACCTTTTCGATTGTTTTCTTAACTGCTGTGTGATTCTTTTCTCGTTCTTATTACTTATTTGCTGGTATTTAAATTTTGGAGCACTTATCACTGGAATGCTATTGATCTCTCCAGTTTGCACAAACTTCTGAATACTGTATTACATTTATCTCAACTTTAGTTGCATTAAAGTGCTAATAATGAAATGTAGAGTAGCCGTTCCCATGCAAAAAGACACGAGATGCACCTTTACGATTTATTCTAAATACTAAAATCCTGTACCGAATTGCACTGAGGTAGTGGCTGCACTTACAGTGTACACACAAAATCAATGAAGAAATCTCATTGTATTTATATTGATTAGAAATAGTGCGTCAGGTACTGGATCTTGACGGGATACACTGCCCAGCCCATATATTGTTCTGCACACGAAGAAATGACATCACAAATTTCACAATTGCAATGCAAAATTAATTCCGGCGATAACCCACATCACCACCAGGAATTTTACACCTGCTTTCTGCTAGTTTTAAGCAGGACGACTACCAGCAGCATGAAAGGAAACACAGCAAAGAGACACACCAGAACACCTACAGGTGCCATAGAGTCAATGAGCACGATACAGGGATACCCATGAGGGCCACAAGACTCATCGCAACAACCCCAGGACCACCAACGCCCCCCAAACCCGCATCTGAGCAAGTGTGTCCGTGTAGTCATTGTGTTAGTATGATAAGCAAATGCACTGCAACATCACAGTGTGCTGTCTTCAGCAGACGTTACCATGTCACCTAGGCGTTAGCAGTGACCCTGGACATGTACCTAAGCACGTATCCTCCTGCAAGCACAGCACACGTGTGCTGGTCCGTCCCACATGGGTCAGTGCAGTGGTGTGCCTATCCAGCAAGTGAAACGAGGTGTCTCGAACATGTCCGTGTGCAGGAAGTACAGGAAGTACGGTAAGTGTGTCTCTGTGTTCTGGTGTGGCCTGCCAAAAGGGTTGCAGCAGACGATGTTGTAAAGTGGCATACACCACCACCATATACAAGTTGGACAGGTGTGGCCCAGCACCCAGAGCACATGACTTCACAGCATAGCAAACAGAGTTTAAGCTCACGGTTTCATTCCTGAGTCCAGCAGCAGCTCAATTTAACAGCATGACACTCTGGGCAATACCTAACTTAATACCTAACTTAATGTCCGTACACCACACTTTTAGACCGGTAGGGGTCAGTAGTTCAAGGGCTTTACCCAGAGTCCCTCAGCAGCTCAGCTTACGCCCCCAGTGCCATCAGACCCGTAGGCGTGAGTAGTTAGCACTTCACAAATACCAAATTGATTTGATACGTGCAAATTTACCTTCACACTCCCTCTATAACACCCCCTGAGCACCAAACACAAGCTACAATGTTGGAAACAAAAGTTCATCCAAGTAGCTATAACTACATGCTCACACTACTTGGACAGGTATGGCACAGCACCTACAGCACATGACTTCACAGCATATGACACACAGTTTGGGCTCACACTTTCATCCCCGAGTCTGGCAGCATCTCAGCTTAGCAGCATGAGACTCTAGACAGTACCTCATATATATTCTGTACCCCAGAACTTTCAGACCAGTACGAGTCAGTAGTTCATCCTACTAAGTATAAACACATGCTGACACTACTTCCACAGGTGTATTGCAGCAGCCACGGCACATGACTTCACAGCATAACACACACAATTTGGGCTCACGCTTTTATCCCCGAGTCCCGCAGCAGCTCACCTTAGCAGCATCAAACTCTAGGCAATACCTCACTTAATTTCCATAGCAAAGCACTTTCAGACCGGTAGGTATGAGTAGTTCGCTTTGCACCCCTGTATAGCACACCCTGACCACCCCACAGAGATTACAGAGCCAACACTTGTTAGTTCAATGAGACTCTAGACAATAGCTCACATATTTTCTGTACCACAGGACTTTCAGACCAGTACGGGTCAGTAGTTCATTCTAGTAGGTATAAACACATGCGGACACTACTTCCACAGCTGTACTGCAGCAGCCAGGGCACATAATTTCACAGCATAAGACACACAGTTTGGGCTCACAGTTTAATCCCCGAGTCCCGCACCAGCTCACCTTAGCAGCATCACGCTCTAGGCAATACCTAACTTAATTTCCGTAGCCCAGCACTTTCACTCCGGTAGGGGTGAATACTTTGCTTCCCACCCTCTCTATAGCACACCCTAAACACCCCACAGAGGTTACAGTGCTCCTACCCTCCTCTTTCCCACTTTTTTCACCCTTTTTTCCCCTTACTCACTTCAACGGAATCACAAAATGGCGACCAACACTTCCTAGTTGCAACCTCTCACACCGCTCTGAGCCAATCATCAGCAAGCTCGTGCTCATAACGCTTCAGCCAATCAGATGGCAGAATTCCCAAATATCGATATCTGTAAATTTCGATATTTCTCAAAAACTACTGAACGAATTTACACCAAATAAACAAAAGCGTGCTTTCTAGACCAAGACCCTT
Source organism: Lissotriton helveticus (assembly GCF_964261635.1). Lineage (NCBI taxonomy): Eukaryota > Metazoa > Chordata > Amphibia > Caudata > Salamandridae > Lissotriton > Lissotriton helveticus. The sequence continues at coordinate 952,934,101 of NC_136061.1, forward strand.
CTCCCTGCCAATTTTGGGGTAATTCCGTTCACTCGTTCCACCTGTAGCCTTGACTAAAGTTTCCTTTTTTCTCGCCCCCCCTTGATGAATCACCCGCAAACTTTCAACATAGGAGCTGATATCAACAAGTAAATAGGGGGAAGGGGGCTATATTTGGCCCCAGGGACTACCACATATTTTTTTACTATACTAATTTTCAACAGTAATCCTTTATGGGTTCCGGAGTGGCGTGCTACTCGCCAGAAACGCGATTCAACACCCATCAGGAGAAACAAGTGCTATATGAATGCAAATCTTTCTTCCCCTTTTATCCCTCCTCTATCCTTCTCACTCTAAGTAACTGACTAATATCCACCACTGAAATTACTTCATATTTCACCATATTAATTCACCACTAATCCTCTGTAGGCTTCCTGAATAGCGTGCGTCAACAAGCGCTATATAAATACAAACCTTTGTCCTCCTCTATCCTTCTGCTATTATTCCAAATCCAAATAACTGACTAACCTATCCACCACATAAAATGTACTTGCATGTTTCACTATACTATTTCAACACTAATCCTCTATGGGTCACGGAGTAGCGTGCTACTCCCCGAAAAAGCGCTTCGACACCTCGTATGGGGTAGTAAGCACTATATAAATGCAATTACAATACAATATGAAGTGGGAGGGGGGGCGGTGAGGAATCCATAACTAATCTATGTCTCTTACAGATATATCGTTACCGAAGGTAAGTAACTTGTTCTTCTGAAAGAGACAATTAGTTATGAATTCCTCACCTTAGAATAAATACCCCAGCAATACCAATCCCGGAGGTAGGTCTGCAAACCAAGTCCACACCACAAAGTCCTGGAAAACTGAACGGTCAAAGAAGCCATCTCTCTGGACGGTGGTCCAGCTTCTTGAATTCCCTATCAGGTGGTGTGTTAGGGAATTTGTAGAGGCTTGGACTACCAAGCTCTCTGGGGTAGGATGGGAAGAGAGGAAAATGGGGTCACCCGTGGCCAGGCGGTGGCATCGGGCAATCATCCTGTCCACAGGATCCCCTGTGTTGGGCTTGGACCAAGTGCCCAAAAGGATGGTGTAAGGGCCTCATTGAATGGCAGCAGGGGCTCCGAAGAGGCAGCTGCCGGCTGAAGCACCTCGGTCAGGAGGTTAGTCCTGAACAGCATTGTAGGAAGCTTGAGGTTTAGGGCCTCGGCGGCCCTATTGCAAGAATACTGTGTAACACGCACCGTCCTCCATAGCCACGGTAGGGAGAGAAAGCATGCCAAGGTCTGGGGAGGTATCCAGACCACTGGCGTCACCAAACTTCTCTCTCCAGTCCGGGTCCTCTAACTGGTCTGCAAGAGGGTCCACAGAACCCTCCCAGTCCTCCTCACCTTCTCCTGGTAGCCACTCAAGGTGGTAGGAAATATCAGGGGAGAACAGGGGTACAAAAGTACCGGTCGGCGCTGGTCCAGACGTCGGGCGATGTCGGTCCAGCTCCGTGTCCACATCGAGGTGGAGGGCGGGCCGACACCGGCTGGGGGCATAACCAGCATCGGGGGTGGTAGAGGTGTCGTCACTGGATTCGGCACCGGAGGAGGTGTCATGAGGTTGACCAGCGCTGATCCAGATCCAGGCCTGAATCATTGGGAGCCCTGCGGCGCCGGAGCCAAAGTTGCCGGCATCGAAGGCTAGAGCCACCAGCAGAGTGCGCGGGTCCAGAAGGCGCACCAGTGGTGTCGGGCTACCTGAAGATGGAGTGCAAGGCTTCGTAAAAGCTTTGAAGCTGGGCAGGGGTCGCTCCGGCTCCTGGAAAGACCGGAGTCGACCCAACAGGCTTTGCGGATGGACCTGGACTACTACCTTCCGCTTCCCACATCACGCGACGGACGGAGAGAATGTGAAAAGCGACAATGCTTCTTCGCCGCCTTCTTGTGCTTCGACTTACCCGAAGACTTCGATGACAAATGGTGGTGGTGGCTCCGCAACCTGTCCCGCAACCTCACTCTCGACCGGGACCTGGAACGGCACAGAGCACGACTTAGGGTCGTGGTCGCGCTGCAGTCACCAAAGGCACACGAGGTGCGGGTCTGTGACCCAGGGCAACATCAATTTGTGACAGGAGTGACAAGCCTCGGTACTGGTCCAACGTGGCATCCCTCCGTGCACCAGGAGTCGATCCACTCAAAAAAGATGTCGACAAAAGTCGCAAAATCGTAGTAAAAAATTGACTAGTTGTACCTCTCTCTCCGGATCTGCGCTGGGTGGTGCAGAAAAACAAAGAACTGACGTCAGTACGTGAGGGCGGCGTCTAAGTAGATACCGCTACGTCATTACAGTAACTACAACGCCATACGCGTAGTCGACCAACGCCACCTATCGCCGCACAGGGGCACTGCTGACGAAAAAATTCTCCGGATCCAGTCTGACGCCTGGGGGGTCTTGAGGCAGGTCGGGGATCACCAGATCCAAGGTCAAGATCGCTAGAGAGACAACCTCATTGATTTTGGCCACTCAAACTCAGGCCGTGGGATTCGGGTGCGGAGCCACCGGGATCCAGATTATGTGGGTGGGACTCTGCTTGCGAAAATCCGGGGCTCAAGGGAGTCTGTAAGATGGTTGCAGGGTAGGTCCTCCGGGCTCTGGGGTGGCTGCTGGACACGCTGGGTTCTTCGCTGTAGGCAGGTTGGAGGCGGACAGGCCGGTAGGGCTGGGTCCAAAGCAGTAGGTGTCCTCTTCTTTCTGGGTCAGCATGGCTCTTCGGTCCTTCTTTCTTCCTCTAATCTGAGGAGATAAGATTCAGGGTCACCCCAAAATAAAAACATTAGGGGCGTTAAAAGGGGTGTGCAGGTCAGGATCAATGGGTCCCTTCCTTAGGATGGGTATACCCTCCAGTATACCCCCGTCAGTGGGAGGGTGGCATGACTCTCTTACTGATCAGTTGGGTCCCCTCATCTTCAAGATGGAGGGTCCTGAGATATGTGCTTTACCTCGCCTTCCCCACCTGAGGGGTGGGGTTGGCAAAGGTGGGCACACCTCTCCTCCTAGCTTGGTTTACCCCACCTATTCTCCTGCCTAAAGTGGGGGTAGAAGTGGTTGGAGCCAGTTACTGGGGTCAGCAAAAGTCATGGTCAGCTCACAAAGGCAGCAAGCTTCCCCATCGTGGACCCAGCTCATCCTGGGGAGGAGGCATACAACCTCTGCCCAGGAGAGGATTTGTATCTGGACCCAGAGAGCGGAAGCTCTCTACCCAGGGGTCTATAAACCCGCATGGTGGTGGCAAATGGCAGGCAGCCATTCAGGAACCTCACCATGGCTTGTCGTTTTTCAGGGGATATCCCTAAGATGCCCTCTAAGTGCATTTCACATTAAATCCCACACTGGAATCATTTATTTATTTATTTTATTTAAAGAGTTTTATATAGCGCTGGCTAGAACCGAAGGTATCAGAGCGCCTTACATGAAAATCAACAATGTAACAGAAAAAGATCAACAATTACAAAATACATAAAAAAAATAGGTAATACATTAGGAGAGGAGAGAAAGGAGAGGGAAAAGTAGTGGAGGGGGCAGGGGAGTTGAGAAAGGGAGGATAAGGGGAGAGACGAAAGGAAGTCTGTCTAAGGTCCGACTGGGTAGGTGACGACCAAGGAGGGAATCCGCGGCCCATCTCCCCTATAGCTAAACCAGGTAGCTCTATCGGGCATCAGTCAAAATAGATCAGTCTCAGTACATTGAGAGAGGAGGGAAGGAGAGATATTGATAGAGGGAGGATGTGGGAAGAGACGACAGGAGAGACGAAAGGAAGTCTGTCTAAAGACCGACTGGGTAGGTGACGTCCAAGGAGGGAAATCCCCGACTTCTCCCCTATAGCTAAACCAGGTAGCTCCATCGGGCATCAGACAAAATGGCTAGGTCTCAAATTAAGGAGGGAAAATTCACAGATAGACAGAGTGGGGGATAAGGGCCAGAACAAGTGAGTATGCGTTTAATGTGCTGAGACGTTTGCAGCCAAACTTCCCAGGTTTTAGTAAAGCCATTATGGAGCTGTGGAGTACGTAATGACAAACTCCCAGACCATATACTCTTTATGGCTTTACTACACTTACAATGTCTGAGAATGGTCTTAGACACTGTAGGGGTACAGGGCTCATACCACTGTACCCTCCCCTGAGGGCTAGTGCACCCTCCTAGAGGGGTGACACCTAGGCCTCAGGCAGTGGTCGTAGGCATGCACACAGGGATGTGTGCCATGTCGACTTTTCACTTTTCTCTGCACCAAAACACGCAGCTTGCAATGGCAGTGTGTGGGTGTTAAGGTAGAGGTCCCCTAAGGGTGGAACAATAGGTACTGCAGCCCTTAGAGGCCTTTCCTGGTCACAGTGCCCTTGGTACCAATGCTACTTTCTACAATGGGCATACCTGTGGCCAGAAATGTGCCAATTGTGGGTACAGAAGTACAGCTTTGGGAAAGAACACAGGCCCTGGGAACCTGATTGGCAGGGACCCAGGGCACACCAAGTCAATAGTGAATCATATGTCAGGCAAAAAGTGGGGGACAACCATGCAAACAGGAGCACTTTCCTACACAACCCCACACAAAAAAGAGGATGAAACTAACCCTTGGCTAGAGAGCCTTCATTGTCTAAGAAGAAAAATCTGTAAAGGCCATCCGCATTGGCATTGGCAGTCCCAGTTCTATGTTCCACTGAGAAGTCCATACCTTGTAGGGAGTTGGACCATCTCAAAAGTTTTGGATTTTCCCCTTTCATCTGCAATAGTCATCTGAGGGGATTTTTGGTCTGTTTGAACCAGGAAGTAAGCGCCCAACCGGTATGGTCTGAGCTTCTTCAGGGACCAAACCACAGCAAAGGCCTCCCTATTAATTGCACACCAAAGCTGCTCCATGGGGAATAGCTTTCTGCTTATGAAAGCAACAGGTTGGTCTTGTTCATCATCCTTGGTCTGGGATAGGACCGCTCCTATCCCTAGCTCAGAGGTATCAGTTTGCACAATGAACTGCTTGGAGTCTTCTGGAGCCTTGGGACTAGGCTAGGAGCACATTGCCTCTTTTAGGGTGTCAAAAGCCTTTTAGCAGCTAACTGTCCAGTTCACTTTCTTGGGCATCTTGTTGGGGGTGTGTTCTGGGAGGAGTGTCACAATGGATCCATATCTCTTCATAATCCTCCGATAATACCCAGTCAAGCCAAGGAATGCCCTGACTTGGGTCTGGGTGGTAGGAGCCTCCCTATCCAGAACTGTATGGATTTTGGGGTGTAGTGGTTGGACTTGGCTTCCACCTACGAGTTGGCCCAACTACACAACAGTTCCCTGCCCTATCTGGCATTTGGATGCCTTGACAGTTAGGCCTGCAGCTTGTGGGGCCTGTAAAACCTTTCCCAGGTGGACCAGGTGATCTTGCCAGGAAGAGATAAACACAGCAATACCATTTAGATAAGCTGCACTAAAGCCTTCCAACCCAGCAAGGACTTGATTCACCAACCTTTGGAAGGTGACAGGGATATTCTTTAGACCAAACGGCATCACAGTGAACTGGAAGTGCCCATCAGGTGTGGAGAATGCTGTCTTTTCTTTTGGTCCAGCTGCCATGCCAATCTGCCAGTACCCTGCAGTTAAGTCAACAGTACTTAAGTATCTGGCAGCCCCTAAATTATCTATCAATTGATCAGCCCTGGGGATGTGGAATGCATCTGTCTTAGTGACAGCATCGAGGCATCTGTAGTCCAAACAAAACCTAATTTCTCTCTTTTCACCCTAAGGGTGATGTTTGGGGAATAGGACCACTGGACTGGCCCAGGGACTCTCAGAAGGCTCAATGAGCCCCAACTCCAGCATCTTGCTGATGTCAGCTTTGATGCTTTCCTTACCTTGATCAGACTGACGATAGATTTTGGTCTTGACAGGCAAGCTATCCCTAGTGTCCACATCATGGGTACACGAGGGAGTCTGACCAGAGGACAAGGAAAAGAGCTGTGAATACTGTTGCAGAACCTGTCTGCAATCAGCCTACTGTTGGGCAGAGAGGGTGTCTGAATAGACAACTCCATCTACTGACCCATCTTGGTGGCTGTAAGAGAGGAAGTCAGGGAGAGGCTCACTCTCTGTCTTCCGATACTCATCAGCATGGTTACATCAGACCTTTCACAACAGAGCTTGAGGCATTCACATGTACCACCCTTTTGGGGGACCTCCTAGTGCCCAGGTCTACCAAATATATGACCTCACTCTTTTTTTTCTAGTATAGGGTCAAGGGCCACTCCATTTTTTCTGGAGAGCCCTTGGTGCCACTGGCTCCTTTCCTGGTCATACCAGAGCTTCTGGAGCTCCCGCCTGGCCTCACGATTCTTTGATGCTTTCTCCATGTACTCTGCCATCCTGGAACAAAGGTCTAGTACATAGTCCACCACATCTTGTTTTGGTACATGATGGGGTTTCTCCCATCCTTCCCTCACAAGTGAGAGTGCCCCCTTTACAGGGTGGCCAAACAGAAGTTCAAAGGGTGAAAACTCCACTCCCTTCTGAGGCAGCTCCCTGAGGGCAAAAGCATGTAGGGAAAAAAAACATCCCATCTCCTTTTGAGTTTTTCAGGGATTCCCATTCTCATGCCTTTCAATGTTTTATTAAACCTTTCAATAAGGCCATTGGTTTGTGGGTGGTAAGGTGTTGTGAACTTGTAGATCACTCCACACTCATCCCAGGTATGTTTTAAGTATACAGACACCAAGTTGGAACCTCTTGTGGTGCTACCTCCTTAGAAAAGCCTATCCTGGTGAAGATATCAATGAGGGATTTGGCTACCACAGGGGCTGTAGTAGCCCTGAGGGGAATGGCTTCAGGATACCCAGTAGCATGATCCACTACTACTAGTATGAACTTGTTTCCTGAGGCTGTGGGAAGTTCAAGTGGACCCACTATATCAATTCCTACCCTCTCAAAGAGTACCCCAACTACTGGTAGTGGGATTAAGGGTGCCTTTGGGTGTCCTTCTGCTTTGCCACTGGCTTGACAGGTACCACAGGAGCTTACAAACTCCTTCATGTTTTGGGACATCTGGGCCAACAGAAGTGGGTGACTAATCTTTCCCAAGTTGCGGTCTGGCCCAGATGCCCAGCTAGGGGGATGTCCTTGGCTAGAGTGAGTAGAAACTCCCTATACAACTGAGGCACTAACACTCTCCTAGTGGCAACAGGTTTGGGGTCTCTTGTCTCAGTGTACAAGAGCCCTTCCTCCTAACAGATCTTGTGGAACCACTGACATATCCCTGCTCCTGTGCATCAGTTTGCTACCTCAGGCCTTAAAGAGTGGGTCAGACCTGCTGCCCAAGGAACAGCTGTTTCCTAGGGTCCCCTTGGTCCCAAGAGTTCTACCTCGTAAGGTTCAAGCTCCATGGGCTCAGTTCCGTCTGGGGCTGAAAAGTCCTCTCCCTGAGGGGAGGGGTCCTGGTCTTTTTGCTGAGTGGAAACTGTTTCACCACTCTTGCTACCTTTTCTCATGGGAGGCTGGGCCATCATTTCAGGCTCCAACTCTCCTTTTTCACCCTGTGCTAGGCATTGTGCTCTTGTTTTCACACACACTATAAAAGGGATTTGCTGCATGCGTCTTTCTTTCTACCTCAGACCTAGATCATTTCCAAACAGGTAGGCGGCTGTGAGTTTTAGAGAGACCACTACCTGTTTCAGGACAGCAACCCCCATCTAACATCACCATAGCCATGGCATGTTTAGTGGTGACACTTTCAACATTGGTAACTGAGCAGGTTTTTCCAGTTAGGGATTCCTCTGGGGAAACTAGTGTATGTCTCACCATGGTAACACTGGCACCAGTATCCCTCAGGGCTTCTATCTTAGTCCCATTCACGAAAGGGTACTGCAGGTATTTTAAATTAGGGGGCCAGACAGGCAAAGTGGCTAACCCGTCTTTCCCTTCAGAGACAATCAGCCGCAGTGTGAAGCCTGATTTGCTTTAGCACACTATGAAACCCATCTGGAGATTTGCCATACCAGTAGAGACTGGTGGAGGGCTAGGGGCTGGTGGGTTTCTTAGGGGACATCCCTATCGCACAATGGGAGCTTAACTCAAAAAGACTCGACAAAAAGTCAATCAAGCATTTGTAAGGAAATAGGCCTCGCATTTATGCGAGTTTGAACTATTGGCATTGTAAATGACAATGCCTTTTATTCTTTTATTTAGGTTTTAAAAACGAAAAACAAAAATAAAAGGCATTGTCATTTACAATGTCAATAGCTCAAACTAGCATTAAATGCGAGACCTATTGCATTGCAAATGCTTCCTTACGTACAAGTGCCTGCATTTCACCACAACAGAACCAAGCCTTGTGTGACATGTCTGGCTCTAGCCCCGCCTGTGACACTCATCTGAATTTTCAGTGGCTATATTGAATATCTATCAGATATTTCAATATAGAAAGATTCTTTCTTCTAATCTGATACTGGGTGACTTTTTCCTCAATTCTTTTTCCATCAAGTAATAAGGTGAATGACACCTAACTAAAAATATATATGGAAACTGTGAAGAATAAGACAGTCTCTACAGTTACAATTGTTTCTCATCATCAAGGATTGCAGTCTGCTACAAAAACTAGGAGTTGCAGCTGCAGTCCAGGACCTGTCTTCACATCTTATTAATTGATTAACTTAAGGTGTCATTGCCTAATCTAGATCATAAAAGTCTTAACACCTGTTTGATATTTTTCTAACCCAAGAATAGCAATGAATTAAATACCTGATCTAACTTCTCTCACCTTCGCCTCCCCCAAGGGTGAGCTTCCTTTCTTATTCCTCTGTGTGTCTGAGGGAATACATATTGTTTATTCTTATTGTATAACTCCCACGATGTCTCTGAAGGAGACATCCAATATTGTACCTTTTAATACTGGATATATTCTTATAAACCGATGTCAATTGTATGGTTTTCAAAGATAACTTTGCAACCCAATGAGAAATTATATCCCACTGAGGAAGGGAAAAAAACATAGGGGGACAAGTTAATAAAATATTTAAGACAAGCCCTCCAAAATCATGTGCATTTACTCCTTTATGGAAATCGGGTAAGGCAGTTTTCAAATCTGCTGTCACTGATTAGTATTTCAAGCCTAAACTGAATCATAGGAAAGTTGTCATTTTTATCTAGGTCCCAAGAGACCCAATGGAAATCTCTAGTTAATCTAAATGATCAGAAGGGGGAAATGGTTAGCCTAAACACCCCCTAGCAAGAACTGCCATAACGAAGTAAAATTTAAAAACTAAGGTGGCAAGAAAGGTTAGCATGTAAATGATAACACAGCACAGAAGACACAGAGCAATGGTAGAGTAAAAACTTTGACTATTAAAAATGAAAGGCAACCATCCTTGCAATATACTACACCCTTAGGTATTTTACTAAATCAAAACTGTGAAAAAGATAAAGAAGTTAAATGCAATTAATTGTTTCGATTTTTTGGCTAACTAGCAATATATTTTAACTCATGATTTAAAACTGGTGACTTATATGCTATCAGGATTGCAAAGTCACTAAACGTGAACTTATGTTAATTAAAGTGCTATTCTGAATATTCAGTGGCTTAGAGGTCTGTGAGGAAGTCTTAGAGCAAAATGAAGAGAAACCTTTTACAATTTTAAAGCAGCATTTTAATCAAAATTTGTCACTAAAATTCAGCTAGTCAGTAATACTTGTAAACCTCTGAGAAAACAGTGATGTACAGACTATAAAATTGAATCATTCAAGGTGGGCGTGGCTAGGAGCATCAAGATGGCAGTCGCACTCCAAGAGTGCTCCGGAACCCTCCGTCATCCGCCCCATAATCCACAGCCATCGGCAGTCACACTTATGCCCCAAAGACTGCAATTGATCTGGTAATGCGGCGCTGTTAGTCTGGAGTGCCTGTAATCTCCGGAGTAACTGTATGCCGCTGTCCAGAGTCTTCCGGTGTTGGGGCCTTTGATGCAGCCCGCTGGTGTGGCGCATCATCCTCCTTGCTCCCGGAGATACCACCAGAGGCCTGCATCGGACCGCAACGTACCCGCCGGCGCTGGGGACTGACGGGCGCCTGGGGCCTGACGCATCGGCCCTTGAAGACACTTGAGGCGGCCCTTGAAGACACTTGAGGCAGCTCATGACCCCCGTGCCGCCTCGAGCCGACCCTTGCTGCCGATCCTCCTGCGGATAGAGGACTGCCGGATAGGCCTGAAAACCGCCACAGCCTGCCCGACGAGACAGTGGGCCTTACCTGCTGTCCCCCTGGCCGCGCTTGGTGCGGAGTGCGGACAGAGGCTGCGAGCCCGGCTGCCTTTGCTGTTCCCCCACTTGAGCGACCAGACAAACTGAGGATCCGGCAAGAGCTTGACCTGGTCTCGTGAGACCCTTGCTTCTGCCTGCCGGGCCGGGGTCGCCGTGAAGAGGGTACCCGGTCCAGGCCCTGGGCTGTACAACGGAGGCCTGAGCGCACCCGACTGCCGAGACCAGAGAGCCGCGGGAGAGAGTGACGATGCTGTGCCCCTGGCTGTGAGCTCCGGGTGTTGGCGGTGAGTGTTTCCTGCCCCCGGGACATGCGGTCTGAGAGATCCCCCGATCCGGTGGCGGACACTAAAGAGCTGCCACGCCGCCTGGCCCCGCGCTCCACTGGGCAACCCCCCCCCCCCTTGAAAAGTTGGGATCGGGGCCGGCTGCACGCCTCGAGTGCCCTCGATTGTTCCACCCCTGTTGTTGACGCCCTGCTGGCATTGAAGCCCGCTGGGAGGTGAGGCCTGAGAGACGCCTTTGGCTGTCCCTGGGCGTAAGCGCTGGGAGCCCTCCCCTCTCAAATGGAGGCACGGATACGGAACCCGGCTACCCTGGAGGCCCTTAGGCGCCTCGGGCCTGGCAACTTCTGACGAGGCGGCCACCGGGAGAACTGGATAGATTGGGCCCCATTTCACAACAAACACCCTGAGAGACTGCATTGCACACTGTTTCCCCACAAGCGGCTGGCCCCTTATAACTAGAAAACTGCGCAGACTGGACCCTAGCGAGGGCTGCTGGGGTGGACGTGTGCCGGTCGGGCATGAATCAGAGACCATCCGGACCGACAGGGAGGTGACCTGGGCCCTGGGGACACTCGGAAAGGGGTGCAGAGACTGAGAAGCACCCCCTGCAGATGTTGTACTCCTGGCCGGTCCTCAACTCCCGAGGGGCTCCTACCGACCTGCACTCCATGCGGAGGACCTCTGCTGTTCCTTGGGTCCCTTCCCAGGGCCCCTGCTGTTACCATTCCGCAACTGGAGAGGACTTGGCCTGGCGGTCCCCGCTCTTCCCGCACCGGGGCTCCGGCCGGGATCATTGTATCCTACCTGGCAGTCGGACCTAACCCCCCCCCCTCCAACCAGCCCACACGGCCAGGGGCATGTGGAAACGCTCCTCTCTTAGACCCAATCCTGCCGTCGGCGCTTGCCTCCCCGGAGGGCCCGGACGCAGGCGGTGGAACCCCCCTCTCGGACGCTGAGCCGTGGGGCATTGGCGGCTGGCGAATGCTGGCCAGACAATCGGAACCCTATCCAACTCTACATCACCTCCTAAGAGGGGGTAGAGGCCTCCCTCTGAATTCCTGGTTGTGTCCTTTGTTGCAACACGCTACCACTCGGGCGGACCCAGGCGCCACTCAGCCTCCATGATGGGGAAGGACCGGGCCCCCAAGGCATCCACACCCACACACAGACCAAAATGGACCAGTACACCACAAACTAATCGGGTCCAGTTGAGGGGCAACTGGGGGCTCATCCCTCCCATGGCCCAATCTCACTGTAATCCTGCAGGCCATCAGCACGTCCCATGCCTCGGTAGAGAATAGGATCTGGGAGATCCGGGTAGATGTGGCCCTTATTCGCCAAGACCTGCGCAACGCCACAGCTCGTATCTCGGAAGCGGAATCCCACATTTCCACAGTTGAAGACAACATCTGCCAACTGAAAGAGCAGGTAACCCACTCAGGAGTTCTCAACAACAAAGGGAGAAAAAGGGTAACTCCACCACAAAGGTGGGGAGGGAACTCCTGGTCCCCTAGATTAGATATATAACAACAAATGGAGGAGTGCCCTCTTGGAGGTTGCTTACAACCCCAAAATTATTTAAAGTGCTTTTCTTGTACCCCTAATTAGGGACAGCCTTTGTCCTTAGAAGACCCCTCACTCACCAACCTAGTTGGTGACATGCTTCATCATTGGGGTCCCACCCAGATAGCCGAATGCCATCTGGGTGTGCTGCGACACCTGACTACAGTGGAGCTGGTTTCTGTAATTTTTTATGTGCAAGTAACTGTAAGTGAGTGTGTTTAAAAATTGCCCAATACTACCCACTCATGGATTTTATTCCGGAGTGATTGGACAATGTTAAAAACAGTGGGACACCTTTGCCTGGTTAGGTAGGCTGTTGTGTCAAAAGAAGACGTGTGCTAAGATGAAATGAAAAAAGGGTAAAATGGTCTACATGTTTCAACCTATGTGTAATTGTGAGGTTTTCGTCAGGACCAGGGTAGTGGGATCTGGGTGGTGTACACGCCCTAAGGTGTACCCTGCCCTAGATTCCTTGGTGCACCTGGATTTCGATTAGGATATTATCGGCTATTCTCTTGGCTGTACTCACTATCAAGATGAGCCAGTCTCGAGTACAGCGCCATGATATCATGGACCAGTCTTTCAAAAAAAAATGTGTCTTGCAAAAAGAGTTGTGGACTGTTTGTCACAATTAAACTAGAGGGAGCACATTGACCACGGAGATATTCACAATCCACATTTATCATCAATACGCTAGTGGAAGCGTTATATTGATTATATTTTGGTGGCATGGAGAGGTACTTTGGAATCTTTGATTCAGTTCAAGGAATGGTTGAATAACTGCAATACCTATTTAAAATTTACTTTGGAGGCTAATAGAGAGAGGATCGCCTTTTTGGATCTGTCCATTTACCACAAAAATGGTAGTCTACATAGTGAACTCTTCCGGAAGCCTATGGCACGGAACTCTTTACTGCGATTTGACAGCCAACACCCTAAATCTTTACGACAGAATCTCCCTTTCTGGCAGTTTTTACATATACGAAGAAACTGCTCTACTATTAAAAAGTACGAGGAACACTCAGAGAAGCTTAAACTACAGCTTAAAGAAAAAGATTACCCGAATAGCCTTATCAGAAAGGCAAAAAAACACGCCAGAAACAACAACAGGGAGGCCCTTATAGAGGTACCTGTAGATAAGCCCCCATTAGGACGCATTACTTTTGTACATACTTTTTGCACTCTGACTAATAATGTACAAAAGACTGTAAGAAAACACTGGCACATACTGAATACTAGTGCATATAAAATATCCCTACCTATGTTTGCACTGAAAAGAGGTCGTAATCTAAAAGACAGACTTGTACACACACGTCCACCCACAACTATAGTAGACAAGGAAAATACCCTTTGGAACCTACCAAAAGTCCAGGGGCATTACCCCTGTGGTTCATGTGGGGTATGTCCACAAACCAAAGCATCTAAAACTGTAGATATTGGTGAAAGTAAACCCTGGGAGCAGCGTTTCTTCTCTAATTGTAACAGCTTGAACTTAATCTATCTGATAAGATGCCCTTGTGATATTAAATACGTAGGGATGACCACGAGAAAGGTCAAGCTTAGAATGATGGAACATAAAAGCACTTTCAGGTGCAATAAAACCATGACCAAACTGACGAGACATTTCCTTGAAAAGAATCATAGACCAGATGACTTTGAATGGACGATACTTGAAAAACCCAACATTCCAACACACTGTGCAGATGCATCTAAATTGCTATTTCAACATGAACAGAGATGGGTTTTCAGACTTTCAAGTGATGAGAGTGGATGAATGATTCTATTCCATGGCTCTCATTAGCTGTAAAGTGAATACTCCCCTTTTTTTTTGGTCTCGCCATCGTTAGGATTAAGCCAATGAATAAATCAGTCCTTTTACAGTAAATCATGCAACAACTGAGGGAATAACTATGTTGTTCCTCTAACTTCAATATGATAACTACCATCATGTGCTTTCACTATCTATTATCGTCCACGATCTACATTTACTAGATGAACCCTTTGGGTGAGACAGTGAGGACACTGCTACCAACATATTAAATAATATGACAACAGGGAGATCAACTCGTGCCTTTCTCTTGGCTAAATATATTTTTAGGGTCTATAATACGACTCATGCAAGGTTATTACTACGCACTTTATTGTGCTCACTTGTAGAATAATGATTGTTGAGGCGTTTAATAATTATATTTTTGCCACCAACTACTAGAGTAATTTTCAAAGCCCTAAATAGGTTGCAACAAGCTATTAGGATGAGTCTTTTTTAAACGACAAAATCATCGCACATTTAGAGATATATAACTGCAATTCCCAGCACCGTTAGTGCGGTCGCCGGCTACTGACGTCACGATATGACGTCTTGTACGCGCCTTCTCGAGTGCATCGAGCCGGGCTATATTTACGAGCATAATCATGGCTGCACCACCTCCATCCCAGCTCCGGTCGGACGAAGAGGTACCGACGGAGAGGTAGGTTAGCCTAATAGGCACTATGACAAAGAGACCTAGGGCGCTAAATATGTACCTTTATGCTAAAACCTTTTTTAGTCGAGTAGCACAATAGTTAATAAATCCGCTAAACACTGCTTAAACGACGTTTGTTTACCGTAATCATCTGTTTTGAGATTACTTATGTAGCTCGAACGGTTAATGCGTTATACTGTTTGAATACGCTATTATATAAAGTGAAGAGGAGGTATGTGCAATACCGGGCATGATTGGAGATCGAGTGCCAGGTAGCGTTTTTATTAAGTCAAATACACCTTCATTGACTTAGTGTGAACATTTAGAAACAGGTCAAGGGTGGGACATCTGTCTTCATCTGTATGACTAGAGCCTGGGTGCCTACTGCACCGAGGGTATACTCCCCTTCTTTTTCTGTTTTTGTTTCTGTTTTTGGTTGTGTTGTGTAGTTTTAAACAGGTGTTTGGTATGTTTATGGATTCCTATAGATGACCATATAGATGGCATTACCCGATGAAACATTAAGGAATAGTTTCAAGGTTGAATATATTTCTTTTACAGAGCGGGCCTCATTGAACCGAGCTGGCGCCGAGTGAGGTGAGGCATACCCATTGAGGAGCTACGGTAAGCCTCCCGCTGTATGAATAACATATTTTAATAATGTTATTAGTAGATGTGCAACCCTCAAGGAGGCTATCTGATACAAATGAGGAGTCATCTGAGACTGTTCTTTTCTTTTTAGATGCAGCTCATCATGGTGTGTTAAAGAAGTAATACAAGTACTGTATGTATGACTTCCAACCATTGCTTTTCTTTCTAAAAAATTGCTTTAGATGCAGTGGCAGCAGTTTTTGGTCCTGAAGAAAGCCAGGGATCCCTTGTCCCAGATTGGCAGAAACATGTCGACCAGTTGATCATAATTTTTGGACAGTGATTAGGTTTCTACTGTTCTAAGTTCACATAGTTTTTAATAGGACAACTGCGGGAATCTGGAGCAATTCATAGGTGTTTTGCTAAAAATCAACATTTGATCTCAGCAGTTTATCCTTTTTAAATTCACATTTTCACTATTGTTGTGCTTTTTCACTTCTAACTATGCACTGCATTCTTTGGACAACTTAGGTTTGTCTGGTCTTTTCCTTACACAGTCTGGTATTTGTGTAGTTTTGTCCTTCTGAAAAATCATTAGAAGGATACAGTTGCGTTCTCATTGTTCTCTCTGATTGATAAGAGAGACTGAGGAGGTACTGTTTGGTTCCCAGATGATGACACTGGGCACATGACTGTGTAATGATGGGATACCATATATCCTAATATGATTCGTACTGTAATGTTATAGCCTTCTTCAATGTGCATATTTGTATTAGCTATAGAGAACGATTTTTCTCCTTTTTGGTATACACCAGTTCAGGAGTATATAACTTATTCTAATGCTAACATTATATCCGATATTATGGAGGGGTCCACGACGCAGTTCTCTGCTAAACGTTTTAGTTTAGTTTAGCTAGTTCGGTTTTACTTTGCAGGACGACAGGTGCTTCCGTTTCAGAAGTATTGGGCGGGGGGAGCCGGGGTAGGGCGGGAAGGGTTAGCACTGTTGTCCAGCACCTTGACACTTGACCATCACATAAGCGCAGCGACCACACACCCCACAGAGCAAAGACCGCAACTGCTCCTTCCCACAAAAATGCACCAGTCCCCAGGAGACTCAATGCCCTGTGGCCCATTCGCTCCGCACTACAGGTATGATGCGTACATCCACTAAGGGTAAGCCCCTCCAAATTTTATCCTGGAATGTGAATGGACTGCTAGACCGCATTAAACGGATAGCATCCCTTACATATACCCAAAGACACACCCCTGACATACCCCTACCCCAGGAAAGCCACCTCATGGGAACTCAGTGTCCCTTCCTTGCGAAATATGGTTTCAATAGGGTGAGGCACTCTGGGTTCGAGCGAGGGTCACCAGGGGTGGCAATCATGCTACGACAAGGTCTTCCTTTAACACCCAACCACATTACTACAGATCCTCAAGGCCGGTTTGACATTTTATCCGGGACTCTGGAAGGGAACACCCTCAACTTGGTATCCGTATACATCCAGCCAGCTACGCTCACCTCCTCTATGCGTCACCTCACTAACATTATCATTGCCCTACCCATGGGTCAGACGGTGATAGGGGGAGCCTTTCATACAGACATGAAAACCATTGTTCGACACTACTGGCACAACCACTCCAGCTAGGATAACGAATGCACAGAAGCTGGTCAATTGGACAGCTGCCCTGGGCCTGTGTGATGTCTGGAGAGTCTGGAATCCCCGAAGCTCTCAATATACTCACACCTCGGCGGCACATCACACACATTCACAAATTGACATGATCCTCATGCCTGCCTCTGAGTGCCAGAGAGTATCAAACATTGAAGTCCTCCCCCAGGGAATCTCAGACCACTCAGCCCTACTCTTACACTTAGGCGAAACCCCTGATACGCCTAGCCTGTGGCGACTAAACGTCTGGTTCCTGCAATACAAGGAGGTCAAAAAAGCAATAGAGGAACGGCTGCGCCAATATTTCCTCGCTAATCTGGGATCGGTCCCCTCCCCGAGCACCCTCTGGGAGGTGAGTAAAGCCACCATCCGGGAGTATCTAGAGGTCCCATCCATCTAACCCTTCTTGAGGCGCAAGCAAGACGGGTCAAAACAACTCCAGGAGAGTCCCCAAGCGATCTGCAAGAAAGGCAACTCACAGCCATACGTGAGGAGAGCAAACATATCTTATGAGGCGGCCAAGATGCTGGGGCGTTCCTCTGTAGCCCGAGAACATGGCTGGGGAGACAAGAACGGGAGGCTGATGCACAGCCTGGTCTCTTATCCCTTGGACAATTGAATAATCCCTGAAGTCCGTGATCTTTTGGGGACCACCAAGCACACATCACTCGCAATCGCGCAGGCATTTTGCAGGCTATTACGCCCACCTATACTCCGCTCGCAAGCCTGACGCTTCCCTCCCAGACATGTTTAGCCACGTGGGGGTCCAACTCCCCTTCCTCGTGGAGACCGATGCGGCACCTAGATCTTTCCTTCACCCCGGAAGAAATACACAACGCAATCTGTTCGCTGACAGCGGGGGAATCGCCACGGCCTGACGGCTTCCCGCAGAAGTTCTATGCCGCTAATCAGGACCTTGCTGAATCGTACCAACATGTTGCTGAGGCCGGGTCCTCCCCCTTCCCGAGACGGACGTGGCATCTATAGTGGTGATCCCCAAAACCCAACTGCCCTCATCATCCTGCTGTTGTAATTTGGCAGCGATCGGTGTTAGCATTTAGCTGAAGCCATCTTGTTTTCGGCAGCCATCTTGTCTGCCATGTGCTCACCATGTGCTCTGTCCTTCCTTGCTGTTGTTTACTCTTGTACTCTACCTATGGACAGACTATATTTAGGTTCTGCTACTGTGCACTTGCGCAGAAGACACTGTAACTGTTCACATATGCCTTAGTCTGTAACTGTCAGGGTATTTTTACCGTAATTAGCAAACTTCTAAGCTCCCCCTTACTGTTGACTGTGCATTTCTGTATGACCTTTTTTGAATGTAAACCTCTTCTGTACTTGTACCATCTTCTTCTGAGCCCTTGCGTGGGTATAAAAGGACCATGTTCCTTCTGTTCAGTGTGCACTTCATACGCTACTGAAGGTTGTTGTGTGAATGTAGTTCCACCTCATGAGGTTAATAAATACTTTGTTTTATATTCCAGTTTCCGTGCCAACTTCTATTCTATTAGACTGAAGACTTGTGCAGAAAAGGGCGAACCTCTAGCCCTGTTAGGCCTAGCTGAGGCTCACCACGACAAATTGGCACCCAACCTGTGGGGCTCATCGGCGACTCGGATGCCCGAAGGAGTGGTCGAAATGAATTATTGGAATCTCGCTGTGGACGATCGCTGCCCGAGGAGACCCACGTCTTGGCAACCACGGCGTTTTTCCTCTCTTTCTGATCTGACCCTCCAGGTGGTGCCGGTCCTCGACTGAGATCTCTTCTGTTGATTCGCCATGCAGTGACCATTTGGTCGATTTTAGAACTTCCCAGTTGGAATCTGGACATTTGGGATTGGTAATGCCGTTTGATGCGACGCTTGCCGTTTGGTTTGATATTTGTATTGGCCAATTTTGGGATTTAGACATGTATAAATTGCAATTTATATAGGCAGGTAATGAGGAGAATTTTTTCTACTTTGTATAAGATTTGAACGGCACAACGTGATTGAGGTGCTACTTTGCGTATAATACTGCATATATTGCACTCTTTTTGGCATGCCTGTTTCTAGCACACTACGTAGAATGTGTTGCTTTTGTGGTGGTACCAGTTTGTGACTCGACGAGACACAACCGACCCCCCCGGAGGGGACGCCTAATAGGGATATGTATATTAAATATGGTATTTCTTCTATAATGTACAGCACGTTATGGAATAAATATACTAGCAAGGATGCTGAGTTGCGTTGGCCTATGCATGGGTCATTTGATTTAGGAAAGATTCAGTATGTGGAACAATGTATGTTTAAGAGAAAGACTAGGCAAGATATGTTTGACTGTGTACAGATGTGGGAGAAAGAAGTGCATGAACAAATGAAGCGAGAGCAAGCCTTGATCGAAAAAGAACAACGAAAAAGTATTCATGCGAAAGCATTAGAGATGAAAAACAAAAACATGAAGGAAATAAAAGAGAGACAAGCGTCATTTGCAGGTAACTGGCCAATACAGCGTTTCGGCAACCCCTTTATCCTATCCTTAATAAACCACAAGATGATTCCCTTCTGCTAGACCGTTCTCCGTATACTTTTCCTTCTGCTCCTCATGATTCAGATGAGGACTCTTCTACAGAGCAGGAGAAGGCACGGAAAACTCGCTCTTTGTTGACCGCTGATCGTGCGGATGACCTTAGATCCTCTGCTCGCAAGGCTGTTCGCGGTATTCCTCCTGCTTCTGAACTTATACTTAACATTCAAAACTGGCAGGATAGGGAGCAAGTATATTTTACTGAGGTATTTGCCACAGAGGTTGTTGAGCAGTTTAGGAAATTTTCTACAGAGTTGGAGCCTGAAGATATAGCAGATGATTGTAAGCAGAAGCGTGATGGTCTTTTTGTCCCCTCTCAGGTGGCTGACTCAATCAGACGTTTGGTTAAATTGCGTGCTGAAGCAGTCCGTGACACAGGCTTCTACTTCCGAAACAGATAAGAATGTGCTAGTTCATGTGAGACCTATGCGGTAAGCCGTGTGAAAGACGAAAAAATTTATTAATTAGGGATACAATAAAGTGAACCGTAGTTTTACATTAATTTCTGTATTCCACCTGCTTGCAAAGATATATGCCTGCTCCTCTGCTGGAGGACAGTTCCATGGTGCACGAAGGGTTAAACTAAATTGCCTGAAATTCAGCTAAAAATAAATGTATTGCAAATGAAAGAGTACGTGTCCCTTCTGTTGTAACTCAAGCATGTGTAATGATTCACTAGCCTTCACCTGCTGCACAGAAGCCGGTTCAGCGAGTTACTTCCTAGAAATGGCTCGCTGACCTGGGAACATGTCAAGCTGCTCTGCTCCTGCTTGGGTAAAATGTTTGCTCAGAATAAATATCGTGTGTGGAAATTGTACGGAGAAAGCAGAAAACACGAGCGTCTGCTGACCAGATCAAACAGTGCATGTTTGACAAAAACAAGATAACAGACTCAAGCTCTAGGTCAGGAGACAGTCAGGAGACAGTAGCGTAAGAAATTGGCTAATATTAGCAGGGTCATGTGCGTCATGCATAAAGCAAATGTACACGTGGAAATATTTGTGAAATGCTCACACCATGATGTTGATGTTAATGATTAATGTGCTCAGGTTCTGAAAATTGTATAAAAGGACTGGTTTCCCTTCTGTAAAGTAGATCTCTTTGCAGTCCTACTAGCAAATTGTCTCAACTGCAGTTCATTGGCAATAAAGAGCAACTTTTGAAGCCTTTGTGTGTGTCCATCTTAATTACCCTTAA
Source organism: Lissotriton helveticus (assembly GCF_964261635.1). Taxonomy (NCBI): domain Eukaryota; kingdom Metazoa; phylum Chordata; class Amphibia; order Caudata; family Salamandridae; genus Lissotriton; species Lissotriton helveticus. The sequence goes on from NC_136061.1 coordinate 952,954,713, forward strand.
AAAACCGTGCTTTAACAGATGGTGCCGTGGACTCGCTGGGGACTGTTGGTCTCTGCAGGGGTTAAAGTACCGCGGTCCCAGGACTCTTCGGGGGCCTTACAGTCTCGGTGTATGCTGCGCAGCTGCTGATTGGACTTCGTTTCCTACAAGGCCCAGACGAGAAGGCTCCCATTGATAAGCTGTGACATCAGACACCAGCAGCTCTCTTTGAGCCTTCAGGTGATTTTGTGCCACAACAAGAAGGACGCATACAACGGCGTTACTGGTCAGATGATCAGGTAAGCAGTGCGTAGTGCACTGAACTCAATTTTATACATTTAATGTTGTTTTTCTGGTACATATGAGGGTACACACTGGGATTCATTAGGAATCCCTAGGGGAGGTCTGAGGGCACCTTTAGGATAGGTGCCTGAGGAGGGCTGTCCAGTCTGTGAAAGATCGAGAGGATCCCAAGGACAGAAGAGGAGCCGTGGGTGGTTGCCTCAGGAGGGACCGTGGGTGGTTGCCTCAAGACAGAGCATGACTATGCGTTTAGCTCTGCAAGACGTCTAAAAATCCATGCATATGCTTCTTCAGCTAGGTTGTACAATAGTGTTTTTCTAACAAAAAAAACCCAAAAAGAAATGCTCAGTAAACTATTTCTAAGTACCGCCAAAGGGCGTAGGGACGCCTTAGATGTCACTCAACCTACACCTCCTCGCGGTACCCCAGCGTGGTACGTGGCACGAAAAAAAGGGTACCCTACAGCTGTTCATCTAGATCAATGGACTCATTATACCAGGAAAAATCCTGATTTGCAATGGCCAGAATATGGCACGTTTGATAGAGCTAAAATGCTTTATTTAGAAGATTGTTTAAGGGAACGTGAAAAGAAAGGGAAGAAAGTACGTTTATTGCAATGGGATGCATTTCATGCATGGCGATCATATGCCGCCAATAGATGGTATGGGGAACCTAGGACAACGAAAGAAAAAGCTATGGCACATGACAGAGAAAAGGCAAAAGAAAGATGTGTAACAAGTTGTAGGGAAAAAGAAATGGAAATAGACAAATGCTTCACAGTTCACAAACCAATACCAGATGTTTACCCCACTCTACCTAATGCTCCCTTAGAACAGGAAGATACAGAGGATCCTGTAATAGAAGCATTATTAACGACTCCTCCTCCATATAGCCCACAAACATCACAAAACACATCACAGAAACAAAAATACACAACTACTATACAACAGAAAGAGGTATCTGCTAACCCTATAGGAAAAAGGGGTCTGCGATCACAATTAGCACTTTCACAGAAAGAACAGAGTGAGGTACCGGCGTGGATAGATGAAGTTATGAAGAAAGGGTCCTCATTGTGGTTGAATGAAAGGTGCGCATTCCCAGCACATTATACACCAGCATTTCAACATTTTGCTTTGATAGATTTGGACACCAAGGCGTTTCACAGATTTAAGAGTTGGGAGAGGTTTTGGCCCTCTTCTGACGGATACCCACGTGTTGACAATTTGCCTAATAAAATATATAACAAATTACTAACGGTACTAGAAGACACAGCGGCAACAGAAAAAGAAAGATTAGAAGCACTACAGATATTAACTGAATGGGTGGACACACCGATAATAGTAGAAAGAAAATGTGAAGGGTTGAAGAAAAGTAAAGAGGAGGGGGAACCACAACAGCCATTTAAGTCTTGTGTTCTTTCACCTGATCACATCATGCCTTTGAGAGAAGTACCAGGAGGTCAGCCAGGACACACTACTATTAAAGTGCACACACCATGGTCTAATGTTGAGTTACACAGGTTTGCTCTTCAGTTTCCAGACATTAGACAAGACAGAGAAGAATGGTATAGACAGACAGAAATAATACTAAGAGTTGGCACTTTCACCCTGGATGACATAGGACAAATGTTTTCTATAATATTGCCACCAGACATTTGGGGAAAAATAAGGAGAGAGGATGATGAAGGCTTAAAGATAAAATGGGAAAATATAACTAAAGTAAAAAGGGAACAAGGAGAGGATATTTCAGATGATATTAAGGAATTACCAGCCAAAATAATGGCTAAAATAAATATACTGGTACCAAGAAAACAGATTGACTGGTCAAAATTAAATGGATGTATACAGGATACTGAAGAAAACGTGTCTGCATTTTTCGCTAGAATACAGAAGGTGTTCACAGCCTCAAGTGGACTAGACAGTGAAAAAGAGGCAAAACAAAGTGCACTTGTCTCCTGCTCTGTAAATAATTTAAGGCCTGCAATTAAGAAAGGGATTCTAGAGTACAACCCTACTTGGTCATGCAAACCACTGACAGAAATTTTGCAATTAGCACAGAGATGCTAGGGAAAAAGGATTTGGAATTTAAAAATAACAAAATAAAGGAGTTAAAAACAAACGTTTTGATTCAGCAGGCAAACCAGTATAGCGGCCGAGGACAAAGAGGCAGGGGAGAGGAAGAGGCCGTGGGGGCCCACAAAGATCATTTTTGGCTCCCCCAGCATAGCATACCACCACAAATGAGCAAACACACACACAGGGATGCTTTAATTGTGGGGAACATGATCATTGGAGAGCTCAATGCCCACACCCCGTCAAACAGTCACAAAGAGGGGGTGGGATGGGGAGATCAAGAGGCCGGGGAAGGAGTATGGGGAGAGCTGGATATCAACAACAAGGACGAGACTCACAACTGGGCCCAACACAGTATCCCCCCCAACGAAAATTTCTTTGATAACACAGAAATACCAAAAATGCAGGTGCATCACCCTTATGATGGAATTTATCAAGAAGGGCCCCAAGGGGAATGGGACTACTATGTTCGATAGGGAGGCCCGAGAGAGTTAATACAGAGGATGGTAATCCCTGTAGATCCCACTACCATATGTAAGGGGAAAGATTGAAGGTACACCTGTAGAATTATTAATAGATACAGGGGCCACCAATTCCTCCTTGACAAAGAAAAAGTTTCCAGATGTTCCTCTCTCGGGACAAATAAATAAGTCAGTGGGATTCCCCAACAAACCTGTAACAAGTCCAATTTCGGCACCCGTGAAATACAGTATAGGCCCAATACAGGACACCCATTCATTTTTGATATCAGAAAAATGTGCATTTAATTTGTTGGGATTGGACTTGCTAAAAAAAATGAATGCAACAATTAAGTGTAGGGCAGATGGAGTTTTCTTGGAAGTAGATGGGCCGATGACAGAGGAAATGGACAACTGTTTACTGTCAATAGGAATAAAAAATATACCAGCACAAATAATGGACCAGATAAATTCGAGAATTTGGGCAAAACATAAAAATGACACAGGGAGAATGAACATCACACCTGTAACAATTAAAGTCAAACAGAATGTGAAATTACCAAGGATACCACAGTACAGAATAGCTCCAGAAGGCCTAAAGGAAATGCAGGATATAGTAACTGACTTGCTAAAAGAAGGGATTGTGAAAGAAATAACAGGCAATCCTTGCAACAGCCCTATTCTACCGGTCCTGAAAAAGGGGGATGGAAATACTGATGAAAAGAGTTACAGATTCATAGTTGATCTCAGAGAAATAAATAAGATTGTGGTGCCACAGTTCCCGGTTGTCCCAAATGTTGTATCAATATTGTCAACATTGTCACCAGAAATGGCATATTTTTCAGTGGTTGACTTGAAGAATGCCTTCTTCTCAATTCCAGTAGATGAGGGTAGCATGTACCTCTTTTCATTCTCTGTAAGCGGGAGAACGTACTGTTTCCGTCGTATCCCCCAGGGGTTCACAGAGAGCCCGAGTATTTACAATCAGGCCTTGAAAAGAGAACTAGACACATTCAATTTATCACCCAATTCTGTGCTAATACAGTACATAGATGACCTGCTGATTGGCAGCACCTCTGAGACACAATGTACAACTGACACCATTAATTTGTTGAATTTCCTAGCTGAACGTGGTCACAAAGTTTCCCCAGAGAAAATACAATTTGTTCAACAGGAGGTGTCCTATTTTGTGTCTTGTCTTGTATGTTGGATCATGGCTTCTACTCTCATTGGAGTAGCCAGGAGGACGATTTACAATATCGCAACATCAGGTGATATTGTTTCCTTGTTTTTTTCACATTTTATGATTTATCACACATTAAGGTAGCAGTAGCGTAAATTTGGTCCTGAAGAAGCAGCAGGGTAGCTTTTGCCCCTATTTTACTGCAGAAACATGTCAACCTTCTATACTGAAAGTAAGTAGTTATTTGTTCAGACTACTTCTTGCACTGTTTTTAGTGACTTGAGAGAGAAGGAGAACATATTAAAGTTTCTTTCCCCTTCCTTACTCAATTTTATACTGTACCATTTTTTCACCTTTGCACATACACTTTGGTTTTTCACCCAACCACTTCACTTTGCACTGCTACTCAGTCAATCCGCGACATATTCCCGGTTACCAACTATTCATTGGGAATCCCATGGCAGGGTAGGTCATAACATCACCTGTTCTGCTGTGGATATTTCACCTGTAGGTGAGAAGGAGCCCAAATGATGAAGGGCGGTCTCGGTCGTTGACTGATGGGTATTTTTCTGACACTACTTTGAAAACCCTAGGCATGACTGTAGGCATACCATCTGGTCCCCTGACATAGACATTGAAGTAGTTTATTGTTCCTTTGACCCCATGCTATTGTTAGTTGGTATATGCGTAGTTCGGGGGATGTAGCATGGTAGGGTCGTTAAGCTTCCCCTAGGACCCTCCTCACTTGGTGTTGTATATGGTCCTATTTAGAACACATCCTGTCGAAAGGGCAGAGAAGATTGGATGATAAGCGCATTAAATTGATTCTACAGACACCAGTGCCACGCACCCAAAAACAGGTGCGAGCCTTTCTAGGCATGGCCAGTTATTGTCGACATTGGATTGCTAACTTTTCCTTGCTTTCAAAACCTTTATTGGCCCTGACCCACAAGGACACGCCCGAACCTCTTCAGTGGTTGCCAGAACATGAACAAAGCTTCCTTGCTATTAGGCAAGCTCTCTGCTCTGCTCTGCTCCTGCTTTAGGCCTACCAGACTATTCTAAGTCTTTCCAACTCTATGTTCATGAGTCTGACAGGTGTGCTCTTGGGGTTCTCTGCCAGCAGTTCGGTGACCACAAAAGACCATGCGCATATTTCTATGCCACCTTGGATACTGTAGCCAAGGCTATACCTTCCTGCATTCAATTGGTTGCAGCAACTGCTCTATCACTACAACGTGCAGAAAGCATAATAATGGAAATGAAGTTGATGTGTATGTTCCACATGCTGTGGAACTGATACTGAATAAGACACGTACTCAACACCTTACAAATGCCAGGCTCACGCAGTATGAGATCTGTTTGTTTGCAGCACATGTAACACTTCACAAGTGTAATGTTCTAAACCCTGCCACTCTGTTACCTGTTCCCACTGATGATCTAGTGGACTCAGACCATGATTGTATTTTGTTAACTGAGGAGCAAACAAAGGGTAGAATAGATATGACTGATACACCCTATGCAGATGCTGAAGGAGAATTGTGGGTGGATGGGTCCTGCCTTAGAACAGAGGATGGCAATACATCAGCAGGCTATGCAGTTGTAACAAATAATAATGTAGTTGAGTCCTGTAAAATACCTGAGTTGTCCGCACAAGCAGCAGAACTTGTGGCACTCACACGAGCTTGTGAGTTATCTGTAGGAAGGTGTGTTAACATATTCACAGACAGTCAATACGCCTTTAATGTGGCACATTCCTTTGGAAGACACTGGAAGGAAAGAGGTTTTATTACCTCACAAGGCACAAAGATACAGCACGGAGTGCTTATCACCAAATTACTTAACTCCTTGGCACTTCCAAAGAAATTGGCCGTAGTTAAATGCAGTGCTCACAAAAAGGTGACAGACAAAGTAGGCCAGTGAAATGCATTTGCCGATACGACAGCAAAACAGACAGCACGAAGTAATTCAGCATTACTATTAACAGCCCAAGAATTACGTCAAGAAGTGAAGTCACTAGATCTAACAACTGAAAGTGTGAGACTGATGCAACAAGGAGCAACAACAGAAGAACAGATGAGTTGGTCAAAGAATGGGTCTTATGTTCAAGGATGCTGGACGAATGAGACAAAGGAGAAATACATGTTACCAGATAGAATGGTCTACTCCATGTGCCTGGCCATGCATGGCCCGGCCCACATATGCAGGGATGGCATAGTAAATTGTATGGACAAATTCTGGGTGAACAAGAACATAAGGAAAACAGCACAAGAGATATGTCAAACATGTATGGTATGTGCACAGTATAATGTGGGTAAGACTGCTCCAGTACCTAAAGGCCACTTTGAAAAACCAACAATGCCATTTGAAGCCCTGCAAATTGACTATGTGGAGATGCCACCTACAAATAAGTATAGGTATATCCTGGTGGTAGTGTGTATGTACTCAAAATGGATAGAGGCATATCCAGTGAAACATAACGACGCCATCTCCACAGCCAAGTGCCTGATAAAGGAACTGATCCCACGTTTTGGGGTCCCAAAAATAATATTTTTAGACAATGGCAGCCACTTCTGTAATGAAATAATAAAATTGACATGCAAGGCTCTGGGAATACAGCAGAAACTGCACTGTGCATATCATCCAGAGGCCGCTGGTGCAGTAGAGAGGAAAAATGGCGTATTAAAGAACAAAATAGCAAAAGTATGCGCTGACACAAAATTGACCTGGATGGATGCCTTACCAATTGCCCTAATGAGCATGAGGAGCACACCAGATGCCAAGACAAAACTCAGCGCACATGAAATAGTCACTGGGTTGCCAATGGTAGCTTGGGGGGTTCCAGACAAAAATGCTCTGCCTATGATGACAAATGAATTGTTGAATGATTACTGCATGTCACTTACACGTACTCTTGCTTCTATCAACCAGCAAGTGAAGGGGACCCTTCCAGAGCCACTGCAGGTTGAGGGGCACAAGTTCAAGCCCGGAGACTGGGTACTCATCAAATAATTCCAGAGGTCCAACTGTCTCCAAGCTCGCTGGAAGGGTCCACAGGAAGTCCTGCTCGCCACAAAGACTGCAGTAAAGTGCACCAACAACAAATCCTGGATCCACGCCAGTCATATCAAGAGGGCACCCCCTGAGACGGCATCCAGTCAAGACACAGGTCAGCAACACATGCCAGCAACAGAACTGATCAAAGAGGAAAAAAGGTACAATTTGAGGTCAACAAAGAAGAAGGAGATGAAATGTCAGTAATACTAGTAATTGATCCTCTACAAGAGATAGACGAAGTGTTACTGCTAGACCTTATCCTAACAGATATTTTGACAACAATTTTTGACTTTGAGAATAGTGGTGAAGAAAATAACGAAGGCGCACTCATTTACCTTCAGGAGATATTCGATCAATTGGAATATCAATTAATGCGAGATTCAAACAGTATAGCATTACAAGAAGCCTTAGTTAGAATACTTTCAGACTTAGAAGATTCGACTAAAGGTATATTGCACACTACCACCAAGGGTAATAGCTCCTTTGCATAACAAGGAAGATGTACAACAAGTCATCAGGGAATGATTAGTCTAGAAAGAAAGTTGAGAAGCAAAAAGTGTGCCAGTACAGCATTGAAAAGATGAACTGATCCAGGAGGTATTTGCGAGTCCTCCTGTCACTGCGAGCACCCGTGCTGCTGCAGCAACCAGCAAAGAACTTCTTCCAGGTCCTCAAGAATTGCATGCATATCTTTGGGAGGCGGGAAGTACCAAGACATTCTCAAAGGCCATCTGAAATATTAACGAATAACTGTTCGAAATATATTGTGTACTACAGCCTCACCTTATATGTGTTCATGCTTTTAGTATGTTTAGCTTATATCATAGTGAAGATTCACAGTGGTAATTCACAACAAAGTTTAATTAATAACTCTACATCTAATTAAAAAACGTATAGGAATAGATAGTTATGGATAGGAAATATACAGCTCTAAAAATGGAGAAAAAATGGTACAAGTCCAAAATGTGCATACCTGGGGTAATATTCTGTCTGTTATTGCTCGCATTAATTACTGTGTACCTATTGGATGTGTTCTATCCCATAGAACAGTTGGTCCCAACACCACCCGCTACCATACCTGCATACACTTTGTCACCTGAAGAGATAGCCCACAGAGAAGACATGCACCATAATTCCTTTGTGACTTTGTTGCATCACACCAATAAGATATTAACAAGGGGAAATTGCTGGATATGTTTGCAATCCCCAGCTTCTGCAGACCAAAGTTTGCCCCTGGTTCAAGTTCCATTGCCTTTTGCAGCATCCTGTTATGCTATTTACATAACAATAGTAAAAATAGAGATAATAGCTGTTTTACAGAATTTAAAGAAAAGCACTTCTGGTGCAGGGGCAACCATGGCACCGCCTGCAGGAACATTATATAACAAATATATGGCAGATATTCTGACACTGGGAAATTGCACAGAAGTAGTAGAACAGAATGCAACATTTCCCCTGTCCGACATCTTTACCCCTGCCCTTTCCAACTCAGAATACAAGCACTGGAATAGCAGGCCCATCAAAAGAGGCAAACAAGAATATACCATTTTTGAAGCTAAAGATAAGAAAACACAACGCAATTGGGAGTATTTGTATTAAGAGTAATGGGACCTATCAGGTGGGCAATAGTACAAATTGTAACATGACATTTGAAATGGCAGCCGGAAATAATAGCATTCCGCTTTACGTAGGTGACTCCATTTATTTCATTTGTGGAGAAAGGGCTTATACATGGCTTCCAACAAATTGGAGTGGTTGTTGTCACCTGGGTTTTGTACTACCTGCTATAGCGATAAAAGAGACAAAAGAAGTACGAAGGGACATGCAAAGACATGCACCACGGCGAGGCAGGAGAAGTGTGGATCAAAGAGATACAGCAGCAGAAATAACAGGTGATATATTTAAAGGAGTTATACCATGGATTGGTCCAGCTATGAATTCCAGGGATATACGTAGATTGTCCAGACTACTAGAAGCAACAATAAATGAAACAACAAATATACTTGAAAATATTACAGTAGAGCTTCAAGCTGTGAGATTAGTTGCCTTACAAAATAGGATGATTCTTGACATGATGCTAGCGGAAAGGGGAGGAGTCTGTGCAATTATAGGGGCGTCCTGTTGCACCTATGTCCCTGATTCCTCTGTTACGGTACGGGAAGCAATAAAAAGACTGCATCATATAGGTGTAGAAGCACATAGGGATTCCGGTACTTGGGATATAGAAGGATCACTTTGGGGTTGGTTGAGAGCATGGGGTTGGAAGATAGGAATGGCGTTCATAACAATATTCCTATTAATAATAGGCTGTTGTCTATTTATTAATTGCATGCCAATGTGCTGTCAACTATTAGCAAAAATGACAAAATGTTCAGGGCTGATATCAAAAGAGAATGATAAAATACTGATGCAAACAGTTACTACTGAATTGATGCACATAGACATTTCTGACAATGATAAGTGTGCCCAATATAAGTATTGAATATTGATATGCTTAATGATGAAATTATTTTAAACTAAGGTTCAAAGGGTCGTTTGTGAAAGACGAAAAAATTTATTAATTAGGGATACAATAAAGTGAACCGTAGTTTTACATTAATTTCTGTATTCCACCTGCTTGCAAATAGATATATGCCTGCTCCTCTGCTGGAGGACAGTTCCATGGTGCACGAAGGGTTAAACTAAATTGTCTGAAATTCGGCTAAAACCAAATGTATTACAAATGAAAGAGTACGTGTCCCTTCTGTTGTAATTCAAGCATGTGTAATGATTCACTAGCTTTCACCTGCTGCACAGAAGCCGGTTCAGCGAGTTACTTCCTAGAAATGGCTCGCTGACCTGGGAACATGTCAAGCTGCTCTGCTCCTGCTTGGGTAAAATGTTTGCTCAGAATAAATATCGTGTGTGGAAATTGTACGGAGAAAGCAGAAAACACGAGCGTCTGCTGACCAGATCAAACAGTGCATGTTTGACAAAAACAAGATAACAGATTCAAGCTCTAGGTCAGGAGGCAGTAGCGTAAGAAATTGGCTAATATTAGCAGGGTCATGTGCGTCATGCCACGTCTTGGCAACCACGGCGTTTTTCCTCTCTTTCTGATCTGACCCTCCAGGTGGTGCCGGTCCTCGACTGAGATCTCTTCTGTTGATTCGCCATGCAGTGACCATTTGGTCGATTTTAGAACTTCCCAGTTGGAATCTGGACATTTGGGATTGGTAATGCCGTTTGATGCGACGCTTGCTGTTTGGTTTGATATTTGTATTGGCCAATTTTGGGATTTAGTCATGTATAAATTGCAATTTATATAGGCAGGTAATGAGGAGAATTTTCTCTACTTTGTATAAGATTTGAACAGCACAACGTGATTGAAGTGCTACTTTGCGTATAATACTGCATATATTGCACTCTTTTTGGCATGCCTGTTTCTAGCACACTACGTAGAATGTGTTGCTTTTGTGGTGGTACCAGTTTGTGACTCGACGAGACACAACCGACCCCCCCGGAGGGGACGCCTAATAGTGATATGTATATTAAATATGGTATTTCTTCTATAATGTACAGCACATTATGGAATAAATATACTAGCAAGGATGCTGAGTTGCGTTGGCCTATGCATGGGTCATTTGATTTACGAAAGATTCAGTATGTGGAACAATGTATGTTTATGAGAAAGACTAGGCAAGATATGTTTGACTGTGTACAGATGTGGGAGAAAGAAGTGCATGAACAAATGAAGCGAGAGCAAGCCTTGATCGAAAAAGAACAACGAAAAAGTATTCATGCGAAAGCATTAGAGATGAAAAACAAAGACATGAAGGAAATAACAGAGAGAGGAGCGTCATTTGCAGGTACTGGCCAATACAGCGTTTCGGCGACCCCTTCATCCTATCCTTAATAAACCACAAGATGATTCCCTTCTGCTAGACCGTTCTCCGTATACTTTTCCTTCTGCTCCTCATGATTCAGATGAGGACTCTTCTACAGAGCAGGAGAAGGCACGGAAAACTCGCTCTATGTTGACCGCTGATCGTGCGGCTGACCTTAGATCCTCTGCTCGCAAGGCTGTTCGCGGTATTCCTCCTGCTTCTGAACTTATACTTAACATTCAAAACCGGCAGGATAGGGAACAAGTATATTTTACTGAGGTATTTGCCACAGAGGTTGTTGAGCAGTTTAGGAAATATTCTACAGAGTTGGAGCCTGAAGATATAGCAGATGATTGTAAGCAGATGCGTGATGGTCTTTTTGTCCCCTCTCAGGTGGCTGACTCAATCAGACGTTTGGTTAAATTGCGTGCTGAAGCAGTCCGTTTGCGAGAAGAGAAAAAGGCAGCAGACGCAGCTGCGCAAACATCCCAGACTGGCGTGACACAGGCTTCTACTTCCGAAACAGATAAGAATGTGCTAGTTCATGTGAGACCTATGCGGGAAGCCGTGTGAAAGACGAAAAAATGTATTAATTAGGGATACAATAAAGTGAACCGTAGTTTTACATTAATTTCTGTATTCCACCTGCTTGCAAATAGATATATGCCTGCTCCTCTGCTGGAGGACAGTTCCATGGTGCACGAAGGGTTAAACTAAATTGTCTGAAATTCGGCTAAAACCAAATGTATTACAAATGAAAGAGTACGTGTCCCTTCTGTTGTAATTCAAGAATGTGTAATGATTCACTAGCCTTCACCTGCTGCACAGAAGCCGGTTCAGCGAGTTACTTCCTAGAAATGGCTCGCTGACCTGGGAACATGTCAAGCTGCTCTGCTCCTGCTTGGGTAAAATGTTTGCTCAGAATAAATATCGTGTGTGGAAATTGTACGGAGAAAGCAGAAAACACGAGCGTCTGCTGACCAGATCAAACAGTGCATGTTTGACAAAAACAAGATAACAGACTCAAGCTCTAGGTCAGGAGGCAGTAGCGTAAGAAATTGGCTAATATTAGCAGGGTCATGTGCGTCATGCATAAAGCAAATGTACACGTGGAAATATTTGTGAAATGCTCACACCATGATGTTGATGTTAATGATTAATATGCTCAGGTTCTGAAAATTGTATAAAAGGACTGGTTTCCCTTCTGTAAAGTAGATCTCTTTGCAGTCCTACTAGCAAATTGTCTCAACTGCAGTTCATTGGCAATAAAGAGCCACTCTTGAAGCCTTTGTGTGTGTCCATCTTAATTACCCTTAAAAACCGTGCTTTAACAGCCGCACCTTTGTATGTTCCTCCTAGAGGTACAGGAACAGATGATAATAAGGATTCCACTGATGCAAAGGGTTATTTTATTTATAATTGGGGTTACACTCCTTGGAATAGAGCGGATGTTATGGCTCTTAAAGCTGCTTTGCCTGATCCGCTGAAAAATCCAGCCTCTTTTTATGAGGAAGTTGAGGGAGCCATTAGCTCTTGTACCATGACTCTGCCTGATATCAACATGTTTTTTGTATTGATATTACCCCCTATATGTGGAGAACGGTTCGTAAATTTGATAATTGTGCGACTTTTGGGGCGTTATGGAATGAATTAGAACAAATGGACGTAGAAAGGGATCCCGCACGGAAACCATGTCAGTAAATTTTAGACCTCCCCTCAGCTATATTTGTTAAGTTAAAGACGAATATGCCCCCTAAAAAGAGAGACTGGACTGTGTTAGCATTATGTAAGCAAAGGACAGATGAATCGGTCTCTGACTTCTTTACACATTTTGATAAGGCATTTCACGATTTTAGTGGCCAGTCATTGACAGATGACACTGGCAGGCATCTGTTTGTCGATAAATATGTCGCCAACCTGTTGCCAGGAATAGCTAGTCGCCTAAAGGCCAGTGAGAGTTCATGAACTACCTCTTCTCCGGGTTCCCTTTTGACTATGGCTCAGTATTGTTGGTTTTGCATTTGTCACCCCGAGTTGGATGGGTATGCTCAGACGTGAGTCCCATGCTCTCCACACCACTGGAGTCAAGCTATCCTGGCTGAAGACGGCTGATAGCCAGAAACCGGTTCTAGGATGCTTATTTCCGGTCCAGGAAAGACATGGTTTGGCAGTTCGGGCTGGACTGTCCCCATGAGGCACAGGGTCAAGGCTGATTTGCATATGGCCATGTCTGAACTGGGGTGGTGTGGAGTGCAAAAAAACGATGGATTTAGGCCCAGATCTCTGTACTGGGGTGAATGTATGACATTGTTCTGCATTCTGTCCAACTGTTGGTTTTGCATTTGTCACCCCGAGTGGGAGGGGTATGCTCAGACGTGAGTCCCATGCTCTCCACACCACTGGAGTCAAGCTATCCTGGCTGAAGACGGCTGATAGCCAAAAACTGGTCCTAGGATGCTTGATTCCGGTCCAGGAAATGACATGGCTTGGCAGTTCGGGCTGGACTGTTCCCATGAGGCACAGGGTCAAGGCTGATTTGCATATGGCCTTGTCTGAACTGGGGTGGTGTGGAGTGCAAAAAAACGATGGATTTAGGCCCAGATCTCTGTACTGGAGTGAATGTATGACATTGTTCTGCATTCTGTCCATCAACTGTTGGTTTTGCATTTGTCACCCCGAGTGGGATGGGTATGCTCAGACGTGAGTCCCATGCTCTCCACACCACTGGAGTCAAGCTATCCTGGCTGAAGACGGCTGATAGCCAGAAACCGGTCCTAGGATGCTTGATTCCGGTCCAGGAAAGACATGGCTTGGCAGTTCAGGCTGGACTGTTCCCATGAGGCACAGGGTCAAGGCTGATTTGCATATGGCCATGTCTGAACTGGGGTGGTGTGGAGTGCAAAAAAAACGATGGAGTTAGGCCCAGATCTCTGTACTGGGGTGAATGTATGACATTGTTCTGCATTCTGTCCATCAACTGTTGGTTTTGCATTTGTCACCCCGAGTGGGTTGGGTGTGCTCATACGAGAGTCCCATTTTCTCCACACCACTGGAGTCAAGCTATCCTGGTTGAAGACGGCTGATAGCCAGAAACCGGTTCTAGGATGCTTATTTCCGGTCCAGGAAAGACATGGCTTGGCAGTTCGGGCTGGACTGTTCCCATGAGGCACAGGGTCAAGGCTGATTTGCATATGGCCATGTCTGAACTGGGGTGGTGTGGAGTGCAAAAAAACGATGGATTTAGGCCCAGATCTCTGTACTGGGGTGAATGTATGACATTGTTCTGCATTCTGTCCAACTGTTGGTTTTGCATTTGTCACCCCGAGTGGGAGGGGTATGCTCAGACGTGAGTCCCATGCTCTCCACACCACTGGAGTCAAGCTATCCTGGCTGAAGACGGCTGATAGCCAAAAACTGGTCCTAGGATGCTTGATTCCGGTCCAGGAAATGACATGGCTTGGCAGTTCGGGCTGGACTGTTCCCATGAGGCACAGGGTCAAGGCTGATTTGCATATGGCCATGTCTGAACTGGGGTGGTGTGGAGTGCAAAAAAAACGATGGATTTAGGCCCAGATCTCTGTACTGGAGTGAATGTATGACATTGTTCTGCATTCTGTCCATCAACTGTTGGTTTTGCATTTGTCACCCCGAGTGGGATGGGTATGCTCAGACATGAGTCCCATGCTCTCCACACCACTGGAGTCAAGCTATCCTGGCTGAAGACGGCTGATAGCCAGAAACCGGTCCTAGGATGCTTGATTCCGGTCCAGGAAAGACATGGCTTGGCAGTTCAGGCTGGACTGTTCCCATGAGGCACAGGGTCAAGGCTGATTTGCATATGGCCATGTCTGAACTGGGGTGGTGTGGAGTGCAAAAAAAACGATGGAGTTAGGCCCAGATCTCTGTACTGGGGTGAATGTATGACATTGTTCTGCATTCTGTCCATCAACTGTTGGTTTTGCATTTGTCACCCCGAGTGGGTTGGGTGTGCTCATACGAGAGTCCCATTTTCTCCACACCACTGGAGTCAAGCTATCCTGGTTGAAGACGGCTGATAGCCAGAAACCAGTCCTAGGATGCTTGATTCCGGTCCAGGAAAGACATGGCTTGGCAGTTCGGGCTGGACTATTCCCATGAGGCACAGGGTCAAGGCTGATTTGCATATGGCCATGTCTGAACTGGGGTGGTGTGGAGTGCAAAAAAACAATGGATTTAGGCCCAGATCTCTGTATTGGGGTGAATGTATGACATTGTTCTGCATTCTGTCCATCAACTGTTGGTTTTGCATTTGTCACCCCGAGTGGGATGGGTATGCTCAGACGTGAGTCCCATGCTCTCCACACCACTGGAGTCGAGCTATCCTGGCTGAAGACGGCTGATAGCCAGAAACTGGTCCTAGGATGCTTGATTCCGGTCCAGGAAAGACATGGCTTTGCAGTTCATGCTGGACTGTTCCCATGAGCTACAGGGTCAAGGCTGATTTGCATATGGCCATGTCTGAACTGGGGTGGTGTGGAGTGCAAAAAAACGATGGATTTAGGCCCAGATCTCTGTACTGGGGTGAATGTATGACATTGTTCTGCATTCTGTCCATCAACTGTTGGTTTTGCATTTGTCACCCCGAGTGGGATGGGTATGCTCAGACCTGAGTCCCATGCTCTCCACACCACTGGAGTCAAGCTATCCTGGCTGAAGACGGCTGATAGCCAGAAACCGGTCCTAGGATGCTTGATTCCGGTCCAGGAAAGACATGGCTTGGCAGTTCAGGCTGGACTGTTCCCATGAGGCACAGGGTCAAGGCTGATTTGCATATGGCCATGTCTGAACTGGGGTGGTGTGGAGTGCAAAAAAACGATGGATTTAGGCCCAGATCTCTGTACTGGGGTGAATGTATGACATTGTTCTGCATTCTGTCCATCAACTGTTGGTTTTGCATTTGTCACCCCGAGTGGGATGGGTATGCTCAGACCTGAGTCCCATGCTCTCCACACCACTGGAGTCAAGCTATCCTGGCTGAAGACGGCTGATAGCCAGAAACCGGTCCTAGGATGCTTGATTCCGGTCCAGGAAAGACATGGCTTGGCAGTTCAGGCTGGACTGTTCCCATGAGGCACAGGGTCAAGGCTGATTTGCATATGGCCATGTCTGAACTGGGGTGGTGTGGAGTGCAAAAAAAGATGGATTTAGGTCCAGATCTCTGTACTGGGGTGAATGTATGACATTGTTCTGCATTCTGTCCATCAACTGTTGGTTTTGCATCAGTATTATGAACAGCAGGAATTAGAAGCGAAGGGTAATGAGGATAAGACGACTAAGGAGTTAAAAACAAAGGTTATGTTAGCTCAAGCTTATGGTCCGCCTTCTAGAAGTGGTGACAGGGGTGTCACAATCGCTAGCTCGCAGAGAGGGGGAAGGGTTAAATCAAACACTCAACACACAACACCCTTCTCTGTTTCGAATGAGTTTGCTAAAATCCGTAAATACCCTCAGAAGACTAAAAATCCCAGAAAGCCTAGAGGCACCGCACCCGGAAGTAAACAACTGACCCTTCCCTGTTTGCCATATAGCTCCGCCTCAGACAAAACACGGTGCTCGACAATCTGATCCTGAAACTGCTTAGCGGATGGTGCTTCCACGCTGGAGGATTGCAGCCCGTTTCTACGTTCCTCTGAGACTGCATTGTTCATGCTTGAGTTTTCTTGAAGACGCCATGAGCCGTGAGTGATCCTGCTTTAATACAGGTAATCGCTGTTCCGAGAGTGGCAGACCGCTCCTGACTGAGTTCTCCTCTCGGAAACAGCGTGGGGGATACCAACATATCCGTAAGATTTACATTTGCGAATACGCCCGCAAATTCGGGGCTTCAGTATTCGCTGGTGCCCTCACTGCAGCCCTCTAACCAGCGATACAGCAGAGCAGCCCACAATTAGGGGCTCCGTGTACTGGGTGTATTGCCTGCCATTTGCCCTGAAGTACTTGGGAGACTTTTGGAATTCGAAACCGGAGCAGCCCGCAACACGGGGCTCCGTGTCATTGTTCTTTTGCAGGTTTTCCGCCAAGGGTGTTTTGTGGACCAAGACATTTTTTAATCAGTGTCATAGGAGTTGCTCTCCTGTGTGAGACTTCCTCAGTTCAGTATCGCGCTGCACGTTTATTGTTCTAGTGCCAACTGCACCTGTCATGGGTCCACAAGTTATGAGCTAAACTCCATGATTTAAATCTGCATTTCGACACCCTCTCTGGCTTGACAGTACGTTCCATCTCCTCTGACTTAGAGGCCTTTCAACTCCCTCAGATGGTTTCCCAGCCTACCCATTCAGGGGGGCATATTCTGGATCCCTTGTTCACTAATCTGCCGGGGATTCAAATTACCTCTGTTTCTCCGGTGGAGTGGACAGACCACTTCTTGGTATCCATTCTATGCCCTGTCTTTGCCACCCCTTCCATCTCTTCGGCTAGATGGGTTCAGAAGAGGGCTTGGAAAAAGCGTCGGTTAGAAGACTTCCATCGTCTTCTATTAGAGGAGCCGCTCGGCCCTTTGACGGATGTAGAAAAGGGGTATGACCTCTTCTGTTCTTGGATCACCAGGGCCTTGGACTCTCTGATACCTATTGTATCAACTAAAATCAATTCTAGAGAGTCGAGTCCCTGGTACGATGGCGCTCTTCGGGCCCTAAAGGGTGCCTGCAGACGGGCTGAGAGGGCTTGGAGGAAGACCTATGGGGCTGATCTAAAAGCTGCATACTCCAGGTCCGTTAAGCTCTACCATCGAGCCATCTGCCGAGCCCGTGCGGCTTTTTATGCCACTGAATTCCGGAACAGTTCTAATCCGTCGAAAGCCATCTTTAAGGCCGTTAAAGATCTTACGACAAAGCGGACTACCTCTACGACCGTAAGCTCTCTTTCCCACTGTGAATCCCTTGCATCCTACTTTCTGGGGAAGGTGCAAGCTATTTATCGGACATTCCCTGGTACAGGGTACAGTGAGGAAAGTACTAATGTGGTTCACCATCAGACTACTCTGCTTGTTTTCCCCCCCCTCACCTTGGACGGCTTTGACAAACTTGCACTGCAAGTTAAATCTGGATCTCCATCCGATCCAGTAAGGCCTGCTCTTTTTCGTGATCAGGCTTTTATGGGGCGTTCAGCTGTATGCTCCCTTGTCAACCTGTCCTTGGAAACGAGAGTTGTTCCAGCTAAGTGGAAACAAGCCGTGGTGTCCCCAATTATTAAAAAGCCCACCCTGGACCCATCTAAGCCTGAAAGTTACCGCCCCATCTCGTTGCTACCCTGGCCAGCCAAGATTGCTGAGGCCCATGTCAATCTGGCCCTGTCTGAGCATTTGGTACGGACCAATGCCCTCGATCCCACACAAAACGGATTCCGTGCTGGGCACAGTACGGAAACCGCGTTACTTGTGATGGTGGAACATCTCCGGGCAAGGTTGGATGCTGGTCAAACGGCGGCGCTTATTTTGTTAGACCTTAGCGCCGCCTTTGACACGGTGGACCACAGCATCCTCCTGCATCGGCTCGAGGAGACTGGTATTGGCGGTCAGGTGCTGCAATGGTTCCACTCCTTTTTAGATGACCGCTCCTTCTGTGTTGCCATCCCTCCCTTCAAGTCCAATTACCAACCGCTGGCCATGGGGGTTCCGCAAGGGTCCTCGCTGAGTCCCACGTTGTTCAACCTTTACGTGAGACCGCTGGCTGATGTCGCTAGGCAGTGGGGCCTAACTCTGGTCTCATATGCCGATGACACACAGCTGGCAGTTACTCTCAGCGGGGACGCGGAAATTGAGGCCCCCAGGTTTCAGTCTGGACTGAAGGCGGTGGCTAGTTGGCTGACAGGCAATTGCCTTCAGCTTAATGCCACAAAGACGGAGGTGATGGTCGTCGGTAAGGGAGTGGAGTTGTGGGGCGACCAATGGTGGCCTTCAGAGTTGGGACCTACTCCGATCCCGGTATCGGAGGTGAAAAATCTGGGGGTATGGCTGGATGCCGGCCTCTCCTTTGTAGGGCACACAAAAAAAACTGCGGCCTGTTGTTTTGGACTCCTAAGGGGCTTGAGACCAGTTCTCAAGTTCTTTGATGCCCCAACCAGGCAACTGGTGATCCAGGCTACTGTCATCTCTCGCCTGGATTATGCCAGTTCTCTCCTGGCTGGGGCTAACCAGGCCGAACTAACCCGTCTGCAACGGGTTCAGAATGCCGCGGCGAGAGCGATTGTTGGCCTGCCCAGATTCAGTTCTGTGGCAGGTGTCCTTCGCTCTTTACATTGGCTTCCGGTTAGGAAGCGCATTCTCTTTAAGATTTTGTGTCTTGCCTTTAAGATCCTGAGAGGTATTGGCCCGGAAATCCTGTCGAGCTGTCTTTCTTTTTATGTCCCCACCCGCAGCCTCCGTTCCCAGGGTTTGGCCCTTGCGGTGGTCCCCAGATTCAGGCTCAGTCGCATGGGAGGCCGCTCGTTTAGGGTCATGGCCGCGTCAGCATGGAACTCCCTCCCTGTGAAAATCCGTCTGATGGATGACCTTTTGACCTTCCGGAGGGCGATAAAAACTTTTTTGTTTTAGCTGTGTTGTTTTTACTTTCTGTTGTGTTATGTTCTGCCTTGTCTTTGCGCCGGGACGCTCCTTGGCTGGAGTATCTGTGCGCACAATAAATCACCCTAACATAACATAACATAACATAACATTCGTGCTCTATGACAGAATAGAGCCATTTATCTCCTTTCTTATATTTCATACAATTATTTGACTCTGAAGGGCGCTGTCTTGGGATGAACATGAAGCCTTTTTTCCTAGCTGCTTTGCTGAGATTCATTTAGGATATAATCTCTAGGAATGGGATGTAAGTGTATTAGCATATGACCTCAAGGTGTTTATTGTCAGGTGTGCATGTATTCTGTGTGTCTCACTGCCTTGTCTTACATGCAGAGTCCCAGATAAGAAGCCAGCGCTCTTGACCAGACCTGTGAGGCGGTACAAAAGGGGGTGGTGATGGACGGAGCATCTGAACCAATCAAACACTCACACCCAGTCAAAAGATCAGGGTTTGATCCATCACCGTTCTTTAGCCCACTCTGCCACCCCAGTTCAGACATGGCTATATGCAAATCAGTCTGACCCTGTGCCTCATGGGAACAGTCCAGCCCGAACTGCCAAGCCATGCCTTCCCTGGACCGGAAACAAGCTTCCGAGGACCGGTTTCTGGCATTTCAGCCGTCTTCAGCCCGGCTTGCTTGAATCCAGTGGCAAAGTGAGCAAGGGACTCACGTCTGAGCATACCCTGCCACACTTATGGCGGCCAAAAGCGGTACAAAAGGGGGTGGTGATGGACGGAGCATCTGAACCAATCAAACACTCACACCCAGTCAAAAGATCAGGGTTTGATCCATCACCGTTCTTTAGCCCACTCTGCCACCTCAGTTCAGACATGGCTATATGCAAATCAGTCTGACCCTGTGCCTCATGGGAACAGTCCAGCCCGAACTGCCAAGCCATGCCTTCCCTGGACCGGAAACAAGCATCCGAGGACCGGTTTCTGGCATTTCAGCCGTCTTCAGCCCGGCTTGCTTGAATCCAGTGGCAAAGTGAGCAGACCTGTGAGGCAACAGGAATTCTTTCTTATTTTATCCACTTCCCTTTTCCATTGAGGACTCCCTGTTTCCACAGTGTTTTATTTACGTTGAGGGAAGGGGAGTGTCTAGGGTAAGAGGGGGGCCTCTCTTCACAACATCGTTCCTGCTGGCTGTGATAGACAGGTTAGTGGCGTTCATCTTACTTGGAGCTACTTACAGCCACGACAAGGGGTGGACGTGTGTCTTATGGTTCGTCTTTTCCTCCTTATGCTCGTCCGACTTTGTCTTCTGACCAGTGTGCGTAATGTAAGAAATGTGGACATTGGGCGTCCGATTGTCCGGTGCTGCATGCTCAGCAGTATCCACGTGGACGGGGACAAATGAGAAATTGTTCAGGATATTCAGGGCCGAAAGGGAGCACGGACGATCGTGCTAGGTTTGATACTAATACGCGCAGACAGAATGGTTTTAACACTTTCGATAAGCGGAACCAATATCAAATGTCTGACTATTTGCCGTCTGATTTGAAGGCTTCTGCTTATGTATAGGACTGCCAAGGATGGGGTAAGAAATCAGTTGAAGTTCCGGTAGATCAGAAGGGTCCCTATGTTACAGCACATGTTTTGGGTTATACTGATCAGTTTCTGGTTGATACAGGAGCTACTCGTAGCACCTTATCTAAACAATTGGTTCCAAGGGCTCCCCTGTCTGACTTAACCATTACATTGATAGGTTTTGATGGAACACCTTCCCTTAGCCCACTGTCACAACCACTTGCATTTCATGTTGACAAATTTACAGCTCCATGTCCATTTTTGCTTTCTCCGAACACACCGGACAATATTTTGGGTCTTGATATGCTCAAGTATTTCAGGGCTACGATACGATATTCTCCAGAAGGTGTACGTGTTATTTTGAATGACAACTACCCCGTGATTGAGAGATCTTGTCTTGTTAAAGAAGACATTGCATTAGCTTCACTCCCTAGTACTTAGTGGGCTACTTCAGACACTGATGTAGGGCAAATGGTTATTTCACCAGTACATATTAGTGTCAAGGAGGACGCTTCTTTGCCACACTTGACTCAATACAAAATTTCTAAAGAAGGCGAAGAAGCACTTGTACGCATTGTCCATGATTTAATTGAAGTGGGGGTTGTGGAAGAAGTTCCTTACAATACTTGCAATAGTCCTATTCTTCTCATTTTGAAAAAAGACACTGACACTAGGATTTACAGATTCATCATTGATTTGCAAGAAGTTAATAAGATTGTAGTACCACAATACCCCGTGGTTTACTTCTTACCTTAGTTCCTCCGACAGCAACTACATTCACTGTGATTGACATCAAGAATGCTTTCTTTTCGATTCCTATTCATCCTGATAGCCGATATTTGTTCGGCTTCACTTTGAACAATCGATCGTACAGATTTTGTAGAATTCCTCAAGGGTATATTGACAGTCCTAATATTTACAGTCAAGCATTGAAAAGACAACTTGATTCTTTCACTTTGCCTGAAGGAGTGGCTCCCATACAATATGTCGATGACATCTTGTTGGCAGCCCATATGCCTGAACAGTGTGAAAAATGTACTTTGTCTTTGCTTTCCTTTCTTGCTTCACACCACCACAAAGTGTCACGGAAGAAATTACAATATTGAAGACTGAAGGTTACCTACTTAGGTCACCTTCTGTCTAAGGAGGGGCGTGCACTTGCACCAGATCGCATTCAAGCAATTTTAGAAACACCAGTACCTTATACTCAGAAAGATGTCCGTGCATTTATTGGTCTTACTTCTTTTTGTAGGCAATGGATATTAGGTTTTTCACGCATTGTCAAACCCTTGTTGGCACTTCTGACCAAAGACACTCCAATGCCCCTTCCATTGACGACTGAATGCCAGAATGCTTTTTGTCAGTTACGTCAAGCTCTGTGCTGTGGAGCAGTGTTAGGCACTCCAGATTACACAAAGGCTTTTACACTATGTACACCAGAAAGATGAGTGTGCATTGTCAGTTTTAGTACAGACACACGATGACAAGCAGCGTCCCTGTGTATATTTTTCAGCTGTTCTTGATCCCGTTGCTCGTGCATTGCCTGGGTGCTTCCGTTCAATTGCAGCAGCAGCTGTGTTCATAGGTCAGAGTGAAGGGATAGTTTTGTCACATAAATTGTTGGTGCTAGTACCCCATGCAGTCAATGCCCTTTTGAACCAGACTAAGACGCAACACTTGACTAGGGCCCGCTTGACAGGATATGAATTGACATTGTTACCCCTCACATTACCCAAAAGAGATGTGCGACTCTGAACCCAGCTACTTTGTTACTATAACCAGTGACTCAGTCACAGGAGTCTCATGATTGTATATTCCTTACTGAGGAACAGACAAAGAGTCGCGTCGATTTGCAAGATACACCTCTTTCAGATGTAGATGGGGAACTATGGGTTGATGGGTCTTGTTTGAAGTTACCAGATGGCACGACCTCAGCCATATATGCAATTACGACACTTCAGACAGTAGTGGAGACAGCTCGTATTACACAGAAGTCAGCTCAAGCAGCTGAGCTAATAGCTTTGATATGAGCGTGTGAACTTAGTACTGCCTTGTGTGTGAACATCTATACAGATAGCCGCTATGCTTTTGGAGTGGCCCATGATTTTGGCATACTTTGGAAGGAAAGAGGCTTTTTTTACATCCCACGGGATGCAGATAATGCATGGATAACTAGAGCATAATCTTCTGACTGCACTGACATATCCGAAGAAAATAGCTATTGTTAAGTGTAGCGCACACAAGAAAGTGACTGATAAGACAGGACAAGGCAAAGCCTTTGCAGATCGCGTTGCCTGTGAGACTGCGATGCAACGAAGTACTACATCAATGTACGTAGTGAAGTCACAAGCTGAAGTGCTATACATTGAGCTCTGCTTCTGTGGAAAAACTTGAGCAATGGTCCAAAGAGGGAATGTTGGATGATGAGGGCTGTTAGCACAATAAAGAGATGGATAAGTGGAAACTGCCTATAGCCTATTTACAGCCTATGGTTCAGATGGCACATGGGCCGGCATATGTTGGAGCCTCAGCAATAACGAAATTGCTTACGCAAGTTTGGGAGCATCCAGAAATTGCCAGCACAGCTAAAAGCATAGTACAGTCCTGTTTGATCTGTTGGCAGTACAATCCTGGTAAAGGGACAGACTCCTACAGGAGGGTTTGCTACACCAACTGCACCTTTTGAAGTTTTGCAAATGGATTATATCCAACTTGAACGTTGCAATAACTGGAAGTATGTTCTAGTGGTGGTATGTGCCTTCAGTAAATGGATAGAGGCAAAGCCTACAAAGGATAATACGGCTCTCACCACAGCAAAGGTGCTTTTAAAGGAATTCTACCCTAGATTTGGTGTTTGCAAACTTTTGTGGAGTGACAACGGACCTCATTTTATTGGGCAAGTTGTTGAGTATGTCCTGAAAGGATTAGGGATCAAACAGAAGTTCATGGAGTTTTTCACCCACAATCAGCAGGATTGGTGGAGAGGTATAATGCTTCTTTGAAATTGAAATTAGCGCAAATACTGGCTTCCACGTCTTTGAAATGGCCTGATGTGTTGCCCTTGGCATTGTTGTCTATTAGATCGGTGCCACATTCACAATCTAGGCTTACACCATATGAGGTGGTATTTAGGAGACTGATGAATATTTGAGGAGTTCCTAAGCCACGCCCCATACATGATGTACCATGTGTTCTGATGAGTGACTATTTAGCACAGTTGACTGACAGTTTGATTTCTATTCATCAACAGGTTCGAGAGGCTCTTCCTGACAGGTCCACAGGTGAGGCCCATGTACTCCGGCCCGGAGATCATGTGATGGTAAAAGTCTTCGAGAGGTCGAACAGCTTGGAGCCCTGGTGGCGAGGACAGGAACAGGTGCTCCTAGCTACAAGGACAGTGGTTCGAGTGACGAACAGGAAGAACTGGGTTCAGAGCACTCCCAGCAAGCGAGTGTCGCCTACCTTGGTGGAACCTGTTGTGCTGACCAACCATTGAGAGGTTCTGGATACGGAGAAAGGCCACACCATCTCACCTGATGAATCTGAGGAAGTCTCACCGGACAACACGATCCCTGGAGTATCCCGATACCAATTGAGAGTCTGCATTGTTGAAAAAGACAAGTTGAGCTACCGTCCTGGGTTTGTGAAACGAAGCTGATGTGGCAAGGGGGTGGGGGATCAGTCCTACATAGTGACACCCGTCTTGACCCTCAGTGAAGAAACTAACGGCTGCCCAGGACTTTAGAGCTCCTACGATTGATTCAACAACGGAGTGATCATGTCTGCAGGGAGATCAACTGTTGCTAAGATATGTAATAAAAAGACCATTTGTGCTGTAGGATTTGTTGTTACTATGGTAGCTGTAGCAGTGAAAACCTGGTTTGTTGACAAAGTGGCTCCTGCTCCGAGGTTCTGCGATTTTCGACTTCGCTTCGTATTCAGCCGCCATTTTGTGTCCAGCCGCCATTTTGTGTTGCCTTTACTCAGGCGGCACGGCGGACATGGTGTTTTTGCCTTTCCAGCTGCTATGCGTCTTCTTTAGTTAAAAAGTAACCCTCTGTCCTTGTTTACGAAACCGATGTCAGGGACTGGCCGAGTTTGTTAATCCATGTCTAGACTGATTGATCCCGGTTTTAGTTGACTGTTTGAGTCTCACCATTCTTCTTTTACTTTATCTTGTTTAACTGGCCTTCGCTATTCTCTCCTTGTATTCTCCTGTTACACAACTATCCTTTGAAACACGCAAATACGTCCTGCCACCTGCAAATTGAATTACATGCACTAGCTTGAGGGGAGGAGAGAAAAAACGGGGTCTGAAAGAAGGGCGTATTTGGGACATTCGATAGCTTGTTTTCCAACTTCTCCTATTGGTTAGCTTTATATGTGTTGAGAATACATGTCGTAAATATGTGTAGTATAAAAGTTTGTGCGCCACGGAATTAAGTGGCAGTCTCCTAAGAATATACTTCTGTACTTCTTGGATAACTGTGCTTAGCTGCAGCTAATAAACCTGATTTTCTATGCCTAACAGAGTGTCTCGAGTCTCTGTCTGACAAGGCAGGTGAACCCGGAGATATCAGGCGTGCCCTGCGCCGCTAGGCCCAAAAGGCCCGGTTCTCCAACTGGCGCCCGACGTGGGGTGGCTTCAGTGGTAGTGGTTCAGCCCGAGGGTCGTGAGGAGCCTTGCAAGAAAATTGTGGAGGATTCGCGAACCACGTCAAGCGACCCCTGTATGTCGAAGTGGACCGAAGGTCTTTTTCAGCACGGCTACTCCTTTCCGACGGCTGCTGACGACTGCTGCCCTGACTGCCGCCCTCCCTTGGCCCTCTGATTATGATTGGTATCGCGAGACGTTAGACGGACATCTGTTGGCGTGAGAAAACACTTAGTTAAGTATTCGTGGGTAGCGCCCACCCTTTTGTTTTGTTTTTGTTATTCGACTCATGCATTAGTCGAAGCCAAGGGGTAAGTACGTTTGTGCTGTGATCATTGCTTAAACCCCTTGAAGTTTGTGAACAGTCCAGTTCGTTACGAAATGCCTGGACTTAGTAAGTTTCAAAAGTTTTGCTGTCTTGATTGTAATAGGGATTCCCGGCTAGAGGACTCTTGTCCGATTCCTCCGGTTGGAACTCCCACTTATGAGCTCTATTCGAAACATGGTCTTGGACCTATTATTTTTAATGACATATTGATCTGATATACAAAGAATGATGGGGTTCTGCAGTGGCCACAAAATGGTAGCTTTTATCCTGATATATTAGATAATCTAGAAGCAATTTTGTTTAAGAGAAAAGCCCGGCCGGCAATGTTTGACTCTTTTCGCCTATGGCGTAGGGAAGCCAAACAGAAAGAAATTAAACAGGCAAAAAGAGATAAGAAAGCGCAAGATATGTCGATTTTACAGGCTGCTCAACAGCTCCGGAATAATGAGACTGATCAGATGATTGAAATTTCAGAAAGACTGCATCGTATGGCAATAGATAGATGTTATCCTGTGTTGCCTACACCCCCACAGAATAAAAATCTTGACGAAGATCCTTTAATGTCTCATTTGTTGAGATTACCTCCGCCTTATGTCTTAGGTGCTAATGCACCCCCATTACAACCTATTGTTCAACAACCTGTTGTTCAACCAGTTGTTCCGGTTCTTCCACAATTGCCTCTTCCAGTAATTCCACCTCCACCTCCTTTGCCATCGGCTTCTGTACCTCAGTCTCCTTTAGCGTCAGTTTCTCTTACAACTGTTGATCCTTCTCCTGCTGTGCTTAATACATTGTCTCCTGTTTTACTGTCAGATTCTCCTACAGCTAGGAAAAGATTAGTCAATACTGTTTCTGGTCTTTTGTCACCTTTCTTTGGGTCTCTTAATTTGACTCCTATCTTGTCCCGAAGGCAATCTCGTAGTCAAATTCCAGACTCTGATGAACAAGTTAGGTTAAACTCTCTCGCTCACAATTGGATCATGAGTGGCCCACAGTATAGTGTGCGTGATATCCTGCATACTTTTCTTCAGTGGAATGCGCCCACGCAGAGATATGTTTTTAATGTTATGTGTAATATCCTTGTTAAAGGATGGGGTGATATGGATTTGGATTTACCTCCTCAGGGCTTGTTTGACATACAGGATACATTTGATAAATAACTTATTGTAGGTCCTGACGTTGAAGAGGCCGTTCAGACGCTTGTCACTTTCAGGTCTTCCTTTTTCTCTCAAGCTTCTCTCGAACCTGATCCTGCGGTTCGGCGTAAAATAAAACACTATCCTATGCGAGAAGTTCCTCCAATATGGAGAGATGCGGTTCCACAGGCGGGTGCTAATCCAGCTGTCCCTGCTAATTTTCAGCGTATATGGGTACATGTCCCCTGGAAACGATCTGAAGTCTTGGCGCTTAAACAGTCTTTACCGGACCCTCGTAAAAATCCTGCAGGGTATTATAAAGAACTGTCCCAGAGTGTTGATGTGTGTGTTATGAATTTGGCAGATATTGATTTGCTGATGGGAAATGTAGTCCCTCAAGCATTGTGGGCTAGGATTCGTAGGGAAGATCACGATCAAGCTTTGGGTGGTACTTGGGGTGCTCTAACTGCCACGGATGCAGCACAAGTAGGTGGTGCTAAACCCGATGATCTGATCACAGGATTGCCTGGTAGGATAATAGCTTTAATGAAAACGATGATGCCAGCTTTACGGGTTAATTGGGATAAGTTAGCTGTGTGTAAACAAAAGAAAGACGAGAGGGTCTCCGATTTCTTTACTCGTTTCGAGAAGACGTTCATTGCCCTTGTTGTGGTCAAGATATGAGTACGGAGGATGGACAGCGATTATTTGTGGATAAATTTGTGTTTAATTTACTTCCAGAATTATTGCATAAATTGAAAGATTCCGAGAGTTCGTGGGCCGTTTCATCGTCTGCCCAGATATTAGCTACGGCTCAGTACTACGAGAATAGGGATAAGGAAGAAAAGGATAAGATGGAGAAAAAGACTAAAGAGTTGAAGACAAAGGTTCTTTTGCAACAGGCTTATCCCCCTCGTTCTGCTCAGCGTCAGTTGCAACAGCCTCCACAATTTCGAAGGTTGTTACAGAAACCTGCACCTTTTGTTCCGCGACCTCCATTGGGTCCTAATCAATGTGCCTATTGTAGAGAGGAAGGTAATTTCAAGAATAGTTGTCCGGTTTTATTGCAACGTAATGGTGGACTGTCAGGGCCACGAGGCCGTGGTGGTTTTCAGTCAGCACCTAGGGGTAGAGGGCGAGGTGCGTTGTCTCAGGGACAGCGTTCCTTTCCCCCTCAGAATACCATGAATTATTTTGATCAGCAGAATTCTCAGTCTGCACAATATTACAATGATGATTATTGTACTGAAAGCGAGAATCAGGATTTTCATACTAGGTAGGACAGCCATGGGTAAAGCAGGGCAGTAGTATCAGTTCCAGTAGATCAGAATGGGCCTTATGTTAACGTTGTTGCATTGGGTGTTACAGAGCCATTTCTTTTGGATACTGGTGCGATGAGAAGTTCTATCATTCACTCCAAACTCCCTGGGGCACCTTTGTCTGGCTTAACGAACGTTTCCGTAGGATTCTCTGGCGTCCCAGTTCGCAACCCGGTTTCTTGTCCTTTGCCTATTTCCATTGGTCCTTATGATTTGGAAGCCCCGCTCATTTTAACGACTGGTTGTGGTGAGAATTTGTTGGGTTTGGATTTATTGAAACGTCTACATGCAACATTGTATTGTTCTCCCTCTGGTGTACATCTTACTTTGGGAGATAAATTGGTCTCTCCTATGTATTTGTCTAAAGATGAACTGCCACTTGAATTGCGCTCACTTCCTGCTACGCTTTGGGCCACGGGTCCGAATGATGTTGGTTTACTCGAAATTCCACCTTACGTGATTACTGTCAAGCCTGATGTTAAGCTACCACGCATTCCTCAGTATAAAATTTCCAGTGATGGTGAACGAGCTTTGTTGGCCATCGTTTACGATGTGGTTCAGAAGGGTGTGGTTGAGGAAACGAGAGGAAATGTTTGCAATAGCCCTGTTCTGCCTGTTCTTAAACGTACCGATCCTTCTAAGCCTCCTGTATACCGTTTTGTGAATGATCTTCGAGAGGTCAACAAAATTGTTGTCCCTCAGTTCCCTGTTGTCCCAGATATCACTGCTTTGCTCACAATGATACCTGCTTCGGCTGCTTGGTTCTCAGTTATTGATCTTAAAAATGCTTTCTTTAGCATTCCTATTGCTGAGGAAAGAAGGGATCTATTTGGTTTCTCTCTTGGAGGCCGAAGTTTTCGATTTAAGCATGCACCTCAAGGCTATTGTGAAAGTCCCTCCATCTATAGCCAGGCTTTGAAGTCCCAGCTCGATACTTTTTCTTTGCCTCCAGGTGCTACTCTTGTTCAGTATGTGGGCGATCTGTTAGTGGCTGCCGATTCAGAGGAGATTTGTAAGAATGTGACTGTTTCACTTTTGCGTCATTTGTTCGATTTACATAATAAGGTGTCAACTTCTAAATTACAATATTGTCGCCAAGAGGTTACCTATTTAGGTCATCTCTTGTCGAAGGAGGGAAGGCGATTGACTCTAGAACGTATTCATGCAATTGCACGAATGTCTGTACCATCTACACAAAGGGAGGGACGTGCCTTTCTGGGCATTACCTCTTATTGTAGACAGTGGATTCCGAATTTTTCCCTGTTGGCTAAACCTTTGTTGGCACTTACATTGGAAGATACACCTCAACCTCTTCCTTGTACTGATGAATGTCAGAAGAGTTTTTCTGATTTACGTACTGCTTTATGTTCTGCTCCTGTGTTGGGTACTCCAGATTATAGTAAGCCTTTCACACTCTATGTACATGAAAGAGAAGGCTGTGCGTTGTCAGTTTTAACGTAACAATTTGGAGACAAACAAAGGTCATGTGCCTATTTTCCGGCTACTTTGGATCCAGTAGCCAAGGCATTGCCTAGTTGTCTCAGAGCAACAGCAGGAGCAGCAATCTCCATTCATCAATCTGCTGGATTGGTATTGGATCACACTCTTGTTGTTATGGTACCACATGCAGTGGATACTCTTTTGAATAGAACGAAAACGCAACATCTCACGAGTGCTCGCTTGTCTGGGTATGAGTTGACGCTTTTGGCTAGTCACATACATATTAAGCGATGCAATGTTCTAAATCGAGCAACATTGTTACCTATTTCAGATGAGAAAAATATACAAGAACAGCATGATTGTTTTCTTCGTGCAGAAGAAGAAACTAAAGGCAGGATAGATTTAAAAGACACACCACTTGTGGATCCGGATGGGATTCTATGGGTGGATGGGTCTTGTTTCAAGCTTACTAATGGTGAGACGACTGCAGCTTACGCGGTTACCAGTATACAGTAGTAGAAACTGCGCGTATTAAACAGCATTCAGCACAAGCAGCTGAGTTGATTGCATTGACGAGAGCATGTGTGTTGGCGAAAGGAAAGAGAGTGACTGTTTATACTGATAGCCAATACGCCTTTGGCGTGGCTCATAGCTTCGGTCGTTTGTGGAAGGAAAGAGGATTCTTTACTTCCCATGGGACTAAAATACAGCATGGTCAGTTGGTAACTGACCTTCTTGAATCACTTGCGTTACCTAGTCAAATAGCATTTGTGAAGTGCAGTGCACATAAAAGAATCACTGATGATGTAGGTCGCGGGAATGCGTTTGCAGATGAGGTAGCGAAAGAAACAGCGAGAGATGTTACAAGTCGTATGTATGTTGCAGGCCCTGCAAGATGGGTCAGAGAAGGAGGAATGTGTGAGGACACAGTAGAAAGTGTGAAAATGATCCAAGAAGAAGCAACTGAGAAGGAATTGAGTAAGTGGAGAGAAAGTACGGGAATGTTGGACGGAATTGTCAGAACACCAATGTTGGTTATTACCAGATGCTTATGTACTGCCAGTGGTTACTATGGTGCATGGTCCAGCGCATATCATTGCGAAAGGGATATGTAAGCTTTTAGCTCCAGTATGGCAGAATTAAGGTATCCCTAGATGTGGGGAAAATGTGGTAAGGCATTGTATCGTTTGTTTGATGCATAATCCAGGAAAGGGAACCCCAACTCCGCCAGGTCATTTTTCCCCCCCTACGTATCCTTTTGAGGTATTACAAATTGATTACATTCATATGGAACGTTCCAATAACCTCAAGTATGTCCTAGTGGTGGTCTGTGCCTTTTCCAGATGTATAGAGGCCTACCCCCTAAAGGATAATACTGCTCTGTCCACTGCCAAGGTTCTTTTGAAGGAATTTTTCCAGAGGTTTGGTTTGCCACGCATTGTCTGGAGTGACAATGTAAGTGAATTTGTAGGTCAAAATATGCAGCAGGTGTGTACGGGTCTTGGTATTAGGCAGAAATTCCACGCGGCAAACCACCCTCAGTCAGCTCGTTTAGGACTTAGTCCTTATGAGGTCGTTTTTGGGCGCCCAGCTAATGTTTGGGAAGTCCCTCGACCTAAAAAATATTCTGACATTCCATACCCATTGTTGATTATTTGCATGACCTCACCACTAAATTACGTGTTATTCATCAACAGGTTCAAAATGCTTTGCCGGAGGTTTCCTCAGATCCAGGTCATTCCACTCAACCTGGTGACTTCGTATGTTTGAAAAATTTCCAGAGGAAAAAGAATCTGGACCTCGTTGGGGACCCCTGCAACAGGTACTCCTTGTTACACGTACAGCTGTGAAGGTCGTTGGGAAGAAAAACTGGGTCCACGGCGTGCACTGTAACCTTGTAACTGTTACCTTTGCCTTATGACCAGTGGGTCCGAGAAGGTATAGGCGACAGTGAGAGCAAGAAAGTACCCCGATTTGTACCTTTCAGTAGTGCACGTCTGGACTGGACAAGTTCTGAGAAATAAGAGGACGACATGTTGCAAGAAGCTGTACCAACGCCTCTTCGATTGAATACCACAAACCCAGAGACTTTGTTTCGAGACCAAACGATACCTGGCAAAACACGGTACAACCTAAGACCTAGGTTGACTAAAAACAATTGAACACTTTTCTTTTTCTTTTTGGTTACTCTTTTTGTGAAAGACATTTCTTTTTGCACTATCCATCAAGTTGCAGGGTCACGGTAGGAGTCTTAGGCTGTGACCTGAGTAGTGACATAGGTCTGCAGGACTTGCAGTGTCATAGGACGGCTAATAACCACAACTAAGTGATCAAGGAAGATTACCGTGAGCAACGCCTTAGAGAATGGATAATAAAGTGGAAGAGAGTGATAAAAAAGTTGCTATGATAATTAAGTATAAAAAACTATTGTTTAGTCAATGTGGCGTAGCACTATGTATTTCAGTATGTTTATGTATTTTATTAGCTTGTGTGGGTTGGGTTGTCCACACTATGCAGCAAGCACCTGCTCCAACTTCTGTTCTTTTACCTTCTTCTCCTACTGCCTCTTCGCACAAGTTCTATACACTCCCCGATCATGAGCAAGTCAGGAGGACAGAATACTTCAACAATTCATTCATCCAGTTGTTACATCAGCATCAATTGGTAGTTAACACTATTGATTGTTGGGTTTGTGCCCCATAATGCAGAGAAAGGGATGCCATACTTAGTCCTTCCGTTTTCTTATGAAGGTTCTGCTTGGGCTTATTTGGCTATGTTTTCTAATGCATACCAAAATCAACTTAGCCATCCTTTTGGTGGTCCATATAGTGGTGGAGCAGATTTTAGTCATAGTTCTTTGATAAAGGGAATAGTGACTAGGGCTAAAATTGCCGAAATTGGTAAGATTTCCCATTGATGAGAAACGGGCATATGACGGTTGGAACGTGACCTGACCTGTCAGGGCCGGTCGCTCCACCCGCCGCGTGGCTCCTCCTGAGTGCGCCGGTTCCCCCTACTGCTGACGCCTGCTCGCCGCTGCCCCCAGGTCTCAGGTGCCCCTTGGTTGTGTTGTCTCCACTTTGTGTTGTCTCCGCTTTGTGTTGTCTCCGCTTTGTGCCCAAATCCGCTCATAGTCTGATCGGTGTGCCCCTGTTTTTCCGATTTCATGCCTCTCTGCCCCCTGGTTGTGTTGTCTCTGCTTTTGTGCCCATTTTTCCTGTTCATAGTCTGATCGTTGTGCCCTGTTTTTGTCCGGTTCGTGCCTCCCTGCCGCCTGCTTCCCGCTGTTTCCCCCGCTCCCTGCCGCTGCTCCCCCGTGGCCCCGCCCCCTCTTCCTTCTGTACCCTTGCCCCCTCCTAGCCGCCAACCCGCTCCCACCTCCCAGCTGCTCCTCTCTCCCACTACGCCATTTATGGCGGAGTCCACGCGTACGCACAGCGGTCACGCGCAGCGGGCGCGCCGATTGCGCGCCAAAGGCAAGCCGTCTACGCCCGTCCGCTCCTGGAACCCTGATCTCGACGAGGCCAACGCACCCGACATAGCTACGACGACGCCTCCCTCCGCGCACTCAACACCGGCCGGAACCCCGACTGCCACCTGGCCACCCCGAAATGCACCCACGGACCCTTTACCTGCCAAGAGTGCAAATTCATCTGCATCCGTCCCGGACCAGCTCCCAACAAGCCCACCACCAGCAAGAATCACCTCAAGTGCATCCTGCTCAACACCCGCTCCGTCCACAGGCACGCAGCCGAACTCTGGAACCTTCTAGACACAATAGCACCGGACGTCGCCTTCCTCTCGGGAACCTGGATGAACGCCTCCTCAGCTCCCGACATCGCCATAGCCATCCCAGACGGCTACAAGATCACCCAGAAGGACCGTGCCAACCAAACCGGAGGAGGCATCGCCATAGTACACAGAAACACCATCCGCATCACGACCGACTCGGATAACACCCTCACAGCCGCCGAACACCTGCACTTCCAGATACACACCGACCCAAGGACTACCCTCATCTACAGACCCCCGGGACCACGCACTCAATTCAGCGAAGCCATCGCTGACTTTGTAAGCCCGCACGCCCTCACCTCCCCAGACTACATCCTCATAGGAGACCTCAACTTCCATCTGGAGAACAACAATGACAGCAACACTACCAACCATGCTGGACAACCTCGCCAACCTCGGACTCAAACAACTAGTGAACACCCACACCAACTACGCCGGACACACGCTTGACCCCGTCTTCTCCTCCAGCAAGCACATCTCCTTCAGCCACTCAACCGGACTCCACTGGACAGACCACAGCTGCGTCCACTTCTCCTTCAAGAAAACCAAGACCCACCACCACCCGCAACAGGCCCCCCGCAGAAGATGGAGCAAGATCACCGCCGACCAACTCACCACCTCCCTCAGCCAGAACCCGCCAACCAGCACGACGAACCCCAACGAAGCAGCCCACAACCTCGCACAATGGATCACCGACTGCGCCGACGAACTCGCACCACTGAAGAAACCTCCCAGTAGACCCCACAGCAAGAAAGCCTCGTGGTTCACAGACAACCTCATCAACTCAAAGAAAACCTGGAGCTCCCTGGAGAAAACCTGGCGCCAGAACCAGACAACAGCGTACATGACAGCCCTCAAGAACGCCACCAGGAAGCACCACCAATTGATCCATACCACCAAGAGAACTACTTACAAACAGCGCCTGGACAACAACACCCACAACAGCAAGGAACTCTTCAGCATCGTTAAAGAGCTCTCCAACCCCAGCGCCTGCAACAAGGACATCACACCATCGCAAGACCTCTGCGACTCCCTCGCCTCGTTCTTTCACCGCAAGATCGCCGACATACACAACAGTTTCAACGCACAGACCAACCACCCAACCACCGAACCAGCGAACCCAACCGCCACCCTCTGCGCCTGGAACCAGGTCAACACCGAAGACACCGCCCGCACCATGAGCACCATCCACTCCGGCTCCCCCACCGACCCATGCCCACACCACATCTTTAACAAAGCCGTCTTCATCATCGCACCCCAACTCCGCGACGTTATCAACAGCTCCCTCGCATCAGCCACCTTCCCAGAGAGCTGGAAGCACGCCGAACTCAGCGCCCTCCTGAAAAAACCCACCGCGGACCTCAAGAACTTTCGACCCATCTCGCTCCTCCAGTTTCCTGCCAAAGTCATCGAGAAGACGATCAACAAACAACTCTCCGCCTTCCTCGAGACAAACGGATCCCTCGACCCATCACAGTCCGGTTTCCGAGCGAACCACAGCACCGAAACCGCCCTCATCGCAGCTACTGACGACATCAGGTCTATGCTCGACAACGGTGAAACCACCAGACTCATCCTCCTGGACCTCTCAGCAGCCTTCGACACGGTATGCCACCGCACCCTGATACAACGCCTCAGCAACACCGGTATCCAAGGCGCAGGCCTAGAATGGATCATCTCGTTCCTCGCCGGTAGAACCCAGAGAGTCCGCCTCCCCCCGTTCCGATCCACGGCCACCGAAGTCATTTGCGGCGTCCCACAAGGATCATCACTCAGCCCCACCCTCTTCAACGTCTACATAAGCCCCCTCGCGGCCATCGCACGCAAACACAGCCTCAACATCATCTCCTACGCCGACGACACACAGCTGATCCTCTCCCTCACCAATGACCCCGCCACCGCCAGAGCCAGCCTCCAAGAAGGAATGAAGGACGTCGCGGAATGGATGAAGCTCAGCCGGCTGAAGCTGAACTCAGACAAGACGGAAGTCCTCATCTTGGGACCCTCCCTCTCGGCCTGGAACGACTCCTGGTGGCCACCTGCCCTGGGCACCGCCCCCAAACCCACAGACCACGCACGCAACCTGGGCTTCATCCTGGACTCCTCGCTCACGATGAAAAAGCAAGTCAACGCCGTCTCATTGTCCTGTTTCAACACCCTGCGCATGCTCCAAAAAATCTTGCGATGGATCCCCACCGCAACCAGGAAAACAGTAACCCAGGCCCTCGTCACCAGCCGCCTAGACTACGGAAACACCCTCTATGCCGGACCCACAGCCAAGCTCCAAAAAAGACTACAGCGCATTCAGAACAGCTCCGCAAGACTCATCCTGGACATCCCCCACCACAGCCACATCTCTGCCCACCTGAAGAATCTGCACTGGCTCACCGACAACAAGAGAATCACATTCCGAATCCTCACCCACGCACACAAGGCTCTCCACAACGAAGGCCCCATGTACCTCAACAACTGCCTCGCATTCTACACACCAACCCGCCAGCTCCGCTCCGCCAGCCTCGCATCCGCAAAGCCACCGCCGGAGGAAGATCCTTCTCCTACCTGGCAGCCAAGACATGGAAGTCCCTCCCCACCCACCTCCGGCTGACACAGAACCATCTCGCCTTCAGGAAGCAACTCAAGACCTGGCTGTTCGAGCAGTAGCGCCCCCCCCCCCCAGCACCTTGAGACCCTTACGGGTGAGTAGCGCTCTCTACAAATTCCGGATTGATTGATTGACTCGTTACGTTACTAACCTTACAGATAAGGCGAGACAAAGAAGATCTTTGCCAATTTGGACCATACCTCATAAAGGTAACTTATGTCTGCAGATAAATGATCAGAATAAGAAGAACAAACAGGAAAAGAGTATTTGTTCCAATACATATATCTATTCATCCCTGATTTCTTCACGTTGGTACCATCTCAAGGTACATATTTTGTCTGTCACGATAGCGCTCATACATGGCTTCCCACCTATTTTTCGGGAACGTGTTATGTGGCTTTCCTTCTTCCCCCTACATCCACTGCTCCTTCAGATCATCACAGAAAGAGATATGGCAGAGGGGTTATTGATTCTAAAGACACAGCTGGACAAGAGGGAGGAGACTTCATCAAAGGGTTTCTTCCTTTTTGGGGCCCAATGGCCAATAGCAGAAACATAAGACAGTTAGTTCGTGTTGTCGAGGCTACGATAAATATAACTTCCGGAGCCTTGAATAATCTGACAGTCGAACTTCAGGCGGAACGTCTTATGACCTTGCAAAACCGAATGGTTTTAGACATTGTCCTTGCAGATAGAGGAGGAGTCTGTAAATTGATTAGGTCGAGTTGCTGCATTTATATTCCTGGTAATGCTCCTACAGTATACCAAGCCATTTCTAAGCTGCACGTGATCTCTGAGTCTATTCACCAGGACACACGAGATTGGTCTGTGATGGGATGGTTTTGGGGACTACTGTCCACTTGGGGATGGAAAGTGTTAACTTTCCTCGGGATGATTTTAGCCATCATTTTCTCTTGTTGTCTCTGTTTGCAGTGTGGCCCCGCCATCTGTGGTCTTTGTGCAACCTTGTGTGTTCCTAAGCCTGTGTCACAGAAAACAGAGAATATTAAAATGATGTTGCAGCAACAGCTCAATGACCTCATGACCATTGATATTGACTCAGACTAACTTGAGTCCTTTGTGTTTTGCCTGAGTAATGGCAAAAGGATGGTCTGAGGTTCTGCGATTTTCGACTTTGCTTCGTATTCAGCCGCCATTTTGTGTCCAGCCGCCATTTTGTGTTGCCTTTACTCAGGCGGCACGGCGGACATGGTGTTTTTGCCTTACCAGCTGCTATGCGTCTTCTTTAGTTAAAAAGTAACCCTCTGTCCTTGTTTACGAAACCGATGCCAGGGACTGGCCGAGTTTGTTAATCCATGTCTAGACTGATTGATCCCGGTTTTAGTTGACTGTTTGAGTCTCACCATTCTTCTTTTACTTTATCTTGTTTAACTGGCCTTCGCTATTAATAATAATAATAATAATAAAGCCATTTATTGAGCGCCTGGTTACACTGAACAGTGTGTCCCCGCGCTATCGAACCCCATCATTAAACCATCAGACCAACCAGATCAGTAGAATCTCTAACCAACCACAGACCGCTAGTCTTTAGGGAAGAGATGCGTCTTAAGTTTCAAACGGAATCTCCTCTCGGAGGGTTCCATCCGCAATTCAAGGGGTAATTTATTCCAATGGGAGGCTGCTAAATAACAAAAAGAGCGGCCGCCCATTTTGGCTTTAAAAATACGAGGAACTGAAAACAACATACTGCCCGATGATCTTAAGTGACGTTTTGGGCGGTGGATACTGAGGAGCTTGTTTAGATAAGGGGGTCCTTTCCCTTGTGCAATACGATGGGAGATGCACAGGGCCTTGAAAAGTATACGCTCCTTTATAGGAAGCCAGTGCAATTTGGATAAAGCATCCTTTCCTGAAGCTCTGCGTGGAAGGTTGAGAACTAGGCGGGCAGCCATATTCTGGACTCTTTGAAGTTGTTTCAGACCTTTTTGGCTCAGCCCTATAAGTAGGGCATTGCCATAGTCAAGATGTGGGGTGACTAGGGCATGGACAAGGGATTTCCTAGTATTCATCGGAACTAGGTCAAGGACCTTACGCAGAATTTTGAGAACTGCGTAACATTTACCGGTAACCTTTTCGATATGCTTCGCATACGAGAGTTTGGTGTCTAGTATCATTCCCAAATTCTTGGCTGCATCCGTAGGAACAGGGGTCTGACCAAGTTCTGCTGGCCACCAGTCTGATGACCACGCTGAAGGAGCCTTACCAATGAGCAACACCTCAGTTTTGTCTCCATTCAGACGCAGACAGTTATTATTCATCCAGCTCGCTACAGCTGAGAGACAAGCTGAAAAGTTGATAGCTGTCTCTTCTCCATCTTGACTGAGTGTAATTATTAGTTGCGTGTCATCGGCGTAAGTTATAATATTAACACCGAAGGACTCAACTATACGTGCAAGGGGTTCCATGTACAGGTTGAACAAGGTAGGGCTCAAACTTGAGCCCTGTGGAACTTGAGCCCTATTCTCTCCTTGTATTCTCCTGTTACACAACTATCCTTTGAAACACGCAAATACGTCCTGCCACCTGCAAATTGAATTACATGCACTAGCATTGATTAACTTGAGGGGAGGAGAGAAAAAACGGGGTCTGAAAGAAGGGCGTATTTGGGACATTCGATAGCTTGTTTTCCAACTTCTCCTATTGGTTAGCTTTGTATGTGTTAAGAATACATGTCGTAAATATGTGTAGTATAAAAGTTTGTGTGCCACGGAATTAAGTGGCAGTCTCCTAAGAATATACTTCTGTCCTTCTTGGATAACTGTGCTTAGCTGCAGCTAATAAACCTGATTTTCTACGCCTAACAGAGTGTCTCCTGTCTCTGTCTGACAAGGCAGGTGAACCCGGAGATATCAGGCGTGCCCTGCGCCGCTAGACCCATAAGGCCCGGTTCTCCAGCTCAGCAGTTTCTGATCGCCACTACCCCAGTACTAGCTGAACATCATTACTTTACGCTTCCATACCATGAGCAAAAGCATCGACAATCCTACCTGAATAGCACGTTTATTCAAATGTTACATCACATGTACAATGCCACAAATACTGACTGTTGGGTGTGTGGGATGATACCTGCTCACCAGAAGAAGGGAGGAACACCTTTTATTCCTCTTCCTTTCTCTCATAATGGTTCTTGCCCAGCCTGGTTAGCGCTTTTGTTTGCTTCTGAAAAGGCTAACATCTCAAGGATGACAGTAGGACAGATTAATTGTCATCTCAATAAAGTGTGTTATCCATATGAAGGTGGTTATCCTCCAGCTGAATGGACTAAATGGGAGTGGGAGGAGTATTGACCTGAAAATATTTCCAAGCCATATGTTTTCCCAAATATGAGAACTATTAAGAACAATGGACCATTTGTGATTTTTGTTACTAGAGCTAAAGCAGACTTGTGTATAGGCAGTGTTGAGAGAATTCCAGTGGGGAGAAGTGAGTGTACTGTGGTTCTGACTATTGAAGGTGCCAATAACAGTAGTTTCATATCCTCACATAATACCTACTTTGTCTGTGGTAACACGGGATATTACCAACTACCTGTTGGATGTTCTGGAGTATGCTGTGTGTCCTTTCAGTTGCCCCCTGAGTTTCTCGTGCCTGCGTCATATCACAAGGATTTCAAACTGTACAATGATATTTCTAAGAACAGATATAGGAGGACAACAAGCACTGATGAAGTGGACCAGACTGACACCACCTTGCAACAATACGTTGATTTCAATTTGGGCTTGTTTTTCCTTTGTGGGTGCTGCATTAAACAGCAGAAAGAGAAGACAATTGACTCATGTTGTGGAAGCTGTTACCAATCAGACAGCTATGGCACTTGGGAACATTACAGAAGAGCGGCAAGTTCCGAGGATTGTAGCACTCCACTCATATGGTTTTAGATGTGATTTTAGCTGATCGAGGTGGTGCATATCGTATCATCGGTAGCAGTTGCGTCTACATACTGGATCACTCTCCTTCAGTGTTTGATGCAATCTCTAAACTGCATAAGATTGCTGCTGAAATTCACCCAGAGACTTGCACCTGGACTTTTGCCAGCTTGTTTTGGACATGGTTTGTTACCTAGGGCTGGAAGCTATTGACCATCCTATGTATAATACTAGTGATACTATTTACATGCTGTGTATGTATACAATGTGGTCCAATGCTTTGCTCCGTCTGCATCACTGCCTGCTAAGCGGAATGCTGCAGAAATAAAAGCCCAACACTTGCTGAATAAAGAGATTACTGAAATGATGCAAATAAACGTACAGGATGCATATTCAGATTACCCCAAATGAACAAATGTCTTCAGCTAATGCTAAAAGGATCATCTGTTGTACTTTGGCAGCGATCAGTGTTAGCATTTAGCTGAAGCCACCTTGTTTTCAGCAGCCATCTTGTCTGCCATGTGCTCACCATATGCTCTGCCCTTCCTTGCTGTTGTTTGCTCCTGTACTCTGCTTATGGACAGACTATATTAAGGGTCTGCTACTCTACACTTGCGCAGAAGACACTGTAACTGTTCACATATGTCTTAGTCTGTAACTGTCAAGGGTATTTTTTACCGTAATTAGCAAACTGCTAAGCCCTGTTCTACTGTTGACCGTGCATTTCTGTATGACATTTTTTGTATGTAAACGTTCTCTTCTGTACTTGTACCGCCTTCTTCTGAGCCCCTGTGTGGGTATAAAAGGACCATGTTCCTTCTGTTCAGTGTGCTACTTCATACACTACCAATGGGTGTTATGTGAATGTAGTTCCACCTCATGAGGTTAATAAATACTTTGTTTTATATTCCAGTTTCCGTGCCAACTTCTATTCTATTGGTCTTAGGACTTGTGCAGAAAAGGGCGAACCCCTAGCACTGGTAGGCCTAGCTGAGGCTCACCACAACACTGCGCGGACTAATCACCCCATTTCTTTAATACCGAAGTGAAGTTATATGCACCAATACTGGCCCAGCGCCTGCGTCCACTCCTGAGCAAACTAGCCCACCCGTAACAATGCGGCTTCATGCCGACGCCTAGCACTAAGTTACTTACCTTCGGTAACAATATATGTTTAAGAAACATTCGTTCGTGTTAGATTCCTTATCTTAAAATGTCCCCAGGCGTCAGACTGGATCCGGAAAATTTCCGTCAGTAGTACCCTTGCGCGTCGGTAGCGTCATCTGTGGCTCCGTGTCCATCGTCGGCGTCGTGATCGCCGGGATGACGTCGGAGTACTTAGACGCTGCCCTCGCGTATTGACATCAGTTCTGTACATAGCTTTCCGCGCCAGGAACGCAGAGCCATGATAGAAACCGACACTGGTGCCATGAAACTAGGGCCCTGAAAGGGATGTCCTTAGCTCTAGATATCGGTTCGCAGAACGGGGATGATGGGTGGGGCGGTAAGGAATCTAACACTAACTAATGTTTCTTACAGATATATCGTTACCGAAGGTAAGTAACTTGTGTATCTGAAAGAAACACGTTAGTGTTAGCTTCCTTACCTTAGAATAGATACCCCAGCAATACCAACCCAGGTGGTGGGTCGGCGTACCTAGATCACACCAGAAAGTCCTCGAGAACGGAACGGCCGAAAAACCCATCTCTCCGGACTTGGCTGACCAGGCAGTAGTGCCTTGCACATGTGAGCAGCGAGGCCCACGTAGCTGCCTGACAGATGTCCTACAAGGGGACTCCCCGACCAAGGGCAGTAGTAGCTGCCGTGGCCCGAGTGGAATGGGCGCGCAGCCCCACAGGAGGCTACTTTTTCGCCAAAGAGTAGCAAACCTTGATGCACAAGACGACCCACCGAGAGACGGTCCGCTTGTGCACCGCCCATCCCTTCTTAGAGCTCACGTAACCAACAAAGAGCTGGTCGTCCACCCGGAACTGGCATGTGTGATCTAGATAGAAGGAGAGTGCACGTTTTGGATCCAGACGGTGGAGCCTCTCTTCCTCTTTAGAGGATGCGGAGGCGGAAAGAAGGTGGGCAAGGTGATTGTCTGCCCGATATGAAAGGCAGTGACAACCTTTGGGAGAAAAGATGGACGAGTCCTCAGAACAACTTTGTCCGGATGGACAGAGAGAAAAGGAGGTTTAGAAGAAAGAGCCTGGAGCTCTCTCACTCTTCTGGCAGAGGAAATGGCAACCAGGAAGGCAGTCTTTAAAGTGAGAAGACGAAGAGGACAGTTGTGAAGTGGCTCAAAGGGAGCACACATCAGATGCGTCAGAACCAGGTTTATGTCCCACTAAGGCATTATGAAAGGAAAAGGAGGGAAAAGATAAGTAATAACTTTTAAGAATGTATTTACAACGGGGGACTTGAAAAGTTAATGCAGATCTGGAGGCCGTAAAAAGGCTAAAATGGCCGAGAGATAGCCCTTGATAGTGCCCAGAGCAGAGCCCTGCTGGGCAAAACGAGGAGAAATAGAAGAACCTCTGAAAGAGGGGCAGAAAGGGGCTTTGCTGTGCACATTGCCACAAATTAATTCCACCTGCAGGCGTATACCGTTTTAGTGGAGGGACGCCTGGCTGCCAAGATAACATTACAGATCTGGGGAGGCAGGTCGAAAAACGTCAACTGCCGCCACTCAATCTCCACGCAAGGAGGTGGAGGATGGACAGGTTTGGGTGGACAACCCTCCCCTGCTGCTGGGACAGAAGTTCCTCCCGAAGAGAGATGGAGCGGGGGATCGATCGCCATGCTGAGTAGCTCGGTATACCATACTCTTCGAGCCCAGTCCGGAGCCACAAGAATAACTTGGGCCCGGTCGCCATTGATCTTCTTCAGCACTCCGGGTAGAAGTGGCAGTGGCAGCTGGTCACATTTCAAAGTGGTGAGGCGTAAAAGCTGGGCATGAATTTTAGTACTGTTGCAAATGAGTCCAGCTGACATAAGGACGCTCAAAACATACAGCATTCACACAATCATCCCCCTATTAAGAAACTCTCCCATTCACTCATCCCCTGCCTAG
Organism: Lissotriton helveticus; assembly: GCF_964261635.1. Lineage (NCBI taxonomy): Eukaryota > Metazoa > Chordata > Amphibia > Caudata > Salamandridae > Lissotriton > Lissotriton helveticus. The sequence goes on from NC_136061.1 coordinate 952,997,998, forward strand.
CATCCTGCCAGCAGACACTGAGCGCAATGAAGCAATAGGTCAGTAGATGATTCTAGAAATGAGAACGCATCACTACGGGGAATAGAGCACAGTATAACAACAATGCTCCTAAAAAGTGCCTCTTCCTCAGAGATGAGCCCGATGACAACTTGTAATGCAAATGTAATATGTTCAGCTCATCAAAAGGCACACGCTCTGTGGTTAATTCATAGCAAAGGTGCTGCGCCAGCATGCAGGTAGGTCAGGGCTATAGAAAACTTGTGAGGCGAGTATCACCAGTCTGCATGGCAGGCACTGAGCTTTAGACACACTCCTCATGACAGATAAAATCTAATAAGATATCGCCCGCTACCATGTTTTCTTTCAGCTTGATGTACCGGTAAGTGCAGGCACATGCCGCACACGCTTTTCCATTTCAGACTATCTTGAAATCACTACTGGATGGTTATGGCTACATACAAAAATCGCATGAGATCGCCTGCATCGGCGCACTCTTTCTCTTTTAATTGATGTACCACTAACACAGCTCTTGCCAAAAACCTCCTATGATTTACCAGCTGTACTAAAGATACCAAGCTGGCAACCTGGATATTGTTACACACATCTTTATAGTCTCTAGCCCTGCGCAGTATTTACAACACACCACCTTCTATAATGACAAAACCGCATGCACAGTAAAGAGAGATGTTCCATAATTCCGATGACCCAGTCGAATTCTTTCTCATTCATTGAAGATAACCAGCTTGTAAACTATGCCTCCTGCACCCAGAGATAATGATCTGATCATCTCACTCAAGTGACAATGGACAGTAGACACCTTTATCTCTCTTGCCCTTACCATAAGCACCACTGGCTCTCTCCTCTGGAGCCAGGCGAGCACGTACATTCCTCAAACATCACACGGGAAAAAAAAAAAAATCACACCTCATGTGCAACCTAGTTAAAAGTTTAAATCGCTCCTCCGGAGAAGACACTCACCGCCCAGACTGTTCTGAGTGCCCTGTGATCCATGTTTATCAAAGAACAATACAAATACACATTTTAAACCTTGGCTTTCCATCAGCTGTAAATTAAAACCTGTGTCATGTCATTCCCTTACATGGAACAAATGCATCTGATTGCTTGGCCCCCCTTCTAAGAAAGTACACCACCATTAATGCAGTGGCGGCCGCATGACGGGAGGGTGCGGGGGTTGGGGAATTGGAGTCGTCGCAGGAGGCATGGAGGGGAAGGCGGGAGTGGTTTAATTAAAGAAAAATAAAAAATAAAACTTCCCGTGCCATGACTCCCGCCGTCCTGCATTTTCCAATTCCTGCAGCGTTGTCATCAAGGAGAGGCAGCCTCCCTCCCTCCCCTCGCCAATCACAACGCTGCAATGGCAGCTTTGTGATTGGTGAGGCACAGCGGAGCGTGCCCCTCCCGGGCCATTTTCTCTATGTAGGCTGCAGCATCCTACATAAAAACATAAAATGGTAGTTTTACCATTCATGTTTCTGCCTTCTCGCACTGCAAGAAAGCAGTGGGGCGATGCCCCCACGCCCTAATGGAAGAGTCGCCACTGAGAAGTGGTATAGGTGGAAAGGCATATAGTAGACCGCAACTCGACTTGCAACGAAAAGCGTCACCTAGCGAGTGCCGCTTTGGAAATCCCAACGCGGAGAACTGATGACATTGCGCGTTCTCTACGGTCGAATAGATCTAACCAAGGCTCTCCCCACTGCTGAAAGAGACCTTGCGCCACATCGGAGTTCAGACGCAATTCGTGATGCATCATACACTGGAGGCTGAGGTCGTCCGCCCTGGCGTTCAGAGAACCTGCCGGGTGATGAACAACCAGGGACATGCCCTAATATTCCAGCTATGTCCAGAGGTGCTGACATAGGGTCCACGACCCTACCCCGCCCTGTTTGTTGCAGTACCACATGGCGGTGGTGTTGTCTGTGAACACCTGCACTACTCTCCCCACGACAGAGGGAAGGAATGCCTTCTGTGCAAGCCGCCCGAAGCTCCAGAGGTTGATATGGAGCCGGGAGAGACCAAAGGCTTCTGATCTCCAACTCTCCCAAGCAGCCGCCCCAGCCCAGAAGGGACGTGTCCGTCACAACTGTGTGTTCCAGTTGGGGAACGGAGAGGGATCTGCCACTTACCCAATCACGATTCGTGAATCACCACTGGAATTGCCATCAGAGATCTGGACGTGACGGGACAGGTTGCCCTGATACTGTGCCCACAGGAACTTCAGGTCCCACTGCAGAGCTTGCATATGCCACCTAGCATGATCCACCAGCAGGATGCAGGAGGCCATCAGGCCCAGGAGCCGAAGCGTCATCCTGACCGGAACCCGGGATAGGGGCTGAAAGATCATAATCCTAGCCTGAATATCCCGGTCTTGCTGTTCAGGAGGATAAACCCGAAACTGCGCCGAGTCTAGAACCGCTCCGATGAAGAGGAGCTTCTTAGAGGGACACAGGTGTGACTTCGGCACATTGATGGAGAACCCCAGCAGGTGCAGGAGGTCGGCCATAGTCTGGAGGTGGCTGACGACTGTCTGGGGCGAGCCCGCCTTCAACAACCAGTCGTCGAGGTAGGGGAAGACAAACCCCTAACCTGCGCCAATGAGCTGCGACCACCGCCATCACCTTCGTGAACACCCAAGTGGTGCTGGTAAGGCCAAAGAGGAGCACGGTGAACTGAAAGTGCATGTGGCCTATGGTGAACCGCAGGTAACGACGGTGGGCCAGCAGGACGGGGATATGAAAATAAGAGTCCTGCAAGTCCAACGCTACCATCCAGTCATGCGGGTCTAGGACAGATCAGACCTAAGCAAGTGTGAGCATCTTTAACTTCTTCTTCCGGAGGAAGCGATTGACGTTCCGAAGGTCTAAGATAGGACACACGCCCTTGTCCTTCTTTTGAACCAGAAAGTAGTGGGAGTAACAACCACAACCTACTTCTGGCATCGGAACGCGCTTGATGGCCCCCTTGGCCAAGAGGGCTGCAATTTCCTGCTGGAGATGTACCAAGTGATCCCCCTACATGCGGTGGTACTGAGGTGGGATGGCTGGAGGGGTAGTCTCGAAGTGGAGGGAGTAGCCCCTTCGGAGAATTTGCAGCAACCACTTGTCCAAGGTGATGTTGCACCAGTGGGGAAGATGATGGCGAATTCTGCCACCCACTGGCGCTTGATGGGCCTGAAATTCCGGACTAAGAAGGCTTTGTAGTGAATGCTGCGGGGGTGGAGGTGGACTGACCCGCCCGCTGGCCCCCTGAACCGCCTCGATGCTTTCCACGTCCGCCGCCGCTCTGATGTTGTTGCGGCGGCCTGTGGCTCTGCGAAAGTGGTGGGGCACCCCTTCCATGGCCACGAAAGGAGCGAAAAGCAGAAGGCAGAGGAGGCCGAGTGGCCGAGAGGCCCAAGGACTTGGCCGTAGCCCGGGAGTCCTTAAAACGCTCCAAAGCACTATCTGCCTTATTGCCAAAGAGGCAAATGTCATCAAAGAGCATGTCCATCAGTGTGTTCTGGACATCCCCCGAGAAGCCAGTTGTCCTCAGCCAGGTGTAGCGCCAAAGCGCCACCGTCATGGAAACCGCCCTGCCCAGCGAGTCGACGGTATCAAGCCCACTACGGATGGTGAACTTAGCTGCATCTCTCCCAGCTGCAATAGCTTTGGAGAATACTGTCTGGGCCTCCTCTGGACAGTTAGGCAGCACCTGCGCAACTGTGTCCCACACAAAGTGGGAATAACGGCCCAAGAGGCATGCAGTGTTCACCAATCGCAGCCCTAAGCTGGCAGATGAAAACAGCTTCTTGCAAAGCTGCTCCGGCTTCTTGGATTCCCTATCCAGAGGGGTGGAAGGGAACTCGCTCTGGGAAGTAGAGGCTTGGACAACCACACTCTCAGGGGTGGGGTGTTGGGAAAGAAAGAGGGGGTCACCCGGAGGCGGACGGTGGCGTCGGGCCACATTTCTGGCCATAAGAGCCCCTGTGTTGGGCCTGGACCAAGTGCCCAAAAGAACGTCAGACAGTGTTTCATTAAAGGGCAGAAAGGAGACTGCAGATGTCCCCGCCGGCTGGAGCACTTCTGTCAGGAGGTTAATCCTGACGGCCACTGTAGGGAGTTTGAGGTGGAGGGCCTCAGCAGCCACGGTAGGAGACAGCATGCCAAGGTCAGGTGAGGTGTCAAGACCACTGGCATCCCCAAATCCTCTGCCCAGTCCGAATCATAAGCACACTCATGTGCGGTAGGGTCCTCAGACCCCTCCCAGACCTCCCCTTCCTCCGAAGTCTGTGGAACAAGCTGAAAATAAGGAGGACAGACATAGGGCAAAAAGTGTCCCACCGGTCTTGGAATCAGCGCCGAACCGGCACTGTGTCTGGGCTGAACCTGGAGACAACGTCGTCCCGAGGAGCGGGCGAATTCGGTGGTGGTGCGGTGGGGTCCACGTCAGTGGAGGTGTGATTATGTCAACCGGCGTCTGATCCGGGATCCCAGGGGGTCCTACGGCGCCGGAGCCGCCGGCAACACCGGGCCGGAGCTACTGGCAATGGAAGGGCAAGACCCCAAGTCGGGCTCGCGGGGCCTGTAGGCGCACCGGCGGGGTCAGACGTCCCAAAGAGTCGGGTCATGGCAGCAAAAAACTCTTGCACCTGTGCAGGTGTTGCCGACGGACCTGGAAAAGGTGGGTAGGCCGGCGGCGATTTTGCAGGCTCTGCCGGAGACACGGTGGTGGCACCACCCGCACCCTCAGCCGCGACGGACGAGGGGAAGTCGAGGAGCAACGACGCTTCTTCAACTTCTTTTTTGGAATGCTTCGACTTACCTGACCCAGAGTGCGAAGACTTAGATCCAGAAGAATGATGGCGACGGCTCCGCGACCGGTCCCTCAACCTCCCACGGGACCGGGACCTCAAGCAGCACGGAGCAGACTGTCCGACTTCCAGCAACTTTCGGGACCGCTCTCACAAAGCTGCAATGGCCTGGCAGTCAGGGCATGACTTGGAGTCGTGGTCGCGCCCCAGGCAGTAAAGACACACACGGTGTGGGTCCGTCACAGACATCATGCAGTGACAATCGCCATAGTTCTTGAAGCAGGGCATCTCTAAGACACCAAGAGTCGATCGATTCGAGAAATGAGACAAAAGGCCTTGAAAAAACTCAAGTAAAAAAGTGACTGGGGCTACTAGCTCTTCCTGGATCTGCACTTGCTGGCGTGGAAAAAGAAAGAACTGACGTCAGTGCACGTCTAAGTAGTTCCAGCGACGTCATCCCAGCTCCAAGGAAGCACGCGGAGCCGCACAATGACGCTCAAATTTCATAGACACCCAAGGTCTTCTTGTTGAGATGACCGATTCCAATTTATTAACTTTGTGGATGTCGTCCAAAGCGATAACAGTACCACACAATTTCAGTGGGTCAGATGCTTATCCTTCCAACATAAGGGTATGGTATCGTTTGGGATTTGATCAGCTTGTCTCAGTCAAAAATGGGCCGGTACTGCCTCTAAAGGGACTGAACAATTCGAATAGTCTTTCAAATTCTTCCGTTTTGTTTGTAAAAGTAACTTATTGGAGAAAAAGGTTCATCCTATTGCATCATGGACCAAAAAAGCACAAGTTTCGTCGTATAGACAGACCGTCCTGGGAGATTCGACAAATCTATACAATGAAACTCAACAGCCAAAGGGGCATATCACAGCCCTCTGTTCCCTCGAATATTGTGCTTCTTTTTGGTCCATGATGCAATAGGATGTACCTTTTTCTCCAATAAGTTACCAAAATTTGCCTCTGCACTAAATGCATTGAAAATATTGCCAAATTTGTGTAATTTATAGATATTAAATTTAACAGCAAACTATTCATTGCTCCTTGTTTAAATTGAGTATCGTATAACTGGATAACTTTCCACAAATTAATTACTGAATAGATCAGAGTGCCGAGGTTTATTTCTTCATTATAGACAGCGTAATAGAAACATTTCTGACGTGGTTAAAAATCCCTTCGATCCACACCATCTGAGAGCAAGGATAAGTGCTATTTTACCTGGGACAGTGTCAAAGTTTTTAGCCAATCGCGGCACAACTTCCCAACACTGTATGATGTCACTACCCCTGTATGTTCTCTCTGTACATATCGTGAGTCTGGCCTACGGATACTACACCCTTCGGTTGTACCCCTGAATCTTGATTGACATCTGTTTGTGTCTGTGGGCCAAACTAACCATCCCTTCCAATTGGGGACTGATGTATTGTACTGCATGATGTCATCTATTGTATCCCCTCCGCTTGAGGTAAAATTAATGCGTGAAACTGAGGTGTGTTCAAATCCTTGTTCCTGGCTAGTTCAAGACAGGAAGTCTGTTGCACAGTTTCATTCAGAAATATTATTTGTTGTGGAATGATGCAGACTCTAAATAGTGCTTCTGGTCCCTGAACTTACCATTCCTTTGAACCCCAGACTGATTTTGTGTCTATAGTGTCCTTCCATAAGTCGAAACCTTGTTCAGACAGTTGGGAAATAAAGGATGCAGAATAAATCTGTTTGGCGTTAGCATATTTTTCTGTGCAGGTGTAGGTGCAACCTTATAATAAGAAGAAGTTGGGTCAGAAGTGTTAAACCCTGAAAAAAATGAAATTTTGTGTCAAAACGTTTTCAAACTACCTTTTTGTGGTGTTGAGCAGTGTTCCCATTAGTGGGATGTGAAACCAGTACGTGGGATACTGGATTTGTGTAAAAAGTGATGACCATAATGATGGTAACAATACAAGCTATCAAAGTCAGATGTGTCCTCTAACATTTCATTGTCTGAAAACGCAGCAGAATTTGACAAATTAGATAACGCACAAGTTACTACTTGTGTAACGATATATCTGTAAGAGACATTAGTTAGTGATAGATTCCTTACCTTAGAATATCCCCAGGCGTCAGACTGGATCCGGAAACTTTTGCGTAGCAATACCCCTGCGCGTCGGTAGGCGTCGTCCGCGGCTCCGCGTCCGTCGTCGTCGTCGTTAGCGCCGGAATGACGTCGCCGAAGTACTTAGACGCCGCCCTCGCGCGCTGACGTCAGTTCTGATATACAGCTTTTCCGCGCCAGATACGCAGAGCCATGATAGGACCAACACTGGTGCCATGAAACTAGGGTCCTGAAAGGGGATGGCCTTAACCCTAGATATCGGTTCGCAGAACGGGGAGGATGGGTGGGTCGGTAAGGATTCTATCACTAACTAATGTCTCTTACAGATATATCGTTACACAAGTAGTAACTTGTGCATCTGAAAGAGTCACGTTAGTGATAGATTCCTTACCTTAGAATAGATACCCCAGCAATACCAACCCTGGTGGTGGGTCTGCGAACCAATAATCACACCAGAAAGTCCTGGAGGACGGAACGGCCAAAGAAGCCATCCCTCCGGACTTGACTGTCCAGGCAGTAGTGTCTCGCGAACGTGTACAGCGAAGCCCACGTAGCTGCTTGACAAATGTCCTGCAAGGGGACTCCTCGGCCCAGGGCAGTAGTAGTCGCCGTTGGCCGAGTGGAGTGGGCCCTCAGCCCAACAGGAGGTTCCTTTTTAGCCAAAGAGTAACACGCCTGGATGCACAATACGATCCACCGAGAGATGGTCCGCTTGTGGACCGCCCGTCCTTTCTTAGCGCCCACGTAACCAACAAAGAGTTGTTCATTCACCCGGAACTGGCGTGTGCGATCCAGATAGTAAGAGAGCGCACATTTTGGGTCCAGACGGTGGAGCCTTTCTTCCTTTTTTGAGGGATGCGGAGGCGGAAAGAAGGTGGTCAAGGTGATGGACTGCCCGATGTGAAAGGCTGTGACTACCTTGGGCAGGAAAGAGGGCCTTGTCCGCAACACAACCTTGTCCGGATGGACAGAAAGGAAAGGAGGTTTGGAAGAAAGAGCCTGGAGCTCACTCACTCTCCTGGCAGAGGTGATGGCAACCAGGAATGCAGTCTTCAGAGTAAGAAGGCGAAGAGGACAGTTATGAAGTGGCTCAAAGGGAGCGCACATCAGATAAGTAAGTACAAGGTTGAGGCATCACGAAAGGAACAGGAGGGAACATGTGTGTGATGCCCTTCAAAAACCTATTTATAATAGGGGACTTGAACAAAGATGGCTGATCAGGTTGCCTTAAGAAGGCGGAAAGGGCAGAAAGGTAGCCCTTGATAGTGCCCAGAGAAGAGCCCTGCTGGGCCCGAGAAAGAAGGAAGAGGAGGACCTCAGAAAGGGGGGCAGAGAGTGGATCCACAGCCTTTGATGTGCACCATGCCACAAATCTGTTCCACCTGCAGGCGTATACCGACTTTGTGGAGGGACGCCTGGCTGCCAGAATGACATTACAGACTTCAGGAGGGAAGTCAAATGGCCTCAACTGTCGCCGCTCAATCTCCAAGCTTGGAGGTGAAGACTGGACAGGTTCGAGGGGAGGACCGCCCCCTGCTGCTGCGACAGAAGGTCCTCCTGAAGAGGCAGACGAATCGGGGGATCGACAGACATGCTGAGTAGCTCTGGATACCAATATCTTCGTGCCCAGTCCGGAGCCAGAAGGATAACCTGGGCTCGGTCGCGCTTGATCTTCTTCAGCACTCTGGGCAGAATTGGTATAGGCGGAAAGGCGTACAACAGACCGCAACTCCACTCGCGACGAAAAGCATCCCCGAGCGAGTGCCGCCTTGGAAATTCCAACGCGCAGAACTGATGACATTGCGCGTTCTCTTCTGTGGCGAATAGATCTAACCAAGGCTCTCTCCACTGCTGAAAGAGGCCTTGCGCCACGTCCCTTGCGCCACGTCCGAGTTCAGATGCTATTCGTGATCCATCATGCACCGACGGCTGAGTTCGTCCACCCTGGCATTCAGAGAACCTGCCAGGTGTTGAACCACCAGGGTCACGCCCTGATGTTCCAGCCACTGCCAGAGGCGCAGAGCCTCCTGGCAGAGGGTCCAAGACCCCACCCCGCCCTGTTTGTTGCAGTACCACATGGCGATGGTGTTGTCCGTGAACACCTGCACTACACTCCCCCGGACAGAGGGGAGGAATGCCTTCAGTGCAAGTTGGATCGCCCAAAGCTCCAGAAGGTTGATGTGGAGCTGGGACTCCGCCGGAGACCAGAGGCCTCTGATCTCGGCCTCTCCCATGTGGCCCCCCCAGCCCTGGAGGGACGCGTCCGTCACAACTACGTGCTCCAGTTGGGGTAGGGAGAGGGATCTGCCGCTGACTCAATCGCGGTCCGTGAGCCACCACTGCAACTGTCTTGCAGTGCCCTCTGAGATCAAGACATGGTTGGACAAGTTGCCCTGATGCTGGGCCCACTGAAACTTCAGGTCCCACTGCAGAGCCCGCATCCGCCACCTGGCGTGACACCATAGGGGCCGGCGCCGGTGAGGTTGTGAGGTCAACCGGCGACGACCCGGAACCGGATCCAGTGAGGGCCTGCGGCGACGGGGCCGAAGCACCCGACGGCGTCGGAGCCGAAGCACCCGACCCGCTAGGCCCTCCAGCCGGGACTGCTGGGCCCCAAGGCACCACAGAGCCCGGCGGAGGAGGGAGACCTCATGAGGTACCGCTCGATCTCCTCTGGCGTCGCATCGTGCCCAGGGACCGGAAGGTATGGGGCAGGTTGTGACGCCCGCGACTCCGTCGGAGCCGCGTGGATGGTGTCACCCGAACCCCCGCCGCGTAGCGCGAGCGTTGGGGTGGGTCGGAAGAACGATGACGCCTTTCTGACCTCTCATGCCTCTTACATGAGAACCTGGATCCTGAAGACCGATGCTGACTCTCGGAGCTACGAGGGCTTCGACCCTGCGACCGGTCCCTCGACCTCCTGTGGGACCGGGACCTCGAACGGCGCGGGACGACTGCCGGAGCTCAAGCTGCTTGCGGGACTGCTCCCGCCTAGCCTTAGACGTCAGGGTCCGGCAGTCGGAGCAGGTTCGGTCGTCGTAGTCGAAGCCTAGACACTGAAGATACCGGCGATGGGGGTCGGTAACCGACATCATTCGGCCACACTTGTAGCAGGGTTTGAACCCAGGTATCCCTACCGGCACCGAAGGAGTCGTAGCGACTCGAGAAAAACAGATAAAAAGATCAAAAAGGTTTAGTCAAAAAGTGACTAAGGGGTAGAGCTTCTCCGGATCTGCGCTAGCTGGCGCGGAAAAAAGAACTGACGTCAGCGCGCGAGGGTGGCGTCTAAGTACTCCGGCGACGTCATTCCGGCGCTAACGAGGCTGACAACGGATGCGAAGCCGCGGACGACGCTTACCGACGCGCATGGGTATTGCTACGCAAAAGTTTCCGGATCCAGTCTGACGCCTGGGGATATTCTAAGGTAAGGAATCTATCACTAACCTGTCTCTTTCAGATATATTATTTACAGTTTAAAAGTCCCAATCATCAGAAAATGTACTGGAGGGAATGATATAATTTAGAGACATGTTAAATAAATGAGGTATTTTCAAAAGTTCAGTGGGCCAAATACCTCATAATCAACTTTGTCCCAAACTATACCATCAGGAATTGGAACAGCTTTAATGTTCAGAGAAAACAAGTCTCTTTGTTCATGAGCAGATGATGTATGAGGTTTCAAGACCAAGTTCACATTTGATACTGCAGAGCGTTCTGGGAGATATTTTCTATTCAATAGTAAGCAAAAGACAGTCACTATACCAATCCAGAACAGAAACAAATACATTCCAGATATTATCCAGAGCTGGAACCAAGGTGATACTAAGTATTTTTCAGAAAACTGTAGAATTCACAAATGTGTTGCTTACGGGAACCTGGAGCTGGCTGTGTCTCAGATTCACTGGGATCAAGAGAGGAAGTATCGAGATCGATGAAGTAGCCAGATACAGTTAGATCTATCTTTGGTAGCTTGGCAGGTTGTCTTGAACTGGTAGGTGACTCTTGTTGAGGCACACTGATATAGACATCTGTGGTAGGCCGAATTGAAATGCGTCTTTCATTTGTTGTTTGAAGTTTTGTTTCCAGAGGAACAAGTTCCATTTCATGGTTGGAAATTCCATCACTTGTTATGAGTCTTTCTGTCTGAACTTCCTGTATGGTAGCAAGAGGAGAGCGTAGACTACCCAGGAGCCCACAAGGCCTACTATTCAGTATCCGCCATATCGTGTGGTTTGATCAGATCTTTGGAGACAAATCTCTTTTGCTGGCAAGAGGCAGAAGTAGTACTGTTCTTGTTTCTTCGACAGTCAGGACAGGTACAGGCTTTCTGTAGGATGGCCCAAATTCTTTTTTTGTCCTTAATTTTTTCTCTGACCAGATCCGGAATTTTGGGATCGAGACAGGTCTTGCCGTGACTGATTTAACTTCCCCAGTGGCGGTCCGTTTTATTTGCACATTGCTTAGTAGTGCTCTAGATTCGTTCAGATCCTGTAAAACAGCCAAAATTTTTTATGTCAAATGGTTTTTCAACCCCCCACTATGCTTTCAAAAAATCGAGATCAGGTACCCACATTCTCATCCCGAAAAGGACCTCACATGGAGTGACCTCCCCCTTAGATGACTTCTTGGCAGATTACAAAGGGCTCGCTGTACTCCAAATAACTGATTGTTGACCCAACTACAACCAAACTGAATACTCTAGCTGTTAAAGATTGCTTTAAGCCCCGGTTTTGCCTCTCCACAACAAATTTCCCTCAGGATGGTACGGAGAGGAGTACCGCAATGCAACACCCAAACCTTCCATGGCTTCCTTGTAAGGCCAAGAACTAAACGTGGAGCCACAGTCAATGTAATGTGCCAACTGCGTATGTCCCTATAAAGACTTGCAAATCTTTTATAACAGTTTGAGCGTCAGCCGAGCGCGGAGGCCATACCCATAGGAATCTGGAGCATGAATCTACTGCCACCATGATATACTTGTAAGCCCCATCCGATTGTAGGGGTCCGCAGTGGTCCAAATAGACACAAGCGAGTGGTCGGTCTGATATTATTAAAGGTGTCTGCGCTGGATGCGCTACGGTGAAACCCTTCATCTGCTGGCAAATGTCGCAATTTAAGACAAAATTCTTCGTCTGCTTTGTTAAACCAGGCCACCAACAGCGTTGTTTCAGTACAGAAACCGTTGCGATAATCCCTGTGTGCAGAACCTAGACCCTCGGGGTAGCTAGAATTAAGCCTAATCTGCGATCCATGTTTGGTATTACTCTATCCCCCTACTCATGGAATTCGAACATACGGAATGTTGTTTGCATCTAACTTGTAGGAGCACTTGAGTGGAAAGCCTTTAGGTAAGGCTGGGCTGTTTTTGAGTGAAGCAACGACAGCTACCATTATCTGTCTGGCTATTCTCGTTTTTGAATGCGTGATTGCAGTTACGGCAGCAGTGCGTACTGCCCCCTTTGCGGCTTTATCAGCCAATGAATTCCCTTCAACGTGAACGTCATCATGTTGATGACTCAGCATGTGTATTACAAGAGCTCTTGGTAGTTCGTTTTTCAACTCCACTACCTGTTCCCTTAACGTTTTGGGTGAAATTGTGCCACCTTTTGAGTCTTTAAACCCATTCTGACCCCAGCAGTGGAGATATTCATTCTATGACTGGAAACAGTAAAATGATTCGCACACTATGAGTGTGGGGAATACTTGATCCGTATTTATTAGTGCCAGTAATAGGGCTTTTGGTTATGCTAGCTGAGCCGTGCAGTCTCCTAGAGACTCTGTCTACATATCGCTGGGATGGAACTTGTCATCCCACCTACGACCTTTTACAATTGCACAAGCGGTGCTGTATTGCGGTTTACTTCCTATGGACGGCTGAGCAGATCCGTCAGTCTAAATAATGTATTCATACTGATCTAGAGGCATTATTTCATTTTTATTCTTTGATTTAATTGATGAAACTATGTAACCTGTAACTCGCTGATCCTCATGTGAAGCGCTCTGATACCTCCGGGTCTAGCCAGCGTTATATCAAACTTTTCAAATAAATATTCTTGTTCATATTGCAGGAATGCTTTTGTTTTTAACCTTGCGTCATATCTGTATTCTACATCCGTTGCGGTGAGAGTATTAGCCCATTGTATTCATCTGGGATGTAAGGCTTAGCATTAGGAACACTTGCCTTTGTAGCAGTCTCTAAGGAGGTCTGCACTGCTGTAAGTATTTTTTCTGTAGAAGCAAAGAGCATTTCAGCGTTGGTGTACAAATGAGATTTGTAAGCTATAGGTATTGTTTCGCCTTCATTGAAGGTTAGGTAAGTATACCCAGATTGACCTGCTATGACGCAGATCACTAGATTGTGTACGTATACGCGTGTCTGCAAGTGTTTTGAAGCGATCATGTCAGCTTGAAGGGAACAAAGGATATCTGTGTGTACCTGTGTCCAATGCCTAACTGAAAAATCAGGTCTTATTAAGTCGTAGGAAGGTTTTACTCTTTCTGCTTAATCCAAAATGCATATTCTGCCAACATTTTTAAATCCCAATATGGATTGCAACTTTTTCAAAGAAGTGGGAGGTTGAGCAGCGTGCACTTTTCTAAAAAGTTAGCTGCCAGGCTTTTTCCTTCACTTGATAACTCGCATCCTAAGAATTGGACATTGAGGTGGGCTATTTTTGATTTTTTTTTCAATTGAATTTGTAGCCCTCAGAGGCGAATCACAAAATTATGGTGCTCACTCTGGTCAAGTGATGCTGTAAATCATCATCCGTCAGATAAATATCATCAACATAGGACAATGCCTCTTCATCCAAATTCTGAAGTAATTCTGTTGCCTTAGCATTGAACAATCCGGGCTATTCTTATACCCTTGGGGGAGTCGACAAAATTGACCATGAGAACTTAGCGTGAAAAATGCTAGTAGATACCTGCTTTCAGGTGCTATATTTTGGCAGAATAATCCATTTGAGATATCTAGTGTTGTTTTGTATTTTTTCCGCACAATGTTATTCATCAATGCGGCACTATGTGCATTCTGTACTGCACATGCTCTTGTGGATGTGTTCTGATGACTATAGTCTAAAACTAGACAGTATCACTTATCGGGTTTCATCATGGGAAACAAAGGATTTATTCAAGGCAGAAGTGCAAGTTTCTATTACATCCTGGTATTCAAGTTGATCCAAGATCTCCCTGACTATTTTTCTCGCTTCTTGTTTTATTGGTTATTATCTCTGTGAAACTTGACTAGTTTTTACTGGGATTACACGGAGTGGTGACTCAGCATCCCACCTAACATGGTTGTGTTATAGGGTCAGAGCAAGGGTTACCGCCCACTCCCGTGTGTATGTGTGGAGTATACTGGAAGGTGGTCGGAAAAAGTTGGTAAAATTACCATTTCTCCCTTTGGGCAATCCATAACAATTTCAGGAGGGCAATCTTTGTCAGCTAAAAGGATGTCATAGCCATAAGTCTAGTTCTAACAAAAGAGATGTGTAATTTTTCTGGGTTTGTCTCCCTTCATCTGGAGTGTTCTCTCATGTGACCTATGTGGGACACATACACTCGTATCAGGTGTTTCCACCATGCTGTGCTAACTCAACACCGCTGTCACCAGAAATTCCATCAGGTTCTGGTGAGCTATTGTTACTTTTGCTACGCTGTCTAGCATCGTCAGAGTCCGTTCCCCGTTCAGTAGTTGAGTCCTCAGAATTCTGGGCATGTCTAACATTTAGACCTGCTACTTACAGAAGTGTAGTCTGAAGCGTGTGGCGTATCTCTGGACTTTGTATGCTCTTCTTATCTGTGTTCTGACCATCCTCTCTCTGATTTTCTTGATGAACCCTGAAAGGAACGTGTGTCAGTATCCGGATACCTGTCAGGTTTTTTAATGGTATCTCTATTCCTAAGGTTGTATCTCCTTTCGGAGAGTTCCAGTTGAGGTGACCCACTCCTCGGTAGAGATCTATTTTCTCTAATATTTTTTTGTTGTTGTTATAATCCCATTTCGTCTTGGAAGAATCAGGTGCTTGCCTAGTGTTATCCTTTTCAGGACCAGCCATGAGTTGAGGTTTTGTTGCTCTTGCTCCCAAACTATTTCTCCCTAATTCAGCATAGGTGTCTGTTATAATTTTAGTTAATTTACATTCCTGTTGTAAAGGCTTGAAAAAATCCCTCAGGCATTGAAGTATTGCCACTGCTGCTGCCTCCTCTTTTATATTTGCTAATATTATAGCTAATACCTGGGCAAAATGACCTAATAACATCATCCCTACGTTCAGAACAGGTTCTGCTCCCTACTCAGTCTCGATCGGTCTTAATATATATCTGGTATTACTGCTAAGGAAGGGATACCATGAGTTCTAGTATATGTGGCAGCAGAAACTGTACCCCAAGTGGTACATTCCTCTATCTGGGGAGCTATTCCTATTGGCAAGCAGATTGTTAGCATTCTGTTTTTCTTGAGGGCTTGTGTGTGGAAATACTGCCTCTAGCTGTGTTATTTTCTGAGCTATTCAGAATGGCATTTGCTCACGTTTAGTGGGCATTTTACCCAAACTGCGTATAGCATTTGTGGTGTAATTTTAGTTGTAGAACCCTGAATTTGACTTGTTTGTGTAACTTTTGTTGGCTGAAGTGTGAGTGTTGTCATTACGAACTGTATCAGATTTCTGTCAAGTTTTATTATTTCTTTGTGAAGTGGACATAGGTCTGCTACAGTCATTGTGGTAATCTCTGGATGAGGTGTATAAGCCGTTAGGGCAGGCCAAGCAGCTCCATGTCTTCAGAGTGGACCTCATCTTTGTATTTTGTTTGGGGAAGGGGCCTTCAAACTAGTTTATGTGCTCCTAGTAGGTGAGCGGATTTCGGTGTCCTCATACGGACAGTATTCATTTGGTTTTTCATCTTCAGTGTAAGAATGAAATATATTTGATTGTGCGTCTCCTTGTTGGAATTTAACCCATGAATTGAATACCTCTGTTCTATATGATTGGTGAGCCTCAATCACAAAGGTTACTGTCCCACCCCTAGCTGTGACTCCGTGGTCTGTTAGCTTTTGAGTAAGGGCATTTCTAACATTTTCTGAAATGTTTGTTTCCCCTTCTATTGCTTCTTCCCTGACTACAACAGGCTGTGCTCGCCCAGTGGCGATTTCGTCAGCCATGTGTTTGACACAATGTTTCAAGCGAGAGTTTCAAGGAAACTGAGATATGGTTTTATGTACACATAGGAACAATTTGTCCTTCAAGCTTGCTAAACCTATAGCCAATAAGTAGGAATTGGGCCTATTTAGCTGTGGCGGATAGTTCCCTTCCCACTCCAGACGACAAATTGTGAGTATGGGTCTCTGAAAATAGCACAACTGAACTACCTAGATTTGACAGTTAAATAAGTACCAAACCAATGTTGGCAGCGCCATGTCTTGTAGTTCCTAAAAACCTATATAGGATCTGAACGTTTAGACAACATACACTATAGGATTGGTGTCAAACTGATTCGAGACACCCCTACCGGATACGCTAGCCTGTATACCAGCTAGCTCACAGTGACACTAGAAACCCCACTTACCAAGGAGAGAATATTTCTTGGTAATTATCGCACATGACAACCCTGATCCCACAGAAATGTGGAAACAGAGTACTACTTTTAGCTCAGTCACTCGTGATAACTTTGTCTCAGAGACATACACAGAATAAATGTTGGGGTCGTTTTTCAATAAGCATTTATTGAACCAGCATCATTCTAGTGTAACATAGGTATGCTGAAACAACCATTAGACAGTAACAGATATAAACAATGAATACAGCAAAGTATATAAATTACATGACAGTAAAAATGCATACTCCTGTGATGCGACCCTAACTAGATGTATCTAAGTGTACCGAGCATGTATCTGAGTGTAAAGCCAAGAATCCCTGTACGATAAAGTCAACCCCATTACCTGAAGTGAGAGACTGTGGAACCCCGTCTTGGTCTTGAGATAGACACCCCACAGGGGATGTCAGACCACTGCGAGCAGGAGCCTCAATGTCTCACATCAGTGTGTCGGCACAGAAGTCCTTTTCTCCTCGGATTACCTCAGCAAGATATGGTGTATATATGCCCAAATTGGTACCACCTGGAGATATACCTTGCTGTGTCATGGCAGACTAGGATGACGGAAGGAATGACCCTTATACATAGTTAATATGCAGGAGATGGGAGGCCTGCTGTGATTCCAAGAATCCTCATGCAAAATGAATGAGGCTTAAGCTGTTTGGAGAAAAGCCCATGTCATCTTTGGACATTATCGTAACAAGGTAAGTAGTCAGTACTGAGAACCATTATGTAGTGTAATGGTAGGGAGAATATGGGTGAAAGGTTAGGTGACTACCTGAGCCTATATTGGGGTACCAACATGGAACATAACACTTCAATGGCTGCATTCTTCCTTAAATCAGTTGGTCCCAGTTAAAAGCCATCACAATTGTAAATCCAATTCTTCAGAGCCTTGGTTCAACAAACATCTTTGACATCAAAAACAAGGATGTCTTAGATCAGAAAGAAAATGGAGGCTGTATTACAAGAATGACGACAAAGACACTCAAAGCCTCCATTTCAGTCCAGAGGCTGTCCTCTGTAATGGCGGAGTATCGCCCCACTGGTCGGAGTCTAGAACAAAAAAATTAAATTATATTAAAGAACAAGTTACTTACTTTCAGTAATAATGTATCTGGTAGAGACATGGTCTAGCCGCAGATTTCTTAACTTAGAATATCCCCAGGCGTCAGACTGTATCCGGAAAATGTTGGGCAGCAGCACATCAGCGGAGCCATATATGCCACACCCCGCCGACATCAGCTTTCGTCAGAAGACTTTTCTGCGTCAGAACGCGAAGCCACTCCAAAAACTGTGAAAATATGGGAACAGTGTGCAGAAAAGCACAAGTTACTACTTGTGTAACAATATACCTGCAAGAGACATTAGTTAGCGATAGATTCCTTACCTTAGAATATCCCCAGGCGTCAGACTGGATCCGGAAAGTTTTCGCTAGCAGTATATCTGTGAGTCAGTGGGTGGTGTCGTGCGGCTCCGTGTCAGTCGCTGGCGTCGTAAACGCCGAGATAACATCAGGGAGACTACTTAGGCGCCACCCATGCGCTCCGACGTCAGTTCTGCAAAGGACTCTCCACGCCAGGAATGCAGAGCCATGCAAGAAACTGACCACTGGTGCCAAGAAATTAGCGCTCTGAAAGGGATGTCCTTACCCTAGAAATCAGTTCACAGAACGGGGAGGATGGGTGGGGCAGTAAGGAATCTATCACTAACTAATGTCTCTTACAGATATATTGTTACACAAGTAGCAACTTGTTATTGTTAGCTTCGGTTTATATAGCGCCAAATCACCTACAGGTCTCTAGGCGCTCAAGACCGACGACAGACAGCAATGATTCAGAGCGTAAGAGAGGTCACAATACAGTACTATTTAAGTGGACCAAACGCCTCCTTAAATAGAAGCGTTTTAGCAGCTTCCTAAAACGCAGGAGATTTGCTTCTCTCGGAAACGGTTCTGGTAGTTTGTTCCAGATTTGTGGACCATAACCGAAAAAGATCTCCCTCCCTTAGTTGCTAGCTTATATCGAGGGCAGACCAGCAGCTGGGTATCAGAAGACCTAAGTGTTCGTTTGGGGTTATAGATCTCCAGACGTTCTTTAATATAAGCATGGGCTTGCCCATAGATTGCCTTGTGGGCTGTGCATAAGCTTTTGAACTCCACCCTCTGCTCAATAGGGAGCCAATGTAGCTTAAGCAATAAAGGAGTGGCATGGGTTCTTCTAGGTAGCCTAAAAATGAATCGCGCAGCATCATTTAGGACAACCTGTAATCTATTGGTCAAGTTTTTAGGCAGACCCAAATCGAGAGAGTTCCCATAATCCAACCTCGAAATGATTGTAGCAGAAACAATCATACAGAGCATGGACAAATAAAGAAGGGGAGCTAACTTGCGCAGCTGTCTGATCAAGCCAGTACACATCCCCACGACGGAAGAGATCTGACTGGCCATTGACAATTCCTGGTCAATCTTAATGCCGAGACTTT
Organism: Lissotriton helveticus; assembly: GCF_964261635.1. Classification (NCBI taxonomy): domain Eukaryota; kingdom Metazoa; phylum Chordata; class Amphibia; order Caudata; family Salamandridae; genus Lissotriton; species Lissotriton helveticus. The sequence continues at coordinate 953,016,990 of NC_136061.1, forward strand.
TTACTTTGTCACACGGTATCGGGGTGGGACCTAATTCCTGGGGCCAATACAGGTCACTCCAGGGTGAAACAGCGGTCGAAACCACCAAAACCTCAGTTTTTTCTGGTTTTATTTTCAGCAGATTTGCAGTCATCCAGCCGACCGTGTGTCTAAGGACCTTCTGAGCATTGATCTGCGCCGAGGCCGTATTGTTAATACTCAGTAGCAACTGGGTGTCATCGGCGTAGTTAAACACACGACAGCCCATTTTTACTAGAGAGGCAATCAACGGTTGCAAATAGAGGTTAAACAATAGTGGGCATAATGCAGAGCCCTGGGGGACCCCGCACTCCAGGGTACCTACATCGGAGATGCAATCCCCCAATTGAATCCTCTGTGTCCTGCCCGTCAAAAAGGATTGAAGCCATTGGTGGACCACATCCCCTTATGCATCTGAAAGAGACACGTTAGGGACAGATTCCTTACCTTAGAATAGATACCCCAGCAATACCAACCCCGGTGATGGGTCTGTGAACAAGATTACACCAGAAAGTCACGGAGAACAGAACGGCCAAAGAAGCAGTCTCTCTGGACTGGACTGTCAAGGCAGTAATGCTTCGTAAACGTGTGCGAGGCCCACATAACTGCCTGACAAATGTCCTGCAAGGGAACGCCGCGTCCCAAGGCAGTAGTGGCTGCCGTTACCCTGGTGGAATGGGCAAGCAGCCGCACAGGAGGCTCCTTCTTAGCCAACGAGTAACAGGCCTTGATGCAGAGAATGACCCACCGAGAGATGGTCCGTTTGTGCACGGCCCGACCTTTTTTGGTGCCTGCGTAGCCAACAAAGCTGGTCATCCACCCGGAACTGTTGTGTGCGCTTCAGATAGAACGAGAGCGCATGTTTTGGGTCAAGACGGTGGAGCCTCTCTTCCTCTTTTGAAGGATGCGGAGGCGGAAAGAAGGTGGCCAAAGTGATGGTCTGCCCGATGTGGAAGGGCGTGACAATCTTTGGCAAGGAAGGAGAACGGGTCCTTAAAACCACCTTGTACGGATGAACAAAAGGAAAGGTTTGGAAGAAAGAGACACGAGCTCACTCACTCTTCTGGCAGAGGTGATAGCTACCAGGAAATCCGTCTTGAGAGTGAGAAGACGTCAAGGACGGTTATGAAGGGGCTAGAAAGGAGCGCACATAAGATATGTCAAGACAAAGTTTAAGTCCAATTGAGGCATAATGAACGGCACGGGAGTAAACATGTGCATTATGCCTTTCAGGAAATGGTTAACCACAAGGGACTTAAAAAGAGAAGGCTGATCTGGAAGCCTTAGAAAAGCGGAGATGGCGGAAAGTTACCTTTGATAGTGCCCAGAGCAGAGCCCTGCTGGGCCAAAGAAAGAAGGAACAAAAGGATTTCGGAAAGAGGGGCAGAAAGGGAATCCACAGACTTTGCTGTGCACCATGCCACAAACTTGTTCCACCTGCAGGCATACACGTTTTAGTGGAGGGACGCCTGGCTACCAGAATGACATCACAGACTTCGGGAGGAAGATCAAAAGCTGTCAACTGTCGCCGCTCAATCTCCAGACAGACAGAAGATCCTCCTGAATAGGCAGTCGGATCAGAGGATCGATCATCATGTTGAGTAGCTCGGGATACCAGTATCTTCGTGCCCAATCCGGAGCCACAAGAATGACTTGGGCCCGGTCGCGCCAAATCTTCTTCAGCACTCTGGGCAGAAGAGGTATAGGCGTACAATAGACCGCAACTCCACTTTGGACCAAAAGCGTCGCCAAGCGAGTGCCTCCTTCGAAATTCCTAATTACAAAAACGGGGTGGTGATGGACAGAGTATCTGAGTTAATCAGAACACTCCTACCCAGTCAACAGATCAGGGCTTGATCCATCACCGTTTTTTAGCTCACTGCACCATCCCAGTTCAGAACCTGGCTATATGCAAATTAGTCTGTCCCTGGCCCAGTGCATCATGGGAACAGGGCAGACCAAACTACCAAGCCAATTCTTCACTGGAAAGGAAACAAGCTTCCGGGGACCGGTTTCTGGCATTACAGCCGTCTTCGGCCCGGCTTGCTTGAATCCTGATGGTGCAATGAGCAAGGGACTCATGTCTGAGCATACCCTTCCACACTCATGGTGGCCAAAATAATTACAAAAAGGGGGTGGTGATGGACAGAGTATCTGAGTTAATCAGAACACTCCTACCCAGTCAACAGATCAGGGCTTGATCCATCACCGTTTTTTAGCTCACTGCACCATCCCAGTTCAGAACCTGGCTATATGCAAATTAGTCTGTCCCTGGCCCAGTGCATCATGGGAACAGGGCAGACCAAACTACCAAGCCAATTCTTCACTGGAAAGGAAACAAGCTTCCGGGGACCGGTTTCTGGCATTACAGCCGTCTTCGGCCCGGCTTGCTTGAATCCTGATGGTGCAATGAGCAAGGGACTCATGTCTGAGCATACCCTTCCACACTCATGGTGGCCAAAATAATTACAAAAAGGGGGTGGTGATGGACAGAGTATCTGAGTTAATCAGAACACTCCTACCCAGTCAACAGATCAGGGCTTGATCCATCACCGTTTTTTAGCTCACTGCACCATCCCAGTTCAGAACCTGGCTATATGCAAATTAGTCTGTCCCTGGCCCAGTGCATCATGGGAACAGGGCAGACCAAACTACCAAGCCAATTCTTCACTGGAAAGGTGAAAGGTGGAAAGGCCGACGACGCCTGAAATGGCAGAAACCGGTCCCCGGAAGCTTGTTTCCTTCCCAGTACAAGAATTGGCTTGGTAGTTTGGTTTGCCCTGTTCCCATCATGCACTGGGACAGGAACAGACTAATTTGCATATAGCCAAGTTCTGAGCTGGGATGGTGCAGTGAGCTAAAAAACGGTGATGGATCAAGCCCTGATCTTTGGACTGGGTAAGAGTGGTCTGCTTAATTCAGGCACTCTGTCCATCACCACCCCTTGTTGTAAATAATTTTGTCCACCCTAAGCGTGGAAGGGTATACTCAGATGTGAGTCCCTTGCTCATTGCACCATCAGGATTCAAGCAAGCCGGGCCAAAACCCCGGAAGCTTGTTTCCTTCCCAGTGTAAGAATTGGCTTTTGTAGTCTGGTCTGCCCTGTTCCCATGATGCACTGGGCCAGGGACAGACTAATTTGCATACAGCCAGGTTCTGAAACTGGGATGGTGCAATGAGCTAAAAAACTGTGTTGGATCTAGCCCTGATCTCTTGACTGGGTGAGAGTACTCTGCTTAATTCAGAGACTCTGTCCATCACCACCCCTTGTTGTAAATCCTTCGAAATTCCAACACACAGAACTGATGACATTGCACGTTTTCTGTGGCAAATAGATCTAACCAAGGCTCTCCCCACTGCTGAAAGAGAATTTGCGTGACGTCTGAGTTCAAATGCCATCAAGCACCGGCGTCTGAGTTTGTCCGCCCTGGCGTTCAGAGAACCTGCCAGGTGTTGAACCACCAAGGTAATGCCTTGATGTTCCAGCCATGTCCAGAGGCGCAGGGCCTCCTGACATAGGGTCCAGGACCCCACCCGCCCTGTATGTTGCAATACCACATGGCGTGGTGTTGTTCGTGAACACCTACACCACTTCACCGGACAGAGGGAAGGAATGCTTTCAGTGCAAGTCGGATCGCCCGAAGCTCCAAAAGGTTGATGTGGAGCCGGGACTCCGCCGGAGACCAGAGGCCTCTGTTCTCCGCCTCTCCCAAGTGGCCTCCCCATTCCAGGAGGGACGCATCAGTCACCACTGTGTGTTCCGGTTGGGAAAGGGAGAGGGGTCTGCCATTGACCCAATCGCGATTCGTGAGCCACCACTGCAATTGTCGTACAGTGGTCTCCGAGATCTGGACATGATCGGACAGGTTGCCCTGATGCAGTGCCAACTGGAACTTCAGGTCCCACTGCAGAGCCCGCGTATGTCATCAGACGTGAGTCCCTTGTTCACTGGTTTCAAGCAAGCCGGGCTGAAGACGGCTGTAATGCCAGAAACCGGTCCTCGGAAGCTTGTTTCCGGTCCAGGAAAGGCATGGCTTGGCAGTTCGGGCTGGACTGTTCCCATGAGGCACAGGGTCAGACTGATTTGCATATGGCCATGTCTGAACTGGGGTGGCAGAGTGGGCTAAAGAACGGTGATGGATTAAACCCAGATCTTTTGACTGGGTGTGAGTGTTTGATTGGTTCGGATGCTCCGTCCATCACCACCCCCTTTTGTACCGCATATGTCATCTGGCATGTTGCACTAGCAGGATGCAGGAGGCCATCAGGCCCAGGAGCTGGAGGGTCATCCTGACCGAAACCCGGGATAGAGGCGGAAAGATCAGAATCAGCCTGAATATGTCTGACTCGCTGCTCGGGAGGATAAACCCAAAACCGCGTCGAATCCAGAACCACTCCGATGAAGGGGAGCTTCTGAGAGGGTGCGACTTTGGCACGTTGATGGAGGATCCCAGCAAATGCAGGAGATCGGTGATAGTCTGAAGGTGGGTGACAACTGCTTGGGGCAAGTCCGCCTTCAACAACCAGTCATCGAGGTAGGGGAAGACTGACACCCCTGACCTGCGCAAGTGAGCTGCGACCACCGCCATCACTTTCGTGAACACCCGAGGGGCATCGGTAAGGCCAAAGGGGAGCACGGCAAACTGAAAATGCTCCTGGCCTACTGTGAACCGCAGGTAATGCCGGTGGGCCGGCAGGAAGGGGATGTGAAAATATGCGTCCTGCAAGTCCAACGCTACCATGCAGTCTCCAGGGTCGAGGGCAGTCAAGACCTGAACCAGAGTCAACATCTTGAACTTCTCCTTCCGGAGATTGACGGTCCTGAGGTCCAAGCTGTCTTTGTTCTATCTTGGGGACCAGAAAGTAGTGGGAATAACAACCACGTCCTACTTCCGGCCCAGGACCTCGCTTAATGGCCACCTTGGCCAAGAGGGCCATAACTTCTTGCTGGAGAAGCGCGAAGTGATCCCCCGACATGCGGTGGAACTGGGGTGGCATGGCCGAGGGGGAAGACTCGAAGGGGAGGGAGTAACCCCTCCGGGACGAGTTGCAGCACCCACCTGTCGTAAGTGACAGAACGCCAATGGAGAAGGTGATGTTGAATCCTGCCACCCACTGGCATGGGGTGCGTCCCGAAGCTCAGACTAGGAAGGCTTCGAGGCAGATGTCACAGGGGCGGAGGTGGACTGACCCTCACGCTGACCCCCGGAGTGCCACGGCGGCCTCCACCGCCATGCTGAGTTTGGTTCTGCGCAGGCTTTTGACTGAACGAGTGGGCAGGGGCGCCCCTTCCAAGGCCACAAAAGGAATGAAAAGTAGACGTGGCTGGGCTCATGGCAGAAAGGCCCAAAGACTTGGCCGTAGCTCGAGAGTCCAGAAAACGCTACAGCGCACTGTCGGCCTTATCACCAAACAAGTGAGTGCCATCAAAGGGCATGTCCATAAGCGAGCTTTGGATGTCCGGGGAGAACCCGGTAGATTTCAACCAGGCGAGGCGACAAAGCACCACAGTCGTGGAAATTGCCCCACTGAGGGAGTCCACGATGTCTAAGCCACAACGAATGGTGAATTTAGCCGCGTCCTTACCCTCTGCCACAGCCTGGGATAGCAGAGCCTGGACCGCTTCAGGGCACTGAGGTAACACCTAAGCAAAGGTATCCCACACTCCGTGGGAATAAATGCCCAATAGACATGCAGTGTTTACCGACCATAGCCCCAAGCTGGCTGAGGAGAACAACCGCTTGCTGAACTGCTCCAGCCGCTTAGAATCCTTATCCGGCAGAGCCATGGGAAAGGCACTCTGGGATGTTGAAGCTTCAATGACCAGACTCTCGGGAGTAGGATGAGTTGTCAGAAAGGCAGGGTCATCCGGCACCGGGCGATGACGCCTGACGACATTCTTATCCACAGGGGCCCCTGCGGCCGGCCGTGACCAAGCGCCCAACAAGACGTCAGTGAAGGCGTCATTAAATGGCAGCAGTGGCTCCGATGAAGTGGACGCCGACTGGAGCACCTCAGTGAGGAGATTAGTCTTTAGGGCCACGGTAGGGAGATCAAGGTTAAGGACATCAGCTGCCCGACGGAGCACGACTGTGTACAAGTCACCTTCCTTCATAGTTGGCAGGGGAGAGGCAAACCCCGGATCAGAGGAGACGTTGAGGCCGCCAGCCTCCTCCACGTCGGCTGCCCAATCCTGCTCAGAGTCAAAGTGATGAGCAAGAGGGACCTCCGCCATATGTGGCGCAGACCGCGGTGGCGGGGCAGGGACCGGAACAAACTACATTGGGAGCTGTGCCGGGCAGGGCCGAACCGGCGCCGTGTCCCAATTCGGATCCCAGGTGGGGACAAAACCGTCCAGGAACCGGGGCAGAGGTGGAACCAACGGAATCCACTGCGGTGCCGCAGGCGGAGCAGAGGGTGGCGCTGGGACCGGAGCCGGCAGAGTGGGACCTTGTGGCGCTGTGGCCGGAGCCAACGGCGCAGGATCCTGTGCGCTCGAGCTGCAAACGGTCCGGCAGGATCCTGACAAGGGACCGCGGGGCCCAAAGGCTCACCGGCGGGAGCCCGAGGCCTAAACAGGCGGTCCATGGCAGCAGGAAACTCTTGCACTTGTGCGGGAGTCACCGACGGACCTGGGTAAGGCGGGTAGGCTGCAGGACTCCCAGGCAAGAAACATCCGGCGTCGCTCCCTCAAGGCCTTCGGGGCCATAGCCCGACTGTCCAAAAAGAACCAGGAGTCGTGGTTGCGCTTCAGGCAGTAGAGACAGACGTCATGGGGGTCCGCTACCAACATATTGCGACAGCAGGCCCCGCAGGACTTAAACCCAGGCATCCCTACGTGCACCAGAGAAGAACCACAAGAGATAAAAGTCCCAAAAAAAGGTAGTCAAAAAGTGACTAAGGTACATGCTCTAACCGGATCTGCACTTACTGGCGCGGAAAAAGAAAGAACTGACGTCAGCGGGCATGGGTGGCGCCTAAGTAGTCTCCGTGACGTCATATCGGCACTTAAGACACCAGCGACGGACGCGGAGCCGTACGACGCCACCTACTGACGCGCAGAGGTACTGCTAGCGAGAACTTTACGGATCCAGTCTGACGCCTGGGGATATTCTAAGGTAAGGAATATATCACTAATGTGTCTCCTTCAGGTACAAAAAACAAGGTATGGTGAAAAACATTACCATAGAAAGACAGTGCCAGGAACAGTATATTGTAAACTGAGTGAGGGAAAAAGAACAGAGCACCACTCTGGGAGGGACCCCCGCAATTGTTAAGTCCAAAACCTCCCACAGAGGCAGAAGAAGATGCAGAGTATAAGCAGGATTCAAACCCTTGGCCTGTGCCACCAGAGGCACAACACTTACCATTGAGCCATAGCTCCTTGGTGAACCGTTACAGCAGCCGGCAGAAAGGCTGCACCCACAATATATGACAGTGAAGGACAACCAGTCCAGAACCCAGGAGTAAGGACACACTAGCATAAGGCGTCAAACAAAAGGAGACGTCAGATCCGAATAAGGGACCTACCGAATGCAGCATTGTCAGAGACTGCACCCGCTAGAGTGCAGGGGAGGCAAGAGAGCTCAAGCAATTGAAGAAGAAGGGAAGTATGGGGAAGTAGAGGTAGAATTAGACCCATATTGGACAACCCAGGGTAAGGTTGTAAAGGACATATGAGCATACCGTCCAATCACAAGAATGGGTAGAGTAGAGCCACGAAACAATGTAGCTTCGTGAGTCATAGTGAAAAGAAGACGTCACCCCGTAGAGGAATAAAGCCACCCAAAGGGAGGCGAAGGCAAGAAGCCCAAGCTGAAAAGGTTGTCGCAGGACGGGCGGGCGTTAAGGAATCTGTGGCTAGACCATGTCTCTACCAGATACATCGCTACCGACGGTAAGTAACTTGTTCATCTGATAGACGTCTAGCCGCAGATTCCTTAACTTAGAATAGATACCAAAGCCATACCCCTAAAGGAGGCGGGACTGCGACTGAACCCCACTAAGGTCCAGAGAGGACCTAGCCGTCAATAACATGACCAAAAAGTGTCGTCAACCAAAGAGCGAAACACAGTGAGGACAGAAATGACAACGCAGCCAACCACCTGACCCCTATGCTCTGAAGAGAGCGGGAATCAAGAGTATGCTAGGACACCACAGCCCATCCAGAATAACATGAAAAACCGCAAATGTAGAGGGGATGAGAGAAGGCCAAGCCAGAAAGCTTGTGCCTGAGTGAAAAATGCTCAACTTCGAAAGAAGACGAGCAAAGGGGCATGAAGGATCCACAGGATCCAAGGTGTCGGCAAGAAGCCAGAGCTAGCCCCAGCTAAACAACTCGAACAGCGTAAAACACTGTTGAACCTGCTCCTGTAAAGATACGAAGGCAGCAGGATACGAACCCCTGCCCAGCAAGGGCCGATATGGAACAAAAGCACACCCAGTAAAGAAACTGGCGTGAAAAGGGGAGTTCAGCACCTCGCAAGAAGTAGGACTGAACCTATGGACCCAAAAGACTGGTAAGTGGTATGGTGGAGAGAACAAGTACTGCCCCCGCTTGTGCCACAGAGGAGTACTGCTGAGACTCTCGCCAGCCAGACATGTGTGAGAGCATTGAAAGGATGCCCATACACAACCAGAAGGATGCTCATATGCGGCCAGAGGGTGCCTGTAGTACCATAACAGAAGAGCACCAGGAAGCAAGACAGCAGGAACATCTGAGATGCACACAATAGCCAGAGGGCAACAGGCCACAAACACCAGAGAAGATCTGGTGAGGTAAGAAAACAGGGCCAATACCAACGCAGGAAGCCCGCACAAGCCATTAGGAAGAGCATGGCGCAGAAACAGCTCTAAAAGGATGCTGAAACCTGGCCAAACCCAGGGACTAGGGTATGCTCAAAAGTACCCGCAGTTATACGGAAAATGGAACTAGTCCAGGCTCTAAGCAGCGTCTGCCTCTGGTCTGGAAGAGAGGACACCCTCGCAGGACAATTTGAAGAAAGACGAGCCTAACAATGGAGTAGTCAGGACCAATTAACAGGTCCTACACACCAGAAAGAGCGGAGTCCAAGGAGAACCGGCTTCACAAGTCGGCCACATTAAGAATGCCAGCAAAAAATAGAAATCCCTGCGCAGAATCAGCGGGGATGTGGAGAAAAATGCTGGGGAATAAGCCAAAAGGCCATAACAACGTACAACAGAGGCCCACGGCAACACCTTACTGGTGAGAACAACCCAGAAGGGGCTGGCATCAAAAGACGGACCATGTGATCAAAAGCAGGATACCAGGCCATGCGAGGTAGATACTACACAGCATAGGCCTAGACCAGAAGTCGAAGCATTATAGACAATAGAGCGATGTAACCCTGTGAAATGCAGTAAAAGGGGGTACATGAGTCCCAGAGGGATACCCACAATGAAAACTCCACAGGAGCGTACAAAGGCAAATGTAGACACCTGCCAACAGTCAATGCCCCACATAGGGCAAGGGTCAACTCCTGGCAAGAAGGGGGGTCCTCTTGGTAAAAGAGACAATCAGAGGAGTGAAAACAAAAACAACCCAGTCATAGGTCTATACAGACAATACAGACACCAATCTGCCTCTCCTAAGAACTGGGCCGTAAAGGAAGCCCCACCAACAGAAAGAAAAGTCAGTCAGTGGCACGGCAGAATTACGGCAGCCTTGACAGAAGCCTGGAGATCACGGAGTCTGCGTGGGACCCATAAAGGTCTATTCCGTTAAATGGCATGTCTTGGAGGCTGTCCCTAATATTATCTGGGAAGCGACTGTCACGCATCCAGGCATGATGGCGCAAGGCCACCGACCGTGCTAGAGCACAGCCAACAGAGTCTGTGGTATCCAGGGAGGAGTGTATTGAAAAATGTGCCATCTCCTTGCCGTGAAGGACAATACGGAATTACTCTGGGTAAAATTTCTCCAGAAAGGAAGGAAGAAGCGCGGATGGCTGCACTAGAAGAAGCAAAAAGCTGTCTTCCACATGCATCCAGCCACCGGGATTCCCGGGTGGGAGGAAACAAAGGAGATTTTGAGGAGTCTTGCAACCCAAAAGCCGCTTGAAGTACCAAGCCCTGAGCAGTAGAGTGGAGGGACAGGTAAAGTGGATCCCCCGGGGCAGGACGGTGCCTCCCGGTAATGGCCCGATCAACCGGGGCTTCGGAAGAGGGCCGTGCCCATGTGTCATGCAGGACTTCTTATAAAGCACCCCCAAGGGGTAGCAAGGGCTCCACTGTAATGGGCTTGAGATGAAGCAGATCCATTAAGGGATCGGAAATTAGGGGTACCACAGGAGGCTGAAAGCAGAGTATAGCAGCTGCCCTGTTGATAGTCTGCGCATAGGCGGCCCCCAACTCAGTAATCACCCTAGGAGGGGACAAGAGGCCATCTGTAGGAGATGCTGAAGGTTAATCCTTCCAGTTGCCATAAAGAGCGGGTCCGGGGAATGACCCGAAGGCCATGCCACTCTGGGGATCTGCACTAGTGGCCCTTGGCCAGGGGAAGCAGCAGCTTCCGTGAGGCCTGCTGACACCGCTGAGGAGTCGGAAGCGAGGAATCCGGAGGGAGGTCAACCTCAGGCATGGATGCCGGTATCTATGAACGTATGGACACCGGCGGCGATGGATGCGTCTACAGCGGTGTCGGTGGGCGCCGTGTCCAAGTCGACTGGATATCGACGGCCTCCTCTGGGGGCGCTACCTCGATGTCGACCAGCGTCGGATTATGCGTTGCCCCAGACGTGGGATCAGGCTTAGAGCCGGGAGTGGGTTTGGACGTTGAGCCCGGCTTTGGGTTTGGACATTGAGCCCGGCTTCAGGTCTTACGTGGAGCCGGCGTCTCTGACGCGGGTCCCTCCATCCGCACAGGGCTATGCGTTGACTGGCGGTGTGTGCTAGAGCGACCAAGACGGTTTGGGAACGTCGTCAGCCCGGCGTCGGTGCACACAGCCCTGGTCAGGGAAGAATCTACCAACAAGGGCACGGCTTGAGTACCATAAGCTTCTGTAGGGGCCCGAAGGTGCACCAGGGAGAGAGGGGGACTCAAAGGAGGCCTGAAGAGCCCGGGAGTAGGCCTCCATTTGGGCACGTGTCACTCCAACTCATGGAAAAAAAAGGTATGGAGGTGACCTCCGGGTGACCTTAGCTGATCCCCTACGAGAGGAGTGGACCCCAGCGGCACGCCTACGAAAGGTGGACCTCAGTTGACGCTTGTGGCTCCACTTACCTTTTTTAGGGCGCCGGTCACGGGAGCGGCCTCGGGAATGGGAGAGCGGCAACAAGAAGAGGCTGGGCCGGACAGTTGTGCGGCCAACAGCTTCATGCGGCGTTCCCGTAGGGACTTCGGCTTCATCTGCTGACAGTCGCCGCATTGTTTGGAGTCGTGGTGCACACCCAGGCACCACATGCAAATAAGGTGCGGGTCAGTGCCAGACATCTGACGCGCACAGGCCTCACAGGCTTTGAACCCGGAGGGCATTGCACACTGCTCCGGTACAACACCAACGGTGCCGAAAAGGCCCAAAATTAGGCCAGGAACTGCTGGTTTCCAGGATCCACGTTGTGCCGCGGAAAAGAAGAAAACTGATGTCGAGGCGGGCATATATGGCTCCGCTGACGTCGCGTCCATGGACGACATCAGGGCAGAACTATACGGCGCTGCTGCACAACATTTTCTAGATCCAGTCTGACGCCTGGGGATATTCTAAGTTAAGGAATCTGCAGTTAGACGTCTATCAGATACAATATATATATTTTTTCTTCGACTGGCTCTGGTTGAGGAGTGCGTGCATGCGGGGCAGGGCTGGGACATAAAAGGGAGAAGTAGCGGGTGCTTAGAAGTGCACATGTAACTTCGGCCAGCCGTCTTAGACCGGCCAAACAGACATGCCAACTTCTATTTCTCCAACCCAGCTGTGTTGCACAGCCGGGTTGGAGAAAAGCAGCAGGCTCCCAGGCACTGTCTGAGCGGCAGACTCTGCTACTCAGACCAATCCTGGCGCTGCTCCTATAGCATAAGAGCAGCATTTGGATTGGGTGTGGAGCCTGTGCTTTCCCTAGAGACAGTCGGGAGTGAAGCACTGAAGCGGTCATCGGGGCAGCGAGAGGCAAGGTTTTTTTTAATATTAATTTTACCCTCCTGTCTCCTAACCCACTCACCCCCCACTTCCGTTGTGCAGCGGCCACCATTGTTCAAACCTACAAAAAGTTGATCAAAGTTGAAAAAACTTATTTTACTGCCAAAATTGAAGCTACAAAAAACTCAGACGGAATTATTTGAAACAGTTAAAAAAAACTCTCTAAACTTCCAGAGGCAAAACATTCTATGATCAGTCAACAGTACTGTAATAATCTGGCGTCTTTTTTCCAGGACAAGGTTAAATCTGTATAGGACTCCTTTTTAGAAGCAAATTAATCCCTTGGCCAGACGTCCAGCAAGGTAGCTGTGGGCCCTTCATTAATAACTGAGACATCTATGAATCGCTTAGGCAGGAAACCTCCCCATGATGCAGTAGCTGTTGATCATCTTGACCCACAAGAAAGTCTTTTTTATAATAAGAATGTAAGCACCTTATCCATCTTTTTTGCTTTGACTGCAGATCCGATGTTAAATCTCCTAAAACAGTGGTTACCAAACTTTTGAATCCTGAGGACCCCCATTGAGTCACCACTGGAAGTCGGGGACCCCCAAGCAATTTGTATGATTTAAATTTCATTAAAACAGTAATTAAAAATAAATAAACACACAAGTGCACACAAAACAAATACTCTAATTACTAAGGATTTTAGTATTTTATATTAAAAGAATTTGCAAAAAACGGAAAATTTTAATGGGAGGGTTGGTGCTGCATCTCCATGAACAACTTTTAAATGGTTGGTTTTATATCTCAGTACGAGGCTCCTGCCAGGGCCAGACTGGAAATTCAAAGCAGCCTTGGCAAATGTTTTCAGACCAGTCCCCATACGGTGTACATCAAGTGCAGTGAGTGAGCCTGACCACTACAAAGAGGGCTTTGGCAGGCTCCCCCGAGTGGAAATTAGCACACATTCTTCCGCTCCTAAAAAAAACTAACTTGGATGCAAGTGATCCCAACAACAAGGCCAATTTCCTGTTTACCACTCATGGCCAAAGTTGTCGAGAAGGCAGTCAACCAGGAATTGACAACCTTTATCAATAACAATTAGATTTTGGACCCAACTCAGTTTGGGTTTCGTAGTCATCGTAGCACGAAGCTTGCATTATTGCTGTCACTGAAGAAATCAGGCAGACCATAGACAGTGGAGGCAATGCGTCCCTGATCTTATTAGACCTCTTGGCAACTATTAACATGGTCAAACATGACCTTCTGGTTGATCGGCTTGCCTCCATTGGAATTAAAGAAAGCCTTGGCTCTCTTAACATCTTTTTTATGGATCGAGTTCACACAGTGGCCTTAGGAGATTTTTCATCTCCGTCTTTCTCTTTGCCTTGCGGGGTCCTCAGGGGCCTTCCTTAAACCCCACCCTCTTCAATCTGTATGTTACCCTGCTGGCCGTTCTAATCAAATCTTATCGTTTTGCTCTTGTCTCCTATGCCAACTATACCCAGCTCGTCGTGTCAATAGTTGGTAATTCAGATGCCACTGCAGTTACATTTCATGACTGAATGCTTCATATAGGGAATTGGATGAAAGACAACTGTCAAAAACCGAGGTTCTGCTGTTTGACAACAATGCTTTTTGGTCTCCCAATTGGTGGCCTCAAGATCTTGGAATCCATCCAACACCAAAGGTTAAGGTGAAAAACCTGGGGGTGATTTTTTTTTTATACCAAATTATCTTTTGAGGGCCAGATTAACCATATCACTTCTTCATGTTTTTTCATCTTGATAGTTCTAAGGAAGGTTCTTTCTTACATTCTATCCGCCTTGCAGAAAACAGTAGGTCATGGGTCTTATTACCTCCAAACTGGACTACTGTAATGATACAGATGCTTCAAAACGCGGCAGCACGATTGCTTCTAGGCATTCCCAGACATATGTCTGCGTCTCAAGCCTTGGTATAGTTACATTGGTACCTATCGTAAAGCGCATCCAGTTCAAGGCCCTTTGTGTGACCCTACATGGCCTGGGCCTGGCCCATCTGGCACAATGCTTCGAGCGTTACACTCCAACAAGATCTCTTAGTTCCTCCTCAGATGGAAATCTTGTAGCTGTGGAACTCGTTACCTTTAGAACTCAAAGGAAAAGCTTAAAAACGTGACTAGTCAACCAGTAAGTGTTCCTTATTCTTCTTGATGCCATATGTTGCATTCTTCAGTAGGTTTAGAGCCTGGACATTTCAGGGTATTAGGTGCACTCTAGAAATGTTATTTTCATTTCATTTTACCTACACAGGTTTCTGGGGAGGAGGGAGGGTGCAAGTGAATCTACTGCACTACATGATTAGAACAGATGCTTACAGGGTAGGTAACATAATCCGTTCAAGGCATGTGTGCTGTAGATACACATGCTTTACACAGACTGTAAAGCAGTCACTCTTCCCAAGTTCCTACGTGGTAGCTAGCCTGTGGGGGTTGCAGTTGTTCAAAAGAGTCTGTAGTACCACTTGGCCAAGAATAAATTGTTGGCATGCTAATAAATCCACAAAGTAATGTTTTGTGAAGGTGTGTGGCGCGGACCCTGTTACTGCTTTGCAAATGTCAGCAATAGGAATGTTCCCAAAAAATGCCATAAAAACCCCTATTTTACAGGTTGAGTGAGCCTTAGGAGGAACAAGTATAAGTCTTTTAGCTTTAGCATAGCAAGCTTGGATGCATTTTACTATCCATCTTGAAATACCAAATTATAGAAATAGCATTTCCAATGTGTGGAGGTGAAAAAGCAATGATTAATTGCTTGGTCTTTCTAAAAAATTGAGTTCTGTTGATATAATACGTTAAAGCTCTTTTAACATCTAAAGTATGTAGTGCCCTTTCTGCAACAGAGTCAGGGTGTGGGAAAAAGGTAACTATTGATTGGTTAATGTGAAAATGTGCAACTACTTTAGGAAGGAACCTTGGGCCTTTTCTGAGCACTACTTTGTCCTATGAAGTTGGAGTTGTATTATTCTTTCGAGGTTAGTGTCTGGAGCTCATTGACACATTTAAGTGAAATGATAGCTATTAAAAATGTGAATTTCCAACACAAATATCGGATTTGGCAAGAATGTAGCAGCTCCAATGGAGGCCCCGTTAGCCTTGTTGGTACAACGTTTAGATTACATGCTAGTGCAGGTGGAAGTCTAGGGGAAATGAATCTCTGAAGTCCTTCCATAAACGTTTTAATAACAGGAATTTTGAGGACAGATAAATGTTGTCTATTCTGCAAGACGGCTGCAATTACAGCACGGTATAAGAGTACTGAAACGTAGGCTAGACCTCTGGTTTGAAGATGCAATAAATAAGAAAGATTTGCTTTTATTTGTGCATTTAGTGGGTTAACATTTTCATGATCACAGTATAGAACAAATCGTTTTCATTTGGCAGCATAGCATTGTCTAGTGGTAGGCTTGTGAGCTTGTTTAAGAATATCCATGCATTGTTTTGGTAAGTTTAAGTACTCAAATTCTAGGACTTCAGGAGCCATATTGGAAGGTTAATTTCCTAGGGATTGGGAAGTCTTATTTCACCATAGTTCTGTGTGAGAATGTCGGGTTGAGGGGAAGCTTCTCATGAGGGATTAGAGAGAGTTTCAGTAGTGTGTTAAACCCTGGCTGACAAGCCTATGTTGGAGCAATGAGCACTCGGATGAGGGAGGTCTGCCTGAGCTTTCTGACCACTAACAGAAGAAAAGGGAGAGGTGGAAAAGCGTGGACAAATATCCCTGACCAATTCATCCATGGAGCATTGCCTTTGGATAGGGGGTGTGGGAACTTGGTTGCGAAGTTTGGGCCTTTTGTGTTTTCTGGGGTTGCAAACACCTCTATTTGTGAAAAATGGAATTCTTGAAAGTATGGTAGAAAAACTTTTGGGTGAAGTTCCCATTTGTGGACTTGTTGTTGCATCCTGCTGAGGTATGCTTGATAGCTTGTCCCTGGTACGTGTTCTGCCAAGAGATGAATGTTGTGAAGTATTGCTAAGCGCCATATGTTTTTGTAGATAGTCACAGTTGTCATATTGTCTGTTCAGATTAAGATACCTTTGTGTAGTAGGTGATGTAGGAATGCTTTCAATGCTAGGAGAACAGCGTGATGCTCTAGGTAATTGATGTGGAGACCCCGTGTTTGAAGTCCCATACACAGTGAACTGTAAGATTTGGAAGGTGAGCTCCCGAACCCATTAGGGAAGCGTCCACTGTGAGAATGGCTTGGGGAACTGAGCCTCGAAAAGGCCCCCCTTTGGATAGGTTTTTTGAATTCCACCACTGTAGAGTGTGATGTGTGCTGCAGTCTATCAACAATAGCTCTTGTATTTGACCCAGTGACTGTATCCATTGACGTGAGAGGAATTCTTTGAGTGGTCTCATGTCACCTGACAAGTGACACTATTGAGATGCAGGATGCGATCATGCCCAAAAGTCGCATGAGTATTTTGACTGTGACTTGGGTCCCAGTTTGAAGGTGTTGGATTAGTGTCACAATGCTTTGTATCCTCTCTGCATTTGGGTATGCAAAGCAAACACCAAGATGATGGACCGAGCGCTGAAACTTTTCAGACACTCACCCCCAGTCACAGATCTGGGTTGAATTCATCATCGTTCTTTAGCTCACTTCGCCACCCCTGTTCAGACCTAACCCTAAGTGAGAGTTGAGTATGGCCCCTTGTTAGATTTGGGGGTCTCTAGTTGGTCCCTTTGACCAAATAGGGACCCTTGCGTCTAGTCAGGGTAAGGGGCTACACTCCTAAAATAACCCCTGCTCACACCCTTGGTAGCTTGGCACGAGCAGGCAGGCTTATCTCAGAGGCAGTGTGTATAGCATTTGTGAACATATACAGTAATACAGTGACAACACTACCGATGGACACCACACACGTTGTATTATAAAAATAAGTATTTTTATATAGACTTAACACAAGACCAAACGATAAAAATCCACAATACTGTACTCAAAAATAGACTTTAAAATGGTAGGAAATAGCTCAGTTCTCTTGAGATTCTAAATGCGACACTTTACTCTCAAGGTACCTTGGATGCGTAACGCAAAGCAAACAAAAGGGTCGCAGGGAAGGTGATGCGTTGGGTCCCTACACTCAGGGGAGTGGATGAGTCGGATCCTTACTGCTGCGCAGTGGAGTTAATGCTAGCTTCCTTACTGTGTGGGGAGGTCATGCGTCAGTTTCCTACTGCTCTCCGGTACGATGCGACAAGATGGCGCCTCAATGCGATACTTCATTCTGGTGCTATGCGACACGTTAATGCGATGCATGCACGCTCTACGGCCCTGTGGCAACTCGATCTTCTGAGCCGCGACAGGCCCTATGACACGCTTCTCAGGTGATGCAACGGCAACCTCTGGTGCGGCGGCATGCTTCTCCAGTGATGCGACGTGCTTCGGTGATGCGATGGCGACCGCCGGCTTCCTTGGCGATACAACGGCAACTGCTGCGGCGGCAACACGCTTCTCGTCGTTGAGTCGCGCTTCCAGCTCCCAGCAATACGTAGTCTCTCAGAAGGCCCAGCACAACAGCAGGCACTGCAATTCCCAGCAAGGGAATTCAAGGGGTAGCTGGTTGGTGAAGTCTTGTATCCCTGAGACTTCAGGCAGGAGGCAAGATCAAGTTCAAGCCCATGGATATTCTTCTTCAAGTTGATGAAAAGCATAGTCAGTCCTCTTCTCCTTTCTTTGGCAATGAAGCAACCACTGCAGGCCAACTCCCAAACACACAGCACAGGGGTAGTCTCCTACTTCAGCTTCCTGGTTCTCCTCAGCAAAGGTTTGTCGTGATTCCCAGAAGTCATCTAACGTTCGGGGGTCTGGGTCCCCCTTTTTATACACCAAAATCCTTTGTCACTGAAGGCAGAGTGTGTCTGTACCTAGTCTAAACCAGTTCTGGGCAGTCCTAGAGCACTTTGTTTACAGGACTCCTTTCCTTTGACTGTGTGGGCCAGAGTAATCAGACACACCACAGGAGGTGGAGCCAGCATTGTGGAAGGCAGGCACAGCCATATTCAAGCCCAGGTGCTACTCCTGCCTCCACTCTACATGCAGATAAGTCTACTCAGCCCTGTGCTGACTCACCCTGTCTATTGGAGCCCCCAGCCCCTGTCATTCAAAAACCAGATAAGGAGTACACAACCTAGCAGAGGCAGGCTTGGATAGTTAGGCAAGAAAATACCTACTTTCTAAAAGTGGTATTATCAAACACAGAATGTTAAAACCAACTTCACTAAAAGATGTATTTTATAATTCTGAGTTCAGGCATACTAAATGTGTTTTTCTACCATGCTCCCTGGGTCAGTGAGGATTATAAGATGTTATAATCAAACTGCCCATTCTGGCCTATTGGATCAGGTAGCCTTGCAATAGTGAAAAGCGAAAATGGCTGTAATTCACTATTAGGACATGCCACACATCAGGGCATGTCCTCCCTTTTACCTACAATGCACCCTGTCCTGGGGCCTACCTTAGGGGTGTCTGATATGTATAAAAGGGAAGATTTGGGGACTGGCAAGTGGGTGCACTTGCCAAGTCTAAATGGCAGTACCAGACTGCACAGGCTCTGCAATGGCAGGCCTGAGACACAAATTTACATGCTGCTCCGGTGGGTGGCACAATCAGTGCTGCAAGCCCACCAGCAGCATTTGATTTACAAGCCCTGGGCACACGCAGTGCATGATATTAGGGTCTGACAAGTAAACCAAACAAGCCAATCATGGGGTCACTAATCCATACATCAATTTACCATAGGGAGCACTTGCACTCTGGCACTGAATAGCAGTCACACAGTGCCCAAAGCATCTAAAACCAGCAAAAACATAAGAGGCAACAGCAAAAAATGGAAGGGAGACCCACGCCAATGGTGCCAGGTCTAACACTCCTAAAAACAGTTACATTGGAGATGGTTGTAGGTGTGTTTTTTGCAGACTGATGGCAAAGCCTAGGTGATGTAGTAAGGTAAGTGTCTGTTTGCAAATGCGGGAGCTGTTTGCTTTCATTAGCCAATCGTCCAAATAAGGAAACACATGGATGTTTTGCCTGCACAGATGTTTTCCTTGGAAGACAAACCATAGGTATTTTCAGTGTGAGGGATGGATGGGTATATGGAAGTAGGTGTCCTTTAGGTCTAAAGCAGCCATGAAGTCGCATTTTTACAATAGTGCTATCACTTCTTGAAGAGTGACCATGTGGAAGTATTCCGATATGATCTGGTGATTCAGTGGTCTGAGGTAGGTCGAAGTGACCCGTCTATTTTGGGAATGAGGAAGATTAATAAATGTACCCGTTCCTTGATATTGTATTTGGACTGGTTCTATGATTTGAGCAAGAGAGGGGATATCTCCTGTTTGAGGGGAGATTGGTGTTTTATGGATAGTTTGTGTTTGCGAGGTGGAATATTTCAAGGACTTGTGATGAGCTCCAGACAGTAACCATGCTGGATAATGCCCAACACAAATTGGTCTGCTGTGAAGGATTTCCATGGCGGTAAATATTTTTGAAGAAGCCCCTCGACAGGTGTTAAATGGTCAGGGGGATGGTGGAGAACTCATTACTTGGTCTGGGTATTATTTCCTTGACCACTGCTTTTTAAGTTATTTCTCCGCAAGTGCCCCTGTAAAGGTTTTTAGCAGTGGAAAATTGTCCTTTATTTTTCTAGGAGGGCCCTGTGATGTCTGTGGAGGTAGACCTAGCACTATGTTGGAAATTGGGCCACCAAACGGAGTTTGTAGGGCCCTCATTGATTTAGCGACATCAGCATCCTTTTTCATTTTTTAAGGGCTGTGTCTACCTGAGGCTTAAAGAGGTTCTCTTTGTCAAAGAGGAGACTAAGAATTGCCTGCTGCATTTCAGGTTTAAATACAGAGGCACAGAGCCAAGCATGACCACATAAAAGAATGCTGGTGTTTATTCCTCTAGCTGCAGTGTCCACGGGGTCTAGTGCGCATTTTATGGAGATCTTAGCGATTAACTTCCCCTCATAGACTTTTCATAACCCCTTTTTCTGTATTCTTCTTGGAGATGTTGGAGGAGCCTCTCCATTTTTACCTAATGAGCCCTGTTGTAATAAGCTACAAGATCTTAGCTGTTGGCAATATGCCAATGATTAGAAGACTGTGATGCTATCCTTTTGTCCGAGGCGTCAATAGATTTTGACTCCTTTTCTGGGGGAGGTAAGTCCTCAGTTGTTTGGGAGTTTGCCCTTCTCTGTGCATTAACCACTACCAGGGAGTTTGGGGTCGATTGTCCTATAATATATTTAAGGTCGGATGGTGCAGCCATGTATTTGTTGTCAATTCGTAGTGTTATGTGTGCCTTTACAGTGTCTATAAAAAGGACACCTGCATGATTAGCCGCTTAACCGCGGCGGTTTAGAAGAGTGGGCGTGGCCGCGTCGGCCAACGGACGTGCGCGGCACTGCGAAGGTACTGCTCGCGACGGCCGTTGGCCGACAGACGCAAGCAAGGGTTTAAGGAGTGGTAAATACTGTGACCCCCTTTGAGCAGTAGAGAGTATTTAAAAAAGGAAGTTATCCTATATAGGATCTTTATGTAAAGGCACTTGATTAAATGCTGCAGCTCTGGCTATTAAGACTTGATAGGCAAAAGCGTCATCAGGTGGTGATGAGCGTGTGGGATTAAGGTCCAGGTTTGCATCCACCTATGGTTCTATGTCATAAGGATCCCAAGCATCTCCAGAATGTTTGTCACCTGATATGTTATCATCCTCATCTATGATAGGTGAGGGGATATGTTGGATGCCTCAGATTCTTGTGGTGAATAAGGTGGTGGAGTGGACACTGGGGTTGGCGTCAGTGGGTTTGGTGAGGTAGGTATGGGAATGTGTAAAGAGCTAGTAGCAACGTCCATTTCCTTGTTTTTGAGAGACTGTATAGGAATGTCTATAGCCTCTTCAAAAGCCAGCTGTCTTTTAGAGTATTGAGGCTTTGCCGGCTGAAGACTTATCTTTTCAGTTCCGGGTTGAATTTGCAAAGTTTGTTGCCTCTGATCAAGCCGTTCCTTCATAACATCAAGGATTGGTTTGGGTGGAGTTTTCAGTCAGAAGGTGTAACATTTCAGACCAAAGAATGTTTTAGTTTCAGTGCTAGTGTGCTAGGAACCAAAGCACCATGGCCCTCGTCTTTCGAAACCGAAGTGGATGTTTGGTGAGTTACTGCCTAATCAGACTTTGAGGAGGTGGAGGCCCCTGCTGTAGGCAGAACTTTCGGTGCAGAGGGCAGGGCTTTTGAGTCTGTATGTCGGTGCGGACAGTAAGCAGTTTTTTCAGATAGAGCTGATTTCTTGTCTTTAGATCGGGGGCAGTTGACCTCACAGTCTCTGTTTTTGGGCACACTGGAGACTGGCTCAATCTTGTTCCATGTTTGAACAGGCATTAGAATCGTGGATGGATAAGGATTCCTCTTGTGCTGCCGATGCCTCCTGTTGACCGAAGATGACCGGTGAGTCATCTGCTTGACAGCAATGCATTTCTTGGCGACGGGCATGTCAATCCTGAAGAGTATTTTGGGATCAAAAATATTTGCAGGCCTCACAGGTGTTCTCTTGATGACTGGGCGAGAGGCATAGGTTGCAAATGGAATGTTGGTTTGCATGAGGGCATTTGGAACGGCACTTCGGACCGAAACAGAATGGAGTGTGTTCCATAGAAGCTCATTATCTGATAAAATCTGTTGAAGTTGGAGAAGCCCAGCAGGGTGCGGCCCAAAGGCCGTGGAAGCGAGTCGATGAACCAGACGCAAAATTAGTATTTGCTCAGAACGCAAGAGATACTAAGCAATCAAGACAATACCGTTGATTTGAAGGATCTACTGCTGAATCGCAGGCAGCTCGCAAGAGTCTCGAATTGGAGTGCGAGACATTAAATCCAAACCTGTCGGCGGAAACAAAACCCAGAACAATGGAGTCGCTACCCATGCACAGTAGCACCAACAGAAGTCACACAACCTCGTGACTCTAAGAAACTTTTTTTTAACAAAAACAACTTGTAATCATCCAAGCCCAACTTGTAATCATCCAAGCCCAACATCAGATGGTGGACTAATGCAATCTACAGCACACATGCCTCGAACATTATGTTATGATTTCATAAAAAAGATTTTACCACAGCCAGGCTGTCACCTTTCAAATATAATCCAGTGTGTGTGTGGCACTCTGTATGTTTACCCGTTGATCAATTACCCTAATGTTTGCACATGGGTGTAAGTTACTTGGGTGCTGGCGGGTTGCTCCCTCTGACCTAAGGGAGTTGAACTCAACTACAAGATAAACATTGTTTAACGTAACAATGTGCCCAACCGCACTCCTTTGTGAGACGAGGGGTCTTCAAATGTAAATCAAAGTAAATTTAATTTAGTCCCGAAATAAATGTGTTCACATCCGAATGGATTATTTGTTTTTAATCATCAGTAATGTTCAATCAGTTGAAACTGTTACATCACAGTTAGGTATTCAATAGCATGACTGATGTCATTCTGTGTAATACGGTGTGATATCCAAATCATCATTCAATTCAAATTCAATCCCAATCCATTTCGTGCCACTGCACTTCTTCAGGGGAAATGCGTTTAATCTAAAATAAAGAATGAGGTTGTGTAAATGATACAGAAGTAGACAGATGCAGCTTCAACAAAAAAGAAAGACAATGAAAGTCGCGGCAGGTATTCATGCACAACGCGAGTCATGTTTTGTGTCACTTACATGCCGGTGATCCGCGGGTATGTGAAAGTACCTAAAAATGCGTGTTTGAATGTGAAGGTTAGTGTGAAGGACTGTGGGGATGATTGGCCTGTGCGTCTGCACTATGGACAGTGCAATACAGATATGCATCATTCCTGTTAAAACTTGTGGGTAAAAAAGCATTTCTCATGTCCACCCAGTGCTGTTAATTAAGTTGTGCAGAACTAACGGGGGTAGGTAGGTGGAAAACAGAAAACTAAACAGACGTGTGTGAAACCCTGTCTTTGGGTGATTGTATCCGTGGTTAGAAAAAACGCATATCCGTGATTATGTCCCAATATTACGTCCGTAGGTTAAAGGCGCATTCAGGTTCTTAGTAGGAACCTTACCGATCTGTGATGTTCAAGGGCGGGTGAAAATCTACACGAGAGAAATAAATGACAGGAAAATCAGGAAATACAAGCGTGACACAATCGACTACAAGCTTGGAGAGGTGTACAATTGGGCGGAGGTCTACACCCAACGTAGGCAACAGAGACCGTTTACCAATTCCTCTTCGGATGAAGGCAGTACAACATCATTTGACTCATCACAGAAGGGCGCTAAAATATATGGGAAGCAAAGGGAAGAGATACCTACCAACAGGGGTACCAACACCAATACCATCACCACCACAACATCAGAGAGGCCTTTTTTAGGGAGAGGCCAAAGCCCAAACATCGAACCCGGAGGGGCAGAGGCTCAAAGGGAACCAGGTCCTTCAATAGCCCAGTTGACATGCAGCATGAGAACCTGATCATCAATATATCTAAAGAATCTTTGTCGAAATGCCAACTAGCCACTTTGCAACGTAGCACATCATTTGTACCGACTTATCGGTCCAACGAACTGGAGAGTGAAGTCAGTGTCTTTAAATTTATGAGGAACCTCAGGCTGAGATGCTTTTTTACCATTGTTATTCCTGAACCTAAGCAAGAGATAGATGACACTTTATTAGGTTTAAGGAGCAAGAGCACTTTTGTGCCACCAGTTAGTCACAAGATCTTGGATTCTTACGAAACTATTACCATGAAAGAAGTCAGTGACCTGTTTAAGAAACCTACCACCAAGACATCCAATTTTACAGTCAGGGAATCACAAGTCATCGAACAAATCATTAACAACCAGAACATAACCTGCTGTAAGGCGGACAAAGGTGGGGCACTAGCGATAATGGACACAGATTACTACACACAAAGTGTCAAGAACCATGTGTATGACAGTAACACATACATGCTATTGCCTCAGGACCCCACAGAGGTGTTCGCTAGGACATTAAGGGTTATTTTGGACAAAGCAGTGAATATGGGAACCATCACAATGAAAGACAAAGTTTTTACTCCAGGAACATACAAGGAGCCCGAGTATACACATGCTGCCTAAAATCCACAAGGATTTGATGAAACCCCCATTCCGCCCTATAGTGTCTACGAGGGGATCAAACCATGAACCCACCGGCAAGTATCTGGACAGACACTTAAAACCACTTGTGAAACGCATGACCACCTATTTGCGTGACACAACCGATTTCCTAACCAAATTGAATGACATAACCCTTGATGAAACCATGGACATTATCCTTTGCACAATTGACGTATGTTCACTCTACACCTCGATCCCACACAACAGGGGCATTGATGCCGTTGAGTCTTTTCTTATTAATCATGACATCAATGAGAACTTTAAAGTATTTCTTTTAGAACTACTTCATTGCACCTTATACCATAGCTATTTCACCTAGAATGATCAATTCTTCCAACAACTCGCAGGGACATCGATGGGGAATTGTGCTGCCCCCAGCTATGCCAACCTTTTCATGCACCGTCTGGAACTTGATCACAGCCTGACCAACCCCAGATGGCAGGATAAAATCCACAAACTCTGGCGTTACATCAACGACATTTTCCTCATATGGCAAGGGCCTCCGGAAGAAATTGAGGAATTTATACTGTTCATCAACAACATTGATGACCACATTCAGTTCACCCACACAGTCAGCTCTGGAACAATCCCATTTTTGGATGTTTTAGTATCACACAAGAACAACAAGTTCTACACCGATGTATATACCAAAAGTACCGAAAGGAATAACTCCTTGCTATTTGACAGCTGACATCCTATGTCTCTTAAACGACACTTGTCATACTCCCAATTTCTGAGGATAAAAAGGATATCAGCAGATGAGCATACCTACCTTAAGAACGAAAACAAAATGCAAATGAAATTCAAGGAGAGAAAATATCCCAACACGATCCTCAACGATGCAATGGAGAGAACGAGAGCAACCAGTAGGGCTGAATTGTTGAAAGTACACATGAGGGACACCAAATCGAACAGGCCAGTGTTTGTGTCTAAATTCTCCAGCAGGAGTCAACAGATCAAATAAATCATTCTCAAGAACTGGTTAATGATAGAAAACGAACCGGACTTCAAAGGCATTTTCAATAAACCATTATTTACCTATCAAAGATCAAGAAACCTGAAAGATCTGCTTGAATCAAAACCCTGTGATCACAACGCAACTTACACTGGTACGGTCCCATGCTTGAACTGTGGACATTGTAACAACATAATACGAGGTAACTTTCTCAATCATCCAACCACAGGCAGGCCAATCAAACTTTACACCAACGCCACCTGTGACAAAAAACTTGATTTACCTACGGAAATGTCCTTGCGGACTCCCATATGTTGGCAAAACGGAAAGGAAGATTAAGACTCGCATGACCGAGCACAAAATCACGATCAGAAATAAAATGAAAAAAGCACCAGTCGGCGCACACTTTGCCGCCAACAATCACAACATCAGCCAAATCAGATTCATGGTCTTGGAGGTTGTTTCTGCAAAACAAGGCGTTGATAACAGAAAGAAACTACTTCAACGCGAGATGTATTTGATCAAAAAATTTGATTCATACAACCCAAAGGGGTTAAATGATCGTATGGAATATAGTTACTTCCTATAATTTACCTGTTCATAATTTACCTGTTCATGTATTGTTTTATGTGACTGTTTATCGTTCAGTTGGTTACTACATATACCACACCCCCATCCCACCACCATACATTACAATATCGCAATTCTTTTTTGAAGATTGTTTGATATTTCAACAGAAACGTCCTTGGTTATCCACTTCTGAACACACACATTGCACTTTCCTGGCTTTATCTTCACTCTTCCTGTCGCCGTCTGGTCTTTGTCTATCCTACCAAGATGGCCGCTGTATTCAACTGGTTCTCTGTACCGTCTAACCACAACTTAGCTCTTTATATGCCTTGTATTTAAAAAAAAAAAACACGTACATTCTACATATTTCTTATGGGTTGATCCATTTTATTTATCGTGTCTCACGCACGCTCGTTTTTCCACTGTTTACCGGTCTCTTTTTTCACTTTACTTCCGAATATGCACCCCTGGGTTAGTCCGTCGTTGATTACTCTTTTATTACAGCGTTACACGCATGCGCCGCGTTTTACACTCGGCATGGAGTTGCTGTGGAGGAGCACGGAGATTTTCACCCGCCCTCGAACTTCACAGATCGGTAATATTCCTACTACGAACCTGAATGCGCCTTTAACCTACGGACGTAATATTGGGACATAATCACGGATATGAGGTTTTTCTAACCACGGATACAATCACCCGAAGACAGGGTTTCACACACGTCAGTTTCGTTTTCTGTTTTCCATCTACCTACCCCCGTGAGTTCTGCACAACTTAATTAACAGCACTGGGTGGACATGAGGAATGCTTTTTTACCCACAGGTTTTAACAGGAATGATGTATAACTGTATTGCACTGTCCATAGTGCAGACGCACAGGCCAATCATCCCCACAGTCCTTCACACTAACCTTCACATTCACACACGCATTTTTAGGTACTTTCACATACCCGCGGATCACCAGCATGTAACCGACACAAAACATGACTCGCGTTGTGCATGAATACCTGCCGTGACTTTCATTGTCCTTTTTTGTTGAAGCTGCATCTGTCTACTTCCGTATCATTTACACAACCCCATTCTTTATTATAGATTAAACACATTTCCCCTGAAGAAGTGCAGTGGCACGAAATGCATTGGGATTGGGATTGAATTTGAATTGAATGATCATTTGGATATCACACCGTATTAGACAGAATGACATGTTGGGATCAAATTTTAGATACCATGTATTGTTGGCCTAATATATCCAATGTAACCTCGTAATTATATAATCGCATAGTTTGAATACATTATGAACCTCGTAGTGACCATAGATTTACTTTTGACTCGCCTGTTCCTATTGATATAACCAGAACCATTGTGTTTAGTTTCCCTATGTGCTCGTGTGGTTTCCCTGAAATCACGTGATCACCTTCTCTGCTCGAAAATATGACGGTAGCCAGGCCGCTTACTATAGTTGTTAGCTGGTAGCTCAAAGAAACCCAAGGTCACATCTGCCTTTCTTGTGGGATGCACACATTCTAGCAGAGTCCGTTCCTGTACTCCCCGGGCTACAGATAGACACGGTGGCACCTCACTGACCTGCCCCCGTAATAGCTTAGGCCTAAGCTACTAGCAATCAATTGTGCCTTATATGGATATTCCTCTTGGCGTACTGACAAATTGTATCTTTCCTTGTAGGGTGTCATCTTGAACACATGAAATGTATATATGCCTTGTGTCTTGAACATGTAATCAGTCTCCTCTGCACACCTCCGCGGGTCGTGTAGACTGAGGCTCCCCTGCCAGGGCTTGCCTTTTCTGAATAAACGATTGAACCTTCTCCATTGCCGACTGAATTATTATTACTAATACATGTATATGGGCTATTGGTAAGTATAGTCCGATAGAATTAATTTTGGATCCTTCAGTTGGCGACTCCGCCGGGACTCCGCGATAGGGTCGTCCCCTCCTGTAAACAGGGGGTGACGGGACAGGGAGGAGTTCTTGCCGAGTGGGTGGACGGAAAGAGGATCCTGATTTGAAACACCCGTTTGCGGTACGAAAACAAGCTTGTCCCACCCTCGAGTCCAGTTTCCCTCCCAGCTGCTGAAGACCCTACGCCGGAGTCCTACGGGCTTAACCCGAGAGAAGAACAGACTGTGTCGGTCTGTCTAGGTGTCGGCAGTGGAGAATTCGCAATCGACCTGAGTGCACCAGGTGAGTGATATTTGAAATCGAATTGGATAAGAATCGCTTAGAAGAAGTGTTTCTTTTTGGATAACAGTTAACTGTTTTTGTTTGAAGGTGGCCGTTGAAGCTGGACCACGAGGGAATCTGGGGATCTATCGTTGCGGCGACGGGGCTGCACGAGTAGAGGCCCCACGGACTTGTTTGGTGAATAATTGAGAGTATATCTGATGCCCTAGTGGAGTACTGCGTTGCACGCTCGGCCAAATTCTCTCCGGGAAAGCCCTGGGAGCTACTGGGTAAGCTAGGGTTCTGGAGCTGCGCGCCCAGATGCCCGGCCCAACCAGAACAGGACCATGGGATGGCCTGTGAGAGAGTTCGTGGTTCGCCTATTAGATGCTCTCAGAACAGTCTAATGACTGTTCTCTTTGGTGAAACTCTGTTGGTCTGGAATTCTTTTGAATCGATTCCCCGAACAGGAGTCGACGGGATCTGTTCGTATTTGAAGACGTCATTTGCATGGAATAAGTTCGGAGAGGTGTTTTGCCTTGCACTGTTTTACAGCACTTTACAGTGACTACTGAATGAGGAGGTGTATGAGTGAGTGATGTAAAAGGAAGCGTCCAAGTATGTATGGTGTGTGAGTTTCCGTGATTGAAACAGCAAATAGGTAATATCATCATGTCGTGTTTTAGTAAAATATGTTTTGGGTGCTGTTGTCGGAGAGGTATGCGGCTCGAAGAAAGACAGCCTGCTCCTCCCGAAGGCAGCCCCAGTTTCGATATGTATGTCAAACATGGCTTACAGCCAATTTTGTTCAACACTTTGTGGAACAAATACATCAAAGATAATTCGGACTTACAATGGCCTCTCACGGGGTCTTTTGATGAGAAAAAGATTAATTATATACAGAATAAATTGTTTATGAAGAAGAGTCGTCAATCTATGTTTGATTCCTTGAACTTATGGTTGAAGGAAGCAAAACGACGACGGATTAGGGAAGAGAAGTTGGGAAAGATGAAGTCGGGTCAAAGGATCACACAGAAAGCCATAGCCTATGATAAGGAAAAGGTGGAAAAGAATATTGAACGCATGGATAGGCAGCTTCGGTTGGAAACCGATAAAAGCTATGTGACTAGACCAGAGACAGGAGATGAATTAGAGGAATTGCTGGAAACCCGGCCACCTCCCCCTTATGCTCCGCAAGGCTTGTATCCGGCCGTACCTGTGGTACGAGTTGATCGAACGGGTGCCGTTTCGACCCCCCGACCACTGTCGGGAATGATCGTCACGGCCCCCGTTGGTGGATCGGGATCCGATATTCCCGTGTCCCCTCCTTCTCTTCGACCAACTACCTCACCCTTAATATCTCTTCAGCCGGACGCGGCTGTCTCCTCTCCCTTGCACCCTGTATTCCTTTCCCCTCCAACTCAGACCACTTTAGACCTACGAAATATAGTTGGCCCTGGGGCCACGCCTAAGCGTCCGATGTCTGGCTCGAGTGATCAACAAGCCTTTACTCGGTCGCTGCTGGGACAGGAGGAAAGGAGAGCTATTATAATTTAGGCGTCCCAGTGGATGCGGAATCCTATTTATACGTTGGAAGATATTTGGAGTACTATGAAGGATTATGAACCTGTTGCACAGCAACTAGCAATAGAAAGAAAGGCAATCCGATTGATTTCACTATGGGAACAGTGTTTTGAGGAAGGATTACCTCCTCAGATACTACGTGATATCAGGGATCACGCTCATAAATTTCATCTCCGAATCGAGGAAGTGTATCAGAATGTAAACATCCTTTTGCATTATAGGGAAAGAATGCACAGAAAGAGCGCTGAATGGGGTGCACAACACCCCATGAGAGAGGTGCATCCCCTTTTCTTTCCAGAATTACCTGAAATAAAGGATAATGCTGGCAATATTACTAGAGCTCGGGAGGACGCCAGACTTCAGGAACAATGGGTTTATACCCCTTGGAAACGAAGTGAGGTCCTTATGTTGAAAGCCCAGCTCCCTGACCCCCGTAAAAATCCTACAGCCTATTATAAAGAATTGACGGAAGCCGCTAATTCGGCCATTATGACCATAGCTGATATTGAGCTGTTTTTTGGTCTACTGATTCTGGTGGATATATGGAGACAGATACATGATACGGACCACATTCCTGAGCTGGGAGGAACGTGCAATCAATTGAAAGATTGGGATAAGGAACGGAAGCCGGGTGAGAAACCCCGGGATGAAATATTAGCAGTACCAGGAAAAATTGTTACATATATGCAGACTCTTCTCCCTCCAAGGAAGGTAGATTGGGATAAATTAACTGCTTGTAAACAAAAGAAGGACGAAAGTGTGTCCGATTTCTTTACCCGGTTCGAGAAGGTGTTCATAGATTTTAGTGGTCAAGATCTTTCTACAGAGGGTGGAATTCGATTATTTGTAAATAGGTTTGTCACCAACTTGCTTCCCGAGGTTATGACTCGTCTCCAGGCGGCAGAAAGTACGTGGACTACAGCCGCACCCTCTGTTATTCTTAGCATGGCCCAATATTATGAAAATCGAGAAAATTAGAGTAAGGAGAAATCGGAGAAAAAGACAAAGGATCTAAAAACTAGAGTACTATTGCAGCAAGTTAGCAGAGGGAATAATTCAGGACGAGGAGTACGAGGTTCCTTTCAGAGGGGTCAATCATCAGGAAGAGGAAGGGGAGGCCCACCGAATATAGGGATAAATCAATGTTCTTATTGTAAGGAGAAGTGTGGCTCAATGGTTAGAGCGGCAGACCCTGATGCAGAGGTCTAGCCCGGGACCAGGGTTCAATTCCCCGCCTCGGCGGGTCTTGGGCTCAAAATTCCACGGACCTGATAATTCTCGCCTTGGTGCCTATTCCAATCATGGAGTCACACTCTGCAACTCTGGGCAATAGCTTGCTTAATCTCCACAACGGCCCCCACAACGCTAAGGATGCCTGGCCTCCACCTTGGGGGTGCCCAGGAGCCAGGAGTGGACACCTCACAGGGAAAGCCAGGATGGGTTCCACAGCGGTATTCGTACAAGCGCCTTGAGACCCTTGCGGGTGAGTAGTGCGCTATACAAGTATCAATTTACATTTAAGGAGGAGGGCCATTGGGGAATAGATTGCCCTCTGTTACTGACCAAAAATGGATCTAGTAGAGGACGAGGTAGGGGTCGAGGGAACATAGATCGGAATAGCATGAGAAGAGATGAGTCACAACGTGGGGATTCTCGGAAGAATTATTTCGATGACCCACAGAATAGACAATACTACAATGAGACTTACCAGGATGACCGATACGACGAACGGGAGTATGCATGAGACAGCCACGGACAGAGCGGGGGCCATATTACAGTACCAGTTGACCAAGAGGGACCCTATGTACAAGGAGAACTGTTGGGTACACCGGGGAAGTTTTTAGTGGTTACTGGGGCGATGAGTAGTTCAGTCGCTCGTACACTGGTCCCAGGGGCAGCTCTGTCTGGCCAAAATAATGCATCTGTTGGATTCTCTGGAATACCGGTAGTGAGCCCCGTTTCAAAACCTTTGCCTTTTACGATAGGTACTATCCCCATGCACACCCCTTCCTTCTAACTTCTAATTGTGGTGAAAACCTTTTAGGATTAGACATTTTGAAAAAGTTGCATGCTCTTATTTATTGCTCCCCTGATGGTGTCTATCTGACCATGCAGAAACCATCTGTAAAAGAGGCCCAATACTTTGCTAAAAATTAGACTTTGCCTCCTGAATTCTCCACCATTCCTCGGACACTGTGGGCAACAGGGGACACTACTGTCGGCCTGTTGAAAATAGCTCCTGTGTCAATAACACTGAAACCAAATGCGCAGCTGCCACGCATTCCTCAGTATAAAATTTCACCAGAAGGTGAACAGGCCTTGTTGCACATCATTTGTGATTTAATTGACAGAGGGGTGGTGATGTTTGCAATAGTCCTATTTTACCGATTTTAAAAAAGACCCCGATTGATGGTGCCCCAGATTATAAAACTGCCTATCGTTTTGTGATTGATCTACGAGCGGTCAATAAAATAGTCATCCCTCAGTACCCAGTGGTGCCAGACATAACTATCCTGGCGATGATTCCCCCTATGGCTCGATATTTTTCTGTAATAGATTTAAAGAACGCCTTCTTTAGTATTCCAATCCACCCTGATAGCAGACATATCTTCGGATTCTCATTAGGAGGCCGAAGCTTTAGATTTACGCGCGCACCTCAAGGCTATACGGAAAGTCCCAGCATTTATAGCCAAGCTCTAAAAGCAGTCCTGGATGAATTGACTTTGCCTGCAGGTAACACAATCATCCAATACGTGGATGATATCTTGGTGGCCTCTGATACGGAGGACGGTTGCAAAGACGCAACAGTGAAATTGTTACATCATTTGGCTGATAATGGAAATAAAGTCTCCCTCTCTAAATTTCAATATTGTCGACAGGAAGTGACCTACCATGGCCACTTACTGTCGAAAGCGGGGAGAAGACTAACATCAGAACGAATATCTGTAATTACTAACATGTCTGTACCTCGTACTCAACGAGATGTTCGTGCTTTTCTGGGCATAACCTCTTACT
Source organism: Lissotriton helveticus (assembly GCF_964261635.1). Classification (NCBI taxonomy): domain Eukaryota; kingdom Metazoa; phylum Chordata; class Amphibia; order Caudata; family Salamandridae; genus Lissotriton; species Lissotriton helveticus. The sequence goes on from NC_136061.1 coordinate 953,049,595, forward strand.
GTCGCCAATGGATTCCTAACTATTCACTTCTCTCTAAACCCTTGTTGTATTTGACCACCAAAGATGTGCATGAACCCTTACCCTGGACGGATGAATGTCAAGAAGCCTTTGACTCTTTGAAATCTGCTTTGTGTTCTGCACCTGTCTTGGGTACCCCGGATTACCGAAAACCTTTTTCACTCTATGTGCACGAGGTGGACAGTTGTTCCCTTTCAGTATTAACACAGGATTTCAGTGGGAAACAGAGACCCTGTGCTTTCTTTCCATCAGTGTTAGACATGGTTGCCCAAGCCCTCCCCAGTTGTGTGAGGGCCACCGCGGCAGTAGCGGTGGCCCTCCGGCAATCGGAGGGTATTATTTTGAATACGGAACTTACAGTCTTGGTACCACATTCGGTAGACATTTTGTTAAACAGAACTAAGACCCAGCACCTTACGAGTGCTCGCTTGACAGGATATGAATTAACATTGTTTGCACCACACATTACAATCAAAAGATGTGCTACGCTAAATCCAGCCACATTATTACCTCTCCCTTCCGATGCTGAAACAAATGATGCTCACGATTGTATATTTAGAACTGAAGAAGAAACTAAAGGTCGTGTAGACCTTTCTGACACCCCCTTACCAGAACCTCAAGGAGAGTTGTATGTGGATGGTTCTTGCTTTAAGTTACCAGATGGTACGACCACAGCTGCATATGCCATTACAACCTTAAAAACGGTGGTGGAAACAGCTAGGATTTCACATCACTCAGCCCAGGCAGCTGAACTAATAGCACTGCTACGAGCCTGTGAGATTAGTAAAGGTCTGAAGGTAAATGTTTACACAGACAGCCAATATGCCTTTGGCGTTGCTCATAGCTTTGGGAGGCTCTGGAGGGAGAGGGGTTTCTTTACCACACATGGCCAGAAAATTCAACACGGTCCTTTAATTGATCGCTTATTGCACGCCTTGACATTACCAGATAAAATCGCCATTATTAAATGCAGCGCTCATAAAAAAAATCATTGATTCTACAGGTAAGGGAAATGCATATGCTGACTCAGTAGCTAAAGAAACAGAACAAACTAAGATGACTCCAATGGTCCCTAGTGCCTCGGCCCGGTGGGCAACAGAAACATCTGTGTTTGACAATACCATTGAAAGTGTGAAAGAGTTACAGAAAGAAGCTACTGTAGATGAGATACAAAAGTGGGAACAAGAAGTGGGACAATTGGACAAAAACTAATGTTGGGTAGATCGAACTGAGAAACAACGTTGGTTACTCCCCAATGCATTGGTATATGCTGTAGTAACCATGGCCCATGGTCCAGCACACATAGGAGCGAAGGGTATTTGTGCAGTGTTGGATCCAGTCTGGAGTAATCCCAATATTTCTAAAACAGCAGTACATGTGGTCAAATATTGCACAGTATGTTTACGTTACAATTTGGGAGGGAGAGAGACGGTCCTGAGTGGAAACTTTGCTCCCCCATCTTTGCCCTTTGAAGTGCTTCAAATTGATTATATACAGATGGAGCGAGTGAATAACTTAAAATACGTACTAGTGGTGGTTTGTGCGTTCAGTAAATGGGTTGAAGCCTACCCCACTAAGGAAGCCACCGCAGTGGCTACTGCTAAAGCTTTGATTAAAGAGTATTTTCCCCGCTTTTGTTTGCCTCGAATTATCTGGTCTGATAATGGCTCACACTTTAATGCATCCTCAGTCGTCAGGCCTAGTTGAAAAATATAATGGCATATTGAAGTTAAAGATGGCCAAGATCTGTGCTAGTACAGGATTAAAATGGCCCGATGCCTTACCCTTGGCTTTGTTGTCTTTAAGAACCACCCCTCACACACGGACGGGATTATCCCCTTATGAAGTGATTTTTGGTAGACCCGCCAATGTGTGGGGAGTCCCTAGGCCCAGATCCTTCAGAGATATTGATAATCCTTTAATGACAGACTACTTGTATACTCTGACTAAAGATCTGCGTTCTATTCATCAACAGGTATCCGAGACATTGCAGCCGCTACCAGAGGGTCCCGGTCATCGGTTGGAACCCGGCCAGTGGGTCCTGGTGAGGAACTATCAACGGAAATCAAGCCTTGAACCGAAGTGGTCGGACCCCTACCAGATCATACTGGCTACAAGGTCGGCTGTGAAAGTGCATGGGCACAAACACTGGATTCATGCGTCCCATTTGAGTATACCCCGGCTTGCTTCAATCCTGATGGTGCAATGAGCAAGGGACTCACATCTGAGTATACCCACGGCCATTTGAAGCGCCTTCCACTTCCTTTACCTTTTGATTTGCGAAACCGTGAAGGAATCCCTAGCCAGGAAGGAGAGTCGCCACAGAGCTTTGTGCCCTTTTCTGAAACCAGAGAGAAGGGGCAGTCAAGTGAAACGTTGCCTTCAGGTGACAAGGAGGCGGCTCGGACGGCGGAGACCGTTGTTTCTGATATATCATTGGGGTCAAACCCATCCGATGTTCCTGAAGCGGAGTTGTTTTCTGACCAGGAGCAACCTGGCCGTTGTAATTACGACCTGCGGCCCCGAAAACAACGCGGTACCCCAGTTCTGCGTGGAGCAAAATAGGGAAAGACTTAGTTTGAAAAGTATCAGATAGTTCTACTGGGGTACTGAGCGAGACACTGGACTGAACTCGTTGAGAGCTTGGAACATTGTGTTAAGTAGCTCTGTTCAGCAAGAAAGACTGAGTTGGGGGCCGCGGTTGTTGTCTTCAACAAAAGAGATACTTTTCGTGTTCATCTTACGAATGAAGAGAGTCTGCCCGTGAGGCTCTTGAACGGACACGGGAAGAAGATCCCCTCTGGTGGCGTGCGTGCTTTGTGGATACAAAGATAGTTGTCTGGACTTATAGAGAGGGCCCGAGTTATATCTGGACTTACAGAGAGTATGTTTCCCTTTGCTCGATTTGCAATGGAGGATGAAAGACCTTTGGCCCCTCGTCGATATGTGGATACTATGCATTTATTTTCCGGATGGTCCACCAGAGTTAAGGTGGCATTAGTTGCTTTTATTGTTATTATTACGATCATTATGATGTGTATATACGTATATTTGGAATTTCAGCACCCAGCACCAACATTGTTAGGGACTACTGTTGCCCCGGAAGAGCATCTCTTCTATTCTTTGCCCCCTCACAAGGCCAGACATAGAGAAACGTATATGAAAAATGCTTTTATTGAAATGTTGCATCAGACACACAGTACTACAAACAAAACAAATTGTTTGGTGTGTGGGCTACTCCCTTCCGTCATGCATCAGCACAAACTGTTTATCTCTTTACCGATGTCTTATTTAGCTAATTGTGAAGCCTGGTTCCAGTTGTTATCTTTAATGTATTCCCATTATGTAGCTGAACCTAAAATTTATACGGAAAAAGATTATGAAGCCATTTTGAAGTACATAGAAAAACATCAAGGATTTGATGCAACAGGAAATGGGGGAGAGGGATCTTTGGACCCTAATGCCTGTATGAAGGTGTATACAGATTATAAGAATGTTACATGGCTAATGGAGGAAATGCAGGATTTTGAACTTTTTAATGATACTATGTATTTCCAGCATTTTAAGTAAAGAAATGTTACCAATGACAAGGCCTTACCGATGCCCATCATTAATACTACCTCCCCCTTTTGTATACAGGGACGAGGTCATGTTAAGGTAGGAAAGAGCAAATGTAATTACACCTACACTTTACAGATATATAGTACTCCACCTATGATCACCCCACCTGATGTATATTTCGTTTGTGGGGAGAATGCATATACATGGCTTCCCCGGGGATGGGCCGGAAGTTGCTATCTCTCATTCCTCTACCCTCCTGTGTACATTGCTCCGCCCGACTATCACCGAACTCATCAGTTAGTCCAGAGAGAAGCAGTGGTTAGCCAAAATGTTAGAAGCTATGATACTGATAGTACTGACCAAACAGATACTTCCCTACAGCAATTCGAAGATTTTGGTAAGGGCCTTGTCCCTTTCTGGGGCCCTATATTTGATAGCCGCAGCATACGACGCCTGTCCCGAATAGTTGAAAACGTGGTTCAGACCATTACTGGGATTTTAACTAATATCACTGTAGAGCTTGCTGCGACGAGGCTTGTCTCGCTCCAGAACCGGATGGTTCTTGACGTCATCCTCGCAGATAGGGGAGGAGCTTGTTGTGTGATCGGCAGCTCTTGCTGCGTGTTTATTCCAGATTCTGCCCCTACCATTCATCTTGCTATACAAAAACTACATCGATTAGCCAGTGAAGCCCATGTGGATAACGGTACCTGGTCCCTTAGCAGCTGTTTTTGGGGTCTTTTAGCCACCTGGGGTTGGAAAATATTCAGTGCTGGCCGGAGCTTTTGGAGTGATATTCACGTGTTGCCTGTGTCTCCAATGTGGCCTGGCTTGGTGTTCGTTTTACGCCAATAGAATGACATCTGCCCTGAATTTTTCTCGACAAGTAAAGGTCGAGAAGCAGATGATCCAGAAGGAAGTATCAGACCTCATGCAGATTGATGAAGGAATTTTTGTAGAATAAATTGTATTGGCTATAGTAGGCCAAAAGGGCCGTCTGTTAGGATCAATGTAACCTCGTAATTATATAATCGCATAGTTCGAATACATTATGAACCTCGTAGTGACCATAGATTTACTTTTGACTCGCCTGTTCCTATTGATATAACCAGAACCAGTGTGTTTCGTTTCCCTATGTGCTCGTGTGGTTTCCCTGAAATCACGTGATCACCTTCTCTGCTCGAAAATATGACGGTAGCCAGGCCGCTTACTATAGTTGTTAGCTGGTAGCTCAAGGAAACCCAAGGTCACATCTGCCTTTCTTGTGGGATGCGCACATTCTAGCAGAGTCCGTTCCTGTACTCCCCGGGCTACAGATAGACACGGAGGCACCTCACTGACCTGCCCCCGGAATAGCTTAGGCCTAAGCTACTAGCAATCAATTGTGCCTTATATGGGTATTCCTCTTGGCGTACTGACAAATTGTATCTTTCCTTGTAGGGTGTCATCTTGAACACATGAAATGTATATATGCCTTGTGTCTTGAACATGTAATCAGTCTCCTCTGCACACCTCCGCGGGTCGTGTAGACTGAGGCTCCCCTGCCAGGGCTTGCCTTTTCTGAATAAACGATTGAACCTTCTCCATTGCCGACTGAATTATTATCACTAATACATGTATATGGGCTATTGTTAAGTATAGTCCGATAGAATTATTTTTGTATCCTTCAGACATCAATCATGCTATTGAATACTTGTGATGTAACAGTTTCAACTGATTGAACATTACTGAAGATTAAAAACAATTAATCCATTCGGATGTGAGCACATTTATTTCGGGACTAAATTAAATTTACTTTGATTTACATTTGAAGACCCCTCGTCTCACAAAGGAGTGCGGTTGAGCACATTGTTACGTTAAACAATGTTCTTTATCTTGTACCTTTCAAATATACACACACCATTCTGGCCACCATCTGCTCATCGTCGTAAATAAATACTATCTAACATTTCAGAGATCCATTTTTATTCATCATAATAACTTTTACTAATTTGCTCAAGTGACCTTTATTACTTTCTTATAGCAGTTCACATACAGATGATGTCAATGCATATTCATTAGCAACTGAAAAAATAAAACATTTTGAAACATCGAATCTGGGGCAGAGTACAAGTGACCATGTTTACAAAGACACAGCGTGGTGATGAGCATATCTCAAGCCTGACAACCAAGGCACAGTTACAAATGCTAGGTACATGGAAACAGGGACGTATTCAGCAATGGTGAAAAGCAGAGAGAAAAACTAAAGGTGGCTTAAGAACCAGCTCCAGGATTCTTCATCTGTAAATCATATTATTGCCTGCAACCTCATCTCACTGATAAGGTTACAGACTCATTGTTTGATTTTAAACACTGTATTCTGTAGGTTAAAGGCTGTGATATTTTGTATATGATCAACAAAATACATTCAAAGATTTGCTTTCAAGATCAAAACTCTCTATTATCAGATGTGCACGTTCGTAACTAAACAGTAAGAACTAAATAAACGTAAAATTTCACAATTGGGCTGTGGAGGTTGTCTCAACCTGGTAAAACTAAGCATCAAACTGCAGCCACCCAAAGGGAGGTTGACAATTTGTTCTTAGTATGAGGGAATTGTTAAGTCAAACTAAATACACAATACGGGCAGCATAAGCATTAAGCAATGCAGTGACCATAAAAGTCAACCAGGGAACAAAACAGTGATGTTAAATTAAATAAATATTTACAACAAACCATGAACTCAGTACTGAGATTTACCTGGTCCTACAATACAAACCTAACATTAGTTTGAAATGTATTCACATACCAATGCTTCTAAAACCTACTCCTTGTGCAAGAGAGGCCCTGGAAGGAAAGAGATTAGTCTCATGCCAAAATAAGCCAAATAACACAGAGCCTAGCGCCCTTTTAAGTCTCAGGAGCAATGAAGAACGGCCAGAGATAGCCCAAGAAGCACTCAGTAGCCTTGTTTCCTTGTTGAATTCACTGGTAGAAGCCAGAGAAAACCCACAGCAGAGCAAGCTCCAAGAAACGGGGAATGGGGCCTCAGCTCCATCTTAAGCCCAGCAAGTGTTGGGTAGTGGATTATAATCATTAAGGCGTTCAGAAGAGAAACCAGGTCACATACTGAGGAAGTACCGTGGCAACCCAGTTTAAGCACCAAGAAAAGGGAGCGCAGGGACCTTAGCATGCTTGGAATGCATCACAGCTCCTTTGGTAGCTGGATGGAAAGTGTTAGGGTGCCGCCTCACAACTAGCTGTCACTATATACCATTATTTTACGTAATATTCCACCCAGTTCGAGTTTTCTTTGATGCTCTCTCCACTGGGCTGTATCTTCCTGGGTCCTTTCTTTGAGGATGGAGAATATACTGTCTTTTTCACTAGCTCTGCATCCAAATGCAGGCCTTTCCTCACTACCCTTTTATAAGGGACTAATATTCGGCAACAATCTCAGCTAAAAGCATGAGCAGATTTCACATTTTTAAAGAGGTACTTTTGTCCTTCTAAGTGTTTGAAAAAATAAGGACAATAAGGACGACAAAGGGACTCCAGGGTAAAAAGAAAGCCGCAGTTCCTGTTCCAATTATCCTGCCTAGCTTACGAAGGCGTTGGGGAAAAAGCTGTACACAAGTTAATGAATGTAGGACATCTGGGTTGCATGTGAACACTGCATGAACAACTAGGGATGCAAAGAAGCTGCAAAAACATATAATTAACTCTTCCTATATTCGAGACTATACTCCGGAATCTCAACTCAAAAAATGTGCAAACATGAAAACAAGGAGTGAACAAAACATAATTGCATATCGTATTTAAGTGCTTTTTATGCAATTCAACAAGGGATGGATCGAATGTTGAGCCCTGAAAACGTAACCGTCCAGCTCCTGAGAGCGTTGGGAAAGAGATGGATTTGGATTTCTTGCATCAACCATCAGAAAATAAAGGATCTTAAGGAAGGGAACTGTCCGTCTCCTTCCTGTCTCGAACTCAATCTCATTTCAAAGCATCCAACAGTCTGTGTTTAAAGGTGGAGCATAAGACCAGCGATGCGTAGGTCCCCACAGGTGAATTCTACCTGGCACAAGTCCAGCAGCGCAGGAGGAAAGAAAAGTGAACCAAAGCTTCTCTGCTCGTTGACAGCAGCTGTGAAGGAAAGAAAAAAAAGCCATTTGCCACCCAGCTCTCATAATTATTTTTTAACATTAAATGCATTTGAAATTCATAAAAATGATAACTAAGGTGGCACAAAATATCTTATAACTCCCTAGTATTTACAACTTGTCTTTCAATTTTCTTTTTCATATGCATGGAAAAATAATGGCAACGGACTGTAAAATATGTAGCCATATGCATCTGACGACAACTGTCAACACTGAGACACTGGTAGGAACGGACGAAGTTAATTTAGCCTTAGAAGGCAAAGTTATTTACTTGTAATCCTATATTTAGGCATCAAGAAATACTTTTAGCATATATACAATACATGGTGTACATATGTTAACTAAATGGATACCAATTTCCTATAACATACTCAAGGCTAGACATCCCACATTTCTGATGCCTTTTCTTTTAAACATAACGTCCAAATGAAACGAGACCAACGGGTCCCTCGACCCCTCACAGTCCGGGTTCTGAGCAAACCACAGCACCGAGACCGCCCTCATAGCAGCCACCGACGACATCAGGTCCCTGCTAGACAACGGAGAAACTGCTGCCCTCATCCTCCTGGACCTCTCAGCAGCCTTCGACACCGTATGCCACACTGCACCCTGATACAGCGCCTCAGCAACACCGGAATCCAAGGAGCGGCCCTGGAGTGGATCATCTCGTTCCTCGACGGAAGAACCCATAGAGTCCGCCTCCCCCTGTTCCGCTCTTCGGCCACCGAAGTCAACTGCGGCGTTCCGCAAGGATCCTCACTCAGCCCCACCCTCTTCAACGTCTACATGAGCCCTCTCGCAGCCATCGCACGCCAAAACAACCTCAACATCAATTCCTACGCCGACGACACCCAGCTGATCCTCTCCCTCACCAACAACCCCGCCTCCGCCAAAACCAACCTCCAATAAGGAATGAAAGACGTCGCGGAATGGATGAAGATCAGCCGTCTGAAACTGAACTCCGACAAGACGGAAGTCCTCATCCTCGGACCATATCCCTCCGCCTGGGACGACTCCTGGTGGACCCCTGCCCTGGGCACCGCACCCAAGCCAACGACTACGCACGCAACCTGGGCTTCATCCTGGACTCCTCCCTCACGATGACCAAGCAAGTCAACGCCATCTCGTCATCCTGCTTCAACACCCTGCGCATGCTCTGAAAGATCTTCTGATGGATCCCCACCGAAACCAGGAAGACGTTCACCCAGGCCCTCGTCACCAGCCGGCTGGACAACGGGAACACCCTATACGCTGAACCACAGCCGCACTCCAGACTCCAGTGCATTCAGAACGCCTCAGCACGACTCATCCTGGACATCCCTTGCCACAGCCACATCTCTGCCCACCTGAAAGACCTGCACTGGCTCCCCGTCAACAAGAGGATCACGTTCAGACTCCTCACCCATGCACACAATGCTCTCCACGACACGGGCCTGAAGCGCCTCAACAGCCGACTCACATTCTACACACCCACCCGCCAGCTCCGTTCCGCCAGCCTCGCCCTCGCCTCCGTCCCAAAAATCCGCAAATCCACCGTCTGAGGAAGATCCTTCTCCTACCTGGCAGCCAAGACATGGAACTCCCTCCCCACCCACCTACAGCTGACCCTGGACCATCTCTCCTTCAGGAAACAACACAAGACCTGGCTGTTCGAGCAGTAGCGACCCCCCCCTCCCCTCAGCACCTTGAGACCCTAATGGGTGAGTAGCGCGCTATACAAATTCTGTTGATTGACTGATTGAAAATTACTTTAACGTTGCTGCCCTAAGCTACTTTAAAAACATGTAAGAAATTAAAGGAAATTAAGCCAGCTAGGCAGCGGTCCTAGAAAGCTGAAACAAGGAGAGGGCTCATTTATGAAGTCAGAATTGTGTTGCACTGTGATTGCATTTATGTAGGGCCTCAAACCTCTGACTTGGCAAATAGCTCATTAGTGGACCGCTAACAGCTACACCAAGGAGGAGTGTTTGCTTGTTTGGCCGTTAGCTTAGGGGAATCGTTTTGGAGTTTGTGAGTGACCAAAGCTCGCTGTTAACTGGAAAAGGAGCGGAGGCTACAGGCCCTTTCCAAGAATTCACTTCTGCAACTGATTGAGAGGGAAGACAAACTACAAGAACCAAAATGCACTGAGGATGACCAACGTGGTGGACTACTCGTGCTAGTGACGTAAGTAAGGGTGCACTGGGTTCCTCTGACTCTGTCTGGGTAGTAAAAGAAAGCCAACATTAAGGTGTAATTATGGGCCCCACACACCCCTGGTGTCACTGACCCTGCTGCACTAACAACCTGATCCCGTCCATTTGCTAGCAGGTGGGGAAGCAACAGTCAGCTGTCTTCCAATACAAGCCGGGTCTGTAGTGCAGCGCTCTCAAGTTCCCAAAGTCCATATGTGATTAGCTCACCCAGTTCAGAATCATTGCTTTGCATTCGAGGACTTGTCAGGCCCGCAACGCTTCCCTGCTCTGCAGCTTCACGGAGGCCCTGCTGGGGTGGGACTCGGTCCCCCAGCATTCACCCTGCTCGAAACAGCAGGGGCCTGACTGCCGACACTAGAAAAGCGCCTGGGGACTCCAGCAGCTGGGGGTGTGCACGGTCAAAGCCAGGGCCCGTCTGCGCCTGTCCACAGCAGGACGAGACTGGACTGGGCCCTGTCTCTTCGTTCCAAGATCTGCCTCTAGTCTGTTTCTAGGAAATGTGCCAGTTAGTGCAACAGAATCAACTCGCTCCTCTGTCCCCCCTTGTCCTACAGTGCATGAGACTCGGTCTGCATCTCAGTCTCGTCAGCTGCTAGGGACTACACCCTGCCTGCTGCCCATATGTTGTTGTTCTGCCTGGTGTTCCCTCATTGTCAGATTCCAATCAGTAGTCAGCTAATCAGCTCCAGAATAAGGCGTGCCATTGGTTGGTCAACCATTCTAACTTTAACGCACAGGACTATAAGAATATTTTGATGGCCCGTCTTGTGGTTTGTATTGGATTGGCCCCTCTACTAAATCTATTCAAGGGGACAGTATTATTGTAATCCTCAGGGATCCAGCGACTGCCAGGAAATGTTGACTCCGCATCACCAGCCCGATGTTCGAAATGACAATCTTTTTTTTTGTTTAAGTATTTTTATTTGCATTTTATTATAATCCAACATTACGATCATGTCATTTTCGGTCACCACTCCCATCCCCTCCATCCCCCACCCACCCAGCATCACAGCACGGATACCACAAATTTCAAGCAGCCCATAAACTGACTGTACAATTTTGTGACAATTCAATCCCTCACATCTCTTATATTTCCTCACGTGGTGTCCTCGTTCCCTCATTTCTTCTTTCTATTGTGTCCCGTCTCAGAATCTCCCCTCCAGCCCAAGAAATCTTCTCCATTTGCCCCATACTCTGCAAAACTTTTTGGGGCAGCCCCTCGCCTTATAAGTCACCCTTTCAGCTGCCATATAGGTGTCCAGCCCTCTTCTCCATTCCTCCAGCTTTGGCGGTGTTTCCGCTCCCCAATACCTGGCTACATCTCTCTTCGCTACAACCAGGGCCAAAACCAGAAATACCAATAGGGAACGGTTGGGATCCACATCATTCGTCATACCCAAGGGGGCCTAACTTAGCGGCAGGGGGGTCTCAAGCACTTCTCCTAGTTCACCCAGCACCTCCTCCCAATAGCTCTGGATCGTAGGGCAGGACCAGATGATATGGTAGAAGTCCCCTCCGGTGCAGCCACATCTCAGACATCGTGTATCCCCAATCCTACCCATTTTATGCAACCGCACCCTGTCATAATATGTCCTATGCATAACATTATATTGGATGAGTCGCAGCCTGGACTTGATAGCTACCTCCCTAGGGTGCATTAATACCGTGTCCCAGTATACGCTGTCCATTTCCCCTACTTCACTCTCCCACTTCCTCCTGAGGCTACCCATATCATCAGTCATATTATTCATCAGCGTTCTATATGTGAGTGATACTGCCCTCTCCGGGATCTGTTCCTGTAGCAACCTGCCTTTGAGAGGAGCATATTCTGGGGGGTGCTTCCAGCTGGATCTTTTCCGCTCTCCACGCATGGCGTAGCTGGGCATACTTAAAATATTATGTGGGATGCAGCCCAAATTCTTTCTTTAATGCCTGAAAGGGCTTCAGTACCCCCCACCCCGCTATTACGTCTCCTAATGTTGAAATCCCTATGTCATCCCATCTCTGGAACCCCTTGAGTTTATGCAATTCTGTCAGCCACGTACATTGCCAAAGAGGTGTCTGGCGGGAAGGCTTCTTCTCCCACCCGGTGCATTTAGTCGCTCTGCCCCATATCGCCAGGGTAAGCCTAGTGGCCGGGAGGAGCCTCGCCCCCCCTTTTCCCTCCGTATAGGTAATATATACAGGGCAGGGCGGCCATATTGTGCCGTTCGAGTGCATACGTTGGGTGGTCCGCGGGGGCGTGAAGCCAGTCGTTTATAGGGGCTAGATGTTCTGCCCAATAGTAGGCCTCTAGATTGAGGAGTGATATCCCCCCGCTATATTGATAGCGTTGGAGGGTGCACAACGCAATTCTCAGTTGTTTGCCAAGCCAAAGAAAGGTTCGAAGCTCTGCATTTATTCTCCCGAACACTTTTCGTGGCAAAGAATAGTATTCGTTTTGCAGTGCATATAAGAATCTTGGTAGCGTTATCATTTTAAACATGGCTGCTCGCCTTAATATGGTAAGGGAAAGCTGCCGCCACCGATTCGCATCTTCTATGAAGTTTTGTATGATCCTTTCTATATTTTGTTCGTATGACTTGCTTTTATCCAGCGTTACGTAGACTCTGAGATACTTAAACCCCTCAATTGTCGTCTGGCAGATTCGTCCAGTGTCCTAGCCCCCTGGGATCATAAAGGACCGACTTGCGCCAGTTTATTTGATACCCCGCGTAAGCCCCATACCGTTCCAGTTCTGCAAACAGTGCCGGAATCGTGACTTCTGGTTGCGTAATGTATAGGAGGACATCGTCCACATGGAGCGATATTTTTTCTTCCTCAGAGCCCGTCGAACCCAAACTGAACCCTTTAATGCTCTCATTTTGGCGAACCGCGCTTGCCAACACCTCTATTGTGAGCGCGAAAAGGAGGGGGGACAGCGGACACCCCTGTCTAGTTCTGCGTCCTACTGGGAAGTCACGGGATAGGATCCCGTTAACCCTAACTTTGACTATAGGCTCCGGATATAGCAGGTGTATCCATTTTTGGAATTTGGGGCCAAAACCAAACCGCTTCAAAACACCCTCAAGGAATGGCCAATGGACGGCATCGAAGGCCTTCTCGGCATCCAATGACAGGAGCCAGTGTGGCTCCTCTCTCTTGCCCACCTCTTGCAGCCAGTTATGAGTGCGTCTGAGGTATAATCTGGTAGCCCTGTCCGGGAGGAAGCCCGTTTGGTCTAGGTGGACTAACTCGGGGATCACCGTCCGCAGGCGTAGGTGCCAGGATAGTCGCCAATAATTTCACTACTATGTTCAAAAGAGAGATGGGGCGGTATGATGCGCAGTTGTCCGCTGGTTTTCCCTCCTTATGTAAGGGAATTATTGTTGCCATACAGAGGTCTGGTGGGAGTCTCCCTTCCTGAACCACCTCCTCGAAGAGTCCCAGGAGAGAACACGCCAGGAGGTCGGCCGTTCGTTTGAAAAATTCTGCCGGAAACCCATTCGGGCCCGGTGATTTCCCTGCCCGTAACTTAGCCAGTGCTATTTTAATTTCATCCGGCGTAATGTCAGCCTCTAGGTCTCGCTGAGCGTCTGAGGTTAGGGCCGGTAATTCGATAGCTGACATATAATGCAGGGCTTCCTCCTGCGTCCCTAGGTCTCTCGCACCATAAAACTGCTCGTAGTGGGTAGCAAATGCATCCGCAATCTGGGCGTCTGACCCTACCAATGTCCCCTGGGAGTCTAACATGCTCTACCCACCTAGCAGCCCGCTGCCTCCTGCTTAGCCATGCCAATAACTTTCCAGATTTGTCTCCCACATCGTAGAGGCGGTGGAGTGTCGCCAGCGCCTGGGTTTTAGCTTCTCCCGTGACTACTTCTCGGTATTGGTGCTGTATGTCTGTCAACTTCTTAAGTGTCCCTGGCTCTCTTGTGGCCTGATACATCCTCTCTAACTCTAGTATTTGTGCTTCCAGTGCCCCAATTTCATTTTGTAGCTTCCGTCTCTCCTCGGCTAGTCTGTTCTGTGCCCTGTCCCTAAGAACCGCCTGAAAGGCCTCCCAGAAGATAGTCTTAGATCTAACTGTGCCTTCGTTTTCTGCTATATACACCTTAATGTCTGCACGTATACCCTTCAAAACGATTGTATTTTGTAGGTCCCATGCCGTCAACCTCCAGGATCCCCTTCTCCCGCCCCCCTCCTCCTATTCGTGCCAGGAGCGGGGAGTGGTCTGATATCCCTCTCGCTTTGTATTAGGCTACGTCGTGTATCGTCAATTCTTGTCTAGCTAGGAAGATGTAGTCTAGTCTCGAGTAGACCCTATTAGCACCCGAGAAGAAGGAGTAAGCCTTAAATCTGGGATGCAGCCACCTCCAGACATCTGTCAGTCCCATATTAGTCATCGTTTTGGAGAGTAAGGTCTGGGTCTGGTCCCTCAATCCAGCCCCTGTCTTGTCCAGTAATGGTTCCATCACGTCATTAAAATCTCCCCCGAGAACTTGTGTGGTATCTGCTGTATCAAGCAATATGTCCACCACCCCCCTGAGGGTGGCAGCTTGTAGCTTTGGGGGGGGGGGGGCATACAAGGAAACTATTGAGTATTCCCTTCGTCTCCACATCCCCCTCACTCCCACATATGTCCCCTGAGGATCTGTCCACATCTGAGCTATGCAAAACGGAGGGTTCTTCTTTAGGAGTATGGCCACCCCCCTAGACCCTGTAGTAAACCCTGCATGTGCAAGGACTCTGTATTGGCCTCTAGCCAGGAAGGCACATTGGGTTCCCTTAAGGTGTGTTTCCTGCAGCAGGATTATTTCCGGGCTCAAACTTTTTTATGTACGCAGTTACTAGCCCTCTCTTAATTGTAATTCCAAGCCCGTTTACATTCCAAGATAGTATACTAAACCTCTTGTGTTCCCACACCTCTCTCGCCTGATCACCTGACATCCTGTCCTGAGTCCCTAGTTTCGTTGCTGAGTCTCGGTGTGAGTATGGTGGTCGAGACACCGGCATGCATGACCTCTGTGACATGATCCCCCCCTCCCTCACCTTCCCAACTCCTCACCCCCCCGTCCCCCTTCCAAAACTTACTACAGCCCTCCCGACCTCTGCCGACACCAGCCGGCTTAAAGCTCCACCCGCCCCCCAGGTCGCTCCAGCCTGAGTAGGCCCCAGCACCATCGGGCCTCAAAGCCTTCCTGGCCGTCCGTACACCTGCCTGCTGCCCCTTAGAACCCCCCGCTCACCTTCTTACTCTTCACCCTCCTGTCCGCCTCCTCCTGCTCTGCCAACCGCTCCTCCTCAGACGTAGGGGTGGGCGGCCCCTCCACTTCAGGCCCCCAAACAGCTCCCACCCGGGCCACAGTTTGTTCAGCCCACCTCGCCTCATTTAGTTGCGCCAGGAGCCTCTGCTCCCGTACCCTATCCTCCCACGCCATTGGCCCCCAACTCGATGGGGAGGGGGCGGGCAGTAGCCCTGAAACCCCACTCCAGGAGGCAATATCCAGTCATCGGTAGCCCCAAAGGCCGGGCCCCCGACGCCCCCTGAGACCCTACAGCCTCAGCCCCACCCCACCCCACTGCCTGCGCCTCACTTCTCACACTCCTAGCCGGGGCCGGGGTGCTTGCCCTGGACCCAACAGATAGGTCAATGGGAGCGTCCTCCCATTGCCCCCTACCAATTCTGCACTCGCAGGCGCAGGAACCTGCAGCACTGTCCTCCCTGCTACCCCCTTGACCTTCTGCTGCCCCAAATCTACCTGGGCTGCCTCATGACCCTCCCGGGCTCCCCCAGTCGCCAAGGCCTGTTTCTCCCCCCCCCCCGAAACTACAGCCCCAACTACCACCTCTGGCTCCAGCTCCCCCATGGGGGCCTGCACAGTAAGGGCCTCACTCTGCCCGGGTGACACTCCAGCTGGGAAAACTTGCGGAGGCATGCTCTTGCGCTTGCCGCCCCGCGTCACGGCCCTTGGTGGCCACGCCCCTTCCCCTCCCGGCCACCTGTTCAATCGGCAGCCAAGAGTCTTCTTGGCACGCCAAGACCGCCGCCGCGATCCCAGCTGAGGTCGCACGCTGCGTCTGGGCGCAACCCATCCATGCTTGGGAAAGAACGCCGGGCTGAAGCAGGTCGTCCCGGCCCGCCCTCGCCAAAATCAAAAGCGCCGCCCTGACCTCCTCTGCGGTGACGTCCGCCATACTCCTGAAAAACCTTGCACCACTGAAAAATTTCTGCGTCGCCAGCCAGCGACCTCCGATGCCGATCCTAGCCCTCCGCTCCACAACCGTCCACCAAAGCAAACCCTCACCTACACACTGCTGCTAAAACCCCCTCCTTTCGCAAAGACCCTCCCGATGGTGCTGAGTGCAGGAAGAGGAAGTTCCCTTCCTCCCCTGCACTTATAACCTCCCCCTAACTTCTCCTTTTCCCCCTAGATAGCCTGGGTCTCGCGTGAATGACCCCGGGGGAAGACTGGTCTGCGACTGTGCTTCCCCCGGGGCCCGGCATAGGGAGACCTAGGTATTGAAAACAACCTATAATTCAGCAGGAAAACAATAAAAAGGTGTTCAAAGCAGAATTTATTGATGCCAAATTGGAAGCAAGGGAATTTGTTTTAGATTAGAAAAAAGTGACTAATCCGAGATCTGATGAATTAACACCGTGGTATACAGCCTTATATCTCCATGGTTACCAATGTACAACATAAATTCTTTTTACCAAGGTGTCGTCTAAATATTGTATATTAACCAGTTGCTATTCTTTTATATGGTTTTAAAATAAGCTTTCCATGTGTCAAGGTGGCGGAATCGTCAGGCATTTTTTTTTGCAGTTTCTATTCTGTATCCAGAAAACACTATCATACCGTGCTGAAACACTCAATTATGACCAATACAAACCTACTCTCGTTTATCTGCAACAAGAAAATACCCCTCATTTCTTTTTGTGTTGCTTATTCTATTTGGCATACAAGATTTAGTAGGAAACGTATCAATTTAGTACATAAGTGGTTATCGGAAATCAATCTTTAAAAAAATATTTTTTTAAATATTGTCTCTTTTAAGTAATTATGATTTTAATTGATCTTAAAGATAAAAGTATATCTACAACACTATATTGTGTAGCGTATTTATTATTTTTTGTAGTTAATGTATTATTGTCTTTTATGGTTCAAATTTGAATCTAATAAACTGATTTAAAAAAAAGGTTTTGATGACTTTCTTGTCTGGAACACCGATCTGTGGCTCCGATGGGTTTTGCTTCAAGCCCAAAGTACTCCATTGAGGAGGGTGACACAATGACCGAAAGTGGTCATTGTGTCACCCTCCTATTTAATAACTACATGTGTCCGTTAACAAAGCTTCTTCATCATGATGGAGCTTGATTTTATATGCATGTATGCACACAACTGTTCTTAGGGCTGGCACATTCCTCAGAAAAGGCTATTGCCCACATGCATCAAGGTAAATTGCATTCGCAAACGGTGCGAATCGCATTTTCCGGCCGTTTGCGAATGCAATTTCCTGATTTGGGATGCACCAACCTTTTTCAGAAATTCGCAATTTAAGAAATTGCACAATTGCGATTTCTTAAATTGCGAATGCATTTAAGGAATCTCAATTTGAGATTCCTTAAATGCAATTCATCATACTTTTAGAAATTGCGAATTTGCAAATTAGAAATGCAAATTACCATGAAGTTGACCTTCATGGTAATTAGCGAAAATCGAGAAAAATGCTTTTAAACATTTTTCTTTGTTACATGTTACACACACACGTGCCCTTGGGGCATGTGTGTGTGTAAGATGTATCCAAAAGAAAATTTCAGGGGTGCAACAGGGTGTCTTTTGGACACCCCTGCACCCTTGAAATTGCATTCACAATTTGCGAATTCACAATGATGAATTGCAAATTGAGAATGCCCTCCCATTCATTCCTATGGGCCTTTAGGAATGAATGTGTAGAAATTCCTTAATTGCGATTCTCAATTAGAGAATCGCAATTAAGGAATTTTAAGAAATCGCAATTTTTTTTGCTAATTTCTTAATGAATTGCATTTTGCAATTCCTTAATTGCGATTCCTTAATTTTCGCAATTAAGGAATCGCAAAATGGAACAATGATGCATGTGGGTGTATATATATAATTCTTCCCAGTTGGAGGACTGCCTCTCACTTCTACATTGGTAAATGTCAGCCAACTTTATTGAAGGCTGAGGTACTACCGCTGACCTCATAGAATTTGTCCCGTTTTGGACGACCTGAGCCCCAAAACAATGGGTCTTTCACAAACCATCCTTCCATCTACTCTTACAGTTTCTGTAAGCAACCCATTTATTAATGCCCAATTTGGCAAACTATCTAGTCAATGCTTATTCCAGTTAAAGACCCTGAGAAATTGGTTTCCTTTTATTTAATGGCAACACCATATTCGAGTGGTCAATGCACTGGACTACCCTAGACAGGATTAAAGCAATTCAACCTACCTGGTGAATCAGTCTGTGTAGAATGCAGCTATATATTTGATTAACAGGCTTACTAAGTATTATTACATTGCACCCCCTCCCCTCCACTACACCAGCTTCTGATATGCTGCTGAGTCATCTTTAAGGCCGTTTTGATTTTTCAGAATACCCTTATGATTTTTAAATGCTCACAGGAACGAGAGAGCCCTTCACTCTGCTCACCAATCTCTTCTTGCTATCCCAAAGACTTGAACAGCATTCAATGATAGGTCCTTCACTATAACTGCTAGGGAGTGGAACTCCACCCTCTTGGCTTTCTGCAAAGTCATCCATGCTGAAAGTCACGTACTAAATCATTATCACAGAAGCAGACTGGTTGATGTCAAAGCGTCAAGAAATTATTTTACAAATCAGCAAGCAACAAACAGTAAACATAATGTAACTGGCAAGCTAATGAGGCCACAGTAACATGTAGTACATACATAACTTGCAATATCATGGCATGTGAGAAGAGAATGTGGCAACAATGCTTAACATCCATTGAGCAGGTAACAATGACCAAATCCTGCCACCGCAAAATTAAGCAGATGCCTTCCTTATAAAGGTAAAGGACAAGATATGGGAAAAATACACTAAATAAATGTATTGCCTCACCTGCTTTTATTTCTTCAACTAGGGCACGGCCGCTGACTGGGCCAGAACTGAAGAAGCCTTGACCACAATGGCATCTAGAGGCAAGCCGGTAAGAAAACCATTGTTGTTTGCTCTCACCTCAGCAAGCGCTTCCACAATCTGCTTTCTAAAAAAGGAGGCATGTATATTACATTTTAAGTAAAGTTTTCTTTATGATACGAATCCAACGTTTCACATATAATCATCAAATAAAGTAATGGTGTGGCATTTTCAGGTCCCGACATACAACAATTCACATAGTTTGCACATTGACTCAACAGCAGTTACAAATCATTTCTAAAAGCATTACATTTTCACAAGCCCCTCTACAATAAGAAAGGGACAACTCTTTTGATCTAATAAAAACAGTAAAACTTATCTTGGTTGGCAGCTAAATATAATGCACAACAACCCACCTTCACACTAGTCATGATGGAGTTGAAATGTGATAATTCGACAGAGCGTTTCAAGTTCTCCTTAAAGCTATTCTTGGTAGTGTGGGTGAGGTGAGTGTGGGTAATGACGGGAGGGGGCGGGGAGGGGAGGGAGTTGGGAGGGAGTTAACCCTGATATTTTAGACATCCTAAAATTTTACCTCAACCAGAACGTCCACATTGACTGGATGGGAGCCGGTGTTAAAACTCAATTTCATGAGTCAATGTGTCCCTGCATTAACCGCATGCGCGCAAGTGGTTTTCCCGCTGCGTTTTTGAAAAAGCCGCGTTACATGACGAGCTGAGCTCGTCATGAGCGTGCGAGCGGCACAACTCATGACGAGCTCAGCTCGTCATGAGCGCGGAAGGGGTTAAGGAGCTTCCTAATGCATCAACATCTTTAAAACAACAATCAATTTCATAAACGTGCCTGCTAATAATAGAGTTCTAGATCTACAGAAAAGTTAAAGGGTTTTGTTGTAGAATTAAAAATGAATCCTCCAATGCATCTAATAATGGACAATGTTCACTCTGTAGTAGTAAAGGTGGAGCAGGGGAGACATTAGCCTCATCAGGTGGGATAGTACTTATCTTGGGCGATTGCTCATCTCTTTTTAAAAAAGATGCCCCCCCCCCCCCCCCCAGTGGACTCCCAACTGGCAGCTATCGCTGGCTCGTCTATCAGATCAGTCAAAGCGGTAGTCTCGATATCAGCACTTAAAGTAAGGCATTTTAACACATTGCTCTGCCCTTCTGTCGAAACTGGCAATAGTGGAAGGGAGTATTGTTGCAACAATGTAGCACTAACAGTACCAGAGCAAGAAGCTGTAACATCGCAACTAACCTCTTCATTGGGAGCATGTTGAGAAGCAGCCTTTTACAGTGATAATGCCAGCTGATGTGGTGGGTATAGCGGTGGTCCTGAAAGAACGCGGAGAAGCCGCTCAGCTGGTGGGTATTCACAAAGAGTCTCCAGAGGCGGCGCAGGGATGAGTATACAAATACTGCATTAAGAAGATTAGTTTGCAGCTACGAATGTTTTTTTTCTTAAAGAATTTCTATTGCCTAAGTAAACATTGGGGGTTCAAGTAGTTCAATTCATTTTAGTACAGTCCTAATCAGTAGCGTTAGCCTGACTCACATCGCCTGAGAGAGAGCTTGGTGAGCGGACTCCTCTCAGCGGAATCAATCTGCCATCTTCCTTTCCCCGTCTCCCTGGCATGACGTGATTAGCGTTTCTTCTACCATACCAAAACAAAACGCACTTTTAAGCTCGCCAAACCTGTATGTAGCTGCAAGATAAATATTGACTCTCAAAGCCAATCACGATTACACAGTAGTATAGTAGCACACGGGAAGGTAGCAGCAGAGGGAGGCCCTCTGCGTAAATGTGTTACCTCTAAGGGGGAGGTTAAAGCAATTATTTAGAGAATCTCAAATTCTGGCCTGGAAGGCAAACCTAATGCTAGCTGGAACCCTATCCCTTTCCCTTATGCAGGTAATAACATCTGCCATACACTGCAAGATTCTGTGCCAGTTTCCAATCCCCCCATTGGCAACTAACCAAGATACTAAGCTTTCAGCATCTGGTGGCGAACCGCCAGAGATACATGAGCCGTCACTTTGGTCTATCTTTCAGGCCTTGCAGGGGCAAACAGCAGTGGCGAAGGAGCAAACAGCAGAGGCACATGAGCATTATGGAACTACAGCAGCGTCTCGCAGATAATGAAGAAGCTGTGACAGCTACTACTAACCTAACACTCTCACGATGATCAGCTAGCTATCATACAGGGGAAAATTGAGGACATGGAAAACCGACAGGGTCGGAACAACTTTAGGCTGTTTGGTGTGCCTGAGGGATAGGAGGGCTCTGATCCACAAGCAGTTGTCGTACAGCTGTGCCAGACAGCCTTTCCGGACTTGGCAGACTGGGATCCCCAAATACAATGGACAAAATGACTACCAATTTTTTTGAACCACCAGGACCACTCTAACTCCAACTCACGGAAACCACACCCAATCCTTATTTTCTTTGGAAACTTCCTGTTGCAACAGGCAGTGTCTATTAAAGCCCAGCCCTCTACACCAGTGGTGGCTGACTCAATCTCTTTTATAGTGAGGTCAGATCTGTGCAAGGGCACAATGGGAAAAAGATGGAGGATGCAACAGCTTATTGACCCCCTGAAGACTATCGGTGTACAGGCGTTTCTGCAAGAACCAGTTCGTCTGAAGGTTATCAAAGATGGACAGACCCAGATCTTTCATTCGGACTTGGAAGCGAGACAAGCTCTAAACAGCTGGCAAAAATACTCCAAAAAATAACTGATTTTTTTAGTTGAAACAAAGGTCTTTCAAAGAGGGTGCAATGGGGGGGATGAAAAGGAAGAAAAAAAACTAAAAAACTAAAGGGGGGAAAGGGAAAGAAATAGGGGGTGAAAAACATCTTATGCGGACGACCCCCAGCTGGTGCTTACCATCACAGAAAACTGACATAAAATAGCAGCTAATTTCCAGCAGGGCATGCTAGCCATCAGCAAATGGATGTCAGCAAACTGCCTAAAATTGAATTCCAACAAAACCGAGGTCATGACCTTCGGTAAACTTACTCCCGCCTGGCCAGATGCATGGTGGCCCACTAACTTAGGTCCCCTCCCCTCCCAGTTACCAAGGTCAAAAACCTTGGAATACTCATAGACAACAAACTCACTTACTCAGCCCATGTTAATTCTATTGTCTCATCAGCATTCTTCAAACTCAAAGCCATAAAAAAGATCCTTCCACTCCTCCCTCCGAACTCCGGCAAAACCTTGATCACCTCATTTGTCATGTCCTCAGTGGACTATTGCAACGGTCTTCTGGTTAATGCCCAAAACCAGGTTATCAAAAGACTACAATCTATACAGAACGCCGCGGCCAGATTGCCTTCCGGTACACCCAAATTTCAACCCATTGCCAACACCATAAAAAACTACCACTGGCTAACAGTCAAAAATAGAATAAAGTTTAAAGCTCTTTGCATCGCCTACAGAGCCGCGCACAAACAGGGCCCGCGTTTCCTCACTGACCATCTTGTTTTCCACGTCCCCAAACGATTACTCCGGTCAATGAATAACTTCACCATGACGGTCCCACGCACCAGAACTGTCGCATGGGGCGACCGCAGCTTCCACGTATCAACGGCAAAACTCTGGAACTCCCTGGAACCCGATATTAGATCTGCCCCCACCCTGACCATTTTCAGAAGGAAAATAAAGACATGGCTCTTCAACCAGTAATTTGATCCCTCTTCCCTTCACTCTGCCTCATCCATAGCGCCGAGACGCCCATGGGCAATTGTTCGCGCTCAACAAATTGCATAAATAAATAAATAGTGTCAACCATTCTAAACTATCTAAAAATGTCCCTCTTTTCTCTCTCTGCTTAAAAATGTTCTGTTTAACGGTTTATAGGACTGACCTTGCTTGTGTGTGGGGGAGGGGGCAGGTTCGGAATGATGGGCTTCTTGGTGGCTGTCATCAATCTACAGTTATAAAGGGGGTGATTCCTTTCCTAGATAACTGGGAGAGAGGGAGGGTTCGGGCAAGGAAGGCGGTGGGTCTAAGGAAGGCCTGCGCTCAGGCCAGAGGTGGGGATTGGGGGGGGGGGGAGCCTAAGGGTACATATGATATAAATATTACACAAATCAATATGGGGCCCTTTATTTGTATTTTCTTTTTTAGTAGAGTAATATTATAGAGAACTGGTTGCGGGTCTAGACGATGCTCTACTATATTTCTTGAATCTTTTGGAAATTAATAATGTTCAATGATGGGGCAATTGAATGCATGTGTTGAAACGTAGCTGGGCTGACCGCAACTGAGTGTCAACTAGTAAGGGAGGAGTTCAAACTATGTAAGCCGCATATTGCGCTTCTTACGGAAACACACCTGTTCTACAAGGATAGGGGTCTGTTTAAGCAGGGGACTCTTGAGGAAGCTGATTGAACATCTCAGGGCGCCACGATCAGAGGGGTAGCGATCTTAAAAGATAAACAGCTAGGATGTAATGTTCTTAAGGATTGAGACACAAAGTGGTTCCGCACACAATATCAAAGTCTTTAGAAATCGATTGAATGACAGTATATATATATATATATATATATATATATATATATATATATATATATATATATACACACACACACACACAGGACTTTCCAGATGTCGTTTGTTTTTAAAAAAAGAGTTCTTTATTGAGATGTTTTTAAGATTGAATCAAATCATGCAGTTAAAATCCAGTAGCCTACTACTCAAAAAACTTAAAAAACTTAAAAAAAAAAGAAACATCTGGAAAGTCCCCTTTGTGCATATATATATATATATATATATATATATATATATATATATATATATATATATATATATATATATATATATACTGTCATTCAATCGATTTCTAAAGACTTTGATATTGTTGTGTGCGGAACCACTTTGTGTCTTAAGTTGTTTTGGATTGGTTTCCAAATTATGGAGTAGAGAGGGGTGTGGTCCTTGGTTTCCTGCACCTTTCTCTTACCTCCCATACATTGCATTGACAAGTGCTGATCGCTTTTTGCCTCAACCCTCTGGTCGCTATTATATGTATATTGTTCTTAAGGTTCTTCTGATCCATGTGGCAGATGGGTAATCTCACAAATAGAAATTAGTGACATATGTATTTAGCGCACTGTATGGGCCCAATGTCGATGATACCACTCTTTTTAACACTTTAACGTTGGAATTATTAGATTGGCAGGGTGAATTAATAATCATGGGGCATTTCAACTGTACCTTGAATTATGGTATTGATTCCACGAATAGGGTATCTTTTCCAAGAATGGTAAAAGTTAGCAGTTCAATTTTGGAGATGGCCCGATTGCACTGTCTCATTGGTGTATGGCAGACACTCTATTCTAAATTACCAGGATATACCTATTACTCTGCCCTGCACAAGCAATACTCCAGAATAGATTTGGTCTTTGCCAAAAGCAATATTTTAACTGCAGCCAAAATTGAGGTATGCCCCCGGATTACTTCAGATCACAACCCTACATTGCTTAATTTTAATCCAGGGACGGCAGATAAGAGTAAACAGCTTTTCACTTTCCCTAGGCACCTGCTGACTGACGAAAGGTTTATTTAATTCATTCAAACTTCTCTAATTGAGTTTTTACACTCTAAAACAGGTTCTGCCTCTCCCTTTGTTGTTTAGGATACAATGAAGGCTTATGTATGGGGGATTACCCAGTAGTACATTTATCGCCAAAATAAAATAAACGAGAACGATCTGAAGGCAGCTTGCCAGGCTTTAACACAGCTAGAAACCTGTCATGCTGAGGAGATTAGGTTTGGGGGCCCAAATCAGGAGCAGATATAAATATCAGTAATAGATAAACGCTTATTTATAAGCAGGATGTTAAAAGAAAGGATTGCAGCAGCTTTTAATAAAAACGGATCTATGCAACATGAATACGGGAATCGGGTTGGGAAAGTATTGGCATACCAATTAGTAGATAGGAAATCAAAAAGACCGATAAAAGCCATCAGGGGAGAGGATGAAAGTAGGTATACATCCCCTCGTCTGATAATAGACCAATTTTCTCAGAGACTCTATACTCTGTCCTGCTCATCTGATAAAATAGAGCTCGAGAACTACTTAAAAAACTGTAATCTTCCACGTGTGAGTGAGGAAGGAGCTGTTTTTCTTCAAAGTAAAATCACTAACAAGGAGATTCTGACTGCTCTGCCCTGGGGCAAAGCTCCAGGGGATGATACTTTGCCCAATATGTTCTATGAACAAGTTACTTACCTTTGGTAACAATATATCTGTAAGAAACATTAGTAGTGATAGATTCCTTACCTTAGAATTACCCCCAGGCGTCAGACTATATCCAGAAACTTTTCGTCAACAGTACCCCTGCACGTCGGAAGGTGGTGTCGTGGGGCTCCGCGTCTGCCGTTGGCGTCGTGGTCGCCGAGATGACGTAGCAGCAGCTACTTAAACGCTGACCTCATGCGCTGACGTCAGTTCTGGACACGACTTTCCGTGCCAGAAACGCAGATACTGATCACTGATGTCTTGAAACTAGGGCCCTGAAAGGGATGACTTTAACCCCAGAAATCAGTTTGCAGAACGGGGAGGATGGGTGGGGCGGTAAGGAATCTATCATTACTTATGTTTCTTACAGCTATATCGTTACCGCAGGTAAGTAACTTGTTCATCTGAAATAAACACATAGTGATAGATTCCTTACCTTAGAATAGATACCCCAGCCATACCAAACCCGGTGGTGGGTCTGCAAACCAAGATCACACCAGGAAGTCTCAGAGAAAAGAACAGCCAAAGAAGCCGTCAATCCAGACTTGGCTGTCCAGGCAGTAGTGCTTAGTAAAAGTGTGCAGAGGCCCATGTAGCTGCCTGACAGAAGTCTTGCAGGGGGACACCACGTCCCAATGCTGTAGTGGCCCAGTCGCGCCTGATCTTCTGCAGCACTCTGGACAGAAGTGGGATAGGCAGAAATGCGTACAACAGACCCCCACTCCACTTGCGACGAAAAGCACCGCCTTGCAAGTGCCGCCTTGGAAATTCCAAAGTGCAGAATTGCTGACATTGCGAGTTCTCTTCGGTGGCGAATAGATCTAACCAAGGTTCTCCATAATGTTGAAAGAGACCTTGCGCCAAGTCCGAGTGAAGACGCCATTCGTGATCCATCATGCACCTGCTGCTGAGTTCGTCCGCCCTGGCGTTCAGTGAACCTGCCAGGTGTTGAACCACCAGGAAAATGTCCTGCTGTTCCAGCCATTCCAGAGGCGCAGAGCCTCCTGACGTACGGTCCACGACCCCACCCCACCCTGTTTGTTGCAGTACCACATGGTGGTGGTGGTGTCTGAACACATGCACTACTTTCCCTTTGACAGAGGGGAGGAATGCCTTCAGTGCAAGTCGTCCGAAGCTCCAGAGGTTGATATGGAGCCTGGACTCCGCCGGAGACCAAAGGCCTCTGATATCAGCCTCTCCCATGTGGCCCCCCATCCCAGTAGGGACGCGTCCGTCACCACTGTGTGCTCTGGTTGGGGAAGGGAGAGGCATCTACCTTGGACCCAAAGTCGGTTTATGTGGCACCAATGATGTTGCTGTGCAGTGCCCTCCGAGATCTGGACGTAATCGGACAGGTTACCCATATGCTGCGCCCACTGGAACTTCAGGTTCCACTGCAGAGCCCACATATGCCATCTGGCATGAATGACCAGTAGGATGCAGGAGGCCATGAGGCCCAGCAGCCTCAGGGTCATCCTGACCGAAACCCAGGATAGGGGGCGTAAGATCGGAATCGTAACCTGTATATCCTGGACTTGCCGTTCGGGAGGATAGGCCAGAAACGGCGTCATATCCAGAACTGCTCTGATGAAGAGGAGCTTCTGAGAGGTAATCAGATGAGACTATGGTACAATGATCCAGCAAATGCAGGTCGGCGGCCATAGTCTGGAGGTAGGAAATAACTGCCTGGGATGAGTCCGCCTTCAACAGCCAGTCGTCGAGATAGGGAAACACTGAAACCCCTGATCTGCGCAGATGAGCTGCGACCACCGCCATCACTTTCATGAACACCCGATGGGCGCTAGTAAGGCCAAAAGGGGAGTGCCCGGTAAACTGCAAATGCTCATGGCCTACCGTGAACCTCAGGTGACGCCGGAGGGCCGGCAGGACGGGGATGTGGAA
Source organism: Lissotriton helveticus (assembly GCF_964261635.1). Classification (NCBI taxonomy): domain Eukaryota; kingdom Metazoa; phylum Chordata; class Amphibia; order Caudata; family Salamandridae; genus Lissotriton; species Lissotriton helveticus. The sequence continues at coordinate 953,076,796 of NC_136061.1, forward strand.
GTATGCGTCCTGAAAGTCCAACGCTACCATCCAGTCTCCAGGGTTGAGAGCAGACACGACCTGTGCCAGAGTCAGCATATTGAACTTCTCCTTCTGGAGGAAGCGATTGACGTCCCTGAGGTCCAAGATAGGATGCAGGCCCTTGTCCTTCTTGGGCACCAGAAAGTAGAGGGAAGAACAATCACGTCCTACTTGTGGGCCAGGAATGCACTCGATGTCCCCCTTGGCCAAGAGAGCAGCGACTTCCTGTTTAAATAGTGCCAAGTGATCCTCCGATATGCGGTGGTACTGGGGTGGCATGGCTGGCGGGATAGTCTCAAAAGGGAGGGGTAGCACCTTCGGACTCTTCCACCTGTACGAAGGAACAAGTTACTTACCTTCGGTAACGATATATCTGTAAGAAACAGTAGTTAGTATTAGATTCCTTACCTTAGAATATCCCCAGGCGTCAGTCTGGATCCGGAAACTTTTGCGTAGCAGTACCCCTGCGCGTCGGTAGGCGTCGTCTGCAGGCGTCCCCTGCGGCTCCGCGTCGTCGGCGTCGTGCGCCGTGATGACGTCGCTGGAGTATATAGACGCCGCCTCCGCGCGCTGACGTCAGTTCTTTGCACACAGCTTTTCCGCGCCAGAACACGCAGAGCCATGTGAGAACTAACACTGGTGGCATTTGAAACTAGGGCCCTGAAAGGGATGTCCTTAACCCTAGGTATCAGTTCGCAGAACGGGGAGGACGGGTGGGGCGGTAAGGAATCTAATACTAACTACTGTTTCTTACAGATATATCGTTACCGAAGGTAAGTAACTTGTTCATCTGAAAGAAACAGGTTAGTATTAGATTCCTTACCTTAGAATAGATACCCCAGCAATACCAACCCCGGAGGTGGGTCTGTGAACCAATACAACCTACACCAGAAAGTCCTGGAGGACCGAACGGCCAAAGAAGCCGTCCCTCCGGACTTGACTGTCCAGGCAGTAGTGCCTCGCAAAGGTGTGCAGCGAGGCCCACGTAGCCGCCTGGCAAATGTCCTGCAAGGAGACTCCCCGGCCCAGGGCAGTAGAAGCCGCCGTAGCCCGAGTGGAATGGGCCCTCAGCCCAACAGGAGGCTCCTTCCGAGCCAAAGAGTAGCATGCTTTGATGCACAGGACGACCCACCGAGAGATGGTCCGCTTCTGTACCGCCCTTCCCTTCTTCTCACCCACGTAGCCAACAAACAGTTGGTCATCCACCCGGAACTGGCGTGTGCGATCCATGTAAAATGAAAGCGCACGTTTTGGGTCCAGACGATGGAGCCGCTCTTCATCCTTCGAAGGATGCGGAGGCGGGAAGAAGGAGGGCAAGGTGATGGACTGCCCAATGTGAAAAGCAGAGACTACCTTGGGCAGGAAAGAAGGTCTAGTCCGAAGAACCACCTTGTCAGGATGAACAGACAAGAAAGGAGGTTTAACAGAAAGAGCCTGGAGCTCACTCACTCTCCTGGCAGAGGTGATGGCCACCAGGAAGGCCGTCTTTAAAGTGAGAAGACGGAGAGGACAGGAATGAAGGGGCTCAAAGGGAGCGCACATCAGGAAAGTCAGAACCAGGTTCAAGTCCCACTGAGGCATCACGAACGGAGTTGGAGGATACATGTGTGTGATGCCCTTCAAGAATCTTAACACAATAGGGGACTTGAATAAAGATGGCTGATCAGGTAGCCTCAAGAAGGCGGAAAGGGCAGAAAGATAGCCCTTGATAGTGCCCAGAGCAGAGCCCTGCTGGGCAAGGGAAAGAAGGAAGAGGAGAACCTCAGACAGAGGGGTAGAAAGGGGATCCACAGCCTTTGCTGTGCACCATGCCACAAATCTGTTCCACCGGCAGGCGTATACCGACTTTGTGGAGGGACGCCTGGCTGCCAGAATTACATCACAGACTTCAGGAGGCAAGTCAAATGGCCTCAACTGTCGCCGCTCAATCTCCAAGCATGGAGGTGGAGACTGGACAGGTTCGGGTGGAGGACCGTCCCCTGCTGCTGCGACAGAAGGTCCTCCTGAAGGGGCAGGCGGATCGAGGGACCGACTGTCATGCTGAGTAGCTCGGGATACCAGTATCTTCGAGCCCAGTCCGGAGCCACAAGGATAACTTGGGCCCGGTCGCGCCTGATCTTCTTCAGCACTCTGGGCAGAAGTGGTATAGGCGGAAAGGCGTACAACAGACCGCAACTCCACTCGCGCCGAAAGGCGTCGCCGAGCGAGTGCCGTCTTGGAAACTCCAACTCGCAGAACTGATGACATTGCGCGTTCTCTTCTGTGGCGAATAGATCTAACCAAGGCTCTCCCCATTGCTGAAAGAGGCCTCTCGCCACGTCCGAGTTCAGACGCCATTCGTGATCCACCGAGCACCGACGGCTGAGTTCGTCCGCCCTGGCGTTCAGAGAACCTGCCAGGTGTTGAACCGTCAGAGTCACGCCCTGACGTTCCAGCCATTGCCAGAGACGCAGAGCCTCCTGGCAAAGGGTCCACGACCCCACACCGCCCTGTTTGTTGCAGTACCACATGGCGGTGGTGTTGTCCATGAACACCTGCACTACACTCCCGTTGACAAAGGGGAGGAATGCCTTCAGTGCTAGGCGAATCGCCCGCAGCTCCAACATGTTGATATGGAGCCGGGATTCCGCCGGAGACCAGATGCCTCTGATCTCCGCCTCTCCCAAGTGGCCACCCCAGCCCTGGAGGGACGCGTCCGTCACAACCACGTGCTCCGGTTGGGGAAGGGAGAGGGATCTGCCACTGACCCAATCGCGGTCCGTAAGCCACCACTGCAACTGTCTCGCAGTGCCCTCCGACATCAGGACATGGTCGGATAGGTTGCCCTGATGCTGGGCCCACTGAAACTTCAGGTCCCACTGCAGAGCCCGCATCCGCCACCTGGCGTGATGCACCAGTAGGATGCAGGAGGCCATCAGCCCCAGAAGCCGCAGCGTCAACCTGACCGAAACCCGGGATAACGGCTGAAAGATGGGAATCAGAGCCTGAATATCCCGGACCCGCCGTTCCGGAGGATAAACCCGAAACTGCGCCGAGTCGAGAACCGCTCCGATGAAAAGGAGCTTTTGAGAGGGACACAGGTGTGATTTCGGCACATTGATGGAAAACCCCAGCTCGTGCAGGAGGTCTGCCGTCATCTGAAGGTGGCGGACGACTGTTTGGGGCGAGCCCGCCTTCAACAACCAGTCGTCGAGGTAAGGGAAGACTGAAACCCCTAACCGGCGCAGATGAGCTGCGACCACCGCCATCACTTTCGTGAACACCCGTGGGGCGCTGGTAAGGCCGAATGGGAGCACGATAAACTGAAAGTGCTCCTGGCCTACCGTGAACCGCAGGTAACGCCGGTGGGCCGACAGGACGGGGATGTGAAAATACGCATCCTGCAAGTCCAACGCTACCATCCAGTCTTGTGGGTCTAGAGCAGCCAAGACCTGAGCCAAAGTCAACATCTTGAACTTCTCCTTCCGGAGGAAGCCGTTGACGTTCCGTAGGTCCAAGATAGGACGCAGGCCTCCTTTGTCCTTCTTGGGCACCAGAAAGTAGTGGGAGTAGCAACCACACCCTACTTCTGGCCCAGGAACGCGCTCGATGGCCCCCTTGGCCAAGAGGGCCGTAACTTCCTCCTGCAGAAGTGCCAAGTGGTCCCCCGACACACGGTGGTTCTGCGGTGGCATGGCTGGAGGAGTGGACTCGAAGGGGAGGGAGTAGCCCCTTCGGACGAGCTGCAGCACCCACCTGTCCGACGTAATCGCGCGCCAGCGGGAGTGGTGATGGCGAACCCTGCCACCCACTGGCGTCACGTGAGCCCGAAAGCTCGGACTAGGAAGGCTTGGATGCAACAGCGGGGGGAGGTGTGGACTGACCTCGCCGCTGCCCTCTACCGCCACCACGGCGGAAACCACGGCCGCCACCGCGCTGGGGAGCGTTCTGCGGCACGTGGCTGGCAGCACGTGTGGGACCGCCCCTTCCTTGGCCACGAAAGGGGCGAAACAAACCCGTCTGCTGGCGCTGGGTCGAAAGACCCAAGGACTTGGCCGTGACCCTGGAGTCCTTGAAGCGCTCCAGCGCGTGGTCCGCCTTGTCACCAAACAGGCGACTGCCATCAAATGGCATGTCCATGAGGGCATTCTGTACGTCCGGTGAGAAGTTGGCAGATCTCAGCCAAGCATGGCGCCGAATCGCCACAGTCGTGGACATAGCCCGTCCCAGCGAGTCGGTCGTGTCAAGACCACACCGGATCGAGTACCTCGCCGCATCCCGGCCCTCAACCAAAGCCTGGTTGAGTTTGTCCCGCACATCCTGCGGGCACTGCGGCAAACACTCCGCGACCGTATCCCACAGGGAGTGGGTGTAGCGGCCCAAGAGGCATGCGGTATTACAAGACCGCAGTCCAGCGCTCAAAGAGGAAAAGACCTTTTTCCCAAATAGGTCATACCGCTTTGACTCCCGATCGGGCGGGGCCGATGGAAATGCGGACTGCGAAGTGGAGGCCTGGATCACCAGACTCTCCGGGGAGGGATGGGTGGAGAGGAAGGCAGGGTCGTCCGAGCACGGACGGTGACGCCTGGCAACGTTCCGGTCAACCGGTGCACCGGAAGCGGGCCTAGACCAGGTGCCCAAAAGGACATCCGTCAGAGCCTCATTAAATGGCAGCAGAGGCTCCTGAGGGCATGACTGCGGTTTAAACACTTCCGTCAGAATGTTTGGCTTGACCTTAGCGACGGGGAGCTCAAGGCCCAAGGTCTTGGCAGCCCTCAGCAGGACCACCGAATAGGCAGCTCCCGCCTCAGACGCCACAGGGGTCGGGGAGACAAACCCAGGGTTGGGCGACTCGTCCAGACCACTGGCATCACCCAGGTCACCTACCCAGTCCACATCATACTGGCAGGCACGGGATAAAGGGTCCTCAGACCCCTCCCAACCCTCTCCATACTCGTCCTCATCGCCGTATTCGGGGTCGACGATATAGACGTCGGGGTCAATGGGCCCCATCGGCGCCGGATCCGGCGTCGGACGACGCCGGTCCGACTCCGTGTCAGGAGTCAGAGGGGGGATGGGGGTGGCGCCTCGCGGCGCCGGGGACCCGACGCCGGCCGGAACCGACGGCGGAGTCACTGCGCCGCGCGGAGGCGGTACCACGGGCTGGCCCAAAGGAACCGACGCCGGAGAGGCCGGTAGACCAGCCGGCGACGAACCTGAGGGGCCCAGCGGCGCCGGGGCCGGAGCCACCGGCGGCGTCGAGCAGGAGCACCCGAACCGCTTGGGCCCCCAGACGGGACCGACGGGCCCGCAGGCGCCGTAGGCCCCGCCGGAGGAGACCTCGCCCTCATAGCCATGAGGAATGCCTCAATCTCCTCGCGCGACGCGCCTTCCCCAGGGACCGACGGGTATGGGGCAGACAGCGTCGGCGACCCACGCGGGGCCGCGGGGGTGGGGCCACCCGAACCCCCGGCCGCATCACGCGGGCGTCGGGGGGAGTCGGGGGTGCGATGACGACGCCCCGACTTCTTACGCTTACCTGACGACCCGGAGGAATGGTGGCGACTCCCGGAGCGCTCATGGCGGCTCCGCGATCGTTCCCTCGACCGCTCCCTCGACCTCCGACCGGACCGGGACCGCTCTCGACGCGGGGCCGACACTCGGAGCTCGAGAAGCTTGCGGGACCGCTCCCGCCTAGCTTTACCAGTCAAGGCCCGACAGTCGACGCAGGACTCCACGTCGTGGTCCGCGCCCAGACACCGGAGGCAGAGTCGATGGTGGTCGGTGACCGACATCATGCGGTCGCAATTGTCGCAACTCTTGAAACCGGGCATCCTACCGGCACCGTAGAAGATTTATTCACAAAAAACTTGGTCAAAAGACCGGAGTACTGCTCTTCGGATCTGCGCTAACTGGCGCGGAAAAAAGAAGAACTGACGTCAGCGCGCGGAGGCGGCGTCTATATACTCCAGCGTCGTCATCACGGCGCACGACGACGCGGAGCCGCAGGGGACGCCTGCAGACGACGCCTACCGACGCGCAGGGGTACTGCTACGCAAAAGTTTCCGGATCCAGACTGACGCCTGGGGATATTCTAAGGTAAGGAATCTAATACTAACCTGTTTCTTTCAGATTGATGGTGCGCCAGTGGGGGACGTGATGGCGAATCCTGCCGCCCACATGCGTATAATGGGCCTGAAAGACCAGACTAGGAAGGTCTTGGGGCAGTGGTGGCCGAAGTGGAAGTGGACTGACCCGACGCTGGCCCCCTGACCCGCCTCTGCGGGTCCCACGTCTGCGGACACGCTGAGACTGCTGGTGAGGTAGGGAATGTGTTCTGGGACGTTGAGGGTTGGACAACCAATCTCTCAGGGGTAGGGTGTTGGGAAAGGAAAATGGGGGTAGGTACAGGTTGGGGGGAGGGATTTAAGTTTAGGTCAGGGGGAGGTTGTGGGAGGGGAACTGAAAAGGGTGACACAAGCAGGCACGATGTGTGGTACAAATTTATAATCTTAGAATTGGTATATTTTTTTCCTGAAGCAGTTATTCAAAACATCTCTGAATTAAGACATGTGTCAAGTTAACTGCCTTGCATGGAATGTTTCCGGGCTCAATAATAGAAGCAAAAGACAGCTTGTGTTTGAAGAGTTAAGAATGTACAATCCTCATTTTGCATTATTGAACAAGTTACTTACCTTCGGTAACGATATATCTGTAAGAAACAGTAGTTAGTATTAGATTCCTTACCTTAGAATATCCCCAGGCGTCAGTCTGGATCCGGAAACTTTTGCGTAGCAGTACCCCTGCGCGTCGGTAGGCATCGTCTGCAGGCGTCTCCTGCGGCTCCGCGTCCGTCGTCGGCGTCGTGCGCCGTGATGACGTCGCTGGAGTATATAGACGCCGCCTCCGCGCGCTGACGTCAGTTCTTTGCACACAGCTTTTCCGCGCCAGAACACGCAGAGCCATGTGAGAACCAACACTGGTGCCATTTGAAACTAGGGCCCTGAAAGGGATGTCCTTAACCCTAGGTATCCGTTCGCAGAACGGGGAGGATGGGCGGGGCGGTAAGGAATCTAATACTAACTACTGTTTCTTACAGATATATCGTTACCGAAGGTAAGTAACTTGTTCATCTGAAAGAAACAGGTTAGTATTAGATTCCTTACCTTAGAATAGATACCCCAGCAATACCAACCCCGGTGGTGAGTCTGCGAACCAATACAGCTCACACCAGAAAGTCCTGAAGGACAGAACGGCCAAAGAAGCCATCCCTCCGGACTTGACTGTCCAGGCAGTAGTGCCTTGCAAACGTGTGCGAGGCCCACGTAGCCGCCTGACAAATGTCCTGCAAGGGGACTCCCCGGCCCAGGGCAGTAGTAGCTGCCGTGGCCCGACTGGAATGGGCCCTCAGCCCAACAGGAGGCTCCTTCCGAGCCAAAGAGTAGCACGCTTTGATGCACAGGACGACCCACCGAGAGATGGTCCGTTTATGCACCGCCCGTCCCTTCTTCGCACCCACGTAGCCAACAAACAGTTGGTTATCCACCCGGAACTGGCGAGTGCGATCCATATAAAATGAAAGCGCACGTTTTGGGTCCAGACGATGGAGTCGCTCTTCATCCTTTGAAGGATGCGGAGGAGGGAAGAAGGAGGGTAAGGTGATGGACTGCCCTATGTGAAAAGCAGAGACTACTTTGGGCAGGAAAGAAGGTCTAGTTCTCAGAACCACCTTGTCTGGATGAATGGACATGAAAGGAGGTTTGACAGAAAGAGCCTGGAGCTCACTCACTCTCCTGGCAGAGGTGATGGCAACCAGGAAGGCCGTCTTTAAAGTCAGGAGACGGAGAGGACAGGAATGAAGTGGCTCAAAGGGAGCACACATCAAGAAGGTCAGAACCAGGTTCAAGTCCCACTGAGGCATCACAAACGGAACAGGTGGATACATGTGCGTGATGCCTTTCAAGAATCTCGTTACAATAGGGGACTTGAACAAAGAAGGTTGATCAGGCAGCCTTAGAAAGGCCGAAAGGGCAGAAAGGTAGCCCTTGATAGTGCCCAGAGCAGAGCCCTGCTGGGCAAGAGAGAGAAGAAAGAGGAGAACCTCGGAGAGAGGGGCAGAAAGAGGGTCCACAGCCTTTGCTATGCACCATGCCACAAATCTGTTCCACCGGCAGGCGTATACCGACTTAGTGGAGGGACGCCTGGCTGCCAGAATCACATCACAAACTTCAGGAGGTAAGTCAAATGGCCTCAACTGTCGCCGCTCAATCTCCACGCATGGAGGTGGAGACTGGACAGGTTCGGGTGGAGGACCGTCCCCTGCTGCTGCGACAGAAGGTCCTCCCTAAGGGGCAGGCGGATCGAGGGACCGACTGACATGCTGAGTAGCTCGGGATACCAGTACCTTCGAGCCCAGTCCGGAGCCACAAGGATAACTTGGGCCCGGTCGCGCCTGATCTTCTTCAGCACTCTGGGCAGAAGTGGTATAGGCGGAAAGGCGTACAATAGACCGCAACTACACGCGCGCCGAAAGGCGTCGCCGTGCGAGTGCCGTCTTGGAAACTCCAACGCGCAGAACTGATGACATTGCGCGTTCTCTTCTGTGGCGAATAGATCTAACCAAGGCTCTCCCCATTGCAGAAAGAGGCCTTTCGCCACGTCCGAGTTCAGACGCCATTCGTGATCCACCGAGCATCGACGGCTGAGTTCGTCCGCCCTGGCGTTCAGAGAACCTGCCAGGTATTGAACCGTCAGAGTCACGCTCTGACGTTCCAGCCATTGCCAGAGACGCAGAGCCTCCTGGCAAAGGGTCCACGACCCCACTCCGCCCTGCTTGTTGCAGTACCACATGGCGGTGGTGTTGTTCGTGAACACCTGCACTACACTCCCGTTGACAAAGGGGAGGAATGCCTTCAGTGCTAGACGGATCGCCCGCAGCTCCAACAGGTTTATATGGAGCCGGGACTCCGCCGGAGACCAGATGCCTCTGATCTCCGCCTCTCCCAAGTGGCCTCCACAGCCCTGGAGGGACGCGTCCGTCACAACCACGTGCTCCGGTTGGGGAAGGGAGAGGGATCTGCCTCTGACCCAATCGCGGTCCGTAAGCCACCACTGCAGTTGTCTCGCAGTGCCCTCCGAGATCAAGACATGGTCGGACAAGTTGCCCTGATGCTGGGCCCACTGAAACTTCAGGTCCCACTGCAGAGCCCGCATCCGCCGCCGGGCGTGATGCACCAGAAGGATGCAGGAAGCCATCAGGCCCAGCAGCCGCAGCGTCAACCTGACCGAAACCCGGGATAACGGCTGAAAGATGGGAATCAAAGCCTGTATATCCCGGACTCGCCGTTCCGGAGGATAAACCCGAAACTGCGCCGAGTCGAGAACCGCTCCGATGAAAAGGAGCTTTTGAGAGGGACACAGGTGTGATTTCGGCAGATTGATGGAAAACCCCAGCTCGTGCAGGAGGTCTGCCGTCATCTGAAGGTGGTGGACGACTGTCTGGGGCGAGCCCGCCTTCAACAACCAGTCGTCCAGGTAGGGGAAGACTGAGACCCCCAACCGGCGCAGATGGGCTGCGACCACTGCCATCACCTTTGTGAACACCCGTGGGGCGCTGGTAAGGCCGAATGGGAGCACGATAAACTGAAAGTGCTCGTGGCCTACCGTGAACCGCAGGTAACGCCGGTGGGCCGGCAGGACGGGGATGTGAAAATACGCATCCTGCAAGTCCAACGCTACCATCCAGTCTAGCGGGTCTAGAGCAGCCAAGACCTGAGCCAAAGTCAACATCTTGAACTTCTCCTTCCGGAGGAAGCCGTTGACGTTCCGTAGATCCAAGATAGGACGTAGGCCCCCTTTGTCCTTCTTAGGTACCAGAAAGTAGTGAGAATAGCAACCACATCCTACTTCTGGCCCAGGAACGCGCTCGATGGCCCCCTTGGCCAAGAGGGCCGTAACTTCCTCCTGCAGAAGTGTCAAGTGGTCCCCCGACACACGGTGGTTCTGCGGTGGCATGGCTGGAGGAGTGGTCTCGAAGGGGAGGGAGTAGCCCCTTCGGACGAGCTGCAGCACCCACCTGTCTGATGTCATTGTGCGCCAGTGGGAGAGGTGATGGCGAACTCTGCCGCCCACCGGCGTCACATGGGCCTGAGAGCACGGACTAGGAACGCTGCGGGGGGAGGTGTGGTCTGACCTCGCCGCTGTCCCCGACCGCCACCACGGCGGTTCCCACGGCCGCCGCCGCGTTGAGAAGTCTGTTGCGGCGCATGGCTGGCAGCACGTGTGGGACCGCCCCTTCCGTGGCCACGAAAGGAGCGAAACGAACCCGTTTGCTGGCGCTGGGTCGAGAGACCCAAGGACTTGGCCGTGACCCTGGAGTCCTTGAAGCGTTCCAGCGCGTGGTCCGCTTTGTCGCCAAACAGGCGACTGCCATCAAACGGCATGTCCATCAATGCATTCTGGACATCTGCCGAGAAATTGGCGGATCTCAGCCAGGCGTGGCGACGAATCGCCACCGTCGTGGACATCGCCCTGCCCAGTGAGTCGGTCGTATCAAGACCACACCTTATGGAGTATCTTGCTGCGTCTCGGCCTTCAATCATAGCCTTGCCGAGCTTAGCCCGTACCTCCTGCGGACATTCAGGCAGCAGTTCCGCGACCGTATCCCACAGAGAGTGGGTGTAGCGGCCCAAGAGGCACGCGGTGTTGCAAGACCGCAGTCCCAGACTCAGGGACGAAAAGACCTTCTTACCATACTGGTCGTACCTCTTAGATTCCCGGTCGGGCGGGGCCGACGGGAATGCGGTCTGGGAAGTCGAGGCCTGGATCACCAGGCTCTCAGGGGTGGGATGGGTGGACAAGAACTTTGGGTCATCCGTACACGGACGGTGGCGTCTGGCCACGTTCCTATCAACAGGCGAACCTGAAGCGGGCCTGGACCACGTGCCCAAAAGAACGTCAGTTAAGGCCTCATTGAACGGCAGCAGTGGCTCCTGTGGGCATGACTGCGGTTTGAGTACCTCAGTGAGGATGTTAGTCCTCACGGCCGCGACGGGGAGCTCAAGGTGTAAGGCCTTGGCAGCCCTCATCAACACCACTGAATAAGCTGCCCCCTCCTCCGTAGCCACGGTAGGAGGCGAGACAAAGCCTGGGTTGGGGGAGTCATCCAGACCACTGGCGTCACCCAAGTCACCTGTCCAGTCCACATCGTACTGACACTCGCGGGTCAGAGGGTCCTCAGACCCCTCCCACTCCTCTCCGCAATCTACATCCTCACCATATTCGGAGTCAACAATGTAGACCGGCTCCCCGGGGTCAACAGGCCCCATCGGCGTCGGACGACGCCGGTTCGACTCCGCGGCCGGAGTTGGAGAGGGAATGGGGGCGGCGCCGTGGGTTGCCCCGATGGAATCGGCGCCGGAGAGGCCGGTTGACCAGCCGGCGCCGACCCTGAAGGTCCCTGCGGCGCCGGAGCCGTCGGCGACGTCGGGGCCGGAGCACCCGACGGCGTCGAGGCTGGAGCACCCGAACCGCTAGGGCCCCCGGACGGGACCACCGGGCCCGCAGGCCCCGTCGGAGGAGACAGTGCCCTCATGGCCATGAGGAACGCCTCTATCTCCTCGGGCGACGCGCCCTGCCCAGGGACCGCAGGGTATGGAGCAGGCCGCGTCGGCGACTCACGCGGAGCCGCGGCCACCCGAACCCCCGGCCGCATCGCGCGAGCGTCGGGGGGGAGTCGGGGGTACGATGACGATGCCCCGACTTCTTGTGCTTCCTACCTGAGGAACCAGAGGAATGGTGACGACTCCCGGAGCGCTCGTGACGGCTCCGCGACCGCTCCCTCGAACGCTCCCTAGACCTCCGTCCGGACTGGGACCGCTCACGACGCGGGGCCGACACCCGGAGCTCGAGTAGCTTGCGGGACCGCTCCCGTCTAGCTTTATTCGTCAAGGCCCGACAATCGACGCAGGAGTCCACGTCGTGGTCCGGGCCCAGGCACCGGAGGCAGAGGCGGTGATGGTCCGTGACCGACATCGTGCGGTCACAGCCGTCACAATTCTTAAAACCGGGCATCCTACCGGCACCTTAAGAGTAACAGGAAAGATTCAAAAACTTTGGTCAAAGACCGGAGTACTGCTCTTCGGATCTGCGCTAACTGGCGCGGAAAAAAGAAGAACTGACGTCAGCGCACGGAGGCGGCGTCTATATACTCCAGCGACGTCATCACGACGCACGACGCCGACGACGGACCCGGAGCCGCAGGAGACGCCTGCAGACGACGCCTACCGACGCGCAGGGGTACTGCTACGCAAAAGTTTCCGGATCCAGACTGACGCCTGGGGATATTCTAAGGTAAGGAATCTAATACCAACCTGTTTCTTTCAGATAAATGAAACACATATACGATACCAAGATAGGAAAATGCTGGAGCAAGGGGGGTATGAGCTTGTAAGCTGTACACCTCTGAATGCGTCCATCCGTGGGGTGGCTATACTTAAGAAAAAATTATTCAAGGCTGAGATCAATAGGGTAGCATCTGATAAAGCCGGAAGATGGGTAATCGCTCAAATCACGCTATCTAGTCTCAAATATACCTTATGTGCAGTATACGGATCTAATTATGACGATGCAGCAGTTTTCGACCGTCTAAATATTGAACTATTGGGGTGGGAGGGAGAGATACTACTTATGGGGGATTTTAACTGTCATAAATTACGCAAAAGATACAACTAAGAGCACTCCCTCACATCGAATGTGCAATACCAGGGCATCTATTTTAGAGCTAGCCCGTATACATAAATTGAAAGATGTTTGGAGACATTTATATCCTACCTTGGCCGGATACACTTACCACTCTATACCCCATAAAATGTATTCACGCATAGATATGGTTTCGGTATAGGATGTAAGATATGGGCAAAACAAGGAATAATGAAATTGGGGGACTTATACGGCTCATCAGGCTTTTTGGAATTCGATACACTAAGGTTATTATACAAGTTACCAGAATACACTTATTTTAAGTATATACACAAATACGCGATTTTCTTATAGGGAAACAAAAACTTAAAGAGATTGTGGGCTCAGATTTTTGGCAATGTATTTATAAAGGAGTGGGGGATAAGAAAGCTACCATCAGCGAAGGATACAGATGCTTTACTGAAAACAAATCAGATGAATGCCCCAAAATAGCACAGAAATGGGCTTTACGGTTTCCTACCGGTATCACTTCGAATGAAATCTCCTCCTTCTTATAAAAAAATTGACACGTTAGTCCACTCCTCAAGCTTAAAACTACAAGCATACAAAACAATATGCCAACTTTATCATACCCCCTTACAAATAAGTAAATGGGCCTCTAATAATGCTCTTCGTGATCGCACTAAGTGCCCAAAGTGCCACCTCCAACATATGTTGGTCCTCTATCCAGTTCTTGCTCCGTTTTGGGACAGCTTAGAAAGAATTTTGAGATTGAAACAAATAATTGATGCACCATTAACATCTGAAATGATCCTCTTAGGTTTTCAGCCTATTCCATCTCCATTTCAAAATGTAATTTTTATTCTGTTAGCATGCGCAAGGCTGGTTTTAGCTAGAGCTTGGATTGCGGATCACTCGCCTCATGTAAATGAATGGTGGTGCTTGGTCAAAGAGATACATCATATGGAGTTATCTTTAGCTAGGAAAAGAGGTGTTAAAGCAATGACTAAAATAGAGAGAATATGGGGATGCATGTTTCCTACTTGTGAACTGAACTAATGTGATCTGAAGCCCTGATCAATCTTAATTTTGATCTTACTTTTTATTTGTGCCAATCTCTCTTATTTTCGTGTCTTTTTTTCCTTTGTTAAACTGCTTCTTGTAATATCAGCGCAGATGCTGGATGTATTGTAAAATGAAATACTGTTTTTCGTTTGTGTTAAAACTTGCTTGTGACACCCATAAAATAAAAATGTTTAAAAAAAAAAAAAAAAAAGGGAAAGGAAAATGAGGTCACCCTGGGCCGGTCGATGACGTCGGGCCAGGTTCCGATCCACACTAGCCCCTGTGTTGGGCCTGGGCCAGGTGCCCAAAAGAACGTCAGAAAGTGTTTCAATAAAGGGCAGCAGTATCTCAGCAGAGGTAGCTGCCGGCTGAAGCACTTCTGTCAGGAGGTTAATCCTGATGGCCACGGTAGGGAGTCGGAGATTGAGGGCCTCCGCCGCTCTACGCAACACCACTGCATAACTTGCACCGTCTTCCGTAGCCACGGTAGGAGGAGTGAGCATGCCAGGGCCAGGAGAGGTGTCGAGACCACTGGCATCCCCCAATTCCTCTGCCCAGTCTGGGTCATACTCACATTGAGCTGTGGGAGGGTCCTCAGACCCCTTCCAGCCCTCCCCTTACTACGAAGGCTGATGAACAGGCCGAAAATAAGGAGGCTGGACACATAGGGGTAGAAAGGTCCCATCGTCATCGGAGTCGAGTGACGCTATTCTGGCTCAGTGTCCATGTCGGACTGAAACTGGGGGCGATGTCGTCCAGAGGCACGGGAGAAGTCAGAGGTGGTGCCGGTGGGGTCGACATCGGTGGAGGTGTAACAAGATCAACCGGCGTCAACTGGTATCCAGGCCTGGATCCTTGGAGGCCCTGCAGCGCCTGGGTCATAGCCGATAGCGTTGCTGGAGCCGCCAACAGTAAAGGAGAGGACCCCCAGTCGGGCCCGCACGACCCAAAAGCACGCAGGCGGGGCCCGAAGGCCCAAAGAGGCGGGCCATGGCTGACAGAAATTCCTGCAGCTGGGCTGGAGTCTACGAAGGACTTTGGAAGGGCAGGTAGGCTGCCGGCAAAACCATAGGCTCTGCCGCAGCCGCGGGGCAGGCACCACCCGCAACCTCAGCCACGTCGATTGTCAGGAAGTCGTTGAGCGAGGACTCTTCTTCGACTTCTTGTGCTTCGTCTTACCTGACCCAGAGTGCAAAGACTCCAATCCAGAAGAACGATGGTGACGGCTCCGTGACATGTCCCTCGACCTCCCAAGGGACCGGTACCTAGAGCGGAGCAGAGTCGACTGCCGGACCTCAAGCAACTTTCAGGACCGCTCCCGCAAAGTCTTCAGCGCCATGGCCCAGGAGTCGGGGAACGACTTGGGGTCGTGGTCGCGCCCCAGGCAATATAGACACACGCAGTGATTTAGGTTTAATTATTTACATCCTTTGCTGGCTGACCCTTTAGGCTGGGCTAAGATAGACCTGGGTCCTTGCTCATGAGATTGTTTCTCAAGGCAGTACACTAAGCATTTTGTTCTGTTCTGCAATTTTTATCTTTCGATATGCAGGCGTTATATCCATCCAATTATAAAACAAAAAAGGTTTTCTGCAGATTAGACCAGCTCTTTTATACCTGCAGATGTTGAGTAACCATTGGGAAATTTTCAGCATTGCTAGCTTTCTAGTAGCAGCAGTTAGAGCACGGAAAAAAAGTAAGTAGTGAGTGAAGCAGGTTTATGTGTCCAGCTCCTTTTAGGTATTTTTGCCCTATTGTATATGAGATGTTTTTATATTGTTTGCATTTTATAATGATATATGCATATTCGGATCTGTGATATTTTAATCAAGGATGATTTTATGTAAAATTCTTTTTTTTTTGTATTGCCGATGTGTATTTTTAACATGCTTTTAAATAATAATCGAATAAAGTAATTTTGACTGACTGACAACGTGGTGCGGGTCCGTCACCAACATCATCCGATGAAAGTCCCCGCAAGACTTGAAACTGGGCATCCCTATGACACCAGGAGTTGATCAACTCGAAAAAAACGAGACAAAAAGCCTGAAAAAACAGTCAAAAAATGACTAGAGGTACCACTCTCTCCGGACCTGGCCTTGCTGGCGCAGAAAAAGAAAGAACTAAAGTAAGGAATCTATCACTATGTGCTTCTTTCAGATGAACAAGTTACTTACCTTCGGTAACGATATATCTGTAAAACATTAGCAGTGAAAGATTCCTCACTGCCCCACCCATCCTCCCCGTTCTGCAAACTGATTTCTAGGGTTAAGGTCATGCCTTTCAGGGCCCTGGTTTTAAGGCACCAGCGGTCAGTATCTTGCATGGATCTGCATTTCTGGTGTGGAAGCACAAGTTACTTACCTTAGGTAACAATATATCTGTAAGAAACAGTAGTCAGTATTAGATTCCTTACCGTAGAATATCCCTAGGCGTCAGACTGGACCTGGAAAGTTTTGCGTAGCAGTACCCCTGCACGTCGGTAGGCGTCGTCCGCGTCCGTCGGCGCCGTGGTGACGCCGGAGTACTTAAACGCCGCCCTCGCGCGCTGACGTCAGTTCTTATACACAGCTTTTCCGCGCCAGAAGCACAAGTTACTACTTGTGTAACGATATATCTGTAGGAGACATTAGTTAGTATTAGATTCCTTACCTTAGAATATCCCCAGGCGTCAGACTGGATCCGGAAACTTTTGCATAGCAGTACCCTTGCGCGTCGGTAGGCGTCGTCTGCGGCTCCGCGTCCGTCGTGGGCGCCGTGATGACGTCGTCCGAGTACTTAGACGCTGCATCCGCGTGCTGACGTCAGTTCTTAGACACAGCTTTTCCGCGCCTAACACGCAGAGCAATGTCAAAAAACCAACACTGGTGCCATTGAAACTAGGGCCCTGAAAGGGGACAACCCTAACCCTAGATATTGGTTCGCAGAACGGGGAGGATGGGTGTGTCGGTAAGGAATCTAATACTAACTAATGTCTCTTACAGATATATTGTTACACAAGTAGTAACTTGTGCATCTGAAAGAGACACGTTAGTATTAGATTCCTTACCTTAGAATAGATACCCCAGCAATACCAACACCGGTGGTGGGTCTGCGAACCAATAATCACACCAGAAAGTCCTGGAGGACGGAACGGCCAAAGAAGCCATCCCTCCGGACTTGGCTGTCTAGGCAGTAGTGTCTTGCAAACGTGTGCAGCGATGCCCACTTAGCTGCCTGACAGATGTCTTGTAAGGGCACCCCTGGCCCAGGGCAGTCGTAGTAGCCGTGGCTCGGGTGGAATGAGCCTGTAATCCAACAGGGAGCTCCTTTCTAGCCAAGGAGTAGCATGCCTGGATACACAAGATGATCCACCGGGAGATGGTCCTCTTGTGCACCGCTTTCCCCTTCTTAGCGCCCACGTAACCAACAAAGAGTTGGTCATCCACCCGGAACTGGCGTGTGCGATCCAAGTAAAATGAGAGCGCACGTTTTGGGTCCAGACGGTGGAGCCGCTCTTCCTCTTTAGAGGGATGTGGTGGCGGGAAGAAGGTTGGCAAGGTGATAGACTGCCCGATGTGGAAGGCCGTGACAACCTTGGGCAGGAAAGAAGGTTTGGTACGCACCACTTTGTCCGGATGGACAGAAAGGAAAGGCGGAGTACAAGAAAGGGCCTGGAGCTCACTCACTCTCCTGGCAGAGGTGATGGCAACCAGGAAAGCAGTCTTCAAAGTCAGAAGGCGAAGAGGACAGTTGTGAAGTGGCTCAAAGGGAGCGCACATCAGAAACGTAAGAACCAGGTTCAAGTCCCACTGAGGCATCACAAATGGAACAGGAGGAAACGTGTTTGTGATGCCCTTAAGAAATCTGTTTACAATAGGGGACTTGAACAAAGAAGGTTGATCAGGGAGCCTGAGAAAGGCTGAAAGGGCAGAAAGGTAGCCCTTGAGAGTGCCCAGAGCAGAGCCCTGCTGGGCAAGAGAAAGAAGGAAGAGAAGAACCTCAGAAAGAGGGGCATTGAGAGGATCCACAGCCTTTGCTGTGCACCATGCCACAAATCTGTTCCACCTGCAGGCGTATACCGACTTTGTGGAGGGACGCCTGGCTGCCAGAATGATGTTACAAACTCCAGGAGGCAAGTCAAATGGCCTCAACTGTCGCCGCTCAATCTCCAAGCATGGAGGTGGAGACTGGACAGGTTCGGGTGGAGGACCGTCAACTGCTGCTGCGACAGAAGGTCCTCCTGAAGAGGCAGACGAACCGGGGGATCGACTGACATACTGAGAAGCTCTGGATACCAGTACCTTCTCGCCCAGTCCGGAGCCACAAGGATGACTTGGGCCCGGTCGCGCTTGATCTTCTTCAGCACTGTGGGCAGAAGTGGTATAGGCGGAAAGGTGTACAACAGACCGCAACTCCACTCGCGACGAAAAGCGTCTCCGAGCGAGTGCCGCCTTGGAAATTCCAACGCGCAGAACTGATGACATTGCGCGTTCTCTTTGGTGGCGAATAGATCTAACCAAGGCTCTCCCCATTGCTGAAAGAGGCCTTGCGCCACGTCCGAGTTCAGACGCCATTCGTGATCCATCATGCACCGACGGCTGAGCTCGTCTGCCCTGGCGTTCAGAGAACCTGCCAGGTGTTGAGCCACCAGGGTCACGCCCTGGCATTCCAGCCATTGCCAAAGGCGAAGAGCCTCCTGGCAAAGGGTCCACGACCCCACCCCGCCTTGTTTGTTGCAATACCACATGGAGGTGGTGTTGTCCGTGAACACCTGCACTACACTCCCCCGTACAGAGGGGAGGAATGCCTTCAGTGCCAGACGAATCGCCCTGAGCTCCAACAGGTTGATGTGGAGCCGGGCCTCCGCCGGAGACCAGAGGCCTCTGATCTCCGCCTCTCCCATGTGGCCTCCCCAGCCCTGGAGGGACGCGTCCGTCACAACTACGTGCTCCCATTGGGGAAGGGAGAGGGATCTGCCGCTGACCCAATCGCGGTCCGTGAGCCACCACTGCAGCTGTCTCGCAGTGCCATCCGAGATCAGGACATGGTCGGATAGGTTGCCCTGATGCTGGGCCCACTGAAACTTCAGGTCCCACTGCAGAGCCCGCATCCACCACCTGGCGTGATGCACCAGTAGGATGCAGGAGGCCATCAGCCCCAGAAGCCGCAGCGTCAACCTGACCAAGACCCGGGATAACGGCTGAAAGATGGGAATCAGAGCCTGAATATCCCGGACCCGCTGTTCGGGTGGATAAACCCGAAACCGCGCCGAGTCCAGAACCGCTCCGATGAAGAGGAGCTTCTGAGAGGGGCACAGGTGTGACTTCGGCACATTGATGGAGAACCCCAGCTGGTGCAGGAGGTCTGCCGTAGTCTGGAGGTGGCTGACGACTGTCTGGGGCGAGCCCGCCTTCAACAACCAGTCGTCGAGGTAGGGGAAGACTGAAACCCCCAACCTGCGCAGATGAGCTGCGACCACCGCCATCACCTTTGTGAACACCCGTGGGGCGCTGGTAAGGCCGAAGGGGAGCACGGTAAACTGAAAGTGCTCGCGGCCAACCATGAACCGCAGGTAGCGCCGGTGGGCAGGCAGGACGGGGATGTGGAAATAAGCGTCCTGCAAGTCCAACGCTACCATCCAGTCTCCTGGGTCCAGGGCAGCTAAGACCTGAGCCAGTGTCAGCATTTTGAACTTCTCCTTCCGGAGGAAGCCCTTGACGTTCCGTAGATCCAAGATAGGGCGTAGGCCCCCTTTGCCCTTCTTGGGTATCAGAAAGTAGTGGGAGTAGCAACCACACCCTACTTCTGGCCCAGGAACACGCTCGATGGCCCCCTTGGCCAAGAGGGCCGTAACTTCCTCCTGCAGAAGTCGCAAATGATCCCCCGAAACACGGTGGTTCTGCGGTGGCATGGCTGGAGGAGTCGCCTCGAAGGGAAGGGAGTAGCCCCTTCGGACGATCTGCAGCACCCACCTGTCCGATGTGATAGTGCGCCAGTGGAGGTGGTAATGACGAACCCTGCCCCCCACTGGCGTCACATGGGCCTGAAAGCACGGACTAGGAGGGTTTTGAGGCGGATGCTGCGGGGGAAGGTGTGGACTGACCTCGCCGTTGCCCACGACCGCCAGGACGGCGGTTCCCACGGCCGCTATCGCGTTGGGTATTGCCCTGCGGAGCGTGGCTGGCGGCACGTGTGGGCGCACCCCATCCGTGGCCACGAAAGAAGTGAAAAGCAGCCGATTGCTGGCGCAGGGCCGAGAGGCCCAAGGACTTGGGCGTAGCCCTGGAGTCCTTAAAGTGCTCAAGCGCATGGTCTGCTTTGTCGCCAAAGAGGCGACGGCCATCGAACGGCATGTCCATGAGTGTGTTCTGGACATCAGCCGAAAAGTTGGCGGACCTCAGCCAGGCGTGGCGTCTGACCGCCACAGTCGTTGCCATCGCTCTACCTAGCGAGTCGGTGGTATCCAGCCCACACCTGATGGAATATTTGGCTGCATCCACAAGGGCTTGGCCGAGTTTGGCCCGTACCTCCAACGGAGACTCTGGCAGCACTTCCGCGACCTTATCCCACACAGAGTGGGTGTAACGGCCCAAGAGGCAGGCGGTGTTGGAAGACCGCAGACCCAGACTAAGGGATGAGAAGATCTTCTTCCCATACTGCTCATACCTCTTGGATTCCCTGTCCGGCGGGGCCGACGGGAACGCGGTCTGGGAATTGGAGGCCTGGATGACCAGGCTCTCGGGGGTAGGGAGGGTGGACAGGAAACATGGGTTGCCCGGGGCTGGGTGGTGGCGTCTGGCCACGTTCCTATCTACGGGCGAACCCGTAGCGGGCTTGGACCAAGTGCCCAGAAGAACGTCGGTCAAGGCCTCATTAAAGGGCCGCAGAGGCTCGGCCAAGCTTGACTGCGGTTTAAGGACCTCAGTGAGGAGATTAGTCCTCACCGCTGCGACGGGGAGCTCAAGGCCCAAGGCCTTGGCAGCCCTCATCAGCACCACACTGTAGGTTGCCCCCTCCTCCGAAGCCACGGTAGGAGGGGAGACAAAACCAGTGTCTGGAGAGGTGTCCAGGCTACTGGCCTCCCCAAGGTCTCCTGTCCAGTCCTCATGAGACTGACACTCTCTGGTCAGAGGGTCCTCAGACCCCTACCAGTCCTCTTCAGCACCCATCTCCTGAAACTCAGGGTCCTCAACTAATGGGGCCTGTTCATAGAAGTGAAACTCTCCAAATGACGTCTGGAGCGGCGCCCATCGGGGCCGTCCCGGCGCCGGAAAAGGAACGAAGGTGGGACCGGGGACGGCGCAGCAGGCGACACCTGAGGGTCCGACGCCGGGGAGGTCGTAAGGTCCACCGGCGACGAAGCAGCGGCATCGGGCCCGAAGGCGCCGGAACAACTGAACCCCTCGGCGCCAGGCCAGAAGGCGCCGGCGGATTAGCGGGAACCTGCTGCGCCGGGCCCGAAGGCGTCGGCGGCGTCGGGGCCGTAGCACCCGACGGCGTCGATCCCCCAGACACGCTAGGGTTCCCAGACGGGTCCGCTGGGCTCGAAGGCGCCGCGGAGCCCGTCGGAGCATGGCATGAGGAAGCGCTCAATCTCCTCCTGCGCCGCGTTAAGCCCAGGGACCGTAGGGTATGGGGCTTGACGCAGCGCCTGCAACTCCGTCGGAGCCGCGTGGGTGGTGTCACCCGAACCCCCGGCCGCATCACGCGAGCGTCGGGGGGAGTCCGAAGAGCGATGACGCCGCTTGGACTTATTGTGCATCTTACCTGACGACGACTTCGACCCGGAGGAGTGCGGCCTACTCTCGGAGCTGTGGTGGCTCCGAGCCCGCGACCTGTCCCTCGACCTCCCATGGGACCGAGACCTCTCGCGGCGCGGGACCGACTGCTGGAGTTCGAGTCGCCTGCGGGACCGCTCCCGCCTGGCTTTCGAAGAGAGGGCCCGGCAGTCGGAGCAGGCCTTGTCGTCGTGATCGACGCCGAGACAAGTTAAACACCGGCGGTGAGGATCCCTGACCGGCATCAGGCGGTCGCAATCCTCGCAGTGCTTAAAGCCGGGCATCCCTACGGCACCGGAGTCGAAGACTCGAGAAATGATCAAAAGTGATCAAAAAAGTTAGTAAAAAAATGACTAGGGTTACTGCTTTTTCCAGATCTGCGCTTGCTGGCGCGGAAAAAAGAAGAACTGGCGTCAGCACGCGGAGGCGGCGTCTAAGTACTCCGACAACGTCATCACGGCGCCCACGACGCCGAATGCGGAGCCGCAGACGACGCCTACCGACGCGCAAGGGTACTGCTACGCAAAAATTTCCGGATCCAGTCTGATGCCTGGGGATATTCTAAGGTAAGGAATCTAATACTAACGTGTCTCTTTCAGATACATCCTTTCTCTCAAAACAAGAGAGTATAAAGAGCTGGCAATCGACGCAGCAAAGGCACACTATATGGCAACTTGTCACAAGCTATATGTAGTAGGAGACAAGAAAGGGAAACTGCTAGCTTGGCTCGACCGGCGAGAACAGGCCAGTAGACTAGTCACCGCCATAACCTCAAAAGAGGGCGAGACGCTAAGAGACCCACAACAGATAGCGGACAAGTTTGCAACATACTACCGTGCCATCTATTCGCCCTCTGGGACCAAAAAGGGAGGCAGACAAGGGCCTGTTGACATATTCCCCGTCCAACTCTCAGCTCAGAGACATTAGCATTAACGGAGGGCAAAATAACAAAGGAAGAGATAGCACAAGCGATCCGAAACTTACAATTGGGGAAAGCAAAGAGGCACAACAGCCTCCAGATTGAATTATAAAAGCTAACTGCCAGTACGGCGGCTTCCTTGCCTTAAAAACATGTATCTAGAGAGTTGAGTAATGGGGATGCTTCCAGAAGGCCAAGGACTTGCTTCCATAGTAAGAACAACTGTGCATGCCCTCTTACATTGATCAATGCCAAAGAGAGGATGTAACCTTAAGGCTAGAGCGGTCGACCTCAAAGATGGGGAACCGGGTTCAAGACTCCGCAATGACGCTCAACATCCTGTGATTCTGGGAAAATCACTCAATCTCCCTATGCCTACCAAAAATGAATGTATCCATCTGTAAAGAAACTGGTGCTCATGTACAGCGCTCTGATACCCAATGTCTCAGGTCTAGTTCGTGCTATATAAAACTATTTTAAAAACTTAGAAAAAGTCCTATCCAAATTACTCGCCAGGCTCTTCTTCACTCTAACCAATCAGCCTTTATGGCCAGACGAAATACAGCTCTTATCCTAGGAGACTTCACTGAGTGCTGGGGAAAGTGAACACGCTGAGAGAAGACGCAGAAGTCATGTCGCTTGATGCCCATATGGCCTTCCACACTGTGGAATGGCCATACATGTTCTCAGTGTTAGAAAAATGGGATTCGGTCCCAACTTTACACCATGGCTAAGACTCCTCTATACTGACCCCATAGTATAAGTAGTGGTCAACAACAGAACGTCTCACAGATTTCCCTTGCGGAGAAGGAAAAGGCAAGGCTGCCCCCTGTCACTGCAAATTTTTGCTTTAATGCTACAACCACTAGCAACCTGGGTCCAGAGAGGTCCATTGATAAGGGACCTATGATGGATCATCAGTTGGGAGGACAGAACATACTTATCCTTATATATTCTTATTTAGCAACCCCCAAAACCTCAATAAACAGAGTATTGAACATATTTACCAACGGTGGCAAATACTCGGGCGACAACATCAACTGGTGAAGATCCACCATCTACATACTCCACGGAGCGTCCGCCACACTTACCAAGGAATGTGTGGTGGAGGAGGTGACAGAGGGGTTTCGCTATCTCGGAGTTTATCACTGTAGACTCCGATCTCTTCTATCCACGTAATCTTTTGCCCTCGTTGCATCGCTTACAAGGAGAAGTGTGTCACTGGAGGACACTGCCTCTCGCTCTATTGAGGAAAGCTGCCCTCTTTAAAATGATGGCACTCCCCTGTTTCCTATATATCCTACAAAGACACACCATATCCAGTGCCTTCTAAGTATTTCCAGACAACAGAAAGTGAACAAAGAACTATTATAGGATAGGAAGCCTCAGAGAATGGCACTTCAGAAACTGGTTCGGGGCGGTATTCGATTGCCCAACATACGGAAATACTATTGGGTGGCACAACTAGTAGCCATCAATCACTGTTTGTATCAATCGGCAGACGAGCCTGCTTACTAAATGGATAGACATGTATTAGGCAAGAGTGGATATACCAAAGCGCTCTACACCACCCTCTGGCACCTATCCCTAAAGGGACCAACAAAGATTACAGTCCAACTCTGGCACATGGTCCAGAAACAGTTGGGATGGGACAAGAAAATAACAGTACACCAAACTGTGGGATGCAGAAAGGCTAGGTGCCATTGGCAGAATTCATAGATTTGACAAGTGGGACGTAATTAGCATATCCCGCGTGGGCGATCTATGGACAAGGGGAGGAACGTTAGATCTTTTGCAACCCTCCAGCAAGAGTACGAACTATTAGATGCAGAAACATTTAATTATCTGCAAATTAAGCACACACTACAAGCAACAATACCCAAAAGTACGGATCTCCCGGAGTCTTTAACACTAGAGGACAGAATCCTGATTGACCACATGAAGCGAAAGGCAGTATACCTGACAAACCAGAAAAGCCAACGACGAACGTGGAGTCGACTGACACCACCTATCGACGTGCAGGGGTACTGTTGACGAAAAAATTCTCCGGATCCAGTCTGACACCTGGGTGTAATTCTTAGGTGAGGAATCCATTACTAATCAATGTCTCAATCAATCAATCATGCCATTTGTATAGCGCACTACTCACCCGGGAGGGTCTCAAGGCGCTTGGGGGGAGGGGTATGCTACTGCTCGAACAGCATGTCTCTTACAGATATGTCTCTTACAGATATATCATTATCAAACTTAAGTAACTTGTTCATCTGAAAGAGACAATTAGTTCTGTATTAGTAATAGATACCCCAGCAATACCAACCCTGGAGGTGGGTCTGCGAACTAAGTTCACACAAGAAAGTGCTGGAGAACTGAACTGCCAAAGAAGCAGTCTCTCTGGACTTGGCTGTCCAGGCAGTATTGTTTGGTAAACATGTGCAGTGAAGCCCACATAGCTGCCTGGCAGATGTCATGAAGGGGGACTCCACGTCCCAAAGCAGTAGTGGCTGCCATCGCCCTGGCAACTCCACTCGCGACGAAAAGCGTCGCCTAGCGAGAGCCGCCTTGGAAATTCCAACGAGCAGAACTGCTGACATTGCGCGTTCTCTTCGGTGGCAAATAGATCTAACAAAGCCCTCCCCACTGCTGAAATAGACCCTGCACCACCTCCGAATAAAGAAGCCATTCGTGATCCATCATGAACCTGCGGCTGAGGTCGTCCGCCCTGGCGTTTAGTGACACTGCCAGGTGTTGAACCACCAGGGATATGCCCTGATGTTGCACCCTCGCCCAAAGGAGTGAGGTACTGGGTTTTTAAGAACCGGCACAGAACCGGTAACCCAGCGGTGCCAGGGAATCAACACCCAGAGACCTCGGGTTCTCCTGATCCAGACCTACAGAAACTCGGAGTCTTCTAGGTGAAGTCAAAGATTAGTTTATTGGCTGCAACCAAGGTAACAGGTGTCCTAGAAGTACAATACGGGTATGTTCTCAGGAGACTGCACACTTTCATGAAGTCAGGCTTCTCTTCTTATACACAGTTTTAGGCCCTAGGCAAAACATTCTTGGTTGTAAAGTAAATAGTTAACATATTCTGGTTCAAAGAAAAAGCAGAGTCATGATGACATGTCCATATTTCACTTCGTGCTGCCTACAACAAATCATTCGGCAAAGCCCAACATTTCATCAGATATCACTGGACCCCTAATAAAAACGGGCACCTCCCCACCATAAAGTAAGTGAAGCAAAGGAGTGGAGAAAGATGTGAGCGAGATATGGCAGGTGTGCGCGCTGAAATGGTTTTATGGCTGGTTGAGCCTAGATGCTATCTTGCTCGGCCACTGGGAGGGAACTGACCTAACGAGTTCGGCCTGGGGCAATGGTTCTAACTTGTACTGAGGTCAGGGAAAAGTCGATTAAGGAGTATGTGTCCTTGTGGAATCAAATTCAACTGGATTAAGGCCTATGTAAAGGGCAACATATAAATGGGAGCCAAGGGTTCAGAATGTAAATGACGATTTCGAGGTGAAATCGTCACTCGAATACGCCGAAAATACATGTACATGATGTACTCGTCATTCTCGGTCTTTTGGTACCAAATTCGTCATATTTCGACGAAGTTTTATTTCTCGAGTCCAGTATAATTATATGAATCCAGATTTTCCGAACCACAAACCCTCCTTTTGCCCTTACATAGGCAATTAATCTATCCTCATGTTAGTCTGAGTCCAGATCTATATTCCTAAAGTCATTGAGATGTTGCTGTAACATCATTCTAGTACTTAGTTCATCTCTGGACACAGGCTTCCGTACACATGATGTGACGCAGAGGCCACATATTGCAGGAGCACACTGTATGCACAGACAGAACAGGAAAAGAATGGCTAAGACCATCCCAATGACCATCAGAATTTTCCATCCCCAGGCAGATATCAGTTCCCAGAACCATCCCATTAACGACCAATCCCCTTTATCCACATGAATAGATTCGGAAATCTTATGCAGTTTGGAGATGGCCCTGTACACTGTTGGAGCATTATCTGGGATAAAAATGCAACAACTAGACTGGATCAATTTGCATACTCCACCTCGGTCCGCAAGTATTACATCCAAAGTGACCCGGTTCTGAAGGGTCATAAGTCGATCCGACTGGAGCTCAGCAGTCAGGTTACTAAGGGCACCAGTAGTTTCAATCACAGTGGATTCAACTACCCTTGTTAATTGCCTTATGTTTCTACTGTTAGCCATGGATCCCCAGAACGGCAGAAAACCCTTTGCAAAGTCCCCAAATTCTTGACCTGCAGTGTCTTCTTTACTCAAAACACCTCTAACTACCCTTGTCCGATGGTAATCCGCCGCTGCTGTGTAGGTGGGAGGTAACAGGAATGAAACAAAACATGAGCCCGAGAAATCAGGGGGCAACCATGTATAGGCTCTATCATGGCAGATGAAATAAGTACCCTTAGCCGCTAAAAACGCAGGGGAAGTCTGAGATCCAAAAACATACGTTTCTGTACAGACACTCTTCCCTAGCTGAGCTCTGGGGTTTTTGCCAATACCTTGCAGACACAGGTGACCTTGATGGGGTACGATCCAGATAGGGGACGATCTTTTGGCTTGCTGTTTCTCACTTAGTGTAGTGCCATATCCGGTCACGTTCCAACCTACATATGCAAGTATCTCATCATCCGGAGTATCTTCATAAGAAGTTACTTCCTTGATCATGTCAACTATACCTTTGACTAGGGCGCTAGTCTTGAGGTTGTCTTTTACAGAACGTAGGGGTTGGATTTCTCGTGCATATATGAACATTGTCCTATATGCCCATACTGAACCATTGTAACTAAATGGCAGGACCAAATAGGGGATACCTTTATCCGTTGTGTGAGGCATGAGACCACACATCCAACAGTTAGTTGTGATCATTACAAGTTGGCGTTGGTGTAATAACTGAACGAAGGAGTTATTAATGAACTCTAATCTCCTATTTGATTCGTGGTCAGGCAGAGGGTGGAAAGAATGAGAGGAAATAGTAGGAGGAGGTATGGGTGATGTAGTAGGCGCAAATGTTACATGGAAGGAGAATAAAACATAACTTATCAAAAAGATCATTACGCTTGATAGCATAAAAATACACAATATGATAAAACTTTTCTTTGTCATCGTGTTACATAGTCTCTGCTTAAAGTTCATTTGTTTGGCAGGTCTCTCCACATCAGGAAACTCCATCCTCTCTAAGGTGCTGCCCGCGACGAGGAGGTCGTTTCTGCTAAGGAGTGCTTCTGTCAGTCTAGGGCAACTCCCTTGGACCGACCAGAACCACCGACCTAACGTCGTTGGCTGCACTTCCGAAGACTTTAACCAATCGCGGCCCTAGCAGCGGAACCCGGATGGCGGTTCGAAAAACAAAAATAAGCACGTTTCCTAAATGGGAGATCTGCACTTTCAAAAATAGGATTTGGGGAAAAAGATACGTTTATTAGTCCATAGGTCTTGGTCTCAGATCATAAAAAAGGAATCACTTTTATTAGTCTGTTTTTCTCGGTCGCAAATTGTAGCGTCTTTTTCCTGGTACTGTCTGGTCCTGAAACAGCAGTTCAGGTTCCAAAGAATTCAATTGTTCTGGTGGTGGCACAGTTTCTTGAAAAATGTTCTCGCTTTCACAATCAGGGTTAGTTTCTTTTACACGGTCATCAGTTGTGAGCTCTGAGTCAGTGACACCCTTCTGGATCCATTGGTCATAGGGCAGAGGGAAGGGTACTTTTTTACAATGGATCCCGTGGACCCAGTTGACCTTCCCCTCCACCCGGACGGCTGACCTCGTGGACAGAAGGACGAGGTGAGGCCCGGTCCATCTGGGCTGGTCGTTTCTTGTTCTTTGAAAGTTGCGGACGAGAACCCAGGAACCGGGGTCAATGGAGTGACCCGGAGTCTCAGAGACCGGAGGCAAGGTGTTGTGGACCTGTTGATGTAAAACACGCAATTTAGCCGTCAATTCATACAAGTAATCAAGCAAAATAGGGTGTTGCAGCTCGCTGAACTTCGTGGGCCTAGGCACTCCCCATATGTTGGCTGGCCGGCCAAAGACGATTTCGTAGGGGCTGAGTTTCACTCGCGAATGCACAGTCATTCTGGTGGATAGGAGTGCTAAGGGTAGAGCGTCAGGCCATTTAAGACCTGTGCTCGCTTGGATTTTGGCCAATTTAAGTTTTAACGTGCCATTGTAACATTCTACTAATCCAGCTGATTGGGGGTGATTTGCAGCGTGGAACTTCTGAATAATGCCTAGCCCTTCACACACTCTTTTCATCACACGACCCACAAATTCACTTCCGTTGTCAGACCAGACCATTCTCTGCATTCCGAACCTGGGGAAGTATTCTTTTACAAGGGCTTTTGCTGTGGACAAGGCAGTATTGTCTTTTAGGGGATAGGCTTCTACCCATCTTGAGAAGGCACAAACAACCACGAGCACGTATTTTAAGTTGTTGCACCTCTCCATGTGTATGAAATCTAGCTGCAAAACCTCGAACGGATACGTAGGAGGTGCAAAATGACCAGCTGGAGTTGGGGTTCCCCTACCAGGGTTGTGCTTCAGACATACCATGCAATTCTTGACAACATTCTCTGCACACTTGGGAATCCCTGAATTCTTCCACACTGGGGCCAACAACTCGCAAATCCCTTTTGCGCTGATATGAGCCATTCCATGAGCCATTGTAACCACTGCAAGCACATATGCATCGGGTAACAACCATCTCTGATGCTCTGTCAATTCAACCCAACAACCATTTGCATCCATTCTTCCTGTACTCTCTCTCCACGTGCTTAACTCTTTCTCTGTGGCCTCAGCTTGGATGGACTTCACACTTTCTATCGTGTCCTCACATATTCAAACCTCACCAGTCCATCTTTCGGGGCCTGCAACATACATTCGGCTCATCACATTCTTTGTTGTTTCCTTAGCGGTCTCATCAGCAAATGCATTTCCACGACCAACATCATCAGTCACCTTGTGAGCACTACATTTCACAATCGCCATTTGCAGGGGCAAGGTCAGTGATTCAAGAAGCTCATTCACCAACTGACCATGCTGAATCTTAGCTCCATGCGAAGTCAGGAATCCACGTTCTCTCCACAATCGTCCAAAACTGTGAGCCACTCCAAACGCATACTGACTATCAGTGTAGACAGTCACTCTCATTCCTTTAGACAACACACATGCTCTCGTAAGTGCGACTAGTTCTGCGGCTTGAGCTGAACCATGTGGTATTCGTACAGTTTCAACGACTGTGTGCAAAGTTGTGACAGCATATGCTGCAGTCACATTCCCATTTGGGAGCTTAAAGCATGAACCATCTACCCATAATGTACCATCACATTTAGCAAGAGGAGTGTCAAATAAATCCACTCTCCCTTTTGTCTCTTCCTCTGTTGTGAGGAAACAATTGTGCTGCTCTGAAGCATCTGACTCTTCTGCAATTGGTAACAACGTGGCTAGATTCAGGGTACTGCACCTTTTTATGTGCACATGGCTCGCTAGCAGCGTCAATTCGTAACTGGACAGTCGAGCACTACTTAAGTGCTGTGTCTTGGTCCTATTTAACAATGTGTCTACTGCATGCGGGACCATCACGATTAGTGTATTATTCATTACTAGACCAGCAGACTGTCGAATAGAAACAGCTGCTGCTGCTGTGGCCCTTAAACAACTCAGCAATGCTTGTGCTACCGGATCCAAAGTGGCCGAAAAATAGGCGCATGGCCGCTGTCTATCTCCGAATAACTGAGTCAACACAGACAATGCACAGCCCTCATTCTCGTGGACATACAATGTGAAAGGCTTACTGTAGTTGGGGGTACCTAACACAGGAGCCGAACATAATGCTGTGCGTAATTCGAGAAAACTTTTCTGACACTCTTCAGACCAAGGAATGAGATTGGGTGTATTTTTACACGTTAGTGCCACCAAGGGTTTGGCCAATAACGAAAAATTTGGAATCCACTGTCTACAGTACGATGTAATGCCCAAGAAAGCACGTACTTCTCTCTGTGTTCTTGGCACACTCAATTTCGCTATTGCCTGAATTCTTTCTGGGGTCAGCTTCCTTCCCTCCTTCGATAAGAGGTGACCTAAGTAGGTCACTTCTTGTCGGCAATATTGAAGCTTGGAAAGTGACACCTTGTGATGCAGATCACACAGATGACGCAACAATGTCAATGTGGCCTTTTTACAAATTTTCTCATTATCTGCAGCAATGAGCAAATCGTCCACATACTGTACAAGAGTGGCACCTTTTGGCAAAACAATCGTGTCAAGCTGAGTTTTCAGAGCCTGACTGTATATTGAGGGGCTTTCACAGTAGCCTTGAGGAGCGCGTTTAAAGCGGAAGCTTCGACCTCCTAAACTGAAGGAAAAAATATCCCTGCTCTCCTCAGCAATTGGGATGCTGAAGAAAGCATTCTTTAGGTCAATCACTGAAAACCATGAAGCAGAAGCTGGAATCATAGTCAATGTGGTAATGTCGGGCACAACTGGGAATTGTGGCACGACTATCTTATTTACTTCTCGAAGATCAATCACGAATCTGTACACAGGTGGCTGAGAAGGGTCAGTTCATTTTAAAACAGGCAGAACAGGACTATTGCAAACATTGCCTCGTGTTTCTTCAATCACATCCTTTTCAATCAATTCGTAAACAATCGCTAGCAAAGCTTTTTCATCCTCATTAGATATTCTGTATTGGGGAATTCGTGGCATTTTAACATTCGACTTCAATGTTACAACATATGGTGGAATTTCTAAAAGACCTACATCATTAGGACCAGTAGCCCAAAGAATATCTGGGAGAAGTGCTAATTCTGCTGGAAGTGCATCTCTCGACAAATACATGGGAGAAACCACTTTCTTACCTAAAGTGAGTTGTACTCCTGAAGGAGAACAATACAAAGTCGCATACAATCTTTTTAGCAAATCTAATCCTAGCAAATTTTCACCACAACCTGTTGTCAGAATAAGGGCTGCTTCGAATTCACAAGGACCAACAGAAAGAGATAAAGGGTCAGAAATCGGGTTTCTAACCGAGGCGCCAGAAAAACCTACAGAAACGTTCATTTCGCCAGACAAAGGTGCGCCAGGGAGTTTGGAGTGCATAATAGAACTCTTTGTAGCACCAGTATCCAACAGAAAAGGTTCTGACACACCTGATGTAATCACCTCAACGTAAGGTCCACTCTGATCTACTGGAACTGAAACAACTCCCTCTCTTTGTCTATGGCTGTCCTAGCAGTCATCATTCTCCCACTGCTCATTTTCTGTGTAATAATCTTCAACATAGTATTGAGCTGTCCTGTCAGATACGTTATTTTGCTGATCAAACCTGTTCATAGAGTTTTGTGGTGGAAGGGGACGTGTGTCCTGAGGGGCGTTTCCACGCCCTCTACCTCTAGGCGATTGCTGACTGCCACGACCTCTAACACCAGAAACTCCATTTGCACGTTGTGATAGGGCAGGGCAATTATACTTGTAATGACCCTCTTGTTTGCAATATAAACACTGGTTGGGACCTACACGGGGTTGAGTGTAATCGAATCTTTGCGAGTTTCTATGATACTGTTGAGGCTGCTGAAAAGTATTCTGGTAGTGATTCTGGCCATTATTATGTTGATTACCACCACCACGTGGCAGATAGGCTTGCTGTAGCAAAACCTTCGTTTTGAGTTCTCTAGTTTTCTTTTCTACTTTATCTTTCTCATCTTTGTCTCTATTCTCGTAGTATTGTGCAGTAGCTAATATCTGGGTTGAAGATGAGACTGCCCAAGAACTTTCTGAATCTTTAAATTTTTTTACACAATTCTGGAAGCAGATTGTGCACGAATTTATCGACAAACAATCTCTGACCGCCTTCTGTGGTCATATCTTGACCGCTGTGGTCAATGAATGTTTCTTCAAATCTGGTGAAGAAATCTGAAACGGTTTCTTCTTTCGTTTGCTTGCATGCAGACAACTTATCCCAATTTACGCGTATTGCAGGCATTATCGTTTTCATGTAATCTACTATTCTACCAGGGAGTTCTGCTATCAAAGGCTCAGGCTTGGCACCACCAACTTGGCGGGCATCTGCAGCAGTAATATTAGCCCACGTGTCACCTAATTCCTGGTCATGATCTACATGGCGAATTTTACCCCATAAAGGCTGTGGAACAACATTCCCAAATAGCATATCGATATCGGCTAAATTCATTATACATGACCCAGCAGTTTGTGACAATTCTTTATAGTACCCTGCAGGATTTTTACGTGGATCTGGTAACGTTTGTTTGAGTGCTAAAACTTCAGCTCGCTTCCATGGGACATGTACCCATACACGGTGGAAGTGTGGCAGAATAGGTGGGACAGCAGTCGTGTCACCCTCTCTCCACTGTGGGGGAACTTCTCTCATAGGGTATTGTCGCGTTTTTTTCCTACTGGATGTGTTAGATTCAGATGGTGACCCTGAACTGCCTCCCTTACTCCGATATGATAACAACATTTCAACTGCTTTTTCCATATCTGGACCTACAATCATACCCTCTCCAAACCTAAACCGTACACGACACATCTCTTGTGGGAAGCATTCTTGATCATTGTCTTCTAAATCCTCGCCAAGAAAAACACACATCTGTTCGAAAACATATCTCTGTGTCGCTGCTTCCCATTGATGGAAGACTTCCATGACTGACTGTACATCATATTTTGCAGTGTCCATAACCCATTTCCGAGCTAAACTATTCAGGGAATCTCTCTCTTGATAATCAGGCAGTTGACTTCGCAACTGTCTTCTTCCTATGTTAGGGGTCGTAGCAGGCGACCCGAAAAGAGGTAAAAGAAGATTAGTAACAGTGCTGGCCATTTTCTGCCGAATGGAAGGTGAAACTGAAGGACAAACAGATGGAAAAACAGGGTGAGATAAGGTGGGGGTAGAGATAGCAGAAGAGGTATCAGGGAAAATAGAGGGGGCACTAGGCAGAATCGTAGAGGGAGCATTAGGAGACGTAAAAAGTACAGTAGGCAAAATCGTAGAAAACGCAGGTGAAACAGAAGTGGTCGGTGGGCCTGGAGGAGGCTGCACCGAAGAAGTAGGAGCCAGCTGAAGAACAG
Organism: Lissotriton helveticus; assembly: GCF_964261635.1. Lineage (NCBI taxonomy): Eukaryota > Metazoa > Chordata > Amphibia > Caudata > Salamandridae > Lissotriton > Lissotriton helveticus. Next base: position 953,110,373 of record NC_136061.1, read on the forward strand.
CTGGTGGGTGCTGTTGAGGAGCAGGAGGCGCAGCTTGTGCAACTAAAGGTTGCGGGGGTGCTGTGGCATTCTGCGCATAGGGGGGTGGTGAATTTAGCAAATGTGACATTAATGGGTCTTTTCCACGCTCTTTTGCTGCCTCTTGCTGAAGAGACGGCAAAACTGGATAACACTTATCTATTGCCATTTTACGTTGCCTGTGCAACTGCTCATTCATCTGCTCTTCCTCATTATCTTTAAACTGCACAGCAGCTTGCATTGCTGAAAGTCCCCCTTCTCTCTTATTTTTCTTAGCTAATTTAATTTCTTTTTGTTTGGCTTCTTTACGCCATAAGCGGAAGGAGTCAAACATTGCCGGCCGGGCTTTCTTTTTGAAGAGTTTGACTTCAAGGTTGTCTAAGATTTCAGAATCAAAACTACCATATTGGGGCCATTTTAGAACACCATCTTTCCTGGTGTATTTAATCCATACTTCGTTGTAGGTGATGGGGCCTACCCCATATTTTACGTATAGCTCGTAAGTCAGAGTTCCAACTGGAGGAACCGGACATGAGTCCTCCAATCGGGAGTCCCTATTATTACCGCCAAGACAAAATAAATTCCCAAGTCTAAGACTAGGCATCCTCGCTCTCTAGTCTAGTTCCAAACTTCAAAGGATTATCGATTACGATATTTCTCGTGAATACACGAGTCCTTCGGTTATGGTGCTTGCAAGTACCAATACAAAACCTTTTGTATCCCAAAGATACCACAAAGTAAGTCCAACTAAGGACTGGGAGACGCTCCACTTATACTTAACTGAAATTATGTCGATGATGTCACCAGAAGACTCGTCTCAGTGTTTCGCTCTACCAAAAACTTCAAGGGTCCAAATCAGGGCGATAGACAGGGCAGCAGTCCTTGTAGCCGTCGGGAAGCGGGGAACCTCGCAGCAAAGACCTTCGGACCACGTCGACATGCAGGGGTCGATGAGGTGGTTGGCCGTCCTCCGGAATTTCCACACAAAGCTCCTCACGATCTTCTGGCTGACTGGTACCACTGGACTCGCCCCAAACGTTGGGCGCCAACTGAGGTACTGGGTTTTTAAGAACCGGTAACCCAGCGGTGCCAGGGAATCAACACCCAGAGACCTCGGGTTCTCCTGATCCAGACCTACAGAAACTCGGAGTCTTCTAGGTGAAGTCAAAGATTAGTTTATTGGCTGCAACCAAGGTAACAGGTGTCCTAGAAGTACAATACGGGTATGTTCTCAGGAGACTGCACACTTTCATGAAGTCAGGCTTCTCTTCTTATACACAGTTTTAGGCCCTAGGCAAAACATTCTTGGTTGTAAAGTAAATAGTTAACATATTCTGGTTCAAAGAAAAAGCAGAGTCATGATGACATGTCCATATTTCACTTCGTGCTGCCTACAACAAATCATTCGGCAAAGCCCAACATTTCATCAGATATCACTGGACCCCTAATAAAAACGGGCACCTCCCCACCATAAAGTAAGTGAAGCAAAGGAGTGGAGAAAGATGTGAGCGAGATATGGCAGGTGTGCGCGCTGAAATGGTTTTATGGCTGGTTGAGCCTAGATGCTATCTTGCTCGGCCACTGGGAGGGAACTGACCTAACGAGTTCGGCCTGGGGCAATGGTTCTAACTTGTACTAAGGTCAGGGAAAAGTCGATTAAGGAGTATGTGTCCTTGTGGAATCAAATTCAACTGGATTAAGGCCTATGTAAAGGGCAACATATAAATGGGAGCCAAGGGTTCAGAATGTAAATGACGATTTCGAGGTGAAATCGTCACTCGAATACGCCGAAAATACATGTACATGATGTACTCGTCATTCTCGGTCTTTTGGTACCAAATTCGTCATATTTCGACGAAGTTTTATTTCTCGAGTCCAGTATAATTATATGAATCCAGATTTTCCGAACCACAGGAGATCACCTTGACATAGGGTCCAACCCTATGTCAAGGTGCCCCCAACCCTCCCTGTTTGTTGCAGTACCGCATGGCGGTGGTGTTGTCCATGAACACCTGCACAACACTTCCCCAGACACAGGGAAGGAATCCCTTTAGTACAAGACGAATCGCCCGAAGATCCAGAAGGTTGATGTGGAGTCTGGCCCAGAGATCTATGATCTCCGCCTTTCCCACGTGGCCGCCCCACCCCTGCAGTGATGCATCTGTCACCACTGTGAACTCTGGTTGGGGAAGGGAGATGGATCTGCCGTTGACCCAATCCTGGTTTGTTAGCCACCACTGCAATTGCCGTACAGTGCCCTCTGAGATCTGGACGCAAATGGTAAGATTCCCCTGATGCTGTGGCCACTGGAATTTCAGGTCCCATTGCAGAGCCCGCATATGCCACCTGGCATAGTCCACCAGCAGGATGCAGGACTCCAGCAGGCCCAGTAGCCTCAGGCTCATTCTGATCGAAACCCAGGATAGAGGCTGAAAGTTCGGCATCATAGCCCAAATATCCCAGACTCCCTGTTCGCAAGAATAGGCCCGGAACTGTGCTGTGTCCAGAACCGCTTCGATGAAGAGGAGCTTTTGAGAGGGATTCATGTGTGACTTCAGCACATTGATGGTGAACCCCAGCGAATGCAGGTCGGCCGTAATCTGGAGGTGGGAGACAGCAGCCTGGGGCGAGCCTGCCTTCATCAGCCAGTTGTTGAGATAGGGGAAGACCGGAACCCCTGATCTGCGCAGATGAGCTGCGACCACCGCCAGCAAGTTTGTGACCACCCGAGGAGCGCTGGTAAGGCCAAAGGTGAGCACGGTAAACTGAAGGTGCTCGTGGCCTACTGTGAACCGCAGGCAACGCAGATGGGACAGCAGGACGGGAATGTGAAAATAAGCGTTCTGCAAGTCCAACGCTACCATCCAGTCTCCAGGGTCGAAAGCAGACAGGGCCTAAGTCAGTGTCAACATCTTGAACTTCTCCTTCCGGAGGAAACGGTTGACGTTCCTGAGATCCAAGATAGGCGCCGGGACACTCCTCGGAGTAGCTGAGCGCTATATAAAACTTACCCTAACATAACGTAACATAGGACGCAGGCCCTTGTCCTTCTTGAGTACTAGAAAGTAGTGGGAATAACAGCACAACTTACTTCTGGGACAGGAACGCGCTCAATGGCTCCCTTGGCCAAGAGATTCGTAAATTCCTGTTGGAGAAGGGCCAGGTGATCCTCCGACATGCAATGGAATTCAGGTGGCACGGATGGAGGGGTAGTCTCGAAGGGGAGGGAGTAGACCCTTCGGACTATTTGCAAAACCCAACTGTCCAACGTGATGTTGAGCCAGTGGGGGAGGTGATGGCGAATCCTGTCGCCCAGTGGCGATGGATGGGCCTGAAAGGTCAGACTAGGAGGGCTTGGAGGCTGCTGCAGAGGGGGTGCTGGTGGCCTGGCCTGCCCGCTGGTCCCCGACCAATGGCGGTGGGATCCACGTCCCTGGCCCCGCAGAAGCTGGACAGCTTGCGCAGGCCAGTGGCCCTGGACAGAATGGTACCCCTTCCGTAGCCACAAAAGGGGCAAAAAGCACAGTGCGCTGGGCAGGAGGTGGAAGCGAGGCCTAAGGATCTGGCCATAGCCCTAGAATCCTTAAGGCGCTCAAGCATGTTGTCTGTCTTATCGCCAATAAGGCGATAACCATCAAAGGGAAAGTCCAAAAGCGTTGCTTGGACATCACCTGAAAAACCAGTTGCCCTCAACCAGGTGTAGCATCTCAGTGCTACCGACATGGAAATTGTCCTGCCCAGTGAGTTGACGTTGTCCAGCCCACGCCAGATGGCGCACTTCGCTGGGCATCTCCCTTCAGCAACAGCACGGGAGAGCATGGCCCCGTCCTCCTCCGGGCACTGGGGCAGCACCTGCGCAACCGTGTTCCACACCGAGTGGGAGAAACGACCCAAGAGACATGCGGTGTTCACCGACCGCAGTCCCAAGCTGGAGGAAGAAAACATCTTCTTCCCAAGGTGATCCAGCTTCTTGGATTTCTTGGTTTCCTTTCAGGTGGTGCGTTATGGACTGCACCCTTGGAAGTCGAGGCTTGAACCACCAAGCTCTCAGTGGTGGGGTGTTGGGAGAGGCAAATAGGGTCGCCCGGGGCAGGGCGGTGGCGTTGGGCAATAATCCGATCCACAGGAGCCCCTGTGTTGGGCTTGGACCAGGTGCCCAAAAGGATGTCCGTCAGGGCCTCATTAAAAGGCAGCAGGGGCTACGAAGAGGCCGCTGCCGGCTGAAGCAACTCGGTCCATCGTAGGAAGCTCGAGGTTTAGGGCCTTGCCCGCCCTGTGCAACACCACTGTGTAAGATGCACCCTCCTCAGTACCACGGTAGGGGGAGAAAGTATGCCAAGGTCTGGAGACGTGCCCAGACCACTGGCCTCACCCAACTCCACTCCGGTTCTTCCAACTGGTCTGCTAGAGGGTCCACCGACCCCTCCCATTCCTCCTCACCCTCCTTTGGTAGCCACTCAGGATGATAAGGATATAGGGAGAACAATGGCACAAAAGTACCGGTCAGCGCCAGTCCCTATGTCGGTCTGGTTCCACATCTACATCGATGGAGAGGCTGGGGTCGACGTTGGCTGGGAAAACAACCGGCATCGGAGGCGGTGGAGGTGTTCTAACTGGATTCGGTGCCGGAGGAGGTGTCACGAGGTTGACTGCCGTCAGCATCGAAGGCCTAGTGCCCCCAACATAGTCTGCGGGGCCCCCGGAGTCGGGCTGCCCTAAGATTGAATGCAAGGCTTCGAAAAAGTTGCGAAGCTGGGCAGGGGTCGCTCGGGCTCCCGGAAAGGCCGGAGTCGACCAAACAGGTTCCACGGGGGAAGTCGGAAGACTACCTTCCACTTTCCGCTTCGCGTCTGCCAACGGACATGGAGAACGAGAAGAGAGACGGTGCTTCTTTGCCTTCTTTTTGTGCTTCAGCTTACCCTAAGACAAAGACTTGGATGAAGAATGGCGGTGACAACTCCGCGACCGTTCCCGCGAACTCCCTCTCGACCGGGACCTTGAATGGCGCGGAGGTGACTGCCGGGCCTCAAGAAGCTTTTGGGAACGCTCCCAGGTTCATGGCCCGGCAGTCTGATCATGACATGGGTCGTGGTCGCGCTCCAAGCACCAAAGGCACACATGGTGCAGGTCCGTAACTGACATCAGTTTGTGACAGAAGCACACAAGCCTTGATGCCGGTTCAAGAATGGGACATCCCTGCATGCACCAGGAGTCGAAGGACTCGAAAAGAAGTCAACAAAAGTCGCAAAAAGAGAGTCAAAAAGTGACTTGAGGTACCGCTCTCTCCGTATCTGCGCTGGCTGGTGTGGAAAATTAAAGAACTGACAGCGCGCGAGGGCGGCGTTTAAGTAGATACTGTGACATCAGTCCAGCGACCACGATACCAACGACGAACGTGGAGTCGACCGACGCCACCTATCAACGCGCATGGGTACTGCTGACGAAAAAAATTCTCCGGATCAAGTCTCACGCCTGGGGTAATTCTAAGGAAAGGAATCCGTAACGGTCTCTTTCAGATTTTTGTTCAGGAACACAAAGCCACCACAACTACTCACTTTCCAACACTGGAAACCATAGCAAATTTCCAAAAGAGCCTTTTCTCTTTCGTTCAAAGCATTAAGTGGTCAACTACTACAAAAAAAATAACCTTAAGCTGAGGTGCTCTTACGCAAAACATTCTCATACCAAAATTGGAGGGAGCCGAACCCCAATAACTTTCTGGACCCCTATATCGTGTGCACCCCAACTTTTACCTTAGGCAGTTCAGCTCCAGGATCCCTCAGATTTTTATGTAGCGCAAACTCGATCGAAGGTCTCGGGTATCAGAGTGCTTTACATGAGCACCAGTTTGTTACAGATGGACACTCATTTTGTTAGGCACGGGGAGATTAAGTGATTTGACCAGAATCACAGGATGTTGAACGTCATTACCAAAACTCGAACCCAGTTCCTCAGATGTAAGGTCAACCATTCTAGCCGTTAAGCCACATCCTCTCATTGATCTAGCAGCAAGAGACTACCCTTCCCATCACTGTCAGCAGTTTAGCAGAGTAGTATCGAACGAAAATTAAAACAAAAAAATTCTACAAGTGCACACCCTTCTTTTTCATGACAGAAGAAGTCAAATTCCGAATATTAATTATGACTCCCAGTTTTATGGTATTTATTTTTTTGACATTTCCGTCAGTATTTATCCATATATATATTTTTTCTAATTTTATCTGTATTTATTCATATTTATTTTGGGTTATATGGAAAAAAATGAAGCAGGAACGGGTATATTTCTACTTTTATTTAACCAAAAAATATGCACAAAATGCCTGCACGCCTGTCCGGTTTCAGGGATATAAACGTACTCCGATGATAAAATATGCACTTATAGGAAAACATTCAAATGTTAGTATCAAGGTTGTGTATATCTACTGCTGTTTAAAGTTCTTTACAAAAATCATTTTATTTTGTTCAACACCCCCTTATCTTTCAATTCACACAGCGATTGTCCTGGCAGTCATTATTGACATCATTTAGAATCACCCAAAAAACTTCCGCTTTTATCCACATTTAAATATAAATGCAGACAGGAAAATAAATTGTTTTCTGCCTGTATTTATCTGTAGACATCTGTAAAAACTGAAGACCGGGAGCCTTAATTATTATTAGGCATTCTAAGAGCAGATGCATTACATAAACTTACTCTTAACACCCCGAAGGCCCTCTAAACATTTTTCTTCAAATGGCATTGGATATTAAATAACACTATGAGTGAAGCTTGTTACAGGTTTTGCACTCCTCACCTCCCTCTGGGTGGTATAAGGATTCATTTTCAGAATTAAAGAAACAAGTACTTTTAAGACTTTCCTTTTTCAATATGATGACCAAGGTAAAGGACTTATTTTTTTACAATATTGCATTTTTGTAGAAAAAAACCTTGTTACCATTGTCAACTAAATTAATCAATTGGGATAGTGTATCAAGGTTACAGACTTCTTTCATCTTAGATGCCACCAGTAAGTCATCGATATACTGCACCATGACTGAGTTACAAGGCAAATTCAAATGTTTCAGATCTTTTTTTAGGATTTAACTAAAACTGAAGGGCTTACGGTATATCCTTCAGCGATCTAACACCAAACAAGACCTTTATTCTGAAATTGGAACACAATTAAGTATGGACTGTCTTCGTGGGGTGGAATGGAGAAGAACACTTGGGTTGAGTCAATGAATGAAAAGCATTCTGTATCTGATGGAATTTGGAATAGAATTATTGCTGGATTTGGTACCACTGGATAAAATTCTATCACAATTTGATGTTGGTTCTCAAATTGGGCACTTGCTTCCATTTACCTCTCGGTTTCTGAATTCCCATCAGGGAAGCGTTGCAAGGATTACTAGGCACTTTCCCAAAAATGACCTGTAAAATATGTTCTTCAATTACATACTTCATTCCTTCCTCTGTTTCCCTTGAAAGTTTGTATTGTTTAGTCCTGGTGAAAATTGCACTGGGTTTGACATTTATCCTGAAAGGTATTGCAAATATATTAATTCTATCTCTTTACCAGAGAAATTGCATACCTCTTCTTTGACAACATATCTAAAGGTAAATCCTCTCTGGTCTGGACTGGGAACAGTTTGACTCTTGAGTTATGTGATTTAATTTTAAACATAGAATCTTTATCTTGGGTTTCAATTGCAATGTCATACATACAATAAACCACACAGTTCATCTTGCAAAGCAAGTTTATGCCCACCAAATTTAGAAGGCTCGAATCACACAGAATGATCTGATAATTACTCTTCATTGACCCTTTTTTACACATGCTGTGACCTGATTAACAATCTTTTTGTTGCTCATTTCTATAGTTTGAACTTCCCTTCCAGAGAGAGAAAGAGAGAGAGAGAAAGAAAGAGCGAGAGAGAGAGAAAGAGGTTTGGAATGTCTATAGAAGGAACCATAGAGAGCTAGTAGACCCTGTATCTATCAAGAAAGAAATGGGAGTGGCTGTTGACTTCACTGCCGATAATATATGGGATACTCTGGTCTGCCTCCAGGACTGCTCCAAGTAAGCAATCCTCCCCACTAGACACCATCACTGGGAATTACTTTCCGGAAACAATGGAGGAGATCACTGAAGGAGGCAAGTTTAGTATTTGGTACGCACTTATTTAAGTGATGCAAGTTGCACTAATCCAGACAACCCTTATTGGTGAATGTAGTGGTCTTTGATAACCATAGAAAGCTCTCAAAGTGGTAACTGTGGACAGCAGCCTTGAGGCTTATCTTGAAGGAATGTTAAGCAGATTGTTTTACCAGTTTAATCATGTAGTGTAGGTTAAACGAAAAAGAACCACACAGACAAAAAAAAATGCCCTTTGGTTTTCACCAACGCTTAAGCTTGAACTAGGCGAAGTGAAAACTCTAGAACGGAGGTGGCGTCGTAATTACGACACCGCTGCACGTACCATCTACTTAGCAGCGAGACGGAAGTATCACGCAGGAATAAAATCGGCAAAAAAAATACACTATCTACAGGCTATCTCTCTAGCAGGCCAGGAACAAAAAGCAATCTTTAAGATTGTTAAAGATTTTATGCATCCTTCAGCTCTATCGCAAGAGATTCCTCCATCGCAAGACCTCTGTGACGCGATATCTGATTATTTTGAGAATAAAATCCTGACCATTACAAAGACTTTTCCATCTGGAACTACCGCAACAATAGATGTTGACGAGATAGTGAAGACGACTTCCTCCCTCCGCTTTGATGAGTTCGCCCCAGTACCTTTGGAGGAATCTGTTAAAGCTATTTTGGCCAGCAAATCGGGTTCCCCTTTCGATCCCTGTCCCCCCCGGTGTTGCATCTTCTAATAGAGATGGTTAATCCTATGATTAACAATATCATCAATTCCTCTCTAGCAACAGCAAGCATCCCAATGATTGGAAATTGGCAGCTGTAAAGCCACTCCAAAAAAAGGCCCTTGCCGATCCTACTACCCTTTCCAACCTACGCCCGATTTCCTTGTTACCCATTCTATTTAAGCTGACTGAAAAGTTTGTCAATAGTCAACTGACTAACTTTTTGGAGAAGAATAACGTTCTCCATCCCAATCAGTCAGGATTTCGGTCAGAACACTCTACCGAATCAGCCCTACTTTTTACTGCTGAAACTTTAAGGGCAGCAATGGACCAAGGAAAGCAGGCCGTCCTTATCCTACTTGACCTGTCGGCAGCCTTTGATACCGTATCCCATAACATCTTAATGGACCGGTTGGCTGCCTCAGGGGTAGGAGGACAGGTGTTGGCCTGGTGTAGGAACTTCCTTACCGACAGACGCCAAATAACAGTGTTAGGCCCATATCAATCTGAGGCTAAAAACGTCAGCTCGGGGGTGCCACAGGGCTCTAGTTTGAGCCCTGTTCTCTTCAATCTATATATGGCACCTCTGATGAATCTGATCGCGTCATTCAGGATCAGCTCTATTTCATATGCTGACGACACCCAACTGATTTTGGTGTTGGATAGGGAACGGCCAGGTGCCGAAGAAGATCTTAGGGATTGTCTTGCAGCAACTTTTAAATGGATGAACAACAACCATTTAAAGTGCAACACCGGAAAGACGGAAATTCTACCGATAGGGAACCACAACCTTTTCTCTCCCATAGCATGCTGGCCATCAGATGCTGAAGTGCCACCCAACACAATTGCATCCGCCCGAAATTTGGGCGTTAAATTTGACAACCACTTATCCTTCAAACCCCAGGCTGAGCAGGCTGTAGCAGTAGCAGGTATGTGCTTTCAAATTATAAAAGCACTTAGGAAGTTTTTTGATCTCCTCCCTCTATCGGCGAGGAAAACAGTCGCAGTAGCCTTAATAAATTCTAGGCTGGACTATTGTAATGGACTTTATGTCGGAGCAAACAAAATCGTTCTCCACAAATTACAGATGGTCCAAAATGCGGCAGCACGCCTCGTACTGCGTCTGCCTCGTAAATCGTCAGCCTCAGCAGCCTTAAACACTCTACATTGGCTGCCAATAGGGAAAAGAATTCTATAATTCTATTCAAACTTCTTCTAATTACTTTTAGGGCATTCCATCAACGTGGCCCAACCTATTTACGAAATGGGTTTAAAAGATACTATCCAGCGCGTTGTCTGAGATCTGCAAGCCAGAACCTACTTACTCCACCTCATTTCAAACTGGCCACAAAGGGTGGCAAATCTATCTTCGTACTGGGAACTAAAGCCTGGAACAAACTTCCCCTTTCCTTGCGGTCTCTTTCTCAAGAAGTTCCCTTCAGGAAAGCATTGAAAACCTGGATCTTCTCTTTGCCTGACGTCTTGTACAGGACCCTAGTGTAATGTGTGTGCAGAAATTAGGACATCCTTTTCCTTCTCGTCCATCCGAGTTGCGTGAGCGCCAAGATACTCCTTGGAGTGGAAGTTGCGCGGTACAAATGTCACTTACATTACATTACATTACAGTGTATGTATAAAAAGATGTCTATTTATTACATAACCCTCACTAGCACAATGAAAAAGAGCATCTGAGAAGGAGTCAGGTGTGACTTCAGCACGTTGACAGTGAGCCCGAATGAATGCAAAAGGTTTGCCATAATCTGGAGGTGGAAGCCTGCTTCCAACAACCAATCCTCAAAGTAGGGGGAAGACTGGAACCCCTGACCTCTGAAGGTGGGCTGCAATGACTGCTATCACTTTAGTGAATAGCCGAGAAGCACTGGTAATTTCAAAGGGGAGCACAGCAAACTGAAAGTGCTCTTGGCCGGCCGTGAAACACAGGTAACACTTGTGGGCAGGCAGGACGTGGACGAGAAAATATTTGTCCTGCATGTCCAACAATACCATCCACTTTCAAGGGTCCTGGGCAGATAGGACTTACGCAAGTGTGAGAATTAAAAATTTCGCGGTCTTCAGGAAGAGATTGAGAAAATGCAGGTATAGAATAGAACGAAGACCTCTGTTCTTTTTGGGCACCCAGGACTTACTTCTGACACCAACACCTTTTTTATAGCTCCTATGGCCAAGAGAGCTAACACTTTGTGACGGAGCAAGGAGATCTGGTACTAAGTCCACTTGTAAATAGGTGGAATGGGTGAACGTGGGGTGGTCACAAAGGGCAGGGAGTAGAACAAGAGGTAAATGGAAACAAGTGAAATGCAATGAATAAAATGAAAAGAGAATTTGTAAAGCGCAGTAGCTACCCTAAGGCGTCTTAGCGCTCCGGACAGTCGTGTGGATGAACAGCTGGCTGTTAATCTGATTTATTAAAAAGTAGGGGTTTTAGCTGCTTGCGAAAGGGGAGTAGGTTGGACTCTGATCGCAGATGGAGGGGAAGAGTTCCAGGGTCTGGCCGAAATATAGGAGGATGAACAACCCCCACATCTGGCTCTCTTTATCCTGGGTACTGCAACAAGATAGGAAGAGGAAGATCTCTGCTGCCTGTTCGGAAGATAGGGGGTGATCAGGGAATGATTGATGCTGGCACCTGTTTTCCAGAAGGCTCGTTAGACGATGCATAGGCTTTTGATCTGGATTCTTTCCCTGACAGGAAGCCAGTGGAGATTCTTAAGTCCAGTTTTGACAGGGAGTTGATGGGGGATCTGGAGCAGTGTTTGTGCTGCACAGTTTTGGATCACCTGAAGCTTGCGCAGGGTGGTCTGTGGGGAGCCTAAGTAGAGGGCATTCCCAAAATCCAGACGCAATGGAATTAGACCCTGAATCATGATCTGCCTTGCATGGAAGGGTAGTAGGTGAAGGATTTTCCGGGTGAGCCTGAGTAGACCGAAGCAAGTGGCTGAGAGTTTGGTTGCTTGGCTGTTGAAGTTAAGGGACTTGTCCAGCCAGATGCCTAGGCTCTTGACTGTGTCCTTAGGTGTGGGGGCAGGTCCTAGACAGGAAGGCCAAAGGGAATTAATGTTAAGAGTGGGGGATTTGCCTAGGAGCATCAGCTCGGTCTCGTCTCCGTTCATTTTGAGACAAGATGAAGTCATCCATGAGGTTAAAGCTTCTAAGCAGTCTCTCAGGTGGTTGGGATGCGGTGTGTGATTGGTTGAGAGCTACCAATAGTTGAGTATCGTCCGCATAGCTGACAATTTTTAGCTCGAAGGGGCAGACGATGTCAGCTAGGGGATATATATATATATATATATATATATATATATATATATATATATATCCATCCAGAGCAGGAACCCCATTGAGTGAAAGCCACGAGGAATTGCATCAGCACACTCTTTATTAGTCAACAGCTTGCCGGCAGGCTCCTAGCCCAGAAAGCACTTCCAAATAAAAACGCCAAACGCGTTTCGGGAATGTAGTCTCCCTTCGTCAGTGGCGGAAGTCTATTTCAGAAATGGCAGCAAAGTTCGTAACACACTGAATTTGTTCGTGCCTGCCTCGGTGGGCGTGTCCAGTGCTTGGCATTATGGATAATGTAGTGCCAGATAAGATCCCAAGTGGGTGCGACCATTTCTTTCAACATAAAGACAAGTGAAATCCCAAGTGGGTTGAAGCAGAGTCTGGGCGGGCGCATGCCCTGCTTTGCAGCTGTTGATTAGAGGGTCAAGCAGGTCGCTCCCTGCAAAGCGCCAACTTGCATTCCTTCCAGAGTTCTGAAGCACAGGTAACTTCAGAACGGACCTGTTGATAGCAGAGGGCTTTCTCTCACGACCGGGTAGGCCGTTATATATCCATCCAGAGCAGGAACCCCATTGAGTGAAAGCCACGAGGAATTGCATCAGCACACTCTTTATTAGTCAACAGCTTGCCGGCAGGCTCCTAGCCCAGAAAGCACTTCCAAATAAAAACGCCAAACGCGCCCGCCCAGACTCTGCTTCAACCCACTTGGGATTTCACTCGTCTTTATGTTGAAAGAAATGGTCGCACCCACTTGGGATCTTATCTGGCACTACATTATCCATAATGCCAAGCACTGGACACGCCCACCGAGGCAGGCACGAACAAATTCAGTGCGTTACGAACTTTGCTGCCATTTCTGAAATAGACTTCCGCCACTGACGAAGGGAGACTACATTCCCGAAACGCGTTTGGCGTTTTTATTTGGAAGTGCTTTCTGGGCTAGGAGCCTGCCGGCAAGCTGTTGACTAATAAAGAGTGTGCTGATGCAATTCCTCGTGGCTTTCACTCAATGGGGTTCCTGCTCTGGATGGATATATATATATATATATATATATATATATATATATATTAAAGAGCGTCGGGCTCCGAGAAGAGCCCTACGGTACTCCGCAGCCAAGAGGCTTGCTAGGGGAAGTGGTTTCGCCCTCGAAGACCTGGAAAGAGCGATCTGATAGAAAGGACTCAAACCTCGTCAATGCATTTCCTGTGACTCCTAGGCCGGCCAATCTATGTAGTAGGATTTTATGGTTAACCGTACCGAAGGCGGCACTTAGGTCGAGAAGGATGACAGCTGCCAAGCCTCCCTGATCCGTGATCTTCCTTGCCTCCTCCAGTTTTGGTCCCGTGCATAGGGCGGAATCCCGTCTGGGAGGGGTCCAGCAGGTGATCAGTCTCTAGGAACCCCGTCAGTACGTTGATGACGTGTTTTTCAAGGATCTTGCTATGCCAGGGCAGCAAGGAGATTGGTTGGTAGTTCCCCAGGTTGTCTGGAGCTAAATTGGACTTTTTTCTTTTTAAGGAGGGCTTTAACCATGGCCTGCTACCAGGGGGGGGGAGTTAGGCGGGAGGAGACAATCCCTGTGGATAGAGAGGTGTTGAGCAGGTCGAGGATGGTGGGTAGAGTGTTCCTGGTGACTGTCAATAGAGAACGTGGAGGTGCCGGGTCATTGGGAGAGCCAGACTTCACCTGGGTCAAGACGGATTGTAGCGTTTTGGGATCAAGAGGTGGAAGGTTTCCTAGTGTTGCTGGCAGCTGAGGCCCTGGTGTATATGTTATGGTAGCTGGGGTAGGGGCCTGACTCAGGGGGAAGGAGGGGTAGATGGTTTGTATCTTTTGGAAAAAATACTCTGCCAAGTTATTGCAACAGGTTTGTGCATTAAGGGGGTTTAGTGGTTTTTCTGGGAGCTTAAGGAGGGTCTTCCCTATTTGATAAATTTCCTTAGGCCTAGAGGCGGCTGCATTGATCTTATTTTCAAAAAAAGTTGCCTGCGTAGTTTGGATTTCGTTTTTATAGGCTTTTATCGCTGTTCTGTATGTGGTTTTACTAGTGGGGGAGTAGTCCAATCGCCACTTCCTCTCCAGTTTCTTACAGAGGCGTTTCTTATCCCGTAGACCAGAGGAGTACCAGAGGGCACTCTTGGTGCTGCGCTTGGGTTCAGTGTTTAGGGGAAGTACATTGTCCAGAGAGTTATCCATTTATTAAAATTTTCATTGGCTAGTGTGGGGCAGGAACTGTTGGGTGGTCTGGAGGTATTGAGCTTTGCTGCCCATTCGTCTTGAGGGAGTTTTGACCAGTCGTGTTTCATCAGGGTGACAATGGAAGGGGGGGCTGAGTACGTGAGCAGATCCAGGAGAGGCAGCTGAGGAAGTGATCTGTCCAAGAAAGAGGGGACGGATTTCCCACTAGGAGATCTGTGCAGTTACTGAAAATGGGATCAAGAAGATGGCCTTTGGAGTGAGTGGGTTTTTGCACTAGTTGTTTAAACTTTAGTGCGTAGAGGCTGGCAGACATTTCCAGGGCGCTCTGGTCCGTCATATCGTCGAAATTGATGTTAAATTCCCCTAGGAGAGTGAAATTTGATGGGCTGCAAGCTAGGTCGGCTATAGTAGAAGACAGTTCCCTGGAGGGCGGTATATAAGCATCCCTGAAAACGTGCTGATGGGTGAAAAATGTATTGAAAAAGAGACTTTCACAGTCCGAAATGGAGTTTGGAGGGCTGTGGCACTCATAGCAGTCTTTGTAGATGACCGCTAAGCCACCTCCTCTTCCCTTAAGGCGATCTTTGTGCAGAATTTGGTATCCTTGTGGTAGAGCACGGATAAGATCAGGTTCTGACTCAGAGTGGAGCAAGGTCTCTGTCAAGAATAGGGTGTCTGATTTTAAGTCCTCTAGGAGCAGAGAGCTCTCTATGGAGTGCTTAGGGAGTGACCTACAGTTCAGGAGATACATGCTGTACTGTGAGTTTATTGGTGAAGCGTCAGGGAGAGGCTGAAATCAACAGTGAGGACAGGATGTGTATTGGTCTGCTAGGTTCCAGGTCAAGAGGCAGGGGGCAAAAACAAATCCCCTTAGTTGAAGTAGGGAGGTAGAGCTATAGCTCCTGATGTGGGCAGGAAAACGGGGAGGGGTTATGGCCCCTGGCCCCGGCCGGCAGCGCGCAGACGGGCTTGCCTTTGGCACGCCCGCTGCGCGTAATGCATGAGGCTTTATGCAGCTGAAATGGCAGAGTGCTTGTCCAATCGCGCTGCTCCCTCCTCCCCTCTAGTCCGGAAGTTGTTCTGTGACCACGCCTCCCTCCACATTAATCGGGAATAATTTCCGTGGTGGACTGGGGAGAATGCGGGTGCCGGGTGTTAAAGGGTTCAGGAGGGTGAGTGGGATACAATCTTTTACTTCTGAGCACTAAAAACAGTTTTACACAAATGTGGCGCTTTTTAAAATAGTAATACTAGGTGAGAAGTTTTAAAAGCAACATGCGGCGCTAATGACACATAAGCAGTGCTTAGGGGTTCCAACAGAAGGGTACCGTGAGGAAGAACAAAGTGTTCTGATCACAGCCCTTGTCCGATGCGCGTGGCATGATGCAGGAGGCTTTATGCGGCTCAATTGGCAGAGTGCTTGTCCAATCGCACTGCTCCCTCCTCCCCTCTAGCCCGGAAGTTGTTCTGTGACCGCGCCTCCCTCCACATCAATCGGGAATAATTCCCGTGGTGGACTGAGGAGAATGCGGGTGCCGGGTGTCAAAGGGTGCGTGGAATACAATCTTTTACTTCTGAGCAGTAAAAACTGTTTTACACAAATGCGGCGCCTTTTAAAATAGTAATACTAGGTGAGAAGTTTTAAAAGCAAAATGCATCACTAATGACACACAAGCAGTGCTTGGGGGTTCCAACAGAAGGGTACCGTGAGGAAGAGCAAAGTGTTCTGACCACAGCGCTTGAGAAACAACATCAAATTGTGATAGCATTTTATCCAGTGGTACCAAGAGATGCGGACAGAAACTCCTTTTGTGGCTACAAAAGGAGCGAAAAGCAGATTGGGGTTGGCGAGGGGCCATGGAAAGGTCCAAGGACATGGCCACAACCAGGCTGTCCTAAAAGTGCTCTAGCACTGAGCCTACCTTCTCTCCGAACAAACAGGAGCCATTAAAGGGCATGCTCACGAGCAAAGCTGGGGCATGCCCTGAACAGCCGTGGGTTCTCAACCAAGCGTGCCACTTATGGGACACGGACAAATGAAATCGCTCTGCTCAGTGAGTCTGTTGTGTCCAGCCCACATCTTATGGTGAACTTGGCTGCATCGCTCTTGTCACCAATTACTTGAGAGATTATGGCTTGGGCCGACTCCGAGACCATGGACCGCACTTGTGCCACCGAGTCGCAGATTGTATGGGACTATCGGTCCAAGAGGAACTCCGTGATAGCAACCACAGTGCCAGGCTAGAAGAAGAGAGCATCCTCTTCACAAAGGTATCCAACCTTTTGAATTACCCATCCAGTGGAATGGTAGGAAATGTGCCAGAGTTGATGTTGGAGGTGGAGGCCTAGACCACCTAGCTCTACGGGTGTGGGTGCTGGTTGAGGAAACTGGGATCCACTGAGGCAGGGCGATAGTGGTGGTCAACTGTCCTAAGCACAGAAGCCACAGTGCAGGGCTTGGACCAGGGCCAGAGTATGTCAGTAAGGGCTTCACTAAATGGGAGTAATGGGTCAATGGGAACAACTCCTGGCTGAACCACGTCCATCAAGTGCTTGTGTTGCCTGCCACTGAAGGTAGCATAAGGTCCCGTACCTCAGCTGCCCTCCACACCACCACTGCGAATGAGGCACATTCCTCCGTAGTCACCATAGGAAGAGAGACGAGGCCAGCGTCTGGGGAGTTACTCAGTCCACTGGCTTCCGCCCGATCCTCATACCATTTGTCCTCGGGATCTTCTAGAGACTGGTATCAATAAGGGTTTGCAGACCCCCTCCCAATCATCACAATCCAATTGAGGCCTGTCATATGAATAAAGCACTGGCTCCTATATAGAGAGTCTGCACCCAGTCGTGCCGGTGTCAGTCAAAGCCCGTACGGCTCTGTATTGGAGTCGGGAATGATGATGGGGCAGCACCACTACTGCGCATGGTTGGCACCAGGGGTATCAGCACTGGAGCGGGCACCGGGGAAGGTCGAGATCACAACCGATGCCTGTCAGGCTCTGTCAATGTATCCTTGGGGCCCAAGTGGTGTAAAGGGCAAGCCCACCAGCGGAAAGACCAGTAGGGGCCCCTCCTGGACCCGTGGTGCCCAAAGGCACTCGAGAGGTAGGGCCACCCAAACATGAGGTGCATGGCCTCATAAAATTCCTTATGTTGGATGATGGTCGCTCCAACTCCAGGAGATTCAGGAATGGGTGGAGACAGCCCAGGCACCACCACAGAGCTTGCGCAGTGAAGGCAAAGACCACTTCCAATTATTTTTCTTTTTGTGGGGCTTACCTGACTTCCCCAATGATTTGAAGTGGAACAATGATCGTCGAGTACAAAATCCTGAACAATCTTGAGACCTTTCTCGCAACAGAGAGTGGGAGAGTCGTGGAGTCAATTGACGTCCAGCAGTATAGGAGCTTGAAGAACTACTCCTTCAGTGCCTTAGGATGCGTGGTGCAGCAGTCCTCACGTCCTGGCGTTGTGATCTTGCTTAAGACACCATACACAAACCAATTGCAAGTCATCCACCGACATATATTGATGACATGGCTTAAAACCTCCCTTTCAGGTGGACATCCTTCACACCAGGGGACAATGTCTCAAAAATTGTGGACAAAAGTTCGAAAAAAAAGGTGACTGGAAGCAGCCCTTCTCTGGATCTGCGCTAATTGGTGTGAAAAAAATAAGAAGTGATGCCAGCACGCAGAGGTGGCGCTATATAGGTACCACGCATGTCACTTCCGGCGTGGACGACACCAACGACACCACGTGGAGCTGAATAATACTACCTACCAGCGGGGTGAAGTACTGCTCACCAAAAAATTGCCAGATCCAGTCAAACACCTGGGGAATTTTCAAAGGTAAGGAATCTATGGCTAGAACTCTCTATTGCTCTTTGCTCTATACAGCATAGTGCTAAAATGAATGGAATGTAATTATTAGGCTGAAAGGTGTCAAATGCAAAAGAAAGTGGTCGTCTGCATACGTTAACATAAAATCCTGGTCTCGCCAGCCTAGGAGAAAATAAATGTATGCCAGCTAGAATTTATTTTAAACCCAAGATACAACTAGAAAAGAATGCTGCTAAAGGCCATCCCTGTTTTAACCCATTTGCACAAGTTACTACTTGTGTAACGATATATCTGTAAGAGACATTATTAGTATTAGATTCCTTACCTTAGAATATCCCCAGGCGTCAGACTGGATGCGGAAATTTTTGCGTAGCAGTACCCTTGCGCGTCGGTAGGCGTCGTCTGCGGCTCCGTGTCCGTCGTGGGCGCCGTGATGACGTCATCGGAGTACTTAGACGCCGCCTCCGCGTGCTGACGTCAGTTCTTAGACACAGCTTTTCCGCGCCAGAAACGCAGAGCCATGTTAAAAACCAACACTGGTGCCATTGAAACTAGGGCCCTGAAGGGGGGTACCCCAACCCTAGATATCGGTTCGCAGAACGGGGAGGATGGGTGGGTCGGTAAGGAATCTAATACTAACTAATGTCTCTTACAGATATATCGTTACACAAGTAGTAACTTGTGCATCTGAAAGAGACACGTTAGTATTAGATTCCTTACCTTAGAATAGATACCCAAGCAATACCAACCCCGGTGGTGGGTCTGCGAACCAATAATCCCACCAGAAAGTCCTGGAGGACGGAACGGCCAAAGAAGCCATCCCTCCGGACTTGGCTGTCCAGGCAGTAGTGTCTTGCAAACGTGTGCAGCGATGCGCCCGTAGCTGCCTGACAGATGTCTTGTAAGGGCACTCCCGGGCCCAGGGCAGTTGTAGTTGCCGTGGCTCGGGTGGAATGAGCCCGCAATCCAACAGGGGGCTCCTTTTTAGCCAAGGAGTAACATGCCTGGATACACAAGTTGATCCACCGGGAGATGGTCCTCTTGTGCACCGCTTCCCCTTCTTAGCGCCCACGTAACCAACAAAGAGTTGGTCATCCACCCGGAACTGGCGTGTGCGATCCAAGTAGAGTGAGAGCGCACGTTTTGGGTCCAGACGGTGGAGCCGCTCTTCCTCTTTAGGGATGCGGTGGCGGAAAGAAGGTTGGCAAGGTGATAGACTGCCCGATGTGGAAGGCCGTGACAACCTTGGGCAGGAAAGATGGCTTAGTACGCAACACCACTTTGTCCGGATGGACAGAAAGGAAAGGTGGAGTACAAGAAAGGGCCTGGAGCTCACTCACTCTCCTGGCAGAGGTGATGGCAACCAGGAAAGCAGTCTTCAAAGTAAGAAGGCGGAGAGGACAGTTGTGAAGTGGCTCAAAGGGAGCGCACATCAGAAATGTAAGAACCAGGTTCAAGTCCCACTGAGGCATCACAAACGGAACAGGAGGGAATGTGTGTGTGATGCCCTTTAGAAATCTATTTACAATAGGGGACTTGAACAAAGAAGGTTGATCAGGCAGCCTTAGAAAGGCTGAAAGGGCAGAAAGGTAGCCCTTGATAGTGCCCAGAGCAGAGCACTGCTGGGCAAGAGAAAGAAGGAAGAGAAGAACCTCAGAAAGAGGGGCAGCAAGAGGATCCACAGCCTTTGCTGTGCACCATGCCACAAATCTGTTACACCTGCAGGCGTATACCGACTTTGTGGAGGGACGCCTGGCTGCCAGAATGACGTTACAGACTTCAGGAGGCAAGTCAAATGGCCTCAACTGTCACCGCTCAATCTCCAAGCATGGAGGTGGAGACTGGACATGTTCGGGTGCAGGACCGTCCCCTGCTGCTGCGACAGAAGGTCCTCCTGAAGAGGCAGACGAACCGGTGGATCGACTGAGATACTGAGTAGCTCTGGATACCAGTACCTTCGAGCCCAGTCCGGAGCCACAAGGATGACTTGGGCCCGGTCGCGCTTGATCTTCTTCAGCACTCTGGGCAGAAGTGGTATAGGCGGAAAGGCGTACAGTAGACCGCAGCTCCACTCGCGACGAAAAGCGTCTCCGAGCGAGTGACGCCTTGGAAATTCCAACGCGCAGAACTGATGACATTGCGCGTTCTCTTCGGTGGCGAATAGATCTAACCAAGGCTCTCCCCATTGCTGAAAGAGGCCTTGCGCCACGTCCAGGTTCAGACGCCATTCGTGATCCTCATGCACCGACGGCTGAGCTCGTCCGCCCTGGCGTTCAGAGAACCTGCCAGGTGTTGAGCCACCAGGGTCACGCCCTGGCGTTCCAGCCATTGCCAGAGGCGCAGAGCCTCCTGGCAAAGGGTCCATGACCCCACTCCGCCCTGTTTGTTGCAGTACCACATGGCGGTGGTGTTGTCCGTGAACACCTGCACTACACTCCCCCGGGCAGAGGGGAGGAATGCTTTCAGTGCTAGACGAATCACCCGTAACTCCAACAGGTTGATGTGGAGCCGGGCCTCCGCCGGAGACCAGAGGCCTCTGATCTCCGCCTCTCCCATGTGGCCTCCCCAGCCCTGGAGGGACGCGTCCGTCACAACTACGTGCTCCGGTTGGGGAAGGGAGAGGGATCTGCCGCTGACCCGATCGCGGTCCGTGAGCCACCACTGCAGCTGTCTCGCAGTGCCCTCCGAGATCAGGACGTGGTCGGATAGGTTGCCCTGATGCTGGGCCCACTGAAACTTCAGGTCCCACTGCAGAGCCCGCATCCGCCACCTGGCGTGATGCACCAGCAGGATGCAGGAGGCCATCAGCCCCAGAAGCCGCAGCGTCAACCTGACCGAGACCCGGGATAACGGCTGAAAGATGGGAATCAGAGCCTGTATATCCCGGACCCGCTGTTCGGGAGGATAAACCCGAAATCGCGCCGAGTCGAGAACCGGTCCGATGAAAAGGAGCTTCTGAGAGGGGCACAGGTGTGACTTCGGCAAATTGATGGAGAACCCCAGCCTGTGCAGGAGATCTGCCGTAGTCTGGAAGTGGCTGACGACTGTCTGGGGCGAGCCCGCCTTCAACAACCGTCGAGGTAGGGGAAGACTGAAACCCCTAACCTGCGCAGATGAGCTGCGACCACCGCCATCACCTTTGTGAACACCCGTGGGGCGCTGGTAAGGCCGAAGGGGAGCACGGTATACTGAAAGTGCTCGTGGCCAACCGTGAACCGCAGGTAGCGCCGGCAGGACGGGGATGTGGAAATAAGCGTCCTGCAAGTTCAACGCTACCATCCAGTCTCCTGGGTCCAGGGCAGCTAGGACCTGAGCCAGTGTCAGCATCATGAACTTCTCCTTCCGGAGGAAGCCGTTGACGTTCCTTAGGTCCAAGATAGGGCGTAGGCCCCCTTTGCCCTTCTTGGGTACCAGAAAGAAGTGGGAGTAGCAACCACACCCTACTTCTGGCCCAGGAACGCGCTCGATGGCCCCCTTGGCCAAGAGGGCCGTAACTTCCTCCTGCAGAAGTCGCAAATGATCCCTCGATACAAGGTGGTTCTGCGGTGGCATGGCTGGAGGAGTCGCCTCGAAGGGGAGGGAGTAGCCCCTTCGGACGATCTGCAGCACCCACCTGTCCGAAGTGACGGTGCGTCAGTGGAGGTGGTGATGGCGAACCCTGCCCCCCACTGGCGTCACATGGGCCTGAAAGAACGGACTAGGAGGGTTTTGAGGCGGATGCTGCGGGGGAAGGTGTGGACTGACCTCCCCGTTGTCCCCGACCGCCGGGACGGCGGTTCCCACGGCCGCCACCGCGTTGGGTATTACCCTGCGGAGCGTGGCTGGCAGCACGTGTGGGTACACCCCTTCCGTGGCCACGAAAGGAATGAAAGGCAGCCGATTGCTGGCGCGATGCCGAGAGGCTCAAGCACTTGGCCGTAGCCCTGGAGTCCTGTAGTAATGGCATATTCCTTCATGGAATATGTGGTAGAACTCTGTACATGTAATATTAGAATGCTTTGCTGTAGAACCTTGTATATGTAATCTCTGTTGCTGTGTACCATAGAATGTTATTATTCAATTGGATGTGCAGTCAGCTCCACTTGAGCTGCTTGTTCCTTCGTTCCTGCATCTTTCTCAATTTTAATAAATTGGATTATCTACTCAACTTGGCTACATCTATCACATCAATTTACTACAATTTTGGGCGACAGGATGGAAT
Organism: Lissotriton helveticus; assembly: GCF_964261635.1. Taxonomy (NCBI): domain Eukaryota; kingdom Metazoa; phylum Chordata; class Amphibia; order Caudata; family Salamandridae; genus Lissotriton; species Lissotriton helveticus. The sequence continues at coordinate 953,132,788 of NC_136061.1, forward strand.
CTCATGGATTTTAAATCGTTGGATTTTTTTCTTCATGGACTTATATTTTTGTGAGTACTTAATCCAATTCTTTGTGTCTACCGTTTTATCTTCACTGATAATAGTCACACTATTATCGATTTAAACACTGTGTGTTATTCTGACTTCCTGCGAGTTTATGGCATGTTTTACTGCTCTACACGTGTTTGGAGATCAACAGTTTAATTGACTGTCTGCGAGAAGATATTGGGCTAACTGTTTCACAAAATCGCGACGCTGTGCCACATTTCCGAGCCAAATTGCATAATTTTGTGTGTTTTCCTTGGAAGTTTTCATGCTGTTGGTGAGCGATCGTTAAACCCTTACCTTTGAATCTGCCGCGTGTGTGTTCGGTTCCAGCAGCGCTTCATTCCTGATCCGAATTCTACTCATCGCGTCATTGTCATCGCGTCATGTGAGTAGTCAACGCGAGATAGCGCTCACCTATACACACCAGAAGTCATGTCATCGCGAACAGGGTCACGCAAAGCAGCCATTTTGGAAAACAATAACTTCAATTACCATAGCAACCGAACGAGTTGTTTTTACCGAGTGGATTTCAATTTGATATTTTCGCTTTGGTTGTGGACTTCTGCATCTTAAATAGCGGCGATTTTGAAAGGTATTTTCCAGAATTTCAGAAGAAGGATACTTGCAGCATCAAATTCTAGATGTGGTGTTTTCTTATATTTTATTTTGTTTTCCTGAAGTGGTGAACTTTATTTTAAACCTTATTTTTACCATATACTTTACCTGCTCGTAGCTACACATCGTAAGCTCATTGGAATTTACGCAGAAACATGACGACGGACAGCTCTGCTTCAAGACTAAACACCTCTGGGGATAGTAATGTACCTAACCTTCAAATTAACTCACCTAAAGAATTTTTATCTGTTCCAGGTGAACCTATAGTTTCGTGGCTAGACTGGAAAGAATACTTTCTGAATTATTTAGCTAATTTGGAAGATGTTAATGGTGCATTTTCTCCGGAAAGGAAGAAGAGAATGCAGTTATATTCTTTAGTTCCTGAAGGTTTACGCATTTTTTATGATTTACATACACATGAGGGCTGATGGGGATTTGGATGTGTTTAAGATCGCTTTGTTAAACCTTGATGATCATTTCTCTCCTTCAGTCTGTATTGGTGTTACGAGGCATTCCTTCTTTCACAGAAAACAAGAGAAACATGAATCTGTATAAGAACATGTTTCTACTTTAAAAAAACTGGCTGCTAAGTACAAATTCGCACAATTGCAGGAAGAGCTGATCAGGGATCAGGTTGTCATGTATGCAAAAAACAAAACTTTACAAGATAAGTTGTGGGTGGAGGGTGATAAATGTTTGAAGGACATTATTACCATGGTAAAAAAGGCTGAACTGTCTGAAAGGTGTACTAAGGTTACGCTTTCTCAAGACAAAAAAGGTCCTGAAGAAGTTGTTGGGAAAATTACTGAAAGGAAAGTGGGGTATAAAAGCAACAAAAATTCAAAATTTGAAAAAAGAAAACCAATTTTCCTGATAAGAAAAGTAATGAAGGGCAGAAAAAGTTTAGCACTGTGATTTGTTACAGGTGTGGCAGTTATTCGCATTCTGCTACGTATGATAGATGTCCTGCTAAAGCTTCAAAATGCATTGAATATGGTTTGGTTGGCCATTTCTCCAGGGTTTGCAATCGTAAAAGCAAGAAACCTTCTAAAGGTAAAGTTGCATATGTACAGGATTCTTCCTCCTCATCTTCAAGTGACACGGATTCGCAAGTGAATTTGGTACAAGTAAAGAAAGTAGTACTGAATATCACTGGCGATATTTCTTCTAAACCGTTATGTCACATCTCGCTGGGAGGGGTTATGATACAATTAGCGGCTGATTCTGGTTCACCGTTTACAATTGTGTCTCAGCATGTTTGGAGAAGTAAATTTGTCAATAACATAGGAGAATGGTTGGAACCAAATGACATTGCAGTGGAAGGTTACACTGGTTAAAGCATTGAAATGTTAGGATATAGAACTTTGATCTTCCGTTTTAAGGAAAGACAATGCACTGGTAAACTGTACATATCCGAGGAAGGGCCATCAGTTTTGGGATGGAAGGACCAGAAAATGTTAGATATAATTCTTAATCCGAATAGCAAGGAGCAAGTATTGGTTTCTTGTGAAAGTGTAGACACTAAGAAGTGGGTCTTACAAGAGTTTCCAGAAGTATTTGAGAGTCGCATGGGTAAACTAAAAGGTTTCACACATCAAATTCGCTTGAAGGAGGGAGCTTGTCCTAAAGTTCATAAGGCTAGGAATATCCCTTTCATTGTCAGGGATGAAGTCAAAGGGGAATTAGACAAAATGCTTGCTAACAAGGTTATTGAACCTATAGAAGCTGCCGAATGGGTTTCTCCATTGGTCATAGCCCGTAAGTCCAATGGCAAGGCCCGCTTATGTGTGGACCTTAGGTATCTGAACAATAACATCTTGGTTGACCAGTTTCCATTGCCCAGAATAGATGAGATGCTTGCTTTGACACGTGGTGCAAGATGGTTCTCAACATTGGACCTTTCTGCGGCGTATCATCAAGTGGTGCTGGACAAAAATAGCAGGCAATTTACCTCTTTTTGTACACCTTTTGGGTGTTATAGATTTAAACGCATGCCTTTTGGATTGGCATCGGCTGTTTTTCAAAGGCTTATGTCTAATTTATTTGGACATATCAAAAAGGTTGTTTTTTTTCAAGACGACATCTTGATAATGGGCAAGGACAAGGCCCAGCATGATGCTCTATTGAGAGAGGTTTTGTCTATTCTTAAAAGCAATGGGTTGGTAGCTGAGAGTACCAAATGCAAGTTCTCAGAGAAGTCGGTCACATACTTAGGCCATGAAATTGGTGGCGATGGTATTGAACCCAAAAGTTCATTAGTGGAGGCCATTCTCAATGCCCCGGCTCCCAAATCAAAGGATGATTTGCGTTCATTCTTGGGCTTGGCCGAATTTTATGCTAAATTTGTTTGTAATTTCTCGCAGAAGACTTACGAGATGCGTTTGCTGATGAAGAACAAGGTTCCTTTCCTTTGGAGTGAGGGCTGTCAGAAATCTTTTGATTGCACCAAGAATGCAATTGCGAGTGCACCTGCACTGCAGGGTTTTGATCCGTGTGCAGAAAATATCCTCACGACTGATGCCAGCGGAACAGGGTTGGGTGGTGTTTTGTCTCAAATCTCAAAAAAAGGAAATGAAGTGGTCATTGCTTTTGCATCCCGCTCGTTGTCTCCTGCTGAGGCAAAATACTCAGTGATAGAGCGGGAGACTTTAGCATGTGTATGGGCCATGGAACATTTCAGGAAGTTTATATGGGGGAAAAAGTTTTTACTGAGATCTGACCACAAACCTTTGACGAAATTGCTTACCACGGAGGGTTTATCCAAAGCATCTGCGAGGATTGCAAGAATGTCTATGAGGATTCAGGATTTTGTTTATGAAGTACAATATGTTCCTGGGGCTAAAAATGTCATTGCAGATTTCCTCAGTAGGCTTCCTTTGCCTCTTAAAGAAGTTGATCCTGATCCTTGGAATGACGTGTGTAGCTGCTGTTTTCACAGGTACTCCAGGTTTATCTAAAGATAAATGGGATGAAGAAAACAAAGGATGAACTTTTACTAATGGTGAAGGACAGGGTTATTCAAGGTTGGAGTAAGGATTGTAAATTGGATCCTAGATTGAGGCCTTTTTGGGAGGTCCGTAATGAATTGAGTGTTGATGGTGCATTTTTGTGCAGAGCTGGAAAAATTGTGTCTCCTTTAGGCATTAGAGACAGCATTGTTATTTTGGGTCATGAGGGACATCAAGGTATTTTTCGCACCAAGAGAAATATTAAAATTTTGTACTGGTGGCCTAGGGTAGATTTGGATATTGAAAGACATATTCGGACCTGTATCCAGTGTGAGTGTGCAGACAAGTCACAAAAAACTTTGAATCCTCCCATGTCTTCGTTAATTTGTCCAAATTTACCTTGGGAGCATGTTGCTTTAGATATATTAGGACCAGTAGTCTGGCAAGATGGCATTTCTAAGTATATTTTGGTTCTTGTGGATTTATTTTCTAGGTGGATTGAAATTGAAGTAGTCACTAGTGTGAACACTAGTGTGGTGATCGATTTTTTGGATAAATGTTTTTTAAGGGAAGGTTTTCCAGTTTCAATTTTAACCGATAATGGTGTGCAGTTTAGGTCTGAACGTATGAAGAAATTTCTGTGTTATACAGGTATTGAACAAAAGTTTACAGCCCTGTACAATCCTAGAGGGAATTCTGTCGTGGAGAGGATGAACAGAGTTTTGAAAGGTCTCCTTCAATTAGCTAAGAAGGGAAATAAGAATTGGGATGATGAGCTTAACAAACTTATTTGGTCTTACAGGATCACTGTACATGATACGGTTGGAGAAAGTCCTTTCGGGTTGATGAGAGGTAGATTTCCTCATTGTAGATGAAATCCTGGTTGGATTGGTAGGAGTAAGAAATATGAATGGGATCCTGATCTTGTTAAACAAGCCATCATTAAATCTCAAAATAAAAATAAGTCATATTTTGACGCAAAACATGGTACTAGGGAGGTGAATATCAAAGTGGGGCAGTGTGTTAGAGTTAAGTCTAGTAGGAAGTCTGGAAAATTAGAACCTAAGTTCTCCAATCCAAAAATTGTTACCAGAGTTATGAAGAACACGGTTGAATTAGATGATGGTTCTATACATCATTTGAGTCGTATTGCTTTGTCTGATAACTCTGGAGTTATAAAGAAGAATGCTTGTGCTAAGGAAAGAAATTACTGGTGGTTGGAAGCTTTTCCGATTTTGGAGAAAGGGGATGAGTCTGGAGTTTCTGTTGAGGGTCATGGGCAAGATCTGGTTCCTTTGCAGGGTTCAGTTGGTCCCCACCCTGCTCTTGGTGGTGGTTTGGTTGATTCTTCCTTTAGTGTTGTGGGAGATGATAATCATCCTAGTAGTGGTTTTCATCTTTTTGGTTCCCAGGCTCTTGTACCTCGAGAGGAGTCTTCATTAGGTGAAGGTATGGATGTCTCGGATGGTGAGGTTGTTAACAAATCCACGAGGGGTGGAAGACGTGTAGTCACTCCCAAGAAATTTCAAGATTATGTTTGTTTCTGATTTTAGTTTGTTTAATGTTTCCTTTTGTCTTAATTATTTCTTTTTAAGATTGTTTAGAAAAGGGGATGTGTAGTAATGGCATATTCCTTTATGGAATATGTGGTAGAACTCTGTACATGTAATGTTAGAATGCTTTGCTGTAGAACCTTGTATATGTAATCTCTGTTGCTGTGTACCATAGAATGTTATTATTCAATTGGATGTGCAGTCAGCTCCACTTGAGCTGCTTGTTCCTTCGTTCCTGCATCTTTCTCATTTCTAATAAATTGGATTATCTACTCAACTTGGCTACATCTATCTCATCAATTTACTACAAGTCCTTAAAGCGCTCGAGCGCATGGTCTGCCTTGTCGCCAAAGAGGCGACGGCCATCAAACGGCATGTCCATCAAGGTGTTCTGGACATCGGCCGAAAAGTTGGCGGACCTCAACCAGGCGTGACGTCTGACCGCCACCGTCGTTGCCATCGCTCTACCCAGTGAGTCCGTGTTATCCAGCCCACACCGTATAGAATATTTGGCTGCATCCCGGCCCTCCACAAGGGCTTGGCCGAGTTTGGCACGTACCTCCAACGGACACTCTGGCAGCACTTCCGCAACCGTATCCCACAGAGAGTGGGTGTAGCGGCCCAAGAGGCATGCGGTGTTGGAAGACCGCAGTCCCAGACTAAGGGACGAGAAGATCTTTTTGCCGTACTGCTCGTACCTCTTGGATTCCCTGTCCGGCGGTGCCGACGGGGATGCGGTCTGGGAATTGGAGGCCTGGTTGACCAGGCTCTCGAGGGTAGGGTGGGTGGACAGGAAACATGGGTCGCCCGGTGCTGGGCGGTGGCGTCTGGCCACGTTCCTATCTACGGGTGAACCCGTAGCGGGCTTGGAACAAGTGCCCAGAAGAACGTCGGTCAAGGCCTCATTAAAGGGCAGCAGAGGCTCGGCCGAGCTGGACTGAGGTTTAAGGACCTCCTTGAGGAGATTAGTCCTCACGGCCGCGACGGGGAGCTCAAGGCCCAAGGCCTTAGCAGCCCTCATCAACACCACACTGTAGGTTGCCCCCTCCTCCGAAGCCACGGTAGGAGGGGAGACAAAACCAGTGTCTGGAGAGGTGTCCAGTTCACTGGCCTCCCCAAGGTCTCCTGCCCAGTCCTCATGAGACTGACACTCTCGGGCCAGAGGGTCCTCAGACCCCTCCCAATCCCCTTCATCACCCATCTCCTGAAACTCAGGGTTCTCAACCAATGGGGCCTGCTCATAGAAGTGAAACTCCCCAAACGAAGTCTGGAGCGGCGCCCATCGGGGCCGTCCCGACGTCGGAACAGGAATGAAGGGGGCATCGGGGACGGCGCCGCCCGAGGACGGCGCCGGAGGCGACACCTGATGGTCCGACGCCGGGGAGGTCGTAAGGTCCACCGGCGACGATCCAGATCCCGAAGAAGGTCTAGCGGCGTCCCGCGGCTCCGGGCCCGAAGGCACCGGCGGCGTCGGGATTGCGGGAACCTGCGGTGCCGGGCCCGAAGGCGTCGACGGCGTCGGGGCCGAAGCACCCGATGGCATCGGGCCGAAACCTCCGACCCGCTAGAGGCCCCAGACGGGTCCGCTGGGCCGAAGGCGCCGCGGAGCCCGTTGGAGGAGTTTCCTCATGGCCATGAGGAAGCGCTCGATCTCCTCCGGCATCGCGTTGAGCCCAGGGAACGGAGGGTGTGGAGCTGAACGCGGCGCCCGCGACTCCGACGGAGCCGCGTGGGCGGTGTCACCCGAATCCCCGGCCGCATCGCGCGAGCGTCGGGGGGGGAGTCCGCAGAGCGATGACGCCTCTTTGACTTCTTGTGCTTCTTACCGGACGACTACTTCGACCCGGAGTTGTGAGGCCTACTCTCGGAGCTGTGGTGGCTCCGAGCCCGCGACCTGTCCCTCGACCTCCTGTGGGACCGACTGCCGGAGTTCGAGTCGCCTGCGGGACCGCTCCCGCCTGGCTTTCGTAGAGAGGGCCAGGCCTTGTCGTCGTGATCGATGCCTAGACAAGTTAAACACAGGCGGTGAGGATCTGTGACCGACATCGTGCGGTCGCAATCCTCACAGTGCTTAAAGCCGGGCATCCCTACGGCACCAATCGGAGTCGAGGACTCGAGAAATGATCAAAAAACGATCAAAAAAGTTAGTCAAAAATTGACTAGGGTTACTGCTTTTTCCAGATCTGTGCTTGCTGGCGCGGAAAAAAGAAGAACTGACGTCAGCACGCGGAGGCGGCGTCTAAGTACTCCGACGACGTCATCACGGCGCCCACGACGGACCCGCAGACGACGCCTACCGACGCGCAAGGGTACTGCTACGCAAAAATTTCCGGATCCAGTCTGACGGCTGGGGATATTCTAAGGTAAGGAATCTAATACTAACGTGTCTCTTTCAGATAAGACAGATCTGTAAAGAATTTGGTGGCCCTTGCTGTACATGCCGCTAATTGTCGAAACATTGGCAATATAACAAAACAGCTCTATCAATTTCTCTATTTTTGGTCTCCTGAAAATAGAGTTATCAAGGATCTAATGATACCAGCATCCACTTGTCTAGGAGGCTGAGCGAAAAATTGGATGAAGGCTCATACAAGTTTATTTAGGAAGGGTAGAACAGGATTTGGCATAGTGCACACAAATATTTTGTCACTGGAAAGGATCAATAGTCATTCACTCTCAAATTACACAGAGGAGAAAATTAACGAAAGTAGGCATCTACTGTGTGTAGTTTGTCTCAAGTGATACCAAATTTACCTGTTTGCCTCCGGGTGTAGGTCAGTAAGTTTCTTAATCAGTTTATTAAGGCTGCAAACGTTCACAGTGTTCTTTGGTATGAATGGTGCAGGTTCACCAGGTGTGCAAGGTTCACACTTTTCTTCTATGGAAATCTTTGGGTGCACCTTAATATGTGGGAAAAGCGATAGAAGAAGATTTACTTCTGTGATATTCTGCTTTTCTTTATTGTGTCTTATCAGTTACAAAACTGAAATATCATAATCAAACATCAAGCCCAGATGAAGATCTCAGATGTTCGGTTTAATTTAAATTTTAGATTTTTTTGTTTAAAAAACTTCTCATAATGACATGAAGAAACAAAGACGTTAATACAAACAGAAGAGTTGATAATCATTCACATAACAAAATAATTGTAAAGATTGAACTATAGCAGTTTCTTAGCACCATGCCAAAAACAAATTCTATTTGCCAAGCAGTTTTAACTTAAGTATTTTACAGAAGTGAAAATATAAGAGTGGACAAAAAATATGCCCTCATGCTTCATGACCTCATTTACTGTAGAAAGAGGCTATCAGGAGGCAGCAGAAAAGAAAAAAGGTTAAGATGACTACCAAAGCAACTCGTTTTCCCTTTGAATGACAATGTCCTTTAAACAAATTAGCAGTTACCATTAGAAAATTAATGAGATCACAAAGATTTACAAGATATTAAAGGATCTAAGGCATTCTCTATAGGAGACTAGAACCATTATTGAGGATCTTGTTTTCAACTATTGTGTTGTTATATTTTCTCACATAGACAGAAGATTTTTGTACCACTTTTCAGTTCTCTTTAACCATTAAAGGGCCACTGCCCTATAATGGTTAAAGAGAACAAAAGAGTACAAAAGAGTCCAAGTATTTTGCAACACTGTTGCTTTAGGCAATTCAATTTTATCACTATTTATTTTCCTAATGTACAAGCTACTTACCTTCAGTAACGCCTTATCTGGTAGAGACCATCTAGCCGCAGATTCTTTTTTTCAAACATTTTTTATTAAAGAAGTTGCATTCCAACAGTACAATATAACGCAAAAGCTCCATGCTGAGACGCAGTTCAAAGTGGCAAGGTACATTCCAACACAGTCATATACTGTACAGTGAGTTTCAGAATGTCATCAATAAGATCATGAAACAACATCATGGCAGCGCAGTGCGTTTTAGGCAGAAGTGCACCTAGGAGGGCAGGCATGGGAAGGGGAGGCCCCGGGGGGAGACTCTCTGGGACAGTCAGGAAAGAAACAGTGAGGGGCTCGGCAAAGATCAGCACCAGTGGCCGCCGCGGACCGCGGGCGGGGAGCGCGGGAGAGGCAACAGCGGGAGGGATCCATGGGCAGCAAGGGAATTGGGGGGGATCCGAGAAGAAATCAGGCAACGGTCTCTGCCGCGGGCATGGGGCCGGCGGGAAGCACAGGGGAGGCAGCTTCGCTAGGGGAGGAGGGAGAAAGGAGGTAGGCGACCAGGGGGCCCCAATGTCGACAGGTCGAGATCTAGCAGGCATCAGGTCCCAGAATTCAGAGAAGAGTATTTGACAGCGGGAGGCATCCTCCAGCCAACTCGCAACCACGGCGGCAGGCCGCCGGCCCCAGCACATAGCAACCCTGCGTCTCGCCAGCACCAAAAGCATTGAAAGCAGTCGACGTGAAGCGTCGGGACAAGGTTTGACGAAGCCAAGAAGACCGAGAAGAGGGTCCGGACGAACCGCTACACCAGTAATCTCAGAGATAGCGGAGCAGACCTCCATCCAGAACACCTGCACCTTAGGGCAGAGCCAGACCAGATGAGCAAAGTCCGCAGCCGGTGCCGAACATCGCATACAGGAGTCCGTGGGGATGAGCCCCAAGCGGTGAATATACAATGGAGTGCGATAGAACCTGTGCAAAAACTTAAAGTGAATCCATCGGAGCCAGTAGTTTGGGGAGAGCTTGGTAATTTGGTTGCAGCAATAGAGCCAGTCGGCATCCGATATATCCACACCGAGATCCACGCTTCGCGCGCTCGAGACGAGGAGATGGGGAGGCTACCAAAGCAAGAGCATATCGTCTAGTGACAAGCTTGTGTGGGGACACAGAGGTATATACTAAATCCAATGCTGGGAAGGTAGGCGGAGGCTGCGGAAAGGTCGGGTGTAGCTTCCGGCAGGTAGCACGCAGCTGATAAAATAGAAAAGTATCCAACAGGGAAGGGGACTCAGCGAGGGAGTTGAAGGAATTGTCTGGGTACAAATCCGCTACAGTCCTGAGGCCCTGCGACGCTGCGTGCCGAGACATGCTAGAGGACTGAAGGGGCGGAAAGTCCGGGTGGTCAATGATGGGCATGGCATTGGCGGACAAGAAAGAGAGTCCAGAGAGGCGACTCAAATATAACCATGCCCAGAGCAGCGTCTCCACAGTATTTACCTCCGCACGAGGGCGCACCGCAGGAGCAAACAATGCAGTGGATAGATGCCAGGGGAGACAACATCCGATTCCACTGCAACGTGAGGTTGGTAGGGAGTGGGATGCAGCCAAAAATGAAGGACACTGGCCTGAGCGCAAAGCGCGTACAGACAAAAATCCGGCGCACCTAGTCCGCCAGCCGACATAGGTAGGGTTAGAATGTCATAGGCAATCGAGGGCTGCCGCCCCGCCCAGATCAAAAAGACCATCAGCGAACGAACCCGCCGGAAGAAGTACGAGGTGAGAGGGATAGGTATGTTAGAGAAGAGATAGAGGAACTTGGGGAGGACCACCATCTTGGCAATGGCAATGCGACCAGCCAGGGACAAGGGCAACCAACCCCATTGAGGGATTTTAGACTTGAACCAATCCACCGCGCGGCCAAAATTGGATCTCCAGAGTTCGTCCGGGTCCCTGCTCAGCCAAATGCCCAAGTAACGCGTAGGGCCAGACGCCCACTCAAACGGAAAATCAGGCGTAAACGGGAGAGTGGCGTCCGTCAGGGGAAAGAGCACGGACTTACTCCAGTTGATCTGAATATCCGAGAGTCCGCCGAATCAAATAACCTCCCGCATCAGGGGGCTGAGATTGTCCTGGGGGTGGCGAACATAAAGGTTGACATCGTCAGCGTACCTGGAGACCAGGAGGGTGCGAGATAGAAAACCAATGCCCCTGTGAGTATTGTGTTGCCGCAGCCGGGCCGCTATGGGTTCCATGGCGATGGCAAAAAGCATGGGTGATAATGGACACCCCTGCCTGGTTCCGCGGGTGATGCTGATGGGGTTGGACACCTGTCCATTTTTATGAAGCCGGGCTGTGGGGTCCGTATATAGAAGCTGAATGTTGCGCAGACAGTGGGCACTAAAACCCATACGAGACAGGACATAAAAAAGGAAGGGCCATTCCAGGGTGTCAAACGCCTTCGTGGCGTTGAGCAGTGCTGCCACAGCTGGAAGGCTAGGATTAATTTGGTGTAATACGGGAAAAATAGTGCGGAGATTGTGGCAGGTGGCCCTACCGGGGCTGAAGCCGGATTGATCGGGAAGGGCGATAGTGGGCATTAATAATAAGAGGCGAGAAGCGATCAGTTTGGCGAAGATTTTATTGTCTATATTAATCAGGGAGAGAGGGCGATAGGAGTCACACCGATCGGCGGGCTTAATGGGCTTAAGAAGCAGGATCAGCGAGGCCTCGCGGAGAGACGGCGGAAAGGTGCCTGTATCGAAGGATTCCTTGAACATAGCAGCCAGATGTGGAAACAGTAGAGGGGCAAATGCTTTGTAAAAGGAGGCAGGCAGGCCATCCCTTCCCAGGAAGACCTCCAGCCAGACCAGGGCGATGGATTAAAAGTATTGGTCAAACTCCTCCGAAGGAAGAGGGGAGTTCGCGGAATAAAGGCTGGAGTAAAAGGCGAGGAAGCGGGACCTGATTTCCTCCGAGGACGTGGTACGATCCGGACCCCCATCACTAAGGGCCGCGATGTAAGAAGCAGCACGCGGCGGACGCAGTACGCCCCGGGCGGTCTCCCTCCCCGAAACGGCGAGTACGGCCCTCACTTCCCAGGAAGGACAACTCGTGACCAGCCTCGTCCGCAAATTCAGAATGCTTCTGGCGCAGTAGCGCCAACGTGTCGGGAAGGGAGTCATTTACGAGAGCTGCGTCTAGTTCACGAATCTCCCCCTCCAACTTAGCCAGCGCGGAGCGAATAGACCGAAGAACGCCCACCTGTTTAGAGATGCATTCTCCCCGAATAAAAACCTTAAAACCCTCCCAAAGGGTAGAGGCGGAATCAACGGAGCCCACATTAAAGCTCAAAATAGTTAGAGATGGCGGTCTGAATCTCATCGCAAAATACAGAGTCCCTAAGGGCGTTAGGAGGAAGACGCCAAGTGAAAGCCCAGCAGTGAGAGTTAGGGGGCCGGATAAGAAGCCGAACCGGCACGTGATCGGAGAGGGTGCGGGCTATATGCGTGGCATCAATAGTCCAAGACAGGACGTCCGGCGAGGCAAGCCAGAGGTCGATTCTCGACCAGCAACCTCTCGCACACGCGACACACGTGCCCTCCCGGGCCTCAGGGCGGAGATGCCGCCAAACATCGAAAAGCTTATTGTCGGCCAAAATGGAGGAAAGAGCTGTGGCAGCACGCGGGTGGGATAGGTGAGAACCCATTCGGTCCAATGTCGGGGAGAAGGTAACATTAAAATCCCTACCCCAAATCACGGCAGAGGGACCACAGGAGGGATGATGTGCCAGACGCGGTGGAAAAAATCCGGGTCGTCGGTGTTCGGGCCGTGTACCGCGGCAATGGTGACCGGCTGAGCAAACAAGAGACCTGCAAGATCACTTATCTGCCTTCTGGGTCTATAAGGCCACTAGAAGTTTGCCAGGGGAGGCCGCGGCGCAGCAGGATCGAGACCCCCTGGCGTAGGAGTAGGAGGTTGGTGAGTGGGATTCCCCCCAATAACGCGCATGAAGCCTGGAAACCGAGCTGGGAAGCAGGTGGGTCTCCTGTAAGAGACAAATATCCACACTATGGCGCTGAAGGTGAGCATGAGTCAAGCAAGCCTCACAACCAGCACCGACAACACCCTGACCAGCGCCGAACACCTGCATTTCCAGATCCACACCAACCCGAACACCACCCTCAGAGGCACCCTGATCTACCGACCCCCGGGACCACGCACGCAATTCAGCGAGGACATCGCCGACTTCGTCAGCCCGCACGCCCTCCCCTCCGCCGACTACATCCTCCTCGGGGACCTCAACTTCCACCTGGAGAACAACAACGACCGCAACACCAGCACCCTGCTCGACAACCTCGCCAACCTGGGACTCAAGCAACTGGTGTCCACCCCCACCCATCTCGCCGGACACACACTCGACGCAGTCTTCTCGTCCAGCACAGACATTGACTTCAGCCACGCCACTGAGCTTCAATGGACGGACCACAGCTGCGTCCACTTCACCTTCAAGAGAACGACGACTCACCACCACCAGCAACAGGCGGCCCGCAGAAGCTGGAACAAGATCACAGCACACCAGCTCGCCACCTCCCTGAGCCAGCACCCTCCTGCCAGCTCAGCGAACCCCAGCCAGGCCGCCGACAACCTCACGACGTGGATCAGCAACTGCGCGGACGAACTCGCCCCACTGAGGACCCCGCCTAGCAGACCCGGCAGCAAGAAGGCCCCATGGTTCACCAATGAACTCAAGAGCTCCAAGAATAACTGCCGAGCTCTGGAGAAAGTCTGGAAAAGGGAACCGACACCGGACAACAGGACCTCCTTCAAAACTGCCACCCGGAAACACCACCAGCTGATCCGCGCCGCCAAGAAAACAGCATTCAAGGACCGGTTGGACAACAACGCACACAACTGCAAGGAACTCTTCAACATCGTGAAAGAGCTATCCAACCCCAGCGCAGGAAACAACGACATCACCCCATCGCAAGACCTCTGCAACTCCCTCGCGTCATACTTCCACAACAAGATCGCGGACATACACAACAGCTTCAACAACCAACCAACGCACACCAAGACCGATCAACCACCCCCCACCACCACCCTCCACGCCTGAACCCCGATCAGCACCGAAGACACCATCCGCACGATGAACTCTATCCACTCCGGTTCACCGACCGACCCCTGCCCTCACCACGTCTTCAACAAGGCCGACGCCGTCATCGCACCCCACCTGCGAGACATCATCAACACATCCTTCGACACCACCATCTTCCCGGAGAGCTGGAAACACGCCGAACTCAGCGCTCTACTCAAGAAACCAACAGCGGACCCCACCGACCTCAAGAATTACCGCCCCATCTCGCTCCTCCCGTTTCCAGCCAAAGTCATCGAGAAGACCGTCAACAAACAGATGGCCGCCTTCCTCGAGACGAACGGATCCCTCGACCCCTCACAGTCCGGCTTCCGAGCCAACCACAGCACCGAGACCGCCCTCATCGCCGCCACCGATGACATCCGAGCCCTGATGGACAATGGAGAAACAGCGGCCCTCATCCTCCTAGACCTCTCCGCGGCATTCGACACGGTCTGCCACCGCACCCTAGTACGGCGCCTCGGCAACAGCGGAATCCAGGACAAGGCGCTGGAATGGATCATCTCCTTCCTCGACGGCAGAACACAGAGAGTCCGCCTACCACCGTACAAGTCAGAGGCCTCCGACGTCATCTGCGGCGTCCCCCAAGGATCATCTCTGAGCCCCACCCTCTTCAACGTCTACATGAGTCCCCTCGCGGCCATCGTACGCAAACACAACCTCAGCATAGTCTCCTACGCCGACGACACCCAGCTGATCCTCTCCCTGACCCACGACCCCGCCGCCGCCAGAGCCAACCTGCACGAAGGGATGAAAGAGGTAGCCGAGTGGATGACGACCAGCCGCCTGAAGCTGAACTCGGACAAGACGGAGGTCCTCATCCTGGGCTCCTCACCCTCCGCCTGGGACGACTCCTGGTGGCCTCCCGCCCTGGGCACCGCACCCAAACCGACAGACCATGCACGAAACCTGGGCTTCATCCTGGACTCCTCCCTCTCCATGACCAGGCAAGTCAACGCCGTCTCCTCGTCGTGCTTCAACATCCTACGCATGCTACGGAAGATCTTCTGGTGGATCCCCACCGAGACCAGGAAGACCGTCACCCAGGCCCTCGTCACCAGCCGACTGGACTACGGCAACGCCCTCTACGCCGGTACCACCGCCAAGCTCCAGAAGAGACTCCAGCGGATCCAGAACGCCTCAGCCAGACTCATCCTCGACATCCCACGAACCAGCCACATCTCCGGACATCTGAGAGACCTTCACTGGCTCCCCGTCAACAAAAGAATCACCTTCCGCCTCCTCACCCACGCACACAAAGCCCTACATGACCAAGGCCCGAGCTACCTCAACAGCCGAGTCAACTTCTACGCTCCCAAACGCCACCTCCGATCAGCCAACCACGCCCTCGCCGCCGTCCCCCGCATCCGAAGAGCGACTACGGGAGGAAGGTCCTTCTCCTACCTGGCCGCCAAGACCTGGAACTCCCTCCCGACCGACCTGCGCCTGACCCAAGACCACCTCTCCTTCAGGAAGAAGCTGAAGACCTGGCTGTTCGAGCAGTAGCGGCACCCCCCCCCCCAGCGCCTTGAGACCCTACGGGTATGTAGCGCGCTCTATAAGTGCCACTGATTGATTGATTGATAATCATTCAGGCCACAAACATTCCATGTCCAGCAAGTTAAATTAGCCATGTGAGAGATGATAGAGAGCAACGCAGCGCGGAGCAGGCCGCAGGGGGCACAGTCGCGCACAACACCTAATCACAGCGGGGAGGTCAGTAGACCAGTTGGGGGGTGCATGATCGGCAGGAGCCCAGGGGATTACGAGCCAGCCCAGGGTGGGTGGAGAGTGGGGTCTGCAATCCTAGGGTCACCCCAGATTTTTGCTTTTTGCTTCACTGGTTTACGACTTTCCCAGGCTGTGGGCCTGCTAATCAGACCCACAGCCTAGCTGTTCTCTCTCTAAATTGACAACCATGTACTTTAGGTGCATTTACCAATTGGTACTGGGCCACCTTATCAGTCCCTGTACAGTGTACCTTAGGTATCCAGGGCGTAGGTGTACCCAGGGCCTACCAGGGGCAGAAGCATGTATTATGCCACCCCTGGCTGGCAAACTAAAACGGACACAACTGGCTGCACAACAGCTGGGGCAAGGTGGTGTAATCACCCTTTGCTGTAGATATAGTATACCTATATCTAACCCTAAAATGGACACATATCCTCCTATCAGTCACTCCTATGGCAGGCCTTATCAGTCGTGAAGGCAGAGTGCTTGGAATTATGTGAGATGGTGCTCTAGCATGAGCTGAGCCTGTCTACAGCTTTCAGAACCAAGTCCTTTAGCTGTTTCCATGATAACGCTATACCATATACTCTTAAGTGCATTATCAACCTCGCGGTTAAATGCTAACTCTGGTATAACATTATCAAAACATGTAGAGTAAGGTGTCATATGAATTGGAATACTACCCCCTCGCCAATTCTGGCAACGGGGGTAGCATTCCACCCTTCTAGAGGGACACGACATGTATGTAACTGTGAACCCCGGTAAAAATTAACTCGAGCCTTGGCATCACAAAATGGATGCTGCCACCACAGACACAAGTCTGACCTCCTGCTGCTGGGAGTCCTTCCAGCGAGGGATGCTTGGACAAAGGGTTTCCTGCCTTGGGAGGTGCTAGCACCACCCCAGACAGGATTTTGTGTATTGGGTAGGATAGGCCTGAAAGGAATGAGACATGCCTGGGGCACACAAGGTGCCCTGTGCATACACTGGTTCAAACCAGTTGCTGGGGCACTCCAGCCCCAGCTCTGGCGGGAACCCGGACAAAGGATAGGGGGTGTAACCACCCCCCTTCCTGGTCCCACCCAGGGGAGGGACCTAGTCAGTAGTGCAGCCCCCTTTAGCAGGATAAAGGTAGGAGCTGGTCCCATTCCAAATTAGATTAATCCTGAACTACTCTACAAGAAGAAACTCTGGACTTCGATGTTCTGCTCCACAGAAGACTAAAGAAATCTCCCTTGTGATCAAGGAGTGTCCACCCTGCAACTGCAGGCACCATCAAGCGTCCAGCGGCTTCCCTTTGTCGTCTTCCTTCCAGGATCCAGACTTCAGAGCCTTGACGAGACCCGGACTCCCAGACCTCTCCGACCTCAACCTACATCTGCAGCACAGCTGAGATCCGTGGGTGCGTTGAGACACGTGGGACCGGCCATCTTGAAAGAACCTGTACTTCGCTTTCAGCACGACTCCCGAGGTAAACTCGACCAAGTGCTTTGGGGACTGAGAAGCCCCAGCCCCGAGCAGCCCCTGCACCGAAGATCAGCCCTCCAGCATCCACGAGATCTGCGTGGGGCCCTTCTGCTTGTCTACTGCTCGACGCATTGTCTGGTCACTTGCCGGCTGGCTAGTGGCCTCCTAGACGACGAACTTTGAAATCCTTGCTGCTGGTCTGGTTGCTCCAGACTGGCCCTTGCTCCCTTCCAAAAGAGGGGCACCCTGGACTCTCCTAGTCCGCACCAGACGTCTTTTCCACTCCCCGCATGGGTTGCCTTTGCCAAGGCCTGTTGACTCCAATTCCGGATCCGACACCGCCGACAGCGAGAGCCTGCGTGGGACAGCTCGTGCCTGCGTGGGACAGCTCGTGCCTCCATCCTGGTAGTCAAAGACACCTCCTGGTCCACGTGGCTGCAGAGTCAAGCGTCCACTCTTCACCTGATCGCGACGACAGCACCTCGTTCCTTCCTGGTTCCACACCGGTCACTGGCTAGTGACTTTGAACACTGTCCCCTCTGCTTTCAGGTCCTCTTCTTCCCTGATCCACCCTTGGATCGCACCGGACATCTTCCTCCTGGTCGCCTGCAGCATCTTTTCTTTCAGGCTCCATTGACTTCAACGCGAGAACCCGACACACTTTGGCACCTATGCACCCGCAGCCCGTGGGTGAGGTAACGAGAGCATTGCGGTGCTCAAGGGTAGTTTAACTGTCCTAGTGTCCAGTTCCACAGTCGTTTTAGTCCTATCTAGTCAGGATTGTCCGTACTTACCTTTTAACTTGAACTGTACTGTCCATAGACGTTGTTACGCATCTCGCGTGTGAGTTCACACTCTGCACACGCGTTCCGTGGGCCTCCTATTACTTACCTAGAGTTAGTATAGCGTGGTCCCATCGATCCTACAGCCTCTGGACAGCTCCATCCCTTCTATCGACTTTCACATTCCACTTACTTAGTATATGGTTTGTCGTGCCCCTAGGGCACCATTGTAATTTTGTGCAACTTTTCGTATTTTTCCTAAGAGATTGTCATGTGCTTAGCCCTCTGACCTCAAAGAGTTCAGAGGTGTTGTTATTAATACATATATTGTTTATTTTCATAACAACCTGTGTGGTGTCCTTTCATCTGATGTTCAAGGGGTTATATTGTGGTAAAACAGCTGGTTTCACATGCCAAAAGAGTTTAGCCTAAGACTGCTTTGTCCATGCTACCATTAGGATAGCTGGTCTATAAGGTTGACTTACAACCAATCACCATAAGGGTTGTTTGGACTGATCCAAGGTGATCACTAGAACTAGTGAGCATCATATATAAGGCCAACTTTTCACATTGGTGTGCAGCGGTTGGGATTTGAGCTTGTGTTGTTTTTACCACGTATAATCTTGAAATATCATTTGAAAGATCACATAAGGTACCTAGGTACATATAACAAGCTTAAAAATACTCTGAGTTCTACTGAACCAGCTGTTGTAGTAGAAAGGGCCTAGCACACCCTGACGACAACTCTTAGCAAGGGATCAGTAGGGAAACCCATAGTGTAGGTAGGTGCATCACTTACACCTCACTAGAAAGCATGTCTACCCATGGAGAGTCTTCAGAGACTCCCCTAGTGGTCAGTGACCCTCCACAGGTCCTTTCCAGATATGCAGCTCTCAGTTTCCAGGAGATGAGACAATTGTGTACCTCCAGGAAATTGAAACAGGGTTCTAACCCTACCACTTCTTTTCTGTTAGGTCTCTTAGAGACAAACGATGCCAGAAGGGCTGCTAACACAGACCCCTCTAATCCAGATAGGAGCATGCCTGCCTTAGAAGGTACTCTTGGTGATCCAGACCTCCCTGAAACAGAGAATGTAGATGAGGAGGAGGAGGAAGAAGAAGAAGAACCATCTGGGGATGAGGCAGACAAAGGCCCTGTGATAGTCAGCAGACTCACAAGGACCAACCTAGACCTACATAGGGAAGGAACTGGGGGACCCCCAGTGCTGACCCTAGGCAGGCCTAACTATGGAGTTAGAAGAGATAGATCTCATTCTAGGGACTCCAATAGATCTGTGCACTCTCGTGCCTCTCATGCATCTGCTCAGAGGAGGATGACTTCCCCTCAGAGGAGAGAGCATGAGGCAAAGAAGAAGGAGGCCAATCTGAGGATCCAAAGGGAAGAACTTGCCCTGGCCAAAGAGAAGCTTGCCTTTGCTAGAGAGCAACAGTTGAGTGGGGTAGTACCCACTGGTGGCAGCAATATCCCTAGGGATAGAGAAAGGGGTTTTGATACTAGAAACCTGAGTAAAATAGTGCCCTCCTATAAGACAGGAGATGATATCCACAAGTGGATAACTGCTTTGGAGAGAGCCTGCAAAGTACAGCAGGTACCCCAGAGTCAGTGGGCAGCTATATTGTGGCTCTCCTTTGAAGGTAAAGGTAGAGATAAGCTCCTCACTGTTAGAGATGAGGATGCTAATGATTACCAAGTCTTGAAAAATGCACTGATTGATGGGGTTGGCTTAACCACTGAACAGTACAGGTTAATGTTCAGGGAAACCCAGAAAACTCAGGCTCAAGATTGGACTGACTTTGTTGATTGTGCCACTAAGGCTTTGGAAGGCTGGTTACTGGGAAGTAAAGTTACTGATTACACAGGATTGTATAATCTAATTATGAGAGAGAAAATCTTAAATAATTGTCAGAACCAGTTGTTGCATCAGCACTTGATTGACTCAGATCTGACCTCTCCCCAAGAATTGGGAAAGAAGGCAGACAGATGGGTCAGGAAAAGGGTCAAGCAGCAGAACCAGTACCAGGGTGGTGGCCAGAAGAAAGCAGACCAGAAGGGTAATGAGAATAAGCAAAATGACCAGAAGTCTTCAACATGGCCCCAACAACCTAAGGAGGGTGGGTCCCAAAATTCCCAAAAGAAGAAGAATGATGGTCCTAAGAAACCATGGTGCCAATACTGTAAAAGTAAAACTCACTGATTTAGTGTGTGCACCAAGAAAGGCCAAACTCCTACCACTAATGTCCCTAAGACACCTGCACCCCCTAGTACAGTTAGTAGTGGTAGTGTACCTCCCAAGGCTATAGATGGGTTAACCCTGGGAACTGAGATGGGTTCTGACTTAGACAGAATTCCTACTCAGGCAGTTCTTGTTTGTACTGACATGGATATGACCCCTACTGTAAGTCCTAGTACCCTGGGCAAATACAGACAAATACCTTTAATCAATGGAAAGATGGCTCAGGCCTACAGGGACCCATGTGCCAGTGTCACTATGGTGACACCAACATTTGTGGACCCTGACCAGATCCTGCTAGGTTCTGACTACCTAGTGACCAATGCTAGTAATGTCACTACCAATCACAGTATGGCAGTTGTTAATTTCTCCTGGGGAGGGGTAACTGGCCTCAAAAGGGTTGTAGTTAGTTCAGACCTCCCAGTAGATTGTCTTTTGGGCAATGATTTGGAATCCTCACTGTGGTCAGATGTGGAGTACAGAACTCAAGTAGAAATGCTAGGTCTCTCCTCACATGTCCTTGCTGTGACTAGGTCACATGCCAAGAAATGCCCAGCTGAACAAGTGCTGGATCCTGGAAGAATGGACCAGACACTACCCAAGAGAATGAATGGTAGGGTTAAGGCAGAGCCTTCCCCCCTGCCTCAGGTTGAGGATCAGCCCTCTCAGGAGGCTGGCCCACAGACCCCAAAAGGAACTGTCCTAGAAGAGCTTGAACCTGATCAGGTTGAGTTTCTTGGGAAAGGGGGACCTTCCAGGGCAGACTTGAGACAGGCCCAATTAGACTGCTCCTCTCTTGAACCCCTCAGACAGCAGGCTGCTTCTGAGGCTGCAGGGAATGCTACAGGTGCCCATAAGGTATATTGATATACTCTGAGGCAAGAGACCCCAAGCCTGGTGCTACCAGGAGGCTGGTCATCCCCCTTGTCTCTTAGAGGTTTCCTTCTCACCTTCGCCCATGAGATTCCTCTTGCAGGTCACTTAGGCCAGAACAAGACTTGGGACAGGCTTGCCCCACACTTTCACTGGCCTCATATGTCTGAAGACACCAAAGAGTTTTGTCGCTCATGTGTCATCTGCCACGCCAGTGGCAAATCAGGTGGCACAACAAAGGCCCCCCTTATACCACTACCTGTGGTGGGGGTACCCTTTGAAAGAGTGGGGATAGACATTGTTGGACCAATGGACCCCCAACAGCATCTGGGCACAGATTTATACTGGTGGTAGTGGATCATGCCACCAGGTATCCAGAAGCTATTCCATTAGGACCACTACAGCTCCTGTTGTGGCCAGGGCCCTACTTGGAGTTTTCTCCAGAGTGGGGTTTCCTAAGGAGGTTGTCTCTGACAGAGGTGCAAACTTCATGTCAGGATACTTGACTGCAATGTGGAAGGAGTGTGGTGTCAATTATAAATGCACCACACCCTATCACCCACAGTGCAATGGGCTTGTTGAGAGATTCAACAAGACCCTCAAAGGGATGATAAAAGGGTTACCTGAAAAGCTTAGGCGAAGATGGGACATCCTTTTACCCTGCCTCCTGTTTGCTTACAGAGAGGTCCAACAGAAGGGGGTTGGTTACAGCCCTTTTGAGCTTCTTTTTGGGCATCCTGTAAGAGGACCCCTATGTCTGGTGAAGGAAGGATGGGAGTTACCTCTCAAAAAGCCTAAACTTGACATAGTGGACTATGTACTTGGTCTCCGCTCCAGGATGGCAGAGTACATGGAGAAGGCATCTAAAAACCTTGAGGCCAGCCAAGAACTTCAAAAAGCTTGGCATGACCAAAATGCTGTCCTACCAGGACAGAAGGTGTGGGTGTTGGAGCCAGTGGCCCCAGCCGCTCTCCACGACAAATGGTCTGGACCCCATACCATCATTGAGCAAAAGGGAGAAGTCACCTACTTGGTGGACATGGGTGTGAGAAGTTGGCCTGATATATGATGCTCACTAGTTCTAGTGATCACCTTGTATCAGTCCAAACAACCCTTATGGTGATTGGTTGTAAGTCAACCTTATAGACCAGCTATCCTAATGGTAGCACGGACAAAGCAGTCTTAGGCTAAACTCTTTTGGCATGTGAAGCCAGCTGTTTTACCACAATATAACCCCTTGAGTACCAAGTGAAAGGACAACACACAGGTTGTTATGAAAATAAACAGTATATTTATTAATAACAACACCTCTGAACTCTTTATGAGGTCAGAGGGCTAAGCACATGAAATTCTCTTACGAAAAATACTACAAGTCGCACAAAATTACAATGGTGCCCTAGGGGCACGACAAACCATATACTAAGTAAGTGGAATGTGAAAGTCGATAATCGGAAAGGAGCTGTCCAGAGGCTGTAGGATCGATGGGACCACGCTATACTAACTTCAGGTAAGTAATAGGAGGCCCACGGAACGCGTGTGCAGAGTGTGAACTCACACGCGAGATGCGTAACAACGTCTATGGACAGTACAGTTCAAGTTAAAGGTGAGTACGGACAATCCTGACTAGATAGGACAACAACGACTGTGGAACTGGACACTAGGACAGTTAAACTACCCTTGAGCACCGAAATGCTCTTGTTACCTCACCCACAGGCTGCGGGTGCATAGGTGTCAAAGTGCGTCGGGTTCTCGCGTTGAAGTCTATGGAGCCTGAAAGAAAAGATGCTGCAGGCGACCAGGAGGAAGATGTCCGGTGCAATCCAAGGGTGGATTGTTGAAGAAGGAGACCTGAAAGCAGAGGGGACAATGTTCACAGTCACTAGCCAGTGACTGGAGTGGAACCAGGAAGGAACTAGATGTCGCCGTCGCGATCAGGTGAAGAGTGGCCGCTTGACTCTGCAGCCACGTGGACCAGGAGGTGTCTTCGACGACCAGGATGGAGGCACGAGCTGTCCCACGCAGGCTCTCGCTGTCGGCGGTGTTGGATCCGGGATTGGAGGCAACAGGCCTTGGCAAAGGCAACCCACGCGGTGAGTGAAGAAAGCGTCTGGTGCAGACTAGGAGAGTCCGGAGTGCCCCTCTTTTGGAAGGGAGCAAGGGCCAATCTGGAGCAACCAGATCAGCAGTGAAAATTCAAAGGTTCGTCGTCTGGGAGGCCACTAGCCAGCCGGCAAGTGACCAGACAACGCGTCGAGCAAGGACCAAGCAAAAGGGCCCCACGCAGATCTCGTGGATGCTGGAGGGCTGATCTTCGGTGCAGGGGCTGCTCGGGGTTGGGGCTTCTCAGTCCCCAAAGCACTTGGTCGAGTTTACCTCGGGAGTCGTGCTGGAAGCGAAGTGCAGGTTCGTTCAAGATGGCCGGTCCCACGTGTCTCGTCGCACCCACGGGTCTCAGCTTTGCTGCAGATGTAGGTAGAGGTTGGAGAGGTCTGGGAATCCGGGTCTCGTCGGGCTCTGAAGTCTGGATCCTCGAGGGAAGACGACAAAGTGAAGCCGCTGGACGCTTGATGGTGCCTGCAGTTGCAGGGTGGACACTCCTTGCCCACAAGGGAGATTCTTCAGTCTTCTGTGGAGCAGAACGTCGAAGGCCAGAGTTTCTTCTTGTAGAATAGTTCAGGATAATCTAATTTGGAATGGGACCAGCTCCTACCTTCATTCTCCTAAAGGGGGCTGCACTACTGACTAGGTCCCTCCCCTGGGTGGGACCAGGAAGGGGGGTGGTTACACCCCCTATCCATTGTCCGGTTTCCCGCCAGAGCTGGGGCTGGGATGCCCCAGCAACTGGTTTGAACCGGTGTATGCACAGGGCACCTTGTGTGCCCCAGGCATGTCTCATTCCTTTCAGGCCTCCCTACCTCAATACACAAAATCCTGTCTGGGGTGGTGCTAGCACCTCCCAAGGCAGGAAACCCTTTGTCCAAGCATCCTCGCTGGAAGGACTCCCAGCAGAAGGAGGTCAGACTTGTGTCTGTGGTGGCAGCATCCATTTTGTGATGCTGAGGCTCGAGTTAACTTTAACCGGGGTTCACAGTTACATACATGTCGTGTCCCTCTAGAAGGGTGGAATGCTACCCCCGTCGCCAGAATTGGCGAGGGGGTAGTATTCCAAATCGTATGATACCGTACTCGACATGTTTTGATAATGTTATACCAGAGTTAGCATTTTTCGCGAGGTAGATAATACACTTAAGAGTATATGGTATAGTGTTATCATGGAACAGCTATTAGGACTTGGTTCCTCAAGCTGCAAACGGGCTCAGCTCATGCCAGAGCACCATCTCACATAATTCCAAGCACTCTGCCTTCAGGATTGATAAGGCTTTCCATAGGAGTGACTGATAGGAATATATGTGTCCAGTTTAGGGTTAGATATAGGTATACTATATCTACAGCAAAGGTGTTTACACCACCTTGCCCCAGCTGTCATGCAGCCAGTTGTGTCAGATTTAGATGGCCAGCCAGGGGTGGCATAATACATGCTTCAGCCCCTGGTAGGCCCTGGGTACACCTATGCCCTGGGAACAGGGACTGATAAGGTGGCCCAGTACCAATTGGTAAACGCACCTAAAGTACATGGTTGTCAATTTAGAGAGAGAACAGCTAGGCTGTGGGTCTGATTAGCAGGCCCACAGCCAGGGAAAGTCGTAAACCAGTGAAGCAAAAAGCAAAAATCTGGGGTGACCATAGGATTGCAGACCCCACTCTCCTACAATGGGAACTCCCAGGAGCCCCCACAAGGGTGCTTCATGTAAACAGGCTCAAGGCATTTGTCAACAGGGAGGACATGGGCTTGCTCATGGCCACAGATGAGGGGCAGGAGGAAGAGAGTGACCCTCTCCCAGACCTGCTCACTCAGAACCCTGATGATGGGTCAGTAGATGGTGTAGTCTTTTCTGACAGCCTCTCTGAACATCAACAAGAGGATTGTAAAC
The DNA here is from genome assembly GCF_964261635.1 of Lissotriton helveticus. Classification (NCBI taxonomy): domain Eukaryota; kingdom Metazoa; phylum Chordata; class Amphibia; order Caudata; family Salamandridae; genus Lissotriton; species Lissotriton helveticus. The sequence continues at coordinate 953,157,876 of NC_136061.1, forward strand.
AGGTTCTTCAATCCTTCAGGCACATGTTCTCACTGACCCCCAGTCAGACAAACTGGTGCACCCATGAGGTGGACACTGGTGACAGTCTGCCTGTCAAGAGTAAAATCTACAGGCAACCCGACCACGTCATGGACTGCATTAAGAAAGAAGTCCAAAAGATGTTGGAATTGGGAGTCATTGAACTCTCAGAAAGCCCTTGGGCTAGTCCTGTAGTTCTAGTGCCGAAACCTCACACCCAGGATGGTAAGAGAGAGATGAGGTTTTGTGTAGACTACAGGGGTCTCAATGCTGTCACTAAGACAGATGCCCATCCAATACCTAGGGCAGATGAACTAATAGAAAAGTTGGCTTCTGCAACTTTCTTAAGTACATTTGACCTAACAGCTGGTTATTGGCAGATCAGGTTAGCTGAGGATGCCAAGGCCAAAACAGCATTTTCTACCTCAGGAGGTCATTACCAATTTGTGGTGATGCCCTTTGGTTTGAAAAATGCACCTGCCACTTTTCAAAGGTTGGTGAACCAAGTTATCACTGGGTTGGATGACTTCTGTGCAGCATATCTAGATGGTATTGCTGTCTTTAGCTCCACCTGGGAGGATCACCTGATCCACCTAAGGAAAGTTTTGGAGGCCCTGCAAAAGGCAGGCCTCACTATCAAGGCCACCAAGTGCCAGATAGGGCAGAGTCAGGTTGTGTACCTGGGCCACCTTGTGGGTGGAGGCCAGGTTCAACCATTGGAGAGCAAGATACAGGCCATAAAGGACTGGGCTCCTCCAACCACCCAGACACAGGTCAGAGCTTTCTTGGGCCTGTCTGGTTACTATAGGAAGTTTGTCAAAATTATGGGTCCATTGTGACACCACTTAATGACTTGACAAGCAAGAAAATGCCAAAGAAAGTTCAGTGGACAGTTAGCTGTCAGAAGGCATTTGATGACCTAAAGCAGGCCATGTGTACTGCACCTATTCTCAAGAGTCCTGACTACTCCAAAACCTTCATTGTCCAAACAGATGCATCTGAGTTGGGTGTGGGAGCTGTTCTATCTCAGCTGAATATTGATGGTCATGACCAGCCCATTGCTTTTATAAGCAGAAGGCTGACCCCTAGAGAGAAACGTTGGTCAGCTATAGAGAGGGAGGCCTTTGCTGTGGTTTGGGCCCTGAAGAAGTTGAGGCCATACTTGTTTGGAACTCACTTCAAGATTCAGACCGACCATAAGCCCCTCTTATGGCTAAATCAGATGTAGGGTGAAAACCCCAAACTTCTTAGGTGGTCCATTTCCCTACAGGGGATGGACTTTACAGTGGAGCACAGACCAGGGACTGACCATGGCAATGCAGACGGTCTCTCCAGGTATTTCCACTTAGAACAGGAAGACTCACCTGGTCAAGGTTAGTTTAATGTCCCTAAGTTTGGGGGGGGGGTTATGTAGGAGAGTGGGGTCTGCAATCCTATGGTCACCCCAGATTTTTGCTTTTTGCTTCACTGGTTTACGACTTTCCCTGGCTGTGAGCCTGCTAATCAGACCGACAGCCTAGCTGTTCTCTCTCTAAATTTACAACCATGTACTTTAGGTGCATTTACCAATTGGTACTGGGCCACCTTATCAGTCCCTGTACAGTGTACCTTAGGTATCCAGGGCATAGGTGTACCCAGGGCCTACCAGGGGCTGAAGCATGTATTATGCCACCCCTGACTGGCCATCTAAAACTGACACAACTGGCTGCATGACAGCTGGGGCAAGGTGGTGTAAACACCTTTGCTATAGATATAGTATACCTATATCTAACCCTAAAAATGGACACATATCCTCCTACCAGTCACTCCTATGGCAGGCCTTATCAATCCTGAAGGCAGAGTGCTTGGAATTATGTGAGATGGTGCTCTAGCATGAGCTGAGCCTGTCTACAGCTTTCGGAACCAAGTCCTTTGGCTGTTTCCATGATAACGCTATACCATATACTCTTAAGTGCATTATCAACCTTGCGGTTAAATGCTAACTCTGGTATAACATTATCAAAACATGTCGAGTAAGGTGTCATACGAATTGGAATACTACCCCCTCGCCAATTCTGGCGACGGGGGTTGCATTCCACCCTTCTAGAGGGACACGACATGTATGTAACTGTAAACCCCGGTTAAAGTTAACTCGAGCCTTGGCATCACAAAATGGATGCTGCCACCACAGACACAAGTCTGACCTCCTGCTGCTGGGAGTCCTTCCAGCGAGGGAGGCTTGGACAAAGGGTTTCCTGCCTTGGGAGGTGTTAGCACCACCCCAGACAGGATTTTGTGTATTGGGTAGGACAGGCCTGAAAGGAATGAGACATGCCTGGGGCACACAAGGTGCCCTGTGCATACACCGGTTCAAACCAGTTGCTGGGGCACTCCAGCCCCAGCTCTGGCGGGAAACCAGACAAAGGATAGGGGGTGTAACCACCCCCCATCCTGGTCCCACACAGGAGAGGGACCTAGTCAGTAGTGCAGCCCCCTTTAGTAGGATAAAGCTAGGAGCTGGTCCCATTCCAAATTAGATTATCCTGAACAATTCTACAAGAAGAAACTCTGGACTTCGCATTCTGCTCCACAGAAGACTGAAGAATCTCCCTTGTAGACAAGGAGTGTCCACCCTGCAACTGCAGGCACCATCAAGTGTCCAGCGGCTTCACTTTGTCGTCTTCCCTCGAGGATCCAGACTTCAGAGCCCGACGAGACCCGGATTCCCAGACCTCTCCGACCTCAACTCACATCTGCAGCAAAGCTGAGACCCGTGGGTGCGACGAGACACGTGGGACCGGCCATCTTGAACGAACCTGCACTTCGCTTCCAGCACGACTCCCGAGGTAAACTCGACCAAGTGCTTTTGGGATTGAGAAGCCCCAGCCCCGAGCAGCCCCTGCACCGAAGATCAGCCCTCCAGCTTTCACAAGATCTGCGTGGGGCCCTTCTGCTTGTTTGCTGCTCGACGCGTTGTCTGGTCACTTGCCGGCTGGCTAGTGACCTCCTAGACGACGAACCTTTGAATCTTCACTGCTGGTCTGGTTGCTCCAGACTGGCCCTTGCTCCCTTCCAAAAGAGGGGCACCCCGGACTCTCCTAGTCCGCACCAGACGCCTTTTCCACTCACCGCGTGGGTTGCCTTTGCCAAGGCCTGTTGACTCCAATCCCGGATCCGACACCGCCGACAGCGAGAGCCTGCGTGGGACAGCTCTTGCCTCCATTCTGGTCGTCGAAGACACCTCCTGGTCCACGTGGCTGCAGAGTCAAGCGTCCACTCTTCACCTGATCGCGACGACAGCATCTAGTTCCTTCCTGGTTCCACACCGGTCACTGGCTAGTGACTTTGAACACTGTCCCCTCTGCTTTCAGGTCCTCTTCTTCACCGATTCACCCTTGGATTTCACCGGACATCTTCCTCCTGGTCGCCTGCATCATCTTTTCTTCCAGGCTACATAGACTTCAACGCGAGAACCCGACACACTTTGACACCTATGCACCCGCAGCCCGTGGGTGAGGTAACAAGAGCATTTCGGTGCTCAAGGGTAGTTTAACTGTCCTAGTGTCCAGTTCCACAGTCGTTTTAGTCCTACCTAGTCAGGATTGTCCGTAATCACCTTTAACTTGAACTGTACTGTCCATAGACGTCGTTACGCATCTTGCGTGAGTTCACACTCTGCACACGCGTTCCCGTGGGCCTCCTATTACTTACCTAGAGTTAGTGTAGCGTGGTCCCATCGATCCTACAGCCTCTGGACAGCTCCATTCTTTTTATCGACTTTCACATTCCACTTACTTAGTATATGGTTTGTCGTGCCCCTAGGGCACCATTGTAATTTTGTGCAACCTATCGTATTTTCCTTAAGAGATTATCATGTGCTTAGCCCTCTGATCTCATAAAGAGTTCAGAGGTGTTGTTATTAATAAATATACTGTTTATTTTCATAACAACCTGTGTGGTGTCCTTTCATCTGGTATTCAAGGGGTTATATTGTGGTAAAACAGCTGGCTTCACATGCCAAAAGAGTTTAGCCTAAGACTGCTTTGTCCATGCTACCATTAGGATAGCTGGTCTATAAGGTTGACTTACAACCAATCACCATAAGGGTTGTTTGGACTGATACAATGTGATCACTAGAACTAGTGAGCATCATATATCAGGCCAACTTCTCACACTCCCTCTATAACCTCCTCGAAAAAAGCCTCTTGAGGGAGAGAACTGATTTTTTTAAACTCTTTTTTATTAATACACACAATTGCTGTACATACAAGGAGCATTTATATCGCATCATCGATCTCTTTTTGAAAGTTGAGTTATCTACCTCTATTATTAACTCAAAGTCCAGGTTAATAATGAACACATTGGTACCCAGCATCCCCTCTAAATTCCTCAATATGACTGCCATGCTGTCCAGATGCTTTCCCCTTTCTTGAGGCACCTTCTACTTTTATAAATCGTTAATTCTGCTTGCCCACACCAGTCCAGATAATTTTCCCATTCCTCCAGTGTTGGAGTGGACATCGCCTCCCATTTTCTTGCCACATTACATTTAGCAACCACAGCCGCCAACACCAGCCACTGCTTTACATGTCGTGGCCAGTTATCGTTTGCCTCTGTTATTAGGAGGAACCATTTGGGATCTAATGGGACTTCCATGCCCACTTCTGCACACATTGCCCTAGCTAGCTTTATCCAAATTTCCCGAAAGCTCGGGTACTCCCAAACAAATGGATGCCTCGGAGAGAACTGATTATTACACTTGTAGGTGGAGGTATTTTGGTCAGAGGGTGTGGCCTTGGACCCTGCTCAGCAAAGAGGCTCTATTTGAAGGGAACTGAAGTGCTCCCATGGATTTGGCCACTTCAGTGGCCTTTTTTTATTTTTTCTAATGCCCGATTGACTTCAGGGCCAAAAATATGTCTATCAAATGACATGTTTAGAATGAATTGTTGGACCTCGGCTTAAACCCGGAGATCCTTAACCAAGCATGTCTCATAAGCAAAATCCTAGTGTTGACCTCTCCAGCCGCAGTATCAGCATCATCTAGAGCAATAATTACGGAAGAATTGGAAATTTGTTTTCCCTCATTTACCAAATCTTGTGCTCTTGTTTTATGCTCATCTGGGAGATATTGGAGCAATTCCTCCATTTCATCCCAGTGTGCCCTGTCATACCAGGCTAAAAGTCCCTGCGTGTTAGCAATGTGCCAGTGATTGGCCGCTTGAGGAGCTATGCGCTTGTCAGAAGCATCTATTAACTTGGAGTCTTTATCTGTTGGAGAAGTGTCCCCTGATGTTTGGGAATTAGCATGCTTACGAGCATTAGAAACTACTAGTGAATCTAATGGCAACTGGCCCTTGATAAATACTGGATCTGTTGGGGAGGCCTTATACTTTTTGTCAACTCAAGGAGTCAAGATGTGTGCATGCATGGGGTCTTTAAGCATAGGAAGTATTTGTGATGACCCATGTGTGGATCCTAAAGTCTCGAACAAAAAATCCTCTTCTAATGATTCTTTGTGCAGTGCCAACCGATGATATTGTGCAGCCCTGGCAATGAGTTCTTGATAGGATACATAGTCATCTGGAGGCGATGGCTTAGCAGGGTAAAGGTCTTGGCCATTATCTGCTGAAGGATCAATTGAGTAATCCATCAATGGCTCTATTGGTAAATGTGTACCCCCATCATCAATATCATCGTCATCATGGTGATATTGTGGAGAATCCAGAGGTGTGATTTCCAAAGGATTTGAAGGTGGAGAGGGGGTAGTGGAAGGGATGGTGGTGGTGGATGAAAAGTACTGGTAGCAAAAGACTTCTTTTTTAAAAGAATCTTGTAATGAGTGTCCTCATCAGGAAGCGTGTGTTTCTGAGGTAGTTTAGTATGAATACGACCTCTTTCAGGGTTAATATACAGTCTCTTGTTTAGGATCTTTTTTGGTGGAGCAATGTCTAGATCCGGATCTGAAGGGGCATCTTTCGGTGCCGGTGTTTTCGGTGCCGGCATGGGCTGGCCTTTCAGTATGGAAGATTTCGGCTCTAAAAGTTGCTTAATTGTCGGCTCCGAGACGGATTTGTGTTTGGAATTTGAGGGCATTGGTTCCGACGAGGTTTTTTGCTAACTCGGTACCGAGCCAGAAGGCTTTACTCGGTGTTTCGGAGGCAGGGCGTCGGAAACGTCGTCTCGGTGCCAACCTTGGTGGTGCCGAAGCCTTATATATGTGGGTGAGTTGGTGAGGCAAGGGGTCTTCCGTACTAACGTCACCTTGTCCCTGCAGCAGTTCTTCGGCGTCGAGGTCTATCTCGAGCTCCAAGTCGGAGTCCTACATTGAGAAGGCTTCATCCTCCTCTGACGCTGATGCACCAACATCTTCTTGACCGGAATATTCACTGAAGATGTACAGAGTGGCTTCGATGCTTTGACTTATGTATCTCTCGACATCGAGCCTGATGATCGGGAATAGTTTTCTTCGATCTAAACAATTGAGGTTCCGTGAATCCTGAACCCGTTTCACAAAGGTCATGGTTTCGCTACGAATTTGGTATTAGCGAACCGTAACCAGTTAGTACGGCAAGCATGAGTGTTTGTCACATTACACCGATGGATTCACCACGTATTTGGGGATTCGTTCTGAACCCTCGGGTTCTATTTTGTATATGGCAGCCATTTTGTGGTTGCCCTCACATAGGCCGATGCCTTCGGCCTAACGAGTCTATGGCACACGTACACTTCAGCTGACTTCTGAATGACCCGAGCGGGCGACCCTCTTGCCTGAAGCCAAACTTGTTAGACCAGTTCCTTTTCCAGTAGCTGATCGAGATTGAGAATGAAGGCACAGGAGATCATAAACCTTTTATTGCACACAACTATGTCTTATCTTACTCACACCTGTTTCTGTTTCTTACTCCTCTGGCTGTTTACGATGGGGAGGTGCCCGATTTTATGGTGGGTTTCGATCGACCTGTCTGATGAAGAATGCTGGGTTTGACCAATGATCGATCACGGGCTGGGCAACTGAAAAGTGGGTTTTACCGTCACACGATACCTTTCTTCTGATTTGGATACATGTGACTGGACAGTTTGCAAATGTAAGGTATTTGTCTGGAATGTGATTTTTGGCATAAAAAGGATGGCTTGCTTTGTAAAAATTGAGCAGTCTCCTACGAATATACAGCCTCTGTACCTCGTGGACCTCTGTTTCTGGTTGCAGCCAATAAATTAGATCTTTGACGTCACTGAGAAGATTCCTTGTCTCTGTGTTAAGAAGACAGGTGAACTCGGAGACTTTGGGCGTGTCCCCTGACACCGCTGGGTCTTACATAACCCGGTTCTTCATTTGGCGCTCCACGTGGGGCGACTTCAGCGGTACCGGTCCAAGCCTGAAGATCGTGAGGAGCTTCGTGTGGAAATTCTGGAGGAAGGCCTGCCACTTCATCGACCCCTGTATGTCGTCGTGGTCCGAAAGTCTTTGCTGCGAGGTTCCCCGCTTTCCGACGGCTACGAAGGACTGCTGCCCTGACTGTCGCCCTGTCTTGGAGCCTTTGATGATTTGTAAAGCGAGACGATAGACGGATCTTCTGGCGACATCATCGATACTTCAGTTAAGTATGAGTGGAGCATCTCCCAGTCCTTAGTTTTGTTTTTGGGTATCCCTTGGGATCTTTGATTTGGGACTTGCAAGCTCCAAAGCCGAGTGACTTGTGTATTCACGGGACTATCGTATTCGATACTCCCTTGAAGTTTGAAGCTAGACTAGTGAGCGAAGATGCCTGGTCTTAGCAGACTTGGAAAGTTATTTTGTTGTGGTTGTAATAGGGATTCCCGATTGGAGGATTCGTGTCCGGTTCCTCAGATTGGAACTCCAACCTATGAGCTCTATGTGAAACATGGGGTGGGCCCCATCATGTATAATGAAGTGTGGATTCGTTACACAAGGAAGAACGGTGTCCTCAAATGGCCCCAATATGGTAGTTTTGACACAGAAGTTTTAGATAATCTAGAAGTTAGACTTTTTAAGAAGAAAGCCCGGCCGGCGATGTTTGACTCTTTCCGCCTATGGCGAAAGGAAGCCAAACAGAAAGAAATTAAATTAGCAAAGAAGAATAAAAGAGAAAGGGTATCTCGATAATGCAAGCTGCTATACAGTTTAAAGATAATGAAGAAGAACAAGCGAGTGAGCAGTTGCACAGGCAACATAAATTGGTGATTGATAAGTGTTATCCAGCTTTGCCGCTTCCTCAGCAAGATGCGATGAAGAATCTTGTGAAAGATCCTTTGATGTCACAGTTGTTGAATTCGCCACCCCCTTATGCGCAGACTGCTACAGCACCTCCGCTACCCCTAGTTGCGCAACCTCCGGTTGCATTGCCTCCTGTTATTCCACAGCCGCCAGCTCCTCTTCAGTTGGCTCCTACTCCTCTGGTGCAGCTTTCTCAAGGTCTGCCGCCTACTTTGCTACCTGCTCCGCCTTTACTTCCTATGACTTTTTCGCCTGTTCTCGCTGCCTCCTCTGCTACTGCTCCTACATTAACCTTTTCTCAGTCCGCTTTATCTCCTGACCTGTCAACTTCTCCTTCTGTTCGACAGAGAATGACGGATACTGTTTCTAGTCTTTTGTCTCCTTTCTTTGGGACATTTAGTACGACCTCCGTTTCAGAACGTAAACAGTTGCGTAGTCAATTGCCTGATTCTAGAGAGCGGGAAGTATTGGGTCATTTGGTGCGTAAATGGTTTACTCGCCCTTTAAGATACGGTGTAGATTCTGTTATGGAAGTATTCAGTCAATGGGAAGCACCGAAGCAGAGATATGTTTTCGATAAGATGTGTACTTTCCTTCGTGAAGAATGGGAAGATGGTGATTTGGGACAGACTCTGTCTGAGTTGTTCCGTATACAGTCCGAGTTTGCGAAGGGAACTATAGTGGGTTCCGATGTTAAGAAAGCGGTTGCGACATTGTTGTCGTTTAGGAGCGAGGATCCTTCTCAGTCATTGTTTGAGCCTGATCCTTCTGTTGGGAAAAAAGTGCGACAATACCCAATGAGAGAAGGTCCCCCAGTTTGGAAAGAAGGGGATCCAAACGCTAATCAGCTGTTCTGCCCCATTTTCAGCGTGTTTGGGTACATGTTCCATGGAAGCGAGCTGAAGTTTTGGCTCTTAAGCAGACTTTGCCTGACCCCCGTAAAAATCCTGCAGGGTACTATAAGGAATTATCACAGACTGCAGACTCCTGTATTATGAATTTAGCTGATATAGAAATGTTGTTTAGGAATGTTGTCCCACAGCCTTTATGGGGATTGATTCATCATACGGATCATGCGCAAGAGTTAGGGGATACCTGGGTTACTATTGCTGCTGCAGATGGCCGACAAGTTGGTGGTGCTAAACCTGAGCCTTTAGTAGCAGAACTCCCTGGTAAGATTGTTACTTATATGAAGACGTTAATGCCGGCTATGCGAGTAAACTGGGATAAATTGTCTGCTTGTAAGCAGAAGGACGAAAGCATGTCTGATTTCTTTACCAGGTTTGAAGAGACATTTATTGACCATAGTGGTCAAGATATGAGTACTGAAGGTGGCCAACGGTTGTTTGTTGATAAATTTATGCATAATTTGCTTCCCGAGTTGTGTAAGAAGTTGAAGGATTCAGAGAGTCTTGGGCCGTTTCCTCATCAGCACAGATATTGGCTACTGCACAGTATTATGAAAATAGAGATAAGGATGAGAAGGATAGAGCAGAGAAGAAGACTAAAGAGTTGAAGACGAAGGTGCTTTTACAGCAGGCGTACCCGCCTCGTAATAACCAACGTGAATATCAGCCACCTCAGCAGTTTCAGCGAAACTCGCAAAGGTTCGAGCCTTCTCAACCGCGTTTTTCTGTAGGCCCTAATCAGTGTGCATATTGTAAGGAAGAGGGTCATTTCAAAAGTAGTTGCCCGGTTTTGTTACAGCACGGGAATGGTGTTTCTGGTGTGAGAGGTCGAGGTGTTCAGCAAGCTCCTAGAGGTAGGGGACGTGGTGTGATCCCCCAGAATGCACGTTCCTTTCCTCAACAGAATACGATGAATTGTTTTGATCAGCAGAATGGTGCGGCTGGTAGGACGACTCCGTACTATGCTGACGACTACTACGTCGAAGGTGAACAAGTGGACGGTAATGATTGCTAGGACAGCCATAGACAAAGAGAGGGAGTTGTTTCAGTTCCAGTAGATCAGAGTGGACCCTATGTTGAGGTGATTACATCAGGTGTGTCAGAGCCTTTTCTGTTGGATACTGGTGCTACGAAGAGTTCTATTATGCACTCTAGACTCCCTGGCGCACCTTTGTCTGGCTTAACGAATGTTTCAGTGGGTTTTTCTGGCGCCCCAGTTAGAAACCCGATTTCTAGTCCTTTGTCCCTTTCTGTTGGACCTCGTGAATTCGATGCACCCCTTATTCTGACGACAGGTTGTGGTGAGAACTTGTTGGGATTGGATCTGTTGAAAAGATTGTATGCGACATTGTATTGTTCTCCATCGGGAGTACAACTTACATTGGGTAAGAAAGTGGTCTCTCCGATGTATTTGTCGAGGGATAAATTTACGACAGAATTGTCTTCTCTTCCTGATACTATTTGGGCTACTGGTCCTAATGATGTAGCTCTTTTGGAGATACCGCCATATGTTGTGACGCTGAAAGCGAACGTTAAAATGCCACGCATTCCCCAATATAGGATCTCTGGTGATGGTGAAAGAGCGTTGCTAGCGATTATCCATGATCTAATTGAGAAAGATGTAATTGAAGAAACGAGAGGTAATCTTTGCAATAGTCCTGTTTTGCCCGTCTTGAAACGCACTGACTCTTCTCAGCCACCTGTTTACAGGTTTGTGATCGACCTTCGCGAGGTGAATAAGATTGAAGTTCCACAATTTCCTGTTGTTCCAGATATCACTGCCTTATTGACACTGATTCCAGCTTCGGCCACGTGGTTTTCGGTGATTGATTTGAAGAATGCTTTCTTCAGAATCCCGATTGCCGAGGAGAGTAGGGATATCTTTGGCTTCTCTTTAGGAGGCCGAAGCTTCCGGTTTAAGAGAGCTCCCCAAGGCTATTGCGAGAGTCCTTCTATCTATAGTCAGGCTTTAAAAACACAGCTTGATACGATTGCTCTACCTAATGGTGCTGCTCTTCTCCAGTACGGTGACGATTTATTAGTCGCTGCCGATACTGAGGAGATTTGTAAAGAAGCTACTTTGTCATTATTGCGTCATTTGTCTGATTTCCATCACAAAGTGTCTCTTTCGAAGTTGCAGTATTGTCGACAAGAAGTGACCTACTTAGGTCATCTCTTATCGAAGGAGGGAAGAAGACTGACTCCAGAACGAATTCAAGCAATTGCGAAAATGAGTGTGCCTACTACACAAAGAGAAGTGCGTGCTTTCTTGGGTATTACGTCATATTGCAGACAATGGATACCGAATTTTTCTTTGCTGGCCAAACCTCTGGTGGCATTGACTTGTAAAGATACACCGAATCCCCTCCCGTGGTCTGACGACTGTCAGAAAAGTTTTTCTGAATTGCGAGATGCATTGTGTTCGGCTCCTGTGTTGGGTACTCCAGACTACAGTAAGCCTTTTCGCTTTATGTCCACGAGAAAGAGGGATGCGCGTTGTCAGTGTTGACACAGTCTTTTGGGGACAAGCAACGTCCATGTGCGTATTTCTCGTCGACCTTGGATCCGGTAGCTAGAGCGTTGCCGAGTTGTTTGAGAGCCACAGCGGCAGCAGCTGTTTCTAGTCGACAGTCTGCTGGTTTGGTGATGGATAATACGTTGATTGTGATGGTTCCACATGCAGTGGATACCTTGCTAAACAGGACTAAGACACATCACTTAACTAGTGCTCGATTGTCAGGTTATGAGTTGACACTTTTAGCGGGTCATGTGCACATAAAGAGATGCAGTACGTTGAATCCAGCTACGTTGTTGCCGATTTCAGTGGAGACAGATGTTTCTGAACAGCATGATTGTTTTCTCAGGACAGAAGAGGAAACGAAAGGGAGAATAGATCTTAGGGACACTCCTCTTGTAATGTGTGATGGTACCTTATGGGTGGATGGTTCATGCTTCAAGCTTCCAAATGGTGATACGACTGCGGCATATGCTGTTACGACTTTGCATACGATTGTTGAAGCTGCACGTATCCCACATAATTCAGCTCAAGCAGCCGAGTTGATTGCACTTACGAGAGCGTGCGTGTTATCGAAAGAAAAGAGAGTGACCATATATACCGACAGCCAGTATGCGTTTGGTGTGGCTCATAGTTTTGGACGTTTGTGGAAGGAACGTGGGTTCCTCACGTCTCATGGAACGAAGATTCAGAATGGTCAGTTGGTGAATGAGCTTCTTGAGTCACTGACTTTGCCGTTGCAAGTTGCGATTGTGAAATGCAGTGCACACAAGGTTACCGATGACATTGGTCGCGGAAATGCGTTTGTCGATCAAGTTGCAAAAGATGTGGCGAGGGATGTGATGAGTCGAATGTATGTTGCAGGCCCTGCAAGATGGATTGGTGATGTTGGAATGTGTGAGGATACGATAGAAAGTGTGAAGTCTATTCAAGCAGAAGCTACAGAGAGAGAGTTGAGCGTATGGAGAGAGAGTACGGGTAAATTGGATGCGAATGGTTGTTGGGTTGAGTTGTCAGAGCATCAGCGATGGTTGTTACCTGATGCGTACGTGCTTGCAGTGGTTACGATGGCTCATGGAATGGCTCATATCAGTGTGAAAGGGATTTGTAAGTTGTTGGCTCCAGTATGGCAGAATGCTGGAATTCCTAAGTGTGCAGAGAATGTGGTCAAGAATTGTATGGTTTGCATGATGTACAATCCTGGTAAGGGAAGCCCAACTCCAGCTGGTCATTTTACGCCTCCGACGTATCCGTTCGAGGTTTTGCAGCTAGATTTCATCCACATGGAGAGGTGCAACAATCTGAAATACGTACTCGTGGTTGTTTGTGCCTTCTCGAGATGGGTAGAAGCACATCCCCTAAAGGATAACACTGCCTTCTCCACAGCTAAAGCTCTAATTAAGGAGTTTTCCCCCAGGTATGGTTTGCCGAGAATGGTCTGGAGTGATAATGGGAGTGAATTTGTGGGTCAAGTGATGAAGAGAGTGTGTGAAGGGTTAGGAATTCGCCAGAAATTCCATGCTGCAAATCACCCCCAATCAGCTGGTCTAGTTGAATGCTATAATGGCACCCTTAAGTTGAAATTGGCCAAGATACAGGCGAGCTCTGGTCTTAAATGGCCTGATGCTTTGCCATTAGCACTTTTGTCAACCAGGATGACTGTGCATTCACGAGTGGGACTTAGTCCCTATGAAATAGTTTTTGGTCGCCCGGCAAACATATGGGGAGTGCCGAGGCCGACGAAATTTAGCGAGATTGAACACTCTATACGGCTTGACTATCAATGTATGATTTGATGGCTAAATTGCGTGTCTTACACCAACAGGTTCATGATACATTGCCTCAGGTTTCTGACGATCCAGGACATGCCATCGATCCCGGCTCCTGGGTGCTGATCAAGAACTTTCAGCGGACAAAGAACAATCAGCCTCGCTGGATAGGTCCCTACTTGGTGCTGTTATCAACGCGATCTGCAGTACGAGTGCAAGGAAAGAAGAACTGGATCCACGGCGTACACTGTAAGAGAGTCCCTGTGCCTCTGCCGTACGACCGGTGGGTCCAGGAGGGTATTCCTGATTCGGAAATTGACACTGTGCCTCGTTTTCTGCCTTTTAGCGATGCACGTTTAATGGGGAAAAGTTCTGAGCGTGAAAGCGACGATCTTTTGCAAGGAGCTGTGCCATCATCAGTTTGATTGGACACTACTGAGCCTGACCTTTTGTTTCGTGATGAGACATTACCTGAGAAAAGCCGTTATAATTTGAGATCGAGAATTATGGACAAATAAAAATGAAAATTCTTTTCTTTGATATTTTTGAAAGTTCAGCTCTCCCATCTGAGAAACTGTTTTGACTGATTTTTGTTTTTCGAGCCGCCATCCGGGTTCAGCTGTAGGGTCGCGGTGTCAAGTCTTTGGAGTGCAAGCCAAAGACACAAGGTCGACGGTTCTGGTTGGTCCTTGGGCGTTCCCTGGACTGACAGACGCATTCCTTAGCACGGAACCCCCTACCGCCACGAGCAGCATGGTTAGAGGATGGAGTTTTTCGAGATGGAGAGACCTGTTGAAGAAGAAAGTTTCAAAAGCAGAATGTGTAAAATAATGAGTAGAAAATGTTTTTTAATATTGTGTCTTTTTATGTTACTTAGCCTAATGATGTTTTTAATGGGATATGTTATATTCTCTTTTCAAGTGACGTTTGCACCCACCACACAACCCATGCCTTCTTCGACTGTTTCTTCACATTCTTTTCACTCTCTGCCCGAACATTAGTCCATTAGGAGATTAGAGTTCGTTAATAACTCCTTTGTTCAGCTTCTACACCAACACCAACTATTAGTAAACACGACTAACTGTTGGGTGTGTGGTCTTATGCCCCATACTACTGATAAAGGTATTCCTTACTTGGTCCTGCCATTTAGCTATAATGGTTCTGTGTGGGCATACAGAACGATGTTTATCTACGCTCGTGAAGTCTACCCCCTACGTTCTGTGAAGGACAATCCAAAGAATAGTGTTCTAGTTAAGGGAATAGTGGATATGATTAGAGGAATAGATTCCTATGAGACTATCCCAAAAGATGAGACACTAGCGTACATTGGATGGAACGTGACTGGATATGGAGCGAGTCTGAGTGAGAAACAGCGGGCTAAAAGATCTTCTCCGATTTGGATTGTACCCCACCAGGGTCATCAATGTCTACAAGGTAATGGCAAGAATCCGAGAGCTCAGTTAGGGAAGAGTATCTGCACTGAGACGTATGTTTTTGCGTCCCAGACTTCCCCATTGTTTCTAGCAGCTAAGGGTACCTATTTCATCTGTTACGATAGAGCATACACATGGTTGCCCACTGATTTCTCGGGCACGTGTTTTGTCTCGTTCCTGTTGCCTCCTACGTATACAGCTGCGGCAGATTACCACAAGACGAGAATTGTTAGAGGTGTCTTCAGTAAGGAAGATAATGCAGGACAAGAATTAGGTGATTTCTTGAAGGGTTTTCTGCCGTTTTGGGGACCTATGGTTAACAGCAGGAACATACGGCAATTGACGAGGGTGGTTGAGTCCACCATAGTTGAAACTGCCGGTGCCCTTAGTAACTTGACTGCTGAGCTCCAGTCGGATCGCCTTATGACTCTGCAGAACAGAGTTGCGTTAGATGTCATACTTGCAGATCGAGGTGGGGTATGTAAATTGATCCAATCGAGCTGCTGTGTTTTCATTCCAGACAATGCTCCGACAGTATACCAGGCCATTTCCAAGTTACATAAGATCTCCGAGTCAATGCATGTGGACGAACTAGATTGGTCGCTAATGGGATGGTTCTGGGAACTGTTATCCACCTGGGGATGGAAGGTTCTGATGGTCATTGGGATAGCTTTAGCGAGTCTGTTTCTGTTCTGTCTTTATGTGCAGTGCGCTCCTGCTATATGTGGCCTCTGTGCTACTACGTGTACAAGGAGCCCTGTCCCAAGAAAGGTACTAAGTAATAGGGTTATGCTTCAGCAACATCTTGATGATCTGATGAATATAGACCTGGACTCAGATTGACGTGAGTGTAGGTTAATTGCCTATGTAAGGGCAAAAGGAGGGCTGAGGTTCCGTGAATCCTGAACCTGTTTCACAAAGGTCATGGTTTCGCTACGAATTTGGTATTAGCGAACCGTAACCAGTTAGTACAGCAAGCATGAGTGTTTTCGTCACATTACACCGATGGATTCACCACGTATTTGGGGATTCGTTCTGAACCCTCGGGTTCTATTTTGTATATGGCAGCCATTTTGTGGTTGCCCTCACATAGGCCGATGCCTTCGGCCTAACGAGTCTTTGGCACACGTACACTTTAGCTGACTTCTGAATGACCTGAGCGGGCGACCCTCTTGCCTGAAGCCAAACTTGTTAGACCAGTTCCTTTTCCAGTAGCTGATCGAGATTGAGAATCAAGGCACAGGAGATCATAAACCTTTTATTGCACACAACTATGTCTTATCTTACTCACACCTGTTTCTTACTCCTCTGGCTGTTTACGATGGGGAGGTGCCCGATTTTATGGTGGGTTTCGATCGACCTGTCTGATGAAGAATGCTGGGTTTGACCAATGATCGATCACGGGCTGGGCAACTGAAAAGTGGGTTTTACCGTCATACGATACCATTCTTCTGATTTGGATACATGTGACTGGACAGTTTGCAAATGTAAGGTATTTGTCTGGAATGTGATTTTTGGCATAAAAAGGATGGCTTGCTTTGTAAAAATTGAGCAGTCTCCTACGAATATACAGCCTCTGTACTTCGTGGACCTCTGTTTCTGGTTGCAGCCAATAAATTCGATCTTTGACGTCACTGAGAAGATTCTGTCTCTCTGTGTTAAGAAGACAGGTGAACTCTGAGACTTTGGGCGTGTCCCCTGACGCCGCTGGGTCTTAAATAACCCGGTTCTTCACAATCTGAAAGTGTTGCAGTCTTCTTTGTGCTCTGGAGACAACCACAAGTTACACACTTTGTGCGAGTCCGTGCGCAGACACTTCGTGTGGCACTGAGGGCAGAATTTGAGCAGTGTCCGTTCCATCGACTGAGCGCTAACCCGACCCGGTTAGGCCCGAAGGCCGTCCATAAAGTTTTCAGTTAGAAAAGTAGATTCCGTTGACCCAAACGATACGCGGTTAAGTGGGAAATGCTTATGAAACAATGTGGTAGAGCGTAGAGAGGATTGCACGTCGAGGGGAACGGTTTTGAACCGGAACGCAGCAATACACGTCCGAACCTGATGGTGAAAAAAAACTATCTAACAATGGAGTCGATGACCATGCGCACTATCACCAAAAGGAGGAGTCACCTTTCCTCATGACTAGGAAAGACTTCTTCGAAGAAAAACAACTTGCAAACATCCAGACCCAACACTAGATGGCAGGAGTATGCAAAGCATGTGTATCTACAGCACACATGCCTCGATTATAAGCATTTCCGGGGGTTAGCAGATGAGACACTTCAGCTGACATCGAGGGTCCCTGCATGCTGAGGCTTCCCAAGCAGCTGTCTGACATACCTGTGGGAGGTGTCCAATTCGTGAGCAAGACCAGGGTCCTACATTGTCTCTTGCCAGGTAATGGGGTTGGATCATCCAGTGGGGGGATTTTTTGCTCTATACCTACATACACTCTAGACATACACAGAGTAGGGATTGGATATTAGTAGTACGCTTGTTTACTACCTGGTATTATATGCCTGCATAAATACACTCTCTTACCACCATGGTGGAACTATATCTGGTATTTACTTTTTTGGTGCTTGTAATAATCTGCTTCTGTCTACGGATTATTATAGCACATGTATTCTATATAAGAATAACGTCGGTTCAATAAATATATTGAAAACATCCTATTACGTATTCTCTGTCTATATATCTTTGAGAACAGGAGTGCACAAGTGTCTGATCTGTTACCACAATCCCTGAGGGGTCAGGGTTATCACTTTCGGAGGTTGCTAAAAAACAATTGCTCCTTGTTTGGGTTAGTGGGGCTTGTGGTGGCACTGTGAGCTAGCTGGTCTCTAGGCCTACCTATACTACGGGGATGCATGGAATCAGTCTACGCACCCTACACAAGTTTGTTGTCCACAAACGCACAGGTCATATGGATTAGTGGGAACTACACGACATGGCGCTGCCAATGTTGGTTGGGTTCTTATTTTACAGTCTACCTGAGTAGTTCAATCGTGCCTTCTCAGAGACTCCTACTCACCTCCAAACAGGAGACATTAGAGGTGGTAGGGAAATCCACCTCAGCTGAGTAAGTATACCCCGTGTATCGGCTGTAGGTTGTTCAAGCTAATTGGATAAACTTACCACAATGTACTACCCTATCTCTATAAATTAATTTACTAATTTCCTAGTAGAAAGGGAATTAAACAACGTATGAGTTACTTACCTTTGGTAACGATGTATCTGGTAGAGACGATTCTAGCCGCAGATTCCTTAACATAGATTTATCCCCAGGCAGGAGACTGGGTCCAAAAACATTTTTGCCCAGCATCCCTACGCGTCGGGGGGGGGGGACGGCATCACGCGACTCCGTTCCGGACGTTGTCCGCGTACGTGATGTCAGCGAGGTCACATAGTCCCACGCCGGCGCACCTACGTCAGTTTTCTTCGGAGAACTTTTCCGCTCCACAACACAGAGCCATCAGACAAAACTGTGACCATATGGGAACAGTAAAAGACAAAACTGTGACCATATGGGAACAGTATAAGAACAGTGTGCGAATAAGTAGAAACACAGAAAAGGAATGGTGAGGAACAACTCCATAAGGCCAGGGAAAAGAATAAAGAACAGAGCACCACCCTGATTAGAACCCTGTCAGTACGGAAACAGCCCCTCCTAGAGACAAGGAACATGTGAAAAAATGTCATGAGTACATGTAGCAGGACTACAACCCCAATCAAACACTAGTCCGGGACAAACAAGTAACGACACATCCCAGAACAGCCCCAGCACAGACTGTAACATCCCCCATAGGGAACAAGGGCAGAGGCCCGGCCAAAAGACCCCAACCCAGAGGGCAGCAGAGAAGCATAGGGGGCCAGAACCCCTAGCACTGAAAGGGGGGGGAGGAGGGGGTGAAGGTAGCCCCAACCTGGAGCAGCAAGAGCGTAAGGGCACAGAAGCACCTATAAACCTACCCTCCCATGACCAGAAGGGAGGAATCGTAACAAAGAACAGGACAATATCCTGCCAAAAAAGAGCAAAGAATGCACTCACAGAAGACATAGCCACCACCAGGGAGGCCAGTGCAGAAGACCAAGTCAAAGGTCATCGCAGAACGGGGAGGAAGGGAGAGACTTGAAGGAATCTACAGCTAGAATCTTCTCTACCAGATACATAGTTACCGAAGGTAAGTAACCCGTACATATGATAGAGACTACTAGCCGCAGATTCCTTAACGTAGAATAGATACCCTAGCCATACCCAAGGGGAAGGAGGGTCTGTGAGAGGACCTCACCAGCCTGGACATAATGGAGAGTCCACAGGGGACGAGGCCAGAGGACAGGGAAAGAACCCGTCCCCCCAGGCAAGGGGAATCCCTGCATCCAGAAGCCCCCAACCCCAGAAGGGATGCAGGGAGACAAGAAAAGAAGCAGCCCGCCGTCAAGCAGCAGGAGAAACGAGGGCAAGGCTAAAGGAGGCCAAAGCGCCCCACTCCCATACAAGGTATCAAGAATCTCCACCAGGAGCCCCAAGTCCCGAACAATGAAGAGGAGCACCTAGACAGAAGAACAACCTAGAGACTCCAAGGAAAAGAGGTAGAGAGAAGGCAATCGACAAGACAGAACGGCGCATTTGGCAATAAGTCAGGCGTAGCAGACTGGTAGCCAGACGTCGCCCAGGGGAAACAGCCCAACACCCTGCAGGGACAGACAGCGCCCGGGGAGGCACAAGAAACTCCAGAACTACCGCCACCTCAGGAGGAGAGTGAGAACTGAAGACAGGGCCCCTCGAAAGACTGTCAACACACCCAGCCCCAAGCAACAGACAAGGCAAGGACAACCAACCCTGTCAAAATGCCAGAGGGCACAGAGATACAAAAGAATAGCAGTATGGCACCACCAGCACAGCCCGTAGCGGGCAACGCACAGAATGGTGCACCCAGGACAAGCCAGACGCCAGCCAAAGACAGAGTCCAGGAAGATCAAGAGGACCCCAGACCCACCCAAAGGGAGAAGTCCGCATACACAGGCCAAACAACAAAAGAAGCAGGCAGAGCTATGACAAGACCACAGACAGCAGGCCAGACCAGGCTAGCAACGCAGCGAGCCCGGAGACGGACAGCCTGGGGCGCAGCTTGAACCATTCCAATACCCTCAGCAAGAAGAACGCACCAGGGCCATACCGTGACGCCATGGAGAACATTGGCCTGAAGGCGACCATACCTCCCCAGCACATGACAGAGCTATATAATAGCTACCAGAACCCCACATAGGGCATGTCACGTCCCAAGACATGGGAGCCCTCTTCAAAAAAAACTTCCGACAGCAGAGGAAAAAACAAAGACCTGCGGAGAACCCACAGACGGCTTGCAAATCCGCCAATAAGAACAACAGAAGGCCTAATCTCAGGGCCAACACTGCTCAGCAAAAGCCAAAAAAAACTCACAATCCAAAATAATGCCGGCCAGCAGCAAACAGCACCATAGTCCGAACCAAAGCACTTGAAGCACAAGTTACTTACCTTCGGTAACGATATATATCTGTAAGAAACAGTAGTTAGTATTAGGTTCGTTACCTTAGAATATCCCCAGGCATCAGACTGGATCCGGAAACTTTTGCGTAGCAGTACCCTTGCGCGTCGGTAGGCGTCGTCTGCGGCTCCGCGTCCATCGTTGGCCCCGGGATGACATCGCCGAAGTACTTAGACGCCGCCCTCGCGCGCTGACGTCAGTTCTTATACACAGCTTTTCCGCACCAGAAACGGAGAGCCATGATAAAAACAAACACTGGTTCCAATAAAAACTAGGGCCCTGAAAGGGGATGACCTTAACCCTAGATATCGGTTCGCAGAACGGGGAGGATGGGTGGGGGGGTAAGGAATCTAATACTAACTACTGTTTCTTACAGATATATCGTTATCGAAGGTAAGTCACTTGTGCATATGAAAGAAACAGGTTAGTATCATATTCCTTACCTTAGAATAGATACCCCAGCAATACCAACCCTGATGGTGGGTCTGGGAACCAATGATCACCCCAGAAAGTCCTGGAGGACGGAACGGCCAAAGAAGCCATCCCTCCGGACTTGGCTGTCCAGGCAGTAGTGTCTTGCGAACGTATGCAGCGAGACCCACGTAGCTGCCTGACAGATGTCCTGCAAAGGGACTCCCCGGCCAGGGCAGTAGTAGCCGCCGTGGCCTGAGTGGAATGGGCCCTCAGCCCAACAGGAGGCTCCTTCTTAGCCAAAGAGTAGCATACCTTGATGCACAACACGACCCACCGAGAGATGGTCCGTTTGTGCACCGCCCGCCCCTTCTTAGCGCCCACGTAACCAACAAAGAGTTTGTCATCCACCCGGAACTGGCGTGTGCGATCCAGATAGCATGACAGCGCACGTTTTGGGTCCAGACGGTGGAGCCGCTCTTCCTCTTTAGAGGGATGCGGAGGTGGAAAGAAGGTGGGCAAGGTGATGGACTGCACGATGTGGAAGGCTGTGACTACCTTGGGCAGGAAAGAGGGTCTTGTCCGCAACACAACCTTGTCCGGATGGACAGAAAGGAAAGGAGGTTTTGAGGAAAGAGCCTGGAGCTCACTCACTCTCCTGGCAGAGGTGATGGCAACCAGGAAAGCAGTCTTAAGCGTAAGAAGACGGAGAGGACAGTTATGAAGCGGCTCAAAAGGAGCGCACATCAGGTAAGTAAGAACCAGGTTCATGTCCCACTGGGGCATCACCAAAGGAACAGGGGGAAACATATGAGTGATGCCCTTCAAGAATCTGTTAACAATCGGGGACTTGAACAAAGAAGGCTGCTCAGGTAGCCTCAAGAAGGCGGAAAGGGCAGAAAGGTAGCCCTTGATAGTGCTCAGAGCAGAGCCCTGCTGGGCAACAGAAAGAAGGAAGAGGAGAACCTCAGAAAGGGGGGCAGAGAGTGGATCCACAGCCTTTGCTGTGCACCATGCCACAAATCTGTTCCACCTCCAGGCGTATACCGACTTTGTGGAGGGACGCCTGGCTGCCAGAATCACATTACAAACTTCAGGAGGCAAGTCAAATGGCCTCAACTGTCGCCGCTCAATCTCCAAGCATGGAGGTGGAGACTGGACAAGTTCGGGTGGAGGACCATCCCCTGCTGCTGCGACAGGTCCTCCTGAAGAGGCAGACGAATCAGGGGATCGACAGACATGCTGAGTATCTCAGGATACCAATATGTTCGTGCCCAGTCCGGAGCCACAAGGATAACTTGGGCCCGGTTGCGCCTGATCTTCTTCAGCACTCTGGGCAGAAGTGGTATATGCAGGAAGGCGTACATCAGACCGCAGCTCCACTCGCGACGAAAAGCGTCTCCGAGCGAGTGCCGCTTTGGAAATTCCAACGCGCAGAACTGATGACATTGCGCGTTCTCTTCTGTGGCGAATAGATCTAACCAAGGTTCTCCCCACGGCTGAAAGAGGACTTGCGCCACGTCCTAGTTCAGACGCCATTTGTGATCCATCATGCACCGACGGCTGAGTTTGTCCGCCCTGGCGTCCAAGGAACCTGCCAGGTGTTGAACCACCAGGGTCATGCCCTGATGTTCCAGCCACTGCCGGAGGCGCAGAGCCTCCTGGCATAGGGTCCACGACCCCACACCGCCCTGTTTGTTGCAGTACCACATGGCGGTGGTGTTGTCCGTGAATACCTGCACTACACTCCCCCAGACAGAGGGGAGGAATGCCTTCAGTGCAAGCCGGATCGCCCGCAGCTCCAGAAGGTTGATGTAGAGCCGAGACTCCGCCAGAGACCAGAGGCCTCTGATCTCCGCCTCTCCCATGTGGCCCACCCCAGCCCTGGAGGGACACGTCCGTCACAACTACGTGCTCCGGTTGGGGTAGGGAGAGGGATCTGCCGCTGACCCAATCGGGGTCTGTGAGCCACCACTGCAACTGTCTTGCAGTGCACTCAGAGATCAAGACATGGTCGGACAAGTTGCACTGATTCTGTACTGAAACTTCAGGTCCCACTGCAGAGCCCGCATCCGCCACCAGGCGTGATGCACCAGAAGGATGCAGGAGGCCATCAGCCCCAGAAGCCGCAGGGTCAACCTGACCGAGACTCAGGTTAACGGCTGAAAGATCGGAATCAGAGCCTGAATATCCCGAACCCGCTGTTCGGGAGGATAAACCCGAAACTGCACCGAGTCTAGAACTGCTCTGATTAAGAGGAGCTTCAGAGAGGGACACAGGTGTGACTTCGGCACATTGATCGAGAACCCCAGCAGGTGCAGTAGGTCAGCCGTAGTCTGGAGGTGGCTGACTACTGTCTGGGGCGAGCCCGCCTTCAACAACCAGTCGTCGAGGTAGGGGAAGACTGAAACCCCTAACGTGCGCAGATGAGCTGCGACCACCACCATCACTTTCGTGAACACCCGTGGGGCGCTGGTAAGGCCGAACGGGAGCACGGTAAACTGAAAGTGCTCGTGGCCTACTGTGAACCGCAGGTAACGCTGGTGGGCCGGCAGGATGGGGATATGAAAATAAGCGTCCTGCAAGTCCAACGCTACCATCCAGTTTCCAGGGCAGCTAAGACCTGAGCCAGTGTGAGCATCTTGAATTTCTCCTTCAGGAGGAAGCCGTTGACGTTCCGTAGGTCCAAGATAGGGCGTAGGCCCTGTAGGAGAGTAGGGTCTGCTTCCTATGTCACCCCCACTTTTTGCTTTTGCTTTACTGGTTTTCAACTTAGATGTGGCTGTGGGCCTGCTAATCAGACACACAGCCCAGATGAACTCTCTCTAAATTCACACTATGTACTCTAGGTACATCCACAATTGGGGATTGGCTCACCTTATCAGCCCCTGTAGAAGTGTACCATAGGTACTCAGGGCATAGGTGTAACCAAGGCCTACCAGGGGCTGCAGCATGTATTATGCCACCCCTGGCTGGCCACTCAAACTGACAACTGGCTGATCACTCAGCTGGGGCAAGGTTGCTTAGGTATAGTATTCCTATATCTACCCTTAAATATAGACACACAGTAACCTATAAGTCACTCCTATGGCAGGCCTTAACGATCCTGGAGGCAGAGTGCTTGATTATGTGTGAGATGGTGCTCTAGCATGAGCTGAGCCTGTCTGCAGATTTCGGAACCATGTCCTTATAGCTGTTCTATGATATTGCCATACCATATACTCTTAAGTGCATTATAATCCTCGCGGTTGAATGCTAACTTTGGTTTGGCTTTATCTAAACATGTCGTGTAAGGTGTCATACGCTTTGGAATACTACCCCATTGCCAATTCTGGCGACGGGGGTAGCATTGCACCCTTCTAGAGGGAGAAGACATGTTGTTGCTGACTCTCCCGGTTAAAGTTAACCAGAGCCCCAGCGTCACAAAATGGATACTGCTGCCAAAGACACAAGTCTGACCTCCTGCTGCTGGGAGTCCTTCCAGCGAGGGAGGCCTGGACAGTAGGTTTCCTGCCTGGAGAGGTGCGAGCACCACCCCAGACAGGATTTTGTGTATTGGGACAGGGAGGGCTGAATAGAATGAGACATGCCTGGGGCACACAAGGTGCTCCATGCATACCCCAGTTCAAACTAGTTGCTGGGGAACTCCAGCCCCAGCTCTGGCGCGAAACTGCACAAAGGAAATGGGGTGTAACCACCCCCCTTCCTGGTCCCACCCATAGTAGAGACCTAGTGAGTAACCCAGCCCCCTTTAGTAGTATAAAAATAGGAGCTGACCCAGGAGACTTTAGATTTGATCCTGAACTGAAACTTGAAACGAAACTTTGGACCCTTCGACATTCAACCGACTTGAAGACTGAAGAATCTCCCTTGTGGCCAAGGAGTGACCACCCTGGGAAACCAGGCACCATCCAGCAACTCGACGGCTTGCTTTGTCCCCGTTCCCGCCGGAACTTGAGCGCAGAGGCTGACAAGACCTCGACTCCAGGACTCCCCTGACCCCACTGCACGACTCCAGCACAGCTGAGCTCCGTGGAAGGCGTCGGAATCCGTCGAACCAGGAAACTTGGAAAGTCTTCAACTTGCTAACAGCGCAGCTCCTGAGGCATCCTCGAAGCTGTGCACTGGGGACAGACACCCCGACACCGAGCTCCACCTGCACCGAAGACCAGCCCTCCACACTCCACAAGATCTGCGTGGGCCCTTCTGCTTGTGTTCTGCTCGACGCTTTGTCCCGGTTGCTGGCCAGTTGGCTAGTAGCCCTGTGACGACGATTCCTTTGAAAATCCATTGCTGGTCTGGTTGCTCCAGACTGGCACTTGCTTCCCTGAAAAGGTGAAGTACCTCATACCCTCCTGGTCTGCACCTGAAGCTCCTTGTGTATCCTGCGTGGGTTGCCTTTGCTTAGGCTTGTTGGCTCCAATCTTGAAGTCGACCCCTCCATCTGCGAGAACCTTCGTGGGACAGCTCCTCTCCAGCACCTGGTAGTCCTCGACGTCTCCTGGTCCACGTGGCTGCAACGACAAGCTTCACATCCGCACCTGATTGCTCCTCGACGACGTCTGGTTCCTCCCTGGTTCCACCCGGTCACTGGCTAGTGACCTAGACTCTATCCCCTCTGCTTTCAGGTCCTCTTCATCCTAGATCCACACTTGGATCCACCCGGACATCTTCCTCCTGGTCACCTGCAGCATCTTCTTCCAAGGCTCCATAGGAATCAACGAGAAAACCCGACACACTTTGACACCTATGCACCCGCAGCCCGTGTGTGAGGTAACGCAAGTACTTCGGTGCTCCTGTAGGGATTGACTATCCTAGTGTCTAGTTTTGTTAGTTGTACAATCCTAGTTAGACCGGAAGTGTCCTAAATCTTCGATTACTTACCTCTAAAGTTCCCATTGACTTTCTATTGACTCTCGCGTGAGTGTACTGACACTCCACGCGCCGCCTGTGGGCCTCCCACTCCTAATCTAAGGGTCAGATAGTGTAGCCCCAGCGATTCTCTAGGCCCTAGGCCTTCTCCTTTCCCAAGTCGTGGTTCTTATACCACTTACTTAGTATATGGTTTTACACGCCCCTAGGGCCTAACTGTAAATTGTGATATTTAAAGTATTTCTAAGTGTAACTTGTTATGTGCTTTTGCCTCTGACTGCATAAAGAGTTCAGAGGAGTGTGTTAGTGAATAAATACATATATATTTTATATATATCCTGTGTGGTGTCCTTTCATTTGATATTCAAGGGGTTACATGTTTTAAAACAGCTGGCTTTACACACCCTCAAGAGTCTTTTAGCCTAAGACTGTTCTGTCCACACTACCATTAGGATAGCTGGTCTATAAGGTTGACTTACAACCATCACCATAAGGGTTGTTTGGACTGGTGCAAGGTGTTCACTAGAACAGTGAACATCGTATACCAGGCCAACTTCTCACAGGCCCCCTTTGCCTTTCTTGGGTACCAGAAAGTAGTGGGAGTACCAACAACACCCTGCTTCTGGCCCAGGAACGCGCTTGATGGCCCCCTTGGCCAAGAGGGCCGTAACTTCCTCTTTTAGAAGTTTCAAGTGATCCCCCGATACGCGGTGGTACTGTGGTGGCATGGCTGGAGGGGACGCCTCGAAGGGGAGGGAGTAGCCCCTTCGGACGATTTGCAGCACCCACCTGTCTGATGTGACAGCACGCCAGTGGTGGTGGTGATGGCGGACCCTGCCCCCCACTGGCATCATAGGGCCTGAAAGCACGGACTAGGAGGATTTTGAGGCGGATGCTGCAGGGGCAGGTGTGGACTGGCCTCGCCGTTGTCCCCGACCGCCGCCACGGCGGTTTCCACGTCCGCCACCGTGCTAGATGGTAGTCTGTGGCTCGTGGCTGGCAGGAGGTGTGGGGGCGCCCCTTCCTTGGCCACGCAAAGGGCGAAAGGCAGCCGTGTGCTGGCGCGGGCCGAGAGGCCCAAGGACTTGGCCGTAGCCCTGGAGTCCTTAAAGCACTCAAGCGCATGGTCTGCCTTGTCGCCAAAGAGGCGACGGCCATCAAACGGCATGTCCATAAGGGTGTTTTGGACATCAGCCGAAAAGTTGGCGGACCTCAACCAGGCGTGGCGACGAATCGCCACCGTCGTTGCCATCGCCCTGCCCAGTGAGTCCGTGGTATCCAGCCCACTCTGGATGGAATACTGGAATACCCGACCCTCCGCAAGGGCTTGGGCGAGTTTAGTCCGGACCTCCTCCGGACATTGTGGCAGCACGTCCGCGACCTTGTCCCACAGAGAGTGGGTGTAACGGCCCAAGAGGCATGCGGTGTTAACTGACCGCAATCCCAAACTCAGGGAGGAGAATATCTTCTTCCAGTATTGCTCATACCTCTTGGACTCCCGATCGAGGGGAGCCGACGGGAATGCGGTCTCGGAGTTAGAGGCCTGGAAGACCAGGCTCTCGGGGGTGGGGTGGGTGGACAGGAAGCAAGGGTAGCCCGGAGACGGCACCTGGCCACGTTCCTATCTACAGGCAGACCTGTAGCGGGCTTGGACCAAGTGCCCAGAAGAACGTCTGACAAGGCCTCATTAAAAGGCAGCAGAGGCTCGGCCGAGCTTTTCTGCGGTTTAAGGACCTCGTGAGGAGGTTAGTCCTCACGGCCGCGACGGGGAACTCAAGGCCTAAGGCCTTGGCAGCCCACGTCAGCACCACACTATAGGCAGCCTCCTCCTCGTAGCCACGGTAGGAGGGGAGACAAAAACAGTGTCGGGCGAAGTGTCCAGACCACTGGCCTCCCCAAGCTCACCTGTCCAGTCCTGAAAAGACTGACACTCACGTGTCAGAGGGTCCTCGGACTGCTCCCAATCCTCCTCGTCACCCATCGCCTGGTACTCAGGCTCAAAGGACAGGGTCTGGTCGTAGAAGTAAAATTCTCCTATCGGCGTCGAGAGCGGCGCCGCTCCGGCGCCGGACCCGAATCGAGGGTAGGACCGGGAACGGCGCCGGGGGCGACACCCTGGGGGCTGGCGCCGGCAATGTCGTGAGGTCGACAGCGACCCGGAGTCAGATCCGGAGGACCCCTGCGGCGTCGGGACCGAAGTCGCCGACGGTGTCGGGGCCGAAGCACCCGACGGCGCCGGGGCCAAAGCACCCGGCCCGCTGGGGGACCCAGTTGGGGCCGCTTGGCCCAAAGGCGCCACGGAACGCGACAGAGGAAGGCCTCAATCTCCTCCGGCGTCGCGTGCTGCCCTGGGACTGGCGGGTATGGAGCAGGCTGCGACGTCTGCGGCTCCGGAGGAGCCGCGGGGGCGGTGTCCCCCGGCCGCGTCGCGCGAGCGAGTCAGAAGAGCCTCTTCGACTTCTTGTGCCTTTTACCTGAGGACTTCGAGCCCGAAGACTGATGACGGCTCCCAGAACTGCGGTGACTCCGGCCCCGCGACCTCCTTCCGGACCGGGACCTCGAGCGACGCGGGGCTGACTGCCGGAGCTCGAGTCGCTTGCGGGACCACTCCCGTCTAGCTTTGGAGGTCAGGGCCCGGCAGTCGAAGCAGGACTTGTCGTCGTGATCTGGGCCCAGACAGTGAAGACACCAGCGATGGGGGTCGGTAACCGACAGCAGTCGGTTGCAATCGACGCAGGGTTTGAACCCGGGCATCCCTACCGGCACCGTCGGAGTCGAAAGACTTCGAAAAGATGATCAAAAAAGTGAGTCAAAATTTGACTAGGGTACAACTTTTTCCAGATCGGCGCTTGCTGGCGCGGAAAAAAAGAAGAACTGACGTCAGCCCGCGAGGGCGGCGTCTAAGTACTCCGGCGACGTCATCCCGGCGCCAACGACGGACGCGGAGCCGCAGACGACGCCTACCGACGCGCAAGGGTACTGCTACGCAAAAGTTTCTGGATCCAGTCTGACGCCTGGGGATATTCTAAGGTAAGGAATCTAATACTAACCTGTTTCTTTCAGATTGCATAGTATCACACAGAACACACAGGGGATAACCCGTCCCAATAGGAGAACACCTCACAACAACCAGGTCAACTCCCAGGTCACTGATGGGGAGAAGGAGGAGGAGTAGGAGGACGTATCCCTGCCAAGAACCTCTGAACAGCCGAGTCCGCAGGGGCGTGGAACAAAAGAGCGCCATCGAAAGGAAGGTCCACCAACCGTTCATGAACTTTCTCTGGGAACACACTGTCCCGAAGCCAGGCATGCTGCCGAAGAGCGAGGAAGAAGCCATGGCACGCCCAAGCACTTACGAGATGTCCAGAGCGGAGCGAAGAATAAACGCCACCAGCCCCCGGCTGTCCAAAATATGGTGCCGCAGATCAACGCAGGTACCCTCCTGAGAAGCGGCAGACATAAGGGACTCCGCCGAGTCCCACAAGGAAGAAGTGGCCCTAGCCAAAACACACACAGTGATAAGGGCCCTCTGAGCCACACTTGTGGAGGCGAATATATTGCGACTCCAGGAGTCAAGCCAACGGGCCTCCCACGACAGAGGAGACAACAGTGGCGGCAAAGATCACGGGGCGCCGGATGGTGGCGGTGCAGAAGGTGTTGGAGTACCGGGTCCCCCATGGCGGGCATCCCCAAGCCCCCAGAAGAGAAGAATGGAGCGAATCCTCAAAGGGAATCAGCAGCTCCCTACCACCAGAACCCTGATGGAGGACCGCCAGAAGATAATCCGCTGGGAAATGAACAGCTGGATCACCCATGCGCAAAATTCCCACAGCTGTGGAAACAGCATGCGCAAAGGCGGCACCCTCCTCTGTAGGGCCCCGCGGTGAAGAAAGCAGCTCCTTGGTAGGCGACGGCTGCAAGCTAAGGCGGCCGTCCACCAAGCCAACCGGAGGAAGGAAAGGCCAGGACCGGAAGGGAGGAAGGGGGACAGAGGAGTGAGGTACCTGCGGTGCCTCGGCGAGGAGGCGTCCTTAAATGACGTTGGGGAAAAAGCCACAACGCAACGGCCCGTCTCCGGCGGGGAAGAAACCAGCAAGCGCCGAACCTCAGGAGAAGAGGAGGCTTCCGAAGACGTGTCAACGACCCGACGTCGGCCTGGTGCCGTAGAGGCCATGGCGCTCGTAGCAGGAGACCGGGGCTGGGCCGGAGCCGCCTCCCTGGAGAGACGAGAGGGACCCGAATAAGGACGAGGGGTCCATCGCCAGCCTCAGTCCGTGACGGGCAAGAAGGGTTCTCCGCCAGCCCCTGTGGCGCCACCAGGGCCAGCAGCTGCCGGCACCAAAGCGGCATCATCTCGGCCTCAGACAAAGCCACCGCCTGTCCCGACGCCGAGAGGGGCTAGGGGGTGCGACCTGAGCCCCGGCAACCTCCCGCGACAACACAGGGACTCCCCCAGGAGTTTGCGGCGAAGCAGAGGTGCGTGATCTGAAGGAGGGACCCCCCCCCGAAGGGCCACACTCCAACAGCACCACATCCTCCGAACCTGAATCCGAGCCAGTCGGCGCCGGAGCCACCGGGGAAGGCCCCGCACACGGCAAGGGATCCGCAGACGTCCCAGGAGGGAAAGGAGGAGGAGGAGAAGCCAGCGAGGCCTGCAATGCCACTGCAAATGTCTCCATCTGGGCTCTAGACGCCCCCACACTGGGAAACGGCAGACAGGCTGACGACACGAGGGGCCACACCACCCGGGGAGAGCCCACGCCCCAACAGGCTGGGAACCAGCCTCTGGGGCAAACTGCAACACTTACTGACAGGTGAGCGACGCTCTTGCGGCCAGGGGTAAGGCTTTTGTCAAAGACGGAACGACCACTCCTGAAACCGTCCTCAGGGGCCAGACGTGGTAACGCCGCAGACCGCGACATGTGGGCTGAAAGAAGTTTCATCCAGGGCTCCCGGCCGGGACTTCGGTTTCATCTATTGGCACGCCTCACAATCAGTGGTGTCATGGTGTTCCGAAGGCATTCGCCCACTGTTCCCCAACACACACTACAAGCGAAAGGCCCGAAACAAACAAGGAGCATGATCCAGCTCCGCGTTGCACGCTGGGGTGGGACTTATGTGACCTCGCTGACGTCACGTACGCGGACATCAGGGCGGAGTCGCGTAATGCGTCCCCCCGGCACGCAGGGATGCTGGATTTTCCCGGATACAGTCTCACGCCTGGGGATAATTCTACGTTAAGGAATCTGCGGCTAGTAGTCTTGATCAGATAGAGAACTACAGACATGCAGTTACTCTCAAATTATGTTCTTCTGGCTACAGGTGGAGATGTTACCTTTGTGACTGAGACACACAAAGCATTAAAGACAGAGGTATTCTATTCCAGGGTTAAATTCCCAGCTGCAAATGGTCGTACACAAATGTTTCATGCCTGCATTGAAAATAAAACACCGGAAGAACACACTCCATGTGAAGAACTAGAAATTCCTCTCACGAAAAGCATATAAATTGGTTTAAAAGTGTGTTCCCACACACTACAGAAAATATGAGACTCTGCCCACTCAAAGAAGTCTTCAATGCATACACACCGCCACCACTGCTAATTTACCTGAATCAGAAACGCATACAGAGATTTCGTGAAAATGTACAGAAATCTTACACAGTTCATAATGCAAACATTAACCTTTAACCCTGCGCTGACTGCTCAAGCCACCCAACCACAACGGGTATCCGCTCAAACACTGAATGTCGTTATGGGAAAGATTCAAACGAGTTGGGTGCAACTTCCGTTCTGCATAGAACAAAAAACAAGCCAGCTTGAAGTAGTATTTCTACATAAGGGCCCGTAGTAGAAACACAAAATACAAACTAATTTCTTGCCGATGTAGATGGCTCCCCCAGTTGAAGACTGTGCCACTTGGGGTACAGTCTTCGCTGCCGTTTATACCCGAACACACGGTACCCCTTCATAGACTGTTTTACCTGATGCATTGCAGCAGCTTATGAGTACAGAGCAGCAACTGTCCTAGACTTAGGGATGAAACTTATGGGCCATTTTGCAGCAGTATCCACCATTATATTAAGTAACATAAAAGAGAAGGCAGCTGCGTTAGCTATACACTAACGCTTGAGGGATTTTACTCCTGCACAACAGAAACGGACATTACCCACAATTATCAAAGAAACCTATGCTACCTTAGGTAGACAATTTGTGAGCCAGACCAGGGAAACCACAACTTAAGAGTAATTCTAAAAAGGATGGCGTTAAGCAAGCACCAGATTCTTCGACGAAAAAAAAGTGGGATAATAAACAAAAAAATAATCAAAGATCACAGGGTGGGTCTCCTCAGCAGGAAGTCACTAATATAATGTCAGAAACTGTGATAACATTAGAAAGCCGGACTGGTATGAGGCAACTGATACAAGGACCTCTGTTTACTTACAGGAGTAATTCGATACCCATTCGGAAAGAGGTGGATGGTCAGGAGCGCATATCGGAAGAGCATGTGAAGCAGAAGAAGGAATCACAACGCTTGTCTGACTACATCATTAATAAAAAAGAAAAAACAAAGAATAATAAACCTCAAATCAAAAAGAAAAAGGTAACTGGGATTAGATTATGGCATACTCACAACTACTGAGGACTCTGCTTTTGAACGAGGAATAGGCAGTGACGATGCTGGACAGCGCAGCAGATGTCACAGTAGCTCGCAGGTACAGGTTGGATTATCTGGCAGCAGTGCTGAGTGAGCATATCACGGTGGAAACACCTGACATTAGGGTAAGTGTTCACCATCGTTTGTAATAAATTACACTCCAATAGGAGGGGGACATACCCAGAAACATCAAGGCTCTATTTTGCGAGAAATTGACAAACGGTTACAACATTCCTTTGCCTGAAAAAGACTGGCCATCAGAGTTCGTAATGGAATGCCCAAAAAGGAAACAGTAATTTTATGGGCTATTTCCGACCTCGTCCCAGAATCAGTTAAACAACATTATGCCAAGGAGTAGGCGTTAGTGCTAGCTCCCGTACTATACCGAAATCATGTTGGGTGGGATGATGAGTCACCTCATCACGAGATCCCATTAAAATCAAATTCTCAACCCCAGCAACAATACCCAAGAAAGCATGAAGCTAAAAAACATGTTAGGGAAATTCTAGAATAACTTAAATACAAGGGTGACATAGAAAGTTGCACCTCATCAATGAATAACTTGTGCGGAAGAAATACAAAAAACACTAGAAATCTCAAATACATTTTTCTGCCAAAATATAGCGCTTGGAAGCAGATATTTGACAGCATTTTCAGCGCTAGTTTCACAGAGGCAATTTTGTCATTTGCCTCAAAGGTATAAGAGTAGCCCTGGGCTGTTTTCATCCAGAGTGACAGAAATTCTTCAAAATTTTGATGAGGAGGCATTGTCCTATGTAGATTATATATACCGGATAGTTGATGAATTAATGGAACACTTGGACAGAATAGAACGCATATTTCTG